>NC_143441.1:45667500-48067500 GCF_987193195.1 Phasianus colchicus | reverse complement strand
GTACCATATGTTGCTCTCAGGGAGAGTAGGATTTCAGCCTAGCAATCAGGCTCCTCGGAGAGACTTTCACTGCCTCTCTGCTGGCCTAGTCAGAGGCTTTGTGTGAAGTTGCTGCTCCTGAACTCAGATGAGGTCTGAACACTGCCAAGGAGGGCTGAACGGCTTTCATGACCTCACTGTTCTGTACAGTGCTGCTTTAAGGGATTTGTTCACATCGGTGTTTGGGACACCTTTATATCTTCATGTTTCAAGGTGGAAGAGAGGAGCCACAATATTTATGCTGTACAGCATCACTGATGCTACTTTTTTAAGGTTATTATCCTAAAAAAAAGATGAATATAGCTTATGTTGCTTTGTGAGTAACAAAAAATAATTATTTGTAGCTTTCTCTAGTACCTTTACCTTGCCCTTCAAAGCTTATAGTTTCTTTCTGACTTGTGGGGCTGAATGGCAATGTGTTCAATGGCTCAAAGCTATGTGTTACATTAATGATTTGTTTATATCCCTAAATTGATTGATGTACTGACTGCCACCTCTCAGAATAAGAAAGGAGTTGGATTTACCCCAATATGAGGACAGTGATTTATTTTGCATAGCTCTTGGTGGATGGTTGGACTGGATGATCTTATAGGTCTTTTCCAACCTTAGTGATTCTGTGTGATTCTGTGATTCTTTATTTCTATAGGATGACAGGGCATTTAGTATATCTGTAATGTGTACTTCCATCTCAAGTATAGTTGAAATTGGCCAATGGATTCAAAAGTTATTAGAAGGGATTAAAAGGCAGACAGCATGATCAGATAAGCCTGTTTCATCAGAAAACTAGGCTAAAAAGGGGGAAAAAAAATCTAGTGCAAGGACTCCTGTGATGTCCTTTGCACATCCTGTTTTTTCAGCATCTGTGGTAATTAATACTGCAAGCTCTGATTATTTACATATGAGTGATGCAGCACATACTGAAACACTGCTCTTTTCTGCTTTGTTTATGTTACACCTAGAATACTGAATGTGGTTATCTCACTGATGTGGCATCAGTCCTCTCTGTCTCAGGATCTGAAATCTCTTGTGCATGAGTGAGGTGTGGCTCCAGGCTATCCATATCTGTACATCCCTTCCCCAAAAGAGGATTTAACTGCCTTGTTTCCTGGTCACTATTTGTGGAGGGGCTGCAAGACAAGCCAACAGGCTGGCCGTTCTGTATCCATAAGCAGCTGATGAGGACTTTGCTTCTTCTCCTGGTCTAGATATGAACATAGACATGCTGTAGTTGAGTAGGGATATGAGGTTGTGCCCATCTCAGATCCAGATACGTGTGTGACCATTGTTTTTCACAGTTGGCAACATCTTGCTGTCTAATAGTTACCAGTTTATAAATCCAAGTTGAAGGACTCTTACTGGTGGGGAAGTCTGTGATGTGCTGTGCTTGGTCTCTGGATGAGCTAGATAAGCAGTTGCCACTTCGTACATCTCAGAGCAAACTCCAAGAGGAGTGCTGGAAAGGGGCTGGTTAGAGCCTATAATCTGAGTGAAGGGTGATAGGATGAAAGCCAGCCACAGCTGCAAGAAGAGAAGTGGAATCATAGGATCACAGAATCATTAAGGTTGGGAAGGACTTCTTTAGTCCAACTGTTATCCCATCCAGAGTGTGCCCACTAAACCATGTCTCTCAGTGCCACATCTGCCTTGGTCTTGAACACCTCCAGGGACAGTGACTCCACCACCTCCCTGGGCAGCCTATTCTAGTGCCCCTTTCTTTCTGAAAATAATTTTTTTCCTAATATCCAACCTGAGCCACCCCTGGCACAACTTGAGGCCATTGCCTCTCATCCTATTGATAAGAAGTTAAAGCCTGTGAAGGTATTAAGATTTGGAATTGAATTTGGGGTTAAATAAAGGCACGTTTTTGGGAGGCAGATATTTAAATGTGACATAAAGGTATAAGGGTAAACTTTGGGGTTCTGAATTTTCTTGGCATTTATAGCTCAGCTTCTCACGTTCCTGTTTATATAGCAGAGCCAGTACAAATTTTCAAGCAGACACACAAATCCAGAAATAAAAGGAATATAGCTGTTTGTGAACCTGCCTCCCACACACAATTCCAGTGAACCAGCTGGGCTGCAGCACTCGTCCCTCCCTTCCTGCTTCTCTGGCATCCCCGTCATCTCAGCCCTCGTGACACATCTGAGCTGATGAGCATTGCTGAAGTCTGTGAGGCAGATTTCCGGAGCTGGATGGCAAATGAACTCCAGGCAGTGGTCTGGAGAGTCCACTTTGGTTCCCAGCACCTGGTAGCTTTTGAATATTGCCAGGGAAAACAGTATTTATGGCTCAAAATCAATGCTTTGTACTCTTATTTGGAGCAATTCAGTTGAGCTGGTAGACGACACTGTTGTTCAAGGTGATGGATATCAGGTGAGATTCAAAGCTGACAAGGAAAAGATTTCATCTTGTGCATTCTTGGGCTGTCAGACCTCTTGAGTGTGTCTTGACACAGCCCATGGTGAAGCTGCCTGCTTGTACTTCTTGAATAGGAAGGCAGAGGATGGGCTGCTGGTAAAGCCTCAGAGATCAGGGATCCTTTTCTCTTGCCGGTGGAAAAGGGAAATAACTTCAGATCATTTTGCTGTGCATTCAGTTTGCAGTAGTTTGTCCAATCTTTAACAGCAAAGTAATTGTGTTTGGGGCCTCTGGGTGCTGCAGTCAAAGAATAAAAAAAAAGCAACAAAAATTTCTGGGAGCTGGGTTTTAGTTTTTAGAGGCTTAAAAAGTTTGTGCACACTTGAAAATCCCTCCCTGTCCTTCCTAATCATCTTGGGTATTTAACATTATGAAGGAACGCTTGGTACCATGCCTAGTTTTCAGGATTAGTAAATTGCTTTGTTGTGTGTGTTAATCTAAAGCCCTCGACTGTGCAGCAGAAAATCAGCCCGGTTCCTTCATGGAGAAGTCTGGGAGGAGGGCATTAATCTGGTGTGCATAATGAAACACTGCACTCAGAAGGGTCATTATCTGTGCACTGCCAGCCTGCAGGCCGGAAAGGACTGCGCTGCATTGACCCTGATGGCATCAGGTGTGCAGCTGGAGGAAACCTCCTTGTCTCCCACGGCAGTCAGAGGAGAGCTCTGAAAGTGGCTTGGTGTCAGAAGGCAGTTTTCTTGCTGAAGTCTGCTCTTTCCTTCCTTCCTCCAATCTGCAGAGCTGCTGTCTTTTGGCAGTTTGCTTGCTGGATGTAGCTAAGGGTAGGATGGCTTCTGCCCCTGCATTTTGTGGGGTTGGTTTATGGGAGATGTGGGTACACTGTGCTGCCCAGCAGTGGCTCACAGCCTGGGTCTAAATAATGCAAGATGCTTTTTTGTGCCTCTACCCACCGTGAGTAGCTTACGTTCCGTATATCAATTCCTACCAAATGCTTCCCCCACCCCAACCACTCGCTGAAACCAGCTCACATTCATTGTTTTCTTTTGTTGCTGATCTGTAGAGGTGTTTTTTAAGTTCTGTGCTGCAATAGGTATGGCCTCATATAGCCCAGCTTTGACAGACTCCCCCAGTACCAGCTCTCTCCCTCCCTAACCCCATTTGTCTTATGTCTCATTTTGCAACTGCTATTATTTCATCCCTCTGAGGCACCTACTACTAAGGGCTGCCCTGGCGATGGATGCTGCCAGACCAGATGCTTAAATATTAAGAAAGGTGGAAAGAGCCAATTTTGCAATTCCTTTATGCAGAATAGACAGTGATGGAGATCTGGCTCTTACAACTGACCAGTGCAGTAAGCTCCAGAGTAAAAAGCTGATAGATACAAGTTAAGCTGAAGTTTTAGCTGGGATTGTAGACAGAGAAGCCAACATGCTCGTCACACTGGCAATTTGCACTGGACCACTAAAGGGCATTTCCAGGAGACTGCACTGGCCTCCACTTGTATTCCGTGCCTTCTCTAATTTCTGTTGAGATAAATTTGTGCCTAGATGATCTTATGTATTTGCAGAGTTTCCTGAACCTTGACATGCAAAATCTGATGTGAACAGAGAACCCTGTGCCTGGCCCTAGAGACGATTATCTTACCTGTCAATCTGGTCTGTAGTCCTTGCAGTGCAGTGTCTCAAGTCACCTGTCTATGTGACCACCTTAATAAATCAATGCTCGATCAGCTGGAGTTGCTAGAGGTCTGGTATTATCAGAAAGCCTGGTGGCAATATTCAGATACCGAAAGAACAGAAAGTCTTGATTAACGCTGAGTTAGCTGTCTCTTCTCTAATGCTGTTTCCAGTTCAATGCATTTCTTGATAACAGCGTTTGGTCTGAAGGCCTCAGACTTACTGATGGTCACAGATCAAAATACCATCACTTCTAATAAATTATGCTGCCCTATTTCTGTTGAGAAGTGCACCAAGAAACAACATCTAAAAAAGCAGGGGCAAAATATGAACAGTCTCAACAATGAATCATAGCCCCGCTATCCAGAGTGAGAATGAACATGACTGAAGTGCCATTTCCAGAAATGAAATTTGAGGAATGCAGATTTGAGCCTAATGATGTTTCTATATCGTGGACCCGCAGCACAGTGAGGCTGGTGTTGTTTTTAGAGGACACCAAATTCCACCTTTCTTTGCCTACATCTCCTCCTGCATCCCTCTTTGCCCACTTATCCCACCTTGGATCAGGTGTAGTTTTGAAAATCTGAGGACAAATAGATCAGCACTATTGCAAAAAGGCACGTAATATTTTTCTTTCAGCTCAGGACTGTAGCTAATGATTCCTGAAAATTTTGATGGAATAGATTTAAATGTTCACAGTCTCTGAATTATCATCTTTCTGTTACTGCCTTTGAACGTTAGGCCAAGTGAGAGAGGTGTGATCATGCAAAGCTCTCAATATCCCCACAGCTGAATAAGCTAACACTTTTTAAGATAAAGATTTGTGAATTTAAAACAATCTTCATCTTGCTAGAGCTGATCTCTCAAACTAGTGTGGAGCGTGCCAGCAATCATGTTACTCTTCCAGTGTTCCTACCTTGTCACTATGCAGTCTGCAGGAAAAGGGGGCTCACTGACCTAGCAATTTCCAAAAATGTTAACTTTCAGTTATGTAAAATGTGAAAATTACCTTCCTTCATTTAAAACTAGTGAGAGGTGAGAGTCTCTCTCTCTTTCTCTCTCTTTCTCTATGTTTTTGGTAGTAGAAAACAGATTGGAAGACATCTTGCTTCAGAGCATGCAGAAAATAACTGAAAGTCCGAAATTGCTCACTTCTGTCCATTTACACAATGAAACACAAAAGCAGCTGTATGGATAGTTCAAGTGTTTCCTTTTGCTCTGTGGCAACCTGTGAGTGTCCATTAAAACGCAGATTGTGGAGCAGAGCAGATTGTGTGGCACTGCCCATCTGCACATCGTATACCCCTCCTTGCTCCTTAATAAGTGCAAGAAGCTGGATATAATGTCACCCAGTCATAATTCTTGGCAATTGCAATAGTTCATATGTTTATTGGAAGCTGAAGCTTTGGAGCATTTATCAGATCTCTTTATGCTTCCTGCATTAGTGCTTGGGTGTTTTTTTTGTTTTTTTCAGTTTAGCTCTCAGGCTTCCAAAGCCTGAGGGAAAGAACTGTGCGTCCAGTGAAGTGTTCTGTGGGAGAATAACTGCTGGAAAAAGAGAACAAGTACCAGAAACACCTACATGGGTAATGCTGTTTAGAGGGTTGTTTTTAGGGGTTTTGAGAAGGACAGAGAGAAACTGGAGGTGCTAAAAGTCAGATTGGATGGGACCCTGGGCAGCCTGATCTAGCGGTTGGCAACCCTGTCCACAGCAGGGATTTGCAACTGGGTGATCTCCCTTCTAACCCATACCATTCTATGATTCTGTGAAACTCCTCCAAAGCAGCAGGGTGTGAATAGAAGTGCTACCTGTGAGATGCTTCTTCCCTTGAAGAGAAAGTGGGCAGTGGTGGACTGGGGTGTTGGAACTTGATGATCCTTGAGGTCCCTTCCAACCCAAGCCGTTCTGTGATTCATTCTATGGCAGTATTTTCTGACTTCTGAAAGTGTATTGAACTCAACTGTTGGCCTTGGGATATTATTTAGGGTCTGGACTGAGGTTTGAAGCCATGGCTTGCAATGGGACCATGGCAGGGTTTCTAGTTGGGCAAAGCACATCTCAGTGTAAGGAGGTACAAGGATGCTTCCCAGATCTCAAGATCCCATCATCCTGAATGAGCCAAGCAGGTCTGGGTTTGTCCTTAGGACAGTGATATAGTACAGAATTTCCACCGGGGTGAAATTCCTTCTTGTAATAAATGCCCTATTTAAATAATCAAAGTCCCAGAGATGAGATGCAACTGGCCCATTTGCCCAAGAGAGTGTTTCAGCATACTTTTACCCAACAGTTGTTCTGAGATCAAAAAGACTTGGCATTGCACTGTTTCCTGGATAACACGCCGTCATTATTTATTCATCTGAATCAAAGTGCTTGATGTTTTCATGCAATCAGTTAGAGCTTTATCATCTGCCTCCCTACTTTTTCTCTTTTTTTCTTTCCAGATTTGCTGTGTTTCAAGAAAGTTTTGAAGCTATTGCGGTGGGAAATCCATGGCTTCAGTGACAGCTTGCTCATCCTTTATCTGTTTTTTTTTAATAATTCAATTATTACTCATTCAAACCTCTTAAAGATCCTTGCCTTTATTTAAACATTTTGTGCTTAGATGGTGAACGAAAGGCAACTTGTAGAAATAAAGTTTTCCTGGGTTTTAATAGGTACTGTCACATTTATTGCTTTGTGATTTTAAGAGATATCTTCCATAAGGACAAAGCCAAGTAGTTTCAATATATATAGATGTCAGTATCAAAATGACTGTGGTAGGTTCATTTTTTTTTTAATATATACTTTGCAAACACAATCAGAAGGATGTCAAGTCAGTGGGTGAACCAGCAGTGGGATGTGGTGACGCTGATTTCTGGCCTGTTTCCCATCATTCTTAGAGAGAAAGTATTATCTTATCCTAGAAAACTGTCATTCTCTATGAGAAATCTGTTCCCCTTTTATTTGGGAGGATTCTTTATTATACAAAGAAATTTGTATCACAAATGAACGCTCTTTACTAAAGTGCTGCTCTTATTGGAAAGGCATTTTTCCAGAGGTTCAGTGGGAAATTTGCGGTCAGCTGTTACATAGGGCAGGACACACTGCTCCCCTTTCCCCTTTAAGGGGTGGTTTCATGCAGAACCTGCTCTTCCACAGATCCATACCACTGTTGTGATTTCATAAGCATGTTTTCCTATTTTAAAAACGTCTTCTCATCTCCTGCTTTTTGTGTAAAACATCCTTGCAAAGAGGAACAATGATTAATTAGTAACTACAGAGGGAACTACAAAATCAGTTGCCCTCAAAGAACTTTCTAATAAGGAAACTAATTGAAAAAGAAAAAAAATACCAAAAAAAAAAAAAAAAAAAAAAAAAAAAAGGCAACCACAAAAATACGTGTTTTCTCTGTCTGTAGACAGCCATAGGTGTCTTAGCTGTTACTTGGAAGGGTTTTCTGAAGCAGAATTGTAACCCTTACACACTGTTTTACTGGTGCTCAGCTGGGCATTATCTGCAAATGTACCAGACAATATAGAAAAGAAAATGAAACAAAATAAAGCAAAAAATGGACTTGATGGGCTTATTCTGACCATTCACACTGCAGGAAGGCCTGATCCCCAAGCTGATTGTGCTTCTTTACAAAATTAATCCATAAGATTTTCTGCTCATAAATAACTGTGAAATGATTGAACTTTAAAACATCAGACTTCACATGTGCTAAACCTCACGGAAGAATAATCTCTTGATAAATTTAGTTTTAAAGCAACGGAAGCATAGATGATTGCAATTCTATTTTTAGACATGCGCAGTAAACCGTTTCCATTTGGTTTATAGTAATGTTAGGTTAAGTCAGAGCCTCCCAATGAAGGAGATGTGAGAATGTGAAGGAACATCAAGGGTCAGTGAGGGAAGCAGTTCTGACCCAGGCTTGGAGGCAGTTTTAGGAAGGAGTTGGGCACAGATTGCATTTGCCAAGGCAGAGAGACGAAGCAATGAGTGAGATACTGACATTCCCTGACACTTGTTGAATGTTTATTGAGGCTGAACAGTGGATGTGAGCACAGCGAGGCAGTGGCTGGTGTGTTTCAGCAGTGGCAACAATGGCAGTGGCCACCACTTTTTGCAAGTGCAGCATGAAGGCTCTTGTTCATCACTGGAGGACATACACAGCTAAAGGTGGTGCCTGTGTTGAAAAATAGTGTTTTGCAGCTGAGAATTTCCTCTATAAAGTAGTGTTGTTGTGCTCTTTGTGTTGGTGTCCTTGTGTTTTGTGACATTTGGTTGTGGATGCCCCATCCCTGGAGGCATTCAGGGCCAAGCTGGATGTGGCTCTGGGCAGCCTGGTCTGGTGGTTGGTGACCCTGCACGTAGCAGGAGGTTGAAGCTGGATGACCATTGTGCTCCTTTTCAACCCAAGCCATTCTATGATTATGCAATTCTATCATTTTACATGGCCCTGTTGCCAGCTCCATTGCTTTGAGGGGGGTGGAAAAGGGAGGTGGGAAGAATCACATGGTAGCCCAAGGCTACCATTCAAAGCTGAAATCTGGTCTATTTTGACCATTTCTTCCAGGATGTCTTCTTTAACTTCTTTGTATTCTTTGTAACTCATTGACTTGGTGATCATGTGTGATGCACCACTTAAATGATGGCTGTTAGTTTGAGACCCCAGAAAATGTGGCAATCCTTGAGAAATTGACCAGGGCAAACTGTAATTTCACCCAAATTTGTCTCTTCTATTTCCTCACGCACATTTCTGTCCTCTCTGTCTGACTGTAGAGATGCACTGCAGAGAACTACAGTCCAAGATAGTTTTTATGTATTTATCTCAGCAGGTTTTGGCAATATTTTTGGAATGGGATTAAAGCTGGGGAAGTGTATTTTGGAGCCAGGCTAAACACAAGTGTGTGGAAAGAGAGAAACTGTGATCCAGTACTTGTTCTGCTTTCTTACGTTCTGCAAAACCAACCCAAGACTGGATTAGGAAACTGACTGAAAACCAGGATGGAGGTTCACTGTCAACTATTTTGCATTGTTTCTTCATGGTCTTTAGGAATACTGGATGACACTAGACGGGAATTTCATTCTGCTTTTAAAAATATTAACTCAAAACGACTTTTGTCCATATAACTGCACAGTCCAGACCCCAATCGCCCTTTTAGACTGTAGAAGTGAAACATGAGGCAGAACAATCTTTTCCAGATACCCAAGTTAAATGGTTTGCCTGGCAGTACTGGGCAAAACTGAGTGACCATGTTTCTGTGAGCAATATGGTTGCCATTGACTAAATGTAGGTAGTTTGTTTCAGCTGAAGATCTTTACTGCATGTTATAAAATAGTAGTGGGCACTAGGAAGCTATTGTAGAAATGAAAGCTGGTTTTGAAGTGTTAGAGCTTACCATTGACAGGAGTGGAACAGCCCCATGCTCTGCTGCATTTTCACCTTGCATGTAGAGATATCTGGTTCCATTTTCCCCCGGAAAAGTCAAGCAGAAGAAAAATTAACACACAACACACACCTTGAATCCTGTTCCACAGTGACCTGAATTATAGGGAGATGGGTTTCAGTTTAAATGACCCTGCTCTGTCAGAGGAAAAGCAGAACTGCAAGTGTAGACTTTGACTTCACAGGTTCCTATCCACATGCCAGTACCTAAATTTAGGTGTCCTAATCAACAGATTGAATCGTAGGTACCTTCTTTAGGGTCTACAGCACTGTTTCTTAAGTAGACTTGTAAAACAGGAGAGATGACTCATGTCCTGACAGTGTCTACTTCTCCCTGAATGTTTAACGTCCTGCATTTCTTTGGTTTGGCAAGTTGGTTCCACTGCATCAAAGAAGATAGATATTAGCTGATTCCTTCTGTACTGTGTATGAGGCTATTTCATACAAGTTTCATATTCAGTGCATATATTTGCAGCCAAAAACTTCTATACTACATTATCTCTCCTGTCCAAACTGAAGAACTATACTGCAGGATGGATAAAGAGTGTACAGATGAGTAAACTGTACCTAAAATACTAGCCCTCGAATAAAAATTATGTCATGGATGAAATCTTCCATTTTCACATCAAATCTTTATTTTCAGTAGATGTCATCCCAAGAAAGGAAAAATAAAAGGAAAAATGTTCAAGCTACATAGTCACTTCTGTATCATTGCAGGACACTGTCAGATCAGGTGCCATTAAACCTCACAGCAATAATGTCCCTTGGGATCTCTGACCTTGCGAGAATTCATATAGTTAAGTTGGTATGGCCCAGAAACTGTTCTGGCATAGGAGGGGATTAGAGTCAAGAGAGTGGCTGAGATATTCTTTTGGTGTATTCATAACTGCTGTTATTATAATATTGTTTTTAAATTAGGGTGTTTTTATTTTCTTTCAGGAAGTGCGAACAAATTCCTAAATTATGGAGCTAGTGCATTTTCCATTTAGGAATTATCCCACCATAGCATCATCAGATGTTTCTCTTTCACAGGCCACTTGATGTATTATTTTCTGTTTTACTCATTGACTGTTTGGTCTTGTAAGCTAAATTAAGCAAGAAGCCACAACGGGAGCTGCAATACTGGGCCACTATATTGTGTGCTTCCAGTGCATTGTGCCTCAGGCCCAACTGAGTATTACCAACCAGTCAAGCATGCATTGTTGACACACAAATGCATATTTGGATGTAGCTTGTTAGTAAATGCAATGTCTCCAGCAGTTTTAGTTGGGTGATTACATTGCTGTCAATTAAGAGAAAATGTCGTGGCTTTTGAAAAATATTGTTTGTGCAATGCGTTATTCCTTCTTGAAAAAATACCCTATGTGGAAAGATAAGGGAGAAGGGAAGGGTGGAATATTCAGGAGAGAGATGAGGTTCTCAGAAACATGAGTCTTGCTGACATCCATAAGACAGAGCCAAAATCACTCCTGGTAATGTGACTCATATACCTCTAAAATCATCTGTGTTCACCACTGTTTAGATGCTCTTTCAGATGTGCTTTAGGTTTTGTTTAGTGTCAGGAGAAATAAAGTTTAATTCAGATAACTGGCTGGCAGAATTTAGTAGTGAGTAGAAGGCAATCTTGGTGCAAACGGTAAAGGCTACAAAGTATGAAGAAGAACAAGAACAATGAACCTCTGGCTCCTCTGCATCCTTGCTTGTATCTGCCTCATTTACATAATGGTTTACAGCATTATGTAATTCAAATCAAATAGCTGTCAGTAGGCACCAGCTTCCCTTTGCATCTTTTCCATGAAGCTGAACTGAGTCGCTGCATTTGAAAGGAATGGCAGAAATGAAATAATTCTGTCTCCCAGACACCAGGACTCTGACCCGCCACCTGTTGCAGTCAAAGGAAATGTTCCCCTTGGCTGATGTAAGGCGAGGATTGCACCTCAGTGCCTGGTAAGCTCTTAGCTCTGATTCCGAAACTTGGCAACCATACACAGGCAGTTTTCAATTGCAAACAGGCAGAATATCCCTCCTCTTTGGACAGCAATAATCTGTCTCTCAAGAGGAAAATCTCTTCCCTTCCATCAGAGTGAAAGATCCACTGGCTTTATCCAAATAGTATTCTCAAATTTACGATGCCTTGAATAATGGATCAAATCTTCCGTGTATCCCAGCAAACATCCTCTCCATGATGGAGTCCCCATTCAATTTGTCCTTCACTTGTCTCTATTTCCATTGCTGAGAAAGATGATTGTGCCAAGTGCACTTCTAAACCTGTGCCTTTTGATTTTTCTTTTCTCTGCCTCATTGCAAAAAGCACTGCAAATGCTTTTGTAGCTGGGGGCTCCTTTAGCACCCAGCATCACACAAACGCATAGAGAAATAGGAACCCTCCACCCTATGGGAACTGACTTTGATAGACAGAAATGCATTGCAGGATGATTAGGAAGATAAAGTAGCTGTGCCAAAATCATATAGGATTGGTGCAAATGTCATTTGGAGGGGTCAGTGGACAGGGAGAGGTTTGTGGAAGGGTTGTATTGGCTTGAAATAAAGTAGATAAGAGGGAAAGATCATTTTCTCAGCAGCTGGATAAGAAAGGGACTGAGGTGGAGGAGGCTGGAAAGTTGGGTTTACTGTTGGTGTACAGATGGGATGGGAGTATGGTGAAGAACAGTGGTTGTGGAGCAAAGTGCTGCTGACACTGCAGCTGGAAGAGCTCTTGGCATGGCTTGATATCTCACCTCATGTATGCTGTCTCCTATCACTTGATGTTGTATGGTTTGGGTCTCTCCCTCTTAGCTTTTCTTGACCCCTCTCAGCCTCTTTTTGTTTCCTCTCACCTGAAAGGAGGAATATGTCACACCATTTACTCTTACAAATGGGTTTTAGAATTGTTAATAGGATCGTTGTTGGAATGGACCCTTAAAGGTCATCTAGTCCAACTCCCAAAGTCTGAAGTTCAGCTACTGGATCATATTTGTCTTTAAGCTCAGTGTTAAAATTGTAAAAGGGACCCTGGCTTTTGCTTACAGAGTTTTGTCCCTCTTTTTTTTTTTTCAATGTAGACATACCAGTTCTAGTGATGGTTTTATGAGTCTGTTGGTTTTCTCTCCTGATGAATGTCTTTACATAGCTTAGATGCAAGTCATCAGCCATGCCTTACTTATAACCTCATCTTAATACATTAGACTTTTCCCTCTTCTCAAAGCATACAGCCAAGCTTTTGGTAGCCAGCATATAAAACCTACCTTCTTTCAACAGCATAACTACCCCATAATGGCTCTAGAATATGTTTTAATAGCTGTTTTACAACTTCCTGTATCCGTTAGAATGTCTTTACAAAACACTCTGTGAGTAAAATGGACCTGATTTGACATATTTTATTCATGTGAGCGTTCAGAGCACCTAAAATTGTGAGCAGCGTGCATTACTTTTGGCATAATTCTCCTGTAGATTTCTTATTTCTTCAAAACCTAAGTCTCGACAGGTTTTGGTCATTGCTTCAATTTCTTCCTGACCAGTTAGACACTGTGTCCATAGCTGAAAACATTTGGTTTTCTTGGTTGCTCTTCTTCAAGATCTGTTGGTTCAGAGGAGCAAAGGAGATTTTCTGAAGCCTGAGTAGTTTATAGTAAAATAACTCGGAGACCAATCTCTAGTTAATTAA
Source organism: Phasianus colchicus (assembly GCF_987193195.1). NCBI lineage: Eukaryota > Metazoa > Chordata > Aves > Galliformes > Phasianidae > Phasianus > Phasianus colchicus. The sequence goes on along the minus strand of NC_143441.1, from coordinate 48,054,313 downwards.
AATAGACATGAAAACATGTAGGGTGCAGAGAATTAAAATTTTCAGCAAAATACAGAGATGTGCATTGGTAACTATGAAGTACTGTTTCCCTCTGGCTTATTTCTATCATTCAGTCACAGCATAAATTGAAATAAAAACACCTGCAAAGAGTCAGATTATTTTTAGCTCACTAAAAATATATATTTTATCATAAGAGAGGCCTCAGTGCCAGCATTTAATTCTTGGCATAACATTTGTCATCCCCAAATACTGTTTGAATATTGGGCAGAAATCTTCTGAATTAATTTCCTTTTACCACAAGCAAGCTTTCTGAAAACTTATCAGTCACTGATAACATCAAAATGCCATGATTCTGGTGAATGAGATGCCAGCAATACTCACTAAACTGGATTTAAAAGGAGATGCCCCATAGTCAGAGCTGATTGTGATGGAAGGTTTGTGGGTTGGTAGTTCTGAGATTTTGGGTTGGACATTTTGCGTTGTTGTTGTTTTTTCCCCATTGATGTGAATGCAGTGAGTTCTCCCACTTATTTCTGCCCTCGGTCGTCATGCTTGGTGAACAAACAAGGCTCGTTTTAGGAAATCTGTGTGTTTTGAGATGTCATATCAACCTGCAGGCTGGCTTTGTGACGTGGGCAGCAAGAGGAGCTCTGCATCGTAGCTCCTCCTGCGTCAGCACTTCTCAGTGCATTTTTGGGAAGCTCTCCTTTAAAGGCTATAAACGTAGCACCTGCTTCCATCAGATTTTTTGTGGAATACCAATGGGAGTCTGCCTGGTTCTCAGCAGGTGTTGGTATCCCCATATCTCTGCTACATTTGGCAGCATCTCTTTTCTTGCTTTTGGGTGAGGAAATAGAGTTTTACATTCCCTGCATACTTGGTTACCTTTTACTTTTACTTTGAAACTTCAATAACAACCTCATTGGTGCCCACTCTTTGCTCTGAAGATGTTCTCTTTAAAGGCTCTTTATATTTTTAATCATAGAGTAGTTAAGGTTGGAAATACCAATAAGATCAACCCATGCCACGTATGACAGGAAATCATTGTGTATGGTCTTTGCAAAATTATGCCAATTGGAAAAAGGACACAAACCAGGTTTAAGCAGAAGTAATGAGTGTGCAGTGCAAAATTCCAAGGGCTGTCTTATTGAGTTCCCCCTTGTTTTGATGTGAGCACAGAGTGCGTATCAAGAACAAGAAGTAAAAATTTCAATAAGAATTTCCTGTGATGCCTCCTTGCTGGGGAAGATGAAATGGAGTATAAATATAAGTGAAGCAAGTCTCATGAGATAGTATGTTGATGGTCAGTAAAATTATGAGCAATAACACTCCTGTAGGCTCTTGAACTTTATGTAGATGGTCTTTTTTTTAGTTTTAATGGCAAGCCATTGAAGCCATTCCATGAAGCCATTCCTTACTTTGTGGTTGGAATAAATCTTTCATGTGGTCCAGTATCGCCTTGCATTTATTTGAAAAGTTTGTGTGTTTACATGCGTGGCGTGTACATTTGTGCATAAAAATTTGTAAATTTTAGACCAGTAACATTAAATTGGATGTGTCATTGTAGTATTCTTTATTTCCCACACCTATTAGTTTCATGTTTTGCAAGGCTCTGCAGGTCAAAGGAAAATGCCAAGGAGAGTATATGGAAAAAAGGAAAAAAAAAAGAACAAAAAAAAGAGATGACAGTACTTCTTGCATACTAAAGAATTGAAAGGAAACCATCCTCATGACTGTTTTTGGTACCACAGCAGTTAGGAATGCGAAGTCTGTATTTAGTCTTGAACATTTCATAAACAAAAGCTGAATTTCAATCTCCCGTTTCCTATTTTGTAAGATTTGGATCTAGCAGAATCACAGTGAGACATACCTGCTCCCATGTGCTCTCATCCCTCACCCTGACCTATGGTCATTGGTTGCTTCTTGAGAAGCATTCTTGAATTCAGAATGGTTGGATGAATAAAATCCTACTTGAGACAAGTGTGTCTGTTTGTATACAACCTTTATTTTATGAATGATGTTTCCACTGTTGACCTTCAAGTCTGGCTTCTTTATAATGGTTCTCAAATGTGTGAAATGTGTATATCCCTGATACCCCCTGTACCAGTCAAGAAATCATGTACCACCATGCTATTAAGAGATAAAAGCAAGAAAAGCTAAGGCTTCTTCGAAGCCAGTGGGTGTAGTGCATAGCAAAGACCTTAGTCTCATTGTTCCCCACTGCCACTGGCTGATGGGACCTCCCCAGAGATTTTGTCAGCATCTCAGGCTGTGATAAAGGATTGGCAAATGCTAGGATGGTGGTCTGAGCCTGCAGACCCCATGCAAGAGCACCAGGAGGTGAGCAGGACCTACTTTTCTTGTATCCTATTGCCCAAGTGGCCAAGTATCCCATTGCCCAGGTGACAGTCAACCATCCATGGGAGGCAGGGCAAACATGTCTTGTTTGGAGAGCCTGAAAAGTCTTCTGAGCTAGGATGAGTGAAGCCTAGGAGAGTAAGGCTAAAGCTGTCGTGGAAAAAGGCATTTATCTCACTGAATAAATACAGACACTAGCAGTATGTTTGTACTTTTCCCACTTCTTGCTGTGCCACAGAAATTATGCTTCTCTGGGCTTTGTTTTCTTATGCACATTTTGTTTACATAACTAGTACATTTTTTATCAGTGCGAACCGATGTTAACTGAATTTAACAAAGACAAGCAAGAGGGAAATGTTCATTCTGTGCATGGTGATATCTCAGAAACAATGTGTTTGGAAGCTTTGTACTTCAAAAATGTGCCTGAGAGGGATGGAAAAATCCAGGCTTGTATTGTAAAAATGTGAGTCACAATAGCTATTATCTCCTAAGAAATGGCATTCCAGCTCTTTGATTCAGTCACTGATGATTTCCCTTTTTAAGTTGTGGTGTTTTCTTACCCTTTTAAGAAACATCTGGGCTAACCCTGTCTATTTGTAGAAATGTTTGCAATTCATAGATTAAAAGGAATTAGACATAAAAAGGACAAGAAATCATCTTGTCCATTTCCTGAAAGCATATGAAATTGAAAAAGAATTATACTAAACATATATATTAAAATGTAGATATTGTAACTTATGTCAAATTAAAGTCAAGATTTTTCAATTTTAAGGATGCTGGAAAATGAACTTGTTTTAGGAAAAATAAATGGAAGTGTACTGAAAGGTCTGATGAAGTTTGTGTAGCATTTTTTATTTTGTTCCTAGTAAGCTAACTATCTGGAATTTGCATTTTAGGTTGAAAAGATGTGGTTTTGAGTTTGAAGTTGATTCCTTTATTTTATTGAGCAGAAGTAATTATCAATAATTAATAAGTAGAAATTCTGATTTTGATAATTCTTTTTGGCAGTTTTATCTTCCTCACAATCCTCTCCTCTCCTCTCCTCTCCTCTCCTCTCCTCTCCTCTCCTCTCCTCTCCTCTCCTCTCCTCTCCTCTCCTCTCCTCTCCTCTCCTCTCCTCTCCTCTCCTCTCCTCTCCTCTCCTCTCCTCTCCTCTCCTCTCCTCTCCTCTCCTCTCCTCTCCTCTCCTCTCCTCTCCTCTCCTCCCCTCCCCTCCCCTCCCCTCCCCTCCCCTCCCCTCCCCTCCCCTCCCCTCCCCTCCCCTCCCCTCCCCTCCCCTCCCCTCCCCTCCCCTCCCCTCCCCTCCCCCCTTTTATTTTTCTTAAATTTTGATGAGTTCCGTTGTGAGAATGAGTATTTGAAGACGTCTTTAAAGAACTCTAAGAAGGATGCTGAATATTCTATGAATATTCAGTTTCTTGATTAAGCAACACCCATGAAAACTGTCACACTTAGCAGAGACGTTCCACACATTCTCTTATTATCTCATCAAAGTACTTGGTGTCCCTCATGCTATTTGGCCATGCATCCAGCTCAGCTGTACAGAGCAGGCTGCAGAAGTGGCTGGGCTGAGGCAGGCTAACGGAAACACTCATCCCATCATGACACAGCTCATGAAGTGTGAACGGGGCCGTGCACAAGTTCACCACGAGTGCAATTGTCACTGCCCTCCTCTAGCATAGCACAACTCGTTGTCAGAAGAGGGCTATATGGACTAATTCTGCACTCCCACCAGTCTTAGGCTAGTGAGACCTCATTGCAAATCCTCATGGTCTTCTCTAGTGATTAAATAACAGCCCAGTTTGATATTTCTATTTAAAGCAAAGTATAAAGCTCTAGCTTTCCAGTAACAAGAGTATTTCCATAGGTTGGAGGATGTTGCTTGGCCCACCCTCCAAGGCACTAGAAGCAGGTGATGCACCTGCAGATGGCTATGGGTATTAACTTTGGTGGTATTGATTCTTTACAAGATCAGACCAGCCAAGAGCCTATCTTGCATTGGCATGAGTTCTACATATGGACAGGAAAACGTAAGATCAGACCACAGCATTCTTCAGGCTGGTAGACCAGGAAGAGTTTAAAAGTAGTGAAAACATACGTAGTCTTTCTTGCATGCACCCGGGTCCTACAGCTGAGGGATTTTCTTACTCAGAGGCAGAGTGTTGTTGTGTTTAAAACCATTAATGAACCTTTTGCCATTGGATTTGTCTCATGGCTTTGTGAATCTTTATCTTTTTTGACTTCTACAGCAGCTGGTGTGAACAACTTCTACAGGATAACTCTATGCTGTGTGGAAAGTGGCTTGCTTTGTTTCAGACTTGCTTCTCTGTAATTTCTTTTGAAATTCCTCCGGTCATTTGATCATTGTTTCCTTATGAGAAAAAGTGGACTACTCACTGTCTTCTCCGCTCTCATGATTATCTGGACTTCAGCTGACCTCCCTCTGTAGTCTCCTCTCAGTTTAGGGGACCTGCTGTGCCTTCTCAGGAGTACCGATCGGCCACTGATGTTTGTTGTCTCCTTTAGCACAGTGACAGGTATTGCTATCAACAAAAAAAAACAACAGCAATAAAAACCTCTGAGATTTCTTTGATGCCATTCGTAGAAAGATATATTCTGTCTGTGTACATGGTACTCCATCGCAAAGCTGTGAGCATATGAAAATTCAGCTTGTGGGAAAACTTCTAATTTCATGTTTTTAAAACAGCTGATGAGGGAGGAGAGGGAAAAAGAATGAAGAGAACGGCTACATAAAGAAGAATGCTAGAAGACGCAAATTCCAGGAAGGGCTTATTCTTTTTTGGCCTGCTTGTTGTAACAAGTGGTAATGCAGAGTATAATGTACGGACTCCAGTAAATCATTCCTGTATGATAGGCTGTGATCAATGAGAATTTAATGAATTCATTTCAAAAAGAAGTCAGAAAAGAAAAACAGTACTTGTTTGAAAGAGTGCTTTACTCAAATAAATTGAGTCAATAAATATGCTATTTGTCATGCAGAGTCCAGTTAAAGTCTTGTTTGCTAACAAAAACGCTGTCATCACAGAGCCTAATAGAAGCAAACTATCTGGAACTATCCACTATAAATAGACAAATGCCATCTGAAAGCAGAAAACAATTGCAGCTGAACAAAGAGTTGTATTCTGCACACACTGACAAATGCAATAGGGTGGCCCACCTCAAAAGCTATGGTGTTGTTTATTTGCTTATGTTCTGATTTCATACCTGGTGATATGCCAAATAATAATAATAATTTTAAAATAATGTTTTTCTTCTGTGGAATGTGTTTTAATTGTTGCGTAGCTAGGATTTCCTTTGCTAGAAGAAGCACACCACCTAAGTCACTATTGAATTTCAAAACACAGCTTCAGTGAACTTGAATGGATTTGTGCAAGTTGTTAGAACAGGGAAAAGCTTCATCCCTTTTCAAACAATTGTTTTACATTAATTTTCACAGTTATCTGTGTTATTTAGTGCAGACACAAGAGGACTTCTGCTGCGTTTTTCACACTTGTATTTTGTTCCTGTAAGTTGAAGAGATGTGGCACTTCTCACTCATTTTTAGTCTGTTGGGGATTGGAAGTGTTAACAGTGAAGCTCCGTCAACCCAACATGGTCAAAGCTCGCAGCTCTGGGTTAGATGTTCATATTGATACTGGATACAGTCAGCCTGATTTTCAGATATGATGAATGGGCAACAGGGGCTTCACAGCATCTTAGAAGCTTGGAGTGCTCTCATGAAGGTCCCAGGGCTTTGCTAGGCACATTTGGGCTTCCAGCATCCTGTGGATTGTAGGGTGTGGAGAAGAAGGAAATACTCAGAAGTTCTGCCAGACATCAGGAGGATGGTTATTTTCTATCCCCAAAGGAAAATAAATGCTGAAAAATTGCATTGCAGAAGCCTAAGACAGAGATTATGGAGAACTTCTGCGTGATTTAAGAATCTGAACTTGACCCTTTGCTTTTTAAATTTGGAATAGAACAGCTGGGGCATTTTTAGAGTTTGCATCATGTGGCCCGAGATCGGTGGATTTAAATCTGCCCTGCATCTGCGCACTGTTCATCCACTCCCAGAGCTGCATTCTCAAAAATGAGTTAGGAATCCAATCCCTGTGACTTTCAGTGAAACTTAAGCTTGTATGAATGTAAATTACTCTTTAGATATGACTGAGGCTCCCAAGTGACTTAAAAACTCATGAACAGTCCACAGTAATCAACAGAGTCTTTTTAGCTCTGATCGCAGAGTGATTGCTAATTGAAATAACAGTTCAAATGTTTTGTTTTCCTTTATGTGCTACTCACCACATCAGAACAGATGAAGAGTTTCCTGGTAATCGATAACCTACAAGTTATTGCTTAGCGTGTTTGTTTTTCATTCTGATGGCTTAGTTCTTGCTTTGCTCCTGTCGCAAACCTTTGGTCTTTTTTGTTTCAGCTGTTTCAACTACTTGGAGAAAAGACCAGTATAGACAAAGCAGGATGAAAAGATGGCTGACTTCTTGTTACCACCGGGTACTAACAGCTTCCACCGGTTCACGCCTGAATCCTTGGCTGCTATTGAGAAGCGAATTGCAGAGAAGCTTGCGAGGAATGCGAAGCAGGAGTACAGAGAGCAGCTGGGCGAAGAGGAAAAACCTCAGCCTCAGTTTGATTTGCAAGCGTGCAAGAAGCTGCCTGATATCTATGGGACTGTTCCTCCAGAGCTTATTGGAGAGCCACTGGAGGACATTGACCCCTTCTACAATGACCGCAAGGTGAGCATCAGCAAGGCGCTCTGTTTCATAGCGTTTGCTGAACCATAGCATCCTTCTTTGTGTTGAGGGCTGTGGTTTTTATCTTTTTACAGTCGGTAAAATTTTTTTTTTCAGATTTTTGGCATGAGTAGGTCTCCCGAAAAACATGTGAGCAGCACAAAGAGGGATAAAAATCATAATTAAAACATGGGTGTTTTCGAGTGACGCTGATTATGAGTATACATAGTCTGAAAAGGGCAGGGCAGAGCAATAGCTGAAGGAAGCCAGAGGTTTTTATCTACTGTATCTTTCATCTTCATGAGACTTGAGTATTCACAGATGTGTTGGCCTTTTGAGTCCCGTAACTGAAATTCGATATTGAGTCTTGGGTCTTAAGTAATGGGACTAAGCTGCTCAAGTGTCACGTTAGCGCTCATCACAAGATGGGAAGCACCTCCATGACTATTCTGAAGGGCAGCGCTTTTTCTGCTGAGGAATGGTTTAACTCCATTTAAGATTATCAAAACAGAGCTGAAGGGATACGTGAGTGGTTCATTTAGTACTGGCACTTTGCAGAACAGTAAGCTTCATCCCAAAACGAGCATCACCTGATGAAGTAGGCTGGATCAAAGCCACAGCAGTGCAAACAGAATCTGTCAAAAGGCTGTTGACAGCAGAGCGAGGCTGGTTACTTACTACAGTTCATTATCCTTTCCAAACATTTTGCAACATGGAGAATAAAATAAGACTTGGAACCTCAGAGTATTTTTAGGGAGCTTCATTTTCTTTCAGGTACTGATGTTCTTGGTTTTGGGCTAAGTTACTTCCTCTAAACAAAACATTAATATGACCATGGTGATGCTTCCATTAAAATGGTGTCAAACAACTACAGAATTAAAGTTAAATGGACAAAGAGAAAGACCTGGAAAGGCCAGAATTAACTTACAGATATTTATGGCTCTGCTGTCACCATGCACAAGCAGTGGGATTTGGAACTTTAGGATCACAGAGGTCTTTGTTTCAAGTGGGTGGCCTGCTTAAGAGTTTATCTACTGAGTGGCCTGATCCTTTCTCTAAGTGAGTATTAGTCCTTCCAGACACGAGTGGGCATTTTCAGAGCTATGTAATTGGATAGCATCCAGTTCATCTTTGCTTTGGATTTAAGATAACTCAGTATGTGTTTCCTGTTCTCCATATTAATATGAACACAGTGACAGTGCCTCATTGCCTGGGTTAGATCCTCTTGTGGAGCTGTGCCTCATGAAATCTTAGAGTCATTAAGATTGGAAAAGAGCAGTAAGTTCATCTAGTCCAACCACCAGTCCATTGCCACCATAGCTTCTTGAAAGATGAGTTGAGAAATGTTGGCTGAGAGCAATAACCTGTGCAAGGTAGGGAAGATGGAGTAACAGCACAGCAGTAGAGAAATGGCATAAAAGTCTCTCTAAAGCATTTTAGTCTCTATGCTGCCATTCACTGTTGAAAATCAAGTCCTGTTGTGGAGGTAGGACTAGGAAGAGGAAGTATGAAAGGATCCTGTAGTCAATGAAAAAGACAACTTCATGGAGTGAAAAACAATTTGGGGATTTGGGATGGAAGAGGTTTGGGATATCGGCAGGAGTTCTCTGGGAAAATGGGATGGGAAAAGCCTAATGTCAGTGCAAATATTGAATGTTCTTATTCTCTATTTTCTTTTCCAGACATTTGTAGTACTGAACAAAGGGAAGACAATATTTCGATTTAGTGCCACTCCTGCCTTGTATATACTTAGTCCTTTCCATCCAGTCAGAAGAGCAGCAATTAAAATTTTGGTACATTCATATCCTTTCTATTGATGTTCCTCCTAGTGTATTTTATAATTTTATTTTTAAACACAGAAAGTGAGAAAGCAGTTAATTTAATTAAGTTGTTTTAGATCTTTCTGATGCATTTGTTTGTATACAGAGAAAAACTTGATTTTTTTTTCCCCTCTTATATTGTAACTTGAGCTACGACTGTGATTATATTATGGTACTGTGAGCCTCTCTTGAGAGTTTGGTGAGATTTAGTTTTGAAAGGTGTGAAGTGTCCAACCATGGTTGGAGAGGAGTCGGAAGATGGAAGGAAAGTGGTGCCATACTGAGATAGGAAAGGAGCTGTGAGGCTGGAGCATGTCCAGGGAGATGTGCACTATGGAAGAGCTTTGCCACTGAGGGCTTAAGCAGTGTCTCCCATGAGACTCTGTGACCATATGCAGACAAAATTTAATCTTGAATTGCCTCAGAATAATTTCCTTCCTGAAAGAAAATATTTTCAAGCCTGTTTTGTAATGTTGTTAGTTTTCTTTTTTTGTGCAACTTGCTACCCAGCTAGGAATGAGTAGTATGCAGGAGTGACCCAAAAGTGATAATTCAAAGACTGATGTGATGACCGTGTGGCATTTCAGTGATGGAAATCCCACAGCTGCAATGCCCATTTCTGTCAGAGAGAACCAACTCTAAGCAAGTAGCCTCTTAGAATTACTCGTTTGTGGAAAAAAGTAGGGGAATAAACCAGACTCCAGGTGCAGCGGGGAAAACATAAAAAGTGGGAATATAGATGTTCTAGCAAGAAGAAAAATAATTAAAGTGATACAATGGCAATATGACAACAGTAATTATACGCAAAAAAAAAAAAAAGAGTATGTTATATAATCTAATGTGTTTTTACAGTTATGAAGGAAAAAAGTAGCATTTTGCAGAGGTAGTTGTTTCTGGGTCAGGTTACAACAGTGCAGCAGGCACTGCTGCATAGCCAGAGCCCAGCAGTGTTTACGAGGTACGGTTACACCAGCACAGCTTTGCTGGAGTTCTTGATTTCCACAGCTGCAGCTAAGAGAAGAATATGAAAACTGAGATTCTTAGAAAAGGTATGTGTAAATATTGGCTCCAGGTCTGGAGGTCTGTTCTGTCTTCTCCCTTTCTTGCACACAGCCCATGAAGCGACGAGGTCACAGGTGTGTGTAATACACAGAAATGACACGTCCTTGGTAGCAGTCAGCCATAAGATAAGTGTGCAAGAAATCCTTATCACATTTCTTCCAAGGATAAAGAGCACAAAGGAGTGAATTTCAAAGACCTATCAGGAGTAGAAATATGGGAGATAAGGAGTGTAACCTTTCAGGAGTGGAAAGCTGCAATCCTAACAGCATTTTAGTTCCGGAAGGAGGTTATCACCTTGTGTTGATAATGTCAGACAATCCAACAGCTCAGCCCTCAGCCAGCACGGGCAGGAGGTGGGAGCTTCAGTCCCAGCCTCTCAGTGCTGAGGTTCCTGCATTAGGCACTGTGGTGTTTTCTGTCAATAAAGGGCTGTCGAACCATCCTGAAGCACAAAGGGCAATTGGCTGAGCAGGAAGTCAATATCCCAGGCAGAAAGGAGCCTGAATCGGCAAGTACTCAAGCGAATAATATCACAGACATGAATCTGGGAACCAGATCTGTTGCCTTGCGTGAGTGTAATCAAGCAGTCTTTATTTCCCCTGGAGCGAGGCCAAAAAAGAGCATTAACAAATGGTACTCTGTCTGAAGCAACATCTTTAGTAGAGGCCATATTTCCTTTGCTTGTCACTGAATGTACCTCGAAGGCCAACAGTAGAACAGAAGAGAGAGGACAAAATAAGATCATCCTCTATAGAAGCTGTGGGGGGTCACATTTCTTGGTTAAGTGGCTTTCTATGGAGTTCTTCCTCTGAGATTTTAGGCAGGATAGATCCTGTATGCTGACTGCTCATCCATCCAAGCGTAGTTACTCTTGTCATTCAGAAGCACATCCTTCCATGGGAAAGCATCCACAGGATAACAGCCTCCAGTAAAGTGAATCGCTTCAATTAACAGCATGGCCCTGAACCTCTTCCAGGTATTTCCCCTCCTCTTCAGACTCTATGAGGTGCAGATAGATGCCCCAACAAGGCTCTGGCCCATTTCTGTCATAAAGGACATGGGTGGTGAAGGTCTGCATCCCTTTGGTCTATAGCAAATGCAAAATAGAAGTAGTGGTTGAAAACTTTTTACCTTCTATTAGCTATTAGCATCTTTATTTACTAAGATTAAGTCACTGGTAGCATTTCATTTATGCCTTATGCTTAAAAGGCTTCTCTTAGTTGCTCTTGCCTGCAAGCCAAAGACAGCTCTGTGCTGTCCGTGGTTTCTCCAAGCAGTTTACTGTTCTGTATAAAAATATTGCAATTACTAGTTCCTGATTTTTCTAGGTATTATAGATAGTTGGTCTCAATTTGTCACTGATTCAGAATAGGTTTTAGGCCAAAATTACCTTCCTCGGTGTTAGAATTATGGATTCTGTCCCATCTAAAAAAGTATCCTTTTAGAATTCATAATTTGTGTTCACATTTTGTGATTGCAGCCTTTCTTCTATCTGATTTTATACATTTTCCTTGGTAGTAGAAAATGAGACCTTGTGAAGCACCAATTACATGTACTATTGATTGGAACTAACCTTTGGTTGCCCATATTATATGTAATTTGGCAATGATTACTTAAAGAGACACCAATGTTCAGTCTGCTAATTAACTATTATCTATCATAATGAAGTCTAGAATAGAAGTATGCAGTGTTTTGCTCAGTATCTTTGTGCTGGAAGATAAAATATATAACTTTCAGGAATTCTCTATGCAGTCTGCATAAGATGTCATTCTGTAACTTCAGATTGGAAATAAATGTCAGGTTCAGTTTATTGCAGAAAGGATCCTAATGTGTAGCTTACTGTGTTGGATTTGTGGTCCATAATAGTGTGCAACCCATGCACCCTATTGGAGTGTGTTAGCTATGTGCATGATTCATGTCAGCTCAAGGATCAGTGGGCTTTCAAATACTGGAAGTAATAGCAGCTGTAAGATAGGAGACAGACAATAGTGATAATACAGATTGCATCAATTTAATCTCTTCTACTTAGTCTTTTCTGAGTAGATAATGATCAACAACTTCTACTGCATGAGCAATTGCATTAGATTTCAGACAGGAATGCTAATTTTCTTTGTGTAGGAATTTCTGTTTTCACTTTCTAACACAAACATCCGGCTTCAGTACATAACTAGCTAGAGTGATTCTTTCTTTTAAATTCTTTGTAGTTTTGAGCTTGGTCATGAAACTCAGTTAGAATTGATAGATCATTTAATATCCCAAAGCTGACCCCTGACGTTTTCAAACTGTATCCTCATGTATATTTTCTTTGGTGTTCAAACAAGAAGGTCATGTCACCTTGGGAAAGCTCACTTTTAGATTCAGCTTACACCACAAGGAAATAGGGATGTATAAATCAGACTAGTGAGCCTAAATTGAGTGGTTATAGGGAAATTTCTTTGCTTGGAATTGAAGGATAGTTCTTGTTTGGCATGGCCTGAAGATACTGCTCTGCTATATTATTATTGTTTTCATTGCTTTTCACTGTAGGTGATGCAGTGAGTGTAATGCAGTGTATTCCAGGCCAGCTGCAGTTTACAGCCTCATTGTGTTAACCAGGTAGATGACTCTCAGAGACACATCTCAAGCTGACTTAAGTAAATGAGTCTGGATATCATCCATCTTCCCAGTCCTTCAGCAGAACGTGTCAGTCCATAAGTGGAAAATGTTTGTGAGATGAGCAGTCCCTATGGGTTCAATTACTGCTCTCTGAATGGCACAGGGGAACATGCAGATTGGTTACTACCAATTTAATGTCACAGTGCCTTATGAGGCCATTTGGAAAACGTTCCACTCTGTACTCAGCAGAGATTTTGGGTCTGTGATAGAACAGTTCTACTGTTCTCAGAAGACTACCATTGATGGGATTGGTAAATGGATAAAACAAGGAAAGAAGTAAACTTTTCTTCTGAAGAAGTCAAAAGCAGTTTACATTTGGATAGTGCTATGCTTCTCTGAGAAGGGTCCCAGGCTGTTGACTGGACTGTAGGATGTTTAACGTCTGTCCACTTCAACTCATGCCTTAAACTTTCTCTCCAGGAGCGTGGGATGTACTATTTATGCAGGAGAACCCCATCATAGTTACAAAGAGTAGCACGTGCTTTTAGCAGAGCAGTTCAGTGAACTATGTTTTGAATTTCAGGAATTTGTCTTTCTTTGTCTTTATGGCCTCAGCTTAGCCCTTAAGTGCACAGACTATATACAAGGGAGGTTCATTCTAGCCTCCAGATAGGGAAGTTGGTTCCTCAGCTGAAACACTCAGCTTTGCAGATCAAGACTGTATTTTCCAATGAGGTTTTCTGACCGAGCCTTGAAATTAATGCTACGAAACTCATATTAGCTTTTGGTGAAATGCATACTGATCGTGAGACCTCAAGCATGTTAGACAGATTAGAGAGTTTGGATTTATAGCTTTGCCTGCTGCCTGAGAAAAGTTTCAGGATGCAAAGTAAGATCAGAAGTTGCAGACACAGGTTTTTCTGTATATACTTCCATGACTCTAATCCCGCTTTTCATGCCAAGTTGTGCACCTATGCATTTTGTCATCTGACCAGCACGGCTGTAAATTTGAGGTATCGTTGTTTTCAGAACACTGCCAAGACTGTGTGTTTCTCTACTCTGTAAAGCATGCATAAAAGATGTATGCAGTGAAAAAAAACAGACAAGAATCACTCAGTTTTTCTGTGTTTCTTTAATTACTTTTTTTCTTATGCAATAGGAAACAAATGTCTACAGTGATTTTTTAAAATGCTGGAAATTATGAGTGAGATGTTGAGTCTTGTATGAAATGATAAAAATGTATGAAGTCTCTTAACAAATGCATTTTTTTTTTCCTTAATTCACTTATTTACATTGTTCAGTATGTTTATTATGTGCACTATTTTAACTAATTGTGTGTTCATGGCGCAGTCAGAGACTCCATCATGGAATAAATATGTTGAGTAAGTATCCTGGCTGGCTTACAGCTGCCCATCCTTATCTTGTCCTTCCTCTTCTGTTTGTTACGTTCTTTTCCTCTTGTTTGCTGTTGTCTCATTTCTTTCCAGTAACTCTGACCATAGTATCTGTCCTGACAAAGTGTTTTGCCAGGTGTTTCTTGCCTGTGAAAACTCCCTTAGTAAGTAAACTAACAATTTTCAGTCTTCCAAGCTCATACTTATTGCTAAATGCACCTGCTATGCTACATCGGAATGAAATCACGTATGATGAGAACTCCATTTGAAACTGGCCAGCCTTCCATTGTTCCTAGGAAAGAGGTTCAACATTGGGCACATTAAAATAGGCCAATGGACTTTAATTATTTCAGAAAATACTTCCAGGAATTCAACTCTCATTGGAATCGAAAGTTTCTTTTGGACTGAGCATATCATGAATAGCATTCCCCTGTAGTCATTGGTAGGTGTACATTATGAGGTAATGCTTTTGTGAGCATTCCTCTCTTTTTAGCTTGTGAAATCATCAGAAAATAAAACAGCAAAGTTGTCACTCAACGTTCCTTTTACTTTTCTTCTAAAGTGAATTTTAAAAGGGTTTAACGGGCTTCAGAAAGCCCATTTCATTTCTTTAAGTTGCTTTAAAATGCTCCTTTCAGAAAGAGATACCAGATGCACAAGCTAATCAACCTACAGTGCATTAAACAATTATTTTGGCTCATTGAACCAATCAGAACACACTTTTTATTTTTGACTGACATATGATAAACATGACCATCTGCTGTTAGATAGCCTTGTGGTTGGTCTGTGCAGGGCTGTGAGGAGAGGCAGTAAATGCCCTTATTTCAGGTTTCATAGAATCGTGCAGGGGACATCTTCTAGGCCAGAAATTACTAATTATAGGCAGCTCTGAACCAAATATTTCATCTGATCACACTAACATCCTAGTCCCAGGATGTTTCATGTATTTCTGTACAGTGTTTCTGTACCCTCAAGAATGTCTGTGACTATCCTTTTCCCCTGATGTTGTCCTTATTGAAAAAAATGTCACATCACACCATGTTAATGATGTATGAAGATGAAACACGGACCTCTCATCCATGTATGTCGAACTTTGGTCAGTGGATCTACAGCCAAGGATTTTGAAGTTGTGAAAGAAAATATCAGAGTGATTGGTGTGTTTTCCTTAGACAGGAAAACATGAATGATGTTATCAGTGTGTTGAGCAGGGCATGCAAGAGGCATAGAGCTGAAAAGCAAATGGAGTCATGCAGCATGGAGTAAATCCTTTTTCTTCCATGTTTCCCCTTTTACTGTGTCCCCTCATACCTCTCAGCTTTTCCTCCTCAAATTAAGAGAGCAAAATCAAAAACGAGTTCTTTTGAGGAACAAAACAAC
The DNA here is from genome assembly GCF_987193195.1 of Phasianus colchicus. Lineage (NCBI taxonomy): Eukaryota > Metazoa > Chordata > Aves > Galliformes > Phasianidae > Phasianus > Phasianus colchicus. The sequence continues at coordinate 48,038,956 of NC_143441.1, read as the reverse complement.
CCAACAAACTTTATTTCTAATCGATTAATATTAGATTTGGAGAAGATGGATGTAATCCAGTTTTTCTCTACTGTTCCAGAGCCTCACAGGGAATGTAGGAGTAACGCTGTGCAAATATTTGCCCTAGATCTGCCTTGAAAACAGAATAAATATTTTACATGTTTGAAAAAAAAGAAGAAAGAAAGAAAAAATCAATTCAACTTCCCCCCACTAAAAACGTTAAACAAACCCTGACTTGTATTGTTGAAGAAGCTGCTCAGTTGCTGGAGGACTTTGCCCGATCTGTTTAGAATTAGATGATGATTATACAATCAATTAAACCATCTGACATGCTGAATAAATACAAGTGCTTTATCATTTTAATGAGCTTATGTACCGTTAAGTATATTTATTTTTTTTTTGCATGCGTTTTCTGCGTGTATTACTGAATACACATGCTTAAAGAGACTCACAGGAGTGACCTATATTTGTAAGGTGAGAATAAAACTAAGAGCAATGAAGAGCTGGGTACAAGATACTGTGTAGGCGTGTGGTCATAAAGGAGGCGTGAGGAAGGGTTTACATGCACTGCTGCACAGAAGCAGTCCTGCTTATCTCCCTTTTAAGATGAAGCACACTGAGGTTTTATAGGATGTGTAACTAGCTGTGCTGTGTGACAGGAGGGCAGGAGGCTGTCAGATTTGCCACTACTTATAACTTTGCAAATCGAAGGAATATACAACTAAGAGGAAACATTTCCTGCTTTTGAATAATGCATTTCTTCAGTATATTGCCACCTTTCATTGCTTACACTTTTTTTTTTTTTTTTTTTTCCCCCCACCAACTGTTCCAGGTCTTGTTTGTTTCTCTGTTTTTGTTTATGTGATGATACCATTGTAGCTACTGATGTTTAGGAACTAAACAGACAACTAAACAGAAAGCGCATGCTAGTGTTAAGTATTAAGGCTTATGAAATTTGTGTTCTATTTAAGTAAAAATAGTTTAAAAAAAATAAATTAAAAAAAAAATTATGTGTATATAGAGAGTTAGGGTTAGGTATATAGCAGCCTCACAAAAATTCTGCTTTGGTATCGTCTACATCTTCATCTAGAGAAAAGGGGATTATCAGTGGTGGGTGCTAAGCATTTATTATTTTTATTGAAATAGGTCTTAGAATACCAAGTCCCTTTGGGCTAGATATCTCAGATATTATTAAAAGAGCTGCTGTGTGCCCTGAAGTATGTCTCTGTTGGTAGTTAGAGCCCTGAGTGGATACTGATCTGAGTGTTCTAAGTCAGATGCGTTACTTTCCTCCACAGAGAATTTGCTAAATATTATTACAAGTATAATCTTTATTGTGAAAGGCAAAATGTGTGTGCTCTACCTACTATCACCGTGAAGAGGTTGTCAGTAATAAACAACTTGTATTCAGGGGGAAAAAGACCCTCATGTCTCTTTTACTGTCAAGCAGGTCAAAATTAGAACATGCAGTGTTGGGACAGGGGTTTGTTTCTTCATTTCCAGTGATGACATTCTGCTGTTTAATTCTGAGATCTGATGTGATTTACAACAGATTGTTGAATTTTACAGGACACCACTTTTAGCTAAGAAAATGAAGGAGGCAACATTTTTTAAGTGCTGTCCTTCAAAACAGCCCGGGCAGGAAGAGATGAGAGGTATGAATGGAACAACCATCGTCCCTCAAATATGAGAAACAGCAAGGGATGCTGCATAATCCTTTCCTCTTTCATTGGCAACTGCAGGAAGAGCTTTGGAAGTCCCATAGCGCAGCTTATCAGCGTAGTATTCATGCCTGACTTAATGAGTGAGAGTTCATCCAGGTGCACCCTATGGTGAAACTTGTCTTCATCCTGTGGCTGTCATGAGTGCTTTCCCATTTCTTACACGTTCCTTGGTCCACACATGCTTGCAGGCAGCCCCAGTGCTGCAGCCATGACCTACATGAGCACACCCAACAAGGTGGGCAGAGTGTGTCCTGTGATAAGGGCACACCATCCCTTCTCTCAACTGCTTGTTAATGCTGTTGCTTATCTCGGACACTTTATTCCCCAGGTACACTTTCACTGGCATTTACACTTTTGAGTCATTGATAAAAATATTGGCGAGAGGATTTTGCATGACAGAATTCACCTTCCTTCGAGATCCGTGGAACTGGCTGGATTTCAGTGTTATTGTTATGGCGTAAGTAGCCCTCCTTTTTGTTGTTTGAGACAGTGATGTGCAATAGATGTATATTTCTAAGTTGTCTAGCTGGTTTTTTTTTGTTTTGTTTTTTGTTTTTTTTTTGTTTTTTTTTTTCACTGAAGTTATACTGAAAATGAGAAAGTGCTTTAGAAGTATTTTAAAATGGTCTTTGTTTTCCTGAGTGGTTTCAGAGCAAGATTTCTCAGTTCCATTCTGTCAATACACCAGACTACTTTGGGGAAATTGATTACATTTGAGTTGAACGCCTGGGCCCGTGAAATTTGATTAGAACCAAAACTGGAAAAAAAGGTTCAACCCAAACTTAGTTCAAACAGCACAAAGGATCAGAGAAGTCAGTGGTGATACGCCAGGATCAGGGCTAATATTCTTGGCAGTGTTCAGCAGAAGGAAAACACGAAGACTTGTAAAATCCATGTAGACTTCATTGGGAAGACTCCCGTTTATTTCAGTAGGTCAGCCCAAGGCCACATCTTTGTATCTGTTACTGTATTACTACGGATTTGGCCAAACTGACATATGGCCATTGTGATAAGTGTTTCAAAATATGCAAGGCAGATGGGGAGGAGCTTTGGGATGCCAGCACACACTAGATATTTTTCTCAGCTAAATCTTTCCTCAAGCCATGTAATTCTGCAGTATTTAGAGGCAGGACAGAACAATCCAAAACTTCTCCTCTGTCCTGTCCATCAGTATGTGAAGCAGGGAATTCCTATGCAGGGCTCTGAGTTCGTCATTATCTTCAGTGCACTGGTTTCTTGTATTCTAGAGGAAGAGGGCTTTTGACATTAAGGTAGAAATGAGCAGAGAGAAAAAGGGCAAGATGAGCAACAACTTGCAGCCTTGACAGTGTGTCTGCTCTATCTCATCTCAGCTTGGGAGGAAGTTGGGTTATCATCCCAACCAGCTCTGCCAAAACCCACTGGGAGCATCTTGTTTTCTAAATTGAAATTTGTGTCTGAGCAGTCAGCACAAACAAGATCTGGATATTTCTTTCAAGCGTATAGAACTGGAAAGAAACAATTTTAGATTAGAAAAGAAGGAATGGGAGTTTTGGTACAGAAAGGAAAGAATTTATACTCACTATTTGCAACTGCTTCCTGGAGCCCATAGGCAGCAGTGAAAGAGCTAGTGGTGGTGGCTGCAGTATGATCTTCATATGTACAATGAAGCCTCCTTCCCAAGTATATTACAGATAGTGCAAAGCATTGGATAATGTTCTCTATTCTGATAAGATTTACCCTTCATGTAAACCACGATTTGCAAGTGATTTAAAGTATGATTGAATTTAAAGTAAGGTTGTTATCTTTGCTTGTAGCTAGTGGTATTTCTGTATCTGGAAACAAAACCAGTATGGGATGGAGAGCCTGATAAAAGGCCATGAGATTTAGAGGAACGAAGGGCTTTTGATCTAACAGGAAATATGATTATTTCATTGGTGGGTGTTACAGTGGAATGACCATCGGTTGCTGTAGAGTTACTGCAGAATAAGTTCCTACCTCCTTATTTTTGGGGCAGAAATAGCACAATTTGGGTCATAGAGAGTAGCTTTTAACAGCTCATTAGAGATCAGTGGTGCCAGAGGTTTTCACAGCTTTTCTCCCACCCTGTGCTAGCAGGCACAGCCATGCCTTGTGGGGCCATGGATGGGTTCAGGAAAATTTAGGAGACTGCCCCTCATTAGAATACTGTTTATCAGACAAACGAGGTCTTTCTAGAACAGGAAAGGAATAGGTTGCTGTAGCTCTGGATTGGAAAATGCCCTGCCAAATTCTTAAAGACTATAAACAATTCCCTAGCTAACTGGAAAACTTGGAATGGGAATTCCAGCTGCTTCTTGCTCCCCATGACAAACACTGAACTGCTGCAGTTTCATCCAAGAAGCTGATAAAATCTCTATTAGTTGACTATTGTGAACAGGTAGCAGAAGTATTTGTCTAATATGCTTATTAATGTATTTGTACAAATCTCTGGTCTGCAAAACCATATTCCCATGGCATTGCTTCTCCCCTAATTTTACACTCTTGCAAGCTGCAAAAGAGTCTGGGAGAGAAGTGCTGGGTACACCTGGGGAGGAATGACCAGATAGGTAGATGCCAGACTCCCCTGTATATGAAGAAGAGAAGCAATACTGCTCTTCCAGAACATAATGTAGGTTAGCAGATATGGAAAGGGTGCTTTGTCCTCCTGCAGAGTCCTTTGCACAAAACTCACTTAAGCAGTCTTTGTCAGATAGCCAAGTGAGTTTTATCCTTGGCACATGAAAACAAACGCCTCAAAGAAGTAGAGTAAGTAAATGTAAACAGCCATACAATAGGGTCCAGAACATACAATGATGACTGTGATTTTACTGCATAGTCTCTTGGTGGAAATAATGTTGGAAACAGTGATAAAGCCTACTCATTCTATAGCTGACCCTCCTGGGAGCATTTTGCTCTGCTGTTGTATGGGTCTCCCTGGTGTCCAGAATAGACACAACGGTGAATAGCTGGGATTGCTGTTTTAATCATAAATAGGCTTAGTGGGTTTTCAGTTATATTCATCCAAAAGTCTTCTTCCAGCATGCCATAGGGCATGGATTTGATGTACAAAATAAAATAAAGTTTTAAGCTTCTCTTGAAATCAGCATCTGCTTTAACACACAGTACAGCACTGTACAATAAATAACCCTGTAGAAATATTTGCACTGATATTTCCCAATGTTGTTCTGTATGTACTTTGTGGAAGTCATTACTGAAAATTACTTAAGTACTCAAAGCTTTTATTTTGTATTTTTTAAGAGCAGCATAGCAATTCTTAATGTTTCCTAAAAAGCAAAAAATCTTGGTTAAACTACGTGATAATAAAATCTTCATGGTATTTGTTGCTGAACAAATTTCAACCACAGTTTTAACAAATTGATGCCTGTTAGATCAGTTTAATAGTTGAAGAAACATTTGCAATAATGTGTGCTATGAAAAACCTGGGACAAACGGCATCAAAGAGCAGCCAGAAAAGTGGAGTCACCTCTCATTCGGATGCGTTCGCTCCTGCTATATGTGAATGCATTCTTCATTCAGACAAGTCTCGTACTCTATTGTATAATTCCAAATAACTGTGACTTAATTCTACAGGTATGTAGGAGAATTTGTGAATGTAGGCAGTGTTTCACCTCTTCGGACTTTCAGGGTATTGAGAGCTTTAAAAACTATTTCAGTAATCCCAGGTAAGAAGCCTCGATCCTTCTGTTTTGGCTCTCAGCTACAAGTGATTCTTTCTCTGTCTCTCTTTGTCCCCTTGACTGTTGTTTTTTGCTGGTGTTTTGTCATTGTCTGTGTGTGACTTTCCCTTGTTACAGATACATAACTGAATTTGTGGACCTGGGCAATGTCTCAGCCTTGCGAACGTTCAGAGTACTGCGGGCGCTGAAAACAATCTCAGTCATTTCAGGTGAAAATCAGGTTAAACACTCCGGCTGCCATTAAAGCCTACATGCCATTTCCAGTAGTAATCACAGTCAATACAAGTGACTTAACCATAGATACTGATCAGGAAATGGAGGAATGTAGGGGATGTGACCTGTCAATAGAATACCTTTCTCCGATACATTTCCCAATACCATTTCTCTGGGCAGAAGGAATTAGAGTGCTTCCAAAAGTACAGACCTCACAAAAATGAGTGCTGCTGGAAGATGGGCTGCATGCAGTGGCTCGTGAATCGCAGACAGAAAGTGCTCATTCATGAACTGTATGAGAATGGCAACGAAACTCTTTTAAAGTCTTCAGATATTGATTTTAAAAATGGAAGGCGTATGACCTCAAGGTGTGTATTTGTGTTTAAGAGCACATCCAAAGAGGAATCCAGATCTGTGCTATGAGCTTCAAGACGGCAAGCACAGGTAGCCTGATTTGTCCTAGCGCTGGTCCATCTGTTTGTGACAGAAACAGTGCTTAAATTTCAGACCTTGCCTAGATCAGAAAAGTTCCATCATTAATTTTGGTGGATTCAGCGTTTCACCAAATCACATTTTCTTACATATTAAAGACCATGATTCCAGCACAACAACCCCTCAACAAAATATAACAGTTTTCATACAGGTCTGGTAGCGAAAGAAGCTCTTTTTTTCATTGCTTACGACCTATTTTACTCCTGTTTCTGAAAATAGTAGTTAATGCTTCTTGTTTATGTTTATATAATTTATGCAGTCCAGTAAGGACTAAACATGTGATGATAAATTCTTGCTGAGCATTATCTATAGACAGGTCTCATTCAGCCTCAGTGTTTAACATCTCCAACCTGCATGGCAAGGTAGAGAAGATAGCAAAAACCGTGCATGGTAGATCCTATTGGTGATAATCCTGAACAGATGCTGGCAATCACACATCAAAACTATGCATAGCATTGGGATTGCTCAGATTCTTGTGCACAGCTCTTTAGGATTAGAGAGGTTTGGCCATCTACTGTATTACGCACACCTGCATTATCATAGAATCATTAAGGTTGGAAGAGATCTCCAAGATAGCTAGTCTAACCATCCAGCTACCATCAGTATTGCCCTCTGACCATGTCATCAGTGCCACATCTCCAGTGACAGTGACTGCACCACCTCCCTGGGCAGTCTGTGCCACTGCATCACCACTCTTTCTGAGAAAGAAATATTTCCTAATATCCAACCTGAACCTCCCCTGGCACAACTTGATGCCATCCCCTCTCTTCCTATCAAAATATCGCTCATGAATAATAAAACAAATTTATACAAAAGCCATGGCATAAACATCCAGGGACTAATCACCAACATTCACAAGGAATATAAAGTGGAAATGGGAATTCTGGAATTGAGAGGTTAAAAAAATGTACGCATGGGTCCAGGGTTTACTACTTTTTAGTGATAGTATAGGTCAAAATTTAGCTTTTAAAGAATAAAGCTGAACAGCAAGTTGAGCACTTTTGTAGATCATGTGGGATGGTAATCAGAAATAAAAGCAGAGTTTCCTACCTTCCTTTGCAGGAAGGATTTGAAGGCTAACTTAGAGGGACAGCCTTCTCCAGGGGACGCCTTTCACTTTCCATCTTGTCTCAATCTTGTTCTTCTTCAGAGCAGAGCCTGTCTATTTTGCTCAGTTATATATATAGCGATTTTCTGATGTTCTGCATCTTGCTTTATAGAGAGTGATAAACCCTGGCTGTTTTTCGGTTGATGAGGAGAATAGAGATATTCAGAAAAGCTTTATTGTAAAGTTCACTAAAGCTCTTCAATGATACAGAGTTGTTCCATTTGTGGGTTAATAGGAAAAAAAGACGAATGTTATTTATTAGAATGATACATAGTAACTCACATTTTCTTGTTTCCTTTCTTCCTATGGAATTATTCTTTTGATAACTGCATTTTTAGGTAACTGAATTATTTGCTGACATGGCTGCATAATGATATGCAAATAAAATATCTGGCCCTAAATTTTATTGTCAAGATTACCTGTGCCATGAGCATGTTTAAATTATAGATGTTGAGAGCTACAAATTGCTAAGGATCATTTAGCTGCCTGTAAAACACGGATATGCTTTTTCTTTTTCCTTTTTTGATTTTTTTAATAGATAGTTTCAAAGAACCAGTTCAATTTTTTTTTTGGTCAGACATGCTAAATATATGTCTAATGTATTTCTGTATGTCTAAATATATGTCTAAGAAAGAAATATTGGGCATGATGCTGTGTTTACTTGGATTTCAATCTGACTTTTTGACAATGACACAGGCTTGTGCTAGAATGAAATATCATTCCACAGTGGGCTAAAAATGAAGAGATAATGAATGCTGATATCTTTCGTAAGTTTTGTGGGTGCATCTGCTATGGAGAACAGAAAAGGTGGGCTTTTTTTCTTCTTTTATGTCTTCAGAGAGAAGCACTGAAACGTACTCGCATTGCAAATATCTGAGCTTTTCCTCAGTAAAATTGATCACGCTTCTCTATCAGGTAGTTATGCCTGCACAAACGGACTTGGGCTCAGCATGCTCAGTGAAATTGCTTACCAAAAGTAGCAGGCCAAGTCCTCCACAGTGTAAGGCTTCTGTCCAGCAAAGCACTTAGAGGCTGGTTTTCAAAGGCATTCTGCTTCACTTGAAATCAATGAGTTTCAGTATTGACTCCGGGGGGAGTCGACAAAGCTAACAATTAGTGCTTTTAAAAATCTCACTTATCTTTAATGCCTTGCTGTAAGTGCGCAAGCAGGCACAGGGAGTTTTAGGGGATGTGCTCTCATAGGATTTAAAATGATCTCCCAAACTTTGAGTTCACTCCCCTGGTTCAAGGCTGAGCTTAGCTCAACTCATTACTTTTACTTTTGCCCTAGGAGGAGGGTTCCAGATCCAGACTCAGAAACATAATGTTAGCATCTAGCAACAAGCTGTGCTTCCTGTTCTGTAGGCATCTGGGGCTACACCTGCTTGGTGTCATGCTGGCATCTCCTGACCCTATTCAGCCTCACCCTGTCTTGGTGCATTACCAGTAAGAGATTGGGTCTGTGCCTTACCCTCTGTGGCTGCCTTTAGTATTCCTAAGGACCCTCAAGGATCCTCTGTTTTCCCTTTTCACTAAGCACACCCATTTCTTTCTGTTTTCCGGTTTCCCATGATATCAGGGAAGATGAGCTTTGTGCAGTAGCTGAGTGTTTATCTTGACTCATTGCATAAAAATGTTTTTAATTTCTTCCTATAGCCCTTATGTTCAGGTTCTTAGAAATAGCAAACATTCTCTGCTTTGGAACGTAAAACCTTTAACTCTCAGTGATTTTATTTATTAATTAGCATCTCGTTCATTGCCATGGCAACCAGATCCATTTATTTTCCTTCTAGATAGAAGGATCAGCTATAGGACAACTCACTGAAGTTTCCCATTTGTCTCCCCCAGCCAGTGTATCCAAATCCCAATGTACTCAACAGGAACCTTTCCTGTGATTTGGAGGTCTCCAATTATTTATCTGCATGCAAATCGCCAATGTTTTTGTGATAATTAATAACTGAGGAAATTCAAAGACCTCAGGTATACCCTTCAATGCCCCCTCACAAAGAGCCTCAAAATGGAGGTCGTTGTGGACATCACCATTTTGTGAAGAAGTGCCTGTATCCAGAGAAGCTCTTCTGCTCTTTCTAGAACAGTCGTGTACTTCACAGACATTTCACACAAAATGACAGGATACAGGCAAAAGGTGACCTCACAGAAAATTGGGCCAAGGCACTTTGGGGCCTGATCCAGCTCCCATTTGATTTAGTGTGAGTCTAAAGGCTATAAATAGTGCTGTGAATGTTATCCAGTACTTTACTGTTAGCCAGAACAGAGATTGGAGTGAAAGAATTAAGGCTGCGTGGAGGAGTCTGACCCTTGATCACTGCTTGAATCTCACTGAAGTCCCCCTACAGAAAGACAGATTTCATCCTTACGATGGGCAAATCACATGGCTCAGGGAGAAACTACTTGAGAAATACATGACGTATTTGCATCTTCCTTGGAGACTGGCCTGACAGTCACATTTTCATGCAGAGATGTTCTACAGAAACGCTGACAGCCTTTCAAGTTTGCCAGCGTGGTATTAAACTCTCTGCTGCTCCATGTGTCAGTGGCTAATGACAAAATACGTTCATTGTGGCTGGTGACAAAGGACAGTGATTGAGAGCGAGCTCTTCTCTCCGTGTGTGTACATGACTCATGCAGACATGTACAAGGCACATGCACATCTTCAAGAGAAGAAGGCTAGGAGAAGGCAGCCACAGAGCAAGACACACTCTGGTTTTGTTTTTGCTTCTTCTCCCTACTGATTTTCAGACTGTGCACGGAAGTGTCTGATGTTCTGTAGGTGATTGCCAGCATCTGGTATGGATGTCATTATGCTACTACTTTCTCACATCTCAAAGGAGGAATGGATGGTGCTGTGAGATCTTGCCATTTCTCATTGTTTGGTGTGGCTTGCATTTTCTATGGTTTTCTGATTTGCATTTGGAAACTGATTATTTGATTAACTTCTGAATGTATTAATTTCTACCAGTATTAACAGGAATGCTTGGGCCAAATCCTTCTTGCTTTCTGTAGGTGTCAGTCTGCCTGTACAGCCCTCATCCCACTGACTTTGGGTGCTTTCATGTTACTCATGTCACGCAAGCAGGATTTGGCCCAGAAACGTGGGAAGAATTCAGTGATTCAGGAGACCACTGTGCTGATTACTCCAGTGAGAGTAATCCACAGCCCCATAGTCATTAACAGATGTAGACGTTACTCAGCTCTGGATCAGCTCCTCCGTTTTTGCTGCATGCTGCCTGGTTTGGTGTTTGACTTGCAAGAATTAAGTAAATGCCTTTAATGCCCCATAAATAGTATCTTCTATTAAGCTATATTGCAGTGCTCTCATTGGCAATATTTCAAAGGAGGATTATTTATCTAGAAGATTTAACAGCACTCTAAATTTGAGTGTATCTAGCATTGCTTTTACAAAACATGGGGATTGATTCAGAGCAATGTGGAACACCTGCAAGAGATTCTGGCTGTCCTTATTTACCCTTTGCCCTTCAAAGGGCAGAAAGTTGAAATGAATGGTGATTTAAACACTTTTCTTAGCAGTGGATTGTGCCAAGTGACTTGATGGATGCTATTTAACTTTATGGGGAAATTTTCTTTTTAAAGAATGAGAAAATAACATGGTTAGACTGTAAGTATACAACTCCTGAAGTTATTTTCTTGGAAAGTTGCAACAAAGTTTCAGAAGGCAGAATACAAGTTATTTTTAAGTGGTCTTTCATTACAGCAATTGTATTCCTAAAGCATTCCCCAGCTGCTAAGTCTATATGCTGTTTAAAAAAATAAAATCAAAAAACAAAATGAAATTAAGCAGAAAGCCCTCTTGTAAAGAAATTATTTGATATCTGCAAGGAATGAGCTTATAAAGCAAACAGCATAGGAGTATTCTTCTATTTGAAAACCCAGTAAGTAAACTGAGAAAAGCATGTTTCATGAAATGACCTTGAAATTAACAATAACCAGGTCTGCATTTGAAAACAGTCAGTCTTTTCTGGTGACTAGTGTTTTGTAGGTCTTGTTTCCTAATATTATCCCTATTTACATTAGTTCTCCCATTGTCTTTGCTAATGTGAATAAGATTAATTAGTGTACTTGAGTGATACAAATGCAGGCCCCAAGCTGGTATTTGTATTACAAACAAATGAATGTACTGCAGGGATTTCACAGAGGGCACTGAGGTGAAAGAATTTGTGGTTTGGCCATTTTCCCTTTTTTAAAGCTCACTTTGCATTCAGATTTCCTGTTTCACCAGCTTCAGGGAAGATGCATCTGTGTGTTTAAAGGACAGCTAACACTGAAAGCCACAGAGAAAATGTCATAATATTGGAGTATAAAAAGAAAATAAAATTGTATCTACAAATTGTATTTCTTTTTCCCCACCTCGTTGTTTGTTTAATAGCAATCTGGTAGCTGGGTAAGTGTGAGACACAGGGAAGCTCTTCAGAATTGCACTACAACGAAAGTTTACCCAAGACTGGATTAATGTAAAAGCTATGCTTTTCATTTACGAATCAAAATTGGTCATCAAACCTAGAAATGAACTCAGAGAGTTCAAAGGTAACCTTTATCTAAATACCACTCTAGATACTTGATCTAGATACAGAACTGATTCATCTTCAAAATCTGTTTCTGACAAGGAGTGCAAATCCCATGAATATCCAGCTTTTGCCTAATACTTGTACTGCAATATATTTTGCCTTATTTTTATACAGAGGAACTTTCAAGCCTTTTCCTTTTGTTCTCATGCCACAAACTATCCTTGAAGAAGTAAACAGAGAATTTAGTGATGATGTTCAGCCCCACATCAGATTCAATCCCATTTGGCTGGAAGACTATTTTACAGTCATTAATATCATTCATGGGTTAACCTAATGGCAATGCCTTATGCAGGACTTGCAGTATTTTAGGCTGCTGAATTCAGGGATATCTAGACCTGGGTTCCATTCTAGAAGCTTATCCTCCTTTAAGGAACTATGATTTCCCATTACTTTATCTACAGAATTTTAAGCAAGACCAAAAGTGCATTTTGCCTTCCTACATACACTTAAGTACGTTTTTTACATTATTTTAAATTATACAGCACTAACTCAGCCTTCATTAATGCCAAACTCTTGGGGTGGAATTCCAGGGAACTGAGATTTAATGCGTATGTTCATATTCAGTGAGCAATTCTACATGTTTCTGAGAATTGCCCAGGAGAATTCCTCATGTTTCCTCTTTGCATTTTCTATATTTTCCATTTAACTCAATTTCTTTTACTGCTGTCATACTAGTAACACTGACTATCAGAAGCACTGATTACTACTTATTGAGTATTGATTAAATACAAGTAGTAAAGAAACAACAAATCTGCTACCATTGAGCAGTTGGTATTAATGTCCAAGTACAGGAGACACTCTACAGAAGGGTTTATAGAGTGGGTTTTGTTGTATTGATGTCTTGTTCAGCCAGCTCAGATAGTGCTGATCTTCTTAACAAGCAAACAATACCCTTTGGGAAAACAGTATAATTACTTATATCTATATACTTACAGGATAATAATATGAATCTAGTGTTATAGGATGAAATAACACTGAAACAGAAGACAGTTTGTGTTACTAAAACCTCTGGTGATTATAATAAGATGATTTATCTCCATTAGCGTATTATAAAATTAACTTTGCCCAGGTATTACTGGAATCTCAGGTTATTTTACACAGTTTCCATTGGATTTACATGGTTGTCCATATTATTTGGTTTTCTTCTAATCCCAAATTTTTGTTGTCTTAAGCAAATGAATTGAAGGGAGAGGAATTACTCATGTGAGAACAGCGATCAGGATTTGGCATTAAAAAATGTTAAATAATCAGGCAACAAATAACATTTCCATATCTCTTTATCTGTTTAAGTGAGAGATAAAGTTATCAGTCACCTCAGTGGTTAAAAGTAATTAATATTCTCGAAAAGTCAGTGGGATTTAGGCTTTACAGTCTTTACTGCAGCACCGTGAATATATAAAAGACTTCCTGTATTTTCTTTAACCATGATTATTTTTGTTTCTCATTGTTCCTCCATCCAGTTCTTTCCATTCATTTTTAAATAAGTGTGTGTGTAAGAGCAACACCAAGACTTTTGTCCAGACAGTAGTAGGCCAAACTGAATGTTCATGGTGATCACTTGTCTCCTGTTTCCATTGTCAAAGCAATGTCAAAGCAATAATAGAAACCCTTCCAATCTTCCCTTCTATCCAGACTTTCATCAGAAAACTGCACATATCTTTCAGCGTCTCAATCCATAAACTCTTGGCTTTTATCTCCCTAGGACTGAAGACCATTGTAGGTGCACTAATCCAGTCTGTTAAGAAACTTGCTGATGTGATGATCCTGACCGTTTTCTGCTTGAGTGTCTTTGCCCTCATAGGCCTCCAGCTCTTTATGGGCAACTTGCGACACAAGTGTGTGAGGGACTACACCCAGTTTAACTTCACCAATGGCACGTTGTACTTGGATGGCAGGACATGGAACAACTCAGAGGAATTTCTTAATGATCCAGGTAAATTCTTTTCTTTACCTTGCTAATTTATTTATCTGTTATCACGTTGGTCTGTATTGATTGGTACAACAGATGTGACTGTGATTACTCCATCTTCACTACATTGATGTGGTTTGGAAAGATTGGGTTGTGTTTTCAGTTGTGCCTTCACAGTTCATGCTGAAAGTTTCCCAGTGCTTTCCTAATGCAGAACAAGCACCTTGTCACCTCACCAATGATTTTCACAGCTTTAAAGTATCTCCAAAATTTGAGCTCTGTTTGTAGGTCTCTTCTGCACGCTGTTCCTTTAAGATCATTTGTAGCTGTAGCATCTTATGGCAAAACTTGGAACTTTGAATTGAAAGTCTTAAAAATCCAACAGCAAGGCTGAGCATTTATTACACTGAAAAATCCCAGGAGCATTTTTTTAAGAAAATCTCATGCTATTAGGGTCTTACCTCATTATCTGGGTTGAACCATCCTACAGTATCTGGTGCTCTGATGTTTATTATCAAAAGACTTGTTTTCTAGGCCAAAGCAATTTTTAATACTCTACAGTCTGCTAGATGTTGAGTTACAATGAAATAGGTTCACTGAGCTCATTTATTAACATTAAAAAAAAAAAAAAAAAAAAAAGAAGAACAAAAAGAAACAGAAACACATTTCATGTAAATAAACTTCAGAATGTAAACAGGGAACCCAACAATTAGCTGGGCTTGCTATAAAACCCTCATAAACACAAGACAATTGCCAGTGACTGCAGTGGACATTAGCTCACATCTGATAACCTTAAATGATATTCTCAAGGAAGCAACCAGACCAGTGTACCTTGCTGGGAGCTGGTGATCAGTGACTTTTGGTATTTTATTTATTTTGGGAAGAATGAACCACATAGCATACTCATTAACTCAAAATTTGGTCGGTGGGAAGTAACATAGAGTCATAGGGTACCTCTGCTCTGAATGTAGGACCCAACAGTCCTCATTTCTCTACCCCAGCTGTCGGCACTGTATACCCCTGAGTCAGGCTCTGTTTCTTTCTCTGGAGTTTCAGCAGCCTTGGGAGAATTGGCGTTTAAAAGCTTTAATTCAAAGATAAAAAGCTTTGTATTTGTATTGTTAATGCATAATGTGGTTGACTGAGCATTAAGGAAGGGCATTCACAAAACTCTGGCTGAATGAAGGCCATTTTCAGGACTGACCTTGACTGTAAGGTTGTGTGTCCCCCTCAACGTCCCTAAACCAGAGCCTCTTGCCAGCTGAAAGGCGAAAATACTAAATCACTATTAAAAGAGTACTAAACCACTCTAGAGCTGTGCAGGCTGGTAATGAGTTTGCTGGCATCTCTTCCCAGCGATGCTCTGCATCTTCCAGCTCTGGAGCTACTAAAGATACCTCTGCAGCTCTGGTGCATTAAGGCACTTCCCACCTCCTACACTCTCAGATACTTGGTCTGATTTTTGAGTGGTCCTGCATAGAGCCAGAAGTTCGACTTGATGATCCTTTATGGGTCCCTTCCAACTTGGGATATTCTATGATGACTCTGTGTAATGGAGCTCCGAAGATAATCTGGTTCTCTGAGAGTGGAAGAAGGGTATATGCAACACTGGTTGTCTATAATAAAAAGTCACTCTCAAGGCCTGCTGCAGCACTGCTTTAAGTGGGAGGGATTCTACAGCTGCTCCAGCATGCCTTAGACAAGTTTATTTGCGTGGTGCTGGTATGGGGAAGGTGAGGAATGCTCATTTAGTAAATCCAGCTATGGTTAATATGGTCATGAAGCTATGAGTGTTATCACTAAAGTGGATTTACCTATTACAAGGATTATCAACTTGGTGAGATGGTAGATTAAAGCAAATTAAGCTTTGACCATGCAGTATTAACCGTAAGCAATAGTATTGTCAATTAATGTTTTCCTGTTTTCATAATATTGAAAAATAAAGATGTAGTGCATTATGGCAAATGACTGTCAGTTAGAACAGAAGGACAAGAACTGTTTGAATAGTTGAAATATAGAGTCAGTACAGAAGGCCACTGAAGAACTAGAAGAAAAGTAGTTCTATAGGGAAAATGTACTGACCTCAAAATAAGAATAATGAAGTATTTTTTGAAAAGCTGAAGAAAGTGGCTCAGCAATTAGACTAGGAAGAATAATATTAAGTAGGATTTTCATTAAATGTTGACTATTATGCTGAAGCAATTCAGAAATGGAAGGACTGGCTCGTTTTGTAACTAGATGGAATAGTGCTTTATATTCTATTTTGCGTAAGCATTATGGTGAAATGAAGTGACTGTTTAACAGAGTAGTACTGACCACAATTTAATAACAGTCCGAATTTCAAGTACTTCAGGGAATTAAGCAATATATACAGTTAAATTAAAGTGTAGGCAGACCAAATTAAATAAAAAGCTGAATATATTAAGATACAGAGTAGTGTCACTGTTTATTCTGAGGTTGAACTAGAGAAGAAAATTGGTCAAACTGAGATAGCTAAGTTTATTCAAAGAGAACATAGACAATTAGAGGATAAACCATTGGAGAATTCAAAACCAGTGCAGATGAGTCACTCATTTTGGAGAAGGAATAATAATAATAATAATAATAATAATAATAATAAAAACGACAAACCACCAGAAAGGAGAAACCTGAGTACTATCAGAGGTTCATAATAACACCTCTGAAATGCCAGATTTCAATGGCTATTGCAAGTGAAGGAAATGCCAGGCACCTTAAGAAAGCAAGAGACAAAAGCCTTGTGACTGGGGATTCGATGGGAAAATTCACAGATTTATTTCATTCAGGTTCCCCAATTACTAAGCTCTAGAATACAAAAGTGACATTGAATATTTTTTTTTCCTCAATCAAGAAGAGAACTTTTTTGATCCTTGCCACTGAAAGCTTAATTCGGTGAGAGAATCTTCACCTGATCACGTGCTGATGGCTTCTCAGTTTAGGTATGGTGGTCATGGCAGGGTGAGACAACTGCTTTATCCTCTTACTGTCTATTCACAGCGAAGATGCAAGTCAAAAACTTGCCTTTCAGTGGGCACATTTCATGACGAAGAGGAGGACTTTCCCATTCCTTTTACTAATTAAAGTGACTCTAAGTCTTCAAAATTTATGCTTCCACCTCTAAAAAAAAAGGACTTCTTTTGACCTTTCTTATAAAAGAAGTTATTTGAGTCTAGTTTTGCCTCCAATCAGTGATGCTTAGTTTTGCAGAGCTGGGAGAGGGAAAGAGGAAGATTATGGCAAAAGGAGTTCATCAGGTCTCCCAGCTTCTTCCATAGCATTATTCTTTATATGAATGGAGTACGGGATGCTTGACAGTTGGGCACAGATAGATTTAGGCTAAGGATATCTTGATGTCAAATGCCAATGCTATAGTCTGCTCAGAATTAAAATAGAGATATAACTAATTCATCTGGGAAAATACTGGATACCAGTAAGTGATTCTATTTTTCATATCTGCAGTTCTAGATTTGCTAAAGGACTACAGAGGCTCAAAGAGGATTATTTGTAGACATTAATAATAATAAACCTGATAATCTGAAATTGTAGATGCAGCCTATATAGTAATAAAACAAAGGGAAAAAAGTACAAAATAGGATAGTTTACATCCATGGCAATGTGAAAATTATGTAATCAGTATATCGATATCAAAATTATTGAGCTGCCAGTTACCTTTAGGAGGGCTAATGGTTTAGAAATGCCAGGTGACTGCAGAACTACAAGGTTAGTTCCAATGCTTGTAAAGATTTCTAGGAAATTAGCTGAAAATAGCATGCTTAAAAGCCTTGGGTTGTGGTGTTAAAATTAAAGGCGTATTTCATGAAGTGAAGCTCTATGAATGCATGAGTCAGAGTGGACTGGAAGGTATATGAAGTCAGACATGTCATTGGTTTAGAGAGAGTAAAAGATGTACCCAAGGGCTGAATGTAGTTGAGTCTCCTCGCTGATGATTATAGAATTTTTAATGTAATTTATGTGTTCCATTACTAAAATGGATTATTGACTCATCAGTAAATAGTGAGTAGGAATCTGAGTTTAAATCGTGTGTGCTTTTGTAGACCAGTGCTCAGATTGAATACTGAACACAAATAAAATACTTAAGAAAAACGCCTTAAAAATGTAGTAAAAATATTATTAAAACATTCTGAAAGTGCTAGTCTCAAAACCCAGCATCTTCTTTTCGTTTAAACTGAATAACATAATTGAGAGGCTCTGAATGTGCTACGTATGTTTTCTCTCTAAATTGGTATCTCATAAAGTAAAATAAAACACTGTTGTCCACAATGTAGAAATAACAACAATAACAATAATAGTACTGTTAAAGATTTATTAACCTCTTGGCAGGAGGAGTCACCTGCCATTTTCGTAGCTTAAAAATAGACTTTTCAAGGGTGCTATTTTTTTATTACAGAGTACTTTCTGACACTCATTTCATGACAGTGCTTTTTTTCTCCAGTCATACTGGAGGTCTGAAAAAAAAAATCTATATACAGTTTAACTCAGTGTCTATATTTTCACCTACAATTAGACATCATAGTTACTTTCAGTTCTTTATTTAGGAGGGTATATACATATGTTAAGTTTGTGTCTTTGTGGGTCCCAAATACATCTAATCAAGTAATAAGAACGATTTGGAGAAGAAAGTTTCTGAGGGAGCCTTTGGAGGAGCCAGTTTCATTTTCTATCTCTAACTCATAATTGCCATTCTGTGGAGGTGGTCCAACTAAACCAGCCACGTTAGATGCCTAAGGTTGAGAAATGTGGGAACCCTTCATAGATAGCCTCTGTTTGCAGAGCAACTTGCTGAATGGTGATGTGCTACCCATCTGAATTATAGTCTTGGCTGGAGAAGGGGTCCCCGGCTTGTGGGTCTTGCATGAGGTGTGAATGCAATCAGAGCCAGTCTGACTGCTCAGAGCTGCTAAATCAGGGCAATTCCATCTGAGCAGTCAATACGAGATACTTCCAAAGTCTTTCCACATCCTCCTCTTCGATGTTCTAGATAAAACGGGCTGTTAAAATAAGTGGGTAAGGATGTTTAGGCATACATATGTGAGTGTATAAAAAATATAGATGTGTGTATGTAGATGTCTACACATATATTTTCTCTATCTTCTGTGTTTAATTGTTAGCTCTGCCTGGGGAGTTGCTTCATTTTTGCTTTAAGAATCACTGAAATTGAGCTGTATGAAGAGATATTCTGAAACTGCATGAAAAGAGTATAGAAAATAATGATGTCCAAGTCACATAATAGATGCATCGGGTTTGGGGAGAGCTGAAGTGTTTTAGGTGTTGTCTGAGGTGGTAATAGAAGACTGTGAGTGTTGGATGAGTAATTATGGAGGTGGGAGAAAAGAGGGAAGCAATAAATCAGGTTGAGACTGGAAGAGGTGTTTTGTTATGTATGATTGTGTGGGAACCAATGATTAAGACAAAGAACCTCTGTCAGCTTTCATACGGTGCTTGTCAGCATGGAATCTACTCCCATTACTCCACCGTTAACGGTAAGTACTGTGGCTTTGTTCAGGTGCTGTGGATCTTTAGATAAATTGCTTTGTAAATGCTTAAACATTAATGCAGTGATGTGTTATTAACAGGAGTATTGTACCTGTGCACTTCCATGTTTTAAGCTACCTAGAAAAAGAAAGACCCAGAAGAAGTACGAGGTTCAGAGACACACAGGTGTTGTGCTGGTGTATCCAGTACAGCCTCTTCCCAACAATCCAACAGCATTATTTTTTAACCTGGTAGTGAAAGAGCTTTGGAACAATTTGTAGAACAGAAGGATTTATCCTCCAGATACATTTCTTTTGCTCTCATTGATGCGTTATTATTGCTCATAGAGAGATCTGCCAGAGGAAAGACCTGCTGCAAAAGATGAAACCCAGCAGTCTGAGAATTTTCCTGCACCCTCAAATTGCTCATATGCTACCCAAGTATATACCACTTGACTCACACAGTACTGTTCAAAGGAGCACTTGAAAGGACCATTTCTGTGCCCCTTGGAGCATCTCCATGGACTTCTGCTTGCAGTGGGCTCAGCAATAACAAGCCTTGCAAAGGCAGGAGGTAGCTCTGACTTTCAACTCTGAGCAGACCACCAGCAGCAGCTCGCACCACTGCTTTCCCTTATTGCCCTGGCTTTAAGTATTAAGGAACATTTTCTCCTAATACTTTCCATTAATGCTGAATTCACCCAAGTGAGGTGGGGATGAAATATAGGATTTGCCAGGCTCACTCAGTTTGGTTTACCTTAGGCAACATCTGTCTGTGGCTCAGAGCAGCCCCACGTGTCCCAAAACAAATTGCTGCAGCCCCAAGTACAGACATTGTTTTATAAATTTTTGTTAACATTAACTATTATAGCTCTGGATATCCTTATCCACATATGTAACAAGTCTCTCTTTGAACATCGTGGTTAAAGGCACAGCCTGCAGCAGAAACTTCTGCAGTTGAAATGAGAAGTGCAGTTGAAAATATATTTCCTTTGTCTTTGGTTTTGCTCTCCCTCCAATAGTTTTAGGGCAAAAAATATCACATCCTGTATCTAGGAGCACACCAACTTCTCATTTTCCAGAATGCATGCTATTTTTGACTGTTGGTCACCTCTTTCCTGAGATGAAATATCTCAGTTTTTTTTTTTTTTAATTGAATTCTCCCCGTCATTCTCATCACCCACTTCTCAATACTCCCCTCCCCAGTTCAGCAGTTTATCTGCTGAAAGCAATGCTATGCTTGGTTTCTGGATAACACAAGCCACTGATTAATATATTGACAACTTTTTTCCTATATTCATCTCTGCATCCCCTTCCTCCTGCATCTCAGTATTACAATATTTTTCTTTGTTCACAGCTTATTATTACATAGAAGCATGTCTTTCTTCCCTGAATTGATGCAGGGAACTTAAAACTTAACAAGGTTATGGGTGGGTGAGGTTTTTTCCTTTGCTTTACTTTGCATTCTGAGAACACAGTATCTGCTTTTGCCTTTCTCCACATATTTTCTTAGTGGTATTGGCCTCTGTAGTGTTCCTCATTCAGTCCTGGCCTTGGACTTGACTTACCTGAAAAATACTGTGCCATCAGTAGGTTTTCTCACCTCTCTGCTCACCCTCTCTTTCCTTTGTACTTGTACTAAGACAGTGCAGACATAGCCCTCTGTTAGCCTTCAGAGACACTGATTTTTCATCTCAAACTTTTGTTTCCCAGTCAGGTTTTGATCCAATTCATCTGTTTTCTTTATCGCAGTGCAAGCAGGAGTGTTTTCTTCTATTCATTTTTTATTTTTTGGCATCTGTCTGTAATCACAAATGCATTCAACCCTTGTAGCTGCTTTTGATTTCAATTCCTTTGTGGGAAATACATATATATATATATCTATAAAACGCAACAAAACAGCCCTCTACAAAACTTCCATAGCCCGCACTTCAGCATTTTGCTGCCTATTCATGTGAAGTGCTTGTCTAAACAAGTGGCACTAAATATGCTTTTAGTTACGCACTACACAGCCTTCAGCTCCAGGCATATGGGTCTGCATGACTGACCAGACATGGGCATGGAAGGAGGGGATCTGAACATTATTGAAAGCCAGCAGCCCGTGTTCATTGCTTGTTGTTGTCTCCTGTGTCACTTGGCTCAAAATGTCAAGGGGTTGTTGTGGTCCCCATGCCAGACTGTGGCAAAGCTGGTGGAGTATCTGTTAGACTCTGTTCCCCTAATATCCTCACAATTAACCTCTCCTGTTCCTTTTTTAGTTGAAGTTTTGAAAATGTCCTCTAAGACAGTAATGGGATGAGGTGGCAGGAGAGGGCTGGGCAAGAATCAAGTGTGCAAGGGAAGAGTTTGGGAAGTGTGGGAGGCAAGAAGGGAGAGGACAGAAGCTGAGAGCCTGCAAAGTGGAGGAAATTTTTCACTCAGAGGGTGGTGATGCACTGGAACAGGTTGCCCAAGGAGGCTGTGGATGCCCCATCCCTGCAGGCATTCAAGGCCAGGCTGGATGTGGCTCTGGGCAGCCTGGTCTGCTGGTTGGTGACCTGCACATAGCAGGGGGTTGGAACTGGATGAGCATTGTGGTCCTTTTCAACCCAGGCCATTCTTTGATTCTATGAAAGCATCAGGAGGTTGTAAAAGGATGATTTTTAGGGTTTCTTCCAACCTATACCATGATTCTAAAACCCAACAGAGGTACTGACAACAGCAAATGCCAGGGAAGAGAGGAAGAGAACCAGATCCCCTGTCGTGGGGTGAGCAACAAGAGAGTACTTCATTATTATAATTATTTGTAACCCCTTTTAGCAGGGAAGAACTAACTGGCAGTGCCATTTATTCCCAAGCATTCTTCCCTAATAATACCCTTAATACAGCCTGTTCCATCGCTTTTTTGAGAGGCATGTTTTTCATCTTCAAACTCAATTTCATTTATTAGAGATTTCACTGTGAGTGACACAGTGTGCACACAGCAAGTGCAGCAAGGATTCGTTTTAATTATTACATATTACCAGGAGGTACAGTGTGTTTGTGCCGGTGGGCGAAAGGGTGAGGAAGGGGTGTTATCTATTTCATTTCTGTGTCACATATCACAACTGTAAGGCGATGGGGCTTTCTGAATTGCATTTTAAATTGGGATCTGGTTATTTGTTGGCTGTCAGTGCTCCGTGCTTGTCGTAGCATGGAGGGAAAATCTCCAACCAACGTGCACCCGTATGGCTGCAATAAATAGTCCAAGATAACAGACACCTCTCTACGTTTTTGTTAGAAAGTCAGCCAGAGGACTCTACTCTGGGCAGTGACTAATGATATTTGAACGCTGCTCTTTACGCAAGTGTGATAATATATATATATATAATTACACTCGCATAAAGAGCAGCGTTCAAATACCATTTTATATATATATATATATTTAAATTCTGATGACTTAGAGATCAAGATATCATTTCAGCTGGTTTGCTAAATAAGGAACACAATGTGGATTTGGGAACCGTGTTTTCTAAGCTGAACTTCCTAGTTTTTCTCAACTGGAAACTTTCTTCATCCTTTTACAGAGAAATGAGGAGAGATTTCTACCCTGCAGCTTTCTGCTCAGTGGTGCGATATAGGTATGGAGCATAATTTTAATTAGAATTAATTAACTTATTATTTTGTTGAGGAAGTTGACAGAAAATTTGCCTTTTTTTTTTTTTTTTTTTCCTGATAATGGGAGGCAGGGTGAATATTTAAAACTTCCAGGTGTGGAAGGGTCCAATGTAGAAATGTGAAAGACTGATAGCTTTGAGAAAGTGTAGAATAAAATAGTAGAAAAGATGAGATGTATGAGAACATTGGAAGGAAAACATTGGAAACCTAGAGGATTTTCTCTATTTACTCACTATTTACGATCAAATTACAAATATTCCTAATTTTGTTGTGAGATGGTTAGGAGTCCTACCAAGCTTCTTGGCATCCCTGGAAAGCCAGTAGCTTTGAGAATGCTGGAGAAATTATATTGCTCTAGGTGGGTACAAGTGTAGCAGATTCCTAGCAGGGCTGGATTCACAGACATTGTTTCTTTGGCTGCATTTATTACTAGGTCCCTTTGCTCGTGATGGGGAAGAGCAGACCTTCCCCACTCCACAGTCAGAGTGCTCTGCTCTCTGGGCCCGATGTCACATCTGAAGACAACCATTAGTAGTCCATAATAATAATGTAACTGTGCTGTGCACTATTTGTTATCAATGCAACTGTTATCGATTCTTTTCTCAAAACAGAGAATAGAATCATAGAATGGCCTGGGTTGACCACAATGATCATCCAGTTCCAACCCCCTGCTATGTGCAGGGTCGCCAACCAGCAGACCAGGCTGCCCAGAGCCACATCCAGCCTGGCCTTGAATGCCTGCAGGGATTGAGCATCCACAGCCTCCTTGGGCAACCTGTTCCAGTGCATCACCACCCTCCGTGTGAAAACAGACTAGAGGAATGTTTACTCTTTGGTGCAACAAGCACATTAAGGTTAGATTACGACAATGCCAAGAGAGACGACCCATAGTGTGGAGGTAAACTCCTTCTCCATTCCCTCTAGCTGGCACAACCACTCATTGCAGTGAGGTTATGAGCTTCCTCCCCCCCAGTACACAGCCAGGGATGTGGGCCTGGGCCAGATTCATGGTGTTTGAGCCGCTCTGGCTGAAGCGGTGGCCTGTATCGCACTTTCCTTAGTATGCAGATGAAACTCAGAAGGTAATAAGCTGCTTCAGCGCACTCGCTTTTGTAGGTTTGATTTATTGAGCTCAGCACTTCTAAAATACAATCCAGGAAAGATGACACCAGTGCAAGGGTTTGTATTGCACCTATTTATTGGCAGAGAAACCAACCTAGCACGAGTAATGCTGCATCAGGTGCAGCGGGGATACGGCATCTTAGTATGTTTTTATGAGGCTTAGGGTTGATACAAATGTACATATGTTTTAGAGAAGACAGCATCTGGTTGTTAGGAAACATGTTTCTGTTGAATTTCTGACTTACAAATGCTGACAGAAAATGTTTTGTATTATTTAAAAATAGATGTTTACCTGGCAACAGTGGAATAAATAATGCGTGGCCAAGCAGAAACAAATACTCAGGGAGTGTTTTCTGATCACTGGCTTTATTATTTTGATAATAAGATTAGGTAGTTATTTTACTCTGAAAATTCCTGTAGGAAAGTTCCAAAAAGACTTCACATACACCGTAACTCTAACACTGAGTTTTTAGTGAAGTTGAGAGGAAAAAAATAAAATGAGGCTTATTTGGAAAAAAAAAAAAAAAAAAAAAAAAAAGCAGCAGCATGTTGGATCTAGATTATTTACATATAAGCATGTGTGAAAATATGACTTGTTTTGGCTTGATTTTACTTAAGACATTAAAAAAAATATACAGTATGGTCAGTTTTGTTTTCATATTTTGTTTCTATTGACATGTAGAAGTTTTTCAGTGAAAAAGCTGACAAACTTTAACAAAAATCAATGAGAATCTTCCAAGACAGTGACAAAGTCTTTTTCTCATAAAGTGTTTATCAGTTGGGGCAGTCTACTTTTCATAGATAAGCTCCTACTGCAAATGAAAAAGGAGGTTTATATTCTTTGTTCATGTTAGAGTTAAGTGATAGAAAGCTTAGGCCGTGGGCTAATATGATACCAAAGTGGTTTGTTCTTAAGAGCAAGAGCAATGACTGCTTCCTCCTTAAAGAGCTCTGATTGCCTGGCATGTTTGGTCGAAATCCAAACCAACTTGCTTTGAATGACAAATTGATTGTTGTGTGCATTTTTGATAATACAGCAATTTGTCTCCTCAGGCATAATGCTCTAATCCCCCCTTCATTTATCAGTAGGGAATCAGTAATTCAGCTCTTCTTCAGGCTGCAGTTTGGCACACAGAGGTGGTGCTCTACTGCGCAGTTGCAGATCCTGTGGCGAAGATCCCTCTCCCAGCAGTGCCTGCATTCCAATTCCTCAGCATGCTTTGCGTTAGCGCTCACTGCACTGCTGATTTTGGGAGTGTAAATGTTTGTCAACAACAGACAACAGGATTTTGTATCTTCTTGAGATTTTAAATGTCTTGTTTGCGTACGCGTTCTTAGTTCTTATTCTGGGCTCTGACGCTGTTTGCATCTTCTGGTTCAGATGAGCAGGAGGTGTTTGTAGAATTGTTAAAGTTGGAAGAGACCACTAAGATCACCAGGTCCAACCCCAACCATCCCCCCATACCCACTGACCACGCTCCTCAGTGCTACATCTCCATTTTTCTTGAACACTTCCAGGGATGGTGACTCCACCACCTCCCTGGGCAGCCATTGTCAACACATCACCAATCTTTTGGAGAAGAAATGTTTTTTAATACCCAACCTATTGTTTCAATTTTCCAAGTATAGCGTCCTCCTGGTCTTCGTGTTCACAATATGAAATGTTGCAATTCCCAGAGAGCTTGCGTGCTTGCAAAGTTTGGGGGACCCCATGTAGCAATACCACTTATTAGCAAGGTGCAGAACTTCTGTGGTTGTTTGTCTCTCATTCTGTGGTTGTGCCATGTTTCCCCTGACTCACAGAGTGTTTGTGTCACCAACTGCATGTGTCCCAAATAAGGTACCATCTGTCCTGGGAAAAGCAGAATTGTTTCAGCGGCAGAAGTGCAGAGTGAAACAATATGTAAGTTTGCACATCCTTTTCCCCTTTTCTGGTGTTTTTTCACAGATCCTTTACCATGCTGAACTCAGTGGTGTTGCTGCTAGTCCAGATATTTCCGTAGAAACGCCAAACATACAGCGAAGCAGAAAAGCATGCAGTCTGAGCAGGGTGTATGCACTGATGGCTTCTGAACGCCATCACGTGCCCTCACAAACCACAAAGCTCATGGACAGTAATTCCTTCTTGGCATGCAGCAGGGCAGGGCTTTTCCACTGCTCGCAGCTTACTGAGAAAGCCACAGCACATCTGTTCAGTGGCATTCTTTGCATAGCCTGCCTGGATAAGCTGTCGCTCTTGATTTTTATAGCATTTCACAACAGGGTGTTAGCCTAGAATGGAGAACCTCTCCAGACTAACATCTGCAGAGCTCCTCGACTCATAAACACTTGTTGTGTAGGGCTGACACCATGACTTAAGTCAACAGGGGATCCGTATTCTCTGCTAAAACAAAGTACACTGATACATCTGCCCTCCATCAACTGTTGCCCTCTGTTTTGCATTTATGATCTTTCTATATCAATACTTTTATCCTTTCCTCCATACTGCCATTCGGGTTCAAGCGATGCTCCTTAGAACATCTCTTCAAAACCCAATTCTGGTTATCCTTTTGAGGAGTTGGCTTCCTGTTCTGTTTCTCTGAATTTTAGACTGCTTTGCTGGCTGGAGATAGAAGATGGAGTATGTACACAAAGGCTCTCGTTAGCCTGGGGATGCTAATTTCCTTAAGCCTCATTGATAGTCAACCAGGGAACGATCCTGAGCATTTAAATTTTGCATGCTCTTCTGAGTCTCCCTCGAGATGTGTCTGTCTCTCTCCATTGACATTAGAGATGACTGTGTTGATAAATATTTGTCTTTATGAATATTTCCTTGTTTGTTTGATCTTTAACAACAAGAATTTTTCCATTTTCTTTTGCTTTATACTGCACATTTTCTCTGCTGACTAGAACTCACCAGATTGGGGCAATGGGATGTTTTGCTTGTATTATTAGATCTTGACTCGGTTGCATTTTTAACCTATCACAAGCTTCAGTTAATAAATATCTCATCAGTGTCGAGTCCAAAGGGACAAACTTATGGATTGCTTTCATTGGACACTGCTATCCTGACTTCAGTAACATTGTGCTCAACTACAACAGCCAGGGACACGGCTAGATGATGTTTCCTTCAAACAGAGCCCACAACCCTACTGCCACCCTATTGCACTTGTCAGGTTGGAATATAAACAGCAAGTGTTTCAAAACCTTTGAAAATATGTCTTCGTTTTCACATTTCCTGAAATTAGCCAAACAAGTAAAACCATGCCTTTCATATCTCTTTTACCATCCCGAATGAATACGTTGGTTGATGAATAACATTTGGTAGTGCTATCATTCCCAGAATGTACTAGTTAAAAAGCTGTTTCTTTAATTCTCTTGCAGTAAACTACTTCATAAAGAATGGTACAGAAGATGTGTTACTGTGTGGAAATAGCACTGATGCTGGGTAAGTGATTTAAAAATATCTTCACTTCTGTGTTTTCATGTTGTTGTTGTTACATTTCTTTCAGTTCTGTCCACTTTTTACCAGCGTGATATTTCAAGTTCTTTGTGTCAGTAGTTATAGTAGAGAGGATAATGACAATATTGCGCATAGTAATACAATTTTCTGAACTGCAGGGAGGAGAAGTTTGTATGTGTCACTTATTTAGGTCTGAAATCGTTAGTTCTTTTTCAATGTATTTAAATTCCTCCATTAAAAAAAAAAAAAAGTGAAAATTAAGTAACATTGGCTGAGTGGGGAGTATTTCAAAGGGAATGAATGAGAAATGAATGGAAACAGAAAAACTAGAGGGATCTTGAGTGATGATGAATTCCTAGCTTTTGGCAGAGGATGATAAACAAATCCAAAAATGCTAGTTCCAAAAATAGAATGCTTAGGAGGTGGGAAGGTACTCAGTTTTAATGTGTGATCTACACTCGTATGTGATATGTTTACATTCTGCGTGTGTTTCATTTTCTTACAGTTTATGCAAGGAGATCAGTTCCTATGGTGTACTAATTTGTTCTGCACTAAGGACTTCGTCCATACCCCTACCACCTGTGAATGCTGACTTTTCCTTCTACGCCCCATCCTCAAAGTCTAAGCACTTTGGGTGTGTTATTTTATGTGAAAGGTTCTTGTGACCTTGATGGGAACAGAAAAGGAAATTATAAGCCATGCAAAGACTGTAGGATGTTCAAAGTTGTGGGTCAATGAATAGAGACCTTAGCATGGTGGGATGGATGAGCTTTTGATCTAAATATGATAGATATTTGATATTTGAACCAAGGATGTGGATGATCAAGTGAGGGGAGTAGGAGAGATGATCTACTTTTGGGAGAGGATGTTTTGAGTTGGTAGAACTAAATGTTCTACTGACAAAAATTAGGATTTAAATTATAAAGAACCTGATGTAAAAAGAGGTATACATGTATAGAGAGACAGTATGAAGATGAAAAGATGTAATGTAAACTTGCTTGTGGTCAGGAGGGTGAAAAAAGCCACGGGGTCCCGGATAGAGACTACTTTCTGCTGCCACCGTTACATCTGTATTTATGAAAAACAAAGGTTAAGATGAAGTGTCAGCCTTCCCTCTGCATGTCTTGTGTGTCTTATCTGCATTGCCAGTATAATTTAGACTGTAAACTCCTTGGGCAGAGCGCCATGCTTTCCTCTTTGTTCCAAGGAAGGTACAATGTCAGCATTCATTAATTAAGCGTTTTGTTGATTGTAATACACTGCATGTATCCAAGCTCAGGTTGGCTCCTAGATTTTTGGGATAGTTCCCAGGGATCCCAGAGTTTGGCAGTCTATCTGCACTGGTGGATTGGCTTAGGACTGCCTTTCCTAGGTAGGTAGTAACACTGAGCAAGGAATATTCAGCACAGCAGCAACATCATGAAATATTACACATTATTCTCACCGTTGACCTGATCTGTGGCTGTGACAGCTTGCTGAGCTCATGAATAATTTTGAAAGGTTTGATTGGATTATAGGTAGTATGTGAGAAATAGCTTATTACAGTTCTGGAACAGTCCATATGGTGGCAAGTTAAACACAGATCCAATACCTATGGAATAGCTATATATTAATAGGCTGTATGGATTTGGGGTTGTATATTAGCAAAATCAGCTACTTTAGGGAGTCAGTAAATTGCAGTGTGTCAGCAAAAAAATCATGATTGGAGCAAGCTCCCATGGAGGCACTGTGACCACAAGAGACACAGCCTGAAACTGCCAGGGGAGAACTTCTAGCTCCTGTGTAATGAGAAGAGGAAAATGCCACCCTTAGAGTCCTGGTGCTTTTTTCTTTGAATATATCAAAGCAATTGGTATTCGTGCTGTTAATGAGAAACCCACTCTCCCTTTATGCATCAGCTTTCTTCATCCCTTGCTCTTTCAGTGAAGTATTTAGTACCACTGGGTATGGTTTGATTTTAAATGCCTAATAACGGGAATAAATACTCCTACTGTTTTTCAGTTCAGGACTAGTAAATGTTGTCTCACCTTCTATACCTTACACAGATTTCCCATCAGTCATCCACTTCTATTATTTAAAGACATAGGGATAATTAGGCATGATCCTAATGCCTCGGGGGACTTGCAAAGTCATGTATTCTTACCTGTTAGGTAAAAAGACTGTCATTTAAAGGCTGACAAGCTAATAAAGCAGGACTTTATCCATCAGTGGTTAAAGCCAAGAGCAGTGAAGTGAGTTCAGTAGCAAAAGATCAGGGGAGGTAAGTGAAGAGTAAATGGATGCATCAGAGCACAGTCCTCCCATCTATTAGCAATGAAATTAATGGGGGAAGGAGAGTTGGCAAGGCCGTGTTTGAATGTTCATAGCATTTTTGGAGCTTGCTTCTGCCCCTGCTCTGAAAGAGCTTGAAATTATTAGCCTCTGGGTTATGCTGAGGATCCAGAGGAAATGCTGGGAATGGTGGTATCATGTGTGCACTCCTGGAGGGATTTGTTGTTACAGTGAGGGATATCTGTGTTGTGGCTGGGATATTAAATCTCAGGGTAATTGACAAAATCATTTTAGTGCATTTTTAAAAGCATGTTAATGACACTTTGAGGTTTGGCTGCTTGCTGTTATTATAGAATAGTAAGTAAGTAAATAAATAAATAAATCTAAATTTGGCAATTATTTGGCAGTGAGACTCAGATGGTCTGATGTAAGAGTGTTTAGTGATGGCGACTGCAACCTGAGCTGTAGCAACAGGCCAAAATCAGCAGGGAAATGATCATCAGTGGATGCTGTATCACAGACAACCTAATTATCTCAAAGGTGGGGGCTTTATTACATTACTAGGAGGGACTGTTTTCTGAACAAGTACCCAAACTGCCAATAAAGCAGGAGGTAATGGATCTAGCTAATATTGATTTTGGTTCAGAAGGGATTTGAATAGATGGATGTCACTCAGCAGCAGCAAACATGTCTCCAGTACATTACCTGGCAGATGGAAGAAAAAGCGTTTGTTTATTGTTTTACGTACACTCAAGCAACTTTGAGGAGGTGCATTAAAAATGACATTGCAGAGATGTGGTAGGAGTGTGGGGGAGAAAACATGTTTCTTGTTGGGACAAGGAGCAATCTGTCTGTGGGTGAGGGATTTCCCATGTGACGCCTCAGAAACTTGATTCAGGAAGCCTGAAAATTGATTTTTCTTCATTGAATCGAGTGAAAAATTTGTGGTGTTTTTGTTTTGTTTATCCAGCTGCATTTTTTTTCCCAAGATGTACTGCTAGAATATACTGTGTACTTAAGAGAAACGGAGAATCCAATGGAAACAAGAATTAATGGTTGGAGTTGAGAGAAAATGATTGTGATCAAAGATGTTCTTTGGCTCAAAGTGAGCGCTAGTGACGTGTATGTGGTGTTTAACAACCAAGCACATTCAGAGCGCTGCGTTAATGGAAAAATCCTCTGCCCTGAGATGTGTGTCACAGATTCGTCAGACACTGGAAGCAGCACTAGCAGCAAGGCTCTTTTAATAAAAAAAAAAAAAAAAGAAAGTGTAGGGTACTTGCAGAATTATGTATGTTTCTCAATGTGTTTCGGGTTAGATTTCGTTGTTCTTTTAGATGTGGGTGCACTGGGATTTATTCAAGTTAGTTCTCTGCAATTTCAGCTTCTTTGATTTGATTTGGTGAAAGTAAATGGAGAAAGCTCTACCACTCTGATTTTCAAAGGGATTGCAAATTCCTCTATAAATCTGCCTTTTGGTTGAATTCCCAGACTGGTATCTCATCTATCTTTGAAACCTTGTTCTGAGCCCTGAGGAGAGCCAGTAAAGATATGGTACAGTGATCAAACACTTGGAAGATTTCTACTAGGATCAGAACGTGAAAGCTGCTCTAACCTTCATGAAATCTGTTACCAGTAAGTGGACTATGATTTGCAAGGGCTGCAGATGACTGAGTTACCTCACTGGAGCAACAGACACCACACATGGCCAGTGCAAGCATCCCACACCTTTAGGAGGCACCAACCTCATCTTTTAAAAGTGAGGTCAAATGTGCCACATATCCATAAATGAGTACAGTGATAGTGCCAATGGCAAAACTTGTGGTTGGACCAAAGGTTTAGATCGTGCTTGAGGACCCACTTGGCACACTTTGTGCCTGGCCCCAGGTGATGGCACGTGGTCAGTGCTGAGCAAAAGGGCCAAGAAGACTCTTGAGAGCGCTGCTGGCTCGAGGAAATGCAGTCCTGATCCCATGTTCAGCCCCAGTGTTGGCATTCTGCTTGAGCACATCAATAGCATCTCTACCAGGCATCTCCTGCTGTGATCACCAGACCAGATCTCCCAGGGATGGACTCTGGGGAGCGTTATATGGCATGGTGCACCATCCTGCATTGTGCCACCCGTGCAATTACAGCATGTTCCTTCCCAGTGACTATTAACCATTCATTTTAATGAGATATTCAGTACCTTGGAGCCCTGTGCTTCCCCACAGGGCAAGGACTTATGGGGTGCCTCAGCTTGGGATTATCAGTCCATGAAAAAGGAACATGCATTTCAGATCCAAAGCAGTTCCACTTTTGTGCTGTTGTAATTTCACAGGGACATTTCTCCAGCTTAGGCTGCTGTTCTGTCTGCCTACAGGTTTGGATGAGCAATAAGAACAGCGGGGAGATTTGTCCATTTGGAGAATGAGAAATGGACAGTATGCAGTATGCAAAGTCAGCGAGCAGAAAAAGAGAAACTTATCTTTGTTCTTTTCACTTCTTTTTTTTTCCACTTGCAACTACAATATGCAGCTGTTAGTTTTTTGGTGTTTTTTTTTTTTTCAGAAGAGTGTGTGTGTTTTAAGCCAATTGTGTCCCCTCAAGGTCAGACTGCTTTTTTGTTGTTGTTCCCTTTCACATGATATGTCCTGTATATTCAGCTCATGGGCAGGAACAGTCTGCGAGATCATGCTGACAAAGAAAGCACATTTGCATCATGTCTGTACTGATATTACCAAAAAGAGTAGTAAACAGGAAGGAAAAGCAGCCAGTACAGCTACTTCAGGATGTAACAAGAAAGCACCTTTGGCAACCGCATCCTAGTAACTGTTGCTATAGAAACTTTAGCTACCTTTATCCTCTCTATGACCTTGATTTTTCTTAACAGGATGCATTAAAATAATGTACAGAGTAGAGCAGAATTCTACATGGTTTGGTAAGTTTTGCTGTCACTGAGCTGACTGCATGTCAGGGATGTAGGCAGCACCACGTAGCGTAATTCTCAAAGTTTTTAAGCAAGTCCTAAATGTTTCTAAAGAATCGCTGGAATAAAACTTTGTTTCCTTTTGTGTTGTGGCATTTTACTAAGGTAATTAATGCCAACGCATAAAGTTGTATTAGATGCCTGTTTTCACATTCAGCATGAATACTGCAAGTAATACTGTTATGGTAGGTTCTCCACGCCAGCATGCTGTCAGCATACCCATTACAGCATGTACAGTGGTGCAATGCTTTGATCTCTCTGAGCTGTAATAACATTCCTTTGCCTTTATGCATCCTCCATGGGGTGATTTAAAGCCCCTTGCAGAGGCTTATCACAACCCTGAAGGGTGGAGAAGAAATACACACCATACCAAGGAGCACTGCTGCTATCTGATGCTTCCTTTGCTTCCCCCAGCTCCACCTTGTCTTGCACAAACCAGTGCTGCAGCTCTTGCTCAGTCTTGGAAGGCACAGAGCCTGGAACTACATACGTGTCTGCCAGAATAACATGTCCAACAGCCTGATCTTGCATAGCTCTCAGTCCCCCAGTACAAGCAAACGTACCCAGCAAACAACCCCAGCTGTGCTGGAAATTGAGGAACTGCAGCAGAGAATAATGCACCCAGTTGGTTCTTTTCTTCTGCTGCTGGCAATGAGGTCTGCTGCAGCTCAGAGTTGCCTGAATTTAAGTAAACCTGTGTTATTATTATTGTTATAATTATTTGCTGTCTTAAGGTCTCAGGTTGAGGCTGTGTTTTATTGGCTGCTGAAAAAATGCGGTGAGAAAATCTCCCTTGCCACAGAGAGTTTGCATTTCAGAGTCACAAACCATGAATGGGTTGGGGTGAAGATGATGCTCACACAGTGCCTTCACTGTATGTACCCCTGGGCAGAGACAAGAATGAGGAAAGTGGCAACAAATAGCTGTCTGTAGGTGACTTCTGCATAAGCAACTTTGTCAGGTAGGGTGCAGTCTGGCAGTGTGTGTTTGGTTTGCTGCATGAATGGATCCATCCCAATGAATGAGCGTTGGTTTGTGCCCGTTGGGACCAGTGTCCTTGTAATGCTCACCCAGTTCAGTCCGATTGGGTATAGCTGCCTGAAAAGGCTGGAAATTTTGCTGTACTGGGGAAAGGATAAGTTCCTGAATGTGATTTCTTCCATTGCTGCCAAGGTGGGAATATTTTATGAAGAATGAAATGCATTGTTTAGACTGCCAAAGCTAATAGCCTAATTACACCTCAGTTTAGTAAGCAGTATTAATGAACTTATTACAAACCTTCAGGTTGTGCAGCGCATTTTCCATGACTTTAACTAGATTCTGATGTGGATCACGTAGACTTTTCCATTTACTCTTTATTGGTTACAGTGATGTCAGAATTAGGATGGCTCACTCACTTGAGTATAAGAAATAGCAGTAAGCAAGAATGTCACCTGAGAGATGCTGCAGGAAACATAGGAGATAATTATATGTATTCTACAGCCTTAAGGGCAAAATTAACAGCCCCCCACTCCTAGGGATCACTTGTGAATCTGGAAGATCTGGTTAAACAGCAGTAGTAGGAATTAAATCCAAATCCTCTCAATTCTTAAGGGTGGGTATTATTACCTCTTAGTCAAAGCTGTAATAAGCTCATCAACCACATGAGAGAAGAAGACCAACTGTGGGCTACCGTCTTCATTAAGCCGTCATCTGTCATTGTGTTTATGATGATAAATTATTACCCTCCATTTTGATTGATGGGTTAGGCAGAAGATCCAGTGTCTCACCACTGGATTGGTTGAGAATAAATGATAGTTTGCTTTCCCTGTTGTAACATAAAGTCTAAAAAAAAATCACCTTGGAGCTGTGTGAATACTATCTTTGGTTGAAACCCCATCATGATGACCAGGCACTCCACTGGTATTATGTCCAAGGTATCAGCTGTAAACCTTTCAGCTTGTTTTCTGCATTCTTAGGCTTAAGACTGAAGCAGGGCCATTAGGGGCCATTAACATCATACGTTCCTTGTTTATTTGTTTATTTTTATGGCTTTATTTATTCCATTTTGATGCATGTCTGTGGAATGCACACTGTTGCTTCTTTTATAAGCAATTAAGTGTGGCAGACCATAGTGAGCTTTTGCAACCTGCTCCAGATAAAGGGGCAGACCTGACCGTGCTGCTGCTGATGTGCGTGACTTGAGCAGCAGTTTGTTGCTAACTCCTGGCAACACATGGACAACACTCCCCGTATCTGCAGGGTCTGAATGTTACAACCCAGCACATGGTTGTTTTACAAATCTTTTATTGCACAACCCTATTGGCCACTGCAGTCTGAATCAGCAGGTTCCTTGGCTTGCTGAGATTAAACTCTTGAGCCAGAACATTTCGTAATTATGCCCCTCAGCTACAACTATCTGGCATTCCCAATCTGTGTTATTTAAAACAAAGCTGTTTCTTTTATTCTTTAATTTCCTGTGCCACTGCCAGCTTACAGTGGTGATTACAGCCTGATGGATGGGTAGGTAGACTGATGCTTTTAACTTTTCCAAATCAATGACACTAATTTTTACTGTGATTAATTGAACAGTATCCTAGGAGGCTCCTGTGCAGGATGTTGTATTTATGTACTTTGTTGTTGCTGCCCATCCTTGTGAATCAGAGGAGAGTGCAATCCTCTATAATGCTTCCCTGAGGTAAAAGAAGCTAAAGAGCTTGAAAAAAAAAAAAAAAAAAATCTGGAGGGAAAGACTTTATTATACATCTAAGACACATCAGCAAAATCTTGAGACTCCTTACAAAAATCCTCAGAGGAAATGGTGTCAGTTGCAGAATAATACTCTCATGTGAAAGCCTTCCACCTAAGGTTCTGTTGGGTATTTTTCTGGGAAGCAGCATTTCCTTTTCCCCTCAGATTTTTTCAGAGCACCCACAAACCACAGGCTATCACTTCTGTAGGCTACAAAAGAAGATGAGGAAGTGTAAGGAGCTGATATATAAGAGATTTTTGTCTGGAGCATCTAGCCTCTGTTAAGAGGGATGTGATCTAATGTTAATAGGATTCTTTGAGCTGGAGTTCAGGTTTTCTGTGCTGAAGGTAGCTCATCGTACATCTATGTATATTATATAGGTTTCTCTGAAAGCAATGCCTCCTATTTATGCCCACAGAAGTGACTACAGATACAAAGAGCACAATAATGCTGTTTGATAGAAAAAAATGCTCAGCTACAAAACGCTATTTTTCAACACAGTCACTGCCATTCACTATGCATTTTCAGCAGTGATGATGCCATGCTCATAAAAATCTGCACCAAAGGAGGTGACACGCTGTTTCACAGCTGCTGTGATGAAATAGTTGCTAGGAAAATGTTGCTCACACAGTCCATCTTTCATTGGCCTGGACTGATGGAAATCTGAAGGCACCAAAGCCAGATTATATGGTGAGTGTGGCAGGACAGTTCAGCCAAGGCTAGCAATATGCTCCACGGTCTTCAAACTGGCCTGGGGCCTGGTGTTATCATATTGCCAGAGAAAGATTGTCTTCTTCTCTGGCCTGACTTTGGAAGTTTGAGCCTTCAGCTTAGTCAGCAATCATCATGGTCAGAGTTGATGGTTTGTCCAGGTTCCAGGAAAGCCAGAAGGATCGTTCTTTTCCACCCCAAAAGACAGTGCACATCACTTTACCTCCTGAGGGCTGCATCTTGAACTTTACCTTCAGTGGAAATTCACGTCGCCACTCCATGATCTGCTGTTTTGACTCTGTCTCATAGTGGTGACATCATGTCACCATTGCTATCCAGGAAACCATCACCTTCAGCCTCATATTGGCTCAGCAGGTCCTGACAAACTTGCATATGGTGTTCTTTCTGTTCTGGTGTTAGCATTCATGGGACCCGCTTGCTGTAAACTCTGCAATATTCCGACGTTGCCATCATTGTTTCCAACTCATCGAGGCCAATATTCAGCTTGATATACAGTTCTCTGGTCATAATCCATTGATATACATGGATGAGCTGACTGAGATGCTCTTAATTTCTTGGTGTGATAACTGTGCTTCACTATCTGGAGTGTGGCCAGTGTTGCCTGATGAGATGCACCACCCAGGAATACTCTTGGGAAGGTTCAACCTCTACTGGCCATACCAGTATCTACTTCTGATGTCGTGGGCCATCATCGTAAAACAGAAGGCATTACTATCAGAGAAGCCCTTGTATTAGAGTTCTCTGTACGCCCACTATGAAACCACACCCATCTTTTTGCTCCAGCAATCTATTGCTTCATGGAAATTACTTTTTGAGATACATAAAAGTAGAACAAAACATGGAAAAACGGTAACAGTGTTATAAAATATAAAAGATATTAGTCTGTGGAGCTGCTGCTCACTTTTATAGTCAGAAGAATCACATACCCATTTCTTAGCTTTTTCAAACAATTTCAACAAATAGCCTTCTTCTTCAAAATGAAGTTTTCCCAATCAGAAAAACTGGCAATAAACCTGACAGTGGCTTTGCAACCTCTGATCTCATGGTGATGAGAGTTTTGCATGCCATGGATCAACATGCATTGCTCTCAATACTCCCTTTCTTTTAGGCACAGATCTCTCATTTGAAATGGGAAAGTCTGAGGAAATTAACCTGAAATTCTCTCAGGAAATTAATGACAACATTTCTATTTTGCTTAAGATGTAACCAAATTATCCTCACTGAAAATTAATTTCCAGTCTACTGCCCAACCTATGCTTCGGTTCACCATTAAAGAAATCACCTATTGAGTTTCTCACAGCTGCACTCCAATGTTTGGGCCATTAGTAATAATATTAAAATAAGAGCAGTGAGAGCAGATCACTGGATCTTCTTGGGATCAGCCTTTCATGCAGGACTAAGGAAAGAGACACCCAAGGTTGGGCTGGATGGGTCTCTGACATCTGATGGAGCTGTAGGTGCCCCTGTTCATTGCAGGGAGTTGGAGCAGATGGCCTTTAAGGATCCCTTCCAACTCAAACAATTCTGTGATTCAATGAAAGTTTGTCCATCTCTGTAAGTAATAACTCAGTTTCCAGGCAAGCAGAGCGTGTCAATGAATTTATTTTCATTGCAAAGGGAAAGAGCCTTAACAAGAATTTTCATGTCCTGCCTAGGCGTGATGTTTTAGTGCATGCAAGCAGAAAGGGTTTTCTTCTCTGGAACCCAGAGGATCTATTTCTCAGAGCTCTTGAACGGTGTCAGCTGCATGTCACAGGCACTGTAGGCTGTCTGCAGCAGCAGATCTGAGGCAGAAATCTCATGTCTCTGTGGCAAAGTGACAGCAGATGCTGCCTCTGGGAGAGAGGAGGTTTAGCGAAAATGTTGCCTCAATAAAGGACATGGTTATACAAGAGGAATTCAGCGTGCCTTTGCATATTTTAAGGGAGGGAGGGAAGCCCAAATTTCTGCATTTTCTTCTTTTCTAAGAAATGTTACTTCATTGAATTTTTATTCAAATGTGGCTCTGATCAGGAAACAATAGGAAATAGGAAAACTCTAGAAGGAAGCATTTCTAGGCAGGGAGAAATTGAGATGCATTTTCCTTTTTCTTTCTTTGTGAGATACAGTTAGTATTGTCTAAATTCTCAGCTGATAGAAACTAAGTTGGCTCTACCTGAGATGACAGAATCGCTTAATGTATTAACTTGTGTATTACACTTAATTCACTAAGCATCAACTGTTCTTTTTCCTTCTTTATTGCTTTTTGGAAGGCCACTGCAAAAATGGCTTTGCAGACATTTTGCAGTGCCTCTACACTCCTTTTTCAGTGTTCAAAGCAGACTTATTTGAAAATTTATGCTTGACTAATGATATTAAATTAAGCTTCTTAAAATGTTCTTGAATGTGTAATGTCGGTGGCTGACACCATAGATTTGTATAACTTCAGAACCTGTAGCAATGTATTCTCAGCCCAACATGCAGTGCTAGGCTCCTACCATGCAGTGCAGAGATCTGACTTATAGCAGTATAGAACTTACACATACGTAAATTAATCCTTGATTTTCCTGCTGATGCACAGTCTGCTTTCCCATGAATCTTTTTTGTCTATGTGTGTGTGTGTGTCATTTGAAAATGACTTTTCATTATTTACGTTATTGCTTTGCATTGTGCTGTGTGGCAATATTAAGAAGTTTGCGAAGTGGCTTCTGGTGTGAAGGTGTGTTGGGTCTTTTGACTAAATGTTTCTTGCCCCACTGCTGGAAAAGGAAGTTCAGTGATCTGGGATCTCTGCCACCTTGTGCTATTTAATTTGATGAGGTGCAGTTTGGTGCTTAGTACCACTGGTGGCTTTAAAGCAGAGAGCATTCTTTTTCAGTTCTGGCACCAGGGGCTAGAAAATCACTTGTAAAGAGTCTTAAAGTTTAATGAGAGCCACTGTAAGTCATGGTATCTGCTTGCCATTTAATACGTGGATCTGCAATATTTTCCTGGTCAAAACAGAAAAAAAAAATGTCATGACCCTATACTAAACCATTGTTGGAAAAAAAGGTTGGGTTTCTTAGACTGAAGATTTAGTAATGCAGAGGGTGAGTGTGAGGTCAGGTAAGCAATCAGGAAGGAGCTCAGATGGCAGATGCTGACGTTTTCCAGACAGTGTCAGACTACGCAACCAGAGAAGCAGGTTCACCATCACAGTGTTACCCAGAACTGTAACAGGAGACACCAAGTTTATGATTTTTAATTACTATTAACTGGTAGGAGAAATTACGTTGAGTACCAAAGTCCTGCTTAGTTAGACACCTTGTTTCTATCTATTCCAAATAGCAGAATGCCAGGCAATCGTTTGCCATTTCAGCTCTAGCTGTGATTACCATTTCCCAGTTTGCCCTTTCAAAGGAAAAATAAGATTACAGTGATCTTTGGTACTGTGAAGTTAGCATACATCGTTGTGTTTTCACTCAGTAGAATTTACCTTGGAGCATCTCTGCGTTTACGCAAGAACATTCAAACTTGAAATCTAGTTTTCCATAGTGAAGCCAACTATGTGACATTTCATGTATTGTCTCTCCTGTTTTGCAGCACTTGCCCTGAGGGATACATATGTCTGAAGGCCGGGGAAAATCCTGACCATGGTTATACAAGCTTTGATACTTTTGGCTGGGCCTTTCTCTCTCTGTTCCGTCTTATGACTCAAGATTATTGGGAACGCCTCTACCAACAGGTATGAGTGTGTTCTATTACTTTTTTAAATAGAAAATAAA
The DNA here is from genome assembly GCF_987193195.1 of Phasianus colchicus. Lineage (NCBI taxonomy): Eukaryota > Metazoa > Chordata > Aves > Galliformes > Phasianidae > Phasianus > Phasianus colchicus. The sequence goes on along the minus strand of NC_143441.1, from coordinate 47,999,053 downwards.
CACAACATTTTGTTATAGTTAAATATCTAATAATTTAAGGCAGGAAAGTATTCCTAGTTATTAAGTAAATCATTCCTGGTGTGTTCTGGACAAGGACCTTCAATCATTACAATTAATTTCCTTACTTAGAAGCGTTGATGATATGACAGTGCATTAGACTGGCTGCTTGGGGGAGAGGACAGAATTGGAGTTCAGAGCAGAACGCTTTGAATTTATCTGAATTGCAGAAAAGTTCACTATTTAAAAAAAGACACCACATCACTGCTTAATAATGTTTGTGGCTGATGTAGCACAGACTGGTCTTCTGAATCCAGTTCAACAACAAGCAAATAAGCAAACAGAAATGCACTGTGACTTGGCATATCTATTTTTTCAAGGCATGGCAATGAACACAAATTTATCAGACAGTAAGGCTACCTGGTACCTCTTGGCAAACCTTTCATTGCAGACACCTAAGAGCCAGGACCACAAATGGGGTTAACTTACAGCCATGTTTGCAAAGTGGTCTGCTAGTAAATTTTCATTTTAGCATGCATTTCCCACATACATGCACGTTCTGAAGAAATGCATGTGATAGTTTGGTACTGAATTACATGCTCTGTCCATGAAACCATTAAGCATTTACTTCTGCATCTCAAAACTGCCAAAACCAGACAATGCTCGTAAGGAAATCAAGGGAGTTTGTCCAGAAAATTCCTAATTGAAGGAATTAAGGTAGATACCTTTGAAGGTATCAGGGATTCCTGCTTCACATGCAAAGAATCATGCAGTTTCGTTTCAGGAAAATGTATAACAAGGAAATCAAAGATTCTTTGAACAACTACATTTGTGTGGTGCAGAACTGCATGCAAAGCTCTGGAAGGTTGAAACTGTCGTAGCAAATAACAGTGAACATCACTCCTATTATTGGATCTCATAATAGCACCATGGTAATTTCTATCACCAGTGTCAAGCTCTTACATATCTGTAATATAAGCTCAACCTACCATGCTAAACTCCAGTAATGCCTATGAATCTCATGAAGAACTGGGCAGTATAATCAAAGCACCCAGGGTGCTTAATAAGAGGCAGATCTCTAAATAATGCTTAGGTGAATAATACCCCAAAAGTACCTTTTTTCTCTCCATCAACTGCAAAAGGAACTTCATTGTTGATATCTGAATGGAAATAGGGTGAATCCCTCTCGGAAAGTTCCTATGGACCAAACAAGCAAGAGTCTAAGGCTAAGCTGTGTGAGCTATTGTTGCAGGATATATATATATATATATATGGGTACATATATATATATATGGGTATTTGTTCTCAAAGAAAACATGCAGAAATGTGTGGTAAAACATTCTCCTTTTGAAAATGAGGAATGTTTAGACATTGTCCTTTGGGGCATGGTTTAGACAGAACTATTGGTGATAGGCAGCTGGTTGGACTGGATGATCCTGAAAGTCTTTTCCAACCTTGGTGATTCTATAATTCCATGATGAACAAAAGCTGAATTCAATTATATTTTAAATCTACATTTAAAAAAGAATCAAAGTATCTTTTTTTTTTTTTCCCCTTTCAAAATACATTGTGAACAAGTCTTACTGATGTTACCTTTATACTTTTAGACTCTCAGATCTGCTGGGAAGATCTACATGCTCTTTTTTATGCTGGTCATCTTTCTGGGCTCGTTTTATCTGGTCAATCTGATTCTGGCTGTGGTGGCCATGGCATATGAAGAGCAGAACCAAGCCACTATTGCTGAAACGGAAGAAAAGGAAAGAAAGTTTCGGGAAGCCATGGAGATGTTAAAGAAAGAGCAGGAGGTAGGTAAACTGTATGATGTGATCGTCCTTGGGTAACTTTAAGATGGTACCTCAAGATTCAAATTCTCTTCAATTCAGAATAAGAGTCTGTTTGAAAGCAGCTTAATGTTTATTGTCCTGCTCAGAGTTATTATCATCCTTTCTAAAAGAAAAATGATGATTCTTCCTGCTCAGAGTGAGGCCATTTAGTGTTCACACATCCAGAGCTGTATTGGTGTAACTGTAACTGTGTGTGCCAGCAGAGGAATTTACATTCGTTGACATATACATCGTATTCATGATGATATAACTACATCTGCATTCAAGAACAGAACATCTATTTTGGTATCTCACCCATAGCTCCAGCTGAACTTCCTTCCACATCTTCAGCCCACGCTCATTTTCACAGTTTCGTTTACACTGCTGTGAATATCCAGTTGTCTGATAATGGAGACACATGACTTTGTAACTGAACAAGTGAACAGACAGATCTTGAGGTTAAACTTTGCATATTTTGTAAAGGATATATATGGATTAATGCTGTGTTACAGTTTCCAGAGAAACAGGGAGGCCAAAATGTGGATGTAGCGACGTAGCCTTAATAACACCAATTAATTTGCCTGTGGTTTGTGTAGGGTTGAAAGCCTTTATTAAACAGTTGAAGAGAACGTTTTAGGTGCTGTGATCAGGAAGACAATAAGAAAATTAGTCTGAAATAACATGCAGCAGTGTAGTTGAGAGAAATAAATCCTCGATACACAATATAAACTAATATACATAATTTGCTTTTGGGTACGTGTGGCTTCAGGGCCTAATACAAAGCCCATTTAAATCCTTGGAAAGAAAATAGAAAATGTAATTCATTCTTTACGAAGTGCTGGTAGAGGCTTATGCATGGTTTATGTCCTTTTAAAGATCCATTTTGATGGTTTAAGTAATAGGTAAAAGCAATTTAGTCCATATATGAACAGAGTAACTTTATGCCATAACCTTAGGGAGCAAACTGAACTCCAGCTTGTACCTGTTTTATGTAAATGTTCATGTCTTTTGACTCCAGCTGAGCTCTTCTTAATAACATTCAGCTTTGGTAGCCCCACTTATAATTAAACATATTTAAGCATTTCCTTTTGAAGTCTTTGATTTTAGTTAAACCTGTATGTATGTACACAGAAAAGGAACATTGAAGCCTGAAAGTCAGTATGTGTCAAAATGAAGGCTTCTCATGCAAACCTAAATTGTTTCCATTTTTCTCTATGATTTACAGCATGGTCTTTTCTTTAACCAGCCAAGTCTCATTTTTCCTGTGTCTGGTTCAGTACAGAGAGCTGACAGTGTGTGACTCAAGAGCAGTTCTTGAGTTTCTCCTCGTTTGCTCTGTAGCCTTAGGCCAGCTCAAGATTTCCAGATTTGGGCTTTCAAAGGCTGCTTCAAAACCCAAATGACTAACATCCTCTGAGGTGCCTCCTGTCACTGCTCAGACTCTGCATGCTTCAAAACTACTCATTAATGTTTGCAGTCCTCCTGGAGAATTATCTCTTTTTTGTGGAGAAGCAGCTTAGGAATACAGAGGATGGGATCCAATGTGTTCACTTGTTTGGGTTTTCTGAATGCCCAGGAGCTGTCACCTACAGCTTTGTACCTGCAAAATGTCCATAACTACATGTTAAGTTTGGTTATTCTGCAAATCAGCCCCCAACACATCCAACTGAGCACCCTGAAGAAGATGCTCAGCAAAGTGATTTGAGTGGTTTGCTATGCCATGTAGCTTTCAGATGTCCTTTGCTGCAGTCAGAGCTACTCAGTTTTAATTTTGCTCTTCAGGTCCTTATCTCAAGTTCTTGGTTTTGGCTTGCACACCATACCACTAGATCTCACCTTAAGTTCCATCTTGTGCATAAATGCCATGTCAGGGCTCACCTGGGCTTTGCTATTCTCCCATCCTTCAGCCACCACCCATCCTTGTAAGGACATGCCTGCTCCCCATGTCCTTCTCTGCCCTGGGTGTTAACAGAGATTTGCAGTACAGGGGGGACAGGATGCTCAGCTCAGCCACTGGAAGCCAATCAAGAAGAGCAGATATGCAGGATGTGGGCACATCCTCCATGCCCTGAGAAACAACTTGGTCCAAATCCTTTTTCAACAACTGATGTAGAGCAGAAAACAATTTCAGCCCAAGCAGTGGGTAAGAAATTGCTAGGAAACTGAAATTAGCTTCTTTTTCAGTAAGAATACGGTGAGCTTAATAGCACAATCTACAATATTTTCTAGATCAATGCAGTATGATGGCAATCTGAAAGGAAAACTGAAACTCTTTAGACCAGCTTTGACATTGCTCAGTATAAAGAGAACATAGATATAACTGATAGAGCTGGTTGGGGACCATCGGTCAATTTAAACAATTGGTCTAACACATTCCTAAACCTGAATTTAACACCAGAAGACTTGCTGAATCTTTATGAAGAGAAAGAACTTCAGTACAGCAATTAAATCAATTGATTTAAAAAAAAAAAATTCAACAAAATACAACAGCCTAGACTGATGTCTGAGCCCTCCTCCCTGCTCTAAGCAGCTTGCTCATGAAAGATATTTCCCATGGGAATTAAGTTTTGTTGTGCTCTCAGCTTGATAGAGCTACCGCTACTCCTTGAAATACATGATTGATTCTTTACACGACTGTTAAGTGCCTTCACTTTCCTTGGACTGATGCCTGTGGGAGGAAGGGAGTATTTTGCTGTGGAGAGCTGATTGCCTGTTTGATTCTAGTGGCTTGCAGACAATAGCACTGAGGATTTATCTGTTCCTCCTGTTCTTGGGAACCTGGAGAGGATTTTTATTTTTTTATAGTTCACTCATTTTATATACTCCATCTGGGGCTTTGCAAATGGGCCTGTCTGCAGGTCACTGATGTGGCTCCTGCTGGGACACGGCACCTCCAGATCCGACCTCACACTTTGTGCAGAGCTGGCATCCTTGGGGATGGAGACCCAGTGAGCTGGCGTGGGCAGCGCCTTCCTCTCTGCTGGTATCGATTCTTCCTCCTGCTGCTCATTTGCTTTCAAGGCTCTTGCTTTGTGTGCTCAGGCTTTTGCAGTCGGCTTCTGCTGGGTTCCTCGTGGTTGGTCTGTTATCAGGTGGCTCCTGCCGTGATCCCAGCAGATAGCAAGCACAGCACTGAAGCACATGGCATAACAAAGTCCACCTTATCTCCAGTTAAGCCCATGGTTTTCTCCTTGAATCTCTCATCACAGCTGCCTGTGCTGCTGCTTGGGATAAGTGTTTACAAAGGCGTGCCAGCTGAATTGCCTGCTGCTCCTAGCATCTCTCCATGACAGCAGAGAAAAGCACAGCCACCAGCTTGGCTCTCATCTTGCTCAGCCTCCTGGTTTAAGGGGCTGCAGTCATGGGGGATGTTGATCTTGTGGTGTCCTGACCCCAATCTTTTAGCCACCAACAAAAGTGCTGCTCCAGGAGGAGTGTGTGCCCACGAGCTGGTTCTCTTGTGAAGTGTTAAGATTGATTGCTCATGAGCTCTCCATAAATCAGCTGATTTTATTAAGCCATTCCTATTTTCCATCACAGGATGTCAATGGTAGACCTGCATGTGTGCATCCATGCTAGGAGCTTGACTCACTTGCTTATTTTCCTCATGACTAAATAGTGAGGTTAGAAACAGGTTAAGAACAGTTCCAGCTACATGAGGTGGTTTTATCATTAATGACCTCTTCAACATTTTAATTGATTTCCTGTACAAACTTAAAATGTAGAACGAAAAATGAGTAATCATTTATGCTCAATGGGATCCAAATGTCAAATAATAATTTTTGCACCTTCTACCATCTTCTCTGTTAGGCACTAGCTGCTAAAGGGATTGACTCAATGTCACTTAGCTCCCTGGAAATGTCACCTTTAGCATCCAAAAATGCCAAGGAAAGAAGAAACAGGCGAAAGAAAAAGAAATCTTTGGGGGCAGAAGAGTATGGGGAAGACCAGAGGAATTCCAAGAGTGAATACGATGACGGTCAGAGGAGAATGGTAAGCCATGGTCTGAAATATCACTTCTTTCTCACTGCACTTGCTGGGTAGGCCAAGCTCTGAATGTGCAATTAAAGCTGAAACATCCAGCTGGAGAACAGAGTCAATATTTAATGTGACGACTGACCTGGAGATAGTTGTATATTCGAAATGTGAAAGGAAACATATTAGTACTTTCTTTTCAAAATGAATTAAAAATGCTCACTAAGCAGTCTTGTGAACCCGTGAACCTATTTTGTCTCTCTTTTTTTTTTACTTTTTTTTTTTTTTTTTGCTTCAGGATCCCCTCACAACCTGATTTATTTTCTTACTCTAATTTCATTCATCTGATTATATCTGTCCATTCCCTATTAGAGTCAAAATGCTCTGAGAAAAAAAAAAAACGAAAAAAACTTGCAAAGCTTAAAAAGAAAAGAGAGGAGCAGAAAAGGAGGAAACGTGCCTCTGAGGGCATTTTTAATGATATATAAAGATAATATTAACATTTTTCTATTCCTTTGCTAGTTGCCTCCAAGTCAAAACTTTGTGGCACTTGTTTCTACTGCACACTGCAGGAACAAAAATAGAGTGAGACTGTTGTTAAATGCTGTTTTATATAAACAATACTGACATGCATGAATATGAATCTGCACATGCTGTGTTATCAAATGATGGTAAATAGCTTCAGATCATTTGTTTCTGCTTAACTAAGGGCAAAGTTAAAATCAGTGCTTTTTATTTTTGTTTGTTTGTTTTCTGAATAGCCATGTAATGGGCTAAGTCTTTTCCTATTTTGTTGTCAGTGAATTTAGGGGTACTTGGCAGCCATAAAAAGCTGATAGAAAACAAGTAAGTGATTTAAGTAAATGTGACCAATTACGGACTCCCAAGCTTACCAGATTTATGCAGAGCTGTATTTCTGTAAATAACATACTTTTTAAAAATCTTACTAGTTTTTGTTTTCGCCTCCTTGGTTGAGTGAGTTGTGTTACAAATTATACCTTTGTTAAAGCCAGAGTTGCTCTCTAGCTTCATTCTGGATGGATTTCAAGACTTCACATACCAGAACGATCATGGTTTGGAGTCGTATATTGCCAGTATTCCTTAAATTCCTTATTCCTTAAATGAATATTTCTTGTTTTCACTTTTTGCCCCTGGATGTCATATGTATGAGAAACATGGGAGACACATTTCAAAGCTTATAGTAAATCTTCTCTGCAAGGCAGTGTCTGGCATGGTTGGAGGGAGTAAGGCTGAGTCATCATTCAGATGCAATCTGAGCAGCTGGAAGTGTGTTGCCATCAGAAATCAGTCTCAATGACTATGTCATGGAAACCCAAGCATGGATATTTATTTTTTTTTTTACCGGTTAAAGTTTGGTAGCAATCCAAATGGGTTGTTTTTAGTTAGAAGGAGCCTGGCTTTTGTACGCTTCCTTGTACCACTGTCACAAAATAGCATCATTACATAATCCAGTGGTGTGAGCTACAGCGAAAAAAAGAAATAATGCTCATTTGGCTTTGCTGGTTTGTGGAGATCTGACCTCTCTTCATATATACTTGGCTCATGAGGAAGTTCTGAAGAAGCTGAAAATTCTGTGCAGGCTGTAAAATCAAAAGTATGTTCTGCCTAAATGCTCTTACTCCATTAATTTCCTCTTCACAGTATAAGGGAAGGGGACAGACTTGAACTCTTTATGCATTTTCTGAACATCCTTTTCACTCTGTCAGGGTTTACATGTGTTTAGTGCTTGGTTACATCTTACTGGTGCTCTGTCAGAGTTGCATTCTCACCAGCAGACATCAGAGTGGATCATCAAGGCTGACGTTTAGGTGTAAAGGAGACTGCTGTATAAAGAGGTTGCCTACCCCTCAAAGCAGCTATGTGTGTTGGGGTAATCATTCTACAAACCAATAAATCATATTCCTCTTCTTGCTCTTCTTTTTTTTTTTTTTTTCTTTATCACCTTCTTCCGTCGTATTCTGCTTCTTCTTCTTCCCTCTTCTTCTCATTTTTTCCCACAGTTCATTTCCTGCCCTATTTCTTTATCTCTTGTTCTCCCACTGCAACGTTCCTTCCCCAGCTGTTATGAAGATGTGTGATAAATGCGGTGAACTGGAGCTGGATCCCCTTCCCTGCTCCTGTCTTCCACTCCTTGTGCTGCCTTCCCAAGTCCTTTGGCACTGACCATATGGGGAGGGAGTAGAAGCAAAGGAAGCATCACGCTACCAGGCGAATGCCACCTTGACCCTTCCTATTTCAGTACATCTTTAACTGTTGAGTATTAGACAGATACTTAATGGCTAGGACTGATTTTTCAACCTCTTAACTTTGCAAAGGTTGAATACGTGTAATTAAATCTTTCTCTGAATCACCTGATTTAAAAATGGAACTTATTATTCTCCCCAGACCTTCCTCGCTCCTCAAAACATGTTGCAAAATGTTGTTTCTCTTTCCCCTTTTTCCTTTCTGGGGGTTTCTAGACTCTCCTTGGCATTAGTTATGGTCCCAGTGCAAACTTGGTGAAGCGCAGAACCAGCCACGGAAGCATATTCAGTTTCCGACTCCGTGGTAGAGACACTGGCTCCGAAACAGATTTTGCCGATGATGAGATCAGCACCGCTGGGGAAAATGAAAGCCACCGAGGCTCTCTCTTAATTCCAAGATCTGGGAGACGTCCGAGCATTCAAAGTCAAGTGAGCCATAGTTCTCACCCTACTACTCCCAACTGCACCCAGACGGGCAAAAGGAACAGCTCAGTGGATTGCAATGGTGTGGTTTCCCTGATAGGAGGAGGCACCGGGGCACTCAACCCAGACCCTACTTCTCCTGCAGGGTTACTGCTCCCCCCAGTTATTATGGAAAAACCTGGGACGGGCGATCTGGTGAGTACTTTATAACTTTTGTATGTGATTCATGCTCTCGTTTCCTTCTGAATGTTGTTGGAGTTTGCTGTAATTTATTTACACAGTATGCAATCTGCAGTGAGAAACTTCCCACCATCCTAGGCAGGGTGGGAATGCAACAGGCTAATTCACATAGTGACATGTGTCTGGTGCTGCATAAGTTCACAACTTCGGATGAGACTTGCCCTTCAGAGCTGACTGGAAGAAACAGGAGTTGGACTCGATGGTCCTTATGGATCCCTTCCAACTCAGGATATTCTGTGATGCTGTGGAAGGACCAAATACTGGGATTCATACAATTTTTCTTTTCTTGAAGGGATATTTTTCAAGTTGGTTCCTTTGCCACTTGGATATCTGACATTGTGCATTGGAGAAAAATAATGTTTTTAAAATGATTCTGTATTCAGCCTTATCATCTTGAGACTGCGTTTTCTCCCTGTTTTTTATCTGTACGCATCTAACTTCAGCTCTTCTGCATAGCTGCTTGTGGAGGGCTGTTCTTACTGTCCACAGCTAGTTCCCAGAAAGTTCTAGCATCCAGTTAGGACAGATGAGCAGATGATCAGAAGATTTCCAGGATCTTTGTTGCAAAGCACCATTACTGCAAAATATTTCTTAAGGCTGGAAGTAAAACGATTAAGACTGATATGTTAATAGGTAAGAATGAATTCACTTGGAAAACTATGGGATGCTGTTTTGAAAATAGCTTCTTCACAGGTGGGGCAATCATGTCTGGTTGTCATATGACTGATACGGTGGGAATTTACCTCTTTTAATGTAGATATCTACGTTGGAGCTCATCTCTCTCAATAATCTTGAAAGCAGTGGAAGTCTAGTCACTGTGGTGAACATGGGCAGGATTTATTTCACCTTAGAGATCTGAAATGCATTGGAATAATCTCTGTCCCTAAAAGCGTCTCTGTTCTTTGAGAACAATAAGAGCCCAGGGTGAAAAACTCCATATCACAAAGGTCTTAAGTAAGGTGAGATGAAACCCACATAGAGTAACCACATATCAAAAATGGATTACACTGAGAGGGTGAAAAGCAAGTGATGTTCTAATGTGCATTAGGCAAGGTATTTCCTGAAAAGAAAGGCAAATGAGATAGATCCCAGCTGTGGTGTCAGATTAGCAGTAAATTGAGAAGTAGCTTTCTTTTCTCTATAGAGAAGGTGGCTCCTTCCCTTTCAAGCCTTGGTCTGAATATTTTCCTCACCTATCTGAGCACTCCCTGCAGCCCTTTAAATAGACTGTCATGCTATAAATGCGAGGGGCTGTTCTGTGTGTGGGAAGCTATGGGAAGCATGGTGGTATGAGAATTATTTGCTTTGTTGACAATATTGAAGCCATTGCTGCTTTGTTGACAGTACTGGGGCCATTTCTGCTTTTTCAGATGTTCACAGTCATTTAGGACTTGGGTTCTCCCATTTGCACTCTTTGCAAGCAAGAGAGATCAGTCCTGAGAGCAATCTCTAGACTACAGAGCAATAGACAGGCTGAAGATGGTGGGCTTTTATTGGGATTATGTTAAAGAAATTGTGGAAGAAGGAGCTTGTGCATCTTTAAAAAAATATATATGAATTACACACAGTAGTAGGGCTTAAGTAGATGAGCAGTGGATGTCCCCTTTTCTCTGTAAGACGAGCAGCTCTGCAGTCTGCTCAGGCTCTCGCAGCTGTCAGAAAGCTCAACAAACCATGTGAGCACTCAAGCTTTTACAGCAAAAAATGGTATTTCACAGGATTGGGCCCTGAGGTGGCAGGGAGACTTTGAGCTCTGCTGGCGTTTCTTTTCGTTTGCCAGCTTCCTGCCTTTTGAAAATGAATGTTGAAAATGAAATGGCCTGAGTGTGCAAGCTCACTAAGCAGTTCCCTGGTTGTCTAGGAAATAACACCCAGACACTATAGTAACAGATGCTTGGTCAGTGATGCAATGTGAAGGATGTTGTGTCTCCTGCAAAACTGGTTTGGTATCTAATCTAGCCAGAAAATGTGAGCTGGAGTTAAAAGCTAATTGGAAAGAAGCCCACTGCTGTACAAATGCATTTGCTACAGAAACCATGAGAGCTGGGCACATATGTGCAGCTGCAGCTGTGGGGCACAGGCAGAAGGAAAGAGCAAATCGAAAACCTCAGTGTGTTCAGAGATAACACCTCTGGGGCTCTGTGTTGGATTATTTTTGCTATTTTCTTGTTAAACTTTTAAGTTAAGTTTGTTCCTGCTTAGTAGCTCTGGCTTCTTTTTATTTTCTCTTGGAGGAGGTAGAAGGATGATATTACAGGATGAAGATGAAGTTAGCTCATTAACCCTACCAGCCCCAACACTGTTATTTGTTTCATATGAGTGTAAACCCATGGTGAGAAAGGACCCACTTCTACAATTTTAGCCTGTTCATTCTCAGCATCATTCAGCCTTGAATTTACCCCACGCAATGCAGTTGGGACTGGGATGATCAGCTTTCCTGCCTTTATGCCATTGCCTTGTCCCAGCTGCGGGCTGCTTGCCAGTGGTACTGGCCACGGTGGCAGCTGATGTGACATGACAACATCCACACTGCTCATACCAGATTTTGGGAGAAGTTACCCTGAGAAGTTGTGGTTGTCCCATCCCTGGAGGTGTTCAGGGCCAAGCTGGATGGGACCCTGGGCAACTTGATCTAGTGACTGACGTAGTGATGGGTAGCTCTGACTGTGGCAGGGAGGGAGAATCAGAGAAATTCTATGATTCTCTGATTCTATGTAAGTCAAATATGACTTTTAAATGCTCTTCATTTTATGCTGATCCTGGTTCTTGGTATGAATAGTTGTGGGTCTGCTTCCATGAGAAACTAAACATTCTTACATTTTCTGTCTCCTCCATTCCTAAATACACCTACTGAATCAGGAGAAAATTCAGGTAATCTCAGTGGATGGTGCTTAGACCATGCAGTCCAGTTATGTAGAGTAGTTTGAGTGTTCAGCAGTCTTTCTGGTTGCGGAGGACATGGTCCATGCAGAATGGCATCCACCCAGTAGAGATTCTAGGGAGCAGTTCTTGCTGGCACCAAGGATTGTGCTGCAATGTTCAATCTAGAAAGGTCATATGAAGAGTAAAGAAGTGTAATGTAAAAGTATGATCTGCAGACACTCTCCAGAAGCTCTGGGTCAAGCAGTCTGACTGGATGTGAAGAGCAAGAGGCTCATGTTGGAGGTTTGCAGGATGCTGGTGCTAGGAAACACGAGCTAAGTCCAAATTATTCTCCTGGAGATCCCCATGATCCTCAGAGCACTGAATCAGGACTGGCCCTGATTTCCCACCAGCTTTCTTCAAGTGGTGCAGCTGCTGATTTCAGCTTAGCCAGGCTTAGCCTGGCATGAATAGGCTGAAACCTGCACCTAGGTTTTAAGTCCTATTTTTTTTTTTTTTTCCTTGCTTTGAGACTGATATATTTTGACAATAATTCTTCCTTTATTGCTGATAACAATTGTTGAACTAGAGGTTTGAACTTTCTGTGTTCTTAGAGAAAGTCTGAATGTTATTTAAGCAACTTCGGGGCACAGTAAAGTCTAAAGCTTCCATGTGCCTATCTAGAATTTATTTATAGTTGTGTATTACTCTGTTGTGCCTTGGTGTATGTAGATCAGAATAGCACCTCCCTTCACTAGATACTGATCCATTTGGACAGAATTGGATTAAATTAATGTGCTGTTATTGGGACCTCAGTTTATCCATGGGATCTGATGGAGATAAGTAAAACACCTTTGAATTTTTTGAAGGCTAAAAGCTACAGAGGACACCATCCACTCATCAGAAGCAGAGCAGGACCACCCAAAACATGATTTTGGAATAGGCAGCAAGGGAAAGGTTGGGGCTACCTGGGATCTCCCAACCTTTGCTGACTTTCCTCTTCATCACGGTTTTTGTTCTCCTTTAGTGAAGTAAAAATCCAGGAATTGATTCTTGATGGAGGGAAAACTGCTGGGGTAAGTAAGCCCTGAGTAAAGGCAAGGCAGTTTATTGAGGTGCCAAACTGAGGATTTAGGAGCTTATCTTCAGACTGAATTTTGTTTGTTTTTTTAACACAAGAAGAAGAGACCTTGGCTTTTGTGATTTCTAAGCAGAAAGCTGCTGACCACATGTGTTTAAGATTTTTGTTGACCTTAAATCCCCCCCAAGGTAGAATTTCTTATCCTATTTTATTTTTTTTTTCCCCTCCTTGCCTTTGCCCCAGGACTGTTGAAAAGGCAAAGTGTTAGCAGTTTTGTCTTCAGAAAAAGGTCAACACAATAAGTCATCCAAACACTGCCACCAAGAAGTCATATGGCTGGAAGCTCACTGGCTGGGGCTGCTGTCATCATGGCTCCAGTTTCTGTTCACTTGAAACTTTACTTTAGCACATCCTAAAATAAGACCACACCTGTGGTAAATTGTTCAGATTTAACACAAATATTGCAAGCTTCTCCAAGTTACTGTGCATCTTTTTAAATAATCAAGTATTCACGAAATTAAATGCCTTTATTCTTAAGGCTGTGTGCTATTATGACCACTACCAATATCATTAAATATATATATTTTTTGTGCCTTTTTGGGTCCATTGTTCACAGTGCCCTGTCTACCTCTTTTATGCTTGAAGAAGATTTTTACTGTACAAGGAAAATTAAAGCTGTCCCAGTTCCCAAATGTGATCTTTAAAAATGCTGCCACATACAAGCCCATCTTTGCGTAGTGATTTTGACATAGCTCAGAACAGTGGATGCTCAGAATAAAATAATTCTGCAATGTTATGCATCCTCATTTACATGTAAATTACTGAATAGCATATTTGTCCCTATAGAATTTAGCTAATCCAAAGGAGAAACATTTGCAGTCAATCAAGGAGCAACACAAATAATCTTGTCTTGACAGAGATGCCTGTATTTAACTCCATTGTGATTTCTCATCCGGACTCTATGGAGGCTCCCTGCATAACTATAGAGACCCTTGGTTTTTTTGCTTTATTTACATAGACATTTAAATATCATGACCCATTGTGCCTGTGTACACTCCCTGTATGATGCTAACAGCCTTTATAATGCTGTGCTTGTCCAGTTCCTGGAACTGCTTTGTACCTCGGACTGCAAAAACTTCCAGTTCCTTGTGTGAGGGTTAGCTATCTTACTTCTAAGACAAGTAATAAAATCTGCTCATGGATCTATTCTTAACAAAGAACAAAAGCTCATGAACTTCCTTAAGTAACTTCAGTAATTTTGAAGAACTCATCTGCACGGAAATTTTCTTTTCTAGAAAATATACTTCATGCAAAATTGCAAGCTGATCAAATGTGCTCATTGTCCCTCGTTCGGACAATGGGCACCACTGGAAAGAGCCCCATCCACTTGACTCCTGCCCATTAGAAATTTATTTATTCTTTTCTCCAGATGGAACAGCCCCATGTCTCTCAGCTTTTCTTCATCAGGGAAATGCTCCATGCCTTCATCATCTTTGTGGCCCTATACTGGATTCTCTCCAGCATTTCCCTGTCTTTCTTGAATCGTGGAGCCCACAACTGGACACAGTACTCCAGATGTGACCTCACCACAGGATCACCTCTTGCCCTGCTGGTCACACTCTCTGCAATGCACCCCAGGATCCCATTGACCTCCTTGGCCACAGGGGCAAACTGCTGCATCGTGGCCAACCTGTTGTCCACCGGGAGACTCAAGACCTTCTCCACAGAGCTCCTTTTCAGCAAGTCAAGCTCTAAACCCGTACTGATGCATGTGGTTATTCCTCCCCAGTGTAGGACTCCATGCTTGCCCTTGCTGAACCTCATCAAGTTCCTCTCCACTCAACTCATCAGGTTCAGCCTGGACTCATCACATATCCTGGCTTGGCTGAATCCTGCAATGAGAGGAATGAATCTGAATGTTTTCTCTCTGCTGTTACAGTGAATACTCTTCGCACCTGTGAATAAAGGTGGCTTGCAGATAAAGGCCATCAGCCCATGAATTTTGCAAAAGCAGTTCTGCATGCATCTGTGGGAATATATTATCTTACTTGACAGACAAAAAAACAAAACTTCTAGGGATGAGGTTGTACAAAGAAGTGTTATAGATATATGATAAATTCTGGGTCAGAAGAGATGGGAAGATGTTACAGTTTTAAAAGAGTTAGATGATCCGTGGAATTTGAGGATTTCTTATGCTTCCTTCTACAGACAGAGGGAACTGGCAGAAGAGTTGCTTTGCTCTTTGGCATTTTTAGTTGCTTTTCTTTGTTTTGACTTTTTAAAGCTTATTCTCCCTTCTTTTTCACCTTTTTTTTTTCTTTTTTTTTCTCCCTTTAGTTTATTCTACTTAAAGTATGTTTCCCTTGTGGCGCTTTATATTCCTAGTTGGTTTTTTTTTTTCAGTCCTACATATGTAGGTTTCTCCAGAAGTAATGCCTCCTATTTATTTTCATGGAAATTACAACTGGTAGAAAGAGCACAATAATACTACCTGATAGAGCAAATTCTCAGCTACGAAACACTATTTTTTGAACAGAGTCACCACCGTTAGCCAATTTGTGCAGGTAATCTAGCTGTGACTCTTTTCATTTCATGCTGTGACAACTGTGCATTGCAGTCTGGAACTTGGCTTGTCTTTGACATTGCTCTTGCCACTGCTGAAACAGACCACCTCACTGTTTGGTCTTTATAAACATTCAACATCAGGTGCCATTCTGTCAAATTGCCCCTCTGCTGCCATCTGTCCAGTGGTAACAAAATGTAACGGAATATTGGCGAGAAGGTTCAACCTGTCCCACCATCACACTGACATCCGCCTCCGGTGTCGTGGGCGAGCATAATAAACTAGGAGGCATTATTTTCAGAGCAACCCTCTACTTCCTATGTTCTCTAAATTGGTGTGAAAATTTATGCAATTTGGTAAATGCTCTCTTCATTATTAAAACATTTGTTGCTTGTTTATTTTACATTTTTGAGGTGGAGGAAATGAAGTGAACTAATGAATTTGAATCATCATTCTTGATTTCCCCAGGCTCTAAACGAAGCATGGAGCAATTTATTGTTCTGTTACACTCAAGTGGGATTCTTTTCGAATAGATTCTGATTACACCTCTACTTTGGGTACAACTGCATCAGTAACTCAATGGGCAATGATACAACTGTTTTAACAAAAGAGAACATTTTAGAAAAAAGAAAGCCATTTTGAAGCATTAGTACTTTTCTCACTTAGCTATTGTTTTAAGTGATTGCTTTAAACGCTACTCTCCTTGCAGGAATTGGTATTTTTATCTGCAGTTCTTTAAAGTGACCTGCTAACCATATCCCAGATGACTGTTTTCAGTGTCAACAAGTGGCTGAGCATCCTTGTCCTTTGCAACCATCTGACGAAGAAGAGATCATAATCCAGAAAGACAGCTCAGAGAGCATCAGTACTCTTTTACCCCCACTGTCACAAAATTGCCTGTCTTGAAGAACAGTTTTGTTGGAGGAAACCCAGCCACGGGCAGCAGAGCCAAGGAGCTTTTGCCTATAGTGTCTTGATTAGGTGCTACTTGAGGCACTTGAGGCCATTTCAGATCCAAAGAATCTGAGAAGACCCAGAATCCAGAAGATTAAATCAGGTTCCCATAGCTCATTTAGATACATAGGGGCAAAAGCATTACTCCAGCATCTGTAAAGCAGGGGCTTTCATCTTAGGGATTTCTTCACCTTTCACATTTTCTTGAGCTGTATTTTGGGAACCATTGGGACCCATCTATCTACAGTGCATCTCTTTTGCCTGTATTCAGTGTCTGACAGCCTCGTATGCTTGGAGGAGCAAGACAGAGCTTTTAAAACATTAATTTGAGAAGTTATCTTTACTGGGTGGTCTGTTGGAGAGGATAGAATTGAACTTGGCTTTCCCAGATCCTACAACCCAAATATCCTTTCTTTTTCCTCTGGCAGAGCTAGAGGAGCAGATCAAGTACGAGTTGTCTCTGCATAATGTGGGAACTCATAATAATGAAAGTATTATCATTGTGAGCTGAAAATATTAAGTATTAAATACAGTGTGCCTACAGTTGTGCTGTGTTTCTTATTGACTTCAGAAACCTAAGCCTTCAAAAAGCATAAAACTAATTTAAAATGAAATGTTAAATAAAATTTGGTAGTTCTGTTTATCTTCTGGTATTGGAGTTGCTTGTGGGTTGTTTTCTTTTTTAAGCTTTTTTCTTGATAACAAGAGACCAAAATTGTTTTTTTTTTGTTTTTTTTGTTTTTTTTTTTGGGGGGGGGGGGGGGGAGGGGGGGAGGTTGGAAAGGAATCATAAATTCTCCCCTAATTACAGAGCTTCAGAATCCATGACACCAAAGATCACCAGAATGACAGTATGTTCCTCAGATCTGGCAGTGTTTCAGACCAAGAAAAACCATGTACTGAGGAGCAAGTTGGCTTGGCATGATATCAGAACCCTGTAATGGAGCTGTTACCAACACTCCTTTTTCCTGTTCTAGCAGTATAATTAAACAGTTAACACATTTCAGAAATAATGGTATAATTAATGTAATTAAGCAGGGCCTCTTTCACTAGAAAAGAGGGTGGTAAAGCAGCACTGCTGTTTCTCTGATGTGAGAAATGCCCCTTTATTTTCATCTGCATCTTTCACCTGTTTACACAGAGGTAAAGAGCAAGGCCAAGTTTTTAAAATTGCTCCAAATGCCATTTTCAAAAGCTGTACCCTAGCAGCACACATCTAATTGGGAAACTGGTGAGTTCTGGTCTTAGAAAAAAAGGCTGCTTAGACGATTTGGAAAACACTGCCCCAAATTTGCCTTGCGTTTTTTTGCCCTGGTTTTACTCAGCTGACCTGATGTGTTCATTTCAACAGACCTCTCCCTCAGATGAGGCCAGCAAGAAGCAGCTTTTAATGCCCCATCGCCCATCGGTGGACCACTCGGATGAACCCTTCCAGAGGCAGAGGGCAGTGAGTGCTGTCAGCATCATCACCAGTGCCCTGGAAGGTAAGTCGTGTCTTTGTTTCCCCCCCAAAGCCAAGTGCATCTTGGTTGGCAGGAAGAAAGTAGCAAGTAAAACCTTCAGGTTAAACCCTTTTGTTTTGGGGAGAAAAAATTGCAGAAATATTACAACCCCTATAATATGAGCAGTGCCTTAACAGAAGGCTGTGTAATCTTACCATAGACTTGTAAACATCCTGACAAAATGCTGGTATTATAATCAGAGTTGGATCTGCTAACATTTTGTTTACCCTCGGCCTCTGATGCACAGAGGGCTAACCAAGATGAAGTGTAGCAGAGCACAAGACTTTGCATTACATTTACAAGTATTATACCATCATAGAATGGTTTGGAAGAGACCTCAAAGCCCATCCAATTTCACCCCCTGCCACAGACCAGGACACCTCCAATCAGCCTAGGTCTTCTGCATTGTAAATTGAGACTGAATAGGAAGTAATGACTAAGAGTATAGAAGACTATCAAGAAGTCAGAGTGGAACACAGGAAGTTTTGGATTCTCCAGGAGGTTTATTCTTTGTGTTACTGATGGATAAGAAGGTAATGCAAGACTAGATGACTTGTCTGGGAGGTGTATAGGAAGGAACCAGACCTGCCTCTTTGGAGACAAAGCCCAGCCTACAACCACAAAGCCCATCTTCTTCCTCAGCTTTTTACAGCCTTTTTGTTCATGGTCAGCAGGACTGTGGTCAGAACAGATACATATATTTAAGTTAATAAGGATTTATATTCTTAATAGGTGCATAATCACTTCACTATATGCCAGTATTCAGTATGACCTGCAAAGGTGTTTTTTTTTTGTTTTGTTTTCATTTGGTTTTTTTTTGCAGTTGACAATGTGAAGATGCATAAAAGGCCTGGGCTGGACTTCTTGCACATTCATTTAATGATACTTTCTATTATTTATAATATTTTATCTCTGAAATAGTCTTTGTCAAGTTTAGCATACTTCAGAGGATGTGTATTTTTATCCTCATACAGCAGAAATCCTTAACAAAGTTTTCCTAACCCCCAAAATTTGATCAGTCATAGAAATTATTGACTACTTCTTAACAAGTAGAGGAACAACATCAGAGGAAAAATTTCACAGGCTTTAGGTATAATAATAGCCCTATGTTTGGCTTGGAACAGCCAGACCAGAAATCCCTTCCCCCTTTTGTTGCTTGATTTCTGCTCTTGACTCTTGGGAAAGCCATTTTTTGTCCCCAGACATTGCAAAGCCTTGCAGTCAAGGAGGGACCTACTTTTTCGTTTGTTTGTTTAAAAATAAGAGGGAAAATGCCTTCAATTTTACTTTTTCTTTTACAGGTGTCTTTCAAAAAATATTCAGTATATTGTAATTTTCAAAGATTAGAAAGGATGTGAGTTCTTAAATGGTTTAAACTATTTTAATGCCACATCATTACCAAAAGAGAGTGGTCACACCTTCTTCCTTCCCTGTGCCTGCAGTAAATTAGGCTGCACAGAAAATTGATTTTCAGTGAGCAAGATCAGCTCACCTAGAAGCTACAGGAGCACAAAGGACAGAGGAACCACATGTAGGGGGGAGACAAAACTATCTGCTTTACCAACAACCTGGGCTTAAAAAAGCTTTGTTGATTGTAGAGTTTCAGGGGAGAAGCAGCACATCTGACGTGTGCATTGTGAAGGTATCAAAATCAGTGAGAGTGGAATACACAGGGTTGGTTAGAAATGATCATGAGGAGCATGCAGATAAATGGGTTCTTCTGGTTCTACCTGGAAAACTAAGTCCATTAGGAAGTGACTACCTCAAAGTCTTCATTGCTTTCAGAGGTAGGTTTCTGAAAACAATGCACAATAAGGATTTTGCATGGAAATTGTCTGGGTTATGAATGGTTCTCGCATCATTTTAGGCTTTCCTCTCTAAACTCTGTGTTTGGAAGCTGGAAAGAGAGAGTTATCTGATGGGAGCAATTCTGCTTCCCAGAGATGTCAGAGCAGTGCAGGTGTTTCTGCAAAATCTGAACATGGAGGACACCAACCAATATTTTGAAAATGTGCTAGAAAGCACCTAACACTGCAGATCTGTTGTCCAATGAAGGAAAATGCTTTTAGAATGCATCCTGGCTTGAGAAAGGAGGCTGTTTATGAACTGATTCAAATAACAGGCTTGGCTGAAGCTTTCCTGTTATCACCTCTGGTTCTAATTATATAGACTAAAACCGTTATACAGCATTCCATGCCCATAAAGGAATCAGAAAAGGAAAGCATTAAGCAATTCTGCTAATCATGATCATTCAGCCATTAACTGTCTTTTCTGGCTTTTCTTTTTCATCATTTAACACAAATTATACTTACAAAGCCATTTATCTTCTTTTGTGCTCAAATAAAATGAACGTATAAAAGTTGTATTTTAAATAACACTTTAAAAGTACCTTTAAAAAGAACATTGGAACTTTAGTACCACCTTCAAACTGAGTTATGCACTCCCCTGATTTTCAGAAGAAATCGGACACTTAATGCCTTTTTTGGATTAAACATCAAGAACAGAATCCTTCTGATAACCAGTGATACTCTGGTTCTTAAAACAATGGTATCATTGGCTCTGGTTCTCATACAGGATCTTCAACCACCCTGATATTTCCTGGAAAAAAACCACTACCAGGCCCACACAGCCGAAGAGGTTCCTGCAGTGCATTGAAGATAACTTGTTGATGCAGATGGTTGAGCAGACAATGAGGAGAGGTGTGCCTTGTTCTTACAAACAAGGAAGGACTGGTTGGGAATGTGGAGGCTGGTTGCAGCTTGGATGCAGCAACCATAAGATAGTGGAGCTCAAGGTTTTATGTAGAAGAAACAAGGCAATAAGTAGGATGGCAGCCCTGGACTTAAGGAGAGCCAACTTTGACCTCTCCAAGAGCCAACTTAGAGGTATCCCATGGGTTTGAGCACTGGAAGGTAAGGGGGCCCAAGAGAGTTTGTTAATGTTCGAGCAGCACTTCTTCCAAGCTCAAGACTGGTGTGTCCCTAAGAATGAGAAATCAGGCAAAGGTGACAAGAGACCTGCATGGATGAGCAAGAAGCTCATGGAAAAACTCAAATGGAAGAAGAAGATTTATAGAATGTGGAAATGGGGCCTGGACACCTAGGAGGAATATAGGAATGCTGCCAGAGCATGCAGGGTTGCAAAAAGGAAGACTAAGGTCCAGCTGGAATTAAACCTGATGGGGGAGGTCAAGGACAACAAGAAAGACTTCTTCAAGTATATCAGTAGCAAAAGGAATACTAGAAAAAATGTGAGTCCACTTCAAAATGAGGTGAGTGCCCTGGTAATGGAGGACACAGAGAAGGAAGAGATAGTGAATGTTTTTGATTCAGTCTTGACTAAGACTAAGCCTAGGGGATCCCAGTCCCTGGGAATAAGAAGTCTGGGAAAAGGAAGATATCCCTTTGGCTGGAAAGGATCTGATCAGAGATTGCTTAGGCAAACTTGATGCACACAAATGATGCAACCATGAGTGCTGAGAGAGCTGGCAGAAGTGATCACTAAGCCACTCTTTGTCAACTTGGAAGGTTTGTGGAGAAGGGGAGAGGTGTCTGAGAACTGGAGGATAGCCAGTGTCACTCTAGTCTTCAAAAAGGGCAAGAAGGAGGAGTCGGGAAACCAGAACAATCAGCCTCACCTCTGTCCCTCAGAAGGTGATGAAACAACTTGTTCTGGATGCCATCTCCAACCAAACGGAAGAGAAGGTATCAGGAGTAGTCAACATGGATTCACCAGGGGGGAAATCATGGTCAACTAGCATGGTAGTCTTCTGTGATGTCATCACCAGCTGAGTAGATGGGAGGAGAATGGTGGATATTGTGTACACTGAATTCCACAAAGCTTTTGGCACAGTCTCCTGTACCATCCTCACAGACAAGCTTAGGAAATGTGAGATAGAGGAATGGACAGTGAGGTAGATTAAAAACTGCCTTACTGGCAGAGCTCAAAGGATGGTTACCAGTGATAAAGATTCTAGTTGGAGGCATATAACTAGCGGTGCTCCCCGGGGGTTGGTGCTGGGTCAGGTCTTGTTTAACATCTTCATCAGTGACCTGGTTGAAGGAATAGAATGCACTCTCAACAATTTTGCTGAGGAGAGTAAAATTGTTTTCAACAATTTGCTTTCAACAAGACCTGGACAGATTGCACAGTTGAGTGGAGAGAAACTTGATGAGGTTCAACAAGAGCAAGTGTAGAGTCCTATTCCTGGGGTGAAACAACCACATGCATCAGTACAGATTAGGGGCTGACCTGGTGGGAAGGAGCTGGAGCTCTGTGGAGAAGGTCCTGGGTGTCCTGGTGGACAACAGGTTGGCCATGAACTAGCAGTGTGCCCGTGTCCAAGAAGGTCAGTGGTACAGTAGGGTGCATTAAAAAGAGCATGGACAGCAGGGTGAGGGAGGTGATCCTCCCCCTCTACTCTGCCCTGATGAGACCACATCTGGAATACTGTGTCCAGCTGTGGGCTCCTCAATTCAAGAAGGACAAAGAACTGCTGGAGAGAGCCCAGTGTAGGGTTGCAAGGATGATTAGGGGCCTGAAGCATCTCTCATATGAGGAAAAGAGAAGACCGAGAGGAGATCTTACCAGTGCTTATAAATATCTAAAGGATGGGAGTCAAGTGGATGGGACCATATTCTTTTTGGTAGTGCCCAGCAACAGGCACAAACTGGAACATGGGAAGTTCCATATGAATATGAGGAAAATATTCTTTATTGTGAGGGTGACAAAGTTCTGGAACAGGCTGCCCAGAGAGGTTGTGGATATTTCTCTGGAGATATTTTAAACCCACCTGGACATTTTCCTGTGCGACCTGCTGCAGCAAACTGCTCTGGCAGTGTGTTGGACTGAGGGATCTCCAGAGGTCCCTTCAAACCCATACTATCCTATGATCCTGTAAATCAACTCTAAATATTGGATTTAAGCTCTTTTTCCCTTAAACACTTTAAAACTCTTCATTTTAGATTTTTCTTAAAAAAATAGTTTTGTCCTAAAAAAGAAAAAAAAATTGGTTTCAGGTAATTCAAGAGTCTTCCTCTATATTGTAAGTCATTTTAAATGTTTCCTTGTCATATAACTCAGTGTGTATTGACTGTTATTTTACTGCTTGTGTCTTAGAGCTTGAGGAATCACACCAGAAATGCCCTCCGTGCTGGAACCACTTTGCTGTTAAATTTCTCATTTGGGATTGCTGCCCGTTTTGGCTTTTAATCAAGAAATTTGTCAAGTTTGTGGTAATGGACCCATTTACTGACCTCACCATCACCCTCTGCATTGTGCTGAACACACTCTTCATGGCCTTGGAGCATTATAAGATGACAAAGGAGTTTGACCACATGCTTTACATAGGCAATTTGGTAAGTGAATATAAGGGTGAGACGCCGTTTGAGGAATGTATTTGTTGCTTTGTAAAGTTTTGGCTTAGGTCTTGGGAAGATTCTCATTATTAATATGCTGTCAGCATTGCTTTGCCTATGTCATGTCAAGCAAAAGCACACTGTCACCTCTTCTGGGGTTTAAAACTTACTGTTTAAAAATCCTTTTAATTTCAGAAGAGTTTGTATTGGAAAAGGCACAGGATATCTAGCTATGATATGGTGGAACTGCCCCTAAAAGTAGTACAAGCAAGATTTACTATAGGACCAGAATAAGGTCTGGAGTACCTTGGAATGTGGACCCTGCTAAGTCTGAATTTAAGAACCTCAAAGTGGAGATGAGAAAAGCCCTTTATCTTTATAAAAAAGATGGCTTTCAAGCTGGGATTCACCTCGCCCAACTTGGGATATTTACAGCATCAGAGTCTCTGTCAGAGCTGACGGCATTTAAAGTCAGTGGAGAGAAATGGACAATTTTAAAACACAATGAATTTGATGTTTTTAAGATATTTACTTTTGGATAAGGTGAACTGTGCCCTGTAAGCCACTGATTTCAGTGGCCGCTAGCTGCAAAAGGAGCATGCATAGATGCTGCAGATGTCATGTCTGCATTGAGATGCATCCTACACTGGCAGCTTTAGGTGGGTAGTAACAATAATCACGATTCTTATACCAACACCAGTACGCACAGTGCAGCTCATGTTTTTTTCTTTTTTCTCTTTTTTTTTTTTATACTACTCCTTGTTGTTCTTATCTGCAGACCTCCTCAGGCAGATTGAAGGTCTCTCAGCCTGTGGAGCCAGTCCGCAGGTTTTCAGCTGCTGTGTCCTGGCAAATCTCCCTGTCTCTATGCTGGGAAAAATTAGGTGCCTCCTTTGGCTGCTCCAAACCCACGCTCTACTCCTTTGTGGGAAGCAGTAGATAAGCGTAGCTTGGAAAGTCACCCTGCAGAACTGCACCCAGCTCCTCTATGCAGCCAGCCCACGTTGTGGGGATGTTGCTCAACCATTTGTGGCCTTCTCAGATGACTCCTCAGATGATAAAAAAAAATCCTTTGGACCCAGCATCCGTGACAGCAGGTGGCAATGCCACCGTCCCGCCCTCTGGCTGGTAAATGCGTCTGTTCCTTGCTCTGCTTTTGACAGAGCAGCTTCTCTCTTTGCCAGACCACGGGCAGCAAATCTCCAGCCCCTGGCAGCCCTCCTGCCCACAGGGCTCCCAACAAGGCTGATGGAAATGGAGACGACGAGCAGAGGGTGGGGGGAAAATCGCAAAGGAAATTTTCTTGAACATTGCAAAATTTTGCAGAAGATGGTGTGCTTCACCCTGAGCTTCTCGGCACTGCCTGAAGCTATTTTGATTTGTGTTAAATGTAAAAAAATGTAAAATAAGCAAAATAGCCTGCTGCTTATGTTTGGGAGTTGGCTGCTGGCCCTAGGCTGCCCTTCCCCTCAGATGTTAGGATGGGTGAGAGGTTCCCCCCACCAGATTTCCTAAACCCTCACATAACAGGAATGGTTGCGAGTAGAGCAGGTCAGGGAAGGTAATTCCATCCTGTGGAGGATTTTGCAAAGTCATTTGTAATGAAAATGGAGTGTGTTTTTTTGCAATTCGTCCTGTAAGGGATGGCAGCCCCAGCTCCAGGGCAGACTGCCAGGTGCCTGCTTCCCCTAAGCCACCAATTGCCAGAGCCTCCTCTGCGCCCACACTGAGCTCTGAGCTCCTGCCATCCCATCTAACCCTCTTTGAGTGATTACACCAGCATTAGGTGGGGGAAGATATTAAAAAGGCCACATCTTTGGCATTTTTTCCTCCAAATAAGTGTTTCTGAAAGGAATGAGAGTGGGATATGAATTTGCTATCTGTGAGAATAGTCTGCCTGCTAGGTGTTGGAGATCTCCCACTCTGATGGTGCTATCTCCATCGACCAACTGTGTGGCACTTGCTTCCTTTGGGCCTCTATAGCTTATCAGTTACAGCAACCAACATTTCTAAATGCCCTCGCAAGGCCTGACCAGCACACTCACAGCTTGATGATATAACACAGATAAAGTGAGATTTTTCTCAATTTCTG
The DNA here is from genome assembly GCF_987193195.1 of Phasianus colchicus. NCBI lineage: Eukaryota > Metazoa > Chordata > Aves > Galliformes > Phasianidae > Phasianus > Phasianus colchicus. Next base: position 47,973,920 of record NC_143441.1, on the reverse strand, counting down.
TGTCTCTTTAGAAATGGAGACATTACTGCAGAGTAGGTGGAGAAATTTATTTATTTATTTGTTTGTTTGTTTGTTTGAGAGAAACTCCTCCAAGTCCCCACTGGCACATTCACAACCATACCCAGTAGAATGGTGAGTACATAGAATCACCAAGGTTGGAAAAGACCTCCAAGATCATTTTGTCCAACCATTCAATTATCATCAGTCTTTCCCTACTAAGCCACGTCCCTTAATACAACATCTAAATGTTTCTTGAGCACCTCTAGGTTGGTGCATTCCAGTGCTTCATCACTCTTTTGGGCAAGAATTTTTTTCTAACATCCAATCTTTATCTCAACCTGGTGCAACTTGAGGCCATAGTTATTCTTATCCAGCCTTCATCACTGCAGCATCCAGCTCCTCATATAAGCCTAACAGCTGGTTATCAGGCGCTGGCAATTTGGTGACTCCCATTTGAAGTTTGTCACTGGTGCACGTACATGGCTCCTGATGCCTATAAGATGGCTCAGACATTTTTTCTATCTTGCTATGACATTTCCTTCTCAGAAGGCTATTGATTAAAAAAGATTCAAGCAAAGGAAGCGATCCTCCTGAGTCATTTCTCTGCAAGGCAGTTACACAATGTAGGCAGCGTGATGGTGTGGGTTTGCAGGCAGTCCCCTGGATACGATTTCACAGCCATCTAGTTTGGGCTGGTTTGCTATCCTTAGGGAAACTGGGGCATTCAGGTGGGAATCTCTGCTATCTCCAGCCACAGAGACTCAGAAATTGCGTGTCATTTAGGAAACAGAGATGGACCACTGCGTTAGGCTCTTGGTATGGGACACTGATAGGATGGCAGTTCACACTGACACAGTCTGAATACTCTTTCCATGACAAGAATATATTTTACATAAGGAGCTGTATAAAATGGCTATTTGGAAGAATCCAGCCATTCGCTCCTGAAGCATTATAGGGTAAAATCAAACTTTCATCAAATGCAAACTGTGATCTTTTTTTTTTTTTTTTTAACTCCTTCACACCTTAATTATAGAGCCTCAACTTTTCCCTTCCACACAGTGGTGAGTTTCTCTTATTTCTTGCTTAGATCTGATCACTTTTGTTGAGATAGCTACAGACATTAAACTTATGGGAAAGAAAACATTTCTCCTTGAGTGTTTGTTACTGCTGTATCAGTTCTGGTGTCCCCTCTTTTTGACTTACACAGTGCTCTGATATTGACTGCTGTGTCGAAAACCATGTGCTTTGATATAAAAGTGCAGCAGAGATCTTTTCAGAACATGAAGCTCTGTGCACTTGAGCAGGTACTTAGAATGGAAATGAAACTATGTGTGAGTACAACATGATGCTCACATTTTCTCTTTTTAAGCTATCGTATTTATCCTGATACTTAAGGACTGCATCTGAAAGGATCCGATCTGATTCTCTCAGATGCTTTGAAGGAATGGGTTAAAATTTAATTTGCTGTCTGAATTTGCAGACTTCCTCTGTCTTCTTCCCATGCCTCTTAGGCAATATTTATATGTTGTTCTAAAGAAATATGTTCCAATTAAAAGCTCCACTCTGTAACATTTGAACTGTGTCATAAATAAGCAGTGCGTCTTCAAGATGCTGTGAGAAGAAATCTGCTGGAAGTATTTGTAAAAATAAAGAAATAAAAAAAAATAAGAGGGTTCAAATTAGGGTCTCTAATTGCCTTTGGTGCCAGGAAGAGAGTTCAGAATGGCTGGAGGCTTGAGCTGGTATTGACAGTAATAACAAAATAACAACAGATAATACAGCCGGTACGCTGCAGTCCACATATCCCTTTAAAACTCCCACTCCATTCATTCAGGTTTCTCCACTGAAATAGATTTAACCTTTATAAAAGGCACCTTTACGCTTTCTTTTCTACCACTGAGAAGATGCAGGCGACAGAAGGCGATGTAAGTGTCTGTCCCCATCAAGGGCTGAACCCAGACATCGCCGAGCATCGCTGCAAAGAGACCAGACGAAGCCGGAGCTGTAGCACTGATAAAGAATCAACCGTGAAAGAATGACGTATTTGCTCACAGTGTGTTTTTGGCTTTCTGCTGTGCTCACCTGTGACTGTGTGGAGACTCTGCGATAAAGGAGGGATGTGTGGAAGGCTGTTTTCACTTTGTGTTTTCTTTCTGCAGGTCTTCACTGGGATTTTTACGGCAGAAATGATCTTCAAAGTAATTGCCCTTGACCCCTACTACTATTTTCAGCAGGGATGGAACATTTTTGACAGCATAATTGTTATACTGAGCCTGATGGAACTGGGTTTATCCAGCATGGGGAACCTGTCTGTGTTACGCTCCTTTCGATTGGTAATGGTCTCATTCTGCTCTTACCCCTCATCCTCGCATTACATATAAGCTCTGAGATGAATGCAACATATTTTCTTAAAAAATGCATCCAGTAATAAAGACTTTAACTGCTGCAAACTGGTGAACAGTATACATGACACTAATTATATGAGCTGTGGGATAAATGGAATTGTTCCAGACTTACTTCAGGGTAAATGAGAACATAATTTGATTCCTTCTTAGCCGTGCCAGGTACTCGAGGCACACTTGAGATGTTTGAGATGCAATTTGTAATAAAAATCTGCTTTTTTCTACCTGTACGCCTGTTAGAACAACCAGCAGATAAATGATGGCCCCAAAAAGGGAAGAGCTAGTAACATGTCTGTTTGGAAGTTGTTATTCCTAAATTATATTATAAACATGTCACCATTCTTTTAAATGTTGTCAAAAGAGAATGTCTTTGAATTATTCACGGAGTGATTTTTTTTTTTCTAGAACTGATCAGCATAACACAGCATCTGTCTTTCACGGAACTCCTTAGCTGTCAGTTCCTTTGTTATGCAGGGGATAGTGGCATTCGATTAATGAGAGACTGTCGGCATATTGGAACAGAAAAGTCGTTTCCTTGCCAGCCTGACATTTGTGTTGCACTTCGTGTACCAGGATGTCCATGCTAATCATTCTGGCCATGATGTGGCTTCAGAACTTGAAAGACCAGGAAAATAAGCCCTTATGGTTACATTTAGAGGAAGGCTCTTTTTTTTTTTTTTTTTTTTTTTTCCTCCTTTTAAAATTCTCTTTGCTGTTCAAAAATGCAAATTTTTCACTGCCGCTGCTGGGCCCTGAGAGCCTCCTGTCAGGTTCGGAGCAATGCCTCTGCAGTGGGGTTGAAATTAAACCTTCAGCTGAAAACAGCACAAGAGCTAGGAACAGTTTACATCCTTAGAACAGGTCTTTGGTGGGACGTGGGCTATGCTCAGCCTTTGTGATCCTTGGCCCAGAGGTGGTTTTCACCCTGGGAGCTATCAGCTACCAGCATCAGACTGAGGCCTGCAGTGAAACACAGTGGAAGTGCTTCTCCCATTGCAGCATCGAACCCTAAACCCTTTCCCTGCAGATGCTTGTCAGGCTGTTTAATTTGAGAAGGAAAAATAACCTAAAGGAAAATACTGAGACACGAGACTTCCTCCTTCCATTCCCCCAGTTATATCAGGGAACTGAGCTCAAAAAGCACGTCTGCCTAGTAAGGTAGAGCAAAGCTCCTGAACCCTTCATTTTCACCCAGGAAGCACAAGTGATGTTTTATTAATAGACGTAGTGAGGTTCACAGGAAGTGTGGCTAAAATCGCTTCGTACTGTGGCGTTCCACGTTGCACCCGCTTTAATAATTCATCAGCTGAAATGTCTGTTGCTTCTGCGAACTGACGTTGTTGTTTGTGTTTTGTTCACAGCTGCGGGTCTTCAAATTGGCCAAGTCGTGGCCGACTTTAAATACTCTCATTAAAATCATCGGTAATTCAGTGGGCGCCCTTGGGAACCTCACCCTCGTGCTGGCGATCATCGTCTTTATTTTCGCCGTGGTAGGAATGCAGCTTTTTGGGAAAAGTTACTTGGACAACGTTAAGAAGATAAGCACAACTGGCAATTTGCCACGGTGGCACATGAACGATTTCTTCCATTCGTTTCTCATCATCTTTCGAATCCTGTGCGGGGAGTGGATCGAGACCATGTGGGACTGCATGGAAGTAGCTGGGCAGCCCCTGTGCCTTCTCGTCTTCTTGTTGGTCATGGTGATAGGAAACCTGGTGGTGAGTTGTCCAGATGGTTTTTTCTTCTTTTCCTGCTGGGTGTGTGGAAATGGATGTCCTTTTATCCAGAAAGTGCAAAACTTGTGTTGCTTCGAGGCTTTAGTTTTTGCTGAACCAAGGTCTCACCCAGAGACGTTTGTTCATATCCCAAGTCCAAAAGGGGTGTCATTTCATTGCTAATTGGGATGGAGACTTAATGTTTTTGCAGAAGGACGGGTAATGTTTTAGAGGAAAAAAAATCACACAGGCTTGTTATAATGATTTTATTCCTCAAGGCATTGGTGAGACTTAAGAGATTTGAGATCTCTTTTCAGGAGTGAATATCACCTTAACTGTCACTATAATGGGAGATATTTTTATTTCTGTTCATTTCTGGTCCAGAACAAGTGAGCCTTACAGCCAGCACAGTGTCTTTGAGAAGAGTTTCAGATGTGTTTAGCTGGCGTCTTCTAGGAAGCTGCAGGTTATGTTTACAGTTAAGTCACTTGCTCATTGCTTTTTTAATAGACCATCCCATAAGCTTGGCTTACATAAGCTCTGAACCTATTAAGGCTGAATTGTATTTCCCTGTTGACATCTTACGGAGCGCTTTGCTGGCTTGCAGTCATTGTGGAAATGTTTTGCCCGTTCAGCTTCCAGAGCATCTTTGACATTGATGCTCTAATGGGCTTACTGTTTATGCAGTGAGTTGTTTAATAGTGGATGCAGCCATAAAATTGTTGGGCTTTGCTATGGACTGCTTTTAGTGGTTGTTTTGCTTTTTAAGTGCCTGGTGTTTTGCTTCTTGGTTGCTGGGATAGAAAACACCTTGAAGGAGCTTATGAAAGAAATGAGCGCAGTTTTTGTGTTTGCATTAGTTTAAATTTTAATAATTAGATTTTTGATTTCAAGAGAAAGCTGCGGTTTATAGATTTTTGTATAAATCAAAAGATTAAGCTATGATTACTCAGAAAGTGGCAGAATTTCTTTTTGCCTTCACTTTTACTTTCTACCTCGTTTTTCCTTGAGCTTTCTTTCCAGATTAGATGATGTGGGACAAGTTATGACTTTCTGCACATTTTTGCAGGGAGCTCAGCCTAAACTGAGAAATTTAAGCTCCTCCTACTGTTAGTCAATGGATTCTGTTTGTATTGAAATCTGAAAATAATACCTGGAAAATTCGGGGGGATATGTTCATATTTGAAATATTAATGGATTACTCAGTGAATGTGCAACATCTTATTCCCTTAGAAATTAAAACTCATGGGACTGCATGGGGATTGTTAAATATAAAATCCAATTCAGAGGAGATTGTATGAACAGCATCCACATATATTTAACCTTCGTGCTTGGAAAAGACTGTTCCAGGTGTATAATCAGATATTGAAGGCCTCTGTCAGCATGAATAATCTGAAGTTACTGGTCAGCTGAAGGCAAAAGTGCCAGCTTCATGCTTTTCAGCCATCAGTTCTGTACACACATAGCAAAGACTGGGGAATAGGAGTGATTATTGTATGTAAAGGTGAAAAAAATAAGAAGAAAATGATCCATAGGTGTGATAGTGCAATAGTACCAGGCAAATGGGAAAAGAACAGCAGGTTCTGAATCATGAGGCTCATTCCATGCCAAGCACATGGAGATTTTGTGACGTTAATTATCAGGTAGAAAGAAGATTCTTTTCTCCCACAACATTAGCAGAAGTCTTGGTTTCTTCAGTGAGAGTCGGCTGAATTCACAAAATCACTCATTTGCTGAAGAGCATCAGACAAAAGCTCAGCTAGCCAAAAAGCTCTAATAACTCTTTAAAAGCTCTGGCTGCAGACTGGGGTGGGAAGAGTTACAAGCACTGTGATTCTGTGATACACTCAGTGCTTGGGTCTGCAGGTCTTATCGAGCCTCACTAACATAAATTCAAAGGAATGGTGGAAGAAAAGCATGGAAAATTAGTAAGTGCCCTGGGCAACTTCATGCTATAGAGCAGTCAAGCTGCTGAAAGGAATTTTAGTAATTCTTAAGTCTTTGGTTGGTATTCGTATATCCCGAAAATGTCTTGTGCCACTGCCATGTGAAAGTATGTGCACTGCTGGTCAGCTGATATTTGAGTCATCCTCAGAGAACTAAACCTTACAGCATAGTTGGGAAATGACGTGCTGTGTGACTGCCTTCTGCACAGCAACACTGGCAGCATTTTTAGAGTCATGGAAGCTACTTTGGAAGGGAAAGCCAAGCCAGAGGAATGATAAAATAGGCTCGCTCTCATGTGTAAGGACTTCTGAAATTGCTAACTGAATAATTACGATTACAGTTGAAACTTAACATATTTGTTCCTGAGTTTAGTAAGGAAAATAACTGAGAGAGGAGTTATTAAAAAGGCAGAGAGGAGTTTGGGTAACGAGGTAGTCCTTACTGCCCTGCTCTGCTGGGTCAGCAGTGTCAGAGCTGAGGGTGACAGCAGCCACTTCTCAGGGGACAACCTCCTACAGTGGGGACTGCTGCTGTACTAATGACATGCATGAATAAAGTTGACACTCCAATCATAGAAAGAACAACCTTCCAACCTTTTTGCATGAGTCTGACGTGTGCTGGCCAAGCTGCCCCTTCATTCTTGTCCCTGCTGCTCGGATAAAGTGAGATTTCTACCAGCTTCTTCCAGCATGGTACAAAGTAAGGTCTATGCTTTGAGTTATTAGCATGCCAGGGTGGATGGTCTGTCACAAGAGAAGATGGTCAAGTTTTTACAGGGATGAAAATTGAAATAAAAGGTTGGAAATGCTCTTTATCATTGGTCATGGGCAGTCCTTTTGTCCAATATCAATGTTTGTAACACAGAAAAATACTGAGAACCTTTTCTGAGAACATAAAGATAGAAAGCATCACAAATTTCCAGGGTGCCCAGCTATCCTGCAGGAAGAACTGCTTGTCATCATTGAATTAATATATGATACATGAAATTATGAAAAACAAATTGTAAGGTCACACGCTCCCCCCTGTTTAAGTATTTATGTTTTCATAGAATCATAGAGTCACAGAATCATTAAGGTTGGAAAAGATCATCTAGTCCAACCATCATCACCACCATGCCCACTAACTGTGGCCCTCAGTGCCACATCTACCCTTTTAAGTAGTTTATCAACAGGGAACCTTTGTGAGGATATAAAGATATACCTATCATTCACTGCGAGCATCCACATCTAAGATGACCACACAGATCTATCTTTGCAGTCAGATCTGGTCAACAAAGTCCATGAAGTCATAAAATATCCTACCCAAAGGTAAGGCTAAGCTGTCAGATTAAATAGACCTCAAAAGTGCTTGTTTCTGTCCCACCAACTCAGCTGTAGACACCCACATTTATTTATCACCGGTTAATTGAGCCAACAACATGCTGCACCTATTAGAGAGCTAAATGAGATTCTAATATGCATCAGGAAAGGTAATTACAGAGGAGAAGGGAGAGTATCAATGCTGTTGTGCAGTGCTCTGCAGTACTGGATGTGCAGCATATTCCTTCAGTGACTTCAAGAGAGATTAAGTCAAACTGGGAAAAGCAAAGAGATTTTAATTAGATGAGGGAATGCAGAAGTAGGCAGGGAGAACTGTGTAGGTAACAAGAAAGAGCTCTTTTCAGAGGAGGAAGATAAATCACCCATTGGTGCCCTCAGAAAAGGAAGCCTCAGGCTATCAGTGCAGTGAGGTTGTCTAGGAAGACTTTTCCACAAGACTGCTAGCCCCAAACCAGCAGCCTGTGAGATGGAACTTGGTTAATTTCTGAAGGAAGCAATTCAACAGCCCACATCAGTAGGGGTCTTGACTTGGTGACCTGAGAGGACCTTCCAGTCCTCTTTTCCCATGATAATTTGAGTGCTTGTCAGCAGGGCTGCTCAGCATGATTTGGATGAGAATTGAAGTGGCTTGCTTTAGTTAAACCCAGTAGAAACTTGTCTTTAAAAAAAAAACTGGATGCCCTGGAGTCTGTCCTTTTATACCACTTTCACATCTGTGGAAGCCTTGATGTTTTGATGGAAGCCTTTTCTGTTTTGACACGGCCTATGACTGTGATACACAGAAAAACAGAAATGTCACATTCTTGGAAAGTAGAAGTTTTTCCTTCTCCACATTCTTTTACTGAAGTCAGTATGGGATGGTTCCTTGAAGAAGTATTCTAAGAAAGTGCTGCTAAACATCCATCAGATTAAAATCTGCAGATCCTTAAACCCAGCAGATGACACAGTATCTCAGCAAGTCTCATTAACCACCATTTCGTTCTTTAACATCCAAAGTCTGCTGATAAAACAGCATATCACCAAAGCAGTTCTGACAGAGTGGTCTCTGCAGTGTCAGGTCTCTGCAGCAAGGCAAGAGAGTTTGAAACCAAGGTCCAGGGAGTGTGAACAAATGGGAATTTCTTAGTATTTTGACTTCACAGTGTCCTTTCACAACAGTCTCCCTTCCAATCACTGGTTGTTCTGAGCACCACCAGTGTAACATGGAAGGGAACAAATATTCTAGAATGAGAAGGGAGGAAAGGCCAGTTAGCATGGTTCCTGCCCTGACAGATGTGCCAGAAGTAGATTTGAGTTGGGATGGTTTGAGTAGGGAAGTGACTAAAGGTATGGGTGATGCTTAGCCAGTGAGAATTGCTTGCTAATTTCCTATCCCAAATCATCTTTATAAGTCCCCAAGAACCCAAAATGTCCCCGAGAACCACAAGGAGGGGCTGGGTGCCATGTACCTATCTAATACTTCATTATTGTGGCTGTAATCCTACTTTAAGGCAAAATCACTTTCTGGATGTGCCTGCAAGTTTCTATCTATCCAGATTGTTTTTATTCCTATTTATTTGTTTATTTAATATGAAGAGTGAAGCAAAGTTGTGTGATAAATAATTCTAGTTAATTTGCTTTGCTTCATCTTTGCTTTGATAGCTTTGTTGCCTTTTGTTTTGTGATTCTGCAGTCAAACAAACAGAGCAAAAACTTCAGAAGAGAGGTAGCTGTGATGTATAGTGTATAAATGTGTAAGGCAAGGCTGCTAGCTGGACAGAGTAGTCTTCAGCATGGGAGCTTTGTTTCTATTTGAACTTGTTTCTTTGAGTAATTTGCAGAGCATTATCATTTCAGCACCATAATCTCTGATTGAGGAACACAAAATGTGATGTATGTGACCACTGCATAGGCAGACTATAAGCCCACCCCATAGGAATCCTTCAGGCCACTGTACAGATGTACCTGGGTGTTCACAGTCAAGGGACTGCCTCAGCTGGGAGGCTTTGGTCAGCACAGGGTATGACAAAGCTTAATAATATGGAGCCAAATGATCTCTCTCAATTGTACTCAGCATGAGGAAATGTTTCTGGGCACATTTAATTTATTAGTGTAGGAGTAGCCATAAAGTCCTGTCTCACCCAATACTGATATATCTCCATCACAGTAGATGATCAGCAGATCACAGCCAGACTTGAAAGAGGTTTATGGTAATGTGTCAGATTTTCTCTTTAAGTGAAATGGATATAGAGAACTATCACTGTCCCTGATGGAAGAATGACGAGTAATAGCAGAATTACTAGGCATCTAACAGGCCTAAGAAAATGTGGATAACAATTCTGCACTTCAAGAGTTCAGACAGCAGATTTGTACTGGGATGGCCAAAGAAGATCTCTGGATGAGTCTTGTATTTCTACCTGAAATGAAGGGACTGTCGCTGAGGGAAGCTACATCAAGACTCTGACCTTTTTAGGAGACATGAGGCATTACACAGGGGTTTCAGGACCAGAAAGCTTTTTACAGGGTGATTATGGTTGCTTTGCACCCAAGGAATTAGGCCTCATTCATTAAGATTTCTTGTGTCAGTAAATGAATGAAAATGGAGCATTGCTGACCTATGATAGCACATTTCCAGCTATATCCTTATTTTCTTTTCAAATTTTAAACAAATCTCATTGTCAACAACTTTTACTGTCTCTCTCTAGAGAAATGTACAACTGAAGAGTTGCAGCCATGCTTGCTGTCCTGAATCAAGTAATTATTTTTGTATTTAATGACAAACATGCTCTTATTCATGGGGGCCACTGAAGACTTCTACTCTGTGAATAAACATTACTCTCCTTGGAGGGAAATGTAGTTATATTGTGGTTGTACAGCTGATGATTAATATGAATGAACTGGAATTGTAGAATATCGTGTGCCTCCTAATACCAAACGCTAGGTTACATCTGTTTGCTGAATATTAAAGCAAGTTTGGGAAGAGTACGTTACAAGTTAAAGTTATAACTTCTTTTTTCAACATCCTAACCACCACAGAGATCTGTACCCTCAGGCTTTGCATACCGTCCTTCATCCACCGAGCAGATATTCTCACTGAGACAACATTTGCCCCATCAGTTCCTCTTCCTATAAAAGGGAAAGAAGAAGGGATATGACACACTAGTATGTACCCAGGGGATAACAGTACTTTACAAGCAAATGTGCATCCACAGGAAATCCGAAGAGAAGTTCAGGTTTTCCAAAGTCTTGCACAAGCATCGCCTCTCCTTCTGCTCCCCCATGTCTGTGTCCTGGGTGCCACTGCTCACCTTATCTGCTCTTTCAGCAGCTCTCACCATTCTAGAAACAATCATTTATGTTTCAGTGACATCAGCTGTGAAGGCCACTAGGCAAACAAGCAGGAATACGCATGTCAGGAATGGTCAGTGTCAGGCAAAATGTGCAAAGCAGCAAGCAGGGTGTGTGAGGGTGCAGCAGCAGAGGGACGTGCAGAGAAGCTGCAGGAGCCGTGGTGAGAGTTGGGATGCTGGAGATGGGGGCTGAAGAGATAGCAAGGGTCCGTAAGGAGTTTGAGCCCCAAGGAAATGTTAGCACAAAGTGGAAGTGTCATTTGAATCAGTCTCATCAGTTTGGACACTGGTTTAAGTGAGGTGAATTTTCTTCCTCAAGTCACGTGCAGCTTTGTGGAAGAGCAGCCCAGAATGCATGAATAAGCACCTTTCAGGACCCAGGCAAAATAGAGTCAAAACAACTGTCAGCATATTACCATCCTTTTTGCTTCCACTGATGTATGCTTATGGTACATTTAGTGTGATACCAGAGAATCCAGACCACAAAGGAAAGCAGCCAAACCACAGCACTTTCCCAGCTTCTCCCTTCACATTTTTCATGCCAGCTACTGACATAGTCTGTGAGTCCCTGGGCAGTTTCTGCTGTTTGTATACTCCATTATCCACCCTTGCTTGAACACTGTCCAGGAAGCAGAGCAGTCAGGTAGCTGATGCTTTTGAGCAAACATCTGGCTGTATCTGCTCAAGTATTAAACACCCTTAAAAGGAATGAAAGGCCCACCAGAAACAGATGGCATCATGTGAAGAATCAAAACGATGAATCCTGACACCAGCAATCAATCAGTCCAGTTGCCTCTGATGGCTCCTAGCAGAGATGGAAAGCCTGCATCCATCTGTAGGTTTGTTTGGAGTTAAAGACAAATCTTTTTGTATAAGACTCAAGGCTTTTAAAAGTGTGTGATTTATCAATGCCCACAGAAACAATCATTGTGTATGTTACTGGGCATACATCATATCATCATATATAAAAATGACCACTGAGATCATCCAGTCCAACTGTCCACCTACCACCAATATTTCCCCACTAAACCACGTCCCTCAGTGTAACATCTAAATGTTTCTTGAACACCTCCAGGAACAGTGACTCCACCACCTCCCTGGGCAGCCCCTTCCATCACCTGAACACTCTTTCAGAGAAGAAATTTTTTCTAATGTCCAACCTGAATCTTCCCTGGAGCATGTTGAGGCCATTCCCTCTAGTCCTAAATGGAATCATTAAGGTTGGAAAGACCACTGTGATCGTCTAGTTCAACCACCAGCCAGTCTCGTGTGGAACACTAGAGGGTGGTGCTAAAAAAAAACTGGGGAAATTAAATTGAGGATATTTTTGATGGACCATCAAAAACTGCTGGGTTTCAAAAATGCCATGGTATGGCAGATTAAGTAGTGCTCATTCCAGGCTTGGAGGTATAAAGTTGCTTTGTTCATGAGAGGTGAGGGAAATGCACCTGGGAACAGATGGGAGGAAAAACTGCTTTGCAAATGTTGTCCTAAAAAGTAATCTGCTTCCTAATGTCACTACAGATTTATGAGTTTGTGCATCCTGCCATAGGCTCAGTTGTTTATTCTGAAGAGCTGAATCTTGGCACTTGGTGACTAAATCTGAGCAAGCATCTTGCATGAGGGGACAAGTGTGTTCAGTTCCTGTTTTAAAGGTACCTTTTGGTGTCCGTGCTGAATAAGTACTAAAATCTGCCAACTTTTTCCTTGAATCATCAATCCATAGAAAGGTAGATCTCTTTAAGTATTAATAGCTAAAATCCTAATAAAAATTATTGTACATCTTCTACTTCTGTTCAAAGGAGGCTGAAAACAAAAAGTGGATCAGGGCTCTCTTTTGATCTATGAAGCAAGGAATTCCCCAGAAAAAAATAACACATACCAAATTTATTGGTGTCTTTTTATTAGTAGAATGTTAAGCTATTGCTTCTTGATCAATAATGAGCCACTGGGATGTATCACAGAACAATAATGTCTCTTAACACTAATGTTGTTCCACAGGAATGTACATAAGGAAATATGAAACTATATCCTGTTCACCTTCACAGATGGGAGATTTATTAGAAATACTGAGGGAAAAAAAATGCTAAGGCAGTGTGCAAAAAGCCTGCCCCTTGGAAACCAGCTTTATGCTTTTTCTACTACTTGTCATTTCAGGGCAAATATCTCGACTGCATGACATGAAGCACTGAAATAATATTTTTAATATTATCCAACCTTAATATTATTCCTTAATTTTATTACAACCTTTATGATTCTATAATTGGACTCACCGTATGTGTCTGTGAGTGTTCATGCTTTTATATATTTTGTCTGTGAAGATGATACTAGTGAAATGTCTGCTGAGATACAGAGTAGTCTGGTGATTGAAGAGGACCTGAGTTTTGAAATACGTATATATATTTATATAGCAGGAATCAGTAGGATAAAATACTGCCTGGTTTTGTACTGTCTGTGCTTGGCTAATTACATAAGTAGGGTTTTGTCAGTGTTTAAGTTCACGCTAATAGCAGAGTAGTTATTAAAAACCTAGAAGACAATGAGTCAAATTTATTTGGACAAGAGTGTGCAAAGGTAGGTAGAACCCAATATGTCTCTTTTTATTAATGTCACTGTTGTCTGGATGTCATTGAAAGGCTAATGACAACAGAGTTCCTTCTTGCATGCGCTGAGGCAAGGGCAAGGTTTTAATGTTAAAACAGACCAAGTGGTACAAATTTTGTACGTTATTAATTACTCATCACATCTTATGCTTTTGTTAAAATGATCGGTTAAAAACACTGATTATTTCTCCCCACCAGTGAGCAGTTCATTCTAACAGCTGCCTCTAGAAATAGCTTGTTAGAAGTGATATGTGAAACAATCAGGTTATCTCGACAGGCTTGCTCTTCTTAGGAAGTATATGATATTTAAAAGGGAGTGGAATTGATCTTTTCTATGTACAGTGTATGTTTCTCTAGTAAGTACTTGCATGGCAAGTGGATCGTTGTCCAATCTTCTCAGGAAATGAGTACATGCTAATTGATTTTAGGGCTGGGACTGAAGTATACTGTTAAAAACATTGATATTTTCCATTCTGAATTTTTGTGGAGATGAAAAACACCCTTATATTTGTCTTCAGGGATGGAGGCACCATCATTTGTAGCAGCTGCTGAAGAGCTCGTGCTACAAACTCATTCATATGGCTGTTTCTTTCAGGCAGACTTCCCGGTCCCTTCTCCTCTCCTGTAACCTCATCTCCCACATTTAGCTGTGATGCCATCCCATTTCTGGGAGCTTCAGTAAGGACTAAACGCCTGCTCATGTCTCTGTGTTTGAATACCAGGCAGTTGGCTGCATCTATAAACTGGCCAAGTCTTCTCTGTCTTGGTTAGCACGTTCCTTGCCTGCTGTCCCAGCTGGTGCAGAGGTGCTCCTGGGGCAGCCTTGGTGGGCAGCAGCACAAAGCAGTCCTGCCTCAGGCAGATGGGGCCAGGAGGTGGCTGCTTCCCTCAGGGCTGCAGAGCAGACCTTGACTTGTCTTTATTTGCTACAGCAGATGCAATTTTTAGCTCCCCAAACAGGCTGTCTGCCTGGCTCTCATTCCTCCCTTCCCTTCAGCAGACTGGCAGTGAGCATAAACTCTTAAAAGTGCTCTTATGGTCAACTCACAGCGTTGGCTTTCTCATTGCTTTCCAGCTTTATGTCCATCTTGCATTAAAAAAAAAGCTTTTGAGTGGCCTCAGTGGCTGAGATTTCAGCCAGGCGCACAGAATGCAATTAATAAATAAAATCACTTTCAAAATTCCACATCAGCAAAATACTTTTTGTATTTCCTGATACAAGAAGATGCTCGTTGAGGATGAGGTCATTGTGTCTGGAAAGAACAGTTTGCTTTGATCGTGTGGTAGAACACAGACTTGATCTGAACAGTGCGGGCAGCCAGTCCTCCACAAAGTACTTTATTTATGCTTTTCTTTTGTTTGTTTGTTTGTTTGTTTGCAAAGCACATCTCAGAGCAAGCTTTATCCCGTAGAGATCCTCTCTGGGAAGAAAGGACATACATTGCCTTCCCTTCCTAGCAAAAGATCAAGGATATCTCGTTCCCTGGGGCTTTAACAAGAACTGAGAAATGCAGGGGACAGGCTGTGGACCAAGGCCACTGCTGGTAGGCAGGAGGAGGTAATGGCAGAGCAAATCATGCACATTTTAGAGCGACAAGGCATGCACATCAGCACCTCTCTGCCCTCCCTCCTATTTGCAGATATAGAGGGGCCCTCCTTTCGGGTATGCAACTGGCACCAGCCTCCCCTGCCCACTTATTTGTAGATGGGAGATTCCAGAATGCCAAATTATTAATAAAAACCATAGCTCTCCTGGCTGGGAGGCAACTCTGTCTCTGTTTTGCCCTCCCAGGAATCTGCACTTGCAAAATGAAAAGTCAGATCCTCCTCAGACCCCCCAAAATTCACTAAATCACAGCATCACAGAATTGTAAGGGGTGGAAGGGACCCCTGGAGATTATCCAGTCCAACTGCTAAAGCAGTTCCCTCCAGTACAGGAATGTGTCCAGGCGAGTTTTGAATATCTCCAGAAAGAAGACATCTTTTTCACACTCCACTTCATAGGAAAGTGTAACATCAGAATTATAATGTCAAGCCTGAAAAACAGTCTAGAAAATAACATTTTAAAGGAAATTGCTCCCCTCCTTGTTTAAATAAAAGAAGCTAATAATTATTATTTCTCGACTCTCTGATTTAATTTCCTAGTCTCTGAGCCTCCCCTAATATTGCTTTTATTTTAGTGTAATACACTGGCTCCAGAGAAGTCATTCCTTCGTGTAGCCATTATCACTGGCTTTTTTGTTAATTATTCTGCTGCCAGCTCTGCTTTTCTCTTCACAAAACCATGACAGTTCTCCATGGATGTATTTTGCCATGTTTGAATGGCAATTGCCTCTTTGTTGAACTCCATTCTTCCAATGCAGAACATTTCTCTTTGTACTTAGAATCACGGAACTGTAGAATCCTTGGAGTTGGAATGGACCTTTAAAGTTCATTTAGTCCAACTCCCTTGCAATGAACAGGGACATGCTAAATCAAGTTGCCCAGGGCCTGATCCATCCTCACCTTGAAAGTCTCCAGGGATGGGGCATCTACACATCTCTGTTCCAGTGCCTCACCACCTTCACTGTAGAAGACTTTTTCCTTATATCTAACCTACATCTACCTCTTTAAGCTTGAAAACGTTTCCCCTTAGCTCAAAAGTAGCTGTAGTCTCATGACGTGTAGTCATTAAACTTTCTCTGACTTCCTTAAGGCTTTGGGGATGTGTTGAGCCTTTAGCACCTTGGTCACATTTCACAGACTCATAGAACAACGAAATATCCTCAGTTGGGAGGGACTCATAAGGATTATCAAGACCAACTCCAGTTGTCATTCTGGGAGAAGTTTGTGACTGGACTGTTCTATAGCACTTTTTGTCTGCCTGGACTGGTTTGAGAGGTCCTCAGCAGCCCTGGTGGAGCTTTTTCTATGCTGGTGAACTAGTGCTGTTGTGATATTTGATGAAAAATCTGTGGGAATGTGTTTTATGCTATAGGTTTAGCAGTGGACGAGAAATTATCTGTCTCCACACAACTTTACCAAATCAGACTTGGAGGCAAATATTTTCAGATCAAAGGGCACGTAGTTGCCAGAGGTTTGTCTTCTGAGATTTTTAGGGGCTTACCTTCAAAAAACACTGGAAGTCTGTCAGTGAAGAAGACCTCTAGATTTAATACATTAATTCTTGACTAGTGCTTGGAGTGATGTGGTTTGGTGCAGATTTTACCCACATGAGTGGTTAGCAGATAAAAAAGATGTGACAACATAGGAAATCATTCTTCCCAACTCAGAATCCCACTTTGAGGAGGATTTCCATCCTGAGGGTCACTAGGTCTGGATGGCAGTTAGAGCAGTTTTTACCTGGTGCCCTTTGCCTGTTGCTGCTCTCAGATGTCAAGTCTATCATGCCCTTGTGTCCACCTGGCTTTATATCTACCCTGATAACAGGGAGGGATTAATGGCAGTTTAAAATGACCTCAAAAAACTCTTATGTGACACAAAGGTGCTGTGGAGTGTAATTAATTGGCCTAATCTACCCTTCCATTACTCAAGCAGATTTATTCCCGTGTAAAGTGTTGAGAACAGCACTGAGGAATCTGGCCAATTAATTATACATACTCCTTCAAGCCTTAAGAGGAATAGGGTGGCCGTTCTCTCCACCCATGCAAACACCATTGAACATGGGTGAGCACAGCTGTCATCCAGCATTGCTGCTCTGCCTCGTACCACTTAAAGGCAATTAGGCATAAAAGAGGCCACTGGCACTGCAGGGAAGTATAATGGCAGTACCCCAAATGGAAGATAGTCAGCAAAACTTTTATTAGCCTCGTGGTAAATACCACCAAAATGATGATGAGCTGGGGGAAGCCATTCATCTCGCCCAATTTCTAGAGGCCACCATGCAGGTAGCTACACCCATGTCAGCCACTCTTCATATTCTTCACACTCAGTGGGGAGCAAAGGCACTTCTGCCCCTTCATTTCACCTCACCTGTGCAGACGTCAGTTTTACAGCAAGATGCATTGAGCACAGGCTTGTTTAATTGTATGGACTGGAAGCGGCTTGCCTGTAAGCCTTTGACAGGCACATGTGACTACAGGCTGTAAGCATCCCTGTTCATTGCTGGGTAATTGAACCAAATGATTCTAAATAACCTTTAAGGGTCCCTTCCGACTCGAACAATCCCACAATTCTTGATTCTGTGAAATCAATATCCTCATTTCCACATATTTTCCTGGCTGATCTTGGGCAAGAAACAAAAAGGAGATCCATTCTCCTCCAACAGTGTTGCCTCCTGCCTGTCCCCAGCCAGATGGGCCGCATGCCATACTTGTGGTATCGTGATCATTTTGACAACAAGGAACTAAGATATCACAGGCCAAGGATTATGAATTGAATATGGGATAAAGAGAAGCTGGTCTGGGAAGATATAAGCTTCTTATCCAGCACAAACAGCTGAAGTAATAGAAAGTGGAATATAGAAAATAACTGATCATATAAATTACTTTTTGCAGATGTATTCTTTCTTTGATAAACTTTGCCCTAGGATGAAAAAGTACAAAAGATTGGAAAATGTACTTCCAAGGAAATAAATAATCCTGCAGTAGCATGGAGGTGGACTAGATGACCTACTGCTGTGGGTCTCTGGATTAAGCTGAGGTCTCAAACTTGCTTAATGCAGAAAAAGGCCCTTTATGAGCAATTTTCTTTTGCATATTCTTGGATTTTACTATGATGAACAAAATAAAGTAATTAGTACGTGGCATAATGTTGTACAAGGCTTGCTAAGATCTCCAAAGGGAGAACAGCATCTTCCCTACCTGTACTGATGAAAGAGCAGTGCAAATGTCCACTGCCATCAGGAAACAGACAGGAAGGAAGGAAATCAATTTTTCATATTGGTCACAAAATGTCTGCAGCTCTTCCTGCTGGTTTGTGCCAACAGACACTGCTGGAGAAGTGGTTTTGGGTGGGTTGAAGTGTACAGGTCCTGTTGTATCCACAAGATGTACCAGATGAGTAGTCACGATCCCATTGGGTATCTCACCATGCTGCTCTGATCTGGCATTTCCATGAAGCTGAGTGACAGCAGTGACAATATACTCCCCCAGGGATACAATTTGTTTTAAATGTTCTTTTGTTTCTTCTTGTTGTTGTTGCTTTTTTAATGACAGAATTCACTGTTTCAGCGTGTTTTCTGCTGTGGACCCTGTTCTCATTAAAAAAAAAGCTTATCTGTTTTTTCTTCCACATGGAAGCACTCTCAGGTGATATCAGTTCTTACAGCTGCCCTCAGCTGTCCTTCCTATCCTCCATCTCTTGCACTGCAGAAGACAGTACACATCTTCAGTCTGAATACGTCTGGGTTTTTGGTGAGCTTACAAAGAAAGAAGACATGGTGGGCATGGTGGTGATGGGTTGACAGTTGGACTAGATATCTTAGTGGTCTTTTCCAACCATAATGGTTCTATGATTCTAAGAATTGCTCTTGAGAGCGGTTCCTGGATTACTCTGATTTGTGAATCTCCTTCACTGCAAAGGTAGCATCTCTGGCTCCAGCCTGCTGGGATCTGTTCAGCGTGACCCAGGCAGATGAGAACATCTGGCTGTAGTTGCTGCACAGTGTAAAAGTTTGGTTAAGCCTCATGCACAGAAAAGGACTGAGGTTTGAAAGTGTAGCTGCCTCATTTTGTCGGCAGTGTGCATCAGGAAAGATCTCATTACAGGAGAAGCCAGGGAGGTGAGCTCCTATCAGATTCCCTGCAATCAAACAAGACCATCAGCTGAAGGCCTTGCCTTGGAGATGGTTTAACCCTACCATTAGGTTTGTGCAGGTGCAACATTGTTCTTGATCCTAGTTTAATGAAAAACAGAATGATTTTAAATCAGTGAAGTGGCCTTAGACTTAGCAGTGGTATTTCAGCCTGTATTCAGTGCAGTGCTGAGCAAGGTGCCAAATGCTCTGTCTCAGGGATCCCAGGCAGAGTGCAGGGCAGTGAATACATTGCTGAATCAATACACAGGAGCACAGGGGATTGCAGGGGCCGCACATTGTTTGACTGAACGGTAGATGGAAGGTTAAATACATAAAGATTTACAGCCTTCCATTTTTGCCAAATCGAGGTAAATACAAGAAAGAAAGAAAAATGAGGCAGTAGTCACACACTTTTGCTCTGGCATCAGACGTTGCATACAGATGTTTTAAAAAGGGTTTGATTAGAAGGTGTCACCTGAAATTAAGCTGTGTTGGTGAGGTCACATCCCTGGAGGTGTTGAAGAACCGTGGAGATGTGGCACTGAGGGATGTGGTCATTGGGCATGGCAGGAACAGGTTGGCAATTGGACTGGATGATCTTAGAGATCTTTTCCAACCTTCATGATTTTATGATGCTATGAAAACTCCTCCAGAGGTACTTCTTATAATGGCATAACCAGAGCCCCTAGCATTGGAAAGGCATTAAAAGTGCCCATGAAAGCATGATCTATTTATTGCCATTAGGGTAAATGCTTAACATCATTATTCTGAAGGATTTGGGGTTTCTTTGAGTGTATGCATCATTTGATTTCTAACCTCAAAGTGACCAAAAAAGTGACCTGCTTTCAGAGACTGGATTTTTTATGTCACTAGAAAAAAGATTTCTTTTTGAGGGGGTCTTGATGGATGTGCATATCTACCATTGCTTTCGAAAACTAGATTTGTCTTTAGTTTGCTTTCACTTAAACTGAAAGCATTGCGTTAGCAACCAGGAAGGCTGGATATTATTAGTAACCTTTTACAGAAAACATGATGTGTCATGGGTTGAGCATGTATTTTTCTGGAAAATGTGGTGTACAGTGAAATGGGAATAAGTAAACATAAAGTGCTTATGCAGCAGTTTACTCTGTTTGAACACCCTACAATACACCTCTGAGGTTACCTGCTCATAAGGGAAAGACGGAGTGATTTGAGATTTATTTTTGGCTGAAAGCATGAAGTGCAAATAACTCTTTGTGCGAAATGTCAGATCCATTTCTGGGAAGCACACAGCTCTGCCTTGATAATCCGTGGTAAATAACAATAGTAAGCATGTTACCACCTATTTTATATATACCTGCAAGTGTATCTGAATAGACTAACGTAACTGTAGTTGAACGTTAGAAATAAATACAGAAAAGTAAAACAAGGCATTTCAAAAAAAGTTATTCTGCACGCAGTAGAACTAAATAGAGGATGAAATTCAGTTTCAGATTTCAATATTTGAGTGCTTGTGTGGAGTTTTTGTGTTTCAGGAAGGGGTCCCAGCTCCCATAACAGTCTGTGGAAATATGTGTCTAGACCCAGTTCTGTGTGGCACCACTGGGGATACTGTAGAGTATGCAGCCTGGCTAGCCTCTCATTAAAATTACGTAACATCAGCCCAAGTTACCGCATGCATAATGGCTGACTTGGGCATGCTAGGGTCAGTTGGCACTCAATGTCTACCTACATACAGGCAGCCCCTAATGTGGTCACCTCTGTTTGGTTAGGCTCTGTTGACTATTCTGTGAATCCTTCTTGATTGAAATGGGGCTTAGATGCCCCATGAGACCACTGAGCTTTGGTGCTGGAGCCTGGAGGCAGTTTGTGTCCTTGAACATTGTTAGCCTGGTGTCTGCTGTGACACTCCATCATGCCCTGCTTGGATGACAGATGCAGCTTTAGGAGTATACTCATCTCTTGTAGGTATGTTCTGAACGTCTCAGATGGCCTCAAACATCAGTATACACCTTTATTAAAGTAACTTACTTGAAACCATACTGTCCAGAAGACTTTAGGTCAGTGTTTCTCAGTCTCCTGTCTTCACACTCCTTCACACCTCACTAAGTTGCTGCTGGGAAGATACATGTGTGGCTTGTTCTAAGCTCTGTCTGTATTAATGGCCTGGATATTACCTCTGCCCAAGGGCTCATTTCCAGGATATTTGTTGAAAACTGGTTATCTCTGAGACCTTATATAACTATCAAATTTGCTTGAAAATGGATGAAATTAGGACCATGAAGATGATCAGGGGACTGGAGCACCTCTCCTTTGAGGACAGGTGAGGGAGCTGGGCTTGTTCAGCCTGGAGAAAAGAAGGCTGCGGGGTGACCTCATTGCAGCCTTTCAGTACCTAAAGGGAGCCTACAAACAGGAGGGGAATCAACTCTTTGAAAGGGTAGATAACAGCAGGATGAGGGGAAATGTTTTGAAGTTGAAGAAGGAAGATTTGGGTTGGATGTCAGTGGGAAGTTCTTGACAGAGAGAGTGGTGAGGTGTTGGAACAGGCTGCCCAGAGAGGTTGTGGATGCCCCATTCCTGGAGGTGTTCAAGGCCAGACTGGATGGGGCCCTGGGCAGCCTGGTCTAGTATTAAATGTGGAGTTTGGTGGCCTTGCATGTGGCAGGGGGTTGGAGATTCATGATTCTTGAGGTCCCTTCCAACCCTGACCATTCTGTGATTCAGTGATTCTGTGATTGTGCCAGCAGCTCATTTGTTGATGGGCTCCTTCTGTTTGGCATTGTAGCCAATTGCCAGTGCTCTGGTTCTCAATGACCTGTTGGAGAACATTGCTCACAATATATCCGAATGGGTATGAGATGAAATCCTGATTTGTACCAAACAACAGCAGTGATTAAGAGGAGATCCACGCAAGCTGTCAGCAATACTCCAATGTGATGGACCAACTAAGAAACAATTAGCTTTAATCTCACTTTACTTTTGATCAGGGTTGCACTCAGCATTGCTTTATTCTGTAGTTTGTAATGGACATGGGCGTTCACAGCGCTGCTGACTGCTTTCATTTATAATCATAGTGATTGCAATGAGTACGTTATGAAACAGTCCTGCCAGGACACTTCAAATAAGGTGTCACTGGAGTGATTAAGACCAGGCTCGTCTGCAAAATTCCAGCTCACGTATTCCAAGTATTTGAAAGGAAGGGTTGGAAGGGGACAGCAAAAGCTTGTGCCTGTTTGGTAGGGCCAGATAAATAGAAGTACTTTTTATACTGCATATGGAAGGCTAGCAGACTTTATCAATTTAAAACATAATAAGATAGTCAGAAGTCAGGGGACTTGCAAGTAATTCTGGTGGCATTAAGAGATCAAAGAAAGAATATCTTCACAAATATCCCTTTTATTGCTACAACAGCAGAAGGGCTGCAGCAGTGCTGAAGTCTCCTTTGCAGTGCTACGGACATCCATCAGCCTTGCTCAGGCAGCAACTGAGTTGATAGCAGGCAGTTTGGTACCCCATTATTTAGAGTGAATATATTTTAGCTGATATTGGTTTGAGTCAGCTCTGCATCATCCCATCATCCTAGACATCTTTCTCCAGTGTGAACTTCTCACCTATGTAGTCTGGAAGCTGTACTTCATTCTCTTGGACCATAGGCAGGAATGATGACCCATGTGCAGCAGCTGGTAATCAGTCAAAAGGATATATTACTGGGGATGGCCTTCAAGAGGAAACTGATTTTATTTATTGGATTTAATGTATTTATTAGGAAAAAGAAAAAAAAAAATAAAAGCTTTAGAAGGTGAAAAGAACTGTAAATCATCAGATATGTTCCTGAAATGTGTGGTTACATCTTATCTTAGAATTCAATGCAAGCAGAGGTAGGCAGTTATGAAGTTGCAGGAGCAAGAGGAAGCCAGTTTATGGTCTCTGGTTCAATTTACCATACATGTGTGGATATCTTCAGATGGCATTTTACTGATTTTAGAGTCATTGTTTGAGTTGGAAGGGACCCTTAAAGGCCATCTGGTCCAACTCCTCTGGAATGAACAGGGACATCCACAGCTCCATCATGTGCTCAGAGCCCCATCCAACCTGATCTTGGGTGTCTCTGAGGACAAATCATCCACCACCTTTCTGGGCAACCTGTGCCAGTGCCCCTCTGTCCTTATGATAAAAATCTTTTTCCTTATGTCCAATCCAAATCTCTTAGTAGCAGCATTTCCATGACCAAGCCTGCTTGCAGAATGAGCCTTTTTCTATTTCAGCCACATTAATTGTGGGTGTGTTGGCTTCTTTTTGTCTGCAGGGCAAATGTTTTGAAACTGTATGTTCTCTTAGGTGTTAATTCACAGTTGCGAGAGGTTTTCTTCAAGGCCAAGAGGCTATTCAAATCAAGAGTATCCATGAAAATACATAAAATGTTTAAAACATTTTCCAAATATGTTATTAGGGTGAAGTGCCATGCATATGTGTACCATTATATCACCGTGATATAGAAATAATAATATTCACAGTGAGTAAAAATCAAAAGAGTCCTGAGAACATTCTTCCTATAATTTTTGTACATGTAAGCAATACTTTCCTGGATGTCAGTAATTGTTGCTATTAGTGATTTTCTCCAACACGTAATATTAGCAATGAAAGGACATTCATGATACCACCAGTTATGAGAATATTTACATTAGATACCTTCCAGTGAAAACTTCATCCTGTATTCTGTTTCTGAGCTTTACCTTTTTATCTTTTTGGATAATACAGAGGGAAAGAGAATATCAGTGTGTTTAATTGCCCGTGCCAAACTTCTCCACCTGAAATTAATGTTTTTGGAGATGTCTGCAGAGCTTTATTTCTACTGAAACCACCTGTAATTAGAGGCAATTCCACAAATGCTGGTGATGTTACTGAAGCACAGAAAAGACTCAAACCCTCCCTCGTCCACAACCATTTGCCCTCCACCTTTCAGGGTCACTGATTTGCTCTTAACTTTGTTTCAGGTGCTCAACCTGTTCCTTGCCTTGCTGCTCAGCTCTTTCAGTGCTGACAACCTTTCGGCACCAGACGAGGATGGAGAGATGAACAACCTGCAGCTTGCCTTTGCTCGGATCAACAGGGGTCTTCAGTATGTGAAACACACAACGTGGGATTTTTGCTGCAATGTCCTCCGGCATCCCAAGACGACAGCTGAGAAGAAGGCAATGATGAAACTTGCTGCCCAGAATCCAGGTGCCCTTAACAACTGCGTCAACAGTCACCCAACTGCTGAGCTTGGCAAAGACATGGAGAATCACAAAGAGAACCACACTGAGGATGGGATGAATAAAAATGTGGAGAAACACTTGGGAATTACAGACAACGATGACTTCATGACCAATCCTGACCTATCAATTTGTGTTCCTATTGCTGTGGGAGAGTCTGATATCGAGGAGGAAGATGAGGAGCAGAGCACATTTACAGAAATGGAGCAGGTAGGCAACGAGAGTGTTTTTTGGTTACATGTTACTAAGATTTCCTTAGTTCCTACCCTTGCTGTGGATCCATTGCTCATGATGCAGATGTGTAATGGCCTTATCCTGCCTTTGATATGTTAGTAACTTCAGAATAAGTTACACCTGCATATCCAAGAGCAGAAGTCAGTCTCCAAAAAGAGACATTCCCTTTCTTTGTGTTCCTTGTGCTTCTCTAGGCTAATTCTTCTAACAAGAGCAATTAAACCATTTCTCACACAGGAGCCTGTTTTTTCCTTTCAACTGAATCATGGGAATGGTACAGAATGAGTCTTTACATTGTCTATGGTAGGGAATTTTCTCAGTGTGCTTGACCAGGTTAAATTTGTGTAACAGGAGTCAATGGGTGGGTAGTTCTCTTAAATAAAACTAGGTAGATGCTGATGTGACAGTGTGACAGAGAAGGTGAGAAGATATGTAACTGTATGCATTTAGGCAGGAAAAACAGTTATTTGCCTATTCTTTGCTGTGGCATTTCAGATTGTATTATTCCCAAGGGCACTCAGTAGTAATGGCTGAAAAATTCTGTGTGCTTTGAATTGTTGGTGAAAAATGGGAAATCTTTATTTCCCTTCTTAACAACTGCAGCTCTTGGCTCCATGTACCTAATCTAGTTAATGTTTTCCATTCCCTTCAGCCTTGATCCAGCATCCTCTAATGCCAGTGGATTGAGTTGTCAGGAGGGATCCTCGACCTCCTAGTTGAGTAGAAGCAAGATCTGAAGAAAAAGAGTCCTTAGAGAAGGGCTGTCCTAAAAAAAGTCCCTAAGGAATGACTCAGTGTGAGGGAGACAGACACAAATTAGCTGTTAACCATTAATTTTCACTGTGGAAGTCTTTTCAGTCCTTCTGCTCACTGGCTGGTCTTAGGCACTGACCAGCCCATGGGGAGCTGGAAGGGCAAGCGGTCAGTGAATTGCCCCATTGTCTGAGCAGATGTCTAGCTTGCAAGAAAATAGGTGAGAAATTTTGGCAAACACTTTTAGGAAATAGTTCATCTCATTTTAAAGAATATATTTCTGGAAATGGTCTGTGTTGGAGGCATAGTTGCTATGTTTGGGCTTTTTGTGGGGCAATTGTGTGCTCAGTGATAAAGTTCTAGGCAGGTCCTGTCCATTGCTTCCCTCTTTTAGCTGAACATAAAACAGGAATATGTGAAAACATTTTGGGCATAAGGCTGACTAGGGATAATATCTGTTTTCTCTCTGATGACTTTTGCTACTCCCAATCTTGCATACGTTAAACTTAACAAGCAGAGTAACTTGAAAAGTGAAGTTTGAATATAGTAGACTGCCTTAGTATGAGACAACCTGCCAATACTAAGCAGTATAAATGTGTAATATTGTATAAATGAGTTTAATTCTGGAGACTTTTTCTTTTCTGGGGGGGAATTTTTTAAGCTCACCTTTCTGCTACACCCACGACTCGTGACAAAGGATCAGAGTCTTAAAAATTCTTAGCTTCTTCCTTCAGAATGCAGAGTAAAAGTTTGTTAAAACTTTGCACATGAGTGCCCAGGAGGCCTGAAGTGCATTTGTGTATGCATATGTACGTGTGTATGTTTCAGAACTGTATTCCCCCTTCCTCAGGATAAAAAGCACTGTTCAGTTGCTAGCAAACAGTAGCAGGAAGCATGGAGGGTTTGGGAATTTTACAGCTTATCGTACATGAAAAATAGAGAAATGTGGATTTCTATTTAGCTGCACAGTGTGTCCATGTAGGTGCTGGCATGTGTGATAGCAGGTTGGGCAAGTGGAAATCAATTTTATGCTGTACAGCAAGTAAATGTGAGCTTTAGTAAGATCTATCGGAGATTTGAGGGAAATAATTGATATACGAAAAGTAATTTAATGCAATGGAGCATTGTAAATAAAAATCGAGCTGAAAATATTAACTTCTTCAAACTATCATATGTAATATAAACACCAAGGATTCAGGGTGAAACAAAATGGGAAGAAAGAGAAGTTCATTAGAAGAAGCAAGCCAAAATGCTCAGTTTCCACACTGCGTCTGTTTGCAAAATTTTCAATAAATATTAGGTTAATATTGTCACATTGGCACAAAATAGATGAATTGCAGGGAAGTAATGTAGTTCTCTGCTAACACGTGTGAAATAGAAGGAAAGGAGTTGAGATGAATAGCTTTCTCATTAGTGTTTTGCAGCCTTTGATAAGCAGCAGCCGTAGGTCATTGCTGTTCCCCACTGCAAAGACCCAAATAGATGGGTCAGCCTTTGAGCACAGGCATTAATGGTCTACTGCTGAAATGGTTCCAACATGAAGTTCAGATATCCAGCACTCACTTTTGTCCAATTCCTAAAGGGGAAAATGTGTGCATGTGAGAGAATTCCAACTCAAAGGCTCAAAATACATTGGCATGATAAATAAATAAAAATAGGAAGAAGCTCAGCAGTGGGCAAGATAACTGCATGATGAGCTTTGCATTTGCATTCCTACAAAACATGAATAAAGTTGCACAGCTGTAAGTGTCTCAATAAGAAGAAGGACTCTGGGAAAACATATCCTGAGTCACTCAAAGAATTGTCCTTGGTGATGCCCATTCCAAAGAGGTATGATCTCTTACCCAACAAAAAAATCCCTTGATCAACACATACATTACAACAGAATAAATTATTTGGACTGGGCTCTGAGCAACCTGCTTGAGTTGTTGATTTTCCTGTTTGTTGTAGGGGGTTTGGACTAGATGACCTTTAAAGGTCTCTTCCAACTCAAGTGATTCTATGATTCTGTGATTACAGCTGTTTAAGCCTCGGTTCCTTGGGTGCCACGCTGTAGGCATTATGATGTGTTAAACTTTGTGTCAAGGGCAGCCTCGTGGGGCACAGAGGGTTAAAATTCCCTGCTGTCTGTTGGGATCCTCAATCCTGTGAGCCTCATCTCTGCAGTGGCCCTCACCTCCTGCCCCCAGGGTCTTGATAACCACAGCAGAGCTCACGTAGGAAACGTGAACAACGTGAAAAAAAAGCAAAAGTTACTTGGTTACACTGAAAGGGCACAATTATGGTGAAATATCTTTTTGTGTAGAGGACATCATGCAGAATTGAAACAAGATCTACCAAGGGTATGTTAAACATTCAAATCTATTCTAACTTTCCCCTAATTATAATCCATATTTTTACATATTTAAATATTTTATCATGTACAAAGAGAATGTGCATTTATATTTACTGCTTGGGAGAAGAAAATGTACCCTGCTTCATTTCATAGTTGTGGGCTGACCTGGAATTTGGCAGCCCTTTGGCTATATTGCCTTCCTTCAAATGCATGTCAATTTTGGTGCAATTGCATGGGAGAGGAGGCAAAAAGTAATGTATAAAGAGAAGGTTACATGCACTGCATGCCTCTCAAGCACATGGCTTAGTGAATCTACACAATCCTTACATGCCCTTCATACTTTCTCTGTCAGCTGAAGGTCCTGGGCCATATTCTGGTCATTGTGTGCTCACATCACTCCAGACTCATCCATTATGACTAATGGGCTATAGAGAGGTTGGTCTCAGGCAAAACCACAAAACTGTGAATCCTAATGAGATATCTTAGGGTGATGACTGCCACATCCCTGGAGGTGTTCAAGGCCAGGTTGGATGGGGCCCTGGACAGCCTAATCTGATGGTTGGCAACCAGCCCACAGCAGGGAGGCTGGAGCTCAGTGATCTTTAAGGTCCCTTCCAACCTAAGCCATTCTAAGATTCCGTGATTCCATGATTCTATGATCAGTTCAGCTTACAGCTCCTGTACCACTGCTGGGCTCTCTGGGGAATTCACAAAACTGCTCTAATGTAAGCCCATCCTGGCTAAGAGAAATGTGCCTTACAGTATTACACACAGCAGTTTAAAATTTCAGATGACGAGAAACCCTTAGAAATGTCTCAGTTTAAATTTCAGCTGCCATTTCTATTATCAAAGCTTACACCGGCAGCAGCCGTCATCCTGAAAGCTGCACTTGTGTGGCACTGTCACCGAGAGGGCTCTGAAGGAGCAAGCCCACCTGATAGCTTCTAAATCTCCTTTGATTGCTGAGATGTAAGTGAGATGCTCTGCCTGCTCACAGAGCCTGGAGACACATGCCTGCAGCCCACGCATGGTGACAGGATCAGAAAGAAAAGATGAGCAGTGGCAGTCAGCGCAGGTGCAAGAAGCTGGCAGAAGAGGGTGAGACTGAGGAAGGATCGCCTTGAACTCCCATTATTAGTCTTCCTGGTGCAGCACATGTGTTCGTGCCAATCACTGCAATTTTTTTGTTTAGCGCTTTATCCATCCCCACTCCTTGTCCCACTCATGCTTTGGATACAGTTGGTGTCCAGATTGCCTTCTATTACATGAAAATGGTCTTCCGTTTTTCCACTTTCTTTGAGATATGTAATTCTAAATAGGATGAGAGGCAATAGCCTTAAGTTGTGCCAGAGGAGGTTCAAGTTGAATATTAGGAAAAACTCTGAAAGAATGGCAATGCACTGAGTGCACAGGCTGCCCATTTGGGGTTACCATCCCTGGAGGTGTTCCAGAACCATGGAGATGTGGCACTGAGGGACATGGTCAGTGGGGTGGGTTGGTGATTGGACTACAGGATCTCAGTGGTCTTTTCTAACCTTTAGGATTCTATGATTCTATGAAATATGGGTTGTCCTAGCAGGAGAACAACTCCCAGAAGCTCGGCAGCAACCACAGCAGTTCTCTTGTTGCATCTTCTCAAGGTTCTTTTGGGTTCTCATTTTAGCATCCCTGGTGATTAAAATTTGGAAATTGCTTTCTTAACTTTCCACGGATTTTCTTGTAATTGCTTATAAAAGACCTTCTCATATGCACATCAATTTTCATTCCCTAAAGGAGTAAGGATCTGTTTCTCAGACGTATGGTCTGATTTTTGGGTGAACCTATGTGAAGCCAGGAGTTGCAGTCAGTGATCTTTATGCATCCCTTCCAACTTCTATGATTCTGTGATTTGTGGATACAGTAAAGTGATGAAACAATTAGGTGTACAATCAGTCTGATACAGGGGTTCCTACCAGAACTTACCTGCAGTTTAACTGCATTAAAAGCTTCAGACATCAGAAGAGTCCATGCCATTTACATTAGACAAGTAAGATTTCCTGCCTTGTTATTGCTTAGCCCACAGCTATAGCCCAGATGTATGCCTTTATCACAGAGACATCACTTTGTGGTTCAAAAAAAAAAAAAAGACTAAAAAGAGGTTCCAGATGAGTGATTTTGGGCTGACATCCTAGATCAATTCCCAAAGTAGTGTCCTACACTTTCACAACTGAACTCAATGTTATTTCTATTACCCTATCCCCTAAGTGCATGCACGTCTTTCTGCAAGGTTTGAATCATCTCCTGCATTGATGAGGTCCCCCATTCAGCAAACATCATTCGCACAATGTCAGGAAATTGCTCTAAACTTTGTTGTTTGAGTCAGCCCAGTACGGCTGTTACAACTTCTCCCCTTTCTTAAATTAAATTACTGCATATGTTGCCTTAATCAAACTGCTGACTTGATCTATCTATGGCATGCTACAGAGAAGAAAATCTATGATGCTGCAGTAACTACTGGCTCTTGGCCACATTTGTCCCCTCTGCAGTTTTAAAGCCAGGCATGGATGCTGCTTTCTGCAGAGATAACACCTCTGTTCTTCCCCATGCAGCGCAGTGCCGAGCCAGCAGCGCTTGCCTGCTTGTCTCCAGAAAATGCCATTATTGATTTGTTCCGATGGAGTGGCTAATTGGGTCATATGGAAAGTGCTCTCTGCCTGCTGCCGGGACGGAGCACGTTGCAGCTTCTTACCCATTCCTCGACACCAGGCACGCACAGCATGGTTCACAGCAGCCAGATCACAGCTCCCACCATGGCTGGTTTGTACCATCTGAGTATGCAAAGATGCCATGCCTTCCCATTTCTGTGGCTTCCCTGTGGGTGTGGAAATCTGTAAATGGCAGAGTTATTGCCTACTCAGCTTCACCTTCCCAGGACTTGGCAGAGAGTATGACTGCAAGCAGGGGATGCTTTTTCCCATTGCCTCCCAGTGTTTTCCGGTTTCCCACCTGCTCTTCCTCAATGTGCTCTTAGAATTTTAGAATCACAGAATCACAGAGTGGTTTGGCTTGGCAGGGACCTTAAAGCCCATCCAGTTGCAACTCCTGACATGGGCAGGGACATCTCCCACCAGACCAGGTTGCCCAGGGCCCCATCCAATGTGGCTTTGAGTACCTCCAGGGATGGGACACCCACAGCTTCTCCTGTGCCAGCATCTCACCACCTTCCCAGTATAGTATATATTCCCAATATTTATTCTAAACCTATTTTCATTTAGTTTCAAGCCATTACCCCTTCTCCTATCACTACACTCTCCAGTAAGGGGTCTCTCTCCATCTTTTCTGTAGGCCCCTTTTGTCCCAAGACCCTTCAGTGGCACAGCAGCATCTTTCTTATAATTTCCAAGAGGACTGAGCCTGCATCCGCACAGAGAACCCAAGGCATGCACACTGCCCAATCAGTATTCATTGCTCCACAAAACTCCCTGCTTTCTCAGTCACCTTGATGTGTTTTGTCAATTGGCGATTCTCCTCTCCTTTGCATCTTTGGGCTTTACCAAACTCATCTCCCTGGAAAATCAGTTTGCCAGGCTTTTGATAAATATCTGCCTCCATACTTGCCAGTGACAGAGCTGTGACCACAGTCTCTATTCAGTGGTACAGCTCCCACGTTGCCCTGAACCCTGAGCTTTTCCTCTCTTCTTCCCCATAATTTTTTCAGCATTACTGACTTAATTCAATTTCATTTGACAAGGTGAAGCAGTTTCTGATGGCTTTTTTCCATGTTTCTACCAGTAAGAGATTAATAATTTCGAGGTCAGTGGGGACCATTGGGATCATCAAGTTTTAGCTTTCTCATAACACAGAGTCAAGGACTTCAAGCAATATTTCCTGCACAGAGCTTGCAAGTTTATTTTAGCTGTGATACATCATTTGTGAGATGGAGGAAAGAATTAAATGTCTCAGGTAACAGAGAGTTCACCACGCACATCTGGACCAACATCTGTTTCTTTTGCACTCAGTGGATTTTGAACTGTACCATTTCTGTCCATTATGGACCTGTTACTAAAACAGGTGCGATTCTGTAACAGTCAATTGAATTATTTCAGGTTGACATCAGTGTGGCTGAAATTATCGATAATTGCCCTAAAAATGCCAGCGCGTCAAGATTTTGATACAAAACTGTTTGTGACGATGTTTTACTCTCCTAGTAATTCTAACATCTACAAATCAAAGATGAAGTCATGCATTTATTGGACAGGGTGCATTAATTCCAGCCTTTTACTGCAGGAAATGTACTTTATTGTATGGAACTGTACTGCCCTTTCAAGCAGTGTTTATATTCGAGCTGTTTGCAGTTCCAATCCATGGGACAAATTCCCTTTTAGTGCTGCTGGATGAAATACCTTCGAAGTCAGTTGATGATTCCCCAGTTTGTACTGGAAGGAGAGCGTGCACACAGTCAATCTTGCAGTGGTGTGCTTCTCAGCTTTATTTGGGACAGTGTTTTTCTGATCATCGAGTGAGACAGCAGGGTTTTTTCACTGTTATTAGATGCACCATTGGACAGGCTTCCTCTTTTTTTAAACTTCACGTTTTGCTTTTTGTTCCTTGAAAACTCAATTTAGAGCTTTTTAGCAATAAAATAAATAGAATAATTCTGTGTTTACCACCTCAGGAAGAACAGCAGCAAACCCATTAGGAAAACAAACAAACCAACCAAACAACGAGCTGTAAATCACAGATATAAAGCACCTCTGCCTTTGTTTTTATGCATAGAATGGCATCTGTATCTACTTTGTTTCAGTCTGACAGGGCAGAGCAAGGCTCGATGTCAGATCTCTGCTGACGTGAAGATAGCAGCCATGGTGTCCATAAAGGTTTCAGGAAGCTCAGCCAGCATGCACGGTGCTCAGGATATACGTTTGTCTGCAGCATTGTGCCTGAGGTTCCGGGAAACACAGGGAGCTGATGGAGGAAAGAAAGAGGAAAATAAAAAAGCAAAGCCTGGCATCAAGCGAGCTGATATCAGTCGTAGCAGACTTGTCAACATGCATTTGGCCACGAGCCCAGACTGGGAACCACGCGTCAGTCACAGCCTACTGGGTGCCATTTCCCAGGATCCCTGTCCCTCCCCGGAGCGATGCTCTGCCCAGAAATGAGCATTTCTTGCTGTTTCTGCCTTTGGTAAGGAAAATGCTAACATTTAGCATTTTGGACAAAATGAACAGCAGCCAGTTTTTGTGCCAGGGGAGACAACGAGTGTGTGTGTGTGCATGAGGCTGGGGGGGAGGCTTGAAATCACTTTGCTTAAAGACCGTCCAGAAGAACAGAATTGGAAATAGTGGCATCTATAAGAATGATTGTTTTTCTTTCAGTGTTGACTGGATTAAAATGAGGCTTCCTTAATGATGAAAACATTACTGCCTTGTTAGGGAGAAAGGACCAGGGTGTTTCAGGCACCCTCTCAAAGCATGCTGTGCTTTGAGGCAAACTTCCAAAATTTAAGCTTCCATCAGAGGAGCCCATTAGTTTGAGTTCTTCATATTATGCTGTGGAGAGATCCCAATTACCAAAAGAAACATAGAGTAGAGTGTGATTAAACTTCAAAATGCAATTTAGCAGAGGGTATTAGCTTGAACTCTGAACAATGAACACTTATGAAGCACTTTCACTGCCTATTTAAGACTACTGAATTGATAACAAGCTAAATTAACTTTGGCAGTCCATCTTTTTGCCAACTTCTCCCACTTAAGCTAATTTTAAGACTGAACCTTTGGACTAATGAATCAATGCTTTATTATGGGCAGCGTGCTGCCTGGTGTGGGAAAAGATCTCAGGCCAGCAAGGACCACGTTGGTAGATAGAATCTGCCCTGCTCCTCCAGGCCTGGAGTTCAAACACTTAAAATGCTCTGGATCAATCTTAGAAGGAGTAGTGCAGAAATGCTGTTTTGACCTGGAGAAGGATCCAGGGAGACCAGAGAGCGGACTTCCATCATCTAAAGGGGCTGTAAGGAAGGGACAGACTCGTTAGCAGGTTCTGTTGTGATAGGACAAGGGAAAATGGTTTCAAACTGAAAAAGGGGAGATTTAGACTGGATATAGGGAAAAGGTTTTTTATGCTAAGGGTGGTGAGACATTATCACAGGTTGCCCAGAGATGTGGGAGACACCCAAGGTCAGGGGATGGGGCTCTGAGCACCTGATGGAGCTGTGGGTATCCCTGTTCATTGCAGGGGGGTTGGACAAGGTGACCTTTAAGGATCCCTTCCAACTCAAAAAATCCTACAACTCTCACATCTTAAAAACATCACAGATGCCATTGTCTGCTAATGGTATTAATTTTCCCACCTCATATTAAGGAAACAAGGAGATTTTCCTGATGTATTTGGTGACATTTCTTCACATGCTGAGCATGCAGAAAGATAAATTCTCTGGTTTTGTTGGTACTACAAGAATTTACATTTATTTGTGAGGGGAGAACCAGGATCATAAATGATGGTCACAAGAACCCACCATTTGTTTCCCTATGACGAGCCTATTTATTTCCCTCCCATTTTAGCCAGACTATTGAAGGCTTTTCAGAAAGAGTGAATTCAGCATATCCACAGGCTGTCAGCCTGACAGCTCTGCCGACTGCAGCCTCCTGTTAACTTCACATAGGAAACAGGTGCTGCCGGGTGGTATGGCACACTTGCTGTATTTCGGCAGCACTGCAGTCTGCTTGCTTCTCCCCTTGAGCAGAGGTAGGATATAAACATTTCAGCTTTCACGATTGTTTACTTCTTGGCTTCTCTGCACAGGAAGGATGCCAGTTACTGGATGCAAACTGTTGCCCAGAAAGGATGCCAATAGCTTCCAGGCACCGTAATTTTGGGAAATCCATAGCTGTCTGCAAGGAGGAACATAAACATCAACAGTTACTTGCCTGAGTATACAGTCCTCTGGTAACAACATGTGTTCTGCCACTGAGCTGGATTTGCTGTACATGAATAGCTCCCCAGGTTCTTGTTACAGTTTTCATATCCCAGAGCTGACTATAGGAAGCTCTGCAGGTTGCTGACTCTTTAACGGGGTCTGTTGTGATAGGACAAGGGGAAAAGATTTCAAAGTAAAACTGGAGAGATTTAGTCTGGATATAGGGCAAAGGTTCTTTGCAATAAGGATGGTGAGGCACTGGCACAGGTTGCCCAGAGAGCTGGTGGATGCTTTGTACTTGGAGACACTCAGGGTCAGGCTGAATGGGGCACTGAGCACCTGATGGAGCTGTGTTTTCCCTGTTCATTGCAGGGGAGTTGGACGAGATGACTTTTAAGGGTCCCTTCCAACTCAAGCAATTCTGTGATTCCATGATTCCATAAAATATGTTGTTGGCTATTGAAGGATTAATTGCTGCTCTATTCAGTAGCATTTCTTGTGGAGGCTCAGAGTCATACTGTCATCTACAAATGGCTACAGCAGTGATGCTTCTGTCACCAGCATCCTCCACTCCTGGTGATGCTTTTTGCAACGGGCAGTGACTGAAAAAGAAGGCACAGGGACACGTTTAGTGGGTGTGGTGGTGATGGGTTGGTTGGACTAGATGATCTTAGAGGCCTTTTCCAACCTTAATGATTCTGTGATTCTGTGAGCTTGGTGGGGTGCTGAGAAGACAATAGGACTAATGCTCTCCCATGTTGCATGGACAGAGCAAAGGGCAGTTTGCATTTGCATTGTCCCATCCAGCACCAATCTCATGAAATATGTTACAACTTAATCCTGCCACATCCTTCGTATGTGCTTGCTAGCTCAGCAGTGAGCCAGCTACTTTTGTACATCCCCACCTGCATGGGAGAGGACACTTTCTGCACATCCTTCCCACGGCAACCACAGCCAGGGAATCAGGGGACAAATGCTCCAAGCCAGGGTCATAATGCAGGCAGTGAATGAAGTATCAGGAGAACCCATCTGAGCTGATCCCCATCAAAGAGGAAAGCCTGGGGATCATCTTTCTAAATTTGTTTGCACAGGATGGAAAAAGTGCTGTTTCCACGGGTAAGGAATAAAGCAAATCCACACCGATGACAGGTATTTATCTTGCTTTGCCAACAGCAAGTCTTCTTTCCAAGGGTTTGGCATTTGCACTAATCCCCATTTGAGCCCAAAACAATTAGCTGATCCATGGTTTTCAGAGGCAGGATGTGGTGTGTGGAGCCTCTGTATTTATTTGTGCCATCAAGCAAGTATGTGGGTCTGTGCACACGCACACACTTGAGATGTAATCCAAATTACACGCTGGTTTCAATCCGGTTGCTGTTTTCCTATTGCTGCCAATGATGTGCAGCATGCAGGGCAACAGGACGTGATCCATCCAACCTCCATGTGATAATCCCTGGCACAGTGTTGGCTGAACACCTCTTTTTAGGGCTCAGATCTGAACAGGGGTGTGCAAACTTCTGGCTGATGCTCTAAAGGAGCTGACGTACATTCCAGGCTTCCAGTCAGCCATTTGAGGGCACAAAGTTGTTGTACTGCTGAACAGTTTTACTTTGTAAATGATGAAAACAACTGAATCAGTAAATACTAATATAATGTGCATTGCCTTTCCGACATGGCACTTGATACAAAAATTAAAAACAAATTACATGAACCACTCATGGTGGGGAGATAAACCTGCTGCTGTTACTTCCAGAAGAGCAAATCATCTGGAATTTGAGCAAAAGCAAATAATCCAAAGTGAAGCAGACTGTGAGGAGCACACCTTGCCCCAGACAGGTTCCTGCTGATCCTCAGGCACTGTATGCTGGAACTGAGACTCCATCCCAGGAGAGTGGCTCACCAGGGCTGGCATCAGCCATTGCAGAAACCTAGTCAATTTGCTAACCCTGTTGGGTGATTTGCCAAGATGTGTTCCATCAATATTAATTAATATTAACTCATCAGATGCCTGGTACAAATGCAGTTTCTGGGAAGTAGCTGGGGCTGTGTTCCTGGAGCTTAGTATCTATGAAAGCATTCCTGAATTTTGGTGCCATGCAGAAGGGTTCGTCAGTAGAGCAACAGTATAAGCTTTTCATTTGACACTAGCGTGGTTATTCAGTGCAATAATTTGCTTAACAACTTGGATATTTGTCAGATCAACTGAGTTACATAGTCTGTTCTCATCTATGCCTTCGTTTCTAATGAATCTGAGTGCACAACCTTTCTGCATAAGTGAACTTGAGATGTCACCCCAGATTGCATTGCACTTTCAACATGAAACAATTGTTTCTGTTGTTTTAGTGCTATAACTGATACCCTGCCATTAAGATTACTTGGTACTAAGTTGTATGCACATTGAATTAAAAAAAAAAAAACAACACACAACTTTCTATGGCTTAGTGCCTTACTCAAGTACACTTGCTTTCCATGTTAGCATTTTGTGGCACTGAGTGGTCATGGTGGTGATGGACTGATGGTTGTACTGGATGATCCTAGTGATCTTTCCCAACTTTATTGGTTCTATGATTCTGTGTTCTCCCCTGAATAACAGAGTAGTTCCAGAGATGCTCTTTAAAAAGTGTTACTTTTTGTCAGGGATTCAGTGATTATAGATTGTGAAAATCAGTGATAAACTGTGCCTAGAAAACTTGGGTCTATGATTCCATGATATGATTCTATAGTTCTATGATTCTATGGTAGAAATTGTATGTAATGCATTCTCATGCAGAAGGTACAGGCTCGGACGTGCATAATTTAATTTATTAAAGTTGGAATATATTTTAGACCACATGCCTTCTGAAGCAGGAAACAAGTAATTTGATTTTGAATTAATTTACTAGAAACACAGAACGACATTTGAAAGGATTGGTACAAACCTGACAGTCCGAAAGTATTTATACGGAGAGCAATTTGCTTAACCAACTGCTTCCTTTGTGTCATCTGTTCTCTTAGATGGTTATATTTGGAATAAAGTGTTTTTCTGCTGCTGGTTCCTCTTGAGGGACTTTCTGTGGTGATGTGGCTTTAGAACGAAAGCAGGTAGGCTGCTGCTCCCTGGGGAGGAGAAGCTTGCTTAATACATTAATAACACTGAATGCCACTCAAGCCAAAGGGAAAAAAAAGGTGGACGAGCAAAAGATAAATACGTTTAAATAATTACTGTTGAAATCCTGTTATGCTTGTAATTTTTTTCTCAGCATGGAAGTCCTTCTGTAAGCAATTCAGCACAGCCCTTTGAAATCAGCTTGAGTTTTATTAATAATTCAGTAGCAGCATTAGCAATGGCATGAACGATGGCAGAGCCGTATAGAGCTGCGGAGTTCTCAGAGAAATCCCTATCACAGGTGAATCAATGAAGCTGAACTGATTTACACCAGCGGTGAACCTGGGCCTCCAGATGTAGAGAAGCCAACCGTGCAAACGTGCTCTGCTCTGCCATCAGTCCTGGCAGCTCTTGGAGAGAGCACAGTGGCAGTAATCATCACCCCAGGACAATATGGCTGAGTTTAATGGTGCTGCTTCTGCTGCCAAGCACTGGGTCTGCTTGGATGTGTTTGCAGAAAAAAAAAATTATTGCTCTGATTCCACAGTGCATCCCTTTTTAGTGAAGTACGTATGGATGCACTCTCCTTCCAACCTGTGGTTAAGTCCCGTTGACATCAGTGGGTGCAAAGTACTCTGAAGTGTTTTCCTGAATAGGCACTGCACACATTTACATGTCCACCCACAGGTTTTCATCTCAACTTTTGGATACCTTTGGATAGCTTTCTCCTGTAAATCTGTAGCTTGTTTTCCCAGGCCATTTGGAGCAGAGCGATGGTGTGGCACTGGGTGTTGTGCTCACACCTCCCTCCAGCCATGATGCCAAATATCACCTCTGGTCGCTGACCTCAGCTGAGCTGCGAGCCCCTTTCTGTGCCCTGGGTCTCTGCAAAAACCTGTGTCTCCAAACTGGGTTGAAAATGGAGAAGGCAAGGAAATTTCCTCCTGCCCCCCAGCAGCAGTTAGAAAACAATAAGCCGACCTATCTGTAATTTCCTTTTTTACAGCCAGTTATCTTGACATATCCAGTTGTTAAACCTGAAAAGTTACAGCATAAGCTTGTGTAATCTTGTTGCTTGCCATTTTTCCTTAAGATGTCATCCCCTGATAAGTGTAGTTCAGGCTATTTTCTCTTCTAGCTGGGGAGATCTCCTTAAGGACTAAGCATGCTATCAAAGAAAAGGAAAGTAAACCCATCTAGGATTATTTCCAGCAGGAAAAGCAGCTGCAGCTGAGGGGGCAGCGATGCCAAAGCCCAGGCGCCCGGAGTCAGAACTCTGAGATTTGTGAAGAGTTAAGTGAGTTGCACGTGGATAAGCAGTTGAAGGCTGAGCCACCACCTCCAGTAGGGCAAAAAGAGGTAACAGAAACCACTTTCCTGTTTGATGCTGCATGCCATTCGTCACGCCAGCTCCATAGTGCATGACACCGATTTGTGTGGGGGTCTGGGGCAGGGTAACTGTTTTGGGGTGTTTTTTTTTCATCTTAAAAGTATAGGCCCATGAGAAGTGCAAGAATTTATGTACCCGACATGAAAGCTTTGCTGTCATTCAGTTCATATCAGGCAAAGTGTAGATCACGTTTGCTTCTCGTTGTGTTGGTGAGCCCATGCCCAACCAGGAGAAATCCCATGCAGAAATCCTGACAGGGCAATGGAAACAGGGCTGCCACAGAGCAGCTCATCTTCTGTGGCCTGCTGAGTCATACTGTCACGTGGGGTGGACATCTGCTTCTAGATTTGTCGTATGAGACCCTTTTATAGTCAGTGAGGATCTGGAGCCAATATACTTAGGTGAAAGTGTCTCATATCCTGCTGAAATCAACATTTAAATTAGACCAGATGAAGCATATTTTATAAGTACCTGTTTTTCTCTTTTGGCTGTAAGGGGAGACCAGAGTAACTAACTGAGCTGTGGATGTCTGTGTCATGTAGATTACACTAAGGTGAGCTGAACTCCACTTCCAGTCACCAGAAATGCTCTGGCCATGAAGGGTTTCTTTCAGGAGCAATCTCACCAGAATACTTACTGGCGTACTGGATTTTGTATTCAGCAAAAAACGGTCCTGGACCTTAGAGGAAGGAAGCTCGAGCATTTAATGCCATAATCTCGGCTAAAAAGAATTTGTATGTACTTAAGAGGAACTCCAGATTACAAACTAATGAGATGAAGAATTGTAACTAGGAGCAATTAGAAGACCAGCTCCAGATTTTTTCTTACAGGGGATTTCCTATCCTTCCTGTTTAACTGTATTTTTAAGATACATAAACCCTGATGTGTTAGCAACAACTACAACGACATCCTTTTTTAGTGCTACAGTGAAATGTCATAAGATAGGAACGTTCTAGCTCTGATATATTCAGCAACACGGTGATAAAGTAATAATCCCCATTTCCTCCCTCATCTTTCAAAGGGTCCTGTAACACAAATGTCACCTTTCTATAGTAGAGTATAATTGATTCTATTTGTGACTGCTTAAAAAGAGGTGGAGGAATATGGCAATGATCCAGGGATGACTTGAAATCAAACGGAAGTTCACATGAGGCTACGAATACCAACATGAAAGAACAAAGCCCAAAGGATGCTATTTTTGAAGGCTAAATCTTGTGTGGACATTGCATCCTTATAGTCCTCCTGTTCAGAAGTAATCTTTGTGCCGACACACGAGGACATGCTAATCTTTTTGATGAATGTCCCAAGAACTTGGGGCTACCCAGATACAGCCAACAACTGTGAGGCAGTAACTTCAGGGATTTGATACGCCCAAGAGACGAGGCTCTGAGTTGCTCGGTCAATAACAGGAAGCATCGAATGTGTTCTGACTAAAACACTGTTCATGTCAGTAAAGGGTACATTATATGATTAAAAATTCATCCCATACAAATCATCAGTAAGGCACCATAGAAATAAAATCATTGGAAGCACAGAACTCAGAGAACAGACCGGTTGATTTCTTTGCCAAAACTCTGCCCCATAAAATATTTTGTATGGCTGTTTGGAATCTACCTTTAAATGTGTCAGGCCACCCCGACTTCTTTATTTATCAAAGGAAATAGCTCACTCATTTAGAAAAAAAATGTGGCTGGGTGTAATGACTTGATAATCAGTCTATTTTTTTCCTTTCAAAATGCTATGTCATTACTTTCTTTTACCAGTTATTTTCATTTTATGAATTAATATCAATTAATAGAGCATTACTAGCTTCCTTCTGCATTTAGTTTACTCCCTAAAGTCATACGCCCTTGTTCTCTCATTATTTCTTGTCAGTGAGTATCTCTGCACCGTCTTTCTAACTCATTTAGCTCTTTTTTTTTTTTACAACTCTCTCAATTAGAATCGTTGTGCCAAGAACTAAGCAGTGTTCCAAATACAATTCCCACAGAACCATAAGGAGGAGAAATAGTATCTCACTGCCTAGACGTGATGTTTCCAAGTAGGATATTTGCATCACAGTATCCCACTACGAAATCATGTTTAATTTCTTAATATTACCCCAGGTGACTTGAGGTTACAGCTTTCCAGGATATCCACTGCTGTTCTATCCCTGAACTCACTCATCTGTAGTGCTTTGAGTCCAGTCTCATTGTGCTATATTCTTTCCATGTGTCACTTTTCACTTTCTTTCTTCCCAGTTTCAGTAGTCTCTCGAATTTAGTATTATCCATCAGTGTGAGAATGATGTTGGTCAGTTCCTCTTCTGTATCTTTGGTGCTAACTCTAATCCCTACAGGTCTCCTCCTCTGAAGGTGAAGTTTCTATTATATTTGGGTTGTTAGCATGGGTTTCCTACACGAAGCAATGGGGGAATCCAAGCTAGAGCCTTTATTTCAACAGTCAGCTTTTCTATTATAGAAACAGATATTTTATCCAGGTTTATATATCATCTGTCAGTTTGACAGATTAAGACTGTGATCTTCAGAGGTTAGGGAGAGAGGGAGAAGGCAGATAAGAGAGCTAAATCTTGAGCAAACACCAACTTTTAGTGAGATTACAGCTTCTCACTCTTACAAGCTTTCTGGAAAAAAAAAAAAAGTAATTCATATCAGTTTGCCACTGCTGGAGAGCCAAGCAGTGGGTGAGGAAGCTATTCCAGACAGAACCCAGAAACACATGAAAAACCACCTCGGCTCAGGTGGGAGATCTTCCAAAGAGGTTTCTGATGTTGCCTTTGCCTGGTACACCTCTCCAACAGAAAAAGGGGGCATTCTTTGTCCTGTTTATCTTATTTTGGCCTCTTTGTTCCCACTTGTGCACAGACTGGTGGCAGACAGGAGAGCTGCCTCGCTGTCTTCATGTCTGTTTGACGTGTCACTCAGCTGCCCTGCAAGAAAGCACTCTACTTTTCTCCGCTGAGTTTATTTAATTCACTTTAATTACAAGCTGCAGCAAGAGTTCGGTGATCTGTGATTCCCATGATTATTCCCTCTTCCTTTTCTCTAAGCTCAGTATTGTATTTGTTTATTGCTGCTCTCCTGGGCTCTTTCTAGCTTTCCATGAGCATTCGCTATTGATTGCTAATGGTGTGTTAACGTAGCGTGTCAGATCCCTGTGCCCATGCTCTGCCATGTGCATTTGCTGGATCTGCTGATTTACATTTGTTTTAGATTTTCTAGATATTTCCCTGCTTACATTTCTGCTAATTCTAACAAGCCCTTCATTCCCTTTTTATTGATCACTTTGTTGGTCTTTTAAAAAGCTTTTATTTTCTTAAGCAACTGAATTTTCGTTAGTCCCATCTCCCCCATAAGTTACCTTTATGTCTCTTTTCTCATGAAAACATTAATCCCTTTCACCTTACTGGCGAAGAGTAACTTCTGCTTCTTTTCCCACAAGCCTTCCTAACCTTTCCCTCCTCTCTCATATGTATGAATTCTTTTTCTAGTCCCTGTTTAGACCCCAGAACCTTTGCCTCATGTTTTCTGAATCCACGTTCACTGCCTCTTCTTCCTTGAAGGCTTTTCAAAATAAATCCTGTCCATGTTGTCTTGCATGTTCCCCATCTCCTTTTGACACTGATGGATTCTAATGATTTCTGAAAGCTCCTCCTCATAGATAACTCTCGAGCATTCTCGATTCTTTAAGATGTTTTCCTTGTAATCTAATATAATTGCACTGTGTCCTGCAGTTGTGTTCTCTGAATTTCCTTACCTGTCTCTGCTAAATACAGCACTCCCAATGATGACGCTACTGAGCTGACATTTTTCCTCACAATGTTCTTTGATTTCTCCCTGTTGGTTAGAATTGTATCCAACAAGGCTTCTTTTCTCATCGGGACCCCTATTTTCTACATCCTGCAGTTGTGTGTGATTTAGGACTACTTCAGTGTTCTGTCTGTTGACGACTTCGCAACAGAAGAAATAATGACTAAATGCATTCCCTAATGAACAGTAACAGAAAGTTCTGATTGTGTGAAACCCTGACATTTTTTTCTACCATCATGTATTGTTTGTAGCCTGTAGAAAACTGGCTGTTCTCCGTACGACTGCTGCATTCAGCTGCATTCTGAATATGGATTTTTTAGAAGCTTTAGCCATGTCTTTGACCTGTGCTTTCTGGCCCGGCTCTCTTTTTAAATGATCTCTTCTTGATTGTTTGCTCTTCTGAGCAGAGCATTAAAAGCCCTAGCCAAGACTATGACCTTTGGGATGCTGCAGCTAATTGCAAACACGTAGCTTCC
This sequence comes from Phasianus colchicus, assembly GCF_987193195.1. NCBI lineage: Eukaryota > Metazoa > Chordata > Aves > Galliformes > Phasianidae > Phasianus > Phasianus colchicus. Next base: position 47,930,654 of record NC_143441.1, on the reverse strand, counting down.
ATCCTGCTTACAAGTATTGCTGGAATGTTCAGTCTTGCTCGTTTTACCCCAGGTTCAGCATTTCTCTGAATTCAGCTATAAATTTTGCATTGCCTCTGTACACTGGAAAACAGAGGGCCCATTTTCACATTAATAATAAATACACAGAGCTGTACCTATTCTCTAACTCTGTCATCTTCATGAAAATAATAATTTATGTGTGCATTTTGTCTTTCATATAACTATCTCATATAACTATCTCTTGTTTAGAAGCATGGGTTAAGTAGTATTGTCCTCATTTTTAAAATAAAGACAATAGTATTATGAGATAAAGCACAGCAATGTTTCAGTAGGTGCTCAGGGAAGAAAGCAAGACAGTTTGCAAATAAACCACCTTGTGCCAGATATCTCTTTTACAGAGTCAAAAGCAAATACTGAGCAGGGCTGAGTAAATAATAGACCTTGAACTATAATTGCCTAGCTGAGTAATCAAGAAAAATATAGTTCTGGATTAACACAAACCTATAAAAACAATTATTTTGACCACTAAACTTAAAAAAAAAAAAAAAAAAAAAAAAGTTTAATGTCAGAAGAAAGCTTTGATCTGAAATGAAATTTCTGTTTCTTATTTGGGTGGCTTATGTTATCTTGCATCACTGTTTTAGGAACAAATGCAGCCAAAATTCAAAATTAGGCATCAAATTTTCATGAAAATCCATTGCTTTATTTAACTCAATTTCCCACATAGCCTTAAAACCAATTTTTCTTCAAGAATCCATTCTCCAGACTTTTTTTCCCAGATTACCTGAGACTTCTTGCTCTAAGAAGATAAAATGACCAATGCTTCAGGAGGTGGGAATATATTTGTCCCCATTTTGCAGAAAAGGATTTGAGGTGTTTTTAAACAATGTAATTTAGACTGGGGATCAAACATTTGGGGCAAATGATAGGTCCTTCAAAAAGCCTTGAAATCCTTGTGTCCCTCCTCCTCTTGAGAGCAGAAGCGTGCGTCTGAAAGATGAATGGTCCCATCCCAGGGTGGAGGTGTGGGATGAGGAAGATGAAAGAGCCTGCTCACATGAACATGTGTCATCTTGTGAGCAGAACGTGATGACAGAAGGATTTCTGCTCATCCCATAGGAGAGGCCACAGCAGAAGAGAGGAGGACGTGGTCCTGGCTGGCCAGATGCAAAATGAACCCACCAGGTGTGGGTGCTGAGCCTCATGTCCAAGATGCAGGAACCCAGCATGAGTCCTTCAAGTCCTCCTCCAGCTTTTCAGCAGCTGGGTTCCACCCATTTGAATCCATCAGATAGGAAGGAAAAATGTGAAAGCTTTATAGTTCTGAATGATTTGGTCATTCCAGACTTCTACCTATCGTTAGTATTCAGTAGTTGTTCACAATCATTCTTGAGTTATTCCTTTTTTTTTTTTTTTTTTTTTTTACTTTTTTTTTTTTTTTAAGTAAATATGGTGTTTTAGTTTTTTTGCTGTTCTTGAGGATGGGTCCACTGTTAGCTCACCACAGTGTAGGTAGAGCTGTCACTCGAGCATGGCCATTTCACTGTCGTGACTGCTTTGGCTGGGATATTGGTTAGTGGAATAAGAACTCAGCTACTTCCTTTGGGGCGATTGATCAATTTGTTTTCCTCATCTTTGCTCTTGCTGACAACAAGCTTGATGAAATCAGTCTTTCTGAAGGCAGCACAGTGGATTTGACAAATCCTGCAGAACTGCTGGAGCAGATCCCTGAGTTTGCTGAGGAGCTGATGGAGCCTGAAGATTGCTTCCCCGAAGGTAAGGACCTGTGTGTTTCATTCCAATGCTGTGGCGAGAACCCTCCTGTTCTCTTATCAAACATGTCTCCATGTTCACTCCAAGTTACTCTGACTGCTTGCAATAGGATTTCACTGGACGCACTTCATTTCTTAGATACTGTCGTGCTCCAAATTTACTTTTTAACATTAGATTTTGGATTTCCAAAGTGAGATAAGCCACAAGCAAGCTCAAAGTTCCTGTGCAGCTTCTAATGTGCTGGGCAATTTTTACATCATATTTTGTACTATAAAGTTACTTTATAAAAAAAAAAGGTTGATATTTCCAACTTGGCCAATGAGGACTTTGCCTTCCAAAATATGTGTATGATCCAGCTCAGTAGAGGACTAACGTGATTAGAATGTTTCTATTACTGACATGTACACAGGAAATTTAATAGAAACTGTCTGCAGAGATCTTGAGTCCCAGAGACTTTCTTCCACTTATTTTAAAAGGTGTAAAGATTAGCATATCCAATAACTTCCATCTGACATGGGATGTGTTATGTGTATTTTACTTAATTACCTTGGATAACAATTCACATTCAGATTACTACTCTTAATAAGCCAGTATTTTATTATTTCTTAACACCATCCCACACCAAAACACAGATTTTAAACTCTGCTGCTTGAAAAGTTATATTTTTAATTAAGCCTGTAAAAAAAAATAGCATTCCAAGTTATTTCTTCTCTGAGTGAGTTCTATTCCAAATGTTATCTCAGAAAAATTTCTTGTATTCCTTTAAATCTGGGTTAGGAAAAATAGGGTTAGCTGAATATTTCCTTGAAAATTCAAGGGTTATTATAAATAAAAACAGAGCTGCTCAGATGGGATCAGACAGAGATGTTTTATTGGGTATATGAATGCCCCTGAAGTCAGCAAAAATGTGCATCTCTATATGTGTGAGAAAGATGATTGAATGAGGTAAGGGAGCCCTGCAGGGCTTACAAATGTCCCCAGGATCTAAACATTTTTTTGGCAGCTCTGCTTAAAAGCAGTAGCCAAAAATTAATGCAGTTGACTGAAGAAAGCATGGTACTGTGCTGTAACTGTTTTGTTCTAGACAATAATATTTAAAAATTAGATCTGGTGTTTTCATTCTTTCACTATATATTTCTTACTGATATTAGTGAGCAGGAAACTATATTATGCACTGCAAAATGACTAATTGTATTAAATTGCACAAACAAACTTTTATTATAAGACTGGTGCTAGTCAAATGCCAGACAATTTATAAATGCTAAAACTGTGATTGACCATGGTCAATTTCCAGTTTTTGAAACAAATGAGATGGGAATCACACAGCCCGTTGCTTCATTCAGTGCGTAGCCTTGGTTCATTTGCAGAGCAGTTGCACTCAGTCATTTTCTCTTGATTAGAATGGCCAGACCTGCTTGAATCTCCATCGTGCAGACTCACATCAGTACCCAACCTATTTGTTGGAAGGTCATGTCAATGGAATGCAGGGTAGAAGTGGCAAGCAGTCACTTCTGGGTGGATCACTGGAAACATTTTTGCATCCCAGCTGCCATCCTAACCACAGAGAAATATAGAAATCAAGAGATGGGCCAAAATCCAGTCTTACTGTGGGTCAAATCCAGGAGTTGCAACTGGTGATCCTTGTGGGTGCCTTCCAACTTGGGATATTCTATTGACTCTATGACTCTTTTGTTTCCTTCTCCCTTCCCCCTGAGCACAGCATCACTGCTCCTTCCTTTATCCTTTTATTCCTCAATTCTCCTCACTCCTCACCAGCCGCTGTTCAAGTCAGGATGTCCTCATCTTCTCCCAAGCTGTGGCCAGCTGAGCCTTGAGTACCGAGTGGGAACTGAAGCAGAATCCGCTCCCAGCCCCTCATCATGTGTGTGGTGGCTGTGGGAAGTGGGGAGGCAGTTGCAGGCAACATTGTCCCCAACACATCTGCTCTGCTTTCCAGGCGGCACGGATCCATGCAGCTTTTTCAGAGACTTCTGCATAGGATAGATGTAATTTGAATTTGACAAAAATGCATGAATTTGGCACGTGAATTTCAAGTCAGATCATAAACTGCATATCCAACTGACTCTTGCTGCAATGACATTAGAATTTCTATTTATGAAAGGAATCAAAGTATTTTCCCATAATCTTTTTCTTTTAAATGTCTTCCAACTTTCCTCAAAGTTACCGTTTCAACTAAGCCTCATGCAGCTATCATTTCAGGATAGTTAAAATAAAATGCAATGAAACAAAAACAGTCTATCTGGGTTATATATGACAGTTATTAAGTACTAAAATGGACTTATTGAAAAACAAGCACCAGGCAGTTTTATCTAGTGTTGCCATTGCTGTCTTCTAATAAGGAGACACAACATTTGGTATATGTGGGAGAATGACCACCTACCATTTATGATTGAAGATAAGGTGAGATGAAGCTGGCTAAGAGGGAGAGTTAATTTCTTGCCTTTTTAGTTCATCAGCTGTCTAAATGCAAACTATGACATTTCTAAACATATTCAGCACAGGTTGTGCCCTGAACAAATATGTTCCAAATTCAGCCCCCTTTTTCAGATAACAAAGGCAATAAAGATAGTACATGTACTGGAAATAGTTGCTGAAAGTTTGCTGAGGTCAGAGTTTTCCCGGAGTAAGGTGAACCAGATTAGCCATGGGTCGTTTCTTCTTGGGAAGACTTGTTAATTAGTTATCATCTCAAAATAGCTGTGATTAGGGTGAAGCGGGAATATTCTTGGGTCAGGAAATGTGAAGCCAAGGTAGGGTCACAGCTCTGGCAGCCAGCAAGTATTGCTGGGAAAAAACTGATAGAAATGGAGAGATCATTCTTGCTGTCAGTTGATGAGAAAGCAACATCTAGGCAATGCCAGCTATTTGGGTGTTTTTCCCTCCAGATGCCTTGCAACACTCCTGTGCTGTTACCTCCATTGGTATGCGTTCTCTGCATCAGAAATTGCTATCTGTTTGGGCGTTATCTTCTGTGTCTCCAAGAAGGTTGTTCAAACAGAGCCCCTGACCCCAGCACACTCCTCTATCCCAGACCCTAATAGGAGAAAGTTTTCACTGAGTCCTCAAGCGTAATTCCCCGGACACGGCCCGCTGGCAGAGGCGTATCGTCAGATGGTTGTGTGAGAATGAGCTACCTTCATCAGCACGCGGTCAATTGCAACCCGTGATACACGAGGTGCCCACAACCAGGTTTTCATGTGACTGCGTAGGAGCGATTATCGCAGGCCGGAAAATGTCACACACTAAAGTGAAGTTATGCTGGTTAATAGTGAAGTTATTCTTGTTAATGTTGGGATTGGCATCATACCCTCCCCAGTGGCACTCAGTGGCTGCTTGAATCTATAGATGTGAAGGGGAGGTCCAAAGGACCACAACATTGAACAAGTTGTCTCAGCTGAGCTACAGGCTCTGCCTGGAGATGAGGTTTGAAAGCTGAGTAAAACTAAACCAAGCCCAACAAAACATGCTAATGTCATTCTAGAAAACAAATGGAACAAAGACAAGTCAATTCAAGTTTGAAGATATCTCTTTTCTCTAGCCCTAATACCTGAGATACAGTGTATTTTTCAGCAGTGCTATTGTTTTTCTGTCTTCAGTCCTCAGACACCAGAAGACACTTAGAGTCCCATTTCAATTCGCCCAACCCCGTGCTTAAAGCAGGGCTCACTTTGGTGCTGGACCAGGATGCCCACTGCCTTCACTTCAAGACATCACACTATCAGTTGCAACGACCTTTTAAAAGGATACGTTTGGAGTTGAGTAGAGGCAGATAAACAAGCAGTGTATGCTTGTAAAGCCCTTTAGAGAGTGAAAACGCTCAATAGACTTGGGCTTTATTGGAAGCTCTACTTTGTATTACATGGGAAATGATTGAAGTCTCCATCTGTGTCTGAGGTACCCAAAGCTGGTGACAGTGATAGCAAATCTCTTCTGTTTTAGTGCTAGCAGAGTGTAAAACCTAGCCATGTGAGTTAGTGGGACCAGAAGATGAGAAAGGGGATAGACAGGAGAGTCCATAGAGTTGCGTTCCCTCTAAGCCAAGAAGGATATGCTTTTATTTGGCTTGAGCATGCACAGCTAACCAGGCTGGCTATTAGAAACCTCAGTTGGCAGGTACATGCATTAAAACTGAGTTATGAATACCTGCCTGCTTGAATTTATGCTAAGGAAGCCGTATTTTCCCTGTGTCAAGCCAAGCAATATTGAAACCAATGTTCAAAGCTAAGCAAAATATTGTTTTGTTCTAAAAATGAATGTCCCAACAATTGGGATCTTCTGTGGAAAGGTAGTGGTAAAATTATTGTGTACAAAAGGTATCAGTCACACTGCTCCACAGTATAAAAGAAATTAATTGGTCTTCCACGGTTACTGAGTAGAATCAGCAGCCCAATCTGGCCAAAACACGTTAAACATTTTTATGCAAAAATGGAAGGTAAATATTGGTGTGAACAAGCAGTGGATTTGTAAAGGCTTTTTTGAAGCTGTTGTACAAGCAGAAGTTTTTGCACTGTAGCTCCCACATTTACAAGGTGCTTTTTCTCCTAATTCAGGAAGGTAATGTAATCACATCTAACAGCTCCATGATTATAATGCGACAGGTTAGAAAACGTGAGTGCAGAACCAAAGGTAGAATGAACTGTTATACAAGATGCATTGTAAACTGTAAGTTAAATTCAATTTATTTTTTTTTTAATACTTTGTAGTTAGTCATTGTTGTGGCAGATGCTTAAGTAAGAGTTTTCTCTGTCACACCTACAGTGGAAACTTCAGAATAGGACCTATTTTAACCTGCAGTTTGTGATTGTGCCATAGGATCCCACAGTGACTGAAGGGAACAATTCCTTGTGAAAAACAAACAAGAAGTAAAAAATATCACATTCAGATGATGCATATGGGAAGGGTTCTTGGAAAGGTTTCTTGATAAATGTGCCTCTGTTCATTGAGAAATGTTCTGTAATGTTGAAATAAGAATTGAAAACAACTGTTCTTCTTGGGCAGGTTGACCACTGTTGCAGCTCAGTGCAGCTTCACTGATCTGCTAGCAAGTATCTCGACCTTTTGTGCAGGACTTTATCTGCTGTTCTGTGTTTCTGTTGAGCAGTAGCCTACTATCCAAAATGCCGTGATGGAAATGAGTCAGTTTGCTCTCAAAAAGCACACAGCCCAATATGAATTAGAGTGGCAAAACAAAGTCCTTGAATAGATCACAAGACATTCAGCTTGCACGCAACCGACTCCCTAACAGCATTGGTGGGGGATAGCACAGATCTGTTAGACTAGGCAGCACGAGTAATGCTGTTATAAGAAACACCAAAGGGTTTATTCATGACACTTGCAGTGTTAAAGGGTGTTAATGAGTGGTTTTCTTCATGTGGATCAAGCAAATAACTTTCTAGACCTGAAGCTGGGCCACCTGCTTTGTAAAAGTCAGTCGGAGTTAAGATTGCTCAGATCCTCACCAGATCGTGCCTAGAACATTCTGGGATGTTTATGTTATTTTGATTTCGCAGAAACTGGAGGAAAAAAACAACTCTTGGAATGCTGGCTGATGTCAGGTATACTTTTTTGTTGTGTTATGTAAAGCTTGTAATTCAGCATTTAAGCTTGGGTCAAGGTCACCAAGCAGTAGGCTGCCAGCATTGCTAGAGAGTCCCGAAAAGCACAGGTATTGAAGAGCAGACACTGAGGAAAATAAGAAATTCCATAATAGGAATAGAACTTTGCTCATTAAAAGACTTATTTGTGGTCCGTTTCTTACTATTTATTATTTTTTTTCCTTTCGGCTTCCTTTTTTTGGTTTGATTTATGAGGAGTTAAAAATAGCATTTCATCCGAATTGCAACCAGCATGATAATTCACGGAAGTGCTACTTGACATTAGTAATTGTATCAGAATCTGGTCTAAACATTTCTGAATTGGGCCCAATCAAAAGCATGGGATTTAATAGCGCTGTGATTTTGGGCTGACTCATCTGAGAGGCTATTTTGGATTTTTCGAGGTATTACTGTCAGTAAGTAGGATTTTTTTTCAGAGCAGAATTGCATGAAAGCCATCAAAGAGCATAAAAATAATAATAATAAAAAAGATTAGTGGTCCTTGCTGCCTTTCTGTCTTTAAAAATACCTCTCCGTACCTGTAGATGATCAGATGGAGGCTGACTGAATCATAAATAGCCTGTTTTTACCATTTTACAACCATTTTCCATCACAATTGAAATAACTTCAGATCTTATGATGCCCTGCTCATTAGTATTTATTTGGAAGATGATTCCCTAATTTTAGCTGTGCCTGGGCTCAGGTAATCATGTTGGCTCCTTGTGCAGAGCAGACGCCTCCAGGGAATGATTCATCCAACGTCTTACGATGGAGGAGCCTGTCCCTTCCCAGTGCTGCCTCCTGAGCCCACAGCTAGCTGAGCTGAGCCCTTCATCTAAGAGTCTAACAGAAATAGCAGAAATAGTGTACGAGATTTCTTGCTAAGAGATGCAGCTAATAAACCCACGTGTCATGTCATGCTATGACATGGACATATGATGTACATGCATGGACATATGATGTACAGGTATGGCCATTTCCAAGCAGAGCTGCCATAGGAGAATGTTAGGACTCCTGGTCCCATATAGTACTGTGGACCTGTAGTCTGTTCCATCTCCTGAATTCCTAAGAAGTACCCAAATCACACACTTTAATATCTCTGTATAGGTTTTAGGAAAACGTGCTGACTAATGTGATACCTTTTTATCCCTTGCCACAGTTATCTGAAGACTAGGGTTGAAGTGAAGGATAAAACTTTCCTTTGGTGGAGTGGTGACTGACCACAGAGGCAGAGAGCCAGTCCTTACACTTGCATTTCTAGCATGTTCTTCTCAAGCAATTTGATTAAGTTCATGTATAATCTGTATCCTTGATGTATTTCAACTGAGCCCAGAATTTCTCTGAATTCTAGAATACAGTGGTAAACTGAGAAATACCATGGGTCTGTATGATGGAATTATTTAGAGGACAACTAGTTACTTGCCTCACTGTTACATTACCCGTGCATTAATGGTTTCCTGTGCTGTTAGTCCCATACCAAAACCTCTTACAGCCAACAACCTAACCTACCAAAACCTACACCTACCAGACGTCTCAGAGATGAGGGATAAAAAGGAACTCTGAGAGCAGTTCATGAGTGAAACATCGTAGTGACATCCTACACGTCTGCCGCCCCGTAGCAAGGATCTTGGCTCATGTAAACTTAGAGAAGAAGCACAGCAGACTTAGCAGCTTGCTTCCTGCTGGCAGAGTCTGCTGCCAGCACAGCTCCACTTCCAGCTGCATGGGAATCACGGCATCCCAAGACTTGTATTTGATCTCCTTGCAAATCACAAGCAGCTCAAGCGCCTCAGTTATGCCACCTTGAATTAGCAGCATCTGCCTTCTGTGTATCCTCGACACTTGCCCTCTTTCCTTCCCCACATTCCTTGACTAAATATTATTTCTACTTGCAATAACATTGCGTTACATCACCACAGTGAGATGTTCTCTCTTGTCACTTCTGAGCAGTTGTTGGATGCCTCAAGACGTGTCAGTGACCTTGGTTGCATTTCAGCTAGGGGAGCAGTCAGCCTGTGATTTATTTTCTCCTAGTGGGACTATAAAGATCCATAACAAAGTCTCTTTCTGCGCAACACATAGATTAAAGGCAGGGTGTAAAGCTTGATTTCTTTTGAAATAAATTAGTTTCCAGGTGTAGTTCTTATCATCAAATACTGTGACACTTAGAATTGTAGAATCATATAATATCCTGAATTGGAAGGGACCCATAAGGATCATCACATCTAACTCCTGCCTCCATAAAGGACATGAATCAAATTATCTGACATAAGGCTGAATGAACAGTCAGCCTGGAAAAGGGCAAGTCCTAACTACCAAGATGTCTTTTCATCATAGTTTTAAGATCCTACCCAGCACAAGACAAGGAAAAGTGGAAAAGATGGATCTGTCCACTGCCAACAAAAAAATATTCTTTTGTTATAATAATGTAATGCTGCGACTAAAATTGGCCAAAGTTTTGCCGTCAGAAATCCATCTGTGGTCCCCGTTACCACCATGGCATTTAGCCATCACAGCATATTTGTCACTGCAACATCTCAGTAAGATCAGACAGAGCTATGAGGGCTGGTAGGAAACTTGCTGTGGACAGAGGCTGGGCATCTACATTTCCGTTGAAGTCAGAGGGTATTTAGCCACCTAAATACCTTTCCAAAGTTGGCGTGGTGCCTTGATTAATCTCATGAGAGACCAAGAGACCAAAATCTGCTCTTGCTTTTCCTAAGTCTCTTCAGCACATTTGTTCCATTTGCAGTGCAGCAGTGCCTTCTCCCCTCATCTCCTTTTCATCAGGTTGCCGCTTTTAATCAGCAAATCTGGTAGTGCTGTAATACCAAGAAAATGTCCCTTCTGCCTTCAGACAGATGTGGAAATTATTGGTGATACCCTGCTGGAGTCATTAAACCTGATCAGCGGGGCTAATACAACGTGGTCAACCTGTGGTAGTGGTGACTCATGATCAAAATATTCCAGATCACAAAAATCACTTGGAGAAACCACTGGGGCAGGTTTCAAGTTAGAAGGCAAATCAGAAGGGAAAGAGAAGAACAAGGGAGGAAAGACAACATGGAGTAGCTTGTGCTATAAGTAATCCTCTTTAGCATGTGCTTATTGCAAATTTAAGAATTAAATAGTTGGTTTTGTGTTGTTGTTTTTTTTTTTTTTTTAACAATTGCTTTGTTACTGTTCTGCTCCTTTTCAGTTTGTGTGCGGTTCTTCCCATGCTGCTCCGTGGATATCTCAAAATTTCCAGGCAAAATTTGGTGGAGGCTCCGGAAAACTTGCTACAGGATTGTTGAACACAATTGGTTTGAGACTTTCATCATATTCATGATCTTGCTGAGCAGTGGAGCCCTGGTAAGTGTATCAGGATTTCCTTGCTAATTGAAAGTAAACATGGGTCTAAGAGGAGATGTTCTTAAATTAGGTGATCTTAGGAACCCTCACCGCTTATTTCTCAAAGCAAAGTATGTTTGGGAGTAAAACAGGCTTTCTGCTTTTCTGATTTCATCTGCCTTTTCCATATAATGAGGAACTTTCTTCTGTGATAACATAAAATTATGACGTGCATAGGTTTTGAAAAGGGCATCGTTAAGGAAGTCTGCATGAAGAGGTAGCCCAGAATTACCACTTCAGTGTCCTATGGCTGCTGTCTGGTAGTTCCCACCTGAAGACTTGCATTTGGCTCTAGGGGTACCTTTTTCTTCCTTTTTTTTTAATAACATATTTTCTGACCAGCGAAGGAAAAGATGCAATGAGCGGTGAATCAGAGAACTACCAACAGAGGTAATGGATGCCTGTCGTGCTCTGAAAACATCTTAGCTTAACCCACCATACCTTCCCTGCCCAGAAATCTCTTGCTTGCAGCCAGAATGAATGCGCACTCATGGTTGGTCATTGCTAATGACTCTGATAATGATCTCTGCTGAGATCCCACAGGGTGCTGGGATTATCAGCTCTGTATTACCAGCCCTCAGCTTGTTATGGTGATGGCAAACAGTGACAGTTTCTGAGAGTTTGATTGATGGTTCCTCATTTTATGGTTGGCAACCCTGCCTGTGACAGAGGGTTGGAGCTGGATGATCTTTGAGGCCCCTTCCAACCCAAGCCATTCAGTGATTTACATGGGTCAGGAACATCCCTGAAATTGGTAGGATTTCTCCCAGGTTTCTAGCTGTTTGTGCAGCAAAGGGGTATATCAAAAGTGTTCTGGAATTCGGCCCAGCGATCCCTGATGTTCTCCTCAGTGAAAGAGTAAGAAATATATCTGCTAAATTTGCAGACAGTACCACATCTGAACAGGTTTTTCTAAGGTTGGGATTAACTTCTTCCAAATCCATGAATCTGCCTTCAGTATCTAAGATGAAAGTCTAGTTAGAAAGGCGCATGCTTCACCTCACAAGGGATAATCAAGGGTAGAAAGACAAATGCAGCATGACTGGTAAGGTAGCAGATTTACTAAAAGGAGCTGGAGAGAGAGCAAGCAATAAACAGAATAAACTACATCACAGCACTGCACAAAAGCCGAACACCCCACTGGGCTGTATAAATAAGCATGTTCTTCCACTCCAGTTGGCATCAAGGAGGCCTCAGCTGGAGCATAGGCTGCAGCTCTGGGCACTGCACTTTGGGAAAGACGTGGGCTAATTGAAGAAACTCCAGAGGAGGGCAACGCAAATTATCAGTGGCCTAAAAAAAAAGAAGAGGAAAACACAGAAGAACTGGGCTTATGTAGTTTAAAGAAAGTCTCTGCAGGGAGAGAAGAAGATGGAAATCTATAAATGTTGATGCAAAAGGGAAAGAGATAGGCCATTCTTCAGGTCCAGTAGGGATGGGCTGAAATTTCTCCCAGGGGATTTTATTTTATTATGAAAAGCAAAAGGCTGAATAACTTGTGTAGATCTGAGGCTGCTGAAAATTGTCATAGCTTTGCTGAAATCAATGGGTTCTGACAGTTTTTGCACCAGCTTGAGGATCAGTGTGTTAATTTTTTAATGCATTTTAAAGGAGGTATGTCATTTGCTATAATATACTTCAGAGAAATACACTTCCTCACATACGTAATTAAAAGTGCTTTAGATCGAAGACTGAAATACAAATCTCATTTACTTTTCATTGCATTCTTTTGTGTGTGTGTGATTTTGAATTTAGTCAGTACTCTTCTGCAGAAGGGCAATTTCCACTGCAACTTCTCAAATGCCAGCACTGTGCTTTAATATATCAGCACTGCACTTTTAGCATTTGGATTGGAGATGTTGAGGGAAACACACATATACTTTTTTTCTGTTATTCTGAAGGAGCCTTTCCAAAAATTGAGCTCATCTGACCACGTCCCTGCAACACACAGTGTTCTTCAGGGAGTTAAAGGAATATGGTTTAGTGGGCATGGTGAGGATGGATTGATGGTTGGACTCAATGATCTTAGAGGTCTTTTCCAACCTTAATGACACTGTGATTCTGTTCTGTTTGTAAATAGTGGTCAAATCATGAGGTTACATCTACAGCTAATTGCAAAAGATCTGAAAACCTTTCTTGTGCATTTAAGCCATAAGTACTCAAATTGGAAGTCTGTGTTCTAACAGTAATTGTGGGAAACGCTGCAGGTATCATGTTTAATTCTTTTTTAATACACAAAGCAAGGAAGAAGAAACAGCCTTTAATGTTTAGTTTAGTCTTTTGTGTAATATCATGGCTTGTGCAGGAGTACAGTGCACCTGGGACATTCAGGTTCCATATTCCTCACCTATTAAGCTTCTTCCTGGCTCACTGTGTGCTTTTGGTAGACCAAACACAATGTACTTTCTGACAAGTTGGTAGAAAACAAGGAGAGCAAAGGCAGGAGAGAGAGCAGGAAATCACTTTAAATAGTTTGTTGTTATTTTTGTGGTAATTGCAAAGTACAGCAAGTCATCTGACAAAGTGAGTGAGTCCCTACCGGGAGTGATAAACTCCCATCTGCGCATTGTTTTCTGTGGCTTTCTCCAACAGCTCTTTCACACCCTTGAAATATCATTTTTGAAGGCAAGATAGGAGATTGAGTCGCGGTGAAAACGTCACCCTGAAGTGTGGGGACAAATGGACAAGCGTTGGCTCGGGCTGCCAGAGCTGTCTTGTCAGTTTAATTACTGTTTCCTGGCAGGCAAAAGACCAGTGTGATTGCCGGAGTGACAAGTAGCACACACTTCTTGTATCTGCAAGCACTGCATGTTTGCTAACTTTTGGAAGTTCCTCAGAAAACAACGACAGATCTTGAAATATGTAAATGCAGATAATGAAGATGGTTAGCACAGGCCCTCTCAAATAACATGGTGCTTTCTTGTTGCCAAGTGCTCCAGGTCACACAGTGGGACAAGAGGAATATATCAAAGCTTGGGACTTCTAGGCTAGAGGGACATGGAGGCAGTTTGAGTAACAATGGTCACTTGGTCAACTGGGGAGGCAGCTCCCAACTAAGCCCTCTGTGGGCCTCCTTGATACCAGGATCCTGTATTAAGGCATTATTAGATTATTACTTGATTATTATGGGATGACTTTACTTGTTTGATTTTAGTAGGCACATTGTTTCATATCATAAATATTTTAAGGGGGTTATTAAGTTGCTTGTACTTGATGCAGGCACTGAATGCCTTTTGATGATCCCCGACACAAGCTTAGTTGGACAGATGAGATGGGTAGATAGATACCTTGACCTTTAAAACATAATTGCTCTGTTAAGTGAATAATAATGAGCATTTCTCGAGGCAGACAGTTGTAGCTACCTGAAATGTGATGGCTGAACAGAAGCCAGGGAACTCTGTGCTCTGTAACACAGGCGTAAGCATGTTAATAACCCAATTTGTCATCATTAGCAGCAAGACATGTCAGACTAAATGCAAGGGTCAGATTCTGCCTATTACATCAGGATCAGTCCTATCTATGTCTGTGCACTTACTCTGACTGTAACATTAAACTAAGAAATCATTGTCAGTACACGATGTTCCATCAAATGATACTGCAGACTTGCAGTGCAGTACTGATGCTTTCTGACACCATTCAGCAGAAGCTTTTAATCAATATTTTGCACTTCCAGGCTTTTGAAGATATTTACCTTGAAGATCGAAAAAACATAAAAACCATGCTGGAATATGCTGACAAAATATTCACTTACATCTTCGTATTGGAAATGCTCCTGAAATGGGTGGCTTATGGCTTCAAGAAGTATTTCACCAATGCCTGGTGCTGGCTCGACTTCCTCATTGTCGATGTAAGTATCGATTTGGAGCTGCACTGCTTCTTGTGTTGTGATTTTGTGATGCAGAAGGATGGGCTGTTAAGTCTGGTAGCATTGCATTAGTAAAATGACAGCTGTCACTCCAACTCTGAGTAACAATCTTTGGTGAATGTAGAAGGAGCCACCAGCCTTACTATGTGGCCATGCATCCCCAGGGCACAGCGTGCCCAACAAACTCCATGTCGTTGTCAGAGGTGTTATCCTGCTAATGTGAGTAACATTCCCTTCTGGTCTCCTTTACAAGTGAAGGAGTCCAGAGACAGGTGTGAATAATGCTCCCATCAAAGTGATGTCAGTATTATGAAACCATCAAAAGCACTTTAAGATCTTGAAACACTACAGTGCTTAGTTCTCCTGCGAAGATAATCTTTAAAACCAGGAATAGTTGGGAGCTCATTCCCCAGGGATTTTGCTAAATCCAGCCATGTCCTCTCCAAAGTTGTGTGGACTGCAAAAGAGCAACAGATGTTAGCACACAAAACCTGAACTGGACAAGGGATCTGCTGAATGCAAGAAAGACCAGAAACATTGCATCCTCGACAATAGTTTTAATGTCTCATCACAGAGTATCAACTGAGGCAGTTATCTCCCTGAGGCCATTTCTATGAGTTTGTATTAATATGGAAGGCTGGCAGAGCTGTACCATGATTGCAACTTATTAAACTTCTGATAAATTATTTCCCCCCCCTCATTTTAAGTCTGAACCTCCACTTGGGGGAAAAGCTGCTGTGTCTTTGGCACTATTCCAGAAAAGCACTTCAATGAGATGATTTACTGGTTTGAAGTTATGGGCATGTCTAAGTGCACTACTGGATCAGAGCCTTTGGAAGCTTTTCCAGAGCTTTAATAAATTGATTTATGAAAAGGAAGTTCTTTACATAAATTGTAAGTCATAAATTCCTCTTCGCATACATGCTTGGAAACCTCTTAAATGGAAGGCACTTATTTTTCACAGATTAGCTTCAATAGAAGAGGAAGGCCTGGTTTAATTATCTAACCACAAAATTGGAAACCACCAGTTCCTAATTTATAGCCCAATCCTGAAAACTGTGCTTACTCTGGTTTAGGTCAAGTGCACACAGCTTTTCTTCTGTGATTTCTCCATCTTTATAACGGGACTACTAAGACTTACGTAAAGTTATTTGGGTTTCCAGGAGCCAATGTTCATCATGAGCTTCTGGAGATTAGAAGGGCTATGTGAAAGCTCAGTAGTGTCACAACTCTAAGTAGGGGTCACCCTGACAGGAACAACTGTTTGCATGGTGAATTCACCAAAGCAATTTGGTGCTCTGTTGCATTATTAACATTAACTAGTGCTAAGGGCACAACCACAACTCCCTCCCTGGCACTCCCCAGCACACCCACTGCCCTGACTTTTTTATTTTCTTAGCCCACATCTAAATACTATTTTCACAGGCTTTCCAAGCTAGCCCCAAAGTTGTCCCCCTGTTGGGTTGGTTTAGTTACTTCCTTAACCCTACAAAATTGTTTGTCCTTTAGCATCCTCAATTTAAAAACTTTTTCCCCATGTCCCGACGTTTCCTTCAGAGTCATTTGCCAACACAGATTATGAGAACTGGTACTATATTTTTAGCAGGTTTAACAGATGCTCTTCTACCCTATTACTCACATACCCTGCCACTCAGAGTTGGCAGAGTAACATTTTTACAGCACACTTTTTACTTGCATTTACATTTTCTTTTTGGTCCTTTGAGAACCAAATCACTGCAACTGAGCTGCAGAAGGGATTGAATGGGTGAATTAGCTCCTCCGAAAGAAGCAGATGAACCATTTGTCTGATTTTTCTCAAATTTATTTGTTTAAAATTATTCACTTAAAAATTCCTGATCTGCAAATTATTCATTAGTAATTTGGTATCGGTATTCAAAATTCAAGCTGCAATGGTTGATTTTTCTTTGGACATGGGAAACCATCTATCATCTGTTTTCTTCTCATTGTACAAATGCAACTCAGAGCCCTTTCTCTGCTGTGAATAATTCATAAAACAATCTCAAAATTTGCAAGCATTCACTATTTCTAAATGGGAAGTGAACCCAAAGGAGCTGTAAGCACATTGCTGAAGAATTATTATTTCCTCATACTTACCCTGCTCAGTGAAAGACCTTTGACTCTGATTTGGGCCTGTGGAGCAGCAAAGGCTCCATCCTGCAATTGTGGATTACCAAAGAAAACTGTGTCTTGCAGAGCCTGAACATCACAGTAATCTGCAGACTGAGGGCTGTTTTTGCTGGGGGTAGAATCCCTAAAGGATAATCTCTGACAATGGGCCTCTGCATCTCAAGGAAGTGTGCTAGTGTGGCAAAGCAGAAAGAGACCGCTTTCAAATACAATGCAATACAATAAAGTCGTATCAAGGATGCTGCAACTGATTTCTTTGGGAGGAAGGGAGAAAGGAATAATCAAACTACAAATACAAGCTTATTTCATTTTAGGGAACCTGGGAGAGATGCCTTAAAATTCTGCTGAAATTTTGGATATACTGAGCAATGTACATCATTATGTTACCTCCCTGCAAACAGCAAGTACGCTCTGAAAAGTAGCTCACCTCTACAAACAGAACTTTCCTATGTACACAGATTGGAGTGATGAGGAATTGAAGTCACAGCTATTTTCAAAGGACAAAAAATCAGAGACTGCAGTGTGTCTGATGTGTAGACAGACATCAGCATCACCATCAGGAATGATGTTTACGCACGAGCCTCTTTGCTAGGCTGCACAGGCAAATATTTTCATAAAGAATAGATATTTTCCAAGCATTCATGCAATCAGAACCTCTTCATGCTAAGCAGATTAAACAAGGAATACAAACAGGGCCAGAGATGAAGGCGCATGGCATTCAAACCAAATGTTTATGAAAACTGCTCTCAACCAGGCATGTCCCACAGCAGGCAGAGACAGTCAGGATTTAGAACAGGGAGTGGATAAACTCCACCAGTTATGCATGTTGGCACTGTGTTTGGTGTCACTTTCAGTTGTTTCCTCTGCCCTATAAATATTATCTCGAGCTTATCTAGTTCAAGCTTCAGCTAATTAAATCTGATCTACAGCTGATGGTATTTCAGTGGTCATTGAGGGGATGGTCAACATCGTTTGGAGGGCTGAGATGTTGTGATAAGCAGCTTCTTGGGTTGATGGTTGGACTAGATGATATCAGTGATCTTTTCCAACCATAAGGATTCCTTTCTTTCCCCTCCCTTCCCCCTTCCCCCTTCCCCCTTCCCCCTTCCCCTTCCCCTCCCCTTCCCCTCCCCTTCCCCTCCCTTCCCTTCCCTTCCCTTCCCTTCCCTTCCCTTCCCTTCCCTTCCCTTCCCTTCCCTTCCCTTCCCTTCCCTTCCCTTCCCTTCCCTTCCCTTCCCTTCCCTTCCCTTCCCTTCCCTTCCCTTCCCTTCCCTTCCCTTCCCTTCCCTTCCCTTCCCTTCCCTTCCCTTCCCTTCCCTTCCCTTCCCTTCCCTTCCCTTCCCTTCCCTCCTTTGCTTGCTCATCTCATACTGTAGAGGAGGGAACAGACCCTGCAGAAGCCATCAATAGAGAACTCTCTCAGAATCAGGATGTAACAGCTCTAACTCATTGGTAGCAGTACTCCAAAAAAAAAAGCCACAGGCAGGTTTCATGGCCTGTGGCATACTCAGAAAAATTCTCTTAAGCAAATCCATCATCTCCCCTGCAGCTGTTGGCTTCAGTTTAATTGACCAAGAGTTCCAATCGAGGTTTAAAAGAACCTGATTGTTGCTTACTGGTTTCAGGGATGAGGGGACATGAGCATTTCCCCCCAAATTCTTCCTGGGATTATCACATCTTTTAAGATTAGATACTTGGAAAAGATCTTTCCTAAAGCAATTGCTTGTTGTGAAGGTTATAACAGAAAGTGTTTCTGGTGTTTGCCTGACACTGCTGAGTTTGTTCTTGGAGATCTGTACTCCCCATTGAGCAGCTTTCCAAATTTCCTGTTCGCTGCCAAATTTCCTGTCTGCTTGTCTAAGAACTGTTCATAAATGTTCACTCATTAAATACACTGTCATTTTCACTGAAAGCTTAAAAAATATAGACATTTTCCAGCATAGTTTCCTGGAAAGCTCTTGCTCTAGGACTTCTACTTAGAATACTTCACTGCCTGATGAGTTAAAGAACAGTTAATAATCTTTGGGTTTGAGATGAATAAGTTTAACAGTTTTCTATCCCTAGCTGAGAATTGAATTGAATTAAATTATGCCCTTGTGTTGGATTGTCTTTAAGTGACAATTAAAAACTTGCTGTGTGAAGTAAATATTGACAGCTTATGATTATTTTAATTGTTTTTGTTTTTGTTTTGCAACTGCACTCCCTGTTGATTAGCAAGGTGATTTCTGTTTGCTTTACCAGTAATTACACAATCTGCTGTAATGAGTTGCTCCAAGACAGCACTGAAATCCAATTTGTATTCTTTGGATAGTGTCTTAAAAACGTGTGGATTTCATCTAGTTTCTGTTTGGAAAAGCACAGGGGAACCGAGTGACAGAAATACAGCCAAGATAGAGTGAAAATAATATAGCTCGTCACTTGGAGAAGCACCTTGTGAGTGAATTTATTAGTGCTCTCTGTGAGCTATTGAAAATCCACAGGTTACAGCGAAGCATTATTACCTCAGAGCGGGTTTCTCACTGGTTTCCTTCCAGCTCCTCAAAGCAAATGCTCTTGTGGGATCTTTGAGGATGCCTCAGTGCATTCTTCTGGGCTTCTGCCAATGACATAAAACCTCCCAGCTCACTGACAGAAAAGAGAATCCCTCTCCACAAGCCAGGGAGCCTTGCTTCAAAGAAAAAAAAAAAAAACCATAAAAAATGCTGTGTTACTCCACGTTGGCTAATTCAGGATAAGTGGGGAGCAAAATTCCATGTGAAGATAAGCGGTTTTAATGTGTGTTAGCAGGTCAGTGGGCACTGTAAATCTCCCTTCTGCCTCGCATGCTTTATCTCAACGCAACACATGTGAAAACATCCGAATGTCTTGTCTTATCTTGGTTTGCACCTCATGTTAGTTACCACATAGGTGCCAAGTGAAGCACAAACTAGATTTTAGGCAAGGCATAGCAGGACAAAATTTGCTTCTGTCATAGAAGGAACAGGTGAATGAAGGTGAGGAGAAAAGTCCAGCAGGAAGCCGAGCTTACATATTGTGAACTGGTTGCAGTATGAAGATTTATGAAGGGAGAATTTCAGCTTCTGGAAGTGATGTAAAAAGCTCAGCTCAGATTGTGCTCAAATGGATTTATCAAACCCTTCTTTTTCTTGAATAGAATTTCAATACTTTTTTATTAGAAGAACATTATGAAAACATCCTCGGCCTCAAGATGTGGCAAGAGAGGTTCAGGTTGGATATTATGATGGTTGGACTGGATGATCTTGGAGGTATTTTCCAACACTGGTGATTCTGGGATTCTAGAATTCTGGGATTAGGAAGAATTTCTTCTGAGAGTGGTCAGGCACTGGCACAGGCTCCCCAGGGAGGTGGTGGAGTCACCATCCCTCGAGGGATTCGAGGAACTTGGAGATATGGCACTGAGGGACATGGTCAGTGGGCATGGTGGGATAGGTTGGGGTTAGACTTGGTAATCTTAGATATTTTTTCCAACTTTAATGATTCTATGGTTCTGTAAGAAAGAGAGTAGTGGATAAAATCTTTGATCTCTTGCATGCAGCCTGCCAGGCCATCTCCATCAGCATGGCAACCAAATTCCTTACAGAGTGGTATTCTCCCTTAGATGCAGGACCATCTTTGGGAGGGAGATGTGAAGCATATTTAAGAGGGCAGACAGCTTTCCATGCTCTCTAAGACTGATGGAGGATTTTCCTACAGTTCTTCTTCCCGATGACCAGTACCTTCACAACCCCAGCTGCTGCAGAGTGCAAAACATCTTTCCACTACGTCTGAAGCTTTATCCTGGATGACCAGGAGTGAACAGGGTGCTGAAGAGACTGGTGGCAGTCAAAGGAGGATAAAAAGGGGTTAGAAGGAAACCTGAAGGCTGTCCCCAGTGTGCAGAGATGTTGGGTTGACCTTCTACCTTGTCTAGGCTGTGCTTTGCGGGTGCTTTGTGCTATGAAAATGAAGATTCCTTCTTGTACTCTGGCACCATTGTATTGTGATCTTCCTGAACAAGGAAACAAGGAAAGCTAGAACTTCAACTATTGAAAACAACACACCCACACTTTTCTCTTCTTCTTATGCATTATGTTATATTCAAGTAATGCTGAGACTGATCCTGCCCAGAAATAAGCATCCTTTCAGCTCAGCACCTCAACTCCCACCGGCTGCAATGGAAGTGGAGCACATCCGATGGGGCTGAGCCCCAGGGAAATGTTCTCTCAGCAATCACTATGCACACCCCTGGCATTATAACGCTATCTTCAAGTAATAAATAATAATCAAGCACATCCCCATCTACTCCTGACAACAGCAGTCGGCATCAGGGGGGTATCCTGGGATGCATCAGGCAGTGTGTTCATAGATCTTTTGAAGGGGAGAATATCGTTTCTGCTCATCTGTCCTAAATCAAGGCTGTCTCTGCACGGCATCTGGATGAGAAGCAGAATGAAGTTGACAGTGAAGAAATTCTTTTGCTCCAAATCGCAGTAGGAATACTGGATTTTCCCAAGCAGCTGCACCCATGCAACCACCTCTGCTGCAAGAAGGAAAATCCCAGCCAAGTGCTGACTCATCTAGGGGTGTCCCACAGTCCCCAGAAGTCACATCAGTGCTCTGCAATCTTTACCTGTGCTAATAAATGGCACCCAGAGGTCTGGCAAAGCCGCAATGCGAAGACCATAGAAACATAGCATCATCTAATCGTTAAGGTTAGAAAAGACCTTTAAGATCACCAAGTCCAACCATTATCCCACCCCCACCAGTGCCCACTGACCACATCCCTCAGTGCCACATCTCCACAGTTCTGAACACCTCCAGGGACAGTGACACCACTACCTCCCCGAGCAGCCTGTGCCGATGCGTTACCACTCCTTCTGAAAAGACATTTTTCCTAATGGAAAAGATGAACTGAGACAGTCTGAAAACCCATTTGAAATGGTTGGGGTGGGAAACCCATGAATCCCAAAGGCAGCCGAGCCCTTTGGCATCTCGCTGTATGCAGGCACACAGCAGCAGGTTGTTCAGCTTGCTCCCAGAAATTAGCTGAGGTTTAATTCCTGGCTCACAGCCATCTGCCTGGGGAATACTCTGGAGCTGTTAGAAAAGCCTGAGCAGGTGTGAAGGAGTGACAGATTAAGAGAACAGCAAGACATAAAGAGGTTCTTCCAGAGACTGCCAGAAAGCAATTGTGATGCAAGAACGATGTATGTAAAAGCGCTTATGACAACAGGGGAGGCACTTATTGCCTCAAAACACATTGCCTTAAAATCAATGGACACAAGGAGCAGGGAACTGATTGAGGGGATGGAATATGAATAGACATTCACAGCCTTAGTTTGAGTATTAGATGGGAAGAGAAAAAAATTAAAGAGAAAATTCCCTCTAGACAAAAAGGCTGAGTGGATGATGTGAAAGCCTTTTTAACCTGATTTATAAGAATTAGTGCCTGGCTTTCCAGGAGATAATTTTTTGTTTATAATTAAGCCAAACACTCATGTATCCCATCATATTACCATACGTGAGAGCACTTCAGAGCAGAAGCAGAGCAGACCTGCTGCTGTGAGGGCAGCCCTTTGTTACCACGTTCATCCCCATACCATGGCCAGCTTCAGAGTCCATGGCCTTCACTAGAACGTAAGGGCTGTGGCTTAAGGAGACAGGCAGCAGAGGTGGAAGTTTTGCACGGGGCAGCTTTGTGTCTCTGGTGTCCTAATTTAAAGGTTTTTATTTACTTTTCTGCCTTTTGTTGCTGCTGAGCAGCTTCTGGATTTGCAGGTGCAATCATGCATTAGGCATCTGTGAGGCAGAAAATGCAGTGCCCGAGCGAAAGGGTGAACAGATACGAGAAAAGATTAAGGGGATAATAAACTTCTGCTCAGATGTGATAGGTGCTGGAGGGAACAGCAACGTTATTATACAGACCCTGTTCACCAAAGGGTATTTGAGAGACCTAACAGAAACTCCAGATATCTCAACTGTATTTGCAAATTCCTGTTTCCCTCCAGTTTTCTCATTCTGTAGTGAGGGTAGAGATGTAACTTTGTTCTTTTCCAAATGAGGAGAAGCGACTGGGGACCAGGGGTTTGGTTTATAATGGCACTGAGCTGCCACGTGGCCTTGTGAGAATCTGATGGAAGAGACACCAAAGTAATCCAAGCTCTCTTCCTTCTACCTTGCATTTAAAAAACAAATAACTAAATGAATTAAGCACAATTAGAGAGAGACAGGTGTTGCTGGGGCACACAGAAAGCTACTTGAAAGCATGGGGGCCCTGCATAAGCTAAAATGGCTAATTTAAACAAGTGGCCCAAGCTTTCAGCTCAGCTGCTGTGTTCCGCTTTGAACAGCCTTTTTTTTTCTTCCTCCCAGTCCCCAGTCTCTCATTGGAGCAATCAGGTTAATTTGATGAAATCCCTGAGTGCACACAGCATGTGCTGCATCCTCAGCCAGGGCCGAGGTCTGTGCTCCTCTCCCAGCTTGCAGGGTGTGTAGTTAGCAGTAACCTTCCCACAGGTTTGAGGCATTAAATTGGCAGCCAAGGAGGATTCTTAAAGCTGCCCAGACCAAACGGTTTATTCCTTGGCTCTGCTGTTAATTCATGTCAGTAATGATGTGGTCTGTGCCAAGAAGCATCACTCTGCGTGGGTCTACTTTGGTATCTGGAAGGATGTGCTTTTAGGGTGGTGAGAAAACTGCAAAATAAATACATAAATACAAATAAAAGGTCTCAAATCTGCAAGTAAAGGCAGCAACTCAAATCTGCCTCCTTGTTATGGGAGCTCTGTCAGGCTCAGGTGAAGTGCTGCTCCCTAAGGCTGTGCCCTTTGGCACCAGCAAGGTTGCCTGAATAGGGGGTGTGCATGCTCCTGAAGTACTATTACAATGTAGGTGTATAGGAAGTAACCCAACTACTGTTATAAATGCAATAGCTCCTTAGGAAAAAACCTGTCTCCTTTGATTAAAGACCCTTTCCTCTGTGTGTGCTGAAAGGAAACTCATTATTGCACTTCCTACTTTACAATGCTTTTTTCCACGCTCTTAAAATTCTCTTTTGACAGCTTTACTGGGGTTTATATCGGTTTACAACACCAATTTCTTAAGTCACTGTCAGATAGTGAAGACATATATACCCATTCTGTGACTTTATCTCTGTGTTCATAATTTCAATAGTCCGAGAAGTGCTGCAGATCTGTTAGCTCATGAATTATGTGAGTACCAATGTGCTCCCCGTAGAGTTCTTCAAGGAGTTTGAAACATTTGATAGCTTGCAGAAGTGCTCTGTAAAGCCAGTGCTGGAGAAGAAGCCGATACATTTTCAAAGAGCTCGTTTTGCCATCCCCACCACTTTGCTTCTCACGGGTGGATACAGGACGCACCAAGGCTGGTTTGCAGGAACAACACTGAGCATAATGGGAGTGACTACATCCTGATTCTTGAACAAAACCTTTTCTCAAATGCAATCTAGTAGTGCATTGTTAAAATGATTGAGAAATTTAGGCATTGTTCTCATTAGAAGCATAATAGCAACAACTTTGAAGAGCTATCAGTGAGGCTAATCTCCTTTTAGAGATCATTGCTTGTATTACAGCAGTCTGAATCCATTGATTCTTCTCAATTTTGCCTTGGAAACACCTGTAAATGTTGTGCAGTGACATACCCATGCTGCTAAGCTCTATAGATGACACAGGCTCACTTTCAGAACACCATGCATTGGCCGGATAATCCCCATGGCTGGCATGTCTGGTGCTCAGTGCAGTCACAGGATTTAAAAGCTCTGATTTTTTTCTTGAGCATAACACTGAAAATGGCAAAAAAAAAAGAAAGATGTGAAGTCCATTCATCTTCCTCTGTACCAGGAAGATCTCCAGGAAGCTGTCGTACAAACCCCTTCAAGATCCATCATTTTCCCCAGCAAAGGAAATCTATCTGGATAAATTGCATATAGAAATATGGTGCATAGATACATCTGTAGATATATATAGGTAAAACTACCTGTGAGCAAAGAAAGTGAGAAGCAGGAGAGACAAATTTCCCTAAATGCCAGGATCAGAGAGACCTCAGCAACACCCATCACTCTACAGGGGTGGTAAGAAGCCAAGTTGTCTAGGGGACATCGACTGTGGTCTTGCTCAAAACCAGGGATTTACTGGGAAACTCAACTCTGCCATTGAGCCAGGTGGTAAAAGCTGCTTTTTTCAGGGGTTTCCACTCTTTTAGGGTGGAATTCTTTTTGCAGAGTTACTGAGAGTGCTGAGGTTGAGTTCTTGTTGGGCTGTGCTGACATGAAGAACTGTCCTGTGACTGAAATCCCAGCCCATGGAACTGCTGGGACTTCTACCATTGATGTCTGTAGAGGAAGGATCCCATCTCTGATTTAGGAGGACCCTTTTGCAGCCTTACAGACTCTTATTGCTGACTAGGTTGTGAACTGGGGTTCATGATAGATAGCAAACTCCATTGAAAGCATCGTCTTGGCGACTTCAGAGGAACCAAAAAAAATCAAGAAGTAAAGGGGATGTGGAGCAGCCTAGAGCCAAAGTGGAGGGTACTGCTACTTGATTAGGGGAAGGAAAGGAAGGTTTAGATAGAAAACTGTGAAAGCTTCTCAGATCTAGCACAATGTTAAAAGGAGAGCACCTGCAAATAAGAACAATTAAAAGGCATCTTAGATCAGAAGAGGTGCACAAGAGGATGAGAGAGACTCTGTAGCTTCCCCACTAACATATGTGCCATGCAAAAGAAATCTCAAACCCAACAGGAAATTGGGTGTTTTATGGGAAACAATTAAGACAGTAGGATTTCTTAGGATTCTCCTGAGTTCCAGTGCTGTCTGGTTCTTACAGGTATTTTTTGTCTGAAAATGCAACAAAACCATTTGCAAACAGATACTGGAAGGATTAGAAATATGAGCAGTATTATGAATGTGGAGGCCATGCAGGTACTGCTGGTGTTTTCTGGATGCCTGCAGGATTCTCATAGGAATAAAAACAAAAGCTTAGAGTAGCTCCAGGCTGTAGCAGGAAAAAAAACTTGCAGAAACCGCTGACTTCACCTTTTGCTATGATTATGTGGGGCAGTCAGCACCAATTTTGAAAACTGCTTGTTTTTTTTATTTCCTAAAAATAACCTTCCAGGTCACTTTTAATCAAGTCCAAATGGCCAAGCCTGTGGGTTAGTGATTCTCCTATAAATAATGTTTGACGGGGATACCTTCAAAAACCAACAGATGAGCATTTAAACAAGTTGCCACAAACTCAGTTCTGACTCCAGCCTTGTAAATCATTGCCAAATATCACACTGCTTCATGGCCTAATCCTCTGAATAGACATCTAATGCTGTGTAAATCTGTGTCAGGAGGACAACAGCACCTGTGATGTGTATCAGGGTGACATTTGTGGCACTCTAGAGAAAATGGCAATCTGCTCAGATCCAAGGTCTGGTCCTGTGGGATTTGAACAGGACATCATCTGCCTTGATGGAAAAGGGAGGTAAGGATGTAAATCTGGGATGAAGGAGGAAGCGTGCAGATGCACATAACCAGGGCAGGTTGGAAACATTGAAAATATCTGATTTGCAGTCACTGGGCAAAGCCAGAAAAAGGAGGGTGTTGAGTGCTCTTTATTGATTCATTATAAATCTGTACATTTATGTTACAGTGAATGAGATCACTCTGAAGTGTTTGAGTGTGCAGATTGTGGTTCTGCCACTGAGTATAGTATTTTTCTCATATCTCCTACCTTTCTTGATAGGGAGTTCCAAGTTTTTTGGAGTTGAGGCCATTTTCTATGCTGATCTCTCCCCCAAAGACATAAATATGTGCCACGGTGTTGCCCTTTGGAGAATCTCCATGTGGAGATTCATTTTGGTTCCTTTTTTAATACAAGCAGATGG
The DNA here is from genome assembly GCF_987193195.1 of Phasianus colchicus. NCBI lineage: Eukaryota > Metazoa > Chordata > Aves > Galliformes > Phasianidae > Phasianus > Phasianus colchicus. The sequence continues at coordinate 47,903,966 of NC_143441.1, read as the reverse complement.
GCAATATGAAAGCTCTAAGAACATGAAGAGCATTGAAACCTTTCCATGATTCCTTCAGATTTGAAAATATTTCAAAATGTATTTCAATGAAATAGTCTTTGAGATGTATGGGCCTTAGCACTGAGCGCCAACTGAGCTTCCTTTCCCTTTGGAGGCTGTGCAGGAACCAGAATAAAGTGAAAAAGTGCAGATTCAAAGCCATGAACAGGATTATTTTAGAGTCTACGTTATTAAATCAGATCAGCAATCTAGAAGACTTGTTTTCTAATGAGTAAGTGTAAGATGGATAATTGAACGGTAAGACTAAAATCTTTTATCACGGCTGGAAATGGATAGATCTTACAGGTTCTTTCATCTGGAAAGCCCTAAATTATAGCACTTACATGACTCATCATGTCTTCAGTAGGAGAGGCACACACACCTTGAGAAGCATGCAGGAAACTACAGCATGGGTATCAGAGAATGCTGCTTTCATAACAGTGATCTCTTTTCTCATCCACTTTGTGGAAGCTGACATTGAGAAGATTCCTCTGTGCTTAGTTGAAAGAAAACCAACATCTTTGAAAGTGTATTGTATAAAGTTTGCATTTAAAATGGAAAAAAAAAAGAAGTTCTGTGAGTTGGTAGGAGTTCTGCATATGTGAGGATGTAAAAACTTTTTTTCTCTGTTGTTCCAATTAAATGACTCTTATTTAAATCTGTGTTTATTTCCACTGTCCCACTAACTTTTCAGAAAGAAAAGGCAGAAGAGAAAGAAAATGGCAGAAGCGTACTAACAGCTTGGATTTTTGCTTTGTATCTTCATCCAGGTCTCCTTAATAAGCCTCATAGCCAACACTCTTGGATACTCCGAGATGGGTCCCATTAAATCCCTCAGGACCCTCCGAGCTCTGAGACCACTGAGAGCGTTGTCACGGTTTGAAGGGATGAGGGTAAGAGCACATAAAACACCAAAGCTGAAATGCATGACAACAAGCATGTAACAGGGCCCTGATGCACTTGGTTTAGTCTTCATTTATTCTGCTAAAGAAAATGATTGATAATGCTGTCCCGTAACAACAAAATCAGAAATCCCTCCTTTGTCTTGATTGTAATTGTACCATAACAGCTTTATCCTCCAGTGGATGTCATGATAAACTAATCCTGCTGCCTAACTTGTCATATTTCACTTCAGAAAACAGCTTTTTGGCTGAGGAAGCATCTGGCTAGCAATTACCTCTGCTTTATAAGGCACATCAGAGGAATAACCAAGCTTCAAATTTACTCCCTGTCTTTGGCATGTATTAAAAGAAGACAGACTGGGAAAGTTCTTAAGGACTTTTTCACTAATAATTAAATCAAAAATTAAAAATGCCAAAGATATGGAAAGCAAGCGAATCTTTTCATTTGAACAGATCAGAGTTTTAATGTGGGATATCAGGACTGATGTTAAAACTATGTAGCTTGTGTTGTTGTTCTGTCTTTTAGTTTTGCTCTTTTTCATGTATACAGCATACCTGTTTATTTGCAACCTATTTGCTGAATGGATCAATCACAGGCTAGATGAGTTCTTTGTTTATTTAACTCTTTGCACCGTTTAACCTGAGAACTAAGTGCTGTATCAGCAGAGGTTACTGCTAATTGCTACTTGCAGATTGCATCTTTCTCACAATCAGATTTAACTTGTGAACATGTAGTGAGCTCCATGCACGGAGCTCCTTGCAATTAACTGCTCTCATTGCAGTACCGCTGCTGTAAGACAGGAGTTAGGAGAGCCTGACCTCCAACTAAAGAAACATGGTGATGGGTATGAAAACCCTTTACCCATTGTTTGCCTGTTCTGGGGATGACCAATATTAAGGATATATTGCTTTGTCCCAGAGAACTTGTGATTCTCTAAATTACATTACTTTGGAGATAAAGATCAGCAAAATCTATATTCATCCGGGCAACCAGATCTGCTTTATTTTGTCCACCACACTCCTTCCAGCAAGCACAAGTAGTATTTTGAAGTTTATCCACAAATTAGAACAACAGTAAACTGCAGAATCACAGCTGGTACAAAGTGATGTCACACTATGGATGTTGCTAAGGGTCCTAATCTTATGCCACCTTATGACTTCACTCAAAGGTTTTATGAAACAGGCACAGCTTGAATAAAAGTTTGTTTCAGTAAAAGTTGCACTAGTTTAACTTCCAGAGAGATTTGTGCAAATTAATTTAAAACTGATTTATGAAGACTTAGCTTCTAGTGGTAGATTTGCAAGTTCAAGCAAAACCCCTTCAACATATTCTAAGCTGACATGAGAATACTCCCTCATGACTTTGTGTCAGTTTAATTAAATTGAACTCAATCCTTAAAAACAGTGGACAGAGTAGCCTAAAGCACTGGAAAAACGAGAAAATGCAATAGGAAAGAAAGAACATGAAAATGTTCACAGCTCTGTTGAGAGGCTTTCTGAGAACAGCAAGAAGTTGGCTTCCTGGATATCCTGGATGGTGTAGACACATGATGTTGCATCAGCCCAGCAAGTATCCACACTAAGATGTCCATAGCTGCCCTGTGCTTGATCACCTCCCTGTACCATTGCTGCAACTGAAATGTATTCAGTCTTTCTGAGCCATCAGAGGTAGTGAATTAGCTTGTAACTATCATAAAGTGTAATTGACAATACGTGCTATTGGAAAACCAAATCATTTTATTTTTGGTATGTCTAACCACACTTAAAACAGCTAGGGATAGTTAGACCTTTCATTATTAGGAGTTCGTATGCTCCAGAATGCATGGGAAAATTGCCAGTGCAGTGATGAATTAAATCATGATAATGTCAGAAGCAAACACTGACAGTAAGAAAATAACAGTTTGTTCTTGTATAATTTATTTTTTCTTAAATAAGGATTTCTGTTCGGTGAGAGCAGGAGCAAGAAAGTTCTTACTGCAGCAAAAGACTTAAATGGGTGCACCTAAATTTTGGAAGCAATTGGTCCTGAGGCAAAGGCACAGTGTAGCAGTTTGATGGATGGCCTCAGACCTGTGATTTGGAAGCAGCCTTTGGCACCTCTCACCATACCAGAAGTATCAGCAAAGTAAAGCGGAGCTTTAGTGAATAAAGATAAGCAGAACTGCTCTCCTGTCCCCAGAAAAGACATTGTAGTGAAGAAATGTAGTGAAGATACTTCAGGAACTGGAAGTCACTACAGCTCCCTATCATGCCATGCATGTACCATTGCCCCATCACTTACCACATTTCAAACCATGCTGGAGCCCATGGTAAATTAACTGAGGTCTACCTGTCCCAAATTACACAGTCTCTGTGTCTCTCTATCTCTTGTCCCTCAGGGCATTACTTTCAGAGGTTCCAATTCTCTGCAAGGCTCTTCCCAGCAAAGAGGGTTATTGCAGCGTTTCAAAAGGATAAGTGGGATGATGATAGACTGTTTAATGTGAAACTGATACTGGGCAAAGTCAAGGAGAGGTTGCTACAAGATACATCAGGAAAGAAATAGCATAATTAATGCTAGTTAGCATGATTTCATGGAAATAATTCTTGTGCAACTGATATGGCCCTTTGATTTGATTACAAATTATGCTGATGATTGTAACTGTGCTGATATAATGTCCTTAGATTACAGAGTGGAATCCGATACCACGGGACAGTTGTGATCAAAACACAAGCTTTATCCCGAGCCAAATAAACATACTTCAAATTAATTTAAAGTGGATGACAGATCTGAAAATTGTGATTGTAAATAGTGATGACATTGTAAATTCAGTGATGAGTGTCCCAGGCGGAGGGATCTGTCGCAGTAAGAACTGTCCTTAATCTGGACTTTAGCAGCATCTGGAAGAAAATATAGCATCTTTGCTGACAAGACACGAAGTGAGCGGGGTAGTAAGTGATATTACAGATAAGGGAATTATACTGACTGATCTGGATCATGGGGAAAACCAGATCAGTTGTGCAACATGCATTTTAATAAAATCACATGCATTGTAAACTGTGGGAGCAGAAAAGTAGGTCAGTCTGGGAACATTTCTTGGAAAACAGCAGATAAGAAGGACTTAGGGATTGGGGTAAACAGCACAACACAACCTTTTGGGCAAGTCTGATACAGGAGGTGACTATTACAATCCTTCAGTACACAGGAAATAACATCACAAGCAGTAGAAGAGTGCAGTGCTTCCTTGGTTGGCAGCATTGGAATACTGGAATCCCTCCAAAGCGCTGGATCTGGGCTGTTAAAAATGGGAAACTCTCTGCAGGGAGCTACCAGCATTATTAGAAATCCAAAGAACCACAGCAGTTAGAAAGAAGCTCTGTTTTTTAATTACTCAAAGCAGTATTCAGCGGTAACTCATCCATATTATAAACTGGGATGAAAGGAGAGGATATCTCTTTATCACGGAGTGCACTGATAGGCCCAAGAGTAACAGATTTAAAATGAAATAGGGTGGCCTTGGAATAGGAAATAGAAATTTTTCACTGAGAGAGCAGTGAGGCACTGGCACTGCTGCCCAGAGAGCTCTGGGTGCCCCATCTGTGGAGATGCTTAAAGTCAGACTGGATGGAACTTTGGGCAACCTGGTCTGGTGGGAAGTATCCTTGCCCATGGCAAGGGTTGGAGCTGGGCAATCTTTAAGATCCTTTCTAACTCAAACTATTCCCTAATTCTATGAATACATGATTGTATGGTTCTGTGTTTCTATGATTTTATATCTTACAGCGGGTGAGTAGTGTTTCAAACTGAGCAAACCTGACACAAAAATGTGGCACCTGTTTATAACAAAGAACATCAAGAGTAGATGATCTCCTTATCCTTTTGGTCCACCATTTGAAATCACAACAGTGTAAATTAAATATCTTTGCAAAAGCCATGCCCAAGTTTGGTTAGGAATTATAGCTGGGGCCTGCAAATACTTACAAGATGTCTGGTGGCCTCTGTAGCAACGGTGGGATTAACACATTGAGCAAATCTATGTCTGGATTTAAAATCTGAAGGAGCTTCATCTGGGAAGGTGATCCATGCGAAGAGGATGGATGGGGACCAGGCACAAGTGGTGCAACATTTATACCACTGTGAATTTGGGCACGAGGTGGCTCAGTTTCTAGACGTCATTGAGAAGGTTGTTCTCCCTATCAGGCATTGATGGAAATGAAGAAGAATAAAACCTATTCTTAAACAGGTCTATGGATATTGCCTTTCCACGGCAAGTTTAGCAGCTAAACTTTTAGCATGAATTTATGATAATAACTTGCCTTCACATATTCAGGTCTTTAAGTCTTCTCACTTGTCCCATTGCAAATGAGGAGCGTTTCCAGGAGAGCAGATGGCATCAGGCTGGTGTAAGAGCAGCAGCAGCGAGGGAAGAATCAAATCTTCTCTTCATAATTCATTTGGAGAGGTGTTGCAGGATTTGCTCCAGTCTCGTGTCATGTTTCATTATCTCTGAGTCATTGAACATGATTCGGCAGAGGGGAAAAAGAGGGATGCAGGCATGGCCATGGTTTTCAGTGCTGGAACCTCAATGTCTGTGCCCTGTCATGGGGTTATGGGTGGAAGTGGGTGCAGCAGCAAACGTGACGTCAGCACAGTGGCTGGCACAGATGGAAATGGAACAGAAATATTGTCCCTCATAGGAAAATGAGCGAAAGTTGCTTTGACAAAGGCTGAAAGTGTCTTCAAATAAGCCCTTGGAATTTTTGGCATTTTTGATAATGAGAAAACTTGGTTTTAAAGCAATAAAATTAGGAATGGAAAGCATCCAAAACTGAAAGTTTAGATTGAGGAGGGGGGGAAAAGGAAATAATTGAAGTAATTAAGAATGGCCTCATCAAAGGAAAATAATATAGCATCAGGCAGTTTTTCCTGTGTAAAAATTAGTTTCGTTCATAAATGCACAAAAGACAAATATGGATTTTGAAAGAGTTATGTAATTTTGTATTTTGTATTGTAAATGATCTGCTGCTATACATTATTTCCTTGGCAGAAAGTTGGGCAGTAATACAAGAAAAGCAAAAACTGACATTTTCGATAATCAGATTCACAACTGAGTAAAATTCTGTTTTTATGGACCAATATCACCTTGTCTCAGTTTCAAAGATATAGATAGAGGAGGCAAAGATCTTAGAGTCTGCTTACCTGCATTCTTATGTGTGGTTTTAAACTGGGGGATCCAGCTCTGCCTGGGTTGGTGTAGTGGATCTTTACAGCACGTCATGGGAAAACGTAAAGTCATCTTTTTGTTACATTATAATGCTTCCCCTGTTTTAATCATTCATGTTGACCAGATAGCAGACTTTGGTTTAGGACAACAAAATTTATCACAGCTGGAGTTTATAGCCCAAGCATTATGGAGGCCCAAGCTCAGTAAAAGATTTCAGATTTTTTTTCTATTTGAGACACTGATGTACCCCATGCAGTTAATTGCATGATTATTAAAACTGATCTGACTGAAGTGTATTATCCAGTAGGATCTGGGAGGTCACGGTGACTTTGCAGATTGCTTCTGAATTAAAAGATACATCTGGAAAATATGTCATCCCTCTAGAAATTACTTTTTTTTCTTCTGAAAAAAATGTAAGTAATTTTGTTTCTTTCTCTCCCATTTCACCCAAGGTGGTGGTCAATGCCCTTGTGGGAGCCATCCCTTCCATCATGAACGTTCTGCTCGTCTGCCTCATCTTCTGGCTCATCTTCAGCATCATGGGAGTCAACCTGTTTGCTGGGAAGTTTGGGAAGTGCATTAATAAGACAGAAGGAGATATGCCTCTAGACTCTAAAATTATTAACAACATGAGTGACTGCATACTCTATAATGTTTCTGGCACATTTTACTGGACAAAAGTTAAAGTTAACTTTGATAACGTTGGTGCTGGGTACCTGGCTCTCCTGCAAGTGGTAAGTACAATGACCTGAAAGTAAACTGATGCACAAATGTTGCTTGTTCCTGTTGATATTATCACACCATAGGATCAGGTTAACCTCTGTAGTCTTCTTCTCTTTCTCAGCCTTATTCACCAGGGGAATTCCTTTTCTCAAGTGAAAATCATTCATATATGGCATATTAATTTGGCCTAGAGATATTTATGGCAGCTTCTGGTTTTATTCTGAGTTTCTGGTGCATCACTAATGTAAGTCCTCTGGGAAGTGATTGAACTATTGAAGTGAATTAAATACTTTTTTTTTTTTTTTTTTTTTTCAATCCAGAGCAAAGTTCAGATCCAGAAACAGAAAGTCTTGGTGCAGGAAGGACTGTTCACGTGGACAGAGTCCACTGGCCTTCCTAAATCACCTGGGCCTTCATTATTTCCTTCTCAGAAAAAAACAAACCTCCAGCACCATTAGTTACTAGCTGAAGTCACTGCACAAAGCTGGAGTTGCAGAGGAATCTTTCAGTGATGTTTGAGAAGGACTGGTGGCTCTTATTCTGGATCCTCATCCTCATTTCCACCTGCTAAACATAATGAGTCAGCTTGAACGTAACTGTGAAACACAGCGCTGATCAAACTGCAGGAACTCCAGAGATTCCCATCTCTCTCCAAGACTAGAGAGAGCATATTAAAGAATGTTGTTGAAGTTCAAAGCTGACTGCAGTATTTGATCTATAAAGACAGACGTGAGCCACTTTTATGACCTTTTTCAGCAGGAAATGTAGAACATGGATAAACAGGTTGTGTACACAGAGACTGAACGTGCTGTATGACAGCAGAGCCTAATGGATAAAGCCACAGGAGAGCCATCCTCTTGTCCATGCTCTGTCACTGGTCTGCTGTGTGATCTTAGGCAAATTGTTTTTTGTTACAGTTCCATGGAGCCCTCATGTAAAGTGGTGATAATGATACTTATTTCTGTTGTTCCTAATTTGCTCTGAAGCCTAGTGATTGCAAGGGATGGGTGAATGCAAGAAGTGCTGGCTATGTTGCATTTTACGTACCAAGAGTGAAACCAATACCTTGCTATATATCCTTGGACATGGATGTTGCTGTTTTGAAATGTCTGTGATGCCACTCATCACTTCATAAATAAAATCTTGCATGCTGGGTGCTCAGTTGCTCAGTTCACTCGTCTTACAGAGACATCCACCATCTGTCCTTCAAAGAAGATGTGGACCTCCCACAAGTCCCTTGTCCTATCTTCTGCTTCTATTACATCACCAGATGCAAAAATTCTTCCTGTCAGATGCTTTTTTTCTTTATCACTGCCACATAAAATATCTTCACGAAGTAGCTCTCTTTCTCCTAGAAATTATTATTATTATTATTATTATTATTATTATTATTATTATATACTTATGTTTTCCATTCTTGGTACACATACACTTGGGTGTGTGATTTTTTGACCCCTGTCCATGGAGACTTTTCTTTCATGCTCTCTGGAAAGCAGCAGGGTTAGAATGGGCATAGCCATGTAGGGTTCTTTTCATGTCATAAAGTTGAACTGAGAGCAAGCACTTTTATCTTTTGCATGTAATTATGATATTCAGCTCACTCATGCAGGGTAGATTAACTCACTTTGAACAGCTTTAATTAGATTTTCCGTTCTATATAGTGATTTCTTTGTCTTCTACTTAAACACCCAGTGTAGCTGAGCAAAAATTTCCAGTTTAAAATACTGTGCCTCACCTGAAGCTTATCTCCTCCATGACTGCATTCCAGATGCCTCATTTGTTTGGCGAAATAAAAATGCATCAGAAGACATACCTAATATATATACATTTTTTTCTAAAGAACCCTGGAAATAATGAGACATTCAGATTTTTCTCTACCAAGAGAGTTCATGAGACCTGACTCTGAGTTAAGTAAATATAATGAACGCAGACCTGAGCAGCTTCCATCAGATATGCACTGAAATTCTAGATGGTTCCCTATCCCTGGAGGTGTTCAAGGCCATGATGGATGGTGCCCTGGGCAACGTGATCTATTGCCTGATGCAGTCTTTGGCACCTCTGCACACACCTGAGGGTTAGAACTAGATGAACATAATTGGTCATAAGTTGGAGCTCAACATATTGGGCATGTGTTACTGTTATCAAAAGAATAGTCTGATACTGCTGTTTTTCAACAGAAGTTGGACTTGATGATCCTGCAGATTTCTTTCAAACCTATGATCTTATACTGGGTAGCAGAGAAGTAGAGTTTCCACTTAATCATAGAATCATAGAATGGTTTGGATTGGAAGGGACATTTCAGATCACCTGGTTCCAATACCCTGGCTATAGGCAGGGACACCTCCCTCTAGACCAGGTTGCTCACAGCCCCATCCTGGGGCTTCCAAGGAGGGAACATCCACAGCCTCGCTGGTCAACCTGTTCCAGTGTCTCACCAACTTCACAGTAAAGAATTTCTTTCTAATATCTAGTCTAAATCTACCCTCTTCCAGTTTAAAGCCATTTCCCCTTGTCCTGTCACTACCTGTCCTCATAAAAAGTCCCTCCCCAGCTTTCCTGTAGGCCCCTTCAAGTACTGGAACGCTGCTAATTCAGCTCAGTTCCATAGGGGAGATGCTCCAGTCCTCTTATCATCTTCATGGCTCTCCTCTGGACCTGCTCCTACAGCTCCATGTCCTTCTTGTGTTGGGGGCTCCAGAACTAGGCACAGTACTCCAGGGAGAGTAGAGTATAGGGGCAGAACCACCTCCCTCGACCTGCTGGTCACACTTCTCTTGACGCAACCCGGGATATGGTTTGCCTTCTGGGCTGCAATGCAGGCTCATGTTGAGTCCTTCATCAACTGACACTCCCAAGTCCTTCTCCTCAGGGCTATTCTCAAGCCATTCTCTGCCCAATATGTGTCTGTGCTTGGGATTGCCCTGATCCAGGTGCAGGACCTTGCACGTGGCCTTGTTGAGCTTCGTGAGGTTGGAACAGGCCTGCCTCTCAAGGCTGTCCAGGTCTCTCTGGATGGCATCCCTTCCCTCTAGCTTGGTGTTGTCTGCAGACTTGCTGTAGGTGCAGATGTACAGAAGTACAGAAAGTAAGTACAGAAACTTGCAGAAGTACAAAAGAAGTGCCATAACCATGGAGTCTGCGCAGGCTGGACAAGCTCATTATGGCAAGGAGAGAAGGAATCTTAAAACCTTGCTCAGCTTCTATGGCAGATGCTGGCTCCTTTCTCCAGGAGCCAGATGCCATTAGGGTATCGATTTTGACTTTTGTCGTGCACCTGGAGCTCTTCTGTCTGCTGCTAACGACAGGCTTAGACAATAAAATGTAAAGATGACACCCACAGAAAATGGGCCCAAACATCTGGATCTCTTTTGCCAGACTCCAGCCAAGGAGTGTCAGTTACAGGCACTTCTTGCCAAATATGCTCCATATGAGCTCACATTTCATGGGCAAACTGTTGTAGGAATTGCAGGGGATCAGTTAACAGTGCAGCTCTCCTAAAAGAACAGATACATGCTGCATCTTTGTGTATGCTGAGACACTGTGTAGTAATGATGAGATAAGCATTTTGGTTAGCACCCTCAGGGATGCAAAATATGAGCTTTTAAGTGGGGCTTGTCTCTTGAGTGTTGACATTTTCAGCTTCTTTAAATGACTCTGAATTACCCTTGGATGCCTGGATATATATCTGAAAATCCAAATGGAAATGTGTAAAACAAATTCTGTCTGCCTGATGTTCTGTCTTCACTTCTACAGCAGGTTTGAAAGAAATGAAAAGCTGCTACTACAGCACCCTTAAGGCTTAATGCTATCCAGAGGCAAACTTTCTGATAATGCCATTGACAAGTTCATGAAACTTTTTCCAAACAGCATTTGCTCTTTTCCTACCTCACTGAGGATCAGTGCTGTTTTGAAAATGCCTTAACTAATACCACTGAAGTGGTCATTCGAGTTTAAAGTTTCTCAGGCTCACTAAGGACTGTCTCACAACAGATGACTAAAGTAAGATGTAGACTTACTCTACAAGTAAGAGAAATATCTTATTCATGGAGAGAGGAAAAGATCTTTATTATCATGATTTTTTAATGTATAAGAGTGAAGATTTGCTCTGCTGGGAATTTAATCCCATAACACCCTAATCTATTAGAAGAAATTATTGCTACAACCCAGTCCTTCAGTATTGCATTTTCTCTATTCCCAGAATTGCTTTGCAGATATCAACAAATAAATATCTTCAATTCCCAGCAGGATTTTTTCATTTCCATTGCAGAATCCTTGCTTTCATACTATAATAACCCCCCATGTATATTTTGCAGTGTATCTCAAAATTTCAGCAGTCCAGTGAAGAACATCAAGAGAAGAAGTTGTTTTTCACCTAGCATCTTGCTTGACTGTATAAATTAATCTTCATATACTTTGTTCTTGGATGGGAACGGACTTACATCAATTAGATCATACTACTCTTTGTCACTCTGGGTCTCCAGATAGGAAATGAAATATGATGGGAGCACTCTAAGACCAGCACACCAACCAGGAGCTGTAGAGTTAAATCAGTCCTTCAGGACAGATGGGAAGTCATGACTGAGCTGGTAAACCAGCTACAGAATGATCACGAGATAGCGGGAGGTGTCTAAGTTTACCAGGTTACATGATCTTTTGCACTTTGCTAAACAATATGCTGCATTTTACCCTCACTGAAGCTGCAAAATGCTCAAAAAATCAGCGTACCTCTGAACAAACCATATTTTGGTACAACCATAAAGGTTTATCTGTGTATCCAAAGATTGGAAGCAAGAAGCAGTTCCACGAGTGCTTTCAAAGATAGCAGAGCCCAGAAGCAATGCAAATGTCTTGGGTGCTCTGGTGTGTCCAGTGCTCAGTAGTGCCCTCCTCAGCAAAATAAATGTGAGAAGATTATTTTGTATAAAATCAAATGGAATGGAAAAAAAAAAAAAAGAAAAAGAAAAAGAAAAGAAAGAAAGAAGGAAGAAAAGAGAATGGAGTTGGTGCAGCCATCTTAAATATGTGTAATTTGGCCGTAGTGTTGGCATCTCTCTTAACTTTCAGAAGTGTCTGCCAACAGTGAGAATGCTTGAAGAAGCATTTCAGAAATGCGAGGACCAATATTTCTGTCTTCTAAACCAGTTATTTTTATTGCAGTATTGCGGCCTTTTTCTAGAATAAAAGAGAAAAAAAAATTGTTCACCCAGGCAAATTTGAAGGCTTGATTTATTTTAAGGTACCGTTTGGTTTTACAATAAATGGTTTGAGGGCATCCAGTGCCGTGCCACCTCTCCTCCTCCCCACTCGTTTTCTGCACTGCAGCTTCAACCATCAGTCAAATAACAGAACGTAATCCCATCCCAGGATTTTATCTGTAGATAATCTCATCACATGACAGTTTCAGTAAAAATGGTGCTTCTCTGGATAGCTTCCAGGCAGGATAATATCACCAACACTCCCATGAAGATTTTGTCACTTCCTTATCCGGAGTGTAAGTGGTTACTAATTCCAGATAATTTCTTTCCCCAGTGCTGTATTTCTTTCATTCTCAGTACTTCTTACCCTCCGCAGATGAAGCGCCTAGGGAAGCTTTCCAGAAGCCTGGGAGATTTTTTCTTGTCCTTCTTCTGGACTGCTGGGAAAAAGCAGAAAATTGCTGCTCTTCATTCTCTTAATATTTATTTTCATCAGGTCATTTCATCATCTGTTATCATTGCAAACTTGCAATTGTCTCTTGCTTCTGTGGTACATGTCAAGGGGCAAAATAGCTCCTCCAGTGGAAACATTCCCTCACAAGTGGGAGAAAAGCATGGACTAAGATCATATCGTTTTGTGCCATGAGTAAAAGGGTTTCTCATTGCATCCCATCCACTCTTCCTGAAGAGCAGTTTGAGCTTGAAATTGCAAGTGACTGTGATGACACCAGGAAATCATTCAGCAGATTAGAGAGAGAACAGCGAAAAAGGAAAATATTAGAACAGTTAAAGAAGATCAGTGTGTCAGGTTTAAAGAAATAACACCTGATCATTCTTGTAATTACGTTACATCTGAAGTGTGTTGTCATACGTTGCGCCACAGCACAGATTTTCCAAAGAGTTCTGATTCAGGAGGTTCATCTTTTTTATTCAGTAAATGGAAACAAATGTACTCTCTCATAAATTATTTTACATATTCTTCCTTGAGGAAGAAACATGGTTGGCCTCAGGTACGTTTTCCTTTGAATTGGTAGTGTTAAGTGGAAAAGGGAATAGCAGCATTACCTCCAGGATTTAATTTAAAAACAGAGTGGATAATGGAGCATTTCTAAAACCACTGGATATATCCAGCTCAGCACAAATGTCTGGGTTTCTGCTGGGAACTCCTGCCTAAATTCCATTTAACGTTATCTGGAATTGCATGCCTGCACAACATGGAGAAAATTCAACCTAGGTGTCAGTAGGATTTAAAAAAATATTGGGTGTGGGTCATGCATGCTAGCGTAAATCCAATTAAATTAGTGCATCTAAAAATGCCTCGTTATCTACTCACTGATTTTATATGCAGTGTAAGTCTAAGTAGGTCAGAAGTCAAATGAGAAACAACCCCAGCAGACAATTATAAAGGTAATGTGGCTTAGACCAGAGCCAGACTAAAGCCAGATATGTTTGGCATCAGTCTGTGTCTAATGAGAGGCAAATATTGACAGCAAAAAGGCATGCTTTTGCTACAGAATAACTAAAATCACTTGTGTTTCTTCTAGGAACTGACACTCCTCTGTTTTTATTACGGGCTTTAGTAATAGACACTGATTTCCACGGAGGCTGTCCTTGTTTAAATCTTATGTATTTTTTTAATAATTACAAAATCTGATTTTTATCTTCATATTTTAAAAAGTCGTATCTGAGTTGTGAAGCAGGCTGATTGTCCTTGGCCAGGCTCACACCAGTTGCCGATTGCCCTCGTGACTTTCAAGCCAGCAATGATTCATGCAGCCCCACTGGCTTTGACGTTGCCTCAATTTACACTGTTCATAAGCCATCTTTTAAGAGGGCGGAATCCAAGATTCAGTGGGACCCCAAAATGTACCCAGTGCTTGTCAGTCTGAATCAGTGTTAGAGATGGAATCCATCTTCCCTGGCCTGAGACCTGTGTGATACAGGCACTCTGAGTTGCCCTATGGAGTCCTGCTTCTTGATGGTTTGAGCTTGTTAAGGTATAAAGAAGTTCCTACTCCAGCTCCAGAAGACTTAATTGCCATGTTCCCCACTTCTATTAAAAGCCTCTGTTCTACCCCTATAATTGCATCATATATCATGTTCCTATATATGATTTTAAGTGACTAACTGAGCATGAACTGATGGATATACTTTACTTTAAAGGAGAAGCAATTCATTAGTTATGAAGAACATACTCAACACTGTGTTTTGGAAAGACATCACAATGATGATACCATCATTTCCAGATATGCTAATTTAATATGCTCAATTATGTATTTTGTGGTTTCTTTTCAGGCTACATTTAAAGGTTGGATGGATATTATGTATGCAGCAGTGGATTCACGAGAGGTAGGTCACAACAGTGAAAGAGATTATTTTCTTTTCCATTGACTTTTGCCACATTCAGGATGTTTAACAACAGCAGCAAAAATACATGCAGGCTGCCAGTCCCTATTTTACTCTGCTTGAGCCTATTGCAGACCTTCATTTTTTTGCAGGTGGTACTGAAGTCTCATGACCCTGAAATTAAATCAAATGCAGCCCACAGATTTATTCAATTAATTTATCTGTTTGTCCTGGAAAACTCCCAGCACGGAGAGGCATCTCCAGAGTGAGGCTGAGTCTACCAAAAACCTAAATTGTCTATTCTGTTTCTTCCACTCTCCCCATTGACTGCTGTATTTGCCATGGATTGAATTTTTAATTACAGGAACCTCTTGAGAAGCACTGGGATTTTTTAAGTTTTGGTATTTATTTTTAATGGAAGGAGGCATTGTCTCCTTTCCCTCTTTTAATTAATTTAAGGCACAAGATTACACTTACTGTTAAATGTTGAGATAAGTACTCATGAATTTAGTCAGGTTGAATTGACCAACAGGGAGTCAAGCCTTGAATGGAAAGACAAATGTTGAAAAAACTTCATGGCATCAACAGAGGATCACCTCTGCATGATGTTGATTTACGCACAAAAAAGATTTGGAAAGCCAGAGCCACCCATAGTGCCACTGGGCTCCTTTGCAACACCCTGATTTTTTCCTTTCTCCATTCTATCTGAGATGGATAAGCTGATGATAACCCAGAACTCTGTGGATTTCTGACTCCAGGATTGTGCTACGGGTTTTTCGGATACCATTCTTCCTTGGAAAAATTCTTCCTGATGTCAGTACTATTATCAAAACAGTTTGCATATTGAAGTCTCTATTAAGAAGATATAATTCTAAACACATTCACTCTAAATCCAGTGTTTTTCAGTAGCATCTGATTTTACTGTGATCCTACTTTTGTTTCTTTCCAACTGCCATTAGTTCATATAAGATGAGGGATAACCAGAAGACTGATTTTTTTCCCCTTCTGTGTTCAAACTGAGAACAATTTATAGGATTTATTCTGAAGTTGCACTTTTTGAGGCAGAGTGATTGCTGTTGACAGTATTATAAAATACAGCTGAATTAAACATGCCATTTCAGATACCAGAAATTGTGAAGCGCTGACTCTGCTGTGGGAGTTGCATTGTTTTTCCTCTTTCATAATCTTTGTTGCTGATGGATAGTTTTCTTTGGACTGCATTAATATTTTGATCTCTGCAGATTTGGTGTCATTTTCATGTTTTCCCTTTTCCCTCTGCAGTGTGAGGAGCAGCCTGAATGGGAATGTAATTTATACATGTACCTGTACTTCGTGATTTTCATCATCTTCGGGTCTTTCTTCACACTGAACCTCTTCATTGGTGTCATCATAGACAATTTCAACCAACAGAAGAAAAAGATAAGTATTGAATATGCTGCGCATCATCTTGGGATCACTGCTGAGACAAGGCCAAGAGATCAATTTATAAGCAGCAGCTTTGACACATTATCCACAAGATTAACATTAGCACAACTGTTCTGTGAGAATTCTACAAAATCAGAGTTGTAGCAGCCCCTCATCTCCCCACAGCAGAAGACAATACAGCCCTGGATTTTGGATGGAGGCAGTGGGGCTCTTTCATTGGAAATAACAGTGTTTTTCTCATCCTATACTTAGGTGGCCAGGACATCTTTATGACAGAAGAACAGAAAAAGTATTATAATGCAATGAAAAAGTTGGGATCTAAGAAACCTCAAAAGCCAATCCCAAGACCACTGGTAAGAATGGCATAATTCAGTTGAATAATGTGTGATAGATAGAGATTTATTTAATAGAATAAATGCTGTCCCACTTCCCAGATGAAAGCCACTTTTCTTTTACATATTATGATTTTGGACAGTATTTGCAATCCTACTTTCCTGTGTAGTATAGAATTTCCACTGTTCTGCTGTATTGACTAAAAATCCAATTTACATATGCAGTCATTCCAGTGGCCACATGTCTGCACTGAATGAATTCATGGCCTCAATCCAGTCTCTATTTTCAGTAGTTTCAAGAATCATTAGGTGTAAATGGGTTTGAAAACTCTATCATCCAACTATCCATCATCATCTTCTTGTTTCTGAAGTGCTGGTATGTAGTCTATTTTCCACTGCTTCCTGATGAATCACAAAATCATGTCATCATTTTGACATGGTTCAAATCTCCTAACTAACAATTCTTTTCTTTCCTCCAGAACAAATACCAAGGTTTTATTTTTGATGTTGTCTCAAAACAAGCCTTTGATGTCTCCATCATGATTCTCATCTGCCTTAACATGGTTACCATGATGGTAGAAACAGATGATCAAAGTCAGGAAAAAGTGAACATCCTCCACAAAATCAACATGCTTTTTGTTGCCATCTTCACTGGGGAGTGCATCTTCAAAATGCTGGCACTACGACACTACTACTTCACCAATGGTTGGAACATCTTTGACTTTGTCGTCGTGATTCTGTCTATCGTAGGTAGGTGAATCTGAATGGCAGAGAAGCACTTAAACACACAAAGTTAAAAGGCGAATGCAAACTTAATTAGAGTTGAAAGATTTGTGGGGGGAAAAAAATCACTCAGAGAACTGGATTCCAAGTGATTTTTAATATTTAAATACACTCAAACACTCTGACAGCAGTGATGAAGATAACTGGTGTCGTTGTATTGTATTATAGTACTGATTTCAATGGCATGAACATAAAACATGGTACAAAACCAGCAGCATACACTTCAGCCATGTGCTGGATAACAGTCTAAGTCAGAGAAGTAAAAAAGCCACATGAAAAGGGCACATGCAAACTGCTATTATTTTGATATTCACCTCATAAGTGTGAAAAATTTCTTCTGGTCAGCTATGGGTAGGTGCAGTGAGTCTGGCTGCTCTCAGCTTTGTGAATGTATAGGGAACATCACTGTCACACAGCTGTTATCAGAGCCTTCATGCTGTGGGCATGTCCATGGCAGCCAGTTAAGCAGAGCCATTGTGTTGGCCATAGCTGTGTCCTGTGATCAACCAGGTTGTTTCAGTGTCAGAGGAGTTGGGCCATGCCAAAAAAAGTCTCTCCCAAGTAGGGGATGAGATGGCATGAGATGGCCATGTCTCACTGCATCTGGAGACTGCTGACAGCAGACAATCTGGCCAAAGCTGCTCTGTTTCTGCAGGGAATTGAGTTTAGCCACAGGAATGCAAGCTTATTTCTTGCTAGAGTAGCCTTAGCCCTTAGTTCTTTCCCAGCTCATCAGGGAGACTAGAAAAGCTAATGAGCAAGCAACCAAGCCAGTGTTCAGTAGGAATTTGCACTATTTTGGTTATTGCTCATGAAAACAGACCCAGCACACAATGTTAAATCACAGAACTTGTTGACTTGCTAACAAAACTCTTGACCAGCTGTACTCCAGATAAATGGCTCATGACCAAAAGCTGCAGATAGTTATGTCCTATCTGACCTGATTCTGGTTTCTCATTCCCAATAGATGACTTTTCCCTTTATAAAACTGTAACTACCATCGACACCTTTGCTCAGAGTCTCAACAAAATTTGCATGGATTAAGTGACCGTGAAAACGCTAAAGATATTGCCATTCCTTTTATCTCAGGTCTTCCAGTTTGCAGAACTTTTCATTGATTTTTTTCCATAATCCTCATCGATTTCTTTAAAGGGAATCAGGGATTATTTCCAAGGTAATAACTTGCTGTTTGTCTTTTCTTTTCAAGGCACCGTACTTTCTGACATCATTCAGAAATACTTTTTCTCTCCCACACTCTTCAGAGTCATTCGCTTGGCTCGAATTGGCCGGATCCTAAGACTCATCCGGGGAGCCAAAGGAATTCGAACTCTCCTTTTTGCCTTAATGATGTCCCTACCTGCTCTGTTCAACATTGGCCTCCTGCTTTTTCTGGTCATGTTCATTTATGCCATTTTTGGCATGGCTAACTTTGCCTATGTTAAGAAGGAGTATGGAATTGATGACATGTTCAACTTCCAAACTTTTGCTAACAGCATGCTCTGTCTCTTCCAAATCACAACGTCAGCTGGCTGGGATGGTCTTCTCAATCCTATTTTGAACACTGGACCACCATATTGCGACCCAAACCTTCCAAATGCAAATGGTTCAAAGGGAGACTGTGGAAGTCCTGCTGTAGGGATTTTATTCTTTGTTACTTATATCATTATATCATTTCTCATTGTTGTAAACATGTATATAGCCATTATTTTAGAGAACTTCAGTGTAGCCACTGAGGAAAGTACAGAGCCTCTAAGTGAGGATGATTTTGATATGTTCTATGAAATCTGGGAGAAGTTTGACCCTGAAGCCACTCAGTTTATTGAGTATTCTGCACTTTCAGACTTTGCAGATGCACTGTCAGAACCTTTGCGCATAGCAAAACCAAACAAAATCAAACTCATAGCAATGGACCTGCCCATGGTCAGTGGAGATAGGATCCATTGCTTGGATATTTTGTTTGCTTTTACAAAAAGGGTGCTAGGAGAATCTGGGGAGATGGATGCCCTTAAAATACAAATGGAAGAAAAGTTCATGGCGGCGAATCCATCCAAGATCTCTTACGAACCAATAACAACAACTCTCAGACGGAAACAAGAAGAGGTCTCAGCCATCGTCATCCAGCGCGCCTACAGGAGACATTTGTTTCGGCGCTCAATGAAGCAGGCGTCTTACTTGTACCGACACAGAACTTTCGATGGCAGCATCCTCGAGGACGATGCACCCGAGAAGGAGGGTCTCATTGCATTCATGATGAATGAAAACTACGGCAGGCCAATAGACAAATCAGAAACCCTGTCCTCCACGTCCTTCCCTCCATCCTACGACAGCGTTACCAGAGGTACAAGCGAGAATCTCCAGCTGAAGTTGACAGACTCGAGCAGAAGTGATGAGGCCATAGATTGTTTGCTCTCGCCAGACAGAGATAAAGAATCAATTGTTTAAATGTCTGTTTAGAATGCTTTAAAATATTGTTTACAGAATGTAATGCTGTAACTACACAACGATTGAAGCAGCCTTTTTATTAAACATTAGTTGCGAAAGAAACAGTGGAGTTTTTACCCTTAACTACAAGAGTCTAATAAGTCATATAACCTTTGACCCTGCTCTTTTTGACTTGGCTCAATATTTATATTTATATATGCACAGGAAGAATCTTGGCAGGGTCATGGCTGTTATATCAATGGTGTGAATAGGAATATGCTAGACTGTAAAACAGTAAACACAGTGTATATCTATCCACAGATAAAGCCTGGCTGTATACATTCATTTAAGGTCTTACTCATATTAGTGTGTTTACTTATGGCAATGTATGACCTTGCATTCTAAAAAGAAAAAAAAATATATCACAGCTGCTGTAGCAAAATGTAACACTTACTGTATATGTTGTGAATGGTCTTTCATAAATTTATTATATTTGATATTTTTTTACTTAAAAAAGTCTCTTTTTCCATGGAGATTAATGATCCTTACACTCTTCATGATGAACTCTGAGTCAAGGTAATAGGAACTTGCGGGATCCCGGTTGTTTGAAGAGGAAAGTTGTTGCAAAGTAAACCATCCGGTTAGCAACATTTAACTGTTTATTACACTCAGCTCTCCCCGCTGGGACTTGCAACTGCTCATCAGCAGGAACAGAAAAAGAAAGAAAGAAAAAAAAAAAAAAGAGAGAAGGAAATTATGACAAAAATCGTAAGAGAAATTGCTTGTTTTATCCTTCAGGAACCAGAGAGTAATGGATTCTGTTTGTAAACCTGTTAATAAAAGCACTAATTTTGTAGTTTGTTTCAAGAATCTGCTTCGAATACTGCAATCAAACTCGCCATAGAAGTAGTGCATCACTTGTGTGTAGTGCTCAAGGCACCGTCTATGCTGGCAGAGTTAAGGGCATGGGATAGGCTATGTTTTCCCAGGAACACTGAGCTAAGCAGCCTTTTTGGAAACTCTGTGCATCAATATTACTCCAAAAATAGTATTATTAATCATAACAACACTGATTGGGTCACGAGGAATGGCTGCAGCAGTGTGTTCAAGAAGGTTGGAGGGGAATCGCCCCTGGATCTGTACGTAACCCTTAAGGTTTTGAATCCTTTCTTCTCAGCATTCATCTTTCATTTTATCAGATGGTAGAGATAGATGACTGGGGAAGGACAAGAAATATAGGAACCAATGATAAGAGTCCACTAGAAAATAGAAACATCCTCATTCCTGCAGGCAAAGGAATATTTACAGCTGATGCATCCATCAGCTTCAGGCCAAAGAAATGACAACAGAATGGAAGGTGGATGTGTGGCTGTAGAAAAGTATTAGAGGTTTTATGTGCTAACATAGCTTATTATTTATTATTAAACTTTCAGCTGTGGTAGAATATGAGAAAGTATCTATGGAATATAGAGACAATTCTGTCATTGCAGACAGGTTCTTTCTTTTTCACCTTCAGACTGATTGTACTTGGTTTGGTTGAACTTTGTGAAAAATCTTGAGATTTCTGTAATGAGCCATTGCACTTTAAGGAAGAGTAATTGTGCTTTTCACCTTGGAGAAGCAAAGATATCAAGAATGTATTTAAGGTGTATTGTGATTGACATTTAGTTACATCCCAGGTTGTAAAGGTGTCAAAATCCACATGGGGTTGGCAACAAGAATTAAAGCAACATGTTACAGCAAATTTTGTCTATGGCCATTGTTCTGTCCTCTAAACAAGTCAAAATGTGTAAAGACAACATGTCAAGAGGATGACTATGTATCTGTAAATACGGGCTAATTATTCTCTCCATTCATTGAGAGGTGTCTCAGGCATTCATTTGACAGTGGGCTATTGGATAATGCAGAGGATTTGCCAGCAGGATTCCTGGGGTCTATTCCTGATTCTTGCTACATGATTTTTAGGCAAATAATTGAACCTATCTGTGCCTCAGTTTACCCATCTGTAAAATGGGGGTAATAATACTTACCTACCTCACAGGGGTGTTGTCAGACTTTCTGGTTGCAAAGTGCTATAAGGGAATGAAACGTATTCTATAAGTATTATAATAATAATCATGCTCTCTTGCCCTTTTAACCCCATGTCTATGGTGTATAACATAGGGCTGTTCCTCTGGAGATTTTGTTGCCTTTAAATCTTGTATGTAATTAGATTCTAACCTAAGGGAACTACTCTTCGTTCCTTAAAGTGAAAACACTCTTTATTCTTTCCTCCCTCCTCACCATCCTTTCCCCTCACCCCCCTCTACCCCAAAAAAAGAAAATTGCTCAAGGCTTCTCAAATTAGAGAAACTTTATACGGATTCCCTGTGTATTTATGCTGTAATCTTATTCTGACTGTACATATCACCCAGAAAGAGTATGCGATTTTTATATTTATATGCATATACACACACACACACACACATATACCCATACCTATATAAGTATATTGTGAGTTTATAGAGTGACTGACACTCAGAGGACATGACTTACTGATTAAAATGTTTTGTTCTCAGTGGGATTTATTGATCATTAGAAATGAGCTGCTGCCTATAATGAAACTGTTTAATTAGGAAATAGTACATGCATTACCTGCTGAACAAGCATTTTATTGGCTGACAACTGGTAAAATTATTTTCCTTTCAAAGCTTTGGAATGAAAAAAAAAAAAAAAGGAGGAAAAAAGCTAAGAATTAAGAGGATTTCTTATCTAATTTTTACCATTCGATACGTAATATTCAAAACAAGCAACAAAAAAGTCATCCTGCACATAGCAATGCTGTGCTGATCACTGTTTTACAAATACTTTAATTATTTGCAACTTAAATTCAACTTGTATTCTTAATAAGAGTGTGGCCCTGTGATGAATGGGATGCAGTGCAAAGATAAGCTGGCAACTGGTCATACTAGAGAAGAGCTCTTCCTCGGGTCATTTCACTCATGCGTTGAACATTTCATTGCCATTGCTGTGAGATCCTGTAGTACTACTGCAATATAACTGGTTCTGGTTTTTACCCAAAATCTGTTAAAAAATAATGGTCGATTCAAAAAATATATATGAAATTAGGTCTTAACTATAGGTGTTTACAGTGCGACTTTCCTAGAAAAAAAATGAATTGTAAATTATTTTCAAAAGCTTTGTAACAGGAAGATTGCTTTTCCATTGGGTTTTGAATTTTGTTGAACATTTATTTAAAGCTGAAGAGAGAATGGTATCTTTGTATGGTATGCAGAACTCCCCTCCAAAACTTCAGATAGCCTCACTTGCAGGTTTTTATTAATGGAGATGCCAATTTGTACTCAGCAATGATATGTCCTCCCAGTACAGTGACTTAGTTAAAGACACTGACTTAATAGTTGGCCCACACTGTCTATAAGCATGAGTGCTACCATTTTTTATGTTGATTTGTTCAATAAAGGCTACCACGTGAATCACTCAAGCTACGAAAAGAGCAAGGAAAATATCAGCCAATATCATAGGACATATTAAGCTGTTTGTACCTGGAAAAAAAAAAAAATCAAGTTTATTATGTTTCTTTATTAAATAAATAAGGATAACAAATATCTTCTGTGTCAATTATTTTTTGTTATTTTATTTATGTGACTTCTCTGGCACCTTCAGCACCTTTGTTTGGGAAATGCATGGTGACTTTTGTTGGTCAGTGAAGACCCCTCCAATTCATCTTTCACTGTAAGGCTTACTACAGGGTGTTAAAGGCTTGAGCCAAAGCTTGTTGACATTCATGGAGAATTTTGGGTTTAAGAAAATAATCAATTTACTTAATGGTAGTATTGATTTATATCCACTTCAGTTACACAGATTTGGCCTTTGTTTGTTATTATTGTATTGATTATATACTAAAATGGCCACTAAACAAAGGGCAACATCCTTCCCAAATCTTGACTTCCTCAGAAATGGGAGGAACTTCAAGGGGGACAGGTGGCCACCCTTGGAGCTCTTCCCTTAGCTCTTAGAATCATAGAATCACAGAATCATTATGGTTAGAAAAGATCACTGAGATCCCCAAGTCCAATCCCAATCCGTCCCACCATGCCTACTGCCCATGTTCTCAGTGCCACATCTCCACAGTTCTGGAACGCATTTGGGGTGATCCCACCACATCCCTGGGCAGCCTGTGTCAATGCATTACTATTCATTCTGAGGAGAAATTTTTTCTAAATCTTGAAAACGTGAAATTTCCAGCTTGAAATGTTCCATCCTGAAGATATCTGAACTCTGATCTTTTCAGCACTGAGGGAATCAGTGTTATCTCTACGTTATCTCTATGCACCAACTTAGTTACCCTGTTTCAATGATCTGAATTCTGTTTAATCAGGGAAAGTTTTGCAATCACATAAAAACAGAAGAAGACCAAGCTGGTTTCAACTGAAGTGAAAGAGTCCAATCAGTCCTCTGAATTAATTTAATAAAATCAGTTTATAGCAATATTTTACATTAACCTGGGACAGAGTGACCTGTGGGAAAGACTTTCGGTTCTTTTAAGTAAACATTTAAAGGAATGTGTCATGTAATAATATCACTTCTGAGTAATCGTGTATAGAATAAATCTGGTTGAAGTTTTTTCAGCAATGTACTTTTGGTTGGAAGGAGCCATTTATTGAAATAAAAACTTTCCACACAGACATGTCAGGTTGACAAGGAAATTCCTTGTTATAATTTGTCATCAGAGTTCCCACGGAAAGAACATTCAAAGTATAATCCCTACTGTGATGATTTCCATTGGTAGATTGTTACCAGAACCACTTAGCTTCTCTGTATGTTCTACCATCACTGTGCTAGGGGCTCATTTAGGTTATGGGACCCTCCTCCTTTTTGTGCAGGACTTGGGGAAATTTCTAAGAGGTTCACATGTTTCCTTTTTCAAGATGAAATTTCATAGAAACATTCACCTTTTTTTTTTCCTATCAAAGTGATTCCTTATTTTTCAAACCTAACAAGGAATATAGAGGACAGGCTCTTAGTTCCAATTTTTACAGTGTTGAATTTGTTAGTTTTTTCCTTCCTTCCTTCCTTCCTTCCTTCCTTCCTTCCTTCCTTCCTTCCTTCCTTCCTTCCTTCCTTCCTTCCTTCCTTCCTTCCTTCCTTCCTTCCTTCCTTCCTTCCTTCCTTCCTTCCTTCCTTCCTTCCTTCCTTCCTTCCTTCTTCCTTTTCTTCCTTCTTTTTTAATTTAGTGTGTGTGTGGTTGTTTTTGTTGCTGTTATCTTTAATAAAGTTGTGTTGATTGTCATATTCTCAGGGCTACTAAATCAAACCTGTTTGAAATCTGTGAGATCAGAGTCAGAGACTGCCATCTTCAGATTCATGCTGTGATTTTGCAGTGGTTTCTGCAAAATTCCTTTTTATTTTTGATGCAAATCAGCTCAAAAATATTAGGAAATACGTGTGTTTTGGATGGACAGTAAGAGCAGTGGGAGCAGGAAGGAAGGAAGGAAAGGAGGGAGGGAGGGAGGGAGGAAAAGGAAAAGGAAAAGGAAAAGGAAAAGGAAAAGGGAGAGGGAGAGGGAGAGGGAGAGGGAGAGGGAGAGGGAATAGGGAAAGGGGGGGGAGGGGAGGGGAGGGGAGGGGAGGGCGGAGAAAGGGAAGGGAAGGGAAGGGAAGGGAAGGGAAGGGAAGGGAAGGGAAGGGAAGGGAAGGGAAGGGAAGGGAAGGGAAGGGAAGGGAAGGGAAGGGAAGGGAAGGGAAGGGAAGGGAAGGGAAGGGAAGGGAAGGGAAGGGAAGGGAAGGGAAGGGAAGGGAAGGGAAGGGAAGGGAAGGGAAGGGAAGGGAAGGGAAGGGAAGGGAAGGGAAGGGAGGAAAAAGAAAGAAAAGAAAAGAAAAGAAAAGAGAAAAGAAAAGAAAAGAAAAGAAAAGAAAAGAAAAGAAAAGAAAAGAAAAGAAAAGAAAAGAAAAGAAAAGAAAAGAAAAGAAAAGAAAAGAAAAGAAAAGAAAAGAAAAGAAAAGAAAAGAAAAGAAAAGAAAAGAAAAGAAAAGAAAAGAAAAAAGCCCATTAAGCTGTAAATGATATGGCTGCTTGTGCATGTTACTTCTTCCAGCTAGCGGTGAAAGACAGGCCTCACTGGGTGAAGAACAAACATGGAAATCCTTCTGAATGTTTACATATTGCAAAGAAATAGCACCCATGTCAAAGGGAAAGCATGTGAAAGCAAATAGGTCAAGGGGAATAGCTATTGGCAGCAAGCAAAAAAATGCTTCGGAGTCAAACGTCACTGATAACCCCGTGAGGACTGGAGGTGTTGGACTGCAGCAAAGGCACAGTTTTGTCAGCACCTCCACACGAGCTATTTTAGCAATCTGACAAGCCTCTGAGCGGCTCCTGGGCTATGCATTCACACTACAGCGAAGTTTCAGAGGCAGCTTCCAGGGTTGGCCAGATCTCTGTGCTCACCCTGCTTGTTGGTGGGCCATGAGGTTGTGCAAGCCCATGGCATTAAATGGTCTTTGTGCCTTGGAAATTAACTGTACTGAGTGCCACACAGTAGAGAGCCAGTACTCAAATGTCACTGGAATGCCTTGAAATGTGAGATTTTTATTTAAAAGGAGAATTTTTGGATTTTTTTTTTCACCAGAACTTCAAGGATACGTGCTATATCCAATCCTGGGCCACCCAGTACAAGAGAGAAATGGACATTCTTGAAGGAGTCCTACATAGGGTCACTGGGATGATCAGCAGACTGGAACACTTCTCCTGTGAGTAGAAGCTGAGAGAGCTGGGACTGTTCCATCTGGAGAAGAGGAGGCTCAGAGACATCTCATCAATGTCCATAAATACCTGAAGGGAGAGTGCAAGGAGGACAGGACAGAGCCAAATTCCTGTCAGTGGTGCCCAGTGCCTGGACAGAGGCAGTGGGCACAAAGTGCAGCACAGGAGGTTCCCCTGAACACCAGGCAGCTGTGCAGGTGATGAACCCTGGCACAAGGACCCAGAAGCCATAGGCTCTCCTCCTTGGAGATGTCCAGGAGCTGCCAGGACATGGAGCTGGGCACCCTGCTCTGCGTGGCTCTGGTGGGGCAGTGTGGGACCAGAGGCACCCAGAGCTCCTGCCACCCTCAGCCGGTCAGAGATTCTCTGGCCATGTTTTCAAGCTTTCTGCTTTTCTGCCAACTACACTAGGAAAAAAATTAAGGATTTTAAGGCAAAAAGAGCAAAGATTGAGCAAGTAAGGATAAAATCATGCCAAGTGGCGCTGCAAGGAGTTAAAATTCTGCCCTCTGCTAAAAGGTGACTTGAAGTGCATACCTCTGTTTTCAAAAGTCAGTGCTTTCTGTGAAATCCTGGTCACACTAAAGCCTAAGGGAATTGAGCAATTACCCTTAAGGGAGCCAGGTTTCTAACCTTTTTTTTTTCTTTTTTTTCCCCAAAAGGCTGTTTCAGTTGCTCACATTTGTCTTAATTTCTAATCTCTTCAAACCTGCAGACCAAGCGCAAAGAAAATGATTTTCATTTTTAGCTCAGGGACAAGCTGTGCAGGTGAAGAGAATTCATCCAGAGAACGCAAACCTGGAGTGATGGGTCTCAATGTGACATCAGACAATCCAGCCCTTGGTGGGTCACATCCTGGATGTCCCCAGCTGGTGCCATTGGGTCCAGGCAGTATGGAGGTGATCTGGATGTGCTCCTGCGATGGGATTCACCTCCCAAAAAGTGTAATAAAGTACTGAAGATTCAGTGAGTCAAAAGATAAAGAGAGAAAGGCACAGAAAATAAGATTCGTAACATTCATCATTCTGGTTATAAAACTCGAGGTTGTGTTGGGGGACCTGCATTTAAGTCTTCTTTCTGCTCATTATCAGAGGAAATCCCCTTTGAAACCTGTAATATTCAGCATTAATTGCTGCTTCCCTTTTTCACAGTTTTAAGCCACGTAGTTTCTCTCCTTTCCAAAGAACAGAACACAACAGAAAGATGGATGTTGGTAGAGGGTAAGAAAGAAAATTAAAAAAACAAACAAACAAACAATTTCTTTATTGCAAGGGGAAGTCAATCAGGTGTGATTGCCCAATCAGCCAAGCAGGAGTCAAGTGCAAGCTGTTAGGATAAAGCCCCAATCTGACCCACTGCCCACCCATGCTCTTGCCCTCCACCATGAGAAGATCTTGCACTTCACAGGTGTGCTGGAAACAATAAGCCATGAATATCACAGAGCTTATTTTTGGGCAGGGTCTCAAGGACCTAACAGCTTCAGGGTCCAGAGCATGAACTCGCTACCCAGCAGCTGTGATCTCCTCACACCTCAGACTCTGTGGGAAGATCAGCCCAAAGATTAGTCAGCCTTCACATTCTTGGAGTGTTTAGCATTGAAACACTTCGGGGTATTGACAAGGGGAAGGTGAAGGGCTACCCAGGCTCCAGAAAGTGGTAAACATGGCCCCTGTCCAAATCTAACAGGAGTAGTAGGGCTTTATAAGGTTAGACATGACACAGGGAGTGAGGGATGACGTGTTAGCTTACACCTCTCAAGTCAGTTCAGTGTTGCAGTGTGTATTGGGAAGGGTGGACCAAGCACATCCCTTGACACTCAAAACAAGTCTTCCTGCTTAGTTCCCTCTTTAGGAAATTTATTTCACATACTCAGATCTGGAGATGAGAAAACCAAGATTTGTAGTAAAACCATATTATCATGTCCATGAAGGCAACCAGAGTGTATCTTTCTGAGGGATTTGTATTGGAGAAAACTCCGAGTAAAGTCAAGGGGGACTCTCCAGAGGGGGAAAAAAATGAGATTAAAACTTGATCCTGTAGGAATCTTTTTCCCTGATGATGTTTGTAATTAACAATCCGAGCTTTTGTGATCCTCTCCATTCCTAGTGTAGGTAGCTGAGTGTTGTATGTATCACAGTTCTGGTCTCAGAGCTGCGTCCAAATCCCCGAAGCCTGAAGTTTAAGGTCCTTACCCAGCTCTAATTTGAGAGCTTTGACTCTCACACCAGCTGACTGCATGGATTAAATGCATGTAAATACCTTCATAGTGACTAGCAAAACATACTCGTGACACTATCCTAAATTGGGATGCTCTCTCTCCAGGGATGTCAGTTTGATGTTATCGCCTACTCAGCAAGTAAGTCCCTTTATTGAAGGAGGAAGACCTCATGCTCTCCATGATGCCCACTCATAACAAGCTTCTTTTTCCTCTAGGTCTGCATTTGGCTCTGCTTTGCCATCATTAAAGTTGGCTTTTTAAATGCCAGGGCTCAAAGATGCAGTTAATAACGCTTCGATATCATCTCTATTTCAGCTCAGCCTGCTGTGAGTCACTCTGATGTTTGCACCTTGCTGCTCCTTCTCATTGGTCTACAAAGGAGTGAGGATGAGAAGTTCCATAACAAACACTCATCTCCCTTCTGAGCTAATGGGGTCAGACAGGTCTGCCTGCAAGATACAGATTTCCTTAAGGGCATCATAAAGAGAAGAGACATGAGAAGATGGACCTTTCAATATGACTCCAAAGTTCATTAGATTATAACATTTGCTCTACATCTGTGCACAAGGCAATGCCTCACATCCAGCATGAAACCCAGGATTCATTCCCTTACCCCTCCAAAATGGTTGAGGCTTTCTACATGTGCTTCAACTGCTAGTTTTCTGTTTGTAGAGAGAGAAATTATTCCCAAAGAACATTTATTATTACTATTATCATCATCATAATCATTTACTTCGGCCTCTTGCCCAAGAGGATATGTAGAATGGCAGGTCTAACCTCTGATTCCTCTGAGCAAGGTCTCACTTCCCAACCTGCTTAGCTGGAGCAGTCTGAACCCTGACAACATGTGTGGGAGGTGCAAACAGACCAGATGAGAAGTCTGGGAGATCTTTCACTGTTGACAATTCACAGTAGCCTGCCAGACCAAGCTCCATCAATGCCTCAAGACCTGCCAAGAGGAAAAACAGCTTTTGGGAAGAGAAACATATAAACAAAAATGGATAACTGATGATGGGAGAGAATCAGTGAGAGAAGGAAAGAGGTATGAGGGTATAGGTGTATTTGTGTGTGTGGTATGGATGGGAACATCCCCAAAACAGACATTTTGACCTCCTTCAAACATTTTGAGTTTATGAATACTATATGTTTATTAAGGGAATCTTTGGCTGCAGGCATCATGGTGAAATTTCATGCCAAATACCAGACTCTGCAGTTTTCTCTTTGAATATGCTGCTTCTTTAACAGTTGCTACCACTACCAGAAAACACCCAAGGACCAAGACAGTAACTCTGTGGTCCAGACAAAGCTATGCCAGCACTGAGGTCTGTGCCTGACAGTGTCTTGTTTCACAGTGAAGGAAAATCTCTTTGACACACAGCTCATACACCTGGGGAGCAACCCAGGGAGTTCCCCAGCCAGGCTGCTGCTCCATCTGTTCAGCCCTGATGAAAATCATTTCTGATTTGTTGAGTCATCAAAAAATATGTGGTATATTCTGCTTTGAAAGCTTTCCCTGGTAGGGCCCTAGAAACAGGGAACTTTAGGGAATGGATGTCTGAGAACTGTGTTTCTACATTCTGAACTCCTGAGGACATCTGTCTGAGCCAAAGGAAGCTCTTCATTTTTAGAGGATGGAGAAGGAAGGCTATGTTATACTCTAAAACTGAGTGCAATGAACCCAAAACCACAAAAGGGCTCAGTTACATTCACATTACAAACTGACCACAAAATCTAATATTGGTGGAGTTCATATGTCTGCTGGCTTGCAGGAAGACGACCACAAGGAATTCAGAACATGGTCTGGCTGCTGCTGCCCCCAGTCTTGGAGAGACAACCTGCTGGGTTGGAGACCTGTCCCACACACCTGGCAGCCCAAGATGTGTTGCTGTTATCTTTGTTTCCAGGGAGTGATGGAATAAGACACAGGGCTCCATGTAGTAGAGTCAACTCATCTCTCTGGTGATGGCAGTGCTGTCACAGGACCCAAAGCCAGAGTGAGACAAATGCATCTGACTCAGCAGTAAATCAGCTCCCCCCCCCCCCACACACACAGCATGACTACTGCTGATCCATAAAGGATGCCCTGGGCATCTCTCATAACAGTAGCTGTCCCTCTCTTCAGAGCAGAGAGGCATCTAAGAAGCCTTGGTATGTCTCCTGCCACACTCAGCAGGAAGACTCAAAGTGCACTTCAGGCTAAAAGTGATCTCGCGGTAGGGCCAGAAGGTTCAAGACCCACTCGTCCTTGTCACAGCACATTAAAAATGGGTAATCATTCAGCTGTGCAAAAGTAAAAGCTGCTTTTTTGCAGAGCAAACGTAATCTTTTGCCACAGATCAGTGTGAGAAACAGTGGGCAGGCTCCAGTAGTGTGCTGACACTTGGATTCTATAAAGACTATGAAGACTTCTATGGCAAGTCCCAGGTCTTTGGGAGGGGGATATAGGTCAGGAATTTCCCTTTTTTTTGAAAGATGCCTCCCGAGGAGCACTGCCAACTGCTATCCTCTAGCCACAAGGCAAAGGCAATCTGTACCTTGCTGTTCATGGATGTTGTTGGTCACGTTGATGTGCTCTTGGGAAACATCAGTGCCATTCTCCTTTTTCCCTCACCCAGGTCTCTGCAGGGAGCATCTGGCTCACTGCTGGTTGGTAGAGATCTCTGCCAGGGCTTCCCTTGATTTTCAGTGGGAGAAATACAGCCAGAGAATGGTTGTCTTTCAACAGCTGAACTAAGTTGCAAATTCAGACATTTTGACCAACTTTACATTAAACATTTTGACTGAATCAAAACTATATGTATGTTTATTAGGGAAATCTTTGGCTGGAGATATCATGCTGAAATATCATGCTCAAATATTGAACTTCACAGTTTTCCCTCTGCATACATTGTTTCCTTGTCTGCCTTCTGCTTCATTAAGTTTCAGGCTAAAAGAATTTCCTGAAGGTCAAAAAATATAATTTCTTTCAAGTACCACTCCAATTTGAAGATGTACCATGCCATAGAATCATAGAATCACAGAATCATTTGAGTTGGAAGGGACCTTTAGAGGTCACTTAGTCCAACCTCCCTGCAGTGAACAGAGACATCTACAGCTACAATATCCTGGAGGTGAAAGTCACTGTTGGCCACTGGGGGTTTTGCAGCACCTAAGAGGGCTCATGCCTGGCTTACTGCAGCAGTGAGCAGAGCTCCAAGCTCCTGCAGGATGGCACTGCACCGCCTTGGCTGTCCAGACCCAGCCTTGCTGCACTCTGTACGTCAAGCCCAGCCCTGGCCAACATCACACACATTTTTTGCCTCAGGTGGCTGATGCTGTAGAGAGCAAAGATCATCTAATACATCTTCAAATGACTGGAAATATTTTTATGCGCTATTAGCAACTGAGCTATATCCAACCACATGCAAATATGAAAAGGGGGATTAAAAAGCATCCTGCTGAGAAGCATCAATGTTCATTTACCTGAAGCCTGCTTTCCCTGTTGTAACAAATGTTGTCCTCTCTTATCATATTTGTTTTTCCCAGAGCAGCCTAAGCAAGTGACAACAGTTCTAAAGGATTTTGGTGGAAGTGATCATGCTTATAATCTCTTCCATAGCCTTCTTCTAACTACACGGTGATATATTGCCTCTCTGGATATTACTTGACTGTTAGATCATTGCAATCATGAGGACTTGCACTCTCATCTCTAGTTGTTTTAAAATATTCTCACACAAGTAACTGGCTGAACCATTTGTAGTTGAATTCAGCTGACAGTATTGCCCTTAAACAGACAGCACATGACTATTTGCTCTTGTACTTGCTATGAGCAAAGCACTGCAGGGTTAAACAGCTCCCAGTAGAATGGTCCAGCTCTGCACTTGCACCTCTCACTGTAAGAATGCCACCTCTCAGCTGCGCTCTGCTGTCCTGTTTATGCTCAGCTACAAAACATTTGCATTGCGACAGCCATTGCTGAGATGTGGTCACTTCTGGGAACAGAAGCAGCTGCTGTTTGCTGAGGCTTTGTGGTTTGGATGGTGGCTGGAGCCCAGGATTTTTTTCTGGTAACAACAGAAGTGGAGTCCACAGCCTTGTGTAGGCATGCCTTTGTAAGATGGATATTACATAGTTAAGGTGCTGGAGGCACCACAGACATGAGTACAGAGTCCCCCATAAACTGATTTATCTTCTTTCTCGGGTAAATGATGCAGCCCATTCTGACCTGCTGCTGGACAGTGGGCTTAAAACAAGGTGAGGTATGATGGGCTGTAGCCCTAGGAGATCCTGAATGGGATCCTGAGCAGCCTAATCTGGTTGGTAGCAACCCTAACTGTGGCAAGGTTGGAACTGGATGGGCTTTATGGACCCTTCCAACTTCAGCCATTCAGTGATTCTGTTCTATGATAATGGTCCTCATACACTTTTCAGACCCCCCACTCTTTTTCTGTTGTTTTGTTGTTGTTGTTTTGCTAGAGAAATACTCTCTTTTTGGTAGGAATTTAGGAAATGGTTGAGATGAGGTGTGAGTCCCTATGATCTGGATGTCCCATGGTGTAAGCAATGGGAACATATCACTGCCTGTCATCTCCCACTTTGGCTAAGATGCAGGTGGACACAGCACAACATCTGTTTTGCTAGATTCTAGAAATGAGAAATAAAGCCAGAAATGGTCAGAATGAGGATGAACTGTAGGTGTCCAACAGATTTTTTTCCAGATGGAAAGGATCCAGTTGGATCCTAGAGTAACTATGGCTTGTTTCTTGGTAAGGCAGCCAAAGGGGATCAGTGGTGGCACATGTCTCAAAGCAGACAATAATGGTCCAACTCTTGGTTCCACACAGGAACCCAAACCCAAACCCTGTGTCTGAGAGTGGTGCCCCAGTGCTCCATGAGCTCCAGCACTCAGGGCTGTGCCTTCTGCCCTGGGCAGCCCATTTCATGCCCACCACCCTCTGGGGCACAACCTTTCCCTCACCCCCAGCTGCTCCTCCCCTCATACTCCATGCCATTCCCTCAGGCCCTATTGCTATCCCTGGCAAGACCAACACATGAGATTTTCTGAAGCAGAGTCAGAGCAGATCTGGGGTTGTTAATATCCTTTCCATACCAAAATGCTAGGCACCGTCTTGGAGCTGTACCCAGCTCCCCACAATAAAGGCCTGCTCCACTTTTGTGGTGGCATTACGCTGCGCATGCCACAAAGCCAAGTCACAGCCCTGAAAAAGGTAATGAGACACCCAATATGCCAAACATGTGGTGAATCACAAAGGAACAAGAAGAAATATTCAATCAATCAGATATTCAACCAGACGAACAACACACTGACCATCCTGGATGCAGTATATCATCTTCCTCCCAGTGACAGAGCAGTGCCTGACAACTGTTACGGTCCATCAGTGACAAAACTCCGGCACACCTCCATCTCTACAGCAGGAGATGATTTGTTGCCACTTTGTTCTCCTTCACCTGATTTTTATTTATATTTTTGGTGGGGGGAAGGTTGATCATGAGCATCAGCACCATCACAACTGGCCCTGATGCCCGCCATGTGAGTGCCCCAGGGATGTAGGAGCACTGCCCACAGCCATCCCCCACCTGGCAGGGAAGGATGCATTTGTCAGAAAGCTTCCATTAGTTGTGCATTCCAGCTATAATCTCCCAGCCCAAACACAGCAGCATCTGCTTTGGAGCCAGTATTATATAACCACAATTGGCCTGAGCAGAACATGTTAAAACCCTGGGCAGGAGAGAGCCATTGATTCCACCACTCAAGAGACAGAGTGGAGCTGTTCTTTACTAAGAGCCTTTCTGTGACTATACAGAACTCCTTTTTCTTCCCTTTCCCTTCCCTTTCCCTTCCCTTCCCTTCCCTTCCCTTCCCTTCCCTTCCCTTCCCTTCCCTTCCCTTCCCTTCCCTTCCCTTCCCTTCCCTTCCCTTCCCTTCCCTTCCCTTCCCTTCCCTTCCCTTCCCTTCCCTTCCCTTCCCTTCCCTTCCCTTCCCTTCCCTTCCCTTCCCTCCCTCCTTTCCCCTGCTCTTCTCTCCCCCCCTTTTTTTCTTTTTTCTTTTTTCTTTTCTTTTCTTTTTTTTTTTTTTTTTTTTTTTTTTTTTTTGCAGTTTGCAGTTTGCAGTTTGAGGCTGTGCCTCAAACTGTAAGTATCCAAACATGCATCCAGTACCAGCCCATGCTACTGATCTTAAATTCCCAGCCTGGATAACATTAAGAAGTAAGAGATTGTTTAAAAAAATAGAAATAGTGACAGTGGGATTACAGGCAGGGGAAACTCCAGTGTGTCAGATCTGTTGAGAGGCTAAAAATATGTTCCCTCTTCAGAGAGGAGGAGTGACTGGCAAATAGTATTAATCTGAGACAGTCTGAAGCAGATAGAGGGATTATAAAGCGGTTCATTTAGGACTGCAGGATTCATTTCCAGTCACTCCTTTGCAAAATGATCAGTGACTCCCATGTATCTGACAGAAGGGCTCTGAAAGCAGTGCGAAGACAGCAGGGAGGGACTTTTGCCTGGTTATGCACAATTGCAAATCTCCAAGCAGAACATCATTAACTGCACTCAAGTGACAGCCAGGATTAACCTGGCTGAAACCAAACAGTACAGAAGTATGCAAGGCTGAAATCAAGTGCGTCCCAGAAACCTGCTAGGGTAATCTACCACATCAACTCAAGGCAAGGGAAGTTAAAAGGTTGAGTCCTACGACTCTACAACACTCATTCATTGGGTTTTACTTGTTTTGCTTTGAGAGATAGAGATGAGAGGGAATGTAGAAGGGCACATTTCTTGATTTTTGCTACCTGCTAGGCTGGGACCCAGCAGCACCCTCTGGTGACCTGCATTGCCCCAAACAGCCAGGAGCTGCTGAGATTGGTGCCTGGGCCCTGCAGGGCTTTTGCCATGACCATAATAAATCGTTCAAACCAGTCCACAGGGGGGAGGTCATGGAAAAGCGATGGAGGAGGAGAAGGAAGAAATGTGTGCATGGTTCTGAGGAGGTGGGTGAAGGTTACATGCTCTGGGCAGCCATCCCA
Organism: Phasianus colchicus; assembly: GCF_987193195.1. Taxonomy (NCBI): domain Eukaryota; kingdom Metazoa; phylum Chordata; class Aves; order Galliformes; family Phasianidae; genus Phasianus; species Phasianus colchicus. The sequence goes on along the minus strand of NC_143441.1, from coordinate 47,868,590 downwards.
TGTTGGAGAGCACAGAGGCATGTTCTTGCGCAGGTTACAAGAGAGATGCCTCAATTTCTGCTACAAGGAGGTAAAAAGGGATTATTGCTGCTACACCACTTGCAGGGACATTTGCTCAGTTGCTGCATCGGGAGCTTGTGCTGTTGTCTTATTTTTCCCTATTTTTTTCCCACGTGCTCCTAGGAAAAAGAATACAGCTCCATTTCCTCACTGATACCGTGTCAGATATGTAAAAACAGCAGTGTGATTCCTAATCAGTCTTTACTTCTCTCCAGGCAGAGGAAACCCTCTTGCCTCCTCATCCTCACACAATATATTCTCCGCTACTCCAGCCAGTATGATGTTCCTCTGCTCCAATTGGCCTGATCTCCCTTGAATTGGGAAGCCTGAAGCTGGACACAGTAACCGAGATAGGGCCTTAAAATGTTCAAGAGAAGCAAAAATATACTTCCGAGGGCATGTTGGCTGCTCTTGTCCTGTTACAGGCAATACGTGATAGACCTTTGTTGCTGTAAGGGATGTCTGTAGACTCCTGTTCAACTTGTTGCCCACCATGGTTCCATCTGCAAAGTCAGTCCTCAGCCAGTCCTGTTATTTGGAGTTATTCTGTCCCAGATGCAGAACTCTGCATTAGCTCTTGGGGCACCCTGTGGAGTGTTCATATCACCAGCTGAATTGTAGTCTTCTCCTCCAGCTGTTTTCAGTGCAAGTGATAGCTGGCTTTTAAATAACATGTGATATCTGGTATGTATGGCTTCTGAGATTGGAAAGCAGGAAATTCAAAAAGGTCCTTGATTGACTCATAGGGTTGTGCCTCTTCCCTTTGAGGTAACAACAACAGATTCCCAGTAAGCACATTAACTAAAGGATGAGAAGAAACCTGGCTTTGGACGTAGTTAAGAGAATACTCTACAACACATTTTTTGGTAAAGTCCAGACCTATTTCTCTGTATCCTAAGACTGGTCCAACCAGGATTTTTAAGGAGCGCTTCATCTTCTCCTTGCCATGCGTGATTTGGGAAATGGAGATGCACTGTACTGGTGGTCCTGTTGACTTCAATCTCCTCAATATGAGCAAGGGAACAATTCTGTTTTCAGGAGCTGATCTGGGACTACGCTTTGATGTGCTGCTTTCCCCTGGTCAGCTATCAGGTGTTAAGTAAGCAGCGGTTAATTCTGACTGACAGATCTGAGAGCAGGTTAAAGTTTCATCATGGAGTTTAGCACATTGCAGTAATTTAAAGAGATCCTGAACAAGATCATTTCACTCAAGCAAGTGATCATATTGGTTTTGCACTCTTCTAATGTCTTAATCTTTTTTCCTTAGTCTTTCTTAGTCTGTTTACTTTGGGAAAAGGAGTTTACTGTACACTTTCTTACCTTCATTAAAAGCAGAAGCATCATGGAATCATAGAATATCTTGAGTTGGAAGGGATCCATAAGGATTAGAGAGTTGAACTCCTGGTTCCATAGAGGACCACCAAAAAATCAGACCATATGTCTGAGAGAATTGCCCAGATGCTTGTTGAACTCTGGCAAGCTTGGTACCACAAACACTCCCTGGGGAGGCTGCTGCACTTCCTGACCACTGCCTCATTGAAGAACCTTTTCCTGATATCCAATTAGCACATCTAGGCTATGATATTAGGGGACCTCAAAAACCATCTAGTCCAACCCCTTGACATGGGCAGAGACACTTCATCCAGATTAGGTTGCACAAAGCCCCATCCAGCCTGGCCTTGACAAAACTTCTAATCTCCAAATTACAGTACTTGCACTGGGAGTATGATGCAGAGAGGCTTAAATGGCCCCACTGGAGTTGGCCAACAATTGCTGGAGCTCATTCATTTCAACTCATCCATTTGCAGTCATCCTACAGGAGTCATGTACTCAAGACAAGCAACATCTTTAGGTCAGTCCACTTAAAAAAAATGCTCTAACTGTTCTCCCTTGATTACATGTGACAAATAATTTGAGTTCATGCATATCATTATCATCAGTGCCTAATCTCATTCGTCACTCTTGACACACTTGTGAGCTAAGTCGATCAACTCGTGATGTTCTTAATGAAGCTGTGCAGAAGGGATTTTTCAGGGGCCAGTGTGGTTATCATCTCAGGGTGCTCAGACAGTGGGACCGAGATAACGTGAGTGCTTTTTCTCTCCAAGCTCAGCTGTCCACAGAAGAGAGGCTTTCACTGAGTTGTGAACGATGAAGCAAAATCTTTTGTTCCAATTAATATAGAGCTGACTACTGTGTGGGGAACTCAAATCATTCCTTCAAGTATGAATTTCCATACAGCTGCAGAGGGATGTAATCTGCCACTGTGCTGCCAGGTCACCTACCTCCAGTAGATGAGATGTGGATGAGGTTCACATGTGAGTCAGTGCTGGATCGGCAGCTCAGTGGATTAAAGGACTTCAGCAGAAATATGCTTCCTAGAAAAATGTAGACTCCCTGGGTGTGCATCTTCCTGAGGAAGTACTCTTTTCTTTTCATAGAGACTCTTTAAATACACAATATTTAAAAGCAAACAAACAAACAAAATACCTAAAAATTTGTTTTGTTTTTTTTTTGTTTGTTTTTTTGTTTTTTTTTGAGGAAAATAAATAAAATAAAACAAGATTTCCCAGCATGGAGTAAATAAGAAGACAAAGACTTTGAAGTAAACATTACACTCACAAAGGGGAAAGCTGAAACTTGATTCTAAGCCCTAGCACTGGAAAGATGATTCACTGGAACTGGAATTTCATTCCGCAGGGAAAAATCCTATCAAAACTCTCTGTTCTTAAAAATAACACTTCTCCTGAAATGGCAAGATTTTCTTCTAACTTTTCAATTTGGCATTTCCTGGGACATAGCATTACTTATTTTCATACAGTGGAATAATCCAAGTAGAAATGGGAGTCACAAAACATGCTATTTCTGCTCCAGATATAAGCAGAAACATGGACACACAGTGCTTAGGTCAGCAGCCTACTTTTGCAGCTGGAAATGTTAAATATTATTATTTTGAGCGTGCCATTATTATTTTTAGTACATACTGTCCTACCACCAGCCTCACCTGTTTAACCTCATTTCCAACAGCTTGTATAGATGGAGGGGTATATACAGTCTATACCGACTGCAAGCTTTACACCTGTCTATTTGGCCATCTGCTTTTTATTTGACCTACAGGACAGTGTCTCTACAACTGTCTCTTTCCATCCATCAAGCATTCCAGTGCTGACTTGACCAACCAGAGAGATGAGTTTCCCAGTTTCCAGAACACAGGTCTTGGAGAATGGCAGATCTCCTGGCCAGATATGCCAGGATGCTCCAGGTGGACAGAAGAAAGGAAAACTTTTTTCACTGGGTTTAAGCAGAAAGGACCAAATAAAGCCCTGTTAGATGCAAAGTGCAGGGCCTGAAGCTGGTTTCCTGTCCAGAGCTGAGTGATTTCCTACTTAAAAGCTGATTAATCCAAATGCTTTTCAATTTAGAAGGCAGAGATCAATCAATAATTATCCCATTTAATCCCAACATAAATCCTTTAATTTTTTTTTAATTAAAAGCAGCGAAGCACCACTGGCTGGGATACACCAAATTGCATTAAACCCTGGAGTCCCAGGGGAGAGGCACAGGCAGCAAATTGTGCATGTGATTTTCCTCTTTCACTGCTGGGTTTAATGGCTGTTCTCTGCCTCCTGGTAGAAAATGATGAGCTTGGGGATGTGTCTGGCAATGAGCAAGCAAATTAGATGTTACTTCCAAGCAAGCGGTGACTCACAGACCAAAGTCTCCTTTCTGAAAGGAGAACCAGGAACTGGGACCTTTAGCAATTCCTTTCTTGCAACAGGGCTCATCAACAGAGATAGGATCCACAAGATTCTGAATTCCTAGCTTCATAGGAGCACTGTCTGGGCAACTCATAAATCTGGCTCTCCATTTAAGGAACCTAATATTACAGTATATGTCACTACCTGCAGCTTACAGCAGAAGTCTCTCCTCATGGCTAGCAATTATCACAGTGTAATTATGTCTCTAATCAATTATTTAAAGGAAACTGTAAAAATATCCCCAGAGCTATGTATTAACTGTCATCCAATTGTACAGCCACCATGCCAGTAAACATGGCAGGACAGCCACAGGGTGCATGGTAAATACCTTTGTTTGCAGCTTTAATTTAGCGGTTGAATTATGAACACCGCTTGTAACTGGTTCTCAGATGCGTCTCAGTTCTACCTCTGTTGGTCTGAGTAATTAAGCTGGAGTCACACCTTTCTTCTTGATGCCAAGGAAATCTTCATTAAATGGCTTTTCTATAAGCGTGCTCCCTCTACAACTTCACACTAAAGCTTAATTAAAAGTGCCACTAATTAAATCAATCTGGGTTGAACAGCTGAACATCTCTCCTGTGCTCCTTACCCACAGTAATGAGTCAGTTATGGGACATGAGTATATGGAAAGGCTCAGAGGCTTGCAAGATTGGAGGATCCGTTCTGAATATTAATTAATTAATTAATTAATTAATAATAATAAAGACTGCGCCTAATCCCCTTCCTCCTCCTTCAGCTCAGTGTGAACACTACAGAATTATCTGAAAATGGTGATGCTGCCCATCACACAGCAAGAGGATGACATATCCTTACTGAAGGGAAGGCCTTTCCATATGTTTACTCTCAGCAGATGCATCCGGTAGGAACAGCATCCCAGCATGACTCTCTGCAAGCCAGACATGAAGAGTAATGCTAGCAGAAGCAAATGCAGCCAAAGCCATAAGACTTTCCCCTCGGCTTTGTAGACCAGCTTTCAGTGTAACAAAACTGCAATTTTTCTCTTACTCTAATCTGACAGCATTTTAAAGATTTCTTTAGATTTCAAAAAGCTGTTTATATTGACCTAAAAAATGAGTTTGCAGCACTGTCCAGTGACAGTGATATCTTCGTTGGCAACCACAAAACTAGGGACTGCATTTATTGCTGCCTCTTTGCTGGTTCCGGTGTTCTGTTTTTGAAGCGTGTATAATTCAGACATCTCTGTAAAAACAGCCCTTCCTTTATTCTTGGAGTCTGAGGGTTTATTTTCTGCCACCTGTTCTTTGAAAGGCTTTGAATGAAGTGAAGTTTAATTATCCATAGGGGAAAAAAAAAAAAAAAAGACTAGTTATTTTCTGCAGTGCTCAAGGATTGAAATGATTGTCATTTCAGAAAATAAATGTCACACTTGGTGAAAGTGAATGTTGTGGGAGAGCTACACAGTGCAGACATCCCCTGAAGCACTAAACCTTACCTGAGATATGCCTTGGGAGTATTTTGGATGTCAGCAGAGGCTAGAGCATCTTTGAAGCTCACTGCTCCATGGACTACCAGCGGTGTGCTGAAGATCAGAACCCATTAATTTGAATGCTGTGTGCTGGTCTAGCCCTCACTCGTCTCTGCTGAGGAACATGATTCGTAGAATAGAATCATAGAATCATTAAAGTTAGAAATGAACACTAAGATCAGGAGACCCAACTGTCAACCCATCCCATCGTGCCCAATGAGCACATCCCTCAGTGCCACATCTCTGTGGTTCTTGAACACCTCCAGGGATGCTGACCATCCCATCTCCCTGGGCAGCCTGTGCCACTGCATCACCACTCTTTCTGAGAAGGAATTTTGTACTGATATCCAACCTGAAAATGCCTCTCTTGACACCTGGTGGGCCACGATGATGCTGCTTAACATGGCAAGTCATGTGCCGTAGTAGGCTCAGGCATGGGAATGTTTCAGTGATGCTCCTCAGCATGTCCTGGGGGAATAGCAGTGTTTCATCTGGCATTTCCATGTGCGTCATCTTCCTGAAGAGAAAATGTATTTAAAAAGAAGAATTCAAATTATATGGTGGCATCTCAGGCAATCACTAACATGCAGAAACAGAGCCCTGTACATTAGAGGAGAGATTGGGAATTGTACTGATGGTATTTCAGTTGCTTTTGAGATTGCACAGGATGGTGTGGAACAGCAGGAGTCACCACCAGAGCTGTGGCCAGGATCTCAGCCATAAGCAACACCTGCTTCCACCTGCCCTAGACTTTGGGTCTCGGCGTTGGTATTCCTGTCTCTTCCATCATTTCCTCCTCAGATCACTAATGCCCCAGGATTAACGATTCTGCCGGCTCACTTAGTGGCAGGGGAATGTTGCTGGGATCGGCTGCAGCTGCTGCAATCATGCTGGAGATACTCTGTAAACTCATTAGTTGTTATCAGCTTGGTACCACTTACCCACACAGAGCTGTCCTGGCAACACCGGCACTGGGTTTTATCAAGTGCCTTTTGGAACTACCAGCAGCAGGGTGGGTATTTTTGTCAGAAAAGATGAAGCACACAGAAAGCAATGAGGACTGAGGTGACTGCTGTCTTAACCCCATCCAGAATCTGAGCTTGGTCTCAACTGCAGCTCTTCCTCATGTTTGTGTGAATATGTAACAAAGAGCTCTGTGATACCTTGAGAGCACAGCTGTCGACGTCTGACCCTTGGACCTCTAAGGGATGCAAGGACAATTTTTAGTCCTTTTATACCAAAGCTTGTTAACTGTGGCAGAAGCAGGCTTTGACACAGAATTCATTAAAGCAATAAATCCACAGTGCTAGGGAAAGTCAGATCCACCCTAGATCCTTCCTTTGTCCACCCCAGATCCTTCCTTTGACCTCCATCCCATGGAGAAAAAACCCCTCTAATTGATGAGTCACAATGACACTACATGGAGTTGTGTCCATAACAAAGCCACATCGATTCAGACCCCCATGTTCAGGCAGTCCCCTGTGCCAAGGACAGCAGCGGTGCATTTGGTGATGGGCTGGGGAAGAGGACAAGCGTTAATACCTTCAAGCAAGGGTCACTTGAGTTGAGGGGGTTGGCAATAGCTATCCAAAGTTGTGCTGCTCCACTGCCGCTAGCGCTCCGGGAAGTTTCTCTGGGGTCTGTCAGAGAAACACCTACCAAATAAATGTCCATTACCAGCCTTGGCTGGCAGCCAGGGAACTGGGTTGTGCAGCTGCACACCACGCTGACAGCTTCGCCCTGCCCCTCCAGCCTGGCTGATTAGGGATGGCTGGGGGGAGTTATCCTGCAACACATGCCTTAATTGCAACATTAGCCTGTAAGAGGAGCCGGAGCATATTACCATTTAACCACAAATGACTAAATGCAATTTAAGAAGGTCACTATGTGTTTTTTCACTATTTGGAAAAAAAAAAAAAAAAAATCTAACAATACTGGGAAAGCTGTTTCAGATAAGATGTAAAGTTGATTTGCATCCTGGCACAGATATAAATCAAGCTACAGCAGCTCACAGTATATCTTTTTCATTTACCTCCTATCAGAAAGCCTGTGCCTATAGCTTTCAGGAGAGTCCTCTGTCCCTCCTCCTTGTTACATCATCCATAAATGCTTTTTCCTGACACTTGTTCCTATGAGAATAGAAACCTTCCTGACTGTTTCACAAATGCAAGCATCTAAAGCTGTATCACTACACAAGGCAGCTTTGAGTTACCTTGGTTCTGACACTTCCAGCGCCTTTTCATCTTTCAGGATCTATTCTGTAAAGTAAAAGAAATCTCTTCATCTCCATGTGTGAGTCAGTCTGCAAGGACATCAGCAGGACACCTCTCCTGGTGAATAATTATGTTAATGAGTTACACTTTTGGTATTTCTGGCTTTTACTCCTTTACTGCATCTCCTTTCAGGCTGGATATCACAATTTCTTCTAGTGGTGGTGCTGTGGCCCAGGGAGGTGTTGGGGTCACCATCCCTGGAGGTGTTCCGGAACTGTGTGGATGTGGCACTGAGGGACGTGGTCAGTGGGCATGGTGGGGTGGGCTGGAGTTGGATTACGTGGTCTTAGAAGTCTTTTCCAACTTTACTGATTCTGTGATTCCTTGATTATTTTGGGTTAAGCTGAATGGACATCCTTGCTATCTGAATTTATTTCTCTTGTTGACCCAGCATGGATTGCAGATCTCAGACATGGATTTTAAAGACGTAGAAAATCATCACTTTTATTGCTGCTGGGATGACACCTGCCTTCAGGTGAGGCCCAGTGGGTGCCACCACAGCTGTGCACCACATGAGGACAGGGGCTGACCTTCTCCAGGAGCTGTCTCATTCCTTTGTACCCTTCATATTTTTCTGTTATTAGGGAACAACCGTTCATCTTCCATTTTTTCTCATTTTTTCAGCATTTAGGATCATATTTTAATCACTAGACTCCCGAAGGCAGAGCTTTAAGGAATAGAAAACTATTGCAGAATAGGTAACTTAAGGAGCAAGCTCTAACGGAGCTCCGTCACTCATACTTCTCACACAGTCTAGTGGCTTCTATTTCTTCTCCCCTGATGAAGAGACTCCATTTTCCTGCTGAAGCGTTTTTTATCCCTTTATTTGGCGGCCACGAGGATTACTTTGTTTAGCAAGCAGCGACCATACTGAATTACCACACCCGCAGGCACTCGCTGCCCTTGTGCTGCCAGCATTTTCACAGGATGTGGAGGGAATTTTTCCCATTTTAACACTTGATACCGTGCTCCTGGTTTTACAAACATGCCAGATACCAATGCCAACACAAATATCTGATTTGCATTCGGTAACCTTTGCGTCTGCGCCTCCTGAGGATTCATTTCCCGACTTTGTATCGCTTTATAAAATACTTACAGTGAATGGACAGTAATACACAGATATTACTGCATGGAGCAACCATCCGATATGTAGTCAGGAGTTCAAAGAGGATTAAGGCTCTCTGGCAGCAAGCAAGCCGCATTACTTGTGTATGTAGAAACAGCCACAGCTGCTCTAACTTTTCATGCATCAGAATTATTTCAGTGTCAGTGCAGGATTGCTCTGTGGTCTTACCTCTCCAAAAGTTGTTGACCCATATTTGTTGTATTTTGAGGAATTAATGGTTCTGGGGTTAGGACAGGCATCCTGCCTAGCAGGAAGGAAGGAGCTGTTGGCCACTCGGGGTGCAAAACTTTATTGCATGCATACAAGACTGAATTCCAGGTCTCCATCTGGACACCTACTGCCTATACCACATAAAAGAGATGAAGGACTTTCAGGGCCACTGGATGCATTTTCTGGTATTTGGACTGTCACTTCAGAGAGAACATTTCTGCAGGCTCATTTCAGCTGTGTATTTTACTATTAAAAAAATAAAGCAACTTTCCTGGAATCAGAGGTGATAGTGCAGAAAGGAATGACTGTAGAATAAGGCTACTGGACAATAATGTGTGTTCAAAGGAGATGATATCTTGGAGCAGTGCAACAGCTTTTGATAATAGAAAAGCAGAATCATAGAATCACAGAATCACTAAGGTTGGAAAAGGCCACTAAGATCACCAAGTCCAAATGTCAACCTATCCCCACCATGCCCACTGACCACGTCCTCAGTGCCACATCTTCATGTTTCTTGAACACCTCCAGGGATTCCACCACCTCCCTGGTCAGCCTGTGCCACTGCATCACTTACTCTTTCTAATAAATTTTTCCTAATATCCACTCTGAGCCTCCCCTGGTGCAACTTGAGGCCATTACAGGCTTCTTGGGTCCTTCTATCTCCTGTCTCCAGAGCATTATTTAGATGCTTGAATATAGAACAGGGCGTCCAGAATTCAGACAGCCTCACAAGAAATGAAAACTGCCTCTTGCGGAATCCTCAATTATGGGAACAGTAGTTTAAACCTTGATTAACAATACAAGTTCCTGCTGGCTGTCAAGATGATTGGGGCACAGAACCTCTTGTTGTCACTTCGATGGAGCATTTCCAGAAAATGACTGCCAGGGGAGCATTGTCTCCCAGTGTGGACTTTCCCATGTGGGCTGGCAGACATTTTAATCTTCACCCTCCAGTCCTGGGGATGTGCCCCTGTCCTGCACTGCTCATTTAATTCTACAGTGCAAGTTTGCACTGGGATTTTTAAGCTAGAAATTTTTGCTCCCTCATCATACCTTCCACCAGAAAGTGCAACATGCTCATCATGACAGGGAAAGGAAATAACAGAGAATCTAAACTTTAATGGGATTAAACAATTTAGGCATGTATTGTGTTTATTTATCTTAAAGTCTTTAAGGCTGGATGAGTGAATGTTATTCCCTCTAAAGATGTTCACTTCTCTTTTGGCAGTGGGTAGTGTCATTGCAGTGTGGTCTGTTCTTTTTCTGTGACTTATCCAGGACTGAGATTCTTGTAAATGTAGATCCACAATATTTTTAATAGGGAAGTTTTCTCTATAACTCAGCTACCAGGCCTGTTCAGTTTTCAGAGCACAACCTCTAAAAGGCAGGTAGCCCATCTATGGACCTGCTGGGTTTCTCCACTGTGGAGTTTAATTCAATTTAACCATAGTGGTGAGGTTTCAGAGTATTCAAAGTTTATCACCTGCTTTAATAAAGAGGATCAACATGCCCTGACTAATGCAAAGGAAGGTTCCATCAGGGGTTAGAACCCCTGCATCAGATCAGTTCATGGCTCTGGGTATCTCACCTAAAACTGAGCGTGTCAGTCCAGAATAGCAACTCTTAACTCAGTGAAAGTCCATAGAAGCAGGCAATTTCAGAGAGCAATTCCCCTTGACACTCATATTAGGAGAAGACAAATCACCCTGTAGAGTTACCTATTTCTCTCCATTAACTTAAAGACAGCCTGGAGTGATAGTTCAGCTGAGGTCCCTTGGCTGAAGAGTCTCATCCTGGCTCTGTCCATGCTCTTGTGCTCTTGGGGCAGTTACAGGTGCATGTGACTGACATATGTACTGTGTCTTTCACATGAGATGATTCGCCATTCAGCCACCCTAAGACTATAAAGTCAAGTCCAAAGACTTTAGGGTCTGCACTCACGCACTACATGCTTGGACTCATACCTGCATTTTGTTATCTTCCCAGCCAGCTGAACTGCTCTGAAATGGCTTCAAAATTCAAGATTTACCCTTCTAAGTCTTGGTTTCCAACCAGTAAAGTGGGAATGATTGCATCCCTTCAAGGGTTTTATAAGGGTAAATATAATCAGGCCTTGAGAAAACCAGCTCCTGCAAAAGCTGTGGGGAGGGACAGCCTTAAAACATCTATCTGCCATTTTCAAGAGTGCCTCTGACAGGAGCCACTGGCATGTGACTATTTGGGAAAAGGTCAGCTCATACCCCAGGAAGAAAATTCTTAAATGACTTTGTTGAATGTTGCATTAAGTTTGTTGTGCTGCTTTTTTGGATTATGTAAAGTTGAAACTAATTTTTAACAGAAGGAAAGTTTTAAATCCCTGTATTCTTCCCTTGCTGTCTGTGAAGATAATCTTCCCACAGATAAGCCTCAGACAGATGTTTATCTTAAGCGCATTCCCAGGCTGGATAATACTGGAAAGTTGGAACAAAGATGTCGAATCACCTTATAAAAAGTCTTAATGTCAGTGCTCAGTTCTTTGATCCTGATGCAAAGCCCTTGGTGTGCTAAAGATCCAAATTAAATAATAAAAAATGTTGTGAAGAGCCCACTACGGAACTATACCCCCTGTTGACTATCACAGAGTCACAGAATGGCTTGGGGATGGAAGGGCCCTTGAAGATCACCTAGTTCCAATCCCTCTGCCCTGGGCAGAGTTGCCAACCCCTACATCAGGCTACGAGATCAGGTTGCCCTTCAATATCACATAGGATGTTCAGGGCCCCATTCAGCTGCCAATGACCACGAACACTTTAGCCACCTAAGATTTGAAAACAGCATCCCATAGCCCTGCCACCACTGGGCAGAGAAGGCCAAAGAAGGTAGATCTGGTCGTAGCAAGAGCAAGCCCTTGTGACCTTGGACACATAAGGATTTCTGCAAACAGCTAATAGGAAGGGAAGGAGGGAAGGTAGATGATGAAGAGAGAAGTATGAAGAAGTAGAAGACAGACAAGTTAAAAATAAATCGGAGTGAGACTGATTTATGCAAGATGAGAATGCAGGCTTATAGGCTAGGCTCATATAGGTATGTTGTGGAGAGAACAGGCAAGTGCAGGAAGGAGTTAAGTCATGTCCTTTTCTACCTGTACCTGTCCTGGTGCACTGAGTAGCAGACTGTGGCAGAATCTGTCTTAACTTGAAAAGAAAAAAATAGAGTATCTTAATATAAGTAATGAAGGAAAGAAAAAAATCTATGGAAATCACAGCTAAACCAAGAGCTGCCAATAATTCAATAGGGTTATATGCTCAGTATTCCAATTTAAAAGTTGCATCCCTAGCAGCTCCTTTAATCATAGAATCATGGAATTATTTGAGTTGGAAGGGACCCTTAAAGGCCATCTAATCTGGCTGCCCTGCAGTGAACAGGGACACCAACAGCTCGATCAGGTTGCTCAGAGCCTGGTCCACATTTAATGCTCAGAAGCAATACAGCACCACTGAAGGAAGTGCTGTCATGCCTGCATCCAACTCAGAATAGAATAGCACAAACATCACCTTAAAATGCAATCTTTTAGCTACGGTGAGTTGTGAATTGACTTTCAGCTTTCTTCCTGCAGCTGGCCCAATCTCACCTCACATTATTACCACAAAAAGAGCAAGGCAAACACTCATTACCTACAATAATGAAAGAGGACAAGGGAAAGCTTTTGCAGCTTGGAAGTTACAAACATACAGCAAAAATGATATCTGCCTTTACGGGGAACAATGCAGGAATAAGGTGTGAGGAGCAATGGGATTAGGCAGCCTTTCCCCTTGCAGTCTGTCCTTACTACTTGCCTAAAAAAGTAAGCTTTGACTGCATTGTTGGCCTTTTGAATGTCTAAGGCTATTTTCTGGTGAGTTGCATAGGACCCCTCATGCTCCTTACCAGTCTGATGCTCATTCTGATCTTGGCCACATCTCCATCCCAAAGCAGCAAGGAAGAGGAGGTGGGGGCATGGTTACACAGACCTGGCCATGTCAGTGCCCTGTTCAGATTGCAAAAAAGAGAGCAGAAAAGAGGAGTCAAGGGTCAGCCACCTACCCTCCCTCCTACTACATTTTGCAGTTCATCTGTAGACCACCTCTTACTTCAGTGTGGAAGAAGCTCATCGAGCTGTGTGGCTGCACATCCATCACATCCCTCTGCCTATAATGAATTTAGCGGGGGAGCTTGTTTTGATAGAAGAAGATCACAGAGATATGTTGGCAGGAAATGAGCAGCAGGGAAGTCTCCAGGCAGAGACAGAAAGGAGGAGGAGGTGTTTTAGGTAGCACCATGCACGTAGGTGTGAAACACATTGATTTTCCAGTTCCAAATTGCAGTGCACATATTTTAATTATACCTTCCTGAACTTACCCAAACAAAAGCCACGAGAAGAGACTTGTTCTTGTTGAAATATTTTTAAAATATGAGCTGGATTCTGCTTCTTATATTTTTGAGCTCTCAGAGTCGCAGCAGTGGGATGAGATTTTGCAGATGACACAACCACTTGTTGCATGCTAAGAGGGGATCGAGGCTGAGTTCACAATACCCACTGCAGGCAGATTTGAGTTTGCTTTTCCAACACTGAGCCAAACAATAAAAGATAAAATGATATAATAATGAAACAATAAAAGAAGCCCCATGGACACGCTGGTACTGGCACGGACACATGGTCCTACACTGAACTATGCAGGAAACACCAGCAGTGCAGAGAGCTTCTGTCCCCAGTTGCTGGGCAGTACTCCCTCTTAGCAGCACCCAAAATTGTCTCCCGTTCCCTCCTTAAACCTGAATGGACAATCTGAGATGCTTTTCTCTCCCACCATTCCCACAATAAATCATGGCTAGCTGTCAAGGCACCCAGCCCCATTAGGTCTCTGCACTCTCCTGCCAGCCTCATGGACATGGTTATATCAGGATGGCAACAAAATAAAGAAAGAAGCAAGCAAAAACTTTAGCCATCAACATGGTCTCTGTAGCTGCCTTGTGTGCTCTGGCTGTCTGGCCTGAAGCGTGTATACAGACTGTTTCCTAAGTGCCCTGATAAGATTGGGGCTCCAGAATGTGTTGTCCTGAGAATGCTTGCTGCTGTTTATCTGCCAGCTGAAAAACTTTCCAAAGTTTCCCGGCCATCAGCCCTGACACCACGATTCAGAGCAGATGACAGGCAGACGAGATACCAACAGCTTTCGTGCCTCGATGTGATACCAAAGTGGCTGAGAACCCAAAACCTTGTAGCGAGCTGTTGAGGCACATCTGCTGATGTGGTGGTGGCTGCTGAGACCAGCCACGGCTGTCTGGTGGCATCCTTTGACAAGTGTGGGACTCATCCCCTCCTGAGACCTGCGGCATCCTCCCACAGCTGGAGACTGGGAGGTGACTTTTGGTCCCGTGAGCCACCCTATTCACCCCTCTCCTCTCTTCCAGGCTGTCAGATGCAATTTATGTGGGAATTCCTAAAGCAGAGGGCTATAATAAAGTAGGGGACTGACTCTCTAGCAGCGTCTGTTGTGATAGGAGAAGGGGAAATGATTTTGAACTAAAAGAGAGGAGATTTAGACTGGATGTAAGGAAAAAGATTTTTACCATCAGGGTGATGATGAGGCACTGGCACAGGTTGCCCAGAGAGGTGGTGGATGTCCCATCCCTGGAGACACCCAAGGTCAGGCTGGATGGGGCTCTGAGCACCTGATAGAGCTGCAGGTGTCCCTATTCATTGCAGGAGGTCTGCACTAGATGTCCTTTAAGGGGCCTTTCCAACTCAAATGATTCTGTGATTCTATGATTCTATGACATATGCAGCATCAATTTCTGAGTGCGTATGTTATTCCAAGATGGTTGTGCTTAATGTGATGGATATGGGGAAGATGCCATTGTGGTGGGCATCACTGTTCTTCAAAGAACGGGCATTTCTAGTTGCCACTGGGTAGTTTGTTTTCAAGAGGAGGAGATCATCACTGAGTTTTGCCACCTTCCATCAACCTGTCTCTGATTTGCTGACATTAACTTGGATTATAAGCTGCTGAAGCCATTTATGGAGGGAAATAATTTGTGGATTTATTTTTTCCTTTCTCCAAAAAAAAAAACAAAAACCAACAACCCAACAACTGAGTAAAACTTAATCTTCTTACTGTATACATCCCTATAAATCCTTACATACTCAGCGGGGTGTTGTGCAGTTTAATGGCTTAATTAGTGAAGGTTTATAAGGCTCTTCTGATATCCCTGTGTGAAAGGTGCTGTAGAAGTGCAAACTTATATTTCTTCCACCAAGTTAAGAATAAGTAACCAATAGAAAATAGGTATTTATTTAGGTGAAGCATTTTATAACCCTTCCAGGGCTCAGGAAAACTCAAAGAAAAAAACAGACTGCTCAAAGAAAGAATTCAACCTCTCAAAGAAAAAATGAGACCGCCTGCTGCTCTAGCGATCATCTGCTGACAGCCCCGGATCTTTCTGGTAACCCATGTGCTATGGGAAGGGAAAGCATTTTCTACAAGAACCCAGTGTTTGTTAGCCCTACAGGGTGGTGAAATGTGCTTGGCAGTGGGGCTGCCCGCAGAGCCCCGCAGTTTGAATTCCAGACGCTGGTAGCACTAGAGAAACTGTGCAGAGAATCCGGACTTGGGGACTATTTCTGGAAGTCCCCCTCATCCCACAGGCTGAAAATAGAAATAAATGCCCCAGGTCCTTGGCGAGCAAGGTAGCAAAAAGTCCCATTGGATCAGGTTCCCACCTATGTAAACCCAGCTCCAGAGTCTGCATGGAGTTTTCTGCTTTCTTTACACTTGTGTATTTGGTGTCCATTAGTAGCAGGAGTTTTAATCAGCAAACGCAGTCACTGATTTTCCCATATGCATGCAGCCTTGTTCCATGTGTTTGCAGAGATGCTGAGGTGTCTAATCATTCACCCTGCTGATCTGGAATCTGGCCCATGCCACCACCATGCCTTTATTTCTTTATTCCTTCCTCAGGAAGGAAACCTTGGGGCTGAAATGGGCATTCTAAGAAGATATGAGCACAAAGGGTAATTGCAGGGGGAAAAGAAAGCTCTTAGGCTCACTGGAAGAGTCTGGGGACTATTGATGTGCTCTGTTTGCTCAAGGGATGCTGCTGGTGTGGAGAAGAGTGACAGGACAGGATCAAAGGTGAGCAACAGCTCCCAAACAGGGAAGGATGACAGAGACTGGGAGTCTTCTGCCTGCAGGGCAGATAAACTGAAGGAGGATGTAATAGAGGGGAATAAAATCCTGAGTGTCCTGGAAAAAAATGGATAGAGAGAGCAGCTCTCATTTCTCTGATCCTTGGTCTAAAGAGGTGTCAAGCAAGCCAACATGTGGTGGGTGGGAAGGAAATAAAATGATATTCTGCACCCTGTGTGCACTTCAGCTTTGGAGCTTGGGCTGCAGGACACTGCATAAGTTAATGGGGGGTTCAAAAAAGCAGTGGTGCAAAGTCCAGTATGTGAAGTGTCCAGAGGAAGCAGGGCAGAAGATTTGTGGCAACAGATGTGAGGCACCTGCTCACGTTTGTAGGCAAGGATGGGACACTGATCAGGAGAGGTGTCATGCTGGAGTACGATGGGACTTTTTGCAATTCTGTTAGGCAGCACGTATTTTCCAAAGGCAAGCCATTTCTCCCATCCATATACTCTGTATGGATGACTGTAAATGTAAACATTGCTTGACATTCATAAGGGGAAACTGTGTGGATGACTAGGCAGTTTATCTACTAAGTCTTAAAATAGTGTACATGCATGATGTAAAGCCCATGTGGCTTGTTGAAGAGTGCCCATGCAGTCTGGGCTGAGGACAGTAGCTGAACACAGGTTTCCTGGTTTTGATTTTATGATTCATATTCATCCTTAATCTTTGATATAACAGCATAAAAACATCCTTATGGATCTACTACTTGACTCTAGTCCTTCTGAAATCACTTCCAACACCTGAGGTCTTCAGCCTCCTTAATGAAGACCTGTTGCCACTTCCTTGACTCTTTCTTTTATTTAGATTTGCTGGACTTGTAAAATGTTGTCACAAAATGACTCTAATCCCACTCTCAGCCAAGCCTATGAAAATTTGACACACCACCTCTTACTTTGTTCCAGATCACCAAAGTGAAGAAGCTGGCTCTGAAACATGGAATACAGCAAAAAAAAAAAAAAGAAAAAGAAAAAGAAAAAGCTGATATAGCTCTAAATCCAAAGCTATCTTCAAACTGTCTTGGTCTTCTGATTCACTCTAGAGAGACTGAGCACCTACTTGTATCTTCAGAGTTAGTGGAATTTGAAGCAATCTAGTGCTCTGCTTTTAGCACAGGCAAAATTCAACAAATCCATCCAGTCTAGTACTTATTGTCTTGATTATATATATTATTTCCTGTCTTCTTACCTGACTTTATTTTCACTCTTTCATAGCATAGGCTTTTCAAATGCAGTGCTGGCGTTGCTTGCAATCTGCCATTGCTTCTATACCACATTGTCCCCATACATACTGAAATAGCACACTTCTTGTCTAACAAACACAATAATTGGGTTTTGAAACCACATTTAGTTAATGCTTCTGTATTTGAAGATCATTTAGGCCTCCCCTTTCAGCTTCAAAATTACAGTCCATCTATTTGTGTCTACTTTCTGCCTCAAAACACCTTGTCACTGAATTATTCCATGCTGGAAATTTCTTATAACTTATCTCTTCCTCTGGCTTGTTCACACTTGAAGGTCACAGTCCTCTGCCTCTGATATCACCAACTCTCATTGTAAAAAGAGTTAAAGTCCCAAACTGCAGCAGGAATTTGAGGAAGAAAGGAAAAAAGGTCCTAGAACAAAAGCTTTTTTTTTTTTTTTTTTTTTTTTTTTTTTTTTTTCCAGATAAACTATAGGCTGAAAAAGAGAGTGGAAAAGGTGATAAGAGAAAAGGAATGGGAGAGGTGAGTTACAGCTTCACACAGTGTGGTCACTGCTGATCAGAGTTTGTGGTAGCAAGCAGAAGCGTACCTCACATCTCACTTAGAATCATAGAGTCATGTTATCATTAAGGTTGGAAAAGTGTATTAAAGTAATCTAGTCCAACCACTAATGCATCACAATCATGCCCACTAATCATGTCCCTTATTGTTTCATCTACATATTTCTTGAAAACCTCCAGGGACAATGATTCTATCACATCCCTGGGCAACCTGTTCCAACTTGCACCCTACACAAGTTTTGGTGCTTGGTTCCCCATTTCTGGTCAATGTGGGGTTTCTTTAAGAAAATATGAGATGGCAGCCCTCATCCTGCCTATCTGATGGCAAGGTGCTCTACAACAGACCTCTTAAATGCCACTCACAAAACACTCAACTGAGCATTTGTACTTGGGATCAGACCCCCAGGCAGAGATTAAGTCAAAACACACATATCTTGTAATTAAACTGAATACACCTTAACAGATTTCAAATCCTTGAGTGCCTTTTTCATAAGGATCAAAGAAAAGGATTTTTTGGGTGAGATAAATGGAAGTCAAAGAGGTTGGAGACGGTTAACACTTTCTTTCTTGATGGTCTTACAGCTGGTCACACTCTACATCTGGCTGTGCTCAGCTGCACCCACATGTTCTGTTTCAAAGTCAAAATCAACCAGAAAAGCTTCTATTGTCCAGGCTGAGACTGGAATCCAAAACACATGAGGTACAATTTAATATGCCTCTTATTTTGCTGTTATTTTAGTAGCAGCTGGAAAAGGCAAGTATTATTCTCACAGGAAACATACACAGGTTACATAGTGCAGGTTGGAAATACATTACATCTAATTGAATTTCCTTTGGAAAAGCAAAAGCTTCACTGAAAGGTTGCAGTGTTTTGTCACATGTTGAAAATAATAAGCACTGCTGTGGGGGCTTTGCAAAAAGCCACAGCAGCAGTGTATCCCAAGCGAAACCATATCTCACGATGGCATATGATGCAGACAGTGATAGAGAAATTGATGGAAGGAGGGGATGCATAGATAAAAAGGGATTGGTGAATAGTAAACCTTAACCCAATACATCCAGTTTTCATCCAGGGAGCATGCCTGGTGCTGGGAAATGGCATTTCCCAACAGCACACCTGGTTCATCACATCTCTGAAGCAACCTGTCCATGCAGGACTATGCAGGAGACATCTCAGGTTGCTGTAGCAATTTCATTAAGTTCAATCTGAATTGAGCTGATTGCATCCCAAAATAGCAGCCACTAAGTCTTCATTCCCAACAGCCTGGCACAACAAGTGACCTCCAAGAAAATTACTGCTTGCTGAGTGGGGGCAGAAGCAAGCACCCACAGGCCTCACAAGCTGTGAATTTGCTGCCTTCTTCATATACATTTTTATTTTAGAGAAAAATTCAGTCTACTCTCTTTCATTCCAATTCTCTTTTTCTGGACTCATTTTAATGAATATTACTAAGCCATCCATGAACAGGGGATGCTCACAGACTGCAGTGGAGTTAGCTTTTCCATACAGTTTTCATATATTCATGGAAACGTAGAGTCATTTGAATTGGCCATCTGATCCAACTCCCCTACAGTGAATGAGGACACCCACAGCTCCATCAGGTGCTCAGAGCATCATCAGCTTGACCTTGAGTATCTCCACGGATGGGGCATCCACCACATCTCTGGGCAACCTACATTTGTCAATCCCAGGTTGGATGTCTACTGTCTCAAATCAACCATTTAATAAGCTGAAGCCAAATACCCCCCCAGTGAAAATTCCTCTTTTCATAAACAGCATCTGCTGAACTTAAAGATATGTGGGTGGATCACATCCTAAACCCCAGGTGACCACACTGTGTGCTGTTCACTGCTTTGTCTACACATCTCTACCAAGGCAAACCTCATAAAAAAATTCCCTTCTTTCAGTAGATAAGTACTTTTAGGAAGCTTGTCAAATTTTGAAAATACCAGATAATAGTTTGTTCATAGAATCATAGAGTCTTTGAGTTGGAAAAGACCACTGAGATGAGCAAATCCAACCCCAACCCATCCCACCATGCCCACTGACCGTGTTCCTCAGTGCCAAATCTCCACAGTTCTTGAACACTTCCAGAGATGGGGACTCCACCACCTCCCTGGGCAGCCTGTTCCATTATATTAGGACAACATGGTTTTAAGTTGAGGGAGGGAAGATTTAGGTTGGATATCAGGGGGAAGTTCTTTACAGAGAGAGTGGTGAGCTGCTGGAACAGCTGCCCAGAGAGGTTCTGGATGCCCCATGCCTGGAGGTGTTCAAGGCCAGGTTGGATGGGGCCCTGGGCAGCCTGGTCTAGTATTAAATAGGGAGGTTGGTGGCCCTGCACGTGGCAGGGGGGCTGGAGATTCATGATCCTTGAGGTCCCCTCCAACCCTGGCCCATTTTGTGATTCTATGATTCTGTGATCATCACTGTTACCCCAATGCTGTGTTTTGCTACACCTGTTATTAAGCCCTCCAATGTTTGTGTAAGATAAATTCACTGCACTTCAGATTGTTTAACGCTGATGCGAAATGGAGTTTGTTCATCCCACTGAGTTGCTAGGCAGCCTTCACAGAGCGTTGTGAATTTCTGGTGTGCTGTTTAGCAGGTGAAATTATTAAGGAAGCATAAATGAAAAGAACAAAACTGAGCGGACCCATTTTTAGATTGGGCACCTGCTCAGCACGCATGCTTTTGTACCCATGCAATGAGGCAATGACATCTGCTTTAAACACAGCACTGCTCACACAGAGAACCCATGCACCCATGGCACAGACAAGTCAATGTTGCCTGCATCTCTGATTTCCTTGTGTATTTATTCAGGTGCAAGCACATATAACCCTTTTAAACATTAATACAAAGCAGTGCTCAGAGGAATACAGTACATCATGGAGCAGTGTGGCTGCCACTCTGACATGCATGGGACATTATTTAGGACCGGTCCTAATAAAAGATGTAGGTAGGTTTGGATACTGAAAACACCAAAAGAAGGTGGCTGGAGAACCATCCATCTCCTCTGTGTGAAATGGGTTGCTGTGCTCCTGGCATTTTTACAGGCTTAATGCATTGGCTGCTTAATGTAATAACAAATAAACAGCTTGAGCAACAGGACCTGCAGAGGAGACCCTACTACTACAAGAGTGTGCAAATCACTGAGTTTCTGAGTAGCAAATTATACAATTCGTGAGCAATGAGATATAGCACTCACGATGCTGTTCCGAAATGTTTCAGCATGTTTTTCCTGTTGGAATTCCCAGTTGGAGTCCCTTTGCTGTACAGTTCTCTCCCACTTTTCCCCAAGGAACTCTTCCATTGCATGGCACTTTCCAGAAAGAGAATGTCGGTCTGGGAATTTTAGAAGTTTCAGAACAGCTCAAATTTTTCATCTCAGAAAGCGCACCATAATAATGATTATCAATTAAATAGGACATGTTGTCAAATCCTTACTACTGGAATAAGTTTTTCAAAGACTCAACAGCAAAGCACTGCTGGAGTAGGCTTGGGATTAGCAATATGCCAGGCTTATTTCTGATATCTTTTTGCCATTATTTCAGATAATTACTTTTTTTGGTTTTCCTCCCCAAACTGATAT
Source organism: Phasianus colchicus (assembly GCF_987193195.1). NCBI lineage: Eukaryota > Metazoa > Chordata > Aves > Galliformes > Phasianidae > Phasianus > Phasianus colchicus. The sequence goes on along the minus strand of NC_143441.1, from coordinate 47,847,115 downwards.
CCAAGTCATGACCCCACTTAAAAATGACCAGTTTTCAAGATGTCATACCCTGTGATACTCTATGTCAGTGCATGATAAAAGTAGTAGAGCACTGGAAATTATACGAAGGAATGGAGAACGTGGGCTCAGTGGGCATGGTGAGGACAGGTTGATAGTTGGATTGATTATCTTAGAAATCATTTCCAACCTTAATGATACTATGATTCCGTGGGAGCAGTGCTTCCTTGAGAAGAGGAGGATTTCCCTATGGGAGTGAAGTATTACTGGGCCCATTTGGAATGGCTTGTGAACAGTAACCTTGGCTGGAGCACCATGTAGCTTATGAATCCAGATTTATTCAGGATTATTCTTCAGCTGCGTGAGGTTTATAATATATAATTAAAAATATATATGTCTGAAATAGTAGAAACTGGTCCTTTTCACTTTTTTTTTTCCTTGTTATTGAATATAATATGGCAATTTGGATGGAGTCTGACATGACTGGAATTTTGACACGTTTGCATGTTATGGATTTGGAGGGAATACTTCACATTTGTTCAAAATGATTCTTTGACTTTAAAAAAAAAAAAATCTGTAAGAGAAAACAGACTCTCACAGAAATAAATAATGTCCTGAAAATGCCTTAAAATGACATGCTGTTGTTTTGTTTTGGTAGTACCTACACTAAGTTCTTTCTGTCCGTTTATTCAAAGGTGAAAGAACATAATTAAATAAACAATGATATATATGTGTGTGTGTGTGTGTGTGTGCGTGTGTGTGAGTACTTCTTTTTTTTTTTAAATGATGGTGGAAAAAAGTATATAAAGACCTGGCAGGATTCACAAGTGCACTCACTATGTATTCTGTTGACCAAGAGCAAATATCTTGGGTGGTGTGGTCAGCAAGGAGTGAGGCACTGCGTGGTGCCCATGGCATGACTCCATCTTAATGCCTGAACTAGGGTGGAGAAGTTGTTGTGTTGGTATAAGTTGAAGTTTTGACCTGGTGATTGTTAAAGTTCTCTTCCAACCTGAGTCATTCTTTGGTGTGTCTGTCTCTTTCCAATGACTCCCCAAAGTGGCTAGCTCTTCTGTAGATGTCTGCATGGAAGGCATCAAAGACAAGATGTCCTCCAAATGCAACTGCATCACGCTGCCCATAGAAAACATATATGGTGAATTAGCTGCTCCATAGGCCCACAGCAGTTTTCCAAGCACTGGTGCAGGGGCAGCTGCCCTTGCTGTACAGGGAAATGATGTAGAAGAGAGATCACGGTGCTCTGGGGTCCAGCATCACACAGCGTGGTTGGAAGATGCACACTGTCACTGCATGGTGTTTACCATTTGCTGTGTGACCTCATGCAGAGTTGCCTCATACATCAGATGTTTGGGAGATCTGAGTCTATTCAGCTGCACCATATAAGGGGATTTCAGCAGAGCATGCCCGAATGATGCCTGTTGGGTATTATCTGTCTAACCTCTTCGAACTGGATTATCTCTTTTACTGAAATCTGTTCCATATAAGGGGCTGGGAAAGGGCTATGCTTCTCAATCTGCTCGTGCCTTGGAGTGATGAAAGGAGTGTGAGCCTGCAAGGAGTTGGCTCCAGCCCCAAAACCTCCCCATGCTGAAATGGCTGCAACAGTTGGTGTGGGAACCCATTCCCTCTGTGGTTTGCCATCCTCTGGCCCTTTCACATGAACATTCCTCTGGAAAATCAGATAATTGTCAGATGCTTGATTGACTGTCAGATAGGTAACACCAGAGGGTTGGACCCAGGATATGAAAACAGCTTTGCAATATATTGTAGCTGGAAGAAGTTATCACTCCAACATGGTCATCGCCATCCACAAAATGGTATGGTCAATTTGGTTGTCATGGAAATGCTACAGTGAAATTTGACATATGGAAAATGCACTGTCTGAATTATTTTGCATGCACTACAATTTGATAACTGTTGGTAAGAATGCGGTACCTCAGTGAAGGAGAGATTGTGTGAAGCATCCTCATTCCTGGGATGCTTGCGAATAAGTGAATGGCACAAAACTATCCACGGTCAAAGCAATTTTCTCATCCCACCCCCGTTAATATGTGGTCTGTTTTGTATAGAAGTGATTCATTATAGAATTTTACTCCCATAAAAGCTCTTATATCCTCCTTTTGTACATATGCCAAATGGCAAGGAAAGTCAGAGGCAATTAAAACAAATATGGTTTGAATTACAGGCCTGTTCCCACAAGGCTGTGTGATGCTTTAAGATGCGCAGTAAGACAAACTAGATGCTGTAGATAGGCCAGCTTCCTAAAACTGGATTGCTCCTGGCTACCTCATGCTCACTCCCTTTCCTTCAGCAAGGCTCTCCACAGTCTTGACACAAGTACAAAGTGGGTGCAATGTGTTGAACCTATGTCCAGCCCTGGCACCATCATCCTGCACCATGGAGCTGCATCTGCTCAAAGGCAACATTTTGTTTCTCCAGCTCAATGACAGCAGCTAAACCCACAGTGTCTTCGCTGTGGGTGACAGTGGCAGGGAACAAGCGAGAAGTTTCGTGCTTGCAGAACAGGAAAGAGAGCAAGAACACTGAAGCAGCAAAGGATGAGGGAAAATGAAAAAGGTTTTCCCTTAGACCTCCGCTGTCACATCAGATCAGGTAGGCAGAAAAGGTCAGCACATTTATTATTTCAGTACTGTGCTTGCCCCTGTGAACTTTTGGTTGTGTCACACTCCTCACTGCGATTAGACAAATGGGTCAGGATTTGGGGGAGCACCGTGTCTTATGCTAGCATAGAGAACAGTATGATCCAAATTCAAATTCATTCTTGTTCTAAGCTTCAGGGTGCACTAAATCTTTCCATTCTTTTTTAATAGAATTGAGAAGATTTAATAATTCTGCGTATGCAGAATGCCCTGGACAAGAAGGTTGATCAAAATAAACTTTTAACACTTGCAATTTGGCATCTATGCTAAGAGTTGAGGCTGCATCAGAAGATCATGGAGAAAGACAACGTCTGGAGATCACTACTGGGCTTCTCTATCTTATAACAAATTTCTTTTCTACACCATTTCAGTTCTTTATCCTGTAGTGACTAATTCCTTTAACGTTGTACTCAGCTCATTTCCAGGAAATCCTGGGCTAAACTCTGCACTTGAATTGCATTCCTGATGACTACTGGGTTGGACACGAGTGGAACTTCACATCACAACATCTCTGAGTCGCCAAGAGCCCCATTAATCACCAGTGGAATGGACACTGTGGCACCCTGCTTTACACCAGGTCACAATCCTGTACTTTCAGATCTGTTTAGTATCCGTAAAGGCCAGGGCTTGGTCTACATCTCACATGCTGGTTGCTTTGGCACACAACAATGTGAATGAATGAATCTACTAATTCCCATCTGGCTTCTGTCCAAAGCTGTCTATAGAGAATTTTCATTTCACTAACGTCTCCTTTTTAACCAAAAGTTGGAAAACACAGTTTGAGAAAAGTGGAACAAAATGATGCCTTTAGAATGGTCTGTGCCATTGGTATGCAGTAAATTGGGAAAAGGAGAAATTTACTGTTTTGTTTATCTGTCAATGAAAGTTAACTAGGCAGCTGCATTGCAAATTCCATTGAAAGCAATGACATTTTGATATATCTTGTGTTATTTTTTCATTAAAAATTATTACCAGGATTTTTCCTTCGCTGTCCATCCTGTGTACTGCTCTGCTCTCCATAAAGGAATGAGTGTCTGGTAGGACACTGAGAAAGCTGCTGCAAGGCAGAGGAGAGAGAAAGCAGGCTTACTTTTTGGCTATAAATTTTACATTGGAGCAAAGAACATCCCAGACTTTGACTGCTCCCTCCATGCTGACTCAAAGTAGAAAAGTCAGCTTAGACCTAACGCAACTTGAGATTGCAAGACTTTCAATCAGGAATTTTCACTTTTTACCATTTCCTTTCACACCCATTTAACATTTTTGGTTTTTTTGGCTTTTTTTCTGCAGGAGACCTGTTTCCATGCATGCTTTCAAACCAATACGTGCTGGTGTTAAACAGAAAACAAGAGCTGCTGATGCTAGACAGAATCTTAGAATCATTTGAGTTGGAAGGGACCCTTGAAGGCCATCTAGTCCAGCTCCCCTACAATTAACAGGGACACACACAGCTTAAGACTTTTTCCAACAGAGATGTTTTAAATGTTTTGCTTGCAGTGGAAATTTGTCCTGCTAGCTAATCACCAGATGCTCTAGGTCTGACTTCCCATAACTTGCTTGCAGTACTACTTCAGGGCTGCACTGCACTGCAAATCCTTCCAGTGAAACAGTACAGCATTGCACTGGTGCAAGAGGAGATCAGAGGGTTACTGTTTGGCTCTTTGCTTTAGAAAAATAATTCCAGTTGTCTTGTACGAAGTGTAAATCATTGGTTCATGTTACCCTGGTCTGCTTTTTGGGGACACACCATGTCTTGGCATCATCCCTATTTGCTCTTCTTCTAGTTAAGCAAGAGGACAAAAGCACCAGAGGTTTGTCTGGGACTGTGCTGCTCATCTCTTCTGGGCACATAAGGTGATCTCATCAAAGCATTCCTGTCTATAGAACCATAGAATGACTTAGGTTGGAAGAGACCTTAAAGCCCATCCAGTCCCAACCTCCTGCTGTGTACTGGCTGACCCCCACCAGATCAGCTGCCAGGGCCCCAGCCAGACTGACCTGAGCACCTCCAGGGGTGGGGCATCTCCAGCTCTCTGGGCAGAATATCTTCCTAGCATCTAACCTAAATTTTACCTCTTTTTGTTTAAAGCCATTCCCCCTCATCCCATCACTATCAGACCATGTAAAAAGTAGGTCCCTCTCCTGCTTGTGAACTCCCTTCAAGTACTGGAAAGCCATATGTTCTGGATTCTGGAGCAAAAAAAAAAATCATTGCACCCAGAAAGCCAAGGAGTGTGCACAAGCAATGTTATGCTTTGGTCTCCAGTTCAGTTGTGTGTCTTGTGTGAGTCAACAGATTGCCTCAAGCCTCAGCCACGTGTCCTCCATCACGGGTAAAATCAGGGGTTTATGAGCACCAACTGGAACTATCACTATAATAACTAAATGAGCAGGCACAACCTTCTTAAGAGGCTGGAAAGCATTGATTTGTACCTGATTTACTGTTATTTATGTATGCATCCAGCCTGTCTCTTGGAAATGGATGCACAGTCTTCAGCTGATGATCGTTCTCATAAAGTTAAGTACTTCAGAGCTTGTAGGCTTTGGGCCTAAATCCATAAGAGCAAAGATTCTTGCTGCATTCCCTGAGTTTGTCAAGACCAGAAACTCTTATTTCATCTTGAAGCTTCCCAGACTCTCTGTCTATGCTTTCATAAGAGGATGACCTTAAGCCCTCGACATATTCTGTTGAAAAGTGATTTAAAGTTCTGGCAGAAAGGCAGTTGTTTTTTTTTTTTTTTTTTTTGTTTTTCTCTCAAAGAAAAGCACAGCAAGCAAACATAAGCTGCTGCCTCTCTTCAGCTCTTCACTTCTTCTAGTAGATGGATTCCTTGGGCAGACAGGTAAGACACAATTGAATTTGTGAGCCTAATGCATATCAGCTTATGCACCCTAGACCAGCTCCCAAAACTGTGCATCACACCATCTGTCATGCATAGGTGGATGGTAACGGCACAGAATTCATCCTTGGTACACAGAAGAAAATCTTTAGCACTAGAAAGGGTGCTGTTACCTGAAGAAAGGCAGCGTATGCCTCAGGGAACAAAAGCTCATTAGAGTGCTAGTCTCTGTTTCCTTTATTGTTAACCACCATGTGCAAACATAAGCCAAAATGCCTACTTAAGGGATGTGCTCACACATGGTTTTCAAGCACTTCATAGACATCTGTTCTTGCCAAAAGCTGTTCCTCATTTCCTTCACATTGCTTGGGCTTTCCCTCCATATTTCCCCACCTCTCGGCTTGTGGGACTCCATAACAACATGACCATCTGTCATACTTCAGTTTCTTGGTTCAGCTCCTCAAAAGCCATCCACAAAAGCCATCAGCTACTCCCAGAAGTTGTCTGCACTGTAGTGCATCTGGGCCCCGGTGCAAAGAACAGCCTCAAAACCAAGAAACTTCCAGGGGCTGTAAATATAACCAAAGCCCCAACTCATTTCAACCATTAGAAATCACAGAATCATAGAATCATTTGAGTTGGATTAGATGGCCTTTAAAGGTCCTTTCCAACTCCCCTGCAATGAACAGGGACACCTACAGCTCCATCAGGCTGCAGATCACCTCGTTCCACAAATACTTCCACTGACCCAGGTTGACCCAAACATATGAGGAATGGGTTGTGCATCCAGATAACGGGGTTAGGACAATGTTCCCTCTATATGGAAAAGCGTGCTGCTGTACAAAAACCTCCAGGTATTTTCCAAATGAGACACCTTCAGGGATCACGTTTCTTCATTGTGTTTTCACTGATCAGACGAGATGATGACACATCTCCTGTCATTAAACAATATATTTATAAACATTTTGTTCCATAATGAACGTACTGATCAGGAATACCCGAGACTGTACTAGTCCTAGATAAAATTGCATCTTGGTCTGTAGCTTGAAACTTCTATCAATACTTATAAAAGCATAGAACATATGTTCCAGTAAGAGTTTATAAGTGACTTAGATTATTATGTGCGGTTGATGTACAACAAAACCATCTGAATTATGAACCACGTTAAGAAGAGGTAATTAAATTTTAGAGGATAAGGCTGCCAGTGCTTTGGACTTCAATAAATACAAAGTCAAAAAAGGCATTCCTGGGGACATTAGCATCTGTTCAGCTGGTCCATGGATGTATATAAGCCTATTCTTCACAAAAAGGAATTTGTATTTCTAGGGATCATTATTCCAGAAGAAGCTGCTACACGTGGCAATGGGAATGCAAAAGGAATTAAAAGACAATCAAATCACACATCATATTGATTTCCTTTCCTTGCATTTTAGCTCTCAGATTTATGGAAGCAGTTATAACAAAGTGTCTGCCAGCATCTTAAGTCAAAGCCTTAGATGCCAGAAGTTTCATACTGCCGTTGTTATTACTCAGAAAGGCTAAACTTTCAGACTACTTTATCAATAGCACCTAATAAACAGCCAGTGAGAAGGGATAAATTCCTGTAGAGTCTGATTCATCCTGAGATAACTAAATCAGGAGGCGATGAACTGTCCTTTGTAAGACACCTTTCTCTCACCATTGACTGCTAACGGATCCTTCAGCACCTAGCTTCAGATGAAACAGCATTACAGGAAACTCCATCTGGAAAGTCTGAATGAGACAAGAGACAGTGCCTCGTTCAGTTTGTGCAACTGGGTCTTGCTCCTGTCTTCCATGCTGCATGTGGCTGCCTTACTCCGGGCGATAAGAATTGTTTGTGTATTGCTTGGTCCATCCACACAGGTGATCAAAATCACAGACTGGAGCAGGAAAGCTCTGAGCTGCTGCTCCTCAAGCAAGAGAGCTGTTCTTTGATTCTGGTTCACAAGAGCTATTGAGATGTCCAGAACAAGGAAACATAGCTGCTTGCACTAGGCTAGGGTAGCTGATGTCACGTATTTATTTTAGAAGTCCATGTTACACTGCGTACCTCCCAAAAACATCCTCATGATGTTGCTGCAGAGTCAGTACACTGTAGGCCCTTCTTGAACAGGTGATGGATGAGCTGCTTTCTTTTGCTCATTTATTCTGTATCTCTTACTTTAAAAACAAGAAAGCATTTAGTGGCATGAGTGTGCAGCTGTAATGGTTGGAGCATTCTCCTAAGGGAAGGCTTTTGCTAAGATTCTGGCTCCCAAAAGTCCTACATTTGGAGAAAATGAGTTTTCAAGGTTTCTTCCAGCTCCATTTTTTTTTTATGAAAGGCTGATTTCTCATTTCTATGAAAAGGCACATTTGTCACAGGCTTACTGTGCACAGTTGTCAAGATTACAAGAACTGTTCCTACTGCTTTTGGTGTTAGCGCAAATAATTCGTAAATCCAGAGGAGTCATTGTTATTTGTGGACTGCCTTAGAGGATGCTTTCATATTTCCTCCTGAATTAAAAAGTGCATGCACAGAAGCACAGCAAAATCTGAGTCCTTAAAAAAACCTCACTTCTTATAACATGTAAACCAGACATGCTTGTGATTTCTAAGCTAACATATAATCACTTCAGCAAAGTTAAAGAGATTTCCCAGATGGATGAGGATTTAAGCCAGTAACCTGGGTCATTCCCTTCTCCCAGCTTCCCAAAGTACCTGCTGTCCTTGGAGCCTATCTCCTTCAACCCATCTGAAAAATCTAAGGCTACACTTCTGGCTCATGTGCCATCTGAGCATGAACCAGTGCAGGGATACATGTGTAAGTCTGCAACCAGCACCAGAATCAAAGAGCACAGATCTCTCTTACACCTATTAATCACACTGTGATCTTAGCATTAAAATCTGATGTTGGGACATCAACCATCACCTGACCCACTGGTGAACAGAAGACTCCGACTAACAAAAACACACAGACAAAAGAAAAAAAGAAATGAATATGGAAGAAAGAGCGGGATCAGATGAGGGGAAAAAAAAGTGAGTAAGAATTAGAAATAATGTAATAACTTGTGGTATCCTAAGATGAAGTAGCAGTGAAGCACTGAACACATCTCTCAGTGCATCTCTTTTGCTGAGGGATGTATTCTCCTAGCATTGCAATGCCTACTACACTGGAGATCCTTGTGTCAGCACCGTGGAACAGAGACCTGCCTTTAAACTGTTAAATATAAAATTCAACTTCCTCCTCAGACAAATGTGATGCTCCTGGACCAGATGGTGTTAGAAAGGGTCTAGCTCTATTTCCTAGCCTAAAACACATCAACTCCCTTTGGTTATTCCCAACAACTCAATCTCCCCATAGCTCCCCCATATATAAGCCAACCTCACCAGCAGAGGTTTCTCTCTACCATGTGCCCACGTGTAGCCCAGAGCCAAGTTTTGCAATGAGGCTGACAGGAGAGTAGACCTCTATTAAGAGAGGTGGCTGCAAAGAACAACACAGTGATTAAATGCAAAATTGAAATCATAATGAAAATTGGGGCACTGAAAAGAAATTTTAATTAAGTAAGGAGCTGCAAATCAAACAAATGTATTCATTATTTAATCAACTAGTGAGTGCAAAAATCTCAACTAATCAGGAAAGTCTCAGGGAGCAGATAAAGAAACAAATCCAGGAACCAATTTAAAAGCCATAAGAAAATAGCACACATCCACATTATAAAGTAGCATTTGTCTGGGAAACAGAAGCTGGTTTTTTGTGGTTGTTTTTTTTTTTTTTTTTCTTTTCCCCACAAGCTCACGCTCTCATGATTGTATAGCTTTATGGGTTACAAAAAAAAAAAAAAACAAAAAAAAACAACACACAAACCAAAGAAGTTACACAGCAATTTGTGATGCCATCTTTTTGCACATTTAATTTGTTCAGACACAAGGGACAGTGATGTTTTTCTTTTCCTATCTTCACCCTTCCTTCCTGACTGTACAGAAAACCTCTGAGAACCTTCAGTATTTAAGGGGGTGGAAGAAAGAAGGGAACAGAACAGACACCTTAGTGGAATCTGTTGTGACAGTACAAGGGGAAATATTTTCAAACTCATAGAGGGGAGATTTAGACTGGATATAAGGAAAAAAAAAATTACCATAAGGGTGGTGAGGCACTGGCACAGGTTGCCCAGAGACGTGGTGGATGCCCCATCCCTGGAGACACCCAAGGTCAGGCTCAAAAGCCCAGGCTTTGTGAAATTCACTTGGTTTTCATCAAGGATTGACCATCCATAGAGACACTCAAGGTCAGGCTGAATGGGGCTCTGAGCTCCTAATGAAGCTGTGGGTGTCTGTGCATTGCAGGGGAGTTGGACCAGTTGGCATTTATGGGTCCTCTACAACTCAATTCTATGATTGAGGTCTCATCGTAGCCAATTTGTTTTACAGGGAGCCAAAAGTTTGGTTGAGATGTATAAGGACCTGCATTAGGCTATGCTTTCAGCAATGCTTTCACCCCAATTTTTTCTGCCCATAGATGTGACCATAGGAGTGAGCATACAGCATTCACTTAAATGAACTCCTTGCAAAGTCAGCAAACAGCTCAGCATGAGCACAGAGAGACCTTTCAAACCTCGGGGTAACCAAATGAGTCACAAGCAGCCAAGTAATTACTTTTCCAGGCTTCTTTACTTGAGGATTTGGATCTGTGTACAAAACCGTGAATCCAGAGAGAATTGGCCAACATGCCTTGTGAGCACAGACCCGTTTGCACTCAAAGCAGTTGAAAAGTGGCAGGAGATGTGTTAAAGAGTTGTACAAACAAGTCATTTACAGCACAGGACTGTAAGCGTAACCTGCCTAGAGCCTAATAAAAATCACATATTTAATTAGTGGCTTCATTCAGCATTGTGTGAATAGTGATTCACTGTGCCAAGCGGGAGGAGATGGGTAGCAAATAGACCTTGCACAAACTACCTGAAAAAGAAGATATTTTATGCAAATAGTAAAGTTCAGCTGCAAAACAAAGACCTGTGTGAAAACACAGTAGTGTTTTTAAAATGCAACGTATGAAGCTCTTCTGTAGGAAAGGTGGAAGTTGAGTACATCTGTACAGTAAAGGGAAAGGAGTCTGAATTTACATTCAGCATTGGGAATTCATAGAAAGAGTCATTTGAGTTGGACTAGGTGGCCATTAAGGGTCCCTTCCAACTCCCCTACATTGAACAGGGACACCTACATCTCCATCAGGTGCTCAGAGCCCCATCCAGCCTGACCTTGGGTGTCTCCAGGGTCAGTGCATCCACCACCTCTCTGGGCAACCTGTGCCAGTGCCTCACTACCCTTATCTACATCTCTTTCACTACCCTGCCAAACACTCTGCTTCCTTCTTTCTTACAGCCCCCCCCTCCCCATTAGGTACTGTAAAAATTGGGACCTCAGATATTTGATTTCTTGTTGTTTTTGTTGCTGGAGCACAACCCAAGTTCTTTTCTTTTGTTAATTTCTGCTTGTCTGTGTTATTCAGTTGCTTCTACTGCCACAATACAAAGGACTTCACACTTGTAGCATTTTTCACCTCATCACACCTGTTTTGCAGATGCAAGCACACAGCTCTACTTCTGCACCGGGCTGCAGGTTGCCTTAGAATTACTTGGGGCTCCAGAGTGGAAAAAACTCCTACTCTACAGGGTTAGGTGGTCTCCAACAATCAGAGCTGCAAATGTCTTTTTACATTAACATTTTCAGGTAGTCCAAGGTCTGCCAATGGCACTCCACAGTTTTTGGAGGACAGAACTTCCCAGAGCCCAGACCTTCCCAGTGCTCAGCTGGTTCTTCAGCCTTATCCCACTGCTCAAAGTAGGAGCTCCCTGGTGGGGCCAGGGCTACAATTATGCTCAGAGCACACTTTCAAGACCAGGCTCTGTCCCCTCCAAAACTGATGCTTCCTCACTATTCTCATGTAGGGTAACTACTGAGAAAAATTGATTTATGGGAAACAATGCTACTCTTCTCTCTCTGCATATAGGGATTTAAACCATTTTCTGGGTCACAAAAGCATAGAGCTTGCTGGAGCAGTGATGTGTGCTTCAATCCCTGGGGCTGTTCCAATCCCTTGAAATAATTAAATAATAATCAGGACAGGCTGGGAAGAAGAGCTGAAGTGTGAATCCATAGCTTCATGGTTAGGGTTCTCCTCTGGGAGCAAGTATAGCTGGCTTCCAGTGCACTGAGTATGTCACTGCTTAACTCTAAAGAAAACACTTTGTTCTGGGTTACTCTGAGTGCCTCCAGAATATGCAGCACTTCCACCTCATTCTTTTCGTCCATCTTTGGTGCTGATTTGGTGTTCCAGCACTGTGAATCTAGCTGGGTGCCAACCAGCCCAACAACCACCATCCGTGTCTCTGGAGGATGCATGGAAGTATCACAACTCCCTGGGCAGCCCTAGAGAAGCCCAGTTCATTTCACATGTGTATTGCTGAATTGAGGTCCATTTGCTTCAGACTGCAGAAGCTGTAACTTAAAGGCAGGTATGGATGGATGTCTCTGCTCTCTCATAGCACTTCTGAGAGAAGTATGGTCTTAGCGTGGCATATTTATACTTCACTGATTCAGTTCCATCATCATTCCAGTGTCATGGCTGGGATATAGTGTCCCTCTGCCTTGCAAGAGGAAACCACATGCCCTGGTTCTCACACACACTTCGGTTCTGGCTTCACAACTACTGGCCAGCAATCCAGACACCATCTGATCCTTCCTAACAACTTCAGCAGGAGGTAATGATGTGGATCCAGTTGAAAGGAAACAGCAAATTTAGTTGTGCCTTGCTAGCAGGATTGGCATGCAGTCAACAAGGACAAGCACACAATCATGGAGAGACCTGTCCTCCCATGCACAGCAAGCTTGGTCTCTGGAAACACACACTCTATTAATCAGCAGAGGTCAGAAACAAGTCTCTCAGCCTACTATGGGAGATAATGTCATTCTGGGCTAAGAATAAATCTATCAGCTGGAAGCTGGTTGAATAATACAGATTTTAAGGAGGATGAGGGCATTTTTAGATTACATCATGCAGACACTGCATCCCAAATTATATGCTATGAAAACATACACCCTTGAAACAAAGTTTAAAGTGCTATATCTAAGTATCTTAGGAAAAAAACCTAGAAGTTTGTGTACATAAAAAGCTGTTTTATGAACTTCATCCTATAGTAAAGGAAGGGCTATTATCTCCAGAAAATCCATCTCCCCCAAATCCGCAGTTATTTCTTGGGCTAGAGGTCAGAACTGTGCTTACTAAAGGGAAATCCCACTCAGCACACTAAAATCTAATTATTTTTCCATCCTCCAGATCCTGCATAGCAGTCCTTGATAAAAGGATAGACAGAGAAGAGGAATCAGCTGCAGTCCAGTTTATGATTTTACATTATTAAGCCATTGGGGACTGTCAGACAATCTGAGAGCTTAGTGAACTGAACTCTCTAAGACCTGTTAAGTACTCAGGAGGCACTATGCAAACCCACAGAATAGGAGCATTAATTGTCAGGCAGAGCTGTCAAGATCCTCAGTATGTGAGTGACAGATGAGAGAGGAGAACAGAGAAGGGGAGAAAAGAAGAATTTAGGATTTCATCACGCTTCTCTTCACGAAGCTCACAATCATCTTCCAAAAAAACTTTTGTTTTTTTTTAAATTGACTTTTCTTTTTATGGGGACAAATGCATTCTCTTGCACTGATTTCACTGAAATCACTCCAGTTTTTCTTCAGTGTAGTTGCATGGCATTGGCTCTCTATAATAGCATACCTCATTAGTGGCTACTTACACTGTAACTGAATTATAGGATGCCGAGTTCTGGACAGTGGCTGCAACATGGAGCACAGTTGTGACACTTAATAAAATACTTCCAAATGCCTTCAGGGAGCCATAATGCCTTATTTATTATGTGCCATCATATTTTAAATACAGAAGACTGCATGTTGAAATCTGCCTTATTTATACAACATCAACAACAAAAGCTATTGTCTTCTCAAGCAGATGCAAATATACACAGTGCAGATATTGGCATAAAACTTCCCTAGAGACACACAGCCAAGAATGGAGATAGACTGCTTCAAAAGTTGGTGTGTCCTGGTATGAGCACTGGGCCAGATGTTACAGATGCACAAAATAAGTAGGGGATGTTTTTTAAAATTGACTTATTCCTCCAGAATTACCTCACCTGAAGCTTTGCTAGAGCTTTGAGGTACTTAAAACAGGAAGCACGATGGACCAGAAATACTGACATGCTTTAAACAAGCACTTACCTAAAGAAGCAAACTGCCAGTTTAGGGGATGGCACAGGAGCATCGGATGATCAGTCCTGTTGTTCTTCACTGTTGTCCCTTGTTTGCTTCCTATCTAGATTGTCTTCTACATGCACTGTAGAATAGAGGAGGGATGCAAGTCAGCATGGACAAACCCCAGCCACCACTATCAGCTTCTACCCCCTTCTCAAGTTCTCCAACACCTCTAAGAAGTTTGATCTCCATTCCTACCTCACTGAACCCTCTCAAGCCTCCCACTGGCATGACTGGTAATTTTCAAAGTACTGCTTTTGTCCTGAGAACACACCACTTATCCCCTCCCCAGTTTACAACAAAACCCTACAGCAAGGCTCTCCCTGTCTCCATCTCTCTCTAAATCCTTACAGAGGTCTTCAGGGAGTTTTAGTTCTGCTAAAGTAATTCCATAGCAAGACAACTAAAATGATGAAATCTTAAAATCAAAGACAACATGTGCTTCCACAACCCTGGAAGAAGGGAAAGTAGAAAGCCTAAGATAGATGAATTGTGGGAGAGTGCTACCTGAACAAGTGAATATCTAGGCAGAGAGTGGCTGGGCTCAAGTCTGCATTCTGAGTTATTACTATTATTACCCAAATAAATGTGAAGGTGACTGTAACGTAATGGAAAGTGCAGCAGTGATAGCAGAGCAGCAAGGTCCTAGGCTGCAGCAAGCGAGGACTTACTCAAATGCAACAGAGGCAGGCACAGAAACAACAGACAGACTCCACTTACGTATCAAAAGCCTGAAATAAGCAGAGATCTCCAGCAAGATACTCTCACCTCCATTACTAACCCTTAAATGAGGTCTGGGAAGAGGTGGATCCTGTCTCCATTCCTTCCAGTCGCTCAGGTGCATGTAATGCATTACATGCACCTGAGCTCCCCTGGGTTGGCCCTGCCTTCCCACCAGGTGCTCAGTCACTGTTTGAAGCCATGACTTAGCGTTTCTGCTACAGTGACACAATTTTGGAGAGGAGTTCATGGAATCATAGAATGGTTTGGGATGGAAGGGGCCTCAAGTGAATCTAGTTCCAACCCCTTGCTGTAGGTAGAGACACCTCCCACCAGCTCAGGCTGTCCAGGGCCTCATCCAACCTGGCCTTGATCACCTCCAGGGATGGGGCATCTACAGCTTCTCTGGGCAGCCTGGCTAGGGCTTCACCACCCTCATAGTGAACAGTCTAGAAAGATTCATAGTAAAAACTAACAGATGAAGATTGAAGTGTTGGCTATAGAGAGCTTGGAGTAGGAGTATCCATTTTCTGGTTGCAAAAGAGGTGAGAATACCAGGATGTTTCCATGTGCATTGGAGAATGCATCACAGAAATATCTGATTATCACCAGTTCCTGTCGTCAATGGAAGTGACTCAAGGATCTCTGGATATCTAATAGTTATGTGTCTCAAAATGGAGAACAGTAATTCCCTTACTGAAATGAGAGCATCACCATGTCTCTGATGGATACAAAATGTTATCTCAAAGCTAATGAGGCATTTCTCAAGTGTGTGATTTAACTACCAGTAAGACATGGCTGTGTTACACATCTTTTTAAATATCACCACTGCAGCATTCTCCTACTACAGTCCTCTCATTTCAGAGCCAGACGAAAACTACGGTGGACTTTCCAATAGCTGTTTAAGTGTACAGCTGGCACATAGGGTATCTCTATTCTGCCATAAACTCTCAAGGACTCATAAACAGTGCAGGATAAATTAACCTTTGGTACAGCTCCAGTGACACAATGAAGCTGAAGTAGGGATGAATTGAACCAGGGGATGGTTAGTGTTCAGTGGCAGAATAATCTCACTGTTTTTGCCATAACATGAAGTCCAGCTGCCACCATAGAGGGAAGGATAATGCTTGTCACACAGCTGCAGGTGACATAAAAGAGCAGCTAAGGAGAATGTTATATACGCTGTGTAAAGGTGAATACAAACTATAATTGTCTCTGTAGGAGTAAACCAATGTGATGACAAGAGATAGGACAT
The DNA here is from genome assembly GCF_987193195.1 of Phasianus colchicus. Lineage (NCBI taxonomy): Eukaryota > Metazoa > Chordata > Aves > Galliformes > Phasianidae > Phasianus > Phasianus colchicus. Next base: position 47,831,297 of record NC_143441.1, on the reverse strand, counting down.
GAGGAAACAAGGGAGGTTTAGATTGGATATCAGAAAGAATTTCTTCTTGGAGAGAGTGGTCAGGCATTAGAACAGGTTGCCCAGGGAGTTAGTAGTCACCATTCCTGGAGGAATTTAAAAGATGTGTTCATCAGAGAATGCATCACAGAAATATGTATTTAGTGATGGTATTCAATAGAATCATAGAAGTATAGAATCCTTTGAGTGGGAACAGACCCTGAAAGGACACCCAAGTCACCTGCAGTGAACACCAACAGCTCTATCAGGTGCCCAGAGCCCATGCAGCCTGACATTGAATGTCTCCAGGGAAGGGGCATCCAGCGCCTCTCTGCACAACCTGTTCCAGCTCTTCAGTCATATTGTAAAAAACTTTGTTCATATGTACAGTCCGAATCTCCCCTCTTTTATTCTGAAACCATTTCCTCTCATCCTATTACAACACACCCTGCTAAAGACTCTGAAAACTTCTTTCTTATAGTCCCTCTTTAGATACTTAAAGGCCATTACTGGGTGTCCTCAGAGCCTTCTTTTCTCCAGGCTGCACAGCCCCAGCTCTCTCAGCCTGTCCTCACAGGGTCGATGTTCCATCCCTTGGATCATTTTTGTGGCCCTCCTCTGAATACACTCACAGGTCTCCTGTACTGAGGACTCCACATCTGGATGCAGTACTCCAGGTGAGGCCTGTAGAGGGACAGGATCACCTCCCTCAATATGCTGGCCGCGCTGCTTTTGATGCAGCCCAGAATATGGTTGGCTTTCTGGGTTGCAAGGACATGTTGCTGACTCATGTCCAGCTTTCCATCCAGAAAGCCTCAAGTACACATGGCTGTGCTCAATCCTTTCACTTCCCAGCTTGCATTGATAGTGGATGTTGTCACGACCCAGGTGCAAGACCTTGCACTTTGCTTTGTTGAACCTTATGAGATTCTCTTCATAAGGTTCTATGACATCAGCAGCTCTTCCCTTTCCACTGATGCAGCTTTGACCCCATACAAGGCCATTTTGATGGTCGAGTAGGACCTGCCCTTGGTGCAGCCTTGCTGATTGATCACTATCACCTCCCTATCTTCCATGTGCCTTAGCACAGCTTCCAGGTCAGTGGCTGGATCTGATGATCTTGAAGGTCTTTTCCAACTTAGATGATTCTATGATTCTTTCTGTAGGAACAGGGCTTCAGATACTTCCCCCCTGAGAGCATCAGCAGGAAAATGTGAAATTGATTAATTTTTCTAAAGCAACCCAATTTGTAAATGCAAACTTAGTCTGGCTTGGAAAAAGTTTTAGTTCAGCTCTCCATCACGTTTTCCTTTAGAGTCAGCATCTCCAGAGGGGTCATCTCCATGGCCAGTCTTTCCCCTAGTTTGGCTGTGATCCTGGAAAAGCCTTCAGTTCCTGTGGGGGAGGAGCAGGAGGCAGTAGCAAGGGGACTCAGATGATTGATGCAATGAGAGTGATGGGATCAGGCGTACACCATGCTGCCAAATGGATGTTCCAGGGCTGTGAGTGCTCTGCTCTGTGCCTTTGCTTATCTTTAAGGCACACAGCGGCGTTAAAGTTTGTTACAAGGTGGTGTGGATGGAGAAGGCAGGGGGGAAATTGGATTCCATCTGCTGGCTGGAGAAACAGCAGGAGGGTACAAATACACAGGTGCACATGGGCACATTACCCCTTTTCTCAGTGCAGAGGGTGTAAAAAAAAAATAAATGCTATCCTCATACATTATTCCCAATGCTAATATTAAAACGAGAGTTTGTGCAACAAGCAGAATAGGGTGGAGGTTAACTTTTCCCCCTCTCCAATCCTATGGGTGCCTGTGGCATGAGATCAAAGAGCTAAACTTGCAAACTGCTGACTGCTGTGGAGACAAAGCCACCCATTAGGTTTGTGACCCAAACTCTCAACATGAAATTGATGTTCGGGTGCAGAGCAATTTCCACAGCAGGAAAAAAATCCCACCGCCCAGGAATCCTTCCCACAGTTCTGACCCCAGGGAGGAGCTTTCAGAAGAGCTGTAGTGGTTTTTTGGAACAGGCAAACACCTCATTGAGGTTCTCTGAACACAGCTATACATGCCCAGACATAAATCCAACAGTCATCTTCCTCAAACCCAGCGTGCCACCACCTTCACTCCAGTGGGGAGAACAGCAGGGACAAACTTGACCCGTTTGTCTTGTAATTACTATGTGTGTGCAAACACTGCCCTCTGCCTCCTGGAGAAAGGCTTTGTTCTCATCCATGGGATTTGTTGGTTGCAGGATTTTTCCTTTCCTGTGAAGCAGGATGATAAGATGGCATTCTGCAAGCCTGGCACGGAGTGAAACACTGGCATGCTCTGTTCAGCACTGGTAGTGCCAACCCAAATGTTCATAGCCAGGGGTGAGCACAAGTGTTTAACTCTACGGGAAGTAAAACCCAGGGCTTTTCATCAGTGTCTTAAGCTAGGGAGCTGTGTAGGCTTGTTTCACCTTGTAGGTTCATGTTTTCAAAACCACTGTAAAGGTTGGGAACATTTTGGTGGGTTTTTTTTTCTATATTTTCTCCAGAAAAAGAGAAGATCAACAATTTGTCCCCATGGGACATTGCTCACGAATGACAGCTCCTGTGGTCTTTCAGTGGGTCTTTCAGTGGGACTTTCTGCTCCCATGGGCACCTTGGAACATCCCTTTGGCCTTTTGTCTTCATTGGGCCACACAGTCTCTGATTGATGCTCACATGGGTAGGAAGGCAGGATGGCAATGAGACAAGAAGTTGCAAGAAGAGAAGAGAAGAGGTGAAGGTTTTGGTGAGCTGTGTCTCCCAGGCATGGCCTGCCCCTCTCTAGATGGTGTTTTGGTACCAGGGATATCAAGGGGGATGCTGTATTCTAAAGAAACGCATCCTTTTTTCTTCTTCTTTTTCTTCTTTTATTTTTTTCTTCTCTGGTCAATAAAGCTGCAGTTTGACTTTAGGGTGAAGATTTGGATCAATTCTCATTTTCTACAAAATGATTCACTCTTATACACCGAGGAATAGAATTGAAAATGTAATCTATCTTGTTGAGAGGTAGAGTCAGGGTCATGAAAATTAACCCCCAAGTGTTGCTTAGCATGCCTTTTCACATGCCAGCAAATAGCAGAGAATGTCTTTGGATTTCTAAACAGTAATTTAGAAAAAAATACAATCAGTCCTGGCTAGGCAGCCAGGGGATCCTGCCACAAAATCACTTTTCTTTGCAATGCAAAATAACCAAGAAAAACCCTTCTCAGAAGTGATTCACAAGCAAATACTATTGCCAGGCAAAACTGAGATCTGGATAAATGTGTCTCACAACAATATGTTTTAATGAAATGAAGTAAACGGCATTCAGAAGTTTTTTGGTGGCAAATAGCAGGAATTAATACCTTGTGAATGAGGCTTGGTCACATCTCAGCATACTGGCTCCAGAACCTGGCTGACTTTTATCCTCATCACCAAGCAAAATAGAAGTGGTCAGCTTCAAATTACTATTATTCTATTCATTGCCTGAATTCCTACAGCTCTTGAGAGAGTCCCAGCCCAGACCAGGATTTCACTGTAAAAACAGAATAAAAAGTGATCCCAAATGTTTCCAACCTAAGGAAGAAAAGTTTTATAACAGGTGTGACAGATGACTGTGGAAGGATGAAGTGGTGTCCATCAGCACGATGGCCGTGAAATACATCCATCAGCACCTCAGCAACTACCAAAAGGGATCCTGCAACAAAGGCACGTTCAAAGGAGGGTGATGAAAGCACTTTGCAGAGAGTCTCTAGGTGTCCACCAGAAAACACAAAGGTGCTTGTTTGAAAATAATGAGAAGTAGAGAATGGTGTAGGGCAGATTTGAGAATCAGCGATGACAAAGGACAGGCCACAGAGGCCTTGAAAATTCAGACTCCTATAACTGATGCAATTAATAAGGCAAATGAGTGGAAAGATAAAACCACACACAGATGTGCCTGCCAGAATAAAGGCTTGGGAAAATGCTGTGAACAGATTTGTGCTTGCGCTCCTTGGGTCGTTGCAAATTTTGGTAATGTAAGCTTAGAACAAAGTTTTGGCTTTTAGCGCTGTGAGAGCAAAGGGCTGACTGTACCTCCCAGGTGGTAGGAAGAACAAACTGTATGTAACAAGAAATAGTCTGTGTGAGGAGAGGTTGGAAGGACAGAAGGTGAGTGTCACTGGGAGCAGCCCAGTTCATGTTATCCACAGATACTTGGCAGGGGTGGAGGCATCAAGAGGCACTGAACACCTGATCGAGCAGTTGGCAACCCTGCCTGCAGCAAGGGGATTGGAACCTCATGACCTTTGAGGTCCTTTCCAACCCAAGCCATTCTATGATTTTGTGACTTCTGTGCCGTGCGGGTGCCAGAGCCCTGGCACCCAGAGGCTGTGGGGTCTCCTCCTTGGAGATGTCCAAAATCTGCCTGAATGTGGGGCTGGGCACCCTGCACTGGGTAGCTCTGGTGGGACCCGTTGGACCCAGAGCTCCTGCCAATCTCAACCGGTTGGATTCTGCAAGATAGTAGCTCAGCTTGTATATCCAGAGTGCTGATGAGATACCTAAGACCCATGAAAGGGAGGAAAGCATTTGCAAACCCTCCAGCTTTTTGCCACCATTTTCATGCTCAGAAACTCCATCCACTTCCCCTAGAGAAAACACTGCAGATGCACACGTAGATCAGAGATGTTCACACAAAGCCACCCACCCATCCAACATCATAGCTGTGACATCTGTGGGTAACGAGGAAAAATGCCACTCAGCACCATCACTCACCCAGTGTCCCCAGTGAGTCCCAGAGCAGCCTTGGTGTCAGCTTTTCCACTCTTGCAACAGCCACTAGAGCTCCAGTACTTCAAAAGGGCCTGTTGAAGTGGTGCTGCAGCAGCCACCATACCCACCCCTCCTATCTATCTGTAGAGATAAGATAAGACATCAAAGTGATTGATTCCTGGCTCTCTGAATCAGAGTCGAATGCGGGGGCCAGCAGCAGCCCCCACATCCCCCGTCCCACAGGAGCATGCCTGCATGTGGGAATGATTGTTGGGTTCCCAGGGGATTGCTTGGTTTTATTCCCCAGCCAACTTCATCTCCTTCCTGTTGGCAACCAAGCTTAATTTGCACTTCTGAAATTATTTCCTTACCTTTAAATAACAATGAGAAACGCCCACAGAAAAATGTCTTGGTGCCTTGACAAGCAGATTTACAATGGGAAATGGTGACCACCCAGCAGCAAAAAATGATAATTATAGGCACATAATCCATTCTATCAGTCCACCAATAACCACAGCATGAAATGACCCCATTAGCACCCTGAAGACGTAATCATTCACCTTCCTCCAATGTCCTTTCAAATAAGCAGCCCATGGAAATGCTTGTTACTTTGTTGGATGCAAAAGCCTCCCTGCTAGCCAGTAGAAAAATGGAGGAAAATTATAAATCACAATTCTCCCCTGATTTATTTTAAATTTGCTGTCAGATAGCTGTTGATGGTCTACTTGAGCAGCAGCTGCCGAAGCTGTTTTGCCGTCCCTCTCCACTTTCCTCATTGCCTAGTATACATGTTATCACCCCTCTTCAGCAGGACTGTGAGAAATACGTATGTCACACTGCAAACCCAAAGAAAATAAGAGTATCTCTTATCTGAGCTGAGCTACCCTGAGAAGGTGCTGGCTGATGTGAGATAGGCAAAGGCTTGCTTGAGGGTTCTCTGAAAACTCCTTACTGCATGTTGTGAGCTATCCAGATACAGGCTGCAAGAGGATGATCCAAGGGCTTGCTTAGTATAAACTTTCAGAGATCACTGGTTTTTACTGGTAGAAGGAAAGAAAAATGCATTGTTCTTTCTTCCCCCTCAAGTGCTTGTGGAAGGATCCAGCTCTCTCCAGTAGGCTGGTGGCTATTCTCACCAGCAAGGATCCACTTTTGGTGTTGATGTGGACCTCTTGCTGTGTGCGTTGCACGAGTGAATGTCCCAAGCTAGCATTCCTTTCACATTCTTCCATTCTAAAGCCCCTTATTCTGGGATCCACGCATAGTTACAGAGGAAACTACACAGTCAGGAAAGAACTTTGGAAAACACAAGACTTTGTGCAAAGTAGAGGATAGCAGTGTCCTGGAAAGCCCAAGCTGTGTGAAAACTACTTGGTTTTCAGCAAGGATTCACTATCCCTGGGGACACTCAAGGTCAGGCTGGATGGGGCTCTGAGCACCAATGGGGCTGTGGGTGTCCCTGATCACTGAAAGAGTTGGACCAGATGGCCTTTAAGGGTCCCTTCCAACTTAGGAAAATACTTCTCTGAAAGAGTGGTCAGGCACTGGAATGGGCTGCCCAGGGAGTCTGTGGAGTCGCTGACCCCAGAGGTGTTTAAGGAACATTTAGATGTTGTGTTGAGGGACATGATTTAGTGAGCACTATTGGTGATGGGCGGACAGTTGGACTAGCTGGTCTTGTAGGTGTTTTTTCCAACTTTGGTGATTCTGAGATTCTATGATTCTACGATTCAAACAATTCTGTGATTCTATGACTCTAAGGAAAAAGGCTGTGCTGGAACGTCAAAATCCCCAGTGTGTGGTTGGGAAGCACAGATGTATGCTTCCTACCATGCTGACCACAGCTACTGCTGCACGACAGCAACCAAACACCAGTGAGAAACAAAGTCCTGAGGGACTGGCGTGGGGGAAGGGGGAATATAAAGAAATGTTACAATCAATTAAGCAACAGAATTATTTTCCAAGGAGGCAGTCAATAAGGCAGAAACACCAGCGATACAAATAACCCGGAGGAACACGCCGCCGGCTTTAGTGAACCCAGCTCTTTTCCATTAGCAGCGAGGGATTGCTTTGCCGGACATGCGAGGTCACTTTCTGCTTCAGTTCCTCTCAATGAAGAGCTAAGCTAACAGGTGCAGCCTGGTGTTTAAATTGGAATAACAGAGAGCTGTCAGCGCAGCCGTGAGAGAGGCAGCACGTCAAGTGTGTTCAAGTTGGAAGCGGGGACAGTGGTGAAAGCAGGCGGGCTGCAGGATGAGCAGAAAGGAGGGGATGCTCAGCCTGTCCCCAGTGCTGCTGGATATCCTGTGTAACGTGAGCAGGGAAGATGAACACAATTATAAGAGGTCAAATGTCCACATCAGAAAGCTATGAAAATCACGGGAAGTGGTTATTAATAGCCATAGTGGGGGGTGTGAGGGTTTAGCAGGTGGTCCTTTTGTAAGAGGGCCGTACCTGCTCTGCAGGGGGATGCAAGAGCTCACCCCTTGGTGCTATCAATCAGATGCTTTCTCTCTGACAGCAAAAGTTTCCATCACAGAAAATGGGAGTGGGTAGGAGGGGTAAGTGGGGTGGCTTTTTTAGGTGATTGTGAGCAAATCCTTCCCATTTCACATGTTCGATAAGCAAATACCAATTATTCCTTCCTACCTATCACTGTTCAGTTAGCAGGGATGACATCAAGAAGCTCAGGGTCATGGTCAGGTTGGCAAAATAATATCTTACCCTGAAAAATTGCAGGATTGGGATACACAGGAAATACCACACGTGTAGCAGAGCTTTGATTGCCCAGTTACAACAGTCTCTGGGCAAAAAGGGGAGAAAACATGGTGCATATTTTTTGTAAGCTTTGGATGGCAGACATGAACCCTGATGCTTCATTTGGAGCAGCTCTTCTTCCCTTCTACAAGAAGAGCTCATGATACCTACGTTTCCAGTGCATATTTTTTATCCTACAATTCAGATCCCATAAGTCTTAACTTGATGCCTGATAAAGTATGTAGACATAAAGCAGCCAGAATTTCCCCATTTGCTAAGCAACAAGTAGGATTTGTGCTTATATGTCCACTCCAAGATTCTGTACTAAAAAAAAAAAAAAAAAAAAAAAAAAAAAAAAAAGGCTTAAAAATTTGAAAATGTAGATGAGTAGCAAACCTTAAAGGTCATCCTGACACAGAAGGATTTTAATGAATTCCTGGATTGATCTTTGTCCTATTTCTTCTAGAATTGGATTATAACGATCGTATTCACAGTCTTCTTCTTTTTTTTTTTTTTAAATAGAGTGCTTGGCTTCATTAAATAAACTTAGGGTTGTTTTGCTTCAGAAAGAGTGGCTTGCTTTGTGAAACTAGCTAACTGCAACTGAAATATGGGTGCATACGCTGCACTAATCATCCGCCTCCTTGATAGATTCAGTAATTCAAATAGGCTGACATACAAGAAAGGAAAGTAAATTTAGCTTCAAATTGAAGGCTGTGTATGGCTGGCCTCAGGGGATATTTATGAGCAGAATATTCTTGGGGAACCAGGTATAACCAGGGCTGCATTTTTTTAAATTATTCACCAGCACCAAAATGAATGGGCAGTGCTTATGATGTAGAGGTGCAAAACGGCCTGAGGAAACTGCATGGAGCTGTGAGAGGAGGGGCAGCTGGGGGTGAGAGAAAGGCTGTGCCCCCAGAGGGCAGTGGGCATGGAATGGGCTGCCCAGGACAGCGGGCACAGCCCCAGCTGCCACTCTCAGACACAGGGTTGGGTTTGGGTGCTGCTGTATGGAGCTGGAGTTGGACTCAGGGATCCTTATGGGTCCCTCCCAACTTGGGATATTCTGTGATTCTAAAATATTGACAGCAGGCAAATGAAGGGGGTCAGCATTGCATGAGTATGTGCTCAGCCTCCCCAAAATGTGTCACACCTCAGGTGCAGCCATGCAGGCTGTACATCTCTGGTGTGATGCTCTGTACGGTGATCTTCTTCTGAAATCTGAAGATGCACACTCGTGGAGGTGGGAAGCAATTAAAAATGGTGTCCCCAGTGCCCATCACTGCACCCAAAAAGCACAGGATGGCTGCAGGGGCAGATGGATGCATTCTCATGGCCTCTTTCTGTGCAGAAAGGCAAATCAGATGATTGCTGTGGTCTCTCCTTGTCACTGTCCTTGCTAAAACAAAAGTCACCCCGCTCCTCACCCTGTGACTGGCTCCTGAAGGCAGATGCTTGCTCTCACATGGCATCTTCAAAAGCTCATGCATCACAGTTTGGATGCAGGCTTTTGCCTGTCCTGATCTGATCGCAGCAGACAGGCGTGTGTGAAGCTGCATGGGGTAGGTTTGTTTTTAAGGGCTTCCCCACTCTTTGGTCTCAACAGAGAAAGAACATCCCTCAAAGGGACTCTGAAGGGACAGGACTGGCTGTTAGCCCCCTGATGACTTCTCTTTCTTTTCCTTTTTTTATTTTTAACTCAAAATAAGGATGCCTTCCTCTAGCTTAGCTCATAGTGCTCGCAGCCTGCTTTGTTCCTGGCTGCATTTCAGTTTTAACAGAGTGGTAACTCTCTGATGGGCGGTGTGAGCAGCAGAGACTAAGGCTGCTTCTGGGACCACTGCATCCTGCCCTTTCTCACCTTAGCAGAGCTCTGAATAAAGGAGAGTGGGAAAAAAGTGCTTGCCCACGAATCGAACCCTGTGATATGGAGCTGGGCATCTGCAGAATTTGTACTAAGATCCTAAAATAGAGATGCAATTATTCCTTTCAGATTTACTGCAAGTCCAGTGAGGATAAATCTCTGCCTTCTTCCAGGTCATTAGCAGCCTTGCATCCCGTGCCTGAGGCCCCAGGTGTTTTCAAAGCATTGCTTAAAGGTAACTCCTGGGACACAGCTCCCATTTTCAATCTGTGTAAGCACACCTCTAAGAAATCAGTGTTTTGGCTGAAATTCCTGCTTTTCCTTTTAAAAGCACTGGAACTACTACACTCTGATATTAGGCAGCCCTTATCATGACAGGACAGGCTGTTATTTCCTTATCCATGTTACAGTACATGGATGTCAGCAGCATAAAGGCTCACCCTTTCACCTGTGGCTTTACATTCCTGCTGAGCTGATGGAAAGAAATGCAAAAGGTGAGACATTGTATTGGGCTGAGTTTTTGGAAGACCACTGAGCAAGGCAGAGCTGCTGCTCTCCATCCCCCTGCAGTGTATTTGACTGCCTTGGTTTCATGATAACCTCACCAGCCGCTCTGGATCCTTCCCACAGCACCTTGGCTGCAGCATCCATCCTCTGGGGTCTCCAAGGCAAAACGTTATTATGGACACTGCGTGTCCCTTCAGCTTCACCAAGGCTCATGCAGGCTTGGAAAGCCTCCATTCACCACTGCTGGTAGCAAAGGTCAGCCTTTTCTACCAGGTTTTTTCCTTCCTCCTCTCTGACTTGGAAAAAAGCAGTAGAACCACAGGTGATACAATTCGATTAGAAGCTCCTGAGGCTTAAATTAAACAGAATTATTTATCAAATCTCTGGGCCATTAGCCCTGTCTTGAACAGCAGCATTGCCATAACCTCCCTCTCACTCCTCCCACACGCATTTCCCTTCGCTTACAAAGGCCCAGCAAGAGCCAATAAAACAAAATAAAAGCAAAAAAAAAAAAAAAAAAGGAAGCTAAAAGGCAGAGAGTGGCAGGGATGATAATGCACACCTAAGTGCCCAGAGTTGCTGGATGCTCCGTGCTTCTGCACAGCACTCATGCATTTTCCCTACCCTGTTCTTGCTCCCACCCCATGCCCACTCCATCCTTCCCATCCCAGCCCTTACCAACACAGCTCCTCGACCACCAAGATCTCAGTGCTGAGACTATGTGCTCTTCATGTGTAGTTCTTTGCCTCCTAACTGATGGGAATTTGGGTTTTGGCAAAGCCCAACATCCTTACATTCCACCTCCATCACCAGGGTTCATGATGAAAACCAAGCTCTGCACTTCTGGGATTGGAAACACCAAGCCACACATCAGCTCATTTGCAATGTACAGTAAACTCCTGGTACCTGGCAACATGGCTTGTTATTGAATGGAACCTGATAAACTGGGTGAGTCCAGAAAATTTCCCTTCTTGGGTGGAAAAGATGGAAAAAGGAGAATCTCCACTCTTGATATTACATCTCGTAGGTTCTGTTTATGATCTTTTTTATTTTTTATTTATTTCTAGGATAAAATCAGGCTGACAAGGCCTGTTTAGCCCGAGAAACTTTTGTTTCATCTTGTTTTCCTGCTTAAGCAAAACAATTATTTTAAATTGTAGCCGTTCCCATCATGCCCTCCCTGCAGGAATGTTAGGGGAGCTATTTGCAGAGTGAGATGATGTTGGACGAGCAGAACTTGTCCCTCGGTACTTAACAGCTCCCCCAGCTTTGGCTGATTATCAGAGATTTCAGTTCTATCTCAGTACTTCCAGTTTTGTCCAAATTATTTGGCTTGAACATTCCTTGGCTGGAAAACGTGTTGAGTTCATCCTCTCCCATGGGAATCCCAGGGCTTCTGCTTCAGCCTGAAAACACCACACAGCCTCCTCCAGAGCAAAGAAATCGGCTTAAACAGAGAAGCAGACCGGGGACAGCAGGTCTGCAAGAGCACTGAAACCACCAGAAAGATCGGTTTCTGATTGCCAAGATTTAGAACTTGCTTGCGTTGAGCCTGCACCGCTCTGTCAGTTCCTAAATGAAGTAACAACACAGTTAACCACAGTCTGGATCAGCCAGGAAAAGTAGAAATTGAGAATGTAAGAAATCTATAGAGCTTTTACAAAGCCCTCTGTGCTTACTTAGACCAATGGAGACAAACTTTACATATAAAACGAAGACACTGTTGTTACAGCTGTGTCATCTTTAAGGAAGCTGTGTGTGCTTCACTTAGCATTTGATTATGAATGTAACCCATTAAGTTCTCAACTCCTGTTTGCTAATTGGAGGCCTGTAATGATGCCCAGAAATGGTATTCAGAGTGAATGGTATTCAGAGTGCTGAAATAATGTAATATACATGATTAAGAAATGCATAGCGATTGCCTAATTAGGTATACAAGTAATATAATAAATCTTATAGGAAAGTATTTTCCATCTGCTTTCTGAGCTGCGAGACAATAAAGAATAATAATTAGAAAAGAAGAAGAAGAAAAAGAAGACAATTCAGACAAGTATAGCAGACCAGAACTTTTCTTCTTCCATGGGGCAAACAGAACTCACAAGGGTTGGTGGCCAGTTCTAAAGATAGAAACAATTCAGGCTTTTGAAGTAGGCTCTGACTCCGACAATCCTATTTCTCCATTAAATCCCAATCTGAAAATAAAGAGCATTTCAAAAGCCACTTGATGTGGCAATCTGATGTGGCCACCTTTATCAGAACACTGAGCAGAAGTCAGCATCCATTGGTCACTGCTGCAGAGCATCTTCAGTAGTGCCATCTCCCAGCAGTTGGGATTTCGGTGCATCACCTGAAGATTCTCCCTTGCCTGTATGTGGCAAAGATTCTGTTTCTCTTTTTCCTTGCACTCGCTTTTACATTCATGTCCGTGCAATAAAACCCATCAGTGCTTCACTGTGCTCATGCAAACACCGAGGTGAGTCAGTGCTGGTAATGATGCCTTCAAGTTAATTACCCCCAGTTTGATTGGGGTGAAGGGAAAATCATGAATATAACCCTGAATTTAACAAGCATAAAAGAGCATTTAATTATTCTAGTTATATGGTTATCCCCAGATACTTTCTCATTTGTCCAACAGGATCTGCTCCTCTAGGGCATGAGGTAATTGCTGATATCCTTTCACGCTTCACCAGTCGCTCTGGAGTAGTTAATGATTTATGAGGAGAGCTGGAAGTGCCCGGCCAGCAGCACCATGCCCAGCACCTTGGATGCTGAAAACAAAAAACCCAAAACCCAGAATTACAGTCACACACTCAGAACAGAGCCCACACATCCAGCAGTGACATGGGGATGCCAGAGGCTCTTTGCAGAGCTTCCCCTCCTGCAAGAAACCTGGTGATGAGTCAGACTCGGGGGGGTGGGATAAGGAGATTGTTCTGGCTTAACAACACCTCTCCCATCCTGTTTTTACCTATTGCAAAACCTCCACCCCGACAGAAGCACAGCTGCATGAGCACCAAACTCATGGTTCAGCCGGAATCCTCTCCAGACTTTCAAGTCGTCAAATTAACATTTGCATCAATTTAATTTTCACATGACTCATCACGACGTGATTCAGTCTCTCTCTGAGCCGCTTTCAAATAGCGCCGACCTTTCTTTCAAAGCTTGACCTCAGGTGGGGATTTAGAGGAGGAATACAAGAGTGATTCAAAATACAGATGCCAGGCTGAGGCAGCCTGCAGCTTGCCAAGGAAGGAAGCTGTCACTGTGCAGGACGCATGCGTGATGCATGGTTTCCTGCCACCTTGTATCAGTTTCTACATAGGATAGCATACATAGCAATACGTCAGGAAAGCAGTTGCAAAACAGCTGAAAGCATGCGTGTAAGACCATAATGCTGAGATGGAAATGTGTCTTTGAGGTGAGATTTGTAGAACTCCTAGACTCAACTCAAGGAGTTGGACTTGATGATCCTTATGTGTCCCTTCCAACTTGTGACATTCTATGATTCTACAAAGCCTCTTGGCCCTGGAGCAAGCTGGGGCTCACTTGTATTAAACAGCAGTAGAGAAATATTTTCACGGGGGACATATGAACTCTTTTTTGAAAGCATAAAGGTCCATTCTTTCTCAGCATTTTAACTTCCATAGCCACTTATTTTGCCTCCAGACACCAATCTGAGGCATGTAGACAGCAACTGACCATTCACCCAAGAGATCAGGGAGATTGAAGACTGGGAGATCCTGGGAGACAAAGTCCAAAGCATATCTGGTAATCTATATCTATATCTGGTAAGATGTATCAGTCCTCTGGAGGAACTGCCCTTCCAAAACTAGGCAGGGAGTAAACATCTAGAGGAGGTGGCTGCTCTGAACAATCTCTATTGTTGACATCTGCCCCAAAATGCCTAAATTTGACTGAATAAGGTTGGTCTCAATCCAGCAGTTACCCTTGAGTGCAATGTGTCAGATTTAAGTCATCAGCATCATCCAATGGGCCATCAACCAGCAGTTTTGAAAGGATCATCTGGCAAAAGACTTGCAGATAGGTCTATATTCATGGTCTGCATTCAGCATGATGGCCCATGTCTACCATCCTCCCCATCTCATTGTATTTGTCATGTACTTCAGAGCTACAAACGTGTACCATCAGTGACTGTGTCTAAGCATCTACTGCTTTACATCACACCAACAGAAACAAAAAAAGTCAGGACCTCAGGATGTCGTCTGCTCCAGTCCTCCTGTGTTCTTCCAGACTGCTTCTTGGGGTCAAGCAAAAGCTATGCAAGGAGTACAGAAGACAAGATGTTTTTAGGAAGCTCCCACCAAAACTACCACCTTAGGCTTACATCGCTCAGCAAGGTGAGGGCTCTTTTGCTCTGAAGATAAGGTGTCAGCCCCCATTCCTAGCATGGTACCTTCCTCTCCTTCTTTTCATGTACATCCAGTCTTCAGCATCCTTCCCAGCAACACTCATCTCTGGAGATGTTCAAGGCCAGGTTGGATGGGGCCCTGGGCAACCTCCTGATCCCTGATCTGATTTAGTGGTTGGCAACCCTGCCCATGGCGTGGGACTTGGAATTAGATGATCTTTGAGCTCTCTTCCATCCCAAGCCATTCTATGATTCTATGAAATCTTGCTTTTCCATCTCTCGTATCCTCCAAAATACTTGTAATCATAGACTTATGGCACTTTTGAGACTCACCAGCAGCTGCCCAAGTTCACTGCCCTACTACAGTCAAGAGGGACACAAGCCTGACACGGAATGTCCTGGCTTCTCTTGAAGGCTATTTTTTTAGTAACTCTCCATTTTCAGAGATTATTGGCTTGCTTTTATCATGAAAGCTGCCCCTGGCAATATTTGTCCTTCCTTTGTGAGAAAAACATCCCGGGCCTGAAGTTATATAAGTGTCACATGGGTTTAAGGCATTTTTTCCCCACTCACTCATAAGTGTCAACTGGAGTTTCTTATCCACAGGCAGGGAGTCCGGGAGCAGTCTGTGTCTCTTTGGCTCCAGTATCTCATCACAGGGCACTTTTCACTTCAGAGATCTCTCTTTCCTTCTCAGGCTACTCCTCAAGTCTGTGAACTGATGTCTGAAGAGGGCCAGCATGGCAAGCAGCTTGTTTTTTTCCTCCCTCCACAATGCCAGAAGTCAGGGGGTATTTATAAGAAAGATGCAGGCTGCTGACCCTTTCATCTCACATTTCTTTAGGAAGGATTTGAACTGTTAACTTCCCAGAGCACAAAACAAGTGGCCTGCCAAGTCCCAGGTGCTGAAAACCTCGTAGCAAGCTGTGAGAGACCCCTTCTGTGAGGTGGTAGGACTGTATTCAAAGATGTGTAAGTATGAAAAAGAAAGGGGAAAACAGACAGGGAAAGCAAGAGAAACCTCATCTGTTCCCGTGGATGGCTTTGTGGGAAGTGGTGTTTCCTTGATAAACTCAAGACTGGAGCCCTAAATATTTTAAGACATCAGGGCCAGATTTCAGAGAATCATAGAATGGCCTGGGTTAAAAAGGACCACAATGATCATCAGCAGGGGTTCCAACCCCCTGCTATGTGCAGGGTTGCCAACCAGCAGACCAGGCTGCCCAGAGCTATATCCAGCCTGGCCTTGAATGCCTCCTGGGATGGGGCATCCACAACCTCTCAGATTTGTGAATCTGTGCTAATGTAGCCTCCAAGCATACCCATCTGCATGAATAGCTCCTGATTTATAATATCCGTGTTGGAACAACTCGTTTCAGTGTGTTAGCCTGAACTCAACCGATCCTGAAATCTTAAGATCGCTAAAGCAAAGGACACTTCTTCATTTAGCTTGCTATTATGATCTTTTTTTCTACACTCCACTGTCAAATATCTTCGAAACAGTAAGGAAACTCAGGTTTGGAAACAAGAAAAATGATGTACAATCATGTTGGCTCCCCTAAACAAGATGAAGATAACTGCAAGAGTTTTGCTGAAATTTTTGCACAAACTGTACAAAATAAGTAAAATTGGAAGGTGTCCTCCCAGTGACCAAAAAGAATTTAATTTATAACAGCTGCCAGCAAGACACTATCAGAGGGAAGTGTGGTACTCAGGTGAATGTCTCTTTTACCTCTGGATGTTGTCATGCTGTTCTGCAAGTTCTTCCCTTGACTCAACCATGAATTTCAGGAACACCTTGACCTAGATCTCTTTATCTCTATGTTACAGGTGCCTGATTTGCTTCTTTTCCATCCAAAAAATTTGGCTTGAATATGTGCAAAATCACTTAAACACACCTGCTGCCATGCAAGAAAAGAAGACTTTCCAGAGCTGAGCTTTGTGCTCCTGCTCTCACTTTCTCTGATGTATTTAGAATGTATTTAGCTGAGAAGTGTAACACCTAAAATAAGAGTCTGAGCTGTGGGCTCATTGATGGCAATGATTCAGTCAATACGCCTCTTCCTTACAGGGGGTGTAATGCATTTCCTGGGCTTAGCTGAAAGAAATTTGGTTCTTTGTTGTTAGTTTTTTGTTTGTTTGTTTTTTTTTCCCCTGGTTCTTGGACATTTTACAACAGCTTTACAGCCCATCACCGAGTTCTGTGTAAGACAATTGTCACTGATCAGCACTGATAATGCAGTAAAAAAGAAACTCGATAGACATCTTCACACTTTTATCATCCAAATTCTGATGGGAACAGTTCCAGATCAATTGTGTTGCAACGCATGAAACCATCTGAAACAAAATATTTTGCTGTAAGATTTTATTTTTTTGATGGGCTCAAGCAATCCATCCTGTTCAAAATAAATTCAGAAAGGATAAATACAGACCAAAAGAAACAGACCACTGTGGGTACCTACAGATCAGCTGACAACTGAGTTTAGTTTAGAGAGCTTCTGTTATGTTGGAATTTGAGTCTTTAAGGTTTTTAATTTTAGGTTTCTGGTTAAAGTTTCTAGAGATTGAAATTTCCAATTCATTCTGTTTCTCTGTTAGCTGTTAATGGATCATTAATATATGCAGTTTATTAAGTAGACAATAATAGCATTACAACAGGAAAAGCAGGAAAAAAAAAAAACAGTGCAATAATTTGATCAAGTGACCGAGCCTGCAAAACATGGCCAGGATTTCCACGTTTCACTGACCCAACATGTGACAGGCAGATGTGTCTGTCTGTCCATTTGCCTTCCCAATTACAACCTGCATTACAGCTGCAAATGTGCTGTCCTGCCTAAGAAGCCCACAAAGAGCATCGGATGCATGGTATCCCCTGCACATAAGAAACAGGGTTTGTAGCATTATATACAGAGAAATCATGGAATCATAGAATGGTTTTGGTTGGGAGGGACCTTAAAGATCATCCATTTCCACCCCTCTGCCATTGGCTGGGCTGCCCACCACCAGCTCAGGCTGCCCAGGGCTCCATCCAGGGCACCCACATCTCTGCTGCATTTAGATGGAAACCCCAATTTACATGACTTCTGTGCCAGGGCCTCACCACCCTCTGAGTAAAGAATTTCTTCCTAGCATCTAACCTAAATTTTCCCTCTTTTAGTTTAAAGTCATTCCCCCTTGTCCTATCACTATCAGACTGTGCAAGAACTCAGTGTCCCTTCTGTGTATAAACTCTCTTCAAAGGCCACACTGAGGTCTCCCAGGAGTCTTTTCCACACTGAACAAGCTCAGCTCCCTCAGCCTTTCTCCAAAGGAGAAGAGCTCCAGCCCTCTAAGCATCCTCATGGCCCTATCCTGGACCCAACAGCTCCAACAGCTCTGCCCATTACACCCAATAACCATCCAGTTCAAGCCCCATTATTATTTCATTTCTAAGTCTGTAGCATCACCATTGATCATTTTATTAATATGGGGACACTGGTGGCCAGCACTTGATCAATTACCTGACACACCGTACACCCAATTGCATCTCTGTACGTGCTGTTCTAATTGTTTTATCCACAAAAATGGACAAACACTTGTCAGTTATGTCTTTGTTTCAAAGATAGGGCTGGTAATGTGTGGGGAGACGTGGCGAGGACAAGTTGGCTGCTGTGGGTGTGATCTGGCAAGCTTCTGATGAGGTCACCACAGTTATTACATCAGCAGTGAGTCTAGCTCTACAACTACTCCACTTTCTGAGAAGTGAATTACATGCCTTACATCAGGTACTGCTTCTACAGAGAAGTTTTCAGTACCAGTTCCTACATAAAAGTGCAGCTTGGAGGAGCTGGATTTGGGAGGCTCCAACCATGAGGCAAAGGAGAGCCTAAGCAGGCTTAGGCTTTTAGAATAAACACAAACAGCAAAAATGCCATGTGCCTTGCCATCCTCAGATGATTCAGGCTGCCGGCACTGCGCACCTCATCATGCCTCCAGTGGGAATAGATACACCTCTGAGGGATGAAGATAGAAAGCTGAGGAGGATCCAACAAGAATCACAGGTTGGTAGGCAACACCAGGCAGAGACACGTACCTGAAGTCCTGCGTCTCCTGGAGCACAGGTTTCCCAATGGAAATCTTCAGCCTCTTCACACTCATATGTTACCAAAGTGGAGCTCCAGCTCTCCAATATGCCACCAGTGAGCCGCCATCCAGCCTGTGCAGTTTGGGTATGTTTTGGTGCTGAGTGTCGACAGATCAAGATAGTGGTTGTGGTTGATGGCAAATTGAATCTAAATCAGCAATGTGCCCTGGCAGACAGAAGAGCCAACCATACCCTGGGTTGCACCAGGTCCAGCACTACCAGCTGGGCAAGAGAAAGCCCTCCCACAGGCCATGGCTATGGCAAAAGCTGGACTTTCTCCATGTCCAGTCTGCAGCTGGAGTTGGGATGCCTAGGATGCATCACACTGAAGTGCCAGCCATACACAGCAGGGCAGACCTGTCCTCATCTTTCATCTCAAGAGCATTTCTGAATTTTTCAGCCAACAATTATGTCATCTAAAAGGAATAAGTCCTGCTTGAAGGAGGGATCAGCATCCATGAAGGGTATTAGATGAGACTCAGCAGCATCCCATGGTCACCTGGGTGAGAGCATCACTTTACAGTAAGGGTGGCGAAACACTGGAACAGGTTGTCCAGAGAGGTAGTGGATATCCCATCCCTGGAGACATTCAAAGTCAGGCTGGACAGGGCTCTAAGCACCTGATGGAGCTGTAGATGTCCCTGTTCATTGCAGAGGAATTGGACCAGATGGCCTCTAATGGCCTTCCAACTCAAACGATTCTGCAATTCTATGATTGCTCATCCTTTTACAGTTAGGATTCCTTTCCCCAAAGCCTAACTTTGTTTTACTTTGCTGATAAAATATAGCAATTTCCCCAGATCTTCCCCCACAGACATTCCCACCTCCTAGATTAGAAATTCATAGTGCACACAATAGGACCATGATTGCTATTTTCCACATTCTGTTCATCGTTTTCTTTAGTCACACCTCTGTGATGTTTAATAAGTCCTTATTGAATTTGACAGCAGTTGTATGCCAGAAGCACAGACATAGCATTAGTCATATTTCCTCTACTCTGGAGTAATCCAATAATGGCTAGGTAATTAAAACCTGCCCCTTACTAACATGTCTGGCTTCATGCTTTTTCTTTTGTATATTCAAAATCTTGTTATATTTCCCTGC
Organism: Phasianus colchicus; assembly: GCF_987193195.1. Classification (NCBI taxonomy): domain Eukaryota; kingdom Metazoa; phylum Chordata; class Aves; order Galliformes; family Phasianidae; genus Phasianus; species Phasianus colchicus. The sequence goes on along the minus strand of NC_143441.1, from coordinate 47,811,800 downwards.
AGAACAGCCCTGTCAGAACTGCACAAAACCTCGTGAGATGTGTGGTGAAGGCAGTGCCAGAACATCAAGGAACAAGCGAAGACCAAATTAAATGAGAGCAAGAGAGGGAAAACTATATGAAAAAACAACAAGATAGAAGGAGGTGTGTGTGGGGGGGGGGAGGGGGAAGGGAAATAAATATTTGCAAGCCACAAGCAGCCCAGGCCATTGTCTTGCTTTAGATGTGTGCAGGATCACCCCAAAAGTGAAGTGGCAACTTGTATCCCATGGTGCAACCAAACATTGCAGTAGGACGCAGAGACACATCAGACAACATGAAATGAGTGCTGTAGGAAAGATGCTAACCTGAACACAAAAGTCATTGCTTTGGAGTTTTGAACTTTTGTCCTGTGCTCTGTACTGAAGTGGTGATAAAGTGAGACGATTACATCTGCCAGTAGACCTGTGATATTTGGATCCTTTTTTCACCTGTTCTCCTCTCGCAGATTCTTTTCTCGTTATATTCTCCCTCATCCTCCTTTACCTTGATTTTATTCTGGAAATAAAAGACAGAATTTTCCTGTGCCAGTACTTAAAATTAGCACACTTATAAATATCAGGTCAACTGCAGATCCATTTTGGGCCCTGTTATCACTAAGACTGAAGGTAAATTAATGCTGCCCACATAAGGTGGTTTGCAACCATCTTTTGTACAAAAGTAGGAGAGTGGGGAGCTGGTCTCACAGAGGGATGCACAGAAGTCACGTAAATTGGGGTTTCCATCTAAATGCAGCAGATTATGGGAAGCTTCCTATTTTAGCTTTGACTGAGCCAAGGATCCACATGCCAAGGGCTGCACCATCCCCTGACCACAGGCATGAGCCACATGGACACTCCTATAGAAACTGCACCTCTTCCCTGCAAGCCCAACAGCATCTAACCCCAACCCATACATTTTCTCTGCCCGTGGTTCCTGACCTCTATGACTAAAGATGCAGATCCATTTTACTCTATACAAAGTGCTTAAATGCACCAAGCTACACAGAAAACAGTAACAGCAGCAGCCAGAAATATGGCACAGATGAAAAACAGTGCACTTTCTCAACCCTCCTCCCTCCCCCCCCACTTCACAAAATACTGAACTTTCAGCCCAAATAATGCCCTGAAAGTCAGTATGCCTTTCACATGCCTAAAGTCAGGTATATGCTGTTGTATCCAGATGCTTCAGGGCTTTTTGAGTCCAAATATAGCTGAAGAGAGCTAGTATTAGCACTCTAATTTTCCAGTCTTGGCTGTCAAGCCTGATACATTAGTACTTATATTGTTAAATGTCTACCCTAAATTATATAGGTGGTATAGTCATATCACCATGACTGACTCAGTGTTTTCGTTTCCTCCCTTCTCACCCCTAAGGAGGCAAATTTCCTTTCTATGAAGAGCCTCCTTTGAATTAATTGAGACTACTTGTGTGAATAAAGGCTTGTTGGATCATGCCTTGATATTGTAAGTCATTTGGGTTGGAGCCTCATCTTCTCACACAGACACAAAAGGCAATAAGTGAGCTTATAGTCCTCTGAAATTAAACACTATAGTCAAGGCCTCTGCTTTGCCATGTGAGCTCCCTTGGAGCTACACCTTGCTCCATTAAGAAGAGTGTGTCTACTCAATAGTTAATATTGCATTAGTAAGACATTAGTAAGAGCTGTAAACAGTGTGCTGTGCTTGCATATATATTGTCAAATCAGAATCAGATAGAAAGGTATGAAATCCTTGAGCAAGGCTGTTCTTTCATGAACTTCAAGGCACATTCAGGTGTTTCTGTGCTAACAGAATCATAGAATGGCTTGGGTTGGAAGAGACCTCAAAGATGACCCATTTCCAACCCTGTGCCATTGGCAGAGTTGCCAACCAGTAGCTCAGGTTGCACAGGGGCCCATCCAACCTGGCCTTGGACAGCTCCAGGGGGTTGTTCAATTAAGTAAAGGTATAAATTAAATGAATAAAGCCTTGGCCTGTGCATTTTCCTAGCTCATTCTCTGCTGTCTCAGAATCCTCCAGCCCCTTTCCCAGCTTAAGTATCCCCACTACATGGGCTCATCTTCTTCCAACAGTGGGGTGCTGACACCCTTGGAGCTGGACATGGAGCTGGTGCATTGCCATGGGCTACTGCACGTGTGGCATGCACCGTTTGGCATCTCTTGCCTTCTCTCCACCAAAATGTGGTGGAGGTTTGCTGTCAGCTGCCTAGAGGGAGCTCAGGAGGGGTGGCACTGGCCTTGCAAGAGCAAGAGTGGTTCCTTTTGGGAACAGAGCACACTTAAACCAATTCTCTCCCGTGCCCTAGCTTAAAAATAAGACCACATTTCCTTTTATAAGCTCATTCCATCTTGTGAGTTCGCAGCGATCTCTGAAAGGTCGTGCAAGCTGCAATAACAGCCTTTTAGTATTACTAAAACGTTTCAAGTATTTGTGTGATGTGTTGGACACTGCCTACTAAAACATTCACCTAGTGGGAATGAAAACACCCCCCTCAGACACACATCCATCCTGCGGATAAAAGCTCCTTCTAATTGCAGGAGGAAATGTGACATTTCGAACTGGACAGACAAAGGCACCAATAATCCCCAGTGAGGAACAAACTTGTGGGGACCGAGAGACGAGTGGGCAACAACCATGTTCCAGTCTCAGTGCCAATACGCTGCAAAATAGAGTTTTTTTATTTAAATAACAGCATTTCCCTCCACCGCAATTTTCTTTTTCCCATGGAGCCAATACAAAGAAGAAGAGAACCTGTGTTGGGAGGAAGGTAGGGAGCTGATGTTGTTTGGGACAAATCTTCTCCACTTGTCTGCACCCCATGCAAACAAAGGGAGGAAATCAGTTTTACATTTATTTGACTGCTAACATACAACCTAAATACAGGGTATGTTAAACTCATTGCAAGCTGTTGGAGCTCCTCTAGGAAAAGGAAAGGACATTAAATGCAGATCTTCAGCTCAGTGTGTGGCCACCATCTAGATGAAATGCCTTAAAACACATTCAAAGACACTTCAAATGACACAGGAACCCACAGCCCATTAAGTCACTCATCTCTAACTTAAAAATCCTTGCCCCTCTCCACTAACAACTCTTTCTCAAGCATGCACTGACTACAGCATTTATCTGGGTCATTATGATGTTGCTGTTATTCCTTATCCTACCTCCTTGCACAGATATAGCCCCCTGCCATGGGATGGGGGCTGCAATGGTGCCAGTTGAGTGACAGGATACAGTGCTGGATGCCCAGTGCCTTGATCCAGATTGGCATCAGTTGGGTGGGTTCAAGGGCTGTGAAAATCCATGAGGAAAGACTGGGTTTTACACCTTGCTGTTCCGTGAGACTTAAACACATAGAAAGTGGGACACTCGTCAGCACCAGAGACATATTCAAAAACATTTTCCTGCAGGGAGAAGGCTTAAAGTGTTTCAGAAACCCTGGCAGGGCAGTGCAGCTCCTGACTCTTCTTTTGGGCATCCCAAGAATCATTAAGGTTGGAAAAGGCCACTAAGATCACCAAGTTCAACCCCAATCCATCCTACTGTGCCCACTGACCATGTCCCTCAGTACCACATCTCTATGGCTCTTGAACACCATCAGGGACAGCAACTCCACCACCTCCATGGGCAGCCTATGCCAATGCATCACTACTGTCTAGGAGAAGAAATGTTTCCTAATATCCAGCCTGATCCTCCGATGGCACAACTTAAGGCCATTACCTCTCGTCCTATTGCTGTCACTTGGGAGCAGAGGCCAACCTCCACCTTTGTACAACATCCTCTCAGGGTAAAGTGCAATGAGGTCTCCCCTGGGCCTCTTCTTCTCCAAACTGAACAACCCCAGCTCCCTCAGCTGCTCCCATCACACTTGTGCTCCAAATCCCTCACAGCTCCATTGCCCTTTTCTGGACACACTCCAGGACTCGATGTCTTCTTGTAGTGAGGGACCCAACACTGAACACAGCAATTGAGGTACAACCTCACCAGTGTCAATACAGAGGGATGATCGCCTTCCTACTCCTGCTGCCTGCATTATTCCTGATACAAAAAGATGTGAGAGATTCATGCAGGCTTTGATACATCCTTCCTGCTAAATCCCCACTACAAGAGGGAGGGAGCTCACCCCATACCAGAACATCAGAAGTGCTTTGGATGTGCAAGACAGCACAGGTGAGATCTTAGGGACAGAAAGTTCCCCACATGTCATTAGGATGGAAAAGCATGGAAACATGGAAAACACACGTCCCTGGGACATCTTCATGCAACATTGCCAATTTTGTTCCTCATCCACCCATGAAACCAGCAACCTTTGATGGAAAAAAAGAAAGGAAAATGGGTTTTGAATGGGAGGCATCAATATGAGAGCCAAAGTCTTTGGGTTCGTGGGAAGTTCACATCTGCATACCGTAGGTGGCCCGCTGTGCTTCCTTTGCTCACTTTCCCTCTTCATCTCACTGCTGATCTGCCTCTCTTGAGCTTTGAATTTCAGCATCCAGCTGTCCTCAAGGTAAAAATTTGTTGTCCGGGAAGGGGAAAAAAAAAAAAAGAAAGAAAGAAAGAAAAAAAGAAAGAAAGAAAAAAAAGTAATTTACTGTGAAGCACTGGCTGAAAATCATTTTCTGAACCACTGCACAATTTTAATCAGACGACCATACTGTATCCAATCAAGGAAGGATTTGCGAGGGGGCAGGGGGGTGTTCACCACGGCCTTCCCCAGAGGACTGTAAATCCAAGCTCTGCTCAGGAAGACGAGATGTCTCGGGCATCACAGCCTGCCCAAACCTAATTTGCACTAGAATTACATGGTCATTACTAATGTATACAGTGACTCAAATTGATTACTCTGCTGTTAGTAAGAGGAAGGCGCTCACTTTGGTGATGGCAGCTTCCTACAGACGGGGAGCACCTCAGGGTGAGAACAAAGCCAAGCGGTGGATGTGAGTGTGTTTGGGGGGTGAGGGAGATCATAGGGATGGAGGAGGCCATGCCCAGAAAGATCAGCATGGCAAAGGGCATGGGAATCACCCACTCAATACAACAGAGATCTCACGCAATGGAAACGTAACTCTGGAGGAAAACTCTTCTCTCACAGCCACAAGCAGACCCTAATTATGTGTGAACACACTTTGTGAAATCTCCCCATGCATTAAAACACCCAAAGACACCAAACACCCAAAGGAACAGGGGAAATTTTGCTGCAGTCTTTCACAGCTGCTGTTACATGGGGTACCTGTGACAAAGCAGGAAGGAAAGGTTCAGAAGTTGTCACCATGTGCAGCAGGCAATTGCCCTGCTCATCTGCCAGCCCTGATGGGCATCAGGGGGCTCCCAGGTTCCCCAGATAGGGCGTGAGATCATCTCCCCTTTCAGCACCACCATGGGTTTGGTTGGCTTTCTCACCTTGCTTTCAATTGAGTCATTAAGATTGGATTGGAACATTAAGAGCATCTAGTCCAAGTGTCATACCTTACTGTGTTTATCTTGTAGCTTCTAACACTCAGGTATTACATTCAAACCCAAACCCACTTTTACAGCAGGGCTGTTTAATTCAGCCACTGTTTAATTCTGCCATACAGGTGCTTAGGCATGGCCAGCCTGCACGCTGCACTGGGAAAGAGATCAGCTAGGGCACAAAACAGCCATGTGAGGAGGAATGTGTAAGGTTGGAGTTTACAAAAATAGTTATTTTTGAATTTGGGCTTGAAGTTAGGAAGAAATTCTTTACTAAGAAGGTGGTAAGGCACTGGCACTGCTGCCCAGAGAGCTGTGGATGCTCTATGCTTGGATATATTCAAGGTCAGGTTGGATGGGGCCCTGGGCAGCCTAAGCTGATGGGGGACAACCCTGCCCATGGCAGAGGATTGGAGCTCAATGATCTTTAAGGTCCCTTCTAACTCAAGTTATTCTGTGATTCTGTGATTTTATGAAGTAGAATCTACGTGTGATTTTAACCAGACTGAGACACATGGCTCTCATTTGCTCTTCCTTCTGCTTTTGTAACTTCTGCAATGTTGCATTCCCAGTGAACAAGTCACAAGCACCAACCCAGCTACTGGAGATCAAGGCACACCATCTATGAGATATCAAGGCTCTGGTCCACAGAGATGCTGGATGGCCTGATCCAAGCTGCCTGGCTCACACAGTCAAGGAGGCAGGCTGGTCTCCTCCAAAGGGATGCATCTGGGATGGGACTTGACACAGCTGGACTCAATGATCCTCCTGAGTCCCTTCCAACACAGGACATTATGTGATTCTATTATAGCCTGATTTTTGCATGGTCCTATGCGGAGACAGGAGTTGGACTCAATGATTCTTACGGGTCCCTTCTATTTTGGGATCTTCTATGACTACGAGCAGCGTCAGGAGGGATGCTGCTCCCAGCTCCAGACATGCTTGATGCCAATCCTTGCCCCATCAGCTGCTGAAAGCTGCTCAAGAAGGTATGCAAGGGTCTGTATCTGTTCTCTTAGAAAATACTTATTCTTGGCACAAGCCAAACTTACCTCTGTGATCACCCAACCACCTCCACTCTGTTCCTTAAGCAGAGCTGGAAGCACTTCATTCCGTTTTCCACTTCTCTCCCCAACTGCTGAAGCGCTGGTGGGGAAGCTGGGATGCCAACCACCAGACCTTCCAACCAACATCAAAAGCCTCACATTCAGCTCCTCGAAGTGAGTATTTTGGGAACATTATGTCGCCACAGCCATTAATTTTTCACATGGCAGGTGGGAAACCTGCCCTGTTTGAAGGGCACGGCAGGAACGGCCAATTGCTCTGTAATATTTTACAGCATGGGAAGGGGGGGGGGATGTTTGTAGCATCCACCCCAGAGCATCCACAGAGACACTTCTGATATTTTAAGCAAATACTTCCAGCTCTTGTTCAGCTTTTTCTTCCAAACCATGGCAAAAGCAGATAAGCCATTAATTGCACAGGCAGATAGCTGTTAGGATGTGTGAGAGAACTGGCTCCACTGCCACTGCGTAGGTGGAGCTGATTAGATGGACCTGAATCAGAAAAAAAAAAGAAAAAAAAAAAAAGGAACATTTCCCACAAGGCTGCCGATTGCTGATCTGCTTCGCTGCATGGTGAGAAAAGCTTTTCCTGTGCGACTGCAGGAGAAGACAATTCAAGATTCAAAAATAACAGCAAAATTGCTCTTCAGTTCCCCACTGAGCCAGGCTACTAGCAGGAGTACTTTGGGGTTTATACATCATTCCTCCAGAGTTTCACTGCCAGGCAACAAACACACGGGGACAGGATGGGCATGGAAGGATTTGGGGTTTACTTCCAAAAGGTTAAAACGCAGCACCACAGACTGGGTGATGTTAGCAGGATCTCTGGGTCTATCTGGTCCCACCTGCCCCATGTCCTGGCAGCTTTTGGACATCTCTAAGGAGAGCCCACAACTTTCTGAGGCTCCAGCACACACGCATAGTGCAACAGTGCTGCCTGGTGTTCAGGGAGACCCTCCTGTGCTCCAGTTTGTGCCCACTGCCTTTTGTCCTGGTGCTGGGCATCACTGACATGAGCTTGGCTTCATCCTCTCTGCCCCCTCCTACCCACCCTCTCAGCTGGGTGGTGTACTGCCAGCAGTGCCTCCATTTGATCATCTTCCCATGTAAATCAATTCCACAAAAAGGCTCACGACCAAAAAAACCTGTGTGAAACTCAGTGCCCATGCCCTCTCTGCTGGACAAATTGGCAGCTTCTACAGATCCTGGGCTTTGCTATTTACACACTGCCAGTTGTTCTATGGGCCACCCAACTGTCGCCATCAGGGGAAATGATTCCAGTGACAGACAGGATGCAAAGTTGGCTGTTGCAGCACCTCAGAAACCCTTTTATGAACAAAACCCTCAAGTTTCTGGGTGTGTAGGTTCTCCCCTTCCAGCTGTTTCTTGCTGTATCTAACACTTTTCTCATCTTACTTTTCTCAGGACAGGGAGTGTTTCCCCACAAGTCAGCACAGCACAACCAGCAAATGAGACTCATTTTTCCCACTGATGTGCAAATTGAAAACTGTAAAATGGTGCTCCAAAGTGAGCTGACCACACAAAAATAAATAACTAACAACTAAAAAGTGCTCCTCAGGAAGTTTCACTTACAGATGCAAAGCAGTAGCACTGCAGGGTTAAATCCTCACCTTGCAAGAGATTCATGGAGAAGCTGGACTCAAAATCATCTCTGCTGCAGATTTGGCTGGTCAATCTCAAGGCACTTTCAAACATTACTGCCAAAACCCTTGTCCAGGTAAAATGATTTGTTCCATTCTGCCCTGTCAGTACAATGCTTGAAACAATTCATTTTAAATGGGTATCTCAGTATCACAAGCAGAAAGACAGCTATCACGGGCCAGAGATTCTTAATTCCTATTTCTGGCCACCCAGGCTGACAGTGCAGAAGCAGTCTGCCACCAAAAGGCCAAATCCCAAAAGTGCACTGAGTTGGGACTGACTGCAGCATGAGCAGCCCTGAAATGGGGTGAAAGTAGGAGCTGAGAGCAGCAACTCTCACCGTGATATTACAGACATCACTGTCCTATTCAACACCACTTCCAGCCTGATTCAAGTCTAGCAGCAACAATCAGGAGTAGGCAGATGATGGAATATCACAAAATTACCATATCAGGGCACGGCCAGTTTGGTTGTCAGCTTCCCTCCCTAGTCAGCTTATTTAGATATAGGAACAAACACACTGAAACAGCAGACAAAGGACAGTCTCCTCAGTTTCAGGGACTCCTGGTGCTTAGGTGCATCAGAGGTTCATATTGTCACTAAAGATGCAAACAAGCATGCGTACACAAGTTGAACACAGACACAAGCATCACACTCATGAAGGATCTTGAAGCAATTTCTTGTAGAGATGCCTCACCAGGCATAAAAACTATGGTAAGTGGGCCTTGCAGAAATTCAGCGGGGCAAAGAAAGCCCAAGGAGGTACTGTGAGGGAGCAGCTGCTCTCCATAGCTGGCCTCCATCAGGTGAATCACCCTTGGCACTTCTGCTGCTGCTGTAGTGGGAAGACAGGGAGTGCCTTACCAACAACAGGTTTTTGTTGTGGATGGATGCATATCCGAAGTACAGAGATCTGTTTTCAGCTGCAGTGTTTCAGTGTTCAGGCATCTGCCCTTTCAGCTGAAAAAAAATGAAAGACAAAGAGGAAGCAGGAAGGTTTAACTAAAACCCTATGTAATATAGATAATGTGGAAAAGAGAAAGACGATGCAAAAAGCAATGACCAAGTTCCTGTTCCGTGGAGGCTGACACCAGTTAATATACACTGACATCTAGGTTGTGCAAAGCAAGAGTTAGCTTGTCCTTCTGTGGTTGTTTTGTTACACTTGGTAAAATTAACAACCAAAATTCTGGGCTAAAGTTGAAATGAGTGAATATTTTCTAAGGATTTTACCCCATTTTTCCACAATTTATGTGGGTAGCAAGCTTTTATGATGGCCTTAGCTAGGAATGCTTCCCTGGTTTTAAAATGTCTGGATTTTGTAAAAGTGTTCTTTGCAAACACAGAAGTATCATGGGAACCATAATCATGTTATAAAGTGATCTGCTTTTGGATAATGCACTGAGCTGAGACAAAGGAAACAAGACTGTTTTTAGAACATCCACATCAGTGATTCACAACATCCAAATAATGCTCCTGATTCATTCTTCATGAAAACAACCCAATCCACCCAGCACAAGATCCTCCTCAAAAATATTAGTTCTCACCTTTAGAACTATGAAAAGTTTCTTCCCAAAAAGATACTTGCCACTAGCAAGTATTTTTAATATTGTCAATTTTTACACTTCCTTTCCAGACAATCTCAAAGGATACTGATTTACTGATGTCTGAAAATGCATACAAGACAGAGTGAGTGACCACCACAAACCAAAGGAGAGCAGCATTCGCCTCTCAAATAAACAACATATGTTTATCAAAACTGAGCGATGAAATTGGAACACCAGGCTTACACTAATTTCTGAAGATGTAATCTACAGGGGCAGCAACCTGTGTAAACTCTGCCTTAATTGTTCTGTGTTTTTTTTTTAAATCTGGAGGGCTACACATGAATGGAAGAAGCCCACTGCAAATGACAACAGTTCACAGCTCCTGACATGCTGAAGTACCCAAAGAATGCGAGGTCAGGAGAGGTAAGGGACAATCTGTTTTGGTTGCCACAACTACATAAAGATTGCAAGGGATTCAGGTTATGCCTTACAAGCCTCTGTCAGAAGAGTTAAATAAAATATTTCTTAATTGATTTAATTTATAAACTTCCAGAAGCTACTGTTTCTATAGCATCATACTGAAAGACAATTGCAGGCTGAATTACATTCAGACACGTTCCAGTTATACTCCCAAGGTGTCTACCATCTATTTTTATTGTATTCCTAGAAGGGATTCCATACAACCCCTAAGTCTGACGTCTGGCTTGGAAAATAGCACAAAGCCTTTTCTGGAGGTCCTGTAATCCATTCATGCCAGAAAGGGGTCATTTTCATTTCCCACATCTAAACACTGCAGCAAACCATGTGCGGGCATCATGTTACACAAGAATGAGCATTATTCCAAATCCAACAACAGCCAAATGTTTCTTTATTGTTTTCCTAATTCAGAAAAGGATAATTTATAAAGACACTGTTTTTCTGTTTGCCTTGGCTCCCCCCTCCAAGTACAAAAAAAAAAAAAAAAAAGCATCTTCCTAACCAAGTACTCAGCCAGCCTTCCCCTCTCTAGCTGCTATTTGTTTTTCCTGCTGTAATTCTTCCTCCTTCTTCTTGTGAAGCTTGAGAAGATACTCATCAGGCTCAATTCCTGCCTCCTTTAACTCTGACATGGCTTTTTCCAACCGGTGCAACGTCCGGGCACTCTGCACTTTTCGGGTAACGATGTACAATGTAAACTCCTTGAACCCCATCAGTTTACAGGTGTCCACCTCACAGATATCTTTAACATCTTTGGTTTTGTCCACTTGGGGGAAGAAAACCAAACCTGACATTTTTTCCAGATCTTCAATATTGACTTGGAATTCAGTCAGCTGGTGACTGAAGCCTATGGGATCATTTGGCACCACAAAAGCCCCCAGTACCAAAGGCTCCGTGGATGTTCGGGTCCGCCGGGCAAGGATCACCTTGTAGAGGTGGGATGGCACTGCCACATCATCCTTTCCAATTACCTGTCAAAAGAAACGATACAGATCTTATCAGTCAAGGGGAAAATGAAGACAAGAGACCAATGCGACCACCCCTAAAAAGGAGTCATAAGGTCTAACTACACATCTAAATCACATGCAACGTTATGAGACCAGAAGATGAGATGGAAAGCACAATTTCATTGTGACTTCTCATGCAACTGGTCAGAACTGAGCTAGCTGTTCCACATCTGAATGCCTTTTTCAAAGAGAAAATCAGCAGAGGATGGTTCACTGCAGGGCCATTTGGCCACTGGTGGCAGAAGACATTCCCAGAAAGTTCTCAGCCTGTCTTGTAGCACTACTGACCTCACACTGTACTATTAAAAACAACAATGCAGACAAAAGGCCAAAAGGTTATCCAACCATTGTCTAGATATTTGGGAAGATCTGAAGCAAGGAAATCTGGTAGAAGAATTAGTTCAATTTAATTATTTTGTTCAGCTGCAAATCAGAGCAACTTCAGTTATAGCTGAAACTGAACTGGAACCGAATCTGAAAACATATTTGGAAACAGGGAGTCAGCCAAGACCCCAGCACTATAATCCTCTGGTGCAAATCTGTAAGTGTAACTGACACAAAGGGATGGTAGAGGTTCCTGTCATACTGCATCACATTGTTAACACTATGAACGCTGTTTTTAGTAACAGTGGCTCTATACATTTTACTTGAAATTCCTGATCTGACAGCTCCAAATCATGTACTTTTTAAACACCCATTTCAAGTCAACTCCAGCTTACCTTCTACCTTCTTTTGTCCCTCTATGATCCTTACACAGGTTGTATTTAACAGCTACATTACCTAAAGAAGCATTGTTTTGAGGCACCTAGATATAAAGTACATTCAGCGAGACTCAATATTTCAGAGGAGAGAAGCAAGTGCTTAATGTGATGCACCTTTTTCTCCCACAAATTCACTGTGATTCAATGTAAGGGCTCATCCATGGTGGATTTCCTACTGTGTCACTCACATCAGGATCCAGAAATTTAACTGAAGCAACAGGAGATGATGAGGACTTTGAATTCACATGAAACCTGCTATGAACTCACATATTTACAATGCATATACCCCCACTCTGTCTCAGAAGTTATACACATATTCATGACAAATGTAATTTTTCCAGCAGTCAAAAAGCGATGCTCATGCATGCGTTGCATTAGGCTTCCCCCCCCTCCCCCCCTGCAATATTGCTGAACTGATTCTACTAGGCTGATAAAGTACAACAGGCTCACACAGGGGAAGTTTCAGCTTTGCATAATCCATAATCCTTCTGTACAATCATCTTTCTAAACACTGTACTTTTTCTTCTAAAGGCAACAGAAGAAAAAGATGCAGGCTCGCTACAAGAACTACAAAGGCACTGTGTTTTTAAATGCAATCCCATAATATGGTACTATTTGCAATACTTGCAAAGGCAAATACTGTTTATTCTTTTGGCAGCTTTTGTTAGGTGCAATTAAAATACTATTTCAGAGAAAGCAGGAATTTATTTCACTGCCAGAATCTATCACATTAATTGAAAGTACTTTGCAAACTATGCTGGTACATCAGGTTAGTCATGCTCCGTCCATTCAGATTCAGTATAACTCAACCCCAGAAGAAACACTTTCCATGTACACTTTGTTTTGAGAACATTCAGCACTTCTGCAAAAGGTAATGCATTTTTCAAACTGAAATTTGCCTGTGGAACTGAAAAGTTTCCTTCAGTCTACTCCAGCTGTTAATTCATCTCAGCTGCGAATTTTAGTGCTAGAAGTGTCTCCTACCTCTGCTGCCAGTCCTATAAATGACAGCTCCTGAAATCTTACTGGTCTGAAACTGGAGAAAGAGCCTTCAGGAGAAAGGCAAACCCCTAACAAAGTGTGTTTATTCCATGACTTGCACACGATCATAGTATTAACTTCACTGGCAAAGGCACTCTTAAGATTTCTTTACTCTGTTACAAAAACAGAGCATTCCTCCCCCCTTCCTTATATGAGGCTGTTTAACAGCACTGCTGTAGTTTATACTTTTGTACAGCAATGATCTTGCTTTTCCTAAATAAAGCTCTGCTTAGACATCTAACAGCCACTGAAACTGGTAAGCAATAAATAAATGCCTTATGCTAAACCTACTTTCCTTTTCAATGATGACAGATGTCTTGATAGGGAAATGAGAGCTCCTGAGTGTCAAAGCACTTTGCATTTAGCATTCAGTGTGGGTGAAACCAGGGTTACAGCTCCTCAGGATCAACTGCATAAGTAATCAGAACTGACTGACGTACTGGTAATTTTAAAATACACTGAAAAGTCAGCATCAACCCACTGCTATACCTGGTGGGTTAAAACTGAATTATAAAAATGAATGGTGCTGGAGCGTAACTTACTTGAGAGAACGGGTGTTCAAACTGGGGGGGTGCATGCCATGTATTGGGGGTGGCAAGAAGGGAGCTAGGCAGCATGAAAAGCCCCAAGGGAGGTGAGGAGGAGGGGACTCGTTTTTCCCTATTCACCCAAAAGCAGGCAGTGGGTGATGCTGCTGAAGGCAGGGGTTTCTTTTCTCTCCCTGGAGTACAGGAGCTGGCAGAGCCTGTGCTGCACTCCCACCTGCTGCTCACTCCCAGGGCAAGGCAGAGGAGAAGGAAGAGGCTGTTCAGCTGCATTGTTCCCTGAAGCTGCTGCAGCTCCCTGGGAGAAGAGAGCACACAGAGGTTAAAATCCTGCTCCCCAGGCTTCCCTGGGCCAACCGCCTCCTCCTCAGCAGCACTCCTGTGTAGTGTAGCACATCCTTTCCCAGGGCTCCCACATATTTTTTTTTTCCCCCACTATGAATACATGTAATACATTCTAGGTCCTCCTTAGCTGTCCCCTTTTCCCTTCTCAGCACTTCACATACACAAACCAGCATCCTCTGCCTGTTGTATAAAAGATAAGAGGAAGGGAGAACATGCAGATGGAGCTGCAATGAGCATCTCCAATTAGGGGGTATGTGGCACATATAAAACAAACAGGTGAGTGTGTTGAGTGAACTAGCAGAGGGAACAGGGGATTGAGTCTGAGGACTGAGTGGGTGGATAGAAAGGCTGGGGAATGAATAGAGCTGTATGTAGAATACTTAGGTATGAAATGGAAATGCTGAATGCCTGGAGTGGGTGTTAAGGGAAAACAGACCCTACGCTTATGTAATATTATGCAAATATATATATTCTATGCAAAATAATGCACATTTATGCATAGTATATGAAGTAAGGAAGAAAAGAATGAAAGAGAACTAGTTTGAGAAAAAGGAAGGGTTGGCCTTTGGAGAAAAGCAGCTCTAAATACAACTCTGCTGTATACAGGCAAGAGCCATACGTGTAATTTACGTATTATGTCAGTTCCATGCAAGTTCTCTTTTGAGAATTTAAATAAAATTTATCTAGTGCACAGGCTTTATCCCAATCCTCTGAGTAGCGATAAACTACTTCTGCCATTACTTTGCTAAGTCCTGATACTTCTAAAGTGATTAAGACAAACTCCAGTCTGTCAAAGGCTGGAGTCCACAATGGCATCATCCTTTCCTTACCCAAACGAGTGTAGACCTGCCCCCAGTTCATTCATCAAGAAAGGAAGATGGAGGGTGCCTGACAAAGAATAATTTTGTTGGTTGGTTTCTTTTTCCTCAAGTTCAACACATATGTGAACTGCACACAGATGCATCCCCAATAATCTATGTTGTTAAAGATTCCTGTTAAAAAAATAAACGTCGAGCATGTGGTAATATTTACATCATCATGCTCTGTAAATCATAATCTGCTTTTCTATTAGAGTAGACACAGAAGGTGCAGAGGAGTAAAGAGATGACCCCATACAGCCCAACAGTGTGATTCCAGAGAGGTGAAGTTTGCAGCTGAAGCAACAGGTAAGAAAAACAAACTCAACAAATCATTTCCTATTGCCACCTAGAGGATTTTCCTACTGAACTACAATAGTCTGAATCACTTCTTTAACCTGCACCACTCATTTATCTTGATGCATGCCAAACAGAGGCAGAGAGCTTATACCCCTATTGTAACAGAAGAGAAAATAGGTTTAGATTGCCCATGCATGGATGTTGACTTTGATTTGTGCCAGTCTACCCACAGGCAGCACACGATCTTTCAGCAATCAATGCCCACAACAGCTTTCTGCTCCAGCTGGAAAAGAGCAAGTTTTTTCATAGTATATGTGACTCAAAAACACGAGGTAATACAGCCTAGAAAAATACAGCTATGGCATACTGAAAATCAGTGCTGTGCCACATGCTTTCACTCCACACTGAGAACAGGCCACAAGGTGAGCTCTCTTTATTCCTGCAAAACCTTCATAGAATCATAGAATGGGCTGGGTTGAAAAGGACCACAGGGATCATCTAGTTTCAACCTCCTGTTATGTGCAGGGTCACCAACCAGCAGACCAGGCTGCCCAGAGCCACATCCAGCCTGGCCTTGAATGCCTCCAGGGATGGGGCATCCACAGCCTCCTTGGGCAACCTGTTCTACCTGCTGTGTGAAAAACTTCCTCCTAATATCCAACCTGAACCTCCCCTGTCTCAGTTTAAAACCATTCCCCCTTATTCTATCACTATTCACCATCATAAACAGCCGTTCCCTCTCCTGTTTATACGCTCCCTTCAAGTACTGGAAGGCCACAATGAGGTCTCCCTGGAGCTTCTCTTCTCCAACCTAAACAAGCTCAGTTCCCTCAACCTTTCACCATAGGAGAGGTGTTCCAGCCCTCTGATCATCTAACTTTACTAAATTTTTTATTTTGCCTCAAGACAAGGAAAAAAAAAAAAAAAAAGAAGCACTCTTCGTTTGAGTTCTCTTTTAAAGATATTCCTTCCCCATCATCATTTGGGATACCGAAGTAAGATTTCAGATACTATTTTCTTTTTTTGTTTTCTGTTTGTTTATTGTCCTAACCTCTTGGAGCCACTTCGCTCATGCCCTTTGGCTTTTCTTTGCTCTTGTTTTCCTTGGTGATCTCGTGCTGGCTGAAGCTCTCCAACTGAATCGGTGTCATCTAACGCTGCAACATTATGATAATGTCATATTTGGCACAATGCTTCTTTCTTTTTTATTACTGACATTCCGCAAGTGTGTAAAAAATTTGTTATGCTCAGTGTTATTCCCAATTAAGCGTGGACAACGGTCACAAGGATGGGCCATTAAAATGCGTGCAATTCCTGACATCTGGAGATGTTTGCACAGTGCTAAAACAAGGAACGTGTTGGTTAGAAGTTCTACAGACTTAAGGAGCTCACAGGGACTGACAAAGATTAAGACAAAGAAGCAACAAAATTTCTCAGAACAGAGAGAATTTAGTAAGCTTTGGTAAATTCAGTCTCATGCTTCAGTCTCTCGATGGGGATTCTTCCTAAGATTGGCTTTCTGCATAATTTTGACCAAATCATTCAACTGTTCAGGCCTGCAGGATGTGTTTTTTAAACAGGAAAGAAAAATCTGGTATTTGCAAAATGCTAAGGTAACACAAAGGAGCATGAAGTCATTTGCCAATGACATCATTTAAGCTTATGGCACTAAATAATGTCACTTTCATGGGGGCAATCAGACAGGAGGAAGCAGTCCCTAAAAGTGATTGTTTGGGTTTTAAGGGAAAGTAACTTCCATTCTACACGAACAGTGTAATAATAGAATACTTATAAGAACATCAGAATTGTTGCTCTTATTAGAAATTTCCAAACAAAAGTTATCTTATTTTCCTTTTATACTGCACTTGTTACAGGTTTCTTACCACTCTGGGCTGCTATCTTCTTTTAAAAGAAAGGACTCATGAATTTCAAAGTAGTATTTTGCCACCTAGTGACTACAGAACGAAAATCAGCCACGAAGAAAATTAGCCAAAGGGATTTGTCTTTTATCAGTGAGTGCCAGCACTGGGTTGGCAATTATGAGAGATTCCTGTAGAACCTGGTAAACAGAAATCACATTCAATCACGATTTAACTGCCAGCACACACGGAAGAGGAGTTACATCAGAGCATCCCAACATCAAATGCATCAAAGTGATAGCTCCAAAAATTCCCTCTGCACTCCAAACTCTCTGCATAATAACCAGAGTTTAGAACAAAGCCACCATACTACAAGACTGGAAACAAGCAAACACCCAATTCCCCACAGAACACTGCACCTGGCCATTAACAAAATTAAGATTCTGTCACATCCCTTGAAGTAAAATTTCAAGGGCATCATTCCATCATCCCAAATAAAGCTGCAGCTCTCTCTGAATAAAGATTTGCTTTGTTTCAGCTGTAATTTATGGCATGATACTGACCAGGCCCATCATGTGTTTTATTGTAGATGAAGTATCATTGCTGCTGATACCACCTCAGTTTTGACAAACAGGAGCTTTACTAAAAATTGCTATTAAATTCTGTATGGAGACAGATTGGCTGTCAGGCAATATAAAAAAGAATCTCTTTGCTATCAATGTAATTCTGCTTAGTTGATTGTTGCTGCAGCATTAACTGCCTTCACTCTGATTCATTCTGGATTTGTGTTAGGCAGCACTGATTCTGTTGATAGTGTTCTTTTGCTCAATATATGATGGAACTTCATCAGATAGCATTGAAAAGAATTGAGAGGTATGAAAGCAGTCCCAGTAATACAGAAAACACAGATTAAAAAAAAAAAAAACAAAAAAAAAACCATTAACAAACTGCTACAGAAATTCATGGCCAAGCTCCCCAAATGTGTGCATTTCAGGAAAACTTGTTATGGCTGCTCTGACTGCCACTGCCAAATCACTCACAGCAATCTCAAAAAGGAAGGAAAAAAAAAAAAGACAAGAGATTGTAAGGAAAAGAAAAGCTGTGCCTAATAACAGCATTAAAAGCCATCTCCACTTTTTTCTTTTTTAAATAGTGTGTGTACATAGGCATTCTAATGCCATATTTACATGATTTACAGACTACTGCTCCCACACAATCCATTTAGGTTATACTTAACACGAATTAATACCCAGCCCACTACAGCCCCTATCACCACGCTCTTCCTATAACCAAAGAACCTTCAGGAGGGAAACAGTGCTAAATAAAAGCAACCCAATAAATCTACCCTGCACCTTTGGTGTCTCTGCTCCTCCCATCTTAACCCGGTGTCTATTATTTTCACTTGTACATCATGTCTAAATTTAGGGCTGACAGAGCTCTAGTCACTGACACCAGCTGATCTAAGAACTGGATCTTTGAATTCAAGTTCTATGGGATGTGTGTACCAGGCCTACATCCATAAGGGGCCTGCAAAGCCCTGAGTCCATTTGGATCAGCCATCAAATACCAACAGTCTCCAGGCTTATTTCCAGCTTTAACAAAAATTGCTTCTCTCATGCCATGTCAGCTAGGAGAGAACCTCTGCTACTTCTTGACTAGGGAAAACCATGAAGTACCATCTTCTATTTGAGAGGAGCACTGTGTTTCCAAGGGACTTATTTGCTACAGCAACAGGTGACAAGTACACATACATTCTAATACAGCTGCTGTGCAACCCCTGCCCGGCCTAGGAAAGCAGTTATTCCATTTTGAAAATTAACATGAGCTCAGGATATCTCTAAAAAGTAGAAGAAAATGTCTTCTTCAAACAATAAACATAAACATATAAATGGTACTTTCCCTCATCAAGCACTGCAAAACCTTTCTTACTCTTTACTATGACGGCACAGGGGGAGAAGAGGGTAAGGAGTTGAGCACGACCCAGTAGAATTACTGCAAAATCTGTATTTCAAACTCCAAATCTGCTGACAGAGAAAAATCACTGAAGTGACAGTCACTGGGGAAGAATGATGCATAAAATGAGACGCTGCCGTTTTGATTTTGATCTGGACAAAGACAAAAAAAACCTGCATCTGCCTCTCCAATGACACAGAACAGATTTTTCCTGTTGGCATTCTATTTTACATATATTCTCAAAAATGTATTTTTCAGATACCAAGCACGGTCATCAATCTACTCTATGCAATAAAAGCCACTGCTGGAGACACATGAAATGACAGATGAAATGACAGAACATATCTGAGGATACAGCAAGTTCAGCCAATAGATAGAACAGCGTTGGCATCTAAGGAGTTCAAGGTTAATTCCCTTTCTGGAATTAAACAGCAAATGGTACCAGAGTCCAAGCAGGAACTGGGAACAGTGCCATGACCGATGCTCTGTTTTTCCTCTATAGTGATCTAAAAATAACTTTTTTGGATGTCTGATGAGAAAAACACCAGCCTGTAAAGCCACGGATACATATTTCCTCACTTCTTTAGCCAAAAAAAAAGGAAACTACGATTGAACAGAGGATCTGAAACAAATCAATGCAAACACATTCACTGTAGTTTTCTTTTTTCCACAGGTCTGGTCCTGAAGGAGGAGCAAAACATCAGAAAGGAGCTCAGCCTTAAGTTATGTCAACAGATTATATGTCGTGAATTTCAGTACTTTCATGTACACCACAGCACCTTCCTTAAACAGCACATACAAAGAAAAAGGACACCTTCCCACATCAGCTTCATAAGCTGAAAGAACGAGGACTAAAAGCCTTCTTTTCGAAGTCCTTTGTTTGAACCCAATACAGTTCACTCCTGAATGATGACTAAGAGCTATGTTCCCTTCCTGTTCTGCTGAAACACTCAAGGATTCTTGGTTTGGGGCAAACTACCAAAATCAATGACAATTACACCTGAGATAAGTTTGAAAAGAACTTCTCTCCAGTGCTTTGACAGGTTATGTTCACTGTTCTTAGAGTGTGTGATGATATAGAGAGGAAAAAAAAAACAAAACAAAACATACCTTTCCACTTTGAACTCTTCCTAAAAGAGAATTCCTATGGCAAACAAAAGAAGTTATGCCATGAAGAGATTTCAAAGTAACAAAACAATTCTCATCTGTATTTATTTATGCTTAGGAGTGTAGTCCAAGAGGGTCAAACTCAAATATTGGAGCCTTTAAAACAACACCCCGCACATACACATATCACCACCCCAAAAATCTAACATTTTACTACTCCACCTGTGGACATCATCGTCTGTTCTTAAATACAGGTTAAACACAAATCAATCTAAGGAATGAATTTCTCTCTAGGGAGATGACTGAAGGATTTATGAACGTGGCCAAATGGTGAAATGAAAACACAAATCTGATCGTTCCACCGACTTCAATTCCACGCTGAACTTCACTTCGTGGTTTATATTAAAACCAAAACTGATAAAACATTCATAAAAGATCAGAGTTGTCATCAAACCCAGAGATGATGAAGACAAGAACAGAACGGTAGGATAATCAAAGCAGCAAGGACATTTTGTGCCGCTATCACAGTATCGAGTTACTTTGAATAAAGGCAGTAAGATGCAGTGCTTGCCCTTAGTTCTACCTGCAGAACACTAACATTTACATTTCCAAACCAAAATGTAGAGCCACGATCATTTTTCAGAGAACGTCACCTAAGTAAACACTTTCTCCAGAAAAAAATTAGAGGAAGATGACCGAGATTAAATCGAATCAGTACATAGGTGCAGTTGATAAATGATTCAATTGCTTCCTGGAAAATCATTTTCAGCTATAACATTTCCAAGTCAGCTCAGGATTTTCAGCTCAATATGCATTTTTAAGGATAAAAATAAATGCAATACCCTGATAAGTTCAAGGGAGACAATTCCAGCAAGCTCTGCATAAGCCTGGGGAATTCTTAGGGTACCATTCCATGCAACACCTAGCCAAATGCTCAGCTCAATACTGCTAAAGAACATCTCCCTCATGTGCTTTTGCCACATTCTGTTACCATCATGCACTCGGCTCCTTTGTGCTCTGATGCATCTTTCAACAGCAGTAAAAAAAAAAAGGCCAAAATCCAAAGGAAAAAATCGAATACGGATGGTTCTCTACTGCACTAGTTAATTAAGCATCTTATGGAAGGATCTGACAACCAACGTGTGCAGACAATGGCAAGGACTGCTAAGTATCATAGGTAGTAGTAAAACCAGCCTTCTCTTCTTTAGGTGGCAAGGAACCAAAGCCAGACCAAAATCAGCTTTGCCACTAACTTATTATGTGACATCAGACATATCTCCTAACTACTACTTATTTATCCACCTGACAGTGAGCACAGTTGTCACCTTCCTCACATGGTTGCAGCGAGAGCAGAAATTTGGAACTGCTACCAGGTATGAAAAAGATGTATTATCACCACTGTACTTTTATGTGCATAACATATGACTGTCTGGGAAAGAAACAAGCAAGCAAGCCAGCAAAAACAACAACAACAACAACAACAAAACAACCACTGCAACAAAACAAAAAACAAAGTTGTGATTTCATCGCAGTCAAGGTTATACATGTGTGGGTGATACATGGGATAGATTTAAAAAAAAACAAACATAAAAGTGAGCATTAGAAATTAGATTCTTTCCCAACTGTATTCCATACTCAAACAGAAATCAGCTGTACATTTATTCTGGAGAAACAGTGCCTAAATCTTAGAGCTTAACAAGCCAGCATTAAAATATCAACATCTCTCCCTTTTGCAACTCTCACATGCTTTTGAAACAGGGTTGTTATTTTTTGCTTTTTTCTGTTCGTTTTCTGTTATAGAAGCAAACTCATTCATTGCTCCTTAGGGAATGGGCTGGACAGATGTATCACTTGCAAGCTGAAGCTGAGGTTAATCTGAATATTTATTTTCAAGACAAAGTGTTTCTTCAAGAGGTGCAAAATACTGTATTTATTATTTGCATTATACTAGCTAGCATCTAGCAACTGAAAACAACAATAATATGTCATTACAGAAGGGGCAGAAGAGTGTAGTAAGGTCCTTTTAAAACCTTACTATGCTCAGATCCTTCAGATGTGTGAACACATGCTTATAAAGACTAAATCAAGACAAGTAACAATAAATTCACCTCTCAACATGATAGCCTCTCCTGCTTGTCTGTCAGCAATGGTTTCTAGAGTCCGTGTATGACTAAATGCAAATCTTCAGAGTATTCAAACCAAGTAATAAAAATGGGAAGGTACCAATATTCTGGATCAGCAGTTATACTGTATTCACCTAATGACTCCCAAATGAATGAGGTTTTGTAATTCATGCTGATATTCCTAGATAGGTCTTCACAGCTGAGGTCTGAAGTGATGCATATAGGGTATCAGCAAGCAACTGCTTCTGAAACTGTTTTTTGTGGATCACATGCACTGTGTTATCACTGCTAACCCAGCAGCATATGTACCTACCTGGTATGTAACACTCTTCTTTCCATCGTCATTTGTTTGAGGCAAGGTCAGAGGTCCAGAAACCACCCAAACATCCTCAAATCTCTCTGTCAATTCCCGACAATACATTTCCATTCTGAAACACATTTGTTAAATCGTGAGATTCTTAGTTCAAATGGTTCTACCACATTACTGGATTGGTGTGATCCCCCCTAAGGAATCAATGTCCTGCAACAGACAGTTCTTTCTGTAGACTCATAGAATGGCCTGGGTTGAAAAGGACCACAGGGATCATCTAGTTTCAACCTCCTGTTATGTGCAGGGTCACCAACCAGCAGACCAGGCTGCCCAGAGCCACATCCAGCCTGGTCTTGAATGCCTGCAGGGATGGGGCATCCACAGCCTCCTTGGGCAACCTGTTCCAGTGTGTCAACACCCTTTGTGTGAAAAACTTCCTCCTAATATCTAACCTAAACCTCCCCTGTCTCAGTTTAAAACCATTCCTCCTTGACCTATCACTATCCACCCTCATAAACAGCCGTTCCCTCTCCTGTTTATACGCTCCCTTCAAGTACTGGAAGGCCACAATGAGGTCTCCCTGGAGCTTCTCTTCTCCAAGCGAAACAAACTCAGTTCCCTCAACCTTTCACCATAGGAGAGATGCTCCAGCCCTCTGGTCATCTTAGTGGCCCTCCTCTGGACCCGCTCCAAAGAACTTATGAAAATTCCCACCTGACATTTTTGCTAAGTCTACTTAATGCTTTTTGCATAATTTTTAATCAGTTTTAAGTAGTTTCTCCTGAAATAGTATCATCGTTCTTGTTTTCTAAACTAGCTGATTTATAACATAATTTATAGAATAAAATACTCCTCCAAATAAAAAGGTACTTCCAGATCCCACTGTGTTGGGATCTAGAAATGATAAATAAATAAAATGGGAGGTTATAGTCTCACTTTGATCTAACATCCCAAACACTACAGAAGTCACATGAAGAGAGTTTCATCTCCTTCTCCCTCCTGTTCTTCATACCTATCACTTGGGCCACCTTCAGAACTCCTCATCTGTTCACAACTCTGAGTAAAACCAGATAGCGAGTTAACTGAATTCACACAAAGCAGAATAAGCAGGAATGAGACCTTCCTTCCTTGGTGACAGTGATCTACCGTGTGATAAGCACTGACCACAAGCTACATTTTTTCTGCTGTCATCAGCTTTGCTTCCAAGCACCCAGTTCTCCTGGCTGCCTGGCCATATGGCAATACAAACACCACCTGGCATAAGGGAAGAAGGGGAGTAAATGCAACAGGGAACAGACTGCTGTTAGCAGCAGCAGGGACGGAGATCAGACAACAGTGATCAAGAAAATGCACTCAAGACAGAAAATGACACTGAAACACTACAATAGAAAGAAATCTGCTATTGGTAAGAAAAGAATGAGGAGTAAATACAAAGGTGCAGTTAGATCACATCATCAAACTAATCTAACAGCTTACTTATCTGATAGTTTCCTGAATGACACAGTCCTGCCCTCTCTCCTTTCTTATTGCTCCCCTTGCCTGCCCCACCTGAACAGTCCTGATACATCTTCCATATTTGCTGTGGCATTCATCTCACCAGCTGATCCAATCTTCTAATCTTGTAGAAAGGTAACCAACCAAACGTGATTCAGCTTAACTGGGTTAGTAAATAGAGTCAACCCACCATAGACTCAGAGAAGAATCACAGCTGCTATGGGGAAAAGCAGCAAAAACACATGGCTGAAGGGCACACACCACTTCAAAAAGCAACAGGCTGATTAACTAAGCTTTCTGCACCTGCACAAGACAATTCAAGAAGCAAGGAATTAAAAACAGAGAAAGGAAGAGAGTACTAAAGCCAGGAAAGATGTAACACGTGATACACAGTATTCTTAAAACCACACAGCATTAAAAAAAGCAACTGGCAAAAGAAACAGCAGAAAAAACAGACCTGCTTTGTGGATTTAAACCATGGGGATGAAGCACTGATGTTGGCAGAAGGTGCTAACAGCAGATTAAATTGTGGGGATGGCAGTGCCAGGGGAGATTCTGAAATGCTCCCCATTGTATCCTGATCAGGCACTGATTCTGCTCAAGAGAAAGAGAGTGATTCTAGCCCTAAATTGGTTCAAGCACCTAGCTCTGATATAAGGAAATGTTATGCTCAAATACTTGGGGTGTTAAAATAATACAAAAACATCTCTTAAAATGTTATTGCATTTTATTTGTCCATAAAAGAGTATAACCTTACTGAATGCCTCATATGATTTTATATGCATTCTTGTAAAATCAGAATGCAGCGTGTTGTTAACGGTGATGCATTTTTAATAGACTTTTAGTACAATGCTGTACATAATTTTGCTAACCTTCCCTTGAGCAAACCTTGTAAAATTCATTGTTTTTCTCTCCTGTTTCCAAATCTTCACTGTTATCTAAGTCCTACACGAGAAGCACAGAATGACTTCTAGTTCTATTAGTGTGGGATTTTTTCTGCTCCGGGGAAGAAAAAAATCTTACACAAAGAAAGATTTATCTTCCATTTACTTCATTCCAAAGCTGATCCAGCCAGCGTTCATAAGACACAGAGAACTCTGCCTGCCCCTTGGAAGCCAGCATTCCAACAAACACCTGAGCAGTCACAGCTCAGGAGGGTGCACTCAGTTCTTCTATTCAAAGTCAACAAATGTCCTTGTAGTCTGATACTGGAAGTGCTTCTTCTGGGGGGGCAGGAGAGGGGAGAGATTAAAACTAGATCTAAACATCTAAATCCTTTCCTCACTTTTACTGAGCTTTCCTTAAGGACAGAAAAGTTAAGCCTGGTAACTTCACCCACATCAGACAGAATAAATTTTATCCTGAATACACAGAGATGGTTGACACGATCTCTCCAGATAGCCCATAAAATGCTTTAGAATACTTTGACATGAGGAAGCTTTATAAACACAACATTTCGGCCTGATGCTTTTCATTTAGTTCTCTTATAAGTCACTTCTCACCTGTTCCAAAATCCAGCATTATTTTCATAGTTCTGAGGCACAATGTTAGAGAGATAAAACGTTTCAGCCATAGCTCTCTGTGTAAAGAAAGAAAATAGTATCATTTCATTGAAACATCTGAGCTACAAATACATCTTAGAAGCTTCTGGATCACAAACCATTTCTACGTAATTCATTCTTAACATCATCAACATAAAAAACCTAAGTCAGAATAATTAGAAAAACAGATTTGGACTAAGAGGTGAATAACCGAAGTGCAAAAAAAGAGTGCTCAACAGCTACACACAAATGAGAAAATATGGGAGAAAACAATACACAACCTTAACCCAGAATCTTCATAGGTTCCATGCTTGTCAATGCTTTTCAGATACTTCTTCATCAAAGCAAAGGGGCTGACAGACCTTCTTAGAATAACAAGCAAACTATCTGCACTGATTGAGCTGTGGAATTAAGGTTTTATAACCCTGCTTGTATTGGGAAGACTGTATTATGTCAGTGCACTACAAATGAGGAGGAGGATCATCCTGTGCAGTTAGCTCACCTGCTAGAACTCCCCAGGTATCACAAATAACCACACAAGGACACTTCCAGGAGGAATAAAACGAGCAGTTCTTTCATTCACCCCATGCCACTGTGCTGCTGCTGTGCCCCAGAGTGCAGAGCAGAAATACAAATTCAAACTGCTACTTAATTGACAAATTGCCTGCATTAGGCACATTTCACAAGAGGATCCAATAAATCCAAGCTGCTTTGTTTGGCAGCCAAGGCATTAGGGCATGCCTTTCTTACAACTCAAACAAACGGCAGGTGAAGACATTTTATAGACTGAAAGAACTATGGCAAAAGAAGGTTCTAATTTACCTTGTGCACACTGCCAGAAAGGAAAAAGCTTTGTAAATCATCCAGTCAATCCTCTTGCCAATGTGGGATAGTACTTAACAGTACATTTGCTTTGCCGAATCTAGTCTTAAATGCTTCAAAACCTGTTGGCCAGAATGAAGTCATCTTTCCTTGTCTCCCTTTAACCTGAGCTTCAGAGGACACTTCTGTGGTTTGGCTGGTAAACGTTCTCACCTTTGTTATGCTGACAGTGTGACACACAAGATGATGAGGAGACTTGTTCAACACTATACAGTATTAACATTTATCATCTCTGCCAGACAAGCTAACCTAGGTCTGATTCAATGCAGAGAGGTATGTCAACACAGGATAATTAGGGCACTCAATTTAGACACCCAAAGTACAATGAGAGCATCCTGCAGCAGCCAGGTCAAGAAGAGTCCAAGCTGAGATCTGTGTTTCAACAAAGAGACCATATTCCAACTCACAACAAACAGCAAACCGAACACCATACATCACTTCTAAGGGTCATTTGACCCTTTCTGAGAGAAAAAAAAAAACCCACAGTTAAAAGAAAAAATAATACAAAATTCCTACTGTTGAAAATTTGTTATCTCCTGCTGGTGCCATGTGTCCTCGTGACCACCCACTCCCAAGGTAGTCTTCATTGACAGCACTGAACATCAGAGGGATGTTAGGATCTGGTCTGAATTTACAGTGCCTTCGGTCTGCGTTGCCTAAGGAATAACACACTCAGTTGTTATCATTAGGTTAACAACAAACATCTCCCCACACCACCCACATTTAAGGACCCAACCCAGTTTGAACTGATTCTAAATGAAGTATTTTTCTCCTCTAACATAGGAGAGAAGGATTCTCCTCACAAATCCCTGCTCCAGTTCTACATTCCTCCCCACAACCCTTCCCTGTTTTTCCCCTGCTACAGACTCACTAACATGCTTTCTGTTTTACAGAGATAAACAAAAGCAAAATACTTTAGCCTTATCATAAGGGTAGATGAATGTTAAAGGTAAGATCATTAAAGATATAAACCAGTATAGAAACTCTCTTTAGGACCTCAAAGATACACAGACCCTCACCAGTTTCATTTTAATGTCTGAGCAAACTACAAGCATTTCTTCTTCTTCCAAGTCTAGCCTGGAAGGAAAATGGCTGTATTTCAAGAAAGTTACAGTTGGAGAAATTAACAATGTTCTTTTGAGTGGGTTATTTCTTCTTCACATGCACAGAAGAGCTCTCCTGCTCCTCTCCAGGATTCCTGTGATGCCTCTCCAGACATTTGGATGAAATGCACAAAAATGACTATGCCCGAGTCTTTTGATGCCATCTATCTTTTGAGATAGAAGAAAGGAGCTCTCACTTCTCTCTCCTTTTTTTTTTTTCCCATCATATAATCTAAAAGCAGAATGTTTTTGTGGCAAATACAAAATTGAGTTATGCCCTCAATCTCAGTTTCAATAGTTATCAAATATAAATCTCGAGCTGAATGCCTCATGATGTTTAACTTCAATTTGCTGTTTGCTGCATCTGATCACTTGGAAAGCATTTTAACAATTCGACTGTTAAGTCCCGCTTGAAAGTAAGCCTGGAATTACTGCTTTCTTCTCAGAAAGAAGTGGAATCGATGCTACTTAGGGGTTGGCCATAAATATTTTCAGGATCACCATTTTAATTTTGAAAGGTAATTTGAAGACAATGATTAAGATATATTTAGAGAGCTACTGCTTTCATAAAACATTTTACAATTACATAGTTATCTCCATTATTAATATTTGCTGCATAAAAACTGAACTAATGCTATAAACTTAATTTATAATGGCTGCATGCTATTCATATTTCATTCAGCTCTGACAGCAAAAATCACTAAGCATTTGTCTTGCATAAAGAACAAGGGAGAGTATATTAGATAATGCACATAAGAAAACATAGCAGAACTGCAGGGAAGTAGGTAATGACTGCAGGGAGTAGGTATGCATTATCTGGCTTTGAACAATTGTAACTGTTGATGCCCTCTGCTCCATTTTCATCTCAAACACACATTCATCTCTTCTTTCCATTCTGAGAAAACCTCTTCAAGATCTATAGACAAAACTGTCTAGCTATCACAGGCATTGACTCACGTGGGGCAGTACCTCAGCTGACACAGACTGGCCCACTGAAATAACTACATGAGCTAAGGAAGAGAGCAACTCTGTGGAGTTAAGCAACAAGACTGAACTTCGCAGGTCTGAATCAGATGAGAAAAGTTTAATTTTCAGCTTCATTTTCTTTGCATTCATTTTGAACAGATGGAAGCTTCATTCCTGCAACATGTCTTAGAGTGTTTATGCTGACACAGCTATGTTGATCTGGCGCTATCTGACTTTCACAGAAATTCTCACTGAAAGCTGTAGTTCTTAGAATCATGGAATCATTCAGGTTGAAAGAGACCTCCAAGATCATCTAATCTAACCATCTACTCGTTCTCACCATGCTCACTGGCCCATGCTCCTCAGTGCCACATCTTCTTGGTTTTGGAACACCTCCAGGGACTGTGCACCACCTCTCTGGGCAGCCTGTGCCACTGCATGAACACTCTTCCAGACAAGAAACATTTCCTGATCTCCAACCTGCACATCCCCTGGCACAACTTGAAGCCATCACCTGAAAAGAGACTGACTGCCACCTCTTCTTCATTACTCCCTTTCACATGCAACCCCTGGGCTGAATGTGTCTTGCAGGCCTCGGGACACTGATGTACAATACCAGACTAATGCAAACAAGCAAACGAAGCGCCATCTCTCTTTTAATTTCACTATCAACATCAACCTTAACACTGCAAAGGAGCTGACACCCACCTAGAGGCCCACTGCCTCTTGTAGGATGCTGACTGGGTGGAAAAATCCATATCTAGAGATCACTGCAGGTTTTTTTTCTCCCAGCATGTTCCTGGGCCCAGCTTCTGTAGAGTGTAAATCTCATTCCAGGCACCGTAAGTGAAAGGAAATAAAGACCCACGTACCCAGCATCTTCTGTTTTGAAATATGTTCAATCACCCATCTGGGCACCCGCTTTGCCTGGTCATAGGACAGCGCATGATTTGTGTAACATCTGGTCTCTGTTCCAGCTTCAGGGAATCCGTATTTTTCCAGCAGAGACTCTTCTACTGGTTCTAAGGAGAAAAATAAACAGAAACTTAAACCCAACCCACCCCACCGCGCCCACTGCCCACGTCCCTCCGTGCCACATCCCCACGGCTCTGCAACGCCTGCAGGGACGGTGAGCCCCACCAGCCGAGAAGGGCCGCTCTACAGCTCTTACCCTCGGGCAGGGCTCGCTCGGAGCTCGGCTCCGCTTGACTCTGGCTCCGCAGGAGCCGCCACGCTGCCCAGCACGAAGCGGCGGCGCCCGCCGCAGCCCCGCAGATGAAGCCGCCCAGGAAGCGGCGGTGGCGGGGCACGGCCGCCATGTCGGAGGGACGGAGGGAGGCGGTGCTGCGCTGCAGCGCCCTCTGTCTGCCCGCCATGGCAGCGTCAGCTCAGCTCCGCTCTGCCACAGCAGTGCGCGGGTAACGAGGTAAAAAAAAAAGGAGTTCCTCGAGAGCTGTAAACAGCGCGGAGGAATAACGCAGCAGGAAATTAAAGAGTCAGATTAGTGCTAGGTTTTCCTCTTCTATGAGCAGCCTATCCCAAGAAGCCAAAAAAAAACAAAAAACAAAAAAAACCAAACAACCCACCAAAAACCTGACCAATTTAGCAATGGAAACCACCGATACGTGATGGCTGGGACCTCCCACCATCTCTTGCCTGAAGGATCATAGAATGGTTTGGTTGGAAGGGATCTTGAAACCCAGCCAGTTCCAACCCCTGCTGTGTGCTGCCTGCCCCCAGCTCAGGCTGCCTGGCCCCGAGCACCTCCAGCGTCTGGCAGCAGTGCCTCACTGCCCCCCAGCAAAGCATTTCCTCCTGATATCTAGCCTAATTTTCCCCTCTTTTTGTTTATTGTCATTCACCCTTGTTCCGTCCCTATCAGACTGTGTAAAAAGTTACTTCCCCTCATGCTCATCCACTCCCTTCAAGTACCGGAAGGCCACAGCGAGGCTTTGTCTTCTCCCTGTTGCACAAGCCCAGCTCCCCCAAACTTCCTTCATAGCAAAAGTGTTCCAGCCACTGAGCATCCTTGTGGCCTCCTCTGAACCCACACCAAAACAGCTCTGTGTCTTTTTTGTGCTGGGGGAAGGCCTGCTGTGCTTCAGTTGGAAGTGCCACACCTTTCTGCCTCATGTTTTGAGAACTACATAACTCGCCACACCGGGAGAACGTTAAGAAGCTCAGTTTTTAATTACTTCTTATAATATTTTTTTGAAATCTAGACACCTCAACTGAAACTTCTTGGATACCTAGAGGTGATGAGTGGAAGCTCTGCTCCAGTCCCAGCTCCCTTAGCTGAGAACTGGCAGAAGACAGTAGAATACAAAGTCCTGGCATTGAGCTTAATTCCCATCACTGCCAGCTGTAGCTGAACAGGCTTGCTATTGGTACAACTTAGCATGCAGATAATAGTTTGAACTATTCTTCCCTGGATATGGCAAGCACTGTTCTCACAGTGCTACAAGAGGCAACACGCTTGAAAGGATGCAGCTATCTGAGCTAATTCCTTCTTCCCTTCAGAGCAGTTTGCAAACCATGAGGAGAGGCTGAGGCCTCGACGCTGATTTAGCAGCAGACACCACTGAAACATCAAGAAGTCCTTCTATAAGAAGGAAATATTTCAGCTAGACATCAACGGTATTACCAAACAGCAGTGATTTTTTCACGTCGCAGCGACAACAGAAGCAATTGTTTGTAATTTATTGTTTATTTTCATATACAAAAAGATAAACTTGAAATAGTTCTTTCTAGTTTTTTTTTTTTTTCCTTTTTTTTTTTTTCCTTTTTTTTTCTTTTTTTTTTTCCTCCTATCTGTTGGGGTGTAGCTGCTTCACACAGGGCAAATACTACATTCATACTGGTTTATTCGGACACCCAGTGCAAAGCTGAAGCAGCGAAACTCCAACTTGGCAGATCTAATTTCAAACTTGAGACTCATTTCTAAAATACCACAGTAAAAAGGAACAAAGATCCACTGCAAATTCATGAACTATGATACAATGTTCTTTCCGAAATGTCTTCACTTCATAACTGCAATACAATGGATGTCTGCATTAGGCCATTTTATACGTACATTATATATATATATATACACACACATATTATTTTGCAGAATATATATATATAATATACATATAAAAATCAGCACACTTCAATCCAAAAGGGGTTACAGCAATGAGCTTACCTCTCTGTATACTTTTTTAACAGGATACTTTAGTATAACTTTTGTTAACTCAGTAGTACAAGCTATCTCTGTTCTACATTTTCATAGCTACAAGAGTGAAATATAACCTACAACATTTACATTTCACATATCTTGGTATACAAACAGTACTTATTGAATTTGAGCCAAGGACCAAAAGACTCTTTAAAAATTATTTCACCATCTGATAGAGCTTCCTGTAATTTACACTCACTTTATTCTGCAATCTTCTAAATCATTTACGTAATCTCATAGTTTGAGTTTAAATCCATTCAAACTGGAAATCCTGGAGAAACAGGTTACTGCAAACTCTTATGTATACTCTATATATACAAGTTAAGTAACACAGCGTAATAAGACTTAGCTATTTATCCTAAAACTGATATACACATATTTCACTACGCTAGACAAGTCTTAGGATTTTTATTTTATTTCTTTAAATAAAGCACAAATTTAGAAGTAGCTGGTAAAACTTACAATAAGATGGTTTAAAATGACAAATGGTCAGGGTGAGATTTCTTTCTGCTGGTGCCAAAACATTATCTTGTGAGTTTTGTACTATGCTGTGTTGTTTAACTGTATGTGTCTAATGTTACATGCAGAAAGCTCTTTCCACAAGAATTGACATCAAACTGTACTCAGGTCAACTTTACAGTATAAAATTTGTCAAACTTAAGGACAAATGTGAAAATATTAACAGGTGAAAGATCAGGCTTTCAACTCTATCATGAGGATCATGCAGAATTCATAAGCAGATAGTTTGAGTAGATTGACAATGGCATTGTGCGGAATTATGGCATAGAATAGAGGTCAAAAATGTTACTTAGTTTGCAGTAACCACCTCCTTCAACTCTGATCCACTAACAGATCAACTTTGCATCACAGTATTATTCCACTGCAAGGCCAACAGCATTGCAAAAGGTCTTCTTCTGGGAGATCTTAATATTTTTGTAAATAATTTTCCAAAGGTAATCATAAAACACCAACAGCTGTAAAGCATTAGAAGGTTTTGTCTAAGCAAGTCATTGCAGTTGAAGGCCTGCTTTTATGAGAAGGTTACTGGGAGAAGGGAGGAAAAAGAAAAGGGCCACATAGGTCCCAGGTCTTGCCAGGTCTTGTCTTGTTTCCTGCTATCCAATAGACTGTGCTGATGCTGGCACACATTCAGAAGCTACAACTCCTCCAACTTCCTCCTGCTCACGGCTGTTGGTTTTTATTTGATATTTATTTTTTAATGAGGGGGCCAATCCAGAAATGCCAGTGACTACTGAATTAGGATTTAAAATGACCAGGATGGTTCTGGATACACTTCAGTTCCTCAGAACGTTGGAAAAGTTAAGTTTGGCCAGTGCCCTCCCTTCCATCAAAACAAAAGCGAATAAAGTCTTCCCAGAATATACTCAAGTTTTGCAATACCAACCTTACTGGAATGTTATATACTGAGTTTGATTGGTTTTTAACAATTGGAAAGATTAAGAGGCCTCTGCTTCAAAAGAGGCCAAAAAATGCAGATACGGTGTTTCAATCACATCATCTGCCCCATTAAAATACTGAAATAAAAAGGCTGACAAAGGAAGCACTTTCCAGAAAACACTTTTTCAATACATATCCAGCACAATGCCATTATAGAGCTTCAGAGAAGCCCTTTTGGTTTCAATGTTGGAAAATAAAAGCTTTGCTTTTTTCCTTCAGTCCTTGGGGATCATTTTCCATTTATATATATCTAACACATACACGCATATATGTATATGAAACATATATATAAACACCCATACATAGCAAGGTTCCTGTTTGTGTATGTTACAATATTGTAGTATCAAGGAGAATCCAGATAGCAACACTGTTTAACATGAGGTTTGAGGTAATTGGTTCTTGAAATACCTGGATCACAGACTGCATCCAGAAATAACAGCTGGGCAATGAAAACTGGTTTGTTTGTTTGTTTGTTTAGACAGAAAAAGAAACATAAAAACTAGTTAAAGGAAAAAAAAAACTTACAGCAGTTGCTTTTACATGGAAAAATAAAGGCACAACAGAATAGCATTACATTTCAGAACAGCTGGATGGACGTAACACAAGCATGATCTCTTTCTGTGGACATGTCCCGACAAAAAGGATTACCCAGAGGTTATTATCTCAGTCAGGGAACAGAGCTTCATCCTACAACTACTATATTAGCAAAGAAGTCCCATGTGAGTGAGTGAGTGAGTGAGTGAGTGAATGAGGGTAATGACCAGGAACACAAACACAACTCATGGTCCCACTGAATTAGATGGAAGCTTCCACAGGGCCAGGACTTCACCAAGAACACAGAAGTAGGATTCAGCAATGGCAGGAGCCTGCTCTCAATCATTCAAGCACCAATTTCAGAAGGCACACTGTCAAAAAAAGCTTCCAAGCAGCACAGTGCATTGCTTGGCTTTAAGTTTCCTTCAGTAACTCCTACCCTGCTGACACCGTATTGTCAAGACAAGGAAAGCTAATGACTGGAGTGATTTTTAAGTACAACAGGAAAAGTCAGCTCACGTGAAAACATTTGCAGTATTTTTCTTTAATATTTTTAGTGTACCTTAGCGTGGTTACACAAATTAGGAATGCTCTTTTTCTAAGTAGGACTCCGGACATGACAGTGCTTTTTTTTTTTTTTTTTAGTGCTGCCAACCCAAACAGTGAAATCTGCCATTGGGAACACATCTGAATGTCCTGGTGAAGTACGATTATTTGTGTCACTTCAGAGAGAAGGAACTTCTAGGAAATGCTTTTATCAAGACTTTGCTGGCAACAGCTCCTTACAGATCATATTGTCAATGCAGCAGACGCAGCTGCTATAAACGGATACGGCAGTGAGCGAGATCAGCCTATTTGGTCTCCACAAATTCCTAACACCCTGCCTTCACAACTCACTGCAGCATCACAGCATATGTCGAGACACACTGCTCACACACGGATACTTGCATGAATGCATGCAAACACTCTTCCTGGTTAAACTGAAGATGGTCATAGAAAAAGCAACAAGCATCTTTAACAGAAGGGATGTGACATGCAAGATAACCTGTTAAACACAGTCAGTGCCGCCCTCAAAGCGTGTCCAAGTACATCCAGACTTGCTCCTCACACTAAACTTGTTCTATCCTCTAGACTTTGATGTAGTGCACATTTAATTTAAACATTATATATATATATATTTATTCGCTGTGCGTACACACGCCATTCTCCCTTTTCCCTGCAGAAACATATTAGACGTTACAAAAATAATTTGTGGTATAAAAGAATTCTCACACAATGTAGAATTTTTTGTTTGTATATGTAACTAAAATATATATATATATTTCCAAAAGTAAAAAAGTCAAAATGTCCTTATTTTCCTCTATTATATAGTCTATTTTATTTACAATGTTACCAAACAATATTCTGTATGTAAAAGTGATAATAGTTTGTGGGACACTTCCTGCTTAGATATTTTTCAAGGGGAGTGTGGCTTGTAGAGGACTGCAACAACAGCACTGTCACAATGCTATCAACCAGCTCCTTCCTCTGCAATAGGAGTTTCTTCCATACCAAGTGAAACCACATCTTTCATCTGCAAAACAGGAAAATCCTGACAGTCTGCCCAGAAAGCAGCACAGGAGGAACAGAATTTGAGCTCTCCAGTTTCTACGGGGTGATATTAAGGGAGATCAGTATTCCTAATGGGAAAGGCCTATCCAGCCAACCTGGAAATACCCACCAGCAACACGGCTGAGCGGACCCAGTGCTGCTCCTGCTGAAATGAATAACTCCAACAGAAACAGCAGTGAATCACAAGACCTAAGTAATGCAACGGAGTTACTGGGGGATACTCACATCCCTTTTTTGTGAAACACAAACGTAAACACAAAGAGCTTGGCATTGCCATAGGTGTAACTTGACCTAACATAGCTTATGCTGTATGAGAATTTCAGCAAAAGAACGAGGCAAAATAAAAAGCGTTTTTCTTTTTGTCTTCACTAGACAAAACTCCATGATCAGGACTAGCTAAAATCTTTCAGCAGAAGAGTAAGGCAGATGTCATTTCACTGATGGTTAGACTGGTTTATAGCCTTCTCTCATGCACATAAATTTCAATATGAACCTTGCTGTACTAATGCAACTGTATTAGCAAGTCACAGCTCTGTCATCTCAAGAATGCTAATTTAGCTATTTCCAACCTCAAAATGTGAGCTTCCTTCACTCAGGAAACCAACACAGCCAGCACGATAAGTTCTTAAAGCTCATTAGACCAGAGAGAAGGGAATCCTGGCTCCTGAAGTCATGGAAAATTTTTAACATTGACAGAACTGCCCACAATATTCAGAGTTAATATTTACCTAGACTGCTACACAAGAGAAGAAGGTCAACAATAAAATCATACATTGATTATAAAATCAATAAAATCTGGACAGGGAGTGAAATTTATAACATATGTTGTACCCATCACGTTCATGGGAGTGTTAAGGGGGAAAGAGTCACGACTGCTTATTACAGCTACACCTATGGATGTGCCCAATGCTGGCTAGGAAAAAGCCTCCGTGATGTTGAACAAAACCACCGTATTGTCATTGTGAGTTCAAATGCTACGTTAGCAGTGAGGAAACTATTTGCTTGACAGCTCGAGTATTGAAAGACCAGTAAGTTCATCAGAGCTTTCCTTCATTAATAACATAAATACCAACTTAAAGGACCACTTCAGATAAACTGACAGGATTTTAGGCAAAAATTCAGAATACCCCTCTCTGCTGTGGCAGCAAGACACAAAACCCAACACACATTTCAAATTTCTATCTGAGCACACGTGCGTTTTGGAAATTCTTTTACAAGTCAGTTGCTGAATCCTGTTGACAAGATGATCTATAAGGAAGCAGTAGACCAGGGAAGTTTATAACACTTACAATCAACATTCGGTCAAGCTTTGTACGTTGGCACAGCTCCCCACAATCAGATAAGCTACACGCGAGACTTTTTTTGTGTATGCTTTCTCAAAAGAGAAGGTTTACGAGACTGTCTAATAGGCTATTAAAATCATATGGCACTTTCAATAAATACTTTAAAGCTTCTTAAAGAAATCACGATAAAAAAGCAACTGCTGTAATAAGCCTGTTTTAGCCGTCATACAGAATGCCGAAGGAAAAAAATCCAGAACAGCAAACAGATATCGATAGTTAAAAGACAGTACAGCTTTTTTCCTTCTGCAGCAATGTGAGTCAGCTCCCATTCCTGGGGAACACAGAGCATGCCCACCTCGAAACAAGCATTCGCTCAGTCTTAATTCTGTTCTAGACTCCACCCCACCCTTACATCACTTCACTTCTAAAACATAGTCACATTTTTATATAAATCTCAGTGCAGAAATGTATTAGAATGTGAAAAATGCTGATCCTTGCAAACTTTTATGACCATGCTAAACATGAAGCGAACGACTTATGTCACGACACCAGAGGAGCTCCCTACATGCTTCATGTTCAGCATGGGCACGTTGCAGCATCAGCTCGAAGACATCAGCCCCTCCAGCACCATCATCTGGGCCCAACCAGTACCGTCCTGTCTGCTTTTGTCACCGTGTTCTGAACAGAATCACATTAAGAAACAGAAACTTCCAAACCTACACACAGAAATACGATTACATGTGTGTACGCACTAATATGCAATATACATTCAATAACTTGAAAGAATAGGTTAAGACTTTATTCAGATAGACAAATTAAGGCAACTATCTTAATGTCTCTTCGAGAGAAAGGACCGCGTCCTCATTTGTGATCTCTAGGTTTTAAAGCTATATTTTTTTAAGAGATATATTTCAATTTACTCTATATTGTCTCCACATTTTCTCCAATTAGTGATTTTTTGTTTGCTTAATAAATTCCATTTGTGCAAGGGTCCACGCTGACAGCCTGGCAGCGACAAGAAGTCCAATTCATGTACAGACTTTTGATTTTTCTGTTTGTTTTTTCCTTCTCAAAGGATGATTAGCTCAAGACTGCATTTTGGCTTAATAGAAGGAGAAATCTGAAAGTTCTGGCCATCCAATGGATATAACTTTGTCAGTCTAGCAAGACACAGAATTCATGTTAGATTCAAAGATCAAAAAATAAAACAAAATAACATTAAAAAAAAAGAAAAAAGAAAAAGATGTACTGTCCTTTCACTAAAACAGACAAAAATAAAACACAGAATGGAAACAGCCTTCACAAATAAGTGTGAATAATGCCCAGGTACCTTATATAGGCAGTTATTCTACAACTGTATAGTTATTTACAATGGTGCTTTATAAAACAAACAACAACAACGACAACAAAATAAAAACAACGGTAGCACTTCCTAAAAGATTTTGGAACTTTTTTTCTTTTTTTTCTTTTTTTAAAACTCCCTTGTCATAAAAGCCAACTTACATTAAAATATACTTACTACAAGACAACACAACTAACAAAATATATAATAAAACTCATACAAGTAGAAAATTCTGAGGTATTTCTGGTTTGAGGTGGTCTGTGGTCATGAAGTTTTTAATTCTTTTTTTTTTTTTTTTCAGTTTAAGCCTCGGAAGCCACGTAACGTGTGTATGTGTGTGTGTGTGTGTTTTGTGTTCTTCTTCTTATTTTTTTTTTCTTTTTCCTTTTTTTAAACATTGCATGTTTTTGCAAATTAAAAAAATATCTCAATGTTGAATCAGCAGCATTAGGAACATTCACTGACTAGAGCAAGTTTATGGCATAATAAGAGTAATGGTATTTCAGAATATGCACCACTTTAAGACGAAAAGAGTTTAGTCGCAGAGTACGGAGAAAGCAGCGTCAAAGAAACCAGTCTGAGCGATGCTGAGGATCACTGCTGCTGCTCAGCTACCTCTGCAGTCTATAACTGTACAGCTCATGGGCTTCTCGGGTGCTACAGGAGCCATCTGCCACTGGTTCAGGTAATTTCCGCCTCCCTCCATCCCCAAATTAAAGAACAAAGAAAAATTACAGAGCCAGCGTTCACACTTCTCCGCCCTGCACCATCTGCGCCAGTGGTTGGGCTGGCAGATAATCAACCCCGAGGGCAACATTTCCTGCACTGATTCACACTTTAAGAGAGATGCAAACATCTTCCTATCTTCCAGTATTTTCTTCTAAGAACACACTTTCCCACCTCTTCCAATTACACTTCTTAAAAAGCATTCTTCCTGTTACTATCCAGATTCAAAAAATAGAAGGTAATTACAGTTCTGCTTTGTTCTCTTACCACCCAAGCGCCAGATACTGGAGGAAGATCTAACCAGTGCCTTGCTTGCAACCACTGGCTCTTTAATTCTGCTTTCTCCACACACTGCAGCTGTTAATACTCTGCCCAGAAATGTCCTTCCCCTCCTCTAATGGTTACCTGAGAAGTAGCTCCATAGCAAATGATGTTTCCCCAAATGCTGCCAAGTCCAACGTCGCTCTCCCCACCCCTATTCTACGCTCCCCCCTTCAATTCTACCACCAAGAATTAACATTCTCTGCCCAGTTACTTTTTTCCATGTTACAATGACACCCGTTAGATCCGTAAAAGACACATCTGCTGTGTTTTTTTTTTTTGTTTTTTTTTTTTGTTTTTTTTTTGAAGCTCACTTCCAAATAAAATAACCCAACACGGAACAGAACCCAGGAACGAAACAAAATGGGGAAAAAATCCTTTTGAGGAAGGTGTAATCTTATGTAACAGTCTTAAGTTTCCTCCAAAGTTTGCAGCATTGCGTTTTCTAAGATGATAGGCGGTTTTCCTTTATGTCACAGATGTTCTGCTCAGAAGACAGACTGATAAAGAGAAACCCAGAAAACTCAATTTAAAAAACAACAACAACAACAAAACAACTGAAGTGAGTTTGTTGAGGTTCTGAGGTACCTGCACCTTTTCTGCATTCATTAGTCGGCACCTGAATGCTTGCTGAAATGTCCATTTGTTAATACAGTAGAGCAATGTGCTGGTAAAATTGATCCAATCCAAAAAAAAAAATAATAATAATAATAACAATAATAATAAAAAGTCAAGATAAAATAGCAGCTGCATTCACGTGTTTGTTGGATTTTTATGGTTTTTTTTTTTTTTTTTTCTTCTTCGCGTGTTTTCTTTCTTTTTTTCTTTTTTAAAACTTTTTTTTTTTTTTTCAAATCCATTGAGTCTGGAAAGACAAAAGCAAACCAGGACTTAGATACTGGACTCTTTGGGTGGCAAGTCCACGTTGGTGACGGACGTCACGATGGAGACAAGGCAGTCCGAGGTAGTGCCGTTTACGGATTTGCGGATCTGAGCAATGCGCTCCTCGACACAGCCTGCCGAGAGCCGAGCCTCTGCGTCGTGGTCCCAGCACTCTTCGATGGTCACGCAGAGCTGCGCCAAGCCCTGAGGAGAAAGAAAGGAAAGATCAACGGCTCATATCTCCACAACGTGCAAATCAGCACTCTGAGTAACCTGATGGAGCTGCGGGTCTCCCTGTTGGTGGCAGGTGAGTTGGGAACCAGGCGGACCTTAAAGATCCTGTCCAACTCAAATGATTCTGTGATTCTCTCATGAGATTCGTTTTACAAAGTACTCCCAACATGTGTGTTATCAGGTTTTTTTGAACTTTCAGTTTCTAAGACTGAGGGCTTTGCTCACATCTGCCTTTTTTCATAGACCTGAAAGTACTTTTTTTTTCCACATCAAAGTACATCATAAAACCGAGCATTTAAAGCTTTAGAAGACAAGACATGAAGTGTTACAATTCCCATGACAAAGCCACCGGTGCTGGCAGCACTGTATCAGTTACTATGAAACGGTAGTTTGTTTGCAATCGCTTCTGTACAATCCTCAAAATAACCGAATACAACACTTAGACTACACATTAGGAAGAAGTTATTTGCTGTAAGAGTGGTCAGACACTGAACTGGTTGCCCAGTGAGACTCTGGATGTCCCCTCTCTGGAAGCACTCAAGGCCAGGCTGTATGGGGCTGTGAGCAACCTGGTCAAGAGGGAGGTGTCCCTGCTTATAGCAGGGGGTTGGAACTACATGATCTTAAAGGTCACTTCCAGCCCAAACCATTCTGTGATTCTATGATTCAGTGAATACTGCTGGAGGAGTACAGCTCTGTTTGAATCCCACTCACCCAGAAACCACCACACTTGTCTTTACCTACACCCGGCAGCTCTCCCTGACTTCCAGGCAATGCCTCAGTACACCTGAGTCCAGCCAAAACAACAGCAGTTTGGTCCAAACAGAGGCATTTAGCTTCTTACTGAAGCCCTGTGAGATTTCACAATTTGCTCCCTCCTTTCCCAACCTGAAAAAATCAGTGCACTCATTAAAAACGCTCAGCTGAAGTGATCTACCTCTGGGAAACCCACACTGCACTTTATTTCATTGTCTGTTTGCCTTCACATCTAATTAATTTTTCCTGAAAAAATGGTGCAAGTCTTGCATGCTATCTACCTTGCAAGGAATACGTCTCTGCTAGTATGCACCATTCTCTCTTTCTCAATGAACAGGACTTTCCCTTCCATTATTTCACCATATTAAATGAGTCCTGCTAAACAAATGCTCCACGACACGTTCCATGTTCATTTGCTGATTTTAATCAGCTGGTTTATCCTCTAAACACAAAGAGGAACAAAGGGAAAGGGGAAGCATTCTCTGCCAAACGTTGTACTAGGACAGTACTGGGCAGTGGTGAGGACATGAAGGTCACCTGCAGTTTAGTCTGTGCCTCGAGGCTGCCAGATTCCCAGAACACTATTTTCCTGCATTTTTTCCCTTTGAAGCTAACACATAGCCACATCTCTCATTCCCATCATACAGGAAAAAACAATTGCCCATTGACCAAGGGGGACATACAGGGTGTTTCAGCCAATGATCCTTGAAGATGGGGCGCATCTTCTTGTGAACCACCACTTCTTGCAG
Organism: Phasianus colchicus; assembly: GCF_987193195.1. Lineage (NCBI taxonomy): Eukaryota > Metazoa > Chordata > Aves > Galliformes > Phasianidae > Phasianus > Phasianus colchicus. The sequence continues at coordinate 47,770,277 of NC_143441.1, read as the reverse complement.
GTCCTCGAGGGATGGGTGCTGACCTATTTCTTCTTCAAAAGGCAGCATGTATTCATCCACTGGACCTACAGTGCACGTGGAGAACTGGGTTAGTACAGAAATGGCCTGTGTGGAGCCACAGCCTCTGCAGAGCTGCATCTTCCCCATGCACAAGGCACGGCTCCTCAACCCATTGCAGCAAAACAACCTAAAGAAAAGTTTTGGCACGAGCATAATTTCACTTTAGGCACTGAGTAGCAAAGTCAAGCATACACAGCACTTGCAATCTCTTTTTGACCTGGCTTGTTCTTAGATTTAAGTCAGCTCTTACCAGGTAGAGCCAGATGCACTTGTCCCAGGTGCTAGCTCCAAAGTGCAAAATGATTTCGGAATGCTTTAGTTCTACCAGTTATGGCTGTGAACTGCTCTGGGCCAAGAGAATGAGAGAACTGTTATGAAGTGTCATGCAGACTCCAGACTGCAGCAATAACTTCTGCTCATCTAAACGTCGTTTGGCCTTTGGCAATGTGTAGATGCCCTCTCAAAAAGCACAGCCCAGCTTAACTGATGGGCTTTCTCAGGATGCTTGGTTGCATTACTTATGGTTTCCCAGAAATAAAGAGTGACCTCTTTCAATAGCAGAGAGAATTCAAGAAGGCTTTTTCAGACTAAAATCAAAGAGCCAACCACTTAGCTGGTCATGAACTGCGACACCTAGAAAATTATGTTTAGGTACTTAAAACAAGCAAACAAACAAACAAAAAAATCAACAACAAAAAAGCCAATCACTAAAATATCTTATGATTCTTCTTGTTGGCACAATGCCAGTCAGTGAAACAAACTGAAATGCTTGTTCCAACAGACAACACAATAATGTTTGTGACCTTCCATTCCTCATCTTCAAAGAGGAATCAAAGCTATAACAAGTCGTTCTAGTGATCACCAAGACAAACCTGCTGTTAGTCACACCACACTCACAACCTATCCTAACAAAAGGAATTGAGAACACTGTGTTAGAAATCACACTTACTGCAAGACAGGGACTATTTGTCACTGAAGCCAGCAGACAATTCTGATCATAACGATGCAACAGATCTGCACAGTGAAGTGATGCAATTTGCACAGTATCACTTCTGAATTAAAAGAGTTTGTGAGGTTAAGCTTAACTCCCCTTCATCCCTGCTGGCATTTTACATGATCCACAGGAACTTTTTGAAAAAACACATACCTAGGTACACATCCTGATTATAAACAAGGACCTTAGTGCTACTACAATATTAACATTCATGTTTGAAGTCCAGGTAATGTACTATTAATTCATGAGCTTGATATTCAGCGTGGAGTGCCCATATTGTCACAAGGAGTTGCAACTTCTCTGACCAAGAACAAGGTCCTGCAAATGGCAAGGATTCACCAGAGGATTGATGTGCTACTCGGACAGAAAATAAATCCCATTTTGCAGCATCATTTTAGGATAAAAACCCTGAGAAAGAGAACACTGCGGTATTAAAAGAAGCACTTTGAGACTTGAACACCACAAAGATTCTTAACCACAGAGAATAACAGCTTACATTAAGAAACAAGCAAATGAAAAACAACTTAGCTGTCTAATGAAAACATGGCATTGATTTTTAATTTATTTTGAACAGAGCCAGGCCATTCTGTGGGCCGGCAAACCATGCTGAAACAAAGCCATTCCCCGGGGCAGAGAAGATCTTTATTCTTACCATCAACTGCTCTACATCTGGAGACTAACTCCCACAATACCAGTCCCATTGCGTACATGTCTATTCTCAGGAAGGCGTCCCGTTGGAAGTTGATTGCTCCCTCTAACACTTCAGGAGCCATATACCTCCTTGTTCCCACCTGCAGAGAAAGAAACAGCTCGAGTTAAAATCCAGTTGGACCCGTCAGCCTCTGTTGGTCAGAGATGAATGACATCTGCCTTCATTAGCCTGTAGGCTACTTCTGCTAAATTTGCACCTCACTTGGAAAACAACCAAAAGCGGGCTGTGCCTTCTAACATCGATTCGTGTTAGGTTCACTTCAGTCTACATAAGCTAACCGAAGGAAGAAGCCAAAGTGCATGATGACTGTGTGTGTGATACACATTCAGTGTATGCTATAGGTCTAATTCAGATGCAGCGAGGCATGGTGAGTGCAGATGAAATCCTCTGCATCCCATTGCATCTCGCTCCAGCAGCACACGCTGCATGAGAAAACACTGCCCTTGGAGACAGGCTCGACACCTTGAGGTCAAGGCAGACTCAGTTATTGAAGTCATGGAAAGTTCAAGCCCCTCTCACTAAAAATATATAAAAGAAGAATAAAATTGATGTATTCTGAACTGGTAGGAAAAAGTATAGGCATGAGTGTCCTGGATAAAACCAGCCTCCTGCATCCACAGGAATGGTAAAGCACAGACCCTGCAAAGTCCACTCAGCCCTGGTTTGGAAAGGATGCCCTCTCCTCACCATCATGCACATCTAGGTGCATTCATTCTAGCTGAAAAGCCATACAGAACTCCTTGGATACCCATGGTGATGTACGTGGCAGAACCGTAGGCTGTGACGTAGAGAAGGAAGAGCACAATGTGGCAAAAAGCACTTTTTAAACATGGGAACTGAAATGTCTTTTAAAGCTTTTCTTCAGGGATTTCTCATCTGATTTTGCTATCACCTAGGGAAGTGGGGACAAGGGGAAGCTTAGATGTGAAAAAGTGTGGAAAATGCTAGAAAAATCTAAAGAAAGGGAGCAAAAATGAGAAAAGCTACACGGAGCTAACCTGCAATGAAGGTGATCTCTCAGCTTCCAGTCTGCACCTGTACAAACCACTCCCACACAGGTGGAGCTCTGGCTGGCCTGACTTCTTACAATGTAATTTTGAAAGATAATGATTACCTGTCCATGAGTGTCCCCTGGAGGTTTTCCAGGTTCAAACCGTACAGCAAGACCAAAATCAGCTAGCACTGCCGTTAAGTCGTTCTTCAGCAAGACGTTTTTACTCTTGAAGTCCCTACAGAGAGATAAGAGGCAGGTTTGGGAGGGTTTATTATGGCACGGGGCTGAATCAGAGTGCAACGCACCACACTGTAATCTCTAGGTCTAGCATCCCTAGGTGGATCTGCTCTTTTCTTCCTTCCTTCCCCAGCTGCTCCCTGGTGTTGGTGTCTGTAAGATGCAAGAGGACAGCCCTGTGCTGCTGGGTTAGGAGCCAAGGGTGATGTGAAGGTCTGTGTTCCTGCTCTCTGCAGGAGCTCACACTGCACTTCAGGCACATAACCCCAAGCATCCTCAAGCCCTGCCTACCAGAGGAATGCATTCCAACCCTGTTGAGATGCCCCTCACAGGGCACAGGGATGGCAAAAGGGCAAAGGAGGGAGAGAAAGCACACCCTCAGGAGGGACAAAGAGACAGCAGAAGTCCTGGGTAAATTACTCTCAAAACAAAATACAGGTGACAAGATGGATGATCAGTGAGTTTCTCACCTGCACTCTGAGTAAGATTTCCCTCTCTCTGTATCCCTCCCATTCCCTCCAAAAGGTATCGAAGAAGCACAGGCCTATATATACATCCCATTCCATTCCAAATGGAAGGGACCTACAAAGATGACCAAGTCCAACTGTCAGACTGCGTGGGGCTCACCCAAAGTTAAAACACCACTAAAAGCATAATCCAAATGCCTCTACTAAACACAGACAGGGCTGGAGCACCTTCCCTATGAATACAGGCTAAGGGAGTTGGAGTTATTCAGCCTGGAGAAGAGAAGGCTGCGAAGTGACCTCATTGCAGCCTTCCAATACTAAAGGGAGCCTACAAACAGGAGGGGAAGTTGGTGGCATGTGGCAGGGGGGTTGGAGATTCATGATCCTTGAGGTCCCTTCCAACCCTGGCCATTCTGTGATTCTGTGAGGGAAGTCAACTCTTTACAAGGGTAGATAATGGCAGGACATGGGAAAATGGTTTTAAGTTGAAGGAGGGAAGATTTAAGTTGCATATCAGGGGGAAGTTCTTTACAGAGAGAGTGGTGAGGTGCTGGAACAGGTTGCCCAAAGAGGCTGTGGATGGCCCATCCCTGGAGGTGTTCAGGTCCAGGTTGGATGGGGCCCTGGGCAGCCTGGTCTAATATTAAATGGAGAGGTTGGTGGCCCTGCATGTGGCAGGGGGGTTGGAGATCCATGATCCTTGAGGTCCCTTCCAACCCTGGCCATTCTATGATTCTATGACATCTTCCTGGAAATTAGCAGATGCCAGTGGGACTCTGGTCACTCCTTTTGCAGACTTCTGCGTTGTCATCTATTATACTTATGTTTTAATTGCTGGATCAATCTCCCCTGGGCTGGAAAGCAAGCAGGGGAGGGGGTGAACCCACACTGAGATGAGCTGCCAGGATCAGAATTTTTCAGAATTATTCCTCTGCAAGTGGAGATGGTGGCTCTCAGCTTGAAGATGACTATAAAGGGACATTCGTGTCAGTTTTGAGCTACAGCACTGTTGTTTCAGGGCAGCTCAGGTGAGCCTGCAGGAGCCAGTGAGGGGGGGATAGGATCCCACTGAGTTGCCTGACCAGCCCAGCCTTGTTCCCGAGACTTCCTGCATTTTCATCTGAAAAGGAATGTTTGGTAATATAATTAAATTACAGACCTTAGACAGCAGATGGCAATTGTCCTGTATGCTCAGCATTATAATTTCCCTATCATCAATTCACTCAGTGACCCTGCTGATTGCAGGACATTGCAGGCCTGCATAAAATAATTAACGAGGGCAGATACAATTGTTCTGCACCAGAGCGACCTGTCAAAATTCCTTGGGAAGAGAGAAACTGCTGGACCAGAGAGGAGGACTGCTGGCTGTGGCCTTGAATGCCAGCACACCAGTGCAAAGCACCATGTGCTAAAGTCATCTCATGTCACCCAAGCCTCATTCTTAGCTTAAAACATCAGAAGAAAGGATTTGCTCACAGAGAGCTAAACGTGGCATGATGGGCAGTTGTGGCTTGGGGCTTAGTGTGGGGGAAGTGGGTTATTCCCCTTACAGCTGTGAAGGGAACCCCAGCAAACTGCCTCCTAGGGACATGGGGTTTCTAGGGAAACAGCCAGCCTTTTAGAGCCTGTAAAACATTTGTAGATCTCTGTTGCACATAAAAACACCACTACATATGTATGACCTAATACATGCTACCTTAGAGACTGACAGCTTCCATGCTATAGCAGTTTCCCCACAGGCTTAGAAAGCAGCCATCACCTAATGACACGGATAAACGACTTTGCTCGGTCGGCATTAGGGGATTACACCCTCCAGGATGGTACGGATTGCACACGAGATTCTTGCAAAGCTGTGGCTCAGCCAGGACCTCACAGAAATGACACGGCACTGCCTGAACCACACCTTTCCCATGTGAAGTGAAATGGAAGCCAGAATCATTGCAGGAGCGCTTGCTGCTCCTGTTTACCTGCACTGCAGTTAATTACATACTGACACAGAATGTGGGGATTTCTCTTTGTGCTTCTATTTTTCCCATCATAAAAACATAGAATCAGTAAGTTTGGAAAAGACCACTATGATCATCAAGTCCAACCATCAGCCCAAGGCCCACTGACCATCATCTACACGTGTCTGGAAGACCTCCCTGGTGTTCCACTCCACCACCTCCCTGGGCAGCCTGTGTCAGTGCATCGCCACTCTTTCTGAGAAGACATTTTTTCCAAATTTCCAACTTCATATCTACAAATTTCCCCATTTTTCCCTATTTTCCTTCCTTCCACAATCACCCAAAGCTGGCAAGCATGATCTCAACACAAATGTCTCAAGGAATGGGAGAAAGGCTTGATCCAACCCACACCCACAACAGTTCCCACTAACACCTTCACTCATTAGAAAGGTTCCTAGAACAGCCACTGATAAAGGAAAGTGACCTGAAAATGAGAAATTCATCAGCATCATGCTTCAATCAAGGGGTGAGCGGACAACAAGTAGTTTGTGCGTTAACCCCATTTTGACACTAGAGATTTTATTTTCAGCTTCCACGTGGGGGCACTTTAGCACCGAGGAGCGATCCCATAACCTCCTGCTGTGCCGGGGCCACAGTCCTTTGAGTTTGCTCAAAGTCTGCAGAGCTGCGACTCAGGGAGTCCCACCTGGCCTTCCAGCAGCTTTGCACGTATTATATTAACCCATTCGATGAATATCTCTGGCTATAAAAAGTATTCCGTGTTGTGCTTTTGGTTTTTGTTTTTGTTTTTTAATACAAAAGAGTGGGGTAATCCAAGGGAAATCTGCTATGTCCTGAAATCTCCCTTCTGTAGGTATGGACTCAGCTCACCCTAGGAGCTCATTCTCTATCTTCTGTCATTTGCTAAATGGATGGGGACACTAGCGAGCATGATCTGTTGCTTTAAAGCTTTCCTGCAGCTTTTCACCACTCCCCACCCTCAGGAATTTTCCTGCATACACCGCTGCCTTTATTTCGTGGGGACAAATGTCAGGGCCACAGGGTCAGCCCCAGGAGCAGCACAGAGGCAGCTGCAGGCTTTCACCAGCCCACAGCTCCCACCAACCTCAAGATCTTGGGGGAAGTGTGCGTGGGGACACCCTTGCAAAAACAGAGATTATCTCGCCTTATAGGAAGATGGCCCCACTCGATCAGATGCAAATTGCTGCAGCTGGGTGCAGGGTTTAAGTCCCTCCTCAATGAAGAGCAGTGGATTACTGCACAGCCCGCGCAAATCCCTTCTGGAAAACTCCCCTCCTGCTGTGCCACCAGCAAACAGCAATGCTTCAGCCAGGGCAAGAGAAGGATGCAGGGTTACAGAGGGCTACAACAAGCACTGTTGCAGTGAAGATGGTTTTGTTGCTCCGTCTGGGATTCTGCTGTCCCCACATTTGTGAGCCAGGAGGTCTCAGATGCACGGCCCCTTCCCCTGCTTTCTCCCATCAGCACCCTGGCAAGATTTAGGCACCATAGAACTACCACAAAAACATACGGCAGCTGTTTTCTGCATTTTCTCTATTGGAACCCACGTTCAGAAACTGTGGGAAGACATGAAGTGGAGTTATCAGTCATACATACATAGGAAAGAATACACTCCATAAATACATGTGTTGGATGCCCAGAGAAGTTGTCAGGTTGCCCAAAGAAGCTGTGGATGCCCCCTTCCTGGTGGTGCTCAAGGCCAGGTTGGATGGGGCCCTGGGCAGCCTGGTCTGGTGCGTGGCAACCCTGTCCATGGCAGTGGGGATGGAACTGGATGATCTTTAAGGTTCTTTCCAACTGAAGTTGTTCTATGATTCTGTGATGTGATTTATGAAGCACAACCCCTTCCAAGGGAAATTCTGCAGCAACCAGGCTCCTCTTCACCATATATCAAGACAAGGTGAGGGCAGAGAGAAGCCCCCACCCTTCAGATGTGTGCCGTAAACCACCACCAGCCACACTTACTATTTCACAGACAAGATGCAGATTACTAGCTCTTTTCCATTGAGACGTGGGTAAAAAAACTCCTGTCTTGGCACAGGATTTGTTGGGATAAAAGGCATTTACTTCCCCAAACCACAATCTCCTCCTCTATTTAACAGCATCATTTCAAAGAGGTCACAAACATTTGAACGCGGCACCTGAAAAGCATTAATGAAAGAGGCTGTACCTGTGTGCTATAGCAGGTTTGTGTCCTTCACCCTTGCACCACGGGACGTCCTCATGGAGGTAAGACAAGCCACGGGCCATGGTTTCTGCAACATGGCAGAGCTCGTTCCAGCTGATGATATTGCCCTTCAGATAATCCGTGAGAGAGCCCTGAGAAACAGGACATTGTATGTTCTTAATCACAGCCATTGCTATGTGACAGATGTGCAGACTCATCGGTTTCATTTAGTTTTAATGAGTGCTTGAGAAATGTGAACCTTCATTTAACAGGCAAAAAATATAACTAGCAAATGTTTAAAAAAAAAAAAGAAAAAGAAGAAGAAATAAAATCCAGAAGCATTCTTGAGTCCCTGGCTCACGACAGCACAAAAAGTATATGGATATCTAAAATGTGTCCCAAATCTATTCATCTGCTTGGGAGGTTGGTGAAGGAAGGGACAATTGCAAAAAGAACAAGTCGTAAGGGCTAGGAAAGAGGAAATATCTGCGTGCAAGAAGATGTTGCATCGTATCAACTGGTGGTGGAAATGATTGACTCAGTAGACCTTGGATTAAACAGAGGGATAATGCTGCTGGCTCAACCCTTGGTTTGTGTGTGTTTGTTTTATTTTAAGTGTTAGTCATGTTTGATAACTAAAGCAATTCAAGAAAGAGGAGGTATGCCCTCAGCTTCAAAAGCAAACACAGAGCCTATCTGCAAAGGCTGGGTTGGGAATGCAATGGCCCCAACCCCCAGCTCTCCCTGGCTCATCTCCACATGTTATGAGATGGCAAGCACTGCATATGTGAGCTGCGTGCAGCCTATTGTGCCCCCTCCCTCTCCTCAGGTCCCACCTTTCTTAATGTGATGTTTGTGCAGGAAAGTCTTGAAGGCTAAAGGAAGGGCCTTTGCAGAAGGGGAGACCAAGTGGGGGAGCTTCTGGGAGAATATCAGCCACCAAACACTGTGCTTCAAGTACAGCTACCCCTGTGCCATCCCCAAATGAATGTGCAACGATACGTTACCTTGTCGTGGAACGCTGTGATCAGCCAGAGCTCTGTCTCTAGGTTTGTCCCTCTTTTCTCTGCTGCGATAAATTGCAAAAGGTTTTCATGCTTCATGCCAGGAGTATTGAAAATCTCCCTCTCACTCTGCCAAGATTGCTTATCCTAAAGCAGAGAGAAACATACCATCGAAGATCACACTTCCCTTTAAAGCAAACCACTTCTTCAGCTCAGTCAGAGCTGCTCATGTCCCTCTCAATACATCCCTCAGCGTTAGGATGTGATGCACCCCTTTGAAATGAGGCTATTTTCCTACAGGGTAGATGCTGGAAGAAGAATGGAAGTCATTGTTCCCAATCACTCTTCTCCAAAATTCTCCTCATTTTTGGGCAGGGGGGTGGGATCCAAACCCAACCTCACTGAGAAATAAGACTTCTCAAGATTTTTTAAGAAAGCAGTAAGGAATAAAGCCTGTGCACACAGCACCCAGCTCTGCATTGTAGCATTGTAGTAATTGTTACGACTGCAAATCCAATCTAGACTGTATTGAATATTTACTAGTAGGTCACAGCTGGCATGGACAGAAGATGTACAAATCTCCTTTAGCAATGCTATGACAACAGATACAGGGAGAAAAAAATTAACAAATAAGGAGACAGCGAAAGAGCACAAAGACGTTTCAATCATTCCTCTTTCATTTGACTTTTGATTGCTCTACTCCTTCTATTTGCAATTCCTAATAGTCAAGCCAGGAGCATTCAAAGGTTTCCTGAAGTGGAAGAAGTGAGTTGACAGACGCACTGCAGTGCAGTGAACTTGCACAGCACCGGGGTTGTGTCTCTGTAAGCTACAAACTGTTTGCTAGGTTGTGGTCTGGGTTTACAGCCTTCCTGGATAGGACACACAAAGCTAAGCTTTTGGTCCTTCCTGTGCACTTCAAGCACTGCAGTCCAACCTCTGACAACACGGACTTTTGCAGCAGCGTTAAAAACCTGAAGATTCAAAATGTGCTTGTTTGCCCTTCTTGCAACAACTACTTCAGGAAGCATTTAGTAATGAGATATCACAGGGAAAAGTATAGGCGAGGTCCTCAAACTATTTCCTCCAGTCTTTGTAATGGTAGTGACAACACCTCCATGGGCACTCAGAGCATCTCAACACTGGCGCAGCAGACCTGGGTGAGCTCGATGGTGATGCCCTTCTCACCTGAATTGGGAAGATTTTCACTGCTACGTAGTCATTCATCAGCTGAGCCTTCCACACGCAGCCGAAGCGTCCCCTGGCTTTGATCTCCAGGAGCTGCAGAGGTTTTAGGCCAACCAGGGGAGAAGGAGGTGGTGGGCCGGGGTCCTGCACAGAGAACAGCAATCATAAGCTGTAGCAGGACCGTAAAACAAAGCAGGGGAATCACAGAATCCCAGAATGTCTTGGGTTGAAAGGAACCTCAAGGATCATCAAGCTCCAACCCCCCTGCCAACCTCCATATTTTATGCTAGACCAGGCTGCCCAGGGCCCCATCCAACTTGGCCTTGAACACCTCCAGGGATGGGGCATCCACAACCTCTCTGGGCAGCTGTTCCAGCACCTCGCCACTCTCTCTGTGAAGAACTTCCCCCTGATATCCAGCCTTAAATTTCCCTCCTTCAGCTTAAAACCATTTTCCCTTGTCCTGCCATTATCTACCCTTGTAAAGAGCTGACTCCCCTCCTGTTTATAGGCTCCCTTTAGGTACTGGAAGGCTGCAACGAGGTCACCTTGCATCCTTCTCTTCTCCAGGCTGAAAAAGCCCTCAGCCTGTCTTTGTAGGGAAATGGAGAGGTGGTGTGTGGCAAAAGGTGCGAAGGATTATAGAATATCCCAAGTTGAGTGAGACCAACAAGATCACTGAGTCCAGCTCCTGGCTCCACGCAGGACAAACCAAAATCCAAACCCTCCATCTGAGAGTGCTCTGCATGTCCCTCAAGGAAGAGAACAAGGTCACCATACTGTTTATTACAAATTACTGATGTGCTGTTCACAGCCAGAGCAGCACAAAATTCCCTATTTTGCTTTATGAGGTATTTGTATGGAACATATATAACAGCCTATGCCTTCAAGTGTCACTTTGTGTGTCAAACTTCTGCCTGTCATCCTCTGGCAAAACCTGAACTCTCTACTGTTTTCAAAGCAAGAGCTATTTTAGGCTGTAAAACATTGATGACCTCAAGGCTGCCTCCTGCCAAAAGTAGGAACTTTTTCATCTTTGTGACTCAACAGCAAAATACACCTAAAACCTCCAGCTGCTTTGCACTTCATCAAGGATGCTTCCCATAGCCCTAGCAATGGGCAGTAAACAGGTCTATCAGCGTAATAAAGATAGCATCTGTTTAAACTCTGCATTTGAATGGGAGAACAACATAAGTCCTATCTACATCTGGTTCTGGAGCTCTCTCCTATCTGCTTGCAATTTGCAAGGCTCACAGTATGGTCCCTACAGGGTGGAGGAGGAAGGCAGAGGTAGCTGCTGGTCCCTTTTCAAGAGATCAGAAGGTTCAGGGCACAGCAGAGCCAGCAAAGACCAGTTCTTGATAGCTTTGGGCTGTGAGGATGACCTTCTGCATGCATTCTCTGATGGCTCATAAAAGCTGAGCTTCAATAGGGAAAACATCTCCTCTCACCCCATAAAACTGGTAGGAACTTAGTTATCTCTACAATTTCTACTCCTCTGCAAAGTTAGCTGAAATTAGGCAATGGGTTTGACAGTTCTGAGGAAAGAATAATCACCAAGCAGGGTTGTGTAACTCATCCCTTTGGAATTCTGGAAATCATGATAACCTGGTCAAAACCCAACAGCCTCATAGCACTGCCATAGGGCCTACTATAGTGCTGACTTCAAAAAGATGGAGAAGAATAGTTAGGCCGCTTGGAAAATGTTAAATGTAAAGGAATTTATCCTTAGGGGGTTGGTGAGGCAGCGGGACAGGCTGCCCAGAGAGGCTATGGATGTTCTCAAGGCTAGGTTGGATGAGGCTTTGGGCAACACGGTCTAGTGGAAGTCTTTGTTTATGGCAAGTAGATGATCTTTAGCATCCCTTCCAAATCACACCACTTCATAATTCTGTGATAAAATCCTCCATAAAGTCCAAACAGAGGGGATCAACTTGGAGAACCCAGAGCTTTCTTCCTCACCTCGTTGATGTCAACGTGCCCGTAGGGAGGCTTGCGGTGCCGATACATCCAGAAGGCCAAGAGGATGGCCACTGACAGGACAGCAATGGGCAGCAGGGAGTACACCAGGATGTTAAGCAGGGAGGGCGTTGGTGGTGGCGGCTCATATATGACTGTAAGGAAAGAAAAGGGTAAACGAGGGGAAGGACTTCTTAGATGTGCAAACACACCATCAGCTACTTGTCCAAATATAATTAAACACCGTCCTTTCTTCTACTCTGAAGTCTATAAGGCACAGTGCTATGTCTCACTGCATCCAACAGAATTTATAAGACTCCATCATTTACTCTTTTCCACATTGCTATTACGAATGATCCAACGGTCCAGATCATACACTTTGGACTGAGCTTCCCTCTAATCTTTATTTAAGACGGGCATTTTTTCTGGGATACGTAAAGACATAAAATTTCCTTCCCTTAACCCTTCGGAAGATATTAAGCAAACACGAAATCCCTCACAGTGCTGCTTTGCCTTGTACAGTGATTGACAAGATGTCAGTTTGTAGCAAAATGCTGCAAGAGCCACAATCAAATGCACTATTCCCACAGTAGTTCTTGTTCCAAATTACATCAGTTCAGTTGAGATACAAACAATGGGAATACTAAATGGAGCCATGTTGCTATGTTGGAGACAGGGAAGGAAAAAATAGCAAGACTTGCCAAATAAAACAAAAAACTGTGAGAGAAAGAATATTTGCTACTAGGTTGCTACGGGTACGTTAATAACAGGAGATAATAAAAATCATGTAAACAATTAAAAACCTAACAGGAAAGCCTAGGAAAATCTGATAATGGTTTGTGGGGATATCTCAGTCTATGCAGGTAGTTGATAGCAAAAGAAACCATCCTAAGAAAAGATACACCTGCTTTAGTAATTTTCATTGAAAGATACCTTTGTGAGCCTACAGCAAAAGGAATAATCATTTTTCTATTAGCCTCAAAAGAAGAACCTGCTGTGACTATTTATTTCTTGAAATATATCCAAAAATACCCATTTCCTTTTAATTCCCAGACCAACAAAATGCTGCATTTTAGCCAATAAAACAAGGTTTCGGGTGCTTGTGAAATGAAAATTATTGAAGGTGTCAGAATGCCTTTATGAGTCTGTGTCTTGATCTACCTTGTGTGAGTTACACTGCTCTCTTCCTTGCGTGCTTGCTTTTGCTACGAGCCCATTGCAAACCAAGGGAACCAAATCCTCTCTGCTGATGCATGAGATGGTGGTACAGTATACTTCAACCAGAGAGAAACGACATTAAAAAGCTATTCTTAAGGAACGCCAGTATATGGGATCCTTTGTAACCAGCTGACCACTCGTGTGCTGTCAGGTATGCGTTTGTGATCAACATCTAGCAACCCAAATCAGGTCAACATGAAGAAACCCCCATCAACACATCATCCACAGCACACCTCACCTTCTGGGCCGGTTACTTCAGGCAAGTGGGTGAATTTCTCATTGCAGTAGTTGCCCTCGCAGCAGCAGAAAAACACTTGAGGGTTTTCTTCTGTGGCTACACACTCTTGCCTGCATCACACGCAGCAGCAAAGGGGAGAGAGAAAACAATGTCAGTCAACTCATGTTTGGGAGCAAATGCAGAGCTTCCCCCATATTGTCTTCTCATGTCCCCTTCCACCAGCACAGCTCCACAGGCTCTGCTTGCAGGAAACTTGGCACTCAAATACCCCAGTGAATAGCAAGGACCCTCGAAAAGGCCATAAAAGAAACAAATGCTTCCATATGTACTGAAGGCATTAGATGGCAAGTAATAAATAACAGCAGGCTCCGCTAAGTGAATGAGAAACAGAAAAGCAATGAAGAGATGCCTCGTTCCCTGAGCTGTGTTGTTCCTGCAGCCTGCACGTATGCTGCTGAGGGCGAAGGGAATTTAGGCATGCTGTAAAGCTGATGCTATAAAGCACATACGAAGAGGGCTGCATGAAGGCTGCTCTCACAAGCAGAAGCATCCCCAGCTCCCTAACTCTACACACTACAAGGGTACCAGACACCAGCAGCGCCTCTGATTGCTGAAAGCAGGTGGGAAGCTGCAGGGCTTTTTGTTTTGGTTTTTATTTTTCCTTCTGAGTTTAATCTGCAGTGCCACCTCCTTCTCCTTTAAAAGAATCCTATACCCACACAAAAGCCTGTAAGGAATTCAGGCTGCAGCTCTCCTGTTTCTCATTTGCCCATTCTCCAGGTAGCTCTCTTAGCACTGAGGTTTCCCTCTGTACTTCCACACGTCCTCCCTCTCCCACAGATCGATGCAGTGATTTCTGCAGTGCCCTGGCAGTAATTTCTTTCTACTTCTTAAATACCCGCTTCCCTTCCCCATCACTTTTTGCCAGGTTGCCCTCTGCTTTTAGTTATTTTGCTCCCTCCACAGAGAGCTGTATCAAACTATTTCCTGAAGACCAGCTAAATTATATGCATGACTTCCTTCCTTCAACCACTCGGAGGAAGCAGCAAAACAATCATATGTGTTTGACATTATTACTCATTTATGAACCCAGGCCAAGCCTCCCTTTCTGTGGTATCGCTGACATAATGCCACGAGAAGAATGGAAAGGGCTCTCTCTCCAATCATCACGCAGGGTCTCTGTCAGGACCTTTTTTTGGGGGAAAAAAAAGCAGCGTTAGCTAAAATGGCTCATGGAAGCACTTGGTGGGCTTGGAGGGCTTTTTCTGCTTCACCTTCAAAGAAGAAAGCAGCTATTTGAGTCATTCAAATGGACAAAGATATTTCAGCAAGTTAAGCAACGCTTCCAGATGCTCTTCCCTTGAAATCAGATAACAAGCCCTTTGGATTTCACCGCATCAGTATCAGAGTCTTCAATAGCAAAGACATCCTTCGCTAAATCTGTTGGATCAGAAATCAAGCTAATGAATGAAAACAGCCTGCTCCGCATCTGCAGTTCATTATCCCAGTTGGTGTGTGCTCAGGGCAGCCATCCAGGTACGTATGACATGTTATACTTAGCAAATATTAAAAATGATATGGTGGGAGAGAAAGACACATTATTCCATGGTAGCGAGTGCACGTTTTGGAGCAGTTCATGTGGTCTTGAAGGAAATGTGAGCACAACCTCTGCTGTGTAAATAAACGAACAGCGCAGGGTTGATTTTTAAACAGTCCTTTCTCCCTATAGCCTTAAACGCTCACGTGCCACGTTCTTGTTACCTCAAGATAGACAGCAGAGGAAGGAGCCATCACCCTCAGCATCTCAACTGTTGCGTTCCTGCATTTGTCACCTTTCTGTGCCAAAGATGGAGCAGTTGGCACATCACGCCGAGTGCTGCTGATGCACTCAACCCAGCAGAGCTACGGGAAGACAGGGCAGGGCCGTGTCCTGTTAGCTCCATGAGCATCACCCAAGGAGCTCAGCATCCCACACAGAGGTACTCTGGATAAAAAGCATCAACAACAGCACTGCTGACTGCAAAAATCAACTTTTAAACCATTTTTACCATCTCGGGATACGCTACCTGCATGAAAGACTGAAGAGGGCACTCAAGGGAAAAAAAAAAAAAAAAAGACTCAATTTTTACAGCCTTTATTTAATTAAAGCTAACCTTTATTTCAAATGCTGCTTTCAACACTCGCACCGTTTCCTAATTCTCAGATCTTTTTGCTCTGCCCTGAACTGCGACTTTGAAGAATCAGGCTGTGGGATAATGGATGCTCAACCCTGCAGTTGCAAAAAGGCTGGTGAGGAGCCCTGGAAACTTTGCACCATTGTAACAGAGCAACACGTTATGACAAAGATTAAGAAGCACTACATCCCCGTGCAGAGACACTCAGTGACAATACAAGTGTCACTGTGTACGAGAGCAGGCACTGAAAGGAGAAATCTGTTTACAGTAAACACTTCTGCTTGCAAGTAGGGAACTGGAGTGACCTTCTGTTCTCAGAAGGATCGGCGTTAAGATGACTAATAGGCCAAGAAGGATTGATTTATCAGGAAAGAATAAAAATTTCACTATATGTAGAGCGCAACCATACAACTGGCAAGGGAATAGGTGTGGTGGGAAAGTAACCCCAGCGCTAATAAGAGAAGGAAGAGGAGGAACTACTAGGACAAGCCAACAGGCACAGAACCAGGGCTGGTGCACAATGACTAAGGGAAGCTTCCAGCCTTTGGACAAAGCTGGTCTCAGCTTAAGCCCCACGGCTTAAGATTTGATGTCCTAAAACTTTTGGAATCGGAATGTGCAGCGGTGACTGATTGATTGGGAAGGATGCTGCGACTGGACAAAGGTGACAGCATCTTATATTGGTGTGACATCAAAGGTAAACCTTTGAATGTTACGTTCTATTAATCCTTACTGATGGGGCTGGGTTTTGTTTGGTTGGTGTTTGTTGTTTTGTTTTTCTTTCAGCAGAAACCCCTGCCTGAGCCCAGAACCACCAAGCATTGTCCTTTTGAACTGCACAACTTCAGAGTGCCATTTTCTATAGTGCAGTTATTTCCCCTCTGTAGAACTGCATCAAGGGGAGCGAGAAAAGACTGGTTTATTCTCCCAGCTATTTAATGAGGCTGGAGCCCTCGCACTACAAAGCTTCTTTCCTTCTCAGCTCACTACAGGCAGCAACACACAAACACGCGCTTTGCTTTCACTGCCTCACTCTTTCTCCCAGCTCGTCTCTTAACTCAGCCGAAAAACAGCAAAACTTTTTGCAACATCACAAATGCCAGAATATCTCAACCTCTAAATACCCCCAGATATCCGTGTTTTTTTTCTTTTTTCTTTCTTTTTTTTTTTTTTTCTAGAGAGCTCCAAATGATTCCAAGTTTTCCTTTGTATCGCCAAATGCTCTTGGAAGAACATATTGCTCTTCATTTGATGGTACAGGACACGTTTTTCAAAGCACGCCAGAATTATCAAAGCCTTGCTAAAGGAAAAAAAAAAAAAAGGAAAAACACAACAAAACTAAAACTGCATTTTGCAGCTTTTATTTAGAAAGTAACGTGACAATTTTGAGAGCTGCATTAGCAACAGAGGTAATTACTGGGGATGAATGGGCCAATTGACTTGGACTCGCTTTCTTTTCCTCCATGCAAAAACCATGAGCCTTTGCACTTAGAGGAACAATTAAACCTGCATTCAGATAAACCAGTTAGGCTATTACCTGTCGTAACAGTTGAAGTCATCTAACCAGCAGCCTTTCTTCACCAGCTCGATGGATCCCGAGTTGTTTCTCCAGGAGGCGTAGCAGTGGAGCCGCTTGTCCTTCTCCCCCTCGCAGCGCTCCACGCCGCTCTGGTTGGTCTTCTCCAGCTCCCAGTTGGCGTTGTAGTAAATGCATTCCCTCGTTTCTGCCTCCCCGTGACCTGGTCCTGAAGCAAAATTCAAAGCCTAAGTACGTTCAAGCAACATCATTAACAGATCTCAGGGAGGCACAGCTCCATGGGGCTTGGCTTTGGGTGACGCACGCGTTAGTATCGCTCTCTATCATGGATAAAATACGCATCTCACAGACGTAAGCTTCAGCACAGCGTGGTTTCCTTTGCCAGTGGATATGAAGAACAGAGATCAGGTTTGCCTTAGTTCACACCAGGACCCTGTGGAGAAGCCAAGAGCCCAACAGAGACCCACAGGTCTCCTCTGGCCCAAGCAACGCACACAACTGTAGCACAGGAGGGTACAAGGTAACCCATACCTGGTGTTTTTAACCACAGAAATCCTGTTTAGGAACAACAACCTCCCGGCGTGCTGCTTGCTGCTTGCTGGGCTGTCACACAATGCAGTTACACACTCCCTCTCCATCACTATTTCAGGAAGCACTGTCTAAAAATAAACAGTTTATTATGCGGATAGGACGTAACTGGGAATAGATAATATTCAACCTGCAGATGAGAGCCAGACCAATGCTTATTCCTCACTTAGATCCTGTTTTAAGCTTATTTTGGTAAGGCGCTGCTAAATGCCACATTTTAAGTTGTGGTTGCCATGGCTCGTGCCCCTTTCTACCCAAGCAGCATCTTAAGCAAAAGCAACTCTATTCCCTGAACAACTGCAGCTATACCAAATGGACCTTTGGCCACCACAAATCAGGGATTCTCCATAACCTTTTCCTCCTACTAGCTTTGTACCAAGAAGTTCTTCAGGTCCCCCAGGTGAAGGAATTCCTTCATGGCCACCAGACTGCACAGCAAAAACACAACTATAGGATTTATCAGCTTGAAAAAGGTATCAAGCAAGGGAACACTGGTATCTCCATGTGAAATATTTTGTCTTAAGTCTTAGAAATTCTCTCTTCATTTGGAAATACTCTGCTCTGTGACATTTTGATGATTTGTTTAAAATGAAAAGAAGGGAACCAAACACATGAGTTGGAACAGGATACTCTGAAACAGGAAGCTCATGATTTTGCGAATCCTGAGATGCCCTGCAGCCATCTCTCCTTGGGATCGCACAACCCAAAGCGAGGTCAGACCTGGCCATTATATTGATGGATTGCAGTCACAGAAAACATAGGTATCTCAATGGAATGTGTTGAGTGGGTAAAAAGCTTGAGTGGCTTCATCAGGATGGCAAAATGAAAGTGCTGAGCCCTCAGAAAAGCCAGACCTCTGCAAAACACAGAACTACTTTACTGGCAAGATCATTTTGTAGTACTTTCTTGACTCTGCTTTCTCCAAAGGTATGCAAGGTTTAATGTTGAGATTAAAGCAGCCAGGGCCACGTGTGGACAATCTAAATGCAAACTTGTCTGTGATTACTGCTAAACACAGCAAATAAGGCACTTCTGAAAGGTCTCTAAAAGATGACTCAGTTTGGCCTTCAGGAAACACTAAGCAATGAGTGGCTTACAGCCAGCAGATAGAACAAAGCCTAGGTCTGGGCACCAGCTCCTGGCTCCTTGTAGCATCAGCTGCCCTATCTGAATGCTCATCTACCACCAACTTAAGTATACTCACAACACCCAGCCAGAGAAAGAAGCACTACTCTAATCCCAAGAGCTGAAGCATGAGGACTAAAGGACTTGTTCCAAGTAAACAGGGAGGAAGCCTGACCTGTCTGTACCTTCTCAAGCTGCTACATCTCCAAACTCCCAAATTCCCAAAATCAGCTTTCAATTTTGCAGGGATCAGAAGTGTGTAAAGCCCTAGGAGATGGCATTTAAGCTAAAGAATCAAGGTATTGTATGCAATCCCATCTACTGCACCAGTTTTTAGCTCTCAAGAGGCAGCCAGTAAAGAGTGCGCATCATGGAATCACAGGATCCTTTAAGTTGAAAAGACCTTCAAGACTATCAAATCCAACCACCAACCTTAGATATCGAGTCCCACCACTTAACTATGTCCCTTAGCACCAAGTCCACACACCTCTTAAATACCCCCTGGGATGGAGACGCCACCTCCTCCCTGGGCAGCCCGTTCCAATGCCTGCTCACGTTCTCCATGACAAAATTCTTCCTGATATCCAATCTAAACCTCCCTTGGTGCAACTTGGAGCCCTTTTCTCATGTCCTGTCACTTAAGGAAAGATGGCCCAGCACAGAGCAGGAGCATCACAAGAACTGCCATCACAGTTACTGCACGGGCTGGGGGTGATGTGCCCAACCCGCTCTGGGTGCCAACACCAGGCCTCAGCGATGGGTAGCTTATGGTATGAAGCAAAGACATCAGACTAGAAAGATCTTTTTGCCTTTTGAAGAGGTGTTTGATTCCTCAATAACTCTTTTTCAGGAAGAATGTTTCATCTGCATCGTGGGAGAGACTGGAAGGGAGGAGGGGTAGGAGCAAGTCATAAAGCTGGTTTCAGAAACTGGAAATTATATTCAAAGCACACACGAACAAGAGCTCAATTTCAATAGCACCTGCAGGTTTTATCGGCGCTCGCAAAGCTCCATCTGAGTTTTCCTCTGACAAGTTGCTTACTATAATAAAAACAACCTACCAATATCCCTCAACACGGAACAGTGTCAATATTGACACTCCTTGTTAAAGCCTTGATATTTGTTCTGCTGATACTTACACCATGCTTTGTTAGGGCACATTAGGGGTTTTTGCTAAATAAGAGTCAAATCAGCAGGAAAGCAAGGGAGCATTGTCTTGTATGCATGAGGAGGTGGTATCTTTTTATTTATAAAGGAATAAGTAAATATCTTAGCTTCATTGTAATACTTAACATGGCTTCCAGCTGATAGCTAACACTCACTATCACCTTCTGGTTCATTCCTCGAAGCACATTTTCTAATATCATTTCCATCAGCCCAAACCAAATCCTGCTTCAGCACTAGATGGAAATTTCCTCTCCCTCTCCCAACCAAATCTCTCAGAAAGGAGGGGATTTAATGAACCGTTTGCCTGGGAAGCAGCCCCAAAACCTAATCCCGGCTCAGCTACCTCCGTCTGTAACCTCGAGCAATATTAGGCAGCCTCTGCTTTCTTCACCTGAGATGAGGGCTGATGCAATGCACAAAGCTGCGGGGAGAATTGAGGTTTCCACTGTGCTTTGAAAAGAGAAATTTCAGCCTGCTAAATCCTGAGCTCAGCCCAGGCTCCCTTCCCCCAAGACAGTTGTCTTTTCTGGAACAAGTTTCAGATTAAGAGTAAGATCTGCTTGCAAACACACAAAAACCCAACTCTGCAAACAGCAACCGCGCCAAGAAAACGGCCTTTCACAGTTTTTTTCCCACTATCAAAGTTGAACAAAAGCAAGCACAAAGTTTTGGATGACTAGTACATGTCTGTTTTCCTCACCACCACTCCCAAGGATGCTTGCCTTCAGGAGACACTCAAAGAGCCTGTGTGTTTCCTACCCGCTTTCCAGTATTTTTAGCGCATCTTTTGGTGAGCATCCCCAGTCTGCTGGGTGCCCAGAGCTGCAGGAAACCCTTCTGCTTGTGCTCAAATGGCCTCAGAAGGAAAGAGCAGGGCTCTGCTTGCCTCTTCTTCCCTCACTGGGTCACAGGGACATGTGTGCCCATTACAGCAGAGCCACATGAAGTCTGCAAGAAGAATTGGATGGGATTGCCCCAAAATGGGCATGGGAAGCACTTTTGTCCTTCCACTCACACATATCTAAGGAATAAATGCAACAAGGGTTGGCTTGGAGCAGACTGGGCATCCCTTCATGCACAGCAGCAACAACTGGTTCTAATCCCATGACTCACTCATTTCAAGAATAAAGTCTCAAGTAATCTGATTTCTTTGTGATCCTGTGTGGAGTCAGAAGCTGGACTTGATCTTTATGGGTCCCTTCCAATTCAGGATATTCTATGATTCTAAATCCTTCTTGAAATCAAAGAAGGCTTCACTATAGCAGCTGTGCTTCTGACATCCCATTGCATGAAGGAGGAGCTTTAGGGATGCTGCGGAGTGGGGATGATGATGTACCACCAAACCAAAACAACACTCAGCATCCCAACACTACGATGACAGAGGGAAGCCACCCACCACCAACTTCTTGCACTCAGCTCCGAGAAGCTGTTGTGAGGTTGGTTCCCTTGGGTCCAAGTCTGCTACAAAAGAGTGCAGCATCACAAGGGTTTTTCTGAGTAAGACCAGCACCCATCAAGGCAGATAATGATGGGAAGAGCACCGAAGCACTGTGCAACCACTCCTGCACCTGGGAGCTGCAAGCACAGAGGAAGCTCATTAAAAAGGGTCCTCCTGAACCACAGGACTCCAGCCTTGGGACTTTGCTGTTGATCCGAGACTCAAACTCTGCTCTCCTAACATGGAGCTGCCAACAGATCAGCGGGGCTGTGTCATTATCCGACATCTGCTAAATTATAGCCAGGATCCAAGGTAGCAGCTCTGGGTCTAGGTGTTAGCAGTTGCTGAGCTCCTAGCTCATAATTAGATACGCAGGGAATATCTTCCCCAAGGCTGAAGGCTGCTATAAATCTCAGCTCTTTATCTCTGCCTGTCCCCTTTTTAAAAACTAAAATGAAAGTATATACGAGAAGATGGGATGTGTCAAAATAGTCTGCATAAACACGGAGTGATTTCCCAGACAGCCTGTTTGCCTAACTGTCAAAACCACCGGGCTTTATACACAAAACTGTGTATGCAACTGAAGTTATTTGCAAACACTTGGTTATGTCCCTATATAGCTATTTGTACATGTAATTTTATAATATAAAATGACAGAGATTGTACACTGAATTGGGGTAATTGCCCTCTAATTTGGAGGGTAATTGCATGTAGCAATTAAGCAACTGCAGATGCATTCTTGCATGTGTGATTATGAAAGTCGGGCCCTTTGTTTGAGGTTTGGTTTTGTTTTCAAGAACTATCCCTCAAACCACAGCAGCGTTCGGATGGGCTGGGGAAGGAAAGGCAGCTGGTGCTCACCTGGCCAAGCAGCACCCGCCAGCCACACGCCTGCAGGGATGCTCAGCTCGTCCCACCCCACTGATCCAAAAGTTACATGCAAGACTGCAGCTTAAAGAGATTCAAGTTGTTGTTGATAGCATTTCAGATCACAAAATCAAGCCAGAGGAAGGCTCGCAACTGGGAAAGTTTGGGAAACGCTGCTCTAGAGAGACCACCCAGTTGTATCTCTGCAGAGCCTATAATGAATCCACAATTAGTACGTGTTGCTCCAGCACTTATTCCCTCAGCACAATGATTTCATTCCTGCTGTACTTAAATAATAAGCCTAACTACGTTTTTAGGCAAGGCATCAAACCAGCGATGACATCTGTGGTTAAGTACATAACTGCGCATGAGGATTTAAAAACTCACTGCTTATAACCCTGGCTCTTTCACAAAGCTTCGAAGCAGCACAGCCCCACGTACCAGAAATGAGCTGCTCCGGCCAAAACCTCACTGCACCTTTGGGCTGGCAGCCCATCCACATCACTGTGGACACTCAGACACAAACCTCAGGCTCAACTCTTCTGGCCACATGGGTGTGGGAGATCCTCTAGGGCAGGAAAGGGCAGCCCCTCGGCTAATTAAATATCCTGGTTAAAAAAAAAAAACACAACTTTTTCCAAAATGTTCTGGCTTTTAAGCCCAATCAGGTAAAACCAGTCCATGAAGCACTGAGAACATCACGCCAAGGGAGGATATTACTTTGAATTCTGTTTTCTGTCAATAGATTTGGCATATCCCACGATAAAAGAGCTTGGAGTTTTCTAGTCAATCAATGGTTGTTAATCTATTATCTCAGCATCTATTGCCATGGTAACCTGCAATGATGCCATTGACAACCAGTCTCAAAAGGACAAGAGGATTTAAGTCATTTTCTTTTAAAATTAAAAAAGGAACTTTAATATTAAGAAATACATCCTCCCTGCTCACCAGGGATGACAGCTCAGGGCTTCTATATTCACACCATGACTCACACTTCACAGCTTCCACGGACATCTGTGTAGCATCCCCTTCCCATATATCTCTTTTTTAACTTGGGCTTAAGTCGGTTAAAAGATAACAAGGAAATTATTTCAAAGAATTAGGTCTTTATTGCAATTTTCCCCCAAACTGCTAGCACTGTGAAACATAGGGAGGTGGTGGAGTCACCAACCCTGGAAATGTTCAAGGAATGTATAGAGGTTATGTTGAGGGACATGATTTAGTAAGAACTATTGGTGATGGGAGGACGGTTGGACTTGGATGGTCTTGTATGCCTTTTCCAACTTTGGAGATTCTGTGATTCTATGATAGAAGCCACATCATTACCACCAACTGAGGGAAAGAATGCAGTAAATATTTAATTCTTCTGAATAGTTTCCCTGGTACTTTAGATTGAAGAGGATGGATAGAAAAAGGATCTGGAGAAGGACACACAGAGCCCAGCTCTACACAAGCCCACAGCACCACACAGGTTCTTGCATAGGGATGGAACTGAGCGAGGTGAGTGTGACTCAGTTCTCTGAGATAAGGAGCATGCACACACACGTGTGCAGATGATGAGATTAATCTCTTGGCCCAAAGGGGACGATTGCTCAGAAAAAGGTTTTGTAAATCATTTCTCTGGCCAAAAGGGATCCAAGGAGGTTTGGCCAGGCCAGAGGCAGGGCTGGCATGCAGCAGGACAGAAAGATTGCCAGCAGTTAATCAATGTTTGGAAGTAGTGTATTTTTTTTTTACTTGAACATAGCTGGTCATTCTTATATTTTATCTAAAGAATAGATATTTTAGTTAGCCACTAGAAAAATCCTATTTTGTATCATTTCAGTTAAGGACAAAGCCAAAACGTAATTAGATTACTCCCTTTGCATTGCTAACTGTATTTGTCTCCCCAAAAATGTTTTAGTTCTTTAATAAAGCCATCAGGGAGATCAATCAGAAGCATTTAATGCCATGGTGTTTCTGCATTTCATGTTTAAATGCACTCTGGGTCACAAATGAGGTAATTTGGGCAGCAGTGCTCAAATTGGATTAGTAACAATATATAAAAAAGGCCCTTAAAAAAAAATATATATATATATATGTATATATATATTGACATGCACACATTACTCTGCTATGCCCGAGAAGATAAAAACAAAATCACAGAATCACTTGAGTTGGAAGGGATCCTTAAAGGCCGTGTAAGTCAACTCCCCTGCAATCAACAGGGACGCCTACAGCTCCATCATTCATGAAAATGAAGCCAGTCTTAATCAACATCATCATCATCAACACAAAGCTTTGCATCAAAACTGACCCCAAGTCCCTGCTGGGCATGACCAGGTACGGAGCCACTTGTCCCCAGCATGTCACCACCCCAAAGCAAACATGTATGCAAGATCCTCACCACAAATCCTACCTGGTGAATGCTGACCATTCCTACACTGACCCTGCTCATTAGGAGACACCTCCTTGCTTCCTCCATACAACCACAACCAAGGAAATTCTTCGCTCCCGATAGGATTTCCATAAGGGTTAGTCCAATTTTCCCCTCCAGACCATGACATTTTGAACAAGCACATTGTTTTTTGGGTATTTTTTCCCCATAGATTTGTACATTAAGCGTTAATGCATTAATTTGTGCATTAAGCAGCCCGTTTATTTGGCTTTGGATAGTGACAACTGCTCTCTGGCATGAAAAAGGACCCTTATGGGCTATGCATTGTGCAAATAACCTATTGAAAACATTGTCTCAGCCCTCAAAATTTTCAGGCTATGTGAGAAAATATTAGACTTTCACTGACAAGATAAAGATATTTCCAACTATACTCCTGCAAAGATTTTGGCCAGATGCACAAATCACTAAGTCAAATATGCAGTAAATTCTGAAATGACATTTAAAACATAATCATTTGTTCTCTTCCATGTTCCTGGGGAGACAGCATGAGGTCTCGAAAGAGCATGGGAGAAGGAAGTGAAATCATGTATGTTCATAAATATTTGCTCCCCACACACACTGAAGTTTTGAAAAGCTTTCAAAGCAAGCCCTGCTCAAAGCCATTTCCTTCAAGGCAAAGGGATGAGGATATGGGAGCATCTCCTTGTGGAGCACAGAGACATCAGCAATAACCACAATAACCACTTTCCAAGCCGTTTCACACGTGCCTGCTCCATCCCACCATCTTCATCCTCCCTCAGATTAATAGAATCACAGAATATGCTGAGTTGGAATGGACCCATAAGGATCACTGAGTTCAACTCCTGGCTCCACACGGGACTACCCAAAATGAGACCAAACATCTGAGAGTGCTGTCACCTATGGAAATGCTTTTTTGGAGCTCCTTATTTCTAAGGCCTCATCCAGACAGGGGCTGCTGTGTCTAACACACCACATACACCTAATATAATAGTGGAACATCAGACCTGCTAAGAATTTTGGTACCCAAACAGCAGCACCTCGATTCACAATCTACATGTGGCCCTCTGAGATTTAGCAGCAGGGACATTTCAAATATGCTTTAAAATGTGCTGAGTCTACTAAGATTGGGCCCCAAGTGCTTTTCTATTGATTCTGCTTGACATTTCCAAATACCACAATTCCAAATTTAATTCACTGGTAATTGGAAAAACTGTAATGCATGTAAATGGACAAGATGATCTAGGAAGTCCAAAAGGTCAGGCATCAGGAAAGCATGCCCCCAAGAACTAAATGATGTTTGTTTGTCTTCTTGTCACCGTCTTCCACTTGAATAATCAAAAGCTTGGAGCTGGACAGTTTTCTCAGCAGGATGGAAGAAGAAAGAAAATAAAATAGTACAATCTTTCTAAGCTGCCAGGACAGAGTTCAAAATCAGTTTTAAGCTCCATCACCAACCAAAATCCAGATGCACTGTAGAGATGACTCACTTTGTCAGCAGATGACATGAGCGAGTGTTGAATTCATGAAATAATTAATTTCATAACTCTTTGTCACTCGATTCTTTTTAGGGTGGTGAGGCACTGGCACTGCTGCCCAGATTAGTTGTGGATGCCCCATCCCTGGAGGCATTCAAGGTCAGGTTGGATGGGGTCCTGGGCAGCCTGAGCTGGCTGCCCACTGCAGGAGAGTTGGAAATGAATGATCCTTAAGTTCCCTTCCACCTAAGCCATTCTATGATTTATCTAGAAATCAGGTATCTAAGGTTGCCTTCCTGCTGCTCCTTGGCTTTTCTGGTATTTAGCTTCTCCTTAGCACCCAGTGAAGGGCAGGGAACGGCAGAGTAAAAGTCTTACCAGGTCTCTCCCTTTCCAGTGCATAACATCTGGCCTCTATTCTACTCTGATGATGAATACTGGTAGGTTGATCTCACCTGAAGTCTCCACTTTATTCCTAAGATGAACCCCAACTTCTCCTTCAGAGCCACAAAGGGCATCAGAAAGAAGAAATGCTGCAGGATCACGCAGAGGATCTTTATGCAGAGCCACGGGTCGCAGCTAAGCCCACATCTCCCTCAGCCTGCTTGGATTTGTGTGGTCAGTGCTTTGATGGGTATTGAAGCTCTTTGGGGCAAAGAGCATTCTCATAAGACATATAGTACAACTAAATTCCTGTATTCATACTTACGTTCTAGAGTTTTAGGTGCTGGTCCAACCTGCAACCACCAGTGCGTGAGCAATCAGCAGTGCTCCAATGACCTCCTACACGTTAGCTCAAAGGGTAAAAACATGACACAAGCAATAGCTCAATTTATAGCTGGTGTTACAAGGATGAAGGACAAGCAATCCATTACCACATCCCAATCAGAATTTCCTCAGTTCAATCCACAAAAGTATGTATGAAAACACTTGACAGCTCCTTGAAGCAAACGATATCTTACATCCTAAACGTTCACATCATTCAGGTTTTGCAAAATGAAATAAAATAAATAAAATGAATAAACCCGAAGCAAAACAAATAAACAAACAGAACACAAATGCACTGTCTTTTGAAAGCCTCTTTTCCAGAGTGCACTGGTATTTGAAGAGTTAACAGGCTTCAAGTGAAGAAGGAGAAGGCTGAGCCTAGTGAGAAAGAAAAGGGAGGCAGGAAGAAAAGTGACTCTCTAGCCTTAGCAATCACACACTAGCCTTAAGCCCTCCAAAAGGAAGTAAAGACATTCCTAAAATTCTTCACAGGATGAGAAGCCAGTTGTCAGCTGAATTAGAAGTCCTGTTTCTCCAGTCTTTATACTCCTAATGGCAAATCCCACATGAGCAGTTTCAAAAGCCTCTTTTACAATGGAGTATCTCCCGAGTGACTACAGCACATCTAAGACTTGTCTCGTGTTTACAGAAATGTACCTTTCTCCTTTGTGTCTATTAAAAAAAAGCAACCATCAAATGACCTGAGGAAGGAATGTAGCACAATCCAATAGCATCATGCAATTTCCACTGATTGTTTCTGTTACAATAACGAAAGGCACAGAAGAAAACGGCTGGATAACTTCAGATTCTCCAAAGACAAGTTATACAAGAAATGCTGAAGAGTTATTATGTGAAGAGAAAAAAAAAAATTAAATCACCTTATTAGCTTTTATCTCGATTATACACACTCACCAACATCTGGATTTCACTCTGAAATAAATCTATTTCTGAGCAGGGTTGTCCTGGAGAGCTGAAACTCTGCCTGTTCCAGAGGCAGAAAGCAATAAAATAACTGTGTACCCCCAGACAGTTACTCTCCTTCCCAGTTGTTTTACAGTGTTTTCAAGCCATAAGAAAGACTGAAACTAGTTCCAACCCTTTGGATCACAGTGGACACATGGCATGGAAGAAGGAGCATTTACCTTCCATGCATCCAAGCTTTCTGGATGATGTGAGCTCTACAGCTCCACCCTGGAAACTGGAGATGTCTTTCCCCGGGTTGCCCCTTCCCAAGGTGACTAAGCCCCAATATTACATTAAATGACAATGCAGCAGTGCACTCCCAGATGACTTCCAAACCACAGGTAGGTTTTGGAGCCTCCACGATCCCTATCTCTGAAGCTGCCCCTACGTATTCAGATGATGACATATGAGAAAAAGGAAATGGAGGTGGTCTTGTCTGGGCACTTAGAAGAATACCATGAGTATTTGGAAGGGTTTAGCACTGGAAATGCAATGAGAACCCCGGTGGTACAGATAGCTGGGTGTCTGAGAGGAAAATGACAAAATAAGGTTGGCAGTCTTGACTGTACAACTGCTGTAGTGACAACAAGGTTTCGTCTCTTGTGATTCACCTTACGTTCAGCTTCACTGGCACTGCTCTGCTGCCTAGTTCCAACACAAAGCATCTTCCTGACATGCCCTAAGCCATCTTCCTGACATGCCATGCCTCGGTTTACCTGTATATAAATCAACTGGCATCAATCTGTGAAGCACTACATAAGATGTGGCTCAATTTCCAAACTACCGTTTTACACACAAATCTTCCCTCTAAACTGAATAGTCAGTGGAAAGACCTTTCCTGCTGTCAGAGAGGAGGTCACGCCTTAACAAGGCAAACTATTTCAAAACTTGAAGATATTTGACATTTCTTTCCCTCTCAATTCTCCAGAATTCAATACGAGGGGAACCAAGGGCCAATTCCTCCCTGTTTAAACTATACTGCAAAAATCATTCAAATACTCCCTCCAGAACGTGCAAGATGTTCATATTAGGGTGCAGCTCAATCCTTTCCTTTCTCCTTAACAGCATCATCAGCAAAATGCAATCATCACTCATTGATTTCTCATGAATGGGAAAGGAGCCTGCAGGAGTATGTACACACAGGTCTGGCAGCCACATGTGGATGAGAGAACTCCAACCCTGAACACCTCACTGCCTCCCCAAGCTCACACACACCCAGGGACACAGACATGCAAAATATTCCCACTTCTCTAATACAGAGATACAGTACGAGACATTGCTGTGCACTCAGAGGGAGAAGAAATGGAAGACACAACGTCAATAAATTCAATTTTCTCTAAATTAAAAAAAAAATAAAATAAAATTCCAAGGAAACGTCAAAAGTTCCCCTGCAACAACAGCCAGTTGAGCAATAACAGCAGTCAGTTACTAGGTTTGAACATATGGTTTTTCAGCCAATTTTTGTGAACTTTGGTAATGCGCTGCAGCTACCCAAGAAGAGCAAACAAAGCATTAGATAACTTTTCAGAGTGCAGCACTGTGCATCTGTTTCACATGGACAAGCAGGTGAATGCATCTGACCCAAGCAAGCAGCTCAAGGCACTGCAGCATATGGAGAGCTCTGCATCTTTCCATATCTTTCTTTTTAAGGTCAGAGGAAAGATAGTGCCATGGGAGAGTGTCAGCCCCTTGACACGTGCGGTCATTTCTCATGGGTATCCATCAGACTTCTCATATTTCAATATAAATACTGTAGTACATGATTTACACTATTTAATACAACAACCACAGCAAAATATAATCTAATTCTTACAGCTATCCTAGGGCTTTATGTGAGCCCAAAGATATCCTCTTTTCTTAATGCTGAGTAAAGACTGGAGAATAACATTTCTTACTGATCTTCTCCATCTCAGAGTTGGCTCTTATTTTGTAAGGGTGAAACAGCCAACAAAGCTGCAGTAAAAGTTGGTGGGATTCAGGTCCAAAACAGATCAGGGGAAGGTGGTTCCTCAAGAAAAGGGCAGGTGATGTGGTGAACTCCTTCCTAGAGGATGCACTGCTGCAGGTTTACATGAGCTCATGGGAACACTGGACAAACTTACAGCAATAAGATGGGGACAGGCTATTTGCTGGGTGGGTTTTTGTTCCAGTCCATTCTGGCCAACATATATTTGGCCTTACTCAAAGCCCTCAAACTGAAAAACACCAGTTGCTGAGGTAAGGACACGAGCTGCCTTACAGAGTTTGTCCCACTCTCCTTCAGACCAAGGCTTGGAGCAGCTTCTCAGTGGGCAGAGCTTTTGCATGGGATTTTCAACTGCTCACTGGCATTTTCCATCTTAACCACTTTTTAATGTTCTATGTGGCAGGATGGTCCTTCCTTCCTTCCTCCTTTAAAGAGGAAAGCACGCATGAGTCATCAACAACAATGCAATATACATTAACATCACATCATAAATGACCTTTACATTGAAGCTGAGGAAACTGCCTGTGCCCACCTGAATGCCTCCTGGAAAAAGATGTTGGCCAAGAGTTGGTCAAGTTGCTGGCCAAGAGTTTGAAAGGGAGTAAAGATGCTTTTGCAGAGTAGCCAGCCTCAGCTGTCTAAGGTGCCCGATTCTTGAGGGGGATTAAAAAAAGCTCAGAATGTCTCAAACTGGATATCTCCATCCAACTTTTTTTTTTTTTTTCCAGTAGGATGAGGACTACATGTTAGTTGTGCTAATATACGCCACACATTTACTGTAAATTTAACTCCTGTCCCTGTGCCACTGTTTTTTTTAGGAAGGAGATAAGTAAGATCTCTCTTCTTAGCAGAGGACTAGTCCCATCTTTAAGCTATACCCTCAGGCACGCATGGATGCAGGCATGAAGCAGAGCGCCATGCATACGTGTGACAAGCAGAAACAAGATGCATACAAAGTCCAGGCAGCAGAATAACATGCATCCGTTTACATTGTACAATTACAATTTCAAAAGAAAAAAAAAGTGTTAGGAAATGTTTTTGAAGACAGCCAAGAACGTTTTGCAAGGATAGCTGACTCAAGCCCTCAATCTGGTTGTTTAGCTGATGACTGGAAAACAGCCCTGGCTGTGTTTATTCTTTAGACAAAGTCCAGCTAAAAATGCATCCAGGCTTAAATAATCTGTGTAACAATGACCTCAGAACCCCAAATACAACATTGCATTATATGCAGGTTTCCCAACAGCACAAAGCATTGTCAGGCCTAATCCCCAGCTTTCCCCTTTTGACGTACGCTGCCAACACAGCGTTCTCCTCTTTGCACCATCACGGCTGCTTTTGGATGTAATACACTATTCCAGTTCCATTTGCATTTCAATATGGCCCCAAGGGCTTAATGTACATCTGGTCCTCACTGTGTTAGTCTCTTCCAAAGAGGCTATAGCTGGAACAGGGTGAGACAAAGGATTCTCCGCATATCGTGCAGCCTGGAGCACTATCGAGCACAGCCTCCTGCATCTGAACCTCCGTGTTCCCCTTGCAGCTTTCTGTCCCAGCACTGCTTTACAAAGGGCAGCATGTGTACTTATGCTGGTGTCACGGGTGAGGAGAATGGAGGAGGAGGTGCAGCTCCAAGCCCAACGTTACGCGTCGGATCAGGAATGAGCTAGTAGGAACATTTGACCCGTCAGTGTCAGAAGATCCCAAACTTTCCATGCTATCCAGTCAACAAAAGCTTAACTTAAGACACTTTAACGTGGCTTGGGAAGTACAGCTGTCGCCCACAGATTTCTGGCTTTATATCCATCCCTCATTATAACTGCCCTTGCATCGCCCCATGAATGTGGTGAGCATC
Source organism: Phasianus colchicus (assembly GCF_987193195.1). Lineage (NCBI taxonomy): Eukaryota > Metazoa > Chordata > Aves > Galliformes > Phasianidae > Phasianus > Phasianus colchicus. The sequence continues at coordinate 47,738,733 of NC_143441.1, read as the reverse complement.
ATCTCTGCTGGGAGAGAACTTCACATGTTTGTAAGGAGTTTTGCAGGGGTTCAGCAACATAGAATGTAATGCTGTCATCTCTCCATCTTGGAAATAAATATATAATATTCTAAGCAAGGACACATATCAAAGAGCACAGGATGCAGTGCAATGACTCATGCAACCGGCAAAGTATAAAATTGGCTGCATGCATGCCCGCATAGGGCATTCTGCAGCTCTTCCTATAATTAGTCCTTCAGATGCTAGAGGGGAAAGTAACAAATTCAAAGAGGTTCCACTTCCCAATTATTCACATATTTCCAAATCAAATGGTTGTCTGTCAGAGAGCAACATGCCATTGCCCTAGGATATCAAAATGCAAACTGAAAACTCTCTCCAGGAACAGGATTTGCTTTCATTACATTTATATCACCTAATTCATTTTAAGATTATATATAATTAGTCTCTCTTTCCATTCCTTCTCCCCTCCCCTCCCCCCATAATTCAGTATTCTCTCCTAAGCAATTTCAGAACATACCACACATGCCAATGGCTCTTCTAAATCTCCTGCCTTTCAAACAATTTGAGGGGTTTTTTTAAGCATACTTTTTTCCTTTAAATCCTCAGACTTTCAGGTATGCGCTACACTTCTGTGAGGTTTTACTTATTTGTTTAAGCACACACCTCTGAGGAACTTTTACCTTCACTTTTCATCTGCCTGAGATCGTGCATCACCCTCCATAACATTTCAGTGCTGGTTCCCATCACCCTTGGACCAGCACACTGCCTACACCTGAATCTCTTCACTTTCATTTCAGATCCTTCCAAACTGAGCAGCTGCAGCTTCACAGAAACACAGCCCCAGACTCTTTGTAATGCTGTATGCATGCACACCCACTGTGGCTTTAGCAAGGAAGCAGATACCTGCTGCCAAACCATGGACCTGGGAGCTCATAAGGGTTATGTGGGGAAGCATGGCCCCATAGCTCTCCCAGGTGCAGACGGAATTTGTTCTGTTTTCACACTGAATTTCTCCTTTCCACCTTATGTGGGATAAGGGAAGATGCCTCAGCCACTTGGTTGAGGCACAGTGCACATAAAACCAAGCAGGTAAACCTGCTGCAGAGTTTGACACAGGATCACAGAAGCACAGAATCACCTGCAATGGAACAGACCTTCAAGATAACCAACCATCAGCCTGGCCTACCTGATCCCAAACTGTGTCTCTTAGCACTATGTTCACACATCTCCTAAATTCCCCCAGGGTCAGACAAAGCCACTACACCTGTATCTCTTTCCCAATCTGAGCGATAGGTCATTGCAGCATCATTCCCAACAAAGAACACTTTCCTTGCTGCAGAACAGAGCGAGCTCTGCATCCTGAGCAAAGCTTTCAGCAATGCATGAGGGGACTCCTGAGATGCTTGAGTTATTTCTGACCAGCTATGAGTACAAAGGAGTGATTTCAGAACTATTAATTTTTTTTAACGAGGAAGGAGGAGGCTCTTTCTCTAGCAGGGAAAGATGGCATTTGCTGCTGCTTCCTGCTGGGCTTCAGCCTTCTGCTGAGATTTCCCTGAATTCAGGGGAAAGTCACATTGATCAGCAGTTGTTTTAGTGCACATCATGTTGGGGCCAGATGAAAAGCAAGGATTTCTATCGGATGTGAAGTAGCTCAGTACTGAAATAAGAAATACACCTGGTGGGCCACTACCATCATCCCACCACCACGGTGCCACTCTGCCCAGCCAGGCAGCAATCAGTGAAAGCACCCAGCAGGTTTTACTAAGCCAAAATTAGCCATAGCCCTACGGCAGGGACATGTCACAGGGGTGTGATGACTCTTATTATTCTTGGATTCTATTTCCACCTCCTCCAGTTCTGCTCGTTCCCCACCACTCACACTGTGATGGATGGACATCTGAAATCTTTCGTCTCCAGGGCAGCAAAGCCTGGGTAACTGCACCCAACTGCAGTGAGGTTGTGGCTTTGAAGAACAAGCTTTTGGGGTTCTTCCAATTTGTAAAAGCAATTTATACAAAACCCCCTAAGAAAACATGAGAAGTACCACCTCATTCTCAGCTGCTTCCAGCTGTGACCTCTGCAGTGTCACTGGGATGGATGCTCCTTAGCACCCGGGCTTTGTGCCTCCTCACATAGCCACGAGAAAAATACTGCAGCTCTGAGCTCGGGTAACTCCCAGCCTGGATGTAGAAATCACTGGTGTTTTGCAAGCTGCTTGCCCTCGACTGGAAAGCAAAGGTGCTATTATCCCTCCTTCCAAGTCCTTAGATATGACTGACACATCAGCTGCAAGGGATTTTCCATATCACGGACTCCCTCTCCAAATCGCAGCCCACAATTGCTGGTTGCAATCACTCGGCAGCTTCTGTGCACATGGGGCTGCTGCAGCAGCAGAATATCCACTAGCAAACATGCTTATTTTAGAACAACACTGTTTTGTTGCAGTTTACCCCCGTGGATAGATTGCGATGAAATAATGCAGGTTAAAAATAGGAAGCCTGCATTTGCATAGACATTTAGGAGTAGCTATTACCCATTTATTTCGTATTGCATTTTATTTCCAACAGCACATCTGATCGAATCGTTGGCTTCAGTGCTCAAGAGCAGGGAAGGGAACAAGTTCCTGCTAATAGTTTCTGCATTCAGGAACTAGTAACATTTTAAACCAGGTAGGCAAACATGAATGAGAGCATTACAACAGCAGTCCAAAGAGCTCTTCCTAAGGCAGCATCCAAAGCATTTCTGGCAGCAACACGTTATGTGACACACGCAACATGCTCAAGTTTTTCCTTCCAGGAGCAAAGCCAAGGTGGGATGGGGAGAAGGGAGGCAGTATCAGTTCACTGGTGAAATCCGGGGGCAGCTCACAATGAGGCTGCAGCAGCCTGGTCCTACTGCAGCAGTGGTGCTCCCGCAGAGACACCATGGAGCACATCACTCGAGGCTACCTTCTATAGCTGGGCTGAGCTAAATTGAGGCCACAGCCAATTAAGAACAAAGCACACAGCTCTTGGGCTTTTATTTTCCGGAGTCTTCCAAACACTTCTAACTGCTGTTTCCCTGGGTTAAGGCACTCTTTGTGACTCACCCTACTGCCTTTCCAGGCATCACAACAAATTACACAGAGCATGTCAGGTCACCAGCTTCGAGCATACAAAACACCCACTGCTCCCCAGAGCTTATCTGTATAGGAAACCCCAACCTCAGCTCCAGGAATGCTGACTGCATCTTTCCACCATACAGCCAAACAAGATGGTGTCCAAGTTGCACCGAGTCAAAGTCTTTCATTTCTAGCCATCATCACTGCAGCAGGATAACAAACAGGCTGCTGCAGAACTGAAGCACAAAGCCCCCAGGAATCCCGCCTCTCTGCTGCTACACACAAAATTGTGGTTTCAAAGAGCAGCGTGCAGCTTGATCAAAGCGTGCATGCACGTCCCTGCAGACCTGAGCAGTTCTGGGAGGGGTTTCCCATGGCCCTCAGCAGCTATCTCCCCTGGCTGCTGGAAGCAGGGCTGACTCAATCCTGAGTACTTTAGGGAAATCCCGCCTTGCAAGTCATCAGCCTAAGGGACAGCGAGAACCGAGCGCTGCACAGCAGTGCTTGAAAGCAAGGGACTCTTCATGCATTTCAATGCTCAGTAAAGCTCGATGAAGGCGCAGCGTGATTTCTACAGCACGGCAGGAATCCCAAACTCAGTGCATCCTCAGTAGGAGATTAGGAATTGCCTTTTCTTTTTTTCCTAAAGAAGTCATATGCAGCAGCCAGATGTGCCTCCCAGGCATCTCCTCCAGCAGCAACACTCATCATTCCCCCATTACCCAAAGACTGCTACCTCCTGATCCTTGTTTCCATTCTCCATTTACAGATGCACGACACAACTCCTGCACGGTTCCTCTTGGAAGCACACAGACTTATCTTGCTGGAATAGCAGGAGAGCTCAAGCAGGCTGTTTTTAACTCAAACGCCAGCGTGGATATTAGATTTCACTGCAGTCAGATTTCTTGGTCCCACTCCTTCAGCACAGCTTCGCCTCGGCAACAACTGCCTCTGCCACACCATGGGTATCCCCACGGGATTTGGAACCGATACACCAAGTATCATTTTGCTCCTCAGCCAACCGTGCTGTTTGTAGCTCTGCAGAATGCTAAGCAATCTTAGAGGCTTAAGAAGATCGCTATCTTGGAACAGATTTTAAACCTGAAGAGTACCGTGCAGAAAACAGGCTGGCTGAAGGTATCCAATGATAAAATCCTTCGTGCTATGTAGAAGGTTCAATTAATACATCACAGCCCTCCTCAACAAGTCCACAAAATCTCAAGTCCGTTGTACTAAGCTTCTCCTTTTGTCATCTGAATGCTTCCCCAAATGGTCAACCTATGGCTTAGGATGCCATAGAGTCTTACAAGCCCACAGATGTGCTATAAATCTTGCTTAAGATCTTTCTTACTGAGGTTGGCCAGAGGATGGAGTAAGTTTGATCGCTTGCATTTTAGCTCTGTTTTTAAAAGGTACTTACCATAAAGTAAGTGAGAAATACACATCCTTCTCTCCAAAGTGAGGGCACATCCCACTGTGAGCACGAACAAAGAAAGAGAAAGGAGCAGAAAGGGAGTAGATGAGTAATCTTTATTCTTTCTGTCCTTTTTTTCCAACCAGAATAATCCACCTCCATCACTACTGGCAGGGAAGGATGAGCATGTACTCTACATTCTCACCCGAACAACTGCTCAGTTTCAAGAGGATGAGAGATGCAGAGGGTGAAAGAGATACAGTCCTTGTGAAAGAGATACTGTCCTTGAAAGGATGGCTGCAATGATGTGTGTCTGTGAGACAAAACCTACCTTGAGGGATATCGTAACAGCAGAAATCCAGACACTGCCATGCAGTGACAAAGAGACTAAGATGGTCCAATTGAGGGCTCTACGCTGAGGAGTATCAAGGCACCCATCTGCCACCCAGGTGACCTCTCTAGAAGTTTGCTGTCTGCCTGGGGACTGCATTTGGAACATCAGAGGAGGCTACCAGGTATGACAAAACCAGAGGACTACTGTCTGCTCCATCTCTTGTAAGCTGAGTCACACAAGGTCACGATTAGAAAATTATAAAAGATTTTAAAAGATTTTACATCCCTAGGGAAAATGTTGAAGGGATCAGGAGCACAGGTAGTTTTCTCCTTGATCCACCTGATTGGAGAATGGGAACCAGGCAGATGGAAGAGAATAGACTAGCTGAATGAACAGAAGCACTGATGGTGTCATGCTCAGGGCTTTAGGTTATATGAGAGAGACTGGACATGTTGATGTTGAATAGGATGCAGTTGACCAGGAGGGGTAAGAATTGTTATCACAGAAACATGGTGGGTACAAATCACACTACTGGAATACTATGACAGTGTTACAAGCTTTTTACAATGGGTAGGCAAGACCAGAGGAGTGGGGGAGCTGCCCTCTGTGCTAAGAAGTGCATAGACTGCAAAGATCTGCCTATGAAAAACAACCATGACCAGTTGAGAGTGTAGGGTTAAAATTCAGGACCCAATAAAGGGCATCTGGTGGTTGGGGTCTACTTCAGGAGGCTTTTTTATTCACTACAAGAAGCATTATGCTCACAGGCTCTCATCCTGATGGCAGATTTCAACCCGAAAGCAAAAAACCTTCCAGGTTGTTGGCAGCCTGCATTGGATGCTCCAAAGCCAGACTCTGCTTTACCTCTACCCAAATAAAAAAAATAAAAAATAAAAAATATTAAAAAAAATCTTTTTTTCGAACTAACAATCAAATGTTTGTGACCACAAGCATTCATTCTCCATTTCATTTAGAGCACACTTAGACTGAGAGTCACTGGCCAAACAAAAGCCATTAACAGTCTACGTCCAAAGCGCTGGCAGGGCTAATCTTTAAATATATTACAAAACACAGAGAAATCATTCTTGTAGACTTATTTTAAAAGCAATCTCCTCACCTTCCACGTTGTTTTTGTTTTGTTTTGTTTTTGCTATAACTAAATGCCAGTGGCAGGTACTCTGAGTATTTCGGGTTCAGTAGTCAATGACCGCATGCTGCATCAGCTCACCTCTCAGCGCTAACGCAGCTGGCTGTTTTCCCATTCCAGCTGTGCCAGGACAATATGCAGACACACACCTCACTAGGACAGGTCACACGTGCAGGGTATACATCTGGCAGCATAAATTGACAAACCGAGAGACTCGTCTGCTCTTTTTTGCTTCTATAAATACTTCTCATCCTATTTTTGTCACTGTTTAAAAATGGGACGGTGTCAATGGAAAGCACTGACTCCCACCAGAAGAGTTCCAGTCCTTGCTTAGAAACAGCCTGAATGCATAGGGTAAGGTAGATTAAACTGCAGCAAGTATTGGAGAAATTAATGCAAAGGCAGCTCATACCCATAACAGCAGTAGAATAAGCCTGGATAGAAGCAGCACATCTGCTCCTACCATCCTCAGTGTATTCTTCAAAACAATGGAAAGAAAAGCCCGGAGAAGCACTGACCCAGGCTTCATTCAAAGAGTGCCCCTGCTCAATTCATGAAAGTTTGCCTTTCCTTTTCAAGTGAAAAGGCCAGAAGAATACTTGGGAAACCAAAAGATCCCTTGGAAAAAAAAAAAAAAAAAAAATCACTTTAACTGCAGGAGGCTTCAAACCATCAAACCCCATAAACTTTGTCTAAAAGATTTACAGCAACTAAGGTGATGAGGATTTCATTTTTTTTTTTTTTCTTCCTGAGTTTTTAGGGAGAAAAGCAAATACGGTTTGGGTTTTTTTGTTGTTGTTGTTTCTTTTTTTTTAAATCAATCCTTCCACAAAGAGATTTACAGCGCTAATGTGCTGAAGCATAAACTGATACAGTGACAAACCCCCTTTCTCCTGAAATGTGCTAATAAGGTTGATCCTTTCTCCAAAGCTTTGTCCTTGGGAGGTTTCTGCAATGAGTTCACGTCTTTCACCAGCACAGAGCCCTTCTCATGTGGAAATCATCGGGCTGAATGCATTCACTGCCTCATCTGCCCCTCTGCACCAGGTCTCAATTGGGAATGGGGCGGTGGGCGAATGACCAGCCAGCAATGCAAAAAGGAAAAAAAAAAAAAAAAAGGAAAAAAATGAAAGAAAAAGGGATAAAGAAAGAAAAGAGAGGAGAAGAGGGTTACTTTCACAATGCAAAGTAAAGCACTGTTTAAAATATCTGTCTGGGATTGGGAGCAGCTAGCACATGGCATCCCCATCCTCGCATACAACTTTGTACTGCCTCAGTGAGACAAATGAGGGATGAATTTTCTCTCTGTCATGACAGCAATAAGCCCCCACTATAGATTTAAGGAGAATAAAGGAAACACTAAGCTGAAATTACCTGCAGGCGTAAGAAGCCTTGAAGAGATTCCTCTGCTTGCCCTTCACAATGGAGGTTTGCAGCAGCGGATATTTAAGCTGGTATTTAACACTTTTCACGAAACAAATGTGAGGATAAATATCACTGCAGACATTTCATGGGAAGATAGGGATTTCCTTTAATGCCTCACAAGGTTCAGCTCTTGTAATCCCTCTTCCTCCATCCTTTAACCGAGAAGTACCTCCAAACCCCTTTCACTTGTTTCAGTGCCCAATTGGCCAGTTCATCCCTGTGCCCCTAGGAGGTAAATCTGTACTAAACAGCATTCTTTAAACTTAGAATGGCTCAGAGGAGGCTGGGGGCAACACACAGATGCCCTAACCTCTAACCCTGCTCCAGGTTTCCCATCCATAAACCACTCGGCCCAGCTCTCTCTCCTAGCTGCTGTAGGGATGGGAACCGTGCAGGTTGCACTGTTTAGGTTGGAAAAAATTTCTTCTCAAAAGAGTGGTAATGCATTGGCACAGGCTGCCCACGGAGTGGTGGAGTCACTGTCCTTGGACAGTGTTCCAAAAACATGTAGGTATGGCATGGAGGGGCAGGATTAGTGGACATGGTGGGGATGGGCTGATGGTTGGACTGGATAGTTTTAGTGATCTTTTCCAAACTTAATGATTGTATGTTTCTATGCAGTCCCTTGGGAAAGGGCTGCATCCCATGTCAGCTCCTTCCCCAGCCTCTCCAGTGTCTCAGCTGCCCACCATGCCCTGCAGCTGATGATGGTTAAGGAGTATTTATGGCAGAGATTTTCCTCCATAAAACACACGCAAATGACTTAGCAGTGCAAATGCAGGCTGGGCACGCAAGGCAGAGTATAAATAACCTGCTTACCCTTAAAACCTTTTTCCAACTCACTTATGCCAAGTATTTCTGCAGAATCCCTCTCTTAATTTAGAAACCAAGTGTGTTTGAACAGGAGTGAGCAGTGAGCATCTCCGGGCCAGCACAAAGGCTGTGCCAGTGCTGCTGAGTAACCAGCATGGAGCTGCTTCCTTCCAGCTCATGGTTTCACTTATCCCCGGGATGATACAGCAGAGAAAGGCAAGGAGTAAAAGCAGAAATGAGCTGTTCTGTTTGTTATTTAGCTATGCCTTTTCTCTCCCCTCAAACAGGATCTGAACAGGCTGGAACAGGCTGCCTAGGCAGGTTGCAGAGTCACCATCCCTGAAGGTTTACAAGAAAAGGGCACATATGGCACTGAGGGACATGGTTAGTGGGCAAGGTGGGTATGGCTGACAGCTGGACTAGATGGTCTTAATTAATGGTCTTTTCAACTTTAATGATTCTATGATTCTATGAAAGCAGCCTGAAAGGACTTAGCATGGGAATGGGAATGCTGGTAACCATAAGAGGTGTCAGTGCCACCCCTGGCATCACATGTCCCCTGCAGCATCAAGGCCAGCCAGCCAAAGGGCTGCTCCAGGCAGAGCCAGGAGCCTGACAGCCACTTGCGTGCCAGCTGTGCTTGGAATTCAGCTGTAGCCAAGGCTCTTAAGGACACGAGTTCAGCTAATCCAGGCTCATCTCGTCCAGAGCCACCCTAATGAACTCAACCTACGGGCAAGGTGAATGAGATGCTGAAGCATCCAAGCACAGGGCACAGCATCACAATGACTGGCTGAGGCTGGCAGGACCTATACTTCTTCTGGTCCCACCTCACCCCAGCAGAGTCACCCAGAGCAGAGTGCCCAGGCCCACATCCACATGGCTTCTGGAAATCTCCAAGGAAAAGACCCCATACCATCTCTGGGCAGCTTGTACCAGGGCTCCATCCCATGCAAAGCAGGTGCATCTCAAAGCCTCTGGCAAAAAAAAAAAAAAAAAAAAAAAAAAAAAAAGAGTGCCCTGGATGCTTTGGAAAGCCCAGATCTGACAGTAACCATGCACACCTATCCCATGTGCCCCCTAGGCTGTCACATGTGGTCTCTGCTTAACTGCATGCTCCTGGCAGAGCCCTGCCCTGTCCCAGCACAGTGTGGATACCGAGATGGGCACAGCTGGGCAGGGCTGCTGGAGGTGGCTCAGCATGCCTCAATTTTTGCCCCCTAGTAGCAAAAGGTGGAAGGCCAAAACTCAATTTATACAAGCTGAAGTTCTGTTTACTTATGCAACAGGAGATGAAGGGGGCACGATTATCGCAAGATAATCACTCCCTTGATTAATTATAAAGCAAAGCCAGCTGCTTCCAATTCCTACACGGAGCAAACTGCTTCCCGAGGAGCCAGACGGTATGAGAAAGTTTCAATTGCTGCACTCCTCAACTGTTTAATTCTAAATGTAAGAAAATGATCACGCCGCAAACAGTCCCGCATCCACCATCCAAAAGTGCTCAGCGCTCAAACTGAATGGATTGCTGCTGTAACACGAGCAACACAGCCACACAGAACCCAGTCATTCGAGATTCATCTGCGCTCAATTAAAGAACACGGGAGAAGCTGATGAACACGTTTACAAGGCATTATTAAATTTTACAGGGAAGGAAAAAATAAAACAAGCTGAGAGAAATCCAGATATTCAAATTTAGCCAGGATTGATTTTTATTCTGCACAAAAAAAAAAACAAAAAAACAACCAACAACAACAACAAAAAGAACAAACTGCAGAAGGTTGTTTTGCCTCACCAGAATTGCTAAGTGCAGCTATCAATAATCACTGCAATAAATAAAACACTTGCAGGAAGGAAAATACCTGCATAATGATAAATTCGATGAAAGTCATCTTTCTTGTTATGGATGGTGCTATGCATCAGGCAGGCCACAAGGCAGAGATTATTCAAATAGCAGAATACCCTGGGATTTGTACTCTGGAGAGAGACATGGGAACTACAACTGTGAGAGCAATGGAAGTGGGAACAACTGGAATGGGTTTAGCAGTGTTCCCATGTCCCATGTTATGGGAACAACAATGGAAACCATCCAACCTGTTGCACTTTTTCCTATGGAAGAAAAGCTGACGATTCCCCTGAAGCCATCCCAGAAGGAAAACATCTCCCCTCGTCTCATTCCCCAGGCAGCCCTTGGGGAGAAGCCCAGAAGGTACCAGGATGCTGCATGAAGGCATTGCATCCTCATGACACCCCAGGTGCTGACCACATCTTCCTGGGATTCTGCTGGCTGCTGGGCTGCCCCAACAGCCCCTAGGGAGGACACCTGCAGCAGGTTGTGTGACCGTGAATTCACCCAGGAGGCTACATGACACTTGCATGAAAAGCAACCTGCACAGAGGAGCGACTGCAGCAGGGATCAGGTGAGAGCCCTGGAAGCATCCCTGCTCGTGTTTCCTTAGCAACTTCAGCTCCTGCTTCCCCTCACACATTCCCTTTCTCTCACTTCAAAGTAGGGCAAGACATCTCCATTGCTCTGCCACAAAAAACAGAAAGCCGAGGAGTCCAGTGAGCCCCATCTGTATTTAGGACAGGTTTCAACCTGAATCCTGTCTCTGCCCGTGTGACTGCAGAGCTCACCTGTGCAGATACAATACAAATCCACATGGAGACATGTTACATCCCAAGCCTCTTAGCACTCGGTAAAAAGCAAGCATGAACATCATGGAATCATAGGATCATTTGAGTTGGAAGGGACCTTTAAAGGTTATCTAGTCCAATTGCCCTGCAAAGAACAGGGACATCGACAGCTAGATGGAGGACCAAGCTCAAATGTGGATATACCTGGACAGATATAACCAAAGCCAATGTTCAGCAACACCCTTTGAAAAACCAACTGGAAGGCTCACATCTGCCAAGACAACACAATGTTTACATGATTTTGAGGGAATGGAGGTCCACAGCATCTTTCCCATCGTGGAGGACAGGGCACAACTGAAGGGAGAACCCTGGACCCCTGTCACTCTGCTTCTTGCTGGCACCCAACCCCAACACATCACCAGTTAAGACAGTTCTTTCATAAAAATGAGTAGGCACAAACACCCAAGCCCAAGAATAGGCATCGGTTCACTTCCATCCATTCAGACCTACCCCACAACAAAGGAATTAGTTCATAAAGCAGCTACTTATCCAACTGAATTTGCAGCTTGGTAGGGACACAGCACATCTCCTCGGCCATGTAAGCACAGATGGAGCAGAAAGGTTTATGTGCCTGCTACAAGTGAAATTCCAGGAACATCAGTGTAGTGTGGGAAGTGACATGACAGTTCAGAAGGACCAAAATCCTCCCCTCTCCAAGGCAGTACATAAGCACATGCTTAACTGAGACTCAGAGACGCTCAGCTGCTGGGCTTAGTAGAAAGAGCACACTTAAAGAGAGCAAAACCAACAAGAAACAGAGCAAGAAATGCTACGGGGGAGAGAAGGCAGACAGTTTTCCTATTAGGGAAAGACATACCAGATTGCAGCTGAAGTTAAAGCCATGCTGCAGGAACACAGCTTCCTGAACATGAGTGCAATTTTTGGCCCCGTGGACTAAAAGAAAACCATCAAACAACTTAAAAAAACACCAACCAACACCCAAACCAGTCTCCCAAACAATCTAAGGATATTTTCTCCTGCTTTTGCACTAATGAAGCAAGAAGAGTCCCAGCCAAGCTCTTTTTGATGCAGTTGGCTAAAAAAGAAAATCCACTGCAGTGCTGGGGAATTCATACTGCAGGCACACACGTTTTGCCAACCAGAAACATTTTCAACGTGCTCAACAAAATACACTCATAAGCTGTATGCTGCAGCTAAACATCACCCAGCTCAGAGGCAGAAAGCACCGCTGGCACAGGGAAAGCCCATCAGTGGGCACCTTCAAGTGAAGCTCATCCATTTGTCTCCTAAAACACACAAAACCCAGTATGCTCAGAGATGGAGTCACAACAGGGTGTAATAAAAAAAAAAAAAAAAAAAGCAAACCCAAACACACAGAAAAAGGCATTGTGTAAAGGCCAGTGGCATTGCAACAGTGCTGGCACGTCCCATCAGCCAGAGGTCTCCTGATCTGTCCACATCAAGTAGGGTTCACAATTCAAAACGTCCAGATGGGATAAAATACTTGACCAAAATATGGCAGTAGCACAACTCATTCAAATCAGCAGTTTTTTGGAGTTTTTTTTTTTTTTTTTTTTTTTCCCCCTCAGGGTTAATGTAGAAAGACGTGGTGCCTTCATAAAATTCATCCACCGAGACCAGAGCAGGGTGGGCACACAGCACTACCATCCAACATCCCATTAGGAAACCTCCTGGGATAAGAAGCACTCGTGGAGAGAAACCTCAAACTATCAAGAAATTATTTCAACAACTTTGTCAAAAAATTGTGATTTTTCAGAACATTTATTGTCATCTGCATCTGGATACACAAATGTGGAAGATGAAAAACCATGTCTGTAAGCATTAGAAAAGCAGAGAACGATAGGAAGAGCTTTCCCTCCTACGCTCCATCTGCACATGCACCTCAAAAACAGCCTGCTGAACATCTGGCTGATGTTATTAAATACTCAGATTCAGAAGAACAGTCAGATGCGTGTTAGCCCATATCTTTCAGGTAAAGGCTTTAAACATGACATTTGGACAATATGTATAAATATACGATGGGTCTAAACTAGAATCGCAAGATGTGCTCCACTGAACTGGGGCCAAAACTTTGACACTGGAAGTTTTCAATCAAAATCTCATCTTCTTTGAATGAAACAATTGGCTTCAATGGTGGGGAGAAAAAAAAAAAAGTAAAGAAAAATTTTGTCTTGGAAAAAGCAAAATGTTTGGCTCCTTGGAGGATGTACCACCAGGCAGCCCTGCAGGGAAGGATCATCCCTCACTGAGGATGCTGTGATCCCAAAAATGCAACTCAGACTGCAGCAGCATGACAGACACAACATATTTCAGCGGAATTAAAACACTAATGTACCATAAGTAGCGCTGGCAGTGGGAATGTGTTTATTTTATATTCACATATTGTATTTATGTGTACATGTGTATATACGCAATCTTTTTAAAATCCAATAGTATACCTTTAGGCAGCCACAAATCTCTTTTTTCTTCAACAAAAATGAAGCATTGCTCTGGTTAACTGGCCACAAATCTCTTCAAATTTTTTTGCTTTTCTTTAGCATGAATGAAGTATGGTGCATGTTCAGAGACGAGGGCTGTGGATCCAGCCTGGCTCCGTCACACATGCATCCTTCTCACTGGGGAATGCTTTGCATCAGCACCATAAGTTATATAGGAACACAATTAGTAAGGTGACATCTCCCACATAAATAACTTATAAGAAGCCTGCCACTTAGAGAAGAGATGGCAGCCAAAAGGTATCCTAATTCACTGTAATAACGGATTAGAGAGAAAACACAAATACCTGCATGAAACGTTAATCTTGGCACTGTCAAATATCTTTTGCTGAGAGGCATCTGCACATCTGCCTGGAAACTATTCTGCCTTTTTTTTTCCTCTTTCTTCCCCCTCACCCTTTCTTTTGACAGGGATGAGGAGGGGGAGGGGATGAAGGTGTGCATCTGAGGAACACTACAGGTATTTTTACAGGAGGAAAGTTTATAGGGAATGTCCAGGAACTGCAGATAAACTACTGAAAGGCAGAAAAATCTGTTTATTTGGAGGAGCAATATATAGATTTACTTTTGAACTCAGTGATCTGATAATTCTTGTACAAAAACATCACCACTCCTTCTTAAAAAGACCTTAAATCCTTTACTTATCTCCTACAGTGGATGTTAAACAATTCTGAAGCCATTTAGTTTGTACTGGAACTGGTGTGTTTCCATAAGGTGTTTTTCCTTTGCTCTCTCTGGAGACTTTCTCCTTTTCCACCAGTGCATCTCCATAAGCCCTTTATTTCTTCCTTCAACCTTCTGCCTTGGAGTTGCCACCACCAACCACTCAACCTGACACCCAGCTCTTTGCACTCCTTTCCTGTCCTGGTAAAGCCAACATCTTGTGGTTGCTCTGTCCCACTTGATCCTAGCCACTCCCTTCTCTTTCCTCCTGCTCCTACTCCTTTCTCCTCAGAAATGTTGGTGTCTTCCATGAGAAAATGGGGCAGGAAATAAGGGAAACAAAAAGGTGTAAAAAACATTCTTAGCTTACACCTGCTAGCCCACCATCCTCTCCAAACCATCCTTATGCCCAAGAACACAAGCCTGCTTCTCCCTCTTATTCTTCCCAGTATGACCCTACTGTTCCTCAACTTGCCCAACATGAGGATGCATAACCTCTACAGCAACATTCTGCAGTCACTGTATGAGCTTTCAGTGATGCCTTACGTCACTTTGCTCCATTGTGCTGGTCTGTGGCTTTGAGTAGGTGAGGTGTGAGCTGGTGAGAGGGCAAGGAAGAGCTTCCACGAGGTCTGCCAGAACATCTCCCCTTATGAAGGGGCCTAGAGGCACATACCACAGAGATGATATATTAAATCTGCAGCAATTACATGGAACAGTTTGAGATTATCTGCTGTTTTGTAACAATGGAGAATGGGATGCTCTGGCACAGCTCCCATTCTTCAAGCATAACGAACCTCTGAGGATGCTCAGGCTGTCAGGAGGCTGATTACATGAAATAAAACACTGCATTTGACTATTAATTAATATTGACTTCATTACTTGACCCCTAACATGTAGAAATTTATAGGATCGCTGTCCAGGTTTATTAGGGCCCAATTAATAATCTGATGTGTATTGGAGTCAATCACCTAAAGAACTAAAACCAGCTCTTTGGTATGAAGCATACACATCATCTCAGGCTACTTTTGGCTTGGAAAAGCACTCGGTTAATTTTCAATTTGTCAAGCAAATCCTTGACAAGCTGGTAACATGCAACAGAGCTGACCCATGAGAATCTCCCATGAGAACTTTCACAGCAGCACGACATGGGGGCATTGCATGGAGCCAGGTAACAACCTGGCAGGGCAGCAATCACTATTTGAGTAGATGTTCTGCAGATGACATGCTAACAACAGGTAAGTAACGCCAAAATATCTGACATATAAAACAGCTTCAGTAGAAATTGGTAAAAGCATCTCAGCGTCTTGCATGTGTTAAACCAGAAGGACTACATTTTGGTTAGTTTATACAGTGACAAAGAGGACTTATGAAACAATCTCCAGAAATCTCGCATCTAAGTCATCATGTTGTTGACAAAACTCAACATGCTTTCAGAAAGGCCAAATCTGTGACTATCAATCTCCAAACATTAAGAAGGATAAATTTAGTACACCTGCTTACCTTATAAGAAATAATAACAAAAATACGCACTGCGATGACTAACAGCCTCCAGCATTTTATCTCCTAAATCTATTTGTGACTTACAGATGCTTAAAAGCAAAGGTCCAAGGCCTGGGAGCACTGTGCTGGAGATGTTAAAAACACTTTAAATCCTTCAAACTGCTTTGAAAAATCTCAGCGCCGCTGCTGTGTGCGGATGTTTTGCACTCCCAGCCAGGAATCAATGCCAGCGTTTAAACTTCCTTTTGTCAGGAATGACTTACAGAGGAGAGGACAGCGGCTCGTAAACAGAACTGCTGACACCTTCTGCTTGCTGCAAGTGAATCGTGATGCAGCAGCGCTACGGGGAGTGACTTTGGCCCCTTGCAAGTGGCTCAGCAGCACTGGGCTGCTCATGGAAAGGCCCTGCTGGGTGCTGTGGCCTTATCCTAGAATCACAGAATCAATAAGACTGGAGAAGACCACTCAGATCACCAATGCCAACTGCCAACCCATCCCACCATGCCCACTAACCCTTGTCTCTCAGTGCTGCATCTTCACACTTGAGAACAGTACCAGGCACAGTGACACCACCACCTCCCTGGGCAGTCTGTGCCAGTGCATTCACCACTCTTTTACAGTTTTTCCTAATTCCCCCAACACAACTTAAGGCCATCATCCCTCATCCTATTTCTGTTACCAGGGAGCAGAGGCTGACCCCCACCTCACCACAACCTCCTCTCAGAAGAGGTAGATCTCTGAGATCTCTTTGAACCTCCTCTTCTCAAGACTG
The DNA here is from genome assembly GCF_987193195.1 of Phasianus colchicus. Classification (NCBI taxonomy): domain Eukaryota; kingdom Metazoa; phylum Chordata; class Aves; order Galliformes; family Phasianidae; genus Phasianus; species Phasianus colchicus. Next base: position 47,722,385 of record NC_143441.1, on the reverse strand, counting down.
AACAACCCCAGTTCCCCCAGCCATTCCCCATCACACTTGTGTTCCAGACCCCTCACAGCTCCACTGCCCTTCTCTGGACACGCTCCAGGGCCTCAATGTCTTCTTGTAGCAAGGGACCCAACACTGAACACAGCACTTGAGATGCTAAACTAGGGGGGGGACTGAGATATCTGGAGACTTGTGACTGCATGAATCAAGCTTACAACACAAGGTTTCGGTAGTGAGGTGCTGCAGGGTGGTCTCTGTGAGCAAAATCCTACTAGGTTACTGCTGCAGGTCAGATCAGAGCCTGCTCCTGATATCTCAAAAAGGATCCATGGGGCAGAGCTGAGCCATGAGTGACAGCTACTCCTCTGGGAGAGCAGACTGAAGAAAGAGGCTGCAGCCCAGGAGAGTCCCATAGAGGAGCAGGTTGTCCCCATGCAGCCCATGGGCACTACACAGAGCAGATCTCCACTTGCAGCTATGGAGGAGCCCATGGTGCAGCAGTGGATGTGGCCTGGAGGAGGCACAGCCCATGGAATGTCCCTCAAGGAGCAGCCCCAGGTCAGAGCTGCAACCCTTGGGAAGGAGCCCACGGTGGGGCAGAAGGGCTGGGGAAGCTGCTGCCTATGGACACCTGTGGAGCAGCTCCTGAAGGATGGGCCCCGTGGTACCTGAAGAGCAGCAGCCCATGGGAAGCCCACGCAGGAGACCACCATGCAAGGCACCAATATCTGTTTTTCCCAACTAAAGGAGGGCCTGCTTGCACAAGGGAGGTTGGAACTGGATGATCTTTAAGGTCCGTTCCAAATGGCTAAAGCCATTCTGTGATTCTGTTTATCAAAATGTGTGCTGTGCTAATTTGTGCGGGGGTTTTTTGTTATAATTTATAAAAACAAATAACAAGAAGGCACAGTCTGAACCTGTGCCCATTTAATACAGCCAAAGCTCTGATCAGCAGCGAGCAACCAATTTTTATTGCCATTCCACTAATGGAAAGTGTCTTTCCTTTTCCTTTTAACCATACTCCATCTTCTCCACTTCTTTTTTCTTTTTTTTTTTTTTTTCACAGCAGGAACTAGAATTCTGCTTAGCACTGGAATTAACTCCTTACTGCTTCATTTCTGGTAGTACGAGCTCTTAAATCCAACTGCCATCACTGTTATTTGCTTTTGCAACTCGAGGCACAAGACCCCTCTCAACTGTCTCTCAAAGCAAAATTACTAGTTTTTTTCTTAATTACACCACTGGTTAATGCAACCCCTGACAGAGGAGAGGTTGAACATTTAATCTGGCAAGGTTTAGTGTCAATCTGCATGAGGCCACCATGCTTTCACCTCCATCTCCATTCTCCTAATGGCTGCTGGCCCTGCCCCACGCATCTCATCTGGGATTCACATCAGCTCAGCCCCAGTCCTCGGTGCCATCAGAGCTCAGAGCAGGCAGCAGGGACACTGTGAACCCAGCACACTGACACATCCTCTTTCCGACCACTACTTCTGATGTCAAAACCAAGGCTTTCATTAATTAGGAGGGTAATTACACTGCTAATTACACTGCACACCTAAATACACTGCTATGCATCTCTCAGAAAGACAACTCAGTACATCTCACACTACGGTATGAATTTCAAATAGTGAAAGCAAACATGCTGTAGGAATGCTTGCAGCCCACTCTCTCCGGTGACTATAGGAATTCTTCAGTGAACTTACAGTGTTCTGTTCCTGAAATAACCCTGCAAAACTGTGTGGAGAACTTCCTCTAGCACCCTTTCCAGGATTGCAATGCACGTACGTATAAATATACACAAGAAGTACAGTAGTATGGTAGAAGAACAGTAGTAATGAAGACGACTTGCTGATCAGGGATGATGAATCTTGTTCTTTGCATACTGAACACGCTTGTCATGACCTGGCAGTCCTTCAGCCCTGCCCAAAGTGATGCAATCTGATCACTTAGGGAAATGAGCACCTTATAGGCATGTGTTTGTAGCACAATGGCAATTTCTCGTTCACATAACCAGGAGCTAATTTCAAGTAGCACTTGCTGGATGCATACATAATCTGCATGTTATAGTCTGAATATCTTACAAACACTGTATTATTTTCAGCCTTCCAGTGCAGCACTTTCTATGCATACAAACTGGGAGCTCTCCATACAGTCAGAAAAAAAAAAAAAAAGTGTAAAATGTAGAGGCATTGCAAAACAATAAGCCAAATTCCAGCCTCAGAGCTAGCACTAACTCCTACCAACCCACATTTTCCATGAACTGCAACAGCCCAGGAGTGCCCCGAGCTCTGCATGAAGCCAGAGTGCTTTCGGTGCTGGTTTCTCATGCAGCACCTTCCACCACTTAAACGTCCTTATCCGTTATCTCTCAGTTATTAGAGGACAACACCTCCCCATCAACAGCCCGTGCTGCCACGAACATGCAGATGCCCCAAGGAGGGAGAGCCCAGGGAGCGAGCAGCAGCACTCCAATCACCTTGCTTTGCTCAGGATCCTTAAAACATCTGCCCTGCTCCAAGCAATTTAACTGGTGCAGTCACGGTGACGGTAAGGGGAGAGAGGGCTGTTTGCCAAAAACAACAGAAGCAGAATTTTATCACAGAGATAAGAGCATTTCCCTGGGTAGCAAGGTCTTGGCGTGGAGAAACTCCCCCGCAACGTGAGTGGAAAACTCCCATAGCCACACATGGTGCCAGAAACCACAGCTCACAAGTCTTCGAAGCTGCCTTGGGACAGCAAGTAGTGCTTCCACCTCCACTTCTTTGTGGGAGCCCTGAACTATCGCTTGCAGAGTCCCTCCACATTTGTTCCCTGACCTCAGAGAGCAAATCCCACCAAGCAGAACAAATTGCCTGCTTTGAACAAGGGAAAAGTCCCCGTCCACACTTCTCAGTGTCATCCTGGAAGGCTCCTGCAGCTCCACTGCCCTCTGTCACTCCCATGCCCCTAATGGCATTTCCAGCTGCAGCTCCAAACCCAGCCTCTACCTCCAGAAGATCCCCTCTGAACCGGTTACCCCAAGGAATGCAAGGGGCTGGAGAAGGCCCTCTGTCTCCCAAGCATCCCTTCCTCTTGCAGCATCTCATGTTTTACATGGGAGATCAAAGCACGTTACAGCAGCACAAGGAAAAACATGGATATTTTGCATTCTGCCCACCAGAACATGCAGACATGGCTGCTAGAACTTTCTGCCTCCTGCTGCAAAAGCAGAAACTACAAAACTCAAACCTAGAACTCCATAAAAGAAGCCTCAGCAATCCATGCAAGAGAGACATTTTTTTTTGGTCCACTTACTCTAGCTTCATAAATCAGCCCATTAAAAATATGACTGTGACACAAAGGGCCAGTCATAAAAACAGGCCGATTAATTTCCCTCCAAACATTTCAAATAAATAGCATGCCATTTCTGCGTTTTGAGACTATTCAATTATAGAAGAAAAAAATTATCCAGCACTATAACGCAGCGATAGCAAGTGAATAGGTATGAAACCAGAAAGAAGGAGATTTATTTATTAACTAAATTACTGCTGCACTGTCTGTACTGTGGGATCGTCGATGTAATAGCATGAAGCATGAAAAAAGAAAAAGTCCCCACGACAGAACAAACACCACAGCACATGGCTCCTCTGAAACAGACTCTGCAGGATCTGGGACTATTTGGAGCAGGGATAATTCCAGTGGCAGCTCTGTCATCACACAGCAAAGATGACCACAAACATTGCAATGGACTGGGCTACCATTAAGCAGTTATTAATGCATTACCAGTGCTATTAAAAGCTAAAGCTGCCTTCATCAGTATATCAGCTGATAGCTTCCTTGCAGTGCTAATTCATCAGTTTTGAAGTTTTAAGAAATCTTACCCAGTCAAATAAACCACTGGCCATACTTCTTGAAGGATGTTTTTTTTTTTTTCTTCAACAGAAACATTCCTCATTATGTTTGCTGATAATAAGGAGATAATAGGCAGAAGGAAGAATGAACAAATTCCCTAGATATTTCTACTTCTCATCACTATTTGTAATAGCTTACAAGTCAGCAACCTCTTCCTTCAGCCTGCTTCCTTCCCATGAATCTAGCCCTTACTGATGGCAACCATTCCTAGAAAGCCCATTGGGATGTCTTCAAGAATGGCACATGAGAAGGTCAGGATTTACCCTGACCAGGACAGTTTCCACTGAAAAAGTGTATGCGAGCATTCTGGTAGGCACTCATCTTATAATCATAGAATTACAGAATGGCTCGGGTTGGAAGGGACCTAAAATATCATTGAGTTCCACCCCCCCTTCTGCAGGCAGCGTTGCCAACCACCATATCAGGAACCAGCTTAGGCTGCCCAAGGCCCCATCCAACCTGGTCTTGAGCTCCTCCTGGGGCATCCACAGCTCTCTAGGCAGCCTGTGCCAGTGCCTTATTGCCCTCTGAGTAAAGAGAACTAAAAAGACATTCGAACACGTAACCTAAATTTCCCCTGTTCCAGTTTAAAGCCATTCCCTGTTGTCCTATCACTATCTACCCACGTAAAAAGTTATTGTGCCTCCTGTTGATCAGCTCCCTTTAAGTATCAGAAGGCTGCAGTGAGGTATCCCCAGAGCCATCTCTTCTCCAGCTGAACAAGCCCAGCTCCCTCAGTTATAGTAACAGTGTCATTTAATCTGTGCGCTTATATGGCACTTAAAGGTACCTTTTTCTTTTAAATATGTGCATATATAGAAGATTTTTAAAGGAAGAAATATCTATGCTTTAAAGGAAATACATATAAACACTTAGGGTTTGTGCATTTGCACAGTCCCACTCACACCAGCATCCTCCCAGCACTGCCACAACGCCAGAAACCCTCCCCCCACCATTCCCAAATGGACTTCCAGGACTTCAGGACTTCCAGCCGGGTGGAAAATGGGGAAACCCCCTCCACCCCCCCCTCCTTCTCCCTCCTCCCATAGCTGTGCCATTCCTAAATCTAGCCCAGCACCTCTAACCGGAGAACGACCATCTCTCTCCTTCCCACGCTACCTCGGAGCGCCGCGCTGCTGAAGCAATGCTCTGCTTGGCCGCCAGCCAGCTGGAAGCCAAAAGGGGCTTTTCCTTTCCTGCCGCTCAACCTCATTCAGGCGCTTCTTGCTTGTACACAACGCTATTTATAGCTGCTGGCGAGCAACCAGGCGCAACTCCACCGCAGAGCCCCAGCGGTTCCAGAGGAATAAATAAAATAATAATAATAATAATAATAACAACAACAACAACAATGAGAGCAAAATAAACGGAGCTGGGCTGCGGTTCGGCTCGCATCGGCCACGCGGGTGCGACTGCAGGGAGGGGAGAAGCACGGCTGGGCTGCTCCTAGATAAAAATAACCTGGCCAAAAAAAAATCACCGTAGGGAAGAGCGACCTTTACTACTACTACAGGAAGAGAGCGTGCTGCAGCACCGCCGGCAGCTCAGCGAGGCAGGAGTCAGAATACATGCATAGGGGAGAAAGAGGGGAAAAAAAAAAGGGGGGGGCATGAAAACAGTCTTTTAATATTGTCCCCAACATAGGATCGGTCCGTTTCTTCCCATCTCTAGGATGCAACTCTCATTCCTTTGGAAATCTCTTCCAGAAATTTGATTTTTTGGGGGAGAGGGGAGAATGGGAAGCAGTAGGTTGGATAATAGGAAAAAGTCCTTCTCAGATAAAGTTGATAATGCAGTGGCACAGGCTGCCCAAAGAGGCAGAGGAGTCACCATCCCTGGAGGTGCTCAAGAAAAGTGGAAATGTGGCACTAAGTGACATGGTTAGTGGGTATGTTGGGGATGGGCTGATGGTTGGACTAGATAGTCTTAGAGGTCTTTCCAATCTTAATGATTCTATAATTCTATAAGTAGCTTATTTTCTTGCAGGATAATTGCATTATTATTATTCTGGAAGAAAGATGCAACTGCAATGCAGAGCAAAGCTGCAACAGGGCAGTAATTTTCCCCCAAGGGTCAGATGCTCACGGTGATGCCATGGTAAAAACTAACTCCCTTTTATATCCATTTTTCTCCCAAGTCATATTTAATCCTAATGGAAAAGTGCTGCCCACGATGGAGCTGTGGTCAGCACTGCGGTGGGTGAGTGCTGCCCGACTTGGACTCCCCCTCTCTTCCTCTCCTTTTCCCCTTATCTTTTTATTCCCCTAACTGAAGTCACTTTGATTTTGCCAAGACAGGTGTTTCAGATACAGCTTGAAAACTAATTAAATCATATCTGCAGCTTGAAAACTAATTAATCCTTTATTCCCTATTATAATAGATAATTACAATGCATGATAGGAAACGACTTGTCAGGTTTTCTCTTTAAAATGCTCGCAGTTTTGTAGAAAATAAAATAGGAGAAATGGTTACAAGGTCTTCCCATCCTCCAGGAGCCCACCAGTTGAGACTGCTGCAGGGGTTTTTGAGACACGGTGCAAACAAAACCTACACTCACTGAAAATATCTTTGAGAAGAAAAGATGATGGTAGGTCACATTTCTTGGGTTGCTCTTGTTCATTCCAACATATGGTCAAAAGGCTCCTGATAGAGTCCTGCCCCCATGTAAACGAGAGAATTGGTAAAATAATTGTAATTAAAGCAATGAGCAAGGAAGGATTCAAAGTCTTCCATCAGGCCACGCTGTGCCCAGTGCTTCATTACACTTTCACCTTCTTGCTTCCTGTCTAATTTTCTCACTTTCTCTAAACAGCATGGTTATTGCAGAGTCTCGAACCACCTCCTAATAGTTTTTCTTAATATACAGCTACAGAGAAGATAGGCAGAGGAGCCAACAGCAAGCAAACAACCAGGACCTATATCCAGCCAAGGCACCTGAAAACCCCTTTGCTCTCAGTTTTCTCTTAAATGGTCCAGCATCTTTGCTCCCACTGTGAGATAACAAGTCATGCTGAAAGTTGCCACGACTCCTCTGGAACAAAATAAAGTTTCCAGTTTTCCTCTGCATTTAAAAGAAAAATTGCAGCATGAACCCATCTGAGACACCACCTTTGAGTTATTTCACAGAATTAGGAGTTTCAAATTGTTGATGCATGGACTCTGAAGGAAGCAGGGACTACTGATGAAGGAAACAAGCTAATAAAGCAGGCCTGTTGTCAACACAATTAAAGATGTTCCACGAGATCTGTAAATCTGCAGCAAAAGTGTGGAAAGGTCCACAAAGCCACAAAGGACAAAACCCATTGGGTGCCAAAGGAAAAGTCACGCCAAGAGCCAAACAAAATGACTTCATATGCACACGACAGAAAGAACTGATCACACAATCAACCTAGATGGCCTGTTTCTTTGAAAACCTCAAATTAATCCCACTTTTTCTGCATGCACTTACATCTTCTCCTCCACCTGGGTGCTACTCAGTGAATCATGAACTCTGCACACTATCATACTGTTATACACTCCCATTTTGGAGCAGCCAGAAAAGAAAATAAGGGGTAGTGATGCCACTCCTTGTATTTTTGTTGTTGTTGTTGTTGTTGTGATGTTGTTTTACACTTTTGGTTTTGCTCTGCTTTTAGAAACACATTTTGCTAAAGCACTCCCAGTGAGAAACAGCTTTAACCTCCTGGCTCTCCCACATCACCACCTCACATCTCCCCCAACAGCACCAACAAAATGATCATTGCTGTATAAAATGATCTAAAATATAGGCAAGACTGTATGTATTTCAAGGAAACATAGTGCTGCTCAGGAAAAATTTCCAGCTCGGTGTGCCGCTGGCAGCAGAGAAAGGCTGACACAAGCAATTGGCGGCACGGACAAAAATCTTCAGCACGTCCTGGTGCCAAACTCACTCATCATATACTCCTTTAGCAGGATATCCTTGGGAGAGATCACCCAGAGATTGATTGAGGCCCCGTGTACCGTGTTAATGAGGCTAATTATAAACTCCGTTACCAGCAGGGGGACCAAAGAGTGAGAAAACAACTCGAAAGGGCCAGCTTCCCTTTTCTCTCCCCAAGGAAGGTGTAACTGGACTTGGCTTTCCTCCTTCCCTGTGGTGATGACCAAAGGTCCCACATCCAACAGTGGGTTTGGATAAAACCTCACTCCATACTCTGCACCCGCACAGACAAACCAACTCCTGTATCTCCTGCTCCCTCCCGAGCCAGCTGTCACTCTACAAAGCACCTCCTCCAGGTACCAAAAAAAGTCCATTTGCTGCCCAATTTAACTACTGATAATCTGTCACCAACGGGATGAGCGTGACTAGAGATTTGGGGAGGGGAAGATGGGAGGAAAAGAGGGGAAATAGGTTTTCAATCCACACAATTAATTGTTTTGGTATTTGTACATATATTAGATTAGTAGACTCGGAGGCAATTTACCATCTCCGACAAGAGGATGCCCTGTGGCAAAGCTTACCATCCTCCTGCTGTATGTGAGCTCAGAAAGGACAGGAAAGAAGGGAAAGAGGAAATACTAGTATTTCAGATTAGGTTTTGATCAGAGAAGAACATACATCTGAAGTTTGCACAGCAGGTTAAAATATTAAATTGGAAATAATCCCTTTCACTTATGCTTTTCTTTAGAAATACGAATTTTAAATAACAAAACTAATGCTGCGCATGAATAAAGATTAGAAAAAATTAAACCATCGACCTTATTTCGTCTACACTGATTTATATTCTATTTTTCACCCCAACTCAAAGTGATGTTCTTCCGATAACATTTAATGAAACCCACAATGGGGAGCTGTGTTTCTTCAAGCGTTAAATCTTCTGAGGGTACTCTGACCTTTTATATATCCTAGAGCCCATCACAAAATCTCATCTCTTCACCTGTTACTAACTTTGTTTTCATTGCCACTGTCAACATGTCATAGACTTTTCCACCTATGCAACAAATAGACCCTCCAAGGCCACTGAAGCACAGCTTTGGGCACGGATTCAAAATACCATTGAGGTTATCTCCTAGTTTTGATTACTCAAGCACAGCTCTCCCTCCACTCCCGTATTAATCTCTACCACAATCCTAAACCTGTTTGTCACCCATGCACTCATTTACTACTTTTTCAGTAATTAAATTTGCAATGGAATGGCCGGGCAGCATTTAATGGTGTTTTTATTAATGCTGTAATGACTCAAGTTACAAGATGTTGAGTCATTTTCATGCTTCTGCAAACTAAGTTAACGGTTCCCTATGCTGCTGCTGGGTTTTTGTTTTCCATGGTGCCATTCAAAATAACTTCTAGATTCCAGTACAAGGGAGGCACGGCCCAGCAGGCCTTACAGTGGAATTCAGCTCCCTATATAGTCAGGGAACAGATCAAGACATTTCAAAACTATTTATATTTACAGCCTTGATTTTTCCAGGTGCCTGATTTGTCCAGCCTTTAAGGGATCCAATTTTCTAAGAGTGCTACCTCTTTACCTTCTGAATAGTAAACCCTTATTAAAAGAAACCTCAAAGGCCCTGAAGTCACCCACAATATTTGCCAGATGGTGGCCCTACATCTTGCTGTTATGATGAGAGATACTCAGAGGCATTTCTCTTGGTCAGTAGTAGCAACATTTTCTTTAAGAAAACTTTGAAGTGGTTTCAGGCAAGTTACTAGACATATTAAATATGACATGCCATCTGCTTCCCAATGCGATGTTTTGCATTGTGTAACTAAACCAATTTAAGAGCTGAAGTCTATTTGACATCTCATTAGTCTGTTTGGTAGCCTGATCACTTGTAGATGTTTTGAAGGAGAAGAAACATTCTTAACAATCTTGATCTTTTTTTTTTAATAAAGAAAACAATTAAAAATAATTAGTCACAGAACTGGTTTTCCTTCCTAAATATTTTCTTTCTTCCCATTTAGGAATGAAGCCATATGTTTCTCCTATGTCACCCTCTGTTTCTAGTAGAATGCAAATCTAGCCATCTTTAGTACCTTTTTTGGGGCATCACAGAGTTTTACACAGCTCTGGGACAGGGGGAGAATATATTGGGCTGCAGAACAAAAAGGTCCATCATCAGTGTCCAATATCACACAGTGATTTGCCAGGTCATTTGTTTGCTTGCTTAAGTTGATTGTACTCCTCAGGAAATGCGCGGTCACCTCAAGAGTAATTTATCCTGGCAGAGTAATACCAGTGTTTAAAAGTGGCAGGCACAATCCAAGCAGAAACAAAACAACTCATCCCAGTGCACTTAAAATTCAAAGTCTAGGTGCCAGCTTGGGTAATGCACCAGCTTCCTCAAGTTACAACAGCAGAAAGACTAGGACTGCAGCCAGCCAGCAAACGTGTCACATCGCCAAACAACAGAGCAGGTCAAACTCCAAATCAGAAGTAGCTGTTGGCATTTTCTCACTGTAGATGGGGATGTTCAGATTCACGTACCCACCATGAAAGCACATCAAGAAGTGGTTGTTGAGCACATCTACCTGTGTTGGCACATAAGGCAGATGTTGTACCAAGGAGAGAAGATCATCTTCCACCAATGGAAAGATGATGGAAAATGAAGTACATGTAGAGACACAACAAAATCACTTCATATATTCCAGCATCAGCCATAAGGAATAGCTCACAGAAGCACAACACTCCTTGCATCGTTTCCACAGGAAAAAGAAAGGAGATAAACATCAGGCAGTTTTGACCCGTGACATTTATGTCAGATACATTCGTACTCTGACATTGACAAGGGAATTCAGTGACAGAGACCAGAGCAGCCACCTCCAGCCACACTTGGAGCTCCCACCGCAGAGCTCTTCAGATGCGAGCCCTAGATGTTATAGCTTGAAGGTATTTGGGGTTCAGAGCAAAGACAAATGAACAAGATCTACAATTAGAAAAGAGTGACATTGTAGGGAAGGTCAGATCAGGTCACTCCCAGAGGATGTTGTTCCTGGAACCCACGCAGTTACGGTTCGCAACCTTTAGCAGCTCCCACAATGAAATACAACCACTCTTCTAACCCCTCTTGTTTTCGTGGTATTATTTTCTATCGCTCTGTACCAAGCAACTGTCAGCCCTTGTTGCTGCTGCCCTGGGCCCTTGTGCTTTCCTGTCACCTTTCCTTGTGCACACTGATTTTTTCAGCTTTGCCTAGACGGGAGTTTTGGAAGGCGCGATGAGTTCCATAGCCTGATCTAATCACCCCCTCCCAAAAACGAGTCAAAAAGAAGGAAAAAAAAGTTTTTTAAAAAGCAACATCTTTAGCTAAACATGCTGCTGCTCAGGAAAAGAGCTGGAAAGAGATGGGGGAATTTGCTAACTTTCACTCGACAGCGGAGCAGAGCTGCTTTCAATGTGCCATATTGACTTACCGCTGCTGGAGGCACAATAAAGGCAGGCCTGGGAGTCAATGCGAGCTCCTGCGGCTCTGTGTAAACTCCGCTTAAAATGTATTTCAAGGAACTTGATCTATTGACATGGCAACTGTGAAAACTTGAGGCCATTTGAAATTTAAATAGCATTTCCACCCCTCTCTAAATGCCAGCCGCAGGGTGGGCCCCACAGCCCTTGTGTGGAAAATGCTTTCACTGGAAGACATCTCCCCCAACAGAATGCCTCCAGACACAACTGCTCTCCTCAAAAGCAGCCAGCACAACTGATCGGGACCTCTTTTTGATGCAAATTCATATTATTCTGTTGAGGAACAGCAGGTGTTCAGCCGTGCTTCCCTTCGGAAAAATTAGAACCTTGCATTCTCTCCCCTCCTCCTCCTCGCACTTGGCTCCTGGTTGGACCCAGCCACTCTCACAGAACCCATACTTGGGTGGCTTCTGGACCTGGGCCGACCTAGGTGGAAATAGAGCTTTTAGAGCAGACAACAAAAGCTCCATGGTGAACGTCCACAGCAGACAACATCAGTACAATCATTGAGATCCAGCACGATGTGATTTTGGAGGGTTGCAGTATGAAGGAGTATCGTTGAACTAATTTGGTTTGATTCATGGAGTCGGGCAAGAATAGGCTCTACCAGCTTGGCCCTTGTCTGCATCGGTGCTAAGTAATCTGCTCCAGCTTTAGAAGGGGCCTTCAAGAAAATAAAATGAGCTATTGTTCAGTACCACAAGGTCATCGTGGTCTATGTGAAGGCCAGATGAAAGCTCCAGGAGGTGGCCAATGGACAGTGCTGTCGGGGAATCACACATGGCACCCAATGGGAAGGGCTATGTTAAGGTTGCATCCAAAGAATCATAGATTAGCCTGGGTTGAAAAGGACCACAATGATCATCCAGTTCCAGTCCCCCTGCTATGTGCAGGGTCACCAACCAGCAGGCTGCCCAGAGCCACATCCAGCCTGGCCTTGGACACCTTCAGGGATGGGGCATCCACAACCTCCTTGGGCAACCTGTTCCAGTGCATCACCACCCTCTGAGTGAAAAACTTCCTCCTGATATCTAAACTTCCCCTGTCTCAGTTTAAAACCATTCCCCCTTGTCCTATCAAAAAGGTATGGACAGGATCTAGCTCTCCCCATGGTGGGAATCATTAAAGCATGCAAGAAAAGGTTCTTGCCCTCCCTACTGCTTTGCACTGCCAACCTGTAATTTGCAATTTCATTTGAGAAAAATAACAGAAAAGGACAGCACTATAGACAAGAAGAGAAATCCAAAACAAGGCATGCAGATAATGCGATTTTACATAAGCACCATCTAAAATTCATGGGGCTCAGCAAGTCAGTGCCCCCAGCCTCATGTTGGAACCATTTCTCCAGAATTCCCCATGTGATCTATTTCAGCAAACCCAAAGGGCTTTTCTCTTAGCATGTGTGAATACCAGCTCCCTTGGGGAACAGGGGAGTCTTAAAGAACAATTTGGAGGAAGAGAAAGCAGCTTCACAGATTCATTTAAGAAGCACGTTGAGAGAACAGCCCAGGAGGTGAACAGAAGAGCCCGACAAAGGGATGGTGAAGGCCAGCATCACACGAGCAGTGAGGCAAAGCACCCTGTGACCTCAGCAACCGGGCATAGAGCCACAGAAAATCTTTAATGACAAGGAAAAGGAGATTAAAGAAGGATGGCGTAGTGTTAGGGGTGAAGGAAACAGGGGCTGCAGGAGGGATGCAAAAGGCTGTGGAGAGGCCAAAGGGGTAAATGCCAAGAGCTGCAACATAGGGAAGCATGCAGCATCACTGCAACTTGCCTTTAAAAAAAAAAAAGCAACAATAAAATAAAATAATAAAAAAGGCTATAAATCTAATGTTTGATGTGTCTTTCACTCAAGCCTCAACTGAAAGCTGCTATTTGCTGTTGAAAGCACATATTAGAAAGCCAACAGTACCAACATTTCATCCGAACACATTTAAAACATTTGAAGCTGTCGTTACAGTCCTTTTCACTAATAAAAAGGCGAGAGGGAAGAGTGATAGGTTGAAGCAGTTTTATTTCTGCTCTTCAGAGTCAAAACAAACATCATGAAACTTGTGGGAACATTAGTCCAATTTAAGCCTTCGATTACTAATTTGAGACACGTTTATTTAAGCCTACTTTAAGAAAGGCATCTGAAGTTATAAAATCACAAGACATTTCCAGTGATTTTGTCAGTTTTTATTGCCAATAATGATTACTGTCTTTATTACGGGCTCCAGGTAGGACTCTATTATACTGGACTCTTTATAAAATACAATCTGTAGCATTAAAAGTCTACCTGGCTGCCTTACAGCAGCTGGTTGACACAAAGAGGAATAGCTAATAAAGAACCGAAAGGAGGTTTGAAAGTCTTCTATTTTCTTTTAAAGAATATTTTAATCAAACAGACCATTACTCAGTCTCATTGCTATATCTGCAATGCTAAAAAATACACACGTAGGCTGAGCGTGCCACATTAAGTTAGATTTTCTCTCTTTTCTCATCTACAGAAAGCTCAGCAGGTCTGCGTGGAGCAGTTTGGTGTAGGTATGCAACCAGAGCTCACAGAAGCAGTCCCAATATTTTAGCAGAGATTAATTTTGTAGATGGACACAGCCGTAAAGCAAAGATGGGCAATATGCTAATGCAAACCAACTTGTTTAAAACTACTTTTAAGCAAGCCCCTCAGTATCAAGCTTTTAGCTCCATGGGATCAATGCTCAAATCCTTCACTTGGTACTGCATGCTCTCACTGCAGCAGCAGAAGGCACTCTGAAACAGCAGGGCACTTCTTAAGTGAGGAAAAAAAGGCAGAAAACCACTAAAAATGTCTCTTGAGGAAATGCAAAGGGTTTTGCTGCTGATATTCTTCAAGACAAATGGGTGCACAGTGTTCCCCACCTGCTCTGCTAGGACTGCCGTGAGCAGCATGTATTGAAATAATACAGAAAGAAACTCAGGTTGCTGGGAAGAAATATGGGATATAAATGTAGTACTAAAACTGGAAATTTTATAATAAAAGATGGACAAGAAATACTTGTGTACCCCAACCATTTCGTATACCTGCCCAAATATCCTCTGTTAATCTAAAACTTTGAAAGAGACGCTGAATCAAGGTTGATGTCAAAGCACAACGCTTGACATTTGTTTTCCAAAAATTAGTTATTGGCAGCATCTAAAACACACTGTGCCACCCCAGCTAATAGCTCTAGCAAGAATTACAATCAGGGAATTCACTTTTAGCTGCTCAGATCAAGTACAACAAGCATGTGTTTGTCAGCCACACCACGGCTTGAGCTCGCAGCATTCCTGACATCCGATTATGTTTCATTCTGCCTTTGGCAGAAGTTGGGAGTTTCCTTCTTGAAGTTGTATAATAGATACTTTTGATTCGTAATTGAATGAAAGATTATGATCAACCTTGGGATGTTCGCTCGCTGATGGAATAAAGCCACTAAGTCCACTATAAATATTTATAATTTTTTTCCACATTTGTTAGTGTAATTAAAGGGAAGGAAATTCAATGCAACAGTTGGGGGAGGGAGGGAAGTAAAACCTGTTATTTACAGTGTCCTTTAAAATTAAATGTATAGGCATTAATTGCTTATTATACACACTGTTATTCAACCAGCAACACGCAGAAAGCCGAGCCAAGGAGAAGAGCCTACAGCTTACAAACACCCTTCAATAATGCGTCCTGACGGGTCATTCAGACAAGACAAGGCACAGAGCATCGTGTTCATTTCCACCAGCAGACGCTACAAGATGCTGCAGCAGCAGCTCAGTATTATTTTACAGCACCGTGTGAATGACTGCGCAGCGTTAGCTGCTACCAGCCCCATTTAGGAGCATTTTATACTGCTCCAAGACAAATGCAATTGGCCCTGTTATCACTACATATAAATCACCCACGAGTCCCTGGCAGAAACGCAAGGGCACGTAGTGGGGATGGAAATGCTGGCTCCAACCTAGCTGCTCGTGTTGGAGAACTAACCCGGTAACCAACTTCACAAAGGCAGACAACAGCCTTGCCTCCTGCTGAGAAATTCCCAGTTTACACTGCAGATTCAGGAGAGGAACACTCATTTTCAAAAAGACTGAGTATTTTGGCTTAAGGCTTTTAATGCTCATCTCCAAAAAGAAGAATGGGCATTAAAAGAACAAGGTGAAAGAGTTTCAAACTAAAAGAGAGGAGATTTAGGTTGGATAAAAGGAAGGAGGTTTTTACAGTAAGGGCAGTGAGGCACTGGTACAGGCTGCCCAGAGAGGCTGTGGGTGCCCATCCCTGGAGACACTCAAGGTCAGGTTGGACAGGGCTATGAGCACCTGGTGGTGCCCCTGTTTACTGCAGGGGAGTTGGACCAAATGATCTTTAAGAGACCCTTCCAACTCAAACGATCCTATGATTTTATTCCATTTCTGTCACCTATTCCTTCTTCCTTTAAATAATATATGCTTCTGTTAAAAAGGGCAGTGCTTTATTTTTAGACCATCCTATAAGATATGAGAAGGCATCTGCTAGTCTTTAATTCTGATACTGGTAAGCTCTGAGGGCCTGGAACAGTGGGTGCAAGCAGAAGCTGGTCCCAGTATACCCAGAAAGATTTGCATGCTTAGAGAAAGCGCCGAAAACATGCCCAGCTTTCTTCGACTGCCTGAAATGTGCTGCCAGAAAAGCGAGGAGAGGATGAAACAAAACAAAAACACTGAAGTGCTATTGCCTGGAAACCACTTTAATGAAAGTCGCTGCAGAATATGACAAGATACCTAACCTGTGCTGACAGAGGAAACAGGGAAATGAAATCCACACAGCCACTTTTACGTGTCCTCCGCTATAAAAATAGCTGGATAATAACCATTTCACAGCTGAATATGTTTGAAGGATCTGACACCTCTCTGAGTGTAAAGACTGTGTGAGTGTGGGGAGAAGCCCTTCTGGAAGCACCAGCTTTGAGGCAGGAAGATCCTTCCCCACTGCTGCTGTAAAGGACAAAGAACTTACTGGAATTAAGGGACGTCTCAGTCCCTTTTCAATAAAACACTCCTTCTTCCTATTTGCTTTGTAACAAATAGGCTTCAAATTTGCTTTCTTTCTTTCCAACACAGGAATGTGATATGTTTCTTCTAAAGGATGCTGATTTTTAGGAGGCACCACGCTCGCTGCCCAGCCTCCATCAGCTCTTTGCCTGGGAATGATTAGGAACCCACTACCATCTCTCTAATTTCTCTCGACTCCATTCCTCTGCAAAAAGGAGTTTCTCCTTTTGGCGCTGAAACTGAACTCCCGTCCAGGGATTTGATAAGCAGTGCTGAGTTAGGCTGATAAAACCCTGACTCCAGCCGCCAGCACGGGGCAGACAGACGGCAGGATCACATCAAGAACAACAAACGTGGAAAAGGTCAGCCCTCCAACCTTTTCCCATTAAGCCCCTCCTAGAGCCCAGCATCGTTTGCTTGGTGGATATAGCAGCACCCCCAAAACCACGTCAGTGATAGACAGGCTTTAAAGTCCATTATTGAACCTAAAACAGTAAATGCCACATCAGATGTGGCAGCATGTGCTGGGGGATATTTTGCTCAGATCAAACCAAACATGTTTTAAAACTGCCCCATTAGATAGTTGTGTCTGCCTAGCACTTCAAACCTCTCCACTGCCTACCTGAAAGCAGTGTTCTGCGGTGCAAAATGTCCCTTGTTTGCATCAGACACAAGCAGTGAGAAGCTAACCAGGACAACAGCATCTCTAGAAAGCCCAGTGACAAGCAGGCAAAATGGAAAAAACAAGCATAGACCTGGAATGACTACTCTCCAGCTCAACATTTTAATTTAACCCTGCTGCACAGTGACACAGCCAAGCTGCCTTTAGACTTATATCCTAATCCCACTTTTGTTCCCTTCAGAGTCATCCACTGTTTTTACAATGAAATCTCAGTTCTGTGGTCCCACAGTTTATGGGGAAGGCTGTCACTCTGCTCTTGTTCCACCAGAGCCACTAAGTGGTCCAGGCAGATGCTAGCACTTGAGCCCAGCAAAACCCTATTGCTGAGCATCAGACCCCATTTACTGGAGGATTTTGCAGGTATCACTGCAGTGCAGTGCTTCTTCCAAGAGGCTACAACCACATGCTGCACTTTCAGTTAAAGAAAGAAGCCAATTTTTCCTCTTTTTTTCTGGCAACACCCAGTACACATACAGTACTCTCTGTGGTCAGCTCAAGCTGGAGTCCAGCTAAGCAGCCTAACTCCAATGCCACTGAACTGAACAGGGGTAGGACCAGATGAACCCAGAGGCCCTAACAACCTCACTTTATGAAGCTTTGAAAAGCCATTTTGCAAATCTAGAAGACACCATGACAGCATTCTCCACATGGCCATGCAGTGGCACAGGCTGCCCAAGGAAGTGGTGGAATCGCCGACCCTGGAGGTGTTCCAGAACTGTGGAAATGTGGCATTGAGGGACACTGTCAGTGGGATGGGTTGGGGTTGGACTTGGTGAGCTTAAAGGCCTTTTCCAACCTTAATGATTCTATGATTCACAGGCTGCATAGAAACCAAGGGGCACCTGGCCCCACATCACTGCAAGAAAGCCAGAGTTGGGGGCAATAGGAGTGGAAACGCTCAGTGGGAGCATCTGCACTGCCACAACTGAAACATAAACCTGGATAAGGACCAGCAAGAAGCCAGGCCGCCCTGAGGCTGCTTGGCAGAGGGCACCAGTTGAAAGCCCCATTTGCTGCTCAGGGTGTGGCTTCTCTATGATTTTCCCCCAGCCAGAGATGGAGAAGCAACAGAACAGCTGCAGCAGAGAGGAGATGGATACATTTTTTCTTCCCCTTTTGGTCCAGTTCCCTATCACAGTGTAAGTAATCTCTGCTCTCATCATTAAGAATGCTTGCAATGACTGCAGAACAGAAACCTGCTTTTCTCCATCAAGTCCCCCCCTCCCCTCCTGTCTTGGGCTAACATCTATTTTAAGCTTTCATTTCCCGGCCGGAGTTTTCAGCTTTTGTGTTTTTTAATTGAACCTCGCTGTACTACACACAAGCCTTCCACGTAATGAAGTAAACAGCACCACAATGCATTCCTCAACACTAGCTGAACTGCTAAATAGCTGCTTGTAGTTGGAGGCTGGAGCAGCTGGGTGTTGGATTACAAACGAAAAACAAATGCCAAGGCATGGCCATAGTATGTGCAATACATTGATGACCTAGAGCACCAAGCTCTCCACGCTTAAATAACTCCTCTGAAAGCAGGCCGCCCATTCAGAATGTTGTACAGCTAAGAGAAGAGAGCTTGGTTTGTGCTTGCGAGGCACATTTTAAAAATGCACGAGAAAGTTGTTGCATGATTTTTGCACAAGCAGAAATTACACTGGAGGGGTTGGGGGGGGGGAAGGGGAGGATTTATGCTGCCAGGGCAGAATTTCACGCTTATGAACTGCTTCCAAGGGGTCCCACCCACTGGAGCCAGGCACAGTGCAGGCAGGGGGAGGATTTCCAAGGCCACTTGAGCCCCCCCCCCCCCAATCCTCTGTTTCTAAGTCTACAGGACAGCAATGCTTTTCTGGGTATGCAGAGTACGCAACCGAGAGCTGCAATCAAAGGGTATGCATGGCACTTCCAGCACTGTATCAGCCTAACACAATCTGGAGCACACCTAGTAGAACCAGCTATGTAGTTCCCCAGGTGTTTTCAGGTTTCAGACAAAGTATGCAGGGTCTCTGACCTTGCATGCAGTGGGAAGAAATAGGTGTTTTCTCTCAACCTGTAACTGGAACCAAGTTAAAGCAGCTAGCAAGTAAAATCTGCCCCAGACCTGTATTTTTTTCCATAAGGTAACAACTGCACAATGGCTATAAACCAGTCATAGCAGGGAAGTTCTCATCCACAGTTATGTGAAGTCCCAGGAGGCACCTAACCACATCCTCGTGAACATCACTGGTGTCTCATCTTCAGGAACATTTCTAGAAGAGGAGGATGTGGGAACCTGTCTCACTGCAACATGTCTGTTCAGCTGCACAGCCATGGTTCCCACTTTCTTTGCCTTCTCTAAAATCCCAGCATGGCCCAAAAAAGCTGTTGTCTAAAGCCACCTACTGCCAGACCAAAAGCAACATCTCAACAATTCATCCTGGTGCTGCAGTGTTAGCTGCAGAAGGTTACACTGCGCAATGATCTCCCTGCAGCAAGAAATGAATGGCCAACACTCCCAAAGTATCACGCTTTCACTAGCAAGTGTTGAAGGCAAAGGATGCGTTTGGCAGGCTGCAAGGAGCTGGAAGTAGCAGCTTCTCCTGGACACGATGAAGGTTTTACAGAGGAAGAGAGACCAAGGACCCACCTGCTGTTCCCCACTCATGGAGAGCTCTCTGGGGAGAAGACATGCCTTTTCCCAGCTAGAGGACGCAGTGGTTTAAACTTCAGGAATGAAACATTGCTCTTACTGGTAGAACCAGTATCTCATAATAGAGCTTGAGCCTTCCTCGCAGCAACACTGCCCCTGGCTCTCAGCAACTGCTGGCTTCGGATCATGGAAGGTGTGACACAACTCAATCTTAATTCCTTTTTGCTTTCTTTTTGTTGTTGTTGGGGTTGTTTTTTGTTGTTCTTGTTTTTGTTGTTTCCTTTGGGGGAAGGCAGGATTTTGTTTTGTTTAATTTTGTTTTAAATACTGGCTTCAGTGCAAAGCAGGAATGTCTCAATACGCAAAGACTAACTCAAGTTGTTCCTAGAGAGCAACTTATTCCATGTCTTGGCAGTGGGTAAGATGCAACCAGAAGTATCCCACCAGCTCCGCTCACCTCATCATCACTTGGTTGCACAAAATTGCAGACAAGTGAATACATCTCAGGCAGGATACATGACGACCTAATTTTTTAGTGGTTGGCAACCCTGTCCATGGCAGGAGGGCTGGAACTGGATGATCGCTGAGGTCCCTTCCAACCCAAGCCATTCTGTGATTCTACGACTGCAGACAAAAAGCTAGTGCAGCACAAAAAGCTAATGCAGGAAAAAAGGAAAAACAACACTCCATCTGTGTTTGCCTTATCAGAAAACATAGGGATTAAAAGGTGAGCCAAACTTGAAAGAAGACCATTTAAGAAGGGAGTCAAAAAGGACACGTAGTTTACAAATCAGAGTTTGGCTGAAAAACAATTCTAAAACCACCATCTGCTCTGTACTTGGTCCTGACCCACACAGTTGATCTCCACTGCTTGGGCAGGGAAGGCTCTGAACAGTTCATCATCATCTGTGCATAATGATTAAAGAGTGCCCAACATACACTCTTGGGAAGGCAGAACATTTTAAGAAGCTGGATAGGGCCCAGGAGCATCAGACTGAGACAGACATGGAGAAACCTCTAGAGGAAACAGAAACCTGCCAGCCTGGATGAAGACCAGCACAAGTTACCTGTCCCCAATGAAGCCCTTCTCCCCAGTTCCAACCCCATCTGATTTATCTCAGTTACTGTAAACTTGTCCCTTTTTCACTCTCCTGCTGGGCCAGTCATTGAGCACAGCAAAGTCAACTCACAAAGCAGGGAGGACAACTGCAAGGAGAACTCCAGAAGTGCTTCCAAGCCAATCTACTCATTGGAGGTAGAGCAGCTCGTTCATTCTGTAATGACAGTTAGAGAGGTTGGTAACACTGCTTTTAAAAAGGAGGAAAAGTCTGGATGAATTTTAAGAATGCAAATGCATACAGAATAAAAGCAAGTTTGGTTCAGCTATGATTTCTAATTAAAGGGCATTCTAAAACATGACCCTGTCAGGACAACAGTAGCTTTTGCACACGGGGATTTTAACCCAACGCAACTCCTTGTAGGAAGGAAAACTCAAAAAGCCCCACCAGCAGCACAGGTTCCCCACAGGATGTGGAAGGGAGAAGGCAGCAGCCACCTCCCAAGCCAGTTTCTGAGGTGGGCAGGAGTAACTCTCACCCTGGTGCAAGGTCAATGGAAGCAGACATAGGTGAACAGTGGAAGTCTTTCCCATAGAGTAAAAATAGCCTTGTTTTACAAAGCTGTCATCCACCCTCAAGATTAAGATGTCGCAAGAAGAATGTGGCAACCCAGAACTAGTCCTTTCCATACAGAACCTCCTCTTTTCAAAGCAGCAAAACGTCAGGTAACATCAGGTCAGCCTCAAATGGGATTTCTCTTTCCCTGCTCTGACTGCGAGCCACTTACCCGGCTTACCTCAAAGGACACGCAGCACAGATCAGCTGAGGTGAGGTCTGACAGGACAAAGCCTATACCATTCCCTTCCCAGGCAACAGATCTGTACATACACACCCTGACCTTTCTGTTCTGCAAAAAGATGATTTTTTACTTGAAAAGGAGGGAGGGAAAGTTGAAGGCTGCTTGGGGAGGAAAATAGCTGTTACTGGGTTTTTGAGCAACATCTCCATTACAGAGACCTTCCCCACACCTGGTTTTTGTCTTTTTCTTGGCCGACTCAGAGGCAGGATTTCCAAAGTTTGCACTTCCAGTGACAAATGAGGGAATTAGCTCATCAAACATTTTCAGGGTCAGCGTAAGTCCAACTTGCAGTCCTGGCTAGAAGCCATCAGAGCTCATGATGGTAGTGAGCCCCATGTCTTTATGGCTGCAGATGGAAATAGTAAAAATAATTTAGATAGCTGCTTCTCATGCTAAGATACCAGCCTAAGACATCTAAACACCTTTAAAGATAACTTCTCCTCGTGCTTTTCTGACCCAGGGATTCTCATAGAGTGCTTGGGGATCCAGCAGGCTGTCAGTACCCCACAGCAAGTGTAAGTTTCCCACTACGTGTCTGACCAAAGATATGAATTTATCCATGAAAACATCAAAGGGGGAATCAATGTCCTGGAACTTTCCTCCATTACAGTATAATAACACCTAAATTCCTCCCAGCTTTGGCCTTGTTGCATCAAATTTATCTCCCACAGAGCCTGTACACTAAAATCTGCAAGAACTTCTGTAACGGGTCCCTGAGTGCTCAGCAAAGGGCTATCCATGCCACCAGCCTTCCTGCTTCTCTGTACACCCAACAGTTGGCTTGCTTGTCCAACCAAAATGCAATGTGCTTTTAAGAGATTTAACAGATGGGCAAACAAACTTGGAGGAGATGCAGCTATCAAAAGCAGTAAGTTGCGTGATGATACCAAGATCCGGAGGCAGAATTGGTACAGAAACAAAAAAGCAAGGGAAGTGGTGAAAGGAAACATCAACAGGCTGCCTTGTCTCTCTTCCTGCAAACCTTTCGACTACTCCACTCTTTCCTCTGCAAATCAAGCTGATGTTTGGAATTCCTAATGGCCCCCTTCCTCTCTCCCCCTGGGAACCCACAAAGAGGGCAATTAAGCAAAACGAAAACAAAACAAGAATGCTATTTATTTATTATTTAAGAACCTTTGTATGCTACTAAACTGCAGTTTCATTATAAACATTCACTTGCTGCCACTCCGCCAACTTTGGCAGCAGAAAGGAACTGCTCTTTTCCCCTTTCAGATTCCTATCTGGTAGAGAAATGCAAAAAAGTCAGGTAAACATCTATTTCCAGGCTATGACTTTCTTTTTTTGAAACATCATTTAAAAATAAAACCAGAAACATTACTTTCATGACACTGATTGCAACACTTTGAGCCCACAAGGCCTCAGTAAATACATATATATATATATATTTTTTTTTTTAAGATGAAACCTGCAAGAAAAGATAATACTTGAGACTTTTATAGGGCTTTGTAAACATAACACAAAAGTTCAAGTGGAAAAGACAGAGTGATTATTTCCCTTATTTTCCAAAGATAGAACAGAAGAGAGGAAAAGAGATGCCTTAACATTTCATTAAGAGGAGATTTCCTTGGGAGACCTCTCTGAGAAGCTCCCATTAACTCACTCCTCCAACTTCTCTGAAGCGACATCAACAACAATAATTTAATTTGCAGCCTGGATAAAAGGCACTTCCAAAGACACGAAGGTAAGAGAGAACGTTGGTAGGGCACCGCTAGCTTAATTCGGTGCAGTTACCTTCTGCCTGCTTGTGGTTTAACTCCTGATAGCTCATCCTCCCCAAAACAGCAAACTGCTGTGGATAACCGTGTGCCAGAAGCCACCGAGGAAGAGCAGGGAAGAATCAGTGTGTCTGTATGTGTGAGCAGGTCCTGCAACGTCTGTAAATTGCAGATGAAATGCATGTGATCACAGCAGGCAATGCCCAGACTGTGCAAAAACGTGTCAAGGTGGCTGGGGGAGCTGCCTCAGGGACATAGATGCTCCAGCCCCTCAGGGTTGGTAAAGCTCCTTTCCAGGGCCCTTTGAACATTAGGAGCAGCAGAAGAAATATGCACAAAGAATTGCAAGCATCCACCTCCAGACAGCCATTCAGGAGTAAGATAAATAAAAAGCCTTCAGCACGCGTATTCTTAGGGACTCCCAGCTAACAGCAAGACATTTGTCACTAAGACTCCAAGGAGCAGGCTCAGAGAGGACCTCCCCTCCATGGAGACAAGGAGGAGAGGCTCACCTGTTTGAAAAGCTCCTCTAAGTCCTGAGGAGCAACAAGTGTGCGTGCATCGTGGGCAGGGTGAAGGAGCTGAGTTCATTGTACAAGCAGAGGGACAAATATAACCATCACTGCACGACAACTGGACTCTCGTGATGGAGAAGCTGTGAGAGGGTCCCCACCTGCAGCACCCATCACCTCCCCTAACAGGCAGGAGGACAGACCCATTGTCAAAGGTCCTCGAGCAACAGTTGTTACAGCTGTCATTTCTACTGGACTGACTTCAGGCTATCCTACACTGCAAAATGGAGATAAACATCTGCAGAGATATGTAATCTGTAAAGGAGCCTGGATCTCCTAGCTCTGCTTCTGCTGACAAGCTGAGCAGCGCTGCCCATAAAAACAGCCTGACACGTTCCCAACACACAGAAATAAAAAAAAACAAACCACCAGGCTCACCTGCTTTTGTTCTGACAAGTGAGAAAATGTTTACTGAGGTCAGAACAGAAAATTTCTTCCAAAGACAGAGGAAGGTGGAGAGAGCACATCCAAAAAGAAGTAATAAAAAAAACAAAAACCAACAGACAAGTTGCATGAGAAATGTTAAAAGAAAAAGGTTAATTAAATTAAAAATAAACACAACCCAAGCCCATCCATCTTTCACTTGTTAGTGGCTGCATTTGCCATTAGGAAAAACCTGCTGCAAACCCCCCCCCCCCATAAGCAGTGCTCAAACTGGACACATGGAGGAGGTGACCAACACGAGGTACAGAGTCCCATGTTGTGTAGGTTCTGATCCTACAGAAGAACTACAAACTCCACCCAGCACTGCCTTATTTGCAGGTATTTTTCTGGCAGAAAATAGGGATGACGACTGGCAATATCTCATGGCTCAGGGACATCAACTATGTTCTTTCAGGGAAACCATGCCCTTCATGGAAAGCCCCAAAGGGACCAAAGCTGTTCATAATCACCATCCTTCAAGCAGCATTTTAACCCACAGCAATAAAAAGCTGCTAGCAACTGGGCTGCACCCCCCACAAAAAAAAAAAAGGCAAAACCAAACAAAATCTGTTTGAAGAAAGCATGAAAGAACAATCTTGATGTATTGCTGTGTCCAGCTGACAGCAGCTGGCCTGTCCCTCAAGACAGAATCACAGAATTGCTCGGGTTGGAAAAGACCTTAAAGATCATTAAGTCCAACCACAACCTAGCCATACTACCCTAACAACCCTCTGTTAAATCCTGTCCCTGAGCACCGCACCCAAACAGTTTTTAAACACATCCAGGGACGGTGACTCAACCTTCAGATGTGGTGGTACCAGCTCCTGCCCTTCTCTTCCTTCACAGGGAGTTTTGTCTGCTACAAACCCATCTCGCAGGATATTTAGAAAAGATGTAAAATGTTAACCTTCCATCTCAAGAACAATTCTAGCCAGCCCTCAAGCAACAGGAAAAGGCAAAAAGCACAAAAACGCCACCAACGCGCATTCTCACACCTGAAACCTCAAAAGCAAACAAACACAGGCCACGTAAATTGGCTGCAGTTGCCAATATCTAAAGCCACGTCGGCACGTTTTAGCAGGAGGGAGGGAGGGAGCAGGACAATAAACTCATCGTTTTTAACACTGACAATAATCTTCTGCTCAGACCCGTACATCCAACACAGCAGCGGGATGGGAAGGAGCAGCAGTATTTCATGCTCCCAGACCCACGGTCTCCATCTATAATCAGCTCTCCAGTACCACCATGTGCTTCAGAAGAAGACCCAAGGAGATTTATAGGAGGCTGCTCCTGGATTACAAGTCCCCAAGGAAATTTTCCTCCCAACACCCACGTGTCAGAGGTAGATTTATGCCCAACATATAATAGACTCTATTCCTCAGAGACAACTCCTTGTCTTCAACCCTGCTACCATTGCTGAAACTGAAGGTTCCGTTTGTTTTAACAGTTGTGGAGTTTATAAATACTGAAAGCAGCACTCAATTTAGGCTGGAGAAAGTTAAACTAGCTCAGACCAATAGGACACCAAGTGGTAAAGGACAGTAATGAGATGACGGTTCATAAACTAAAGCTTGCATTAAAAACACGCAGCCTGAGAAAGCTCTCCTGTTCTGAGCAGAAATTTTTGCTTCTCCTGAATACTGGGAGAGCAAATTTTTGTCTGAACCAGCAAAGCCTGGGAGAGCTCCTGTGGAGCAGCACACGGATCTGCTCCACAAAGTGGGGAAGCACCAGGCAGAGGGCTGTAAATGAGACGGGACACAAAATATTTCAACCACCACTCAACGCTTTGGGATGCATCCACATGGCAAGGAGCTGCTAAGGGTGGTGTGAGCATGAGGTCAGGAGCCCCCAGTTTGGGAAAAAGGATTCCTGAAAAGGAGATGCTGATGCCACACACACCCAGGCAACCTTTCTTTATTCGTAAGCACAACACAGTCTCTTCTCCAGGTGATGGTATTTTTACCTTTAAAAAAAAAAACTAGATGATCTTTAAGGTCCCTTCCAACCCAAACCATTCTGTGATCCTATAAAACATTGTGTAACCCACTGCAAAAGCAGGAGCTTGTCACAGAAGAACCTGAGCTGCAAGTGAAGCTGTCTACATGGAGAATTATTAAAACAATAACAAGTGTAGGCATTTACCTCCCAAATGCTAACATACAGTGGGAAAGTTGAGTTGATCCAGAGGGAACAAATCCCTCCTTTAGGCCATCAGACCATAGACTTCAGCTCACCCAAGCACCACCAAGTGAGCATCACTCCCACAGAGCACATCTCTGCTGCGATCCCATCCATGCAGGCAGAAAACAGCACATCCCACATACCCCACTGATATGGTACTCTGGGATCACTGTCCTCAGGATGTCTGGCAGTGAAATTGGCAGAAAAGCAGTTCATTACAGGGATGATCCAAAGTGCTGGTTCTGCTTCTGCAAGTTTCTATCCCCACGTGAAATGTCTTAAGGACGTTCACTTCCACAGCATCACACACCCAAATAGAGGGGAAAAGGAACCAAGATCTAGTCTCCAGAACTCTGCAAATGAAGCTCTGCCAAAGCATGAGTTTAACTTTTATAGCTGTGCAAAATCAGATCAAACTGTCCATTAAGTGAGGAAGATCAATTTATCTATCCAACTAGAAAAATATCTACTGGTTAAAGAAACAGTGGCCAAACTAAGAGGTTTGAAGCTCTGGCTGTGTTTTACAATGCAGAACTCAGAGCCACAACAACACGTCCAGGGGAGCACCAATATGTGCACTAATGAAAACAAGATCCAGAATACAAAAAAGGGACAAAAGCACACAAGCCCCTTTCCCTCGCAGTTCTGCCCTATGACCACATGCCTCCGCAACAGAGTTCTGTTTGATTTTTTCTCCCCCCCCCCCCCAAATCAAACCGTTCAGGTTTTTTTTGTTTTGTTTCTTTTTACATTACATTTTAGTTCCATGAAGTTTTGCGTATTTGTGGGGTTTTTATTTGTTTTTTTTTCCTCAACAGTGCAACCAGAACAGCCACCTCTGAGGTCTTCTCAGCAAAAGAGTTGGCCGAATCAACTCTATACAAGGGTAGATAAAAGCAGGATAAGGGAAAATGGTTTTAAGTTGAGAAGATTTAGGTTGGATGTCAGGGGGAAGTTATTTATAGAGAGAGTGGTGAGGTGCTGGAACAGCTGCCCAGAGAGGCTGTGGATGCCCCATCCCTGGAGGTGTTCAAGGCCAGGTTGGATGGGGCCCTGGGCAGCCTGGTCTAGCATTAGAAATGGAGGTTGGTGGCCCTGCATGTGGCAGGGAGTGGGAGCTTCATGATCCTTGAGGTCCCTTTCAATCCAAATCATTCTAAGATTCTATGAATGCCCCAGCTCTAAAACCCACAGCCACAAATGGGAACATTCTCCACAAAAAGCATTGCACAGGGGAGGCATCGGCAACGAATCCCATCTTCAGACCCTTCCCCTCTGCAGAATTCATGGATGAGAAGAAAGGAAAGTTCTGACAGAAATTCACATACAGTCATATGTTTAAGAGAGCTAAGCACAAAGATTGATTAGAGTGTTCCGCTGCTTTAATAAAGAGCCTAATGATGTCCAAATTACAGCGGAGCTCAATTGTGTAACCAAGGAGCCAAGATTTCATCCCTGATAAGGACATGGATTTCTATCTCGCAGGAGAAGCCTGCAGTTCACTAACAAAGATGACCTTTTATATTATACCCTTCAAGGCCACAATTAGCCAGAGAAATACTGTACTAACTTGGCAACATGAGTTTTTGTACACTGTGCTAATTTTTAGCAGAATCTTGCCAAGACCATTACCGTTTCCTAACAAGGAAAAAAAAAAAAAACCTCCAAATACAAAACCCACTGCTCTCCAGACCCAAATTACTTTCCACAACTCAATGCAGTTTTAATTAAGATGATTCAATTACAGCAAAAATGATTAAGATGATATCCCGCAGCAAACCACTAAAGGTATAACACCTTAATCCAGAGGAAACTGGCATACACATATCCACAATAAAGTATTCATGAAAAGCTCGAATTTTACACATGAACCAATTTTACATCACTCAAACAATACCTTGGGAGATATTTGTCAAGAGGAAAAAAACAGTGACATCCATCAACAGAGCACGGTTTTTCTTAGACTACACAGAAAGAAATCTACACAGAAAAATTGAAAAGGCTACAATTACTTTGACAATGTTTCTACAGCTCAAAGGAATTTGGGGGTTGAAATAAATGGTTTCCTTCTCCTTCCGAGGGCTCCCAAAATCAATTTTATATATAATTCTTTTTTTTTTTTTCTTTCCCTTTTTTATTTTAAACAGAAGTCAGATCAGAAATACATGTGAAATCAGGTCGCTGCAATAATCACGTACATGGTACATTTCCACTCTTGCCTATTAACGACGAGGTTTAAATGAATGAGGAAAATCTCAGATCCATATTTCACCAGTGGAAATTATTAATATAAACATAGCGCCGTTCAGCTTTAAACCTCGCAGTCCTACTGGGCCTCTTCTCCTTCAGAGAAGGGTAAGAGGCACGGAATTACCAGGCAGGGCTCACAAGGCAGCTGTGCTGAGGGACGTACGCGTTCAGCAGGCAGCACTGGTGGATGGTTGGACTAGATTATCTTAGAGATCTTTTCCAACCTTAATGGTTCTGCTCTGTTCTAGATGTGGGAAGCAGTCCACTATACTTCACCTATGGGATTTCTTTGGGGGGGGCTGCTGGCTTATTCACACTAGCTGCTAGCTCTCATAATGGACAGCGATGGGGAGATAACATTAAAAAATAAAGGGGAAGGAACAAAAGCAATCTGCACGAGATGCTGAACACTAAATATACAAAGTAGGAAGGCACTAAGAGCCCAACAAAGTTACACAGGGGCTTGAGAGCTCAGAACACAAAAAAGCTCAAGTGTTCTTTAAGGACAAGTGCATTAGCAACACTTGGAGGTTGTTATTATTATTATTTTTTTTTTTTAAAGATAACTCTGGCTGCCCAGTTAAGTGCTGGCTTCCTCCCAGTAGTAATTAGCCAGAGCCAGTCCAGGTGAGAGGTTAACTTTGTATTTTTCTTTAATAGACGGAGAGAAGTCTAAATGGAGAAAGATAAAATTCCACCATAATCCTCCACCACGGCTGCTATGAAATAACTCTTTTGTTTAATTATTATGAGCTGGATGGGCAAACATTGGATCCCGATGGACAGAGAACAGCTGTTACTATAACAGAAAGACATTCATCTTCCCTTCCCAGGACCCTGAAACTCGACCAACAATGCCTGTAAAACGACTCTCGCCTCCCTCCCGGTTTTCAACCGCCTTTCAGATCCAGGCCTATTTTTAGCTGACTTTATCTCATCGCACCACACTTCAAAGTTTTGCACGTTGGCTCTTTCGAAATCATTTCCATGCACAAAAAGGGTCAGGCAATAACCAGCCCACTCTCCTGCGAGTTTCTTCTTTCATCAGCATCCACGTTGGAGGAGCCTACATGTGGGGAGATGTAGCCTACAGCCAGATGGCAGGATGTACTGGCATCCAACTTACCTACCAAGGTAGGAGTGGTCTCATTTAGCTCCAGGGTGTATGGTTACCTTTGAAGGCCTTCTTGTAGCTGTTATTTACAGAATAAATAATCAATCCATACAGGATTGCGTGGGAAAGGAAACTCTATTGCCAATCAAAAAAAGGTTTCTCACGTTTGTTTCTAGCAGTGTCTACCTCCATCTCATTACACAACAGCAGAAGCTATCTATGGAAAATTATCTACTGCCATAAAAATTATCTATAAAGGAATCCCCCCAGCTATTTCAGGTACAGTGCAAATGTTAAAAGGCCCCAGAGGAAGGGACACACGGGGATAAACTCCCCACTGATGCTAGAGGGCACAGTGCCAGGCAGCCAATGGTAGAGTTGGTGGAAGCATTTATTTCTATCTTAATTCTTTTTTGATGCCTATCACCTCCCCACAAAGGGGGATGGATCTTTGTGCCACCTGTTTTGGCCAGGAGGGGAACTGAGCTGCATGGCAACAGCAAGTGCATCCATCAGACCTGTGCTTTTCTTATAGAGTGGCCTAGGTTGGAGGAGACCTTAAAGATCATCGAGTTCCAACCTCCCTGCCATGGGCAATGTTGTTATCTAGATCACGCTGCCCAGATCCCATCTAACCTGAGCATTTTTATTACCAATGGAACAAAGCTTGGCAATTGAGATTGAATTTCAAGATGCTGAAAGGTGATTAAATCTACAAGGGAATTCTGTGATAGAGCTAAGCACGCAGAGCCTGCCCTTTCTGCAGCTTTTTGTTTGCACTTGAAAAAGGTGCACCAGAAGCCTAAAGGGATTCACAACTATAGTAATAGCAAGGCAATAGAACAGCAGCAAGATCACAGAATCGTTAAGGTTGGAAAGACCTCAAAGATCACCAAGCCCAACCGTCAACCCAACCCACCATGCCCACTGACCACATCCCTCAGTGCCACATCTGCATGGTTCCTGAACACCTCCAGGTGACTCCACCACCTCCCTGGGCAGCCTGTGCCACTGCATCACCACTCTTTCTGAGAATACATTTTTCCTAATATCCAACCTGAACCTCCCCCAACACAAATTAAGGCCATCACCCCTCATCCTACCACTGTTACCTGAGAGAAGAAGCCAACTCCCACCTTGCCACAACTTCCTCTCAGGAAAGAGTGATGAGGTCTCTCCTCAGCCTCCTCTTCTCCAGACTGAAGAACCCCAGCTTCCTCAGCTGCTCCCATCACAGTTGTGCTCCAGACCCTCACAGCTCCACTGCCCTTCTCTGGACACGCTCCAGGGCCTCAATGAATTCTTGTACTGAGGCACCCGACACAGAACACCGTACTTGATATGCAGCCTCACCAGTGCCAATACAAAGGGACAATCACCTCTTGCTCCTGCTGGCTGCATTCTCTGATACAAACCAGGATGCTCCTGGCCTTCTTGGCCTCCTGGGCACACTGCTGGTTCACGTTCAACCAACACCACCAGATCCATCCTCACCAAAGGCACATGCAGCAGGGCAGTCCAGCCAGAGATGCTCCGATACAACCACGCCCCACAGAGCTCCCTTCCCAGCTATCAGTTGCATCATCTGCTCTCCTCTTCTTTGCTAAGCTGTACACACACAGAAATTCCACACCAGGGCATTCCTTAAAGCCTCCATCTCTGCGCTGTTGCCTGTTGCCACTACTTCAATCTCACCTTGTCAGCTCTCCCAACACACTGGTACCAGTCTCCCCACAATTTCACTGGAGGGATGCTCAGCTTTCTGTCTCAACATCAATTTTGTAAAGCTTAAATGCCCTGGGTTCAAAAAAAATAAGTAGCAATGGCAAATAGAGCCACTGGAGAGCAGGACGGTTTGCATGGCTCAGCAGAACTGCAGAGAGCAGGAGCGACCCGCAAACTGCAAAACACCAGCAGAGCACTAACAGGGCTCAAAAAGCCTGAAATGCCCTCATTTTATGCAATGCTTTTTTAAAAAGGAGATGGAGCTTGATTGAACATCTCTTCTCTTCTGACACACGCTCGCTTTCCCAGGAATTTAAACTTGTCTGCAGAGGTAAATGAGCTACATGCAAGCTATTCCTAAAAGCCAAACTGAAAAGTTTCACACATTATACAATGCATTTTAAATAGATAATGCTAGAGGGAGGAAGGGTGAGCAGCCCAGATTGACCATTTGATAAATCAGGAACAACCGGAGCTAACTTTATCCCTCTCATCCACTCAAGAGGCTTATAATCTCACACCTTGGAGCAATAAATTAGGAGTAAGCATTGCATTAGCACTGCATGCTCCACATATAAAAGCTCAAAAGCAGGTTATACGATGGGAAAAGCTTTAAATTAAAAAAAAAAAGTCAAGACAGTCACAACTCCTAGGATGCTACTGTGCAGTGGCAGCTATGTGCATTTGTTACAATGAGAGATTTTGCTGCCGTGGTGGTGGATAACTCAGCACAGCCCTGGGATGTCGGATTGCTCTGACAAGCGCCACAGACACACTCTTCTCTCCCAATTTTGTTACTTTCTCTACAAGACAACAGCGATACGTTCTGCTTGCAGCTTTACTGAAGGAGGATTCATTCACTGCCTCTCTTGCTTTGAGCCCCTTCTTCTTCCATTATAACACAAGGGAAAGAATCAGACGTGAGGAGCAGAGTTCAAAAATATAAGCCTTGATTTGAGCAAGCATCCATTTAGATAAGAGATTAACATTAGCTCAGACTGCAAAGTATTGCACCTTTTCATGAAGGCACTTTGTTATTTTTAAATAAAGAGGACCACATACATGAATGTGATGGTACAAGGCCCCTGCCTCACTGGGTATCAAAACAACAAATGCGTGACTATTTGGTAAACTCTGGATGTATCATAAACTGAAATACAGCAACATGATGCAAACAACCGATTTCTAGCAGCTCCTGCACCAACAGTTCAGTCCCCTCTGCCTCATTCCTGGAGGTGGTTGCCCCATCCCTGGAGGAGCTCAAAGCCAGGCTGGATGGGGCCCTGGGCAGCCTGACCTGGTGGGGGGCAGCTCTGCCCATGTCAGGGGGTTGGAACGGAATGGGTTTTGAGATCCCTTCCAACCCAAACCATTCTATGATTCTATGACTGCCCCCTAAACCCATCAGTGAGCCAAAATCAAGGCAATGAGTCGAGCCTCTGCAGCCCCATCCAAGAAACCTCCCACTCAAGCCTTCCCCTCCCCTTCCCAGCAGAAACTCGACGTGCCCAAAACATCACCATGCTGGGAATTATTCACAAGAGCAGGCAGCTCACACACACTCACATGCTCACCCTTTCATGGGGTGGAAGGGACCTTGAAGATCACCCAGCTCCAACCCTCTGCCACAGGCAGGGTTGCCACCCATCAGATCAGACTGCCCAGCAACCTTCCCCTGTGCTTCTGCCTCTCCCTCAACTCAGTGTTTTGGGAGCAAGGACCCACTCTCTACACAAGCATCACTTCCTGAAAGAGGAGCTGTATTTCTCCAGAGCACCGAGGCATCAGGAACGTGTATTTTTCCTTAAGTACCACAATGGATGGATGCCACACACAGTAACATAATCAGAGCAGCAAGACTCGAATACTGGCAAAATAAGAGGCACTTGTGTGCTGGAGGGAAGTATATTATTATTTTACAGTGTACATTGACAATTGGTGCTCTTAACTTTTAGTTTGAATTGAAACCGTGCTGTACTAAAGGAGGATGATGACAGAGAGAAAAGAAGATGAAATTGGTAAAAAAAAAAAAAAGAGACCAACACTTATATTCAAATCTAAGCATAAAATGTGCTGAGTCTGTAGAATGCAGGCAGTGCTTCATCTTTAATTTACTTCTCTGCCCCTTTGACTTCAGTGGCTCCAAGAAGACTTACAAGGAAGATTTAGGAAAGCAGGGAAGAAAGCGATAGTGATTTTTTGTTTAATATACCTTAAAGGAATGAATGACTAATGAGAATCAGAAGTATTTCAGAGTGAAGGAATAATAAAGATACTAGACATCAGCTGATTCTCAATGGTTAACGGAGGGGAAAGGCAGGGGAAGGAAGAGCTTGCATCGGTGCAGTCTGTGGGCACCAACACCTCTCTTAAACACATCCAATTGCACCAATGTGAAAATCTCCACATGAAGGAACGGGTGAAAAAGAGCTTAAGTGGGAGCAGGGCGCAGAATGCCAAGTGCTGCACTGAATAATTCAGATTCAGGCAGCGCCATTGGCCAGGCAAGGAAATCACACCCCCCTGCTAGCTTTAAAATCAAAGGCCAAGGAGGGATAAAAGGGAAAGACAACACCTCTTTAAAGCAGAGATTTTGCACTGCAGTTCCCACTTCCTAGAGCGCTCTGGGATTGCCAGTGCTGCAGGAACCTTTATAGAGTGCCGTCTTCCTCCCAGCATCACTCCTCACCCCAAAAGCAAGGGAAAGCTCACCCAAAGCAGATCTGAGGCTGTAAGGCTATTACATGCAAACTGCACCTCAGAGGCTGAAGCCAAAGCCTCAGAAAGGCCTTCGTTTGGGTCTTGGTTACACCTAAACGCAATGGGTTGTCACCTCCTGGCTTCAATCCTTCCCAAATCACAGCACATTACTCCAGCCCATGGGGACAGGCTCCCTCCCAGCAGGGTGCTGCTCCCTGTAGAAGTACTTCCAACAAACTGCCCTACATCATAAATTCACACTATCATCATGGTGGAAACGACCTCTAAGATCACCTAGCCCAACTATCCACCCACCAACAATAGCATCCACCTCTACTCCAACCGCCCACCAACCACCAGTGTCACCCACTGACCACATCCCTCAGTGCCACGTATCCACTTTTCTCAAACACCTCTAAGAGATGGTGACTCCAGCACCTCCCTGGACAGCCAGTGCATCCCCACTCCTCCTGAGAATACATTTTTCCTAACGTCCAACCTGAACCTCCCCTGACACAACTTCAGGCCATCACCTCTCGTCTATCACTGTTACCTGGGAGCAGAGACCGACCTCACCTCACCACAACCTCCCTTCAAAGAGCTGTAGAGAGCACTAAGGACTCCCCTGAGCTTCCTTTTCTCCAGACTGAACAACTCCATCTCTCTCAGCCACTCCCCATCAGACTTGTGCTTCAGACCCTTCAGTTTATCAACTTCTGCAACTTTTACTGCGCAGTTATTATGCTGAGCTGCAAATAATGCCTCTGGGTACATTGGGTGGGGAGGTATTGGATTCTGGCAGGCCTGAGAGATGCAGTGCTGCTGGAGCCCCATCTAATCATGATTCTACTATTAACAGGATTTTTACACATACTTCTACAGCTAGGCCCTGAAACGTGACAGACAAAACACTTGTCACACTCCAGCACCCAAAAGTAACGCTATTTTGTCTTCTTCCTTTTATTTATTTATTTATAGATCTCAGTTTCCTGATGTCCAGACTTCCTATGAGCAACACCACATGCACAGAGCACACAAAGGCCACCTTCATGGAATCACCAAAGTTGGAAAAGACAACTAGGATCACCCAGTCCAACCATCAACTCATCACTGCTACGCCTGTGTAGCAATTGGACAGATCAATATGATGGGTAAAGGTGTTTTACCAGAGATGTAATGATGGAAGGATCAGCACGATAGCAAAGTGCTATAAAGGAAGGGAACAAGATTGTTTACCCATATCAGAAGGTTCCAGGTTCAAAGGGGAATGCTCCACCAGGGAGGGATCTCCAGGAAGAGATCCTTCCCCAGTGGCAGTCAGCCCTTAAATGGGGTCTAAGAGAGGTGCAGCCAGGCTCCACCCCTTCCAGTTACGCAGCTGAATTGCCCTCACCTGTGCTCCCAGGTCCTTTCCCAGGTGCTCAATCAGTGGTTCAGGCCATGACTCAACAGTTCCCATACAGCCTGCTCCCCCACGTCTCTCAGTGCCGCATCCCCCTTTTCACCAGCTGCCCAACCTCAAACCTCCCTGCCATCCCCTTAGGTCTCAATCAGTTAAAACAAGGACATTGGTTCCTTCTCACCTGCAATGCTTCTGCAGGGGAACCAGCCCTGCAAGCCCCAGCACTCTCACCAACTGCCACTCATCCACCCACAGAACAAATCACAGAATCATAGAATGGCCTGGGTTGAAAAGGACCACAAAGATCATCCAGTTCCAGTCCCCCTGCTATGTGCAGGGTCACCAACCAGCAGCCCAGGCTGCCCAGAGCCACATCCAGCCTGGCCTTGAATGCCTCCAGGGATGGGGCATCCACAGCCTCCTTGGGCAACCTGTTCCATGGCACTGCACTGATCCCTGCTGGCATAGGGTGTGCGGGGGAGGGGAAGATGATAGGAAGAGAAAAGAAAAAATAAATAAAAATTAGGAGAAAAAGAACAAAGAAGAAAAAAGTATTTAGAAGGAAAAAAAAAAACGCAAAAAAACAACCCACAAGTCAGGCTGGTCTGTTTCTTTCTTTCTTCTCCACCATCTATTCAGAAGCAGCAGGGGAGGTCTACAACTGTTGCGTCACGCCAAGCACAAAAAACCTGACAAGCGTGTTTGAGCCGATGGAGAGCAGACTGGACAGGAGGTTGGTGACAGCTTTAACACAGGGAGCAGGAGCTCGCTGCTTTAATTGGCCAAGGATGGGCTGCTCAGAGCCACGAGAAATGGCAGAAATTTCAGTGCTTAAATACTTCAGCTCCCATTGAACTCTCCCTCCGGTCCACGGATCTGGAATCTGTGATCAGCGCTGAGGACAGGGAGCAGAAGATGCTCTGAAATGGGGAGGGGGGGCTGCGCTGTATGAATAACGCCCCTGAAAATAATGCCTGCTCACATCTTTAACGCGGCATTTTCTTCTCCACGGAGCTGTGACAATGGTTATCTCTGTGGTATAATTATCCGGATTTGATGACAGATTAAAAAAATATAGATCCCAACACCTGTTCAAGAGTTTTGTGTTTTTAAAGGCCATCGCCATTAACCTTGGGCCACGCACTTCATTGTGTTTAATTAGCAAGCTAATGAAGCCAGTTTTATTCCCTTTCTCAAGCACAAGAGGATAAGTACAAGACAGTGAAAGAGCAGGGCAGATCCATTTGCAGCACAGTTCATTGCTGCGTGGCATTACTTAAACTTGCACCAAAATAAAAGTAATGTAATGGCTCGGAAAAGCGCCTTAGCAATGCATTCTGCAAGACAAATCCTTTTACACCTTCTGTATTTTCTACAGCTCCGAGATTCAAACACGATTTCTGAACATTTGGGCTGCAGAAAATTTGCAAACAAAAGGCTAAAAATGAACATAATGTTTTCCTCAATGAATCCTCAGTATTCCAAAAAATTAAGCATAACAGATTTTTTTTTTTTTTTACTTTTTTTTTTTTTTTTTTTTTTTTTAGATAAGAGAAGTGCAGGCTGCGCCGGCTTTGTCGCGGGCAGCCAAGGGAGCACCAACAATGGAGGTCAAGGCAAATTTCGAAAAGCCCACCACTTTTGCACAGCCCTATATATACACACACACACATATATAACACACAAAGCCCGGCTGTGCAACCCAGCAACACGCTCAGACCTGGGGCACGGCGACTCCCTGCCTTTCTTATTTTAGGAAAGGGAAAACCGGACAATGAGGAGCGCGTCGATAAATGCTCGTCAATATCACAAGAAATGCAGAAAGGGCTTGAAAAGAGAGGGAGGGGTTTAGGGAATTGCTCGAGCACTGATTGAGCGATCCGAGGGGATCCTTCCAAACAAACTGAATTGCGAGCGTTTTCGGGGCTTTCTTTATCATATTTTCAGGGAGGAGGGGAGGTGGTCAGCATAGGTATGCCCCATCAGATTATCCTTTTTATAACATGATCCATTTAAGAAGCTTTCAGGGTTAATTTCTTTTTTTTTTTTTCCAATCAACCACTTTTCTCCTCCAACTCCGATCTCCGCACAACCATAGGAGCGTGCTGAAAACCAACCCCAACCCAACCAACCAACCAACCCACCCCAAACAACAACAAACCAACCCGGAAGCCATCCCTCGTATCAAACCACACCAGATAAAAGGATTCCGAGACCTACAGAAAGAAAACACATCGTTCATCCATCTCCTTGCTGCACGTAATAGAATTCTGCAGCCGGGAGAGCACCTTCCCAATACCTGCTACGTAAATACCCTCACCCCCATTCCCTGCACATGGAAACAAAGCTGCACACAAGTGTCCCGGCGATGCGATACAATCCCGAGCTGCCTTCGTTCCCCGCTAATAAATTAACGTGATCTTTCATTTTTTAACCCCCGTCCTTTCGCCTTTCCCACCCTCCTTCCAGGTTTCGGCACGCCTTAAGAAATAAAGCCATAACGATGCTGATAATGACAATTAAGCGGCGTGGCACCGCTCGCCGTGCCACAGTCAGGCGGTGGCAGCGCATATTTAATGGGCACTCGGAACAAAGGAAGCGGCAGCGGGAGCGCCCCGGGGCCGGCACCGCTCCCCCCGCGGGCAAAGCCGAACCAGGGGGCGTGGGGTGGGTGAGAGGCACGAGGAACCCCCCCCCCCCCTCACCACCCTCACTCCCGCTTGCCTCCCTGCCCCCAAATCCTTCTTTGCTATAGGATGGAGGGGAACACCCCGCTCCGCGATGGGCACGGCCGCAGCATCGCTGCCTCCCACCCACACGCTGCACCCGCTCGGCCTCAAAGGTGCCCCCCCCCCCACCTCTCCCCTTATATACGCGTCCCCCATCCCCACATATGGCACCCCCGCCCCCCCCCCCCCCCGAGGCTGCAGGGAATGTAACAAGTTACTGCCCAGCACCGAGGTTAATGGGTTAATGGAGGGGGTCTGAATGGGGATCAGGGTGGAGGTGGGGGGGGTCACACAAAATAGCCACTGCCTATGGAGAATATATAGCAGTCATAAATAATAAATAAAATAAGAGGATGGGGAAACGGGGGGTACGGGGGTTTCAAGCGTGGCCGTGCTTGCAGTCGTTATGGGCTGTGGGGGGGGGGGGGGGGGGGGCACACAGGGTGCTGCCCCCGCCCCAAAGGGCTGCGGGATGCCTCCCCCCACCTCCCCAACCCAACAGCGCTGCCCCCCGCTGCCCCCACGGCCGCTTCGAGAACTTCACCCCTTGCCCCCCCTCCCCCTCCGGCTGAACTTTGGGGGCAAAGCGGTTCGATTAAGGCGGAATTAATTCAATGAATTAAAATGAATGACAAAAATTTAACACCTTCTCCCTCCCCCCTTCCATCTCCCTTCCTCCTCCGTGCAACAGAAACCCCTCCCGGATGGATGCTCCCCCCCCTCACCACCACACACACACACACCCCCTTTTGCCCAACTTTCTCCCAGCACCGCCAAAAAGCCCCATAGGGTTCGGTTGGTGCAAACAAGCAAAGCCCTGTAGGGCTGAGGGGAAGAGGGGGGAGTCCCCATGTGGCTTCTTTTTTTTTAGGGGGGGGTTCTGCCCCCAGGGTTAAGCTCCCCGATAAGAACGGGGCACTCACACACACACACGCGCGGCCCCAACACCTGAACGGAGCCACCCCCGGCTCCCCAACTTCTGTGTATGTGTACCCCCTCCCCAAACACACACATCCTTTCCAGCCCTCCCCCACGAGTCAATGCCCATTGCCGCAAAGTTTCCTCGATCTCTCGCCGTGTTTACATCGCCGCTAATTCCCACCGGCAGCGAAGGGAACAAAAAAAGCGGCGGCAGCACGGCAAGGCTCCGTCCTGCCAGCACAGAGCTTGGGGAAAAACGGGGGGGGGGGAGGCAAGAAAACAATTAAACATCTCACAGCTTGGAAAGGGGAGGAGGGATGGGGTTCACCCGGCGGGTCTGGGGGCTCCGCTCCGCTTTTAAGGCTGCACAGAACCGCACCGGCCCATTCAATGGTGAGGTCGGGAAACCGAGCGTAGAGGTAAACACGGCGGAACGCGCTTACCTGCGCCCAAAGTTGCACAGAGCACGGCCAAAGTCAGCCACGAAGCGCTCATATTCCTTCACACGGTGTGGTTTTGCGTTTTGGTTTTTGTTTGTTTGTTTGTTTGTTTCTCTCTCTCCTCGCGTGCCCCTCTTTCCCAAGGGGAAACGTAAAACGTATTCAAAATAAAGAGCTGGAAGCAGAGGGGAAAGGAGGAGGGAAACGACGCGGTGCTCCTTCTCGAGGAAAAAAAAAAAAAAAAAAAAAAAAAAAAAAAAAGAAAGAAAAAAAAAGAAAAAAAAAATTAAATGAGGAGGAAAAAAAATAATAATAAATCCTGAAAAATCGGATTTAATTCCTTCGCAGTTGCAAAATGTATCCAGTGGAGAGGAAGAGCCCGACCCGCTCCGCCCGGCCCCGCCGCTCGCTCCGCGCTTTCCAAGAGTTTCTTTCGCTGCGCTTTTGTGCTGGGAGCGCGGCGTGCACCGCACACCGCCTCCCCCCACTCCTCCTCCTCCTCCTCCTCTCCTCCTCCTCCTCCTCCCAACCCAACCCAACCCCTCCGGCTCCCCCAGCAGTGAGGCCGAGCGCACACGCCCCCCTCTGCTCGGCTTTCCGCGCAATTCACGCGCAACGCACCCCCACCTCTTTTTCTTTATTATTATTATTTTTTTCCCCTCTATGTTTGTTGTTTCTTTCCTCTCCCCCCCCACCCCCCATTTTTTTTGTTTTTGTTTTTTATTTTCGCTTTTTCCCTCCCCCCCACACCCCTCCCTCGGAAGAGAAACTTTGCGAGGGGATCCGCGTCCAGGCAAGAGCCCGCGGAGGGGGCGCGGGGCGCGGCATCGCGAAGGAGGAGAGATTGGGGTGGGGAGTTTTAGAGGGGGGAAATTAAAAATAATAATAATAAATTGGGGAAAAAAAATA
Source organism: Phasianus colchicus (assembly GCF_987193195.1). NCBI lineage: Eukaryota > Metazoa > Chordata > Aves > Galliformes > Phasianidae > Phasianus > Phasianus colchicus. Next base: position 47,681,733 of record NC_143441.1, on the reverse strand, counting down.
TCGGGGGGGGGCTGGGGGTGGGGTAGGATAGGAAAGGAGATTTTTTTTTTTTTAATTATTAGAAAAAAAAAAAAAAACTGAATCGAGTCCAAAATGGCTTCTAAAAAAAAAAAAAAAAGAGAGAGAGAGAGAAGCCAAAGCGGAGCCAGCGAGGGGGAAACCCGGATGTTTGATACAAAGAGGGCTGGAGGGGGGCGGAGCGGCGCGGGGGCTCCGCGGTTCTGAGTGGGGCGCGGCGCTGCCCGTCAACACCGCGGAACGCAGCGCACCGCCCGCGGCTCCTGCGGCCGCGCTGCGCCGGGAGGTGTGGGGCTGGGGGTGCGGGAGGAGCCCCTGCGCTGGCCTTGTTAGGGCAGTCCCTGGGTTAGCGGGCTTCTGTCCATCGCCGTCGCTGCGGACGATGTGCTCCGCTCGCGATTTATTGCAATTATAATGCGATCGTCCGGAATTGGGGAGCCCGGAGGGGTCTTAGGGGGTAGGAGGGTGGAAAAAGGGGACGGTCAGCTTGGGTGCACTAAGCTTTGGGGATTTTGTCTCTGTAGGGAGGGAAGAGGAAATGGAAATCGTTTTCTGCAAACTTTGGGAAGCACTTTGCTCCAAGGAGAAATTCTGGTGGTTGTTTTTTTTTAATTATTATTATTTTCACCTTTGAGAAACTTAGGGAGAGCTTGTAACCTCTGGAAAAGTGGTTTTTGTGTATGTATAACAGCCATGGAACACGTTCTGAGCTGTGAGTGGGATCCCGAGTGGAGCTGCGAGGAGCTGATGACCTGTATCCTTCATGCTGCCATGCTTCCTCGTGTGTGTGTGCTGTGTGGAAGGGGAGGGCAGCCACAAAACCTTACACACACGGCATGGGGGGGTCATAGGGACTCTGCAGCTGGTACAGCTGCAGGAAAGCATCCAAAATAATACAGACAGGGAGCAAACAGCACTGAAACCAAAGCCCACAGGGGGTCAGGAGAAAGCAAGGTGCATCGTAGCACCTGGGTAAGTTAAAGCATGGGTGGGAAATGAGATGGAGATGTGTTTGTGAGAGGGCAGAGCTGGGGGCTGAGCCCTGCTCCCTGCATTGGCAAAGGCTGCCCGTGGAGGCAGTGGGGTCACTGATCAGGGAGGATATCAAGAACCATGGAGATGTGGGGGACATAGTGGGCATGGTGGGATGGGTTGATGGTTGGACCAGATGATCTTAGGTGTCTTTTGGTCCTTAATGGTTCTACCATTCTGTGATTCTGTGACTGCACATGGATGCAGTGGGGCTGGAGATGGGGGCAATGGGGAGAGGGGAGTTCCTGGCTGAAACTCAGGGAATGTAACAGCTTCAAGAGAAAATCAAACGTGAACTAACGTCTCCTACAGGGCCGCTTGTTTTGTTGGAGGATAAGCTTTGAAGCAGCTGAAGGATGGAGAAATGGATAGGACAGTAAAGTATAAACATGCTGACACCCATCAGTGTCCATCCTCCCTGTTCAGCTCTGAGCAAGAGAAGCGCAGCCCTCTGGTCAGGCTCCCCAATCACAGAATCACAGAATGGCCCGAGTTGGAAGGGACCTCAAGGATCATGAATCTCCAACCCCCCTGCCACATGCAGGGCCACCAACCTCCCCATTTAATACTAGACCAGGCTGCTCAGGATTTCAATCACATCACCGTAATGGATCCCCTTTCCCAGCATCCCAATTTGTGCCCTAAGGGTGAGTTTTGCCCCCCTGTAAGCAATTCCCCCAATTCTCCTTTATTCCCTGAGCACCTGGGCGGCAGCCCGCCTCGCTTACATTGTTTCACAGGGAGGTGTTTACCCGCCTGAAAAGCTAAAATGTTTTCACCTCTTGCAACGTGAAAGCACAGGAGCTGTATGGCGCATGGGAATGTTACAGCTTGGGCACGTGGACACTTGAAAACTTCACCAACCTTCAGTGTTTTTGGAAATGGGGCTGGAAGGAGGTAGCGGTTAGGGTTAGGGTTAGGTGCCATGGTTGCACCTGGCGGTCTGAAAGCCCTCCTGCACGAAAACACATTCTGTCCAGGATGGTTTTGTGCTGTTCGGAGTCCTTATGATGCTCAATCTTTGTCTCGTGACGGTTGGAACAAGTGGGCTCTGTGCATCCCGATACCCTGCACGTGATGAAGGTACTGGGATCGCTTAAGCCGGCACAGAGCTGTGCTGCTCGTGTGTCATTTATCTTCAAATCCTATTGTAGCGCTCGTGAGATGTAATTTCTGCAGTGAATGGCAATGTATGCTGACAGAGGTGTTATAAAACATGGAAAATACAGAGGGGAAGGGACCCGGCGTTTCCTTTATCTCCTCCTGTACGCACTGATGTGGATTTATTTTGCAGGGTGCAGGGGAATGATGCAGCCCCTCTGATGGCTCTGTAGCCCTGTGAAGCAAAACCCACCTGCAACAGGTGAGGAGCACGGTACTGGGGGACCCAAGGCAGCAAAATGATGTTCTGGTTGCATTTCCCATACTGGTTCCTAACACAGTGCTGTGGGTAGGATAGGAGGCACGCACCGTTCTCAAAATGCCTGGGTAAGAGAAACAGAAATGTGTATATGAATATGTGTACATGACTTTATGTGAGTAATCTTCAGCAAATAAACTTTCGCTTTCCCTGTTGTGCCATCAGAGTCCTTCCCAGTAATGCATTCTGTGGAGCGGGGTCTTAATAACACGTAGGTCGCTCCAAAAGTAATGCCTCTCATTTATTTCCATGGAAACTACAACTGATACGAAGAGCGCAATAACATTATTTGATAGTGCAAATCCTCAGCTACAAAACACTATTTTTCAGCATAGGCACCACTATTAGCTATGTATTTTCACCAGTCATGAACGAGTCTGCATGCCACGCTCATACAAATCTACAACCACTGTTTCACAGCTGCTATGATGGGGTTATTGCTGAGAGTCTAACTTTCACTGTGCTCACATCTACTGTTAGGTCTCCATTCAGTAAGCATTGATGGATGTCAATGGGTGCCATTTTTTCTGCATGGAGGAATTGAATTCCATACCTTTGCTTCATAGGCACTTCCATGTCAGACACCATCCTGTCAGATTGCCCCTCTGCTGCCATCTGTCACACAGCAACAAAACATAACGAAATATGGTTGGGAAGATTCAACCTTTTTTTGCCATCCTACCAACATCCACCTTTGTTATCGTGGGCCAGCATTACAAAATAGGAGGCATTACTTTCGGAGCAGTCCTTGTATAACAGTGTCCTAAGTTGTCAGTCGGGAGCTACAATTAACTTCATTGGAATTTCTATATTTGCAGCAGCTCTAAATGAGAGCCAGGACCTCCAGACGCTCCTGTGCATCATCCCTGCCGCTGTCTGAATAACCTCATGGGTTTTGCACTAGAAAAGCCCCCCCTGTGCTGACAAATCTGCCCTTTGTGGTCTGGCTTCAGCAAGGCCAGTAAAAATAGTGAGGGATGGGGCAGACACTGCTGCTTTCAGGGCTTTTCTTAGCTCCGGGCTATGGAGTGAGGCATCAGGTGCTGACAGCTCCGGGGGATACAGCAGGCAAAGGGGTCTGTTCCTGAGATGCCCCTAGACCAACAGTTTTGTGAACTTCCACAATTTGGTATTTTCCTTTTTTTTTTTTTTTTTTTTTTTTTGGTTGTATTTTAAATAGCAGCAGGCAGCATCAGAGCCACACGATAAAGCTTCCCAAAAAAAAAGTAGAGTCCCAGCCTTAATCCACACCCCAACCCTGCCAGCAGCCGGGAACCAGAGCACGTCCGTGCTCAGCATGGAGACTTCTGCACTCAGACAAGGAGGATTATGGGCATCATATGACTGACTGCAGTGATGGTGTGTGCTTAATTGGTGAAGGGCTGCATTTTCTATCTTTAACACAGGCAGCGGGCTGCCTCATGCACAAGGTTCCTTTCAGGTGTTTTCTTCGCTGTACTTTACCCAGAGAGCTGTGGATGCCCCATCCCTGGAGGTGCTCAGTATCAGGTTGGATGTGGCTTTGGATAACCTGGTCTGGTAGGAGGTGTCTGCCCATGGAAGGGTTGGAACTGGATGGGTCCCTTCCAACTCAATACATTCGATGATTCTGTGATGATGCTGACACAGCTGAGCTGGAGGGCAAGGCATGAAGCATCTCTGGGCTCAGCATGTGAGGGCAATATTAAATGCTGCACACCCTTGGGTGCCTGCCAGCAGATCCCATAGGGTTTTGCAGTGTCTGAAGCCCAGGAGTGCATCATTCCTTCAATCAGAAGAACATATTTGGTTGCTTCCCATAGATACGTCCCACCACCCACTTCAGTTACCAACCTGTGTAAATGAGTGTAGTATAGAATCATAGAATGGCTTGTGTTGGAAGGGACCTCAAAGCCCATCCAGTTCCACCCCTGCTGTGGGCAGGGGTACCTCCATCCAACCTGGCCTTGAGCACCTCCAGGGATGGGGCACCTCACCACTCTCTGAGTAAAGAATTTCCTGCTAACATCTAACCTAAATCTGCCCTCTTTTTAGTGTAATAATGTTCCCCCTTGTCCTATCACTGTCAGACCATTGATTTGCCCACATTGTCTTCAGTTGTTGATATTTGACCTGAAAATACAGCTACTGTACAGTGTGTATGGTGACTACAGCAACACAGAGCCAAACACTCATCTCTCCATCTCCCTCACCTTCCTCCCTCCCTAGGTGTTTGGTTGGCAGAGGAGCATCATCCTTCAAATTCCAAGTTTTATTTAAAAAGCTGGACTTGGCTTTATTAAACCATTTGCAATTTAACAGTGAGAAGGTTCATATGGAAGCATCGTGCTGCTGAAATTGTCCATGCCAGCAGGGATATTTCAACCAAGAGCATCCCTATCCCTCCTGCTGCCATCCAACCTCTCTGCAGCCAGCTGGACCACGCTGCAGCTTTGGCTTTCAGCTCTTACCTGTGGCCTTGTGCTTTCTGACACACGTGTAGAAGACCAATAAAAAATGTCCCAGAGCATCTGCTGTATTTGTAGAGTTTGTCCCAGATTATTGGCCTTTGTCCCAGTTTTCAGTGGTGAGAGTATAAGAATGCCCAGTGGGGTCAAATGCGTCCTACACTGCAGTTCTGAAGGCTTGAATCAGGAAAAATTCCCTCCCAGACAAGGTAAATAATTAAGTTTTTGTGGCAAATACTCTACTGCCATTAGCAGGAGGTGATAAGCATTCAAGACCACAGTATATATAGAGCAAGGCAGATGCACTGAGCTTCAGATTGCAACATTGCTCTGTTATGTTTTACTGAGTAATGAACTTGGGCATCTCTGGTGCAGTGATTTTTCGTCTGTTTGTTTTGGGTCCAGGTTTTTCTTTTACACCGTGGATGATGGTCTTTGGGACTGAGTTGTCTGGAGGAGACCCATCTCCATGTGCTGGCAGCTGGTTTCACAGGCACCCACGTTGGTCTTATTGGTTGACCCTCCTATCAGCTGCTTTGCACTCAGATGTCCTAATATGCTGTCTGCAGTGGTTTATTTAGCTTCCTCGCACAGGGCATACTGTGTGTCATAAGAATACCAGGTGTAAAAGCTATTCAGTTCTCCATCACTATTCCATCAGTCTTCTAGAGAGACAAGAGAGACACATTGCTGATATGGGTGCAGGTAAGGTACTGCTGCCTGTAAAAAGAAACCACTCTGCTTCCCAGCCTTCAGTTCTTGGATATTTTGGCATGTTATCAGGGAGAAATGCATTCAGAAGAGAGAGTAACCAGCCCTGCTGGTCATGATGCCAGGAAATGGTGGGCACAAATAGTGCCTCTCTCTCAAAGGGACGAGAGGTAATTGCTTGAAGTTGTGCCAGGGGAGGTTTGGGTTGGATATTAGGAAGAACTTCTCCAAAAGAGTGGTGAGGTGTTGGAACAAGTTGCTCTGGGAGGTGGTGGAGTCACTGTCCTTGTAGGTGTTCAAGAACTGTGAAGCTGTGGAATTGAGGAACATGGTCAGTGGGTCAGTGGTGGGGGTGGGTCAATGGCTGGATTTGGTGAACTTGGCAGTCTTTCCAACCTTTGTGATTCTATGATTTCCTCCATGGATTTCAGAAGAACCAAAAAGAAGTTATTGTACAGTCAGTCTAAAGGTTTTATCCATTTGTAGGTGTCTTGGTGTACAATAAATTGGGATTTTGTCCTTCAGAAAGGGTGTTGCACTTCATTTCTGAGCTTTGCTGGCCCCATATCCCCCCAGCTTCTCTTGCTTCCAAAGGTCACCAATCTCATTCCTTGTTTTTGCCACCAAATGTCACTCATTTGTGTTGAGAAACAGAAACTGGCAGCAGGGAAGTTACCACTAATCCAGCAAGTGAGCAATGTTTTCCAGTTGTATCCTAACTGTGCTGAGGGATAGTACACAGACACTTAATTATTCTCCTGTCAGAGATTAAATAGATTGCAACTACTAACACCAGATCTGAATATAAATCAATAATAAGGGACAGAGGAGGAAGATTTAAGGTTATGCCAATGGTGGAATGGAACAAGGAGGGTGAGGGACATATGGCAGAAGTACAGGATGGGAGTGTTCTGGTAGCCTGGGTTCCTGCTCAAGCTTCTCCAGGATCTCTTATAGGCTTTGCTTTACTTATCTCTTAAGTCCTGATCAGAATGGGAACAATGGGCTTTATCCACAGAAGTAATTAAAATGTTGCACTCCTTGGCAGAGGAGTTAAAATCAATTTCTCCAATACAAGATGAAGAGCAATTGGCTGAGCTGCTGCCAGGCAGAAAGGATCCAACGCTGTGATGTTTACGAGTTCTGTGGGAATCCAGCTCTGCCAAAATGTCACAGTGGTGCTGGGATGCCTGTGCAGAGAGGAACCCTGCAGGAGGCACAGGACAGTCTCCATTCAGCTTGGCAATTGTGGGGCCTTGGCTCAAGAACAATTTCCACACCTCAGGAAAGATATGGCTCAGCTGGGAAAAGCCCAGAGAGGTGCAAAGAGAAAGATTGGAGGTGTAGAAAACCTGGCTTTGAGGAAAAGCTGACAGGGAGAGAAGTGTGTGGTCTGAGGGGGGGGGACGGACACCAAGGGGTGACAAAGCAAGCTGCCAAACACATGTGAGGCAAATCCAAAGAGGAGTGGTACAATGTGTCCTTGAGAGGGGAGATTTAGATTGGATATGAGGAAAACTGGGTATAAGGGTAGTGAATCACTGGCACAGGTTGCCTAGAGAGGTGGTGGGTGCCCTGTTCCTGGATACACCCAAGCTCAGGCTGGATGGGGCTCTGAGTACCTGATGGAGCTGTGGGTGTCCCTGTTCATTTCAGGGGAGTTGGACCAGATGGTCTTTAAGGGTCCCTTCCAACTCAATTCTCTGATTCCATGACCTTCTGCAAGTAGGTGAGGAAAGGGCTTAGTCTTCAAAGACAACATCAGGAGAAACTTCCCAGTGCTGTGAATAGTTCAGCATAGGGACACATCGCTGTTTTCACTGCAGAAAGCTTTAGTCAAAGGCCTTGCAGGATGGTTTGTGTGCCATTGGTACCAGGGGCCTCCTGGAGGGTTTTGTCAGACTTTCTTGTCTTCCAGTTGCAAATGGAATCATTAGAATTCACTGCTTGAGTGTTTGTGAAGACCTGCAACAGTAGTAACCCCCATCTTGCAATGAAAGAGATTGCAAGAGCAGTCCTGTGCATATTTAGCTAATGTGCAGCTCCTGGGGCTGGTGGTACAGACACAGGCTAGCAAATAGGTGTGCCATAACCACAGAAATTGTTTATTCTACAGCATTACAAATCCAACCTATCTCTGACAAGCAAACACTGCACAAGAGCAGAGCTTTTCTGGGTGAAATGGTGCAAAAAAAAATATCAGTTATGTTTAGTCTTACAGTGGCACAAAGAAAATCTCATTAGAACGCGCTGACAATGATCTGTTATAAAAGGAACAGAAGCAATTTGTAAGCTCTATGAAAAATGCATCTCTGTTCTGCCCCATTCTCACAGCCTGCTGCTACTTTAGGACAGATTTCCAGTGAGTAGGATCTGTGCCTTCTTGCTTAGTTAGCTCTTAAATACCACGTTTTATTTGCTTGGAGACTTGAACAATAAATAGCAAACACTCTTGTCCCTATTTTAAACACATGGTAACTGCAGTACAGAGAAATGAAATGACATGTTCAGGGTCACAGAGCAATTCTGTGACAGGGCTAAGACCAGAACCCGGCTCCCCTGTTCCCAAACCCATATTCCAGCCTTCAGCTCTTCACTGACGCTGGATTTTAATCACCTTCCAGGGAAGTCTGCTGGCCTCTTCCAGTTGACTTCCATGGGAGTAGTGCCAGGTACCAAATGAAGCCACTGGGATGCAAAAGAAGCCAATGTTAGATGCTAGGAGAGAAGTGATGAAAGGGAAAAAAAACAAATTTTACAGAAAAAGGAGTAAGTCTAGTGTCAATTCCATAATATCATTCCCCCTTTAATTTGTGTCTGGTCAAAAAAAAAAAAAAAAAAAAAAAGATTACTAATATTAATAGATGAAATGAATCTTGAATTTTATAATAATGGAGGAAATGAAAGGACGAAAATGATACTGTGTTGTTAACTGAGATTTTAATAATGATTCTGTCCTCAGTTGGTGCATTTGTTCCACAGAAAGTAAATCATTAATGAAGAGAGATTGGAAAACAGTGTTATGGTGATAGATTTTGAAAGAAAAGTTGAATTTTGCTGAACTCCTAGAAAGTCTGTAATATACCGGCAGCTCTGAAAGTGAAAGACAAACATCTCAAAAGCAGCCCCTATAGATGGGTTTTGACACAGTGGCTTACAGAGCCGAGGGTAACGTGGAGCAGTTTGTGGCTTCTCTCCAAGAGAGCTGAGGTGGATGGAAGAGTTAGTTTAGAGGTGTCATTTTGGTTGGAGAAAGGAAGGTTTGAAATACCTACAGAGCAGAAAATCAGAAACTGAAGGAGCCCACCAAATTGGACTCTTCCTACAGGTTCCATGGAGTTTTTTGAGGTCTTCTTTCCACCATGTCCTCCACAGAGGATGGATGGTCACTAACCACTCTTGAACCTGCCAAGGCCACCACATCCAATGGGAGCTCTTGATCTACCCACTATCTTCAGCCACTTCATACCCTAGCTTGAAATGTGAAGTAGGGGGAGGATTGCATTCTCAGAGCAGTGGAGAAAATCATCTTGGTAGCTGGGATTTGGGACCTGAGAAAAAGCAAGTGTGTAACATATATGCCTCCGTGTGCATGACAGAGATGGGGGAAAAGACAGCACTCCTCTGATTCCTTAATCAACAAAGCACCCCAAGGCTGAATGCAGAAATTTGCAAATTAAACAATCTTTTTTGTATTTAAATTATCAAATCAATAAAGAGACGCAAACATTAAACAACATTATATGAGAGCCTGGAGTGTCACCACAAAAATTAAGACTGTGTAATTAAAAGTACAATGCAATTTATTTTTATATCGCTCTTCATTCAAATCAACAAATGTTATTACTTACCCCAAAATGTAAAGCAGTCTGCGAACTAATTTAAAAGATAAAGACAAAGTGGCTATCGAAGAACCTATGTTTCTTGGTCCCTTAGATCTGGCAGCTGTCATGATTTAATATTTTAACTACTGTAATAGGTTATAGTGCTGAAGAAAACTGCATTAATTACTATGGGAAACCTAAAAAAAAAAAAACTAATTAAGAAGAGTAAAATCATTTTTATTGACTGGGAAAAATAAGACTATGTAAAGGAAAATGAAGGATGAAAAAAATGAAGACACAAATGCTAATAGATGTGGCCTGTGCAGGATAGAAAACATACCAGTGTGCTTGCTGGGGGTGTGGATTTGAATCTGGAGAGACACTGTGGTTTGCCATGGCCAAAGCACTCCTCCAGTATCTCACCCACTGGAAGCATCTTCTAATTACATGCAGCACAGGGACTGGTGTTTGCTCCAAATTCAGCTCAATGTATCCATGCAGAACCAACCCCATTGGCTGCTTCTGAAACAGCATCCAAGAGCCTCAGATTGTGCTGCAATCATGGGTAGAGTATGGGTAACAACATAATAACCTCAATGGCTGCCATCCTTCCTAAAGAGTCAGAGAGGACACGTGTAAGAAATCCATCCCGTGTCCCAAACCATGCAATACATCATGCCTGGGGGTATAGTAGGGATGGAGCTCCATTGGCAAACGCAAACCTGTCAAAATGTCCATGGATATTATAAAAGAGGGAGATGATGCCAGAGGTTTCAGCAGCTACACTAAGTATTTAAACAAATACATGCCTTGTAATTACTTCGGCTGATAATGGTAGCATTTGCACATTTTCAAGCCAGAAGTTCTGCTTTGATCATTTGTATTTACTTCACATATAAAATAGACTGTAGCAGCTTGGCCAGTACTGAACCCAGTAATTTGTACATCATTAATACCTCCAAATGTGAAAAAATACTGGCAAAGATTTTGAACAGCCCTTCCAGGATTACAAATCTTCATCAAAGGCAAGATGACTTGTCTGAGGAATGACTTCAAGATTCAGTGATCACGTACCATGCCTGAGAGGAAGAAACTAAGTGAAATCTTTGCGACAAATGATGCTATTACAGATATGTGCTTGCACAGAAAGCCAGCAAAAGGGCACTGCAACACCACAGCTAAGTTCTGGTGATATTATTGACACCCACGGCCACACAACTCTTTGCTCAAAGGTAAGCATGTTCTTCTTTCCCACCTTCACCCGCAGGAAACAAGGTCACAAAGCAGTAGGTGTAGGCAGGGATGTTTTGGAGGGGGCTTTCATTGACTGGGGGTCATTTCACAGCACAGAAACATCACAGCAGCAATAGCTTTTGATTAGCAGAGAACTTCTATGTCAAATCGTGCAAAACACACAAGGATTACTCACGAAGGGTAGGTATCACATAGGCTATGTGTGAGAAATCAACACAGGGGTTACAGAAACAGCCGCTAGTTATGAAACATAAAAATAAGCAAAGATTAAATTCACATCTGAGAGAAAGATAAAAGTTGTTGTTGTTTTAACACAGTAGTATCCACAGGCCTTGGCTACATTGGGACCACAGAATCATAGAACCGTTAAGATAGGAAAAGATCACTAACTCCTTGTGCACCTTAGGGTACAGAGATATAATGATAAATGCCTGAGATGGATGTGGAGCATCCGAGCAGGAGAACGTCACAAGGGCAGTGGTGGGATTAAACTTGTCTCATTTCAGGAATCCACAGAGAAGACATTTCCATCAGGCTGTCACTGGGCTTTCAGGAAGCAAGAAGAAATAAGTCTTTTCATTGTGCAATTCAGCTGCTGTGTTTTAACTATCTACTTCAGGATGAGATGAATCACTGTAGACTCCATTGACTGTATTGAGTGGCTCTCCATTGATTAGCAGAGAAGCAATGGGTGGCCAGCTTAAATACAGATTTCTGCTTTAGTTGGGTGAATCTACCCAGTTCTTCATGCCATGGTGTAAGAGTTGGCTGTTCTGAGCTGCTTGAGCTGTGGCATTTCAGTCAATAACTTCCACAGCAAGCACAGTATTTCTGGAGAAGCGACACCAATCATGAAGAGTTTGCAATGTAAACAGATAAAATTAATAGTAGTTAGCTAACTGAGGTGCCCTGTGATCACGGTTAGACACTAGGAAACACAACCTACACCTCCTGTACCACACCTATGAAGCTCTGCACCTCTTTTATAGCAGTTTTCCATATATTCACAGAGAGACTAGTTCAGATATGTGCTGAATTTTGCAGTCAGTACTCTCCATCCAAACTGGAGGGTTATCCAACAGGGCAGGAAAGTGATTGTCCCCTTCTACTCTGACCCTGTGAGGCTACATTTGTAATACAGCATCCAGACCTGGGGTCTCCAGTACAGGAGGGATGTTGAGCTGTTGCACTGGGTCCAAAGGAGGGCTGTGAGGATGATCAAAGGTCTGGAGCACCTCTCCTATGAAGAAAGGTTGAGGGAGCTGGGCTTGTTTACCCTAGAGAAGAGAAGACTGTGGGGAGATCTCACTGTAGCCCTTCAGTACCTGAAGGGACTTTATAAACAGGAGGGGGACTGGCAGGTAGACAGTTATAGGGCAAGGGGGAATGGCTTTAAACTAGAAGAGGAGAAATTTAGGTTTGATGTTAGGAAAAAATTATTTGCTCAGAGGGTGGTGAGGCCCTGGCAAAGGCTGCCCAGCGAAACTGTGGATATCCATCCCTGGAGGTACTGAAGGGCAGGTTGGATGGGTTCCTGGGCAGCCTGATCTGATGAGAGGTGTGCCTTCCCATGGCAGGGTATTGGAATTAAATGATCTTTAAGGTCCCTTCTGACCTAGGCCACTTTATGATTCTGTTGAAACCAGATGCAATGCTCCTGTCGCTGCCGCTGCACCGTATCCCCAGTGCATCAACCGCCTCTGAGGAACCCTTGGGTCACCAGGAGAGACACTGGTTGGGTCAGCAAGGAAGCCTAAGCTTGAAAGAGAGGAAAAAAGTCCATCTGTAGACGCATGTACTGCTAAAAACAAAAACCAGCCTACACGCGAAAGAGCGGCAGCCCCTACATTGCTGTGTACGTCCACACACAGCCCGCTGTTCCAGAAACTCCATCTCCCTTCAGCTGTGATCACTCCTGACTGTTTGCAGTCTGTGTGCAGTGACGTGCGTGGAATATTACTATGAAAATGTGCGTTCTTGTTAATAGGTATAGTTTAGGATGATTGTTAGCAGAGCATAAGGCCTTATTGATTGAAAGTGGCATATGGAAAGGATGTATAATGATTCACTTTGGCTGCTAGTTTGAAATCCTATTCATGAGAGGGGAAAAAAAAAAACCTCACAACACTCTCCTTTGCAGTCAGGCTTCATTCTTTCTGCTGCATGTTTTTCAATCTGGGCCATTTTACAAGTGATCCATAGGGGAGATTTCCTGCTCTCCTGGGTGTGTGCTCAAAGCTCTTTTCAGTCCGGCAAGGGCAGGTCAGAGGAACAAAAGCTGAAGTTATCACACGTCTCTCTAGGAGGGAAAGGTTGGCTGTGCTGCAGCTCTCTCCTCTAAAATTCTTTTTCAGGGAATTTAGTGTTTGTGAAGGGTGAAAATCTGATGCTGACATTTGTACCCAAGGTATCTTTGAAAGACAAAGCAGCTTGGCTCCGTGAGCTGCATGGAAGGTGAGCATTTTCTGGAACCAGCTTCACCAAGGGGAAGAATGCATGTTCCTACATGGCATTAGCAAATACAGAGTAATTAGCCAGAGGTAAAATCCCAGTGAAGGGAAAGCAGCCATAGTATTAACACGTGAGCTGACAGAGATAAGCCCTGAGGACCTCATCCATCTTCTTCTGTGTGCCAGCAGGTCCAAGTGAAGCTGGGACTGTTTCTCCTGCTTTGTCCTGTGTAGGCTGACGAGGCGAGCACACACTTAATTCACCACCCCTGCCAGGAGAGAAGGGTCTTGCAAGGACTGGTTGAACAGTAACCTCTATCCCTGCAAGATGATCTGAGCTGTCCTGCAGCCTCCATCATACAGGGAAAACTCAAGAGACTGAGTTGAATTCCTCAACTCAGGGTATCTTCCCTCAAGGTGCCAAACCAGCAGGCGATCACCTCATCTGGGGAGCTGGCTGATGGGGAGAAGGAGCACGATCTACTCCTACGCCAGTAACCCTTCAGACCTCACCGACATTTAGCTTGCTGATTTAATAGCAAGCATGATGTTTGGTGACATCTGGATGTTTTTCTTGGCAACAGCCCCACGGACGGTTTAAATGGCATTTCTCTCACTTCTGGAAATACAGCCGTTGTGTTTTCCCCCAAGCAAATAAGGAGTGGAGAGTTCATATATGAGAAAATTGATGCTTTCTAGGAATTGCCTACAAGGTGCTAAGTAACCTATTTGATTGTCATCCGGAAGCCCTGGGCTTGCTACATGGTCTTGCATGATTCTTCTTTTTTTCCAGTGAAATTCCTCTTCAAGAAGGTCTCGAGGATTTGCCTGTGGTAGGCATAGCAGAGCTCTCTCGAATAAAACAGCTCTGAACAAGCAAATAAACTGAATGCCTTTCATTATACCTGTCGCCAGTTTATTTACTCCATGGCCTCTTTCTGCCATAAAAGTCTTGAGTGATTTCAGCATACTAAAACATCTGCACTCATTTTCAGAAAATAACAACGCCTGCCAATGTATGAAATCACTATTTTCTCAGAGAACATCTATTGTTCGGTGTCCGACCCACATTGTTTCTCATCCCTTGCAAGTGGTTTAAATGAAATCCACTTTATTTACTGTGGAAAGCAAAGTATATCAGAGTTTAGACAATTGACTGTAAGCTTTCAGTCAATAACCGTTTATTTTTGTGCATGCTGCATTGAAATTGGTGGCAAAATTCCCATTTGGAGGTGCCCGTTGGGTCTTGTGCCAGATCCTGGGCACCTGCTAAGAGTAAGCTGGTGTTCCTCATCATGCACCTTCTAAAGCTGAATCCAATCTGCACAGACTCTTTCTGTAGGCTTCATAAGCCATCCTGCAGTGAGCACTCTAAATTTAAGACCTCGTATGAATGCAACTCTCAAGCATCACTTAACTGGAGTGCTGATTAGGAACTTTTGCAAGAGATTGAGCTATTGACAAGTGAATCATCTCTGCACCGCAGTGTCTCAGTCTTGATTCTTGGTCTGTGGCCAACATCAACTCCCACTGAAGGTCTTTCTTGTACAGTTTTCCAGTGAATGCTTTGTATGGGGTCATCATATCTCAGAGATAAACACTGAGGAACTGAAGCATGCTATTAAGCTTCTTAAAACATTAGAAAGACAATCATTTCTACAGAATTGATGTTAATCACACTTATATAAAAGCTTTTCATCTTCAAAGCATTTAACCAACATTAATTACATGTAATTGGCTTTTCCACGTACGTCATGCAAAATGCACCTTTCATGTCACTTGTCATTGCTGTCTTACCTGGGATTACTGAGAGAAAACTGTGCCTGCTCAGTGCAGCACAGCTTCCTGAAGCCACCTGAGGCCTCATCTTGCAGATCACAAAGGGCAGCATTTAAAACAGCAATTGCACAGAAAAGAGACACCTCAGTTGAACCGAGAGATCTGTGAAAAGAAATGATGCCATCCTACTTGGGTGCCTGTAAAGTTGTAAGAGTCTCGATCTCCATGGTAAAGCTTCCTAGGAGACTTCTTGTCATTCCTTGTGTCTGGGCATATCTTGTTTTCATTATGTTAATTTGGGTCATAAAATGTGATTTCCACAAGCATTGATGCTTGGCCCAAAGTATCATAGACAGAAGGCAAGGAGTCCTCTAGTCTCCAGAAGCATTGCATTTGAAAGAGTACAGTGAAAAGAGAAGGGACCACATTTTCCATTGTAACCTTGTCTTCAGACACCCATGAAACTGAAGACTTGGGTCCCTTCCCTCAGCATGAGGAGGTCTGAAACCTCCACCTATCTGCCACCACTCTGTCATGCTCTTCCTGCATGGCCTTCATATTGGAATAATTGCTGCTTTCAGCCACAAGGAACTTTAAAAAGTTAAGATTTTGATTCCAATTTATGACATGCTTGAGAAAAAATAATAATAATAAAAAATCTTGTCCAGTGAACTGTCAGGATTGAGCTAGGAAATATGAGTTCCACAAGTCCATCAAAGAGCTGGCTGATATTAAATTTTCATAGTGTTCATGGCTGAAAAGAAAGGATTTTGGAAGCAGCAGTGACATAAAATAAATTCCACCAAAAAGGATACTGGGGCACTGTTTCACAGAGAATTGGGGAATGTTTCATGAAGATGAGCATTGGGTTGAAGATAAGACTGAAAACAGGTGAGAAGCCAAACCAAAGCACTAACAATAGTTGGTCAGAACAGTAAGACATTTCCTGGCAGCAATTGGAGCAGGTCCCAGTAGAATCATAGAGTCACGAAAGTTGGAAAAGACCACTGACCACATCCCTCAGTGCTACATCTCCACGTTTCTTGAACACCCCCAGGGATGGTGACTCCACCACCTCTTTGGGCAGCCTGTGCCACTGCATCACCACTCTTTCTGAGAACAAATGTTTCCTAATATCCACCCTGAATCTCCC
The DNA here is from genome assembly GCF_987193195.1 of Phasianus colchicus. NCBI lineage: Eukaryota > Metazoa > Chordata > Aves > Galliformes > Phasianidae > Phasianus > Phasianus colchicus. The sequence goes on along the minus strand of NC_143441.1, from coordinate 47,665,645 downwards.
TTGGCCTCCCTTGAGGCCATCACTTCTTGTCTTATCAATAGGTGTCTTCCCTCTGGCAAACTTTCAGAAGTCACACTGTGGGTGATGTTACTCTTGCTTTCATATTGCATGTAGTGCTATTTCCAAGTTGAGGGCCTTTGTTCCTGTCCGTATGTATAGCTAACTGAGATAAAGGATGTTTTGTTACTTCAATGGTTCATAAATGGATGAAAGTTTCACCTGGCATTCCTGCACCGTGTTAAAGTAAATAAAGATGCTTTTCCCAAAGCCTGTGATTTTCTTAACCCTTAGTGACTACAAAGATCAGAGCGTGAGTTACCAGCTGAGACGTTCGGACCTGGGATAACAAGCTGCAAACCTCTTCAGCTGTCTCACGCGTCAAAAGACTCTCCATCTGTCATTAATATGCATCAAAGATAAGGATGCCTATGGGTCAGGATGAGCAGAAAAACAGTCTTGCTCTGCAAAAGAGATGAGCCCAGGGACCTAACCCAAATCATCTGGAGGGAGATTTTTAGAAAAGCGTTTAAGTGGCAGGTTCCAGTGCAAGTCAGAACCGTGCTTGTAAATCAACAAGATCCTTTAAAAATCCCACAGTGTCACCTGCCCTCAGCATCTAGAGTGGTTGTTTATTTTGCAGACATCTTCACAATTCCATTCTCAAGATTATGATTCACTTGGTGGTACCGCAGTTCTCGCACCCTTGAAGTTAAGTAAATGGTTAAGTGCAGTAGTGGTTCAGAGCTAGAAGACTCTCTACCTTGCAGGATTGAGCCCTTTAATCTATTCTTATTTCCTTTTCAATTTCTGCAAGTAACCCCAAGCAAGCTGGAAACACTAAGTGCAAAGTTACGGGAGATGACTGTGGCAATTTCTGAATGACAAGAGCATTTAAAAGAAATGTCAAGAGTCTGTGGGCTGCAAGCTTTTATGTTTCAAGGAGAAACAAAAAGAAAGGAGGGACAATAAATCAAACACAACCGCTTAGCGTGCTCCATCTCTCAGAGTTAACCTCTTGAAAGCCATGTTCCTGGCACAGAGTGGGCCACACTCTCTGATGGGGTCCATTATTCTCTGCAAAGCAATGGAAATGGCATGGTGGGCTACTCCGTGCGTGCCCAGGGGCCGTGTACGCTGCGCCTTGCTTAACATGTGCTCTGCATTTATGGGTTAACATCAAACATGAGCTGATTTATAATTTTTAATCAAAAAAGGATTATAACCTAATAAATCCCAATAACATGTTCTGTCTGGAGGTTATGTGGTGTAGTTGTATAATATACTGGTGGCCTCATTCTCCTAAGACTGGAAGACTGGGCGAAATTTTATACTTGTCAATAAACTGTTCCCTTTGCTTAAATGGATCAAGACCCTTTAAGCACCATGATGCAAATGGTCATCCCTCTGAATAGTCATTCCTACTATAACAAGTTTTGAAGTACCTAGAAACATATCAGGAAGCTTGCTGCACCTCTGTGCACTGGATGTCTCATCTCACTTCAAAGGCTCAGTAGTGCTGGTTAAGGCCTAACTGTTGGCTATTAGCCGAATCTAAGCATGAAGCATTTCAAACACATCATCGATGGTAGTCAGAGTCCTAATGAGACCTCAGGAACTAACTCATAGAGGCTAAGTGTCAGTTTGTACAGAGCCTTTGTTTTCCAAGTTAAAAAATGTCGGCACAAAGGAAAAGTTAACCCTCTGCATTGGTTTTTCTGAATTTTGGATCTCCCACCTAGACAGACAGGTATTATTGCAGGGAACCTGTAAGTAAACCAGACCTGCCAATTATCTGAGGAGGTTTCTGAGTCTTCTGTTCCCAAAGAATCATCATCTTCTCTCCAATCCATACTCTATCTCCCAGCAGAAATCTGCCCTGGAAAATCATTTTACTTCCCAGGAGACCTAATTAACACTAAAGACTAATGGAGTATAGAGATTTAAAAAAAAAAACCAAATTTTTACTGCAGTGCCATTTTAGAAGCTTCTCTTCCCTGCTCTTTATTTGCACACAATAGCTGAAACACCGCAGTGGGGAAGATGTGGCCAATAGTCTTACAGTAGTTTCAAACTAGTTATAAGTACTATGCTGTTGCCTTGTGCTTCTCTTCTGTGTTTGCACACACAGGTGGTTTCAGCCTCATCTTATAAGTACCTTATAGCCGGGGATGGTGTCTTTGTACACAGTGTTCTTGGCATGCTGAAGCTCAATGGCTCTTCAATGAGCAAGATCTCAACAGAAATTTCTCATCTTTTTCCATCTTCCACTGGGAAAGAGTGTCAATGGGAGTCTGACCCAAGGCATAGTAATCTCAAAAGAAAGATAGAGTTATTCCTTTATATGCCTTTAATGAAAGTTTTTCAAACCGATCAGACAGACAAAGTGTTCAGGATCAACAAAGCCCATGTCAGTAGGATTGCTCTCACACAGGTGTGGAGAACATGGAAAGGACATTTGTTAGAATTGATCTCAGGTTGGATATTAGGAGGAATAGTGGCAAAGCAATGGCCCAGGCTGCCCAGGGAGTTGGTAGAATCACCATCCTTGCAAGTGTTCCAGAACCATGGAGATGTGGCACTGAGAGATGTGGGTGTGGTAGGGATGGGTCGATGGTTGGACAAGATGATCTTAGTGATCTTTTCCAACCTCAGTGATTCCATGGTTCCATGATTCTGTGATCCACAGAATTGTAATGGTTGTAACAATTTGGTTTGGAATGTTTCTCAGAACAGCTACATCCTTGAAGACACAGACCTGGAGAAGGCACCTCTTTTGGCCCTTTTCCACCAGGCTACAACTAGAACCGATAGTTTCTTCAGAGCTCAGCTAAAACAAGCCTAGGCTGACACCATTAGTTGCAGTCTCTTATAATTTTTTTCATCAGTTTGGACATAGATATTCATCCACTTTTTGAAGTATTAACGTACCACTCCTACCAGTGTTTGTGGAAGGAGGGCAGTCAAAGTGTCTTCTTTCACTCCCAGGCTCAGAGGAAAGTGTTGGCTGTGATTGTTATTGTACTAACATTGACTGCATTACTCTAATAAATGCATATGTCCAGCATTTCAGAAATCTCTGGGGGAAGTAATAGCTGTGCTTTCTTAGTCTCATTGAAATTCAAGATGAAAGGAGTGACTCCCCATCTAGGTCCATATACCCTGTTTCTTTCTTTTCACAGTTCAAAAACATTTCCTGCTCTCTATTTCTCTACCTGTCAGAGCACTGGGGCTCTAGCAGAGGAGCAGTAAGCAAGCTGATGGGTTGATGGGTGAACTTGAGGATCTTAGTGGTCTTTTCCAACCTTAATGATTCTATGATTCTAGATGCAGCCATCATGCTGTTCCTAGCAGTCCAGTGAGGCAACCGGACTGCTCACAGAGTAAGATGTTAGAGCTGAATGCATTTCCTGGGAGAGAGGAAGGACCATGCAAGCAAACAAGAGTTCAGCCAGCTTCTCAAAGGAGAAGGTTTTCAGAAACCAGAGTGAGATTTATCCAAAATCCTGACCAAAAAAAAAAAAAACCACCACAGATTTCCAAGGACAGGACTCACTGGACTTGGCAGAACCCATCAAAATTCCTCCATTTAATCAACTGCTGTGAATGAAAAGGAAAAATAATGATATTAAAAAATTGCAGTTGCAAGCAAAATCCAGCAACACAGCAGAGAAATGAGAAGCAGAGAAATGAGCCTGATTCAGACACAGTGCTACAGATACAGGCCAACCTTGCTCACCACAGCCATTCCCCACCACCAGAAACTTTCTGGTTTGAATAAATAAGGGTTTGGACTGTGGGTAGTTCTCAGATCCAAGTCAGCTTTTAAATCTGCCTACCTCTTAGCAAAACTCAGCTCTAATCCTGGTCTAAGCAAATGGATGTTAGTAAAACAAAAGCATTAAACAGCTTCCTGATCTCCTTCTCTCCTTCCTGCTCTCCTTCTTTTCCCTCCAGCCATTCTTTGCCATATCTGCAGCATCAGGCTGCGTTCTTAATAGGCAGCTTCATAAGTCTATCCATTGTGACCACAATCTTTGCCAAAGCTGGAGGCTTTAAAGCCTAAAATGGTGCGCTGCTACTTCTGGGATTAAAGACACCAAAGCCTGTCTGGATGGAGCAGCAATAGATCGTTTCTCTGAGGATGAGATAGCAAGAGAGTAAAGAAACACACACCTATGGCTCCTATCACACATCTTCTGGATACAGGCTCTTGGAAGCATGGCACAGGTTTTGGGGAGCTGGGGTTCTGGTTTCACAATGATTGCTGTGATCCTGCTCGGCGAGACTCAGTGAGATGAATACAGGCATTGAGATTTAATGTGGCAGTTTTAGATTCATAATCAAAGTATCTCTGTTGCTGATCTTAAGGAGCATATCTGGTTTTACAAAGGCACAGCTCCCATCATGAACTTCTTTAATTGCACATAAGCCCTGATTTTTGCAGCTCCACTTTTATAAAAGTCTTTTTAGCTCTTATTGCCTAGAGCCATCTGAGGCTACAGAATTGTCCCCAGTTTTTTGAAGACCTGATTTTTCAGTGGTGTTTTTGTGTCCCGAGACTTTTTGCAAAAAATGAGAGCTAAAGGCGCTAATAAAGAAGTGGCAATAATTAGAAAACGTCTTGCACAGTACAGATTTTATAACTCCACAGATACCGTGGTATTAACATTCTGTTTGTCCACCTGTTAGAAGAAAGAGATCTGAAGAGCCATAACTCTAAAACAGTGGGTGACAATTTAATGAAAAATTGAGCTCTGCGTTTAATTTCCTTTTAAGTTCAGTTGAGCATTCTACAAGATCAAAGGGGCTTTGTGGTTTGCAAATGATCTACGATATCAGAGAAACAGATTATAACCCGGCACAGTTTGGTATTTAAGTAAGTATCCGCTTTTAATACCAATGTTTAAAGTAGGCTAATGGAACTAAAACGCGAGTATAATTTCCTATGATACAAGTCTATAATCCAGTTTAATATATCAACCGAACGCTAAAAGCATATTGTGAATTTAATTCTGTGACTTGGCCCTGTTTGCAAAGTATCCTGAGACATCATAAAATGCATCTAACATAAAAAGAGGCCCTGCCTCAGTTTGTAACTTTTGGGGTAGGGACTGGGCTCTATATGGGTTTGGAACATTAAAAATAGATAAGCAAAAGTAGCACTACACGTCAGGGAGGAATTTTTTGTTTTGTTTTAGCCTAGATGCTGGAGATCTGCCTAGAAGACACCCTACAGCTGATTTTTCCCCTTTCATGTCCATGCAATGCTACCGTGGGCAGTGGAACTACAAAAACAAATAAACAGAATCACAGAACGGCTTAAGTTGGAAGGGACCTTAGAGATCATTGAGTTCCAACCCCTGCTGTGGACAGGGCTGCCAACCACTAAATCAGGCTGCCCAGGCCTCCAACCAACCTGGAAGAGAGTTACACCAGGTTAAAAGGTACCTCTGGGTTTTTTTATTATTATTATTATTTTATTTTTTAAACAAATTCCTGCAGTGTCAGATTCCACATATTCCCTTACAGAAATTGTCATGCTCCAGCTTCCATCTAACCAGATTTTTCCCCTCCACAATTCCAAGAGGCTGCTACAGGGACTCACTTCTCCTGCCTCTTGCACACTTCTTCCTCTTCACCGGTTTAAATTTATGGCCAATTCATTCCTGTTTATTCCTGTGGTAACGCTGTCCTGCAGGCTAATAGGTCCATCCCCCTCGATGCTTACCTCCCCGATATGTTTATGAGCAGTCATTACATACATCTGTCTTTCCCAGGCTGAAGGAGTGGAATTAGTAATCTCCTCTGGTAAAGCAGTTTGTTCGTTTCCCTGATCAGTGGTCCTTCCTGTTTCAATCTTAATTCATCAGTTGTGAACACTAGCAATGGGAATTGTACATGCTGTTCCAGGAGAGGCTCATCAGCCGCCTGTACGATGGCATTAATACAGCTGTATCTTTGCTAGCAATGTGTCTCTTGATACGTGTCAGCATCGCATTAGTCTGACATGACGTGACATGACGTTGGTAGCTCAGACATGATTAAACACTACATTCAAGTTTTTCTCCTCTGCAGCCTCAGTGAATCCATAGAATTTCTGATTGTGGCAGGAATTAGAGGAACACACAAAGTCATACAGCCAGGATTTTACAGTTTCATCCCATTTCCACACAATTTCTGCCTGTGAGATCATCCAGGCTTTCCTGATGGATACCTGGAGCCCCTTTGTTACTGACAATGCTTCTCAACTTTAGGTCACCAGGATGTTTTATTTTCTCCCTTCTACCCTTTGTATCTTCTGCCCCATGGAAGAGGTCTCCATGCAAAGCTGATGGTCATTCATTAGTTGTTCAAGAAATGTGGAGCTGTGGTACTTAGGGGTGCAGTTAGTGGGCAATACTGGTGGTAGGTGGACGGTTGGAATAGATGATCTTACCGATCTTTTCCAACCTTAATGATTCTACGATTCCTCTTCAGAACAGTTCCTTGGCATTAGAGTCTGTTTCTCATTCTTGTTTTCTTCAGCTAATTCATCATGTTCAATGTCATTGCACAAAAAGCAAAACAAGAGGGCAGTTTAGGCTGACGAAGAAACACAGGAGGTCTTCTGATCAAAGCCCTACTCAATAACAAATTTAGGGTTAGATGCATTTTACTAATGCACAGAAGGCCTAATCATTATTTTAGGATACCAGTTGTCTGCCATGAAAGTAACAACAACAACAACAAAAAAATGCTTTTTCCTGATTAGAGACAGATTAGAGACATTGATTCCCAGTGATATGCAGAGGTGAGATTTTTTGCTGGATTTGTGACTAAAGCAGTTAATCAAAACCAGCTCAGGTGAGACTGTTGTGGCCAGTTCGGGATGCCATGCCGTTGATGGAATGTGTAATGATGTTACATCAAGCAACATCTTGGAAGAATCTGTTATCTTCAAACAAATTCAGAGAAATAAGCTGAAAGCTGATAGCTGACACAGCCCCTTTGCTTTTTAAGTCTAAATTTGCATCCATAATGCTTCCAGATCCCCATTTCTTTTTCTCATATCCAAGACATCCTCAGCATCAGGATGGAACTGGTAGACACAATATAAAATTTACTCATCCTCCTCAGCTGCAGGAGGGAGCTGTTAGACCATCTCAAATAGCACTGGACACCTTTCTTCAGCCAACTGCACAACCATGAATCACTTACTTCTACTGGCTAACGGAAAGGAGGAACTTTGAAGGAATGTTTTTGGACAAATGGGTACATACCTAAGACTGAAGTTCCAGAAGGAGGACAAGACTAAAGATTTAAGGGCTGCAGAGAGTCTGTAATACAGGGAGAAGGATGGGGTTTTGGGAGCAGAGAAAAAGAAGGAAGGGTGAGAGAGACCCCAGCTCACATCCCCAAGGAATTTTTATATTATTGACTCTACTGACCAATTTTTAACTGGGTTCTCCTTTCTTAAATTGGGCAGACTCAGGTCAGCAGCTTTGCTTAGACGGGAGAAGCAGGTGAATGGTGATTTAGAATAAATTGAGACAGAAAAGTAACAAAATTAGGTCATCAGCTGTAGCATAATAGGATAGATGCTTCAGTTTTCACCTTGTTAATCCACTTGCCCCATTGGATAAACAGCTCCGTCTTGTACTTAATCTTCAGATAAATATGCTCTTAAAACCCAGTGGGTATTTATCCAACATAGGATAACTGTCTTTAGTGAAGCTGAATGAAATGCTTTTAGCTAAACTTAATTTAGCTTCTTGCTGGAATGTTTTCCTGAATGAGGTGAGGAAATGGAAATGCTAAGCTCCTGACCAGAGTAAGGATGGCACCAAAGGCAGCATGAGCCTCATGCTGGAGCCTGGCTCCTCCTGGGAAGCTCAGCGTGCATGATGTGACAAAAGAACACAGGTAGTTATCACTGCTGGGGCACTTCTTTGTAGTGTGTCACCCGACTTTCAAGAATGGTTGATTCCTCTATCAATCTTGTCAGGTATCTGCAACACTCAGTTGAACTGAACTTCACAAATCCATCATACTTCTCACAGTTACACTCTACCCAAGGCAGAGAGTTGCAACTAGATGATCCTAAAGGTCCCTTCCAACTCAAGCCATTCAATGATTTCTCATTAACCTTTCATTTCTTGCCTTCCACTCTTTTATTTCATGCCTCTGTTTGGAAGTTATTGAAAAAATAATAAGACTAAATACCTTTTTACTGCTTCTGATAGTGCTCTCTTCTACTCTTTACTCCACCCTTTCTCACTCCTTTCCAAGCAGGCTCAGTGGCACCACTGCCATATCTCTTGGGTTCCTCTTCCCCATTCCCCTCTCACAGCCCTGACAGCACGAGCTTTTATCACAGCCCTTCTTATTTAGCTCCCTTCTACTGTAAACACCACTTATCTTTTCAATCTCTCACCGTATAAGATTTTTTTTTTTCTCAGGTCTCAAATTATTCTTGTCATCCTTATCTGAACATCCTTTAATTCCCTTGGCAGTGACATATAGCATTCCAGATGAGAGAGGAGCCTTGGTTTTATACCATGCTGAAATTTACTCCGTCTTATTTCTAACACATCCTAACCTTCTGTTGGGCTGTTTGACAGAAGGGTGAGAGAGAAGAGTGCAATAATGATTCAGATATATATTTTTTCTGGTCAATGTTTGACTAGGATGCTTCATTGTTTCTCAAGCTTTCTGCATTCCCCTTTTTAACAGATCTTTCCTTGTGCAGTACTCCAACCAGGGAGCTACTAGCTCCTTTTCATTGCTGACAGCAGCTCCGATTCTCCAGGTGGGAAAGGAGGAGGCACCTGTAATTAGTGGCTGCAGGGATAAACATTCACTAGCCCCCACAGAGGACTTGTATTGAGCCAATGTATGTCAACATAGCTCAGTTTGTTTTGCCTTAATTAATGCTTTTTAATTAATAGAAGATTTTTAAGCCTCCTCAAGTCAATCTTTGAATTATCCCTAGATCCCCTGTCACTTATCATTGCAACTCTTATGGTAGTGCTGCGCTCGTAACTAAGAAATGTACTGAAATTCCTTTTCACTTTTTATATGGATGGTTTTACATTCACCAGTGGTTTAACTGAAGGATAACAGTGCAAGGACTCTCACCTTGAGCTGGGTTTATATGGTGCCTTGCAAAGTAAGACCTTGATCCACAGCTAAGCCCACAAAATAATACTACTGCTAACACTAACTTGTCATGTACCTTCACGCTGTCCAGTCACCTAATTCAGTTACGACCTTCAGAAATTCTTTGTCACCTATTCTGGACACAGGACTGATGTGAGCTATAAATTTTACCACTATGCTTCTCCATTTTTTTTTTTTTTTCCTGTACCACAATTTCTTCTCTTTTATTTTACATCTTCTTGTCCGTTGATCTTAGGCTCCAGGTTGTTTCAGATCTCTCTGTTCCCTCATTGAATGCATGGCCTAACATGTGATGCACTCTTCCAAAAACAAATACAAATGAATAGCATCTTGTCAGATGAACCATCCCACTGAAGTTAAGAGAACTCCTGGTGGAAAAGGGTACAAGATAAATACCAGTCATAGAGTCTGTCCCTAAGAGTTTGTCCTAATTAAAAGTACAACTACACACATTAATAATTTACATCTGAAAAGGTTATGAATGTGTAATGCTTAATTACAGAAATGCAAAAAGGTGATATTTGGTTTCCAGCACCCTCCTGAATGCTCAGCCTGTGAATTTAGAAATAACTATAGCTGTGTAGTTTGGACTATAATTAAGATTTGATTAATCCCTAAAGCTCAGTTTAACTTAGATTAGATGTATATTGATTTGTATTTCTTTACTGCTACATTCTTAGTACAGCAAATTTCCCTGTTCACAGTACTAGCAATAGATTTAAGGAGTCTGTCTGATTTCTGACTAGGGCGTCACTAAGCATCCTACAGGAAATGTGTCCACGTCTAGGAAAGGCACCCAACTCACTTGTGCTTGTCATCATGAGAAATGACCAGTGGGATATGAACAGAAAGCACCATTTCTTCCAAAATTAGCCTCTCCTGTTTGGAGTGCGTGACATGAATCACAAACCACTGTCCATCAAAGCCAAGGAGAACTTTTTCTGCTTAATCTTGAAGTCATAGCTATGGGTATTTCCATGAGTTTACCTCCACACACAAAATGCAAAAAGCCATTATGGCAAAAGGGTTTCACTGCCAATGAGATGTGTTTACAAGAACTAGATGTTATAAGGGCTAAGCTGTATGCAGGTGAAGAAGAAGGCTGAGACTTCATGAGGGAGGAATAGACCAAAAGTCTTCACATTGCCTCTGTTGAGTATCTCAGTAACAAGGTCCTATGGGATGCACATCCTTACCACATCCTTGCAGTCATTACAAGACTAAGAAATCTTGAACCTATTTTAAACAAGTCCAACTTTCCTGGCTTTAGCAGAGCTGCAGATGATTGTAATGGCTTTCCCTGGTGACCTCAGTACTCAGTCATGCAGAATCAACATAATGGGATGCAGACTTTGACTATATTATAAAAGTAACAGGGAATGATACTGTGCTTTCCCTAAAATATACAATAATGCTCACATTATCAGATTAGGTAATCAAAGAAGTGAACTTTCTTCTAATCCATACAATAGCACTGCCCCCAGAGCCTGTGACTACTTCTACTTTACATCTTGGTGGCAGAGTTTTGGGCTGAGACTCATCTCTCATGCCCTAGATGTCCTAGTCTTGATGTCCTAGACTTAAAGAAGCCCTCTGTCCACTCTTCTTCCTATAGTTAGAAACCTGCCTTAACCAAAACTGTAGCATTTCCTGATCTATATATTTCCATATTAAACATTACCTTCAGTTGATCAGGCTCAGGAACTCAATCCAGAAGTGTGCTGAGTTGGAAAGCTGCCTGTACACCCAACACATCCTAACGTGACTGGTATCCAACAGGCAGCTCTTCTCACCCAGCTTTTGAAAGAAGCCATGTGTTAAACAGCTCCCCAGATCCACATCAGCTCTGTGGGTGCTCTGAAATTAGTGTTACAGTGAACAAATGCAGCCAGACTTACAACGCATTATTAGGAGGATTTGTGATGATTCCACAATATCTTAGAAATTCTGCTTTCTGGAATTATTGGGCAGAATATTTGTTTTCCTGGACTTGCTGGCTACCTATTAGCAGCACGTTACCCTGAAGTGAAGCTTTAAAATAGCTCATTCACCTCCACAGGGCAGTCAGCATCATGCCCTTGGAAGATGAGCAACGTTTATTTCCAATGTAAGACCGTCTGGTAATAACGAATTGTTACAGCCATCATGACCACAATGACCAAAGGTTAAACTCACACTGTTAGACTCACACTCTCTTCTTTTTCCCTGGTTTCCTCTCCATTTTACAGGAGATTTCAGAACCTGGTATTTAACCCTTTATACATCGTGTCTACAGTATCGAAGTCTTTGGCGTTGAGCCACTCTCAGCTATGTGATGCTCTGCCTCAGAACCAACAGGAGAGAAAGTTCTGGGGAAATAATACAGACAATCTGTGGTGTGTTGGTTATAAAACGAAAAGCCTGAATACAATGGGCAAGTCAATGCAGTGCACGTGGTATGGCTTTAGAACTAATGCAGTGTTCCATGCAGCCTGCATTAGTTCTAAAGGATAATGCATGGGGTGTAGGACTGATCCCATCTTGCACATCAAGCAGTAACAATTGCTCCAATAACAGGGCAATATTTTTTCTTTTTTTTTTCTTTTACATGATCCCAAGCAGACATCATTATCACCACACACTGATGTCCAGGCTCAAAGAATCTATTCAATCAGGGGGGAAGATTTAAATTTTCCCAACTCAGGTATGTAGAGTCCTGGGAAGATCAAAACATATAAGATGTAAGGAGTTTCAGTCTGGGTTCCCTCTGTTCCTCTGGAGCCTGAAATGGCGCTGTTGTAAAAATTTCACTTTTTGGCCTCTTTAGCTTTAGGGGTCTGACCAAAAGAAGTTACCCTGTATACAGACACTGCATCCATGGTTGCTCTCCCTTGCTGCCTGCAAGGCTCCAGCTTTCTGTTGCTACTTAGGATGGGAACAAGGTTCTGAGAGTGATATTTAGCTTTTTGTTTTTGTTTCTGTTGCAAGTCTCCAGACATCTCCAAATTTCATGTGAAGCAAGACAAATCCGTGAGGTTTTGCTGCTGTTGAATCTAAGGCCCCGTTAGCCACAGGCTCTGAATGTGGCCCTTAAGAACTGCAGCTTTTCTGATTGCTGTGAGCTTGTTGCCCTCACCAAAAACTCTTGAATGCCATCAGCAAAGCTCCTGTCCACTCTGACAATGTGAAATTGGATAGAGATGGTAATGTTATGTTATAACAATGCTCCTGAGCCATGTGAACACCTTACACAGACACCAGAATACAGTAAGAGACCTGCAGGAGCATGCTTTCAAAGGCAGAGCATCCTGAAGATGTAAGCCATGTCCTTCCAGAGAGACTCAAGCACTATCACACGTTCTCCTTGACCTTTTGTTCTGCCTTCCATAGACCCCATTCACTGGAAAGTTTTAGTCATGTAGTAGTTCTCTTTGCTCACAGCAGTGCCCTTTTCAGATAACCACCTGAGATGTTTTGAGGCCTTTCTTTGATAGTTTGCCCCAATATCTATGAGAGGAGAAGTCCAGCCTAGAAGAACAATGTGCAGTGGCTACATCTCCATCCCCAGAGACTTTCTTCTGAAGAGATTGCCCTGGCTGGCCATGGTTATTTACTTTCTGCACTGGGTATTCCTTTACATTTTCCTTAATATTTCAGATTAAGAGAGAGGCTTTTTTTTTTTTTTTTTTTTAGAAGTGAAGGTATGTTATAGTTTGGCAATTAAAGCAGCATTCAGAATGAGGGTAAGTTACTTATCACATTCGCATGCCACAACTACTAATATTAATGCTGACCACAATAGGCACTCAAGAAAAAAAAATAACAAATGTGGAAGTTGCATTCTTACTTCTGTCTCCAGGACTTCTAAGCTTTTAAGCCATTTACTAGCCAAGAGGGACAAGAAGGCCAGCGGCATCCTGACTTGTAACAGAGAGAATGCAGCCAGCAGGAGCAGAAGGTGAGTGTCCCTCTGTATGGGCACCGGAGAGGGTGTGTTCAGTACTGGGGATTGTTCAGTCTGGAGAAGAGGAGGCTCAGGGGAGACCTCAGTGCTCTCTACAACTGCCTGAGAGCAGGTTGTGGTGAGAAAAGGGTTGGCCTCTGCTCCCAGGTAACACTGATAGGATGGGAGGTGATGGCTTTATGTTGTGTTGGGGGAGGTTCAGATTGGATATTAGGAAAAAGTCGATAGAGTGGTGATGCAGTGGCACAGGCTGCCCAGGGAGGTGGTAGAGTCACTGTCCCTGCAGGTGTTCCAGAGCCATGGAGATGTGGCACTGAGGAACGTGGTTACTGGGCACAGTGGGGTTGACAATTCCCCCTTTCCCTAATTCATTTCCTTACTGAGAATGCTCAGAGCTCCAGAACAAGTACCTGTTGGTGATGAGAGGGAGGTAATAAAGGCTGCCAGATAACCTTCTCTGTTCTCTGCGCACCGCAGTTACCCAGAAGCCCAGCCACCCAGCATAAAAGGAAACTACCCACTTTAATTAGCAGAGCAATCAAAAGGCTCTTATGCAGGAAAGCATTTATCACCAAATAGAAAATGAATGGTACTTTAAAATTAGAATATGCAGAATTTGTAGCCAAAGGCACTCAGGGGAACAGGAGCTTTGCACCAAACCAGACAGGGATTTTTTTGGCTTCAGTCTAATGAACTTTTACAATAGCTATCAAATTCTGTCTGGCAGCACATTTCAGCAATGGGTCTGATTTTCAGAAATACTTTGCAGCCCTCACCAGTGTCAGGAGGAGGGGACCAGCATTCAGGAAACCCTTATTAACCCATATTCAGATCTCAAAGCCAGAACGACGGAAACCTATTTTGTAAAAAAATGTTACCTATACTTTCAAAATACAGTCCATATACACAGCAGGAAATTTTTATCTTAATTGGCCAAGCTGATGAAGGCTTCGCTGTGTCCCACTTACAGTCAAAAATGCCACTCATCGCAGGAACCAGACAACAGCATATTTCATTATCAGCAGGATGAGCAAAGCTTGAATTGGAAGAGGAGGATGATTTTTTTTCTGAGCTTTCACTGTATTTAATGAAGCAATTGAATTGTCCAAAAGTAAAAGAAAGTCTAGAGATAAAAATCCCATCCTGTCACCTTGGATGCTCACAGGGATATTGAAGTATGGGAGACTGGAGAAGTTCTGAAGACAGTAGAAGATGCTGTCACTAAGTCTTCCCGGAGATAATTAAAATGCAAAATGCAGAATTTTCCATTGTCTTTACAAATATCATCCTTGTGAGGATGCTGAAAGCTGGGAGGATGGAGGTGTAGCTCAGCCTAAATGCTTCCTACCACGGAAGTTCTGTAATTGCCGCAAAAAGGCAACTGTAAGTCAGCCTGCTACAAACTCCCAACTACAGATGGGATTATTTGATTGTAACATTTCAAAATGCATTCTGATTCTGTAACATTTCGAAAGCTTCTGTTCATACGAACACAAATTATGCAAGTCGTCTCAGGTCTGCAGTGTTAGGATCCCACAAGTGGTAACCACAGGAAAGCTGAGATGAATGCTGAGTAAAGCCATAACGACGGATCTACTCACTGTAACTATTCAGCCATTTGAAGCATAGAGAGCATAAAGGGAATGAGACAGGGTGTGAGCCCTGATAAGCAGGAGGGAGACAAATCAGGAAGTCGACCTATATTCAGCCTCTTTGTTTCTGCTTTCTTCAAAGGCTCTCCTTTGTTTTAAAAAGATCTGTGACTTTATAGACCCACTGCAGCTGCCATCATCTATGGACTGTAACTTCAAGGACCTGGCTTACGATAAACAAAAATCGAACTGGGAATGTAAGATGGGACCCCATTATAATGCTCCATCTGCGCATTCCTCAGAAATAACCGTTCTAGAAGTGGTCAAGAGATACTGGTGCCCTCGTTCACTGTTTGAAGACTCTCAATTCTGCTTTTGACTATTGTTATAAACAGGCGCTCACATGACCTGACTACAATGGATTGGCTGGCTCAAAAAGAAGTAACACAGAACAGCGTAAACAAGAAGGTCCTCGTCTGAACCCAGCCTCACTTCACATCTCCATGCAATGAAGCAGCTCTAATTCCATATCCTTCCAGTTGGTACTTGCCTTTTGAGTTTGGTATTCGGGCTATTCTGTGCTTCAAAGATACAATAAGCAGCAAGATCACTCTTGAAGTTTTATGCACAAAAGAATTAAATTTATCTACAGAGACTTTAGATGCAGCTGGTAAAACCTATTACCCTGTTATTTACCTGAAATATCTGATACTGAATTACCCTTGGATGTCACAGTTCCAGGTGTCAACAAAGATAGGCACAGAATAATCTAAAGCAATGATGGTGGCACAATGACATCCTTGTGGCTTAGCTGAAGATCTGAACTTTGTTCACCTTGTAGCAGCCATACCTATGGTAGCAGCCATAAACCACTGTCCTGTAGTGGAGTAGGGAGGGAGGTGGCTGGGTTGAGCCTTGCCTATCAGACCCAGTGCCATCTGCCAGCAATGGCCTCAGAATAGCTTGGGATGTAAAATCCATAACCATTTTTCCACCTATGGTTTTGATGGCAGTACAGATGGAAGATGTACAGCATCCCAGAGAGGTGGTGGATGCCCCATCCTTGTAGACACCCAAGGTGAGGCTGGCCAGGGCTCTGGGCACCTTATGGAGCTGTAGGTGTCCCTGTTCATTGCAGGAGAGAGAGTTGAATCAGATGCACACAGAAGAAGGGTCCCTTCCAACTCAGCAAATTCTGTGATTCTATGATATTTTGGGTGACCATATTCTACACTGGTTTTTATTGTTTTCAAGTCAAGATTTAAATGTCCCAAGCAAAAGAGCAACCCACCACTGGAAATCATTCTCTAGCATAAGAGATCTGCCTGTCAAGAAATTGTTCTGATTTCTTGACTGCCATTCCTTTGGCCCAGGCTTGCTCTTGTTCAATAGTCTTATAAACACCAAGGTATGGGCATGTTGTGTAAAGTGAGACACCTAAAGTACTTCCACATAATCTGGCTTCACTCTACAGCACTGGGCAAAACACATTGATGCACCAGCTTGAAAGAAGTTTACAGTTCCCCCGGGAGTGTGGTGATCTGCCCAGGCTCCTCAGGCCTCCATCTGAGTTGCAATCACTTCTCCAAATTTGCTATAGACTCTCTTTATCTTTTTAAACTTCTACTCTCTGCTTTAATAACCTCCAAGGTTATCAGTATAGAGACAGAACAAAGAACATATCTTAGCACATCTTTTTTCTTTTTCCTTTTGTGCCTTTGTATAGGACTCCAGCAGAAACAGAAGCAATTAGAGCTTGAATGGTTCCTACCTCATTGTGAAGTGTTGTGTGCATCTCCATGGTGAGTTTGCACTGATTTGATAATAGCCTGAAATAAAGAGAACAGAGATCCACAAAAGCGATGTTTTAAAAGTATACAGGCTAAACACAGATGTGAAAATAGCAGGCTATCTATTTACAGCATAAAATGAAACACTGAGGTTCTGATAATGGTTCACATACATGGAAAGGAGAAGAGAAAGCCAGTTTCCAGAGAAGAGTGGTGGTAGCTGTTGCTAGGGAAGGGTAGAGTTGCCCATACATCTCCTGAAATTGCAGGAAACTGTGATTCTAAGAAGTGGGCACTTCTTGATACTCCCAGTTTCCAGGTAGTAGAGACAATGGAGTCCAGGGCACTCTTCACATCCTCCTAATGTTCATCAGAAGGGTCACAATTTCTAAAGATTTATTTCTCTCCCTTCCATCATGTATAGTGATGGGTCAGGGGAATATCAACAGCGCAGACAACACCGAGGATACTTTGAGCAGAATTCATATTTTCTTTCTCCTTGGAAGTTGATTTAGGAAAGGATGGAATCTGAAGAAAACTCAAGAGCTGTAATGAGAGATTGATAAATAAATAAACAAACCATAATTAACCAAAAGTTCTCCACGGGCTGATGGTCAAGAGTGGTGTGGGATGTATTGCTCATTGGTTTCAGCAGCTCTAAGACAAGAGGGATCATTCTGCTCACTTGGCATTCCCTCCCATATAACATAGGCTAGAGATCCTCACAGTGGGAATCATGCACCAGGCTCTTAAATCTGAGCTGATTTAGATCATATTTTCTATGAACGCTTCCAGACTTGATTTAAAGATGTCAAATGATGAGGAATTTAAGCAAGTTGCTCAAGGAGCTTAAAGTCCTTGTGGCTAAGAGTGTATGGTTGTTTCTGGATTGAATTTTGAGAGATTCAGCTTTCACTACTGGATCTTACTGCATGAGGAGTAATCCACCCTGCCCCAAATGCAAGATGTAAACATACAGCACACTGTACTGATGCTCCTTGTTGTAACTCTTCTCTTGAGAGAAAATTTTCTCCACTCTGAAAGTGAAAATGGCCCATTCCACACTGAGCTAGGATTGTTAATGCTCACTTTACCTTCCCGAGCAACAGCTTCCCCAGGTAGCCTTTAATCTGCAAGATGAAAGAGCCTTCTCATGGCATATCAGGAAATTTACCTGCACACTGTGATTAAGTTTTGCCTAAATTTCTGTTTGTTAAATTAAACAGGATAAACATTTCTCTCCCTCCCTCCCCCCTCGTGGCTAGCACAGAAGTTATGGGATGCTCCAAATCCCAGGAAACCCTGATTGTTTTCTATCCCAAAGGCATCTAGTTGTTTCTTCCTTAAATCAGAAATTGCTAAAGAGGTACATTTTAAGATGTATCGTGGACAGGGATTATTTTTTTCCTACACTACATAAAATAAGGAGACATGAACAGAATGTCTATTAGGAGCTCGTCTGATATGAAAGTATAAAATCTTTGTGTTGTTAAAGACTATTACAAGATCCTTAGGATCACAGGCTATTTACTCTAACATCTCTGTAGAAGTTGTGGAAGCTAGCAACATTAAAAAAAAGTAAAAAACAGCAGAAACAGTGTCTTTGGGGACTTCTCCAGCGACAGTTCTTTATTTATGACTCCATTAAAAAAATTTTACTCAGTACATTTATTTGCTCATGATGGGACTGGCTTTCCCCCATCTCACATGCCTCTGTAGTGAAACATGGGAGCACCAAGAGCTAGCCCTCTAGCAAATGGCCCTGTGGGGCACATTAGTGCTCTCTCTACAACGTTTTTCCTGCACCCAGAGCGGGGAGAACATCGTGGCTTGGCAAATAGGAAGCCAAGTCCTGATGTGGGGGGCTATGCTTGTGATACGTGAGACTTTAGGGTAGATGTGATACTGAGGGGGATAGTTTAGTGGTCATGGGAGTGATGGGTTGACATGGTAGTGATGGTTGGACTTTATGATCTTAAAGGTCTTTTCCAACCTTAATGATTCTTTGATCAGTGAGTGATGCTCAGCCCAACTTTCAGCATCATGGGGACTCTGATGCAAATTTCTGTAAGGGAAACAACCACAGTCACAGCCACCTCATTGACAGAAAGCAAACTCAGGCACTGCCAGCTTCTAGAAATGACACCTCCTTTTGAATCACACTCCACCATGGATCACTCCCAAAGCCATAAACAGGAGACTGTTCCTTTTCCTTGCCCCCAGGAAGAAAAGCCTCAGGCTTAGAGATAAAAAAGCAGGCATAGAGATAAAATTCAGGAAACCAAAAGCAAGTCAGCCTGGGACAGTGAAGGGAAGAGGTGTTTGGTCAGCATGGAAGCACATCACTGCAAACTGCACCCACTTAGATTTCTACATCAGCTGCTCAGCACTGAAAGTATCCACATCTCTGGAGGCAACCAAGTCCAGTTTGGATGGGGCCCTGGGCAGCCTGATTTGGTGGGTGGCAGCCAGCCCATGGCAGGGGATTGGAGCTCAATGAGCTTTAAGTTCTCTTTCAACCCAGGCCAGTCTATGGTTCTATGATTCTGTGATCCTCTATCTGCATCATTTCGTGTTTGAAATGTCCAGAGGTGCTCTAGCAGGGAAGCATCAAAGTCTGTTGTGAGATTCTCCTATACCTCAATACCTCTAAACTTTGTGGCAGTAAATAGGTGCACATTTTCCGAATTAAAGATGAAATGGAAGGGTTTGGGATGCACTGGATTTGCATCTGGCTGCACGACTGGGTTGTTTCAGAGAAACTTCACAGTGCTTGAGAAGGGATTGTGCAAAGGCATCCATGCCCCTCTGAAAAATAAATGTTTAACTGCTCTGAGCTTTGTTTCCCCATTGTCTGCCTTCAGCAGCCCAGTAATCCCACTGCTTTGCTGTTTTGCTTTGCCCTATTCAGAGAGAAACCCCTTACACAATGAGACCCCTTTGGCAGAGGCAGAACATTGGAGGTGCTGAGCTGTGAAGAGATGTGCCAGCTGTAAGTCTGCTTAGAAGCAGCGCGAGTTTTTTGTCCCTAAAATTGGATAGAAACAGGGGAAGAAAAGGAAGGAAAAGGAAAAAAAAAAAAAAAAGGCAGGGTTCAGAGGACTGCTCACAGACATCGTGAAGTCTAAATGATAGCAGGAATGCCCCATTTCCAACTGGAAACCCCATTGCCCTGTTGCATGGGCAGGCAGATGCCTCCTGGACTTAGGTTGCAGGGACATGGTTTTGCTACCCAAGGGCTGAACATGAAGGTTGGATGTCTCCTCAAAGCAATATGGATTTACCATGCCAGAATGAGTTTGGTAGGTGGCTTTTACGGAGCAGCAGGGTCCAAGCCAAGGGGCTGAGTTTTTGTGTGTGCCTGTATTCATCTCTCCAGGCAGGTCTCTGAAATGTATACTGTCCTTTAAATGATTCCTTAATATTTAATATCATGGTAGGATGAAGTCTGATTTTATGGTTAAAAATGTCAATTTTCACAGCTGATTGAGCTTGTTTAAATGGCAAGCAGTTTACTTGTATTGAAAACCATATAAACAGATCAACTTATTTACTGACATTAAAAGAAGAGGATACTTTACACTCCAAAGCCTTTCAGTTTTTGAAACTGAAAATGAGCAGAGATGACTGAGTTCATTTTGCAGTTTTTTCCCCAGTGGCAGATTGATTGTAGTTTATAAAACAAGCCCATGCATCTGGCAGCAGAAGGAATAGCTTAAGATGCTAAGCCACCCTTTCAAAAGTTCTCCGTAATTAATTATTAGCTGCTTGGAAGTCCGTTCTATTTTTCCTTTTGTTTGTATTATTTTAATGGTGACTATAATGCACATATAATGAGAAAAGCAGCATCTTGTAAACATACAAATAAATCTTAAGACTTTAAGCAGGATTAAGCAAGCTAAAAAAGAATAATAATAAAAAAAAAAACACCCTGAAATCCAGATCCGTGGAATCACAGAAATCAGCTTTGTTAGTGCTTTCCCATCTGAAGCCAATTAAAGCATACATGGACACGAAGGAATGAGGATTCATAATGGCACAGATTCCCTCTGCCTCTTCTTAAAAATAGCTGCAGCATTCAGACCGATGTCTGCACTAATATATATATATATAAATATTATTTTGATTCAAGAGGAGCAGGGAATAGAAAGTGGCTTAGACATGGATAACATGTCTCATTCGTGGGTCAAAGGACTCTGCCCACAGTTTGGCTCGGGTGAGGAACTCAGTTTGAAATCCATCCATTAGAGGGCAATGCACTATCCACAGCGACATCTTGGAGATAGAGTAGCAGCAGGAGTTTGAGTTAGGGGCAAAGAGAAGGGCAGAAATGATAACTGAAGAGGTAATCCAAGAATCAGTTCTGTGACTGAGGTGGTGCCTAAAGGATATGCTGGAAGATGCATGATACGAGGCAACAAACAAACACAAGAGAGGAGGGTTACGTGGAGTGCTGAAACCCTGGCAATACGTGGCTGATGGGAACTGCAGGTTTGTCCTCAAAGGAGAACAGCTCAAGAGGGTTATTCCTGCCACACCAGGAATCACAGAATCATTAAGGATGGAAGAAACCTGAGATCCCCACGTCCAATCAACCCATCCCACCATGCCCACTGACAACAACCCTCAGTGCCACATCTCCATGTTCCTTGAACATCTCCAGGGATGGTGACTCCACCACCTCCCTGGGCAGCCTGTGCCACTGCATCACCTCTCTTTCTGAGAAGAAATTTTTTTTAATGTCCAGCCTGATATCCAATCATCTCATTCCCCTGAGGACGTCAGTTCCTGCCTCCTGCCTATCATTCTGATGGATCTGCTTGTTTGGAGGCTTTCCTGGGAGCCTCTGCAACAGACAGGGAATGACTGCTTTCCTCCCTGCTATCCAAGCAGACCCCCAGTGTCACTGCTGTCAGGAGGACACAAGCTCAAAGCTCAACAAGGTTACACAGTCACTGTCCCCGTGACCATCTTCCCTAGCGGGTACTTGGCTGGGGCTGCTCTCAGCAGGCAGCTGGGATGTGGCCACCCTGTTTTTCAGAGAACGATTGGTCCATGGCCATCGTGCCATGCCAGCTGGCCTGAGAATCACAGAATGGACTGCAGCCTTCTGCCTTCACTGATACAGGCATTGCCTTGGGCTGTGCTGGCTGGGAGTAAAGGAGCTGCTCTATAATTGTTGTTTACTACCCACCTCTTCATTGCAAAGAGCTTTGAATGATGGTGCAGAAATTGTTCAGTGAAGAGAGAGTGAAGAAGGCACTTGGATATCACCGTGACTGCTGCTTTCAAGAGAAGAGTAATTTGTCTAATACACAATCTGTCATCCTCCCTTCATGCTGAAGAAGTGAGGAGCTGCTGGAAACTAACCACACATATGGTGACATGGCTCTGTCATTAGCTTGGGCAGGAGACAAATCTCCCTACATCACTGGCATGCAGCATTGGAAACACTTATCTCTTGGGCTCATGTTAAGGGCTGGCCAAGATGCACTCTTCCTTCCACCTGTGCTGCTGTGACAACAGAGCCTCTTCCAGTAAGTAAATGTTTCTCATGACTCAAAGAAACTTATCCGTGGTAAAATTAACCAGTTATGCTGGGGGCCTCTGTGCCATACATTGAACAAAACAAAATGCATTGTATATCCATATACATTTCAACAATTTAAGCTGTCAGTTTAATTCTTCTCTAAATCAAAATATCATAGAATTTTTTGGGGTTGCCTCCAAACTGAGCTCATTCTTCTTAAGGGGTTTTCCACTGGCTGCATTTTACAGGACCAAGGAGGGCAAGATCTATTGGTTGCAATAATAACAAGTTACTAATTCAGATACCATGTCTACTAATGATAACAATAGCCTGCAAATTGTTATTTTAAGGCCCAGATCATTGACAGAAATTTTGTGGCAATCTTTCCAAGGACACCTAAGAAATCCAGGAATAATAGGAAGAGAGATCTTCCTGAAAGCATTGAAATGTTAGGCCTGCTGGACAGAAATATGCACCATGTTTGGAGTGGTGGGATTCTTACATCAGCCCCATTATTATAGATTTCCTTCAGTGCAGCTGGGAGCAGAATCAGGATGGGAACCTTTAGCAGAGCATATAAAACAGTGACACATACACCTGACATACACTGAGCCTTCACATCAATATTTATTTCCAGCCTTTCTCCCTTTCCCATGGCATTCAGATGTATGGGCAATCTCTGTTGAATATTTTACTTGCATTGCACGTAGCTGAAAAAGTTTATGCTAAGTGGGAAATGGTGATGTGTGTGAATACATGCCGTCTACAAGGGCCTTTGCATTATGTTGGGGTTGGTTTTGCTTTCTAGGGTTGGCTGCCATACTAAGTGGGCACAAAAGTGCTGACCCCATCTGTCTGGCAAAGTCAGCAACCAATCTTTAAAAGGTCCATGGGATGCAGACCCCAAATGAGACGTGTCATAGAATCACAGAATCATTAAGGTTGGAAAAGACCATTAAAATATCTATTCCAATCACCAACACATCCCCACCGTGCCCACTAACCACGTCCCTCAGTGCCACATCTCCACAGTTCTGAAACACTTGCAGGGGTGGTCACCCCATCACATCTCTGGGCAGCCTGTGCCAATGCATCACCACTCTTTCTGAGACAAAATTTTTCCTAATACCGAACCTGAATCTCTCCTGGTGCAACTGAAAGCCATTAAGGAGGGCTGATTGGCTACTACCTCGCTGGCCATAGGGTTTTGCTTCTGAGGCTGACCACAGAGTAGGTATGAGGGCATAAGACCACTCTAGAAAGAAGCTAAATGATTTCCAGGCTAAATAAATGGTATATATACATATATTTGTAATAAAAGACCACAGACATGATAGCAAAAGAGCAAAATTATTCCATCCCCTCAAGCTTCCCCTAGTCTCCCCTCTTTCCCAAAGCCCAGTACAGCAGATAGGCTTTGCTGAATGTCTATGAAAACCATCTCTCAAGTCAGCATCCCAGAGCATAAGCACACTGTGAGGTCCAAGG
Source organism: Phasianus colchicus (assembly GCF_987193195.1). Lineage (NCBI taxonomy): Eukaryota > Metazoa > Chordata > Aves > Galliformes > Phasianidae > Phasianus > Phasianus colchicus. Next base: position 47,642,143 of record NC_143441.1, on the reverse strand, counting down.
AGCAGGATCACCTGCCTCAATCATGGACAAATTTTTATTCCACTGAGGCAGGTTTCTCTTTATGCTAATCCCTGGCTCTTTAGGAAGTCACAGAGCACGGGAAGCACAAAATCGTGCTTTATGAGTACAATCTGTCTGCAGACTCAGTATCACTCCCCTCTCCATCTTACCTGCCACAGCCAGCTAGGGATCATAAATACACCCCTAATGCCACAATTAGCATACGCTCTTGAAAGAAAATTGTGCTTGTAGCAAGAGTCCCCAAGGGCCAATATCAACAGAGAGACATTACAGAGCAGAAAGCCTGGAATCGGGGCTGAGCTTTCAAGTACATGCTCCTTCCTCAGCAATGGTCTCTGCTGAGATTTCTCCTGCTTTTATCAGGAGTAGGCAATGCAAAGGGCTGCACACACTAACTTTGCCTTGACTTACGTTTCAATCATTTCTTTGTGGGGCAATAGCCAAAGCCAGACTTTCAGCTCCCCATTTCACTGCACTATTCTGGTTGGAAAAAAAAAAGTAGAAAAGAAGCCCAAGAAATAAGAATGCTTGCCTTAATTTTTATTTTTGTTCTCCTCCATCCGCTTACTAACCCACTCCTGTTGAAGGGGACCAGCGTTCTCTCCAGCTCTGGTGGGACAGATTGACAGGGAAGAAGGACAGATGAAAGAGGCTGTTTAGAAAGCAAAGGTAACGAACAAGGCCCGCTTCTTTGATTTGTGTGTTTGCCTCATCAAAGCTGATCTCATCTTTTGGAGCCCCACATGCCTTTATTCCTAGCAGAGTTAAGCGCCTGCTTATGGGTTTGCAGCAGGGTACGGTGCACTGCAAACTCTCTGTTAGTAGGCTTGAAAGAGCATGGGTTTGTCTACCGCCCTCCCTAACAAGCCTTTGATCTAACAGAGCCTTCTAATGGGATCCAATTGCAACCGTAATCATAAATAAGTGAAAAACATAAAATAGGGAACAAAAGCGGCATAAATGTCTTGCCACTTGAAGGTTTTTAATTCCTCCCTTGCTCAGAGAGGTTCGTGCAAATAAATGGAAGCAGCAGCAGATCTGGGATACGGACATTTTGCTGTGACTGATTTGCGATGCAGTGGGAATGCTGGGGGGGCAGTGGGGACAAATTTTCACTTTATATTCAGCTCAAATGAGACAAAGATTACAGTTAGGAGTCAAGTACTATCAAATTATTTATTGAATTCTGTTGGGGTGGAGAGGGTATTTGCTCTTTTTTCCAGAAAAAATATCGATTTTAAGGATGGCTTTGATATCAATTAGGCTCAACATGAGAGACAGGCAGTCACTTTGTATAGGGAATTTAATTAAAAGCTCTGTACTTAGTCAGAAGAGTGTTCTAAGGATAAAATTGTTTTCCCCCTTTGGGTCAATTTTCTGTTATGTTTGTATAATGCAATTAAAGAAGGACCCATGCCAAGCAATACTTACTATCTGGTATAAATCTGTCCATATATAATGACTGGCTCTTTGGACTTCCAATGCACAAGCAAGCGTTAGTTGCATTTGGATTTTGCTGTCTTTTGCATCACTGTCACAAAAAAACCCCTCATCTTTATAAGTGCACGCCTCTGATAAGGCTCTATAAAGGCCAGTTAGACATGAACAAAGGGTAAAAGCAAAGAAAAAGAGAAGGGCGATATTTCAAAAGCACTTTCCTCTTGAAAAATTAGAAGTAACAACTGACTTGACCTGGGGCCACTCAAGTTCAGAGGTGCTTACTAATGAAAAGTCTGCGTCAGCACTTGTAACAAGGATTAGTTTTTAACATAATGGCATGTAAACCATCAGCTTTTGGGAGGGAGTTCTGAGGGGCATGGAGCTATGTCTATCAGCTGCCCTGGAGCTGAATGGCCAGTGCTGAATTCCTGGAAGCCTTCCCTGGCGCTGGAGGTCAACCCAAGGCTTCCCATTGCATCAGTAGGTTTGGGGCATTGGTGATGGTGAGTTTTGGCTGTCAAGGAGCTTGGAAAGGATCATAGCAACCTGCTGGTGAGAGGCTGAGCCTCCTGAAGAGTTTTGGACTCTCCACAGCCTGGGACTTCACAACCTCCCCTTGGCACTCTGAATGTGAACAAATGGATTTTTTCCCTCAACACATTTATATGCTTGGCAGGTTAGTGTTGTGTTTATGACGTTGAACAAAGTTTTCTTTTACAGTTTTCTTTTTGGAAATTCTATTCTATTCTGTTTTCAAAAAAATATGTATTCCTCACAGCTATTTTAACTCCTAATTAGAGAAGCAACAACTGATACTAAGCCTGGCCAGGTAGGAAAGCATCTGCAGTCTCTGAAGCCTCTCTGATTTTCTGGAAAAATCACATTCCACTCATTTTTGCTTGTTATAGGATCAGAGGATGCACTGTAACCCCAAACTCTGCTGTAGGGCAGGATACCAACCGAAGCTCAGGCTGACATTGGGTCTACTCCCATGGAAGCTTGGCTGTAGAGCCTTGGAGTAGAGCTAGAGCAACGTCTCAGGATAACTGAGAATCCCAGCCACAGTTTCAGAGGAAAAGTGCAAAGCCAAACACGTACAGGAAAGAAGCCAAAAGAAATTGGCATTGTGGAGGATGATTCCTGCCTTAGACATTGCAGTGGTGGGTACTAGGGAAAATAAATACATAAGACAGATATGTAAACAGCTAGGAAAGTTACGCAGACAGATCTATACATACACAGGACTGATGCCAAACCTGCTGGAGTCAATGAAAATCAGAAGATGGATGTACCAGACAACACTAGAGCAAGTTTATATAATGAGGGGAACAAGAGAAAAGACTCTGCTCAAAGTCAGTCTTTGGCATTCATGTAGCTGCTCAGAAGACTTGAACACAGTGCCGAGCTGCTCAGAACAATGTGTGAAGGTGTCTTTTATCCACTCATTCTCTTGCAGTAGCACATGCAGTCTTCACACGTCCTTCTAATAAGACAGAAAGCCCACATGAGGCTCCTGCATCGCCCAAACTCTCCCCACACGGCACGCAGCATCCTCTGCAGATCCTCTGTGCTGGAGAGCCTCACTCAGATCGGGTTTATCACACAGGATAAAGCCAGCATATATCTGCTCTGTTGTAATTTTCGTTTTTCAGCAAGAGGCTGGAAATCATTCAAAAGCACTCAGGTCCAGATTCTCAATGGTGCCCAAGATTTCAAGGGCAGGTAGGGATCCAAATACCTTGAGGGCTGTTCATAGCTCATGTCTTCTCCTCCTCCTCCAGCAGTGATTTTCAGCCCATGCTGAACCAAACCCTTTCCCCCGCTGCTACGGCAGCAACAAGTTTCTGGACCCTTTGCACCCATCAAAGAACGTATGGAGGCTGTGACCCCACACGAGGCCCTGTGTTCCAAGTGATTTCTCACTTGAATGCCATATGGATATGCCAGCACATACCGTCTTTTTTTTTTTTTTTTCCTTCAATTTCCATCTGCTAAGAGGGAGCTCAAGTGTAAGGCTCTGCAAGTAGCAGATGAAAATGCTAAAAACCTGAAAAAAAAATCGTTATTTGGGGAACATAAATATAATGCTGCTTATTGGCTCTGGGTTTTATGTTGTACATGAGGAAAATGGCTTTGCTCTCCTTGTAGCCTGCTCTGTCAACCTCTCAGTCTATCAGAAGCAGTTGCCTTGGGGACACCCGCAAGCACATGCAATTTCTTTGATTTTAGCAGGACTTTTCCAAACATCCTTTTTAAGGGCTGAAATGTGGCCTCGCCAATTCTCACTGCTTTCTCAGAAACCACAGGCTGGCCTGTTGTCTTGGCTGCTCACAGTAACACAAACCTCTTAATTATTAACATTTCGATATTGCTTTTTCTGCCCCACAGTTATTATTTCCCCTTACTGAAATTATGTCATGAAAAATAAGACGTGGACACCAGGCACTGCAGACTCATGTTTTCTCATCATAATCATAGAACTGTAGAATCGTTTGAGTTGGAAGGTACCATTAAAGGTCATCTAGTCCAACTCCCAGATAATACAGAATCTGTAGCAGCCTTAAGCCTTGGTTGGATGATTGGCTCCTTCTGGCTTTGGGGTCAAAGTGCTGGATTTAAGACCACAGGACATGCAGCGCTGGTCTGCTGGGAGCTCAACAGTTGTTCAGAACCATTTGCAGATTAACCTCATATCAGAGATTGTTCTGCCAGACCATGGATTTAGGCTTCCCACAACCGCGAAGATAATTTCCATCCTGGCTGTTCGTAGGAGGGCAAATATGTGACTGCTCAAATTCAGATCTGCAAAGGTGACTGATCTGACCTGAAAGAGTGGCTTTGGACTTAGGGCAACCCATCCCGAGCTGCACTTCCAGCACGTTACTTTCTGAATATTTTGTAGAAGTAGAGCTGTGGGAGCAGAGACAGCACCTGGAAGGCATTTACAGCCATGTGCACTTAACTGGCCTTAGAAATGAAGAGAAGATGAACAGATTTCTAATGACAGGCAATATGCTGAGTGCAAAAAGCGTGAGATGATCCAGTGCAACCCAGTCTGCTCTGAAGAGTGAGAACGCCCATTACTTACAGGAAAGAAGAGACTCATTTACCTAATCATCACATGCAGTTAAGACAGCAAGAAGGAGGTTGCACAAGACAAAACAGAGCAATGCTGAAGCTCTCCCTTGTGAAATGAAGTTCAGCAATATAAATGTACAGGCTTTCAGTGCATTTTAGCTGTGCCCTTCAATCAGAGAGCTGGATAAAAGGGAAAGCATCTCACTACCAGTAATCTTGGGAGCTAGAAATTCCCCACAACGTATCTCAGTGAAGACCAGTGAGCATTATGGGTTGGTACTAGCTGGCATGTTGCGCACTGCAGGGAGTACATCAACCACTTCAGCAACCCCTTTGCTGTCGGGTGTCCTACCTCTCCCATTATGGCCTGCCAATACATAAAGGGAGCTTATAAGCAGGAGTGAAATCTTTTTACACAGGTAAATAGTGATAGGACAGTCCTGGTGTATTCAAGCAGTGCAGCTCCCGTTGGCAGCAGAACTGTGTCCAGCATCCAGCATCCAGCATAGCATCCCTCCCCATACCCGTCACCCACAGAGGGCTCAGCCCCATCAGCTCTGCTGCAGTCCCCTCAGAGTAACCCCAGCATGAACCCCAACACTCATCATACGGCAATGTGATTCTCCATTCTTTGAGTCTGCAAGAATCACATTGAGGAACCACGGCAGAGCTCTCCTCAGGCTGCATCTAAGCCCATGCAAGTCAGTGGGAGTTTTCCCATTAAATGGGGTCTCCGATGTATGCCTCAATGGCAGGTAGCCTTGCAAATGGATTATTTTCCTGTGCTGGTTTCAGAAGGTGCTGCTAGCACAGATATTTCAAAAGATGCTGCTACAGGCATGATCTTAACAGTTAATTGCTTAACATTTTAATAATCGCTTGAGAGCATTTGAATACGTCTCCCACCCTTTTGATTCTGCCAGGTTTGTTTCTCTTAAAAAAATTAAGCAAACACAGAGCAAATCAAGCGTTGGATGTCTCCAGCTACTACAGATCTCCTAAAATTTCCCCAGTGGGTACAGGCACTCCACATCAGACAGATCATCATTCATACTGAGAAACTGGGGAAGAAGAAAAGACAGAGAGGGAAGAAAAAAAAAAAAAGAGGCTTATGTTTCAAAGATCACTACAGGCCAAATATTCTCAGGCACCCTGGCTTTTACAGAGAAATCCTTAACAGTGTAGAAATGGAAGCACTTCAAAGATAAAATAAATAATTTAATAATAGTCTGTTTCTCCAAAGGGTTTTGAACAAGTTTTAGATTTGCCAGTGAATGTTTCCCTTAGGCAGTAGGCCAGTGGAAAAAAAAAAGAAAAAAAAAAAAAAGGCACAGTATGCCTCTTCTTTCATAAGATGTATTTTGTGTTATTTTATTTCTTGATAAGATCCCAAACAAATTCTTCCCTCTCTCACCCACCCTTCAAATATATATATATATATATTTATATTAAAAATAAATAAATAAATGAAAAGCTGAAGATGGTGTAGATGCAAATGATCTCTTACATATAACGCACACCAAAATAATTGCTGAAATAGATCCAACATACAGATTGCATCTTTGCCTTCCTGGTTGCTTCTCTTGCTATCACATGCTGAGAAGAACCCCAAATAATACCATGAGGTATGTATAAAGGGAAACTATTTGAAGACCCCAACTGACTTCTGCGTAAGTAAGATTACAGTATTTATAGGCAAGCCTTTACAGTATTTATAAACGAGACTCTACAGTATTTATAGGCATGGAAGGAAAATGCAGAAGACTAGACTGTGTCATTGAAACATTCTTGATAAGTCAAAGAGATTCCTATTCTAATAAGAAAAGAATTTATTTGGCAATCTCACAAGCACTAGGGAGGATCTAACTGAAGAAGTGTCTTCTTAAAATTGGCTTATATGTGCTACTTAGTTTAACCTCAGTTTATACACTTTTTTAACTATTTATGAGGAAAAAAAGAAGAGAATCTACATTTTTGTTCACTGCTGGATGTTGTGCTGAAGGATCTTTACGGGTTTTTACCTGGTAAATCTTGTCTTCAGGAATCCCAGGACCACGAGACCAATAGGAAAGTGTGGATTGAGATACCAAGACCCATCCTCGATACAGAAGAATCTGGTTAGGGAACACTTAAAATGAAGTTCATGAAACTTCATGGAACACACTCATGAGTGTTGAAGGATCTGACCAATGACACTGAGGGTCTACTCTATTTGAAAAGTCATTGGTGACTGAGTGAGGTTCCTGAGGAATGGAAGAAAACAAATGTCATTCCTGACTCCAAGAAGGGAGAGAAGGATCTGGGGAGCCACTGGCCACTTGGATTCACCTTGATCCTCAAGATGATGATGGCACAGATCTTCCTGGAGCCATTTCCATGAGAAGGATGAAAATGTGACTGGGAAAAGGTAGCTTGCACTTGTGAAGAGGAAATGCAGTCTGACAAACCAATAGTCATTTATCATGAGGTGACTGGCTTGGTGGCTGAGGAGAGAGCAGTGGATGTTTAGTCATTTTAATAAAGGCCTGTGATGGTGGCTTATACAACATGTACTGACAAACTGATGAAGTATAGGCTAGGTAAGAGTATAGTGAGGTAGACTGAGACCTGGCAGTGCACCTAAAGCTGAGCAGTTGTGATCAGCAGCATAAAATGGAGGCCAGACACTAGTGGAGACAATACTGTTCAGCATCTTCAATAATTACCCAAATGTTAGGTCAGAGTGGACCAGCAGCAAAGTTGCAGATGACAGAAAACAGGGAGGATTGGCTGATGGCTCTGCTGATATTTAGAGAGACATCAACAGGCTAGAGAAATGACCAGTAGGAATCTCATGAACTCTAACAAAGAGACATTTCAGCTCTTGCATCTGAAGAGGAACAAACTCATACACCACTACGTGCTGGGAGTCAACCAGCTGGAAAGCATCATGGCCTGGGGTTCTAAGTCAAACGTAAGTCAGCAATGCTCCATTGCAGCAAGGAAAGCTAACAGCCTCCTGTGACAGCAGCAGGTTGAAGGAGGTGATCCTTCTCCTCTGCTCAGCACTACTGAGACATATCTGCAGAGCTGGATCCACTTCTGGTCTCATCAGTATGAAAAGAACATACTGGAGTGAGTCTACTGAAGGGCTATAAAAGTGATTAAGGAACTGGAGAGGAGAGGCTGCAAGAGCTGGGACTGCTCCGTCTTGAGAAGAGCAGGGACTTTGTATCAATGTGTATAAATACATGTTGGGGTGTAAAGAAGATGAAGCCAGATTCAACGCACTGATATCTAATATAGGGAAAGAGGCAACGGGCATAAATTTAAATAAGGAAATTCCACTTAAACTTAAAGAAGTTTTTTACATTAAGGTTGGTTAAACACTGGCTCAGGTTGTCCAGAGAGGTGGTGGCATTTCCTTCTTTGGAGATACTCAAAAGTCCAGCAGGCTAGGCCCTGCATATCTTGCCCTTGCTGACCCTGCTCTGAGGAGGGGGTTGGGCACTGGAATGGGCTGCCCAGAGAGGTGGTGGAGTCACCAACCCTGGAGGTGTTCAAGGAACATTTGGATGTTGTGTTGAGGGACATGGTTTAGTGAGAACCATTGGTGATGGGTGAATGGTTGGACTGGATGATCCTGTGGGTCTTTTCCAACCTTAGTGATTCTATGATTCTATGATTCTATGATAGGACCAAGTGATCTCCAAAGACACCTTCCAGCCCCAGTGATTCTGTGCTGGGTGGGGAAAAAATGCCTCCATCCATCCTAGAGTACATCCTAACCGGGCTGCATTTGAGAGCCCGCGCACTGGACATGGATTTATTGCTTTTGTGGCTTTGAGTATTATGGGCTGTGGTATGGGTCCTAGCAATGACAGTAACTAAAACAGTTCTTTCCAGTGATTTCACTGCCTCTGTATTTTATTCTGTGGTTTTCTCATCTTATCCAAGCATATTCCTCTGATCATTTTTCCACCTCTTTCTACCCAGTAACTTTCCTTGACCAAGGTGTGCTAGGAGACTCCTGGAAAGTATAAATCATAAGGCAAACTATCCCTATTCAGGAATGATATTGAGGTCGATGCTTTGGCCAAAGGAGAGAGAGTGGGAGATCACAGCAAGAAAATTGAGGAATAGTGAGTAATAGAATAATAGAATAGCATGGGCTGGAAAGGACCTTAACAATCATCTGGTTCCAACCAGTCTGTTTTGGTCAGGGTTGCTACCCACTAGATCAGGTTGCTCAGAGCCTTGAGCACCTTCAGGGATGGGGAATGCACAGCTTTTCTGTGCAGCACTGGACCTGTCAGAGCAGGAGAAACAGGCTTCAGCAACAGCAGATTTGGAAAGGAAGAAGTTAGATTATGTTAAAAGGAAATGAGGGAGCTAGGCAGAGAAATTTGGGTAACTGCCTGACCCTCCTGAACCAGCACAAATCAAGAATTTTTCTGTTGCCATCCGGTGAGTTATTAGGTTGCTAAACTGGTGTGAGTGGTGAAACAGGCTCTACATCTTGCTGATGCTTTGTCAGTAAAAAGCATTTTGAGTTATTTCACCTGTGTCACACTGATATTTACCATCATAACTGCTTTGTTTGAGTTTCTTTATTTCCAATTCACTTGAAGCTGTTCTATACAGATACACAATATTACCTTTAATGTGCAAGACTAGACGCCTTTCACCAAGGAGATGACATACAGCTAAAATGGGGAATTTTCACTTCTTTCTTTCCTCTTGCATCCTACTGAGCATGGGGTATGCCTGGAGATTACCCAGTGAGCCCAATCTTGATCATAGTTGCAGCCTTGGCATTGATTCGAATTTACACAGATACAGCAGAGCAGCACTGACCTCGCCGTCTGTCTCTTTATCCTGCACGCACATCACGATTCAGGATTTTGTTCTGACTTCAAAGCACATGTGGTATGTAGATTAATACACTCTACCTCAAAGGAAGTTGTCACCAGGCACACAGAGTGCTTCTTCTTTTATGGTAACTCATAATTTATCAAAGAAAATCAAATCAATTTGTTGGTAAAAGAAACATGTTTTTCATGAATTTAGTCAACACCAAAGGTTTTGATGACAAAGCAAGAGAAGGCTGTATTAATCAGACTTAGCATCTAACACTTAGTGGGGAAGCACACAAAGCTCAACTAGAACGTTTGTTCTTTCAGGACTTCAGCCCCCAGATGGCAGCTTTGTCCCCTGGTGCCACTCATACTCCTTTCTCAACTTCTTTTCTAACATGCTATGTTAGAGTGGATGAACTTAGAGGTCTTTCCAACTTAATGATTTTATGGTTCTATGGAGGCAGTGGGTTGCTGACCTATGAAGATCAATAGCCACACAGAGTGGATGTAAAATGCCAGCACACCCTGGTTAGCTTAAGTTGCTGCTCAAGCAACAGGTCATTGGAGAATTAGCCAGAAAGCTGATGTGCACAGACTGGACTTGACGTTGTCCCTGTATCTACATGGTGGGCTCCCTTGCTACAGGCACAGAAATGAAGGCCAATTTCATAACGTATCCTAACAACCAGAAGTTGTCCCTCAAAGCAGGGAAGTTTTTCTCTCACTCTCCGGCATTTCGGATGCAGAGTTTCCATTAGTGACCTCTCTATTCAGCTCAGAATCAAGGAACATTCCTCAAACAAAACAAAAAAGCTGGAAGAAGATGATGCCATCATATGAAAGGGAAAGCAGAGCAGCATCCTACAGCTTGAATAGAAAAGTGATGGCTAAAATAGTCATGTCTAGTACATATCCAATACCGGGGCTGGATCCCAAGGGACATTGTGTGCAGACATACAATACAAAGATTGTTATGAACAAGGATTACTTCACCATCTCCTGCAGCCACTTCAGAAGTGGGTTAAAGGTAAAACTTGAAAAATACTGAGAAAAATTGTAGCACATCTTAGAGCAAATGGTGATGTATTTATAAACTAACAGAACTGAAAACACTGAGGCTGGAAGAAAGATGCTCAGCCCTAATGCAGGCTCACGTTAAGCAGAACTACAATGGACTTTTTTCACCTGTTCTTCTCTAACTTCTCCCTTAATGAAAATGTTAAACTCCCCCATGACAGATCAAAGCAGGAATTGCCAAGAGGCAGCAGAGAGCAGACCTGGCTGTTTTGTGGTAGAAGAGTTTTGCTACACACAGGAGAGCTGGGCTGCCTGTCCCGAGAGACTTGGACCATTTCATTTACTAGTGTAGATGGAGCCTCCTTTACCAAAATCTTTTAATATTGTTTAAGCAACCTACTCACATTTTTATCACCATTTATTTGTAGTTCTTCTGTAGACTTTTTGAATCAAGTTGGAGGATAAGAGCCAGACACCACATAGTATCACAGAATTGGACAACTATAAAATACTCAGGTTGGAAAGGCCTCCTAAGATTGTATAGTCTAACCAAGCACCTACCATCAGTATTGCCCACTAAACCATGTAACTCAATGTCACATTTCCACAGTCCATGAACATCTCCAGGGATGGTAACTCCGCCACTGCCCTGGACAGCCTGTGCCAGCACTTCTGGAGATGAACTTTTATCTAATATCCATTCATATGAAAGATGTGGCCAAATGCCATCACTTCCACATGGAATTTTTGCAAAAGGTTTGATTTTTCTGTTGAGCATGCCCATCTATGACATCCAGTACACTGTTTGCAACAACAAACGATATTGCTAAAATCTTGATAAGCTTAAATTTAACCACAGTGCACACCCTCAGACCTCTGATAATTGTGTCTGGTTACAGAAAACTACAAGAAGAAAGGATGATCTTCCTTGCTGACACACTTTCATGTCTTTGTATTATTAGTTGTTCCTATTTGAAAGTAAGTCAAATGAAATGTGCCCTCTCATGATGCATTTTTTAACATGCTGATATAATTCCTTAAGTACAATACTCATGGCACCAAAATGCTCCTCACCATTAATTACTATGACAGCAACATGGACTTTTTTGTCAAATGCCTTCACATCTTATCTGGTCAAGTCTCCTTTTAATCATTTATGCACTCTTCTCTTTGCAGTAATTCCTGCTAAGCTTGTGATGCAGCCTGAACTCAGCGGATGGGCCAGCTTACATCATGGGAGAGCAGAAGGACAAAACTCGTTAGTTTGGAAGCCTGTTCTGGAGACAGACACGATGTAAGAACCTTGTCAGGGTGAGCGCAAGCCACATGCTCTCAAATTCTCTCATGCTAATGAGAAGTTACAAGACCAGCTGTAATTTATATGAGCTGGTTGGTCATGATTTTCTTTATAAAAACAGACAACATATGCTTTCACTCTAACATCACCTAGTTCAAAGAAAACAATAAAGAAAGAACAAATGTCAAAGAACCATGAACATCAGCACAGCAAGCATGTCTTGTCTGAAGCAGGCGGTGGCAGTGTCAAGGTTTCAGCAATGGCCTCTTGCCACATAAGCAGCATGCTTGGAGATGCAGAGGAGTGCTACATGGAGACAAGATGCCATAATTTCAGCCAGAGCTTGAAGCAGTCACTCTCCTTCCACAATGAAATGATAATCATGCTTAAACTTTAGGCAGTAATAATAAGGCCAAGATCAGTTTTGTGCCAAGATCAGTTTTGTTTGTTTTCCAATGGGAGTGCAGGTCTCGTCACTATTTCCTTTCCACGAGATCCAGCCTCCTGATTACTTCTCACTTGTCTGGGCTTGGGACTCCAGCCATTCACTTTTTGGTTCCCCAGTGTAAGTGTCTAGTCTGTGATTACTTGTGGCACGTAGTAATAATGCTTGAATTCTTCCACCTCATCTCTGGGCTTCAATTCAATGCTTGTGTCTTGCTTAAAGCAACAAGCAAGTTGTAGATTTGTTAAAAAAACCTCGGGTGTTTTGTTCTTCTCCTTTCCTGTGCTGGTGTTGATTGGCCTCACGAAAAAACTTATCTCATCTGTCGACATGTTTGGTAGCGTCTTCCAAATTGCCCTGTGTGAAGGTGGAAGGCATAATCTGCATCTTATTAATGCTCAGATCTCTCCAAGGGTTTCTCTCTCCCTTGGCTGAACTGGCTGATGCTTTAAGAGGCAGGCAGCACGTTGAGGCACAACACTGAGAACACAGCAGGTAATTTTACCACTGATATATCCAAGAAGAAAGTAAACAGCACATGGCCTCAGTAACATACGAAAATGCCATTTTCTTGGGCTTATTTTTGGCTGCACCACTGCAGAGGACTGCTGGCTCTGCAGCACCAGTGCCACGCAGTTCAGGGTTAGCTGCCAGGTGTTTCCAGTGATGCCAGGGCCATTGATGGGAGCATAGCCTAAGGAAAATTATGGGTGTTGCAATGCCCACCGTTTCGGATTCTGAACTAATAAGGTCTTGAAGTTGCACAGTACTAGTCTTTTTCTAGACAGAGATGAAGAATCAGGAGATAAATTTTGACCAAAAACCCCATAATTTATGTTAATCTATTACTTTTCAATCTCTTCCCATTCTTGTGTACGTCTCCATTAAAATTTTTGTTCCTAAAATATGATGCACATATGGCTTTCTAGATCAGATCCTACTAACTGCAATTGTGATTTTGTATCATAAGTTTTCAAAAAAAGAGGAATCAAAACAGCAAGTTTATTGATTATAGCAATGACTCTTACAGACCTCTTCTACCTTGCGTTCTCTACACCTCTTTGTGCCATCCATCTTTGCCTCAAGAAGACTGGGTAAGAAAACACAGATGTAAACATGGGTGTGAAAATCAAAACCACCAAACTACTTTTTGCCGTGCTCCAGGCTCAAACATAAGAAGGACTTTTGCAGTCCTCAGGCTTCTCAGATAATTTATGTAGCAACAGCCACTACACTTATTGTACCTCCTGCTCTCAATGGGACTCATCGTTCAGAGCTGTTGAGCAGTTGGTAACAATTACAGAGGATAAACTGAATGAAATATGTGACGCTGTGAATGTGTCAGGATTTTGACCAGTGGAATTTACATACATGAATAAATATTTAAAACTGTTTAGTAATGAGGCTCCCTGCCTAGCCTCTGTTCTGGGCATCCAGGGATGTAAAAATAATTGCTACCTTTATAATCAGTTACCAGCTTTAACAGCAAGCAAGAAGCGGCTTCAGTCTGTGAGGCAAAGAGGGAATTAGGAGATGTATCTCCATTAGCCTGTGCAAATAGTAAAAGCTCCCTCTTAGCTTTTCTTTCAGTAGGGATGGATTGTAGCTCTCTCCTAGCCTAAATTTAGATTAGGACAAACAGAAACATGAGCATGTTGTGGATTAAGATAAATTCCCCCAAGAAGTTGCTGTAGAACTATTAGGACAAAAAAGATGGATTCCAAAAGTCAACTGAGCAAAGCTGTTATTCATGGAAGAGGAGAGATCTCCAGACACACAGCGATTTCACAATCCTGGCTGGGGCCTCAAGGTTCAGGGAGGTTCATTTCCACCATGACTCAAACCCCAAATAACTCCTATATTCAGCCAAGCATTTCCTTGGCTCACTGGAACTTGGCAAAGTGTCTGGTGGGTACAAACACAACATCTGAACTGGAATTGCCTGTATATCTGCCAGGAAAGACATCAATACTTATTCCTCCCCAAGAGCATGTGCTTTGTAAGATGGTCTCTAGAGTTCATAGCTTTTGGATGGGTAGCATTCTGCCTACAGCATTCAATCCACAGCTTTTCATTTCAGGCTCGTTTAGTGCACCCAAGTTTTTTTGCCTCCTTCCATCACAAAGAAGAAAAGAGACATCATGCCATATGAACGTGTTCTGCTTCCCAGCAGCATAGACTTATCATTAACAAAAAGAATGTGTAAAAGAAAAGGCCACAGATGAATCTGAGAATAGATTTTATGGTGATCGTCAGCCATAATGTCGCAACAAAATCATTGCTCAGAATAAGCTGGAGGCACTCCTGATGTGAAAGCAGCTGGGCAAGTAATGGGCAAGAATAGAATTAAGCAAAATATCCAGTGGTTTGAAGATGGCTTGGAACCAGGTCATTTAAAAGGTAGGGGGCTGTATCTGCTGTTCATGAATTCCTAGTCTAACTCTTAAGCATTCAAAGGGAACTTAGGCACATGCAACAGTCTGGTCTAACTTTAGACTGTTCGGTCTAATTTTAGTTAGACTCTTGCCTTGCAAGTAGAGCTAAATGTGAAGCTGTGGGTTCAGTTTTAGGCTCTGTCATGCATCTCCTGCACAAAGAAATATAGAATAATTAATCCAAGTAGAGCTTCATGAAGTTATAAGGATAAGGACTCAGCGCTTCTCCTATCCATTCTCTGCTCCTTTATCTACTAAAGGCTCTGAGGACGGGAAGGTAAGCTGTGCAGGTGTAGACATCTGCTCATTCCTTCTTTTCTTTCCTTCTCTTTCCTATCACAAAGTCATTAGGGTTTGAAAGCTGCATTATCTCTTGATCACCTCTTGCCAATTCAGTAGTTGCTATTGCTTTCCCTGACAATTAGATGGAACTAATTGCAAGAGCTGATGAAGCAACACAGTTGGGATCCCCTTTCTGAAGGTGCTTTGCCTGGTACAGACCTCACAGAAGTGCACCCACATCATTCCCTGTGCAGGCACTCATGTCTGTGGAAACATTCCTACCCCATAGTAACACTTGTGGAGGCAATAACTGGACAGCTTACAGACTTCCTAGACACAAATTACATTTTATTATGAAATGGAGCTCCTACAGGCTGACTGACATCTTCTGGCCCATGAGGCAAAGTGATAAACACCCACTTTACCATTTTGTCAATGGAATGCTCCACCTGCAGATTAAAAATATCTATCAAATACTCCACTTTCAGATTTAAAAAATGGAAGTATTTATTTAACCTACAACATGCATTTAAATAAGATATCCTCATCAAATCACCAAGTAATATTTTCCCCATAAGCCACCTGTGTTTTCTGTTTCAGATTTTGTCCTTTACTCACTTTTTTCCCAAAATTGAAGGCAAGAGGTGAAGGGAATATTCGCTTTCTCCTGCTCCTACAGTTAGCTCTAATGTAGAGTTAAATCCTTGTACAGTAGATAGATGTGTACAGATACTTTGCTGTGCAGCCTTCAGCAGCAGCAGCAGAATGGACTCGACCCTGGTTCAGTAGAACTAACGAGTTTCTGGACAGTTTTAAATCCCTCACTCTGACAAAACTAGGAGCAGCAAGAAAACCACCTAAGCTACCTATTTCATTCAGGAGCTGGGAATATTTTTCAGTCCCATGCAGACATTCAGGTTCCAAAAGGACTTTCTAGAAAGCTGTGGATCTAGGGATTTTGTTCCTTTTTAATTAATGTTCAGTTGGGTAGGATCCAAAGGCAATTTACAGAGAGAAACTTCCTACTACCCAGAAGCTATTGGCTTTTTCTTGTCTTGTTTGTATGTAAGCTGGATATCCAGAAGGGTTATTTAGGTTTTGAGGGAGAGGCATGCTGTGTAAGAAGCATGATTTTCATAGAAAGGGAGTGTTCTCTGCTTTTGGAAAATTGGATCTCTAAGGTGTTTCAGTTTGCACACGCAAATTGTGGCATCCAATCACCCAGGAATCATTGCATTTGTAAATCTTGGCCAAGTCTTAGCTTAGTAATTATTCTAATGAAGACTTTTTCCTTTTTCTTTCTCCATTTCTCTTTTCATTTTCTTTTTCCCTTTCTCTTTCTTTTCCTTTTCCTTTTCCTTTTTCCTTTTCCTTTTCATTGTTTTCCTTTCCATTTTCCTCTTTCTTTTTTTCTCTTTTTTTCTTTCTCTCTTTCTTTCTTTTTCTTATAATTTTTTTTCTATTTGCTTTTTCCTTTTCTATTTTCTTTTCCTGTTTTCATTTTCTTTTCCTTTTTTTCCCCTTGTAATCTGGCACATACAGCCACCATCTACGTTAGGCTAAAGAGACAAAAAAATTTCATGGACCACACACTGGTTCTTTCACTCCATAAATTTTCTGTCATCCCAACCTGGTCCAAAACAGGCTTGAAACATATTAGCATGATGGTGTCTCACCCTGCCTGCAGTCGATGCTGTCACTGTTTCAGCAACGAGCAGAGTTGTCAGTCTGGCTCTTTGTACCAGCCTGAGCACACTTAAGAATGTACAAACACCAGCAAGATAGAGAAACTTCCTCCAGGATTTTTTTATCAGATAGTATGGGAGATGTCCCCCTTCTTTCAGTAAGCAATATGCAATTTATGACCTTCTCATGACAGTTTTATGCCTATTATGATTGGTTTGTCTTCTTTTCTTAAATAAAGAAAAGCAAATGTAAAGATCTAACATTCAAATAACATTTAAAACAGAGATAAAGTGACAAAGATCTGCAGAGTAGAAGTTATGAGTGACAATTTGTCCTTTGTTAGGGGTGGCAAAAAGACAGAAATACAAGAAAAAAAAAAAAAAGGATATCACTTTCAACCTTCTATTTAATTATCAGGGCTTCTGTCAATTAATGTCACCGTTCATCATTTTAAGTGTAGCCCCCTAAAGATGCAGCAGCAGCTCCTCTTTTAGCATCTGAGTTAGCTGAGGGCCTTCCAGAAAATAATCACTTTACTGAGGGGACAAAATCAACAACAGTCAGAAACCTCATTTTTATTCCTGCCTTCTTGGACAAGTTGCTATTTCTGTCCTTAAAATGGTGATAAGGATCTCTGGCTGAGAAAGGGTAAAGTAAGGATGACACTAGAATTATTTATAACTCCAGAATTTTTTATTTTTTTTTTTATTCATGCATTTTTCCCTCCTCCCCTACTTTCATAATTGAATACTTATAAAATAAATTGTTCTACTCCCCCTTCTGTACTTGGAACACTGTGATTTATCAACACAGACAGTCTGAGGCCCAGCAGATAAAATGCAAAGCGTGAACTGAAGTAAATAACTGAGGTTCACAGCATGAACTAAATCATGTTTTATTACCTTTAATATTTCAATTGCTTCTTAGCATGAGAAGCAGAGACCAGGGTGCATTCAGCAGCTCACTTAACCTCCCCTTCCTCTGCACTGCTTTAGCTCTCCTCCTCCTCCTCCTGGGGATCTTTCTCCACGTGGAAGAGCAAGGATCCAAACTCATCCTCTCTTGGATCCAGTGCTGTGACAAAGCAATTTCAGGATTCCTCACTAGGCCCCTTTTCCAGATTTCCAAGTCAGAAGCTTAATCAGCCCAGGCTGCTTCTGTAACCAAGGGAGGCATTCAGATCTTCTGTAACCAACAAGGCATTCAGATCTCACATACGACAAACTTTTGTCCACGCAGGTGCATTTTTCTCTCTGATATTTATCAAGGGCATCTGAAGTACTCCTGCCATCCTACCAATGAGTCTACATGCTTAGAAAGATTCCCAAATCACCTTTTCTCCTGTCATTCTTCCAATTAGCTAAGCTATTAGCTAAGATCAGCCCTGGTTTCCATTTTGATTGTTGTTTCTCTAGAGTTTCTCTCTGTTTTTATATATTCTCTCTTCTCCAGCAGACTATCTCTAGTGTATTCAGTCCTCTTCAATAAATCAGTGTCTCCTGGAGGGCTGATTCCAACTGAACTTTGCAGCTGTATGCAGGCTGAATGGCAACAGATCTTCCCAACTGGCTTCTCCATAGTCCCTCAAGAGAACTGAAACACATGGGACTTAAAAGTACTTTGCATGAAAAACTGTAGGCTGTAGCTCCTTAGTGGGGACAAAAAACTCCAGTCTCATTCTCAGTCATGAACCCTCCATTTTTGTGCTCTACCACCACTGGGTCACATATTGGATTATCAGATCCACAAAGAGGATATGTTTAATATACTGCTTTGCATCTTTGAACATCCAAAATAAATAAGTAAACAAACAAATAAATAAATAAAAGAAAAAAAAAATCACTGCATTAAACATTTGTATGCCTTCACTGAATAATATTTTAGGCATTTCTGCTCAACATTGGCCATTTCTTGTGCTTAGAAGCCAGTTCAACTCTAGTTCCTAATAGAAATTACGTAGGGCAGACCAATTATTTAAAATCAACAATTTTATCAATATTTAGTGTTACCAATTCTAGCAGCAACTTTTGGACCAATGGGAAAAAGGAGAGGAAGAGACCGAAGCACAGCATGTTTGGGAAAGTTCCCTGTCTTGCAGACCAACAACTGCAAACTTTAATTCAATTGCTCTCTCAAAAGGCTTTACAATTTCACACACAAGTATACTGGCAGTCTCCAGTGAATGAATATGAGGATGATTCTTTTCAAAGAGATTCCTGGAAATGTCACCTTTGGTTGATATTCTCCTTTTCCAGGAATGCTGAGAATCTACACAAAAGATGCAGCGGAGCTGCACACACAGAGAAACGGATGTATTATTCTCAAACCACTCTGCTGCTGCTTTCTCACCATTTTAGGCTTTTTACACAGTCATTCCGATCATCTTTTCATTATCAGACAAATCCTTAAGAATTTCCTCTGGCAACTTATCCACCGCAATAAGAGAATGTTTTCCTTGAGCAAGGACAAATCAACATTAGGTGAAAGCTTCAGGATTTCACCAAGGCTCTGAAAGGCCGGAGCACACCAAGCTAAAGCACAACATGTCTTTTGAGCTTTGTTCTTCTTTCACCCACAGTGCTTGATGCAGTTCTGCTGGTATTACAACCACCAGCCCAAGAAGCCAAGCATCCCAATGTATATCTTCTTCCCCAGCTCACCTTTCTCCAAGGAGGGAAATAATTACACTGACAAACAGTTTTCCCCAGCATAGGTGTACCTGAGTACTAGAGTACAGGCTGAAAAATTGCATTATGCATTAAGCATTAAGTTATTTTAACAACGCTCAGAATCGTTTTCCTCCCAATCAGCCAGAGATCCAGCAATTCCTCTGCACTGGGAGTACAGGTAAATATTTGATCTTTTCAATCTGCAGCCAGCTAGCCAAACAGGGACTGACTGTTCCACCAGCCTCCTTATTTTCTTATCCCATGCTCTTTGGAGGGATTCTTAAGTCAACAGACTCTCTCCTCCTCCTTTATTCCCATTCTCACTCCCAGATAATGCATCTCAACCCGATTTCACATTGCTGTTAAACTCCATCATATGGTAGTAAAAGCCAACCACAGATGTTGCCACAACATCCTTATGTTCCATGAGCATAACTAACTCCTCATTGATAATTTCCAGGGTTGCAATATAACTTATGACAGAATGTAGGTAAAGTGTTAAAACAAGGGGCTGACAGCTCCAGGGAGCTCTCTGATACACATATGTCTCTGCTCACAGAGAGTTGTGTCTCAGCACTGGGAAGCACTTCTACCTCTACGTCATGATAGGAGTGGCAATGATTTCCCACAGCACAAATGCTCCAGGCTCCCATCATCTTTGTGGCCTTCACTGGATGTGATCAGTGATTCAGAATGTTTTTTTGATGCACGTACATTTCTCAGCTGCTGAGAACCTGAAAACTTAAATCCCTACCTGGCATCTGCAGAAATCCATAGTAAAAATGAATCAAAGAATTATAGAATATCCTGAGTTGGAAGGGACCCATAAGGATCATTGAGTCCAATCCCTGGATCCACACAGGCCCACAGTCATAGGATCATAGAATCATAGAATGGTTTGGGTTGGAAGGGACCTTTAAGATCATCTAGTTCCAGCCCTCTGCTATAGGCAGGGACACCTCTCACTAGACCAGGTTGCTCAAAGTCTCATCCAGTCTGGTCTTGAACATCTCTGAAGTGAGGACATCCACGACCTTACTGGGCAGCCACCCATGAGGTTGGGTACAGAAACTCGGAGTCCCCATGTGGGACCCCAACATACATCCTAGGGGGTCTGAATCCAGCCTTCCTCTTCAGAAAGCTGGTGCCTGGACAGGCAGGAGGCAACAAGACCAGGAAATACATCTTGGCAACCTGATCCAGTGGTTGGCAACCCTGGCCATGGGACACTGTTGGAACTCAGTGATCTTTCAACCCAAACTATTCTATGATTCCATGGTCTGGGCCAGGACTGTGGTCTTAATCCCTCTCCCTTCCTGCTTAAAGACTTGAAATTTTGCCATCTCTCTTTCCCTCTGCATAAATGAACTAACTTGAATAAATAAATAAGAAAATGAACTAATAAAAACGTTCTCGATTGATAACTTTCTTTGGGAAACAAAAAGTTAAAAACTGGGAGATGCTACACGTACAGACAGCTGGTATATTCTTGTGCTGTCAGTTCTCTCTTGCAATCAATATTATGAAATGTTATGATTATTATCAAATATCATTATGTTAATTCTGAATCTGTTACAAGTCCCATCTATTGCAGTCATTATACTTTGAATAAATGATCATCTCAGTTTTAAAAAATAAAAAATATATGAGACAAAACTCCCTGCTTTGCTATTAGCTAGCAAGGAGGATTTAGGTAGGCAGACGGATCTGCTCCTAGTGGTGCTAGTTTGATAAATTGTGGCTTTCCTCCAAATAGAGGCAGAGTTCAGTATTTCACACCATGACAGGTTCTCTCTGTACTTTGCGGATAAGGTTGCTTGGATCAGAATCAAGCTCACATCTATTCATGGAGGTGGAAGAGTTTTGAAAGGAGCATGTCTTTATTGTATTGCGGTGCTGCTTCCTAGAGGCTGTGCTGAGCCCCAAGCCCTGTTGTGGTAGGCAATGCATAAACACAGAGGAAGAGACAGGAGAACGTAAGAATGGTAAGGAATTGAGTCACAGGGAGAAGCCAGAGAAAGCCCATAGCTGGGCTCCTGATGCCCAGTCCCTTGCTTTGTACCTAGTTGACCATAAACAGCTTCTAGGAAAACAAAGCAAATATACAACAGCCAGAAGAATATATTGAGCTATGCAAATGGCACCAGTTTGGGGGTTCAGGAATATCTGTGAACCACCCAAAAGGAATCTTAGGAAATCATCAAGTGCAAAGGCTGCTTTCCCAAAGCTTCATTTCATCACCCTTTTCAGGATCTGGAACTTTATGTTGTCTCTGCAGCCCTTCAACTCACCTGGATTTCATTTCACACTTGAAGCTCAGCTGGATTTTGTTGTTTTATCAGGAGGGTGGAGGAACCCAAGCGCCCGTGGTGTGTCCTGCAGCTGATTTATGGCTTTACAGTGCAGAAGCCAGGTGCAGACTTGCCAGAGGGTAAGGGGCTGCCAGCCCCCCATTACAAGGCTTGTTGCAGCAGGATCCTTCCCTCCGTGTGAGGCAGGAATGCCTGCACAGCCTCCCTGCAGATCTGTTCTGCATCCACCTCTCATGAGCTGAATGAATCCTGCAATTTCCTTGTTATTTGCATGCCGATGCAGGAAGAAGGCAGAGGGCAGAGTTAAGATTTGCTGTGAGTTAGGGATTTGTGAGAACGCCAGATTCGGAGATGCTCCAAAGGGCAGATCAAGGGTGCAGACACAAAGGTTAAACAAACAAAAATAAGAGCGTTTGCACCAAACCCTGCAAACAAAAACCACCCAGCTGACTTCAGCTCTGAGATGCGAGTATGAAGATTAAAAAATACATACTTTGCTATTTCAGACAGAAATCTAAATAAAGCTTTTCCTGCTCTTCTTGTCTCAGATGCTAACAAAATTAATGGCTGCTTTTTTTTTTTTTTTTTTGCCAACGATTCATTAGCCTCTTTTCCTTGCTCCTTAAACCTTCATAAAAACAAGTCAAAATCCTCCCCAAGATCTCAACTACAGTCAGGTTTTGCTTCTCTCCAGGCTGGTGTGAGATTATAATGCTTCTCAAGGTGTTCCCTTCCTCATAATGAAGCTCCATCTGTTCTACAGATGGTAAAGATCACAAGAACAAGCACTAAATATCCCTCCCCCACTAGAATTTTTACCTTATGGTAATGCTGCTCTTTGTTTTCTCTGGCTTTCCCAGGAGCAGAGGAGCATGCTACAGAGCACAGGGACTCAGCTACTGCCCCAGCCAGCCCAGGAGATGGTGGCTGCCTTTGCATGAAGAGCATTTCACAGATTTTGGCTAGGACTGAGCCAGAGGAAGAGCTTTCTGACTGATTTTTTCAGGAAAACTCTGTGCCCTTGAAATCACCAGCTGTATTTTTTATCCCATCATCTCTCAGCTACTAGCCCCAGCTTTGCCCCTGATAGACAAATCTCTACACTTTTCTTCTACGTCTTGCTGTCACGTTTTTGCTTCCAGGGCAAAGAGAAATCTGTTGCAGCAAGGACTTATGCTTTGAGGCACAACAAGAATTCAAGAGGTCAGGTCCCAAAGGATGGGAAACAAATTTATAGGTCTTTGCTGCACATTTCTGGGTCTTTTTCTTCAGATATCTGCATGAGCTTTTGAGCCTATGAAGTACTCAGTGGGGGTGAGCTCCTGTGTACACTGCCAGCCTCTGAATGTTGGCCTCCACTGGTATAAACTGACTGAGCATCAGAAACCAAAGCACAGAAAATGGAGCCACCTTTGATGATCTTCCTCTCCATGCATAATCAAAATAATTAGATTCACTTAACTAAACAAGTTTTAGTTCTACAACAGGATAAGCACACTGAATCTTTAGACAATCCTCTAAGGCCGCTGGCAATGGACTAACTCCATTTATGTGGTTTAACATTTGCCTAACAGAAAGTACTGCTACTTTTCTCTTCTTGACAGGTAGATAATCCTAAGAGGTCTGACAACCGTATTAACATCCAAACCACAAACGATGGGTAATATGAAAAGCTGGATTTTCTGACATACACCCTTTACATCTGCTTTCTACATCAGAGCCAGAATTAGTTCTACTGTTGTGTTTGTATTAAATATGTGGATTAATGGAGCTCAGCGAGAGTGCTGAATAAGCTCTTCCCATCTCCTGTGGCTTTGGACTGCATCTTTCTATGCAGAGACAAATGTGTAGCTTGATACATTCTGTGTTTTGCACTTGGAAAAACTGTGGCTTGGTGCTAAATCAAGTTCAGAAGAAGATATTCCAAACTTCTATTAGAACTAAACAAATTCGGGCTGGGAGGTGGCAACAGGGCTGAAATCCTACAAGGAATCATTTTGGTGGTGTTGGTTCAGCCCACCAACAGTGTCACTGCTCAAAGAGAACTGACCCCTCTCATGCATAGCAAAAGACCAGAGTCCTGATCCAGGAAGATTTGATGGCACCTGCAAACCCAAACAATAAAGATATGTCACTCCAGTATCCTGGCTCAGTCACTGCTCAGGTAATTACATCCCACTTATCTAAATTTCTTCCTCAGTTTTCCCTGGCATTTAGTAATTTTCTTCACTTCCTTTCCAAAACAGCAGTTTAACAGTCCAGCTGGCTGCTGAATAGTCACCATCCTTTGAATGATGGCTAAATGTCTCTTCTGTGCATAATTATGTGCACTTTGCAAGGCACCTTGGGACCTTATGAATGGGGGGAAGGAGAGAAGCGATATACAAAGTGATGGGTTTTGTTTTCATTTTTATTGGTCTCACAACTGGGAGCACTATTGGCACAAGATCTTAGAAGCTGAGAACAGGTAAAAGCAGCTTTTCCCTAAATTAATAACTCTACAGAAATAAAGCCTAAATCACAATAAGTTTTTCCATACAATTCCCTCCGGCAAATAGTTTGCTGAAGTAATAATTTCAGCAAGAGTGGGACTCAGATGAGCTCCAAGCCCCAGAAAATACACGTGTGCCCACAGCAGAGGTGCACAGAGACAAGTTTCATGGAAGCCACCACACAGGGCTCATCAATCACATTGAGCCCAGAGGTTCTCCATGCTCTGAGTGGGCTGAATAGGGCATCACAGATGAGAGTTTGACATTGCATCTGGCTGCAGTTTTTGGTGCCTGAATTAGGGCCATGGAAAGGTTTGCAGCAATGTCACCCCTTGGGCTGTTTTCACAGAGCTGGACGTACAGGAACTGAGCTGATGGGAAAAGGCAGGTGGGAGAAAACATGGCTTCCATGTTTTCCCCTGCAAACTTGAGCCTGCAGATCCCCATTCTTCAGGTTACAGCAAAACCGAGGTGATGGGCCCTCATTTTCCTTCTAAACACAGACAAGCGTACAGGAATCATGGGATCAGAGGAGAAAGCAACGGGGGGGGTTTGGTTTTGTTGTTCAACATTTGGGAAGAGGAGATCTGCATCGTCATGACTCATTCCCTAAAAATACCTGTCTCTCTCCATTGACTGCGCAGGGAGCCCGGGGTGACCAGCTTGATGTAGAAGTGAGCCGTGGAGATGTCTGAAATTAGACGAAGCGAATCCCATCCCTAAAGCCAGTCTGGGTAGGAGGTAGTGTGGGACGGTGCAATGCAAGAGTCTACATGTGAGCTGGAAGTCTGCACTCCCACTGCCGGCGCTGGGGATCTAGTCAACGTGGTCGGCAGAGCCCAGGAAGCGATGTGTCTCACTGTAAAGCAGACTCCTACGTTTGGTCAGTGAATCACTCTCTATACGCCTACATTTCAGTGAGATGGATCCTATCCCTGAAGTTAGGAGAGATGAATCTCACCCTGAAGTCTTTCTCCTCCTTTTTGTATCTGCTGCTAAGTTCCCAACGTGCTATTACACTAAATCAATTGCTCAAGCTAGCTATCACTCCACCTTCCCTCCATCCCCAACAGAACCATAACAAACTAACACATTTTCATGTTCATTTTCCAAACTTCATTTCCAAACTCGAAGTAAAATCTTCCAACATTCCTCAGCTTCCATCAAGCCCTTCAGTGTCTACATACCTCACCAGCACGTTAGAGCTTTCTTCTTCCTCCAGCATCCAAATAAAGCTTTTGCAGCTCTTCATTATTGCAAACAGATCTGGGTATCTCTTAGGCTGCAATGGAAATATCACATATTCTTCCACCATTTTTCTTCTTTTTTTTCTACTTACTGTGCAACAATACAAATGTAGTTTCTGTCAATACTAGTGCCAATGCATTCTCAAATAACTGCATGTCAGGTGCACAAATTACAGGACTAATAGAGGCTGTGATTACATTTCATGTATGGGTTCTCAAGGCATATGATAATGAATATTAATAGAAACTATTTCTCCAGTAAATGATTGTTTTCTCAATAGTTGATATAAATAAAACCACTTGGATAGGAAACAGATTTTTTGATGTCTCTATCACAAATGCAATGATGTATTTCCACAAGAAAAGGCACACCTGCCAGTATACACTAGTAGAAATGTAAATATTTGCAATTTTTGTAGTAATTAAACCCAATCCTCCAAGGCCCATCTCACAGCATCAGAAGACAGAATGCAGGTTCATAAGCTAACAAAGAATGAATGAAGTATCACAAAACCAGATGGAATCAAAATTAAAACCCAGAAATCAATCAGAGAAGGCAGGGTCTGTCTCACCAAACTTCAGATACCTGTAAATGGATGGCTGCAGGTGAGTTAGTCATTCTGCCAGTCATTCCCACATAGTCAATGGAGACAAACTGGCACCTAAGGCATGATTCTCTCATCCACATTAAGCATCTAATTTTGGATGAAATGAATCACTGTCTCCCTGGACTAGATCTCCACTGTCTGCAGAGGGAGCTGAGGGAGACTAGCTGAGATTCAGGTGCTTATTTAGATGAACACAGGCATAATAACCTACCTTAAAAACATACTTTGTAAAAGAAATGTACAGAAAACAACTATTTCCCATTTAAAAGAAGGGAAGAATTACAGATCCCAAACTTTGTTTATTGGAGAGGCTGTATAACAATGAACACCATCTTTTATTCCACTGTAAAGCCAGTGCAGTGAACCTGTGCTCTCTTCTGCATTGTTTCATTTGGCAGCTAAATCTCTCCTAAGGATGGAGTTATGGGTAATGGGCAACAACAGCAATTCCATGAGGAAAGCAGGAGAAAAAGTCTTGAAGGGAAGACAAGGCAAGGAAGAGCAAGGGAGGAAAAAGGGATGGAAAAAGGAAAGGAAATGGGAAGGGAAAGGGAATTTGCCCCTAAATATTTGTGCTTTTCTCCTGAAGTGGAAGTCTTCTTCGGGAAGCAGATGTTATCCCTAAAGAGTTGTGTTTACTGAAATATATTAAAAAAAAAAAGAGGAAAACAAGAGTTTTGGCAGATTATTCTGACTTCCTACAGTCTATTTGCAGTCAAATCTGTCAGTGGGAAGTGGACGGGGGACTTGAGGGAATATCTGCAGAAATCCATTCCAAGGTGATCAAAGGGAGCTTTACCCATGAATTTACTGTCCTACTGACTTATTTTTTCAGAAATCCTAGACACCTGGAGAGGTGTTAAAAAGATGAAAGGGAAAAAAAAAAAAGATCAACAACATGCTGCTCTTCAAAATTTCAACCTATTCCATCCTCCAAACCTCACTTCAACACCTCTTGAAAAACTGGAACACATATTGAAAGAAAAGAAAAAGCTGTAACAGATCCATGAGCTTTTATACTATTTATACTTGCTTGTTATGGATTTTTTACATACAGCTAATGGCTCTGCTAAGCCAACATGTGTTCTCCTCATCCTCCCTGTGCAGCTTCATCCTCTTTCCTTCTTTCTCTGCAGCATGTTCTACATCATCTTCCATTAGGCCATAATCTATTCAAAGCAGAAATCTCCTATTTGGATTTAGGTGAGCAGGAGAGACTTCAGTCATAGCTGAAGCCCCAAGGTGCTATCCTGATACAGATGAATAAGAAACAGAAGGGAGAGTGAGGCTGATGTTTTCCAAAAGGATTCAAGGAGCTCAGGTAGCCTTGCCCTAAAACCATTTTAGCTTTATGAGCAAAGAAGCAGAGCACCACAGTCCTAGTTTTGGCAAGATACTTAAGCATGTGTTTAGATAAGATCTTGAAGTTAATGGGATTAATCAGAGGTGGTGTACACTGGGCCATGCAAAACATGTATTTCTAGATATCACCCTAAAGTATCCCAAATATGAGCCTTTCTGAGGGAAAACTTTTCCATCACATCTCTTTCTGTTGCATCAGGGGGAAAAAAAACACTCCTGAGTTGTTTAAATCTAAAGTGCCTTTCACAGTCATCATCAACTTTTCATAGAGTTGTAAATGAGACAAAAGATAAAGCAAAGATCCAGATACAGCAAAGACATCATTATAGGAAATACTTGTTCCAGCCCTACTCATGCCAACAAGCACTGTCCTATGCTAACTGTTCCTTGTCTACAAGATTGATCATCCATAGCTCACACTGACATGACCCAGTCCCTCAAAAATAAAGCAGTTTATGATTATTTTCTCCCAAAGACAGTGACAGTAGCACAGCTAAAGCCCTTAGCAGGAGCCACATTCCCTTCCTGCCTGGAGTTCAGGGATAGGAGTCCATGCACACTGGGTGAATGGCTTGAAAATATCTACATTGCAAAAATTCAAGCTTCATGGGTCAAAAAAATGTCTTTATCATGCAGTCTGTTGGTGATTGTGTTCAGGCATAGGCAAGGCACTTGGGGTTCTGGGCTGTTTTCAGTCATGCTTATGTCACTGATATTAGAAGACATTCCTTAAAAACACAGAAATGACTACAAACAGGAGCCCATGCTTCAGTGCTAGTGTCTTTTTTCCAACTGAACTGTGAAAAAATAGGGGAAAAAAAGCACAAGAGCAATAGAAAAGTGAACAAGCCAAGAGGAAAATTCAGCCCCATTTCTACAGCATTTAAGTGAAAGATTCAATGAATGCATTGCTTTAGGTTGGAAAGAGAGGATTTCAGCGCTACCATTAGCCTCAGTGTCAATGGTCTGAGACACACAGCTGAACTTCACACACAGCTCAGTCCTACTGCTGTTTAACAGCCAATACAAAAGATACTATCTCTACTGAAGCATGAACCCAACGCTTAGATTTTTCAGGAAACTGGCAGGCAAAGCAGTGGGAGGAAGCAAAAAAACAACAGCACCCAAAACATCTTGTTTGCTAAATCTGTTGGTGGAAGCGGTAATGCAAGGGCTGAACCCACCAAAAGCCTTGCAAGTTGTGCAGTCACTTCTCACCAGGCTGAGCTCAAGACTGTATGGTCTGTCCTGTGAAAAGTAGATGAGAAATCCAAAAATAAAATAGCTGACTGTAAGTTGTGATCAGCACACCATACATATGTAAATCGTTGCTGACCCTGAGAAAAGCTGCCTCTGCATTACGATAAGGTCTGAAACCTGATTGAAATGTTTCATAAAGGGCATTATTTTGGAGGTGATCCTTAAACGAGCAGAGCAGGAAAATCATCAGTGTCTTTCCTCAGTAGTCAGAAAAATAAGTTACCAATGAGAAGGACTGTAGTCAAATCAGTTTCTTTGGAATTCAACTGGTACTGGATTTTCTGTATCTCAGAGTCCTCTTTATTGACAGCACAGTTCTGGGACACAATTACATAATTATTACTGTATTGATAACATGCAAGCATTTCCTGGCCTTACTGCCCCTGCAGCTCTAATCTAGCTCATAAAGCCCTCTCACAATTGCAATATTAATCATACCAGAGTCTGCTGGATGCAGTATTGCATCACTGTCCCTTCCTGGGTCCTTTTAACATCAGCAAGGTGATGACACAGAATGACACCGACCATCTCCACAAACACATGCATTCAGGCCATTAGTATTTTTACTCATTCATAAGGATAGCTGAAACAGTGGAAATCCTCAGAGTTTTTCCCACATTGCTCAGCTACAAAAGGGTCTTTTCTATTTTTTAAAGAAGTGTGAGAATTTAGAAGCCCCAACAATTTCTGTTTTGCTGTGAACATGCCAGGCTGACAGCTGGAAGGGCTTCCTGTCTGCTTCACATGTGAACTAACTGTGCTCATGGAGGTTGGAGGAGAAAGGGGAAAGCTCAGTGTTCAGAGATGCCCTCTTTATGCTGGTGCCTCTGCACTCCGGCTGCTCAGAAACGTTCAGATCAGACCTATCTTCATCGAATGTCTTTCTCTTCACTCCTAGCACTTCAAATCTTTGGCTCAGCCATCTCTTTGATGCTTTCCCAACAACCCTACCCATCTGAAAGCTTGGAGATGTCTCAGCTGCCTTGTTCAGGACAATCTTCTGAGCTTCCCTTGCTGTAATTGTGTTGTACTTCATGCTGGGCTACGTACCCCTCAACACTGGTGGACTTCAGCTATTTTCTTTCAAAAGTCCAAGATATGCTGTGGAATGGACCACTTGGCACAGGGAAGTCTGGCCAGACATCAAAGGTCATTCAGCAGTTTCTAAGTAGTGACTCTTCTTGTTGCATAGCCTTCCACCACCACCTGGAAAGCCCTGAGGAATCCACTGTTTCCATCTGATGACTCACCGACACTTCTGCCTATCTTCCATTATATGATTTTATTGGTGAGGAACTGGAACAGGTTACCCAGAGAAGCTGTGAATGTCCCATCTCTGGAGGCATTCAAGGCCGGGTTAGATGGGCCTTTGGACAGCCCCAAGATCTGGTGGGTGGCAACCAGCCTTAGGCAGGGGGCTTGGAACTGGGTGGTCCCTTCCAACCCAAGCCATTCTATGATTCTATGATTCTATGATTCTATGATTCTATGATTCTATGATTCTATGATTCTATGATTCTATGATTCTATGATTCTACGTTCTGAAAATGCTCTTTTGAAGGAGCTTTTTCCTCCACCCCAGGCACTGTTAAAACGTTGCTATGCGCGGACCTCTGAGTGCTGGTATGCCGCTCTAAATAAGTAATCTTTCCTAAATTAGCTTTGTAGCTTCCCCTCCAACACCTCTCCAGGTACATCTTCTTCCTTCCCTTTTCCCACCTACAAAGCAAGAACGTTCCTGATTTAGTCTTCTCTGTGTTTCTGCCTGTGGGAGTGTTTGTAGAGCTCACAAATGGAGAAGACAACTCCAAGATATGAGCACTCGTACACCTTCTACTCTTCTTTCTAGCCAAGACTGCTGGAGGAGAAGAAGGTTGTTTTCAGGTTCAACTTGGGGCAGGCAGATCTGACTTTTGTCTCCCGATCAGAACAAGGGCAGAGGGACACACAGAGCTTTTATCTTGGCATTCCAGAAAGTCTGCTCTGTCTCCTGCCTTAGCTCTTTGTAGCTAAACTGTTACCCAATATTTCGGTCACTGTCTAACGCTATTTTTCATCCGTTTGCCAAGTTATAGAAAAATGTGTGTCAGGAATCTGCCACTGCATGATCTGTGGTGAAGAACTGCCTCTGGTAATCCACGTACAAGTAAACCAAGTCTTCATCTCTGCCTTAGCTGATGCTCTAAACAATCATTTCCAGACACCATCAGACTGAGACCTGCACCTGCCTTTAGACAGGAATTAGACACAGTCTATGAATTTATATGGGGAACAAAGAGGAAAAACTTCCAAATAACTTGCTCACAGTAAAATGACGCGAAGAAATTTCAAATGAGAGAATTTGGGGGTGGAACATAGCTTAATAGTAGTTTTTATATGACTAGCACTGGGGTAGATGGACATTTAACACCCACAGAAATTTAAAGGATTATTTTTTTATCCATTGGAAGAAACCTATAGCACGAGCATAATTGAAACAGATTGAAATTTACAGGATGATGAAAGCAAGATGTTTAAATTGGATTAAAATCACCAAAATGCTTGAAGAGTTATACAAGATGTATAATAGGGCATAAAAAAATCTGAATTTTGATGTTTGTGTTAAATAATATGAGTCTGGAGTCTTGACAGAATTTCTTTTTTTAAATCCAATATTTTGTTCACAAATGTACCTATAGTTGATGTATGTAATCCTATGATATTATACATCCCCATTATACATCATAGGTAAGAATACTAGAGCTTCTTTAACCTTGGCTTCAGGTAACTACCCAGACTCTCAATCTGAGACTGTTTTCTTTATTACCTCCAGTTAGACATATTACACATATTGCTATTCTCATTAACAAACAGTGGTTTCCCTGTACATTACTTCAACGACCAACTATTTTTATAATTACCTTGCAAATTTTAGCTTGAAGTAACGTTCTCCTGTCTAAAGCTGCTTTAACAAATTCAGCCCCTTCAGCTTAATCTGAGTAAAAATCCATTGAAATCAGTGGAAAGTCTTCCATGGACTTCAAGAGATTTTGGACCAGTTGCTATGCCATAATTACTACGTAGAAAGACTGTTACTTGTAATCTCATCCATAGGTGAACAGTATCATTGTTTAGGATGCTAACTCTGTATTCTACTAATCTAAGCCAATGCTTTTCATTAAAATGTTCTGCTTTTCATTTCTTAGACTTCTGGTTGAATAAGAAGAGGTTTTCCATACTAAGTGTTGCCTCAGGTCAATTCCCTTCAATATAATCAAAAGCAGTCCAGACTTTTCTGGAAAAAAGGGGGAAAGAGTCCAGTATGCTAATATCAAATATTGGCATTCTTTTTTTCCAACAGTCCACACTACTCCTTTTCTTGGGAAGACTGACTTCACACTTGGGAAGAAAGGTGGCATTTTTCATAGCATTTTTTTTTCATTTTATAATTCCTTGAGATTTTTTAGATATTCTATTTTTTATTAATTCGGTATTTCAATTCTCTCTATATAGCTGCAGATTGTGGAAGAGATGTAAAATACCATTTTCTCAGTCAAGAGTCTGTTCCTTTTTTTCTTTGTGCTTTGTTTATTTAACTTCTGTTTTGCATTTTGGTCTAATTGGACCACAAAATTGGCAAATACTGTGATCTCTGTGACCCACATTAGCAGCATGGGTTATGTGGCAGGTAAGGCCATCTTCCTCAACGCCTGTGAATGCTCTGGATTCCTTTCTTTTCCCAGGGATGGGCTGCATGTCTTTAAAAGCACTCAGGGTGCTACTACTTTGGTATTTCTATCAAAAGTTCAGGCTGCCATTCTGTGTGGAGAAAGTAGAAAGTAAAATCTCTGCATTTGAAATTTCTAAAGAGCAAACAACATATTCTGATACCGCTTTGGTTCTCGTCTAGACATTGGTGAGGTTCATGTTTCTATATTTGTGTGGTAGCATGGCTATCATTGTCTTTCCCATATTGGACCTTTGCATCAAGGTTGAGCTATGACTACCCATTTTCCTATGCCATGAGGGCTGGACAGAGAAAGCATTATGGAAGTTACACTACGTACTGCAGGAAGGCTTACAGATAAAGTGATACCTGCACGTTCACCTGATAGGAGCAGGAGACATAGGAAAAACAAGAAGTGACCAAAGCATGACGTTTTGCCTTATCTCTCAAGACCATTTGCATCTCAGCAGAAAAAAACACCAGAACTCTTTGCAGACACACAGAGTGCCATAGCACTGTGAGGGAGAGGCAGATAGTTATGGGTCTGCATGGACAATCATTCTGTTCCCACTAAGATGCATCCAGGACCTCAAGCAGCTTGTTTGACAATGGATCATCTGTTCACCACCCTGCAGCCTCAGGAACAGCATTCAAATGCAAAGGATTACAGAGGTTCAGCAGGATTTTCGCAACTCATATTTTTATCCCACTGGTAAATTACCACAGAAAAGCTTGAAGGAGAAGAATAACTCTGATTCTGGGACCAACACTCCTCATCTCCATAAGCTCCACATCCACAACTGAGCCCTTGCTGAGCTGACAGTCCAAGCAGTACAACTGTACTGCTACTTCTATACCAATCAATTACTTTGCAAAGCATACAGAGAGTGTACAGCTCTATATAAAGCTTAACCATTCCCTGCTGTGTGGTGCTGAATATGTCAAAAGAAAGAAAAAAAGGAAGATAAGAGAATTCCACTCCAACTGCAAAAATGTTTATTGTTGCTATTGTTTCAGAGCTCTGCACCTATTGCGAGACAATTCCTCTCTCATTAAGTCATGATGAATGATAGATATGGCCAGCGGCTAAGACTAGTCCTTAGATTAAATGTGAGAAATGTCTCCCTACCACCAAGCAGGTGAGATCATTTCTTTTTCCCATTATACTGGTTTCTTCTCTCTGTTTCTGAAAAACACAGCATGACTTGATGGTTTCTGCCTCTAAACTATTGACGTATACTTGCTTTGAGGGGGACCTCCTAAAGTGTGAAGAACGGACCAAAGAGTTCCTAACTACTCACAGTGAGTGTAGCCATTAGGCTGGAGTCAATTTAGTGCTTAACCCTTTGTTGAAGAATTAGGGGACTCAGTGAGGTCTTGTGGGATTTTCTTCCAGAGACACAAGAAGGAGGCTTTCCTGTTCTCTGATCATCTACTGTCTCTCCTGATGTCCAGATGGTCTCTGAATTAGTTGCTTGTCTTCCTTAAGAGCTTCTCTTTGCACATCTCCAGGTGTAAAGAACTACTTATAGCTTCTCTGTTGGAGAGGAAGAATCACTTGTGAGGGCTTGCATGGAAAGGGGAATGTAATTTTCTTCCTGGTACTATTCCTGGATTGATTTTGACCATGAGAAAGCTGCTCCATCATTGTAATTCTCTCACCATTCATTCATAACCTAACCCTGTGCAAATTTCTACATTCAAGTTTCCACCTGTGAATTCAACAAAGTTGCATAATGTTGGAACAGAGCCTTAAAATTGCAAGGGAACATCTACACAGCAAATCAGAAGGGGGCTAGGGAGGAAGTCCAGGAGCTGGACCCTTAATCACCTATTTTGTTAATTGTTAGCTTGCCTTCTGTCTTGATAGTGGTGTACAGCCAGGCCTTAGCAGATACAGGTCCTGGGACTTATTTTTTACTCTTACTTGGAAAAAATACATATATATATCTCCCATCTGCCCTGAGCTCTCCTGCAAGTGTTGCAAAGCAAGGTTTGGAAACCTTAAATGCCTGACCTGAAGGTATAAGCCTCGACTGTTCACAAGCGATAAAACAGAGTTGAAGGCTAAAGGACAAATTCTGAGGCCTCGTGTTATTTGAATAAAACAACTTTTTAATTAAAAATACCTTGCAGTATCTTGGAAAGGAATGTGAGTTCCAGAACTTTGGTCTGGATTCCAAACTCTCTAACAGTTCCAGGATATTTATTCCTGTCCAGAATTTTGGCTTAATTCATTGGTGGGAATGAATTTTGGATCAAACTTCAGACTGTGCTATCGTAAATCCAAAAGAACTGGATGTTCTCATCCAGGAATTCGTTGTGTTTTTTTTTTTTTTTTCCTTTAAAATGTGATTCACTCAGCATGACTAAGGGCATGTCTACATAGATGGGTGACCAACTTCTTTCCACTCGCCCTACAGGCCAGCTCTTTTCCAGGGATCATAAGCCACCTTGGCACGGGGCTGCATGTGGGTTAGTAAGAGCATCCACAGTCAGTCCTCACAGTAAGTGTTGTGAAATGAACAATAACGTTTTCCTCCTTTTAGATCTGACTCTCATACAGTGATTAAAACTCAACTACTGCAGAAATTTATCAGAATAAATAAATTTTCTCACTTATTTATCCAAGTCAAAATTAGATGTCCTTCTGACAAAGAATTTTTAGCTTGATTTCTTGTTTCTGAAGGTTTTATGTCTTTAAAATCCACAATATTAGATCTGAATTTTTATCTGAAAGTTCATCAGTCTTATAAAAATCAGACTAGTTGTAGTTGAATAGGTTTAGACTTCAGAGGTCTGCCAGTGGAAATTGATGTTTGAAAATTTTGGTCTTACCTGAAAGTAAGCTTCAGGATATGCACAACCTGAAATGTCATGTTTTGTGTTGGGTGGGTCATTACAGCTTTCATTTTCCTTCTTAATTATGACTTATGCAAATATCTTCCACATTTCCACTGGAAAAATCTTTGAGAACCATTTCTGACAATTTTGTGTTGGAAAAAATACGTTTGGAATTGTTTCAAAACAAAATTGCTATTTATAAATTAATTTGGTTGCTTTCATATTATTTCACGACAACTCATTAGCAGCAGTGGTTTATAGCTGTCATATAATGGGGTCACAGCACAATTATCAAAGTGTATATTTTTGTTCTTATAGCCTTGAAAAGGACTTGTGATTTAATATTGATTGAGGCATCCTATTTAGCAGCCCATCCTCTTGGAGTTGTAATGAAATAGCTTCATACTTTGAACAAGGATAGAAGTGTATAATTCAGTGTATTAATTAGCATAGTGACTGGTTTCAGTTTCTTCAAAAAGATTTCTGAGTATCACAATAAATGATAGAGAAAAGGTGTATTTTTTCTAATATTTGAAGTGCATAAATTGCGCTTCTCTCCCTGAGTTTATTGGTGGAGCAGTTCTTTCCCTATTGACTGTAAGCAAATCAGCCTAAGTATGGGAGACAGCCTCACCCCAGTGCAAGCAGCTAAAAGACAAAGAAATACTCAGGAGATATCCCTCTGGATGCCAAGCTTTGTGTTGCATGCACGGCAAGATTTTCTCTTGGCTCCAACCATGGGTCTTAGTATTGCTATTCACATGGCCACATTTTGTCCCTTTCTTTGGGAAGCCCCAGAAAAATGCCATCTGGAAAGGCACTGGAGATTTTTGGACATTTGGATAGTTTGTTTGGCATCTACCCTGCGACTTCTAAGTCAAATAAAACCCTCACTTCCTCAAATTACAACTTCAGTGCAAGATCCATTCCTGTTTCACAGGACTTCCTATTTCCAGTAGGATCAGAATTCAACCTTTGAACTGGAATCCATTGAAACACAAAATAATAGAACATCTCAAATTGGAAGGGACCTATAAGGATTACTGAGTACAACTCCTGGCTCCACCCAGGACCACCCAAAATCAGATCCTATCTCTGAGAGCATTGTTCAGACACTCCTTGGACTCCAGCACTGAGGTGACCCCTCCAGGGACAATTAATCTCATTCCTAAATTCAAATTTGTACTGAAACCTGGACAACTGCTAATGTGAATGGAAGAGATGAGATACAGAAATTGTGCTTAGCCAACTTCAGGATGATTATTTTAAAACTGGTTAGATCTGTGCAAGCCTTAGTCCAAAGCTGATCATCCCTGTGGCTGTAGGTCCACAATTCTACATTGATTCACATACCCTTTTGAGAAACTTTAACTCTAAAAGTATCATCCCAATTCCCATACTGATTGTGATCAGAGATGACAGTGAGTTTGTGGACCCTTGATTTGACCTATTAGGTTTCTATACTAAGCTGCAAGTGGCATGCATAATAATATACAGAGACAACTCTAAAAATATACTGCCAGTGATAAAATTCAGCATTTTTCAGATTTTCCTCGCATCTTCCCTTCCTCTTTTCCCATTAAAAAAAAAAAAAAAAATTGGCAGCAAAACGAAAATCAAGATTTGGTGTTTATCTAAAGAATGCATATGGTTTAGGTAGCTCCAGTGTGACCTTCTACTCAGGTTTGACCTATGAAGAACGCAGCTAAATTATGTATAATGGTTTTGTGATGAAATGCAATGCCAATTATAGGAGTGAGATGAGGCCATAAACATACTGCACATAAAAATCAGAGAAGGAACTTAAATCCCAGTCCCCGAACCAAAAGATTAGTGCTCTAACCACTGACTGTAGTCAAAGCTTCCTTCTGGAAATGAAGGTTAAATTTCTTCTTGCATACCTACTGCGTGGTCAGAAGAGTAATTTAAATGCTTTCAATAATACAGAGGTTAGAATTTTCATCCTTTCTCTTTAGGAGGTTTTCTACAACAGTATGATATTTTTTAATCAAAATTCAGGCAGTTTACTTGTAATGCTAAAAATGGATAATGACTTTTCGGTCAATTGCTTTTGACCGTCAATATGAAGCCTGCATTACCATTCCACAGTATCATTAAACAATCAATAGCAATTAGTGTCTAGTCAAGCCTGGTGTTTTAATCATTTAAATCAAAATGTCCATAATTGTTATTGTATGTAAATATTTGAAAATGTTTATAGTGGAGATGAATTTTACCCATCTAGCCCGGAGAATTAGAACTAGTGAGCACAAACACAGGATGCAAGCCTCGTGTTGCCTCTTGCTGAAACCAGGATAAGAAGGAACAGGAACTCTCCATATCTGGGATACACTCTTGTCCTGTCAAGGGCAATACGGGTTTGGTGGTGGGTGAGTTAAGAACATTTTGCTGGTAGTGTTTTGTCCGTGTAGCAACGATCCACAGCCAAATGACAAAGTGGTTCTTCCCACTGCTGGCCTTACCCACAGCTGTTGTGGCAGAGCACTGGGAGTTACACACAGTGCTGGTAAAGTCAGGCAGAGAATGATTTGGTCCTATTAAACAGATCAAGAATCTTACTGAGGGACAGCATGTGAATTGTTTTTTAAGGGAACAGAATATTCTTTCAAACACAGGAGCTGATCATGTGTCCCCCAGTCCATTATATCCATGTTTCTTAAGTACAGGTCCTTGTTTCATCTAATTCTTAGAGCAATTGCTCAGTTGCTACAGGGGAGATTTTCATGGAGGCATTCAAGGTCAGGTTGGATGGAGCCCTGGCAGCCTGATTTAGTGGTTGGCAGCCCTGCCCATGGCAGGGCACTGTAGCTCAATAATCCTTGAGGTCCTTCCCAATCTAAGCCATTCTATGATTCTGTGATAGACATTGTTCACGTTCCTGGATCCTATTTCAGAAGTCATATGGCTGGAGAAGGTACTTGGATTTGCTCCTGTTATTAATCTGAGATGGTTCAAAAGGCATTAGGTGAGAATTAGATGGACATAGAGAAGTTTGGAAGAGGGATATATCACCCTATATAACCCATGAAGCTGATATTTTTGGTTTATCAGGACACACTGACAACAGCAACATTCAGTTAACAGATTTTTGGAAAGACATAGTGGTCTTCAAATGTTGTGTCAAAGTAGCATGAACACTGCTAATATTAAAAAGATAAAAAGACAGAATATGGCTGGGGTAAAATGTAGACCCTGTTAGCCCATCATTTGAGCTGACATGCAAC
The DNA here is from genome assembly GCF_987193195.1 of Phasianus colchicus. Classification (NCBI taxonomy): domain Eukaryota; kingdom Metazoa; phylum Chordata; class Aves; order Galliformes; family Phasianidae; genus Phasianus; species Phasianus colchicus. The sequence continues at coordinate 47,603,859 of NC_143441.1, read as the reverse complement.
CAGAGCCATGCTATGAAAGTGAACCAAGCTGCTCCCCTCAGGTAGTACATCCATTTTCCACTTAACACAAGGAATAGGTATAAAGAGAGTATTGAGGGAACCCAGTGTCATGCAGGTCAATTCGGAATATGGAAATAGCGAATCAATTTTCTTTGGATTCAGGTCCCAGACCACTAAATATTTTAAACCAGCTACTTGGCATTCCAAGTCACCACCAGAAATTTGTTGTCTTAGTTACTGATCCAGCCCTCATCTCAGGAAAGGCATGGGAGAATGCTTAACAATAAACTTGAGCCATATCTCAACTAAGTCACTGCATCCAGGAGGCTTGCAGGATTGTTCCTTGGATCTTCTGGACATTCTTTTTGTGTCAGAGCTGTATCTCCAGCAAGGAGCAGGAGGGTTTATGTTATTGGGTTAAATAGAGATGAATTGTAAGACAAAACCCAAAAAGTAATGTCCACCCATGCCCTTCACAGCAAGGCCTTTAGCAAGATGAGGCAACATAACCCATAGTGAAGTGATGGCAGGAGGACATTTTGTATTTGTCAGTTAAAGACAATGCCGTCCTGTGGCTCTGATGTTCTTCATCTCCCAATGTCCTTTTCTAGAGTGATTTTCTATTGCCTTTGAATAATTGTCCCATTGTTAGAACTGACATTGTTGGGAATAGTTTGGTCTTGATTGCTTGAGAAATCCAGTTTTGCTCTTCAGGCTATTCTGGGAGGTCTGAAAGACCTATTTCCTCTTCAGTGTGGATGACCAGGGTCTATTTGGAAGTGTAACGTTCACAACGAGCAGGGAATTTCTACAAAACTGGGATTCCCAGCTCTCCCATTACACGGAATTTCTCCTGGGTTTGGCAGTTCACAATCAGGCTTTAAATGTCAATTTCTTCAGGCTATTTTCTTGTGTAAACTGCAGCCTGAAATAGGTTCAGAACCTGTGTAAGATATGAAGGCAAGCCTCCTTCACCCTTCAAGTGTTGAGAGCAGAGCCAGCGTTCAGTCTCTGAGTAAAAAAATGTCCCAAATACCACACCAAAGAGTAATACTGCACCATATATCACTACCCAGAACACAGAGGTCTAGGAAAAAGAAAAAAAAAATTGCACTTACACACCAAAAATTTGTGTATTCAAAGCATCTCTTGGAAGCTTTGGCATAGCTGCAAGATGGAACTTCATTCCTTAAATCTCACAATCCTAATAAGCTTAATGACTACAACTAAGATAACAGTAACTTTCAATAGGTTCACAGACCAAAGACAAAAGAAGATTTGGTCAAAATGCTGCCACTACCTCACAAGGAAAGGGTTTATCCACATTCTTTCTGTTTTGTTCTCCACCGTTCCTCTCCTTCCATTGCTCTGCAGCATGTGCAGTACATCTTTACCAATTCAGCATCTGGGTGTATCAGAAACGAGCTTGAATTCCTCTTGGAATTAGTTCCCTAATAGACATTTCAGTTAAAATTTTTCATCTGGTTCTAGTCAGCATCCAGGTTTTAAAAAAGACAAGCCAGCAGTACCGGACAATCAGTTCTCAAAGCTAAGGGCTTTCCAATAACATGCCAGCAGGGAAAGAATTTTAATAGAACCCACAGGAATTCAGAGACTGAGGTTTTTTTCCTTATATCCTTTTTTTTTTTTTTTTTTTTTGAAAGACAGGTTTTCCCTTCTGTTGAACTCAAGCAACAGGCAATTTCCATTCATCTCTCAAGGAGTTCACATACCCCTGACTAATGGCCCAGTTGCACATATACCATTTTATTTTTCAGCAGTCACCTTCTGGTTCTTCCAAGGCAGCCCATGGGGTGATGTGGAAGATTTCCAGCAGTGTTACCATACTTAATTTTGGGATATCCCTGCCTAAAAAAAAAAAAAATCATTGCAGTGGGTCTGACAACCAATTTCCTTGGTCATTGCTGAAGAGCATTAATGGTTCCTGCAAGAAAATAGCTTCCAGTGATGCAAGGTCAAGGGCAGGGGGGAGGAGGAGACCCAAAGATCCTCTAAATCAGAGAAAAGAGGTAATGAAAGTTCTTCAGCATTTTTCTAATATAAAACAGCTCTGCAAAACCGGAGAAGTGGCTGTGGGAAGCAGTCAGGAATCTGCTCTTTATCCCATCCGAATGCTGCTAAATGGTGAGAAACTTGGCAGAGGGCCCACACTTTTACTTATCTTCTAAGTCTAAAATCACGCTGCTTTTTTCTCCCCCTTAATTCTGTGCTGAGCGCCGTACATAGAAGGGAAAACACTGCTTTAGATGTGAAATAGGCAGTAGAGTCTGCGGCATTGGGGTGTTTTAGTCCATCAAAATGAGCTTTTCTTCCAAGGTGAAGTGTACAATGTAACATTACTTAATTGCCCACACTGCTTGGTGGATGCTGACACATATTGTAGAAATGTTAACTGCTTTACATTTCAATGCGTTCCCTCTCCCAGCGCTTTGCTTTGCTGGGATGATGCTGGCCAGCTGCCAGAGAGGAAGCTTATTTTTCACTGGTGATCATAACTCTGGCTGCTTGTAGCAAATAACGTAACTTGCAGTGTTCGGAGGTTTGTACAGGAAGCCCTGCTGTGCTGCCTTAATTGCGATCACTCTTCTAGCGATGGAGTAAAAAGGTATTAAGTTAAGATAAATGAACTGCTTATTGGAAACTACAAATGTCTCTCTGCATCAAGCTCACAAATAGGGAAAGCAAATGCTGCTGCTCTCCTCTTTCTTTCAGGCTCCTCCTTCCATTATAGCAGCTCCCCGGCTCAACATTCCTTCCCTCCAGCCTAGCAATGCTGCTTTTAAAGCCCCCACCAAGGCTGCATGGATTTGTCCACCCTACAGACCGGATGGCATCCTATGGCCAACTTGGTTTTCCCTTGTTCTCAATACCCACTGCCCCAGTGGAGTCAAACTGTGGGGCTTTTCTCCAGGCTGGAGACTCATACATGGCTTCTGGCCTCTGGCTCTTTTATAGCACTGCACTCCAGGGGCCCTCTTCACGGCATGGCATGAAACTCAAAGCACAGACCACAGACCCATGAAAAGAAGGCAATAAACATTTACATTGTATGGCTCTGATGGTGGTACAAGCCATAGAGACAAGTCTGAGGTTTCTGCAACCAGGACAAGTTTTTGTCCCCATATCGTGAGGATGCCGACTCCGGAGACATGCCAGGCACATCCCATCAATCCTTCATGTTGTCATCCCATTGTCTACTAGATCTGGACAAATTGGATCCAGGAGTCTGGCTAGTTTTCAAGGGCAACTTGAGAAAGACACATTTACACAATCCCACTGAGGGCAAAACTTTTACATAAACATATTGGCCCAGCAACTAGTGCTTGTAGAGTATTAGTGTGCCCTTGTGAGTTCTGAGAAGGACCAGCTGAGCTTCACTGTACAGAAAGACGGGCCTACCTGTGGTGATGCAATGTTTCCAAATGGTCACATCCAGATCAAAAATAGTCAAGAAGCTCATAGTCAAGAAGCTCACACCCCCAGCAGTGCCTCAATTTTGTTTAAGTGAGGTTCCCCCCTTCAGGTCTCTCTGACCCTCCTAGCAAGCTGATCCAGATTTCACTTGACTGGATCCATGCTGACACAGAGAGATAACAACTGAAACCTTGACTCATTACCCATGCAGTTCGTTGTCCCCCCTGGAGATAAGAAACACAGGAAATGAAGAAATCCTGCTGGCATTATTATTAAAATGCCAACACATTATTTTATTCTTAGATTTGTACCCTTAACAAGGCAAGAAGAGTAGACTTGATTTAGGTCTGATCACAATTATTAGATATCTAGGCCAGTGCTTCCTCTTTATGGTGGCCAAACATGAACACAAGTGCTTCAGCGGCTCTGCAGGCACCTCTTAGAGGAGCTGAATCTCCTTTTTTCCCCTCCCAGTTGTAGAGCGTATCTAGTCTTACTGCTTCAAACTCAGACTCTGTCTTTTAGATGCAGAAACTCTGTGAGATGTACCTCATCTGAAGTTACATGGATATAAATCCTGTTTAAAGAAGGAACTTGCTCCCCCATTCCGGGAACATCAAACCAGGAGGGGTAGCAGCAGAAAGCATCCCAGGTAACTTGTGATAGGACGAGACTTAATGGCATTGAGTTGCATCAGGGAAGGTTCAGGTTGGATATTAAGAAAAAACTCTTCTCAGGAAGAGTGTCAATGCAGTGGCACAGGCTGCCCAGGGAGGTGGTGCAGTCCCTGGAGGTGTTCCAGAATCACAGAGATGTGGCACTAAGGGATGTGGTTTAATGGGCATGGTGAGGATGGGCTGACAGTCAGACTAGGTGATCTTAGAGGTCTTTTCCAATCCTTACGATTCCATGATTCTACGATTCCAACCCTACAGATGACCACTCTTCTGCCAGCTCTGTGGGACAGCCAAGCACACTCTGCAGAGCTGGACCCAGAGAGAAGTGGACCTCAGCATGAATCTTCATTTCCCTGAATGCAGTAGGAGAAGACCAAATTTTGGGAAGCATCTAGAAACTCAGCCAGTGTTTTTAGAGGACAAACTCTGAGGGCGTATTGTAGAGCATGCCTATCCATGGCTGCACAGAGAGCCCTGTGCTTTCTTGGCTGGTTGTGCTGATCATGCAAAATATTCGTACTTCTGTAGGAAATTCACTCATCCTTCATGCAAGACAAAGGTCTAACATTCTCCTTTGGTTTTAAAAAGATTAGGAGGCAGGTGAGAGAGTGCCTTAAACCAAGGCAGGTGTTGCCTTTCACCTTCCTGAGGAACTTTTTTTCAGTTTGTTCTCTGTGTTCAAGAGGCATAACCAAAACTTGTCTCACCCATCTACCATCCACCTTCCTTGTCTCATTTCCTGGATGCCCACTATGGATGTCACCTCATTCAACTAGTATACAACTATAAACTAGTGTTTTACTCACAATATTGTCCTTCCAAGATTCAATAGCAATTCAGCATTAGCTTGTTTACAATCAGTTGGCCTTGCCAACTACCTTATGGATTGGATGAGTGCTACTTCCCCAATAAACCTCTATCATAAATACGTACAACTCATTGCTGCATCACCTTTCTGAGCTCATCTGAAACATCAAAGTACTCCCTTGCTTATGCTGGAATGCTCTGGGGGGATGAACAGGAGCAGGATAAGTGGCGTCCATTCCCTGCTCTGGGAATCAGATTGCCATGACATGGAATGGCTGAATCTCATCCTCCAAGCTATGGTAGTGACCTGGAGCACTCAGAGTGACACTCAGTCACGTCTTCCTGCTGCAAGGGGTGAGAAAAAAAACTGGAAAAAGTCATGGGGAGTTTGTCATGGGCTTGAGGAGTAGCAGAGCAGGGTGGAGGTGGGCAGGGAAGGAGACTTGCACATCAATGCCACCTGCTTCCACACTGATGACATAGTGATAAACTGCACAGTGACGTTCCTGTGCACTGTCTTGACAACCCATCAACAAGGTGCAAAAAACAAAGCGTTGCATGATCATGGGCCTGGCATCACAGCTTAGGCGAAAGCGCAGGTAGGCTGTAGGAAAGCCAGCATTTCACACGTACCTTGTTAAACATGACAAGTGTGTTACATTCACAAAGCCTAGAGATCTACATTTTGGTTAAAAAAGAGATATCAAAGCCTTTTCCGTTTCAAGGACAGGATGCGTCAGCAGTGTCCATACAACATCTCTCCACAGCCGTGACCCTTCCACACAGCTCCACAGTTTTCTCTATGAACTGCTGACCTTCACAAACCCAATGCACAGTACCACTGTCCTCCTATGTGTACCCCGAAGCTGTCTTTGCCTGAGCTCATTCTGCCTCAGCATCCAACCCCAACCACTCACCTGGGACCCAAATGACACTGATCCAATCACTCTACCTGTGGAGTTTCTAGTGGGCGTCATGTGGAAGAGCATAACATACTTTTGATATCAAGAATTCAGGAAAGGCATACTTTGTATTCATGGAGATTTAGGAACGTTAAACTTTCTCAACAGAGAGAATTTATGGACAGTGAGGCTGTTTAAAAGGCTGTTTAAAAGAGATTAGCTGAACCAAATCCCACGTACTTCAGTGACAGGAATGGGGAACGTGCTGCCTTTCCACAAGCCACAATTCCATTTCATACAGCTCATGGACATATTGTTTCTTGGAAATGTTATGGACTGACGTTCATTTTGGGTTCCTCCAAAAGAGTCAACCTTCTTAGAATAGAACTGAGTCAACCTTTGGAAAAGTTTTCTGTTTCTTCAAAACATGAACAAAAAGCACCTGCCCTGCCCAAAACAGTTCACCTCACGTTGCCAAAAATCCTTGCAGAGCAGACATCGGTTCCAGCTTGTGCCTCTGTGTGATTTTTTCCTGCTTGCATAACATTACCCCATACATGCTTCTGTCTAGATGCTCTCCTAGTGCCTTCTCAGTGAGATTTGATCTGCTTGTTTATTGATCTTTGTCCACTGTTTATTATTTGAGGAATTCACAAGATAGATGTGAACACTTTCAGTCTCACTGTGCTTTAGATTACCAGGACAATTGTTTAACATGTCCCAGCCTCCATGGGGCTACTTGCCAATTAAAAGGGTTCCAGAGGGCTCCTGTTAACCCCCCTGGATACTAAAGTAAAACAACTTCTCTGCTTAGTTCCTAAATTTCTACAGAAGCTCTTCAGTCACGCCCAGAGCTGGACAACCTGCTGGCTGTGAGCAGTCTCACAAAGTCAGTTCATTTTCCTGCTTGTGATTTTGCTGGGCGGATCTTTCCCAAATCCACACCTATTCACAGTTCATTAGGTTGACTGCTTTATACAAACCTGTGCTGACATCAGGATTGCTCACACACTGATCATCACCTCTACAAGTCAAAGATTCCAGATCCTCATCTGCTGTCGTGCTCCAGAATGAGATTCCAATCCCAACCTTCAGCTACATAAGATGGGAACAGGACAAGGAGATTTCACATAGCTACACCAGTGCCCTTTGCAAGAACATGTGATTGAAAGTGCACTTATTCATGCTTCAGTATGCAGAAATAATAAATGGCTAAACACACCAGAACAGTAGTTATACTACACAGCAATGCAGTTTTCCAATTCATGCTTATATGGCAGCCCTACTATTAGGACATTTCTGTATGACTGGCTGGAATGGCTTGGAAAAGTCCCTGAGAGATCACTGAGAGATCACTGAATGCTGAAAGCCAGTTCTGATGTGCCCTGCACAGACTGTGTAGCATGGGAGAATCATACAGACTTGGACATATGTTGTCAGAAATGACTTCTCAGTATTTTGTACGGTTATTTCTCCCCCACGCTCTGGGATTTTACCTTAAAATTTTATGGTAGAGATATTCAGTAGATCACTATACAAACATGTCTATTTTTGGCTGCTTTTTCACTTTTCTTTGAAGTCCCCAGGGCTATGGCTTTTCACAGATACCTCAGTACTGGTCCAAAATCCTATGAGAGGAACATCTTGCATGCTTCATTAAAGTGACCTATGGTCAGTGACACCTGAATTTTGGCTACACAAAGGCACACAGGTGGTGGCACAATAGAGGAAGCAGGAAGGCATGAAGGGAGCACGGCCATTGAGCTCCACTGTACTATTCAGTTTCTTGTTCTCTTTTCAAGTGAATCTATGCTCCATTTACCTACATCTTTCAATAACTTCATCTTTCATTTTGTTCTAAGCAACATCCATGACATCAGTGAAGACAGACAGAGACATCCAACATGACTGTCACTCAAAGGACAGTTGCCTGCATGCCATGACAGGCAAGTGCCTCATAGAGCAACAGGAGGTGGAAGATGACTTGAAATGAGACCTGAAATGTACTACCTGCTGAGGGGTGCATTTTGATTACGCCTAAGAGGTCTCCTTGGGTAATCACGGAATCATCAAGGTTGGAAAACTGAGATTCCCAAGTCCAATCCCAACTCATTCCCACCATGCCTACTGACCACATCTCTACAGTTCTTGAACAATTTGAACAGTGATTCCACCACCTCCCTTGGTAGTCTATTCCAATGCCTCACCAAACCCTAGCAAAGTAAACTGCCAGAGACACTCACAAGGCTCACAGCTTTGAGAGGAGTAAGAAGTCATGGGAGAAGTGTACAGGAAAGCAGGTAGGGCATGAGCATTCCCAAGCAATGGAGAAACTTCAAGTCCTAGTGCATCAGTGTTTGTGTCTGAGTGATAGGGCTTGGCAGGCTGTGTGGATACCTCCAGCCCTGCCTTTTTGCACATGCAGCTGCAATCAGTATGTCACAAAAATCTGTAAACAGTAAAAAAAAAAAAAAAAAAATACAAAAACACATTTTCTTTCTTTCTGCAAGACACCTGCTGCCTGTCAGTGTGGAGCACAACCCTTTGTGTAGCAGCCCAATAAACAAAACCGTAAGCATCTGTCTTGCAACTGGATCCCAGCCCATGACAAAGAGTGAATCTGATCTGTAAGAAACAGCTGGGAAGAGCTCTCAATACTGCACTGTACTTCACAGCCTGTCTGTAGTTCCCTACCAAAGCCAACCAGAACTTCTACTCTGTAACATAATAAAGGAGATGGGGAAAAGAAAAGGTAGAATTATTATGTTGCATAGAATGCTTATTTACAATAAAGGGAGAAAAGGGTTTTGCCAGTTTCATTTCGACTGAATATTGCAGACAAACAGTTCCACTCACTTTTTGTTAAAATTAAATGCAAATTATTGAGAGCTTTCATGAGATTAGGGGGGAAAGAGCACCTAGGCCAACTTCACAGATGTAATTCAGAAGCATCACTCTCAGTGGACAGAAAGCCTTGACTTAGTCTTTCATTCTGAAGAGTTACAAGTCCTAGTAGGCCAGGAGCTAAGCTTACAGCGTTCAGGGCTAGATTTAGGGAGTTGCCATGTCAACACACCTCCACCGTTAGCAAGAACACCTCAGAGACTGGGATGTGAACTAGAAGCCCTATTTTTAAGTCTCCATATTCAGATTCAGTGCAACATAAACCTCAGACTCAAGTTCCCCTGACTGTGATGAAAGGCTCCCTTGCTTCACCCAGGGTGGAATTTGGCCAATAGCCCCATGCCCATCCTGAGCCAATAAAGTAAAAAATATCCATTCTGCTGAGCAGCAGCTAGAACATCCTTCTTCCTCAGAAGGATACCAGCCCATGGAAAAGTAAATTCACTTAGATATAACATTTCCAAGGGGGTAATTCTTCTCTCTCACTCTCAAAATGGGGGAAAGCTCTTTGCCAGCATGTAATTTCTTTCCTAATCACATTGCAGTGTCACATACCAGTGAGCTAAGGGCTCCCGCAGCAGCGTTATCCTCCAGCATATGTGACTTTGTATAACATGTGCTTCGCTCGGCAGTCATCAGCAACAGAGAGCAAGAACATACTTCTTCCTCTATGACATTATTAGGCATTAAGAGCACTCTATAGCAGTGCATTTCAGCTTCTTTATTTTCTCCCAGTAAAAGCAGCTTGGCCACCTGGTGTGCCTGCACACACAGTTAAATTCCAAATGTAATGTATTTTGTAGCAAAAGAGATTAGAAAGCTGCTGTAATGAATCTCATTATCAGTGTCTTTATATCCTCATCTAGTTGGAAGCAGAGATCATCCAGACCTAGGTGCTGTACTTATTCAAAAGAATATCATCTACCTCTCAACCCTGTCATTACAAGACAAATTGTTTCCTTTGGCTTGATGCTCTAGCCATGCTTTTCTCAGCTTTAAAACATGTAAGCAGCCAGATTTTCTCAAGAACTGAAGGTCAGATTTTTAAGTGCTTGGCACCCACAACTGGGCTAGATTATTTTACAAGTGTTTGATTCCCATTTAGACACCTAAAATAAGAATCAGATTTTCAGACATGCTCAAAAGCCTCCAAGATCTTGTGGAAATCTGGATCTGGAGTTGCTCTAGTAACTTGCCAAATTAGTGGAAATTAAAGTAGACAGCCTCTCATCATGTTACTCATTGCAATGATAAATGCACAGTCTCTAACAGAAGTTAGATCCACTTCCAAGACCCAACCCCCTTCCCAAGGCAGTTATTTGCTGGTCTATACAAGCACAGGCCAATACTCCCAACTGCGATTCCCATATTAAAAAAATGATCCAGATTTTCATGTCTTCATATGCTCTCAGAGGAAGAGAAGACATCATTTCAGCTATATTTGCTCAACATTTCCAAGACAGTTCATCTAGTCACAGATAATGGCACAGAGACACTGCCAGGAAATGTCAGCCCAATGAACACTGGGAACATAACTGCAGTGGGTTAAAGCAAAGAGCCCTTTCTATCTCTGCCAGCTGAACCTATGCATCCTCTCCTGGTCCAGCCCTGGGTTGGATCAGGCAGGCCTCTCTTCCTGCCTTTCACCTATCTGACTGCTCAAACACAGATCATTATGTAACTTACATTATAAGTGCTTCACGGGATTTCAACAGAAATGGAAGAAACCACTGGTGAGGCACTGCAGCAGAATGGCCAGCAAGGTGGTGGGTGCCCATCCTTGGAGACATTCAGGCTGGACAGGGCTCTGAGCACCCGATGGAGCTGTAGGTGCCCCTGTTCATTGCAGGGCAGTTGAACTAGATAGTCTCCCCATCCAACTCAAATGATTCTGTAATTCTATGGAAACTTCCTCCTTTCTGACTCTACTACTGTGCAGCTTCCTGACCACAAACTTCAGGATTAGATATGCCCCAAAACTGATCTTCCAACTATCAGAAATGTTTCCAAAAATGCACATATGAACAGGACAGGAAGCCTCCCGACTGAAAAAGAAAGAGGTGCTCCATCACTAGGGAACAGTCACATAGGACACTCCTCTACCCAGTGCCAGCTAGACTGGGGGCTGCTCTGGGCTAAACCTCAAGCTCTGCCAAAGCTGCTCCTCTTTTGTACAAGTAACTTAGAATTTATCAGCCAATCAAATAAGATTTACAAGTTATCATTTCAATGGTCAGACTAAACAGGACATTACAATCTCAAGATTGAAGACACATTCCCTTCTATTCCTTCCTCGGTTGAGCCTTCATACTTGTTGATTTACACACTTCAAGATTTCAGCCCGGCCAAGTCCTGATTTACGCTTCTAAAGATCTAATTACTAATCTGAGCTGATGTGATGTGACTGTTCTTGCAGGTGCTGTTTCACATCACAGTATAGATGAAATCCTCTACTTATTCCAAAATAAATGCAAGTGCACAAAATACCAAAGGAAATCAGGAGGTTCAGGTTGGATATTAGGAAAAATTTATTCTCAGAAAGAGTGGTGATGCAGTGACACAGGCTGCCCAGAGAGGTGGTGGAGCCAATGTCCCTGGAGGCGTTCAGAACTGTGGAGATGTGGCACTGATGGATGTGATCAGTGGGTGATAGTGGCAGTAGGGGGATGGTTGGACTAGATGGTCTTTTCCAACCTGAATGATTCTATGGTTATTCTAGGAGGATCTGTTGACAGGATAGAGAAACGTCCCCTACAGATAAGCTTTGTTGGGAAGTTTTATCTGTTGTAGGGGTAAATATTAGATTTCAGTGTGAAAATCACGAATGGTAGAACTTGTTCTAGGATCAGAATTCTGAAAAAATAGACCTGATTTCAGTTCCCTGATCTGACGATACAGGCTTTCTGCATGACCTTCGGCAAGTTATCCAATGTGTTAGCTCCTTCCACCCACTCTGTCTGATGGGTATGGTCTTCTCTCTTTCTATTTTTTATAATGCCAAAAAAAAAAAAAAAAAATCAAGCTCCTCAACTCTACAGTACACAAGAACACACATATTTTAAGGAGATCAGAGAGAAGGAGCCAGCAAAATGTTCATGCCCCATTAAAGAAAATATCAGGCTCAGGCATTTCAGGTGACAGATACAGTGCCAAACATCAACAATATTCACATACATATTCTAAAGAGAGCTTTCAGGTTCTCTCAATAGCCTGTTCTGCCAAAGCTGGCACTGGGAGCACCACCCTACAAACCCTAAAGGCAAAGACATGCTTTGCAGCTCCTTTAGAAACTCATAGACAGGGAGGAGATCTGCTGGAAGTAAAAAGTCATGCGAGTGAAAATGCCATCATTTACAGATAAACACAGAGCGCGTTTTATTTTGGAATCAATGAGGTTTGCCAGGCACAACAAGTTACCCAGTCCCTGCTGCTATCCTTCATCTCTCGCTCCAGTCTATCAGCATTGTAAGTCAGCGTATCTGGATGTGAAGCACTCCCCACATGAATGGGCTATTCATCTTCCACCACTGCACAGGCAGAGCATGTGAAATGTCGGGAGATTAGACACTGCCAGAGTGAGAGATTCCGCCATGCAATTAAAGTGTGAAGAACACATAAATCATGGATTCAAACGACTCCAACCGAGCAGCCGCCGATGTGGTGAGCAGCCCTGGATCCCATGGAGGAGCTGGTTTGTGAGATGGAAGTGAGCATGGAGATAGAGTCGTCCCTGCTAATGGGCTGGGATGGAGGAGGCAGCAATGGGCCGCTCTGACAGGTGAGGCAGGGATGGACAAATAGCCCGGGGAAACAAAGGCAAGATGAAACAGCAATATTTGAATAAAACTGGTGTCAGAGAGGCGGCCATGCTGATATAATGTCAGCAATGAGAGGGAGAACGTAAGAAAAAGTACATGGTAAATTAAGCACCAAGGCTGTTAAAGGTCCAGTTATTTTCCAGCTAGTTGCCTTCTGATTGTTCATTAAAGTACAATATCCAGCCCTGAAAAACAGCCAGGGAACGTTCACTCATTTTTCCTGTTGGCAAGCAGTCATGGGACCTGGAGGCAGCCTGGCTCCCCGGATCTGGACACGCTGCAGCACTGCCTGGTCACAGAGAAGTGCTAATGGTGCAGAGTTGATTGCTTGCATCCACTCTTCCCTGATTTCCCTGTGCTTAGATGTGCTTAGATGCACATTTTCCATGGGAGAGGCACAGGACTCTGTGCAGTGCTCACGCCAAGCATGCTGGAGACAAGCCAGCAACCTTATTTTTCATTAAGAACAAACAAAATATAAGAAACGCGTTCCTCAGAGATGAGGGCTGAAGAGTTGACCTCTGTGTCAAAAACACCAGAGGACAAGGGAAAAGAATTGATTTCTGTTTTGTAGAAATCTCATGATTTTTAAGCCAGTCTCCTGATTGTGGCAGTGCTGAGCGTGATGTTTTTAGCAATTTCTGAGTCATCAGTCCTGGCTCTCCCAGCAGGAGAAAGGAGAAGCAAGGCAACGATATCCTAAAACACCATATTTTCAGAAATTAAGAACAACAACAACAAACAAACAGAGGGTCTGGGATGGCTTAGGAGGTTGCTCTTAAAAACCACCATCTCTTTTCTCGGTCTCTGACTGGGTCAGCCCTCATAGTAGGGACAGGCAGAGTGGCAGGGTGCTACCTCCTCTGTGCCCACCACTCTGTGGGGCTGAGGCCAGGGAGGTGCCAATTGCCTGGGAGTTAACACAGTACCACAGGTCCATCATGCTGCCCACAGCTGGCACCAGGGATGGTGAGACAAAACCCACTGATACTATGGTAGCCTGAGGTTGACCCAGAGGCTAGAATCTCCAGAATCCCTCCCAACCCTACCATCAGTTGGTGATCGTGCCAAAAATTCCCTAAGCACGCCAAACATTTTCTATACATGCTGAGCAAGGAGAGACTGGATGGGGCTTTGAGCAACTTGGTTTAGTTGATGGTGACCCAGTCCATGGCAGGGGCATTGGAACTGGATGGATTTTAAGGTCCCTTCTAACCTTTGAGATGCCAGCATAGGATGCAATGTGTAAAAGGACACAAAGGCTGTGGAAGTAGCCACGTGTTTGGATGGGTGCTAAAGATACAGGCATCTCTCCACACAGCTAGGGTTACTATCAGCATCCCCCCGTGGGACTTGATGCCCACAGGGACCTGCCACAGCTGCAGATATGAGCCCCCATGTGCTGCCACTGTGACACCCCAGGGGTGAGACTTCACATCAGCAGGGATGGGATGAAATACAGGAGCTGAGTGCTGGGTCCTTGGTGCATAGAAGGTGCTGCGTGGGTGCTGCGAGACAAAGCACGTCGGCAGGCAGCAAGCTATCTCTGCATGGATGTCTCTGCATCTCTGAAGATGAGAAGAAACAAGCAGCTAGAGAGGCAGGCTGGCTGAAGCCTCAAAATACAAAGCACCATTGGCCCTGCTGTAAATACCTACCTGGATCTCAGGCTCACTGCTCTCTAAGGGAGGACTTTTGGGACAAGGACTCCTGGGTTGGAGATGATTCATCTGTCACAGTGTTTGGGGCTGCAGGAGCTGATGGAAAGCTCCCACACTGATTTTGTCAGAGCGCCGGGCAATAATGGAACGACACCTCAGCGTGTTTGCAAACAAACACCGACTCCCTTCCTGTTTAACACCATCTGCCACCCAACCCAATTTCCCTGCCCCTGTCCCTCCCCAAAAATGACAGCCAGAGACAGCTCCAAAAAGCAGCTGCTCAGGGAAGTGGTGCTCTGTCTCACCTACTTTGCTGCTTAGGAGTTTCTGTCCTCTCGCTGCTCCTGCACACAGCTGAGCAACTAACCAGGCTGGGGGCTTTCTATGGGTGCTGAAATCACAAGATGGCTCACAGAGTATTGGACAGGCTTCATCCTGGCCCATCTTTGCCTCCACGCCTGAAGGAGCTGTTGTGGACATGTAGTGGAAGCAAACACTTGCTTCCCATCTCCATTGGCTCAACATCCCTGCACAGGTTCGTACATCTTAGAATCATCCAGTCACAGAACAACCTGGGTTGGAAGGGACCTCAAAGCCCATCCAATTCCAATGCCCTGCTATGGGCAGGGCTGCCAAGCACCAGATCAGGTTGCCCAGGGCCCCATCCAGTTTGGCCTTGGAGACATCCAGGGATGGGGCACCCACAGCTTCTCTGTTCCAGCAGCTCACCACCCTTTTGGGGAAAAATTTCCTCCTATCATCTAATCTTCCCCCAGGAGTACTTCCAGCTGGGCTGCTTACACCTGGCAGGCATCTGGCACCCACACAATGGTTAACATCTCCCCAATCATCTGCACCCACTGATGTGCCTACAGGGAGCAGATAAAAGCCTCCCAAAGTAGCCAGGTTTTGGAACCAGTCTCTCATTTTCTTTCCTTGAAACAAAGAAAAAGGAATAAACGGAAGTAAATTCATACACTCAAGGAACAAGTTTGCCTGAAAAGGATCTCACTCCTCGAGGCTTCCACTAAGGTGGGGGGGATAAAGCAGTTCCTTGAGTGAAGAGACTGGTTGAAGAAAACCTAACACTGTGCTTACAGCATTGCAGGTGGGAACCTGCTTCTGTATTTAATAGTATCACAGAGCTGCAGAAAGCATACTGAGTGTGTTGCATCCCATAATAACTGGAATAAGATACTAACACTTCTATGAACTCTTAACTCTATCCCTCCCTTGCCATTAACAAGGCATTGTTAATTACAGTTCTCATGCTTTCCTTTAAAAAATAAAGACAGTTCAGAGCCTGTGCTACACAACACTCTCATTCTCTCATTCTCTTCTTTGCATGGCTGAGGTATCTTGCTGTCAACCAAAGAACTCAAAAGGAGCCTCCACCTTGGGACATTTTCTAGCCTCAGCTCCAAGCACGAAGGCACTCAAACTCCAGTATTTAAGCACTACCACTCGATAGACACGATGTCCTGATAACATCTTAAGACTCAGCCACCACTTAAATGGAAAGAGCCCAATTACTTTCAGGTAATACCAAGAAATAACGTGGACTGTCATCAACTGGCATTTTTATGCGGATGGTCTTTACACAGCGTTCATCCTTTGCATGAAAGTGAGCAGCTTGTATTTTAGAGGCTTGCTTTATTCCTTCTCCTGAGATGGGATAGATTAAGGCCAAATGAGTGTTATCTTCCTGCTCATCAACAGCCAGGCCAGGCTCACATCCATTGTAATTTGAGGCATAGTTCAAAAGAAATCTATTCAGATCTTCTCCCAAGCTCCCATTAATCATCTCCTTCACATCCCCTTTCTAGCAGCTCTCCAATACACTATCTGAAGCTGTACTGTATTAAAATGCTTAAACATACATAAGTCTAGTTTCGCTCAGAATGTCTTCAGTATTTCCCTGCTCACTGTTTTTTGGTCTCCATGATCCCTACGGGTGGTTTCTGCACAGCACAACTAGTCTGGGCTTTCTGGGGACAGCAGTGGACATCCCTGCTGTTTTGGAGGTATATAGCCCACAGTATGAATTTTAAAATCAGGAGACTGAAGTCAATTCCACTGGGCAACCCGGTGATCCTGAAAAGATGGCCCTAAAAGCAACTGTATTCTTCACTGGGGAAGGACGTGTCCTCTTTTGTGGGACCAACCTCTGCAGTACCAGCCATTACCTGGTGTATGTATATGTAGAGTGAAGACATCTCTACATTAGCCTTCACCTTACAGGATATTTTCTGCACACACACACACAAAAAAAGGATAAAACCCAGCAGAGCAGCTGGCCTGGTGCCCTGGTCAGCTCACCTCTGTTTCCATGGAAGAATCCTTTTAGTGAGTTCTGATCTGCCAAAAAAAGAAAGCACTTCCCACCTATGCAGCAACGTTATATTCCCAGAACAAAAACTTGCCTCTTTCACCAGAGAATTTCTGCCCTAGTCACTGACCTCAAGATGAAGCCATCTGTCCACCCTCCAGTAGCCTTCACAGTGCATACGAAAATGTCACGGGATGCGGAACTGATGATCACTGCAAGAGTCAAAATGGAAAGCACTTCCATGAACTCACTGCATTTCAGTTTTCTCATCATCCTCTTTTTGCCTTTTCCTACTAGTAGCAAGTCACCTCAGGCTTTCATGCAATACCCAGGGCAAACCGATCCAATGCCTGATTTAGTGGTTGACAACCCTGCCCACAGCATAGCAATTGGAACTAGATGACCTTTCAGGTCCCTTCCAACCCAAGCCATTCTATAATTCCATGATTCTATGATTCTATTCCATGACTAAGGAATTTGAGATCCACTCTGCTAATAATTTTTAATCAACTTGTTTCATATGCTAGTTGCCTCCACAGTGGCGGGGCTATTTAATAGCCACAAGAAGGGTAAATCCTTGCCTTCCTTACCAGGTAGCATGGTTACAACCATCAGGTTGGTTATAAAGTCTTGCTACCCCCAAGACTGAAATACCTTTTCTTCGTGGGCATCACCTATTCTCAGTGCAGAACACAGGGCCCTTTTCAGTGACATTTCACTCATGCTTTGAGGACCTCCAAGGCTTTTTGTGGCCTATTTCACTCTTCCATTAATCAAACCCCCACCCAGTCCCATCTGCTGACAACTCTGTGCTGCCCTACGCTGAGCATTCAGCCTGCTCTGCCAGGCTGTGTCTGAAGGATGGGCTGCTGGTGTCCTTGGAGGCTTGATTCACTGTGGCACTGTAATTGCTGCAGAGGAAACTGGTTCTGTTTGGTTCAAATACAGGAACTCAAGGTGCAACCCCTGCAGATAAACAAAGCTCTGAATGATGCTCTCCCTCCTCAGTCCTTCCTCCAAGGGCACGGGGAACTAACCCTCCTTGCAGCTATTTCAGTGTGAGCCCATCACATAAATCCCATTTATTCTGTCCTATAAGTGTCCTAACCCTTTATAAATCCCCGCATGCATTTTCATGTAGAAGTAGTATATCTATGGATCCTGGTTTGACATTTTCCTTCTAATTCTTGCAAACAATCTTTACCTGACAGGTTTTGGTTATGTCCCAGGTATCTAAGACTAATATATTTTTATCTCTGTGTTTGTGTTGTAGAGGAACAAACCAATAGCCAGGAGGAGTTCTCCAAAGCAAGCCCACATATCAATGTGGCACTTAGCAGTGGATTCAGCCCTCTTTTGCCCTTCAGGATATATATTCCTTGATGGGTGTTGTGTGCACTTCTGTTGAAGCTGACAGGCAGTTTAACTCCACATTTATGCTGTAAAGTCCTTCATCGTCTTTTAGGAAATGTATGGTGTATGGGTCTTCTCCCTCATCAAAATCAAAAGCCTCCTACTCCTTTCCTTCACCTCTGAATGAAATACTGGCTTTTCGAGGCTGTTTCTGAGAGCTACCATTTCTTCTTCTGGCTGCACACCCCAAACTGAGGCATACACGACCCTAGGCTACATCATAGGTAGAATTTGTTGCAAAATAGTCCTCTTTTAGAGGAGAAAAAAAATCCTTTCCCATTTTACGGTTGGCCAGCTCAGTTGTCTCTGCTTTCCAAGTGTCTTTTCAGCATTTCACAGTTTCCTCCTTTGCCACTGCTGACAGCCCTGTTCTGGGCCAGGTGAAGTGTTCCTCCACCAGCAATCAGCAGTGGTTTATGGCACTCATAACGATGAAATTCCATCTGTCTCACAGCAGATCCCTCAGGAGGCTGCTAATCAAACAACATTCAATTAGCCCCTCCAGCTCTGCCACATATTCCGCTACATCATCTCTTCATCCTACTATGAAGCTCAAAGAAGCCTACAAAATTGCTTGGCTGTGGTGCACAATACTCTGTTACATCTTGTGCAGCTCTTCTGAGCATTTATCTCCTGGTTTCTGAGATTGTAAAAACTTCTTAAAGGTGAGTGGGTTTTATTGCCTTAGAAATCAATTTTGCTTGGTGTCTGTTGGTTCTTATCTATAATCTACTCTGAAAGAAAATAGTGGCCCAACTATTCACTATATTGCTGGCAATCCTCATTTTCTTCATTAAGGACCTCCATTTTTCCCAGAAGTTTTCAATTTTAGCTGTATAAAAGGACCTCTCAGGTCAGATCACACTCTTTACTCAGGCTGGGAACCTGTTTCTTTGTTTAACCTGTTGCTATGTTTAATTTAACTCCTTTATGAACTCTTACTCACAAACCAGAAAGTAGTATGTTGAAGGAAACAGGTCTTGATCCCAAAAGCATTGGGCAACCCCATTCCAACCTTTTTATCTTCATTAGTATAACCTTTTCCATTGCCTCCAGAGATTTATTGCAGTGATTTTATTAAAGAGACTCAGAAACATGTGAAGGAGGAGTTGAGATCTCTCTCTGCATTAGCACCGTTGGGGCAAAGGTACATTGATTTTGGGGGACATTAGCCACGCTGCATCTGAGTAATGCATACCTGATTTGTTATTCAGGGTGTTAACTGTGTGTCTTCTAGACTCGCTTGGTCTGAATTAGCAAAAAAGACAACACTTATCTGAATTGCTGTAATTGATGAGGACTGAGAAGCCATGATAAAATCTGGAGTTAGATGATATGATCTAGACTCTTCTCCACAGCACTGCTAGATTTTAACAGGACTTTGTCAAACCTGCTAAGTGAACATGGTAGAGCTAATGTGATGGAGAGATATGTTGTCCCCACCCACCCAGAAATATCCTACAAGAAATCAGACAACAGACTTTGAATAAGAATGGAAGTGTTGCCAAGCCACCAGAAAAAGTCCGAACTTGGATGAGACGCAGTCTGAGCCACCATAGGAGAGATTTGGGGCTGCATTTTGTTTTACTTAAACCTTTTCATTCATCATTGGTTTCAAGTGACAACGTTTCATAGTCTACATGCTGCATTTGGTTTGGAAGCAATGAGAAAGGAGCTTCACAAGAAACTTCATTGTCTTGTGTAAAGCAGGTACAATGGCACAGATCCAGCTGGTGAAGGAGGTGGACAAACTGCACTGCATGTCTCAAAAACATTCATCCTTCAGCAGTGCCTTCAAGACCAGGCTAGATGAAGCCACAGGCAACATGATGTAGAGCCTTATCCAGCAACTGGCAACCCTGTCTGCAGCTGTTGAAACTGGAGGATCTGAGATCCCTTCCAACCTAAGCCATTCCATGATTCTATGACTTACTGACCCACTCTACATTATTACCATTATCAATAAAAGGACATATCAAAGGATTAATACAGCACTGTGTGTTGCATAGGCAGTAGACTACTCTTAACATTTAGAGGGCAAAGCATGTGATGGACTCCCCTCTAGGTACAGCCTCTTCTTACAACCAGATGAGAATGGACAGATTTAATGAAGCATGGAAGTGGGATCAGGAAAGGTCCATCACATTCTGCTGCTGGGGGTCTCTTTGATCCTGATATGTGACATGTTTCCTCTGTGGCCCAAACTGCCATCACAAAAAAGCATATAAGTTCTTTTTTCTTGCAATACTGCCATTGCTGAAATACACTGTCTCACTTAAGCTCTCTAGGCATGACCATAGCACAAATACTTGGCAGTGCTGACAGCTGGAAGCATACTTCCATCTCATTTCCTTAGGTGTCAGCACATAATGCCACGGCACCAGGCATGACACTCCATGGCCCAGTGTAACAGAAGTGACACAACATGCTGAAACCAAGACATGACAAAAATTCAAGGTGCATACACAGCCATTCCTGAATCTCTTGAAGATGGCAGGAAAAGGC
The DNA here is from genome assembly GCF_987193195.1 of Phasianus colchicus. Lineage (NCBI taxonomy): Eukaryota > Metazoa > Chordata > Aves > Galliformes > Phasianidae > Phasianus > Phasianus colchicus. The sequence continues at coordinate 47,583,408 of NC_143441.1, read as the reverse complement.
AGGAGTGGACACCCTCACAACCTCCAGTAGATGAATTGGCAGAACCTCCAGGCCTGGCTGGGCTTTGCCTTCATTGCCACCTTCCTCTGGGGAGCAGAGCAGCTCTGGACATCAGGTCACTAGAAAGACAGGGGGTGTGAAGTCTTGTGTAGCTCATTAGTAGCTAACAGCCATTGTCACTTGGCTGTCACTGTTAAGTGAAGTGACAGCAGACTCAGCTGTCACAAGAGAGGTACAATTGCAGCTTGCACAGGCACGCCTCAGGGAGAACTGCAGGGCAGGACCTATAGACCCCTGTACATCCATCCTGAGATGATGGTGGCTAACCTACTCTCAGTGTTATAAACTGCGATAAGGCAACAAACTCCAAGAACACTCAGTTGTGCCTCATGCAGATCTGTCTTGCCCTTTGCCTAGGATCTCTCTACCAAGAACTGCACCTTACGCTGCTGGCTACATCCCCTCACTGCTGCTGTTTTTCTTCTGCGGACAAATAGATGCAGACAGATCCAGATCCGTCTCATTCTGACTGTTCTGAATGAGAGGCTCTCCCATACCACAGTGACAGCTTTGTAGAGTACTCCAAGATAGACTGATAGGGTAAAATCCATGGGTTAGAATAACGTGAGGTGGCAGAATAGCACACATTCCCAAACATTCAGCTTTCCAACAGGATGTCCTGCCTCTACCCTGGCCATATAGGCAGGCAGTCAAAACTGAACTGAGTTTCTTGTCTCCTTCACCTCCAAAGCTGAAATTAAGTCCTGCAGTCAGGGAAGGAGCATTACAGGTGGCCTTGCATTTGGAAACCCTCTGCCAAAGACAAACTTGCAGCCACAGAAAGCTCCTCCTTGAAAAGGAATGTGTCCATGACCATTTTGGAGTGATCTGACCTTTTTCATGGAGATATATACCTCCCTGTCAATGGCTCATAAATGGATGAACAGCTCAGCTCTTTTTAATAGAGTTAGGCACAGGGTAATAATAGACTTGTGCAGCTCTCTCTCCTTGCTTAATTCATCTTTCTACAAATCATTAGCATTGTTGGAATAACTGCTATCATTAGCTTGGATTCCTGCTCACAGCAGCTCACAGCCATGCTGTGGTGCACCACGCGTGGGAAACAGGGTGCCCTGCTTGTGTTTGCCCAACAGAGGCTTGGGGCAGGTCTTTTCATTCTCCTGTCAAAGGAAGAAAGGTGCAGACAAAGCTTCTTTCTTTCCCCAGCAAAGGGATCTGTGCAGCAGATGCCAAGAGCCCATCTGCAGCATAAGCCCAATGCAGCTAAAAGCATTGCAAATATCTCCCATGTCTCTGAAGATATTGCTAACCATGAATGAATGAACCTGAGGCTTCCACACAAGCAAACGATGCTCTCCTGTTGTCATACATCCTGCAAGGATGACTCTTACAAACAAATAATATTGAACCAGGGATAGGACAAGGGAAAATGGTTTCAAACTGTAAGAGGGGAGATTTAGACTGCATATAGGGAACAGGTTTTTTTGTTGCTGTCATTTTGTTTTTTTAAACAATAAGGATGATGAGGTACAGGCTGTACAGAGAGGCAGTGGATGCCCCATCCCTTGAGAAACTCAAGGTCAGGCTGGACAACACTCAGCACCTCATGGAGTTGCAGGTGTCCCTGTTCACTGCAAAGGAGTTGGACCAAATGATCTTTAAGGATCCTTTCCAACTCAAACAATTCTATGATTCTATGAAAACTGCTCCTTCTGCACTTATTTTCTTCATTTCTGAGCCATTTCATAGCAATGATTTCCCTGCATAGTATCAAGCAAGTTCCATGTACCCTAACAAGCCAAGCTGATATTCCTCTTGAAGTGTTGGCAGCTTCTGTTATCTGATTCACTTCTCACTGCTGTGCAGAAAGGCAAATACAGCACTGGTCTGAGCTGACCACATGCTGGGCACAGCCTAGTGCTGGATCAGAGCACACTGCCCCCAGCCTTGCTCTAGGCAGGCCAGAGAGAGCTCTGATTGCTGCCACCACTGCCTCCAGCTTCCTTACAGAATGCATTTCTTGGCATGGAAATACGTGCTTCAGTTCAGCAGAAAAATAATTCAAAGCCCAACCTTATGGTTCCTCAGATTCCAGATTGCTATCACAGAACCATAAAATAGAATTATTAAGCTTGCAAAAGACCATTAAGTTCACCAAATTCAATCCACCATGCCCACTGACCACGTCCCTCAGTGCCACATTTCTACAGACAATGACTCCACCAGCTCCCCCCGCTACCTGTGCTCAACCACTCTTTCTAGAACTTATTCCTACTATCCAACCTAAGCACTGCCATGGAAGCAGATGGGGTCCAATCTTCTGGCTGTGTCTACAAATGTATTAGCATTGCAGAATCGCCCTTTAATTAAGTTTTCTGTGTTTTGTTTATAAGCACAGCAGTCTGGAGGTGATGACAGCAGAACACAGAATGGGGTCCACAGCTTTTTATGCATGTTGGGGCACAGCACACACCCTCTTTTGTGTGCAGCCCTAAATGACGTCCATAGGATTACACATGCAACAAAGAACAGCAATTGGCTTAGGTTTGAGAGCGTGGTGTGATTTTTCCAGTAATCTGAAGTGGTCATTTCCTAGTAGTCTGTTTGTTTCTGTGTTAAAGGAAATACACTAATCAGAGTGCTTTATATTTACAGTTATTGTGCAACAGTTTTAACAAGGAAGAGGGAGGGAGGAGTCAGGAACAAATTGATGTGGTGTGGATGTGAAAGCAAGGCAAGCCCTCTCCCCAGAAAGAAGAAAATAAGGTCAACCATTCCTATAACAGTGCTACCATCTGCAATTAATAAAAGCTCACATGTGACCCTGGTCCTCACAAATACCACGAGTGAAGTGTGCAGAAGCAGGAGACCTGTAAAGCACATGGCTGAAAGGCATTGCATCCTCACAGAACAAGCTGTGCACAGCTCTGACGCAAGTTTTTCCAGTAAAGAGCCTGAGTTGGCTTACATGTGTTATCAAACCTGCTCGGACAACTTGGAGTCAAAGGATCCTAAGCCAGGTTTGCACACATTGTGCTCTTTTATGAAAGGTGTCTGTGGTGAGTTCTGTCAGCCCTGCAGTCAGCCTGCCACAATATCATGCATTTCCAGCCAAGTTTGAAGACAGGGCGGAAATAAGGCTGTATGAAAATATGCTCTGGGACTGACCATGAATGAGCCCCTCAGATATAGGTAGCACCATAAAGCTGCACACTCTTCCCCAGTGCTTGTCCTACAAAGCAGCTTCTGACAAGCTCTTTACAATGCCAGACAAAGAATTATTGGGAACATCAATAGCTATATACAGGAAAAAAGTTGACTCACCCAGCTGGAGATAAGGGCCCCTGGCTGCAGAACACTCCTTCTCAAGAACAAGCCTTCATCCAGAAAACATTCTCTCATCCGAGGCTAACCCTTAAATGAGCCTGGGAGGGGGAGGGAGGGGGAGGTGAACCCTGGGTCCACACCTTCTGGTCATGTGGGAAAGACAGGTAAATTGTTTACATCTGTGCTTCCTGGATCAGCTATACCCCTTCATCAGGTGCTCAGTCATCAGGCTGTTATGGCTGATGACTGAGCACCTGATGGGTTAGGGTTAGATACCCTAACACCCCACACCTAGCATCAGTACAAATGGATCCTATCCAAATCTTGCTTATGGAGAAACATCCAAAGAATCTATGGCCATAAGATTCTGCTTTACTCATTGCTCCATGTGCAAGAAGCTCTTTTCATTCAAGCCATGTGATTTAAATGTAATGGAGAAAGTTGACTGGGCTCTGAGCATCTGATCAAACTGTGGATGTCCCAGTTCATTGTAGGGGATCTGGACCAGGTGACCTTTAAGGGTCCCTTCCAACTCAAACAGTTCCATTATTCTATGGTTCTATAAGTGCTATGGAGGTGGCAGCACAGCCCAGAAGGTCCGCTGAGCTGTTTTGGGATGGGAAGCCAACCTGAAGATTGCTCTGATGTGGGGTAACACAACAGACCCACTGGGGTGAACAAACAACCCCTATAGTGGCTGTGGCAGGAGGTTGGGTTGGGAAATAAAGGGATCACTGTGTCCTTGGCAAAGAATAAGGAGACCAGACTATAGCTTCTCATTGTCACTGTGTCCAGTAAAGCAGGTGACCTAGACCTCCAGAAGCTTTGAGGGAGCCAACACTACAATGCTTGGTCCTATTTCACTGAGGAGTTTTGCTGTTTTTGCTTGCAGAAGAAAAGAGTTCTGCATCCTCTGCCATCATTTAACTGCTATGTTAGATGTGTTCCATGCGGCCAAATACCTGCGAGCACCAAATGAAAAATACAATCATAGAAGGATAGAATCATTTGATTTGGAAACTATTAAAGGATCTAGTCTAAATTCCCTGCAATGAACAGACACACCTACAGCTCCATCAGGAGCCTCATCCAGCCTGACCTTGAATGTCTCCAGGGACAAGGCATCTACCACCTCTCTGGACAACCTGAATCCCGAGCTAAGTTCTTTGGGGTACCCATTCTCTGGGTAGGATGATGAAGAAGAGGATGGACTTGCCCATACTGAGGATTAAATGATAATTCATGCTTTCTCCTTAAATTGTGCTCACTCTGCTTTGGAGCATTCCCTCTGTCCTGGTATTGCCTGTGCCTTTCTTACAGATCAGACTGAAGCATTTTTCTCCAGCCATGAAAGTTAGCTGCTCCTGTTTGCATGGGCTCTGCTCATGGTGGCTGTTACCCTGTTCCTCCTGTTTCTCTCTGATGTCAAACAGAAGGGCATCCACTTCTTGGCCATGGTTGGGTGTTGTGACTCATTTAAAGGACTCCCCAAGAGGACACTTCACATTGCTGTCTGAGCTGCTTAATTCCCTTCACAAAAGCAGTGCTAAAGCTAATGCACAGCGAGAGCCCTAGAGGGAAGTTCTTCAGGAGGAGGTAAGAGCCAATATGTAAAGTGGTTAATGAGCTTGTCAGACAGCAGCACATTGGGTTACAGCTACCAGAAGTGGTTAGAGACAGACAAATGCTCCTCTTCTCCAGCACTGAGCACCTTAACATCTGTCTCTGCCCCAGGACCAGGGGCATTAAGAGCAGACAGGGCTGAAAGGAAAAGCATATATTGGAACCCGTTTGAAGTAAATTCCCCCTAATGTTTAGAGGCAGCAGGAGGAGAAGCACACACACCTCCATCCCAGGATGTGTTCCTCCTCTCTCTGCAGAGTCAGGCCACAAAACTTAGTTCTTCTGTGATGCCTCCCGAAGCATCAAGATTGGAAAAAGTAGCACTGATGTACAGGAAAATGGAGTTGTAAAGGGGAAAATCAGCCTTAGGAATAGTAGGAGGAGAACCAGGAACAACTCTTACTTCTTTATGTAATCTAGATTAAGTTAACAACATTTCCTTAATTGTAACAGGTCAGTGAGGACTGTACATCTAATAGATTTCGCATAGCTCACAGGATGCAAAAGCTGGAGGAGAACAGTACCTGGCGTTATGTGTAATTCAGTGATGGCACTGTACAGCAAGAAACCATCATGTCTTAAAGGAGGCTGAGAGCTGAGAAGGATGTAGGAAAGAGGAAAAGGATTTAAATAGAGAGAGCTCAGATTGTGTAGATTTGCCATGAACTTGACTAAAGCACAGATATTAGATGGAAGTGGAGTGGAAGTGAAGGGAAAACATCAAGAGTAACTTTCCCACTCCAAGTGCGATGAAATTCACCTACAGTTTCTCTCTCCACCTCAAAGTCCAAGAGGTGTGTTGAGTCATGCCACCATTCCTCTGCTTTACTCACCCGACCCGACCATTCATATGGTGGCTGAGGCACAGGGCTGAGCTGCAAGAGCATACATTGGAGGAGACCGAGGAGATACTTTGCACACCTTCATCTTTCCTCATTCATTTCTTCTCTCAAGTAAGTATAGCTCAGAAATAGTTGCTGCTCAAAAGGTGTGATGGAGCTTGACCTTTTAATGCCGTTAATGTGAGATGCGCCTAAATCAAGGATTTCGTCTCAGCACCATGCTAATTTTAACACATTATTCTCTTTAGGCCTTCAATCTCCTTCCCCACAGAAACCATAATTCATGGAAACGTGTAAGAGATGGACTTGAGGCAAAGAACAAGGACAGGACAAATCATGCTAATTTAATTTGCTTGCTTAATTACATTTCATATCTCATTCGTTTGAGATATACAGATGAGTAAAATTCATGTGGACACAGACATTGGAATGCCAAAAATAAAGTCATGAGCAGTTTCATCATTGAGTTGTGCAGAAAATGAAAGTGAGAAAAGGAGAGAGAGAATGTGTTAGATAGCAGATGCAGTAAGGGGACAGGGAAAATACAGTTTGTTCCTTCTGTAGTGACTCTGACCTTATCTTTCCTTTTCCCCGCTTCTCTGTAAATATTTTGGCCTTCTTAATTCTACATTTTCCCATTCTCATCTTTGTTTTGCTGCACAAACCATCATTTTGCAGCAGCAAGTTCCCTGGGACCACTGTGGTCCATTGAAATATTTCTAGTAGATAGCCAAAGGGAGGTACGATGACTATGCGTTCTTCCAACCCAAATCAGTCAGAAATTGATCCTAAACAAGTAGGGCTTCTGGCTTTATCCTTCTGAAGTGATTAGGAAGAGCATCAAAGGAAAACTGAGATCTGTCAGTTCTGTGCCACCCAGAGCTTCAAATCCTAATTTTATTGCTGTGTTGTATCTTGAGAGCAGCTGGGAAGAGTTGAGAATCTGGGCCTCTATCTTCACACATCCAAATCTGTCTTTAAATCTCACTTCTTCAGACAATCTCTCCTTACTATTTTTCAGCATCGACAAGTTACAGGTGCCTCCATCCTCTTCTCTGATGCCTACTTGTCATCTTCGGAGTTGTTGCTTTGGAAATGGACTAATTCCCATCTGCGGCGTCTCTGTTCCATGCCAGCTACTCACAAGATATTATAACTGTCACTATTTGTCACTGTTATTAGCAATAAACATGATGACAAAATTATGTTCTTTAAAGTATCAGTCAGTGGCCAGATATAAAGCTTCACAGATATTGATTACCACGTTCATTCAGCTAAACCAGAAACTGTGAAGATTGACACTCCTGCAGAATCATGTAATTGTCACCAAAAGCATCTCCAGTGACCACGTCCCTCGGTGCCAGGTTTCCATGGTCTGGAACACCTCCAGTGACAGTGACACCACCACCCCCGTGGGCAGCCTGTGCCACTGCATCTGAGAATAATTTTTTCCTAATATCCAACCTGAACCTCCCCTTGCTCAACTTCAGGCCATCACCTCTTGTCCTGTTGCTGGTACCTGGGAGAAGAGGCCGTTTCCCATCTCATTACAATATCCTTTCAGGAAGCTGTAGAGAGTTGCCAATTTCTGTCTGTAAGAGGGAGTTCAGCTGCATAAGCATGAGCCATGAGATGCCAGTGGCTTTCAAGATCAGACCACAGGCTCTGGTTTATTTGTGAGCACAGACATAAGCATTAGATCTTTAAACATGTTGTTTTTCTTCTCTGCATCTCAACCAATCCCATCTAATACTCATTTTTATCTGCATACTAGGATTGCTTTCAGCAACAGCTTGCAGGGTAACTACTTATACTTCATGCTGCAAAAATAAACACAATAAGAAAAAGTTGTATTTTACTGCTATATTTCTGATGCAGTGGAAATCAACAAATGAAAAATTTAACTTGCCGGAATCATCTCCAGTCAGTATTGCAAAGAGCACAGCTCTCAAAGAAGTGAGTGACACACTGTAAAGCATCATCATTGGCTTGGGCTGACGCTGCTTGGTCCAGCCAGCACATTAACAGCCATCTGAGTAAGATGAGTGTCCAAAGCCTGGTGGGAGAGATTCGTCTGACCCAGTGTTAGCCCTGGCAGTTGAATGTCTCCATTGGAGCTGAACAGCCTGACTCCTCCATGTCCCTGCAGCGAAGCAGACACTTTTATTGTGCAGTTTGGCTCATCCTACAATGGACGCTTTAAGGCTAGATAAATCACACCAATTTTTCTCCATTGATGATGGAGGAAGCCTAGGGTGACTAGTTCAGTCAGAGACCCCTACCCAGCAGGGCAAGCTGCACCTCTCTGCTCTGCCTGATCCCCATCAGAACAAGATCCTCTCCTTTGATGAAATACAACTGTGAGTTCTATGGCCACAGCCTCAGTGCTGGCCAATTTGGGGCACCAACAAAGAAGCACCAGAGATGCATCCTGCACTGTTGTCTGCCCCTGTTCCAGCCAATTCACTACTCCCATGCCAGACAAACCCCTAAAACACAAGGCCAGTGATTTCTTGCACACTCTGTAATAAGCATTTATCTTCAGGTAGGTTTGGATCAGGAAGTTATTTGGCATTTTCCCAGTAGATTTTTGAACACACGGAATTCATAGACGCATCCAATCAGCCATTTTCCTGTCCAGGTCTAGCACCATGAAACACACTGAGCTGACTTTCAATATTATCCAAACAAAAATGGTTTCCTTGAAAAAAGTCCTTGCATGCTTTAAGCCGAATCAGGCCCAAGCTGGACTATATCATTGTTATGCCTTGTTGCTATAAAACCAGTAAGTACTGGGAGCTTTGCTCTTTGCCCAGGAAGTAGAGCTCATGCCAGGCAGCGTAAGGCAGGCTGCCAGGCAGGAGGTAGACATGGCTACAGACACAGTTTTTTCCAGATCTGCCCTTTGAGATTAGTGAACTTCTGTGAGTGAAGGAGATTTCCCATGCATGTTACATGTCAAAGGTAGGCAAGTACAAAGGGTGGCTGAAAGCAGCACTGATCTCATTGTTCAGGTGTGGCACCAGTGAAAACTACGATCCTTGGGTGAAAACTAGGGAACAGCCTTCATCTCTAATTATGTCTAAAACAATTCAAACTTCTCCATCTCCTTAGGCCCTTTTATGAAAGTGCCTTGATTTTTCTGCAGAAATTAAATTACTTCACAAATTGTTCAAAACTTTGTCATTCTTATCTGGAAATGCCTCACTATCTTCCAGAGCTGCATTAGTCTTATTCCTCTTACTGTCATAATGACCTGCAGACCAGCTGGATTACATCCTGTGTGATTCTGTGTAGCTTTTGGAAACTCTTGTTTGTGGCGCATGTGGACAACACAAAGTTGGGCCATGGGAGGCAGTGGATGAAGTACATTGTGATTTCCAGTTGAAAGATCAGGGCAGCTCCCATCTTTCTTGCTTTTCCAGACTATCTGCAAACTCAAGCAGATCTTTCTGAACAGATTTGCCTCTTTTCTGGATTCAAGGATTATGAACATCACAGCAAGAAACACTTCTCATGTGAGGATATTAAAGACCTGGGAGACCTCTAAAATAGTCTTTTTTTCTCACCTCACACCTTGCACCCACCTGGAAACACTGAAATGTTCTCTCTCCAGACAGCTGGAGCCTTCTACATCACTTAGAATCACAGTATTATAGAATCATAAAGCTGGGAAAAGACCACTAAGATCATCTAGCCCAACCATCAGCCCATCCCACCATACCCACTAACTCCTAGCCCTCAGTGCCACATCTCCACAGTTCTCAAACACGTCTAGGAATGGTGACTCCACCACCTTCCTGGACTGCCTGTTCCAATGTATCACAACATTTTCTGAGAAGAATTTTTTTCCTGATTTCCTGATTTTTTCACTTGATGAAAGAGTAGTTAAGGCTGCTGCCTGCTCCCAGGAAAAAGCTCAAATTAAGGTACTGGAATCCTCAGCCTTATTTTTCAGGCATTTAGAGAAAAAAAAAAAGAGAGACCAGAAATGAGCAGACCATACTTGCCAGTAAGCACTTAGGAACCATAATACTGTGCTCTGGCTGAATGGTAGAGCCAACCAAACTACATTTACTGTATTTCCTTCCTATCACGCATATTTCAGCCATAGTAAAAAAGAAAAAAAGGGCATCAAAATACAGCCAAGTTGTAAAACCTGACCATCTGCAGGGCGGCTGGTGGAAAGACATTTTTCTTTGCCTTGAGAGACATTTTTCCAAAGCTGTCAAACAGCTATCACCAAAGACCCACTGGAATATTTACTAGTCCAACATCTGTCAAGAAATTACTAGCTTGTTAAAGGTATATTGTTAGTTACTGGCATTAGACGTCTATTAACATTAACTGAACTCCTCAGAATTATTTAGGTTTCATTGAAGTTAATGGGAGCTTTACCATTAACTGTTGACTGACCTGATGGATTTGACTCACGGCAGACAGAACAGCGGTGGGTTTTTGTTCAAGCCACATACCTGTGAATGAAGACATATAGGGACATAATCTCAGGGAGGACACACACGAAGGAAGAGGAGTATTTCAGATAGCCCAACCACTTTGGGGTATTCATTTAAACATTATTGCCTGGAGTATCTCTGCTTAAACTGCACAATGGGATGTGCAGGTGTTTGCTTTCAAGTGAGGCTACCCATCCAGACATCCACATCAGCACCATGGTATCAGCAGTTAAACCCTTTGCAATGAGGGAAGGGTGGCCCTTACGCAGCTGAAATTCAGCCCCTCACCCACAGCCCCTGACACTTATTAAAGACACATTTTCTAAGCCACATGTGCCTGAAAGGCACATGAAAGAACTAGTTGGTGTGTAATTAGCATTGCTGATATTTATACCATTAAGGATCCAGGGAGAAACAAGGGTACACCACATACTCGTTGATTGGAGATGATTATGTTTCTGCTGATGCCAATATTTCAGTGTAGTAATTTGCCCTCTCTGTTCTCCCCTTCCACGTAAGCCAGTTTTGCAGTCTTCAGGGACAGATTTGATTGTGCCTTTTAGTCAAGTTGAGAGGGTCTAACCTTGCTGTCACATGCAGCAGTAACAATAGGCTATCCAACAGAAAACCTTAGTTTTTCATTAATACAGACTTCAGGGCCAATGCTAGGTTAAGAGTTAAACTTTTAGTTATCAGATCCCTTGTGTGATATAAACTATCATTATGAGATACATTTTCTTTCCATTATGCTGTAATAAAACCCTCCTCCTTATAATATAAATATATACATTTCCTCCGAGGCATCCTATTTGCTAAAGAACATCATGGAAATCTAATCTCCTTTTAATCAATAAAACACCAAATGATGTTTCTATTTAATGCAAACTTTGCTCCTTACCATGTAATGAACCTGTTTCTATTAAGAACACAGCCATTAATGGAATAAGTAATGCATTACTACTATTCCACTGCTACAGTCAGGTTTCTCTTAGTATTTCCATTATAAACTCCTCTATTTAAGGATCTGCAATTTGCTGTGAGCTGATGTTTTGCCTATAAAATCCTTTTATACTGCTTGAGGGCTCAGGGCAGGGGGCTTGGGTTGGGGAGAAGGTTACAGTTGTCATCGTGCATAGGGGCTCTCTTGCTCAGCCACATACTCACTCGATGACCCTGGCCAAATCATTTAGCCTTTCAGAGCTTCAGTCAATCTAAATGGAAAATGGCCTGAAAATGAGAGAGGCCTCGGAGATGCGAGAGATCCAAGTTTAACTACATGTAAAAGGATGGCTCTAGGGACTGATAATGGACTGGTGAGACTTTTGCATTTGGGACATCAGTACAATTTATTGTAGGTCAGTAATGAAAAGAAAATGGAAGCATGGCATTTTGCCAAGAATAAGAACTGTGGGTGAGTGCTCAAACCACTTGTGATGGGCGGCTGTGAGAAGAAATAAATAGCTGTAATTTGGGCCAGAAAATCCTTATGACCCAATCTGTGCTTTTGGAAAACAGCTCTTTATTCCTATGTTTTTGTCAAGCTATCACTGGAGGAAGTTCAGGACCTTTTTCTTCATAAGATGCTCACTCAGAATATTTTATATCCTTATTGGGTTGCAGTTCGTTTCAGTCATACTGTTTCTATTATCTGATAAATGACAGGGCTTTCAAGGGAGAGAATAAGAAACATGTATTAGGAAACTCTGACACGTGTAATCACTGGTGCAGAAGTTGAAGATAACTTGAGGATTAACAAACATTCTGATGAGCAGCAGCAAACTAAAACAAAAGGCCAGCTGAATTTCATGCTCATATCTTCATGGATGCTGTTATGTCCCATGCAAGTAGATCAAAGTGAGAGACTGGAACCTCTGCCAGGACACGAAGGACATGTCTACCATGAAAAATGTGGTTGCACCGAGCAAAGTTGGCTAGCTGGGGTAGCGGTTTCAGGCAGCAGTTTTAAGAAAGTTTGGATTATAGGATGTTATAGCTACTCTAGCTCAAGCTGAAAGGAAAGACACAGTGAAAGGGAAGGTGCTATCTGGAGCTAATGCCCAGGTTGCCTTTAATTCACTCTTGTTCCAACCTGGGTGACAAGCTTCTTGCAAGGGAGTTGTGTATGAAATGTTTTCAGTGCATGAGGAAACCCTGGCTGCAGGAGAACTGGGAAGGCCATCAGCTCCCCTTTCTTTTCTCCCTCATCCCTGTATACTGAAACTGGATAAAAGTAAATCTGGACCTGGGAACACTTCAGCAGGAGACACCACAGCTCCAGACCCTCCTAGGTGGGTGGTACATGAGACTGGAGAATGCTCATCCAGCACCCCTGGAAAAGAAGGTCTTCAACCCTCAAGGCAAGGCAGTGAGGGTCAGTAAAAGGCCTTCTGTTATTTATCCAGTAACCAGAGGATATTTGCTAGGACTTACTGCCATCTTCAGTTTTCAGGCAAAGAAAAGTCATGGATGGCATGGCACCACTTCTCAGTCTGGTAGTGGCACGAGCCTCACAACTACTATGTCTGTTGCCTGCACTTGTAAGTAGAGTTTCTTCCACTGTGTTCAGTTCACATTTCCAAGTTTTGCTTCACAGGTGTGAGTGTACAAAATGCTCTTTAGGCATGGGAAGAGATCTCGCTCTCACCTGGCTGCCTGTATATATGTCATATGTCATACATATTCCCTGTCTCTAAATAAGCAAGAAGAAATGAGAATTCTGCAACTGGAGGAGCACAAGGCATGAATACAGTTTGAGGTCATTCGGGATCCCCATAGTGGAATCAAAGTTAGTTTTCCAAATTCCAACAGAAGACTTCAGTCATGGGGTGGGTCAGGTGGGATACATGATAAACAGCAATCTTTGACAAAAAACAATGGCTGGGTTGTGTTTCCTGCATTTGAACCTCAAGGAAGGCAGGCTTGGAAGAAGGACAAATCTATTCATAGTTCACCTGCCAGCAACAGCAGCACTGGTGGAGGGGACAGAGCAGGAAATTGGCAGAGAGAGCCATCATGTCTGGAGGCTTTATCCTAGCACAGGTAACACATTCTTTATTTCACATTTATTTTCTTGCCATGTTAAGGAAGGGGAAAATAGACACGCTTATTTCTCCTGCTCATTTTCCTGGACCATCTGGTGCTGCAGCAGAGATGACATATCACTGTGAACAAGGGGAAGATGTCACAGTTTTCACTAATAGCTGTGGGAGGAAAATAATTATTTTAAAAGTATGTGGGCTGTACAGACCGTACTTGTTAAGTCAAACTACCGGCAAACTTATTTCAGACATGAAATGTTTGATATAAAATAATCAGTAATGCTAGAGATCAGCAGTCCCAGCCATAAGGGCCAGGCTCACCTCTACACCTACCATGGCTGTAAGTCAGGTACCACTTCACCAAAGCTCATTCACACTCTTTGGCATTTACTGGATTCAATAAGAATGAGAAATTATAGACAAGCCTGTGCCACAGATTGTTCGTACCATGTACATCAGTGATTGCAATCAGGTAGGGAAACATCAGGATAAGAAGTAAAGCTGATAACATGACATATCACCTTCCAAGCAATGAGAAGAATATATTGATTTTGTTCTGATCCTTTCTGTATTGTTTCTCTAAAGTCCTCAGGGCATCCATGTAAGCTTACAATTCTAGATAGTTTCACAAAAATAATAATCAAACTTGGAAGCACTAAAGATGTGAAGAGAAATGAAACACTTGTCCTACATAGGGAAACTCAAGAAACATCATTCTGATGAACAGGAACGAGTGAAATTTGCAGTTGTTCAACAGCTTTAGGGGCCTTTTTGGAAATGTCTTGAAAACTATCTGATTCTGCCCAGAAACCTGCGAGATGTGTGAAATAATAATTGAAAATAGAGCTTTATAGAAATCACATGGAACGATTTGACTCATAAGTAGTCTTCTTTTTTGGAATGAAATGAACATTTCCTCTTCTTCCCCCCAAACAAATCTGTTGCACTGAAATGTTGGTATTTGAAAAATGTTGATAAACTCTAGTTACAATGAGAGCTAGTCAGAAAATGGAAACAGATTTGGTAAATAAGTATAAACAAAACAGCATGAATTTGATTCCTGGGATTTTGTAGAATTGCTTTGCTTGTTCTTTGCAAACAAGTAGAGCTACAACTTCAGGCATTCAAAAAATAAATGCAATGTTCAGAATGCTCCTAAATGTGTGACAGGATAAAATAATAGAATTCATTATTCAACAGCTCACCGTTCAGTATAGTATTGTTTTCTTTTAAATGCATAGCAGCCAATCATAGAATCATAGAATAAGGTTGGAAAAGACCTCTAAGATCATCTAGTCCAACCATCAGCCCATCCCACCATGCCCACTGACCACGTCTCTCAGTGCCACATCTCCACTTTTCCTGAACACCTCCAGGGACAGTGACTCCACCACCTCCCTGGGCAGCCTGTGCCAGTGCATTACCACTCTTTTTGAGAAGAGCTGTTCCTGATATCCAACCTGATGGAACCACCCAATGGAAGTAATAGATGGGCAGAACAAACAGTTTTAAAATTAAACTCCTATAAATTGTTTTCTGGAAAACTTGCTGAATACAGGATGTTAAATACTCATAGAAAAATTCAAGTCACGTCTGCTTGTAATTATGATGCTCAGCTACAAAAGCAAGAATGTGTTCAAAATGTCCACCTTTTGTAGTAATGAATAAATATCAAACTCTACTGTACATCATCTCTTTGTGAAAGAAAGATCATCTCAGTTGTGTTTTGGATCGTCTAGCTTCTGTTGCATGAGTAAGATTTAAGTGTTGCCAATCCATAATTACTCATCAATACTAGTTGGAAGGTATGTTTGATAAAGAAATAGGAACCTAATTCAATAGGACATTGTTAGAAGCTCTAGAGGCAAGGTCACAAATAGGACCTCCGGAGGTTTTTGTTGGAAACACTGCACTTTGTTCTTTTGTGTAGAAGGGAGCTGCCATATCCAATTGGAAATAAAAAACATCTATTGCAAGCTTAATGCAATTTTATTGGAACTAAATTCAATCTCTTCATTTTTGATGCAGTAATGGGTCAGAACGCAGAACTCCGGAGCACAGCATCATACAAGTAACGTTCCTGCGGTCAGAGATGCCACCACCAGAACACACTCTATAAAGAAGCAAGTCTTGAAAATTTATTTAGAATATTTAAAAGAATATCTTTCTTCTCAGTTGCAAACAGACCTGCAAACATTCGCCAGCAAGCTGTTTTTCAGTCATCATTACAATCCCAGGCTTCAAACAGAAAATCCATGCCCTAGATAAAGAAGATCACTTCTCTAATGTTATTTTTTCTCCTTCCTCAAATAGGTTATACAGTAAGCTCTCTGCTTCAGCTGATTAAAACACACCATACATAAGGGAGTGGGAGACACACACATGGAGTCAGACCCTCAATTTATATAATCTCCGTTGACTTCAGTGGAGTGACACCGATTTATTGCAGGAAGGGTCTGCCTACAGACTCTTAAAGGATTGACTGGTAACATACAATGAAGCATTTTTGGGGAACAAGGTATGTTTTTGTGAGAATGATTCTTCCTATGTGTTGATTATGAGACAGAAACTTTGCTAACGCAGACAGGGGCTACACTGCAATATTTATGGTACCCAAAAGGAAATACTTCGTATCTGAGATGCTCGATAGTCTAATTTACATGTTTATTGCACAAAAGAGCAATTTATTTACAGGCAGAAAAGCACCTATACATTTTAAAGCAGTTTAAAGAAGGGGATGAATTTGAAGGAGCAGAATATAAAGACATTTTTCACCTGTTTGGGTCCGTTCTTCCCCTCCTCTTGGTCACTAGGAAGAAAAACTGTGAAGTAGCACTTCAGATAGTAGAGATCACTCATAGCATTTCCATCCCCTTTCCTCGCTGCTTTGGCAGCCTGGCTCGTGTCATAACTATCACAAGTTTATTTATAGTTCAGCAATGTTATGAGAGGTCAAGCAACGAAGGAGATGAAGTCCCTAGGGATCCAGGGAGGAATTTTGTTGTGCTGGATCTTTGGATTATTATTTTTTAAGTGTTCATCCTCAAAATAGCATGCTTTGGAATCTGTTCCTTCCTTTCATTTCTCTCTGTTCCTCCTCCATGGCTGTTTTGGCAGTGATGCTCTTGAGTCCCAAAGGTACTCGGCAGCACTGGGGCAGGAGTGGGCATAGCTCAGGAGGCCCATGCTCTCCTGCCACCCCACACTGGCTCGGTCAAGAACTCTCTGTGAGCTGGAATGGGAAAGATCAAGGACTCCCATGAACAGATACAGGACAAGAAATTCCCAAATCACTGCATGAGGGGTGTAGTCAGAGAGCTGCTTCTTCAGCAAGGCAGTAATGCAGTGATGACAGCTCTGAGCTGGGTAATATATCACCTTCTGACTGGGATTGAATAGCTTCACTTGGTACATTCAGCTGTAGAAGGCCCTGTTTTCAATATTGTGCTGCCTATAACACTTGACAGGGTCAACAGGCTGCTGTAGAGATCAAGAGAACAGATCAGCCTTCCAAAAATTCAATATTAATTATTGAATATTTATGTTTACCAGGAGGAAGGAATGATCAGAGTTTCTCTCCGAGGCTGTGTATATATCTTTGTATAGCAAGAACAATATAAATCAGACCTTTGTATTTGTCATTTATGTGAGAGGAAAATTAACATCACAAGCATTATTAATAAGGCATGAGCGACAGAAAGGAGAGGAAGCAGAGCAGCTCACTCCCTGCAAGTTTCTCTCTATGTATGTTAAGTAGATTTATTGTGTACCGATTCCCCACTCTACTTCTTTTTCCTTTTCTATGGCAAATCTCAGTTTTGATAGCATTCATACACCACTGATTGATATTCCTGCCCCTTCAGCATCAAATTATAGCCCTTTACAAGTATGAACAAACTCACCCTTGCATCAAGCCTTGTATCAACAGCACCAAGTGCCAGATCCATTCTTTGGGAGGTCCACAGTGTGGATGAAGGCACAGGTTAAAAACAATATGTCAGGCCCAAAATATGAGTTAAAGGATCAGTACAAAATTGTGTAGAAGAAGGTTATGTGGACAAGACCTATCGATCACATCGGTCCTCCTGGCCTTCAGAATCCATTTAATAAAAGTTAACTCCAGTTGGCTCTAGGCCCTACAGCCATACATCTCAGCCTGTTTCATAAAGGAAATTACTGTCCCTCAGCCTTACAGGTGAGAAAAGTGAGGAACTGAGAAAGCAGGGCCCCAGCCTGAGGAATACTCAGCTGTTTGATTTTAACAGGGTTTTGCCTAACACTGCAAGTCTGTCAGATGTGTTGGCTCAAGAGCTTAATCCTTGGATTTACAGCTCCTTTGCTGAGCACTGAGGCAGCTGGAGGCAGAGGGGAGGTGGTGAGCAGCATTTCCCCTGTTTTGAGGTGATTGATGGGTGGGTGCACAAACCCTAAAGTTTGCAGGCAAACCCAAACCCAGGTAGCTGAGAGCTGACCTCCCAAGTCTGTCCCTTTCCTCCCAGCTGGAGAACCACGAGGAACATTGGCATGGACACTCAGAGTGGAAATTGTAGGAATATGGAATCATAGAATCGTTTCTGTTGGACTGGACTCTTAAAGCTCATCTAGTCCAACTCCCCTGCAATGAACAGCAAGTACTCCCCAGACAGAAGGGAAAACCTATAAGTGGCTGCTTGGGGGCAGCCCTCAGGCTGGTGTCACTCTTTTTAGCGCTCAAAAATATAAAACTTGCTATTGAAAAACATGCATTTGGCAGAAGCATTGCTGTTGGTGAGGTGTGAAGGCTGGTGAGGTGGTGGTTTCCTTAAAATGGGCCACCGAAATTATGTTCATTCAGCTGCTAGATTCTCCTATGTGCTGTGTTGTTTTGTTTTGTTTTGTTTTGTTTTGTTTTGTTTTGTTTTGATGGGCTCTGCCTTCTTTCCTCTCCTTACAAACAGTCTGTGCCAGGGTGGTTAACACCAAAACAACTTTTTGGCTTCTGACACCTACTGCACACACCCTTCAGACCCCCAGACCTCCTTGTGTCCACTGGGTCAGTGTATCTCCAGATGTAAGGATAAAATGGCAGCAGCTGCTGATCTTCAGCTCTTGCTTTTCACACTATTTACAGTGCAATATTGATGTATTAAAATATTGCACCTAATCATAATTAACAATGATACTTAGCAACATCTATATGGCTCTTCACACCTTTGAAGTGCTGTGCAAACACTCATTAATTAATCTTTGCTTTGGGGATGCTGTACACCAGCCTCTTACGCAGTGCACCAGAAGCCTCTCCCCAGGCATGGAGCAGCTCTTAGTGGGATGGGCTGAGGGCTGCCCATGGAGATGGAAACTGCTCCCCCAGAAGAAGTTCAGCTCTGTACATCCAGAAGGTACCCAAAGCTGTTCCCAGGAGAGATATAACAACAAAACCTTGCAGGAATAGACAATACAGACTGGAAAAGAAGAAATGGTAGGGATGCCCTCAGTCCCCAACACTTGTTCTGGTCCAGCTTGAACAGCCATCTAACGATGGTTGGTGCCACCTAATAAAGGTTGGTGCCTTTCTTGAGTAAGCCAAAATCCCATGTGCTCATGACCTGCATTCCTCACAGCTTGCCTGAAGATGGGAGTGAGGAAGGATGGAGAGGTAGTGGTGGAGACAACTGGTGGACCTGGTGACATCCATAGGACCCACTTCAGGAGAGCAGCACAGCACTGCCCCACCACTTCCCTGTGTTCAAACTTGGGCCCTGGTGGGGGTTTCTCTCTGGTTTGTATTTTGGAGGTGAATGGAGGTAGGATTTTGAGTCTCATTCAGCAGCGCGTGTATCTCTGCCTGGATGAAATGCATCTTTTCTCAGCTTTTCACTGTCTTGCTCTGAAATCTCCACTCCCATCCCTCTGCAGAGCTCAGTAACAGCTTGCTTCGTCTTCCTACTGTCAGCACTCCGCTTCGACCCTTTAATCAGGGGACTTGGCTTTTATCTGGAAGACATATGCCTTAGGTGTCTTGTATAAGGTGCCACACAAAGCAAATTCAGCCAGGCCTGCCAATAACACATCATCTAACCAGATGGGGATAAACAGACTTGAATTCATTTACTCCCTTTTCTCCGCTCAGTATTAGCAAGCACCAGAGAAAAGGCTGTTACAGGCTCTGTGTAACATCTCTGGATACTGGGATTTTGTTCTTTGCATTTGAGGAGATCTCAGGTCAGACTCATAGCTTCTTTCTAACAGAGATGGTTGGCATTAATAAAGTGAGACGCTTTTTGCTACTTCATCCCTATGACATTGTAGGTACCAAAAATGAATGGTGTCAAGGAGGGTTTTTTTTTTTTTTTATCTCAGAGAAATCTCAGATGTGCTTTTTTTTTGTGCAATTCAGATAAAACAAGGCCCCCTAGGCGAAGATAAATGGCTCGTGTTGAATCTTCAATGGAGAAGTGACCAAACTCATTTTTTTTTTCCTTTGGTGACCTCAGCAAGATTGATATCTAGATCTCATCAGCTGAAGTGAAAGAGTTATTATTACAGAGCCTGGAGCAGAGCTGACATATCTGCAATGAATGAAGCAGTTTCTGGCTTAGGGAATTCAAATAACCACGCCAGGGACATATATGGAAGGAGCAGAGATACCAGCATTCAGACCAACGACACAGGTCTCAGTCAAAAGATCAGAGAAACACATCTGAGGAGAACAGATTTTTTTCCAAAAGTGTTAATTGAAATGTTTGGTATTGTCGTCATTCTCTCTCTTTTCTTTCAGTACTTTTTAAAGCCATTAATATTCTCTAGGTTTTCTCCAGCAAAATTAACCATTTTTCTCCATGGGAAATTTAAAGAGAACATCCTTAAAACATTCTTGCAAAGCAAACAGGATTGATCACGCTCAGAACAAATATGGAGATAGTTGCTTGAGTGCTAGAGGATGTATGTCTCACTGAACAAGACCAACTTATTCCCTGGGTTATGCTCTCTGCCTTGGGCACACTAGGTATACAACTGTAAGACATGGCTATGGAGACACACTAACTACAATTGTAAGACATGGGCATGCTCTGAAAACCCCCAGTAGGAGCATATCTAAGGGGTGGGTGACAAGGTTTTGTCTTTATTATTGGGAACAGGTGATCCAAAAAGTGGCACCCACTCCCATGTTTTCCTGGAATTTGCACAAAGGACAATCATGAGAAGCTTGTGTTTTAAATAAAGCGAAGAGTGTGCTCTTTTGCTGATTGGGATTACAGGCACACACAGATTAAGACCCCGATCAGACACCCACTGAAGTCAACGAGGGGAAAAAAATTGCCACCAGCATCAGCGAGCATATGGCACTCCCAGATTCAAGGTCAGATGGATAACATGCGACATCGCTGATATCTCACACCCCAGGTGAATGCATTAACCCTGCTTGGAAATAGTCACATTTGCTCACGTACATTAGCCTGAATTTAGGAAGAAGCAGGTCTGTGATCACGCTGCCTGTCAGCTTCAACAGAAATTGACAGAGTGAAAGAGATCTCAAAGACCGTGAAACTTGAGGAGCTTAATTAAAATCAACATCTGGGCAAATTAAAGGCGAGAGACTGAAATGAGTGCCTCTGCAGACAAAGATGCAGGCAGCACCTTGCTGCTGCACATCTGCCTCTGCCCCCTGGGGCTCTGCAAGGACCAGGATATCCAGCAGGGACAGCACCATCCACATCCTTCATCTCTGCTCACAAAGCTGCTGCTTCCCAGATGAGCAAATTAAAGCATTTGTGTATGAAGAACTGGGATCCTATTTAAGGACATACATACATGTGTTGGGAAAATAATGTGTAAACATGATATGTATATATATATATATGCATATATATATATATTTAGGATAAATAGCACTCCTGCCTAATCCAAATATCCTGGTGACTCTTACATCTCCCCCCCTACCACTCCCCCCCAAAAAAAGCTAAATAGGGCACTCTTCTCCTTCACAGAGTTTTTGGTTTTTTTTTGTTTTGTTTTGTTATTGTGCACTCAGGTCTCTCCGTTCAATCAGACTGTCCACAATGGTCTTTTTTGAGATGTACCACCGCATAGCTCAGCCCTGGGCCTCCTTAATCTGATACAGCAGAGTGGTGAAAATAGGCAAGGACAGATGTTCAAATGCTTCTGCTTTGGCAACAAGAGGAGCAAATGTAGTGAAGAGGTCAAGGGCCAGGAGAAGAGAAACGGAAGAAAGGCCACAGCTTTCAGTAAAGAAAAGTACCACAGCTCAGAAACTGCATGGAAGCAAAATAATGAAGTCAAGGACCTCACATGCTTCTGCTGCAGCTGGAAAACACTTAAGCCTGAAAGTCGGATTTAGATCTGTCACAATAACACTATGCATTTCAGATTGATTGAATTATAACTCACAGGTGCTCCCTGCTCTGTGCATTTCATCTTTCTTCCCTCCACAACAGGCTTTAAACTCCTGCTCACAGACAGATGAAAAAGATTGCTTCCTTGCATTCTCCTTAACACCGCTAGGTCTCCATCGCGTTCATAAACAACTATTTTAGCGTGTAGCGCTCTACAGAGGAAATCCAACCACCGTCAGTGCTGGCTGTTTTGATGGACTGAGTAAACATGATATTTTGGTGACAGGTAATTTTCATACTCAACTGATTAATTCCAGAACACAGGAACAATGGGCTTTTTCAGCTGCTGAATAATGCATGTATGGCATTGCAACTGGTAAGCAGCAGGGTTCCCGGTTAGCGATAGAAATTCACACACCCATGCTATTTTAATAAGCTATCACTGTTAAAGAAGTCTATTTACGTTATTCATCTCCAACATTTGCACAAACATGTCAACTGGGGAAGTGTGTGGGGGGAGGTAGGAGGGAAAAATGAGGTCATATTCATATACACTTTCTTAGCTGTTTGATTTATGTAAGACTTAAAATTAAGCAAGAAGCTTACTTCCACAGGAAAGAAATCATCATAACCAACACCTGGAACCTGGAATATATGAACACAATGAAAATGGACAGTAGCAGAGAAAAAGAACAGGACAAGGGAACTCATAGGAAGCTAGGCTGCTACAGAGTTTGGGGAGCCAAAGCCATTCTGGGTTTCAGTCACCCAGCTGGTTACTGGCTCTGGCTCCTATTAATCCTTATTTAGGGTCGATGGAGACCTTATTGTTCTCTACAACTCTCTGAAAGGATTTCTGGTGAGGTGAGGATCAACCTCTGCTCCTTGGTAATAGTAATAGTAAGAGAGGTAATGGCTCCAGGTTGCACCAGGAGAGGTTCAGGCTGGATATTAGGAAAAAATTATGCTCAGAAAAGTGCAGTGGCACAGGCTGCCCAGGGAGGTGGTGGAATCACCATCCCTGGAGGTGTTCCAGAGATGTGACACTGAGGGATGTGGTCATTGGGCATGGTGGGAATGGGCTAATGGTTGGACTAGATGATCTTAGTTGTCTTTTCAAACCTTAATGATTCTATGAACTCATGCTCAGCCCTTTAGAACCATTTGAACAGTGTATTTCCTCATCATTGTCTCCCATGAACAAACCACGAGCTCCCAGAGGAACCGGACTTCACAGGTTTCCCAGCTCCACTTTTGCACTGTATTTGAATTTGGGATGAGGGTCACCAGGTTGGAGCTCAGGGCCACTCCACTTGGGTTGTGAATGCATAGACATTGAAAGGAAGGAATACACTCTTGACTGTGGGATCAAGCATCAGACTCACTCCTAAGCTTCACTGTGCTTTGAGATAGGTGATTCTTTAATTGTCACTAGAGAGCTACTCACTGCTGAACATCTGTAGAAGTCTACTTTTCCAGACTCTACTTAATACTGATCAAGGGAGCAATTCATTTGCACAGATAGAAGCGTCCAGTATTGTTAGAGGCTCTGGGGTATCCTGCAAGGTTTCCAGCTGACGCTCCAGAGGGGTGCAGGTTTCCCATAGGGTCGTGTTTGTCAGTCCCAAGGGGTATCTTGGATACTCAAGGGTATTAAAGACGACACCAGATGCCTATGTTTAGACAGCTACACCACACCCTTGACCTCATTGACTATAATGGGAGTTTGGACAGCTGGACATCTAAATTTGTGTGCCTTAGTCTGTAAGCTGAATACTTCCCCCAAAAATGTCAGTCTCCACATTTTTTTTTGTTGTAATGGGTCACTATAAGCCAGATTTTCAAGAAAACAGCTCCTATTTTGGCATCCACACAACTGCCAAACTTTCAAGTGTGATCAAAGGTGAGGTTGAGTCCCTCTGACAGAGAGGGAGGCTTGAGCAGGTCAGGTGTATCTACTACACTATAGAATCATAGAATCATTAAGGCTGGAAAAGACCACTAAGATCACCTATCTGGCAACCCACCATTCCCACTAAGCCATGCCCCCCCAGTGCCACCATCTCCTCATGTCCCAGCTTCTCAGTTCAAATATGGAGGTAAAAGGGAGTCAGAAGACAAATTTACAAACCTGCAAATCCTAAACATGGGAATTCAGTGTGTGTGCAAAGGATTTCTGCAGGTGCAGCACAGGAGACACAATCACGCATGGTCCCATGTCCCTCCAGGCAATAGCACTGATGGAGATGTACTAATTGTTCCATTTCTCTGTGTTTTTGTGTCCCTTACTCATATCCCTATGACATAAAATTATTTTGAAATGAGAAACAGACCTGTCTGCTCTAACCAGTTAATCTCACACGCAGCTTCTGCTTTCCTTTATTTTTCCAGTTGGGATCTAGTTGCTGGTGCAGTTTTATTCCTTGTGATCTCATGCTCAACTTTTCATCTGCATGGTAAGTTTTGCAATCAGAATCACAGAATCACAGAATTGCCAGGGTTGGAAGGGACCTCAAGGATCATGAATCTCCAACCCCCCTGCCACATGCAGGGCCACCAACCATTCCACCTAATGCTAGACCAGACTGCCCAGGGCCCCCTCCAATCTGGCCTTGAACACCTCCAGGGACGGGGCATCCACAACCTCCCTGGGCAATCAGAATATTCCCTATCCCAAATTTCCTCCTCCTTAGCTGCTTGGGAGGTTTCCCTCACCCTTTTCAGAGCATTTCTAGGAAATGATGGGAATAGATTTTCTTCTCTTTTTGAGAGCAGTGTTGTTTCCCAAAAGACCATAAAAATGGTATATGCATATTTTTCAGGACATGACTATTACACATCCACCCAATGATTTATATCATTATGCTAGAAGCGTTAGAAGTGAAGCTTTGAGCTTTATTTTCTTTTTTTTTTCTCCTTTTTTTTTTTTTTTTTTTTTTTGGCTTTGTAAATAGAAAAAATATCCCCAAATCTTTGCTGTGAGACACCCTGGTGTGTATTAAGGTATGTGGGGGTACCCAGTTATGGGAGGAAGAAGGTGGAGCTCCAACATCACATTGTGCAATGTATTATTTCAGCCTCTCTGGAGGCCAGTAATTGCACATGTCTGAAGGACTTTAAGGTAACCCGCGTCCAGGGTAATGGCTGCATAAGGAGACCAACTGGCAGAACACATTGAACCAATTTTCTTCCAACCTCCCCTAAGTTTTTCTTTAAAAGCCTTTCCCTTCAGTCTGGGGAGAAGCATGAGGAATATTTGCCTGAGCTTTTCTGGGAAACCAGGGGAGGAGGAGGAGAAGCTGTGATGGTTACAAACCTCTTCTCCCCATTGTGGTTGTCTTTTCTCCCTCAGCCCAATCGTAATTAAACTTATTGTTGCACCCACTGTGCTAGACACTAATGGGAAACTGCAAATAGATATCCTTACACTGCAGGGACTGTATGCCAAAAAGATAAGAGCAGAGAGTATTATTCTCCTGTTTGTGCAACAGTGGTAGGCAATGGGGATTTATAAAAAAGTTATTTGCCAACACTTCCAGCCAGCTTTTTTAGTGTCTGTAGGAAACAGGGCGTTTACCCCTCTCAAACGAAGTCGTAAAGGAACTGATTTTGTCAGGACTCATTTTGGTTGTTTGCTGTGAGACACCACAGATGTGTGGTTTTCTGCACTTTGGTTTCTAATATCAAACCTAAGTCAACCTGGCTCAACTTTACTGACTGTTGAGTGCCCCCACAGTCTATAATGGAATTCTCCCCATAGTGCCCCACACAACACTACTCTGCAGTGCTGTGAAGGGGCAAAGGGAGGTGAAGGAGAACAGAAAAGAAAGTTATTTTGAGCACAAAGCCTCTAGGCAGATGTAGCTTGTGGAACTATCACATTCAGCCCGAGTTATTGGAGCAAATCAATACTAATTATTTTAAGGCTGTGCCCTTATGCTGGGGCTTCTCAGAGTACTCACAGTGATCTTTTTTTTTTTTTTGCTTCTTTTGTAAATTGGCAGTATGAGCCACTATTGCAGCGTGCAGATCAAGAATGCTGCAAGGCAGAGAGATGCCCAACCCACTGCTCTCAAGCAAGCATAGCCAGCTTCTGCCTGCAGAGAGGCAGGCTGGTGTGATGGAAGATGGATTTTTTGTTGCGGTGGGAGAATCCCCCAAATTCCCCTTCCTCATGGGCAGGACTATGTTTAGGCTCCTTACTTTGGAAGAAAAATGAGAGAACAAACACAGCTGTTCGTGGTATTTCCACTTATGCTTAGGATGAATTTAAAGCAATGAGTTTCCTTAGGCTCTCACCTTAGAGGCTGCCCATAACAAATCTGAGAGCTCTCCTGTGATGAAGGCTGATGCTTCAGACCCCAGTACTGTCCAACGCAGCATGCATGAGGTTTGCTACTTACCCATACCTGACAGGAGAACACCACAAAACCAGTCCACAACGTCCATCCCCCTGTATTTTTTCTAACTTCCAAGAGCTTCTCTATCCCTTTTTGCTGTCTGCTGATCTTCAAGTGAGAGAAGTTCAGAAAAGCAAGTGCTTTGCAAGTCGATTCCTGTAAGGGTTCTTCCTTATACAACATGAGGGAATGCAGGCTGCAATCACAGCACCCCACTTAGGAAATCACAAGTATAGTGTAGCTGGCTTTGATGCATGACATAGGTCTGGGAAGGGCAAGGGTAACCAGAAGGTCAACCATAAAAATCAGTGCAATGATATCCAGCTACCATTTAGTTTCTCCATTTTGCAAGAGGAGTTATAATGCTTTTCTCTTACAAAGACTCTTCCCAGCATTGATTTTATTTTTCTTGATTTAGTGGATGGAACGGGAAACATAAAATATTATTTCATTTCATCCAAAATGAAATATTTCTTTCATTGTCTGTTCTGTTTTGTTTTTATTCTATTTTATTTTTATGGGCTTTAAAAAAAAAAAAAAAAAAAAGTTACTTTCCCACACAAAATTCTGATTCAAGATGAGATGTAAAGTTTTAGTTTTGCAAAGAGCAAGATGCAAGATTGCAGTCTTTCCAAACGCATTTTTCTTTCATACTTTGGGGGTGGAAAATATGGCATGATTTCACCAAGTCTCAGGTTAACCAAGAACGACTTGTTTATGGCAAGTGAACTACTGCCTGAGAGCTTGCTTCACTGAGCTCCATTCTCTACCAACCCTTTTTGTCTTTTTAGATTTGAAATTCTTCAGGGAAGGGACTGACATTCCGTTTGCACAGGGGAGAGCACTTTGAAGATAAAAAATTGTTAGAGCAGTGCTAAGTATTGTGTAGCCTCGGAAGAATGTGTTATCAGCTTACAAAGCCACTTTGAAAAGTAGCATACACTCAAAGGCACTGACATCTATCTGTAAAAAGAGAAAAAAAAAAAAAAAAGAAGTGTAGGTGGGGATTTACTGTCTTCTGTATAACTTTCTCCTAGACCTTGACTGCACGAAACATACTGCAACTCAGGCAGAGTTTTTCGCAGTAATAACTGCTCTTGATGAAACTTGTTTTGAGAATTTTGTGGAAGCACAGGGACGACGAAGCTTCCTACACTCAGATCCAAAAGGCTTCCTCAGGTCACAGCAGATCAGCCCACTCTCTACGAAAGCATTCTCTGCCCAGAGAGTTTGTGAATGCCTCATCTTTGAAGGTGCTCAAGGCCAGGTTGGATGGGGCCCTAAGCAGTCTGAACTGGTGCTTGATCTAATGGCTGGCAACCCTGCCCATGGCAGGAGATTGGAACCAGATATCTTTGAGGTCCCTTCCAACCTGAGCCATTCTATCATGGAGCTCATCAAGTTGTATCAGCTAGTGGCTGATTTTCAGGAAAGTCCAAGTCTTCTCAGAACTGATATTCCTGAGAGCATTTTGGGGGGCTTTTCCAATGGATATCAGTTGAGCAAACTGAATTATCAGCACAAACAGCTTCAAAGCTGGACACAAACCGAACTGAATCAGCTCCAAATGTGCTGTATTGTTTTTCTAAGAAAAGATCTTCCTACTTCTCTCTTTCTGGCTGGACCATCTTTTTAAAAGCTCCAGGGATGCCTGGTATTTCAAAATCAGCAAAATACAAAGCTTGTTGCTGATATTTCCAGTCTTCTCCAGGCCCCTATACCATGTCCTGGAGCTTGAGTGGTTGAGCGAGGTCCTACTGCTCCTCTTCAGGGCTCATCAGCCCAACTAAACTAGAGGTCCCCTATACAGCCATTGCAAAACACCTCCACTCCTCATTGTTCTTCCCCTGCTCCTTAAAAGCCATTCTAAGAAGGCATGCAAATACCTTCCCTATGCACACGCATTTTTTGCTTCTCCTCATTTCTATTCGAGGATTACACACAAACACCCTTTCTCTTCACCACATCACTAGTTTGATAGCAGCCCAATACATTGGAGACCCTCTAAAGATGACCTTCTTAGCAGAACTAAAAATAAGCCTGCAAATCTATGCTGAAGCTCTAGCACAAGCGAGAGCGTGGAACATCACCTTTGAAACAGCAGATACACCCCAGTATCTCCATTGCATGGAGCCCTGTGATCCTCAGTGAACCTAGCAGCCTCCCATCTCCAAAAAGGATCCATGCACCTAGAGGAACATGGGGGAATTAGCTGTGAAATAAGAACAACCCCCCTGAATCATAAGCTCTTGACAAAGCACCATGCCGAGCAGTTATTATTCTAATTATTAGTAGTATTTTAGCTCCCTGGCTTTCCATTAGAAGCAAAGCCACATTCTGGGGCAAGAAAAGAGCTGAACATGAGTCTGTGGAATAGCTCATCAAATGGAGTTTCTGAAGATAACTTCATCTGTAGTTTTTTGGTCTCAGCAAAAAAGGCTGATGTGGCACTGAGGCACATGGTTAGCGGGCATGGTGGTGATGGGTTGATGGTTGGACTAGAATAATTTAGTAGGCTTTTCCAACCTTAATGACTCTCACATGGCACACCTTCCACCAAAGATCTGCTGTCTGTTTCCTGTGCCTGGAGCAGTAACTTTGACTAATCCTTGCTCAGATTTAACTCCTGACTTGCACAGACAGGAGAGGCCTCTGCAGCCTCCCAGCCTCACCCCCTTCTCCTTTTTGCTCAGCGGGAGCTTTCAGAGCCATCAGTATCCACCTAATGACATGAGGTTTTCAGAATATTGCTGCCCACAGATGCCAGCTGAACTCCCAGCTGCTCCTTTAATCACCTTCTGCACTTAAAGCTTTCTGTTATTCTTCCCAAAAACATGCAATGTACATGGGATGCTTCCCAGTTGAAAACCCCAAAGCACCTTACAGAAGGTCAGCAGCAGTACATCATTTTACCAGAGGGAAAGTGCAGCACAGAGAGCATGGAAGCCTCAACTAGTGTCACCAGACTCCCAGTTTAATTTAAGCAGCTGTCATCCATAACATTGCTCTTTCTTTCAAGCCACACATAATGCTGCCTCAGAAGGTGACTATAAGGCTCAAGGATGCCATGGGATGTCCCTATGCTACAGAAGATATTTTCAGGATGTCTGAAATATTCTCCGGGGTATATGGCACAGATAAGCTTTTATTTCTGTTTGCTCAAATCCTATTGCTGCACCACACTGACTCCATGTGGTACTGGTGGAGGGAAGAGGATCCAGGTGAAGGAGGGATGGCTGTGATGGACAAAGCTCAGAGGGAAAAGTCCATGAACAGCAATGTTCACAGCAGACATTCCTTTACTCAGAGCACATGCTCATGGCATTCACCGAGCATTTCCAACTACAAGTATTTGGATATTGAGCTACTGGAGGACAGAAGCTGCTCTGTAGAATTCACTCCAGCTCATACTGGGAGGGGAGCTGTGACCCTTAAAAGTGATTTGGAGAGTTACTTCCAGCTTGGATTTTCTTTAATTGATTTATTTTGCCTTATTTATTTGTGTATGTGTGTGTAGTTACTGTTTATGCAATCACAGCTTGTGTGTTTTCATCCCAAATAACTTTTGAAACCAATGGGCACTACCCACCAACTACAAAAGAGATGAACTGTTCCCAAATCAACGTGGTTTCTCTGTTTTTCTTAAAAATAGGCAGCCAGGTAGCTGGGAGAGCACCAAGCAGAAGGAAGAGGAGAGACCCCCAGCCAGTGTTAGACATGAGAGAGGCCAAACAGAGACACACACAGATATACATACAAACAGATGCCTCTTTCAGTGCCCTAGCTGATGAAAAACCCTGACTTTGTCCCAGACACAAGCCCTGGAAATGAGGCTGCTCTGATCCCACTGCAGCTGAATCACTGATCTCCTGTGGAATTTGCCCTCCTGAGGCTGCAACAAAGAAGTCAGATGAATGCAAGGAGCAGGACAGCAACAGCTACCTCCATCTTCCTGCCCACGTTCTCTGTCTCCCCTCTGCAACTCCCCATGTCATTTGCCTGCTGTGCCCATGCTGCAGGTACTGCTTTATTTAACCCATGACTGCACTCTGAGGACTAAATCAGACAGGCTGGGGGAACCCCTGAAATCATAGAATCGTGGAATCATTTGAGTTGGAAGGGGCCCTTAGTGGTCAACTGGTCCAACTCCCCTGCAGTGAGCAGGGATGCCCACAGCTCCGTCAGGTGCTCAGAGCCCCATCCAGCCTGATCTTGAATTTCTTCAGGAAGATCCACCACCTCTCTGGGTAACCTGTGCCAGTGCCTCACCACCCTCACTGTAAAAACTTTTTCCTTATATCCATTCAAATGACAGAGCCTTCCCACAGTGACACCTCAAGTTAAGCTAACAGCATCCTTTGGAGATGCTAACAAAGCATATCCTGCTAGAGGATAATCCCAAGGGCTGCCATGACTCTGTATGGCCAGGTGGAGTTCCTTAGGGTTCAAAGCCCTTGCTTGAAGCCCTGTGCTTGCCCCTAACACATCCTGTGCCCCAAAGCATCCTGAGTAGGAAGTAAGCTAGAATAAAACCAGCCACCACACACTTCTACAACAGATCTACTGAGATTAGAGAGAAAGTGTTAAGGAGGCTTAAGCCCTCATTTTTCCCTTATTTTCACCGTTGCATGCTCCTATGCTTTAGCAACAGACCCACAGACACAGTCCATCCCCATTTCACACTGGAGTTGCACTCATCCCCAGCCTGAGCTGCAGGAACGCACAGGGACCAAAAACCTGGGAAGTTTGCTGTAGCTCCTTCCAGCCTCTGAGCTGGGAGCTCAGAACAGGGCTGTACTCCCAACGTTTTATCTGTAAAACACCAGCAACCTGCAAAGCACCAAGCAGAGTGATAAGTAAGACCTGCTTTTCGCATAGTTATTTTGTGGCAGCCCTACGAAGCCAGCCAGATTCTGGTCCATTATTCTGGGTGCTGTGGAAATCTGCAGTTTCTTCCATGAAGAACTGAAGCTGGTGGTTTATGCAACTCCGTCCTCACCACTCTGCAGGCCAGCATCTATCCAGCTGGTGGCTGCTACTGCTTCAAGATTATAACTTGCACTTTGGAAAGTCTCTTTTGACATTTTGGCTACTACAGAATAATGCTCACTTGCTCCTGGGAGCATTCTGTGCTCAAGGAGGATGAAATTCATCTCCTCCCATCACACCCAGTTTCTCTTGCATGCTTTTTTTTCTTCCCTTCCTGATTCATTTATAATCAACTAAGAAAAATGTCAGAGGTTTGCAGGAAAAGCAACGGCCTGGCCAAGGCAAAAGTCAACCCTTTAATTTAAAGCAGTTGAGGGGGGACAATTCAGAGAAGCTGTTCAGCTAATGCACAAACAGTTTGTAATTACAGGAGCGGGCTGGGAAAACAGGACCTACCTAGGGAATATTCTTATTAAATAAAGCAGAATTCTGTCACCTTCTTAATCATGAAATATTGATGAAACTGTAAGCAGCCCCTCTGAGGTTTTAGCCTTTGCCCTCTCCTTGTGTGTGTGTGTGTCCACAGAAAGTCAAAAGGAGGGAGAGAAACCCTCAAAGCCTCACCATGGAGGTGCAGAATACAAACCATGCTGCCCTGTGCCGGTGGATTTTGCTGAGGTTGCATGGGCATATGGATTGGAGAAATAAAAATTCTGCACTAGTCAGAACCAGAAATCTGTTTCAGCTTGACTGTGAATAATGGAGGGGTGATTAAATAGGAACAAATTAAAAAGGACAAATTAAAGGGAGGACAGCCATGTAAGTCAGCAGAGAAAATGCCAAGCCCTGATCTTCTTTCACACCTTCAGCCACTCCAAGGCTCAAGTGTTGGAAATGGTAGGGGTTACTGGACTCCAGATATCTGGGGTGTTAAACCTTCTCTGGCCTTATAATGCTGTGTCAGTGGTTCTAGTGCCTCTTCTGGGGTCAAAGAACATAGAATCATAGAATCATTTGAGTTGGAAGAGACCTTTAAAAGTCATTTGGTCCAACTCCCCTGCAATGAATGGGAACACCTACAGCTCAATCACGTTGCTCAGAGCCCCATCAAGCCTGACCATGGATGTCTCTAAGGTCAGGGCATCCATCACACCTCTGGAAATATCTGGCAACAGGGAAACAAGCACTGAGACTCATCATCATAAGGCAAAGGAGTGCCCATGACCTGCTCTGGGAAGTTTAGGAGTCCCTGAGAAAACAACACCCAAGACACTCCAGCTGGATGCACTCAATATTTGCAACTGTGTTTGCATATTGCAGCCAAGGTGTCTGGCCACACTCATAGACAGCTGGAGATGGGGCAAGAGCCCTGATACGTAGCAGACAGAAACGTGCTGAGCAGCAAGATCCAAGGACTAAGAATAATGTTGTTGGAATCAAGAAGCTCAGGGAAGAAAAATCATAAATTTTCATCCCTTCACGCTTCTCCCTGCAGTGGGAAGGGACAGAAACACTTTTCAAACAAAAATAGCCATGCTCCGCCCTGCTTCTGTGACTCAGCACCGCGGTCATACCCATGATAAATAAATAAAGAACAAATGGGAGATGCCCAGAAGAAAGACATTGGAAACCTGAAGAAACAAGAGAGCAGTGCATCACCAGTAGTGACCTGGGTGGAGAAAGCCCAGCAAATGAGTTAGAAAAAGAGAATCGGGCCAGGCTGGCTAAAAGCAGCAGAAGAATCAAAGCATGGAAGGAGAATTAAGGACAAAGATGGGGAGGCTGCAATAACTTAGAGAGATGGATACATGTCAAGCTGCAGGGGAGCCTTCCCTCTGCCCACTGTGGTAATGGGGCCTTTGTTCTGCTCCTTTCATGTTCTCACATCCCAGTACATAAGGGCAGCAGCATCAATCATGCATTGGTCCCAGTGGATGGTAGGACCCAGTTGATTTGCTTCCCCTGATGGCTGGCTCTGAAAGAACGCACTCTCATTACTGTTCCTTTCGGGGTCCCAGTAATTTACTCCAGGTTTGGTTGCAGCAAACCCTCCAACATGCACTGGTTTGGTACCATTACTTTGTTTCAGCTGCCAGAGAAAGCTGTGGGGAAAATAAACAGATATCTAATAAAAAAAAAGAAAACACACTCAACATCCCCAAACTTGAAAACTAGCTGCTGAAACATCTGGAGACATGGCCACGGATGATTTTAGTGCTGCTCCAAATTCCAGTCATGCCTGACACAGTCCCACAGCTGTTCTAATTGTCAGGCATGGTACTTTGTGTTCCTGATCAGTCCTGAAAGGGCCTCCCATCCAGATATGGCCATGCACCCTCGGATGGCTGCATGTGGGGCCTAGGGGAAGGCAGTCCTATCTCTGGCCAAGGCATGGGTTGGCCTCTTCTGCCAGGCAACAGTGATAGGATGAGAGGTAACAGCCCCAGGTTGGACCAGGGGAGGTTCAGGTTGGATAGTAGGAAGAACTTATTCTCAGAAAGAGTGGCAATGCAGTGGCACAGGCTGCCCAGGGAGGTTGTGGAGTCACCATCCCTGGAGGTGATCAAGAATTGTGGAGTTGTGGCACTGAGGGAGACACACAGGTGTGTACCTGTGGGATGGGGCTCTGGTGTCTAGGACAGAGCATGTCCCAATTTCAGTGCAAGGTGCATTAGATAAGAGCCCGCACAGCCCATGCTTCCAAAGACAGCTATCAGCTGAACTGCTAATTTGGGAATGTCTGATCTTCGCCTCCAAGCTTTGACGTTTTACTTTTCATTAGCTCTCTTCTCCTGGAAACTACTACATATCTGTATCACTGCATCTTCAGAGCAAGAAACCCAAAGGATTTCATATACCCCAGTCAGTGTTTCTAGAAATTCCAAGTTCTCTTTTCTAGGAAAATCTGCTTCTTCTGGCTGTGTTCATTGCTAACGTATGTAATACATTTTCCAGATCCTTTCCACCTTCCACAACTCTTTACTGGAGATGTGCTGCAACACGAGAACAGATTAAGATGAAGCAGAGGAAACATTGGTATTCATCAGGTTGACAGCAGATATTTGTTTTGAAATCAGAGTGAAAACCTCTGCACAGACATCAGTATATTCCTTTGCTCTGAAAAACTTCAGCCTTACTTATAATAAACATAGCATCCAATAGATGCCACCATTCTCCAAAAGTAAAATCCCTACTTTCATTAAAAAAAAAAAAAAAAAAAAGGATGATATAGTAGAATGATATTAATTGAGGTATGGTTCTGGTTTCATCTCCTACTCTATGACAAGGTGCAGGGCAGCTATGACAAGGACTGGTGCTGCCTAAGGAATGGGGAGTCCTAGGACAAGGGCTGTGTGATATGGCATGGCACAGGGAGCAACCTACCTACAGCTACACCTTAAACACAGTTCAGAAGTCATCACTTCCAGATACAGTTTTTCGATTGTCACTACTGAGCCTTTTTCCCCTTTATCTCTGTCTGCTTATTCCTGGCTCCAGTACAGCTCACCTCAATAGTTCCAGTTTGGAACAGGGCTCTCCAACTTCTGCTAGGATTTATACTAGCCCAGTAATCAGAAAAAGCAACAAGGAGCAGGTCATATAGCACGAAGCTCTGCAGAAACATGAGATAAGAGACAATGTCTGCCCCAAGGACCTCGTGAGCTTTGTACATGAAACAGCAAATGAGACAGCAGGGAAAGGAAGACACTGATTGAACATGGCATAGTGCTGCAGGTTGGGTGCCTGATTGCCACATCATGAGTATGCTTCTACAGAACTGCATAGACTTGTATTTCTACCTTAATGCTCTAAACCCTTCTGAGGTTAAGCTCACCCAATTTAAGAATACAAATAACCTCAAAAAAGAAAACCATTCTGGAAGCCTCCTCTCCTTGGGAAGCCAATGACAGCACGATGACGTTGCTCTAAATTCACCTCCAGGCAAAGTAGGCTTAGTCACTGCTGTGAAATCGTTGCCTTCCTTCCTGCCTCTCGCCTGCCTTTCCTGCCTGATCCCCATTTGACACTTTTCACCGTGACAGTCATCAGCCTGTGTATAACATAATCAAAAGGCTGCCTCTGGCTTCAAGCCGGTCCAGAAAGAAATGTTCAGAGCAACCTACATTAAAATGCAGCCCCTGTCCTGTACTTCCTCCTATGTAACTTTCTGTTCCTTTCCTCCTCTACATGCCTTTGAGTTTAGAATGTTTTGTTTTGTTTATGTTTGCTTTTTTTTTTTCTTCTTACTATCACATTATCCAATGTTGCAATTGTAAAACCACATTATAAAAGCAGCCAATATTGAACTAATTTTATCACTGGGCTAGTAATAAAGTTTAACACCGACTATAATATTGTTGTACAACAGAAATATTGCAACAGAACAGTAATATCCTGTTAAATTCATTTTCCATCCAACACCACAAGATCTGTTGAAAGATGGCTAAGGGTGAAGTATTTGTAGACACTTTATTTTGCTTTAGTTTTGTAAAGCACCATAAATGTTTAAATTTCATATAGAAAAAACCATCACATATTTGGCAGCAATTGTTCTGGTGAAACACCTAAAGCCTTCATTGTCTGAAAAGTGATGGATGGCCAGTAGGTATTCTGTAAAGCAATGTACACCATAGAATCATAGAATCATTTGAGTTGGAAAGGATCCTTAAAGACCATCTGATCCAACTCCCTGATATGACACCCACAGCTCCATCGGATGTTCAGAGCCCCAATCCTGCCTGACCTTGTGTATCTCCAAGGATGAAGCATCCACATCTCTGTGCAACCTGTGCCAGTGCTTCACCACCGTTACTGTAAAAAATTTTTTTTTCCTGATATCCAGTCTTGTCTTGGAGAGAGATAAAATGGGAAAAGTTTTAAGAAACTGTGAAAATAAGAGAATCAAAGGAAAAAGTTCCAGATGCTATGAAAAAAAAAAAGAGATTTCAAGAAGATTTTCAGAGGTTAGTGGAAGGATTTCTCACAGCCATTCTCCAACAGCAGCTGGAGATCATGATGGTCTATGAGCCAGGCAAAAAAAATACGAACGAAGTAGAAGCTTAATTGCAAGTGGAAAGCAGGAAGGCACTGAGATAGCTGAACTGCTGAAAGTTTGTAGGTAAACTTTGGGAAGGATGTGAAGGATTAATTGCCTTGAGCAAAATGTGACAAAAGTCAAGACCAATGGGCAATGATCAGTCAGAGTTTCTGGAGATCTGCTTTGATTTCTGCTGGGAACAGCAGTGAGGTGATTTCCTGCCATCTTGCATCTTAAAGCCCTTTGGAATGCAATGACAAGTGGACATGAAAGGGACCTTCCTGAACTGCAATAGGTTTATGCGTATTCTGCAAACGTGGAAATGACCTTACAAAGGAGACAAAATTAGAAATAAGCAAGTCCACTTAAAATACCACCAAACTACTGTCTACTAGAAATAAATAACTTCATTTTCATTCATCTTTCCCCAAATTTACTTTTCTACAAGGATAATTCTTTACTTACACTACTCCATGTTTGCAACAATTTAAGTAAGACCTTTTACATTACCCCCTTAGAATGCAGTGTATTCTTTCTGAGAATTCTGATCATATCCATAAAAGGTAAAATCAATCCAGCTTGAAGAATGGCTGTGCGTTGTCCCATAGTGCAGCCCAAGGGAGGTTTGAGAAAGGAGAATGAGGGTGCAAAGCCAAGGCACAGATTTTAGGGCCAGAAGAAACTGATGAAATAAGCTCAATTGATCTACTAAAGAGCACAGATTTCCAGAAATGTTCCAAATTAAACCCCTTGAGATTACACAGGGCATCTATGGTAGAGCTGGAAAGTGAACCCAAACATGTATGTCCTACTGAAGCAGGTGATCTGCAAGACCACAGTTCAGCTCTTTTAGGCAAAAGCAAGCTAGCATTTCCTTTACATCTCACATACATCGAGGTACCATTTGCTTCTCCTGGATTTCACATCACTGGGACCTGGGACTGAGCCCTCAAGCAGGCAGAGGAGCAAATCAGAGAGTGCAAATTGCTTTAAAACTTGTGAAGGTAGATAATGAAAAATGGAGACAAAAGCAGTTCTCTGTGAGAAGATACTGAGAGTAACCTTTCCTGAAAACATAATTATCCCTCCTGTTGGCATAACCTATTCTTTCATGTCTTACATGTCTTTACTGAACTCTGATATTCAGTGCAAGAAAAGACTCAAAG
Organism: Phasianus colchicus; assembly: GCF_987193195.1. Classification (NCBI taxonomy): domain Eukaryota; kingdom Metazoa; phylum Chordata; class Aves; order Galliformes; family Phasianidae; genus Phasianus; species Phasianus colchicus. Next base: position 47,546,234 of record NC_143441.1, on the reverse strand, counting down.
ACATTATCTGGATTATTAAATCCAGGTTGTGTACCTCTAAACTACTTATTTGTATGGTTCTATATTGTCCTTCCACCAAACAAGCAAATGCTTTAAAAAAAGTTAAAAAATAAATAAATGTATTCCTCTTGTCTTTACTTACCGGAAGAAAAGTTTCAAAGTTAGACAACTGACAGTATTTCCTCTTCCTCCCCCAGCTGTAAACCCACGTGCTTCTCCTTCACGTTTTGCAAACCTTCTTTTCTGTTTGCTGTCTTGCTTTCCTCTGACCATGGCTTTGAATAGACGGTACCTTCGCCTGAGTGTCTCACCAGTTCTGTTCTAAACAGCCTAAGTGTCCTTGAAAAGTCAAACCAACCTTGCTTTTAAGGGATTGTGTACTCAAGAAGGGCCTTAAGAAATGCAAAGGGCTGAACTGTTAGCTCTTATTCTGCTGAAGGTCTTGGCTTTCTCACTGGCTCTGTATGCATTCACGGAGCAGAGGTACCCGGAGCCCATATGGATGCTGCACTGAGTTTTCCTGCAGGGAGAATCTAGAACTTAATTTATCGTACATGTTTACCAAGCTGTCTTTGGGGACATTCATAATGATTCTGTTTTTATCTGGCAACAAAAGAGGACAAAGGTGCAGTGATGTGAAGAAAGATGCATTAGCTTTCAGGAGACAGGTAACATATCTTGCTAACATGCTCTATTCCATTTCCCCCCAATAGCTCGGAGCAGTGTTTTCCATTTAAAAATATCCTATCACCTCTGACAGATGGATTAAAGCTAAAAAACATCAATATTTTGGGAAAGTGGTACCTGCTAGCAAGGTAGATATAGGTTTGTCATTCAGGAGGTTTTATATTTCCTATGAAGTCCTTTTCCTGGAAAGCAACAACTATTTATTTTAAACTTTATCTACCGCTAAAGGCTTTTCTTTTTCTTTTTTTTTTAATCTTTTATTTTTGTTTGCCTTGTTTTGATTTTTTCAGCAGACACCTCATCTGTCAGTGACAAGGAAGAGTGGAAGTGCTTTTTCCTTGTCTGTCCAGAAAGGTGATGGTTAACAAACTGTCATTGCACCTGCTCAGAATGGGTTACAGAAGGTTACTGCAAAGGATTAGATGGCAAAAAGGACCAATGCCCTCCCAAGAGCAGATTTAAAGGGTTTTGATAACTGAACTTTTCTTTCTGTCACAAGAAAGACTGAATCAGTCATGTTCATATTCCTCATCGTACTTCTGATGGGCTGGTCTGCTTATCTGGCATTTCAACTCAGATGCATCCCACCTAATAGTAGGCAGAGACGCCGAAGTTAGGGCTGTCATTATCTGGGTGCCAGCTACAGTCACTGAGAAGAGACAGACACCTCAGGAGAGGGATTCACATCTGAAGAGGGTGAATCATGCTCTCAAGATGCCAGCAATTCTCCATTCCTCAAGATGCTGCTGGCACAAACAGCAGTAAGTCGGTACAATGAGGCTTCTAATTCAGGAGCCTTGGTAAAATGCCTGAAGTTTGATGGGTGAATCTAGACTGGTGAATCTCCCTCTCACCATATTTGCAGCATAATGGAAAGAAAGATATCAAAGATATTCACCCCTTCACCACACAGGACTCTTGAGAAGGGAGACGGGCAGCCAAATAAAGGAAAAGAGGAATAAAGATAAAAGAAACTTGAAGTTTTCTAAGGGGAAGTGTTGAATTCTATCCTGCTATTGCTTTCTGGCTTTGTGAGCTGAGTTGCACGGCTTCTTGTCTATGCCACCTCCACAGCCAGAAGGCTCCTCAAATACAGCATTTGGTTCTGGCCCAAAGCTCAGGAGGGAGAGTAGCTGAGGATTTGCACATGGTTTCCATCTGCTCCCCAGCTAGTCTTCCCAATATCTGGTGTAGCTAAATAGCCGCTGTCCTGGGCCGGTGACTTTGGCCCAAAGACTTGAGGTGGTTGGATGGAAAAATATCAGCTCTCTCAGTGCAGTTCCAGATGAGAAGTTCCCTCCTGGAGACTTTGATGTACAATATTTCCTCTTCACAAGGATAAATTGAAAAGAGTTAAGGGACCTGAAACATTTTAGGAGTCAAAACAGTGGTAGGAGGTAAAAAAGCAGGCTCAACTTGGGAAACCCAGCACTGAGCAGCTTAGCAACATGAAGACTCTTACATGAACTCATCTTATTTGAAGACTCCATTTCCAGGATGTCCTGGTAGCTGTATGCACTGTTATTCCTACAGTCTGTATAAGTTAACAGTGCGGTGTGATTCCTCAGCTCCTTCCATCCTATTCCCAACTCCAGCCCCATTCTATGACAGTGTGTCTTGAACAGAGTCACACTAGCTGCCATCTGTACTCAAGGAGGGTGCATTTACAGAAGGCATTCAGACTTCTGAAGATTTAAATCACACAGTGGGGAGTCCTGCTATTTTTCATAAAGAAACCCTAAAGCAACTGCACTGTAGTGGGACAAGAAAGGCTGTAAGGTTGATGCTCTGGTGGCATATTCCATGTTTTGGGTCACAGACATGGCACAAAATCAGCACTGAGGGCAAAACCTTTTTTTCCCATCTCCTCTTACCCATCACTTGGGAATCACAAAGCAACGGATTGGAAAAGAAAATCCCAGCTGAATATGGAAGTACGGACAGGAGCCAAAAAACTGTGCTCAGAATAGTATGAGATGGTACTCCATGGCCCTCGTTACTACAGGATGGGCTCCTAAATGGCCCAAACCTGTGGGTGACTATAATTATCAGTTTTGCTTGACAGCAAGAAACCTGGGGAAACATGAATTCACAGGGAGATTGTGCACCTCCTACTCCCATTTATGAGTGCTCCTATGAGTAATTCCAGTGAAGTCAAGGAGGCTACATGTGCTAATAGTGCTGTATCTCCTGGAAAGCAAAGTTCACAAACTATCCCTGAGAATTATTTCAAGCCTCTGAAAGGTCTTCTGCAAATCACTCAATCATTTCTCTGCTCTCAGACATGCACACTGGAAGTTTTGCCCTGTACCTAATGGCTTCCCACTAATGTTTCCATGAATTAAAAATAATGTGCTCATTGCACTGTGTCTTGTCCCTGCATGCATGTGTAATAGCAAGACACTACAGTCACCATAATACACAGTTTGCTAGACACACTCTAATAAGATCTGATACTTTCAGTACCTTTTTGGTTGCCATTTTTCACCTGAGAGACACGCTTATCCGTTTTGGTATATAAACTTCTACAAGGTCATGTAGAATGTTGTGTTTTACCATGATTGATAGCACAGTGCAAAGAAGTGTGACTGATCCATGCAATCCTGCCTCAACCCATTTTTCTCCAGATCTCCAAGGGTTAGAATCTCTCGTAAAAAAAAAAAGAAAAGAAAAACAAACACCAACCAGCCAACCAAAAAAAAAAAACCACCAGCCCAATCCAAAAGTCTAGAGCAGTCAAAACTGAAGTACCCATCATGCCTGTTAATAACTTGCAAAAGTTTTTACTGCAAGATTTGGAATGTGACAGTAAAATTCTGCAACACGCAGAGGTGTGGGAGGAATAGAAATTACACTTAGAGTTTGAGTCTGGAAATTTGTGCCTGAACAGGGAAAAGCAAGGGATGTGTTTAATCAACAGGCTCAAGCACTCTCTTCTTATAAGAGAGAACAAGACGGCACTTAAACTTAATAACTCCTTACAAAAAAACAAGTGAAGAACACAGATTGGACGTCAGCATTGCTCAGAAAGCAGAAGAAAGACAAAGTGGAGTTAGAATTAGCATGTCCTTAGCACACACACATGCACCATGCACTGCAGAGTGATTTGTTTAGTGATTTTCCTATCTGCACTCCCAGCTGGATGCCTGGTATCTTATCTCTGCGTCCTGCAGTGCACCCTTTTATAAATCATATGCTTGATTCACCATGGGGGTTGGGAGCTTCATCCGACAGTAGGGTCCTCTGGTGGGAGCAGTTGCAACACAGCAACATTGAAATGGGTAAAAGGAAGGAGGGTGAACATCTAAAAAGAGGAAATCTTTGTTAAAAAGACTTTAGAGAACAAGGAACAGCAATCAAGCAATCGCGGTGTCTGATCAGCAGCCTTTTGCCCTCAGTAGAAGAGATCAAGCAAGAAAGGTTGGTCTTGTGTCCTACCATGCCAAGGCAACAAGACCCACAGTGAAACACCCAATTGGATTTTATTTTGAAGATGAGCAAAAGGGATGGGAATTAGAAAGTTCTCCCCCTCTAGCTTGACATCAGGATGGGATTCGACTCTTCCAAGAGACAAGCCACCAGCCCCCTTTCTGGGGCTCTCCCCAGCCTTGGCAACCAGGACTCAGACTTTTTGCCCAATTCCCAGGCATAGGTGTTGTTTTCTATTAAAAGTTTATCTGCCAGTGCTGTTGTGGCTCCCAGGCAGTGCCAAATGCTTTCCTAAGCTGACACTTGCTGAAATCAGTGCTGTCCTCTGTGGGTGTGGAGGAAGGAAATCACTCATGGACTAAGATTTCTGGGCAGAGGTGTCAGCCCACCTCCTTCATAAAATGGAAATCAGTTCCAGGTTAATCAGAAGACAGAGATCAACTCTTTGGTCACTGTAAAACTTCTGCAGCTTCAGGGAGTTTCCGGAAATGTTCATGCCCTGCTCACAACAGACAAAGATCTTGTATGTCTCCTGCTAGCACTAGTTCCCTGTACTGGCCTAGCAAAGCTTGGAGGATTAGTTAAAGTCGAGCTTCCAGCAGCTGAAGCAGAAACAGCATTGAAAATAAAGATTTTAGAAGGTGATCTGTAGATAGCATCTCTCTTATTTTGCCATCAGAAATACTGGCATTCAAATGATGCTATCCATAGCATGCATGTTCTGGAAGTGTTCTCAACACAGGTAGAACTGGAGCTTAAAGAACACAAGAACAAGGCTGATCATCATGCACAACCCAGTGACATTAGGCCAAAAAGAGCATCCCTACCTTCCTCTGACAAACATTCACATCTTGTGATTCAACTAGAGCTCTTCTTCTCAAAGGCATCCAAATCTTGATTAATGTGGTTAATTAGCTTCTTTGCAAATGAGATTGCTTTCCTCTTTGACTGATTTTGTCCTAACTGTTAATTTCAGGCTTCTTGCACAAAGAGGGACTTTCGAGGAAACATGCCTTTCAATGAGGGTACAGCATTTTAACAAAGGAAAGATGAATTTCCCCTCTGCCTCTCAACAGGGAGAAATGAGGTTCTGACTACTGTAGTGTCACTCAGTGAAATGACAGGTTAAGGATAAGTGTGCATGATTGCAGGCTGCAAGATGGTAAAGTATATGCAAACCCCTTTCAAATGCCAGAGTGCGTATTACTGTCTTTTCATCCAGGGAAAAAAAAAAAAAAAAAGATTAATCTTTTTTTTTACTATGTGAAAGGTAGAAATACTCACTTTGGGCACTATATTCTAATCTCATACTGCTTTAAACTTACTTTCCTAGGTATCTTACCAAACCCGAAGACCCCAGGACCCAGATCTGTGTTTATTAAACCAAGCTCAATTTTACTGCTTGGAATCCCTGAAGTTTTGTGAAGTGGTAGCATGAGCACCTTGTGTCTTCAGATCGACGTGCCTGTGCTCACCCTCCTAATCCTGTGCAAAGACGGAAGGTTAATTAAGCCTGTGTTTGATTTATAAATGTTATCCCTTCTGCAGAGCAGAGTGCAACTCCAGCTAAAAGGCAATACTGTGCTGATTTGACTTCTACTGGCAGTTCCCTACATGCAGTCGTTTGTGGATATAAATAATGTTTTAGAGCAGGGAGTGGTTCTGGTGAAAACTAAGTCCAACTTTCGAGCAAATCATGAAAAGGAGCAAACTGACTCATGCCGTGATTTCTAGGAAGCTGAAGCAATTAATTCTTTCCCAGGAAAAAAATATGGGCCAAAATATAAAATTTCAATGTCCCACAGTGACAGCAAAATTTATAAGTATGGCATAAAAGACGGCAGAATTCTTCACTTCTATATGAGAACAACGGTTTCTTTTAGACCAGTGGAAATCTGGACTCGCTCCACTTGGACCACTGAATTTTCTATGGATTTACCCCAGGGCAAATGAGAACAGAATGCAGTCCTTCATCCTTCCAGGTTTCCTTTTTCAGTCCTTTCCATTCCTTTCCAAAGAAGCATCAGTGTCAGACTTCAAAAAGGTAAAATTAGTGCAGCTCAAAGACCTATTCATCATCACTGGTATCTGTGGAAGTAAATATTTGTGCTCCTGATGGTATTCCTCTTTTGGGGAGGGCTCCTTTGAAGAGCAAGCACCTTCCAACTCTGCTCTTATAATGTTACCATCTCCTTGGCAAAAATCATATCTAATCTTGAATAATCACACATATTTGCAATAGGATAATAAATAATCTGGAGCCATATAAAGCTGAGTCATTGTAGGAGAATTCAGTTCAGACAGGGAAACATCCTTGAGAAAATGTACTCCATTTCTGAGTGAAGATGGGTATCACTGAAAAGACACCTCTTCCAGAAGAACAAACAAATGAACAAACACACTAAAACAGGCCTGGTTTCACAGTGCAACACTCAAAAAACAACACCAGTACTTCCTCTTCTGCTAGCATCACTACTACTGCCAGGAGTCATGAATCTGTAAGAGAAAAAGCTGTTTGTAGTCCCACATATGATACAGGCAATCAAAGCAGCCTGGAAGTTTTGTGGGGCCAGGTCCATGTCTCTGTTCTGCAGCTCTCCTGCAGTAGGGTTGGCCCAACATGAGGATGTAGGATGATTACATTGTTTTGCCATGGTGCTGATGGCATTTCTGGAGGCTTCCAGGAAATGACAGCAAAATCACAGAGACCAGGGTATCTCCCACAGATGACTATTTGTTACTTGGGTTAATAATAGGAAGGTCATAAAGTTATGAAGAGCTTGATTTTCTTCCTGCTTGAATTGTTTTCACTGCATGTATGCCTGATAGAACAAGAGATAATGGTCTTAAGTTGCACCAAGGAAGGTTCAGGTTGGATATTAGGAAAATTTCTTAAAAAGAGTATTAATACACTGGCACAAACTGCCCAGGGAGGTGGTGATGTCATTGTCCTTGGACGTGTTCAACAACCACAGAGATGTGGCACTGGGGGACACTGTCAGCAGGCATGGTGAGATGGGTTGATGGTTGTACTAGATGTTCTTAGTGGTCTTTTCCAGCCTTCATAATTCCACGATTCTATGATTCTATTCAACAGAGCACTTACAAGCTTAATTTAAACATGAGCAGAAGTGCCACCAACGTATCGCCTCTTCTGCAAAGAGAAGCCCTGAGGCTGCCTGAGAAGCCAGACGGGGCTCACTGAGAACCTGCAGGTGCCTGCACGACGTTTGCCAAAGGGTGCCTGCAAGCCAAAGGGTGTTGGGCTAAAGGAGGTGTTTCAGAGCTGGATCCCAAGCAGAGCCAAATGTGAGGGAGGAAGCCAGGGAAATAAACCCAGACCTGGCTGACACACTTTGCACCCATAAAGGGAACCATAGTTAGATTCATGTTACCAAGCTAGCTCAGCTGCAGCTCAAAATTAGGTCTAATGTTTGCTCTACTTTCCTGCAGGTAATATCCCCGCAGCAGTGGTTTATGCTACTGTAGGAAAAGTATTTTAAACACTTTAATGGCCTGCGTTATACCCATCCTTTCCTTCAGTGGGTGCAAATAATTGCTGGTGCAATTTTGTACCCCTAGTTATTTGCAGTTATGGTGCGTGTCACTGACGTGTCTAACTAGCTGATAAGATACGTGGGTGCGATCAGATGCCGTAATTAGAAGTTTAAATGACACGAACTGCACCCACACATAACTGCAAGTGCAAAATTGCATCTGTAACATCTCAGAAGCAACAAAGAGAGGAAGGACTTGGAAATTTGTCCTTGCAAATGTTAATTTGCATGGCAATAAGCTTGAGCCTATTTGGCAAATACACTTTCATTACACAGGATTTAAACCAATTGATTCTAAACAACCTGAGAGTGTTCAGACACTTAGCATTAGACACAGCATCTTGAAAAATTATGCTAGTCTGTTCAACTAGGGCAAAGAAGTTTTCCCTTCAGTTAGGTAACATGTAATTCATGTCTTTGTTATTGCCTTCGCTGTGGCAAAAGTAAGCAAAAGTCTTCGCTCGCGATGACAGGTTTTTATAACAATTTCTCAAGGCTGTAGCACAGCGTAAGTACATTTCGTATTTCATGATAAGCAAAAGGCATGCAACAAATAAGAAGGTTTTTGCTCTGGAGTTTCTCTTGGCACCATAATCATATAATATGCAGTCATATATTCCAGCCTAATGCAAGGAAGAAATTATAATCCAACACCTCTTTGTAGACATTATCCAAAGCTTTGGGAAACTTAAAAGAATGTTCCACCATTTTACTGGGAAGAACTGATGTATTTTGAGGTTAATAAGAATCACTAGTGTTTCTCTTCCCTCACTTGAGACCCCATGGCCCCACGTTTAAACACCCTGTGCACTGTGGTGTGTGCAGCATAACTGGAAATTTTTCCTCAAACTGTTTGCTGATTCTCTCTCTTTTCTGTCCAGGTGAAGCTGAGAGTAGAACTAAATCAAACAGAACAAGCTAAGGAAATGTGTAACAGAAGAAAGGGTAGAAGGATAAAATAAAAATGCTGAAAGAGGGGGAGATCACATCCTTTCATCCCTGTGGCTGTGTTTGGGCTCGACAGCTAGGCATTTCCCTTTGTGAGAAAATCATGGCAGAGCAATGCACTGCAAGCCCTAGTGCAATCCACTGCTGCAGATTTGCAACGCTCGGCCTGCTGAAGGCAGGAAAGCAGCTTTCTAGCAAGGAGCATCATTTTAGCTCTTGAGAGCAACCAAGAAAAACTGTGGATGTTCCATCCCTGGAGGTGCTCAAGGTTGGGTTGGATGGGGCTCTGGACAGACTGATCTGGCCCTGCGTGTGGCAGGGGGGTTGGAGATTCATGATCCTTGAGGTCCCTTCCAACCCTGGCAATTCTGTGATTCTGTGATTCTGTGATCTGGAAGGAGGCAGCCAGCCCGTGCCAGGGGGTTGGAACTGGATGGGTTTTAAGGTCCCTTCCAACCTAAGCCTTTCTATGACTCTGGGAAGATGCAGTGATGCCTACCCTTGGTACTCCCCAGTCTTTCCAGAGCGACATAGCCCTTCAGTCAACCTGTGCCTGTTTCTGCAGTTGGGATATTTCTTCACCCAAGTCTCTAAAGAGTTTCATAGCCCCTGGAGGTGCCCATCCTGGGTTCAGGTTTTCTCTTCACCAGGCTCCATGAAGTGCCAGCTCTGGAACTGACACCTCCTGTGCATTTTGAAGCAGCTCAGAGGCAGTGGCTTCCTGCTGCATCCAGCCCCACTCCTCATCTCCTGCCTCTACTTCAAACACATCACAGCTGACCCTAGAAGAAACCAGCCAAAATCCCAGCTACCCCAGAAGCAGTCCCGGGAGAGCATGACTCGCTAATGGCAAACAGCTGCAGTCATTAGTGTTATCTCAGGGGATCTGGGCTTTAACAGTGAAGGTCCCAGGTTCAGATCCTGTTGACAGTCCGTAAGATTAATACTAACAATCCTGCCTAGCAAAATACTGCAGGGATCACCTTCTCTGAGGCCTCAGGTGCTTGGGAGAACAGGCAGCCGATGATGTATGAGACACTGTGTTGTCCTTTTGGCTGGATAAACAGAATTATGCCCTAGTGGCTTTAAAACTTTTTTTTCCCCTACTTTTTCATCTTTTTTTTTTTTTTTTGGATGTCTTGTATTATGGCTGTTCATAGACCGATGGTTTCATATCATCCAAACTCAATGTCCAGCAGATTCCTGGATCAACCTGGGATCAGGGTGTGAAGAGCACATGGCTGTGGCCTTTGACTTCCAAAATTCAGATCAAGGGAGAATATGTGCTACCGACGGTTATTCAAAAGGAGAACAAGATGATCTCCCTAAAGGAAAAGGACTGAGGTGAAAACAACTAGATAACATCAGCTGAGTTTTTCACATCATCTGCAGGGAACTCTTAGCCCAGCTTTTAATGGACATCTGGATGCACAGTGCTGCTTTGAGAACACCAACTTTCACCTCCATCCTCAGGGACATGGAAGAGGGCAGAGGAACCACCTACGATAGGTAAGATTCAGCTGTGATAATAAGGAGGCCACTGCAGCCATAAATAATCTGCTTTCCACAGTCTCCACAGCCCGCGTGGTGTGAAAAGCTGGACAAGGATTTGTAAATGAATTGAGCCCAAGAGTAATTACACGTTCCTGCAGATTACTTGGTGCCGTAATTGCACTTAGTATTTACCATGTGACCTAAGCCAGAAATAATCATGTATTTACTTTATATTTATATTGTAACGTGCCATGTACTGTAATTATACTGCCACTCCATGGTACTTAACACATCATCGAATGTTCCACAATTATCGTGTTAGTAAATAGCACTTACTGAGATTTGTGGCCTATAATTTCAGGCATTACCTGCTAAAGATTTAGTGCAGTGATTTAAAAAAAAAGAAAAAAAAAAATCTGTTTCATGAAAATGTCATCTCATATTAAAAAAAAAAAAAAAAAAAAAAAAGGCAAATTCCTACCACTTAGAAATTAGTTTTCAAAAATTCCTAATTTGAAAATACAAAGGAAAAGCTGGATTTGGAATTAGAGGATTTTGCAGTAAAATAATAGGCAATTCCATAATGAATTCTTTGAATTCTGCTGCTCAAGGTTGTAGAAAGTAAAAAGTGAAAAGTCCCAAGCTTTTTCAAGTGATTAAATGAAGATACTAAATCCAACTTGAGGCTCTTACAGAAAAAAAAAAAAAATGCTTTGGAAGAAATTAATATTCACTCAACTTCTCATTTAATTCTGATTAAATATTCGAGTGGCTAAAATCAGAATTTTTACCTTAGATTTTCTGAATGGACTTATGCTTACACATACATTGGCTTCAGAATTATTTCTCTTGATTTCAGTAGAGTCACTCGTGACTAAAGCAAAGCGTGTGCTTAAGTGCTTAGCTGGTCCAAAGCCAAGGTTTAAGTATGGAAGTCTTAAACTGTTGGTCAAAGTAAACTCATTTAAGCAGGAAAGCTTTAGACTATTCTCAGATTTTCATGATGATCCCCTCAATAGGACTTTTCACACTGTAACACAGGTGGATGCCTTAATTCTCCCAAAATTCATTCAGTAGCCCAGATTTGCAGCTCAGGACAATAATCACACTAGGAATGTTACAAAACCAGAAGGAAAGCAACCCCAGGCTTCCCTTCCTTGCTGGTATTTTAGTTCTTGGTTTGATACACAGCTCCATTGAACGGGATGTAATATGGAGACCCAAACCTAGAATTTAGGTTTTCCTTTTCTGATATAAGAGCACAGACAAGCTAGTACACTTCAATCAATGGACGAAATCCAGGTTGCACACATAGGTAGCAGTTCTGCTGTTGAAATCTACGTAGCCCAGTTCTCTCCCTCAAAACCCAATCTCTTACTTTGGCCTTGATCTGCCCAATACATACAAACAAGCTTAACTTTAAACACTGATAGTATCATTTACCTCATTAACGAAAGCTGGATGAATAATTCATACTGCATAATTTACCCAACGATTCCCACTTCTTTTTGTGTTTCTGAATTGTCTGCAAATAGATTCTTGATTGGACTCTTCATCTAAAATTATTTGCAGGTTTCTTCGGTGAATCACAATCAGTCTGCAGATCATTTGAGCAGCACACAGTTGAGCAGCACATCATTTGAGCGAGCAGTCACAGTTTGGAGCTCACACTGTGTGGGTTCGCTGTAGGAGCGTCAAGGTAACGCTCCCGTTCTCTCACTGGAAAATCTTATGTAACAAACCAACAGCAGTACGAATTTTGAACTGCACACATGAGCGTAAAACTTGGAAATTCACACCCTTGCTGAGTGTTGTTGTCAAATTCAGAACCTTCCTTCAGTGAACGGTCAAACAGTATTACAGAGAAGTGAATACCAAAGCGGCACATAGCAGATCTGAGGACTTGGAAACATGAGCAAAGTTACTGGAGGGCACCAAATTTCAACCTGATAGCTGATCCGCAATAGCTGTTCCTGCGAATGCTCTCAGGCTGAGGCAACCTGAATTAACTGAGCATCTCCTCAGCAGGGGCCAGATCAGCAGATCAATTCACGCTTGCTGCAGGTGACGAATTCCCAAATGAATGTAGAATGGCAATCCCAGATTGACTTGGTCATTTATCTAAGGCTGGAATTTTTCTTCCACCTACCTACCCTATTTACTCTAGAGAAGACATCTCACCCTGGTAAAATACCATCTGCAAAAGCAATGCAGTTACTTGCAAAGTGTTCAGATCCACTGCATGCATGGAAGCAGGTGGGGCAGTAGCTGGTGGGGCTAGAAGTTTCAGCAAGCTTTCCTCCTAAATACTGTACTGGTCCCTATGAGCAGAGACAAAAAACCAATCTGCTTTCAACTACCATAGTTCCCACTCCTTCTTCACTGCATGTGAGCAACCTGAATTTGGTGAGAGAATCAGCAGAGAATTCCTCTTGGACCCCCACCTTGTTCTGCTGAGCTCCCTATGCAATTCCTTCAAAGCCATTGACCTTATCACAATTTAAGGGCTTGCTTGCTATAAACCATGCGCTCACGTGCTTTGCCGAGTGGGTTCAGCTTACTAGATTAGGACTTTTGTTCTACACTGGGAAATTTTGTCTGATTAAATCATTACTGTAAAATAACATAATAACCCTTCAAAAACAGAAGCATGCAAGCCTGAAACCAACGCGATGCAGCCCAGGGCCACATTCGATATGTAAAGATTAATACAATTTGGGAGAAAAAAAAATCTCTTATAAAACAGTCCCCAAGGTGGTCAGAGGCAGAGTAGACTTTCAAGTACATCATTTTGCAGAGAATGAGGCAGTGATGAATATGCAGAAGAGGATTGGAGCTGTCAGGCGCATTTAGATGAAGCCATGTGACCAGTTGCCCCTCTGACCCCCATATAAGACTTAGAAGGGAAAAGGCTAGTTTTAAGCACTGACACAGAATACAAAGCAATCATGTCTATCGCTGCTTCATGTTCTGCTGAGCAAAAAGGTGGGTTTTGCAGGAGGAAGATCACAAAAGCAGGGAGGATCTCCCAGGCTCAGCATTTGTTCAAACACGAAGAAAATGTAAAAGAAATTTTTAATGAGTACTGGGCTGTGTGTTGCTCCAAAGAGACTATGGGAGAGCAGAATATATTTTTTTTTAACTTTTCAGAGGAATAGATGCTGTGATTATCATCAGCCAAGATAATGGATTCAGCGTTCCATCTTTGCCATGCCTGTCAATTTTGGCACAATGGTTTGCTATGAAAAGCGCAAATAGGAAAAGATGGCAGTGAATAACTTCTATAACTTTAGGGCTGGTGAGCTCCAGCAGTGATGTGATGTTTTTTTCATACCTGAGGAAATATTTGCTCTTGGCAGGTACATCATTAGCTTTATTCCATAAAGCTGTAGGAATAGAGAATTACAGGAGTAGCACAGGAACTTACTCCGTGCATTGATCTGCACAAGAAGGATGCAGAGCTGTTGGAGCGGGTCCAAAGGCGGCCACAAAGATGATCAAAGGGCTGGAGAACCTCTTCTGTGAAGAAAGGTTGAGGGAGTTGGGCTTGTTTAGCTTAGAGTAGAGAAGGCTCTGGAGAGACCTCACTGCTGCCTAACAATACTTGAAGGGAACTTATAAACAGGAGGGAGATCAACCTTTTACATAATAGTGAAAGGACAAGGCAGAACAGCTTTAAACTAAAAGAGGAGAAATTTAGGTTAGATGCTAGAAAGAAATTATTTACTCAGAGGGAGGTGAGGCACTGGCACAGGCTGCCCAGAGAGCTGTGGGTGCCCCATCCCTGAGGTGCTCAGGGCCAGGTTGGATGGGGCTCTGGGCAGCCTGAGCTGGTGGGGGGCAGCCAGTGCATGGCAGGGGGTTGGAAGTGGGTGATCTTTAAGGTCCCTTCCAACATGAGCCATTCTGTGATCCTATGATTGAACCACCCTCCATTTTTAAGAAAACTGTCTTGGAACTAGACATAGTACCAGCACTGAGCTTTTTCAGGGAACAAATTATCTTCTGTGCTCTGGTCTGAGCTGGCAGACGTATTTAAAAGACAAGGGATGTGCAAGTACTGTGCTGTGGAGTCCTGTATGAGCAAGACACCTTGGATATAGGCTCCAACTCATGAAGGAATATCTGAAAACTTAGACACTGTGATCCAGATTGTGATCACCAGTTAGATCCACGTGGTCTCTGGTACCAACAAGTTCTACTCACCCTCGAGACACAGATCTGAATATGACCCCTCCACTTGCACAGGGTTTTATTCACATGGAACTGGAGAAACCCACATCCTAGTGAGATCTTTGATGTAATCTCGTTCACATTACAATACCAGCAAAATTCCCCATTTTCTGAGCCTGCATGCAAACATAACCATGAATTACATCCTGAATCCAGGACCAAGAGTGCCACAGGAACCCCCATTCAGTATCTAAAGGGGCTATAAGAAAGAGAGGGACAGACTCTTTAGCAGGGTCTGTTGTGACAGGACAAGGGAAAAAGATTTCAAACTAAAAGAGGGAAGATTTAGACCGGATATAAGAAAAAAAGTTTTTTTTAGTGAGGCACTAGAACATGTTGCCCGGAGATGTGGTGGGTGCTCTGTCCCTGCAGACATTCAGGATCAGGCTGCATGGGGCTCTGAGCACCTGATGGAGTTGTGTGCATCCCCATTCATTGCAGGAGAGTTGGACTAGATGGTTTTTAAAAGTCCCTTCCAACTCAACAATTCTATGACTCTATGATAATCCTTGGCACTTACAGCAAGTCCTTCAGTCTCACCCTTTCTGGAGAAGCCACCAGAGGGGATGAGCATCACACAGCACTCAGTGGGGCACATGTCTGGCCAATGAGTTTGGGTCATTCTGAGACACTTGTTCTCTCCCTAAAATTCTTTCCTGCAGCAAAACAGTCTGATGTAATGAACTTTTTACATGAGCCAGGAGCTTAGAGCTTTTGCTGCTATGCATGTGCCATTGATTAGAGTGGCTGCAGATGGTTTTATTTTAGATAATCAAGCTTGCTGGGGTTTGCCAGCATCAGAACAAAAGCATAGTTTCCCCACTTACTAACCAAATTTGCAGCCAAGACACTTGAATTGATCTCAATTCTGATGGATGGTGAGAAAGTGGGAAGGGGGGAAACAGCAGCTTTCCCATATACCTCAAGCCAGGTGGGTCATACCTCTGCACACCACGTTTCACCTCCATATTAGACAAATTATATGCCCTTTTGCTCCTGAACAGACAAAAACAACCAGAAATAAATGTTTTTTTTTAACAATTCCCATGCTGCCCATCTACATAGTATCAGTATACCAAGTGGCCAAAAACAAAGCAGAAAACAACAGCAGTTACAGCAACCCAAAAACAACAAACACAAAAGCCTCCGGAGCTGGAATTCTTCCTGTGAGATGTCCCCTCTGAAGTCTCCAATTTGTTTGACTTTTGGAGGAATCTCTGACATAAGCAGGACAATGATGGTGCTTAAGTGCAGATAGAAACACCCCTCTCTTTGCTCCTTGCACATGCAAATGGATGGATGGAAGCAGTGAAAGCAAAAATATGGGACAATACCCAGCTGGGACTGGATAACCATCACCTTTTGCTCAGCCCCCATGCTGAATATCCCATCAGAGCCTCAGAAATGCATTTGCTTCCCAAGATGGTGCTGGCTTAGACAACAAGAAGGCTTGCTCTTGCAAGTCATTATGTGGCCTTTAAAACTACACATTGTACCTATAGAACAAGAGAGAGAAGGAAAAAAAAAAAAAACAACCAACACACACAAAACCCAGAAAAAATGGAAAGAAAAAGAAAAGAATGCAAGAGATAAATCAATAAAAGGCATTTTGCAGCTGGGGTGACATAGACAAAGTGCATTCAGAACCAGAGACACTTGACTTCGGGTCTGAGGGGAGAGGTGGTTTTATTCTGTGCTTTGCCTCTTAATATTTTTCAGATTAACAGTTTGCAATTCTCTGCTGGGCTGTAAGGTTTCAGAGGCACTGCCTGCTGGAACGTTTTGATCAGTGTAAGCTGGGGCATTTCCAACAGACAGGTTTATTAACTGATTTACTGACCACATGAATTTTGCGTAGTTGAAACAATTTAGCTGGTCTCTTTCTCTCCACTTTCCCCACACCTCCTGATTATTAATCATTAGGGAACTTTTTTACTTTTGCATGAAAACATTCCCCAGACAGTGCTGCATTGCCTCTAGTCACACACAACATGACAGATCCACTGCTTTGCCAACATTTTCCTTCAGCAGCAAAACGCAGTACAAAGCAAGAGGGGATTCTCCTCTACGTGGGAGACGTTTTGAAAAGATGTAATGTTTTTGAATGTACTTTCTGAACATACTGAAGATAATTGCTTATAGCCACTGCTATCTCAGAGAATTCTGGAGTTCTCCTTGGAGCTCTCCTTGAAGGCAGCTTGGGGAACTTTTCCTTGGAGAACTTCAAGGACTGGACAAGATCTGGGCACCCTGCTCTAGGAGCCCCTGCTGGAGCAGGAGTTGGATTAGATGGATCCACGGGTTCTTCCAACCTCAACCAGATTCTGTGAATTACCACTTTGGCTCAAGAGGCAGAGCCACTGAAGGTCCTACTGTGGACTCCTTTAGAGGAGCTGGAGAAGGAGATGTGAAATACAGTCAAGAGAGGATTCACCCTTCAGTTCAACAGAAATTTATGCAAGGTATTTGACCACCACTTTTCTTTCTTTCTTTTTTTTCTTGGTTTTTGAATAACGTGCAACATGAAGCATGAAAACAGCACAATGTGAAAAGATTACCCAATCAAAACTTCTCCCTATTATATGGACTTAATTTGCCAGCTCAAGAGAAAAATAGCTTCTATAAAGAACATTATCCAAGTTTAATGATAAATTTACTCATTTGAAGATCTTGCTTTATGTTCTTTGCACTGGAGCTAGTTAAAAAAAGAAGATGAAGAAGAAAGCAAGGCTCTGAAAGAAATATTTTGAAAGAAAACCTTTCAACATTTGAGCAAGAAGGCTTCAAAAAACTTACATCTGTTCTCCAGCAAGTCAAACCACGGATATTTTTTCCTCAGTATTTTGATTTTTTAATGGAGCAGTAACATTTTCAAGTTCGGAATATTTATTTTTCTATTACTTGTTCTTGTGCAAAGAACGTAAAGCACTGCTGTTGGAGGACAAAATTTTCCTGGTAGAAAACATCTACCCATGGACTTGAAGGAATTTCACCCAAGCTCACAAACATAAATATCCCCATGAGGCCCTGGTAATGATGGAAGATACTACAAATTATATAGAAACCAAGGCAAAGAAAAGAAAAAACAGTCCCTCAATGTCCCACAGTGAGATTTTGTTGGCAGAACATCATCCATGTTGTCCAGATCTCTTCTTTGTGCTTTAGCTCCAGACTCACCTCTTCCCAGAGACAGGAGGATACACAGAGGAGCTCCTACAGGGACAGCACACTCTGCACCTTTACTTTCCTTATAATTCACCAGATAACTCCAGAGTTAAGAGATAAGAGAGCTAGTGAAGTCAGTTTTCCCACAAGCTTAACACATATAGAGGGATTCTCTTGTCTCCCCAGAGCCTTTCTCCAGGGAAGGCACTAAAAGGATGTGCCTCTCTACTGCCTGTTTTAATGAAACTTGTAGGACTGAGGTATCTGTGAGACCTATGTCAAATTAGATTGAAATAGGCCAGCAGTCTTAGAAGGTAGCAACAGAATACATAGAGATCATGTAATTCTTATCTCCTGAGGAAAATAGGGTGCAAATACATACCCTGCCTTTTCTGTACACACATACACATGTTAAAAGATCAATGATGAGTTATTTTATGGCTATATTTTTATGGCTATATATCTGTATGCAGAAACAAGCGTCCTAAAATACATCAACATCCAATGTCCTGATGGTCTACCAGAAGAAAACTGTTCTCAAGGTATTTTTGGCCTCACTAGAGGCAGAAATATGAAGGCTGCATACTGAAGGTGTGTTTTTGCAGTACTGGCAGCCGAAGTTTGCAAACAGAGACAGGATCTCTAGGCCAAACAGTAAGGCAACTTTTGGTTTTCGTGGCACAGCCTATCACCTTGCACAATAATTGTGGAATTATTTTTCCCAAATCAGTTTCTACACGTTTAGCTCTTGGCACAGATCTTTCAGGAAGAAAAAAAAAAAAAAAAAAAAAAAAACCTCACTAAATCACAAGACAAAGACTTCTTTCAGAGGCTTGTTAGAAGAATAAGACCTGTATGTAAAGTGATATCCTCATTGTGAGTATGTAAGGGGATCTCCTCTCCAGTCAAACGGAGACCGCTTTCCTCTTAAAGGGGCTTTCTTAGAAGTGGTAAAAGTCTTTCGCCAATCATTGAGCCATTCAAATCCAACTCAGGAGATCAACACTCGTCAGAACCTGACAGCTATCCAGTTGCCTTCTTTGCAAATCGACCGAGAGGTTTTCAGCCGTGCTCCTGCTGAACAGACAATCCCATTAACCAAGGCTCCCATCCCCGATTTAATGGCAGAATCCTCCATCTGAGAAGCGACACAACCTCACAGAGCCATGAGGAGCAGCTTATTCCCTCTTCCCTTCACACTGCTAAGCCCAGGACAGAGCTGAGACACATCAACAGCCTGCGTTTATGTTGCCTCTGTACATGCTGTACCTGTTCTGTAGATAAAAAAGGAACTTCAATTTCCAGCGCTGTCAATGCAGTGACTTTTAATCAGTAAATTCCCTTTCTAAGACAGGCAGAAATATATATATAAAAAAAAAAAGCCCTCATCTGAAAAAAATATCAAATGCATTTTCAGCCAGAAGACATAAATATAACCAGAAAGCCATTTGGAAATGCTTTCATCTGACAACTGACATGCTTAGATCATCTGCAGCCCACCCTGCGCTTTTCTCACTAGAGAAATTAAACACTAGGAGAGCTGCTCCTGCTTTGAATGCTTCACTTAAATATTTTCTGGCACAGACTCTCTCCGAAAGGCAGCAGCAGCAGTCTCGTTACTTGGGACAGGCAAATCTTCCTCTTCTTTTCATGAGAAACAACACAGTAAGTACCGTGAGACATAGGTAGAAACAGGGTTTTGGAGAAGTTCTTTTCTCATGCAAAACTTGTTGCTGGAGAGGTCTTGGCACTCCTTTCCAGAATGGTGATCTTGGCTCCTCCCTCACTTGTGCATGTGCACAGATTCATTTGGGATCAGTGGCTGAATTTTGGGACAGTGCCTGATTCTCTTTGGTTCTTCAGTACGCTCCAGATCCCAGTTTATGCGTGCATTCAGGAAGCATTGCCTTCCAGTGAGAACCTTGCTGGGATGGACAACAGCTCAGAGACCTGCCGTGCTCTGTACAGGTCCTGCACCTCACGCTGTGAGGATCCTCATGCAGCCAGTGCTCAGTGATACCCACATCCCCCCTCTCAGCAGTGGTTAATTTATGATAGCATACAACCCTGAACAAAGCCACACTTTCCAAGGGGATGGCAGTGACCATTCAGTAATATTCACAGCAGTGGCTCTAGGGACTGTTCTGGCTTTGCGTTCAAGGTGTAAACAGACACACTTAAAGAGAACTGCAGCTCTGTGGTAAGAGAGGGTTCACCCATCCACTTCTTACCTCAAGCCCTTGTTCAGGGCATAAGAAGTTGGTGGAGTCACTGATCCTGGAGGTTTCCAAGAAAAGGGTACATGTGGCACTGAGTGACGTGGGTTGGTGGTATGGTGCTGAAGGCTGGACTAGATGATCTTAGTGGTCTTTCCAACCTTAGTGATTCTATGATTCTGAGTTGGTGAGCTGCCATTCTCAGCGACTTTCAGAAAAACTGACTGGTAAACAGGTGGCTCCAGCTGAGTGGGCCTAAATTCCCAAATTCTCATTTTCTAGGTTTTACAGAGGACAATTTAACAGCCGTGGATGGCATGATGCAGTGTTGAGTCATATTTACACATCACAGTTGATGGAGGCACGTATGGAGCTTTACTCCAAATCCATGCAAATCCACGTGATGTCCAAATGCATGCAAAGGTCTCTCTCAAGAGAGTTTTCTGAAGTGTGGATGAGCTCATAGAATCAAAGAATAATAGAATAGTTAAGGTTGGAAAAGACCTCAAAGATCACCAACCATCAACCCATTGCCATCATCCCCACCACATCCTTCAATGCCACAGTTCTTGAACACCTCCGGAGACGGTGACTCCACTACTTCCCTGAACAGCCTTTTCCTGTACATTCCTTCTCTGAGAAGAATTTTTCCTGATTTCCAACTTAATATTGCCTTCAGACTGCAGGGCTCTTTAGAGCCTTGGATTTTGCAGAGCAGAGCAAGAATGAGTACTCTGCTGGCCCTGGTTGCTGCCCCTGGGTTCTTTCCATCGCCCATCCAGAGAGCAGAACAACTTTCCTGCAGCAGAACCACCTGCTGGAGAAAACAGTCCTAACTAACAGGGCTGCAAATTAGCAGTCCTCCACGCATACATCTCCCAGGATTGAAACATTTGTTGAAAGTTGGACCCCAGCCAGAAACAAGCATTTGGTGAGTGCCTAAATTAAGTTAACATTTGCAGCCATGATAGACTTGGTCTAAAACACTAGGACACAATCAGTCGATTGAGTTATAGCATCTTAAAACTGGCAAGGTAACTAATTGCTTCTTGTTGTGAGTTAAGCACAGTAGCTTATGTCTCAGTGAAAAAGGGGCAAGCTAAACTGCATCTCTTGTAACAGAAACAGGCAAAGTATATACACAAGAATAGCTGCAATGTCTGAGTAGGAATTAGATAAGCCCACTGCCACTTCCTATGTTCCTGTGTGCTGTATTCCTATGTTTACTATGCAGATCCTCGTGATCCTTTCATTTAGAAGTGGTTACATTTCACTGGCATGTGCCTTGGTGCAGATGGAGCACCATTTTGAAGAAAATACATCCTTAATGACAGCATTACTTGGGTCACATCTCTACCATTCAATAAACCCAGATGTAGAGCAGCTAGTCCTGCTTCAGAAGCACTCTGGCCGCAGAACACAAGTACAACCCTAATAAGAAAAACACCACCATCCCCCCAAAACACCCCACAGCCAAACCCAGACCCAAAGCAGCCTCAAGAATTCAAGGAAATTATCTTGCCCTGGAAGATTTTGCACCAGATGTGAGTTGTTTGTCCATACTCTTCTCTCCAGGTTAGGGTCTCTGTCCTCTTCTGGTCAGCAGATGGGCACTGTGAACACCAGATTGCACACACTGGCTAATTTACTGAAATGCAACTGTGTGCCCAAGTCACATCCAGCTACTTCGGAGCAACATAACTGCCTTGGTACTGCAAAAGCCACACCGTTTTTTTCTATGCAATGAAAATAATGTAGACATATCAGGTACAATTTAGATTTCTAAGTATTCATGACCATCCAAAATGTCTTAGTTTAACTTTTATGGACTATGCTGCCACTGTGGAGGCACAGGTCTGTGGCTCTCATCTGCCTGGCTGAAGAGGACACCTCTATTACCCAAAGGCACTTCAAGCAGCACAAAAAATTACTTAAATCTTGTACTTAGGAAACAGATTCAAACACAGCAAAGAGGGCAATATCACTGGGGAAGCCATAAATGCAGCAGTCAGACATTCACATCAGTAGCTGAAGTAGGGGAGTAGTGTTACTGCTGTTACCTCTACACTCAATATATCATACTGTATTACATGCACCAAGATCCCTTCATTTAGTTTACCATCACAACCCTATTCTGCTTTGTTTTGTGGAGTTTTCCCCCTCTTCCCAGACTATTCTTTTAATAATACCATGTCACTATAGCCAGACAAAAGAAGAAAGGAAGCATATGGTATGGTCAAAAGCCCTAAGTCTGAAATTCACCTACCAGCTCCATCATAAGCAACTAAGTTATCTCATAATGCCAAGTTCCATGGCTTTCTTTGGGGACAGCAAACCACACCTCTGGCAAATTGAGGATAACCGCGAGCCACACCAGAAGATGGAGTTACACCAAAGATGTGTTGCTTGTTTTATGGGTACACAGGGGTTAGAAAAATTGCAGTGAAGGCTGTAGTTCACACAAGAAGGTTTCACAGCTCATGATGCCAATTCAACTGCAAAACCTCCCGGTGCTTAAATGGTGAAGTTCACACTTCCTCCCTGGAGGGGACAGAAGGTAATAGTACTCAGCTGTGCCTATGACGATGCCAAATACCATTTGCTCATCTGAGATCAGCACAGATGGTCATATTTCTCTCTGTTTATTTTTGCTGAATGGCCTTTTCAGCCTGCCTAGTCTATGACCTTCTCCTGAAAATGAGTAGACTCATTTTTGCAGGAATCCTGGGTTTCAGCTTTCTTCAGGAGGCTCTACTGGTATCAGCTGTGAGGACACAGGTGGATGATGTAGTCTTTGTGGTTTCAGCTCATCCCTTGCAGAAATGGAATAGCAGGAGCAGTGAAGACATCCAGATACACACGTGAAGAGTATCTGACTTGCTGCTTCTCAAGTATAGGTTATTTAGACTGCAATCTAACAGGAGCTATAAATTATTGCAGTGTACCTTAATACCTGTCACTTTCAATCTTCAGAGTAAAACTGCAGTTTAATACAAAAAGATCTTCTAATCACTACATTTAAATACAAAGGGGAGTAAATCACTAAACAATATTTTAACATGTCAAAGGTGATAAAAAAGGGAATGAGTAATAATGAAACAGCACCTGCCATCCTGGCCACTGATGAGAAGGGAGATCTGCGGGTGTGGTGCTCTCGAGGAGCCTTCAAAGTGAAGGGCAGGGAGTTGGTGGAGTCTAAGCATGATGAAAACTCAGTTCTGCAGGGCCAGCAATATCACAGAATCATAGGGGTTGGAAGGGACCTCCGGAGATCACTGAGTCTGCACTTCACACTGCTTGGTGACTCGATATTTAAAGCCTCATCTCTTACAATCACAGAAACAGGTACAAAGTTTAGAGGACAGCCCATCTGCTCCAAATAGCTCTGTGAGCAGAAACTGCCTATGGAGCAGTAATATGCCTGTGCAGGCCATAGCCCTTGGGCAGAGATCTGAGTTCACAGGACAGAGGTGCTTTAACCCAGGGCACGGGAGAAGCTTTAATGCAGGCAGAAGACAAGCTCTGGGCTCCTTTTAATTTCTGGTTTATCTAATAAGCTGCTGGCTTCAGTGTGTCAAGGGCAGTAATGAAAAGCATGTCTGCTGCATCTATTATGGAAGAGTTTGAGACCCTTTGTGCTGGGTCATTCATAAATCCATAACAAGAGGCACAGTGGATCAGTATTCACATATTGCACAAAGTAGGGAAAATAAGGAGTAAAAACCATTCCTTTCCTCCAAAAAAAAAAAAAAATAGAATGGTTTAAGTAGAAAAAAGAAAAGCAGTATCACTTCCATTTTGAAGAAGGCAGAAAGAGGCACAGAAGGTAGATCTCTGTGATCTCTGTGTGGCAAGAATTCCTGCATCGATTGTTGTTCTTGTCCATGGAGACAGCAAACCTAAAAGGATTGCCTAAGCAACCACAGAAGTTGTTCCCTAGAGCCTGCGTCAGTCCTACAGGACATGGCTGGATGAACTGTCCATGCACACAGCATACAAATGCAAGGCGGCAATCATTAAAAGCATAGACAAACCCAATCAACTACTCACGGTGATTATCAGAGGTCTGTGGAAGAGCCACAGCACGAAATTATTCTCCCTGAGCTCCAACAGCCTCCAAAACTACTCCAGTTCAGCGGGACTTCAGAAAGCATAGCACTGTATGGGATCTGACCCACCGCCTACCAACACAAGCATTTGTATTTTGCACCACTTTAAAGACTCCTGGTCCTCCTTGATCCCTAACTCCCTGCTTGGAGAAATGAGATGCTGGTTGGAGGCAAAACCTACCTGCTGTGTAAACGAAGACTCTCTGAGGAGCTAGCAATGGAGTAATCAACTGCAAGACACAAGAGTGATAACAATGTCATGATGCTGACCTGTATCATAGCTTTCCTTCAGGTGATGCTTGTCAAAATTCTGCCTCTCTTGCTCAGGCCTAGAGGACATACGAGAGCAAACCAATACTTGATAGGATTTGCTGAAGCCAACTGCAACCAAAACAATTTTTTTTCCTCATGTGCTTGAACTAGCAATACTACAGTGCTCCTGTTGGGACAACCAAGAGGATGGTCCCTAGCCATGCTGTCTCACTCATTGTGGCTGGTTTAAACTGACAGGCAATCTCAGATCTCCTCTTGGAGCGTGTTCGTAACATAAAGTCCCATCAGCTCCAAGACAGTCTGAACTTCAGAAACACAGTCTTTAGTGCTTTGTTCTGCAGGACAAAGATGCTCAGATAACACCCTGATGGGACCCGTAGCATGATAACAGAGTACCAGAATAGTCCTGTTTCCCTCTCTGAGTGTACACTAGTACATTGCAAGGGCATCTTGAGGCCAAGTTCATGCCAGATTATTTTGTTTGGACAGTATGGGCCCTATTACCCATCTGTTTCTAGCCTGGCAACAGTTTCAGCTCTAGTGAGTCATCAGTTGCTCAGATGTCTGCATCCAGAGGTGCCTGGAGCTCTGGTTTTTCAACTAACCCCTTAGGGTCAGATGGCAGTAAAGCAGACACTTTCTACTTAACTGAGCCATGGGAATTTCTACCCTCAAAAACCTTTGCTGCTAGAAAAGCACAGAAAGAAACCAATTATGAAAAATGAATAGCTTTTGAGAACATTTCCCTTCCTTGCAGCCTCACTTGTTCTAGGAGAACCTGCCCTTTTTCAGGAGCTCAGGAGGGAATTTGCTGCAGTGCTGCATTCAGCTCTGGTTCCCCAGCAAAAGGAGCTGCTGGATAGAACAGGTCCAGAGAAGGACACAAGAACGGTCAGAGGGCTAGAGCCTCTCCTATGGAAATAATCTAAAAGTTAGTGTTGTTCAGCCTGGAGAAGGCTTCAGAGAGAATTCACCGTGGCCTTTCAGTACCTAAAAAGGGGTAATGTATTTTATTTTCAAGACAGTAGATTTAGATTAGATATAAGGAACAAATTCTTCATTACGAGGGTGAGACCTCCCTCAAGGTGCTCAAAGCCAAGTTGGATGTCACCCTGAGCAGCCTGATCAGGTGGGAGGTATCCCTGCCCATGGCAAAGAGTCAAAAGTGAATGGGCTTTGAGGTCCATTCCAACCCAAACCATTCTTTGACTCTGTGATTCTAAACCCTTTGCAAAGATTTAATGGAATGACATCTAGTCATTTCTTCAGCTGTTTCAGATCACCACTATGATTGATTAGTGGTTTTGCAGACAGAAATCTTTTCCTGATTTGTGATTAACAGGATAGAGTTAACCAACCAGTAGCACTTTTCCTTCAGCAGTACCTCAACCTCAATTACTTCAGTCTCTGCTGAGGTACCTTCAACCTCAATTTATAGTCGAATATTACATTTTTTCATTAATATGAAAACTGGTACTGCTGATGAATATTTAAGCCAATTCCCTGCAAGGTTAAATTCCACACCAAATGCACTTAGAATCTTGGTTTGCGCTGTTCACGGCCATTATTCTATACCTAACTTTTAAAAAAATTCATTTGAAACCAATGCACTGAGAATCATGCAACATCTCTTCACCATGTGACACACACCTGTGGAGAGGTTTTCTCTAAAACACAGATTTGCTCTACTGGGAGCACTCTGAGCTCACTATGGCCAACTGTAGGATCTCCACATTGTCACATGGAGAGCAGACTGCCTGGAGCTCCTGTGTTGCTCAGTGACCACAGTGTCATTTTGGTAGGTAACACAGCTTACACTATTGCTCACTGATAATTAAAAGCATTCCACTGTTACACCATGGCAGTCAAGGTTGTGCATCGTTATTAAGCATTCTTACTTGATGCACAAGCCAAGGTGTAGAGCAGAGGAAATTGAGATGCCTTCCACAGTCCTCAATGGAAAGGTAAAAGCACTGTATGGCGAGTGATACAGGTGGCTTTCTCACAAGCAGGTGAACAGTTTCAGATAAACAAAGCAGAAATTGCCACTCTTTTTAACGGGCCACTCAAGGAAAACAAAACCATTGTTCTCTTCTGCCACTAGCCTCCTCTCAAATTCCATCTCACATGGATGGCAGAACTGGACAGAAAGCTATCACCCGTTTTCTGGTAAGCCTCACAAATGTTAACCCTATATAAACAAGTAGGGCTTGGCTTCACAGAGACTGATTATTGGAAATAGAGACAAAACTGCTCATTCTACAAGTCCTCACTTAAGAAAAAATAGATGGGTAAGAGAATTTAAACAAGATTAATGGATGTTGTCACAACCTTCTCTAATGAAAAACAAGTCTGTCAGGGCAGGTCTCTAGCCCAGATCATTCACAGTGTAGCTTAGGTTTGGGTTAGGAAAATAAATGCTCACCTATCACAGTACTGTGGTACTTGCATTCAAGTCCCTGTAAACGCCAACGATTTAGGCACAAGGAGACATTCCAAGTGGTTTTATCATCAGCAGCCAAGCTAACTGTGTTTCTCCAGGATGCTGCACAATCAACATAACTTGCTCCATGCATCTTCCCTGCCAAAGAAGGAAAAATATGGAAGGGAGAGTTCCCCTCTTACCCAGCCATTTCCAAACAAAAGCAGCAGATCCTGTATCAAAAGGCTGGAAGCAGGCTTAGCAAGCATTCCCTTGTGCTCACTCCGTTGGCTCAGCAGGCATCTACTTTCACAGCATGTTTCTATAAAAAACCATCCATACATCCCAAGTGATTTCATCAAACACAGACGGCATGAGGGCTTCTGCCACCTTGTTGAGCTCTTTGCTGATTCCCACAGCAGACAGAGAGGAGGGAAGTTAAAGGATAAGAAGTGGCTGTAGTGGCAAAAAAAAAAGAAAAAGAAAGAGGTCCATGATGACACTTCCCAGGCTGTCCATGTTGCTACTGACTATTCCAGCATAATGTGCACCTGTTCATGGGTAAACCAGAGAAAATGGGCCTGGAAGGGATGCTGGCCTTACCCCTGCCTAAAGACAGGATTGGTTACACTCCCTTTTGTAAACATCTAGATAAATTACTTTCTTTAATAACAACAACATCAACACAAATATCATGAAGTTACAACACTACCACCAGGTTGAGGAGTGACCCATTTTCCCTATTTCCCCAGAGCTATCTGTAGGTTGTCTTCAGACTCAGCTAAGTATCACTATTCCTGTCTGGAAAAGCACAACAGTGACAGGGGCTAAACATTTTTGCTGTTTATTTCAAGTGTAAAATCAGATTCTGTTATTTTCAACAGCTACCAAAAAGAAGGTCCAGACCCATGTAACTACATCTGTGCAGAGGTAAGGGTCATGAACAGCTGGGCAGCTTTCTGCTTCTAACACAGCTGAAATGCCTTCACTCAAGTGCTCCTCCCAGTAGACCTATAAATGTTTTGAGACAATTACCTGGAAGTCATCAGCCCATCTTTTTCCACCTACCATGTCCAGCAGAGTTATTTGGGCACAGAGAGGAGGAGAGATGGTACTATGAGAGCCTTGAAGAGAACATAATATACTCTTGTCTCAGAGATAGCAAGGATAATGGCAAATCTACCTCAGCTGTAAATCTACAATTATGTTTAAGAGAGTGTCTGGTTTTGCACTAGTAGATACAAGACAACACATGGTTTATAAATCTACTATTATGTCCACTCCCAGGAAATACCAGGTTAAAAATCCCCTAAATACTCCAAACCCACAGGATAATTTGTGTATGATTTGTTTGGTGGTTGCTGCCAAATTCCCCTACTGAAGGACAGAGATTTCACTAGATCCAGAACAGCCTTCCTAATATTCCCTTTACAACAGGGTGCATTCTTTAACTGTTTGTTTCTGTGCCATTGTTGAATCTGAATGGATGATACTGAGGGTTATATGTACAAGTACAAATGGGCTGGCTTAAACAGAGCAATACTAATTAAATAATAGTACATCACATTGAGTCTCGTTCCATGACATGTCTAGCTGTGTTAAGTATTCTTCTGTATAAATAATTATCGTCTTTCATTCCAAAAAACATTAATAATTGACCTTTATTGCTCAGCCTTAAAATATTTACCAGGACATGTTATATACCTTTGAGTTTGTCACACTAAGGTACAAGACTTTGGCTGCACAAACCCACAAAGCTTGAAATCCCAAAGGGTTTTACCTCCCAGGTGGGACTGATCACCTTCCCAGAAGTGTTCACAGTCATGTGGCCAGCAGTGGGATAGGTAGAAAAAATCTCACACAATCCTTTTCAGCAAAAGAGCATTTACAGACTGGCTAAAACCAAAAGATTGTAATATTCACCCTGGCATCCAGGTGCAAGTTTCATATTAGGGTACTCTGCAGTGACACTAAGTAAAAGCAGTACCTTCTGACTCCGTTGTTATCTGGAATATAAGGCAGGATACACTAAATACATGCACAACTTGGTATGGAAATGTCTGGGCTCTTTCCAAGTCAGTCTAAGCTAATCACAGCCAGACTTCATATGCAGATAAGTTCATCAGGTATTTTTTAAACAACAAAAAAATACAACGCAGCTCATTTTACATTGCCTGATTGTGTTTGTACTCTGAGAGAGAAACGATCATGTCATATACATAAACATGATTTCATAAATGCTTCTTAATCTTGGACTATTTTTCTCTGTCTGGAGAGGTAATCAGTTACTTAGATCAGTTCTGTTACAGGTCAGAAACCTGGACACCAGCATGATGCTAGGTCATATTTAGATAGCCTTTAAGAGCTGATACATATTATTGATCATCTAATCCAATCAGGATGGAACTATTTTTCGCCTATCTTCAGGCAGCTAAAAATTGATGTCAGCCTGCTGCCCAGGTTTCTCTCCTGCATACCTATGCACCTCCAGTGGATGGACAGCCAAAACCCAGCATGTAAGCTGTAGGTGTTGTCCCCATAGCCATTTTAACTGCAGAGAAATCTGGTTAGATGTTTAGGCTAGGTTAACCCTAACTTTTATAAAACTGCATGATGGCTGAAGCTTACACATGGACATGAGGCACAGACATGGGCATGACGACTGGGTGGTTTCACTAGGGCTGGCTTCCCAACTGCAGGACAGCAATGCACACAACCCCAAGGGAAAAGCTTGGAGCCAGCAGCTGCAACCAGTGGAGGTAATGAGGACACCAAGTTTGAGAATCCCAACCTAAAGCTGCCCCAGATTACTGTGTCTGCATTTTGGGTGTCCTCCACTACTGTTAAAAATTATGCAAGAAGAGATTTGCCTTTCAAGACACCAAAGCTGAGATTAACCTCCCCCACAGCTCAAACTGAAACCCGTCAAACAGTGAGCTATTCCCAAAGATGAAAAACAGCAGAGGTTTTCACTCCAAAACCTACAGGCCAAGCTGGGAAGCTCTTACCTTCAGTCACAGCCATGGTCAGCAGGATTCACCTTCAGAGGGCTGATTTTTCTTAGTGCTGGGCACCACCACCTCCCATAGGGAATGTGGCTGCTCAGCACCTCCAGAACACAGGCTCTCAAATGCTAACACACAAAGCACAACCTAAAAAAATCTGTCAGAGCACCAAGCAGTTCTCCCCTGGGTCTGCCCCGATGCCTGTTACCATTACAACTCAAGGCTTTGCTTCAGCATTTATCTGACAGAAAGAGACCATTACCCTGACAAAATAGTTTCCTACTCCATTGGCATTATCACTTTATTGAGTTTTATATTAAGTATTTTGAAATATTTACCAGTAGGGATAGATATTATTGTATTTTTTTAACTAAACAATGTGGAAGGTACAAGGGAAAAGGATATGTCTACAGGTGCAGCACAAAACAGAAGATCTGGGGTATAGCCTGCTCTGCTGTACCCCTCTCAGGTGTCTCCTGGGCACATTGGTTAACTTCTCTTGACCTGCTTCACCACTTTTATGCTGGGATGGTGTATTTTCCCTTGGGTCTTGGTGTCCAGTGGTGAACTGTTCCATCTCCCCACTACCACTGCTATCATAGAGGTTAAGACAGAGGAGCAAGTGCTAGAGAAATTTCAGCTTAGTTGATAATATTTATACAATAACGTAGTAACGGCCACTCATAAAACAGCCCTTGCCCCATAAAATTTACAATGTAAAGCAGACATACAAATGGGATGAAATAGCAGTAACATTGGAAACACATGGTTTAGGGAAACAGTTGACCAAGGCCATCAAACCACACATGGGCAGAGTTGAGAACTGGACCCAAAGAGGAATTTGCCACCTCTGTCTGGCACCCTGCAGAAAGCAGCCTCTCCAGCTGTTTTCCAGGAACAGTTATCTGTCCTTTGACTGTGATGCTTCTGGATCCAATATGAGCTTCATCTCACAGACAGCCACTATCAAGCAGAAAGGACTTGCTTTCTCCAGGATATCCAAGGGCAATATCCATGGCGATTCCAGTCAGCTGAGTGCAGACAATAGCCACACTTATCTGAAATGCTGCAACACTGGCAGCTATAATGCACACGAAGTTAATCACTGGCATATTTGTAGACTGCCAAGTATATAATAGCGCAATAATGAATTTGTATGGCTGGGCCTATAAAAACTTTGCTTTTTATACTCAGGCATTTTAATTGACACAGAAATACATTTTAAAAGAGAAAGCAGGCTTGATGAGGTCAGCTTAAATTCCTCGGTATAATTACCAAGTCCATTGAACGCAAATCTGAAATCATTTATGTTAAGTTAATAACTTATGCCTTTAGTTTATAAGCACCACATTACATTTCAGGCAGCTCAGATCTTGGCTTTGCTAAAGTGGCTTGGCCTTTAATAAATTCCTCCCCACGTTTTTCATGTTATCGTTCCTTTACAGTCATGGTTTTCAAATGGCAGTGCAGGTACAGTGTGTTTAAATCACCATAAATTAGAATATTTTTTTTTTCTTTCTTTCTGACTGTAGCACCTTTAGTGTAAGTCATCTACCTCTCTTTCAGCCACAAAAGTTATTACAGGCACAGATCGGAAATGAAAAATACACCACGTGCTGTCTGCAAACGTCCCACACCAGACCCCTCTTGGAGCAGGATCACTTTCAGAGTTTTCCAAAGGATTTCAACCCAAGTATTTTTATCTGCTCAGTTAGAATGACCTTCACATTTACCACCTCCATAGCTGGACAGAGTTGTGTTTTATATAGCCCTGCATCATGGTGGCATTCAATCCACAGGATGGTACTCAAGGTGGTTCAGACTTTCCTGCGTCAGACAGGAGGGTTATTAATCTGATGGAGCTGTTAGGCTTCATTGTGGGGGATTTGGACTAGATGGCTTTTAAGAGTCTCTTCCAACTCAAATGATTCTATGATTAAAGCTTGTAAGAGGAAAAATATATATATATATCCATCGCACTAGCCCAGGATGGCATTAATGGCTAGGTCATATTTGCTAAAAGCTTGGTTACCCATCGTATGATGGGTAAAGCCTCTCACTACCTTCTGCAGTTAAACTGGAACGACAATAATAAATAACAAAGAGTTTGTTGGAAACTCTGTATAAAAGACTTCATTTCTGCTAAGCTACACGGGGTGAGGCTGTGGGAGGTGCTGGCACCTGCATTCAGAAAACTTGCCTAACAAAAGCACCTTGTGTGCAGGTGGCTTTGAGTTTGCCACTGGATAAAGCAGGAGTTTGCGTATTCACAGAACAGGACAGTCAGGAAAAGCATCACCATGGACCATACTGGGGTGCAGTATAGTAAGAAGTGCCTTGGGCAACTTCCCTTCCCCCTGTCCCCTCCTGCCCAGCCTCCATCATCCTGTGTGAGCTCATCTCTCCCTGGATGTCAAAGAATCCCCACACACACAGCAGTAAGATAAGCAGCAAATAATGCTGGGAGGAATGTGCTGAGCCAGCTGGTCCTTTGCACCCCGTAGGATGCACAGACCAAAGAGGCGTCTGCCACACATGTCACGCAGATGAAGCCAACTTTGCATTCAACAACTGCACCAAACAAAAGATAAAAGCAGTTTCAGCATAATAGATCATTCAAAAGAGCTCCAAATCCATGCTTCCGCCCCTCCCTTTGTACCCTTCTCTCCAGGTTGCTTAGCAAAGGCTGATTTTTATTTCCAATTAAAGGATTTCAGAGCAGCTTTTATTTATTATTTATTATTATTGTGTGACCACTTTGAATCACACTGCTTCATTCTGGTTCTTTAATCTAATTAAAAAAAAAAAATATCTGCAGCACACACAATTCCTTCCTGAGAAACGCTCCTGGTTTTTTGTTTAATGTTTTGCATAGTTACACTCAGGGCTTTGGTGCATTTTTAACTGGCTTCAGATTCAATACTGCATCCCATCTCTACCAGCTAACACGAGAGATGCAGAAGAAGCACAAAATCTCCTCTCTCACCAAGTCCCTGGGATCTGCTTTTTTCAGAGAGATAGTGATATCACAAAGGAGTCTACAGAGCCCTGTCATGTTTAATGTGCACAGGCTGACACTAAGACAGCAGCTTGAAATGCAAAGAAACACAAGTACAGTAATTGCAGCATCTCGCAGCGGCACTCACAACGCCTGACTGCCAGCCAAGAGGAATTTCCCAGGAGGATGTACAGTGAAACCTCCTTCTAGTGGGGCCAGAAACAGTGATGCTTTGTTACTGAGCAGTAACGAAGAGAATGCTTTTAATTCCATGCAATGTGAATCCTCAGATCCTAGCTCAGGTTTTGTGCTGTTTACAGAAAGGATGAAATGAGCAGCACTTGTGGCGTGCAATGGAGATACTGTATCCAGAAAGGCTATTTTTTTTTTCAGAAGACACTAACACCCCAGTCATAGCAAGTGACTACTGAGGGCTTGCTTCTTCCATCTAATTGCTGCATTTGAAATTCCAGTGGTGCTCTCATGTGGTCTATAGTGGCACACACAGGGCTTGCTGTGCTCACATAGCGTATTTTTTAAGCAAAGAGTCTACGAAAATTTGTTAACTCAGTTCCACAGCTAAGAAGTAACCTGAAAAGCACTATTTCTAATAGTTTGGGGACCAAAGGCATCTGTCTGGTAAGAGCAGTGCACAAACAGAAAGGCAATTTGCTCGCTGCTCCCAGAGCATCCCTTGGGTGTCCAACAAGAGAAAGGAGCAAAGAAGAGTCCTAAGAAATGACAGAGAAAGGACAGCGAGTAACCCTTCGCACAGGGCAAACTTTCCATTTAGGTGCATTGAATCATGGAATCATTAAGGTTGGAAAATATCACTAAGATCATTTAGTCCAACGGCCAACCCATTACCACCATGCCCACCAAACCATGGAAGACTTTGTCCTCAACGCTTAAGAGATGTTCAGTGAGGAAGAGGGCTGCTGTGATAAAGACGTGTGGGGTGAAGTCCCATGGATGAGATTTTTGGGCGCAAGGCTCAGAGTCTATGGCCACCTACATCCCATTTTAGAAGAGAGATTAAGGTAGTGGATTTGGGCTTCAATGGCACAGGCATCAATGGCATAAAAAAAATAAAAATATTTTCAGAAACGTTTCAGGTATCAAACTGCACCTAGGAGTGCTAAATACCTCAAAAAAATTTCACCCCATGTAGTATAAGCCAGAGCGCCAAGAATGAGGATAAATCATGGAATAAACCAGGATACAGGGATCAGATACAGGAAAAAGCAGCCACATCACAGGTTGCCACATCAGGTTGCCCAGAGAGAATCTGTGGATGCCCCATCCCTGGAATTGCTCAAGGTCAGGTTGGATGGGGCCCTGAGCAGCCTGACCTGGTGGGTGGCAACCAGCCCATGGCAGGGGGTTAGAACTAGATGATCTTTAAGGTCCCTTCCAACTTAAGCCATTCTATGGTTCTGTGATCCTATGAGGTGTGAGCTCATGCCTATGCTTTCATCCCACAGCAAATACAGAGCACTTGGGACTGGCTCAGTTCTGGGCAAAAGAGAGCCTGACACCACCTCTATCTCAGGAGAGATTGGCCACAATTGTCAGGAGAGAATGGAAACCCTCTGAAACTGAGAAGTGAAAAGACAGTATTTGCCACAGCTGGAGACATTCTTTAAGGAAAAAAAAGAAAAAGAAATCAACTTTTCCTATTTCTACATTTTTCTTCTGTAATCCTTCTGTGATCAGAAGGGAGTGGGATGAATTCATTGCAGCAGATTACACTGCCGTTATTTTAGGACCCATCAGAAATACCGCAATTTTCCAGAAGAATTTTGTTATCTCAAAATTGGAGCCTAATTTGGCATACTCAAAGATTTCTGTAGATCAGAGAAGATTCAAGTAAACATTTGAATCTTGTCAAGTACAGTTAAAATACAAAGAACGGTCTTCCTCAGCCTTTTGAAACTCTATTTCATATTCTGGAGAGTCCTACCAAGCCCAGGTTTCATTTCTTTAGAAATTCAATTCCAGAGATGCACTTACAGACAGCAAGAATTGTGACAAGATATAATTCATACCAAGAATTTTGACTTTCAATTCCTTTTAAAGTTCAAATTTAAGTTTTATTACAGTTCACTGTATGAAATCTTCCAAGATCCCCAAAATGCACATGTTAACAGTTATTCTTAAATGCCAGAAGGCATCATTACAATCATCCTTTCATTTGACCTCTTCTATAACACATGCCAGATGAACACCTTTGACTCCAACACCTCAAAGCAACATCCACTTACAAAGCCATTCACTTGTTCTCAAACATATGGAGTTATTTCTCCACCAGCTGCCTAAAAACATGCAAAGACAGCAGGTATGGAAGAAGCAAGGTGTTGGAGATGCCAGCCTCTGGGCAAACTATCCAGGATCAGGCCAACAGTTTAAAGCTATCATCACAGTGTCCATGAAATTGCAGTGGTTTAAGTTCTTAAAGACAGTATCCCAGGCTTGGCCTTTTACTGTTCATTTTACAATTCTGTTTATAACTTATATGACACAGTCAAATAGAAAACCTCATGAGATGGTAGCTAACGATGACCTCAACATTGGTGTTCAAGGTGAAGCTGTCACAAAAAAGAACATGTGGATATGTTTTTTCCCCTCTATTCAGTTCTCTTCTGCAGATAGGCTTCAGGTTTTGGGGGTTGTTTATTTTTTTAAACCAACATTAACTTGTGAAGGACAAGAGGAAATGGTCCTTATTGAATTTTGTCGTGCATCTCTAAAAACTGCTGCCCCAAGTGTCCACCCTGCCGCTGCCCAGGTGAAGATGCCCCCTCCACAGCTGCCTTCTGGTTCACACACCAGCATTTTAGCCCAAATCCACTTTCACTGGGCAGGAGAGACACTCAAGCATGGTGACATCTGAAATTGCAGCTACAAGGTTTGTCAGAGACCCAGTGTCAGTGATTCACATTTCGCAGTGCCCCTTTCATGTAGCTGAATGGCATTGTCTCCATTTCACAGGTTTAGGTTGGATATCAGGAAAAAGTTCTTTACAGAAAGGGTGGTTAAGCACTGGAATAGGCTCCTCAGGGACTCAGTTGAATCACCATCCCTGGATGTATTTAAAAACCATTTGGATGTGGTGCTCAGGCACATGATTTAGCAGAGGGTTGTTAGAGTTAGGGTCGTATGGTTGGGTTGTGATTGGACTTGATGATCTTTAAGGTCTTTTCCAACATGAGAAATTCTATGGTTCTATGACCACACTGAAACTCCTACAGTCACCATTCCCTTGCTCCATTCATGATTGCATGATAGCACAAGTAGAAAACCCAATCTCCACTAAAGCTGCTGCTGTGGATAAGAGCCCTAAGGTTGCTGGCTCCCCTTGAAATTCAGGAGAGAATAAATTCTGAGCTACATTGAGTGGAGAATATAGTCCAGCAGAGCTATTCATTCAGTTTAGAGACAAGTCAAAATTTAAATAAAAATTATTAAAAAAACACCACAGGACACCTCAGATGCATTCTCAGATGTGCCTCCAAACATGTTATACTTGAATCCTTCTAGTATCAAAAGAACAGTTACCACTCTGTAAAACTCCTTAGTGACCTAAGGCTTGATCCATAGTACAATGAAGGCATTCATACATATTCACTGATCTGTGATAAGCCATACAGCCAGAGATATATCAAATTCCTATCTTATAGGAATTATTCTTTGCTGGCTTTTCATAAAAAAATAGAGCTATACAGATGTTCTACAAGGAATGCAGGAAAATCCTGCTCTGCGTTCTTAACGCTTGGAATAATATCCATCTTATTTTCATAAAACAGAACCATAGAATCACACAATCATTAATGTTGGAAAAGACCATTAAAATCCTCAAGTCCAAGTGTCAGCCCACCCCCACCACATCCACTGACCACATCCCTTAGTGCCACATTTCCACAGTTCTGGAACATTTCCAGGAATGGTGACCATCACTTCCCCAGGCAGCCCGTGCCATTGCATCACCACTCTTTAAGACATTTTTCCTAACCAGAAGTGAACCCAAAGTCTACACAGGCTCATCATCATTCAGACACTGCTCAGTAAGGTGGACTTGTGGCTACTGCTTTCCCATAGCATTCGTTTCCTATATGCCATTTCCAGGAGTGGCAGCCTGTGAACCACGCCAGTTAGGAGCAGGGTAACAACAAAGAGGGTAAAGCATGGTGACATTTTCTCAGCTGCTTGGTGTAAGCAAACAAACAAAATACAAAGGGAAGAAAACAGTCTTGGCACAGATGGGCTATTTTGCATGTTGCTTTCCACACACAGAGCAATTTAATCTTGAGTCAGCACAAGTTAGCAAAGGAATGACAGGTTGTTACAATTACAAGCTGCTTTGGAAGTATTACTATCAGTGCTGCTGCTATTTATGTTTAGTATTGTTATTGATGCTATTAACACTGCTTGTACAAGCGTTTAATGTTACTGTACTGATGCAAATAACATCTGGATTAACAGTTGAGAGAACAACATGATGCGAAACAGATTGATGGCTGAAGGAGCATTTATTGGGTCACACTTCTGGGTTACATTCCTGCAGATGTTGTGCATTCATACTACAGAAGTCAACAGGAGGCTTTTCTAAATAAGCACCCCAGGATCTGGCTTGTGAAAGAGGACTTGATGCTGTGACTTATTCCTTCCTGCCTCAGCAAGGACGTGTATGTTACAGGATCACAGTGGCAGAACTGACCACAGAAACTCTACCTTTCAGTCCTTCTAAATTAGCCACAAGAAAACATTATCTGAGAATTCAAACCAGACCTCACTTGGCATCTTGTTTGTATTATTTGTGGTCTCTGGCTTAACACCACAAGCCACCCTTTGCCCCAAACTGCTTTAATCACAGCCATACATAAGGGCTCGGCTAAGACATGAGCCTCAGAGTACTGAAAGCTTCTTGTACATAGAGGAAAAGCTGATACATGCTCCAGGGTCAGCACGAAGTCTAAAGAGAGGACCAAAAAAAAAAAAAAGACTGCAATCTAGATTCTCTATATAACAAAACCCTGTGGGACTCAGACAAATGATTGTTTAAACAGAGTTTTCACTGCAATAAACTTTTTGCATGTCACTGCCTCAGATGTGTGAAAGAACATCCCACCTGGATTAGAAACATAGAATCACTAAATTGTTTGAGTTGGAAGGGACCCTTAAACATCATCTGGTCCAACCCCCCTGCAACCAACAGGGACACCCAGAGCTCCCTCAGGTGCTCAGAGCCCCATCCAGCCTGACCTTGAGTGTCTCCAAGGATGGGGCATCCATCACCTCTCCAAGCCTTCTTCTCCTGGCCCAGGAGGATGCAGGTCTCCGCAAAGTCCTGCATTGTATATACAGATCATAAAACCATGGCAGTACCTGTACTCAGGCAACTGATTTCAAGGACTCAATGCTCCACATTTTAGGATCACTGCGTTCCCAATCAAGGTGCCTGGGGCATGTCAACACATTCATTTTAGTCTGGAGCAGCAAAGCCCCTCAACACATCTTGCTCACACTACTTCGGTACAGCACTTGAAGGGGATTCCTTCCCAAGTGAAGAGCTATGGAAGAAACTCCTTGGGAGCACATCTGGTAAAGTCTGACTACAAATAAATCTTTAGAAGTGATTCCGGGGTAAAAATCCACAGACATAGTGGAGTTTACTAAGCTTGTGTGCAAGAAATCATCTTTCACAGCTCTGCTCCTCTGCCACTGAGCTGCTCAGTACATACAGAGTGTTTATGGTGCTTGTAAAGATAACTGGAGTCATTGATAGCAGAAAGTAAAGAAAACAGCACTGAACTGTACTGTTGCCAGGTGAGTACAACTCTGGTTTAGAGCCAAATTTTGTTTCTGCCCTGCGCTACAACCTGCTGACAGGACATAAACATTTTCCTAATGCACACCCCTGGCCCAGGTTACACTCACAAACAGGCATGCTACTACCTGTCTTCATTTAGAG
Source organism: Phasianus colchicus (assembly GCF_987193195.1). NCBI lineage: Eukaryota > Metazoa > Chordata > Aves > Galliformes > Phasianidae > Phasianus > Phasianus colchicus. The sequence continues at coordinate 47,507,727 of NC_143441.1, read as the reverse complement.
ACTGACCAAGCTTAGATGTCCCATGAAGATCATGCACAAGGCTGCCTTGCCCCACCCCAAGTCACCCAAGCACCCTTCACCCAAGCATAGCACACAGGAGCTCATCCTACTCATTAAGAATTAAAAGTAAAGCCCTCATTCCTGTCTAGGAACTGAGACGTCAGAGAAAACCTTTTCCACATGCTGTGCTTTACATTAATATCCCTTGTATTAACATGTAGATGAAGTTCATCCCAACTGGGCATGACAACAGTCCACTGTTTTGGTTCCCATGGGTTCTCATTGTGTCTGTGAGGGACAAGTAGGGATAGAAATGGCCTCACTTAGCCAATATTTAAATTAGATTTTTAAAAGAAAAGTGTAAAAACAAATGAGACTACCACAATGCAATACAAAAAAACAACACATAGAACACATCTGCTGAACCCAACTCACTCTTCAAGCAGGTTTGCTCTGATTGCAACAGATAAAAAAGGGCTCTTGAAAAATGGCATTATAATAAATTGGAGTTTGTAATAATGCATTTAAATTTCTTTGTTCCTTTGTTTTATAAATGGGAACTGCAGTCCCAGGTAAATGCTCTGTAGTCATAGAAAGCCTACGGGAGCTTGTAAAGAACTCAGCTGTTTGAAGTTTAGGTGCATAACCTGAAACCCTAGATCACCTTAAGTGCCCCCTCCTTTATTTACGGAGCATTTATCCTGGTTATGTTTCTAGGGAATGGAAAACTCCTCTAGAGAAAGTTTTTCAAGTAATCAACGTTAAAAGTTAAGCATCGTAACTTCATGCAGAACTGTCCCCATGATCCAAAAAACATGCTAAACCTTTTGTTCCCTATTGAACGTTGATTATATTCACCCCAGTGGCAAAAGCTAAAAAACAATTTCCACCTAAGGTTGCCCAGCCTTTATGATATTTTATGTCTATCACTGAAATACATGGATTGGCCCATTTAATTTTACGTTATGGGTTTTCAATAGCTATCATCACCAGATCAGGTGACCACCTCATCAGAATTAGCCATTAGAGAGAGAAAGTTGCTTCCTACAACATGAAACCCACAGGCAACAAAAAAGCCACCTTACACATTTGGGAAAAAAAAAGAAAAAGCAAGGCCATTTTTAACTTCTCAGGTTTTTAAACCTGTAGCATCATTAGGCAGATTTTACTGATATCACAGAATAGTGTATTCTCGGCCTGGAAAGCAATGAGAGATGAACTCCATGGTTTTAAATAGTCACAAAGCAGGTTTTAAAGCAGCCTAGTGAAACACCTAGCCCAGCTTATTGTCACCCTCAGCAGCTTTGCAGAAAAGCCAACAGTATGAAGTGGTTCACGCATACAAAAACTAATTCAGCATGTCCATTACTGGTGTCCCAGCATGTAAACCACCCTGCATGGACACCTCATCCAGAAGCAGCATAACTAAGTTTCTTACCTTAAAATACAAATGAGATAGCTTAAGTTAAGTGACTCTCTGTTCTGTTTCACCCCCCCACAGTGGTTTTTCTGCTTTCAAGTAATTTCCTTTTGTTCTTAGAGCTGCTTATTCTGGTGAAGGACACTGAGCCTTGTGAGAAGTGAGAGCATGCCAACAGATGACCTTGTGGAATATCTGGCACTGGCATCCACTTGAGGAATGGGCTGATACCAGAGCACACCTGGCATCTCTACAGGAGTATCTTAACATGAAGCAGTTGCTACCCAAGGGATGAAGTCCATATATGAGAAATGCAGTACATGTGCTCACAGGTCAGAAGCACTCTAATGCACAGAGAAAGAACAAACATTTCTCTTGATAGTGTGGTCAAGGAAGCCTTGGTGGGAACTTTGGAAGGGCTGATTTACAACGATGATCTTAGTCACTGAATTTAATAGGGAAGGACTAAGAGAAGAAAAACGTATAGGAGTTTACCTTGGATAATGGTCCTCCTGCAAAACAAAGACTCCAAAAAAAAAAAATCTGATAATTCTTTTACTTCAGTCCAGTTCTCTGCAGCAGCTTTATTTTATGGTGCACAAAGAAACAGCTCCTAATTTCAGCAATGCCATTATGTGCCACACTCATATTGACATAATTCATGAGACTACACTGGTTTACTCAGTCCTATGGAAAAACAGTAAAAATCCTCCAATATGTTAGCATCTGTCCCATTTATGGAATGCATTCAGTGAGTAGATTTTACTCTTTAATGCAACTCAGCTCACATTATTCCCTGAGCAAACAAGTTCATCTTGAAAATCCTACACCCATGTCAGCAAATATTCTGAAATCTGAGTGAAGTGGGCCACAGCTTACATATGAGTAGTTCATATTCCAGGTGATGCACATATGGAAACTCAAACAACTGCATTAATAGATATCATTTCCACTTCTTAATCTTTTTTTTTTTTTTTCCTTTTTTTTCTTAAACACCCATGGGCAAGGACAAAGAAGGAAGTGGAAAGGCTATTTTATATCCTTTATTCCACTGATGTCTAGAAACAAAGATCTTCTGACATAGCATATTTCAATGTCCTTTGTTTAACCTTCCCCCTTGAAAGATCAGAACACAGAGTCTTTGTTTTCTGGTGCTTTGTAGGCTAACCTACAGGTTATGCTTTGATAAATATCCAATGAACTAAGGAAACATCAATGCTTTTCCTTAAGATGCATAGTTGCTATTTTGTCTGACATCTAATATTCTTGTTAGACATTATCTTAAACATTTAGGAGGCCTTTCTGCCTCTGAAGCTCTGTTTGCTGTTAGAACAGCTTGCTGAAGTAACCAGTGTCGGTATTTTATCTGTTTTGCCCACTTAAGACCTCATCAGGTCCTTTGGAATTCACACTTCTGACTCCAGTCTCAGGAGCAGAGGCAGTGAGTTTCATCTTTACAAAACAATCACGTCCCTGGGGCTTGACACACACTTTAAAGCAAAAACAGAAACCCAATAGGAGTGATGTTGCAGTGCTCTAGAAGCAAGAGGCTGATAGTAAATGACTATCTTGGCATAACACAAATAAGCTCATGGCAAAGTTCCTGTCACAGCCACGTCCATGTGTATTATTCCTGATACACCACAGAATATATACATTCATCCAGCCTTATTTCAGAAATTCCACCTTGTTGAGTTCATTGGTGGTTATGGACCCCATACTCCCAGGTCAGGATAGATCCCACCAGGGCTCCCTCCCAGGGAGGGCATGCTGTAATGTAGACTGGAAAAGCAGAACCATTACCATCATCACTGATGACATATGAAAGACTGGAATAGAAAGTGGCAGAAAAAACTTCCGCAATTACACAGGAGCAGAGGTAGTTTTTGCTGTTAGGGCTGCTTGCTCTGTGCCCTGCTCCAGATCTTCACTGCTTTGAGATGTTAGGCCTAATTCTCTCCCAGATTACAAAGTGCCCTAAGTGCTTTTCCTCTCAAGAGCTGTCCCTTGAGTAACCTCTCCTTTCTGAGGTTAGCTTCACTACCTCACAAGGTCAGTTGAATTTGGATTCTTTCAATGCAGCTTCACATGAAACTCAGGAAAGCCCTCATCAACCCCTTTGGCAAACAGCCACATCTCCCTCTTTTCTCTGTAAGTACAAACTTGCCTTGAACTGACCTGTCTCTTGTGAGAGAGAGGACAGAACCTTGTACTAGCAGGAATAGAGAAGCAAGTGACCTGTAAACCTTCAAGATGGCATACGGTCCGTTCCTAGAAGGAATTAACATTCCTTGTCACATATTGGTTATTGGATTGGTTATTACATATTGGTATTGGATAAGCCCTTAAGAATCTGTTTGCTTGGTTTTGCCATCCTGCCATTGGGTTACCATTAAAGTTTGTCAGCTTAATCAGCTCAGGCTGCTTGTATCACTGCCACTGAGATGCCCCAAACTGCCCATGTCTGACTTTGGTCATTATTTGATCAGAGTAAGGACTACCAAAGGGCTGGAGAACACAGCAGGTCCAAGGGGCTGGTTTCATAGTCTGTTTTGTTACCAAAAAGTAATGCACTCATCCCTCCTCCCTGCCCAGCCATCAGCTTCCTCTCCTTTATCAACAACAACTACAGGGCTCACCTGAATGTTTTCATCCAGATCAGAAAGAGAGGCTGCCCCTCCACATGGTGGCACATTTACCAACAGCAGCACAAGGGATGAAAATAGAAAATACAGCCCAGGATGGTTAAAGACAGAAGATGGCTCTTTCACGCATTCAGTTTCAACTGCTCGGCAAACAGTACCTTTAAAGATGCTGCACTCTGACAGGGCTTTTCTTTCACACAAGATGTAAAAACAGAAGCCCTGACCTCTTGTGGTCATTAAAGCCCACAGAAACAGCAAATTGCAATTTCCCTAATTCTTTAATCTTCTGCCCAAACATTTTCTGCTATAAATGGCAACACTAATGGTGGGATATGCTGGATGCCCATCAGTCATATCCTGTTGGGATCACAAAACCCTCAATTATTAGCATTTTGCCAAGCAATCTGAAAACCTTACTCAAAAGACAGGATGGAAAAGTAAAGTATTGCTCAGTATAATGTATGATCCACACGAACTTCTCTCCACAGATGTTAGTGAGCATACTTCTGCTAGGGCCACATCATCATTTTCAATTTCAGGATTGTTTTATGGACACCTAACAAACCATGTAAGTAATTCATAGCACGTTTGGGACAAGTTAAAGAAGAAATTACATTTAAAAGATTCATACCTGCTTTGAGATGCCTGGGGCTGGAACTGAATAAAGTACACTCTCTTGGTTTATTGTAAAGGGTGAATGATGAATTTTTGCTTTAATGCTAAGGGACTCGCTGGGACAAAGCACAAAACTGCAACGCTGGAGCGTTAGGCTAATACACAATGAGGAGCCACTGTAATTTTAGGGATTAGGGATTAAAAAGATGCCTGAACTGGATCGCTGTTGTAGAGTGCGATGCCAGAAGGTAAAGAGAAGGTGTAAGCATCTGCACTACTGCAAGTAAGTGAACCCAAGGATTTTGTGATGGCTAAATGCCTTCACGCTACACACAAGAAATGCACAGCTAAAATAGCACGGAGTATCATCTGGAGCATCTTGCTGAGCTTCCTGCAGCCAGAGAAGTCTCCCTAGGGCAAGCTCCCATCACAGGCTATTGCTGAGATAGTTATTATTTGTGACAAAGTGGAAAACTGTACTCTGTCCCTTCAGGGAGGTGGAATGTGCCATAATGGGCAAAGCAAACATGCTGCATACACAGGAGCACTTTGCGTCAGTGCCGTGCACACACACTGCCTCTTCTCGTCACCCCATGGCACTGGAGGGGCTGAAACCCCAAAAGAGCAACTCCAAACAGAACCAAACAGGTGTCACCTCTGCAAATGTGTCTCCTGCAATGAGACTTGTCTCATGGGCATTGAGTCTGCAGGTCGTTTAAGACTCAGACTCTTAAGAAAATTGAGCTGGCCAAACTGGGAATCTACCACAGGATTTGTTAGCATTTCCCCTCCTGGTTTCAGCTGCACTTTGTTTTTTAAGCGGGTGTTTGTACATCACCAACCACAAAGAGCCCTGAGCCAGGATGAGCCTCCCTCACACTCCAGGAGCAGAATAATACTAAAAACACAAAACACAGTGACACATACTTAAACTCTGCAAAAGCAGGAAACATCCCCAATAGCACATTTCATCACAAAGCTATTAGATAACATACACATGTTTTGGAATATCTAATTTTTGTGTTCCTTGCTAAGTGTATTTCCTTCTGAGGATTTTTTCCTCATAAGAACACAGAGCACATTTATAACCAAATCTCATTTCAGCTGTTTTTCTCTGAGAACAGGCTGAATGTGCTATTACTCAGCATTCTGTCACAAGCCACACATGGTGAGGGACCAGGACATGGGCAGAGGTGAGGGAAACAGGAGCCCACAGCCACCCACTTGCAGTTCCACATGGTAAAAGTCTCCTCCATCCCCTGAGCTGCTCATTTTTCAGCACGTTTGCACCATCCAGACTCTCCATGCTACTTGCAGGCCATGCTGGGTCCAGGTGATGTCATTTAATGTTTGCCCCTTGCAAATATGCCAGAGTAATTAGCAGATAAAGCAAGGTCATTCCTTGAAGGTGGGCCCTGTCACTGGATCAAACAGGTCCCTTCCTAGGGAAGCTATAACAGATCTTCTCAAAGCTCTGAACATAAGTAGTACGCTCCTGTGGAGTTGGTTTTTCTTGATCTCTAATAGTATTTGACCAATGCAACCCCCCCCTCCCCCCCCGATCATTTCCGAAAGAAGTAAACCACAGTGAATCACTGCAGATAAATATTAAAAGTGAAGTGACCCCTCAGAGCTCTTTCAACAAGCTTTATGTATTTGCTAAGCTGCCCATGAGGTACCACAACAATCCAAAGGAACCTTCATTAACACAAGTTACATCTCTGCTTTAGTTACTCCGACAACGTAGGTCATGCGATGAGCTTTCACTTGCAAGTTTATCATAGCATGGCAAAAGACTGGGCCATGGGCACCCAAGGAATACATTTCATACGCCACCAGCTGCTCCTGCAGAAGAGACCTCATGGTGGCCTACAGGTCGTCACATGGGAGCAGAAGGTCAGGTCCCATCTGGAGTACTGCTCCCAGCTCAAGGTGTGAAGCTGCTGGAGCAGGTCCAGGGGAGGCAACAAAGATTCTCAGAGTGCTGGAGCATCTCTCTCACATGGAAGGGCTAGGGGAGCTGACCTTAATCAGTCTGGAAAAGGCTCTGGGAAGACATAATTGCAGCTTTCCAGTGCATGAGGGAACCAATTTTTTACAAAATCTGATAATGACAGGACAAAGGGCAATAGCTTAAAACTAAAAAGGTAAACATCCCATCTGTGAGACAGAACAGAAGCGCCATCCCCACATGCCTCGCCTGCTCAGCTGATGGCTGTGACATTCTGACAGTGACAGAAGGGCAGAGCAGAAGCATCTCAGCTACTGCTCTGCAATGCAGGGCTCTTGCTGGGCACACTCTTTCTGAAACATATGATGCTCTAATGACACCACCCCGGGTTGACAAGCAGCTTAAGAGCTGGCTCTACCCTCTGGACATTTGGCACATTATGCCATGCTACAAGCAGCATTCGTTGGCTTGGGAAAAAGCCATTATCGCTCTGGACAGCCACCAGTTCCAACTGTTAATCCAGCTTCTTCACCTGCCCTATTGCTATTAATATCAGAAGAGAAAGGAAAAAATCCAGGGGGAGGAATTGACTTAGCCATTGAAGCATGTTATTAGATTACTGATTCAAACCTCAGATGATGAACCACAATAGGATAGTGTAAAATAACATTGAATTAAACCAGAGAAAGCTCAGCACTGCCTAATCATTATAGAATTACGATACCCAACCCTCAATCAGCCCATGCTTTCTTTTCTAAGACTTAAGGAACAAAATCTATCATAACGCATAGGAGAAGTCCAACATCCCACATCCAAGTTTGGACATCACAACTGAGGAGCTGAGTAAGTCAGGACTGGGTCTGGTGTGCCACATGCTACCTGAAGGACTTGGCTACAACAGAGTCTGTTCCAAGGGAAGCTCTCCTCACGTGTGGCTATGGAAGAGCTTGTCCCTTACAAAGCTCTCCTCACAGCTCCTACACCTGAAACAGTATTTCTTTTTCATTTATGAAGGCTTGTCTTACTTCCATTGTCCTTATTCTCACAGGCTTAGTTTAGCATTCAATTAGATGGGGTAAAAAAGCTTTCTAGAAGGGTTTGAAATCTAGACCAGAGTCAGAGGAGCTGTTAGAAGCTTTCTCCATTGACACATAGGAGAATCACAAGCTTCAGTTATCTTATATATCAACACATAGCGTTCCTCAAGGAGGGCAGATAAGTCCTCTATTTGCAAAGGCAACCAACACTCTGACACCACATTGCTTTATCTGCAGAGAGAATTGGCTCCTGCAGGATTTCAGGGCCACTAAAAAGACAGTGGAAAAATCACCAAACTCAACAAGACAAAGGAAGAAAAGCAGAAGGAAGGTAGACTTACACTGTCATCCTGATGAGCCAGAGCTGCAGGGCCTTAGGACAGCTTTGTATCTTAACAACATAGTTTTCCCTCCTTCTCCTCAGCAAACCTCCAAGGTATGCTGACAAGTCACCAAGAGACATTGCACACTGAAGTGATGAAGAACAAAAGTTACATGATGACCATAAACAGTTTTTAAACTAAGAATTCAATAGCAAAGACCTCCAGCTTTTATTCTTACCTACCTGTGCACTGAGAAAACTGCCCTGAGCATCCATTCACAGCAGCCATAAAGCAAATCTTCTTACGTCACCAAAGCCACCTGTGCTTGTGCAGCCATCCACAGAATTGAGAACACCTGCTATCAAACCCTACCCAGGACCAAAGCACAGGAGGAATGAGTGCTGCAATCACCAGCACGCAGGCAAACCACAAGCTATTAGGAGTCTAAAATAAAATTCTACCACATACTGTGTAAAAATAAATAAAACAAAGCCCTTTTCTAATTAAATAGATGATGAAGAGGAAAGCTAACAAGCAGTGCAGCTGGGAACCCTTTGAAATAATTAGATCTACCTACTTGGCTCTAAAGTTTTGGGTTTTTTTTTTTTTTTACTATCAGGAACATCAAGAAGGGTGTCAGCAAGAGACCTTCTCATTTCTTAGGGGAACAGCACTGAAGGATTTAAAATCTATTGAGAGAAGCCTGGGATTCTTTAAGTTCACTGGAGCCAAAGTAATTCACCCTGAATGCAGGCCCTGAAGGTGACTGTGGAGCTTAGAATAAGGATGTCAACATGGTGCTTTCATCGTTTGCTAGTGGAGCTGCTGCTGCACATGGAGCTTCCCTTGACCATTTAATTAATAAAGGGACCCACGCAGCTGGAATTAACGTGAATTTTCAAAGCATCAAAAAGTCCAGCAAAGGATCAAGCTGATATTTTCATTTATATATATTAGCTTATTCTTGGGTATTGTTGTTCTCCTCATTCACATGATACGGCAGCCTCTTACTCACACATACACCCTTACATATTTCCTTTCATTTTACCTCCACAGTGCTTCTGTGGGATGGGGACTATCACCAATTAACACTGACAATGGGAGCTGGAAGGGAATTTTAGCGAGCACAGCAGGGTTTTTTTTCTCCCCAAAATCTTTGAGGAAAGGGATTACTTCCCTGCCCCCTACAAAAAAAAAGTGCTGAGCTCTGTGCCAATGTGTTTCTCTGATCTTTTCTTCTTGGTTTTTCTCTGTCTCTTCCATTTTTTAATTTTTTTTAAATTTTTTTTTAAAAAATTTCATTTAAAACCAAGCAGTACCAAGGAGGAACATTCAAAAACGCATTCATTGTAGTGCATTGGGCAGAGCTAGTTTCAACAGTGTCAGGTCAATACATTTGCTCCACTCCTCAGCATTCCATGGAGTCCTGTAAATTATCCCATGAGAATCCAGCTTTCATTACTACTTGCAGTCCATGTAAACACTGCCTTTCCTCTTCTTCCTATGCCAAGGGACAAAGGTCTCAATTAATATAATAACAAGATAATATTTGATAATACCTTGTTCTATTTATACACTCAAAGTTGCTGTTTCACTCCTGTAATTCTCAAGCAAGATGAGACTTCTGGTTAGAACTGTCTGCAAACAGGAGTGATAAGGATTTTGAATTGACACAGATGGTCTAATCAAACATTAGACCTTGGGCTCAGTGCACACATCAGTGGATGACATTTTCTACCTTCTGTGTTCAAGAGAACAAAATAGATAATCAAATTGTCTCTTCTAGCCTTGAATCCTACTGATCCTTGTTACTAAAGGTTCATCTACTATCCTGGTTTTCATGTTTAAGCTCTGTAGATAAACATCATTGAAGCCACAGCGGATCACTATTCCAGATGCTGAGGAAGTATGTGCTTTAATGATCCATGCATCTTTTACTTAGGTGGCAAAATAAATAGAAAATTCTTCATGTGAAGTCCCTTAAACTAGGGAATGCAAAGTCTTTAAAATTCATCTCTTCTCTTATTCTCAATTAAGCACTCACTGAAGCCATAGCAAAGATTCCTTGTGATGGCCTCAGTGGGTATTTAATACAGCTTGAAAGAGCAAGAAGCTGGTTCCCAACCAATGCCTTATCAAGCAGCTGCCCTTTGGATGAGAAGTAAAACAGACTGTAAGCAATTATGAGTGCAGCCAAACAGATATTTTCTCAAGATCAGGAGAGCTATCTTTAGTGTGCTCACCGATCTGTTTGTGTTTAGTTTCTCTTGGCTTCTCAGGTTCAGTTTCATTTCTCCTCCTCTAAAGCCATGAGCCAAATCCCTACTTTGAGGATATGCCATCTAAGTGCCACGATCTTTGTGTTCACCAGCGTTGCTGTGTTCCACCATAGAGGAATAAAATCAATAAGCTCATCTGGGGTGTTATCCTAAACATTAGAATAGTGGGAGTGTTAAAAGAAGGAAATGTTTCCTGGGCAAGTTGTTGACACAAAGAGCTCTAACATGAGTTCTGGGAGACTTAGGAAAAAATCTGATATCTGAGGCAAGTGTGATAGCTTCTATCTCTGAGTGGCAGAGGGAGGAATTAACCATCAATGAAATGTCAGGAATCAAGAAGATCACAGATCAGCTCTGATTTGTTGTGAGCTCTCAGCTGTATCTAAAAATGTGTATCAATATTGATCCCAAGTCCTGCTTCCACCAGACCTGTCCCAATACAAATGAGGTGCCCAAGGCTCCTGAGACCTAGAGGACAGGAGATGAGCAATTCGATACAGGATCCAGAGCAAACAGCCTGTGGAACATCCTGAAAACAGCGGGCATCTGACCTCTTATCTTTCAGTAGCTTATTCTGTACTGCATAAAGGTGCCTGTCTTGAAACCATACCCACAAATTCCTCTACAAAAACCAAGGAGGAGTCGCTCCTTTTTCCAAATACTTCATTGACAGAAAGGAGAAGGGGATTCCAAGTTACTAGAATAGTAGTGTTGTGAGAGATCTGCTGCTGCCTATGGAGATATGACCACATTTTCTTGTCTCCCTAGAGACTGTCCTAAGAACCAAACCACGGGCTCTTTGGGAAGTCTCCATCTCATCTGCTCATCCTCTTCTACCTTACAGAAAGGAGTGAGATTGACTTGCTGGTTACCACACTTTCCTGTGGAGGAAGAGGAGGGAATCTCTGTTTCTAGGGCTGTCTCCACTTGGTATTAAAAATGACCAGAAGAAATTGCATGATTAATTCCTGGAATGATGTCTGCACATCCACAGGAAGCATGGCGCTGGATGTGCCCTACTCTTAAGGGATTACTGGTGATGAGAAGCTTGGGAAAGGAAGAGGGGGGCCTAGGTTTAATGACTTTCTCTGCCTTGAGGTATTCAGATCTAAGTCTCCCACCTCCCAGGAGAAACTGTGCGAGCCACCATTTATTAGAGACTCAGGGGTGACCATATCTGATCAGCTGGGGTACCTCATTGAAATACAAACACAAATTCTTTGAAGCAGATCAGAAAAGTCAAAGAGCAAAAACTGCTCAAGAGTAGATTTAAGATGTTTAATCTACCAACTTCGGTAGATAAAGATGCACTGGGTGTTCTCAAAATATGGCTATTCGATGAAGCAATTCCTCTCCTTCAGAGACAGCGCTCAACAAAGTGAAGACTGAAGTATTTCATGGTACAGGAGGGAGCAGATTTATCCTCTTAGATCAGGCATTAAACTGTCCCCAGCTTCTCATTCCTGCTACTTCTCCTATCTCTTTGAAGATCACAGGCCATTTTCAGGCTAGAGGCACCACTGAACTGAAGCCCAATTTAAGTCTTCAGTCAGTAATTCCTCTCCTTGCAACCAGTAGATAGCATGGAGGTAAGCTGATTCTCCCTCTATAGGGGCTTATTAACCCCAGGGAGTGTTTTCAGGGTAGAAACTGAGGTGGGCATGAAGTTCAGCACAAGAGGACCAGGCTGGGATGCAAATCCCTGAATCTCCCAAATCTAGGCCTCCAATCTCTGACTTGCACAATGCAGCTCCCCTGTGCCCTGACCAGTAAATATCTTGCAGCTCTTTGGTTACTTCCCCAAGAAGTCTTCGTGAAGTGGAAACTCAAGGAAGTTTTGGGGTAAAGCAGTACTTGGTTGTCCCTGCACTGTCTTTTAATAGAATCCCAGTGTCTTTCTGAGTCTCTGTTAAATATTTTCGCAGTAGCTGTTCCTCCGTATAGCCTGACAAATATTTCACACTTTTTGCATACCTTTTGGTTGGAAGAAATCCCAGCTTTGTTGACACTGACTGCAGTCAACTTCAGAAGGCCTCGTAACTCTGCTTTTGGGCTTGTCAACACACAGCGGACTGAGATGCACTGTCAGCAGGCAGCTCCTTCTAGAAAATATTATTCAAATCCAGATAGTCTCCTAGGCATTTTTTTTAACTTCATACTGTGCAAGTTGCATGCTTGTCAGAATGGAAAATCTGGTGTAGTACTTCATTGTTCACATTTAAAGAAGATCAATGCTCCATATCTTTCCTCTTCAGATCCGAAAGTATCACATCCTGATCATTCAAATGGTTTCCACACAGCAATTGTAGACCCCAGCCTTAACTTGATGCTGCTGAATAATAACGATATTCAAAGACAGATGACCACACCAGCACTCTGAGATTATTTATACTTAGAAAAAAATAACTTCATAAGAACTCATTTTTAACTTCTTTTACCTAAAAGATCAGGTGCTATTATTGTTCTTTTGCACATGGAAATCTTATGCTCCCCTTTCTGCCTGAGGTCTCCAGTAACAAAACACCTCTACTTTAACATGGATATCGATGTATTTAGTTCTGCTTAATCAATTCACTCCCAGGGTTCTCAACCTAGATCTCTTTAAAAATACACCACCACTTTCAAAACAACAAAACACCACAGAAGCAGCCCTAGTATATCCTTCAACTATCTTCCACTATTAGACTTTACTAAAATTTCCTCTCAGAAAGAGTGGTAATGCAGTGGCACAGGCTGTCCAGGGAGGTGGTGGAGTCACTGTCCCTGGAGGTGTTCAAGAACCATGGAGATGCATCATGGAGGGACATCATGGGGATACGTTGATGGTTGGACTCGATGGTCTTCAAGGTCTTTTCCAACTTTAATGATTCTGTGATTGTGTGATTTATAACAACCACTGATTTCTAATAACTGTAGTTCTATAGAAATTATAATTATTTACCAGTATTAAAAAGAGGCTAGAAACCTCAAGAAAATTTAGAGCTCCATGATATGAGGCTTTGTACTGACAGAAAATTTCTGGGGTTTTGAAGAGGTTGTACTCCAAACAGCCCAGGCATAATGTGGGTGAGGAGAAAAAATAATCAAAGAAGAAAACATTTTACCTGAGAGCTTAGAGAAGTCAAGAATAAAACCTTGCTTTTCCCACCATGGCACTTGTTGCATTGCCAGAGCTCAGGATGGATATAGGGGATAAAGGTCATTACTGGAAGGCATATACTTACCTATTGATTCACCTAACTCTACTTTGAATTAACAGAATCCAAGTGCAACTGGGCTGGTGAATAGCATGTTGGTAGAGAAAACATACAAACTCCAGAGTATGAAAAATCCACTTCATCACTAAATGTAGAGGTGAAAAAAAGAGAGAAAAGCTCGTAAAACATGCTATAACTTGGTTTATCTATCCAATTTCTGTCATCCAACAACTTAGGCTTCTCTAAGCTAAAGTTAGAGCTTGAAATGTCATGTCAAATAGCCAGCAGTGATGTTTTACTTCATAAGTCTGTTCAGTCCTATTTAAATATACTCACAATAATTTGGTCTCCGCAGCATCCAATGACAACGAGTTCAGTTTCATGTATGTCACCTGGTAAATTCATTGGGTCAGTGTAAGTTTGGATTTTGAGAAAGGGTGAATAATTTTTCCCTCTTCCTTTCCATTCCTGATTTTGATGCCTTCTAACTTTTTCCTTCGCTGTCACCTGCTTTCCAAACTGCAAAGGCCCGACCCACCAGCCTGACTGATCCCACCAACTCTTCATTGTGATGGGGAACAGGGCACAAATGAAGTTCCTCTCTCAAAATGAGTCAGTGCCACTTTACCAGTAGCTTCAATCGATGGCTTTAGCTTTGTGCTCACAAAGGGAAGATGGAGGTCATGGGGAGAAATGCCAACCAGGCTGAGGGAACAGGCAAAAAAAGAGTTAAACAAAATACAGAGCCCTGAATACTATGTCTGCTTTAGATGCAAAATCCTTCCAAGTTATTCAGTGAAAGAAAAAAAGAAAGGGGGGGGGGGAAAGTGTTTTTAAAAAATAAATATTGCTTGCTCTTAATGTAGAAAACCAAAGCTTTGAGTTTTTGTTGATCATAAACAAATAGAAAATGGGACATCAACTTACAGAGTGTTTTGAAATTTCCTAATTATTTTTCATTAAACAAAGTGTGGAATAAGCTGCTATGGTTTTTCCCCATTCTTCAACGTTCTTTATGCCAGTTTCACTTTTGAACTCCTATTTCCCAGCCATTTCAAAAAATATCTGAAGATCAAGTGGCTGAAATTGAAAATGAAAAGGAAACGATAAAAGAGAGAAGAGGCAAAAGGAGAAAAAAGAGGGGGCAAAAAGCTTGAAAAGGATTTCTCCGAAATGCAGAAGACAACTGGTCTTTTCAGTGCTCATTGGAAATGTCCCTACCAGGCTGTTTTTGCAGCTCCCATAGCCATGCTTGGGCAGCTCTCCCCTTTTTCCCTTTGTCTGCAACCCATCAGACTCAAAGTACCATAGGAAAATGACTCACATTGCTCTGTCTGTAGATTTGGGCCATAAACACTCCTCTCTAAGCCTCTTCAGAGGCCAGAAAAAAATCTTCTTTCTGTAATGGTAGATTCCTACAAAGTAAATGCCAGATGCTAGAACAATAGGCAAATGTCCAAATAGAAAAGATAACACTAATTAAGAGAAGTTTTCTCATGAAAAGATGGAGACTATTAAATAAAAAAAATTATTAGCTGGGCAAACCAAACCACACTGCTCTATGGAGTATAGTGCAATATGGCACTAGGACATGCAGAAGTATGTTTAAGTTTCCCGATAAGACATTGGCAAGGGCACAGTATAAATTTTGGTTAATTTGCTGCACAATGACAGAACTGATCAGTCACTTCAGAAAATTCTGATTTCTGCTTCTTGCCCTGGGTTGAGAAAAGCATCTCGTGTGCAAGCTAACAGCTCTCAGATTTCCAGTTCATTTCAGCAGGACTGTGGGACCCTGGATCCAGGCTCAAAGTCTCTTCATGGTTCTTCACACTCCATAGACCTCTCTGCCCTGCAAGGAAAAATGCTATTTGAAATGTGCAATTTGTTATCTTCTCACAGAATACAGCTCCCCTAGCTCGTACAGATCTGTACTGAAATAGATTTTTTGCTCCAGTAGGCTACATTATCCTTTCTTTTTTTTTTTTCCCATGATTTTGCTTGCCTTTGCCAATGGACGTGGCTTTTCACCTTAAGTGGACGTGTTTTAGTGGGTAATATTGGTGGTAGGTGGACTGTTGATCTAGATTATCTCACAGGTCTTTTCCAACCTTAATGATTCTATGAATTACTTAATATTCAGAGCGCACTGATGAGAGTTCTTCATCTCGGGGCATTTCTTCTCTGATTTGGAGCCACGGATGATCTGACGTAGTCAATAAAGGTTTGGGTACAGAAAACAAACTGTAAGAAAATGGAGGGAAAACTTCTGGACTGCTGGGAACTTGGGAATGATGTGAAAATTCTCCAGCAGCATCTTCAGAGCCCAGGCACATAGCAACAATGTGCTGCCTACATGTACCCAAGTCAGACACCATTCAGAACAGCCCAGTTTGAATGTTAGAGCTGTGCAAATACTGGGAGCGTTTGTAAGGTGTGAATGTTTTTTTCCCAGGATAGGAAACAAAGCCATTGAAATACTAAGGAAAGTTTTTACAAGCTTCAGTCTTGGATAACAGAGACAAGGATGATGATTAAACAAGTTACTCTTTGCTGTGATTCACTGATGAGAAGAGAGGGCTGGGAGCCAAGGTTTCCCATTAATTCTTTTATTTACCTTCAAACAAATCCCTGATGGGATTCCTGTTCTTCACAGACATCACATACCCACATCTCCTCCTGACATCAATTCAAGCTGCAGATGTTCAGCATCTCCACCATATGGACCTTTGGTCTCTCCGGACATTAAATTAGCCAGTGCCAAAATAGGGTTAATGTTACTGACCTTCTTCAGTAGATTTTGCACTTCTGTTTGCAGAGCAATTTGAGGTCCTCACAAGGGCTGCTCCACATGTGCCAAATCTTGCAGCGATCCTCCTAAAGTAACCCTGTGATAGTGATAGTGCAGAGAGCACTGCCAGACCCAGAGCCGAAAGATGAAATGTGTGCATCAGGCAGCCTGGTGGGTGGGTTTGTAATACAATCAGATTTTTTTTTTTTAGCATTATTTTATCTCCAAATCAATAAAGGACCCCTTTCAAAATTACACTGACAGAAGCACAGTCCTTTGCTCTGCCTGCATGCACTCACTGTATGGGAGGAGTCTGTATTCTCCAAAGAGGGTAACAGAATCCAGCTGAACACAGATTTGATATGGGCCACAAAATGGCACCTCTAATGTATTCTAAAACCAGCAGCAAAAAATTTCTGTGGGGCACAATAAGTGTGTGTGGAGAAATATCAGCAGCCAAATGCGAGCACGCAGTGCCCAGAAATGATGCAGGGGACAGAGCTAGGAATTGTATGAGCCCTCTGGGAGAAAGGATGCAGATGGGGGAGGGCAGGGGGACAGACAAGAAGAAGTTTTAGACGATTGCTTTTTGTTGGCCTAAGTAGTAATAAAAACAAATTGGGCAAGCTCCTGAGAATTGCTCTCGGATAATCAATCACAGATAACAGAATTAGGCAGAGGTACTAAGCAAATGGCATGATGTTAATTCAAGCTGCATTTTTAACAGGCTTGGGTGAATAACTCCCAGAAAAGTAATTCCTAGATGAAGTGCAAACAGTTGTTGCTTTTTCGTTTGTTTTTTCTTTTGTTTGTTTTTGGACCTTTCTTTGCCACCTGACCAAATGCAGAATACAGTCATCTCTAATATGATTTATTATTTAGAATTCTGCACTGCATGCATTCTATTCCTTTTTGCAGAACCCCTGAGTGGCTGAGGCCAGCAGGATCTCTGGGTGCATCTGGTCCCACCCTGCCCCAGCAGGGACACTCAGAGCAAGGTGCCCAGCCCCACATCCTGGCAGCTCCTGACCATCTCCAAGGAGGAGAGCCTACAGCCTCTGGGTCACTGTGTCAGGGTGCATCACCCACACAGCACTGCAGAGCTGCCTGGTGTTCAGGGGAACCTCCTGTCCTACAGTTTGTGCCTACTGCCTCTTGTCCATCATCACTGTGGCCCATCATTAGATTCTCTGCAGTATGTCCACGTCTATCTTGTACTGAAAGGCCCAAAACAGGACACAGCACTCCAAACAGACTTACTGGTGCTGAGGGGAAAGAACACCTCCCTTGATCTGCTGGTGATACCATGCCTAAGCAGCTAAGAATACTCTTAGGCTTCTTACTGGCAAGGACACATGACTGAATTCATAATCAACCTGGTGTCTACCAGGACCTCCAGTTCTTTCTATTCAGAGCTACTTTCCAGCTGGTGCCTGGAGTTGTTCCTGATTTCACATTTCTCCTCAATGAACTGTATGAGATTTTTGTCAGCCTTCCTCCCCAGCCTGTCCAAGTCCCTCTGGATGATCATATGGCCCTCCAGTCAACCAGCCATTCCCTTCAGCTTCATGTCATCTGCTAATTTACTAGGGTGCACTCCATCATATTATCCAGATCATTCAACAACGAAGATGGAGACTTCTCCATGCACTGCCACATGTTTTGTCCATACTGATCAAAACCCCTTTCCCATACAGATCCACTCCAAGTCTCACTTTGCGTGTACACAGCACTTACTCCGTGGCATCCTCCTCTTGCTAAGCTTCTAGCAGTGCTCCTGTACCAGTACTGCATGTAAAAATGGCTGTGCACATTTTACTGTTTCTCCTCCCCAGCTGGAGAAAGTCCGATCTTGAAATTAGGTTTCCACTGGGAATGAAAATAGTCACTCTGAATATTCAGTGTTTCTTTGTATCTCACAGCTTCCACTAGCATTCCTTTATTTAATTTGTTTGATAGACTATCCAGAGGAAACCAATACGTGACACGAAGACAAGAAGAGCTAAAGAAAAGTGCTGAAATCTAAGCACTTATTCAGTGATGCTATCCACATGATTTGCCTGGCTCTACTATTTAAAGCTTGAGTCAAAGGGGAAGGTTTGTTTTCAAAAACAGAGACTTGCACATGTATGAACTGTGTTTCCTCTCCTCAGAAGCTCTGTCTGGATCAGCCTGGTTCAGCAACCTGCATAGAAATAGAGAGTTGCAATACTGCACTTGCAAAGAACAAATTTAGCTGTTACAAGCACAGCCAACTCAATTCCCCAGCTTCAATGGGAGTTCTACCTATTAGAGATGTGTAGGTGCCTCTAAGCTTAATAGCCTCTTATCAAAAACTTGAAAAAGAAGAAGAAGAAAAAGAAGAAGAAAAAGGAGGAGGAGGAGAAAAAGAAGAAGAAAAAGAAGAAAAAAAAATAAGAAGAAAAAGAGGAAGAAAAAAGAAAGAAAAGGAGGAAAATCTGCTTTTGGAAGCACTGACAAGCAGAGAGCATTTCCATTGAATTTACTATTATGAGTGGGATATGGTAGTTTCTGCAGATTATTGGCACCATTAAATGACACGTGATTAACACTGCATGCCCTTTCTTCAGAGAAGAAACAAACAGAGCATCTGAGCTTCAAGTTATCTGTTCTTCCTGCTTGGCTTGTTATAGAAATTCCCTTTTAAGACTGAAATAGTCAAATCAAAGTAATTTTGCTGTGAAGAATGTGTGTGCTGACAAAAAAATAGGTTCCCTCTATGGTGTGTATGTAAATACAAGATCTTTAGCCTAACCTTCTGGTCCCAACTTTTGTATATATACCCTGTAGTCACTCAGAATGGGCACTCTTTTGTGAGTATTAACTGGAGTGGCTGAAGTAGGCCTGGGGCTGATTATTATAATTTGGTCCACAGACTGGTTGAGAAACCCTATGCAGGGCTGTGCAGTGCAACTTCAACAGCCCTTCCTGATGCCTAGCTAGAAAATCTGTTTCAAAGGGGCTCCATGAATTGTAGGGTACAGTCAATTAACGTGAATATTAATTATCTATAATGAATGTACCCTTCTTCAGGGCTTGAAAAGAAGCAAATTACTTGGAGAGGGACTAATTAAGATGATGTAATCTTGACCATGAAGAATAATTCCTTCCTAGTGACAGAAATGATCTAATTGAAGTATCTCATTAATTAATGTCTCATGAAATTGACTGATAAAATGCCTCTATGAATGCCTCCTGAACTCGAGGCCAGCAGTGCTTTGTAGCACATACACTCCCGCTCCAGACCCTATCGCTGACAATATAATTAGGCCTTAGAAGCACACTGTGCTCAGAAGGATTTATAACTCTGCAGTGTGGATAATCTACAAATGCAAAGTTAAGACAATGCAGCTTGCCTCTGCAAGAATCCTGAAGTCAATGAGCAAAACCATAAATCAGGTATAATCCAATGGATGACAAGCAAATTCCCCCTCCCGCCAGCTTCGTCAGCCTGCGCTGAGAGGAAACCCACAAAGTGCCTATAACCCTATATCAGGTGCTGGCAGCCCCAAATGGCTCATAACTGCCATATGTCCATGTGCTCTTTGTATTATTTCCTAGGTAAATAGAGTCAGATTCCAGAGGTCTAAATTTTCCCTTTTCCACTATACTAGTGCATCTGTGGATTTTACCTAACGATGCAATAAACTCCCAAAGAGTAAGGGACAGTAGGAAGGTTCTTTCCCAGCTGTGAAGAAGGTCTTATTGGGGAGATCACTGAGTGTGACAAGTCAGTCTTTAATAAGAAGATTTCAGAGGAGAGGCCAAGACTCGTGACCTGGCTTAATGTCTTACTGCAAATGAAACTTGTTCTTGAAGAGTGAGACTCTTGTAATTTGGAATCACGGGAGATGTTTGTATGGTTTATCCCTGCAGGTGAGAGATTTAGAATCATAGAATCATTAAGCTTGGAAAAGGCCACTGAGCTCATCTATTCCAACCATCAACCCACCCCACCATGCCCACTGACTGTGCTTCTCAGTACCACATCTCCATGAACACCTCCAGGGACTTCACCACCTCCAGGCAGCCTGTTCCACTGCATTCCCATTCTTTCTGGGAAGAAATTTTGTTAACATCCAATCCGAACCTACCCTGAGGTTCATCACTGGGACCTCACTGTGAAGGCAGCCTCAGACCTGCAAGTGGCCATGGCTTTATTCATGTTATCTGGCCAAAATAAAGAACCCCAGATGCGGGGTGCCTCATAGTGGGATGAAAGACCCTGTGCTGTGGTTGGCCCTGATGCACTGATATGCACCCACACCCCTTGGCTGCCAAATGCCATTGGAGCACAGTGTGCTTGCTTGGAGCCTTCAGAAACAGAAGCAGGAAAAGATCCCTGAAGTGCTGTTGGCTTTCAGGTGTGCAGAGTGTGGAAGCATCATGTGATGACTGCCTATAAAATGACAGGAAGGGCAGGCAGATTCAAGGGAGATGATCAGATCTTTTCTGGTGTGGCTGGACTTTTAACCTCACTTGCTTCACATTAACTTACCATAAAGTGGAAATAACAACCAGAGCTCCAAGACAGCTTTTTTTGACAACCGGTAAAAAGGCTAAAAATTCATTTTCATCAGCCTGGATTTATGTGCAAATTCGGGCTTCTTATTCAGGCAGCCTCCATAGTCTCTGCAGCTCAGGCAGGCATCTCTCAGCTGATCGTGTTGGAGTTGGTCTGCTCTGATCAGTGAAGCTGCTTGTAGGTATCCAGGGCACACATTTCAGGAGATGGTCTACCCAAAACCACCTCTGCTCCCATAAGTGTTTAATTGCACAGAGTGGAATGGTGCCAAAAAGATGCAGGTTTTCTCAGGCTGAAGCAGTGGATAAATGTGGGTCTTCAGCATCCTCTGCAAGTCTTCTGAAATGCCCACTGTTTAGGAAATCTGCTGGTCTTTGAGCACTTTATTTCCTATGACCAAACAAAATCCTTTCCTCCAGGTTGGAGGGAGCGTTTCAAGGCATATAAAATAACATCTGGGGTTCTTTATTTTGGCCAGATAACATGAATAAAAACATGATTTAGGTTAAACTGAAAGGTATATATTTTATAAAATTGGAAAAGATAATGCATTATTTGAAAGCTTAGGTAATAGCATTCTTCCAATTTTATCTGTTCTGCACTCTGAGTCTTGGGCAAGGCCCTCTAAAACAGATTGAGGCTCCTAGGTTCCCGTGAAATACGATGAACAGTAATAAATGGTCTGTGGATGGTATAAAGGGAAATTTGAATCTCAGAGCTAACAATGATCAATTTACTACATGCCTGCGGGAGCTAAAAATCATATAAGGAAAACATAGAAACACGGCGGCTGAGCAAGGAAACGAGATGAAACTAGGCCAGATCGAGGATGCAATACTGTTATTTGTTTATGTCTTTTCTGTTAAAATGAATTAAATGCCCACAGCTGATAAAAGGTTTGTCTACCAGTGCCAGAGCTCTCGAGTATCTTATATTATTCCAGCACTAATTACATTTCATAAAGCTACCAAATATACCATAACTAACATTTATTGGCCAATGAAATGTTGCTGTAAGTTAATAATTACAGATATATGTAGACAATAAAAAGTGGAACATTGGCCTGGATGCAGGGTGGGAAATTAAACGGAGGTCCTTGAACATTCCCTCTAGCTGCTTCCACTCAAGCAGAAACTCCCATAAGCCCAGAAGTAGGAGGATTTCCTACCTTGCTGTCAGCACTTACATTAGGCTGGTTTCAGTGTGCTCTACACTGCACAGAATAAACTTCCCTTCCCTGCAACCTCAGCTTATCCCTGCCACCTCTGCAGGTTACTTGTGGATGGACTGCTGTTTTGGGGCAGGTTGGGAATGGAAAGAAGCCTGGTTGAAGCAGAGCTGCAATTCATCCTGGGAACACACTGCTAAAGGTTTTGCCACTGGTCAAAGCAGCCTTCAGCAGAAATAAAAGTCAGGAGGTCGTCTCCTCTCTGGTATTTCTCCAGGACAAGGATGAATCTGCTTCCAAACAACATCCAGATAGAATTCCAGGAGTCAATGGCTGATTATTATTACTCTTTTTCTTTACTCAGCTGGCCTGAGGAAAGGTTGGTTACACCAAAAGCAGAGGGAGGAATCAGCCCCCTTCTAAGTCTTTTTGCCTACTGGCTGACAGGTACCATCTTCACTCCCACTGATCCCCATGTAGCCAGTAACCAGATACTCCACTGTTTTTTTCCACCCTGCAGTGCTTAGAGCTTTATATGAGCTAGCCTGCTTGGGTACAGATTCTCCCTCTAAGGCTCTTACTTCCTTATGTAATGAGATTTAGAAAGACTTAAAAGAGCAGTAAGGAGATGAGGAAGGTCAAAAATGCCATTAACTATAAATAAATACTATGTCACACTGGAGTCACAGCACCACCATGGTTCAGACATACCTTCATCTGCCTGAAGAGATAGTGCTGAGCAGGCTCACTCCTCATAGACATGTACCTGTGGGTGGAAGGGAAGCCTGGGAGAAAAGAGAGCAATCTGTGGGATACTGATACTGTAGGATGATGTTTTCCTGAGCAGGAACTCTTAGGAATCTGAGTAGGAAACCAGGCTCGATTGTCATCATGACTCCTGTGGTCTTTAATGTTTTGGGTACAGTAGATACACACTCCTGTCACCTACTGTCTACAGCATTAGCAAACCCCACTGAAAGACAGCATGGCCTGATCTCCAGTCAGTGAAGCTGCAAAATCTCAGCACTCTTGAACAAATAAATATGTTGGTCACTGATTTATATTTTGTAGAATCATAGAATCACAGAATGGCCTGGGTTGAAAAGGACCTCAATGATCATCTAGTTTCAACCCCCTGCTGTGTGCAGGGTCACCAACCAGCAGACCAGGCTGCCCAGAGCCACATCCAGCCTGGCCTTGAATGCCACCAGGGATGGGGCATCCACAGCCTCCTTGGGCAACTTGTTCCAGTGCCTCACCACCCTCTGTGTGAAAAACAACTTCTTAATATCTAAGCTAAACCTCCCCTGTCTCAGTTTAAAACCATTCCCCCTTGTCCTATCACTATCCACTCTTGTAAACAGTCATTATTTCTCTTCACTTATATCATGGATAGATTCATACCTGTCCTGTGGGGAGCTCTGTTATCCACAGCCCATGTCCCTTCTCCAAAGACACAGAGAAGCCATGCACAATGAAGAAGGTCCCCTTCCATTTTCATATCCTACCCCATTACTGTTGAATTTTCAGAGGCTTCCAGCAATGCACACAGGGAACATCTGAATTCATAGAATCATTAAGGTTGAAAAGACCACCAAGATCATCTAGTCCAGCCATCAACACCTCTCTAAACCATGTCACTCAGTGTCACATCTACCCTTTTTTAAAAAACCTTCGGGATGGTGATTCCATCACCTCCCTGGGTAGCATGTTCCAATGCCTCAAATATTGTATTAGATACCTCCAATTCCTGAAGTGACAAGATTTCCCCTCTTAAAGACTGTTCCATGGCCTGAGAAATGCAAAAGTACAAAGCGTGACCTAATATTCAAACTAGTCTTCCCACCCCCTCAATTTTATCCCATTACTCCTAATTAATCCCCTTTACAGCAACTGCTCTTTCTTCCTGGCATATATAATTGCTGATTGTTGCCACGGGGCTAATTCCCTTCCACATACAGTTGGTGTAAATCTGTTCTACAGGAGTGTCAGAGCATTGGGAAGTTTAAGTTTTGTCTTACGTAATTCCACGGGGAAAAGACTGCAAAACTATCTAGAAGTTGTCCTATTAGGAGTGAGAGAACAAAGCAGCCCTGGATGGGGCATCATGGTGTAATATAGATGCCAACTCCCATCTACTTATAAACATGGTACCAATCGGCATTTTCTCCTTCCAGACCCTTCACAGTACACTGACCCCTACTATTTGCAGGTCATTTCAGCTCCATAAATGATGAAACAAGATGTTGGGCATTGGGGAATATCCTCCTGTGGATGTAAGCACATAACTCCCATTAACGTGAAGGGAAGTTATGCACATGCATTGAGCTAAGGATGTGCTCTCCAGTCTGCAGAGCACACTTGACAAGTCTGAGTAATCTGTGGTTGATTTTAGTTTTCTCCCCAGAGCTCTTGATGAAGGGAGATGCATGAGAAAGCTGGTGTACAAGGCATTAGCATCAAGGCACAAGTGAAAGAGTGCTCAATGGGATTATTAGTGCTTACGCAGCACAAGTAATGGATGGTGTCCTATAGGAATACTTTACATTCAGGAGTCATCAGCCTGGCCTCCCTTTTCAGTGTAAATCAGGAGTGGTGGCTAAAACAAAAGGGAACCAAACTAAAATTAGAGGAAAAGCTTTTTTCCTTTTCCTTTTCGCGGTTGGGAAATTCTGTTTCTCTCTCCCATCTTCATTTAACTCATGGGTAAATAGCTGTATGTGTTGGCCACATGCTCCACACACTCATACTGTCTTCTGTTGAGAAATCCCCATTTCCTTGCTTCCCATTTATGCTATACCATGCTCAGGCAGGATCTTGTCATCACTTACATGGAGAAGTGAGAAACCCACATAGCAAAGAGGGAGAGAGTCACTGGAGGTGAATCCTCACCTGTGTGGGATGGGCAATGGCAGCAGAGAATGATTGATGTGTGGAGCCTACACTGGGACTCTCAGGAAAATTAATTCATTTTCTATTCACACTTTAAGTTAATTTGGATTATTTAATCCACATTAGGCTCCTTGATGCACACTCTTATTCAGAATTAGTGTGTCCCTAATTCAGTTTACAACATAAATTAAGCTCAGCCAAATTAACACTATGTTATACTTGAATGAGGGTCTGTGAAGAGATTTAATGTGGTTTAATTATCCACTTTGCATATCAAAAAATGCATAAAATATCACATTAATTTACAAAAACAGGAGCAGGAGGGACAGGAAGCTGAATCTCTTACTCCCACAATATGGCACTGGATGACAACCCAACTCCTCTTTAGCTTAGGGGATCGGGGTTTTGGGGAGGTGGACAGAACAGTATCTTCTTGATGCATCTCTTTGCAATTTGCACAGCAGGTGTTGAGGACCCAGAAGGAAGAAAACAGCTAAGAAAGAATGACATAGCTAAAAAAAGTCTTAAAGCCTTTGGAAGGGCCCGTCTGCATCTCCTGAAGGGTGTTGGTGACTATAGGGAACTGGAAAATGGCCAACATGGGGGGGGGAGGAAAAGAAAGAGTGGAACAGCAATTTAACTTCAATTTCTATAAAAACACTGACACTACAAAGCTGTTTGTAAACATTTCAGAGATAGCCAGAAACACTAAGCAACACTCAGTTTGGATTTTTTTTTTTTTAGGCTAAATCATTTCTAAACCAATCTGATGCTTTTATTTGGCAGCCTGAATAGGAGAAGAGCAATAGAGATTGTACCTCAACTGCAGCAACTTGTATCTTTTCCTAACAAGGTGAGACACTCTAGGTGAAAATGCTATTGAGCTACACGAAAATATATATATGTATACCCTGGAAAAAATACGTATTTGTGGAGCAGTAATGAGTAGCTCACTTGCAAGAAAGAAGTGGATATCAGGAAAAAAATCTTCAAGGGTCTGACTAAGATGTCACACTATGCAATATTTTCCTATGACAGCATAACCTTTATGTTTACATATTCACACACATCACTACAGAGGGAGGGGCTACTGGCACACCAGATAACACGGGGCTAGAGATCAAAATTATCCTGGCAAATTATATTTGTGGCCTGGAAGAGTAGGATAAATGAGCTTTGTCCTTATGGATATCAAGATCAGAGAAGAACAACAACTGCACTGCTCCAAACTAGGAGCAACAGACTGGGTGGCAGCTCTGAAGAGGACTTGAAGGTTGGAGTGAATGTGCAGCTAGATGCGAATCAACAAGGTTACACTGAGAACAGCAAACACCATGCTGAGGCAGGCAAAGAGCACCATCGTATTTAAGATGTGTGAAGAAAGCCTTCTGCTCCATTTACGGCTGTTAAAGGCTTTACTGGAGAACTTTTCCCTGATTTGGCCACTATATGTCAGGAGAAGTTAGATTAATGGGAAAGAGAGTAGAGGAGATTAAAAAAAAATAAAAATAAAATCCATATCATTTGCATAGAGCAAGAGCAGGGAAAACCTGAGAAAAGAATATGTAAAAAGTAGCACCGCTGATGGTTGGGCTGGATGATCTTAATGGTCTTTCCAACTTTAATGATTCTACGACTCACTGTAATTTCAAACACATAAGCAGCAGCTGGAGATGATCTCCTTCTGATGACCACAGGGGTATGATATGAAAACATGCCACAGATTGAACTAGAGGGATTTTATTTCAGTTAAGAGTGAAATTTTCCTATTCAGCACATGCCATGGTTGTTGGCAGAATAATCATCACTGGAGGATTTTAAGAACAAAACAGAAAAATTTTTGCTTGACTTGATGGGACAGTCATTGAGAGGCAGAACAGATAACTAGTTGACCCTACAGTCTTTGTAAGTCAGAGAGCTTTTGTTTTTGCTCTGATTCCTGGCAGGGCAATGTGATTTTGGCCAGATCATTGCATTTCTATAAATAAAAGCGTTCCCATATGTAAATAAATAGAAAGAAAATATTCAGCTCTTTTCGGGAAAAGTAATAATAGTAATAACGCAGCTAGAAAATCTACCTGATTATAGATCTGCTGGGATGATGTTGACTTCTGAAAACAGAGGCCAATCTGCCCATCTACAGATGGAGATAACATAGACCAAGGTCCTCAAACCACTATTTGTATATCTGCAGTAATCGTAAAAGAAAAACTTTGCAACGTAAACAATTGCCAGGTTTTAGTCACAAAGCCTCATTTCCTGGGAGACTGAACAAATACAGTTCCTATAAAAATTTTACCCTTTTCAGCAAAGCAGAAAGAACTTAAAGATTGCAGGAGCACAGAGAAGTAACCTCATGTCAGCATCACTTTAGCATTGAACCCACAACCAACTGCTTCTTACTCAAAGGACAAAAACAAAATTGGTGTAAACATAACGAAAAGAAGACTGTTTATGTGCTACCCCCCAAATCAGCAACTGTGAACTCTGGCTGATTTTGCTCATTGTCCATTAAGGGAAATGGCTATAGGTCATCTATGTGATTACCTAACACTCAGGAGAAGCAATAAAGCTCAGCTGGAGGTGTCACGCTGCAGAAAAAAAGTAAAGCAAGCCCAACTCTTGGTTTTGTTTTTCACTACATTACTTCAGTTAACATAGTGCACTGTTAACATTAACTCCTGGCCATATATTGCTTTATAGATAGACAATCGATAGTGTGACTGAAATATGATTTTGTTAAAACGTCTAGGGGGCTGTATGCATTTAGCTTTCACACTATTTTCAGAAAATGAACATCAATATAAAAATAATGAGCCTCATAAAATAAAGCCTAGTTCATGTGGCTGAGCTGGCTTTTAAGAAAGGGGGCAGAGATTTATACCAAAGGCATCACAAAGGAAACAGCTTAGAACAACATTCAGCATCTCTTTCAACCCCAATCAAAGGACGTTCAAGGCCAGCACTGAAACACAGCTTGCCTTTGCTCACTAGGGCGTGCACTGGGATGGCAGCACTTGGCAGGAGTTCTTGGACACACCAGCAAGAGGAAACTGCAGCAGGGCCTTTGACATAAATACAAAATCACCTCATATTTGGAGATCATCATCATAAGCCACAGGATGCGTTTTTTTGTATTACAGAAGAACTCAGGACATTAAGCGCAGTCCATCCTTGTGATGGTAGGGCCACCAAAGAGGAGAGTAAAATACATAGGACTGGAAGGGTGCTGGCAGGGAATCCCTTGCTCCCCCTCAGTGAATGAGAGCCTTGCACACTGATGCCTTATTGTCTGCTGTTTTTGTCCAGGTTTCCCTAGGATGAAAACACTAGGGGTAGGGTCAGGACTGAAATGGGAAAAATAGGGAAATTCCATCTCTTTGACAGCCAGGTGATGTAACACGAAACTCCGCATGCTGCACCTCAAAAATGACTGTAGATGTGGGAGTGCCACATGTCTGTGCTAAATAATGCAAGACAGAAGCTATACATCAAAGTCAAGAGGAATTAGGACATGTACATTGAAAATGATGCCCTCCCCTTCCCATTCCTGTATTCAGCAGGATTTCCCAGTACAGCTTGTTTGTTTTTTTTTTTGAACCCTCTGAATCATTTTGCAGTGAATGAAGAGGTGGCAGTGCTTCAGAAAGTAGCGTTGAAAGGGAAGCCTGTAAAACAGCTGGATGACAGCAACCTGGATCAAAGCTCATGGAGGACAGTCCACTCGAGGACCAGATACCTTTTAACTCAGCTAAAGCAATTCTTCCTCACCCCTCCAGCATTTTCACCTGGTGTTTTCATTCAGGAGTGAAGGTACCAAATCTGCTGACCAAACTGTGAATAATCTTCTGCTCATGGCTTTCCCTTCCTACTCTGGGGACATTACAGAGGCTGGGATGTCCCCGAGGAAAAGATGATCAAGTTCAAAGCTCAGCTTTGACATTTCCAAGCTATACCTAATAGCTGTACAGTGTAGTGGTCATTAATGCTGGCAGAACAGCAGGAAGCATCACAAGAAACTGCTCAGGATTACATCTAAATGGGTATCAGCTAAGTGTTCCTCTTCCTCTGAAAACTAGGATTAAACATACACGCATATCAACAAAAAGCAAAAGATGCTTTAAATCAGAGGAGTTTGAAACAAACTGATTATGTCTCAAGTATTGCTGAACTTCACCTGAGCTTGGATTTCTTTTTTATGCGTGCATCTCTGAGATGAATTTCTGAAAACTCTCATTTTGTTTCCAACCCAATAAAAACATGAAGTGTTGTTCTGAAAAACAATTAAATGCTCTGAGTTACCAATTAGGGATGCACATAGATTGTACAACTTGCCACCCCAGTCTAGGAGGAGATGATTAAAACCCATTTCTTTCTGCAGGTGTTGTACAGTACCAGCTGGCTTCTGCTTGCCTCAGGGAAAGTCCTTTCATCTATCACATGTTGTGTTACGGGTGGATTATGTCATATCAAATCCAATTACCTCACGTCATGTCAGTTCTGACATAATGCAACAGAACATACTTGTGAGGTGCAGATCAATGTAGCAGGATGCATCAAAAGTGTTTAAAAGATGCAGCATTGCCTGCACCCGTGGGCTGGCTTTGGGCACTAAGTTGTCCTTTGGCAGCTGTTTTATCTTTGTCCTTTGCAAGAGCGAACTCCTACCTCACTGCCCACATCTCAGTAATCTTTGCATAGACTCAGATGTTATTATGCAATCATAGTTTTCGTTTTGATGTTAGCTACAGGTAAACCAGTCTAACGTTGACCAAAGTTCCAAGTCAACAGATCAGCCTCCAGATGATGCGTTACAGGACATGAACAGGGCTTGAGTGTAGCACACAAGAGGTTGACCTACACGGCCTGTGGACTGGTCCTGCCTTGAGAACAAAAAGAATCTGGATGGATTTAGGGAAAAGAGAGAAAAAAAAAAAATCAGGACTGAATAATCAAACATCACCTCCAAATCCATTCTGAGAATTCTTAGCAGCAGAAGTCCCACTACAGAACGGTCAGTTCATCATACAGCACAGACACAGCAGAAGCAGCAACGGGTGCTGATGTAGTGACCGAGGAAGGCAGCAGAAAAGTTAGCACAAGCTGAAGCAAGCACAGGAGCTCAGGCATGCACATTTCCTAATAGCAGCACATGCAACAACCCAGGGCACAGCTGAATACGGGAGGCTGGCCTGACTGTTTAGTATTTGTTTACATGTTTCCTTTCTTTTTTCCACTTGTCTCAGAAAGGCAAGCTCCCAGGGAAGGAATTTAATCACTATCCTGTCTTATTTAAGAGTGTGGCAGAGAGCAACTCCTGAGAGGATGATAGGACTGCTATCCTTCCTGCTGTGAGCAGAGGGAATGGCTTCCCTTTAATCCTCAGTCCTGCTACTCTGTAATGTGTTCTCCACCAGCTGCACAGTGACTGTGAACACGAGGCATCGCCTCTCTCTTCTTGCACCTCTTCCAGCTCAAAACTTTTTTTTTTTTTTTAAACCAGATCTGAAGTCAGACACTCTCTATGCCCTTTCCCCCCACAGAAAGGTGGGAAATGAGCAGGACTGTACAGACCTCAGTCTGGTTCCAGTAAGATCTGATTCAACATGCATCCTTCACTTTTCCCTGTTACCTCCTGGAGCTGGGTCCAGGTATTTGTTCCTTATTGTTTCCAAGCTGGTGGGAATCACTAGGTCCTGGAGCTACATGGGATATTTATGATCTTTATGCTAATAACTAAGGGATCAGCTGTGTGGTAGGAGAGTAATGCTCAAGGCAGGAGTAGGCTAGAAAGAGGCATGCACCATTTTGGAATAATCACAGGAAACATTATCCCCCGTTCCTTTGGCATTTTCTTTCAAAGGACTTTAATACACCACAACTGTGGGCATTCTGCTGTTTTATTCCAGGACCAGACCTGACCTGCTCTGTCCGTCCCACTGCCCTTGTCAACAATTCCCATAGAAGTAACTGAAATTTCTGAAGGTTGCTCTCCTAACATAGGGAGCTGAGGGCAGAGCCCACAAGTGGGACAATCCATGGTTTGCCATGGAGATTCTCCCTCCCGAGCCACAAACTTTTCCATGCCTCGTGTGTCTTACACTTCTTATAAATTCCCTGGGGCAGGAGATACAACTTGGTGCGTTTATGCAGTATGTAGCACAACACAGCCCCATCTCTCCTCATTTATTTTGTAACATGAATATTAAGTAACGATGTTATCATCTTTTATTGATGACAGAACCAGGGTGATGAGGATTTTGGCACAGGATGAGCAATGCGTGCTGGGAGAATTTCATTACATCCCTGATATTTCAACCAATCTACAAATTGCCAGCTGGAGAAATGTGATCATACAGAAAAATTGGATCCTTACCAAAGAGATCAAGTCTCCTTCCTATATCACATATACCTTATAAACTCATGTCCTGTTCTGGCTGTTTTACAACCTCTAGAGAGTGAACTTAAGGCTCCCATCAAGGACTCAGCTCTGTTATCAAACACCATCCTCTAAGTCAATGCTACTGAGTAAAATCTGACTAGACAGAAGAAAAGCCACGCAGTGATGCCACCGTGAAAATGTTGATTACAAGGATATCTCCCATGGGTAGAACAAAGACCTGAAGTTCCTGCCGCCTCGAAATGCCTTATGACCTATATCAGGTCCTACTCACCATGCACAGTCACTTTATGAAGCTGCACATGGGGGAAACTCCTAAAGAGGAAGAATGAGCATGAGACTATGCCTGAAATAATTAGGGCACTTTGTACTGGTTAATGATCCTTTCAATTATTCTTCAAGATACCTGTCTGTCATCACTGTCCATACAGACACACAAAGAAATAGTCTGAATGTAGAGGTTCACAAGACTTGACATCCTGTAAGTCACATCCTCTCTGCCATACAATGGATTTTTGGAGCTTTGGTAGCAGGCTGGCAAATCAAAGGCATTTATGGGAGATGATGATGATGGCTGTGGAGAATATGAGAGGTTGATACAGGCTGCAGCAAATGTAGGGATAATAGTGAGAATACAGTAAAATCCAGAAGATATACAGATTTGGCCTGATATCCCAAACTCATCTGACCTTGTTAATCTTCTGCATTTCCACTATCACTTATGATAAAAGGGAGCCATGAATTAGATGGAATACTTTTACATACCTTTCAGAAGCAAAGTTACTGTAATTTACGGAGTCTTTTTTTTCCTAGTTGAACATTGAGCAGTGAGACTATGGAGCTTTGACAGGTTCCATATAACATTAAAGCAAACAGTGAGATAATAGAAATCACATTTAACTGCCAATGAAGAAGAGAAAAGCCCAGCAGTTCTTATCTCAGCTTTATTAGTCCCTGTGCAATGCTGTTAGCTTTTACTGTTGTTGACGCACCAAATAATATCCAGTTCCACAATTTGTGCTGCATTACTTATCACACAGATGGGAATGTGAGAGGAATCCAGGTGCATCTGAAGAGCAAAAATTGGAACAATTGGAAAGAGAGAGAACATCACAGCACAGAAGTTATTCCCTTGCATTAGAGCTACACTACTGACCTATGAAGAAAGTCTTCAAGCTGTATCACAACATCCTTTCTTGGCAAGAAGCCTCCAAGGTCCTGCATTCAACATGCCCTACAAAATATATGCCCTACAAAATATAAAAAAGAAATGAAATGCCCTACATAAAGCACTAGATGGTCTACCCCATAGCTGAACCATAGGAAGTGTGCTAAATACTCCTTCTGAGAAATGGTTCTTGTTGGGTTGGGCACAGCAACTCACTAACATGCCCTTGGGTTTCAACTGGAACCCAAAGCTGTTGAATGGCCCAACACATATCAGACCATGCTGTTCTGGTCAAAGGTAAAAATAAGCCATGGATGGGTAAAAAGAAAGGTGCAAGAATTCTGAAACCACAAGATGACTTCGTCTTCTCTCACTACAACAGAAGTACCACTACAGCAACTGGAAAAAACATAACAAAAAAATCAGTCAAACCCAGCACAGAGTGATCAGCTCGTTATTGAGAATAAAGACAACCCTGCCCAGCTAAGACTGGGCTAGCACCTCTCCAAAAGGTCTCCTTTAACCACCAAAGCAATGGGCTTAGTTCAAACAGCAATCTTGCTGCTGGTCTCCTGAGGTGTCCCAGATGATGGAATCATTTCCATTTAGATGCCAGAGCAGCAAAGCATCTGTAAACTTCATAATCTTGATCATCTTCAGCCCAGGGAGCCAGAGACAATTGTGTTTCCATTCAAGCAAGAAAAATACTTGAAATGTCAACATGTGTAAAAACACCTAACTCTTAAAAATCCCAGCTGA
Source organism: Phasianus colchicus (assembly GCF_987193195.1). Lineage (NCBI taxonomy): Eukaryota > Metazoa > Chordata > Aves > Galliformes > Phasianidae > Phasianus > Phasianus colchicus. The sequence continues at coordinate 47,474,536 of NC_143441.1, read as the reverse complement.
TGGCAGCTGTCATGTTTCAAACATGATCACTCTGTGTTTAGGAATGAGAGGACAAAGGTATATTTTTTGATTTAGGAACAACTGGAAGTGCTTAAGGACTGAAACAAACAGCTTCTGATTTTGTACATAGAGAAGATGGAACAGGAAACAAAGATTGCAAAGGGACACGCTTGAAAGCCATGATCATCTCAAGAAGCTCCAATACCTTTCGGTGACAGCAGGGGTTTGGAACTAGATGATCTTTAAGGTTCCTTCCAACCCTATGATTCAATGAGATAACTGTATTACATCTATATGATATCAATAAATACGTTCCTGCTACTTGTAAGAAGATACAAAGCAGCTGTGGCATTGCATCGTGTGACACATCACACCAACCATTATAACTAAGGTGACTAAAGTTGCTTGAAGCTTAATAAGGCCAGAGCCTCCCAGCTAACTAGGGATCCGTCCACACAGTACCCTCAGCTAAACACAATGAATGAGCTAAACACTTATAAATGAGAACTAGAGGAGCTATACATCTAGCAGTGAAAGTGCAAACTAGGGATGAATTTTGAACCCTGAACATGCTCTTTCACTACAGGGTCTTACCTGCCTGGCTCTCCCTTAACTATAGATGTGAAAACCCAACCAGTTCTGCTGGATTTTGGGACTTGATGCCCTACAGCAGGTTAGCAAAAAGCATAGTGCAAGTCATTATATACATTAGAATACACCCTGGTGTGTCATCTCAGGGAGCTTTTACAGACTGTGAGAGAAACTCTTAGAAGCCCAAAGAGTTGATCTGCACAGCATTTACATGTACATTTTTGGTAGCTGTATAATCAGTGGATATACAGATGTTATAATTAGGAAATATTCCAGAGCTTGGCTAAGCAGGTTACTACACCAATAATAATAATTATAAAAAAATAGAGTGCTTACCCTTGTCCTGGGCTCGCTGTAAAACTCCAAAAGGGGGATCTCCAGAAAGAGATCCTTTCCCTCTGCTAGTCAGCTCTTAAACGGGTCTAGGAGAGGTGCAGCCAGGCTCCACCCCTTCCAGCAGCACAGGTGAATTGCCTTCACCTGTGCTCCCACGGCTGACTCATTGCTCGCCTCAGGTGATCAATCAGAGGTTCAGGCCATGATTCAGCAGTTCCCATACAGTAGCAAACAAGAGGTCTGATTTGCAAAGCAGTAGAGCTGTTTCAGCTCTCATTACTGCTCAAGGTCTTTGTTGCCGGGATGCTCAAATGGCTGGTTTCTGTCTCCAAGTTCACAGTATTGGCTGTTCAGTTTCAGAAGTTCATTTTCAGTAGAGTGGGCTGCATCAACACAAGGCAGCATTTCCATATCTCAGCATCTCTTTATTCTACCGCTACAGCTGGGCCAGAGTGCAACTTGTCATTTAGCACTGTGCCAGGGCATTTAGAACAGTTACCTCCAGGTTAGCAGGAGTGTACCAGCTCCATATCGATCCTTTGTCAAATATCGTGCACACGGATCCGAGGCTGGTTAAGAACCATTTCCTCTAAAAGTCAATATTTATTCATTAACAACCTTTTAGCTGGTTAATTGAAAGTGACAGGATGCATTTTTTGCCTAACAGATTGCGTTTTACTGAGTAATTTCTAATTTACGGTAAATATGATTGAAAATAAAAGTTCATTTCTGGTATCAGTTTAAAAATGGTTTGTGCTTACAACAATTGTACCATAGGGAACTGCTAGGCTCTGATTGACTTGTATGTCTGTGCGTGTGTGCATGTTTTCTGAATTGCAGTAACTTAGCCGAGTTTGTCTCTTAATTCTGAGTATCACAGCAAAGGGACCTTGCGGAGAAGGTGATGGTAAATTGTGTTAAAGACTGATTATTCTGCTATTTCACCTTCTGGCTCTTTTTTAAGCAGGATTAGATGTTTTATTCCTCTCCCTCCCTCTAGCATTGCTTATACGTTTGAAAACCTAAGCACCTAGGGGTTAATATGCTCCAGATAATAGTATAACAGATTTAAAAAACAAGTCAGACGCAGAGAGCTCTGAACAACACTACTCGCATTGTGGAAACACTTATAAATGGGCACAAAAAGGAATAATAGGTGCAAAGAGATTTTATTGCCTCAGTAACAAAAGCACTCAGCTTGTTAGCATGCTGAGCTCCTGCCTTCCCCTCAGCTCCTCTCACTCTTACAGGTGAAGAGCACGATCCCTTTTGCTTGAAATGTGGATTATGGAGCAGATGAGAGACTGAAGCTTCCCCAACTGTACTCCTGGCTTGGTGTGGGAGCTGCTCTGAAAGGTGACACCATAAAGGCAGCCCTATTTTATTGTTGTCCACCAAGACTACACCCAATGTGTTCAACAGCACATAAATAAATAGGTACAGCGTGGTCTCCCTTCCTCCACCCAGTTGTGAATGTCAAGTGGAGTATTTCTCATTTATGCATCAAAGAAAAATGAAGTGTCCAGAGCTCTCGCTCAGGAACCAAACCCACAGAGGAAACTGGCACCAGACCTGAGCCTGCTTGCTGCCCAGCCCAATTAGGGGGTAGGCAGGGTGCAGCCCCTCTACCCTAATTTCAATATCCAAAAGTCAGACGTCTGAGACCTGCTCAGACCTCAGCCTCTTTTATAGCCAATGGGGAGATGGGAAGTGATCTCATCGTAAAATAAGCGTCTGGGAGAGGTCAGAAGAACTGCCCTCTAGAAAGGGCCATTTTTCTCCGCTGAGAAAACGTAAATGGATCCTGCAGTGATTGTTCCACTGAACATAAAAGAAATGTGTAATCACCATGCTTTAAACTTAAGCACCTCTAAACTTCTCTTTTGAAAGCATATCTAAAGCAGAGTGAATGACTCCCATTTTTAATTGATCATTTATCCCACTGAAATCCTTTGAACCTGACCATAAATTCCTTAGACAGCAGCCCTACAAGGCTGAGCTGCAGGGGTAGGTGCTGTCCCCAGCTGATCGAGGGGGTGGGTGTACCTCTGATTACAGGTAGTTAGCAAATCAGCGCAAGATTAAACTTTCCACTGAGCTGTTCCTCAGAGCCATGCTTTGGGATATTCATAGGAATGGATAATGAACTATGTAGATACCCAAGCACAACATTTAAATACCAGGCAGAATTGTTTTGCAGTTTAATTAGCAACTCCTACATGAGTGGGAGGGAGGGTAATGTAATTGTAGTAGCCTTAACATATCAACAGAGATTGCTTAGGAATTGTGTTTTGGCCATTTTAACCATGCTAAGATAGAAAGTATGGGCATACCAGGGAATGAGGGGTTAGTCCTTGCCCCCACTTTCTATCCAGGTTTGTAGGAGCTCCCTTTCTTCCAAGGGAGAGAACCACAGGTAGAAGTTTGTGCTACGCAAATTTTCCCCGTTTATACCCGTACCCTTAATATGACTGTTACTATCAGCTGTGTACCATAACTAGCATTTTCCACAGAACTGTCCTAAAACAAGGTAACATTTATCAAGCAGTTTCTTCTTTCTTTATCCATTTCCTGCTAGGTTTCCTCTGTGACTTCTGGGGGATTTTTTCAATAAGCAAACCTTTAAAATTCAATATAAGATTTTTTGGACCAGTGCTTGATTTCCTCATTAATTTGTATTAAAAAAAAAAAAAAAAATCATTTCACTCAAGGTAAGTGTTTACCAACTCATTCAGTCTCTTTCAGCAGCAGAAATGAAAAAAAATGAGCTCCTCAACTATAACCCATGTGCAGCCACAGTTGAGCTGATGTCGTGTTCACCCTTCATCTGAAACAAATGCCCACCAACATGCTGTTATCAAAGCGTGGAGGAAAGAGCCAGGAGCTCCTTTCTTGGTATTTTGGAGCCTTACAGCCACATTTGGAGGCAGAGGGAGATGAAGTACCAGAATGTCATACCTTCAGCACAGCTCTCTCATGAAATTCAGCAGTGGGCAGGAACTTAGCAGTGGTGTTAATCCAAAAATTGTCACGGACAATACACAAAAATGTCCCTTCCAGGCAGCAAGGGTCATATGTCGGGTTTGGGGCATGAAAATTAGTGTCTTAGCACTGTGTGAAACCTGGAAGTGGGCAAAGAAATCCTTTTTCATCCCAGGCACCCCACCCTCTCAATTCAACACTAGTTGATAAAATACTGGGACAGTAATAGGGATAAATATGCATGTCCTATAAGCAAGTTATAAGTAGGTTTCCACGACACTTGCTTCAGTAATTAGAGGTTTCATTTCAGCATTTTGTTTCCTGAACAGTCCCCCTGAAATCACCATAATGCTCACAGTACAAGGTCCTACATGGACTAATAACCTCATTCAAGGACATTGGTAGCTTAAATATCTCATCTAGTATCTTTTAGGGATCGAGAGACAAGAAACACCATCCTTCCAGCATGACACAATGGGGAGGAGAGCATTATGTTAAAGCAGCACGTTGGACTCAGTGGAGAGCAGTATCACTGCCAAGTATCACAGCTCAGCCAGGAGACAGACCACTTTTGTTTTAAATCTCTCTTGCTATACTTCCTTTGGGATGATGCAATTCTCAAAGCAAATTAACATACATAGGAATCTCCATTGCACTGGAATATGTCATCAGAAATAACTTTTTTAAATAGTGTTCTACCAGGGCTATGACAGAGTTAGCAATTCATCTGAATACAGAAGTGTTGCTACCCTGCAGAAGCTTCAGCAGTGCCAGAAACCCCGACCCCGTGAACAGTCTTGAGTCTTCATTGTTCTTTAAACGTCCTCAAAAAAAAAGTAAAAAAAAAAAGAAAGAGCATTAAAAAAAAAGTGTTGACTGCAAATTTGTTGAAGCAAATTTGAACTGAACTGAACTCTTATTTTTCCCCTGCTCACATTGGTTCTGCAGTACATTTATAGCACAAGAAGGATTTAAGTCCATGGCCTTTAAAGAGGTTTGAAGATGTGATTTTTTGTTCCTGGAAATCCCTACCTCTCCTCTATTCCACTGTTACAGAAAAAAACATAGATAATCCTCTGCTTCGGGCTCTAGTATGGTATTCATCAGACCTGAGTTCATTTCTCACACTGCTACACATGTTCTGGGTCACCTTTGGCAAGTCATCTCGACTGCCTCTTAAAAGCTGCTTTCAACAGGAGAATCTCTCTGAAGACCTGAGCTGCAGCCAATGCCTCAGTTGCTCATATCCCAATGTTTTCATAGAATCATTGAATCATAGAATGACTTGAGTTGGAAGGGACCTCAAAGATCATCTAGTTCTGACCCTCTGCTATAGATAGGGTTACCAATCACTACATCAGATACTAGATCAGGGTTAACAGGGCCCCATACAATCTGGCCTTGAACACCTCTTGGATTAGGTCATCCACAACTTATCTGGGCAGCTTGTGCCAGGGCCTCACCAGTTTCAACTTTCTGTGGCTGCAAAAAGTATAATTACATCACAGTGGGGAAAAAACAAAGGGGAAAGAATTATGGTGCTCAGTAGAAATCTCAGCAGTCAGGTGAGAAGTAACCTAATGGAGATTCTAGTGGCTGATGTAGACTTTGAAAGCATCAGCATGAAGAAAAACGTAGATGTGAGTTGTCAGCTCATGCCTCTGGTTTGTGCCTAATAGACTCTCTCCAGAGTTTCCTTAAACAGGACAAACTACTTCCCAGCAAGCAGCCAAAATGGTTGTTTTTCCTCCTGATATTGATTACTCTCTCTAGAGTTAGGAGAGGAGTCATCGTATCCAAAAGAAATTAGATGGAAGTGGGAATGTGTTGGCAACAGAGCTATAAGAAATTAGGAAAATCTGCCTGGGGAAACAAGTTGGCTTGTATTTGTTCTTAGAAAGGTCATCAAGATTAGGAGTCTTGGGAGAGCTTTGTTAAAGTCAGTAGAAACACATTACAAGCAGTGAAATTAATTTGGGCAGCAAGAAATTAAACATGCATCCAAGTCAGTCAAGAAGGCACCAAGGGGGAGATGTTGGCAGGATGTACCCTGGATGCAGGGGTGTAAGAAATGAAGGTCAGAAAGATCCCCATCGTGTGGAATAATGAGGTGTACCCTCACTGAGGATCAGCAGCCAAAAGAGCACAGCCCTTCCTGATAGTTTGGACCAGGTGTGCACTGCTAGATTGGACATCAAGGATCAAGAGCAGCTGCAAACTGATCTTGCTAAGATGCGAAGCAGTATTTGTGGAGGACAAATCTCTCTCCCAGAGTGGATTGTTTGGAAGTAGAACTGCAGCAAGTTGGTCAGGATATGAGTCTTACAAAGGGCAACTCACTGATGAGCAGACACAGTGAAATCTTTGCTGGAGATGTTCTGGCTGGATATTAGGAAAAGTTTCTTCTCCAAAAGAGTGGAAACGTAGTGGCACAGGAAGGTGGTGGAGTCACCATCCCTGGAGGTGTTCAAGAACTGTGGAGGTGTGGCACTGAGGAACATCTTCAGTGGGCACGGTGGAGTGGGTTGGGGTTGGACTTGGTGATCTCAGTGGTCTTTTCCAACCTTAATGACTCTATGATTCTGTGACACCTCACAACCCACAGAAGGGTCTTAAATAAAGTTCTTGCACAACCAAGCCAAGTGTTTTACGTATATTATTGCTTAGTTGACAGAAGTTGGTATCCACATATCGTTTTCTTATTTTGGAGCATCAGTAGCTCAAGAAACTCACCCTCCCAAAGTTTCACTGATGGGTATCTGTTCTGGGAATAGCGTGCTTTTGAAAGATGGGTGTTTTCTGAGTGGAAATTTCTTTGGAAGATTCCCACTCATAACAATAATGGAGAAGAAACTGCAATTTTATTGCATAGATCCAATGTGTCTCTTCAAAGAGAACCTGTGAAGAACCATCCTTCTCCTAAGTTTTCACTGCACAAAGTGATCCGGGACTGAAACCCTGGATCAGTGCCCCCACTGTGCATTATTAAGGCCCCACTTCAGCTGGATTTCAGCTTTGCTGCCTAAGCCTATGGCAGCTTCATTGTCCTTAGTGGAGCTTAAAGCAGTGAAATATAAGAATAAAAAAACGACCTGTTCCTGAGTCTTTGATTTGCTCCTGACCATTTCCTTATGGGACTATCAGTTATAAATAGAATTTTCCTACCAGGAAATAACAAAAAGGCCTCTTCTGCCTAAGCAGGGCAGGATAAGACTTTCTGCTCATCCTAGGGCAGGAGCATGGTGGCACAGGGTGACTGACACCAGTCAAGCTGTGAGCCATGGCCCCGTGATGCTCTAACAAAAGGTATAGGTCCCTTCTTTTCCTCTTTGCGATTTCTAGCACTACCTAAAATGAGCTTGACACCAAAGAGGCGTGAGACAGCACGTCAGATTGGAAGCTAATTTAGAACAATTTGGGTCTGTTTTCTGTGTATTCAGAAATAAAATAAAATAAAATAAAATAAAATAAAATAAAATAAAATAAAATAAAATAAAATAAATGAAGAAGGGCTCATCTTGGCTTGTTAGAGTTTACAATTACTATAAATCACCTCACCCATTTCATTACAGGGAGAGCACTAGCATCTCAGTGCCCTCTCCACCGCTCAGTGGGATCACAAAGCTCTGCCACTTTGCATTTCGAGATTCACACTGCCAGAAATGAACAGTGGCACAACATGGTGAGGGTCTCCATGTGCGTCTCAGACTCGATGGCTTCTTCTAAACAGATGCCAGCTCTCCATGTGGATAACTCTGTTACCTCTTCAGATGCTTTTTGATATGCATGGAAAATGATGTCTGTAGCTTGCACGGTTAGGAAAAGCACTAAAACCCCTTCTTTCCCGGGGATCTACAAGGGGTGAGGGGCTCTGCCCTCTGCTTTGCAGGGCACCCTGAAACTCAAGCTGTGCAGTGCTGGGAGGGATGTTTTCCTGCACAGTTCCTCCTTGCAAAGCAGCTGCAGTGCTACAGGGTGATAAGGGAGAAGAAAACACAGGTACCTTTGTTTAGAAAAGAGAACAAACAAGAAAAAAATGTTTTCAAAAGTAAATTCTGTCATGAAAGAGGAACATAATTAATGACCCTTTATATGGCACTGAATATGGAAAGTAAAAGAGCACGCTCTGATCTCCAGACTTTTGTGTTTATTTCTCTATTTTGCTCTTGCTGGGGGACAAGGGTTGAGATTCCCAACAAGCAGGCCCTCTCACAATAGCAGGTAATTAGTCAAGGGGCCCGAAGGGATCGAATCTTGTCAAGGGAAACTCATTTATGCAGTCAGGTGATTAAGCCACATGATTGCAGCCAAACACCACAGTGGCCTATTGAGACGCAACAGCACACTTGTCACATGCCCTCCGTGGCACTGAGAAATTGCTATTTTCAGACATCCCACAAAGCACCAGGAAGTGCAGCAAATGAGTTTGGGTACCCAAATGGGCAGCTGGGATAGAGTTAGGATGGGGGACCCTGCCTGCTGCAGACCCTGCCTGGGAGGGGGACAGGGCTCGTGCAGTGATGATGATGCTGTGATGCTTCTCAGAGCACTCACCATAACATATCTCGCCTTACGAGCCCTTTCCCTGGGAGGATAGCTGATCTGTTTATAAATATTACCTATAAATAAACCTCTCACTACCCCACATGAGCAACCCGAGTGCTATAATTAGGGCTGTGATGAATCCACATTGTTACGGATGCACTGGACAGTGAATATCAGGCCTTAAATTTCTGATGATGCCAAATGTGAGCGTGGCAGATCAGACACCCTATGCCATTTGTTGAAAATAAATGCCTTATTTATGTTGCCCTGGCTGTAATATCTATCCCCCAGGCTGCTATTATAACTAACACGAGTTTTCTCGGATAGCTGAGCAGGAGACAAAGATCTTCAGGGAGGCAAGAATGTCATGGGAGAGGCAGGATTAGGAGTGTGCTTTACTCAGACAATTATTTTCAAAGCCTGTGATGTTTAGCCCTTTATTATCTTCCCAAGAGTAGCACAGTTTCCCTCTGCTCCTAGACACTGAGGTCCGACCATCTGCTTTTGCAGCATGATTCCCTGTATGCAGAAAGAAGTCCTCTGGAAGTGGAAGGATATTCTGCTGTTCACAGTTGCAGATATAATGCTCACTGTCCCATGGTGTTTCACCAGTGCACACCTGATGGTTCATCTCCACCACCTGTGTCCAGGTTAACCCAGCACAGGTACATCCAGAACTGGTTGACCCAAGCTCTCTTGTGGAAGGCTCTGGCAGTGGGAGAGGAGCAAGGAGCCCAAGCCCCATCCATGCAGGCTGGATGAAGGCAACCCCAAGCTGCTACCAAAGAACCATGGAGATGTTGGACTCAAGCCACCAACTGCATGTGGCAAAGAACAAAGCCAGAAGAGTCAGGAGTATTGGTATGGTTTGCAGCTGCCCACAGGTCCAAGCATCATTTCACAATGCAGACACCTGCCTTGAGCTTTGCCCTGGGGCAGAAATCAGGGTGGTTTTGAATATTTTCCAGCAGGCACCCTGAGCGTTTACCTGCTGACATCAGGAGCCAAAGCTGCAGCATCAAATGAGGAGTGAGAATTCGTGATGCAGGCACCTTCCCACTGTGTGCTAAGGAGACATTCCTCTGAGGTAATTTAAAACTCAAGGCTGATTATTCATTGCTTTGGGAACCATCCCAATTAAAACAGTCTATCTGAAGCTAAGCCTTGAGCTTAAAGCCTTTCCATCTGGGACCATGGCATGAGTTCTTCCTTGCAAACACAGGTCCCTGGGAAGCATTCCTGGCCAGGGAAAAGTACTGCTAATACAGTCATAAAGATGGTGAAAGCCAGGGTTGAAGTTGCCTGTGCCTTTGTGTCTGCAAAACATCTAACTGCATGCATAAGCACCTTGTTTGCGCAGGCAAATATGGATTTAGCATGCAAAGCCTGGCTCCGTGAAGTAATTTTACAGTCAGTATGTACGTGCCAACCTCTGAAGATTTGTCCTCAAACATCCTTTGGATTCCAGAGTTTATCCATTCAGGAGTCAAAGCAACTTCTGCAATCACAGTTGTCATGAAGAGCCTTCCTGGTAGAAATTAGGCAGGGTAAATGTTGTCCTTTCCTTTTTATTTGGCTGGGCTTGAGAAACCTTAGAACTGGAAATGCTGGGTCATACAGGAGCTCCACACAGCCCTTTGGGCACTGGGATAAAATGTTGCTCCGACACACAGGCAGGCCCAGCAGCTTTTGGGAGCTGAGCTAAAGTCCTACTCACCAGCCTGAGGCTCTCCCACCAGCCTGAGGTATGCAGGTATTCAGTGAGACATGCAAAAACATAGGGGAATGAGAGCCACAGGGAACAGTGGGTCAAACTAAGGGCATGGGGAAAGCTTTCTCCATCACTCATCTTTAATACCCCTTGTCATGCATGAGCATCCCCTCACTGCTGTGACAAGTCCCCAGAGGCCAAGAGAGGCCAGGGCATCAGGTGAGTATTTAAGGTAAACCTATCTTATGCTTTCTTGACTCTTCTGTCCTCTATAATCTCCCTGCTCCTTCCCATAACCTTCCCCACTCTGTCACCATCCTCCGTCCCATGGGACTCACCTGAAATGCTGTAGGATGCATTTCTTCACCTCTGTCCCTGCTTTCCCAACTGCCTCAAAGATTCAGAGATCAAGAACTCCAAACGCTGTTCAACCCACCCTTGCATCAACACTGCCAAGCCAAAAGAGGCTTTTGGATAACCAAAGCCCAGCTCTGGGAGCCAATGCTTTAACCACCTACTTCCGTGCAAGGAGACAGTGGTCTTCAACATATTATTCAATTATTCAACAGATTATTCAAATACAGCCATTCAAAATACCCCCCATACAGATCTATGTTCTCAACTGCTGGAGCCGACGCACTCCGGTCTTGAGGCATCTGGAGATGGTTTGATCTCCAAAAAGGTGCCAAACACCTCTCCTGAGACATGGCTTCTAACAGCCCATCCTAAAATTCACATTCTCCCAAAATCACTGCCCTTTGTGGACCACATTTTCTGTAACTCTTCTCGAATCAACCACACAATTTGCAGCAAATGATCCAGTTCTGGATGAAACCAGCACATTTTTCTCCTTCTCTTGAAGATCATACAGCCCGTGTTCAAACTGCAGCTGGTGGGAGTTTTTGTGTTTAAAAATACATGTCCCCATCCTCTCTCGCGTACATGCATGGCTTGTGCATGACGATCATTTATTAAAACTCCTCACTCGGAGGCGAGCGGCTGCTGCAGACGAATCACTGCAGGAGAACTGTGATGGAGGAGGTGAGCGCGTTCCCACACCGTTGTTGGAGGGGCTTTGCCAAGCCAAGCATTGCAGGTGGGCTCTCTCTCTTCGTTGGGCCCTCATTTCTTGGAGCTGCCATAGGAAAAACCTCAGTGGGCCCTCATCATGGTCCTGATATTCTTCCTTCCAACTGCCCTCTTCTTTGCCTGTATTATTCTGCCTCTTAGTTAATGAAAGGTTCTGATGCGGTTAAACACTGAACGCAGCCAGTACTACTGACTACAGTGATATATTTTTATTATTTCTTTTGTACAGCACTTCATTACAGTGGTTCATATTATACCAGGAATCTGTTTTAAACACGCTCTGGGGTCTCTTCTTCCTATTCACTGCATCCCATTAATGCATCCTGAAAGGGATTCTCACATACACACACTTTTTGCGGTTGCTATTTTCTGCCCTTTCTTCCCTTTACCAATCTGCATCTCTCCATCCTGCCGGGGGATTAGAGCCATTGTTGCTATTTAAAACAGCTTCTCTTTGGTCTGTGCTCTGAAGGTTGGATGCTGGCCCATCGCTTTCCCACCTGCTTGGATGGTCTCTGCTTGGGTCTGAAATCCCTCATTATGTCCTTCACTTCAATGACGCAGTTCTGCCAGGGAATCGGGGCCATACACAATGGGCAATCCGTGTGCTCCTGCCTCTGCAAGTGTCGAATCAGGGCAGCCTTTGAAGTGATCCAGTTGGCCCTCTGAAACTGAGAAATGATGTCTCTGTCTTTACCATTGTACAGAGAGTAGGCTTGAGTGCTGTTCTGTCCTGCAGCATCAGTCCTGAAGCACACAGGTACAAACGGTTGCGACTCCATCACATGAACCACCTCTCCACTGCCAGCTGTGCTCAGCTTGGTGCAAACTCAGGGATGGGGTAAGAAAAGAGTGAACGAGGAAAAATTAGAATCACAGAATTATAGAATTGAGTTGGAAGGGACCCTGAAAGGTCATCTATTCCAACCTCTCCACAGTGAACAGGGACACCAACAGCTCCATCAGAAACCCATCCGGCCTGACCTTGAATGTCTCCAAGGATGGAGTATCCACCACATCTTTGATAAACCTGTGCCAGTGCCTCACCACTCTTAATAAGCCTTCATATATCAATATGCAGCTTTTATATACATATATATGTGTGTGTGTGTGTACATATTTATGTATATCTATCTTATGTGTGGGGAGGAAGCCAGCCTCTGCAGCTCCACTGGCTGCAGTTCCTTTCCTACCCAGCTGCCTCCAGCCTGCACACAGAGCAGATGCAAATAGAGGTTGCCTCATCTTTATGCCACCTGAACATTAAGATGACAAGGCAATCTTTGACTGCAAGACTAAAGCAGCTTTCCATCCTCTTAGAGCTGCTGGAGCAATTTAAGAGACAGATCTAGGTGCTTGGGTCCAGCCCATTATGTTCAGTGGAGCTGCATCCATTTGCAGCCGTGCTACATTTGACTCCTGTGGAATGCCTCGACATGGGGAATAAATGAGTTTCTATAGGTCTCGGAGTTGTACGTAAATGCACAATGATCTCAGATCCATCTGCTCCCCAAGGCCTGAAAGTAAAATCTGCTTCCAATCTTATGTTTTATGCTTATTGCTGTCATGCTGTTTATACACCCGAATGCTGCACATTCTCGTTTTGTTTAACATAAACAACAACTATGCACCGTCTGCTGAAACTTTGTCAACTGCCTTTTCCTTCTGTCTCGATAATGAAAAGACACAATCTAGCAAATGCATCTTATTCTAACTGTTTGCTTCCAGACATAATACATCAAGCCCGAACGTAAGAGGCGAGGGGAAAAAATTAGATGGATTTGGTTTTGGTAGATGTAACTCAGCTTGGCTTCATGGAATTCAGTAGAAAACACTAAGCAAGCAACAGCCTACAACCAAAACCAGTGCTGTGTCCTTTTTAATGCCATCCCAGAAGTTGTCGAGCCAAGGTGGTCCACTCTTGGATTTATGCCTCGTGAACAGACATTGTATTCATGGGGACGACATTCACTTTTAAGATGCTAAAGCAAGACCTATGCATAGGACTGCCTTCCTCCCCTCTGCAGCATTGAACTTTCTGCCTGTGAACTGCATGACCTTGTCCACTATAGAAATACAGGGCACTGTGAACCTTTCTGGTACTGGATGCTTGAAGATGTGAATGCACACAGCTGTTGTGCCCCATGATACATTCACTGCAGTGGCCAACACCTATAGGGGAGCAGAAGCTATTGTTTTTCATGGGGTCTCCATTATATCCAAGTGTGCCATGCATTCAGTTCCTCGTAATAAGGCTTAGCTGTGGCAGTTCCCCTCCTAAAGTGAATTTTCTTCTAAATGAATGCTCTTATAGACACAGGATTTGAGAAATGATGTGCAGGAGAGAAACTATCTGACTGTCATTTTCTCCTGGACACCAGAAATGTAAGAATATCACTCCTGTCCAAAGAAAATGTCATTGCTGTTCCCTCAACAAAATGACATCAGGTTCCTCAGCTGAGGCTGCAGAACTCATAAGGGGAACAACAGAAAATACAGAAAGAGAGAAAGGAGGAGTGACATTGATAAACTGACTTTAAACTCGCTATGTGCATTACTGTTATAAAACATATGTATCATCTTTGCTTCTGTTGTACTATCTGTGCCAAATTCAGGGGAACGGGGGAAATCCACATGAAAGATCAGCAAAGCTCCATCCAAGAATACAGAGCCTGACAACTTTTAAGTTAGTTGTTTTTTTTTTTTTCCTCTTTCTCAACTCAAATATCAGTGCAGTTGCAACAAAATCAGCTGCCTAGAAGGATTTCTACCCAAAATTCACAAAAGGAGATGGGTTTGTGCAGATTGCTTTCTTTCCTGCAGGACTTCACAGAATCATAGAATGGCCTGGGTTGAAAAGGACCACAATGCTCATCTAGTTCCAACCCCCTGCTATGTGCAGGGTCACCAACCACCAGACCAGGCTGCCCAGAGCCACATCCAGCCTGGCCTTGAATGCCTGCAGGGATGGGGCATCCACAGCCTCCTTGGGCAACCTGTTCCAGTGTGTCACTCTGCTACCAATTACTATCCCTTAGGTTTCAGGTTCAAGCCAACCAATCCCACTATGCTGTATTTGCAAGTACCAGCACTCCTTGCCCAAAATTCAGAGCATCCCTGTGATATTCACTTAAAGGACATATGGACACTCCCCAGTCATTGAGCATGAACAAAATGCAAATCTCCACTGAAGCAGTGTAAGAGCAAACTCTGTGCCTCACTGCAGCATCCCCCCTACCAGAGCTGTGTGGGGATGTGGCCTTCCAGTGCACTGCACAAACTGCTGTCTTTGGCTTCCAAAAACCTCCAGGCAGATTGCAGCAGAATTCACAACATCCTCATTGGGCAGAAAACAAACAGGAATGGGCTTTCACAATGTTTTGCAAACTCTAAGGAGTGATGAGGAAAGCCAGAGCGTAAGGAGTCGTGGTAATAATAGTTATTGTTATTGATAACTACTAAATAATTGGTTAAAAAATAAAGCATTACACATAGCCCTAGTCTGAGCTGTTTGATCATCCCATTTCTATTTTTGAATAAAGAAAAGCTTGTTTTGCTATTACAGCTACTGAAGCAATCCAAGACATATGCAGGGATGCCACACACAGAAAATAAAACACACACACACGTCCACCACCACAGACAGCGCGACATTTTCCGAAACTAAAAAAAAAAAAAGTAAAAGTAAAAGAACCGTGAGTTTATCCTGAATGTGGGCGAGTTCTCATTTCACTGAGACAACTTTCTGGTGAAGATGGCTAAATAACCAGCTGGGAAGTTAAAGCCACTAAAAATCATCTCCCTGGAGTATTTCTGTTGCCTAGGGTTTTACATAAAGCACTATCTAGTGGCTGGCAACCCTGCCCATGGCAGGGGGTTGGAAATGGATGATCTTGGAGTTCACTTCCAATCCAAGCCATTCTATGATTCTATGATTCATCCATGCCATTCACTGCCCAGGTACAGCTCTACAAGTTACAAGTGTAACGCTGGGTTGGGCATCTCAGTAACAAGAGCAGCAAGAGCAGTAACAACAGGGAGCTCATGCAGCTCAGAGAGGATGTAGTTCCCATGGCTGGGAGGGATACTGGGAGATGAAGAAGACAAAATAAGGATTCTGAGAGATGCTTCCACTCTGAGTAAACTATTCCAGAACAGAAAGGCTTTTGGCATATATCCTATGCAGATCCTAAAGCAGAAAGGAGCAGCGAGATCGTAGGATGGGCATTAGGCTGACTTGATGGATCACCTGGAAATCCAGCTTTCTGCCTTCTGCAAGAAAAGTATATCATTCCAAAAGATAAATGTTCTTAAATGAGAAATATAGCTGAAAACCAGGACTTCCCTTCTTCCTTTCTATTTCCAGGTTGACGTGATAGTTGATCCTTATTTGGGTTAAACCCCTGCCTGCTGGGGCCCTGGGGAAGCTCAGCAGCCACTGGAACACAGCTTTGGCTCAGGGCAGGTTGCTGGAAGGTGTCCTGCTGGCCTTGTCACCACAGGTGTTGAGCATGCACGTTCCCCACACTGTGTCACCAGCTCTAAATTAGGAAACTATGAGGTCAGTTCCATGAGAAGGTTGAAAACAAAGCAGCAGCAGAGGAGCTGATGTTATCACAGAAGCTCTTGTTGAGGGCTGTGTTTGCTGGCAGGAACACGGTTGCATTGCTCATGTCTGGAAGTGTCAGGAGTGACAACATTTCTGTAACAAAAAGCCAGCCTGAGCCAATGTGCAGAAGAAAGGAGCTGCAGGTCACAGTCTGGCTGTGATCCACCTGCAGAAGACCTCAACTCAACTCCAGAACCCACAGAGCAGAGCACTGGCTGCAATATCAGGTCCCTCAAAGACAAAATAAACGTATCTGGGGGACTGATGCCCTGAGACAAAGCAGATGTGAGATGCAAAAGCCCAGCTCATCCTTGCCCTGGTTTTGCTGCAGAGCAAGGTGAGCAGGTGAGTGCAGAGGAAGGGTGGTAATGCATCACAGGAGCCCTGCTGGAGTGAGCAGGGTGTCTGCTAGCTGGGGTGAAGCAGTTGCTGAAAACTCCCCTGTGCTTGTGACATTTTGTCACCATGAATATTTAATTAGGCCAAAGCGTGCCTGGCAGTTTGCAGACACTTTCTCTGTGCCAAGGGGCTGCATGAAGCCTCCATCAAGACAGAGGAAACATGCAAATGAATCCACCACTCCAGGTCATTGTTTACCCTGCAGGTTCTTCCTGCCTCCTATAGGAAGCTAAACCCATGCCCACTCTCTTGACTACTTTACTAATAGCACTGTGACCAGCACTGAGTCGCGAAAACAGGAGGTTTGTATGCCTGAGCATTGCAGGGATGCAGAAACCCCTGTTTTGGCAGAAGAAAAGGATGGAGGTGCCCATTTCAGGTGATAAAACAACAGTATTTCCAGCAGTCATGATCCAAAGCCAGTTCTGCCTCCAGGACATTAGTGCCAGCTTTTCACATCCATCAGCAGATCCACCCTTTTCAAACCAGGAATTACACCCAGCCTTCCACAGCAGATCTGGCATTGGGGTGAGCAAACAGGGTATGCCTGCAGCCAGAAAAACCAGCACCAGGTAGGCTGCACCTGTGCCAGAGGACAGCCAGCAGCCCACAGCTCAAGGGTGGCAGGTCTCTGCTGAGACTTGAATGAATTACAGAATCATAAAGGTTGGAAAAGACCTTTAAGGTCTTCTAGTCCAGCTGTCAACCCATCCCACCACATCCACTGACCTCGTCCCTCCCTGTGCCACATCTCCACAGTTCCTGAGCACCTCCAGGGACAGTGACTCCACCACCTCCCTGGGCACCCTGTTCCAATACACACTGCCCAGGCTTTCTCAGCAATTCACCCATAGCAAATCCTTCTCTGGTATTAGAGATGAAGGGAAGCATCTTCCTCAGTGAAACAAATATATTAAAAAATAGCCTTGATCTCTTACTCTTGGGCTCACATCTTTCCCATGAGCACATAAACCTCAATCATCCTGACATTTTCATTGATTCCAATGAAAGGACAAATTAAAAGCTGATCATTAATTCACAGGCTCCCTCTGCCCTTCTCCCACATAGGAACATTGGTTTATTTATGTCAAATATTCACTTGGTGCTCTGTCGCCAGCTGTGCCATTATGCCCCAGAAATTTAGGAAAACTCTGAATCCTGAGGGCTTATCTGGACTACAACAGACCCTCGCCCACTTAGGTGTCCCCTTAACCACCCCCTCATAACCAGCATTAGGATCCTTGGATTCCAGCTTGCCTGCTGTAACCCATTGAAATTTAATTATTTTTCAGTGGATGAGCCATTGGTTTGCACCCACCCTGTGCAAATCAGCTTCCATGTGTCATCTGAAATTAGGGAAGAAAACCAGGCTGTATCACATGCTGACATGCATCCACATGGGAGGGCAAGGAGTGTGAGGGGTTGCTGAGGGCCCTGGGTTTGTTGGGCACAGAGCAGAGGATGATCAGGGCTCATGGCCATACAGCTTCTCATGGGGAGAGGATGGGCAATGCTGAGCTCTGCTCTCTGGGGACAGCAAGCTTGGGTTTTCCAAGCAGAAAACATGGTGTGTGTTTAACACCCCAGAGCTACAGCAGGAGGAGGTCAAATAACTTAGACAAAGTCACAGAAGAAGTCAGAAGAGAAACGAAGAGAGGCCACGGTCCATCTGAAGCCTCCCAGCCCTGTGCATTAACCACAGTCGTCCTTTTCCTTACATCTCATTTTATCCTCTAAATGCTGGAAGCTGTTTAGTGTCTCTTTTTCTTTCTTTTTTTTCTTTTTTCTTTTTTTTTTTTTTTCTTCCCTGTTCAAATATTTTACTAGCTGCACTGAAAAAAGGCTACAAACAGTGGGGGAGAATCTCTCATGGCCAGAATACAATGAAGCGCATAAGTGTGAGGGATTGCTCTTTACAATGCTTGAATCAAAGATAAACATGAAAAGAGCCACATCCTTAGAGCATAAAACAGAGGAAGGCACCATTCCCGAGGGGAACGGTAATGCCTTTAACAAATAAACCACCAAAAAGGTCATAGCAATATGGGGAAGGGTATTTTTTCATCCTGCAACTTACCTGAATTTCAAATCCTGGCAATTTGCTAGCAAACAGCTCTGGAGAGCAGCACTGAGATGTGGGATGTGCTGCATACAAAACCCATCTCCCAGCAACCCCAAAGCATTCTGTGGTCTTTCACTGAAGAAACTTCACGCATCCCTACTGCTGGCTGGAAAGCTTTTATCCTTAATGCAATATCAGGCCTATAATGGGCTGATACAACACTCCTGGGCAGTCAGGAATAGGGCATGCTTCGTGAACTCCTCCTGAGTTGCAGGCTATCATATCCCAGGGAAGAAGGCAAACTCATTCCCAAAACTAGGAGCTGATTTGATGCCTCCTGGGTGCCTCTGAAGGGCAGATGGGAGCAGCATTTTTGTTTGCCCTAGGAAATAAGCACTAAAACAGCAGTGTTGCAGTCACCTCCAGCCCTTGGGTCGGGGTCAAGATGCTCCCCAGCTGCTCAGCTCCAGGTGGGCACTGGTGACTGCTGCCAGGGCTGTGAGAAGCTGAGGACTTGGCTTCACTTCAGTTTTCCACCCAAGTTATCCAAGCTGGCATGTGTGAAAAGATAAGCAAGCTTGAATTGCCTATCATGGCACATCTTCAAAACAAACCATTTCCTCTTCTGTCCTCCTGCAAGGAAGAACCAGAGCATTTCACACAACTCTGATAAACACGTGTATCCTTCCCAAACTCAGGAGCATGTATTTGGTCATGGGAGAAAAACTGGTGTCATAGAGGTTAAACCCTAGGGGAGACAAAGGGGGAACATGTGAAAACATCAGGGCATGCTTGGAGCCCACCACATTTCTTGTCAGCCACCTGAGTGAACTGTTTCCATGTCCAGGGGAGACGGAGGGCTGCTGAATATGCATCACACCACGAGGAGAGCTGCCCATCACCAGCGGTCCCATAGAAACAGTGTCAGGGGCTCTGCCACTCTCTGCTGTAGATGTGAAATTATTCTACACTTACATCAAGAGTGCAGTTCTGCATCCGCCCTGCAGCATGGTCTGTGCACTTGGGCTCTGTTGCTGCTATCAGTAATTTTATTCAACAAATGATGAAAATACACTGGAATCGGATAGGAAGGGAGGGACAGCTGCCAGGACAGATGCTGGGACGTGCTGAGCCACTGCAGGCAGTGCAGTTGGTGGGAAGGAAGGTGTTCTTTCAAGAGGAAAAAAAAAGATCAGAGAGGAAGCAATCATGAGAAATAAAAGCAGAATGTAGGAAAAGAAGCAGGGAGCAGCTCCTTTCACTGGTATTCCCCAAGCACCTGGAGGCAACTGAAAAGCCGGGGGGAAGAGGGTGGTGGTGTCTTTCAGTGACTAATCCTTTGAGGGAGAAAATCAAATTGATGCATTTCCCAGGGAGAATAGGAGCCCATCACCGGCACCAGAGGAATTCACTTGTAGGAGGTCTAAGTGAAGAAAACGCTTTTATATTTTACTCAATTTGAAGACTTATTTTTTTCCAGAAAAAAGGGGGGAGATCCCATCGTTAAGTTACATCACTGCTCTCCCTGAGTCTCGTGAAAATCTCCTGCTGACATTCACGAGTGTGGGAATGAGTGATGTGGGTATGGCCCGGCCCAGGAGAGCTCCCCTTGCCAAGCACCATGCAGACAGGGTTGGGTTCCCCATAGGACCCTTGTGCTTCGAGTTTCAGAGAAGGCTCAGCTTGTATGGTTTTCTTTTCTGGGGCAATTTGATGCCTTTTTGTGCAAATAGGACCTTTTTGTCTTGCAACTGAGCCAGAGCAGCCTTCATTATTTAATGTATTCTTGGCCACTTTGGCACTTCTTTCTCAGAGCTCCATCCTTGTGTTCACTATGATTTACTGTTGATATTTCCTCTGATTTGTTATGGCCAAGGTGAATAAAGCTCAGGTTTCATCAAGGCATATAACAAGACAAGAAGAAGAAAACACCTGTATGTTTTCACCTGCCTCGAACTCCAGCTTTTAAAATACAAGACAGACAGGATCAGGTCAGCTTTAGCAGTCACTGACACGCTTGAAAAACAGCTCCATTTCCACCTGCTGCCAATGGAAAGCTGCTTCTGAACCCCTCTCTCGCAGCACAGATGAGCAACACAACAAAGCTGAACCTGAGCCAATATGTGGCCCAAAGGCCCAGGTTCAACATGTGCTCAGGAAGGGTTTTGGTTTCACAGCAGACTGATACGAGCCTGTGGAAATGGCTGCAGAGATGATCTCAGCCAGGCCACCAAACCACTTGTCCCTTCTTTACCCTCAAGAGAGATAGAAAGTATCGGTCATAGAGAATCACAGAATCACAGAATGACTTGGGTTGGGAGGGTCCTTAAAGATCATCGAATTTCAATCCCCATGGGCAGGTTGGCCAACCGCTAAATCTAAAAAAAAAAAAAAAGAAAAAAAAAAGAAAAAAAAAGGAACTATACTATATTTATACTATATTCTGGTGGCTCTTGTTATGTCTTCCGTGGCTCAATGGGCCAAGCACAGGCAATTCGTCTTTTCTGTGGCTAAATCACAAAGCCACTACCAAAGCCACTACCCCACTACCACAAAGCTGGTAAGACCAGCTCTTTGCACCCTACAAGTGCTCTGCTAAGTGTTCCTTATGAGAAAGAAATTGCCCTTTTGCTATTTCCATGTGGATACACCCCACTGGGAGCAGGGAACAACTGGATTAGACATTTTTCAGACTCTGGCTAGAATTCAGTAGTGCTGGAACACAACAATGGCATAGAATCATAGAAATCATAGAATCATAAAGGTTGGAAAAATCCAACCATCAACCCATCCCACAATGCCTGCTAATCATATCCCTCAGTGCCACATCTCCATGGTTTTGGAACACCTCCAGGGACGGTGACCCCACCACCTCCCTGGGCAGCCTGTGCCACTGCATCACCACTCTTTTGGAACAAAGTTTTTCCTAATATCCAATCTGAACATCCCCTGGAACAACTTGAGGCCATTCCTCCTCATCCTATCATCAGGGTTTGCAAAGAGCACTGGGGTGCTCAGCCACAGCACACACAGCCAGCCACTCTCAAGGATGCACAGCATTACAAGCAAAGTAGCTCTCAGAAATGCAGCAAAGGGCTGCTGGAGGGCTCCTGTTTGCACTGCTCCGGGCAGCCACGTTCCCAAGCAAGCATGGGGCTCGGGGAGAAGAAAGGATTTTGCACGGTTCATGTGTCAGACACAGCCCAGAAAGGTCAATCGGTTTTGCAGCGGGAGCCAAAGGAATGGGAAAACTGTAGCTGATTCGGAGGAAAGGGGGAAGGGGAGAAAGAATCTGTGACCGCGCCAAGAGCTCTGTAAACAAATTTCACTGCAATGTTGCAGATGAAAGAGCAGCGCCCGGTGAGCGGGCTCCAGTCCCTGGGCATAAATCAGGAGCTGCTCTCAAACCCTGAGGAAGTCACACTGGTGTGGGCAGGAGATCACTCCCTCCTGCTCTGAACAATGGCGCTGGGTCCCCAAACATGCTTCCCCTCATCCAAACAGGTGTCTCACTTGGGTGGCTGTAGTTGGAAGGAGCTGTAGCCCCGATGCTATCCCTGCCCGCTTTAGGGCAAGCATTGAAGCACATTCGCCTGCAGGAGGGAAGGTTTCACCTCTCACCTCTGCTGCTGCCTCCCAGCCTCGCTGAGCATCCCTGCGTGTCCAGCAGCACGCGGGTGCCCACTCAACCCGTGAAGGCAAAGGGCAGCCTTCCCACAAGGAGATGAGCACTGACAACGAGCGCGGCTCGCTGACAGCACGCTGAGCCACGAGCCACTTTTTACACCCTCTTACAATAAATATGAGCTGGAGGGGGGCTGTGCTTTTCCCACTCTCCCGCCAGCATGGCCTCTCATTGTTTACTCTCCCCCAGCAGTCCAGGCGCTCTTGTTAATGTGCTGTGATTGAGTGCTTTGGAGAGGATGGGTTTGGGGTTAGCTCCCGGCTCCCTTCGGAGAGCTGTTTACTCTTCAGTGATGCCTATGGCCCGCTGAAGACAGCGCTCCTCCACCCCTGCTGGGTCCATCTGCTTTGTCTGCCTGTTTTCCTGCTGCCACCGGCAGGCAGCTGGCCTGCGCGTTTCAGCCAGTGCTGCAAACCCCTGGAGGAAAAAAATAAAATTAACCCCATCAGGAAGGGGGCTGGGAAGGATGGGGAGGAAGGAGAGAACCGGGCGGTCACAAAGGATGGGGCCCAGCTGAATGTCACAGTGCTGTTGGCACCATGTTGGGGTTTGGATGGGTTTTTTTGCTTCACCCATCCCATCCCCCAAGAGCCCAATGCAGCAACACGGCTCTCTGCCATAGCATGGGGCTGCTCTGTTCCCCTGTTCTGCAACCCCAGCTGTGCCTCCGTCATTGCCCTGCCAGAACGCTGCACTTTGGTGGCAGCCATCAGTTGCTGGAAATCTGCACGTGGTCTCAGGTCTCCAGAAAATAAGATTTATAGACAGTCAGGACCACAGCTGGCAAACGTGGAGTTTTAGTGGAACTTTTGGAATGGGTCCAGAGTATGGAGAACATCTCCTGTGAAGACAGGCTGAGGGAGCTGGGGTTGTTCAGCTCAGAGAAGAGAGGGCTGTTGGGAGACCTGACTGCAGCTTGCCAGTACAGAAAAGGAGCTTATGAACAGAAGAGGGACTGACTTTTTATTCAGCCTGATAGCGATGGGACAAGGCGGAACAGTTTTAGACTAAAAGAGGGGAGATTTACTTTAGATATTAGGAGGAAATTCATTACTTAGAGTGGTAAGGCACTGACACAGGCTGCTGAGGGAGCTGTGGATGCCCCATCTCTGGAGGTGCTCAAGGCCAGGTTAGATGGGGCCCTGGGCAGTCTGAGCTGGTGGGAGGCAGCCCAACCATAGCAGAGGCTTGGAAATAGATGATCTTTGATGTCCCTTCCAACTCAAGCCATTCTGTGACTCTATGATTCTGAGTTGTGAGGCCACATCCAGAAGAACATAGATTCCCTGACCAATGCCTTCTGAAATCTCTGCATATCCTCCTACAAATCAGACCCTTTGCAATTCAAAGTGTCAGTAAAAAATGAAAATGGTAAGTGTGCTAAAGCTCCATCCAGGGAACTGTCCTTTCCCACATCGTAGCCACATCTTGGATCCCTTTGTGTCAGCGGGCAAGAATAGCCATTCAGGTGAGATATTAGGAGACATTTCTTCTCAGAAAGAGAGATGATGCATTGGCACAGCTGCCCAGAGAGGTGGTGGAATCACCATCCCTGGAGGTGTTCAGGAACTGTGGAGATGTGGCACTGAGGAACACAGTGGGCATGGTGGGGAATGATTGACAGTTGGACTTGGTGATCTTAGTGGACTTTTCCAACCTTAATGATCCTGTGGTTCTTTGATTCACATGCTGGGTGCATGCAGGCTGATGCAAGCATATTGCAACCACACACCCACCATGCAGACACAGCAACTGTACGCATGAAGGTATGCCGTGCCAGTGCTTCCCATGCATCTCTACACCCTTCAGAACTCACTGAGAGGAAATTATTCACATGGTGTTATCATAGAATCATGGAATCATTAAGATTGGAAAACACCACTAAGATCATCGAGTCCAACCACCAACCCTAATGCCCACTAAACCCCTGTGCCCATCATTTCTTCTGAAGTTTCCAGCTCAGAGCACTGAGAGTGGCTGGGAACAAGGACATTTCTGCTTTGCCTTTGTCTGCATCTGAGATCTGTAGGCATAAACACGATCTGTGCTCCTTCACACACGACACTCCTAGATAATGGGAAAAATAAGTGGAACCAGGAGTTAGCTACAGTTGTCAAACCAATATTATATGCTGGGGAAAGCAGCAAGTATCGCTAATCTCCAGGGAAGACAGAAAGCCCTTGTGCACACAAACTCCTGTGGATAAATAGGTGCATAGGATCAAGCATCCCCCAGGGACCTCAGCCTCTGAGCATCTTTTCTTCCCCCTCACACCACCCACTAAGCCCATCACCCCATGCCAGTCCTGGAAGAGCAGCAGGCAGCGGGTGCTCATCGGCAGGGACTGATGCTTTCATATCCTACGTGTGCACTGCTGCCCACAGCAGCCAAAGCCTACTGCAAATCATGTCCACCCTGTCCTGTGCCCTCTGCGGTTTGACGAGTGAGCTGCACCTCCTGAGTGGCACTTTGTCTGCATGACCTGCTCCCTAGGTATGTATACTGCTCCTGCTGACATTAAAGGGAGATGCTTTGGTGCCTTCAATATAAAACAGAATCTCCTCATTTTCTGAGGCCCAATCCAGGCTGTATTTGCAGTAGTCAAAGTATCTGTAAATTGCAGTTATGTGGATGTTCTGCCTCTGGTCTTGAACCGTTAGAGACACTATTTTCTTAGTCTCACTACTTCTCTCTTTTTCCAAATAAATGGCTTTGCTGATGCCAGCTCCATACCACTGCCCATTGGAAAGAGCTACAGGAGAGGAAGGCTAAGGGTATTCACTTCCCATTCCCAAAGCCTTTTACTCTAGAGAAAAAGGAAGAAAATGCCATCTGCTACCTGTTGGGGACTGATTTCCCACCAGGAAAATCTGGTTGCCCAACATCTGGCCTGATAGCCTAGTGAGATGGTTTCCAGCAGCAGTGTGCATGCGTTGCACACCCTGGTCACAGCTCAGCAGCACCAGGCTGTCTGCAGAGATAGTGACAACAAAAATCCCTGATTTACCCTAAGTCTCTGCTAGCAGGATCCTCTGTGCTCAGGGAACACAGCTATACCTGTGTGGAGGAAAACAGACCACCTCAGGAGTGGAGGCACCTCTTCCCAGGTGGGAATCATTCCAGAACAATTACTATTTTGTGCACATTAGAACCCCAAAAGCCTCATGGTAACCTATGTTACAATGCTGTTTCACACTCAGAAATGAATTGTGTTGAATTATGATTTTATATTTTTTTATAAGGCAAAGGTTGTGAGGAGACAGACTGGAAGAGGGATAACAGAAGACCTCTGGGTGTTGCACCTCAGTTTCCTGCCCGTTTCTTCTTCTAAGGCACAGCATTGTAAAAAAAGATGCAAC
Organism: Phasianus colchicus; assembly: GCF_987193195.1. Taxonomy (NCBI): domain Eukaryota; kingdom Metazoa; phylum Chordata; class Aves; order Galliformes; family Phasianidae; genus Phasianus; species Phasianus colchicus. Next base: position 47,449,168 of record NC_143441.1, on the reverse strand, counting down.
CTCTGTCCAAATTTCAGAGACAAGGAAACTGATGTGATTTTGCTCATTTTTTTGGTATCTGGATGAAAGTGAACAAGCTTTTCAGCAGTCTGACAACAGAAGCTTGGCAATGTCACCATGAAGCATGAGAAAAACCATGAGTCAGGTTTTGAAATCATGAGATTGGCTAAAAAATATAAGACTTTCTTTTTTCTTGTTATTCATGCATCTGTTTAGAAACAATACGCATTCTTCGTGTTCAGCTCCAGTTCTCTGAAATGTCAGGGTCTGGGCTTTTAAGGAAATTTATCTTTTTCAGCCAGAAGGAATAAGATTTTATTTTCTCATCAGCGATTCTTGTGTGGTTGCATGCTGCAGAGCTGGGGTTCAGGGTGGGGGAAGGAACACAGATTATAATGGGACTTGCTGTCAGTTGAATGAGCTCCCTGATCCCATACCATGTGGGTAATGATTGGACTAGTTGATCTTAGTGGTCCTTTCCAATCTTAATGACTCTTTGATTCTACTTGTCCACAGCTTGTGTTGGGCAAGGTTATCCCCATGCACACCATAAATTTCCACCAAAATTTGCCAGGTCTGGCACTGGGACATACGGAGATGTGGAGTCTCAGTAGAGCCCACCAGGATTCCTGCATGGAGATGCTGCCCTCAGGTTTGAGGTCTGCATCTCAGCAGTCTCATAAACTTGATGTTAAAGCCCTTCTGCTGCTTCAGTGGGGCTGAGAGTCCTCACAGTGAAATGAAAGGTGTTGTGATAAAAATAAAGCCAAAACATTTCTCTGCCCAGGAGAACCTCACTGTAGTTGTGGTGTGTGGCAGCCAATGCATTGCCACAATCAAGAAGGACCAGAGTTAGGCCCTACCCTGAAGAAATGGGAACTTTTCCCTAAGTCTTGCAGTAAGCAAAATAAATTTAAAAAATCACTGTGTTCTTTGAATTAAAAATAAAACATAAACTGTGTATGAAGCATTCAGCCACGGAAAGATGTTTATGTGGCTCTTGGGATCCTTTTCTTTTCATCAGAATTCACATGAAAAGCCCTCTCACTGCTTTACATGTCAGCATTAACTCCTCCAAAGCTATGGCATCAGATGTGGGAAACTGCTGACAAAGCCCCCACTGCTGGCAGACCCTGAGCAGCTGCATGGGGCTAGAGATTGCTTGCTAAAACTGCAGAAATGGACATGAGTGAAGGAGGAAAGAACAAGAGAATCATAGAAACATTAAGGATGGAAAAGCCTACTCAGATCACCAAGTCCAATCATCAACCCACCCCATCATGCCCACTGACCACATCCCTCAGTGCCACATCTCCACAGTTCTGGAGCACCTCCAGGGGACGGTGACCACCATCTCCATGAGCAGCTGTGCCACTGCATCACCACTCTTCTGGAGAATAAGTTTTCCTTAATATCCAACCTGAACAACAGTCATCGACATGCGAGTGCAGTCAGGAACATACCATGTGAAAGATAGCTAAAACCTAAAGGTTTTTCTGCAAATGTACCTTCACAGGCATTTCTGCTCCTGATTATCCACTGTGCTGGTCTTCCAATAGCATCGAAATTGCAAAGCTAATTGCATTGTAAAAGTAACGGCCTATGAAATTTTTAATGGAGCAGATTGCACTTAGACTTTTTTCCTCTGTGGTTCAATATACTTCAATATCTTTTCCCTTTTGCAGCATTTGATTCAGGCTTACAGTGGATTTGTACAATTGCCTTCCTCAGCACCATGAAGGCTGAGCTGCAGGGATGGCACCGGTCCATTTTCCACCTGAACCCAGGCAGCTGAAGCTGGACAATCCAGTGTTTTAAGGAGCACCTAAAAATGTATACTCACCCCAAATCACTGATGCACAGACACATGGAACAATCGTTTGGCTCCAGTCACTGAGTTTTGGTATCCCTCTGGCATGGTGTAGTGCAGGGAATGCATGGTGGCTGGGCTTCTACTGCTCCTCCAGGGAAAAGACAACTGAGAAAAGGGAAAAGCAAAAGAAAATGTGGAGCATGTGTGAAGGACACAAACTAGTCAAAGTCAAAGTCAAGCAGCAGTTAAGGTATGATGAGGAGAGGTCTTCAACGTCATATGGAGCACTGATGGGTGGGAGCATACGAATGGCAACCAGCTCTGCACCAAGCACAGCACTCAGAACTACACGAAGACAATGAACATGGCCAATAGAGGAGAAGGAAAAGAAGGTGGTGACGTATTGGAGCTCTGTGTTTGGGGTGGGAAGAGCCAAGAAGCATGGTGCTCAACTGACGTTTCTTGTAAGTTATCAAATTGAAACATCCTCTCAGCTCTTTCATATCAATATCATGGAATTCCTATTCTCTCTGTGATAACACAGTGGTCCATCTTCCATGCTGCCTCCAGGAATTTCTGGGAGAGGAATTCCAGCTCATCCAGCCCTCCTGTCTGCAGAGAGGCTGTGAGATGCCTACAGAGCACAGCCCCACGGGGCTAAATCCCATCAGCAGCGATAGGACCTCTGTGGTGCTGTGTGTCTTACGAGATAAAAAGCACAAAGAGCAAATAGAAGAAATGGGGAAATGCCCAGACTCCAAAATCAACTGGCACTCTAAGGTGTTTTTCCTCATATAATCCACCTTAAAGATGATCAGTTATGGTCTGAACTGAAAAAATCATTGGCAGATGAAGAACAACCAGTTCTCCCATCGTAGTGCCACCCGCTTTCACATCTGCAGAGAGGATCAATTGTGAAAGCACTGGTGTGAAGCTTGTGCTGCTAACACACACAAACACATGCATGATTTAGATATATTCTAATAGACAGCTCTGGCCCATAACATTCCTGCAGTTCAAAATTAAAATAAAAGGGAGAGACGAGCCATACACCTCTGGTTAGACTCTTGGCTGGCTCAGCACAGAGGCAGCCTGCAGTTAATCAGCCTTCTTTCTCCACTAACTGTCACTGCAAACAAAGGAATTAGCAGAAGGTCTGTAGGGAGCATTGAGATAATTTGGCTGGCTGAAGAAAAGAGAAAGAAAAGAAAAGCAAAACAGAATTACTGAGAAATTTACTTGCACTGACCTCTCCATAAATATTTAGATATAATCATCATTACCTCGGAGTAAATTAAGTTATAAACAGTCTCCACAATTGCACATGATGAATGCGTATCGGCATGAGAGAGCACTTTATTGCAAGTTAATGTGGAAATAGAGCACCTCAATCAATCAGGATGCAGAAATGCTGTCTGATGATATCAGCCTATCTCACCCTATTCACACCAAGCATTGCACGCTCACCCACCCGGCCCCCCTACCCTTAGTCTTCTTATATTAACAAATATGTATCAACCTGTGGTAGACGTAAGTTTATGTACATGGAGGTGGAATAATGAGAGAAGTACACTGCGTGTCCTCGAACATGTTGGTGGTATTATTTATACTAAAGTAACATCTGCAGCAACCAAGGACATGCCCCATGTGCTGAGCACTGCACAAAAACTCATCCAGGAGCCATTTGGATAGGATCCATCTGATGACATGGATGTCCACAACGGGGACTACAGCCGAGCTGACCATCGTCAGCATCTTTCACAGCCAGCAGAGAAAAATGGGCACTTTCTGAGCTCAACTTTCCAGACCTATTTTAGACGTGGAGTGAAAGCAGAGATGAATCATGCCCTGGACTCCTTCAGCTGCCTTGGCTCAATCCCTGCAGTCCGTTCGGGAGCCCTGGGTGACTGCTGCTGAAATCAGCATCTACTCTGCGGACGCCAATTTGATGAGACGAGTCACATCCGCTCCAATTGAGAAGCTTAGAAAAAACAGACAACTGCATGGCAAGCAAAAGAGAATCATCTCTGAACTGCATTTCTCAACTTTAAACCCACGCAGCCTCCCAGGGCTGATGGTTTCCCCAAGAGGTTTTCAGAGCTCAGCCACTGAGGGGGAAACCAGGTGGGAGACGTGTTGTGGAGGCATGGGCTGCTCACACCTCGCCTACCCTTTCACTTCAGTTTTAGAACTGAGATTTCAGATCTTTGCCTTTCCTTCCAGACACTCTGCTCCTGCTGGATTTCACCTTTATCTCCTTCCCACCTCAACTTGGGCAGTTGCATGTACATGGCAGGTAAGCTCTGCAGTGACACTGCTTGGTAAATCATAGAATCACAGAATGGCTTGAGTTGTAAGGAACCTCAAAGGTCATCTAGCTCCAAACTCCTTGCTATGGGCAAGGACTTCAGAAGAAATGATGGGCACAGGGGTGTAGTGGGCATGAGGGTGATGGCTTGGTGGTTGGACTCGATGATCTTAGTAGTGTTTTCCAATCTTAATGATTCCATGATTCTGTGATAACACCATGTGAATAATTTCCTCTCAGTGAGTTCTGAAGGGTGTAGAGATGCATGGGAAGCACTGGCACAGCATACCTTCATGAGTACAGTTGCTGTGTCTGCATGGTGGGTGTGTGGTTGCAATGTGCTTGCATCAGCCTGCATGCACCCAGCATGTGAATCAAAGAACCACAGGATCATTAAGGATGGAAAAGTCCACAAAGATCACCAAGTCCAACTGTCAACCACTCCCCACCATGCCCACTAAACTGTTCCTCAGTGCCACATCTCCACAGTTCCTGAACACCTCCAGGGATGGTGATTCCACCACCTCTCTGGGCAGCTGTGCCAGTGCATCTTTCTGAGAAGAAATGTTTCCTAACACCTCCAGTGATGGGGCATCCACTGTTTCTCCTGGCAGGATTTAGGGGTTGCACACTTCACAAGCCTACCCATCACCCACACTTTACTATCACTGCCATCTACAGCATCCAAAACTTAGAGACTTTACCCACACAAGGCTGATAAGGGATGTCTGTGCTGCAAAGTATGAAGGAATGTGGTATAATAAGACAAATGATGATGAAAGCATTTCTAAAAAAAGGAGCATGATCAGAGATTTTATTATGGTTCATGACTTCAGCAAGATAGTGAACCTTGCAAGAGGAAAAGAGATTTCTAAATGAAGAGCTTATATGGGCCTAAATTTCTTAAGGAAGTCCCTGAAATAAGTCCCTGAATGGTACAAAGAGCTGGGCTTCTGTCAACTCAAGAGATCTGTGCATCATGCTGTGCTCATGTTCTTAGGATAAAATGTCTTTATCAGTGACCCCTGTCACTTCAGAGGTTTTTCTTGTGGAGAAAACTTTATTTGAATTTCCCATAAAAAACTCAGGAAGACTAGTTCATGTGATGCTCAGCTTGAATTTGCCACTGGAAAACAACAACAACAGACTCAACAGATGAAAAGTGCCAGACAGAGAAAACAATTAACACACAAACAAAGTGGGCTGTGAAGAGCCTTCTCACAAGCACGTATTTATAGCAAGAGGTGAAAGAGAGGCAGTGTAGTACTGATAGTCTTTACCCTGTTACAAGGTGAAATAAAAATATTTCTCTTCCTAGCTTCCTTGGATATAGCCCAAATAGAATAAAGTAAAACTTAGCTGGCATCTGCCTCATTCCTCAAGCTGTGGGACCTTTCAAAAAGAGGCATCATGAATGATTTTGCCACTCTTCCTCTGGCCCTACTGCCTTCTTCTAACAAAACCTTATCTTCAGTCAGTGCCATCCCCCAGTGCTACAACACTCACCCTTAATCCAGTAATTACCCAGCCTAGTAAATTATTGCAGTTAAGCCCCTTCCCAGCTGCAGCCCAGGACAGCCTCCGCAGCCAGCCCAGTGGAGACCAAAGCTCATTTTGTTGACCCGTGTCTCATCCCACTGAGCCTTGGTCTGAAAGTAAAGAAAGAAATCGCTAAATCTTCAGACACAAGGCAAAGATTTTTATAGATACCAAAAATCTATTGATGGGCTCAGATCAAGGGCTTTTTAATTGAGTGAGCAACGTTAATTAGTAAATCTACTGACTTCTAAATACCACGAGACCTAGGGCTACAGATTTCCATTGCGAGAGGACAATGCACTTTTCAAGGTCTAGAGAGCATTTTTCCCTTGGCTGTTCTGCCCTTAAATACCAAAAAGTTTTGCAGCTAATTGTGGAGGCATTTGGATGGGGCAGTGACAATCAGACGTCACTTCTCTTCAGCTGAGGGAAACGCTGAAAGGAGTCTTCAGAGATGTTTGTCTTTGGCAGGAGAAGAAGTGTGGAAAAAAAAACACAAGGTGTTTCTCGAAAACAGAAAGATCAAAGGTAAAAGCATTTGGGCAGATAAAATGGCTGCAAAGATTATTACTTCTTAACATATAAATTACTCAAATCGCTCCCATCTGTCTGCCTCCACCACCATATGAAAAGGGAGACCAAAGGCTTAGCTCCCAATACATTAAATCCTAATAAATCCACCCGTGTTTTAAGTTGTAATACATGAAACACTTTTCCTGGAAAAACCGTCTGCAGGCCAGCAGCAGAGGCTTTACAACATGTTTGTTATGGAATCAGGATAAAAAGCAGGGATCAAACTGCAGCAGCTCAGCAGCGAAGGATTGCTGCAAATGTAGAAACTATAACTGTAGTAACAGGAACTTGAAGACAGGAGGAAGAATCTTAGCAAAAGAAACGGCCTTGCTGGGAAAAACGCAGCAGAGTTTATGGCCCCAATCTTTATTAGCTGAGGAAGTCAGTGCAAGCTTCTGGGGGAAAAAATAGGGAAAGAAATAAAAAGGAGTTTAAGATCATTTTAATGGTTTGAGGCCAGATTCATAGCAGACCTGAGCTGTGTCTGGAGACCTCACCTCTATTTTTAACATTCCTTTAAGTTTTCCCATGAAATGATGTCCAGGAGGCTGACAAAGGCCATATTTCTCCTGCCCTGCCAGCCCCCTGGAGGCACCCAGCAAATCTTCAAACCATTCTCCTCTTCCACAGGTCCTGACCCAATTTTGGAGCTGTCAGCAGCCCTTTCCCCAGCAGGTCACCCAAAATAAGGACTTCAGCCACCATGTCACAAACATGCACCACCCAGACAGCTGGGAAGAATGTTAGGGACAGGTTTTATCACCCAGAGAGAGCTGCAGTGCATCCACCATCTGCATGAAGCAAGGTCCAGCTTCCACATTTTGCCCACATCTTTAAGGAAAGGCACAGTATGAGTATCTTGATAGGCACTAATATGGTGATGTGGATAGGTGGGGGACAGGTGGATAGGTGGATAGCAAAAGCCCGGATGATAAAGGGAAGAGCTCATTGTGGCCTTCCAATAAGTAAAGGGAGCTAATAGGCAGGAAGAAAATCAACATTTTACACAGGTAGACAGTGATAGGACAAGGAAGAATGGTTTTAAACTAAAAGAGGGGAGACTTGGGTGAGATGTCAGGGGACATTTTTCAGTGAGAAGGTGGTGAGGCACTTGCAATGCTGCTTAGAGAAGCTGTGGGTGCCCCATTCCTGCAGGTGCTCAAGGTCAGGTTGGATGGAGCCCTGGGCAGCCTGGTGTAGTACCAGATCTGGAGGTTGGTGGCTCTACCTGTGGCAGGGCTGTTGGAATTTGATGATCCTTGAGGTCCCTCCCAGCCCAAGCCATTCTATGATGTTATGATGGCAGCCCAAGAATCTTTGATGACCTGAATGTCTTTGCATTTCACTTCAAATACCAGAAGCAGAACCAGGAACTTGACAAGACACTTGCTCATATTTCTGTGCATTGCTACAGCCCATTACACCACTGGTCCCTGCAAGGTCAGCAATTACAGAGTCCAGCAAACAACACGACAGCCCCAGGGTGACACCTGTCCCACATGCAGCTCTCTATGGGCAGAAAGCCATTTCTGGTCGGTGAAGTCAAGCTCAAAGTGGAGTCAAGATATTCCCCAAGTCATGGGCAGCCTCTAATGGCATGGTGGCTCTTCATCAAGACACAAAGACATTATTTTATCAAAATTCATTTTACAGGTTTTGTTTTCTTGACAAGAAGAACAAACACCAGCACAGCAAAAGGTTTTTCTGGCATCTTTAGCATAATTTCGAGTTAAAACACAGAAGCAGCATTTCCTATGTCGGCTCGCTGCTTCAAATCTTACCTGACATCCTGCATCATGCATGAGACATCTGCACTACACGCTGGTGGAACAAATCTGTCAGCAGAACGAACGTGAGGGGACAAATCCATCCCTGTTGCAACAGCAGCAGCACTACCCCAGGGGAGCGCTTTTGGCCTGCTGGAGTCAAATGGGATTCTGAGCAAGTAGGTCCCTCTATGCAACTTGGAAGACAAATGAATGACTAAAATAGCATTAGTGGGAGTGGGAGCGCCTGTGCAGTGTGCTGAGATACAGTGGCTGAGCCGCGGCTGTGGCAGTCACACTGTGTTTGGATGCAAATTACCACCAATCAGTTATGCCCTATACAAATCTGTCCCCCAGATTGAAAAAAAGGGGAAAAAAAAAAATCTTAAAACCTGTCTTGTGTTATGCCTTCAGGGCAAATTTGCTTTTGTGAGCATGAATAATTCATGCGTGTTCATTTATTATTAATTAATATTCCATGAACATGCATGGTTTATTCACCCAAACAAAGCACTGCACCCCACACGCTCTCCCTACAGCCTGACATCAGCTAATCTCTGCAATCAGGCTGACCAATTGTTTTTCTCCTCTTTCTCTCCAGAAGGTACCGAGAACTTGTAGACCCTTCTTGCTGGTCACTGACTTTCTCCATTCCTGGGGCAATTCCATCTTTTGGGCTTAAACATCAGAGAGAAGTTGAAAATGTGGTTGCAAGAAGGAATCACGATGAGGAGTTGGAATTTCTGTGTGCTGTGCCAGGCTCTTCCATTTTGGGGAGCAATGCAAGGCTCCCCACAAAGAATTGCTCCCCAATTGCCACATAGCTGTTGGGGAAACCTATGTAATATCCTCAAATGCATTGACTCCAGCCTCTGTCCATGCCACAGATGGACATATTTTGCTTCTCAGTGTGTATTCTTGGAAGAGCCCACATTCAGTAGGTTAGCTCCCACTCCTGGATCTGCTCCCAGTGCATGAGCAATGCCTGCAGAGCCAGCACAAATCACAACCTGTTTCCATAGGTCAGACCTGCCTCTTAGAGTTCTTTGCAACAGCCACTCTCATCCAAGGTGGTCTGTTGTGATAGGATATAGGGAAATGATTTCAAACTAAAAGAAGGGAGATGTAGACTGGATATAAGGAGGACATTCTTCACACTAACGGAGTTGAGACACTGGCACAGGTTGCCCAGAGAGGTGGTGGGTGCTCCATCCCTAGAGACACTCCAGGTCAGGTTGGATGGAGCTCTGAGCACCTGATGGAACTAAGAGTGTCCATTTTTGTAGCAGGGGAGTTGAACCAGATGACATTTAAAGGCCTTTTCCTAACCCACACAAGTTGCTGTTCTGCTCTTGAATCTTTAACTGGAAGGAGCAACCTCATCATAGGGCAATCCTCAATGCTCTGTTCATGTCCTGGATCTCCAAACACCCACCTTGCTTGCATCCTCTGTGCTACAGATGTAGAGATGCAAAGCCAAGAGCTAGATTTTCTTTATTTGGGCTGAAATATTGCCATCTCTTTATATGGTTATATATGAGTCCTGATTTCAAGCACAGGAATGCTGAGAGGAGATAGTAGAAAGCTTACTAGAAAGCTTCCTGTGTGCTAAACACTGGAACAGCTTCAAATCAAGAGTGAGCTGAAGAAAACAGAGGAGACACGGTTTTGGCATTCAGTCAGGGCTGAAGTACAGCACACAGAGGTGGAAAGTAAAGAGTCATGGAATAACCCAAGTTAACCTTGAAGGGACCATATAAAGAGGAAGGGGAACGGCTGTTTACAAGAGTGGATAGTGATAGGACAAGGGGGAATGGTTTTAAACTGAGACAGGGGAGGTTTAGGTTAGATATTAGGAGGAAATTCTTCACACAGAGGGTGGTGACGCACTGGAACAGGTTGCCCAAGGAGGCTGTGGATGCCCCATCCCTGCAGGCATTCAAGGCCAGGCTGGATGTGGCTCTGAGCAGCCTGGTCTGGTGATTGATGACCCTGCACATAGCAAAGGGGTTGAAACTAGATGATCATTGTGGTCCTTTTCAACCCAGGCCATTCTATGATGATTCCATGATTGAGTTAGAAGGGACCCATAGCAATCAGTGAGTCCAGTCCCATGCAGGACCACCTGAAAATCAGATCATATGACTGGGAGTGTTGTCCAAACCTTCCTTGGGTTCCCACAGCTCAGGGCTGTGCCCAGTGCCCAGGGTAGCCCATTCTATGCCCAATGCCTTCTGGCACAGAGCCTTTCCCTGTTATCCAACCTGAGCATTCCTTACAGGAGCCATTCCCACAGTGCTCAGCCCAATGGGGTCCCACATGCGTTGGTACTCCTCAGGTGGCATATGGAGGAAGAGAGAATGAAAGACAACAGTGATCTGTGTAGTATGAATGCTGAATGCCAATCACAGGTGTAGAACCAGATATCCTCATCTTGAAGAGCCAGCAGAGGGATTGGAGATGGTCTCCAGAGTGGACGTGAATTGCTCCGTTTCTCTTGTTTCCCTGTAATGGCTTAAACCAAAAGCCTGGGTCCAAATTCCCCCAGCCACCACATGTTTCACAACAAGACCTGAAGTATTCCAGCAAATACCCTGGGCAACCTCTCATTGCTTGAAATTGTTTTACAAATAGAGATAAGTTCTGTAATGCTGAGAGTTACAGACAATTTAACATGCAGGGGCTGCTCTGGGAAAACTTAAAATTGTCATAATTCATCCTCCCCTTCCCCCGGTCCAGAAATGAAAGATTAAACCTTGGAAGATTTATTAAACTGACATTTTAATAGAATTTTTAGACTTTCCCTGTTAATAGTTTAAATATAATTGAATTCTATGAAAGGGAGGAATATGGGATAGAGTCGGTGTCCCCCAACAACAGGAGCATCTAAAACACTGGGGTATATAGCTAATGCATAATTTAGTCTTATTTGCATGGCCCTTAGAACTGGGAGTAAGGAAAACACAAATCTAATTAACTGAGTGAAAGAAATGCCTCCACCAGCAAACTCCATCACAAGCTCCACTACCACACACCCACCCTCCCCAAGTCACAAACACGAAACAGATGGCAAGATGGAGAAAAAAATAAAAGACATCACACGTCAGCTCTTGGAGAGGAACAGGGGGGAGAAGAGAGAGAAAGCAGAAGGGACAGGATGGATACGGTACTACTTGACGATGCAGCAATTAACTTGCTGAGGGTGGAATAATTCTTGTGGTGCCTCTCCTGTCGGAGCACTCTCCCAACTTAGCAAAGGAGATGTATTGCATGTAGTGGAGAGCAAGCCAGTTTTCATAAATCCCAGCAGGACTCAGTTTCACTTTATGAGATTCATGTGAAAAATTGAAAATTCAGGTTTTTCCAAATGCATCTGTAATCAGCAGCCTGAACTCTGCAGGTCCCCGGAGGTAACTGATCGCAGACAGCACAAAGTAGGGTTTCACAATCTCACTCAGCTTCTACACTGCATTTTTAAAGGTTAGACATTAATTCCTGATCAATACGAGGAGCAGCAGGCTATCCCCTACCCCCACTCTCAGAACTGTCTTACATGATTAACTGAGCCATGGTTTTGTCCTAGAATTACTTCAGATCACAACTTGGGGCTGTAAGATGCAAAGTCTCTCCAGATGCCCCTCCAGTACCTTCTTCCCTGTGCAGAAATAAGTCCACCATGTCCAAATTCTGACATTTACATTGTGTTATAGCCTCATGCTATTTTTCCCCTCCAATTAGTAATGTCACTAAGTAGAGCTGCTGCACATGAGAAGCCTTGATGGCAGCACCAAGGAACACGTGCTACGAGAGAAGTGCTGAGCACCTGTCACTCAGTTTGGAGCTACTGAGCGCACTGAGATTCCCAGTAAGATCAACAAGCTCCAGTAAGAGTGCTCTCCCACCCTTACAGGACTGAATCCACACTCTGAGATGGGGCTCAGACCATCACCTTGCAGCCCTTTAAAATTGCCACTGCTTGATGACCTACACTGCAAAGTCAGCCTCGATTTTTCTTGCTTCAGACATGAACACGGGCCGTATGCTGTGCTCCCACCTTGTTCCAGCACCCAGCAGAGCATCCCCACAGCAGAGCTGCAAGGAGTTGGATCATATGGATCACTCTCTGTGTCCATTTCAGGTAACATTTGGACCAAACCACAGAATCACAGAATTGTAGAGGTTGGAAGGGATCTCTGGAGATCATCTAGACCAACTCCCCTAAAGCAGGTCACACACAAGGTTTTCTGATTCAGTCCCCAGAGTACATACACATGCGTGCACATCCATAGACACAGATTTTATATTTTGCAGTTTAAAGGAAAAGCCAGAATTTGAAGCTTCCCCATGGAACAGGTCTGGTTGGATGATGCAGAAACAAGTCATTCAAAATGATTCTTCATGCTTGAGTATCCCTCCTTTAACACTGTTTTTGTTGGGTTCCTCTGTGCCGTTGCCATTACAAATTTCATTGACATCCAGACAACTCCCTTGAGCTCTAAAAACAAACTGGGTGTGTTCCAACCATCAAGATTTCCAGCAGAGTTAAAAAAAACAACAACAAGAAGCCACTCAATAGACTTTAGGGATTAAAATCTTTACAGTTTCCTCCACAGATGCATACTCAGCTGCTGTTTGCTTTTCATACATAAAATCATAGAATGGATTAGGTTGGAGGGAACCTCAAAGACCATCCAGTTCCAACCCCCTGTCATGGGCAGAGCTGCCCCCCAGCAGCTCAGGCTGCCCAGGGACCCATCCAACCTGGCCTTGAGTACCTCTAGGGATGGGGCACCCACAGCTCTCTGGGCAGCCTGTTCATGTGATAGGTGATGGCTGCTCTTATTGTGAAGATCTAATGCAGTTTGACATGATTTCGGTTGACAGAGAGAAGGAGACAAGCTGGTCAATCGATCAGATTTAGGATTAGAGCGTTGGCTATGCTGTTTGCTCCCCTACTATTTTTTCCCCTGTGGTAACACTCCTGAATCTTTGAAGGCTTCAGCTGCTAACTGGAGGAGAGTCCTGGACCATAGGCAGCATTCTGGGGAGGTTTTGGAAACACTTAGGCAGATACATTAGCATGCTCTCATGGTCTCATACTTTTACTGGCTCTCTTCAGGGCTCATTTATTCCACTGAAATCAAACACAAGAATTCCCCCAAGGAATCCTTGTCAGATATGAAGTGTCTGGCCTACATGACACACTCTTTTCAGGTACTGCAACAGGTACAGGAAGGCTGACAATGGTTTTTAGTGTTGTATCAATTCATTATCAAAGGGAAATCAATGAATATCCACTTCTGCTGTGTTAGAGAGTCTCCTGACGGTTAACAAGTGTGAATAAAATGTTACTCAAATTAATGGCTGAGAACGGAATTCCAGAATGAAACTTGAATATGAAGCAGGTCATTAATATGACACGCTTTTAACGTCTTTTGATTGTGTATAACACCACGTTTATGAGGAAAATAACTCTGTTAAGATTCATTGAGAAGAACATAATCACAGAATATCCTGAGTTTGAAGCAGCGCATAAGGATCACTGTGTTCAACTCCTGGTTCCACAGAGGACCACTCAAAAAATCAGATCATATATCTGAGAAAGCTGTCCAAATGTTTCTTGAACTCCAACAGCTCAGGGCTCTGCCTGCTGCCCTGGGGACACTCTTCATGTCCACTGCCCTCATGGTGAAGAACCTTTCCCTGATATCCAGCCTGAAGACACACCTGCATTCCCGCATGCACTCTTCTGAGCTCCATGCCTCTCTCTATGTTCAAAACCAGAACGATTTTGGAAAAACAAGTGGGCCTCTACTCCTGTTTAGGAAGCAGTATTTGTAGCTTAAATTTCTATTTGTTCACCTGTTCAGCACAGCTATGTGTATGCCTCGATGGCTGCACAGAGATTCTCATAAAATATGAATACTTCTTCCAGATACAGCTGTTTCTTAACTTGCATTTACAGTATGAACAGTTATTGGTTTTTATTATTATTTATAAGTCTACAGTGTGAGAAGCCCATCTCTAATGCTTATGAAGCGGCAGCTTCTCTTGCCAAGAGCAGACAGACAAGAGGACACTGCAAGATAAAGTGGAACAAATACCATGAGACGTGTAAACCAGACAAACGAGATTTTCTGTGAGCTGAGCAGGCAGCCTAAGTGTTTAAAAACAACTTTAAATTGGGATTGAATTCGTGCTTTGCAGGCTTGGCAGCACAAGGTACGGTTAGCATCTTATCCTGATGGTGTAACACTGTCTGGTTTCCTTCTCATGGGGTTAGGGGTTTTTTTAGGTTGAAGAACAAGTGATGAGAGCCAGCAGGTAAAACAGGAAAAACATAGTTTCTTTGAAGGTAATCTCTGGTATTCACAGAAGTCCCCAAAGGGTCCCCAATACATCACATGAAAGGAGTGGCAAGCTGATAGTTGGAGGGAATGCATTGACAGTCTTTTAAAATGAAAAATGATCACTGTGACATAAAAACAGTGTCAGAGGAAAAGAAATGTTTCTTTGTGAGAAGCAGGCTTGGATACACAGAGGTACCCACGTCCTGCAAACCCCCTGCGGCAGCTCAAGCCCTCCCAGGAGGGGTGGGGCTGGGTAGGAAATGGTTATAAGTTCAGGACATTTCAAAAGCTGGTTTTGCAAAGCTGTAACCTCATGGTCTTGCAGACATTCAGTGGGGAGAAAGAACAAGGAAGGAGAGGAGGGAAAAGAATGAAAGCTCTTTTCTACCTTCTCCCTGCTCAATGATTATTGAGATACTCATATGATGTGAGAAAGGTGCAAGAGGAGAAGAACAGTTGATCTACAACATCCATCAAACTGTAAGCACCTCAATCTACAGTAGTGATGCAACTTCAGTTTCTCTTTTCTGAGGTGGCCACTCAACTCATCCCCACTTCAGGTATTTTAAGTAGGGATATTTCTCCCTGGCCAAAAATTCCACCACCCAACATAGTTTCCACAAACTTCCTACCATCCTTCCATAAATTTCTACACAAGCTCTGAACAGAACAACACAGGAGCTCTCATCCAAGTGATGATCCTTCCTTAAGAGAAAATAAAAAGGGCATATCATTCACATCCATCAGTTATGAAAAGGAAAGGCAAATCAGGACTCTTGTCAACAAACAATAAAAGCTGGCACAAGTGGCTCATCCAAGCCATAGTCTAGAGGTTTGGTCAGAATATGAGGAAAGCAAAACACAACGATCATTTCAACTTAAGGCATGTACCCAAGGAAGCACAAATAGGTGAGCTCTGCAAAAGAAGGCAGGGATGTGGTTCTTCCAAAATGGCAGGACGACAGGAACACTCTGTAAGATGTAAAGGAAGAGAAAGAAAAAAACAATGGCATTTTGGTGTTTTCCCAGCTAGGCTCTGTGTATGATCTACCCTTGCCTCTTAGGTGTGTAACCCCAATCACTGCTTGATGTAGGAGTTTTGACTGAATATCTCACAGCTGAAAAGACACGTCAAAACTTTCTTATCTCACTTGAGTCAGGATCACAAAATACACCCCAAACAGTATATTTTGGTAAACCAGAGCAACCCAGAGGGCAGAAGGTTGTAGAGATTCCCCTCAAGTTCCAGAGTAGTCAAATCCCTCATTCCAGATCACACCTTCTTCTATAAACAAGAGGCAAGAGAAGACAGCAACAAAGCTTTTCTATCTAAGGCACATCGCAATCCAAGTTGGAAAAAGGAGTAAGTCATGGTGAGGTAACAAAACCTGGAATTAACACAGCTTAACTGTGGCTCAGGGATTGGAGGTGCCTAGATATAGGGCTACAAAACCAAGAGTCACCTAATTTCTTGGAAGAGAACCCAAGTTCAAGTATCTGTCATTCACTGTCTGCCAGCAGTCACCTCAGCAGCTTCATCCCCAGCCTGCAAACCACAGTGGTGGTCCTTCTACACTTATTTTCCCATCACAATTAACCACCTCTGATTAGTTCAACTAATTACAGGGTGCTAACAATTATTCACTGATGGGCCTCCTCAGTCTTTAATGACTGTTCCCACAAGATCAAACAGGTGAAGGCCAAAAGAAGAAAGCAGAAAAACTAAACATTTGGGAAATGAGGAGGAAAAAAAAAAAGAAGAGAAATCCCTGAACAGATCCAGGTCCTTTGAGAATCAGAGTAGAAAACAGCCCAGCTTTTTACTATGCCTATTTCCAGCATGCATGGAAATTTCCCATCCAGCCCTTTTTCCTGCAGAATTTCATGATTTGAAATGCTTCCACAGTACCAACACAAGACAAGATGCATTTGTATATTCTTGTTTCAACACTGCCATGCCTCTTATTTGAGCAAAATCCAAAACATTAAATCAAGACTGGGAAATTCTGTGCAGAGGGTGAATTTTGGAGCCTAGGACTCCAAGTGGAAGGATTATCTTTGCAGCTGGATGAAGATCTCCAACAATGGGAGGGATTAGGAGAGAATGGAAATACTAAAAAGGGACAGCCTTAGCTGATGAAGA
Organism: Phasianus colchicus; assembly: GCF_987193195.1. Classification (NCBI taxonomy): domain Eukaryota; kingdom Metazoa; phylum Chordata; class Aves; order Galliformes; family Phasianidae; genus Phasianus; species Phasianus colchicus. Next base: position 47,432,676 of record NC_143441.1, on the reverse strand, counting down.
ACACACTTCTTTTGTGGATCTCAGAGACAAAATCCTTAGGAGGATGCTGTACATATTGTAATGGCCACTTATGTCTTCTGTTTCAGATCCTGCTAACAAAATGGAATATAAAATAAAGTGTTAAAGACATTCATATAAATGATCTTGATCTGCACAAAATTCTACAGTGTATGGGGAAAAAAAAAACATAGCAGCATATTCAATACTTCAAGTATTCTCCTGCTCCTATCACTATTTAATTTTATGGAATTTTCCCAAAGAGAAGAGTGTCCAAATAACATCTTGGTTTGCAGCTGTGTCTTTATACCTCTGGTGGGGTTTTCAGATGGCTGTTGAGATCAGCTGAGGTACGAGCAGCATCCTTACCTCTGACGTGAGTTAGTCTTCTCAGAACACACTTGTCCAAAACAAACAGAACAGTTTCATCTTTGTGATGCAGAAATTTATTTTCAAAGGGAATCGCGTTCAACACTGTGCCACTTGTGACAAGGAAGGTTGGACATGGGATGGGTTTCTTGAGGAGATGGGCAAAAAACATGATCCCCTTTGGACAAGATCCCTGAGCATGGCCCTTGTCCTTGGGGATGGGTGTCACACTTGGGTATATGTGTGGGGTGCAATGATTGCCACCCAAAGCCAACAAATGCAAACAGGATCATCCACATGCCACAGACAGGAGAAACACCAGTTCCAACTTTAGCACTCTAAATGCATTCCCTGCTTGAAAGGATGCTGAGCGGTCAGAAGAGCTCACACCTGGCAAACAGCATCACACAGCCTCTTGTGCTTCTTGAGAAAAAAACAATGGAAAGGGAGAGGGTACAGCTCAAGCTAAATTGTCCCATAAAACATTTTACTACAACACACCGATTAACATTTGACTCTGCTGTAGAAGCTGAACAATGCTGAGGGTTGAAAAATGCCTGTCTGAAAAGGCAGTGCCAAACAAAGCGGTCACACAAAGAGCCCTTGCAGAGGCAGAGGGGCCCCTATACAGCCCCAGCACCCAGCCCATGGCTGCTTTCATGTTCATGCTAGCTACCCATGCTGAAAAGGCACAGGAAAGGTGTTTCATTTCAAAGTAAAATCTTTCTGTAGGAAGTGAGCACTGCAGAAAAGTGGGGTGCCCCATCGTGACAGAGTTCTGTTCCTACGGGAATGATGAGAGCCCTTTGCTCTCAGAAATCAGAGGAATTCCTGACATCCTGCTTCTGCCTTCAAAGCTCTCTCAACCCATGCATGAACCACAACAGGCTGAAGCCAGGGGATCCCTCCTATCGTGATCACATGGGGAAGAATATGGGGACAGGGGAAGTGGCCAGGCAGGTGCATCCCGGCACTCAGCCAGTCACTAACTCTCCATTTCTGTACGTACAGAATGGTTGAGATCAGAAGTCAGCTCTGGGTCCATCTCTCTAACCTCTGCTCCAACAGGGTCATTCAGAGCAAGGTGCCCAGACCCATGTCCAGGCAAACCCACATCTCTGGAAATCTCCAAGGAGCAAACTCCACAACCTCTTCAGGCAACTTAACGCATTTATATAACTTACACTGTACTTAACCTTTCAAACTTTTCTGCTTGCTGTTCGTGATCACAACTGCCAGAGCTTTTCCTTCTGAAAAGGTTTTGATGGACCTCAAGAGCAACGACATATAGCTGATCCCTGCCTCCAACATTTGAGGACCCAAGAGGAAAGCAACAGGTTGGATATTAGGAAAAACTTATTCTCTGAAAGAGTGGCAATGCACTGGCACAGGGAGGTGGTGGAGTTACTGTCCCTGGAGGTATTCAAGAAGCGTGGAGATGTGGCACTGAGGGACATGGTTAGTGGGCATGGTGGGGATGGGTTGGTGGTTGGACTTGGTGATCTTAGTTCCAACCTTAAAGATTCTGTGATTCTAGTTGCTGACGTGCTGCCATCTCTCTCACCTTCTGAAATACAGCAGGTTCAGGTGTGCCCAGCTCAAAGAACAGGGCTGACATCCAGGAGCAGAAAGCCGTGGCTTGAGGAAGGTGGGAACAGGAATTTCTTAGAGTGGCTGCCATTGGAAAATCAACATTGCTGAGGAGCCTCCTGTGTGAGAAAACGTCAGAGCAACTTTTTAGTGGGAGGACAAAGACTAATGAAGGTCAGTTTCTCATTACATCTCATGAGGTTGTAGGCTTCTTCCACCCACAAGCAGAAATTCTGGCTCTACCACATTCACAATGAGATGCCTCTTCCAAAGCATCCCTTTCACCCCACCAGGCAGGTAGCAACACTGCAGTGGTCAAAGCTGATCTACAACTCCAGCTCCACTAACAGGAAGCACCAGCAGACATTGGCAGGTCGAGCAGCACTGGGTCGTTGCTGTTTGCAGGGCTGTGTGCCTGCTAAGCAGGAAGGAGAAGCGACCAAGGGAAGCCCTACTCTTTCCCTGTACCAACCCCAAAGTTGCAGCATGAATATCCACACTGATCTGGGGTGTTTAATATCAAATGGAGAGGGAATTAAGGTGCTTGCGTCTGTGACTGCTTTTACACGTTAACTTTTGACAGGGTGAAAACGTAACTCGCTGTTTTTGCCTTTATAAGCAATACTTGGCTTTTTCTATTCCTGAGCTTGTCTACTGTGCAGCTTATTTCTTTTGCTGATAAATATTTATGCTCCGTGATTTTGATTTATAAGAAGGGCTTAAATATTGTAAAGCTGGATATAACCAGTGTAAAACAACATAAAACAAAGCACCAGAATCCAGTGGACTTAAAAGGCATGGCTCCAGCGGCAGCCAAATTTTGCCCCAGAAATGACCTCTTCCCCTCAAGAAGTGGCACGAATTGGCAGCTTCCCTCTCTGCATTACAATTGAAATTCCAAAACTGTATGTATCAAACAGGAAAGGTGTTTGCCGTATTGCCAAGGTTACTAGAGTGAAAACATTGCAAATGGCATTTGCATGATTGTACTTTCAAATCCTAACTTGTAGCAACAGTGCATTTTAAATGAAGGTGATTTATAACTCCAACCAGAACACTAATCATATTTTGGAGTAATAGGATTTATTTGTTGGTTGTTTGTTGGTTGTGTTCTTTAAGCTCAGAGACAACAAGCTATGTTCATGAAAAGGGATGTGGCTGAGCTTAAGCCCTACCCCAACAACATTTTGAAAGGATTAGAAAATAAACACAAATGTACTCTATTTTCAGCACGCAGTTCAGAGCCTGGGTAGTCTTTAATGCTTCTCTGCTATGAGAACATCTTACATTGCTAAGCAAGTTCAGATAATTTCCATTTTAAATGAAAAATTCAGATTAGTACAAAAAAGAAGTCGCCGTCTGGGGATCAAGAATGGATGTTTCACAGCGCCCAGCTGTTCTTCAGCTCTGAAATTCCTTATCCAGAGCACACTGGGCACATCATGAAGCAATGTTCAGTCCGCTACCAAGACTAGGATTTACAGCCCAATATCTCAAAGCTGGAAGCAGTTGCCGTCTATTCTATGACTTCACAGAATTATAGAATCATAGAATGGCTTGGGTTAGAAGGGACCTTAAGGCCCATCCTGTCATAGGGCTGGTTGCCCCCCCCAGCTCACGCTGCCCATAGCCCCATTCAGCCTGGCCCAGTGCACCTCCAGGAATGGGGCAGCAGTGCCAGGGCCTCACTGCTCTCTGAGTAAAGAATTTCCACTTAACATCTAACCTAAATTTCCCCTCTTTTAGTTTAAAGCCATTCCTCCTTGTCCTATCACTATCATTCTGTATAAAAATTCAGTCCACCTCCTGCTTATAAGCTCCCCTCAAGTACTAAAAGGCCACAATGAGATCTCCCCAGAGCCTTCTCCTTCAGATCCTTTATTTCTGGGACTGGCCATTAAATCCCAGGGCACCTAACTTGGAGTCATGCAGTATTTATGGGGAGAAACAGCTCATTTAGGCCACAATTTAGGAGGTGCACTAAATCCCACAGCCCATGAAAAGAGCTGGACTTTAATCTCCATGTGCACCTGACTCACAGAAAGAAAGGTGTTCCACGAGGGGCTGAGCATTATTAGAAAGAGTCCCAACAAATTCCTTTTTGCTCTCCTTGTTGGTTTTCCTTTTTTCAAAAAGAACATTTTGGACATAACGCTGTAAAAAAAAAAATACACATTCAAGCCACCTTCAGGACTTGTTTTAATATAACTGTTCTCAATGGTGGGCTGTTAAGTTAACCTGGTTGACATGGGGAAACCAAGAGTGAATACATTACTGCTGCCCAACTGAAGAGATGATAAACTTTATCAGAGTGTTGGGAATGTCATAAAACACACGCTCACCTTAACTGCATGGTCACACACCTTCTGGAAATGGAGTTTGGGCTCGTTGAAGGGGTGTCAAACACCTAAGAACTGCACCTAAAATCTCAAGTTGTGCTTGGAGATTTTGGCCTTGAGCATGATGATGCACACGCTGTATTTATACAGTTGTATTTGTGTGTGTGTGTGTGTGTACACATATATAATTTCACATGCACATTTACATACATCTTCAAATGAAAAAATTAATCTAAAATATGTCACCCGGCAATCTGTCAAATAAAACTCGTATAATAAATATGTCACTTTATTTAACAACTGATGCTGAAGAGAGCTAGGCAGGAGGAAAGAAATCAAGACAAGGTTTAGTAAAAACACTGAGGAAGGCAGAAATTAAAGCAATCAATCACATTCTCGTGGAACGTCTACGCCACTCGAAATAATATTTTATTGTCTGCTATTGATTGGATGCCACCGAACAAAATTGCAAACAATGAATCTGATGTTATAAACAAGAATCACAATAAGAATAACTTATTTCAAAGCCTCGGCCACACAACAGTTTGCACTCTGCAGAGCTAAGGATGGAGAGCTGGACTTCTGCTTGTTCTGCCATAACCTCGGAAAATGTCACTCTTCATTAACAACTGCAGTGCCTGCCAAAAATAAGGCACACTCCCCCTTTGCTCTCCTTTGTATTTTAAATGTGAGCTTGCAAACTTTGGTAAGGTTGGAGGGAAGGACAAAAATGCAAGAGAGAAGATGCAAGAGATTGGTTTTTTTCCAATGGTGAGCTCTCCATTCAGAAAGGAGAACACCCTGAAGGAAAATATACCAAATCAGAGAGCAGAGCATCGTTGTGCTACATTCACTCAGCAGCCACACAGCTCAAGCACAAGCAACTTTGTGTAAAAGAAGGGAAAATTTCCACGGGCCATCCAGCTTCCCAACTGACTTCCCATGTTCTCTGTCCTTTGTCAGATCATAGAACTGTTTGAGTTGGAAGGGACCCATAAAGGTCATCTAGTCCAACTCCCTGCAATGAACAGGGATGGGATGTTGCCACCCTGATCTGCATAGGGATGAGTGAGAAAGAGACAATACAGATTGAGGTCTGGTTCCAGGAGTGACAGCAACAGGATGAAGAAGGAAAACAATCACCAGACCTGTGCACCCTGTCCAGGGAGGTGGTAGAGTCACCATCCCCTTCAAGAAATGTGGAGGAGTGGTACTGAGGGACACGGGTCAGTGGACAATTTTGGTGGTACTTGGATGGTTGGACTAAACGAGCTTTGAGGTCGTCTCCAACCATAATGATTCTGTGGTGGGCAGGGGAAGAGCTGGAGGCATTCTGCTGCTGAGGAAGCCTTTATCCCACTGGTATTTGGAACCAGATAGTTTCTGATTTACCATGACACAGCTATACCTACTCAGTAACTCATTACTCACTGCTGCTATAGCCAAGCTCTACTATTACTACAGATCTAAAGGAGTGGGAATCCCTTTTTGGAGGTAAAAGCTCTGTTTGGTATTGGAGGGAGTGTTTGTGCATGAGCAGCATTACAATTTGAGGGATTTGGACTTTATAGTTATTCTTTCCCATCGTTCATGTATACTCCCCCTACTCTTTCAAACTGTGTCTTACATTAGGAGACAATTGGAATCTAAAGGGATCAACAGCACCATCATCAGTGCCACCTTTCCAAGGAAAGGGCTTCCAGTTAACATGGAAGAGTCTGGTGTGTTCCACATACTCACCAGTCTGTTTGGAAGGAAAAGCTGTTTCTTAATTAATTATAGTTCCTTCAGAGAAGTTGCCCTAAACCCTGCCAGGATGGTAACAGTAGTGTCCATGGGCAGATCCATGGACATTGGTGAATTTGCTGTTGCATGCTTTGAGCCCAGAAAGCACAACTCTCTCCAGTAGGAACAACTAAGGAGGAAAGGATGTGATAGAAAGATAACATACTAAGTAGTTGGCAATAGCTCACTCCCAGACATGTAGGCTTGCCTCAGATCTGGGTCTGGCCAATGTTTTCATTGAAGTGTGCACTGAGGATATGATTTTGAATGGTGGAGAATGTCTTTGTGACCTCCACTGTGGGCCCCAGTCTGACAGGGGTGTGAGTGCTCAAGAGGGGAATTCAGATAATAATCTGAAAAGCAATGATCTGAGAGAAGCAAGGAAAAAGTCCAGAGGGGAGGACACATCTCCTGCCCTTGGCACGACAGCAACAACACACAGAAGATGTTTGTTCACGATTCTTGGGATCAAGAGCCAGCAATGGGAGCAACACCCCTGTGAAGTCCCCTCCTGCACTGTACTGATGGGAAAGGGGACAAGGGAGGCACATAAGCCCACCAAGGCATGGGGGATAACCCCAAATGGAATACTGGGGAACAGAGGGAGGGCTGGAAGTGGCTGCCATCATCATCTGGGAACCCTATCCAAGACGAGAGATGCTTCCTGAACACAGAACAACGAACTGCCTGCAATCAACCCAATTTGCTCCTTGTGCACCACCAACTCTCAAGGTAACACCCAAAGGCACCGTGAAAAAGACACCGCAACCGATTTCGGGCAATGAAAAGAGGACGGAACGAGCCGGCAAGGATCCTCGGAGCCCAAAACCTCCAAGCCTGGGCAGGGGCTCGTTGTGCTGCTGCAAGCGCAGCGAGCGGGCACCCTCTAGCGAGATGCACTGAGAAGCGCTGCTCCCCCCGCACCCACCGCCCTGCCCGGCGCTTCTCCCCGCAGCACAGACTGTGGGTGCCCACAGCTCAGCCCCATTCAATTGCCACCCGCTGCTCCCCAGCAGCGACAGCCTCCCACGAATGTTTCCCTTTTTACAGCTTGGCTCGCAAGGCATCGGAAGTTTCTTCCCTTCCTGATCACCTTCACCGTGAACTTTTGGGTAATGCATGCTGTGTCCTCTGCCCAGCACTGTTGTGTAAATGGTGAATAGGCTCCCATGTATTTTTCAGGCTGACGTTTCACACTGAGATGTGGTGGATGCCCCATCCCTGGAGCCATTGGAGTCAAGCTAGATGAGGCTCTGAGCACCTGATGGAGCTGGGGGTGTCCCTGTTCAATGCACAGTTGGACTAGATGGCCTTCAGGGGTCCCTTCCAACTCAAACGATTCTATGATTCTGTGACACTGAAGCTGAGGAGTCAGCACAGAGCCAAGCAAGAGATGAGATCCTCTGATCCAGAGACCATATTCCCCTCCCCAGAACCTTGACTGCAAACATTACACAACAAAATCTCCTTCTTTTCCACATCTTCACAAACTAAATTGGTTTGGGCTCAGCTCATGCAGCCTTAGGATTATGGGTGGTAGCCTGATCACCAGTGCCAGGGAAGGTGCAGGTGACTGCCACCTCTGCAAGCCCTTGGGACAGAACAGAGCCAAGCCCTGATGAGGGTAAATATTGCTCCTGGTACTGCAAACATTAATGTGAGAGCTCCTGTCAGACGTGGGGAGCTGGCATCTAACCAAGCTTTGAAGGACATCCCTCCTCATCCCATCATCATTGGTGTTTTTGTTGGAGGTTCCTATCGCCCGCAGGTAAATAAGACAAGATGTAATGACTTTAAATTGTGCTAGGGGAGGTTCAGATTGGATATTAGGAAAAAATAAATCTCGGAAAGAGTGGTGAGGCATTGGAACAGGCTGCTCCAAGGAGGTGGCAGAATCACCATCCCTGGAGTGGTTCAAGAACCATGGAGACGTGTCACTGAAGGCATGGTGGGGGTGAGTTGGGGTTGGACTTGGTGATCATAATGGTCTTTTCCAATCTTAACAGTTCTATATTCTATGAAATGGTTTTTCTGTGCTCAGGGCAAGCCTGTCACCCCCTAATCCACTTTCTTCATCCCTTCTTCCACATTCTTTCTTGTCCCATCAGCCCAAAACCAAAGGACTGTTGAGCAGGAGGCAAACCCCTGCATCCCCTGCATTACCTCTGAGCCCCCATTGCCTCCTCTAGGTCCTGTGCTCCTTTGCCCCAGCCAGATGCTTCCCATGAAAACCAGCTGACAGTAATACAAGCCAAGGGACTGGCTCAGCTCTGATTAAAGCTGGATCCAATTTTACAAAACCCAACTCACAAGCAAGTTCATCTCCTGTAAATAAACATAAAACTGGGGATGTTTGCCTGGTTCCTGAAACAAAAGGACTTTTGCTATATGGATTACAACACAAAAATGAGGACAGAGACAGGATCTATGCACACTTCTGAGGGCAGAGCAGCTAGCAAATCCCCTTAATGACCTTTCAGGTGCCTTTTGCCTATCATGCTGGTTGCACAGCCATTTTTTGGTGGTGTGGACATGTGTTCACAGAAGAGTCAGCTGAGTCCGTCAACGTGACAGATTGTTCTCAATTTATGCACATATCCTGAAAAGTGCTATTATTGCCTCTTAAAGGTGCAAGAGTCCTCTTTAAAATCTACTCATATTTTCATAGATTCGTCGCAATGAATTAACTGAATTGAGTGGAAAAGAGAAAAGTGAACAAGCAATGACACATGTCTGTGTTCGTGCCATTAGGGGAAAAAAGTGAACACATTATTTCTGGGTTTCAAACAAACATTGAATCAGAAACAGATTTTTTTTAAATATCCCCACTACCTTCTTTTTCTTGATGGCTGTTTAACCATTGCTTACTTCTACCCAAACCCGCTGGTGAATGTACTCACATCAATGCGGTCAACAAAGCACCTGCTTAACTCAAAGCAGATAACTAAGGCGCATTCAGGGAAAATCACCCATCTGCCTCACCTGTTTTTTCTGAATAGGGGTCCTCCATCGTTTTAAAAGCTGTATTTCTTTGAGCATAAAGTACTGCAGCAGCAAAAATCAATGCGCTGTGCTCCATCAGTGTGCATCTGTCACTCAGCTCCCGACACTGGAAAGGAAGAAACACACAGAGAGAACACTCACCCTGTCCCCTTCCTTTAACAACAGCCAAGAGTAAAAGGATGCATAATTTAGTGGAATGGCTTTATTTGTGTATCGGGTTATATTAAACGTCAGCTAAGGTTATGTTCTTGTCTTCGGTTGCTGCTGGGTGTTGCTTCAAAGTCATTCTGAGTCACTGCTCTCCATCTTTATCTGCTGATGGGCCCCCAGGTAGCGATGGGAACATAACTTCCCCTGACACAGATAACCTCCAATAAAGGAACGACTTCCCTTTTGACGTGCTGATTACAATAAACAGGGGGATGTTGGAGGCTTGAAGAAGGGGCCCATAGCACTTGAAAAACAAAGAAAATGGGTCACATCCTGCTCTGCCTCTGTGGCAGCAGGTTCACTCCAAGCTATTTGCAAAGCAGCAAGGAACTCGTGAGACTGCAGCTGGGGCTATCGATGGAAATGCAAATCTTTACCTACAGTACCTTATTCTGCAGCAAATGAACAGCAGCCTGGGAACAACCAGAAGGCTGTAGTCTAGGAACATGAACCTCCCAGTCCTGGAGTCCAGGAGGATGAAGCACCATCTAAGCCCAAAAAATAACTCCCAGGCTCTGACTTCAATCATCTTTTCCATTAATTGTGTCAATATTGACTTTACAGAAATTCCTCCTGGTTTCTATGAGCCTGAATTAGGTGTGAATCAGAGCCCAAGCATTCAGTAAATCAGCCTCAGCCAGCGATAGGATGAGAGGTAATGGCCTCAAGTTGTGCCAGGGGAGGTTCAGGTTGGATATTAGGAAACATTTCTTTGCAGAAGGAGTAGTAATGCAGTGACACAGGCTGCCCAGGGAGGTGGTGGAGTCACCATCCCTGGAGGTGTTCCAGACCGTGAAGATGTGGCACTGAGGAACGTGATATAGTGGGCAATACTGGTGGCAGGTGGATGGTTGGACTAGATGATCTTAGTAGTCTTTTCCAAACTCAATGATTCTGTGATTCTATGATTCTACGAAAAGGAATGGGCTGTGCCCAGAGGGATGCAGGCTGGCACTTGGCAAGGACAAGAGAAGTTTCCTCTGGAAGAGACCTTTTGTTTCAGCCTGATGCAAGGCTTGCCAGAGCCAGTAACTCTTTTCATTTCAACAAGCTTTGGGTAGGGCTGTTTATAGTGAAACATGTAGTATATATAGTTGGCTGCCCAAAGCAATAGTTCAGGAGATTATCTTGCTCAGAAATCAGGTGGGAGGTTTCCAGAAAAATCCTGCCCTGGCCTTCTCCACTGCTGTAGAGACAACCCACTCATTGCACTGGTTCCAGTAGCTAGCTGCAAATGGGATCACACAGCCAAGGGCTTCCCTGGCTCAGAAGGACCATTAATGCTCCTCACCTCGACCCCTCAACAGGGTCTGCACTCACTGTCACACACACACTTTCTGCCCAGCACCAAACATTGTCATTTACATCCATAAAAAGCTGAATTCAGCACTCTTTCCATAAAACGGATCGTGAACCCTTACCACCACTTGCCTCTCCTTGGAATAATAAATTATGAGGACAAATGGCAGAATCATTATCAGTTTCAATATCCAGTCATAAATAGTCTTGTAAGAACACTGAAATGATGGTGTTTTATTGCGTTAGATATCACTTGCCATTAATTACAGCATGAAACTTTTGTACTTTGATGAAAAGCATTTTAGCCAGCTCCGTTATAAATTTAAAACAGCCTTAAAACAAAAGTCACCTCAAGTTGTGGGTTTTTTTTTTTTCCCCTCTATAGATCTCGACACAAAATAGCATTTTTAGGCTTGGAAAGACAAAAAAGCCAGGGGTTTTTAAAAAGCTATTTCATTATGTACACATTTGCCTTTAGCACTGACAGCAAACTAAGGGTACCAAAGACTGTTCTGTACTGCAAAATCGTTGGCAGCTGTATTTCACTGCTACAGGTACTTCATAGTTGGCTTGGTTTGGTTGGGTTTCGCTGTAATGATCAAGTGCTGTTGTGAATCAGTGCGCTCTGGTTTACATTTCTCCTCCCTTCTCTTGCTGTAACTCTCAGGACAGAAATGCAGGTGATTTCAGAGCAAGCCTGAAGCTAACAGGAGCTGCTGGGTTCAGCTCCTTGCAAATTAGGAACCCACAGAATCTCATAGACTGAAGTTTAACTTCAGTCTAACTTTAGTGTGACAAACCACAGAAGTGAAGCTAAGATCTACATTTGCAAACATTTGTGGAATCAGTCTTCAAACGTCCTCTGACACACAGGATTTCCACCCGTGCAATTTAAGGTGCTGCTCCTGTGGAACAGGTCATCGACCCATGGATTGATCCCATTCTGTGTTTGTTTGCAGAAGGGATTATTCCATTTCACTTTGGGCACGGTGATCTTACAGCCAGTGCTAACAAATCCCATAGAGACCAGGATCCAGAGCCACTGCTCAGCTGAACAGCAGGACATCTAATAATCCAGCAGGTTTGCTCACATCCATACATGAATGTTCAGTGTCAAATCCAGACACACAGCACCAGCTCTGCTGGCTCCCATAGGTTTTTATGTAGACTTGGAGAAGACATTTTGTTTTTATTTCCCATCCTTACAGGAAGGATTATATGCACTCAGAATTTAAGTTAGGCTTATGAGACCACACAGAGCAAAGTTTGGCTTTTGTCTTACCAAAGGCTTTTGTTCCACCCAGAAAGCTGGCAAAATCCACTTCATTGGAGATACACTGGGAGTCAGCTCAACCATAAGCCAGAAAAGTTTAGGACTCAAATTGCCATGACAGTCAATGGGAATCTGGTCCGTATATTCAGTGGTTCCTTCTTGTCCTCAGAAATGGCTCCCAGGAAGATTTGCTCTGTAACTTTCCTGGAGACAGAGGTGGAGCTGAACAGTCTGCAGTTCCCTTGGATCTCCTTTTCAGTTGAGGATGAGAGAAACATTTGCCTCTTTCCAGTCAACAGGGACCTTCACTGTCATCACAGCCATTCAAAGATGATAGAGTAGCCTCAGAATGACATCAACCAGCGTCCTCAGCACGCTCACACATTTCCACCTGGCCCCACACACCTGTGTATGGCCATTTTGCTTCACTAGCCCCTAAACGGATCTTCTTTTCTATGGGTAGTACCTGTTTTCCCCACACATTACTTAGACAGAAAGAGACTTGAGAGCAGACCTTGCTAATGAAGACAAAAGCAAAGAGCACCACGCTCTTTCCATGCTTCTTTTTTTACTAGGTTGGCCAACTAATTCAGCAGCACACCAATATATGCCAGTCTATGTTTTCCTTCTTCTAATGACTTACCTATAGAAATCCTCATTCTTAGCCTTCACTCCCTCAACAGCTCCACCTCACTTCTAGCTTTTCTAATTTCATCCTTGGGCCACATCTGAGATCTGAGGACAAGTGACATTTCCCAGGGCTGATGAGTACCTGTAAAAATAGATGTCATTAGAGCAACTTGACTGTTGCTTGAAATGGTGACCGTTTGCTTTTTGACACAAAAATGAGAAATTTAAGAAAAGCAGTCTAATTGCTCATTTAAGGCAGCCTGCTCTTTCCCTTCTGCTTAGCCTCGTTTGACAATCTGAGAGTTTAGCTCCCACTGCTCTTGCTTAAAATATAACAGATGGCCTCTAATAAGTAAATTGAAAAGTGCAAATAAGGTTAAAACAATTTTTCTTTATTGAATATCATTAACTTCAAGGCTGTCCACTTTAAAATGCTAATTAAACCTCACTTCCTTTTGCAGGGTTCTAGCAAAGAAAAATTGCCGGGGGGCAAATTCCTCTTGCTTGTAGAGGACTAGCCCAGCAAACCGATAGCAAATCGAGCTATTACGTGTCCCAGTGTTAAGAAGCAGAGCTGGAACTTTTCAATTTATTTGTCCCTACCATACTCGTTGCTTCCTACAAATCAAACACAATTAAGAAGGAAATTCAAAAGAGGTCAAGTGTGAAACTCTGCTCTGGCCACGTGGCAAACAACGGTTTCTCTCAAGGTCAGTACTCAGTGCAGCTTTCTCAGTGAGCAGAGGATTTCTGACATGGTGCTACAGCCCTGCCACACGTCATGCTGCAAGTACGTGGCTCAATGTTCCTGGCACCGCACGCAGGGGACAGGAGGTCCTTCAGCACCTCCACCTCACTCCTAATTTCCTGTTTAAATTTACTCCCATTCAGTGCGTGTCATTTGCTTGCGTGCCAACACTGTCCTTTGGCTTGAGCAGCTCTTCTCCTGCTCTTTACCCCCAGCCTGAAGGATTTATTCTGAGCAATGGTATCACTACTCAGCTTCCACTTGCTAGGCAAACAAAGCCAAGCTTTTAGTCTCCTCTCCTAGGACAGCATTTCTATTCCCCTCACTGACGTATCAGCCCTCTTTCCTCATCTGTACCAGTTTAAATTCTGTCTTGACAACAAGAGAGGACGTTTGCAAATGTCCTACCTGATGGGGCTCACCAGTGCCTCACAGAAAGTAATGTTCTCGTCTCAACTGGAAAGACATAAAGAAAAGATCAAGGACAACACTGACCATGCCATGGCCATGACATATTTATGGTCTCAGTCTGATCAGACTGCCCCATGCTGAACTAAGCAGCCTCTTGGACATCAGCCTTGGCATGATGGCACATCATGGGACCTTCTACTGTTCTGGCTGCCACCACCGCCTGATGGGTTTGACCAAATGCCCAATACATCTTCAATAGGCTGAAGGAGGCTCAGGGAGGGAGCAGTTTCCATATTTCCTGGGGGCCTGGAACACTTTAGAAAGAAAAGAAGCTTCATGCCAGAAAAGGGGAGCTTGAGTATTGGGTCTTCTCCCTGAGCAGCTCCCAAGTCTCAATGTACTCTCCCTCTCCCTCTAAATGCACCATTCTCATTCATCTGAGAAATTTAATTTATTTCTTCATTTAAAGATTCAGAGTGTAAACTGCAAAACACAGACTTTGATATATAAAACACAGAACTAGATGTAAATTACCAAGCCAGTCTCAGCTCAGTGATTTCTCATCTAGACAATCTGGCTCAGCATCAGCATACAGGCATTTTGCTCAAAACACTCACGCTATGAACAATCCAACACTGCCTATCTAGTGACTGAGTTACTGCAACGTTTCTGGACCAAGAGGAACAGAAAAGAGTTTTCTGACATTTCTTTTGGCCTTTAATGTAAGCACTTGTACCAGTGCTGTCTCTTCCCTTTTGCTATGGAAAGCCCCTGAACAATGGAAGCTGACTCCTGAAGGCAGAGGAAGCTGTTAGCAGCAGTTGTTTAATCAGTCCATTTAAGAATCATGCCAAAACCACACACAGTACAGATCAAAGTGGAAAACCTACGTTCACTGGGCTAATAGCAAAACAAGCCTTTGTGGAAAGACCTTGAGGAGAATCTGCCACGCTGCAAATATGGTGAGAAGGAATCAAATAAAACAACACAGATATGTCTCCTGAGCCAAGAGTTACTCAGAGGAAAAAAATAATCTGAGGGCAATCTTGAAATGTAGTTTATTTGCTTATTCACTCACACAACTGTCTGATCGAGTTGTAGATGTCCCTGTACATTGCAGAAGAGCTGGACAGATGATCTTTAAATGTCCCTTCCAACTCAAACAATTCTGTGATGACTAAATTGCATGCTGGATTAGTTACTTTCATAGTCTTCTTTTTCCCTCTGCTGGAGTAGGGATTTCTTCTAAGAAACAACAACAGCAGGTACCACAATAATTCTGCTGAGAAACTGAAAATGGGGAAAACGTATCATTGCCTCTTAATGTTGCCTTTCTTGATCAAAAGTATTTCTGCTGTAAGCAACTGTCCTCAAGTTGAGTCATCTAGGGTAGGAATCTAACAAAACACCAGGACTGACAGGAGAATGTCCCATCTTAACAAATGGCAGAAGTGTGAAGAGATGTTCTCAGGTGGCATAAACTGTGACAGCAAAGGGTGTAAGAATCCTTTACCTCTTACTCGTTTGCTCTAATGTGTTTTATATTAAGATAAAAGCCCTCAGCTAAGAAATAGCTCTGTTTCTGCTCTGTTTCCCTAAGCCCTACTTTTATACAACATGGTTTAGATTATTTTCAAGGAGAATTCCATCTTCCAATACATCAGTACTGCAACAGAGCTGAGGTTTCATGAGGGGAGTGCACACATGTCAGTCAGAGAGTAAATATTGTCTCCCAGCAGCAAGTTGAACAGGCCTTTGTTTTCTTGTGCAATGCTTGCCTAAGTCTTAAGGGAACTGCCTTTCTCTGTAGCAGAGAACTGAGCTTAGAGGCACAGTACAAATGCCTGAAAGAGTCCAGCCTGAAGGAATAAACACAAGCAAGAGCATGCAACAAAAGGACAAAAAGCAGAAATATAACAAAGCTCCTGACCCACGTCTGCTGGATATCTCCATGGAGGTGCAAGAGGAGTCCTATCTGAAGGGAGCAGGAGAGGTCAATCACATGGATTTGGTAGAAAAAACAGACATATGCTGGAACAAGAAAAATTTCTAGTTGTACAATGGCCACTGAGGACAACTCTTGCCTCCAAAGTTGAAGTCAGTTTTCAGTGAAGTCTTCAAGAGTTTTGGCACAATGTGAAAAATTGACTTTTTCTGTTCTCCTCTCTGTACAGATGCCCTTCTACTCAGCAGGGAGAAAGAGCTCACTCAGGAGATAACTCACCTACTCTGTTGCAGACAACTGCCATACGATAAGATGAACAGCAGCCAAGAAATCCTTTTCTTTGTGTTCCTTTCTTCATATCATAGGAGACAGATTTCTACACTGGTTGGATGAATCCCACACTGAAGGTAACCAAGGACTTCTAATTGATTGGATGCTGAGTTAAAGAGAGGATTACCAGATGGATACATTGCAGAGTACTAAGACACTGCATACTCAATAAAAGCAGAGTTGATAGCAGCATATAAACAAAGAAAGAACAGAAAAAATACCTGTCATCCAAAGAAAGGTCTCAGAGGAAGAAAAGCATATGCAGTCAGTGATATCCTCAGTTGTCCTAATGGGCAGGGCGAAGCATCAAGAGATGAGGAAACCTAGCCAAAATGTGAAATGAGAGATCACAGCAGAATCCACATGCAACAGTAACTGCTCCTTCATCCTTACCCCTTAGGTTCTGTGCTCCGAGAACACTTTGAGAAATCACTGTGTTCCCACAATGGCTGAGACATCCTCAGAGGGCTGTGATCAGCGCAGCGGCATCCTTCTGTTTGTCAAAACCAACTCTAAGAAGCAACAGGGGAGAGGACAAACAAGTGAAGAGTCTTGGGGTCAAATTTCAGCAGGAGATGCACTCGCTCTGGTAAGTATCGTGTACGGGAAGTTCTCGGCATCCCACAGAAGTGGAAACAGCCAACCAGGTGAACCTTGTGAAAGAGAAGGTCATACCCGCTTCCAAGATAAGGAAGAAGAAGAGAAAAAGTTCTAAAAATCTTACATTCTCACAGTGTAAGCTTTGAAGGCTGAAAGCTAAGCCACTTGACCAGGCTAACCAAAGAGCCTAGATCTGAGCTGTAATCAAAGCACAGAGAGTGAGCAGGGGCTGAAGTTGTGCTGAGCATCCACGTTAAATTGTTAAAGATGTCAAAGATGTTAAAGATGTCAAAATGTCATATTCGCACCCTTTAGAGCCATGCTCAGAAAAAAAGCTGGTTGCCTAAGTATTTCATCCCGAATTCTTTCTCCCTGATACATCACGTTTTAATTTTGACCTGCACAAAAGGAACATAAAGTAACAACAAGATAAGATTCTTTGGCGGAGGTTTATATGTGCATGTGTTTTATGATTTATGTGTGAACTGTACTAAAATTTCCAGCTATGTAGGATCAGGACTACACACTCCTCTAGTGAAGCTCCTAAGGAAACATTCCAAGTGGGACAGTGATCCCCTGGTGTCTGAGGGAATGGTACCCAGCTGTGAATCATCCTTGGTCATACTGTAAACTGCTGGCCAATTTCAACCCAAAGATCTCAACAAAATCCAAATCCAAATGGTTAGATGAAAAAAAATGCCAGTGGCTGAGATAAGGAAAAATCAAAATTTATAGATTTCTATAGCAGTTATGCTTTTCCTCCCCACCTGCTAACCTGCATACAGAAGGCTGGGGATGACAGTAATGGAAATACGAACAAAACAAATTTTGCATTGGCTTTTTGTAGCTTTAGATACACACCCTTCACTGTGCTGCTGTGATCTGTGGTGGCAGCCATAACTCCAAAGGAAAAGAAAGCTGAAAAAAACAACAAAAAAGGTCCCACTGGGATCACACACCGTGGTGTTCAGTTCAATTACTTATTAAAGCACTGTCAGAGCATGGACTTTTTTCAGTACATTACTTATTCACTCAGAGCTCCAGCTCCCTCAGACTGATCCCGTAAGAAAAAACAAACATCTTTTCCTGTTTGTTCCCCGCTGCAACACAAAAGACTTTAAAGACTTCTGGCTGCAAAGAAAACTGTTTGTCTTTGGGTCCTGGAACACCAAGAGCTCATAGGTGAGTCTGTGCAGCTCTGACTGACTGGCGAGGACACGGGGCCATCGAGCTAAGGATGCTGCCTGGGTTTTGCCACGTAATTCCATGACCCACATGCCACTTCAAGTGGCTTTGCTGGTGTAAGATTGGAGCTGTGGATCAGTTCAGCAGTGAACAATTTCCTTGTGACAATCAAGTTTTTTTTCCAGGAGACAAGATCAATTTTCCATACAGGTTCCAGTACATTAGTTCAGACTGGGAATAGCTCAGCAGGTCTTCCAATACAGAAAACGACTTTTCCTCTGAACAAAGTAGGGACACTTTGCTGCTAGACTTGGAATACAGCAAGGTCCTAAAGAAGAAAGAGGGAATCAACCTTTATCTAATACATGGAGGTAGAGGATATTGGCTTGCCTTCAGATTTGTTAGCTAGGATTTTAATTAGCACCATAATGTCTTTACTCCAAACAGCCAAAACAACGTAGGTAGACAAGCCAGCAAAACAAAGCAAAACTTTGAGAAAAAATACTTTTGGAAACCAAAGTGTACCAGAGCCTTCCATCACGGGGGGCTTCTTTAAAGAGATGTACACACGGTTCCTTGGCAGGCTAAGAGGCATCCTTAGGAATTACAAAAAGAAAAGAGTAGAACTCTTACAGCAGCATCTTCTCAAAAGACTTTTCTAGGGGGAGATTTATTGAGCCTTATTCTATCTGACACTAGTCAGTGAACATGTGCAACTTTGGTGAGCCAGGGAAAAAAAGAGCTTGTCTATAAATTCTTATACTCCAGACAACATTCCTCAGAGGCCAGCCCTAATAAACCCATCACCACAACAATACTATAACTCAGTGGTGCTCAGCTCCTGGCCTTTCAGGGTCTGGCATCTGCGTCTTTTCTAGGGACTCCTGCAGTAAGCAGAGAGTGCATCAGCTACCATGAGGAAACAGCAGTTAATGTTAACATGGGACACATCAGAGAGCCCCATCCCAGCCCAACATGACTTAACATGTCTGGAAATGGACACGTGGCCACTGTGCAATGCAGCCTTGAACACAAAGAGCTCAGGCACAGAGAGTTGCTAAACCATGTGGACTGTACACCATTAACAACACTGTTAAGAGCCAATAATCTATTAAAAAATAATCTTAAAATAAAAGCCCCTGTGTCTTATAGTCCTGTGATACAAAATAGGGAACACGAGCTCTAAGTTTCTTCAGCTAAGTGGGAGTCAAGCTGAATGTCCCAATTCAAGGGCAAAGCCACATGAGGTTATCAGTCTTCTCACTCCAGTGAGCCATCTGAAGAAATTGTCATCAAAACTGAGCAAACATCTCTGAACCTTTTCACTCTTAGGTTTAACCCTGATGACAAACCGGTCACCAGGCATGGTTAATGATGACAAACCAATAGGCACTGCTTAACTCACATTAACACATTTGTCATAACCTATCTACAGCTTTGCTCAATGACAAAGCAACTGCTGAAGGTGGACGCCTGAGAGAAGTGTTATATGTTTTAGCACTGTACCTTAGGACCCAGAAATAATAAGCACATAAAAGAGATGTGTATTTACAATGCCACCTTTTAAAGGAATTGCTTAAAAGAAACTCGCTTTAGAAACTCAGAAAGGTAATTCTTCACCTTGCTGAGTAATCTTGCTAATATCAAGAGAAGCTAGAATTATTGAGTCGTGAACGGAAACGGCACCATTAGTACTCACAATGAGGCACTTCAATAGAACGGGGAGCAAAGGAAGAATGTGCCCATTCTCCATCACACGTGAGGTGAGTCATTGCCAGGAGGTGCCACTCACTGCAGCAATGCAGCAGGGACAGAGAGCACTCCTGAACTGCTGTAACGTGAAGAGCAGGAACCTGAGTCACCTGCCTCCAGCAGGGACAGAGCCCAATTCTCAAGTCATAGAATCATAAATGTTGGAAAGCCCACTAAGATCACTAAGTTCAACCATCACCCCACCACCACAACGACCATTAAACCACATCACTCAGGGCAACATCTACCCTTTTCTTGAAAGCCCCCAGGGGTGGTGACTCTACCACCTTGATGGTCAGCCTGTTCCAAAACCTCGCAGTACTCCATGATCAGATCCTCTGCTCCCTACAACCCCCTGATGTATTCCCAAAGCACACTACAACATCCACAAGAACTGAAGAAAGGCTTCAGAAAGTCTTTCATTAACCTACTTTATTCATAGAAGAAATTTTATCCCAAAGGAAAAATACTGGCACTATAGAATAGTGTCATAAGCTCTTCCCACTTGCACAGGGTGATGCAGGTTTTTCACTTAAATTCTGTGACTTCCATACATCTCTGCATGTATGTATGTATCTCTGAAGGTGTCTGGGGCTGTATTTTTTTCTAAGAGTTTCCTTAGGACTGAGGAATAGCAACAGGACAAGACGGCCACCAGTTCTGCTCAGCATCCCCAAGAAAGAAATGATATATTGGTGGTATAAAGAAAAACAGTGACCTTCATGCCCTATAGGAAGAGAGTCCTATTTCTGCACTCACACTCAGCATGAAACAAACAACTTTATAGTCATGACTCCTAAAGGAGGAAAAGAAAGCAGCATAGCCCCAAACAAGTGTGCAGATGGAACAGACTCTTTCTGAAATTGAATGAAAATGTGTAGAACATGTAAAAACATTCCACGTTTGACCCTTGTTTTCATCTTTTCAAAGCTAACATCAAATAAAACATTGAGCAACCAAGCCTGCATCTCACAGGGTAAATTCAATGTATTGCCTTAGCAATATCCACAATTTATAAAATCCAACATCGTACTTTATCCCACAGCAGATTTTCCATAGCATCATGTAACAAGCATTTCCCTTCTACGAGGATCCCAGTGAGCATTCAAAAACTTTCATCAGATGCACCTGAATATGCTTATGCTTTCTGTTGGTTTTATGTAAGCAAAGAGGAGATAAATTATAGATGTGCTGAAAGATAATTTCAAAATACATTGGGGAAAGAGGTCATGGAATGAAGATATTGAACTAAGTGGGTATGTAGAGAGCCCACAGCACTGAACACATGGAATCAAAACTCACAGAGACGATCAGAGTGATTTATATATACAATGGACTTCATGTGCTCACCCAGATATTCCAAATCACCAAGTACCATCTGAAAAGTATTGAAAAAACCTGAAGTCACAAACACATAGAACAATGATTTCTTTTTTAATTGGGTTTTCAATCATAGTGCAACTTTTTCCACCAACATACTGAAACTCAGCCATTTAACAATGATTTGTCTACAAAAAGGAACAAAATGATTTAAAGAACTCCACTAAATTCTGAGCAAATCTCTTCTGATCTCTTTGGGAGTCCACTCTGCAGCCAACTCATAAATTTTGTTTGCTTGTTATTTTGTGTGACAAGAGGAGGTTGGGTTGTAGATCACCTTCTGTTCAAGCTCCGCATATCTTTTCAAGAGTGGACGATAGAGCTAAAAGGGAAAAAGAAACAAATGTCTAGATTGAAAATTAGATTTTTAAATCACGCTGCAGTTCAAAATATCTTCAGAGTTGAAAAAGTAGCATTGTCACAGGCAACTGCAGGTTTGAGGTTTCTTTTCCCAATTTGCTCAAGAAATGCTGCAGTATCTTCCACCTTCAAATGTCACCATCCTTTTCACCATCTCCTTTACAGCCTAATTTTATGACACACACAAATTGTTCTTATTGTGATTGTATTCTTGCTATAAGCACAAGTCATTGCTTCCAGAGGAAGCAGCTCTGCTAAAGTCACCTCTCCAAGTCAGCCATGCCCCCTCAGTAATAGCAGTCCTAACCACCCAGGCAGAACTCCTGTCCTTGCCTCCCTCTGCTACCTCAGGACGGATCACTGCCTCTGTTCCCTCTCCTCTGCCTTGCTAATGAGCCCCCCACCACATGCAATGCCACTGCCAGAAAGACCAGGGCATTCTAAAATACACTTCCCACCCCTCTCATAAGCCCATATCTCCTTTAGTTTATCTCCCTTGCACTTTTCTACCCCATAACCTTTCCCATCTATGATGTGTTCCATGCCCTGGCTCCTTCACCCAGGGACAAACAAAGACTCAGCTTATTTCCACAACAACATGGAGCATCTGAGCAGCTTTTTCCTATTTTCTTACCTAGAATCCACCAGGGATTTTTAGACCAGAATTGTTACAGCCATGAAAAGCAGAATCAAGATTCAAATGTATTCAAAACTCCAGACTGAAACATGCCCTATGCTTTTGGACATGGGCAAGATCAATGCTGGAATTTGCTACATTTACTACTTTTTTTTTTTCCCCCCCTTTTTTTCTTCTGTTTCAAATTCATCACAGGACATATCTTAGAAGATGAACTACTTTGTATGTGACCAGCTTACACAGAAGAAATCCCAAATAAAGTCTAGCCCTACTGCAGGCTGCAATCTAAAACTATACCCCTTCCAGATCTGGGAGATACGCCTTCCTCCTTACCCCTACGTCTAATTTTAATTGTCCATCCAATAAAATAAGAAATTGATGCCATGCCAGGATAGCTGCACTCATTTGCTGGCACTAGCACAAAGAGGGGACTGCCAGGAGCCAGCATGGAGCTCGTACAGCCTCGAGCAGTCCTTAGGAGGATGCCATAAGGTCACATCCCTGCTGCAATGAATCCTATGGGCCGCCAAGTCTAGTCTACAAGCCCCCTGCACTGATGTTATTCATAATAAGGGCAGTCTCGCTCCTGGCTCCAGGTTCAGTGAGGTTATAAAGCCATAATGAATCATATCCAGTAAACTGAATTACGGCTTTCATCAATAAGGGAGATCCAGCATTTAAATGCATTTTATCCTTTTCCAGATAAGAGCCACAGCCAGCAACTGTATATGCATGAAAAAATCCGGAGGGAGATGTTTCAAGTGCAAATGGTGAGGCTGCAGGAGAAGATGGTGTTCTTGTGCATTTTATGTATAGTCCTGAAGTGGCCTCAGTATCTGTACCTGTCATTTCAGAATCATAGAATCATTAAGGTTGGAAAAGACCTCTACGTCTGTCTAGTCCGAATATCCACCTACCACCAATATTGCCAATATTTTCCTG
Source organism: Phasianus colchicus (assembly GCF_987193195.1). NCBI lineage: Eukaryota > Metazoa > Chordata > Aves > Galliformes > Phasianidae > Phasianus > Phasianus colchicus. The sequence goes on along the minus strand of NC_143441.1, from coordinate 47,409,891 downwards.
GTTAGAAGAAAAATCTATCAGGTGTTTGTACAGTTTTCTTATCTAGGGAATACAGAATTAACATGTTTTGTTCTTGTGCTTCAGCTGATGGTGAAACATTCAGTTCTTGTTTCCCCCTTGCAAAAGGAAAGCTTCAGTCTGAACAGCAAAACCTGGACTTAATGCTTTGTTCCCACTCCCCCTATAGCAGGTGAGTGACTTATGGGTACATCCTGCAGAACAAACCTGTTCTGATTGACTCCTCCTTTTCACAAACAAGATGTTGCAGCAGTTAAAGGACATTTCTTCAACAAATTAAGCATATCAAGGGGAAGATGAGAATCATCTACACCAAGCAGAAACAGACGCTGTTCACTAGCCAAGGCCTCATGAGGACACTGTTCTCAATCCATTTTGCAGTGATTAACAGTCTTACACTTGTCACGCAGAAACAGAGAAACCTGCTCAGTCCTACCTCTGTGTCAGACTAACTCCATGATCTTGGGAAGACATTTAACATAGAATCACTGAATCACTAACGTTGGAAAAGATCTCCAAGACCATTTAGTCCAACCTCAACCCACCCCCACCATGCCCACTGACCACATCCCTCAGTGCCACATCTCCATGGTTCTGGAACACCTCCAGGGATGGTGACTCCACCACCTCCCTAGCCAACCCGTGCCACTGCAGCACCACTCTTTCTGATAAGTTTTTCCTATTATTCAACCTGAATGTCTCCTGACACAACTTGAGACCATTCCCTCACGTCCTATCACTGTTACCTGGGAGAAGAAGCCAACCCCCCAGCTTGCTATAAGCTCCTTTCAGGCAGTTGTGCAGAGTGATAAACTTTCCCCTGAGCCTCCTTTTCTCCAGATTAAACAATCCCAACAAACATATCCATGCCCCAGCTCCTCTCCTCTACAGAGCAGTGATACCAAGGACCATGGAGACTTACACAGATTACTGAGTTAGCAAATAGAAACCACTACTATTATTAAGTGCCATATGGCTCAGCATACCATTTCTAACTGACTACATGGGGGCCTTGGGTGTTCAGTGAAGTGCATACAGATATTCTTTTCATGTTCCCAAAGAATATTCTTGCTCCCATTTCTGCTAAATATGCACATCAGAGTAAACAAAATACTGAGCAGGCAAGCACCACTATGCAGGGAGTATCGGTATGTCAAACAAAAATGGCTCTTTTATTCACTGAAGCATTTATAATCAAGCTTCACTATTTCTTACTTCACTATTCTGTAAATCTGAAAAACCCTAAGCACTTCTCAACAAAGATTCAGCACAGCAGAGCTGCATTGGTAAGTGTGCTCAGCTCCTGAGAAAGGCGGCTCCTTATTACTTACCCAGCAGTGCTCTTACAGAATACACAACAGCACATTCACTAGAAGGCTGGGAAGTATTATTGTTAATACATCACACTAAATTAAAATGTGTCAAAATAAATGAACAGCCACGTTTACTGATAACAATCCCTTTTCCTGTTTATTGGACTTAAGCACTTAGCTCGCTAATTGACAAAATTCAGGCATTTGCAATCACCTTCCCAGCCATTAGTGTAAATGAATGCTGCGTTTTGTACCACCTGAAAACAATGCAAACAAACCACAACAACAAAAATTCAAGACCACTGCTTGTACTCTGTTCATTTGGGGGTAGCACAGTTCAGAGGGCTAACACAAAGTTTTAAATTCCTCTTCATTAGGGAATTTGGCTGTGACACCATCATGGCTGGTAAGCACAGCAGTGCTTCACTCCTTTCATACGCAGTGCTTTTCACAGCAGTTTTACACCAGCTGAAGGCTGGGGCCAAAGCAGCACAGCTCCCAGGAAACACACACAGAAAACCCAAGTGCTTTATGGAGAACCTGGCCTGAACACACACACAGCTGTGTTTGTGAAAGATATTTCTCCACATCTGCTGCGGCTGAATCGCCCCTGCAGAACCTCAGCAGCTCCTTCTAAGCCATTCCAGGAGCCTTTTTCCTGAGGCAATTATATAGATTTATTTTTCTAATTGAGGTCCAAAGGGAATAAAGAACTCTCAATGATGCATAAAAACTCAAGAACATAAATTCCCTCTCTGTCATAGCCTCAAACCTAATATATCAGACCATGATATTTAGCAGGAGTAATTACATGTATCACAACATGAACCTTATTATTGTCCATAATTTAATTGTCCTTGCTATATTATGGCCTTTTTTCCTGCTTATGTCTATAGTCAACTCTGCAGCATTAGCACTATTCTGATGGCTTCATTTACAAATGCTGAACTTCACTCCTGGGACAACTTGGACACACTCCGACAATCCCACAAATAAATAAGAAAGAAGAAATGACACAGATTACATTATAACTGAGAATAACTTGACTCGCCTTGCCTGGAAAAACTGTGCAGATAAATGTTACGTTGCTCTTTAATCTAAATCAAGTGTGTCATCCTCATATTTTATCTCACCATACTACTAGCCTATGAACTCCACAGGGCTGTTACCACTTCTTCATACTACAAGAACAGGACTTTGTCCCTTCTGTTCTCTACAAGTAAAGCCAGCTACAAATGATTACTGCAAGTGACAATCCCACAGATCCTTCTGTCTCCTGCAATGCTGTGTTAGCCAATGATTGGAGCAAATCAAAATTTACAAATTACAAAGATGATGCTGATGATTATCTAATTTTAATCTACCCAAGTACATTTAATCTACTCTGCATAGATTAAAATTAATCAGTCCCTTGCAAACACTTGCTACTTTAGACAGGTTCCTTTTTTTTTTCCCTTTAAACTAAAATCATATTACTTCAGTATCAGAGATATGCTTAAGAAATTGAGAGACACAGATATTTTATTTTAAAATCATCACAGTAGTTCACCTTTTTTAACTCAAAAAGGATATGTTTAGGGCAGAAAGAACATGACAGTGTCCAGAAATACCCTGAAGATGATTGCAAGGAACCACACCCCAACTGTCCCTTCATTTCTTTCACATATTCATTCTGTAAGCATATCTGAAACAGTTTAATAGGCTGAAACTTATTGGTTACCCAAGTCACTTTAATCAAACTTTCATCAATACCTATTATCATATTTCCATACTTGTATTATTATGATCTGCATTGCACTAAATCAGCAACCTAAACCAATTTCAGAAAACATCCCACCCCCAAATATCTAATTCAACAAAAATATCATTATTTTAAATCAATACATAGGTTGTTATAACTTTCCTGGGTAACAGGGTCACTTCTATAAACCCACATGCTTACAAAGCACATCACCAAAGTCAAGAAAACCTGTTAGGCCCACATTTTTCCTTCTTGAACGTCTGCAGACTTGATACTTTTCAATAGGGTCAACAGAACCACAGAACTGTTAAGGTTGGGAAAGACCTCTAAGATCATCTAGTCCAACCATCAGCCCATCCCCCCCATGCCCACTGAACTACGTCCCTCAGTGCCCTCAATAGCACAAAGATTATATATCCAGAGGTAGTGAATTGTACCATGCCTTCTCCCTACAAAACCCTATAATGTAAAGCCTTACAATAAATCTAACACTATGTTATAGGAACGTGGTTTGTATAAACACAAGTGACCAACCCCACATAATCATGTTCCCTCTCCTGCTTTTTTGCTTAATTAAACAACAAGCCAACCATCTCCGTTTAACAGATTACTAGGATAGAGCTGAATTCTAATGCCATAATAATGGTTCCTTTCTGTCTGTTAGCATATATTTACTGCTCTATAATCTCCTGGTCATTTCTGTCATGCTTAGTGTTTCTGATTAATCTTTTTCCTTGGGGGATGAAAAGACTCCAGAGAGGTTAGATGACTTTAGCTTTTGTTATTCTGAAAATATGGAAAAAAAAAAAAAAAAGGAATTCATCAGTTTAACCCACAGATGACTAACTTCAACCAGTCTGCTTGAGTCATGACCAAAGGTTATCACAGTGGTTACCACCAAAAGACCTTCAGATCCACGTAAGTGTCTAAATAATTATAAATAAGCTCAGGGTGCAGGAGCCTCCATAGCCTACAAATATACTGTGTGTAGCCACAGAAATGGATTTGTTCTCTTTAGGATGGTCATTTGCAGGCAGGATGGTCTGCTATAACATTAAATCACATTTTTGCCAGACAACTTGCAACTTACAGGACTTCAGTTTCCACTAACTACTATCTCATCACACATCACAAAAGCTCCACATTTCCCATCCTGTGACTTCATTTTACCTGGCTGCCAGCTTAATTGAACCTTAAGAATTGTTTTTTGTGCTCTGCCCTCCCTTTATGAAATCACACTCATTATCACAAATAATCATTTGGCAATCAAAGAAACATTTCTTGCATGTTGTGTTCCTAGAAAGTTCTGCTGCATGCATAGGCCTCAGCACCAAAGAGGAGGCTACATCAAACTGTTGCATCTGACCTCTGTCTATAGGAGGTTTTCCTCCTTCTAAGGATGTAGCACATGTTGCCTCCAATCTACACCAAGAAGAAAGGACAAAACTAGACCAGATTGCTGTGTTATGACCTGTTTTTTCTCCACTCTGCCAAGATTTAACTGTAGCTGTCCAGAAAATGTAGGGAAGTGGTCCAGGCAATTTCATATTGGTTAGCCAGATTCTTTCAGAAGAGCTCCTCAGTGAGACAGAACCTAACCTCAGGATGACTTTGAAGTTTATAAAAAGAACCGTCATTTAGGTGAAAGCCTCTAAACTCAACAGAATGAAATTGGACGGACAGGGAGCTGCAGCTCTGTAAGAAACAGAATCAAACTGACTCATCACATTATGAATTTTTACTGCACCGTTCGTGCTAACACACTGCATTACTGACAGGCCCCTCTGGCTTTCTGCAGTTTCACAGCCATGAAACTAGCCAGGGAATCCACCATCAACTGTAAAATTATAAGACAGGAAGAAAAAAAATCGTGTGGAATACGTAATTGCAAGCAGCAGCTCTTAATGGAATGAAGCTGGCAAGCTAAGCTGAAGCACAGGAACAGTTATTCCTTCGCATGCTGTTCAGCCGCTGCCTTCTCTATCATTCACTTCTATCTACTGGGGCAATAATTCTCTGCTGTACATCATTTAAAACCAATAAAAAGATGTGCTATGAGAACCAGGTCTAACCAAGTGGAAAAGGAGAAGAAAAGTATCGAGAGGGAGATAATTAACTCTTTTCGCTTCCAGGCCATTTTATGCAGACAGTAAAATAGGAAGAGGCAAATGAATTCCCCACTGTTTTTTCCAGCTAGGCTTGCTGGCCCCTGCAGGGGCACAAGGTGCTTGCTGCTCTTGCAAGTCCTCTGTGAATGACAGCTGTATCCCCTGCCCTTGAGCTTTATAGCTGAAGCAGCACTGAGGGTCACCAGCAGGTCTCAAAGCACTCTGCACCTCCACCAAAGCAGCCTGTCAGCTCTCCAGCAGTGAGCATTTTGGGGGGTATGAGGCAGCAATGTGAGGCTGGATCAAACGCCAGAGAGCTGCTCCTGAAACCCCCACAGGAGCCTCCAGCTGCAACAGATGCGACGCAGGCCATTGCTGTTAATTATCTTATCTTTCAGAATGAGGGGGGAAAGTTGAGTAAATGAGATCAGATCAATCAAGTTTAAATTATTCAATGTCTTAATATTTCTGAAGGGGACTTCTATTCGATTACTGAGCTCCTCCATCTCAGTTAATAATTAAATAATATGCTGGCAGGCACAATGCAGCATGATCATTTCTATTATTACTCATGATGATATCTGGTGCTCCAGTACATATGTAGCTGGGAGTTAGTAGTTTTGGCAGATCATTAATTTCCCAGTTTAAATAAAAGCTTTAAAACCTTGTTGCCTGTAGTAAGGGCATAACCAAACATCACAAATAGAGTGTGTAAGGCTGTCCTGATACACAGCTGAAGATGGAGGTAGACACACCTCTGCTTGTTTAAACTCACATTCTCCAGGAATCTTGCAATATTGCATTTTTAAATTTATTAGCTGGCGTTACATTGCAAAAGCTGTTGTAAATTAAGGCACCTTACATTTGGTAGTGAGAGGTATGAGGTAGCACTGTAAAACCCAAGACAAGTCCTTTGTGAGCAGGAATACAGACAGAAATGGTGCCATTAACAACAATAACCACTTGCTTAATGTATGTGGGCCAAAAAAGCACAAGTTTCACCTTCAGATTAGCTGAAATTCCCAGGATGAGCAAAATACCAAAGACCTGTGAGTACTGAATTCTCCAAGCTGGCATGCTTTCAGCTGTTCCAACTGAGAGCTACAAGAAAAGACACAGAATTGCTGCCCACTGTTTAAGATCTGGAAAGCATCACCATGTCTTTCTCAATACTGCAGCCTGCAAGCAAGTAAAGACTGTTTTGTCAATTACTATCAGTTACAACCTGATGTGTATCCAAATTCAACCTGTTTAGGAAGTCGCTTTTGCTCTCCAATCACACCCACTTAAGGGGAAAAAAAAAAATCATTCTCTCAGATACAGAGAGGGTGATCATGCAGATTACTACACCATTACACCTGCCATCTCCCCAAATTAAATCAACTTTCACAATAAGAATTAAGAATTGTGCAACAAAATATGACTTAGATTAATCCATTTCACTAAAAAAATTAGTTTACTACCACATTTTGAAGCAAATGAAAAGAAAAATGACATTCCCAAGCTTGCTCACCTCCTCAGCCCCAGCAGTTGGTGTAACAGCCAATCTGGGCTCTGGTGCTAATTTCACAACATCAGCCAAGGGCACATTTGTCTCAGCTACAAGTCCTGCAACGAGAATCACAATCCTGATCAATGCAAAAAGCAAGATGAAGGATGTGCCTCGACTCCCTGGCAAATTAATACCTTATATTGATCTTCCCCAGTCAGGTCAGCATTCAGGATTGAAGGATAAACGGCAAAAAATCTTACATTCCAGTGCACTAGCCTAGGAAGTGGGGATGCTGTGATTGAGTTTTTGCCAATCACTCAATACATACCCTGGAGAATAGGCAGGCAGCAGAAATGCTATTCAACAATATCAGTAATTATTTATGGTTACAACAGTATAGTAAACAGCAGTGGAAATATGTGGAAGCAGGAGATTCAAGGACAAAATGTGACTAAACTAAAAAGGAAGTGAAAAGAGTGTCAAGAAAGCATGCTACAAATCATTAAACACATTGATATATAAGGAAGCAGAATTAACAGCAGAGACCTACTACCACAGTGTGTGGCTTTGCAAGTGGATCACACCCTTTCAGGAGTTTCTTGTTACAACTGTAAGTACCCTAGGTGAACTGTGGAAAACCCTACTTGTACCCAGACGTACACTCTAATGCTATTAAACAGCCACTGCCATCAATATTTCATTTATATTAGGAAGTCTTTGCTTATACTAAATTCCTTTCCCTGGCCAAAAGTGAGTCATCTGAACACATCAATCAAAAATGCCATTTAGAAACACACAAGGCATGCCCCCAGGGCTTGGCTGGCAGAGCACCTGAGTCAAGGAGTCCCTGTGACAGCACAGCATCTGAAATCCTCCCTCAAATGCTCTGTCAACCAAGCCTCAAGATTCCACATGCCAAACTGGCAGAGCGATTTTATATCTTCCATACACACGAAATCACTGAGAAAAACTTTAATGATGGCTCTACATTTTTCACTTGTATTCAGGGACAACAAGTTTGCTTCTAGCATTATGCACTGGAAAGCCTTTGGTAACTGCTGAAGCAGTAGGCAAAGTTTGAGCACAGAGTTTGGAGATTTAGCCTCCAAGGTGCAAAAATAGTCCCATTATGGCTTCAAATACACTGATAACCTTACTGTACTGCTTACACTGCCCTGCCATGCTTTGCCTGACAGAATCCCTGTGACTTGTCTGGAAATAAAGGAGAGAGAGCAAGTTGTGTGTGTTAAACATACTGACTCAAACTTTTGGCTGTGCTTCTTTCAAATGCAAGAGAGCATGTAGTCTTCAGATGCTATAATGTGACAGCAGAACTTGCTTCTAAAATTACAACTTGGCTGATTTTTCTTGATGACTGATGTTTTCTCTTCCATGCGTGTGCAACAGCATGGATCTTATATGAATCTTTACAGGAGCTATCCATTTCTGGTTTATTGGGCACAGTGGTGGTGATGGGCTGATGGTTGGACTAGATGATTTCAGTGGTCTTTTCCAATCTTAGTGATTCTATGAGTAAGAGCCAAATCCTAAAGCTTCTAATCAGAAAAACAGAAGTTAAGAACAGTTGGCCTAGACAATGACTTCAGAATTTGATCCCCATTCCTTAACTTGTTTAGCAATAATGTATTAGAAACTTACTTTAAAACATACTTTATCAGAACGTCCTGTCTGAGATTGAACTCTTAAACAGCTGAGGGCCTAACCTAAACATAGCACTGCATGCCTTAATAAATACAAGTTCATTAACACTTTAAATCTGGGTCTTGGACTGTTGCGTCACACTGAGTGATATGGTACAATGAACAGAACGACTGGGTAACCTAAAAGCATCCCAGGATTTATGTTTTTACAAGACAAAGTGCACACAACTCAAGTGTGAAGCCCAGTACGCTTGTATACTGTATGTCTTGACATTTAAAAGCTGGAAGATATATATAGGTTTAGAAATGTTTATTGGCCAGCAGTATTCCTGGACTTGTCCTCTCTGTTGTCTTGGATCCTCTTTGCTAGGATGGATCTTTAGTTTGTTAGACCACTTCAGCCATTCAGATGGCAACACAGTACTTAAAGTTCCTAGACTCTAACCTGCCAATCTCAGCAGCTTCCAGGCCTTATCCCCTGGCTGAGAAGCAGCCATCAGACTTGAATTATAATGTAAATATTATTCTTGGGCTTGATCCGAGTGTATTAAAGCAACTTCCCCCTTGCTTTGACCTCAGTGACCTTCCAGTCAGATTCACCCAGTTTTATTCCCCCTTCATTTTCAATAACATTAATCCCAGGTATTAACCAACTGAAATTAAACATCTAGACCCCTCAGAAGTATCTCCTTACAGTCTTACCATGAATCGCTCTGTAAGCACTTCCTAAACAAGCAGAGTTGGCGGTATCAATAGTGTACACTGGAGCATTGAACACATCAGACAGGACCTGGGAAGTATCAGAGCATCAGTTATGCATGTTCATTAAATACAAAGGATAAGCAATCCCTATTACTGCACAGGAAACAGACAGATAATATACACTCCAGCAGAGCATTTGGGTATCCATGGAAAAAAGTACCAGAGGCAACACTGAGTCTCCTGAACTTGTGACACAATGGAGTGTTGGTAAATCTGACCTAGAGATTCAACTACAGCCAGCAGATTAAGTCCCACTTCTCCTCAGACCTCTTTCTTGAAAGTCTAGAGGATTCTAACTTCAAGCATTCTCTCTCTCACGAGCCTACACCATCTGCCCATGCTAAAGGCCTGCATCAGGGATATCCATTTGGGAACCTGGACTGATGCCTTTTTTCTTCCATCACTTGTATGGCTGACTCAAGCAGAAAGGAAGGAGAGAGGAACCAGCTATGGCTCCCCAGTTCTCAACTTTGATAGCATAAAAGCTATAGTCTGCTAAACCAGTTGTCTTTGCTTCCAGCACTCCCATTACATTAGGGTTAGCAGAAGAATGAAGCATGACCTGATCTCACAGGCTTTACACATACCAGGAGTTTTCCTGCGTTTGAGTAATCCTTAGCTATGAAGACAAAGCAAGGCTGTGTGTTCTCAGCTTGGTTTGGCAGTACAAAGAAAATAATACAGGAAAAGAATCTGTTTTGATATCAAACAGATACTAAGTTATTCCACCATGCACCATTCCACCCACTGCACTGAAATCTACACCAGCATCTCGCATTTACTGAGTGTATGCACTCTTACTAACAATGTAGTTTTAAGAAAATAGATACTGTGCAGGGAAAATGAAGACAAATTTGGACAGGGACACAGAATATTCAAGAACGCTTTACTGAAAATAGTCTCAACTTATTCCTTCCAAATTAAACAAATATTTTGGTTTAATCTCCCCAAGGATTGTAGGTGTCCCTCAGGCCACACAGAATCAAGCAGCAATTCAGATTTAAATTGCAATATATTCTATTAGTTTATCCAAAGCGTATCACCTGATTTACACCAGTATATAAGAATTGTGTCCACAAACACAAACCAATCAGATTTGTGACCAGCAAAACCCCATGCAGGGATTCACAACCCCGCTGATCATAGAATAGAATCACAGAATAGAATCACAGAATCACTGAGGTTGGAAAAGATCTCTAAGATCACTCAGTCCAATCATCTACCTATCACCAATAGTTCCCACTAAACCATGCTTCCCAGTACAACGCCGAAATGTTTCTTGAACATCTACAGGGTTCATGACTCTACCACCTCCCTGGACAGCCCAGTCCAGTACCTGATGCATTCTCTCAGAGAAGTATTTCCTAACATCCAACCTGAATCTCCCCTGGCACAAATTGAGGCCCTTCCCTCTAGTCCTATTGCTAGTTACATGGGAGAAGAGGCCAGCTCGCACCCCACCATAACCTCTCTTCAGCCAGTTGTAGAGTGCAATAAGGTCACCCCTCAGCCTCCTGTTCTCCAGACTAAACAATCCCAGCTCCATCAGCTGCTCCTCATGAGGCCCTTGCTCCTACACCCCAAAATACTGCCTAGGCCTGATCCCCCTGTTGTCCTGCAGACGTGGTGTGATATCCCTCAAGATGGGGCCCGGGGTTCATCACGGGCCCCATGGCTCCACAGAAGATGACTAAGGAATTCAATTCATATGCTACAGTAAAAAAGATATGCAACATTTTTAAAGGATTTTGTCTCTTTCTCTGAAAATTTGAGAGATATCTGCAAATAAAAACCTTAGATAATCACGAATTTTGGTTATTTGAAACAAAAGCCATTTAGTTGCTAATTAGAAGCCAATAAAAACCTCATCTTACACACTTTTTATGCTCCCTTCTGTTAATACTGCAGTGTCAGTATTGCCTAACTTTTGCTAGTAAGCAAGAACTGAGCAAACAATGAGCTTCGCTGTTAGAGGACAAATGGAAAATTAACCACTGTATCCATTAAAAAGCCCTTTGGAAATAAGGTCACAGAGTGCTAGGTTCAAATATCCTCCCCGTCCTGTATGGTTTCACCACATTCCCCATCTGTTTGTTCATCTCTTCATCTCACATAGGTATTCCTTGCGTTATGCTTGAATTTTAAATTCCCTTGAACAACAGAGGTCTTTTGTGTTGCACCTCTCCAGAGTCTTATACAATGCAGCTCTATTCAGAAATGCTAATAAGTACTGCAATCGTACAAATAACAACTACCTTTTGTCTCACGTGATTATGAAATTAAAATTATTAAAAGTTCATATATTCAGTACATTACTTGAAACCACGATCTTTGTCATGAATAATTTTAAAAGAAACTGTTAAAGGTTTTACTGTTACAAATATTTCACTACGTTTCATGTGGTCATTAATCAGGCCCCACATATGTTATAAAAAGCTTCCCAGAACAGGAGAAAACTGCTCTGCTATAGCTGAATTATTTTTTTTAAGCACATTTTCCTAAGTTGCTTTCTTTGCTATGTAAAATACAGGAGTTACTGAATGTTGATTAATTAAATGATACTCTTTTGTAACCCTGGAACAAATTATCCAAAATTGACCATGATAAGTGTGGAAGCCGCTATTCTTCATGCAACTGATATGGTTTCTGAGGTTTTGATTAAATTAAAAAGGAGGATCCAATTAACCAGTGATTGAATTAAGTGGACGAAACTGCATTGATCATATTATTTTAAGACACTTCTAATGAGTTTTAAAAGCAGCTCTATTACTACACTTGAAGAGCAAGCACCACAGGAATCACTCTCATGGCCACAAATTTTCAGCTATTTGAAAATTAGAAGTTACAAAAGCATTCCGTTCTCAGCCTTCATTCCACAGCAAGGAGACCCTCCTAGTATCTAAACACTGCTTTAAAAGAAAATATCTTAATTCAATCTCTTTCTTAATATACTCTTAGGAGCCAAAATACCAGTTTTCTCTTAAATATATGACGTTTTCTCCCAGAAATACCACAAAATCACAAACAGAACATACATGTCTTTATAAGAAATCTAACCTTCCTCATCGTGTTCCTGACTTTCTGTCCAGTGCTTCATTATTTATTTGTGTACATGCTCCTCTGGAGCATGACATCCAGTTTGATCACAAATATAACATACTCTTAGTACGTTTAGTACATTAAGAAACAGTAGAAGTATTTCAGTGGGGACCAGTATTTTAAGCCATTAACATACCAGTTAATTTTCCAACATCAGCTTCTTGAGCAAAAGAACCAAAGCAGATGAAGTGACATCTAACAGGCAAAACACTCCAAATCTGTCCTTTGTGTCCCAATGAGCTCTACATCCTATGGTTCTACAAACACACATTTTAGATGACTTAGGAGAAAGTGAGGTCTTTGCTTTTCAATCTCCATTTATTCCAACTCATGTTTTGCAGAACAGATCACATTCACTTTATACAACCGTGATCACCAAAGAATATGGTGTGTAGCTGAGGCTGGCCTCACGAGTTTCTATTACTAATGAAAATGGATTGGCATCCAGAGAACACAGTTCACCCTGTGCTGACTAACTCCTGAGCTTTGTGGTGCAGATGTCCATCCCCAGGCTCACTGAGCCTCTAGTCAAAGAGAAGCTTGTTGATGCACTCAGTGGAGTAAACTCAAGGTATTCTTGGGACAAAGGATCTTAACCAGTGTTAGCTGTGCAGCAACAGCAGCAGATGAGGAAGATGGAAAGAGGAAGGAGAGACTATACAGAGGAAAAGAAGCTCTACTAATATGTGACACAATGCCAATGAGAAATAGATGTTCAAAAACAACAGGGACAGGGTTTAGAATAATGGTTCTTCTTCAGTGGATTTATTTGTTTGTTTGAGTGTCCAGCACTAGGGTAGTCTCTCTCCAGTTTCAGTCTAAAGTCCAGTGCTGACTTTAATGATAAAAACTATAAACATCTCAGGTGTCTTATCAAGTCTCTTCTTGGTTTCTTTGCTAATTGATTTGACATAAGCAACGAGAGCTGGAAGTCACCAGCGTTTCAGATACACATCCATAAAACTAGTGAAGTGTAAATATACATATATACATATACATATATATATATATACACACGTATAAAATAAATTTAAAGTTCAATACAAAGTTAGCATTGGTCTCCACAATAAACCTGAGGAAAAATCCCAATGACCTGAAGCAGTTTCACAATTCTATACCCACACCTTCCCATACAGCTACAGAGATTTGGATTCTGTATGCCAAAATAAAAATGTAGATATAATCATCTCCTTTAATTTTCTACTTACCTGTAATATTTTTTTATTATGGGATGCTCCACCTGTAGCCAAAATCCTTGTTTTGGGCACTGCAATGCAAAAGAACACACAGATCAGACTGAAAGCACATATTGTCCAGATTTGCACTACTGAACCAAGCAATGAGAATGAGGAGGGGAAGTCAGATGGTCTGGGCTCTCTCCCTGTATCTCTAATATACCACACGTAAAAAAAGAAGATAATACTAACCACCAAGACTCATTAGAACACTTCCTTAAAAGAGGCAGTATAGGTTTTGCACATCTATTATTATTATAGTGCTATCAAGTCTGGGAGATTTGCAAAAGAGATATTCAATAAAAAGGCAGAGTGTTATTATACAGCAGCTCTGGTTTGAGGTCAGATTGGTTTGGCTCACAGCTGTATATATAAAAACTGACAGGTAACCTTTAAAACCAGCAATATTTTCCAAACTTATCTCCTCACGACGTTCACAATCAGAGTTCACTGAAACCTGAGCATCCCTATATGCTTGAATGACAAGGAAGTGTGTCAGAAGGTAATTAGAGATGGTCTAAATCAATTCAGCAAAATAAAAAATTACATAAATCTCTATCCAATTAAAAATCATAGATCTGGGGGTAGTGGGGAAAAAAAAAATTACCCTACACATTCTTTAGACTTTATAAGAAATCTAACCTTCCTCATCGTGTTCCTGACTTTCTGTCCAGTGCTTCATTATTTATTTGTGTACATGCTCCTCTGGAGCATGACATCCAACAAGCCATACATCTAACCACAACCACAACTCAGCAAGGTATTACAAGCTTCAGTAGTTCAAGTATCTCACTGAAATTCTTTAAAGATTTAAAATTAAATGAATGCATAAATACTTCAATATCTTATATTTTAAAAATAAATCTACACACTTAATTACCCCAATCTATCATAATCATAGCAGCACAGTAATATGATCTATCACAGTAATACCATTCTGTACATCCTCCTGAAAAGGGAATTTTACTGTGATATTATTTTGTTCGTTTAACCTCATTTTTAACAAAAGCTAAAAAAAATATCTTACTTCACACAAAGCAAACTCAGTCAATTTATACCGAAGCCCTAAACAACTTGTTGTCATTTGTCCTTAATGGCAAAATCCCTGAAGACAGAATCAGAAACAGAGAAGATGCATCTCACAAAAGGCTCCTCATGACATTTCTTGTCCCAAAGTGAGGTGCTCAGGTGGAGTCTAAGACCCAGCTACAGCACAGCTACTGCACAGAGGACCCTATCTTGCTGATAAATTTAATTTTATTTTCCTCTTTGGAGGATATTCAGCGATGCACAAATTGGGTTTTAAAAGCCATTAGGATCTCTGTCAATGTCAGTAAACAAATAAAACAAACAGCAGAGTGATTCCTCGGGGAAAACAAGTTTCAATTATACCAACGCAGAATGACAGATCCCTGCCAAGATTATCACAACAATGTAATAGCACAGAAACCAGTGAAAAATAACTAGCAAGCCTCTGTTCCTAGAAACCAAGCTGAACTCTAAATGATTTGCCTAGTAGTTGCAATTCTGTCTTGCTAAACCTTGCTGCGAATATAAATTCTTGCAGAAGTATCATATCCAGCATGAAAACACATTTCAAAAACAGCCAGCAGGACGGAATTAGAAACAAGTATGTTTGCTACACTTCACAGGAATTGCAAGCAAGGAACAAGCCATGCTTACTACCCCCTGCCTCTCGAGAGGGGCTCAATAAGCTGCTGGGCTGTCACCACCAGGACAGAATGGTGCACAAGGCAGAAGGGGCAAAGGCAGGCAGGAATCAAGGGCTGGACAGGAGTCTTCTGCTCATCAATAGGTTGGAAGACTCAGGTTTTGCTTTTATTATATAACTATGCCATCACTGTAACTTGGAACATTTCAGTATAAATGCATTACCATAAGAAACGCAGGGCTGACATCACAGTGCATCTATGAGGTTCTATTTACCCTGCCTTTAGGTGAAGAAGGTAACCTAACAAGAGGGGAATTAAGAGTTAAATCTAAAAGTGTTTGACACCATTATCTTCATCCAGACTAATTCTTTTGTAGCTAAACACTAAAGAACTATTTCAGTGTACAGTGAACCTACTTGACAAAAGAAACTGATGCAGATTGTGCTGTGAAGTTTCAACTGTTGGTTGGATATCTCAAGTTCTAAATTGAACCAACTATTGAGTACAAGCACATACACATGCAAGGAAAAGAAGGCATGTCCTATACACGAAGGGCAAAATCATTAATTTTCCTTAACTAGGATTGTTTGCTTCACTGAAAGACATCCCAGTGGGTACCAGCTTCATGAACCTTAGCCACTGCTATCTGACAAGAGAACCTGACTCACTGTACTGGTGGGACTGGTCCATCCAGACAAGAGGAAGAGTGACCTCAGTGCTCTGCATTCCCAGCAGCAGTTCCACATATGGCAAGAGCAGGGACAACAGCTTTCTTGATTGAGTTTCAACTACTTATTACAAACAAGGAGCCAGGTCCCAAAAGAACCGATCTGAATTAACAGAATTTTATGTTTCTCTCTTATTTCAATCTCTCCTCCTGAGAGCGTGGAAAATGCATCGATCACTGATTTCAGGGATTGCCTTTTTAATGCCAATATTGTGTGCTTTACTGAACGGTGGACATTTGCTCTAAGATGTGTAATTGGATACATCTTATAAATAAATAAAGCCCATCATTTATGTATACGGGGGCATTAACAAAGACATCATTCATCCATCACTAGTGGTGTTCTCAGCCAGCTGTGGGTGAATCTGTCAGGAGCTACCATCTATATCCCCTACAGCAGTGCACAGAAAAAAACTTAAATACAGTCTTACTAAAAAAAAAAACCAAACAACTGTAGCAAACATAATTCAGGAATTCAATTCTCTGACAGTTGAGAGAATCGGTTTAAACATCTTTTAATTAAAAGCTCCTTGCTTAGTACCTAACCAACCTGTTTATTTCCTTCCTATTTAAAATTTGATGATTTTTTAGAGAGCCAATACAGGATTTTAACCCTGTGTAGAAAGCACTTACAGCTGCTTGTGGCATGGCATTGTCCTGCAATATGCATCACTTCCGCAGCTGTATTATCTGCTGTGGAATACTGTGGCTGATTTAATTAAATTCAGTTAAAACAGTAATTGCTATGGCTGGGGGAGAGCAGCAGAGAGAAGAAAAGTAAAGAAGTTCACTTACATAGCAAGATAGTAGAATCACAGAACAGCTTGGTTGGAAGGGACCTCAAAGCTCATCTAGTTCCAACCCCTTGCCACGGGCTGGGTCACCAACCATTAAATCAGGCACTAGATCAGGCTGTCCATGGTCCCATCCAACCTGGCCTTAAGCACCTGAAGGGATGGGGCATAGATGGGAGTACAAGGTACTTCCCCAAATAAGACTGAGAAGCCAGCCCACAGCTGGATTTTGTTACTGTTCCCACAACAAGCTCCACTATCTCCTTCAGAGATCCAACAAGAAGAACTGGATGATGCCAAAGTTCATCTCCTGGCTCTTGTTTTAAGTCAAGATATTGCTTTCATTGAAAAGCATAACGGGGAAAAAATCTGTCACTGGGAAGACAGAGAAATTAGTTATTTGTATTATAGATATTTCAGTGAAAGAAAGACTGCAGTCCTACATGGCTGTATATTAACATACAACCCATGCCTTTCCAGAAAAGCAAGCAGTTCAAGAGTAAGATACAAAGTAATGGATGGACTGGAACAAAAATTTTAGAAAACAAAAACTCAAAGAGCCCAGATGGACTTAGCAAGTGAAATGGGAATCAGCAAGTAAGACAGGCAGTCTCTCCTGAGCAACCCACTACCCCTTGTAGTGGTCTTGGCACATAACTGTATCCATTCAGAAAAAATAATTGCATAAGCAAACTCACTTCAATTGGAAGGTTAGTGCTGACGGGTAGCACCAAGGAGGCTGGAGGCAGAAATTCACTCCCCTGTTCTAACAGGAATGGGAGCAGATCAGACTGCAAACAGGTCCAGATGTTAACATCAATGGGAAAACTCCTGACCTTAAGGCTTTTGGGTCTGGCTGTGTTTCAACTAGGCAGTAGGAACGTGCCTGTATCAGTCCTGACTTTTGCTAGCTCATGCATAAAGTCAGGAAGGAGAACCTGAAGATGGAAACTCTTCAACTGTTCCCTCTAAATTTCCATTGCTGTGCACAGCCCTGGTTTGTATCCCAAACTCCAGGCACTTGCTGACATTCAAAACTCCTAAAACACATTTCCAAGGCTTCATCCAAACAACTTTATAATGTCTTTCTCATCACAAATGAATCCATAAATAAAACAGAACAATGGAACATGCATTCAAAAAGCAGCTGATTACGCACATGAACCCACGCCAGCTATAAGCATGATTGCAAATAACTGCAATTTACAATTTGTAAGCAACAAGAAAAGTGTCAGCCCCTCTGTTATTTCTCTGATTAACTCCAAACACTGTAATTTAAAAAAAAAATATTTTCTAGCTTTTCATTCAAGAAAAAAAAAAAAACAAAGCAAGAATACATCATTATTTTGCCTCATTTATAAAACAAATGTTCCAAAATTTTCCTTCTTACATATTAACTCTTCAAAAACTCATGTTAATTATTCTTCTGCTAATGCAGTGAAAGTAAGCACCTGCTATGGTAGAAAGCTTTTCCTATCTGTATCTTTGAAATAGGAAAATATGCAAGCTACTGAGTGCCCCCGACGTGACTTTGAGGACTGGGTCAAAGGCACTTGCTTCTCTGCCTCATTACACTACATTACTTCTGACACTTTTCAGGAGAAAAAAAGACTGCCACAAACAGCTGCAGCACAATAGACAATATCTACCTGACTGAGGTGAGAGTAATGTAAACCCAAACTCTTTGGGTTTTTTTTTTTTTAATTGTTTTTTTGTTTGTTTGTTTTAATTTACAGGCCAATGCAACTGCCTGAGTGAATAAACTACAAGCTGGAAGCCAAATAATAAAACAAATCCAGCCATCTTTACAGTACTAAAAAGGAGACAGTAATTCATAAAAGCTATTCAAAATTCATTTTTTAAAAGACCTTACTTTCACTTTGAAGTGTCAGTTAATTTATTACAGAGAGAAGCAAGCCATATTTGCCATATAGGTTGACTACTTCCTTACATACAAGCAAAAAAGTTTTCATATTTCATAACAGCCTTTAATTTCATTAGGGGTTTCAAATGCTCAAACTTCTGTCATAAATTTTCCAGAGACAGAATTTATTTTTAGTTTCTTAAATGCACTGTCTGGGGAAGAAAAACAACTTCTAAGGATAAAATTGATCATCTGCCTGTAAGGCTACAGCTCTTATCAAACCTGCTCTAACTCAACAGGGGGAAAAAAGCCAAGATTTCCTTTGCAACAATGACAAATATGGCTAATATTCTCAACATTTATGCTACTTACATAGATAAAGTCTCTACAATGATGTAGGGGAGAACAGGCGTGATTCTTCTTGCTCACTCTTCTGCAAGGCAAGAATAATACCACTAAAATGAGTAGATGTGCACACACCTAAGTAAAACTAAGTAGATGCGGTACCCATAGCCAAGACTCACATCCAACTGCTAGCCTAGGTCACCTTATGTTCTCAAGCAACAGTGTTGACTTCTAATAGCAGAAATCATTCTTCGTGAGGACACCAAATTTAGCTTTTCTAAGCGCTTCAGTAAAGACAACCTTTTGTATTTCACAACCCAAAGCTTGAAGAGACCAAATCATCTGAAACTCCTTATAACCTAGCTCACATCAGCTGTGAACGTGCAAATAGCACTGACTCAAAGTCTTTACCTTTTCAGTGGTTTTCAAGAAAATAAACATAGAAAAATGTGTACATCAATTCTCTTCTAACATTTTGGTTTACCATGTTACTGCAGATTACCCACAAAACACACACAGTCTAAGGCATACTATAGGAAACTAAAAAGTTAAGATACAACTCTACTGACAATTCAACCTCATTGACTTCAGCAGCATTATGCAGCAATGAAAACTTTGGCTCATGAATGTTAAAGACTTATTTGGAAACAAGCTGATCAATAGCCGTAACAGTAGCATATACATTGACAAGCTCACAACAAGACCTCTGGAATATTTGCATTTCTTGTAGAAATACTGCAGAGCTGCAATCGCTTATCAATTTGTGATTTTTTCTTTTCTTTCCTTTTTTTTTTTTTTTTTTTTTTTGAGCCATGGATCTCTATTTGACAGACTATTTTGATGAAGCCTGGGCTAAAATCCAACAGTAACGGATAAAAAAATCCACAACTCAGCAATAGAGTTTACATGAAGTGCTGAAAAAAAAAAAAGCAGATTCAGATCTGAAGTCTTCATAGACATAGACAATAATTTGGAAAAATCTTCCTGTGAATGCTTTTAAGGAAAGAGGGAAGGCTAACAAGAAGAAACACTTACAATTTATTTGGTCAAATCTGAAAATGTACTTGAGGAAAAGTCCCCCCCGAAGACAGTATTCTTTGAAGTCATCCTTGCCATCTCTCTGACTTGCATAAATCCTTGGTTCTGAATTCACTCCTTATAGAAAAAATAAGTTACCATGAGCTAGTGAGATGGGAATGAGCATAATCAGAGAGCCTGAGCACCTTTCCTACAAAGAAAAATGGAGAAAGCAGGCTTGTTCAGCCTGAAGAAGAGAAGGCTTCAGGGAGACCTCACAGTATACGTAAGGAGCTTATAAACAGGAGAGAGACCAACTTTTTACATGGTCTCCCTTGTCCTGTCGCTATGAGAATGGTTTTAAACTGAAAGAGGGAATTTAGATGAGATATTAGCTGGAAATTCTTTTCTCAGAGGACGGTGAGGAACTGCAGCATGAAAGCTGGAACCAATGTGACAAATTAACCTATTCTCAAAAAATGTTCTGAAGTAGAACTTAGAGGAGAGACAAACTGGACAGTTGAAATCTAGCCATTACATTTACCTATTTAAAAATCTATCTACAGAGAGCTCCAAAAATGTTAAAGGTCAGAACAGATCACCTGCTTAAAAGAGGCTGCATCATTATCCCACAGTTATCCCACAATTCAATACAACACTATTCATTGAAAACAATAATCTGAAGAGGACAGAGATTTTCAGATGAAAGACTTGAAGTGACAGAGACTTATTGTGATTACTGACTGTTTTCATATTTAATGACCTTCAAAGTTAAATATTTGCAATTTTCCCATAATTTAAGTTTTTATTTTTAAACTTCTTTTGGGTTGATCTTTGTGGCTTCAGGCTTCCAATTAATAGAACCCTATAGAATTGGGCTTCCCCTTTGTGTCTTGGCAACAATTACATACTACAATTAAACTGCATCTTATCTTTCTTTTTGATAAGTTATTAAGTTCTGCTACTCATTAAAAGGTTTATTCCCAAGATCACAAATCACTGACACTTAGAACCACTGGTACACTACCAGTAACTTGCAGAAGTGTCTTCACCACTAAAAGAACTATCAAAAAAGGGAAGAGTCAGTAAGAGGATTAAAAACATCTATCCTAGAATTATATGATGCTGCACGTAGTCAGTTTGTCCGTCCCAACACTTAGCAGGAAGGTGTCTGTGTATAAAACTGGTTGTGCAGAGAGGTTGTAGAGTGTCTTCCTTGGAGATCACCAAAAACCACATGGACATGGGACTGGGCACTCTGCTCTGGGTTGGCCTGGTGGAGTAGAGTTTGGAGCAGATGAACTTCAGAGGTCCTTTCCAACCAGAGAATGGTCTGGGTTGGAAGGGACCTTTAAAGACCACAGAGTTCCAACCTTAGCCATTCTGTGAACAACTGCTAATTCATCACAGAGAACTTTTTGTCAGAAGTCAGCCAGGTTTCTTAGGAGAATATGCAGACTTCGAAGGTGTACAGTTCTGGAACACACACTATGCAGAGTCCTGAGGAGGTCAGGTGTCTCATGTTCCCCATTTCAGGAAGCCCTGGAGCTGGGAGAGCTCATCACTAAACTATTCATCAGTGCCCACAGGAACACTGGAAATGCAAACTTGTAAGTTTGCATTTCTCAGTTCCCTGAATTGGAGCAAAGACAGTTAGCCAAAGTCAGAAATATGCAGGATAATCCCAGAAATTGGTTAAATAAATAAAATAATCGCTATCTTCGGCATTTTCTACTAACTGAAAACGCTTACTTTGTTCAGTGTGCTCTCTTGCTAGCACTGCAGCACAGCTCAGCATTTCCTCAAAACATCCTGACATGTGAGAAATCCATGCTTGAACCTGAGCAAAATATACACACCCTCATGCCTACCCAACTCTGACGTGGGTAATCACCACGTGGCATTGCAGGCCATGAAGTGGTGCATAGCACTTGCTGCTGAGTTATTCAGAAACACAAAAACATCACCGTTTCATTTTTAAGAACTCACATACAACAATATTCAGCCTTGCAAATCTTCTAAGGGTAATAAAAAATTACACTGGCAAATCAACAGATGACACCACCCATCGAAGGTTAAAATGGGAAAAGCAAAGAAGGAGACAAATGAGCTGCCCAAGGTCACACAAAATCAGTAGAACAACCAAGAATAGAACAAAGGCCCCTTCATTACTTAGATCACAAATGCATTCGATTCTGCATTAGTTAATCTGCACAGTCTGTGCATCAGTAGAAAGACATGTCCACAGGAGAAAATATAACAATAATCAGCTGCAAGTTCAGCGTTACCTAAAGCCACAGAACATAATTAAAAAGTACGGGTGCAATGATCTGACCTTGAATGCTGCTTGAGGAAAGAAAGAATATCCTACCAAGTGTTTTGTTTTTAGAAAAACCCAAAGCACCGCAAACTTTGGAAAAAACCATTTTCAGATAAAGATTTGCAAACCAGATCTCAAATCTGCCTTGTGTCTTTCCGTGTTATCAAGAAACATTAGTAAAGGACCACAAACAACAGGAAAGAGTCAAGGTCCAAGCATTATCAAATCATTTTAGTGTTTTATTCACAAGATTTTTCAAAAGAGGTATTAAATTTTTGCTCCTCGTGAATGTTGTCTTGGTGTATGTAGTGCTGGTGAAGAACTTTTCTTCTTTACTTAATATACATGTATATAAGCTACAGTTATAAAGTACTTTCAAAGAATAAAACCAGCTGATAGGAAGAGTGCACCTGCTGCCCATGGAATCATAGAACAGCTTGGGTTGGAAGGGACCTCAAGGATCATCAAGCTTCAACCCCTGCCACATGAAGGGCCACCACCCTCCATATCTGATACCTGACCAGGCCTGGTGTTCTGTTGCTCACAGAACACCAGGCTAAGAAAACCAGAAACCTGTTTTATTTTGCTTGCTCCGAAAAGTTACGAACACCAAGAAGGGAAGCAAATAGAGTGAGCTGGAAACACTTTCTCCTTAAAAAAAAAAAAAAACAGGAAAAAGAAAACCACTGATGGACACTGAGTCCATGTGTGACTCTGGTGGCTCCCTCCACTGCCCTGAGCCTCCTCCCCCCTGCACCAACTGCATGCAGCACCGGGGACTCTTGCACCAGCTGAGGCTCTGAGCACTGCTAAACTCCTCCGTTATTAACAAACCGAGTGGATTTATCTTTAAATGAATTTTGTGACCTCTGGCAGACCGGAACTAAAGAGAGAACAGAGTTTTTTCTCCTTTAACTAAGAAAATAAAGGCTATATAAAGATGAATTGAGAGAAGCAATTAATATTTCCTAATAAAAGTCATGCTGAATGCGAGAACTGCTACGTTTCTCGGTGCTTCTGAGCAGAAAGGTTCCAGGTAGCTGTTCATTCAGGGCTGGGCTCATGTAAATTGGGTGCTGTTGCCAAGCAACAATAGGTGCTAAGGAATGAAATACAGGCTGCAGAAACCTAATAGCCTGGAGAGAACAAGAACTACAATCTGAGATTTATGGCAGATATAAAGGGAAAAGAGTCATTCTCCCACACACAAAGAACACAGATACTTTATTATAAATGTCCTTAGCATGTTTTTCTAAGGCATGATTAAGTAATAAAATCCCCGCTCCACCCCAAATCAAACAGGTAATTATTTTTTTTAATGTTTTGTGCATTACGCTTTCTAGAAAAAGATCTCAAGAAATTAGCTACCGAGACAAAAGATAAATTTAATCCAAAGAGCTCTTTTGCCTAAGAATAATGTCAGCTATACAGACCGTGCTGCAAATGCCAGTCAGCTCTCCACTTCACTTTATGTTTTTGTACCATGCTCATTAACATTGCAACTGATCATCAGAAATTCTCTTTAAGCTTATTAAGATTTTAAAATATTTTTAGCAAGTTAATTAGAATACATTAACAGAGCTCATCTGTGTTCACCCATCATGCATATTTTATTTTATTCAGGCAAATTGTTTTTAAATGAAATATTAGATCCATGGAGGGTACGCTGTTGGGTACTGAACAATACAACTCCTTTGTGCTGTGTTTCGTTCCCAAACACCCTACAAACTTCATACTGCTGGACAGGAGGGAAATTTTCTGATGGCAAATTGTGGGGTATTCTTAGTGCCTTTCTTTTCCCGTTCCCTGGAAGCTGAGGGTGGGTACAAAGACCTGATGGATCCTTGTGGCACTGAACATCATGTTCCTGCACCATTCCCAGGGCTCAATATAAATTAAATGGGACTCCTATGGGAACCAATGGCACTACAGTGGGAACCAAAGGAATAGACAAGGTACCGCTGTGGGGACGGAAGGAGTCCCTTCAACCCCTCACTCTGTGGTTCAACTGCCCCCACGGATTCACAGCTTTCTTTTTTTTCCACTTGAGTGTCTGAAGATATTATTTTACTTTAAGGAAAGGAGCTCAAGCTTGATGCGGCACAGGTTCCTAACAGGCAAAGGTGCACGTGGATTTGGCAGAACAGCAAGAAAAGCTCACCAAGAACAAACCTGAAATACACTTTGCTTAGCTAGAGCTATAAATTCTTTCCCTTAAGATGCACTAAATGTCACCAAATTCAATCACATAAAATTAAATAACAGTTTATGAGAAAAAGGGAAACAGCAAAACCTACCCTGGGTATTTTGGGCATGCCACTTCCAAAATTTTACTCTAGTGAGATAAAATCCATCACCAGACACTGAAAAGTAACTATAATAATACTGTAATAAGGCATTCCTCAAGACCAACTATTCATTCACTCAAGCCAATCAGAGATGACATGGTATATTTCAAATTGTTCCTTCAGACTCCATCTAGCCCCAAACCTTTCTTTCCAAGGATGGATGGGGATTCACACTAATTTTACCAATAATTCTAAGCGGTTACTTTGAAAAGTCTGCTTATATAAAAGGATGAACTAAGTTTGCCAACCTCACACTCGGTTCAGATTCTACACTCTCACTGCATCTCAATTAATCTAACACAGACTGCAGAGCTGGCATATTTGATTCAGACAGCAAAGAAAACATCCTTTAAAAAGCAACAGGTCTGAAGCTTTTGACGAGCGATCACAGAATTCCTATCAAAACACACACTGCAATCCCAGCCACCACGCATTTCAAGATCTGCATCATTAACACTGATTTGAAGGGTGTCAATAATCTCTTTCACAATCTATAAAAGTTCTTTATCTCCATGACACTTGCTTCTTTTAACCAGTGGTCATTATTTAGCTGTGTTTTACTCCTGTTACCTCCCCTGAGATGTTAACCTCTCCAATTCTACCAGCTGCTCTGTTACAAACCACCCCCCTACTCATCACACTTCCTCCCACTGAGGAACCCCAAAACTGGATGTGCTTCTTCCAGTGTTTGGCTGAAGACATCAACCACACCAGAACAGGGGAATTTTAATCACAGCTGGGCAATCCTATGGCAAGCTCTTCCAGATGCCACAACAACCGCATCAGTGGGTAGAGTACCTATCAAAATTTCCCTATCAATTGCACCAGATACAGATAAAGCTACCCTGTCATAACATTTTCCATTTATTTCTGCATTCAGTAATCAACTCTAACACCCAAAGCACATTTTCCAGCCTACCCTTTCTCCTCAAGCTTGCCTTGCCATAAAGTTTTGCTTTATAAAGGAATTCTCTGCCTTAGAAAGCCAGAAGAGAGATCTCACCTCCCTGCTGCAGAGCTGGTAGCAGGCTGCTGCCGTGGCCAACGCTGCCAACAACCCATGAGTTGACATTAACACAAACTGTGTTGGTTTATTTTGTAACATTTAAGCAGAAATATGTCCTGTCCTAGGAAAAGCATCCACCTAGAAATCAATGTGCATTTCTAACAACATCCTAATTGCAAGAGAGTAAAGAGTAAATGAGCAATGAAGGCAAGCTGACATTTTAATGTCATTTGGAGTGACCAAAGACACTGAAATATGTTTACAATTAAGAGTATTCTCGCCAAAAAAAAAGTACAATAAAATGCAATTGAACAAAGTATATGTTCCCTACTGTTGTGAGCATGCACTGCTCCAAGAATGGAAATCACGGCTCGGCTACCCAGGCCAGCACAACATCAGCACATCCCTATAATAATCCTCCTAGAGCTGCATCTGTAGTGCAGCCACACTCAAGCATACCAACCTCAAGAATTTAATGAGAACCTGAAATTCTCCCGTGCTTACAGAAACTTTCCTGTTAACCCAGCCATGCCCAGAACACTCTGACTGTATTACACACCCCAACTGCTGCTGGCTCTCCTTCTCACAGAATCACAGCATCACAGAATGGCCAGGGATGGAAGGGACCTCAAGGATCATGAATCTCCAACCCCCTGCCACATGCAGGGCCACCAACCTCCACATTTAAGACTAGACCAGGTTGCCCAGGGCCCCATCCAACCTGGCCTCGAACACCTCCAGGGATGGGGCATCCACAACCTCTCTGGGCAGCCTGTTCCAGCACCTCACCACTCTCATAGTAAAGAATTTTCCCCTGATATCCAACCTAAATCTTCCCTCCTTCCACTTCAAACCATTTCCCCTTGTCCTGCTGTTATCTACCCTTTCAAAGAGTTGATTCCCCTCCTCTTTGTAGGCTCCCTTTAGGTACTGAAAGGCTGCAATGAGGTCACCCTGCATGCTTCTCTTCTCCAGGCTGAACAAGCCCAGCTCCCTCAGCCTGTCTTCATAGGGGAGGTGCTCCAGTCCCCTGATCATCTCTGTGGCCCTCCTCTGGACCCTCTCCAACAGCTCTCTGTCTTTCTTGTACTGGGGATTCCAGACCTGGACACAGTACTCCAGATGGGGCCTCACAAGAGCAGAGTAGAGGGGGACAATCACCTCCCTGTCCCTGCTGGCTACTCCTCTAAAGTAGTCCCAGCTACCTCTATTGAAGAGCTGCAAAACTCCTGGCTATCAATGCACAGAGAATTCATGACCAATTCTCTGTGTTTTCTTCTGCAGAAATGCTTTGCTGCCATCTAAGCATGCAATTTAACTATGCAAAAAGAAGCTGCTCAGCTCTTCCACTGAGTGACAAAAGGCCAAGGAAATGCTTCCCGAGTCTGGATACATCTCTGGTTACCTGAGATAGTTCATCACATACAGCTAAATACAGCATATTCTGAGTCCTATTAAATTCAACCTTTACACAAACAGCATCAAGAAAAAAAAAAATGGACAAGATCCTTTCCCCAATTCCTCACCTTTAACACGTTAAGCAGCAATAAAGGGTGCAATGACTTTCCAAGGGCAGGTACCTGCTTAATTATTCATCAGAAAATTGACTCAGGCAACACAGTATTAAATACTAAAATATTCAAACAAAGTAAATTAAGGTGGAAAAGCAACAAAAAAGAAAAAAGAGTGATCATGGTGAGAGAAACATGTGGGCACATATTTCAATTTCCCTGTGTATTTCAGTACCTCGCTATATGTTGCTCCAAAAGTAATGCCTCCTGTTTATTTTCAGGGAAACTACAACAGATGCCAAGAGCACTATTAAGACAGAGCAAATTTGCAGCTACAAAACACTATTTTTCAATATAGGCACAAATGTTAGCTATGCATTTTCACCAATAATGAACAAGAATCTGCATGCCATGCTTGTAAACTTCAGCATCAGCAGGGATGTCACTGTCTCACACCTGCTATCATAGCATCATTGCAAGGAAAACACTGCCCACACAGTCTGTCTTTCATTGGCCCGAATTGACAGAAGATGCCAAATACAGACTGTACAATGGGTGCAGTGGGACAATCCAGCCAAGATTGGCAATGTGCTCCCCAGTCCTGAATTGAGTTGCTCTTCACTTCATAGAGTGACAGCTGTACATGGCCATCCGGAACGTGGCTTGTCTTCAACATCACTGTCAGCACTGCTGAAACACACCACCCACTGTCTCATTGTGCTCACATCCACTGTTTGATCTCTATGAAGGTTCAGCAAGCATCAGTGAGCGTCAGTGGGAGCCATTTTTTCCTGCATGGAATAATTCAATTCCACACCTTTGTCAGACTGCTCCTCTGCTGCCATATGTCACATGGCAACAAAATGGAATGGAATGCTCTTGGGAAGGTTCAGCCTCTACTGCCATCCCATCAATATCCACCTCTGACATCATGGGCCAACATCATAAAATAGGAAACATTACTTTTGGAGCAGCCCTCATACTTCTATGAAAGAAGAAAAGGTAGTAAAGTAACAAAGCAATTATTATCTATTCCTTTCAGTACTCTGACTGGGATCTTGAAACAACCTAGCCATGCCCAGAGCACCCTAATAGTGTTATTGTCAGCTATGTACAGAAAGAAATTCCTGAAAAAAGGAAGTTTACATCTTTGTGGACAATCAAATTGTATTGCAGGGAAAACACTTGTTTAAACAAGGCCCTTATAGAAAGAAAAGGTGTGGAATCTGACCCATGAATGATTCTTGTTTATTCTAAATTAAGGGCCTGAAATATCTCATTAAAATAATAACAGGTTAACTGTAACACAGATTCTAGTTATTTTCCCATAAAACATGAATATCTCATTAAAATAAAGAGCATCAGATTTTAGTTTGGACCAAAACAAACACCTTTACAATCAAGACATCTAGTGGATTGAAAGCCTCTCGTAAGCAGGTGTCACTGTGTTATATTTTCATCCCAACTGCTGAGAATAAGCTAGAAGAAAATGACAAAGTAAATTGAACAAGAAAGTGTCTGATCTTGATGAATAATTCAATGAAGCAATGCAACAAATACTGATTTTTTCTGGTCAAGGCAGTTTACAACTGTCCTTTACTTAGAAAAATGACCTTCTCGTTGTAATTACACTTTTGACTTTGGGTACTGAATCACAGTCTCTGTAATACTTAAATTCCAGTTCCTTAGTTCCGATGCTGATCTCAAAGCACTCTAATCCTACTACGTATCTAATCTTTCTTCAGCAAAATAATGTGTAGGTTGCTCCAAAAGCAATGCCTCCCATTATTTCTATGGAAACTACAACAGCTGCAAAGAGCACAATAATACTGTTTGACAGAGGAAATTCTCAGCTACCAAACACTGTTTTTCAACACACCATTAGCTATGCATCTTTGCCAGAGATGAACGAGAGCCTGCATGCCACGTTCATAACAACCTGCACCAGCAGAGGTGACTCACTGATCAACAGCGATCACTTCCACCACTGCTGAAATGCACTACCCATCACCTCACTGTGCTCACATCCACTGTTTGTGTCAGCCTCTATGGGCAAAACACCAGCATCCACCTCTGACATCGTGCTGCAACATAATAAAACTTTCTGAGCAGCCCTACTGAAGATCTTCAACTGTGATAGCAGGCACCCTGGTCATTGCTCTTTGACAATTTTGCTCACTTCTCTTGTGTCTTAAAAAGCATGAGGGTACCTTTTAATAGTACTCAGAGAGTTACAGCCTGCAAAGAGACTCGAGCCATGGTAACTGCAGCAGGAGGTACTAATCAAGGCAGGAACAATGTCATCTGTCAGGGACAAGGCAGCTCAGTGGACACCTCAATTTTTCTTACTGCAACAGTCAGAACTTGAAAGCTAAGGATTTTACGATCCACACCGAGGATTATTTGAAGTCTAACAAAAGTACATTTTATCTACTTTTCTGTCTGTTAAAAAGTATTACAGTAGATCAGGTGGGAAGCAGGATTCAGGGCTGTTGCACTGCATTTCTGCCTTATACCACCACCACCACTGACATCTTGCATTAGATTGGGCAACCCTTCTCCTCCCTTATGTGTGTATACACAAGCAGTATGAACACTAAATCCAGTGGAAATATGATTTTTAAAAGTACCTACATATCAGCAGACTATCCATACAGCCACGTAACAGAATTTACTTGGGAAAGGGCTGAATACTGGCTGCCAACCTATTCCCAGAAGCATGGTTTTTATTCCTGACAATTAAAAAAATACAAAGAAAAATTCACCTGTCAGCAACAGAAGAACTCCATCAGTGGAAAGGAGGACACAGCTGGATGATCTAATGATCAGAGATCCAGGGAAATCCTACTTAGAGCTGTGGTGCAATACAGTATATTCAGGTACTTGTGTAATTCATACCTGGCCTGTCAGTATTAGAGCTGTACACTACAAGATCATAATTCACAAAAAGCTCTCTTTGTCTTTTCTCATCTGTTTCTCACTAGTTGTCCTCTACGTCTTTTTCTCGATGCACAATCCTATTACAACCAAAATATACAAGAAGAAATCCATTTTACAGTAGATTACTGATCCAGATGGAACAACAATGAATAAAGAAAAAAGAAACCAACAAATGAACCCCACCAAACTCTGTGATAAAACATACAGCGAGTTGGACTGGCTTAAATGCAAGTAAGGGCACAGGCACTCGGGTGCATACTTTCTGTCCTCTGCAATATATCAGTATCTGCTGCTCATGAGCACTCCGATTACATTAGGCCAGTTGGCAGCACTTCTTAGCACCCAACAATCTAATAAAAATATATTTTTTCTCTGTGCTAGACAAATCTGCCCACCTTCAACCTCTGCTACCCATAAAACACACAATTTATTCAAGTACCTTTACTCAGAGTATAATTAACCTTTTCAATGTACAAAAGCTTCTGTGCCTCTTAAATGAACAAAGAGCTATTAATGAACAAAAATACTTTCCTGATCAAATGCTTAATTCTGGTTCTGGGAATACAGAGTATAATATTACCACTGTATATTATACAGCACATAGTTCACTTATCTCCTTCCAAAAGGGTTCTGTTTCCTAAATATAACCATATTACACTGATTTTTATACACCATCAGGATACTTTAGTCAGGTCACTGTAGATTGACACTGATAATAAAAAAACTGCACAACACAATCATGAAAAAGAAAAACCCTATTTGCCCTAGTTTTAAGCCAAGGGATGACTTGTAAGAGGAGAGCAAGATGAATTTGATTTTATTAATTTCAAGGTTAAACTGCAAGGAACCTTAACATCACACACATGGACATAAGTTTTCAGCACACGGTCTGTGAGCCCTTGGCAGCCCATAAGGTAAGAAAAACAGGTCTGTTGTCTAGGAGACTTGAATTTTCCACACAAGAGGACCAATGCTATACTGAAAAATTTATGGAACTCACAAATGTTAAGTCTGAAGAGCAGTGACCAAGAGGAAAGAAAGTATGCGAGTTGCTCTCATCTTCCTTCTCCCAGTGCTAATTTCTTACAGGGATGAAAGATCAGAATCAGACTGGAATGCTCACATTCCCCAGTGCCCCACATCTTGTTCATCTTGTGCACTTTCCATCATGGCAAATGCTTGCTTTAGTTCTGTAATTTTAGCTGTATTTTAAATCAAAAGATGCACTGAATTTTGCAGTAGTACAACTGTTGATCACACTCTGTTTGGTAACAGAAGTCCTGTCAGATATTTAGGCTTAGTTACCAAAAACCACCTTCAGGGAGTACAAACATTTCCCCTCTGGCATCCTGTCAGTCACAGCAAATCTGTAAATAAACTGTCAAACTCCATTCCAATCATTCCTGAATCTGCAAGGGAAAAAGTAGTAAAATTGGTGCAGCTGGTTGTAGTCCCTGTAGAGCAGGGCTGATTTCACAGCTTTAATATGGTTCACTACTTCACAGCAAGTCCGATCTGATATACAGCATGAAGAAATGAGTGACACCTTTGCTAATCATTTTCTTAAACTTATCACATGTGGAGGTAATAATGGATGCAATGACTTTTCAAGGGCACGGACTGGTTAATTTTTCAACAGCAAACTGATTCAAGTTCTGCAAAATTAAAAATCCACTAAGACACATTGTAAAGGTATCTAAATTATGGAGAATCACATGAAGAAGGAAAAACAAAGCTCCAGTCATGAGAAAGAGCATTAGACTCTCTTATATCAGCAAATGGAAAGTAGGAATACAACAGCTGCAAACAAGCCAAGGACCTAACTAGACACTGGCTATAGCAAAGACTAATTAAATAAAATGGGAAACTATCCATTATTACCTAGAACATATTGACACCCTTGTTCTATAATTCATAACTCATGAAGTAGTTCTGAGAGATCTGGTCAAGAACTTTTCTGTAAGGTTGTTGTTGTTGTTGTTGAATCATGACAGCTAATCAAAATATTTTTCGGGGCCAGAACAGAAAAGGAATAACAGGAGAAAGATCAGGAAAAGAATAGGTAAATATTATCACCCCACTGCCTATGGACTCACCTAGGATGTAAATCACCTACTGTCGAGCTGAAAAAAATCCTGAACCAGGGTCTGCTTCATTCTACATATTTTCCTTCCCCATCAAGTTGTACAAAGTCATATAGTCTCTCTGGACCACTGAATATTTCATAAGAAGTAGAATAGCCCCAAGCAGAAGACAGACTGACTCTAACCCCAAAAGCAAAGGCACTGGCTTGATTTATGTCAAATCTAGGTTCAAGACTCAATCCTGTTATCAGTCAGAATAGGGATTTCAGTTGCTGTCTCCAGAAGGAGATGCATCTTTCATGATTCTTCCCAAAAGCTCCCTGAAGTGCAATTTTAATTATGAGATAATTTCAAAACAAATTCTGAAAGCACATAATTTTGTGTGAAATAAAAATATGGGTATTTGAGTGCACACACTTCCTCATTCCCCATGTTCCAGGGACAGGCATACAAAACTTTTCATGGCAACAGCTGAATACAATAGAGGAAAGGATTAGGATAAGTTGCTAAGGCCAGTATAAGTGCAATGAGTATGAAGACAAAACAACAATACCACCCCCTTAATGAAGGTTCACATATATTCAGATTACTGTTGAAAAGCTGGAAAATTGACTGGCTGGAAGGAGAGGAGTATACAATGGATCATGATTTATCATATGTGCCCTGGCTTCCTGTGCACTATGTGTGTCAGACCTAACATATCATAGACATGCCCACCAGGCTTACCTGCTGCTATGTCCTTTCATTATTTCCCATAAGAAACAATGGAAACACTACTCCACATCTTCTTTTCTATCACACAGAAGCAGAAACAATTCCTGCCCTCAAGGTTGGACATTAGGAAAAATTTCTTCTCCAAAAGAATGGTCAGCCTCTGGAATGGGCTGTCCAGGGAAGTGGTGGTTCACCATCCCTAGAGGTGTTCAATTTAGATGTTGTACGGAGGGAGATGGTTTTGTGGTGAGATATTGGTGGCAGGTGGATGGTGGGACTAGATGATCCAGGAGGTCTTCTTCAGCCTCAGTGATTCCAAGAACACCAGATTGGTTTCTTTTCTCTTCGTGTATCTAAGTATCTCACCTATGGCACAAATAAACCATCAGGAACCTGAAAACATCAGCAACTCTGGACTAGAACCTTGAACTTCTTGGTGTGCAGAGTCCTTAGCAAGTGATAGAATTAACTACAAAAAAAAAGAAGAAAAAAAGAAATCTCCAGGCATAAATCTTATTTCACCTAAAAAAAACCAAACTAGTTTATAAACCCAATCTGATAATAATCAATTCATCCTCAGAGCACCCTTAACAGATAGGAATTATCATCCTCTGTATTTTTGAGGTAAGAATCTGAGATAGAATAAAGCTGTTCACCTGGATGAATTAGGACTGTAATGCCAAGCCTCCAGAGCATGAAAGCATCTCCTAAATCACATCACCTGTTCATTACGAACCATAGTCAATGCTTCGCTTTAAAATCAATGAGACATCAAAATCCAGCCTGTACACTTCTCTCCATCCAAAAAAAGCAACACTGTTTCAACTTCCAATAAGAAACAAAATGTTTTATTGGATTGTCCTTCCAGTATAAGAAAAAATTTACTTTGCGTACAGCAATTTCGGCCCTAAAAGTCTGCAGTGAAATACAACGCTCTGGCAGTAAGCACAGCAAAGCACAACTCGTGACATGACACGAACCCAAAGATAACAGCTGACAGAAAGGGGACTTTGGTAAAATAATGCAATTATCCCAATGGGAGTTGCTCCAGGGCACCTGTGTTAACTCCCCTGCCAAAACAACATTTTCTACTGTTTAATGGCTTCAAATGATAAGAAAGCCTATGATGAAAGAAAGTCCACAAGGCTACACCTGCAAAGTGAAGTATTTTTAAGAAAAATACTCCAGATATAGAGACGGAAGCAATTAAAAACAAAAAAAAAAATGTGTACTGCTCTATTTGTTTTCACCCAAGCTGAACTTCCCCTGCAATTGAATTGCTGGCTCACTGGGCAGCTGGCTGATATCCCGAGCCATGAACAGGAAGAGCTTGTCTGGGAAATCAGCACAAACCTCAGGCTTGTTTGTTTGGAAATGAGCCCACATAAATACTTGCCCACACATACAGACCAAAGTCTACAGCATATTGTGACAAAGTATTTGGACATGGTGATGAAGAATTGAAGCTCTGGATGCCCTCTTCATCTCAGTCTTGGAAAGATGATTGAGCAAACACTCCATTTCCCAACATGATGGATAAAAAGGTTAGTGGGATTAGTAAGTACACCTTCTCAAATAAAGTGACAGCAATGAACGTTGTTTATCTCGGGCTGACTTCCACAATACCCTCAGTGACAAACTGACATAGCACGTATTAGTTAAGTGGTCAGTGAGGTGGACTGAAAAGAGGTTGACCTGCTGGCCACAAAGGCTGTGGTGACCAGCACGAAGTCCAGCCAGAAGTAACTCACTAGTGGTGTGTCCCAGAGGTCAATACTGGCAGACTGATAACGTTCAATACTCACAACCCTAGGTGACAGGACAGAGTGCATCCTTAGCAAGTTTGCAGACCATACAAACCTGGAAGTGGTTGATAAGCAAGAAGAGTGTGCTGCTGTCAGAGGGCCTTCAATGGGCTGAAGCAATGGGTTAGCAGGAACCTCATGAAGTTCAACAAATGGAAAAACAAAGTCCTGCGCTCAGGGAGCAAGAACCCCATACATCAGTACAGGCTGAGAGCCAACTGACTGGAGGCCACCAATTGGAAAGCTGCTTGGCTGAAGATGACCTGAGGATAGAGGTGCCCAAGAAGTTAAATATGGTCCAGATGTGTCCTTGTAGCAAAGAAGGCCAAGAACATCCTGAATTACATTAAGAAGTGCCACCAGCATGTCAAGGGAGCACTGCACAGCACAGATGAGACACTTGGGATGCTGGGTCCAGTCCTGGGGAAGGGCACAAGAGAGACATGGACATACTGAGCAAGTCCAGCATAGCGCCATGAAGACCACTCTAAGGGTCTGGAACATCTGACATATGAGGAAAGGCTGAGGGCTGGGGGTGTTCAGCTTGGGGAAGAGAAGGCTCTTGGGGGATCTTTTCCATTCTATCAATACTTCTGGAGGATGGGGGATGGTATACGTCAAGACCACAAAGCCAGATTCTTCTCAGTGCTGCCCAATGATAGGACAAATGGCAATGGCCACAAATTGAAATACAAGAAATTCCTTTTAAAGATATAAAGTGTTTTTATGACTGGTAAATAAACTCCTGAGAACGTGATAATTCTCTGTAGAGTGGAAGCTTGTGAAGATAGCCATCTCACTTTGTAGGAATCAAGCCCCAAGTAAGGCACCTGATTTCAATGGTAACTAGATGAGACTCGTGCATCTTTGCAACTTGTAAAAATCTAGTCATAAAGATTTAAACAAACAACTGACCTGCCTAAAGCTTCAGATCCCAATATTGGCTAATTTGTAATTATAGAATTGAAATAATTTTCTATTCTCTACTAGACTCTCCATCCTCTTCAAGTTTCCCAAGTAACATGTCTCACAACCCCAGAAAACAGCACATCCTAGCAAGCAAAATAGTGTGTTTCTTCAGAAAGCCAAAGAAGGACAGAATACACAGCCAGGACATGACTAAATTAATTTTGAAAACCTCCTGAATGTAAAGTGCCTGCTATTTAACACTCTGATAACTGCAGGGAGGTGTCCATACCCTTGTAAGGAGGAAAGAAAAGGAAGCACTGGGTTACTGCTGAGAAACAGACAGACGGACAGATTTACTTGACATGCTCCCTGGAAGCCCTGCAGGCTTCATCAGCGGTGCTTGTAAGGCCTTTGAAGTGTAGCTGTTGCACAGCTTGTAAGTCCCTTCCTCTGGAGCTGCCGACGTTGTGGTGTTATAAGCTACTTAAGCTCCTTACTCCAGATCTAAGCAAACAGCTTGACGCACTTACAAGCTTCACTCCCTCTTATTCTGAAGATTTTAAGCTGCTTAGCTTACCGTCTTCAACTTCCAAATTCCTACAACCAAATCCTACCCAGGCACCATGCATCCACCGTTATTAGCCCGATTCTCCTCTTTGCTCAGGATTCTGATTCTCTTATGCCAAGTCTACAGTAGAACCAAATGTACTTTTATCAACTCTGCCCTTAGGAAGACACAGCCAACTATTGTTCGGCAACTGTCACTTTGCATTTCCAGTATCCACAGCTTTACTGTAAACCAATCAGGCTTTCTATCCTAACAAAGCCTTCCGTTGAGGAAGTCTATTAAATATTTTTGTTACATGTTTCAAAAAATCTGCACAGGCGAAACTTTGTTCTCATAAACGCGAGCTTTTAATTTTAGGTTCAGTAGGATCTGCAGAAGCTGTTCAAGAAAGACTGCCTATAAAGCAAAGAAGCAAAGTTGAGTTTCATCTAAATCAAGCTGGTAGCGGACTACTGGCATTTACAGTTAATAATGTTACAGGAGAACCTTTAAACTAAGAAGTGCAGTAAAGGGTGGCACGGATGGACATGACACATTTTCTAAGCCTGAAATCATTATAACTTTGTATCCATAAATAAAAGATAGGACAGATATTAATAAATCTGAATAAGAAACTACAAAAAGTAATTCCACATTAAGTGCCACTATGCAGATACTAGAAATCAGAAAAATAAAATAGAAAACCTTTAAGTATCTAGTTTTCAATAAGGATTTGGACAGAAGCAGCACAGTAGTGAAAGGCATACAATCATTACAATGGCATAAAATAAAAGGACAGTTCATACTGCAATTTATATTGCAAAGATACAGGAAATCTCAGAAGTTGGAGTGTTGCTACACACTAAGGAAAATTTGAAGTCAGAGCAGACAAACAATTGTACTAACTTGTAACATAATCATAGAGAGACTACAGTTATTCCCTTATGAGTTAGGACAAACATCACATTCAGATATACATGGTATATATGCTTTACACTATGGTATGTATGTTATATATGCTACAACTACCCAAAAATCTAAAAGAAAAGGAGCAACTCTTGACCTGTCTCATCTTAAGCAAAAAAACACACGGATTCAGAAAGTTACTACTGATGAACACTGCAATAGCTACTGCAAAGTGCTTAGATACGTGGGTCTAGGAAGAGCCAATGAATCAAAATAAGCAAATAAATAAAATAAATATCCACAATAGGAATATAATATTTCAGTGAAGTGGAGTAACACCAGAAGGAGAAAGCATATTAAAAATAAAGGCAGCAGCCAAAAGCCTCAAATGCTCACAAAGCAACACAGACTATTGAAGAATAATATACAAGGAAGCTCTTAATTTGAGATGCTGGAGGACCTGTCCCAGATTGAGATGTCAACAAAGGAGGCATAAGAACAAACCAATTAAATGAATAAGGAGAAATAGATAAGACCTGATGTTATCCATGTAGAAGTTGCATAGGAATCAAGTGTAAAAACGTTAAAATGCTACCTGCAGAAATAGAACCTATTACTTAAACCCTAGTACCTAGGCATTTGCTGATGATAAGCATGATGCCAGTTGTTAAAAAGTACTCCAGGTTGGACACTGTGTGCTTTCAATAATGGAAATCTATACTATGTAAAACCAGAATCATTAGACGCTTAAATGAAGGTGATGTAAAGGAGAAGATTCAGGGTCTGTAACGGAAAACCCTGCCAAACTGAATACATAAACACCAACAGGCTCTTGAATACTACCTTTATGCAAAGAGTGGCAAATTGTAACAGTGCCCTGAAAAAGTTAGACCAATACCCTAAAATTTAAAAAGCAAGTCCAACACTGACATTTTTATAAGAAGAATAAAACCAACAGAAAACAGTATTGCGCCTTCTCTTAACTGCAAGATTAGCCTTTGTTTGAATAATTAGTGCAAATGCTAGTCCTAATATCTCAAAAAGAACATAATAAAAATGGAAACTGTAGAGAGAGGAGCAACAAAGTGGATTGAAGGCATGGGACAGGTTCCAAAAAGACATGAGTAAACCTTGACTACAACTCTTCAGTCAAGAAAAGAGGTGGTTAAAGGGATCCCAGAGGGAAGCCAGAAGAGCAAAACATTTAAGGAGATAAATAGGGAATAGCTATTCATTGTTTCTCATGGTAGAAAGTTATGGAGAAGCAATTGAAATAACAAAGAAAAAACTGGGACTTGTCACACAATGCACAGCTCAACTGAAGAGCTCAGTGCTACAGGATATCATGGCTGCCAGAAATCTACATGTTTTTAAAAAGCAATTAGAGAAGTTCATGGGAAAAAGTATGTCAACAACCATTAAATGAAAAACCTCAGGCTCAGGAAGCTGCTGAACTGAAGAGCACTGGAAGCTGGGAGGATACAATAGCTGTTGAAGCCTCCCTCACATGTTAGA
Organism: Phasianus colchicus; assembly: GCF_987193195.1. Classification (NCBI taxonomy): domain Eukaryota; kingdom Metazoa; phylum Chordata; class Aves; order Galliformes; family Phasianidae; genus Phasianus; species Phasianus colchicus. The sequence goes on along the minus strand of NC_143441.1, from coordinate 47,371,437 downwards.
GATTGCCAGAGGACTCCAGCTTTGCTGTTCTTTCAGCCTGACCCACAATAGACTTTCTTAATCTTCACCAACAGCAGCAAAACCATTTCAGTGTTGAGCACTTGAGTTTCCCCTCAGATTTCTGCCACTTTGGAATGAAAATCTGAAAATCAGTTCAAATCAGAGCCGGTCCAAAGTCACTCTCAATGGGGAAAATAAACTTGGCACATTTTTCCTTTCACCATTGCAGAACACGTGAAAGTACTTTACATTTGGTGTTTAAAAACTCCACCATCAAGCCAACAAGTAAGGCTGACTCAAATCTTACAAAAGATATTTGATTGCACCATGTCTAAATTTCAAAGTATAAACATTTTCCCCTTGAACATTTTTGTTTTAAAAGTTATGAGAAAGCAAACCTGACAACCTTTAATATATTTATCATAATTTTGGAGATCACAACAATCTTGACCTTTTTTCCCACATCCTAATGCAATTTTAGATTCATCTTCTCTGTCTAACTAGAGTTATCAAATGCCACACAGCATGTAAACTGTATTTTGATTACTGAGAAAACATCTCGTTGCAAAACATTATTTAGGCATGTGCTTAGATGTCATTGACCTCACAGATACCAAAGCACTTCCTTGCATTAGGTGTTTCTAATCCAGACAGCACCAAGAGTCAATGTGAACTGAAAGCCTGTACTTCAGCCCCGAGACTTTCAGTCCATAATATCCTGCTCAAAGGGCAGCTGGTCAAGATGCAGTTTTGCCTTTTTCCACCATCACAAAGAGCATAACACAGTAAAGCTAAAAGAGAAAGCATTCTCTGTTTGTCAGAAGTAATTAAGCATGTCACTGACTTTCTGTAAAACTCAGGAGCCATCTGGGAAAAGAGCAGTATGTTTCCTCATCCATCTGAGTGACAAGGTCAGAGCATCCCTCACTTTCTTGGTTGCATCTCCATCACTGACTCCGTTCATCATACTGTAAATTAATCTGTAAAAATTTGGAGAGAGTACCTACAGTAATTAGCTCTATCTGTCCAAATGAGGCAAAATGAGATGGGGTGGCAGCTGAGGGCTTCAGTCAGCTCATGGATGCTGAATGACAGAACTAGGTCAATATACCAACTTGATTCAGATAGAAAACAACATAAAATTAGCCTTGTGTCTAGCTACACTTGAGACAATATTTCAAGACCTTCAGTTACCAGGAGGCCAGTATTGAGATGCTTAATACTTTTATTCCTCTTTGGGAAAATCTAGGTTTGTATATCCAACTAGAAACCCTCATCTACTGATGTATGGAAATTGCCTCACATTCTCCCGTCATGCAGCTCAGCAAAGAACACCTCAAAAGTCTCCCTTAGGTTAGATGTTGGGGGGCAATTCTTTACGTAGAGAATGGTGAAGCAGCAGAACAGGTTGCCCAGGTAAGTGGCTCCATCCCTGGAGGCATTCAAAGCCAGGTTGGACAGGACCTTGAGCAGCCTGATCCCCCATGGCAGGGGATTGGAACCAGATGGGTTTTTAAGTCTCTTCTAACATAAGCCATTCTAAGCAGTGCGCTCTGGCAGCCCGGAAAGCAAATGGGATCCTGGGCTCCATCAGGAGAGGGGTGGTCAGCAGGGATAGGGAGGTGATTGTCCCTCTCTACTCTGCTCTTGTGAGGCCCCATCTGGAGTACTGTGTTCAGGTGTGGAGCCCTCAGTACAAAAAAGACATGGAGATTTTGGAAAGGGTCCAGAGGAGGGCCACGAAGATGGTCAGGGGGCTGGAGCACCTCCCCTATGAGGACAGGCTGAGGGAGTTGGGTTTGTTCAGCCTGGAGAAGAGAAGGTTGCGGGGCGACCTCATTGCAGCCTTTCAATATCTGAAGGGAACTTACTCCCAGGAGGGGAGTAAACTCTTCATAAGGGCTGATAATAGCAGGACACGGGGAAATGGTTTTAAGTTAAAAGAGGGAAGATTTAGGTTGGATGTTAGGGGGAAGTTTTTTACTAGGAGGGTGGTTAGGTCCTGGAACAGGCTGCCCAGGGATGTTGTTGATGCCCCGTCCTTGGAGGTGTTCAAGACCAGGTTGGACGAGGCTCTGGGCAACCTGATCTAGTAAAGGTGTATGTTTGGTGGCCCTGCTAGGCAGGGGGGTTGGAACTACATGATCCTTGAGGTCCCCTCCAACCCAGGTCATTCTGTGATTCTGTGATTCCCCGATGACTCCTCTTCTCCAGACTAACTAACCTCACCTTCACCATCTTTTCTGCTCAGGGAAGCTCCCTCTAGCTCTCAACCACTTTGGTAGTCCTATGCTGCACTTGCTACAGTTTATTGATGCTTTTACTTGGATTAAGTGTCCCAAAAGCAAGTGCAGTACTCCAAATGTGATCTAACATACACTCAATTAAAAAAAAAAAATGTTAATCACCATCTTCAACAGGCTGGCTGTAATGCTGTTTACAATCCACAAGCTACCAGCTTTCATTGCTACAGAGACACACTACTGGCTCATTTTTGTCTAGACTGTCCAGGTTCCCTCCAGCAGTTTCCCCAGAGCCTCTTATCAATGCAGGGAGTTCATGTGCCTCATGTGCCCCAAGCACAAGATCTCTCATTTTTCTTTGTTGAATTTGCTGAGGCTCCTGACAAACAATTCCTCTGTTTAACACGCAACTTACATGATTTATTCAAGTCACAAGCATGAGCTTCTCATCATCATATCAGAAGATAATCCTGGAGATAGAGCTGAATGTGTAAAACAGGATTAAGTGTAGATAGGATGAAGTAGCTTGATGCACAGCTCGCCTCTTTGGCCTTTTCTCATTATATCATTAAGACCTTTCTCAGTGTTCAGATTCACAGTGACTAGCACACTGGAGGTCTCTACACAAACAGTTTCATTTCTGAGAAACTTGGCCTAAACTACATGCCTTTGTTTAAAGGATTCAGGCAAGGAATTGCAGAGCAGGCACTGGGTCAAAAATGACAAGACTCAGTTTTCTTGTTTGTTTTTGTTGTTTTCATTTGGATTTTTTTGTTGTCGTTCTTTGGGGTTGTTGGTTTTTTTTTAAAGCCTAGAAGTCATGCATTAGTAAGTGTGAGAAAAGAGTTGCAACTAATCTGGGGGTACCTGTATTTAAATGGGTATATGGATATGAACCAAGTATGTACCAAGGTAAAATAATTTCTGCTTCCAGGATCAGAATAGCAGGACACACACGTAGCATAAGAAACAACCTCAGAAGCTTTAAAACATAGCTCCTTTAAAAAAAAAATACTCCTGAACAACTTCCCCAAGGTTACTTATTAAAATTATTACTATCATTCACAAACTTATTTCCTTTCAGTCTTTGTCAGTACCTATATACTACACAACTGCAATGCTTGTCTTCTTGAACCACTTGTGATTTTCAAGTGTAAGTGGCATTATAAAGCCAGGAAGAGGTTAATGTATAGTCATACAAAATGGATTTGGCAAGAAAGAGGCAGAAACACTGCATTTCAACTGAAGAATATAACTTTCAGCACACAACCAGGCTAGAACATCAGCTTTTTTTTTTTTTTTTGTAGGCAGCAAAGGAAGTACACAACTAGACGTTCCTTATCTTGGCAAACCAAGCATTATAATTACAAGAAAACAGAAAGGAATAAGGGTATCATTTCTCAGTATAGAGTGGGATTTGGTAAAGGATGAATTGGTATCCTCTAGGGATCTGGATATGCCTTCTTTCCCTCAGTTACAAAAGAATTATAAACATGCCAGGAAGGAAACAGTTATTCCATCCTGTTCTGTAGCTGAACCCTGAATCAAGAACCAAGGTATCAATTTACCCTCAGGAATCTTTTGTTGCACAAGTTAATTTACCTTTCCTCCTATGTAAACCTGGTGTCACCTTACTGCTTAATATTGAAAGTTATTGACAAAGGAAACGCTGATTCATGAAATAGAGATTTTGTTCTAATGTATTCATGTGAAAACAAATGAGCCTGTGCCACTGCATAGTTCTTCCTCTTGTTCACATTTCATTTCAGCCCTGTCAGAATTTCCAATGGGGTGAGTGAATCCTGAACAACTTCTGCAGTGAGTTCTCAGTCATGGGCCAATGAATTGGATTTTAAAGAAAAGCTTCATCCTTTGTGCAATAAGAACTGCCCTTGGAGTGTAAAAGGACACTAACTCAGAGCGTAGCAAAGCTCTCTCTGAAATTGTGGAATCAGAGGGCAGTGGGCATAGAACAGGCTGCCCAGTGAAGTGAGCACAGCTCTGAGTGCCAGAGCTCATGGAGCGTTGGGACACTGCTCTCAGACACAGGGCATGATTTCTGGGAGTTGCTCTGTGAAGCCAGGGGTTGGACTCAAGGATCCCTGTGAGTCCCTTCCAGCTCGGGATATTCTGTGGGTTTGTGATATGGCACATCCTGCTCTATATTTGCTGGGTCAAAATCCTGATGGAGATTTATATTCTAATTCAGCACTACTTATCTTCACTATTCTTACATCTGTAGTAGCTTGACTGCCCAGGCTGCTGCCCTGAAACCAATCAGCTCCTGCAATATGGTACTATATGGGCAGAGGATTGTTCTGGAAGTCTGGTTATCCCCTAATGGCAAGAAGACACAAGTTTGGAAGAAGCATCTGAAAACATCTGTGTAAAAGCATATTCAAAAATCTCTCACAAGAGAAGGCCTAGCAGTGCCAGCCTCAAAACCACAGCACATCTCCCATCAGGCAAAAATCATTATAGTTTCTGGGGAACCAGAAACTGCTCATCCACTCAGCATCACCTCTCCAAGGATCCCAGCAGGATATATTCAGTGTTACAGGCACAGTTCAGCCCCAGCTCTGCAACATGGCACTGCCACACGTGCTTGGCTTACCCAGAGCTGCAGCAGGCCAGCTCACAAGCCTGCCCTTGCTCACAGCATCCCACAAGGGATTGCCACAGAGCATATGGAAGAGCATGGAGAACAACCTGGAATAATCTAGTTCTGGTACTAGAAGATGCACTTCAATTATTTTGGATGTTTTAATCCTACAGAGAGATAAATCATCTGAAACCTGCATTCTCCTCGCTAGCTACTAGTATTTTAAGTTAGTGTTACAGAAGCTGCTGAGCATTTATTCAGGTGAACTCATGTATGTAATGGAGTTGCCTTAAGCAACTCTCCCCTGCTTCTGGGCCTCCTGTGACTACACTGCCTAAAGTTCACTTTTATCCTTGTCTGATGATCACAGCTGGGCAGGAGTTGTAAAACTTCAGACCAGAAGGCCTTGCAGCCTCCACCAGACGCTGCTGGCAGGCCAAACAAAGAGGAAAAGCAGCAAGAGGTTTATTGTAGGACTGGTATTTTCCTAGCTCTTACTGAGCAAAGCTTTTAATCTGATGTATTACATTTAATGAAGAGTCAGGAACTTGCACTGCAAGTAACAGATCAGATATAATTGGAATTTGTTCCACACCACTGGCCTCCATATATCAATAAAAACAATAACCATATTGGATTTTAGGCTCACTTCATTTGCATTTCTTAATTTAGTGTTTAACTAATTTAACAGTAGTAACGATTTAATTCAAATTAAAACCTAAGGAAAATAAAACAATTTTTAAAAGCCATTAAAGATTTCATTAAGTTCCATCTAAATTAATATCAACTTTCTTAGCATTTTCTATAAGTGTTTTTTTCTTGCCACTGAAACAAACATGAAGTTTCCTATCTGCAGTCAAGCTTTAGACAAACCTTGTTAGATTTATTGGTATTATTTTTAAGTAATTAATTAATATACATTAGAGTTATTCAGAAGAGAAGCACAAAAGAGGCAGGAAAATGGATGAAGTTGTTTTTCAGAACACAACATTCAGCTTAGATAATTGTTCTTTGATGCTTTTACGTGGAGCTCTTAGGTATACACCATCCATTAGATCACATTTCCCACACATTTGTGGTATTACTCCTAAGCATCAGATGCACAGGAGTTACTGAAGCCACACTGGTTTTACAAGACATCTTTCTGCATCTCCACATGTAGCAGTCATTTGCACATGAATGGCTTTCCAGACAAAAGAATTCACTTCTTTCTAAAAGGTTTAAGTTCCTTACATCTCCAATCCAGCCTCCCAGCCTCTAGGTGATACAGAAAAGTTATTTATATAATATAGGTGCTACTACTATAGATACACAGATACAGCACACAAATATAAGCTTTCCTGTTTTAACCAGTAGAATACAATCATCTTCAGTCCTCAACGTATTTTTGCTCTTGCAGCCTCCAGGAACCCTCAGCTGATTCTACTGGGCACGTGCCAATGATCTACCAGGAAGGATGTATGGAGAAGGTAGGTGCCAGAACTTAAACTGAGGTCTCTTTAAACTGGAGCTGCTCACTGTATCATATTAGTCCCTTAAAGCTGAAAACAAATAGTTAAATATTCAGGCCTTCAGAAAGCTTCCTAACTAATTTCCAAAGATAGAGAAGGATTAGAAGTTAGAGTCCTGCATGCCATATTTCCCATAAATAACCCTTATTCACACAAATAACAACACTGAAATCAACAGAAATGCTCCAGCAGTGATGTTCACATGTAACAGCTTAGCTAACATTTAAAATTTGCACTGAACTGTATTGCAGCTCATAGCAGCAACAGTAGTTGAAAGAATTTATGAATACCTTAATTTGTGAATAAAATAGAAGGTTAAAATAAAAATGAGAAGCCATTGGGTCCTTAGTACTTCCAATTTATTTAAAGACCACAATTATACCTTTGCAAGTAGATATTCCAGCAGTTTTTTACTCTAATGTGCAAAGCTTCAAAAACAATGGCTTCAGAGACTCACCTGCATTTCAGGTACCCGGCTTTTGCATTCAAAGACAAAATTTAGTCTATAGTACAAAGCTTTTATCATTTACTCTGAGGCCTAAGTGTTCACTTGCAGGTAAACTTAAGTCATCTAACTAGAAGTGCACTTAATTTGAAGAGATTACTCAAGTAGCTCTCCACTTGTACACTTGTATTACTGTTATAATTAGAACTACTTCAAAACAACAAAAAGTTCAATTTTGACCACAATAAACACAGAGGAAAAAGATCAAAAGCACCTCAGCTGAAGAGGGTGAATGCTTTAAAAAAAAAAAATCCTTTAAAATCCTTCTAGCTCTGTGACCAATGACCACTTTCATTCCAATGCTACTTAAAGGGCTGCAACTACACAGAGTAACATATGATTTTATTTCCTGCTATTTTTAATGTTTTAAGTAGCCATTGAGAGTAGTGAAATACATTACTGATTTGTAACAAAGCTGAGTGCCCTCCAGCTTTCCATAATTACCACTTCCTGAGATGCAAGCATGAAAATTGCTACATACAGATAAATATTGACATTTACCTGTTAACTAACAGATGCTAATATTGGAGAACTGAGTAGCCCTATGCTGAAGAAAAAAAAAAAAAGAGGAAGAGAGCAGAGATGTGCTAGAATAGAGTCTTCAGAGCCTTCCTCCAGCACATGGATACCTCTCTGCAGCAACCCTGAAGAGCAGACCATTGGGTACACAGCATGCAATGCTGTGCAGAGCAAGTCTAAGAACTACAGGTTTCATGGAGAGGGAAACACCACCTTCTCAACCTGCCTAGAAGCCAAATTGCATGCTGTTGTCAGACAATTTCTTCCTATCCATTGATCTAAGGTCTAGGCCTCAGTACACCAACTTTGGCTTGTGTTTTAGTCAACAAACTGCAGGCTGTCCTTTTTCTATGAAGTAAATTGAGGACAGTGCCTAGTATGAACAAAATATGATCCTAAACCTTCTACCAATAAACCCCATACCTGAGCTCTAACAAAAGTCTGCTAAGAACAGAACACAAAAAGCCCCTGAAGAAAGGTACTATCAATGACAGTGTATTTAGATAAGTACACTGAAACTTTGTCTACCAAATTTAGGCTAACAGAATCTAATGTTCAGCTCAGTTCCTTTGGTGTCCAAAATACTGCTGTCATTTGATACTAGATGAGTATGTATTGGTTAGTTTTGCTACCCTCAGTGATATTGGTGCCTTGTAAGAAGAAAGAATTACATTAGTGCATACAAAACAGCTTCTACTGAAGTTTTCCAGACGGAGCATTCAGCTCAGTTCAATTCCTATGCTGCTGTTCCTTTCTCTTACTGTTACTGCAAAAATAGAAGTACAAAAGCATGCGGATTTATATTTTAATACAGTGCTAGCCAGTTCCACAATCAAGAGGCAGTTGAACTTTGATCTGCCAAAACTTCTGGAAATTACACATCTCAAAAGAATCCACAACATTCCAAAATGATGAAATAGTAAGAAGTTAATGAAGTCGTACTTCACTAACATTTCAGATTAAGGTTAACAGGTGTATTAACACGCAGAAGTTATCCCCTAAAAAAAAAAAAGACCTATTTCATTGCTAGACACCATTAAATACAAAAGCATCACAAATCTACTCTCTCTTTACATACATACACGCTTCTATTTTTAATGCAAATTTCTAGATCACATCAATACATTTCTGAAAACTTATTAAGCCTCAAGTATTGTCAGACGGAAAAGAAATACTTTAAAACCAACAGCAGTGGTTGAGAAGTGGTCATTTTTAAACTCACTCTCTCCTTGAGTAGTAACTGACGTACAATGCTCAGTAAGTACTCCTGAGTTTAGTTTTAGTTTTAAGTCTGTTTAATGCCATACAACCATTTTAAGTGCAGTAGGATAGAGCAATTTTTTTTTTTAATGTTGTTTTACCTATTCTTTAGATTTTCAGGTAGAAAGAGCATAGCACTGCTGAGCTGGAGGACAAAGAGAAATGATATCACTGTCCAGAAGCTGGGATGGGGAATTTCATGTAACCTAGTACACTCTTAAAGGACTCAACACCATGGATGCTCTGATCTCTCACCCTTCCACCCATCCAATCTTCCCTCTTTGAGTCAGTCCAGTTACGGATTCCAAATTTCAGTCTCCAAGTGTAAGCTAAAAACTGTTCTCCTTTTTAGAAGTTCTTTAAATACTGCACTCGAAGCCTATTTTAATAAACTTCCCATTCTTTGCCATCTTTACACATGGACTAAACTGACACAGTGAAAGCCTCGGGGTTGAGATGTGTTATTTTGTGTGCTATGCATCCCTTTGCCAATGCATAGATTAGATATAACATATACAGGCTAAAAAACGTTGCAGTTTAAGGGTGGAAAAAGGAAACCTTTCAAATGCATTCTTAGGAACCACCGGCCAGAAATAAGGAAGGAATTTAGGCAGCTTTTCTTCCTAAAGAGAATTAGTTATCCAGTAGGCTACAAAATTCCACCTGCCCAAAGAAATGTGAGTTTCTATTTATTTTTACTTACACAAGAAATGCAAAGAGTTGTGTTTCTTTTTTCTTGAAATCATTTCAATAAGCACTGAGTAGCTGCCATCCAGAAATCAAAGTCTGGATGGAACTGAAGCTTTAGACAGCCAAAGCAGTTTTGAAAGCAGGTTAAACCTGTCTTACCTAATCTTATACAACAAACAATCTCACAGCTAAAAAAAAAATCCCAGTACAGGCAAATAGAGTAGGTAGGGAAAGAATGATTTATCTAGTAGAACCTCTGTTAACACTGAAACATTCAAGTGTGGGTTGATGCAACTGAAAGCAGTGAGACACTTAATGTTCAGAACTGATGCATAATGTGAGCTGTGCTAGAAAAGCAGAATCACCTTAAACCAGGAAAAAAAAATGAGACAGCTGGAGGGTCTATGGAATCTTGGGAGAGCTGATTAGAGTTCACTAACAGGCCTGTCACATTTGAGCAAGAAAAATGAAAATCCAGAAAGACAGAGAGATTTAAAGAGGAAAAGTTTTAAAGTAATAAATATCCAATCTATGACTAAGCATTAACTAAGTGCAGGATTTTACAAACAGCATCGTCATCAAAACAGAAGATCACCACTGTTGGTATAAATATATATCCAGCTATATGTATGCACACATACAAATCAGCTACGCTTCTAACAATGGCATCTTCTACAGATTCACATTTCTGAGACATAAATAGATGATTCTGATCCTTCAAGTTAACTCTTCAATTACATAAGCAATCCTTTTACTAAAAAACAAAACGGGTATTTTTAGAGGGAATTTTTTTTTAATTTATTTTCATTATCTTGTTCTCAGAACTGTCAGCACTAATAAACCCACTACACCTCTGTCAAATGCTGCATTGTTTGATTTCAATCTCTATTAACAATCTGCACCGTGCTCATCATTTCAGGTTTGCCCACGTCCAACTTTTACTTACTGAACCATAATATTACTGCCTATAAGACTCTAGAGAGTCCTAGACAGTCAGTTTTCCTTTCCCCAGGAAGGTACTTACAGACTGCAATCATGTCATTCCTTTGCTAATATAATGAGATTTTAAACTATACATCAGTCTCGAAAACAAGTGGTAGAAGGAGATTTATCAGATAACCCAACCGATCGCTAAATCCCTGGCTTCCAGAGATCCATAAGCTCTAAGAAAACCAGGCAACTGACAGCCTATTTTTCTGAGCACTGCTTGAATAGCACATTTACTGAAACTGTTATAAACAGTCTCTCCTAACACAGGGCACAGGAATTGAGCCATTTAAATAGTTGGTCTTTCGCTGACCAAACGTTAAAAGTGATTGTTCAAGCAATGACAACATTTTATCATTGTGTCAAGAAAGAAAGACAGATAGCACCCCTTCCAACCTTTTTATTAACTCTTCAGATTTTCTATCTTCACTGTGCTTCCTGTGTATGTATAACAATAATAAAACAAAACAAAAGCAAGACAATAGCCACCGCATGAAAAAGTCGAGAGCACGTAAGCAGCTTCCTTATAGCACATTAGGTCATTTCCTTCACAGACATTTCATCTAATCCTTTTAAAAATCAGTTATACTAATACTGTACTCTCCTGAGCCAAGTAATAATAAAAAGGCCCTCTTGCAAAATACTTGGTCAGGGAATTGGTAATGAGCTAACCAACCTTCCACTCCAGACCACTGGCTTAAAACCAAGCCTTGCTTGATCGTGCCTAAAAGGCTCTGCTACGTGATACAAGTCTGATGATCTGTGGGAAATAAAAAGGGGCTGCTAGGAAGTTCTTGGCAAGGTCATGCCCATCTCACACTGGCACTCTTATCGGTCTGAACTTTCATCAGAAAATACAAATATCCTCTACAGCAGAATCACTGACTTATCTGGGAGGAAGATCCTGCCTTTAATGAATACAAAAGCACTTTAAGACAACACTTCTCCCTCAAAATCCAGGCTAAAGATACAGTGGCATGGGTATTTGTGTTCTGTTTGTACCACATATTTCACAGTTTTTCTGCATATTTCAATCCAAGCATTACTACCATTCACTATTTTAAACTTCATCCTCCTCTTATTTTTTCAACTATTTTCACTCACTTTCTGGAGCAAAAAAGCTCTAAGAACACCATCACCCTCGTGCTGCTGAAACACCACCAGCACTCTTAGCAGCAAACAGCAAGAGACAAGCATAAAGCCAGCACAACATTTTAGTATTGATTTCTCCAGGAAATTTAAATCCCGCAGGGCATAAACATCAATTTAATCTGTATGCAACTACAAAATGGCTTCGCTCGCAGTGTTCCTTGTTTCAGGCAAAACACTGCTACAACTCGAGTAGAAACATACTCAGTTGTGAGGACAGACAGACTGAACAAGTACCCCAAAGCTGCCAATAATTAGCAACAGAGTTGAAGGCTACAATCCTAGAATCCATGCAGAGACAATCACCAGCCTAACACAAAGCTATCACTGAGTGTCTCAACAATCAGTGGCATCTCACCTTGCCAAACTGGAGCAACCTACCATCAAGATGACCACCACTGTGCTGCAAAGTGACAGCCTCACACCTCACCTTCAGGCTACCGTGCCCCCACATGACAACATGAACAATGAAATACAACAGCTCCACGTTGTACTAATTGCTGTTTTCTGAGCTCCCCTCGTTCCACCAGGCTGCTTTCCCTGCAGACAAAGAGCCACATGTTATTGCTACCCTCAACCAGCAGCAATGAGCACCCAATGAACACAACTCCTGAAAAAAAAAAAAAAAAACAACAAATCTAGCAACCTGGAGTTTGCCTTTATGTAATCTTAGGCTGAGTTCTTTAAAGTGAAAACACCTGTTTTCTAATTACTGAAAACTCAGGCCTGGAGTGCTCTGAAATTTCCTCATTTTCCTAGCCTAGCACTTTAACTATTGTTTTGTTTAAGGATGCATCCTGTTGTATATTCAATGAGAAAGATGCATTTTCACACTTGACACACCAGTAACATGTGGCACTTAAGGAAAAAAAAGAAGTACAGTGCAAAAAACACAGACATGTCTGCGTCACCCCAGCCAATACATAAGCACCAAGTAGTGTCAGCAGAATTCAGGGCACCAACATTATTTGCAAGTGATGGATTTATGTACGTAACAAACTGTAAATTACTTAATAAACACAGATGCAGGATTTTATAGACAATGCTTTGGCTTGTAAAACTTGGCACCTTCTATCCATCTCCCCCTGCTGATGACAGTTAGGTGGCAGAATCAGATTGCTAAAGGTATTAAAAAAATGTAATACAATCGGCACAGTGGGCAGCTACAGAGTTAAGAAGCCACTAGCAGGTAAAACAACATGAACACTGAGCCCTGGACTAAAGCTAACAGCTTCAAGACAACCCCCTATCCCAGATAATTATCCTACCTACAAGGCAGGGTTCATTAATTGCTGCTGCAGCTTCACAGCTCTAGCACATCTGACCTCATATGTACATATAGACTGCTCAGACTGCCATCAATATACCAGCATATCATTTAAATATCTGTTGTTTGTACATGTAACCAATGCCAGAACCCCAACTTTGTACCATTTTCTTCTGTAGTATTTACTTCACTAACTGGTGACGAGGAGAGAAGATTTTCTCCCAAGAATCATGAGTTTTGCAGGTGTTCACCAGTACAGCTTCACTGGGTGCAAGCAAGGACCATCGTGATGTTCTCCAGCCCAGCATCAATATGAATTTTCAGGAGTCAGGAGTAGAATCAACACTGAAGTGATCATCAAGATTATTAAAGTATACAGTGGCAGATCACTCTGAGCCACTGACAGTTTTATAGCTGCTGTGATCACCTGTGTCACTGAGCTGCAGACGTCGTCATCTCTCTGTGAAGTTGCCATGGTTTTGACCAAAGAAACGTGTATGTACCTTATTACAAAAGGTTCCCAAAATAGGCAACAAGCACAGCTATATGATCAGTGTCTGAACTCCAGTTGTGAGCTTGGCTTTCAAAAGAGGATGGTTGCAAGCAGAAAAAGGATGTGATAAAACAGAAGGTGTTTATGATACAATCAAAATCCAGGAAAATAAAAGCATAACAGCAAACCTTCAACTTATCTGCATGGATCTCTGAATGAGAGGATGTAAACAACAGGCACAGACCAAACATCACTTGTTTGTTTCTAGATCACAACACTCTATCCAACCCTCAAGCAAAACAGGATACAGGGTGTTACTGAATGATTTCCCCTGAAATCTGATTGAGAAAGATTAGAGCAATTAGAGCATAGTGACACAGACTTTTAAACCCCTCAAATCACAACTAATGTAAGGTCTAACTTTTCTCTCAAAGATCATCCCGTGACTCCCTGCCATTTTCAGAACAAGGTGGAAACACACATCCCAGTTTCAAAGGAAAAAATCATGAGACAGAATCCCCTGCCCTCTACTGGCAAACAAGCTGCACTGAAGCCTGTATACATACACAGCAGCTAAGAGCTGTTTTAAGGCTTATTATACTATTCTTCATAGTTCGTGAAAGATCTATAATGTGAGATTATGCAGTGAGTTTGACACATCCAATACATGTAAAATAATACTTCAGCATCATTGCACCTCTTCCTGCAGAGCTAGGTAGAATGAGAAGCTTTAAAGTACTTCTACTAGCAAGATAATACATTCATTAACTGAAAATAAATTTTAAGAAATTATCTAACATTTGTAATGTTTACAGCACATATCCAAGAACTCTGAAAGAAGTATTTTCTACAAAATTCTCTTCCACAAAAAAAAAAAAAAAAACCACACCATTTTCTGGCATACCTGCAGCTTTTGACAATTACAGTCAGCCAAAGTGCATTTGGCCCAGGAATGGAGAGGCAGGTTCACAACTCTGCAAAAATGACTTTGCAGCACCTTGATGCCAGAGCTGTAGAAATCCTCAGCCAGGTTTTTGGCTCATTTGCTCATTTGAGATGGTGCCACGTAAACCTCATGATGACTTCAGAAAGTGCTTGTTGTGACTGACCATATCACTTCCATCTTCTGTTGCAGATAGATTTAGAAGTGTCATCACTTAACCTTCTGGATTTTGCGAGTAGTTATTACTCACAGTAAAGTATTCTCTTACTGATGTAAACAACAGATTTACACTGCTGTAATTGTATTTGTGAATGCAATTCTTGATTCCTGGAAAAATGAAAGTAAATTCCCCATGTAGAATACGCCTAAAAAGAATTGAATAAACACAAGGATCCTGGCTGCATCTTTCATACAAAAAGTAAATGAGATTTAATCACATTAAAGCCAAAAAAAAGCAGCCTGAAAAGCAGCAGCTATAGCTATGAAACAAGAGAAAGCCTGATAGTATCAGAGTAACTCCCACAGAGCTCATCCATACCCTGAAAAACGTTGAGAACACACCCTGTTTTCAGAGCTGTCACACAACAAATGCAGATGCAAGCTTGCCATCACCACACAAACAACAGAAGATGACATTTAAATAATACCACTAAGGAAAAGTAGGAGATGCATACAGCCTACACTACGTACAGCACTTCTTTCTCAAAGCAACTCATCTGTTAGTTACCAAATAGCTAGACCCTTGGGATGAAACAAAGCAAAGGCATACAAGGTTCCAAGGAATCTAAAGGAAAACAATGTAATCACACATCTCCTTTTTGCTGTAGATCCTACAACACTAAAGTTTTTAAAAAAGGTATGTGTGCTTTTAAAGCTTATGCAATCCTACAACTAGTGAGGTTTTCATCTGCCCTACTTAGCCTAAACATACATAGAGATAATTTCTACCCACCCATTCCCATGTCAGAGTTGCCTGACATCTTAAATAGTTCTTCTCTGACTGTGTTTGTCTGAACCCTGACATTTATGAAGTACAAATGTATCCTCTTCAACCATGAGCTTCCTAGCTGCATAAGCCCACCATACTGTAAAGCCTAATCTATGAATGGAGTAGAAATAGGTATTTTAAACACAATCTATTTGAATCTGTCTGCATAAATAACCTCCACAATTAAATACTGTTTCAAGTACAGAAGAAAAACAAAGTCGCAACAGTATCCCTCATGATTGTGGATAAGAGCATAGGGGTTGGAGAAAGTAAAAGGCTTGTAAAGAAAGAGGTCAGGATTTGCTTTCAAGTGTATGAATAACCACCGTTTTATTTTGCAAAATCATTATTTTAGAAAACCCTCAAGAAGAGTTAAGTAAGTGTTGTTAAGATGCTGCTGGATGATGTACTGGCAGAAAAGAAAAAAACAAAACAGCTTCTCAAATTTCCTGTATTTTTCCCCTTGAATTACACAGGTAGTAGTGATCTGCTCCCACCTCTGTAAGTAAAATACCAGCTGATTTTGCTGCACTAAAAATTCTGGAGTGCAAGGTCTTTTCCTTTCTAAATCACAAGACAGGAAAATGACTTCTGTTTCACTAGCAGAAAACTCTGGAGGTAAGTGAGCATCTTATGGCAGGTCCAGGAACATAGATTTCAGATTTTCTGAGTTACAGCCTGGTGCCTTAGGCAGAAGCCTAGTTTTTTTTTCATTTAACAAAGCTATCGAAGTCCAAGCTCTTATTTAAAAATTGACAGTGCAGCTTAGTAACAAATAGCAAGAATACTTGAAAAGAAGTAATCAAAGTTTAATCGTTGCTGCTTCTGAAGTTAATATCTGCAAAAACTTGTCCCCAGAATCCTGTCAAAAATGCTTCCAGCAGGCTCATTCAGAAGTCATACCAGTTTCTGCATCTTTTAGGACACGATTCACAATACTGACATTACTGTCAGAGCTCCCATCTGTGTGTTTGAACTGTATCACCATTAGTTCTGCAGCTTTTTCAGCATACTTACTGACTTTATACCCCAGCTTTTCAGCATGAATCCTCTTGGCCATGAACTGCCCTTCAATCAAGGCTCGTATTTCCACCTCCTTTGGAAAGTTCAAAACCTGTATCAAAAGAATGAATGCGTTAAGTTAACCAGCATCTTACACAGTATAAAATGCCAGGCTGGTGACAGGTTAAAAGCACAAGACAGATTATTCTGCTCATTATCCTTGTCTTCAATCCGAAGTCAGGTTCCAGCTAGGCCAGTTCTCTATTCGTATGCATAAGACACGTAAAGACTCAAAAACGCAACCCATAACCTTGGAACTGCTGGCAAATCCATCAGTCCTGAAATCAATGCAGAATGGAAAGAGGTACTAGTGTGAACTGTAAACTATTAGTATTTCTCAACACCAAAGGCTGCTTGAGGATCAATACCTCAAAAATTGAAAAATTAAAGTATATGAAATTCAAACGCTTTAAGCAATGCCAGAGAGTTTAAATCTATGTATTTCTGTCTGCACAAAAGTGAAACAAGCTTTTTGTTAGTTGTTACAAGTTGCATCTTTCAGTCCTCTGTTAACCAGATGAAAACTAGCAGAAGTGGGAAAACACTGAACTAAAAAAGCAAAGAACGTTTCACAAAAAAAGTTGAGTTTTTCCAGTACTACAATTAGTGCCTACGAACTTGTGTAACAGCAAGAAGCAACTAAGCATTCATTTAAACAGTAGGCACTTGGAAGTGAGCATCTCAGCCAAGAAAAGAGATAACAGCAAACATTTCAAGCTTTGGCAGCACACCTTCAAGGTTTTAGGCAATAACTAGATTATCACTACCTTTTGGTTCTCGCTGTTGAATCTGTGGATCCCAACTGCTTCAGGAGTGATTTCCATCACATCAAAGTAGAAACCTGCATCAGTTAACATTGAAGAGTGTCATGTTTTCTCCTCCCTCAAAGCTGTAATCTTATTTCAGCACAGAGCCGAAATAATAAATACATATCATTATGTTTAGAAAGACATTTGATATACCACACAGTTTGTTTCTTAACTAATTTCAGTCCAGATTTAATAAGTTTAATTACTTTTGGCTTTACAAAAAAGGCTAGCTCTAGGCCTCCAACACTTCATTAGAAATCTAAGCAATATAATAAAAGATAAGTCTACCAAAAAAGTTCTCATCCACCAAATCATGTACATATGCAAGTAGCACAGTACTGAGATAATATATAATAGAAATAGTTTCAGTAAGTTATGTGCAAAGTTGAAAGAAAAAAAATGAAAAGAGAGGTTTGTAAGAAGCGTGTAGGAATAGCAGAACATTCCATGAGCTGGATTAGATTTCATGAATTTATTAGAGAGCATCAGATATTTTAAGTCACAAAGCAGAGCTGGTCTCTGAATAGTTTTTATGAGATCTAAGGAAATGCAGCAATGCTTTGCAGACACTTAGACAAAAAGTATGAGAAAGATTTCCTTTGTGTTGATGGCAAGTTGGTCAGAAAAGATATTCAGGAAGGGAGACAAAAAAACAACAAGAACTGGAAAGCTGATCAGAGTAGCTAGGAAACTAAGAACAGATTGTAAGGCTCAAGTCTTCGGAATGAGGATATGCTGCCCTAGAAGACAAATGAGCATTACCCCCCAAAAAACTTCACCCTAGCAGCTGCCTCTGCTCATCGCCACATCTCCAAAGCCTCCAAAGGCATCATCTTGCTCAGAGTGCACAGAGAACAAGGGATAAAAGAGAGGAAGCCGAACCAGGCTCTTCTCCACTCTGCTTTGCTCAGGAAATCAGAGACTCCTATATTTTTACATGTTTACAATATCTCCAAATAACCCAGAAGTCATGCAAGGTTATCAGTTATCAAAACTGAAGGATAGCTTTCATGAAACACCCATTTTTATAGAGGACTGAGTTATCCAAGTGAATATATTGTAACACAAGTTTTAAACTTAGGCAGCGTCCTGGTATCCCTGATATTAATAACAATGTTTTCATCAACTTACATTTTTCTTTCATATTGTCTGACTTTTGGAATAACTTCCTCCTATCTTCTGAAACAGCTGACTTGATTCATCTTGTGGCAAGAAAAGCCTGGCCACTTTAATACCCCCCAGAGACTGGATTTGACAGGACACAATATAGACTGTAAACATGAAATCAGTGCTAACCTCACTGTGTCAAGAAACTGCATCTTAAATTCACTTTCTTAAAGAGTGAAGTATTCTACAGCTTAATAACCCTACAGTGTTTTTTAAAATTAATTTTACTCAGATCTAACATGATTGCAATGACTTCAAATACAACAGTTAAACATTAATCTTGATTATACAAATGCTCATCTTTCACTACCTTTTAAAATGTTAAATTTTCAAAAGGAAAATAATGTAAAAATTCGTATACATGAGTTTGTTAATATTTTTAAAGTTTTCAATTATTTTATTTCATTCACTTAGCCTAACATGGAGCAAAACCAGGGATGCAATGGCCTTTACAACATATGTAGGGCAAAACGCAGGACATTTGGGTAAGATTTGATATCACTGCTTTATTCACATGCACAGAGCAAGATTCTAGAATAATGTTAAGAGATCAGAATGACTGAAGACTGAGGGAAAAAAAGCATAGAGCTATTTAAACCACATGGCTTGAATCCTCAGCAAAAACACAAATCTCCTTCAGAAATTACTCATTTTAAACAATCTGCAGTTAAGATGCCACTACTCCTTTTCAACGGCCGAAAGAGATCCATAAATACTTTTTTCTTATTTAGTCAATATTGAATACTATCATAACACTCAGCCTGCCAGAGTATTTCTGAGTACACATTAAAAATTACCCTTGCACATCTTAACTTAATTCTTGATCCTTTTCATGACTCAAGTAGAAAGTAGGCACAACTCCTACTAAGTCATGTCTTTAATCAAACTCAGGAAATCCCAGTCCTGCTAAGGCTCATACCCAAGTTCCCATTGTTTCCAGCAACAGTAGATGATAAAGCTTTGGAGAATTCATCCCAGGAGCCTGAAGCACACTCATTTCGGATCCTCTCTCTCATCAGTGAGCCGTTCTTAAAACTGAAACACAAACATACCATATGCATTTTCCAACGCATTTGGCTCTATATCTTTAAAGCAAATTGCTGTTTTATGTAATATTGCTGCTTATTTACATCAATTGAAGACAGCTGGGCAAAACTATACTATCCTTCCTTCATTATGGAAAGAGATGGAGAAGGAAGAAACTGGGTAAGAGAGAAAACTCTTACAAGACATGTTGATGAACACAGTGCAGAGATGCTCTTCTGCATCTCTCTAATGAGTTGGCTTACATCTAGGCTAGCAGGTCACACCATACTCATCTAGCTCTGAACAGCTACCACATCTCAGAGCACCAAGGACAGGAGTTGCAACCCAGCACCTGGCTTATCATTGTTTCCTGGAGTCCAAAGCACAGAAGAACACACATCAGCTCTGCCCGTGCTGGCTGTGGAGCAGGACTTGGGGGAGCTGTGTTTTTGTAGTGAGAAATGTCTGAACTGTGAGGTAGCTGACTTCCTGTCAGAAGCATTCTGTCATAGTAATAAAAGGTTAGCTGTGAGATGACTGTAAGGAGGAAAAAGAGCATCTCTTCACTGCATTACATCATTTATGATTTCAGGAGTATTGTACTGGTATGGAGCTAGCTTGGGTCCAGTAAGACTTATGAGGCCTTGCTCCATGCCAGTATTAGCAAAAGAAGTCAAAACAGAAGAATTAAGAAAAAAATTGAAACTTAAATACAAAGCTTCAAAAATAGCTAACTGTTGAGAAACCATATTATGAAAATCAGTAACTTGCAATCAACATCAACCTTCTAAACTCAACTTCACAACCCTGCTCCCACTGTCATCTACAGCATCCTATCTTTATTCAGATAAAGACATCACAATTAAAAGGCAGATGTGAGCTCTGCTGAAGCACCTACAGTTTGATTTTGTGATATTAGAAAAAAAAACCCAAGAGGTAATCTCAAGATCCAGAGGGAACAGGTTGCTTTAATCAAGAAGGCCATCAAATCTCCACTTCAGAAAATGCCATTTATACCCCTGCTAATTTGTAATAATTGAAACAATGTTACTACTACAGCATACAAGAATCAGTCCAAGTAGGGGAATCAACATTTCTTTAAGAGGACTGTACCTGTAAACTCATAACTGATGGATCAATTACATCCATTCCTGAAATTCTTCCCAAGCAATAGCCCCATTCACTCCCACCAATAAATTCTGTGCTGTGTGCAATCCTGAGGATTTAGACTTCAAATGTATCTGTAAAATACTTGTATCTGTAAATATTTGCCTAAATACTCTGACTTGTAAGTTTTTTTCCCTGAACACGGGGACAATATAGCTTCAGGTCCTCTTTCCTTCTATTTGGTTGGACAGCAGCCAAACCATTCCCAGATCACAGCAGCCAAAAGCCACCATGAGGATCATTCTCTCAGTTCAGTTTCTTGAAATCTCAGTATTTTCCACATGTGCAGCCTAATCTGTCCCTGAACAGCACTGATTATACTCCTCCATGAAAAAGAAACCCCTCACCTGCCCCACTATGTTCCCTCTGGACCACTAGAATAGCACAGAAGTTGTACAGTCTGGTCAAGCTTCTGCCATTCCAGATTATTACATTTCAAAAAGGCTATTATTCCTATACATTAAATACACTATCTTAGATTCATTGTGAACCGGCACTATGAATACATAAAAATAATTTTGTCTTTTTATTGCCATGAAAATCTATCCATCATAACTCTGCACTTGCAGTTACCCACACTACACAATGCAAATGCTTTAACACTGATGCAAATAGATTGCCACAGACCATCATACAGAATGCTGAATGTTCTATTCATAATCATTTTGCAAAAGGAATAAAACAGTAACACAGAAATATGCTACTGATCCCAAACGTACAAAAAAAATTAGTGATATTACCATAAAAGTGCCATGTATGTTTGAGAATCAACAGGATTGCAGAGGATATGACCTTCTAAGGCTGGAGTTGGCTCCTGGATCCACAGAAACAATGTGTCACTTGTGCCAAGGCTAATCTGGAGGGGGAAAAAAAAAAAGTAATTGAGGCGTTATCACAACGTGCATGGAAAGCAATACAGAAATTAAATTAAAACCATTTGTTATCACCACTAATTGTTTTTAAATTACACATTAAGTCAATTGGATTCATATTGAAGCTTGCTCTGACTTTCAGGTTGTCGCATCAGTGAAATACATACTAGACAGAGACTTGGGCCTTAGTGACTGGAGCATTAGTTAAAAATAGTTACAGAGTTTACTTAAAATCTTTCAGACAGCTTGCAGATTGATAGAAATAGAACAAGCATGAAGCCAATAAACAGAAAATCAACACTAGCAGATTAATTTGACTGATAACCTACAGCTACTGTCCTTGTTACTGTTCCACATTTCATACACTCTATTTATTCAGGGACATGAACAGTTTTCAGAAATACTTTTTGACTTACTGCAATATCTCCTTCTTGAAGCCTCATCCCCGCCAATGATGCTGAAACCAGAAGCCAGATAAAAAGTTACTTGTGTGACTCAATTATAGCATACTGCATGAGACGTCACAGTACATTGAATTCACCATCTCAAAGTAGAATATAAATGGCAAGTATACTTGTGACAGCCTTGGCCTATACACTGTAAAAGAGTTTGGGTGATGGAGTTATTTTTGACACTGAATCAAAAACGTTCAAGGCAAAGAGCTACAGAGCTGCAGGATTCTCTGAAGTTTTGTATGGTCAAGTTTTAAATACTGTGGAGCCTTATTTAAAGCACAAAGGCTTTCACTTACAGACTACTCATGCATCTATTGGACTAAACTGAATTTGAATCTCAAGAAAAATCAGTTCAATTTTCAAGACATTCATCTCCCATACTGCTCATGGGAAACATTTCTGGATGAATCCTGTATCTCAATCCAAACCTGGACATGCTCCTGTAATACACGTAAGCACTTTCACAGTCTTGAGAAACAGATGGCTTCACTCTGTCTGCACTGAAACAGTCTTGAGAATTACAAAATGTGACCCTAAATTAACATCTTTCTTTATAATGGGATCTACCACTCTGACAAAAGGTCAGCTCTAACTCTTAAAGAAAAGCTGTAACATCTATCTCCATCTCTTTGACTCAAAAGATACAACAGCAGGCTTTGAATTCACATTTCCTAAGTCAAAAAAGGAAGCAATTCATTTTAAGAATAGACTGTTAGGTGGAGACAAACAAAAACTGAAGTTATCAGGAGGCAAATGAAGCCACCAAATAATAGGCTAAGTGGAAGTCATTTGCAGTACCCTACTTATCCAAGATGCCTATATTTAAGAATAATCAGTGAGGGATGGCTGCCAGAAAAAGCTATTGATGCTGATAAACGTGATCTTCTTTCACAGTATAAAGGAGTATCTGAGAATTAATAGTATTGATCTAGAATTTTAGTACATAAACATATTCGCTGAATCTTACACACTTAATCATCTCACCTGGATTGTCTCCTGTAAAGGCTACTATTTTACAGTCTGGGCTAAACTCATAACGCTGAACATAATATGGAGAAATGGATCCCTAAGGAAAGAAAGAAATATAGAGTAAGGAAAAAAAGCTCAAAATTGGAAAATAATCTCACAAAGTACGACACAGTGTTGTAACATAGTCCTAAAAACCCACAGAGCAGCTGCAAAAATAATTTCTGTATATTTAAGGCATAAATATTTTCCAGATGCAATTTTTTTGTCAGAGAAACTCAGAAATACATGCAGATTAGATTTTGAAATAGATCAAGTAAGCAGTAGCATTTTAGCCCTGGTTCACTCATATTATTCACATCAAATAACAAACATATCCACCTATTCTGCACACATGCATGAAATAAACAGAAATTAAAAATCCAATGCAAACACAACATTAATATCCATCACAACATTAAATGTTGGAATACGAGGGGTCTGGAGCACAAGTCTTATGAGAAGCAGCTAAGGGACTGGGATTGTTTAGTCTGGAGAAGAGAAGGCTCAGGGGAGACCTCGCTGCTCTCTACAACTACCTGAAGGGAGGCTGGCCAAGGTGGGGGTTGGCCTCTTCTCTCATGGAATAGTGACAGGAATAGAAGGAATGGCCTCAAGTTGCACCAGGGAGATTCAGACTGGACATTAGGAAATAATGGAGGTGTTAAAAAAACCATTTAGATGTACTAAGGGACATGGTTTGCTGGGAAATAACTGGTAATAGGTGGATGGTTGGAAAGGATGATCTTGGAGGTCTTCTCCAACCTCAGTGATTGTGTGATTCTAATATGACACCTGTTATTTTAGGGGCCATGAACTGCTTTTTTTTTCTTTTCTTTTTTTTTTTTTTTTTTTTTAAGACAGAGCTGATAGCCACAGAGGGAAAAAAAATAAGAGAACACAACAATTAGCCTTAACAAAAATACAAGGACTTTTTAATATGTTTCTCTCCATTAGAAAAGATCAGCATTAGAATCACAAGTCAGCTACATTAACAGCACTGAATACAGAGGAATCAGGTGACAGATATCTATACTGTTTCACATGTGCACCATCTAAAGAAATAGCTTTTTTTTGTGTTAGATACTAAGACTAAGTTGATCTACTCTAAGATACATGAGCCTTGATTTGATTTCGTCATTATACTACGTGAATTGAGGAGCTCTAAACATCCCCAATTATTCACAAAGATTAACTCATTAATTGTACAATTTAAAACAAGGCTCCTGTTAAGTAATGCAAACGTTGAGTTTGTTTCTGCAGCAATAAAAGCCACACACAGTTCCACAGTAGCCAGCTGACTAGGGGACATATGGGGAGTGGGAAGGGAGAACCCCAACAATTCTCATCACTGGAGCATCTGCCAAATTGTTGGTCTTCATAGCACAGAGCATGCTAGAATCCAAGGTGATCCACGGTGAAAGCTATGACATATCTGCTACCAGTTTCCAAAAGCATCCACTTCTGCTCTGACACACATATGCACAGAATACCTGGAAGTATCAAATCAACCAACATAGCTCTGAGGATAATTGTGCACATAGACACATGCTCAAATATACTCCAAGAAAGAACCATCAGTAGAACGCTCAACAAAAAGCTCTATTCTTTCCAGTGAGAAACATTTTGTGGTTCTTTGTTGTTTGTTTAGGCTTGGCTTGTTGGTTATTCTTATTTGTTTGCTCATTTAAACTCCTCTAGACAGGCACGTACCAGAACTGAATGGGATGGCACAGGGTTTCCCAGTTTCTCCACTAACCCTGGTGCACAAGCATCAAGGCAGGGTGCCGACCACACCTTTTCCCAAATTTGCAGCAGATTCATACCAGAACCTGAAAGATACAGATCAAAACAAGCATAGATCATTAAACAGAAAACTAGGGTAAAGAAAACAGACGGTATTACATCACAAAATTCCACCTCGTTACAGGCAGCAGAGTTCACAAAATATTTTACATCCAAATAGAATGGTCTCAGCCCTTCTAAGTATAATTGATACTGATGATTCAACCTAACTGCCTTTTATCTGTAAGGCTGCAGAAAATACTTCTCTGATGCATGCTGCAACAGACAAATCAGCTATTTCCAAAGGAAGAAAAAAACCCATGCCTCCCCACTGACTCCTCCTCAATCTTTCTGCTTTATGCAAACACTTCGCTACTATCTAGAAGTGATGCAGCAGTGTCACTTGAAGGTAAGTTGTCCTCATCTGAGACCTAACAACAAAGAAATTCTATCCTAGGCAGCTTGGCTATACACTACTATCTTTGAGCATCAAACCTGCACCTACATCCACTGCCCATTGACTCATCTTCGTCCATATCAGTGCTTCCTTCTTCAAAGACTACAAAATAAAATACCAGTTGCAAAAAATCCAGCTTAGAATCATAGAATCATTAAGGTTGGAAAAGACCACTAAGATCACCAAGTCCAACCATCTGGCCATCACCACCATGACCACTAAGCCACGTCCCTCAGTGCCACATCTCCACACTTCTTGAAAACCTCCAGGTATGGCAACTCTACCACTTCCCTGTGCACATCATTTTCTGTTTCACCTCTCATTGCTTTTTTCCCCTCAACTGTTTTATTTGCATTGTCCCAGTTTATAAAGTTAGCTGAAGTTGGTTAGCGATCAAATCTAACCAACCTACTAAGCACTGCACATCCCTTGCTTATATTTCTAGGATGTCTTTAATTGCACATTTCATTAGACTTGAAAAATCTGTAAGCACTACTGGTTAATGCTGTTTAGGGACATATTAGTCTTACACTGAATTAACAACATTTTCATTTCAAAGACAGTTTAGCCTGTGACTTATTTCAGAAACACGTTCTGAGCCGAGCACTGTGGAATACCTGAAGTTTACTTCAATTCAATACATCTTAAAACTGTGAAAAAACACAAAAGCAGTGAAGTTGACCCAACAGGCACTGTCTGTGGAATAAGATGACACTCACAGTGTTGGGACACAGAGGAAGAGAAGGTTTGTAACCAAATTTCAGCCAGCATATCACAAGGCTCTTACTCTGAAGAAATACACAAGCCTGCCATACTCCCTCTGCATACCCCATTGCTGGTTAATCGTGCACAAAGAAGATGACATTATCAATTCCCAGCAGCCTTTTTCCACAGATTAAAGACATTTATTTATAAAATATCTATTCATACATTTCAATCCTAAGCATCACCAACAAGGTCTGGACTTAATGCTTTGTGCTGCACAGACACCTGAATAAACTAAGCCAAATAGTAGGAAATTTGAACTATATTTAGTAACATTTAAAATAGAATTAAATTTGTTAAATTCAATTCATCTAATTTCACGCAAATTAAACACACTTAAATTATGTACCAGTTAGTTTCTTTCTCCACTGTTAGAGTCACTACCATCAAGAGAAGGAAAGATGACGACTCAGACCAGCTTTTCTCAGTTCTCTTAGATCTAGCCATCCCTCCTGCCTAGGAAACCGAAGTCCAGCATCACCATCTGCACTTCCAGGGGACGGAGGGAGTGGGCAGCCTTTTTCCAAGCCTCCCAGGCATTATAGGGCTGCCTAAGAAGAATTAAGCAAAGCTAGAAAGTTTCCTTGAAAAAGCTCCTAACCAGCAAGCAAGGAAGTCTTTAAGTAAATAGGAACTTTATTAGAGAAAAATTAGCTGTTTCCTCAGGGTTTAAATCCTTCACCCCCATACCCTGCAAGCATAGGGAAACACTCAACCACTATCTTCACATACAGTTTTGGAGAGGTAAAGAGTGCTTCTAATCTTTCCTCCATAAAATAGGGAAAACATTAACATTTATGACTGAAAAGGTCTAAGCTTATATATATAACTGAAATAGCACTTCAGCTTTATTGACTGGTAGACACAGCTGCACAGAGACTGTTATGCCCTGATAAAAGATAGACGAACTAATTTACCTCACTCTCAAAAACTCATTTAAAACATGTGAAACAATTACTTGATAAGAACAATTTGTCTATTGGCCCAGATCACCTTATCCAACTACAGACACCTGAAAGAGAAACCAGGGAGCTGGATGCTCCCTGGAACTGCTTCCTCCTTCAATTACAGATGGAGCAATGCAACCTAACTCAAGCACCTCTGGTTATGATCTACGCCACTTCTAGAAATGAAAGTTAGTAAAAAATGGTTTAAGCACATCATTGTAAGTTTAATATAAAAATAAGTAATAAAATTAAAAACAAAGAAGAAAAAAAAACAACAACAAAATGCAACCCTTCAACTTGCCACTCCAGATGTCACCCCATCAGTAATGAGGAAGGTCAACAGTCAAGTCCACAGTCTGGTAAGAGTGGAGGAAAGGTTCAATACAGAAGTGAACAGAATTCAGTATCCCACTGCAAGCATCACTGACTTAAGATGAAGTGTTCAGGAGTACAACTGGGTCTTGCTAACATTTACTGCTTATGCAAAAATACAAGGTTGGAAAAAAAATCATCACAAAGACCAAAAGAAACTGACTAACTGGCTTCATTAATCAACAACCCAAACATCAGTATTTGCATATATTTATAAACAGGTAAGTGCATTTGTATTACAGTGCTCCAGATTGCTTTCTCAAGAGCTCAAATCACAAGCAGTGCAACTCTGCTGACACCAACAGCCTACACCAAGAGTAAATTCAGCACACTGTCCTTCCTTCTGAATAGGCTTCAGCTCAAAACATCCTAAATTTGATTGAACAACAGAAGCAAGTACGCTAAGCTATAATTTGCCTAAGGCTCTTAGAAAAACATTTCAAAAGATAAAGCTTCTCTAGGTCAAGAGCTGAGTAGCTGTTCTTTAAGGTGTCTTCTAAAAGAAGCAACACCTGAAACATCCACTTTATTCAGGTCCCAAATGAATCTTACTTTTACCTTCCACACAATATATGTGAAAATCATTCTTCATTCCACCGGAATGTAAGTTGATTTCTTTTAAATCAATCATACAAGGTGCTCAGCCATTCATAAGGAGCCCATAAGATTCATTTGAACTTTGTGAGATTGGACCTCTAAGAAAAATTCCTAAAACTGACTAGCACATTCCCAACAATAACGTGAAAATTTGAAGAGAGAATTGTGCAGAGCTAAACAATCTGACAAGGTCTTTTAAAGGCAATATGACCTGAAGTCAAGCCTACAGAAATGAAGATTAGGTCTCTTATATGAATGTTATTGAGAGATGTATTTCAAACTACAATACATAGGTACAACGTAAAAGATCAAGGGAATTGCAAGAAATCATATGTGACAAGCAAATACGTTTTTCAGATGGATCCAAATAAATGCTGCATGCATTATAATTATATTTTAGCACTGAAATTAGAATTCTCTCTCATTACATTAACAGAAGATAAGAACGTACAAGACCAAACACAGCTTACATCACTAAAAAGTCTTCTGTGTTGTAAAAAGAACTGCAACATCCCGCTTAGTTCCCTTATCTTTTTTTCCACATAGATTTAATAATCTTATGTGCTCTGAACAGTAGATAACATTGATTCAAGCAACGTAAATATCCAGAGGAACAACAGACAGGCTCTCCTTACAGCTGTTCAAAAAATGCAACACGTGTTCTATGGAAGCCTTCTAATGAAGCAACATATTCCTTTGTCAGAAAAAAGCATCCTGAAGCTCTCAGTCTCTATTTGAAACACAGGACACAGAGCTAGCTTTGTGGAGGTCGGTGAGTGGCTGAAATGCTCAGTACTTGGGCCTACGAGGAGCTAAGTAGCAATACTGTGGGCAATAATACACACTCACAAATATAGCTGTGAAAATACACAGCTAACAGAACAAGACAAGATGACAGATGCAGTAATCACACAATTGCTTCAAAATAAGAATGGATTGTCTTGCAATTTTTAAGGTCTCAAATATAAATGGGAAATCTGGTATTGAATAAGTTGACCATTAGCTAAAATTGAGCTGTCCTGCTTTTTCTATGAGCTTTGATGGAACAGAAGGGAAAAAAATGAGCTGGTCTTCACATATGGGTGTCACCTACAGCTCTATAATGCAACATTTCCTTAGAGAATCTTTTTATCTAACCTTTCAGCTCTGAAGAATATCTTCTCTTATTTTCAGAGAAGGAATCAAAAATGCTATTTAGAAATAATAGCATAGCTCCCAGGAAGGAGGCATTGCTTGTAACTGCCATTTAAAATTGCCATTTAAAAGCTGGATAACTGAGATAACACACAACAGAAAGGAGAGACAGTGGCCTAGTCACTTTGCTCTTTGTTATGATGAATAGAGCAATATGGAAGGTTACATTATGTTTTTTTTCAAATTGAGCTTGCTTTTTTTTTTTTTGGGGGGGGGGGGGAAGTGAGAGGGGACCTTGGTTTTGTTTTTCCTCTGGTTCATTCCAAAAGAATATTCCTGTTAGCTCCAGTTAGATGATGGGTAAAGAGTGAGAGTAATAATCACAGTATGTCTTGCTTGCATCCTGAGCAATTCAGAGTCAAACAAGCAAAAAACAAAGTAGTAGCATCAGAAGCTGAGCTGACATCATCATCATCATCAAGAGTAGCAACAAACTGAAAGGATAACAGGCAGAAACTGGAACACAGGAAGTTCCATACTTACATGAGGAAGAATTTCTTAAGTGTCATAGTGACAAAGCACTGGAACAGGCTGCCCAGAGAAGTTGTAGAGTCTCTTTCTCTGGAGATACTCAAGACCTGCCTGGATGCCTACCAGTGTGACCTGCAGGGAACCTGCTTTACCAGCAGGCTTGGACTCAATGATTTCTAAAGGCACCTACCAATCCCTATAGCTGAGTCTGAGTGGTTTAGCTTAAAAACTAATACACTTGTCATTAAAGCTTAAAGACTGAAAAAAATGACAGAAACCTCATTCCACTTTTACCTAAGATGGGAAGAGAGACAAAATTTGCCTTGCTAAATTGTCATTACCAGAAAACGTACTTACCATCACTGTAATCAATGGGTGCATAAGCTCCTAGGAAAAGGGAAGCAGCAAAACTGCTAACTAAAGAGATCCTCTGAAAGAAAAAAATAGCGAGATAGTGATTCTCATCAGTACTGACTTCAAAGAAAGAAAATAACTTAATTCGAAGCAGCAAATGTTAATGAATGCTTAATGTTAGGCAGAATACACGTAGAAGTACACCTCCAAGGATTATTCAGTTCCATATTCCTGCTGAAGCAACATGGCAGACATCAGTTTAAAGGAAACCCTACGATAAAAGCTGTTAATAGCTTTGCATTCTGAAACATGCAAAATACACCTAGTATATTAGCATATTCTATGTTATCATGAATTAATTCACAACTGAGGTATATTCCAGGATCTCACTTCAAGGAAAAACACTCACAAGAAAAAAACAGTGATGTCTGGATGATTGGGGAAACAGCCACACACACACTGGTCAACCTGGAGTGCAGGTCTGCAAGGCAAGGCTCTGACAGCACCTCCATCCAAACTCTTACCATGCCAGCAGAGATGACAGACCTCCTAGGATTTACTTCCAGGAATTGGTAATCTGAACTAAATCAGTATCCGCTGCTCTCCCTCAGGTTTATGTTTCAACAGCGCATTAGATGCTGCAGGGCTTCTAGCACCAGCTCTAAAATGCCCTGGTCACATAACACAAAACACTGATGCAACATGAACTCACCTCCATTTCAAGTCTGCTAGAGAAACTATGAAGTTAATCAGCTACTGCTGAGCTTTCGGTAGGATCGAGTATTACCTGCCCCCAGAACCTGGTATAAAAGCTAACAAATCCCTTATTGCGCTCTCTAATTCAAAAGAGTTACAATTGTCACCCAACAACTAATCAGAATCAAATCTCTACCAGTAGAATGAGCCAGCAGTGACAGGGTTTTGTTATTAATGACCATGAAACCACTGCTTCGCATGGCATTCAGAGATGTACTACAGCCAGAGTTCAAAAATGTAGTTATAATGGCCAGGAAACTTAATGATGCACTTGCTCTTCATGCATCTCTCCCCAAGAATATATCACATTGTGCTTAGATAACAAAGGCCTACCTTCTGCGGTGCCCCAATGGGCACAAGCTGCCTGAAATAGAAGGAAAAGGATGAAGTTAAACTGTGAATCAGCCAGTTTATCAAGCTGACCTAGAGGAGGAAAGGTATCCACCTTCCACATGCTACTGAAACTACCAAACTGCTAAGTGTTTCTTGTGGGTTCCTAAGAGCAACTCCACCACAGAGACATTTGTGCTAGAACGCAGCTTCTTGCACATCCTTAATAGCCAAAAACATGGCATCAGTGCCACCAGCCCTGTCTTAGCTTAGTCTGAGCAGTTCTCAGTTCCCAGGGACTCACCCCCCACCCTGCCCCTGCCATTAATGTATCCTTCTCCAAACTTATTCTTAAGCTTACAATCGAATTGTATTAATCCCCTGTTTCATTCCAGCCTTTACCAGTATAAAAAAATTATACTATGAAACAAAAATAAAAAAAAAAGACAGTCAAATTTGCAACTCACTTCCTCACAAAATTAAATATTTCATGCAGGAATAACATTTTAAAAAGTTATGATCAATACTAACAAGAACTGCAGTAATGTAAAAGTACAAGCAGTCTGACTTCATAGGTCAGGATGCATGGCATACTCTACTCACAGGACAGGAGTCTCTTCCTTGTTTAAATCATATCTGCATGGAAGTCTCACCTTGTTTCAAACTGTTTTAGTCACAGCTAGATGCAGACTTAACAAATTGAGGTAATGGAATTGTACATAGATTTTTAAAAATTAAAAAAAAAAATCAGGAGGAAAGTAAACAATGTGATTCATTTGTAATAAGAACCAAAGTAACTCTGCAAGGGAAAAATTTCTGACAGAAAATCTAGAATTAATTGCAGTTGTTTCCTTTGTATATCTGCATGGATGCCAGCTTTGTATGGCAGAACAACCACGCTTCTGTATGCATACAACCAGTTGTCACTATTAAAATTTCATCTGTGTGCTTAGTTACCCACTCATATTTGAACTGTTATATTTTCCAGCCTATGGGCACTCAAATAAAAGCCTGTTATAAAACTTACTCCACAAAAGCTAGGATCCGATGGAGCCCACTGCATTACATCAACATTCAGGAATTGATGCCTGATTTGTATCTGCCTAATGACCAATAAATCCACAAAAAGTAAAATTAAAAAAATCACAGAATTTTATCTTAAAGCAAGCACAAAAGTAAAAATATTTTCTAGGGGAAAAAAAAAAAAAAGGTGACATCTCCACAAAATTCCACTTAAAAGATTTTCAACTGTGATTTCCAATAAGTATATTGAAGTTGAGCCAACCTCAGTTTGTGCGTAGACCTCAGGATTCTGGTTGTAAATCTTTGCTATCTGGTTTCCTGTAAAACGCTGAGAAAGAAATGCAAATGCTTAGAAACACAAACCTTAAATGGAGTCAATAATCATTAACTCTGTGTAATGAGTTCAGTACATTGCACTTTGGATATTTAATTTGTCTGATGCATGATGAAAGTCAGTGCACAGCAGGCAATCTTCACTCAACAGGCTATAACACATGGTCTCATTATGAGAATTTTGCTCACCTTTAAAAAAAATCTGAGAAAAAAACATTACTATACATAATTTACATTTCAGAAATGACAGTTCAGTGGAATGAATTGTCTTATTACATGCCCAGGAACTAACACTATTCAAATGCTGCCTTCACCTTCTTAAAAAGGTTTAGGCTATCCAACTTATGAGCCTCTCTGTGAGGAAGGTAAATGGGAACAGGCAGGAAGTTTTATACTTAAAAAAGCAACATCAGTACAAGATATTAACAGCTTTGAGAAGAACTATTTTTCCTTCATATATTATATCAAATAACTAAAAAAAAAAAAACCCATAATACTGATCTTCCAAAACCTTAACCTTTAGTAAGTTAAAAATAAACCATTAGTAAGTATATAAAATCTGATTTCAAACACTGGCTATAAACCTTTCATGATTCAAAACCAGAATGAGAATTCTGGGAGGTTAGAGCCTTACTTTACTGAACTAACAGTGAGAGCAGACAGGTGCAAAGATGCCTGCAGGGCAGCCCCACTCCCACTCCATAACTCTTTGTCATGGTTATAAGAGAGGGAAGTGCTGGGAAGATGA
Source organism: Phasianus colchicus (assembly GCF_987193195.1). Taxonomy (NCBI): domain Eukaryota; kingdom Metazoa; phylum Chordata; class Aves; order Galliformes; family Phasianidae; genus Phasianus; species Phasianus colchicus. The sequence goes on along the minus strand of NC_143441.1, from coordinate 47,338,585 downwards.
GATGAGTGACACGGCACTCCCTGATAGAGTCCCAAACTTCTGAAAGTCTCACTTTTCTTAGGTTAACAGCTGCTTGTTAGCCTTCATGGAACATCAAAAGGGCAAACTAAATTACAGAAGTAACCTAGAGCAGTGATCCCAAAACACTGAGTCATTAACCCCAAGTAAATCTGTAACGCAAAGTGAATTGTGATCCCAATGGAAACCTGGCTGCACAGGAGCTCCCAGCAGAGAGCTGGACCCTGAGACTATAAGTATGGACACTGAACTCCACCTCTGGGGAACCACAGGCCAAGAGCAACAGCTTAATCCAGCTTACTCCTGCACTGCTTCTTGTAGTAAAATTTCCAGTGTTTTGCCTAATTTTACTTGAGAGTTTCCACATCTTTCTTCATGAGCTTATTGCAAAGCATGCTACTGTTGGAGTTTCTTCCGAAATACTGAATAAAACTGCCTCTTTTACAGTTAACAGCTGATCACTATCTGCTGTGATGTGACAGAATTGTTTCTGGTCAGAAGCTCTGCTGAGAACTTCCTTGTCATTGCTTCTTACCTCGTAGGCTCGAGAACCAGTGATATTTGCTAAGTGCTGTGCTCCTCCCACAGCATCCTCCAGAGCACTGCACTGTAAAGCTGTGCTAGAATCCATCCAGATGGGGCTGTTACTGACAGCAAAACAAGCCTGGAACAAACAATATTCTTTAACAATAACACCTGATCTCTAAGTCCCTACTGAAACAATAACAATACAGCAGACAGAGGTGTCAGCTCACAGGTCGGTTCTCTGATGTCCTCTCAGTAACTTAGAGGAAAACAGTATTGGACAGTATGTTAGCCAGTGGTGGAAAGCCTAACCCAAATGTCACACCTGAGAGAAGCAGCAGATTTTACCTGCTAGTACATCACACACACCCTGCAGCTGAGTGTACCATAGTTTGGTGGCCAAAGTCCCAGGATGCTTTATACAAGCTGAGACTCACTTTGACAAGCCTCTTCCCTCAACAGTTAGATGATCTTTCTAGAGCTCTTCTAACAGATTTCTCTTCACTGATTGGCATAATCGTTAAGCAAAACAAGTGAGGCTTAGTACATCACCAGATAGCATTTTCATTTCCTTTCCAAGATTTCTGCATAGATGAGGTATCTCTAAAATTAATCATTTAATAGATCAGCTTACACAAAATGCCTCTTTCGATATTCAACTGTTGTTACTGATCTGAGATTCATAGAATATCCCAAGTTGAAAGAAATTCACATGGGTCATTGAGTCCACCTCCCAGCTCCACACAAACCAAGCACAATCCAAACCCTCTATCTGAGAGAAGTTTCCAAAGGCTCCTTGAGCTCTAGCAGCTCAAGGTTGTGCCCACTGCCCTGAGCGAAGAATATTTTCCTAACAAGCCCTTCCCTCTCATGGCAGGCAGTGTTGGGCCTGATTCACCCCAGGACACAGCTGCATATTGATCTTGAACTACAGAAAGGACTTCAAAATGAAAGCTGTTTTCTCCCTATTTTTCAAATACTAATTTGTCAAGTCTACGTGCAAAATATATCAAACCCCTCACTCCAAAAAAGTACTGAGGTTCAACAAAGTATTTGGTAGGAGATTCTGTCTTCTTCTAACATTTCAGAGCTAAGTGTAAACTTTTTTTTTTAATATATATTTTCTAATGAAAACTCAAGCACTGCAGGGAAACTCTGGTACAATAATATTCTTCACCATTTTTTCTTTTAATACAGTTTTTAAAACTTACAATATTTACAGGTTGTTTACAAAAATGTTATGTTTAAAGAACAAACAGGCTCTAGCTCTGACATAAAAAGATTCTGGAATGCCTACTGGCACCTATAAGCTTTTAAAACAGTATATACTTTCACTCAAGAGAACAGGAAATGTCAGGAGCTCTGGAGCTGAAGGAATAACCTGTACACTTCACTTTATACTGCAGGGGATTGCAACCAGAGAAAACGCTTGCAGGGAAAAAAAAGCAATGCATGAAAACCAGGAAAAGGACAGCATAACTCTCCTTTCAAAGCTCTTCCACGAACATTACCTTCAGTGACTGATGTAAAGGCAGCTCCGGTGATACACTCTTTAAGATTTGGATACTTCCTTTCTTCCAATATACACTTCCATGTTGCTGTAAGAAGTGCAAAAATACAAGTTGGAGATAGTCTCCCAGGATATGAACTTCGCAGCTTGATCTGAATTTGAAGCTCTTAGGGACAGAGAACTCTCTCCAAACTACAGGAAAGAAAATGTACTTTCTCAAATCAAGTGCCTCATATCAAAGGTCTATTTGAGACTGAGCAAACTAGAAAACATAGGAGTTGAGACAAACATGACTTTAAACTACAGCAACTTTTAGTGGAAGCTGTTATCACACTACTAACCCATGGCATTAGCTACTTTTTTTGAGGTCTCTTTCAGCTGTAACAAGAGCTGCACAGACTGTTTGTTTCTGGCTCTACCTGCACAGACCTCAGGTCCCTCAGCCATGTGCCCATCCCAGTCACTGCTAACACCGAACAACTTGTTTAACCTCCAACTCTCAAAAGCCTTTCTAATGTCAGACAACTCTAGTTGTTCATCTGTAGATCACCCAAAGCAAACTATAAGGCACCATTCAGCAACCCACTAATGATGAACCTCCCAGGCCCACAATTCTTGACCCACATTGTGATCTAGATTGTATCAATGTTCCTGTTCCAGTTCTGCTGACAACTAAGACCAAAACTGGCATGCTGGTAACCCTCTGCTATCTGTTTGGCAACACAGAGACAAGATTCTTAAGAGAAAAGGAAGAATGACAATGTGAGTTGGAAGGTAGCAGTTAAATGAAATCTGGTCTACCTGAAAGAATCTGAATGTAGCAATCCCAAGTTACAGAACCATAGAATGGTTTTAATTTGAAGAAAGAAGTTGAAGCATAGGGAATGCTGGCAATTTGGAAAACCAAATCCTACTCCTGCTTGAGAAAGCTGCACTTTCCTTCGAGTCCCTAACTTCCATCTCACCAAGGAATTTCTAACAAAGTCTTGACGCAAGTTATTATTTTCAGACACTTTGTTCCAGCAAATAATACACGGAGATCAAAGCAACAATTTAGATTAATTAGCCACAGATCTACTTAATAACCTAGCTCTCATGTGTCAGAATTAGCTATGACTTTGGTGGTGTCCTCACTTTGAATACAATTTTAAAATCTGTGAAAGGTGTAAAAGTTTCCCTGTTTCACTACCAGAGTATTAGGAGACAAGCAAATTAACTAATTATCAGGATGGGTTTATAAATCTGAACAAAAAAATTAAAAATGTCAGAATAAATCATGGCAAAGGTAGAATATTTGTCCTCATTGCAAAGGCAAATCTCTGTCCTAATCAATAAAAACCGTGCTCAACAAGACTTTACTATGCCTTCAGCAACCTCAGCTAATCACTTTTTTTCTACCCTGTTTCTACAAGCACCTAGATATGCACAAAGTTATTCCAGTCACTTCAGATCTGCATATATAAAGAATTTAAACAATAGGAAGCCAGCTATTTATGCACTGTACAGTGCAGTTGTTTAGATCAGTAAGTGTCATCCTCCACTCCCATTACCTTCTATAGATTGCTCCATATGCTTCAGGTTTTAGGCTCCCTTGAGTGACACATGTCCTTTAATGGCTGCTTAATATGGAAGCTTTGATATTACTTGATATTTTAAGATCTACCATAATATGGAATGGTTTTAAACTGAGACAGGGAAGGTTTAGGTTAGATATTAGGAGGAAGTTTTTCCACACGACGGGTGGTGACACACTAGAACAGGTTGCCCAAAGAGGTTGTGGATGCCCCATCCCTGCAGGCATTCAAGGCCAGGCTGGATGTGGCTCTGGGCAGCCTGGTCTGGTGGCTGGTGACCCTGCACATAGCAGGGGGTTGAAACTAGATGGTCATTGTGGTCCTTCTCAACCCCATATGATCCTATGATATAACTATTAAAAAGAAATATATGACTAGATAGTATGCCTTCAATAGAGTATAAGTTAAGAGTGATTTATCTCTTTATGAACTAACCTGGCCGGCACCAGACAAAGCTCTGACTTGAGAGAAGTTAAATCCTGAAGACTTCATCTTTTCCAAAATCATATCCAGAGCCTACAAAAACAAACAGAATCAAGAATGACGGTAACGAGATATCAAATTATGCATACTCACAGTCCTTGGGATTAAAGAGTAAACTCATGTCATCACTTGTAAGACTTCATTGGCAGGTAATGAAAAATTAGCTAATGACTATGGATTTCAAGAAGCTGCATACATTAATTAACTAAGTAAGAGTCCATAAAAGAAAAGTTGAATCACAAAGAGAAAAAAAAAATCTTTAAACAAGCTGAATCACAAAGAACCATTCTTTGAAATCTAAATAAAAGATTTAATAAATTCCAATTCATTTAAAAGCAACTATTAAGAGAGCCAGATACAAAACGTGATTAACTTTCTGTTCTTACTTTTGGAAATTTTTGACACTTTTATTGGCATGCAACCTGCAAGTCATCCTACAGGATGCTAAAAAACAACCTCAATACCACCAACTCCAGCGTCTGCTGAAAGTACATTTTTGCAATGAAGTACCTAGGTTACTGTTGCTCTTTTTCTATTTTACTAAAATTTAAAACCAAAAATCAATCTGTCTTTATTTAGCCTAATTCAGATCTGCATTTCTCAGACTTTCTTGATAGATGGACCACTATGCTTCAAAATTTCCCAAGAAACCATATATCATTATCATACACTAATTTAATAAATAAACTGCTTATTATGTTTCTACAGACTACCTGCAACCAATTTACCAAATCTTCATGTATTATCAGATAGAACTGCTGTGGATCACCAATTGGGAATTCTGTGACCTTTTAAATGCCTTTAACTATTCAAATCACAATAGCACCATGCGAGAGCAAGAGTTGCAGAAACTGCTTTCAAAACAGCAGACAATGTTATCTGTATTTCAAAATAAATGCCAGTCAAGATGACTGGGAATTACTAAATAAATTGCTCTTCAACCACTTGCCATTTGAGACATGAATTAGTTAGCAAAGTTCATTCTAAAGAGACAGTGCAAGTAACTTGGATGCTGCAAAGCCACAGTAAAGCTAGGCAATGCTTCCTATAACAGAAAGGAAGAAGCTGAACTATATACTACAAATACTCCCAGAAGGCTGGCATAACTGCTTGTCCATACCTTGACCCACATTAGCACAGGAGAAGTGACTGTCAGTCGGTCACTGTGAACATGGGCTCCACCTTGAGTCCTACAGAAAAACAGTATTTTCTTAATAAATTCAGTACATTTTTCCCCATCAAGCAAAGTTTGTCAAGTTTATTAACAACTAAGAGAGCTTGCAATGTTGTTCGGGGTTTTTCTTTTTTTTTTTTTTTGTCAGGAGCAAAGAAAAGACCAGAGTTTGAAACCTGAAGACCACCAGCTCTTAGGAAACAGCATTAGAGAGAGACCCAATGCTAAAGAAAATAAGTTGCAAGGAAGAACTTCAGTCCTGTTGTAAGATCTGTGATAGACACTAGTGCTGATGCTGCTTATTGGCTCCACACAAGTAACAGTTATCTCTAAGTTTCCTAACTGTCACCATTAGTGACTTAAATCTAGAAGATGAAACTCAATTTTTTGCTGTAAGCAAATGTATTTTACTGACACTTATGACCACAGCCAATGGAATTGGTAAATTCTCATCTATAAATCAGAGTTTATATATTCTAATGTGCCATTTGGAGCCACTGAATCAATCTGTCTTCAAAAACCTTTTTGAAGTTCCTCTCATGCAATTTATTCACTTTATCACAGCATTCCATCCTGACACAAAGGTGGTGATTACATGTGTGTCCCAAAAAGAAACAGCCACCTGCAAAAGTCCCAAATGAAAAAATATACACTGGTTAGTTTACACATAATGCCTTAGGGTGAGAGGGTCTTTTTATTTCCTCTTTTTCCTCTTGTGAATTCTTGCCATACTTACATACCAAGCAAGGTAAGGGCACAAACTTCACTTGTGAGGAATAAAACACGAACACAGCATAACTACTTTCACATATCCACACATTCCAGTGAGAGCAAAGCAGGCAACAGACCTGTCTCAATACTCAAAGTTCTAAACAAGATTAGCCAAGTAAAATACAAAAAAAAACAAAAAACAAAAAAAAAAACCACCAAAACTTACTTAAATTCTGGAAGGTCTTTATCAAAATTAACATTATCCTCATAAATGACTCTCAGATGTTCATCAATAGCAATGACTTTCAGCTAGAAGAAATAAAACAGGATGTTAACAAAAACTGTCCAGCAACATAATTAGATAGCACTGGTAATTCATTTATAGTAACTCAATTCTCACAGATAAAAAGGGAAAGAAGATCACCCCAATCCATACAAATGACTATAAGTATGGACACAATTTTACATGAAAAAAGTCATTGTGTGAATTTACAGCATATCAGTTATCCAGCAATGTGTATTTGCTTGCATTTTCCCCTACACTTTCTCTCTCTAATTACACTAGAATAAGATGCAAGGTATAAGAAAAAAAACAGTAAATGAGATACACCATCCCTAGCTTCCACCACAGTTACTAATCCATCCAAGGAATACAGTATCTTAGGTTAAACATGTCATATTTTCTGGGTGTTTTTCTTAATAGCCTCATCTTTGATCATAGGGCTGGAGCACCTCCCCTATGAAGACAGGCTGAGGGAGCTGGGCTTGTTCAGCCTGGAGAAAAGAAGGCTGTGGGGTGACCTCATTGCAGCCTTTCAGTACCTAAAGGGAGCCTATAAGCAGGAGTGGAGTCAACTCTCTGAAAGGGTAGGTAATGGCAGGACAAGGGGAAATGGCTTTAAGTTGAAGGAGGGAAAATTCAGGTTGGATATCAGGGGGATCTTCTTTACTATGAGAGCGGTGAGGTGCTGGAACAGGCTGCCCAGAGAGGCTGAGGATGCCCCATCCCTGGAGGTGTTCAAGGGCCATGCTGGATGGGGCCCTGGGCTAGCATTAAATATGTAGATTAGTGGCCCTCCCTGTGATGGGAAGGGGGGGATGGTTAGAGATTCATAACCCCTTCTAACCCAAGCCATTCTGTGATCCCTTGATTCTGCAATCTTACTCAAGAACTTTGCAGACCTTTAAAACACCTTGATGATCTTCCCTCACTCCCTAAGCAGGGAGTAAGCTGATGTCCACCTGGCAAAGCTCAGAGGACATTACACAGCTGCACACTTAGTTTCTGCAGCCAATGGAAAGCAACATCCCAATCTCAAGTCCATCAGGCTGAGCTTTCTGCAAGCTGTGGCTAGGAGGTACCACAGACCTTCCCACTCTAGCTTTTCTCAAGTTCAGCTAGTGATGAAAAGAAACCTTAACAGTCTCAAATAAAAAGCAAGAATGTAGCTCATGTCCTGCATACATTTTAACAAAGGAAAGAAGGCAAGCTGCTGCTAGACCAACAGTCTGAAAAAAAGCTACAGAGATCAAGTCATCTCAAAGATCCGTATTCAAGTAACAAAGCCATCACATTTGGGGGTGGGTGATTTCATTTTTGCCATACTAATGTAGGGCCTCATTTATGCACTACCACAACTCATTACCAAGTTGGTGCACTGTGCTAGCTTTAACACAGCTCTGACCAACTGCAGCTTAAATGGCTTTCTGCTCGCTATGTACTCCCTTAAAAATACTCAATCAACTTAATATGAGTAACCTGCATATGTCTTTTCAGCACAGCCATAATGAAGTGACTTACTTACACACCTGCTGGTTAAACAAATTTGGGTTCATACACAGCATGGGAGACATTTCTCTTTGCAGCATGGTTGACACCAGACTGAGCTGACAATTCCAAAATTGAGGCATTCCAGAATTCCCAGCAATTATAAAACCCTTGGCATTAAAGTGCACAGCTCTACCAACGCTGATTTAGCCACATGGGCAAAAGGACAAGAGGCAGAGGAATGCAGCCCGCTTCGGAAGCGCGGCTTCAGACAAACAGCAGCAGCACATCGCTAGAAGAGGTGGCCCAACAACCTTACGCAGGTAGTTGGAGGCATGCGGAACGCTGGACGGATGTACAGCAGCCGGTGCTTTACAGCAGCCAGCGAGAGGCGGTGTTCCCGACTCGGGAAGAGGAAGCGCTGAACTCCCGGGGAGCAGCACAGCACAGCACGGCCCGTTACAGCGCTGGCAGCCGGCTTCAGCCCGCAGGAAGCAGCGGCGAAGCCGCATGAGGAAGGAGAGAAGGAGGAAAGAGGCTGCGGTACCTGCTGCGTGCTGAAATCCCATCCCAAGAAGTAGGGGGCGGCCATGTCGAGCCCCGCCGAGCAGGGAAGGGGCGGCCTTAAGCCCGGCCTTCCCCCGGAACGGAGCTCCGCAACGCAGCGGCTGCTTAAAGGTGAACCCGAGTTAATGAGTGCTGAGCTGCGGCTGGGTGAGCAGCGGCAGGTTCTGTGAGTCTGCAATCAGGAAATGTGCAGCTGGAGAAAGCTGAAGCACTGATCTGTCTGAAAGCGAAGGCGTGTCGAGTGGTCACCCGGTTTGTAGTAACGCTTCTTTAGATCAGAGGATTGCAGTGGTTGGTGCTGCTGGGATTCCCCTGTTAGTGAGGAGCTCGTGCTGGGTGGACCTTGCTGCATGTTTCCTATGAATAAGGACTAGATATGGAATTGGAAGGCTTGAAATGCTGCCGTTTTTAATGTATGGCTGCTCACAAAAATAAAATAAAGCATTGAAGTCACAGAATCACACACAGGCCTGGGTTGAAAAGGACAACAATGATCATCTAGTTTCAACCCTCCTGCTATGTGCAGGGTCAGCAACCACCAGGCCAGGCTGCCCAGGAAGTCAGTCCTAAAGGAAGCCCCAGGAATGATGAATCGCTTTGGAAAGAGACAGCTGTGCAATTTTTAAAAGATGGTGTTAGTGCTGAAAAAGGAAACAGTATTAATAAATATATAAAGCAATCCTGTGAGAATGTAAGAATCAATCCTGTCCTTCAGCAATGAGATCGTCCAGTGGTCAGACTGCTGTGTGAAATGCTTTGCTTTAAACAGCACAGAAAAGTTACAGGATTGGGATGACAGCCCCAGTGTTATCAGATCTTAAATTTGGAATTAGTGTGGAAGAATCCATAAGGATACCACAAGGACAGAATGGGAAAGTTAATTATGCTACTTTTTCTGTTCTAATGAAAATCAGGATATTCTCAGAACCTCATTCTATCACTCTTACACTTATCATTACTCTTTATATATTAAAATATTATATATTACTCTTACTCTTATCATCCCATCAGGTCAGCATTCTCTCAGATTTAATTGCTTCTATATGGAAAACTGACATTGCAGCTTTTCTTTCTGCATTAAGGCTTATACTGGCGGTCACTGCCATAACCTCTAAAATTGTTTCTTGAAAGCAAACAAGGATTAGAGCTCTGCAGTTATCGCTGAAGTCTCATTCATGTGCAACTGATGTTTTGGTACTGACGAGTCCAAAATTTCCAGAGAGCATGGTCAAAATGTCACCATCACAGATTAACAGTTTGAGGCACAGCAAAGATTAATCACTCGCGGCACATATACTACAGCGAAGGGAAAAGTGGGCTTCTTCCCCTTTTCCTATCAACCAGTTTCAGCAGTTTTGCACAGACCTGGTATGACAAAGCAGCAATACTGCTATGCTTTACTAAGCCTCCAGCTGTTTTGGTAAATTTTAACTATTAAGCTAACTTATAATATTGATTTCGCCCCCAATCTAACTACTGTGCTTCAGTATCATCCCATCATCTGAAGGATACCAAAAAACTAGGGAACAGCAAAACCAGACCTTTGTTTGATACTAATTAGCATTACCATACTGACTGTAGTGCAGTCCTGATGTATGTGGGCTACATAATTGAATGGTAAGTGAAAATATTTACACCTTCATAGGAGAAGTCCACAAGCTGCTTCAAAGCTACCCATCCTTTTGCTTCCAGCAGATTTTGGGCCTCTACCTACTTAAGACAGCTAAATATTCTCCATCCTGAACAAGTACTTCATATTTGTACATCAGCAGAGGTTGGCTCAGCACAAACAAGACAGCACTGCACGTAGTGCATATACACAGCTGATATCCCTACAACTAAGGCAGTCCATGCTAGAGCTAGCATTGTTAGGCTTGGTGGCACAACTGTGCTTTTTCCCATAAGAAATCCTGTGGGTCTTTAATTAGCCTCAGAAACATCAAAGTGTACTAAGTTGGGTCAGATAAACTTCTGCCTATTTGCCAGCGAGTCTGACAGCCATATGCAATGCTGCAAATTAAGTGGGAGAATGTTTATAGTTCTAAGTTCTATGTAACATAACAATAATACTCCACCTTAAGGAAAAAAAAACCACCTCAGTGTGAGCACTGGAGCTACCTTCTGGAAAGATACCTGAACAACAGTAATTCTTTAAAGGTCATCCCTTTTCTACTTAGCACCACCAGTATTCTGTTATCACAGTTTTCAGCAATGTTCAACCAAGTGCTGATAATTCAAAATACCACAGTACCATAAATTAAAATACAAAGTTGCTGTTGTTTGTAATGAGATGACACTGTAACATCAAAAATGTTTTTCCTTCTGTAAATATGCACTTATCCACCAAAGTTACTTTTATACTTTATGCTAACAGTTGTGTTTGTTCATACCTCCAAACACTGTAGAGAACCTCATCTTTCACTCTGCAAGAATAAATACTTATTGTTTAAAAGTAATGTATCAAGACTGTTGTTATCCACTAATTTTAGTGATTGCACTGTGAATGAGCAAAAGTTTATAAGACAAAGATCCAGCAGAAGCCCCTTGCATGAGTTCCACTACAGGAAGCCAAAACCACATTTTTACCTTGGGACTGAAGACATACCTTATTTAGGTATAGAAATTATCTGCAGTCTTATTGTAGGATTTAGTTCTTGGCACGTGTATACTCAAAATCCCAGGTGTTGGACTGCATTAACTAACTAAGGCTCATTAAGAGGCCACCCCTTATGAAGAACTGGCACAGGGTTTCATATAATAGCCTATGAAAGCACAGGAACAATGGGTACTTGCAAAGAATTGAAATGTTGGCCTTGCTGCCCAATCTGTTGGTTATACTGTCAGTTTCATGTATATTGGTCAGGTCAGAGCTTGTACTAAATCATGTACATAAAATCCTCCAATTTCATTTCTACTAATTTCAGTAGAAATTTATTGAAACCTGTTGATTTCAGTAGGCGCTGAATCAGGCACTGTGGAATTGCTTCTGGTTTTACATACTCTAGTTTTACAGATGTCATTTCATTGACTTCAGTTATGTTACCAGTGATTATGAAGTGCAGAACAAATTTCTCATGAGATCTCTGCAGGGAAGTGAAGGATGTTTCTGACTAGCAAATTATTTTTAGGACACTCTCCTCCTCTGTACAGATTTCAAGTCCACATTCACTCCACAATAGTGGTAGCACACAACCATCCTCTTTGGAGGACTATCTTAACCACAGTCATTTGCAAGGCTTATTAAATCTTACCCACCTGGCAGATTTCCTTCAAGAGGAATACTGAAGTGGTTTGTGTCCTAAAGCCCAAAAGCAAGATGTTGTCATCCTGATAAAACTTTTCATTAACAACAGATTAACCAGTTCTTTCGTGCTGTATCTGATTCTTATCACACTTCGCTTACAGATAAGTACATTTTATTGATTAAAAACAATCAAGGGTAAATTAATTCCTACTCAAACAATGCCTTAAGTGGAAAAAAAAATAAGAGCCAAGCCTCGCACTTTTTAGCACTATCCAGCAAGAATGAAAAATTATTTTACAATCAAGGATAAATCAAATTCATGTAGTTTCCAAGTGGAAAAAAAATGAAGGCAGAATATTTATATAGCTTATCCAATCATTTTTAGACCTTATTTGAAATTGGAACGTCTCCTTGAGTTCCTCCATGCAAGTGTTTTTTGTCTGTTGCAAGAATGAATAAATGTAAGTGGCTGTCACTCATAGAGCTGGAGACATTGTAACTTCATGGGCAGGAAACACTCTGAGAAACAGTTCATATAGAAAATACACTTAGCATTACCACACATATGAGCTGTTTATCAGTACCTGGAATTTAAAACATCCAAGAATCAAGGAAACTTCAGTGAATTTCCAAAATCCTCTCAAGGCCTATTGGTGAAGGCAATTCACTTCCATCTCATCCACTTCTCATGGACGGTTTTATAATGTTAATATCTTAGAATGATAAAACCGTATGAGTTGGAAGGGAGCCTTAAAGACCATATGGTCCAATTCCCCTGCAATGAACAAGGACACCCACAGCTCTATAAGGTGCTCAGAGCTCCATCCAGCCTGAGCTTGGCTACCTCCAAGACTAAAACTAACCATTGATTTAAGAAACCCTATAACTGAGAAGAAAGGGAAACAGGAAGGAAAGATGTCAGGGTTCATTTGTTTAAAATGTCTAAAATGTAAGTAATTTCACTTTCTTCTTTGACTTCCCTCTGCACACTGTCACTCACAAAAGGGCATCTGAGGAGTTCTCAGTGGGCAACCGAAATAAAACCACAAAATGAACAGCAAATCCCAACGTTTTGGATGCTGACTGTTCAAACAGAGAGAGAGATTCCAGTCCTACTCATGCAGACAAACAACAGAGTAAAGACAGCTAACAGAGCAAAGCTTGGCATTTTAAATTACTTTCCGTAGCAGTTAACATTCCAAAGGAAAGTTAATTAATCCTCAGCACCAACAGAGTGAAGACAGAAGAACAGAGGTTTTTAAATGCTGCTTATGCCAGGCACAAAAAAAAAAAATACCCCACATACAGGACATCTGCTGTATTTAACCCCTCACCATCAGCACAGTTTAATTTAATGTAGGTGAATCCATCTGAACCAGGCTCTGATTCACTTGATTGAGCTGTAGGAATCCCTGTTCATTGCAAGGGAGTTGGACCAGATAACCTTTAAAGGTCTCTTTCAACTCAAATGATTCTGTGATTCTATGAATCCAGAGATTTTGTCCCGACTGCCTTTATCACCCACAAAAAGAACTCCAAACCCACCGTGATTGTGCAAAGGAATGGCATAGCACCAAGTTTTCAACACATGCAAAACCAGATATGAGAAGCAAAAGGTCAGCAGATAAAAGGAACATCTTGAGATCATTCTGAAATCTTGCACCATGAGCTTCTTCATGCCACTATTGTGGATGTGCAGAGAATGCCATAAAATGATCTTACATCATTAGAGAGTGCTGTGCTCTGACTACTTAACCAGTCCCTAACTGCGGTGTGCTTGAAAGCTGTGCTTTGAAGAACAGAAAGATATGCACTCTTATAAAAAACCTCATTAAAAAGTAAATAATTACTATTGATTCTGCTAGTATTGTCTGAAGCACCAATAAGGGCAGCCACCCTGTTTCCATGTTTCTTATTTGTTTCTAAATTTTCTAACAATCTAATAGTTTCCAACAATTCAAGACTATGTGTAAGTAATACATATAAGTCTGTGGAAAGCTACAGAAAGGGGATTATCATAGAATCACAGAATCACAGAATGGCCTGGGTTGAAAAGGACCACAGTGATCATCTAGTTTCAACCCCCCTGCTATGTGCAGGGTCGCCAACCAGCAGACCAGGCTGCCCAGAGCCACATCCAGCCTGGCCTTGAATGCCACCAGGGATGGGGCATCCACAACCTCCTTGGGCAACCTGTTCCAGTGTGTCACCACCCTCTGTGTGAAAAACTTCTTCCTAATATCTAACCTAAACCTTCCTGTCTCAGTTTAAAACCATCCCCCCTTGTCCTACTATTATCCACCCTCGTAATCATAGGCACTATTATTTCCCTTCTCAGTGCCAGCTAAATCTAGATAGCTTTATTCTGTCTTTGCACCCCTCACAAACAGTGCAGGCCATGTGCCTGTAATTCCCCACATAAGGAATGTGAATAACCATATATACCTCCAGCCCCAGGTGTGCCATAAAACCCAGGGCTGCAGGAATTGCATTCAGTCATAGTTAACTGTTCTGAGCATTTCTTTTAATTATCTTTAAATCAACAGTCATTCCTATAAGATCCTTCAAACATTTTTAGAATAAAAAGTAATTTACTACTTACAAATTAATTAGTATGTGATAAAATTAGTTACATCTTTTTAAAAGAGGTTTTGCAACCAAGGTCAATGGCAGTAAGCATCTACGTCAAGTTCTGAAAACCATTGCTTTTGGTCTGTAATATACTCACAAATTTATTTTGCCTCAAGGAAATGAAAAATTGCTCCCATTGTGTGATGGATGAACAGACTTAGGAGAAAATACAGCACTTCAGACTTCAGTGGATAATGAAAGTAAAATCACTCATAGACAATTTTAAGAGCTTGTTCAATTAAAGACAAGGCTATTTTTTAAAAATTTTTTTATTCAGAAATCTAATCATGGCAATAAGTTTTCAGAACCTACAGTACTGTTAAGAAATGCATGTAGCAATGCTAACAAGTGGCATGACTGCTTATATTCCTCAGAAACACGCAAAGCAAATTTGGGCCTCTGATGTTTTAGGACTAAGGTGAGCCTACAGTCACATCACTCCAATAGTGCCATCTGCTGCATATTTTAAAAGCACACAGCAGTCTGCAGAGCTGAGTACCTCCATTTAAAGAGTGAGTGATGAGTGGCTCAAACACAAATCATCATTTCCATTTTGTGTGTATCAAAGACAAATATTTTTTTTTCCTTTTACATAAACAGGCTGGAGTACAAAGGAAGGTGTTCCACTGCAGTATAAGAACAGAAGCCGCAGGTAAGCAATTTGCAAGCTTATGTCAGTGGTGTAACAAGAATTAGTTACATCAGCTCACTGTACATCAAAACCACAACCCCATTTTCTCTGTGATCCCCTGGATGTTAGATCTGCACCTCATTTTATGAATCATATCCTGACTGCAACTTATTCACAAACCACACGTATGTATGTGTATATACACGCCTTGATAGCAAGCAAAGTAAGCAGTGCCAAATGCATGCATACACACAAACTCCTCTTGAGGCAGAATCAGGATGCCATGCTCACAACCGTTCCCTGTAAAGGAAACAAACCGCAGCGTGTAAGGGATGGGCTGAGCAACACAAAAGCTAATCCTGTTCCTGGTTCCCCTGACCTGTTGTACCACCTGCACTCACTCTATTTCACTGGGCAACTTTTTTCTTTCATTCTGTTTTTCTTATTTACCCATGCAACTGTCTGGAAAAAGGCTGCCTTGTATAGCACACGTGTAACTGAGCGTGATGGCCTTCCATGAGCCTGAGGCAATGCTACAGTACGAGTGATCAAAAATCATAATACTTCCTGATCAGATAAAAACTCCAACTTTCAATGCTCTTCTAATGAAAGAGAGGTGGACATCTTTTAAGACAGAGTGTACATTCACGTTAAAGGATGGTATCACGGTAATTCCGCCTGCAGCACACGCTCAGGGTGTACAAGTCACTTTCTCAGGAGGTCAGAGAGCCACACAGTGTGACTGGAATTTTAAGAAGGTTGGGGAACTTTTATGGCCATTAATAATGTTTGTATTGAATACCAGCTCAAGCTGCAATGAGATTAATTAAATCTCCTGCCCCAATGCAGAAACCCACTGCCTAAAGGTCCAAAGGAGGACTCCATGTGCCAACAACTCAGAACAGCAGAAAAACAAGGCAGCCTTCTGCAGAGCACTAGTGTTTGTCACTACTGAAGGCAGAATATCAAAGCAGATACTCAAAGCCATAGCACATCAGAACAACTCTTAACACAACACATGCTTTTTCAGGGCTCAGGAGGGAGAAGATGACTTGACAAACAGTCAGCGTCTGATAAACTGTTGTGCTTCCTTTTCTTTCTGGTAGGGCAGAATGGCACTGCAGCTGAGCTAAGGAACATGATTTGCAAGACACACGCATAATAGAAAGGCAAAAGCAATTAAGTGAATAAGTGAATTAAAGCAGATATACACCTGTGAGCCAATTGAGCCTTACCAGAACCATATGCACCTAACTCTGTAGCAAGACTTTTGTCACCTGTGTACACACAGCTTCCAAACAGATTCCTAAGATCTGCACGTTTTTGAACCTGATTCAGTAAATCACTTAGAACGCAAATGAGAGCATAATTTCTCCTAGTAAGTGGAAAAATACAGCATGCAGGCATTCCTTCCACACACTGCCCTTTCACACTGCTTTTGTGCAATGCTTCTCACTGCAAGAAACCTAGCAGATGAACAATTAGATTGACACTGTGGATTAACAGTGTTTCAGCCACGCAACTCTCATGGATCCTTGTAATAGCATCAAAAGGACCTATTTCAGGGACAGAAATGTGCAGCTTATCATTCAGGCACTCTCATACTTTAACTCATAGAAGAAAAAGAAGTGTGTTTTTCTTTTTTCTTTTTTTAATCTTTCCCTCACTGTTACATAAAGCTCTGTTTTGACTTTGCACCCAGGAATATCTTTAGCAAGGTTATGAAGGTTGTCAGTTCAGTCTTCACCCTACTGCCCAAGACGCTGCAACAAGAATGACACTGGATGAAAGTTAAGGAAGGAGAATGGGAAGGAAAAGACAAAAAAAACATGAAAAGAAACCTGAAGATTTTTTTGATGGAATTACTGTCTTGGTCAGGTCACCATGACAGCACCCCTTTAAGAGTCAGCCTTGCTACATAAACCAGTATTATCCAGCCCTTTGAGCACCTGACCGTGCTCAGTGAGGTTTTGAATTTCATTGTTTTTTTTGGCAAAGCCTCATGTGTTCACAGCCTTAAGTCAACATTAAATCCAATCATAAATCCTGCTATCACCATGAAATCTGTATGCAGGAGCTCAAGGTGTGCTGCAGGAGAACAAGCTGCTTGAAATCCACAGCTTCAGAACAGACACTTCTGAAAGAAGTTACCCAACTTAGAAAAGAGAATTATTTCATCATTTAGGAAGATTTCAGATACTTTGATGTGCTTTTTTATGCCAACACAATGAAGGAAATGTCCTGCTTCTGCATGACTTTTTCTTCCTTGTGGGAACAGATGGTAAAGGCTTACAAATACACGTCTGGTATTTTTTCAGTGACTCATACCTCAGAGCTACGAGATTCAGATCATCATAAGCAGCCAACCAAGATGGATGTAAGCTTACTTGAGGAGCAGTATGACCACATAAAACAGAAGCAAAAGCTGCAATCACACATTATTGTATTTAAAACAGGTATGCTTGGATTCATAGGAAACAATGTAAATGTAGATGTAAAAACTTTATATACTGAATAACTTCTATCTTTGTTCTTTTAATGCTCAGCTTCAAGAGAGGTACAAAGTGTCTACTTTTCTGTCAGTTCAGGTTTTTTATTCTTTTCACTAACAGGCAGTCTTATGGCTCTATCAGTAAGTTTCACAGCAGAAAACCACTAAAATCAATTTGAAATAGATGAATGCATTTGATTAAAGGTTTTACAGGTTTTAAGTTAGGAAAGTAAAACTCTTAACGTTGGTGTTTATTCTTACAGCAGCCATGTACTTCACATCTATCATCAATCTATTTGTGAAATGTACTTTGTCAAATTCTTCCATCAGAACAATCAGTCGTGGGTCTTCTGTCTCTTTTTCTCTTCTTTATCTATGTAAAGAAATGCATCCTACAAAACTATAGGAGGCAATACCAAATATCAAGCAAAAGTTGGGCATCTGCTTAGAAAATAACTTCTACTAAGTGAGAAGTGGGTATCTAAGATATAATCTTGGAACAAAAGGTCCCTTTTTGAAAGCGTTTTCATTGCACAGTGCTTGGAAAATAGAAAAAGAAGTGACAGTGTATCAATCATATTTCTGCTATGCCAGACAGCTTTTGTAAAACAAACATTCAACTGTTTTGAAGTTTTCAGTTAAACTACTGCTTGCACCGACATATTTCCAGTTACTAAGTTAAAGTGATACTGAGAATACTAAATCAGTTAATGAAATTGTCTTTGAATGCAATACCAATATGCAAAACGTGCTTAATTCACCTCTGGTGTTAGTAGCCAGCTGAACAAATAGAGAACTTAGGCTATCTTGTTCTTTACATTTTCCTCTACTTTTTTCAGCAGTTCTGGATTTTGGCTGTATGTAACTAGGAGTGTTATTGAAACAATAGACAAAACACCTAATTATGAACCATAAAACATACTAGCTTCCTCAATATCATTTCACCCAAATGGCTAGAAATTCTAATGTTAAACAAACAAACAAAAAGCCTATTTAAGGAAGAAAGGGATGTGAATCTGCAAGCTTATTTTATCAGTTATGAAAAGGCAACTAACTTGAAAGCAAAGGAACAATATTAGCCAGTTAAAGAAAGGAAGCAGAGGTCTATATTCCAATGAAATTCAGATGAAACTTTGGATGTAATACACATAATCAGAGCAATTTTTTTTTTTCTTTTTGGCCAGGACACTAATTGAAGACTAAAGAAAAGGCAAAGTAGGACCATACAGCTCTGAGAATTTAAAAATTTAATAGGGCTGGAAGTTCACATACATGTTTTCATATGCATGCACATAGCCTAAAACATTAACAAAAACACAGAATCTATGGCAGTGAACTTCTACCTTGAATCATCTTGTGTGGAAGGGGTTAATGTTGCGTGAGAAACAGCTGAGTTCTCAGCACCACTAAAGTTAACCTTAAACATTCATGTGGTTTGGAAGTTGGAAAAACCTATTATGTAGCTTGCATTTAGAAGCTGTTACATGCATCAGTTTCCAAGACGATGTCAGGATGCAATAAACACCACTATAATGAGATAGCATACTGCCCTACACTCCTTAAGTTACAAGCCTGAGCTATCCAGAAATTCCAGCTCATACCACAAAGCATTCCATGTGTGCATTGCTTTTTTGTACTGACAGTAATCATTTCCTTGTACTGCTACCATACTCAGAGGGTAAAATTGTTGCTGAAGGGTAACGACAACAATAAGGCTACACATGCACACAAACCTTCAAGGTCAGAGACATGACATTCCATGGCAGAAGGATGCCTTCATTCCTTCATGGTCCCAAAAATCCCTGCAAAAAGTCTTTGTTCTAACTAGTAAAACCTTGAATTGCTTCCTGCAGATAGGCCATCTGTCTTTCCATGGTGCCACAGTGGTTTTGAGCATTGCAGGTTTACAGCGCTGCAGTTGAAATAGTAACTTCAAGATTCCATAAGGACTTCCAGCTCTGCATCTTATTATCTGCCTTGTTCACCAGAGTAATGGAATTGTAAACCTTTAAACAGAATTTCAGACTCTTTAACTTTTCTAGGTTTTTGACTGGTGAGCTAGTAACTGATAAGTCACCTTAAAACAACTTGCCTCTGGTTTGTCCCCAGTACACACAGCTACATTCATATTTCTGCCAGTTCCTGATTCTTTGAGAATCTCTTGATTCTGAGATCTCCAGGTAGGGGATAATACAATAGTGTATTTATTATTCGTTGGCTAAGAAGAAGAAAAGCAGTATTTACTTTAGGAATTAAAATAGCATTCAGAGCATGCAGTAACAATGGAATAAACACTGGACCTCTGACTGCAGAAATCTCTTCCAAGACTTCAAAGATCAACTTCTGTTAATTCAGAATCTATGATGACAGCATATGGAAAAGGTCAAATGGTAGACAACCTTACTGCAAGGCTATTATGTGCAATTCAAAAGATCTGTCTCTTCTAAAAGAAAAAAAGCTTGATCTTAATCAAGCTTTCTTCAGAAGTTCAGGGAGTGTTGAATGTGCAGTAACTCAACAGAGCATGGCTCAGGGCTCCAACATTTCTATTACAGCTCATTGCTCAACATTGTGTGTCGCATCTGTAGCCAAGGAATCAAATCAAACCTGAACTGAAAACCAGTTCGGATTATTTGACTTGGACTGATGCATTACACTGAACTCTCTGATCAGCTCAAAACAGACTGTAATTCTTCTGATGACCAGTTCAGATAATTCGAGATAAAACCTGATGTTGCCTATAAACACGAGTTCATCTAAAAGTGCAGCGATATCTACAAGAATATGCAAAGCTGCACCCCTGAGAGTCTCTCAGTTCCTCCTTTCTCTTGCCTTTTCTCTCACATGTAAAGAACAAACCCTCCTTTGTAGCCTGGTGCTGTTCTGCAGACCTCCACTTTGCAAATGGACTTTCCTGGAAAAAGTCTGACCATAAGACTGGCCATAACTTTGTTTCATGATGCAAAATTGTGTGTTCTCATCTCTAAGAATGGCTTCACACTAGGAAATTCTTCTAGTATATTTCACTGTATAGACATATGCACAGACAATGCTCTAAGCTTAGCATGTGCTTTTGTCTCCTCTCTCCTGATAACACTGCACGAAAGCAGAAGATGCACGCGACTCTCACTTCCCAGCTTTTATCAGATCAACCTTCTGTGGCCAACTGAGGGGCAGAGAAAATTCTATGATACTGTACAGGTGTTGTTGCTTTAGTAGTGGGATCCAAAGATAGCAGCAAAAGCCTCTCCTTAATTCAAGTCCCATTGTACAGGTTCATTTACTGCCAGTAAATCACCTGCGTATGACATCTTCAGATCGTTTCATATCGTTTGATATGAAACACTGTTAAAAAGATTTTTGCATTCGCTGCTTTTTTATGGCAACATCCTACTCCAATTAGTTTCAGTTCAAATTCAAGGTTAGAATTCTCTTAAGTGGCTATTCGGATTTTGTGTTTCAAAATATAATCAACTCTCTATGTCTGTTCTTTTTCACATCAATATATTTCATCATTCGCACTGAAAAAAATTCAGTTCCTTTAACTCAACCCTGTAAATAAGGTCAGCATTCTTCACAACTTCTACTTTAAGCAATATTTATAGTAACTAAAGTGCATTTAATTAGTGCTTACAATGTCAACAGCACTGTTTGCTTATCTTTAGTACAATGGTTCAGATTCTATTCATTTTCAAGGCACAGAAGGCTAGTCATGTTCAGTAATTTAATAGCTGCTACATCTAATTAAGGTAGCATTAGCATTTCTATTTCTAATATCCTATGCATTTCCAGCAGTAACTTTCATAACACATTAAAAATTAAGGCACAGAGATGAGAAAAAATAATTAAGTAATAAATACCAGCCTATACTTTAATGATTCTGCACTAGGAAAAAAGAGGAAAGAAATTCAGAATATTTTTTAGTTGTGAATACAAGCTTCAAACAGTATCAACTCGAACATTTGTGTCTCTCAAGTCACACTACCAATCAACACATTAAGCAGGCCCCTCTTCACCTTAAGAATTTTTGCTTACAAACAGTTAATTACTGAAAGTCAATTCCCAATCTGTGTTGTTAATGAGTCTTAGAGTAGCGCTTAGATCAATATTGACTTGATAAATTTCCATTATCGTTTAACTGAGTCTGTGGTAGCATTCATGTCTTCAAACTGCAAAACTGAGTGAGGAATACTTCTCTGTAATCCGACATCAAAAGAGTTTGAACTACTCTTGGTCACAGATGGAAGGAGTACAGGCACCACTCATCTGTCAAAGTTCTTCAGCTGAAGCAGACCCTTAATATCTGCCACAGTACTAAAGTGCATATATGTGTTTCTCATACAGGTGAGCATGAATCCGTTCTCCCAGAATCAATGGTCAACGCTGTTTTAATTAATAAAAAAGTTAAAAATTCAAAGTCATTTACGGAACGTGTCCCAGTCAGAAAGGTGAGGCTGGAGGTAACCAGCAATGGCACTGCACACGACAGCTCACCCTGGCGTACTCACCTGGGAATTCACCGCCTGGCACAAACTCCTTGTAAGAAAGCTCCCTGGGATCTTTCCAACTGCAGGAATGAATCGTTCAGTTTTGACAATCAGAGACTGATTTCAAAGGAAAATGGCACACTGCAACACAAGGAATTAGAAGAAGCGAGTGAACTATCCATGCTCAGTTCAAGTACGTTGAGCAGTTTCAGCAAAGAGAGTGACAGCACCATCTCAGGAACTTGCCAAAAGCCTGCTCTAAAGTCAGACACTTCAGCAGTCTGGATGCATCACCATATTTCCTCTACAAAATACATGCCAGCTTGCCACAAGTTAGACTTTTATCCTTTCCCTAATAAAAAAGCACCCAGAATTTCAGAAGCAGCAAGGAGGCTTGGATTATATGTCTCACAGTGAAGACACTCAGCAATAAATAAAGTTCAGTCAAAAATTTGAGTAAAACTGAAAACAGCAAAATAGCATTCCTAGTTACTGTAATCAACCTGCTGAAGGTCTCCTATTAGCCAAGGAAGAGCTTCACAAAATAAATTGTTGCTGTACAGTACAATCTGAAGTGAGTTGTAAGGAAGATGTTGGACTGCAACAGAAGCTCACTTTTGTTATTCCAGACACTGGAGCAATTTTTTGGGCTGTTTCCCCTCTATTTTCAGGTTACTTATTTAGAAAAAAGACTGTATCATAACATTTGAAATATCTGAGAGCTATAGCAAACATTAGCAAAACTGCTGATGAAGCAACAAAGCTGAACTTCAATATGGTACGTTTTGACTAGAAAATAAAAAAATGAGCAATGAAACAGTACTGAAGGTGATTCATAAACTTAATATGATTTCATAAGTCTTTTCTCAAAAAAAAACCCCATAATTTTTAATGTATTTTTAAAAGCAATTAATAAAATCTTTGCTCACATCTATTGTTGTTTTGATGGGACACAGTAAATGGTACATTTTTCTTATATATAAATCCTGTAAAAATACATTGTTGACTCCCTTCTACATGCTTCCATAGACACAGCTTAACCTCACATGATTGGCCTCAGCACAGACATTCAGCCCATCCAGATCCTTCTGTAGGGCCTTCCTACTTTCAGGTAAAGTAACACTTCCTCCCAACTTGGTATCATCTGCAAACTTACTGAGTGTGCACTCAATCTCCCTGTCCAGATCATCAATAAAGATATTAAACAGGGCCGGACCCAGTACTGCTGCCTGGAGACCACTCCTAACCACTCCATTCACCACCATTCTCTGGATGTGGCCATGAGAGCCAATTCTTTCACAGGAGATTCACAGTGGTAAGTGTTGAATCACGAAATGGTTTGGGGAAGGGACCTTAAAGCCCTCTCAGTTCCATGGGCAGGGACACCTCTCACCAAACCAGGAGCCCAAAGCCCCATCCAGCCCTGCACAGATGAGGCATCCACAGCTTCTCTGGACCTCACCATCCTCTGAATAAAGAATGTCTTCTCTTTGTCTAATCTACTTTCTTTTCATTTAAAACCATCACCTGCCCTTGTCCTATCTCTATACAACTTGATAAAGAGTCCATAGCCAATCTTCTTGCAAGTCTCCTTCGAAAGGCTACAATCATTTCTCCCCAGAGCCTTTTCCAGGCTGAACATCAACTCACTCAGTCTTCCTTCGTAACAGAGGTCCTCCAGCCCTCTGATCATCTTTGTGGTCTCCTCTCCACCTGCTCCAACAGCTCCCCATCTTTTTTTGCTCAGGGCCCCAAGCTGAATGCAGTACTCCAGGTAGGACTATCATGTTACCATGGCACAGTATTTTGTAAGATCACAGAAAAGGAAAAACAATCATGGAATACAATGCTATTCTACCCCTCCTTGCCAAGTGCCATCTTTTCTGTGCCACTCAAAGCAGTTCCAGACCTAAATTCTATATTGTCACACAGTGATCCAGCCAGCACCAGCAGACTGGCAGGCACCTCTCTTCTGTAAGTAACCATCCATAAGACAAAGACAAAACTATATATGGCCTTTAATTCTTCAACAAAATTCTCCAGATGTACTTGCCCACTTCACAGAATCACAAAATTGCCAGGGTTGGAAGGGACCTCCAGGATCATGAGTCTCCAACCCCCCTGCCACATGCAGGGCCACCAACCTCCACATTTAATACTAGACCAGGCTGCCCAGGGCCCCATCCAACCTGGCCTTGAATACCTCAAGGGATGGGGCATCCACAACCCCTCTGGGCAGCTGTTCCAGCACCTCACCACTCTCATAATAAAGAATTTTCCCCTGATATCCAACCTAAATCTTCCCTCCCTCAACTTAAAACCATTTAAAACCATTTCACTTGATCACTTGCTGTGATTTTTCAATGCTTTTCTTTTTTATGTTTTCAATTAATTGATTCCTATTTCTGAGTAGACATGAAAAATTAATAAGCAATCACGACTAACTTATAAAAACAAACAGAATTTAAAACAACAACAAAAGAAATAAAACACAAACCAAAACCAAAAACACAGTACTAGGAGTACTAAAAAAAGAACTGAAAAAAGATAAAACACAATTATGGATAATAGGTAAAGGTATAACAGGGATAAAACACCAGATAACAACCAGCTATATGAAACAAAAAAGTACCTGGAGAGAAATATCAAAGGACAATGAGTTTTTTGAACTCTGTGGTGCACATTAGCTTTCTATTTTCCTGTCATGCTGATTACAGAGTTTATTGATTTGTACTCCAGCCTTTCATTATACCAGAGTGTTGTTTCTGTTGTATCTACAAGTCTGGAGTCCATAACAGAATCACATCAAGATAAAGGAACAACTGAAATTAAAAAAAAAAAAGTTACATTGGCAAGGAGCCACTATAAAAACTATTAAAAATTAAATTCAAGATCATTTTGGCAAGATAGTTGCAATGAAATACTTGAAAACATTTCAGTGAATGCAATTTAAATTTTTAAATCAGTATCACAGAAATTCTAAAATCTTATCTACCTTCTCTATACACCCATTTGACTAAATTAGTGATATTATTTTCTGCAAATACTTTTAAATTGATTTTAAAGTGCTTTGAATTAGTTATCTTAACTAAACACAGGCTTGAATACCTTGATTTAAAAGTCAGTGAAAGTTTATACACATACTAAATAACTAAATCCTTTGCAGGCACTTTCATAGAACCACTTTGTCCTTTCCTGAGGCTTCTCTAGCATACTGGTGTGCTTTGTACTGACGAGCTTAATTAGGAAGGGCATTTTGCCTTTGGAAAAGCCCTTTAGTTTAAATCCCAAGGACATAAGAGAAGGAAAATTTCAGTACATTTTCATTTGTTAATGGAGTATTGTTAGTTATGAGAAACGTGGCTGAACTTGCATTTGAAGAGATTAAAATATTACACAGGTGCATTGCCTGAAAATTATTATTTTTTCCCTAAAGCAGCCTCAGTAAAAAAAAATGAAAAAGGGAACAATTTCATGAGAAAAATGGAAAACTTCAAATATTGTGAAGTCACAGTTCTCAAACTTACCTGATTTTCAAAGCACTTTGTTGTTTGTTTTTCCATGTTTGGAACTTATGGGGAGTAAGTATCATTACTGCATTACTATAACTTTAGCAAAGTTTCAAGCACTGAATTCAAGAGTATCAGAAAAGTAAGCCGAGTAACAATAAACTTATTTTAACAGTGGGCAAATGTGACTGATTTATGCACACAGGAGACTTAGGAATCCTGAAATTCTAGTTCAGAGTTTGTGAGCAAGACACACAATACCTGTGGGACCACATAACTGCCTAAGGAATATGCTTTACATAAGAACTGACCTGCAGAGGCATCTTGTCCAAAATAAACAACACCCTTGGACAACGCTTTGCCTCACAATATCAGAGCAATTTGAACAAAAGTTTAGTCAGGCACTGGAACAGGCTGCATGGTGGTGGGGTCATCGTTCCTGGAGGTGTTCAAGAACTCCAGAAACGTGGTGCTGAGGGACATTGTTCAGCAGGTGTGGTGGCAATGAGTTGAAGGTTAGACTAGATGATTTCAGAGGTCTTTTCCAACATCAATGATACTATGAAAATCCTTAGCTGTCGGGACTGTTTTGGGAGTAGGTGGAACCTCTGGGGGTCCTACATACAAATATAACATCAAGTGTCTACTTTGTGCAGCCTATGTAGTCTCACACCATTCTCAGCAATGGGCCATTATGGGGACTAGAGAAGGTGGTTCAACACATATTGTAAGGGAAATGGGGCCAAACATCTCACTGAGTCTGGGAGGTCTCTACAGTGCTCTGAAAGAAGGTTGTACCAAAGGTGGGCATCGGCCTCTTCCCCCAGGTAACAGCAATAAGAGGTGATGGCCTGAAGCTGCACTGAGGGAGATTCAGGTTGGATTTTAGGAAAAAATCTCAGAAAGAGAGGTGATTCAGTGGCACAGGGTGGTGGAATCACCATCTCTGGAGATGTGACACTGAGGGACTGGTAGACAGACTAGGTGACCTTAGTGGTCTTTTCCAACCTTAACAATTCTGTGAGTTTATCTCTACATATAGTGCCACATGTAATAGTTTTCCAGCCCAGCCTCTGAATTCAGGCTAATTTTGACACCCTTACAACAAACACAAACCCCAGGCCCACGCAGACACACTGACCCTGCGCACAGCAACCATCACACCTGGCTCTTCCCTGGCACCTCTCAGCCCTTGGGAAGGGCCCCCCCAACACTGACAGGAACCTCTGCCCCTTTTGCCTCACAAGCAGAAAGGCTACGGGTGAGAGGATCTGACAGGTGAGAGGATAAAAAGGAGAAGCAAGTACCAAAGCACCAGCGCTTCTCAAGGTACAAAGCAGGCAAGAGAAGAGCAAAAGGCACAGCGTGCCACCGAGCGACCAAACACCACACGCGCACACACACAACCACGAGTGAGGGCAAAGCGCTAAGATGGCGGGTGGGGCTTGGCTTCACCACGTGACCCTCACTTCCGGTCTCAGCGCAGGAATCTCCCGGAAGCCGGAAGCCGGCAGCAGCAAAGGGCGTTACAGAACCCCGCCCCGTATAGCCGCCCTCCCTGAGGGGAGCGGTGCGCTTCGCTCCTCCTACGGGCCGCTGCCAGTGGGTGAGCCGCCGCCCTGCTTCCCCTCAGAGCGGGCTCTGGGTCCGCGGTGGGCTGGGACAACTGTTGGTAGGGCTCGCTGTTCCCTCAGCCTGAGCGCCGAGGCCCGCGTTCAAGCGCAGGGCTCAGGTGGGTGCCTCCCTTCAGGCTGAGGTACCGTGCGGCCTCCCCGGGCCTCGCCCTTCTGCCAGTGTGGTGCTTTGGAGGCACCCAGCAGTGACAGCGCTGGGAATTGCCCCCTGCGGCACAGGGCTGCGTGGCCGGGGGTGTCGGTGCTGTCGGGGCAGGGGTGGGCCGGGTGTGTGCTGAGGGTGGCCCAGGGCTGCTGCTAGGTGCCCGTCCTGGTGCATAGCTTTTCTGCCGCCCATGGAGCCGTGAGTGAGCATTAAATCGTTGCTGTAGGGAGCCTTGCTTATGTCTTTATCCAGTCTGTTTTATTACTAGGCTGCTCAGAATCCTTCCCTCAACGATTTGGTTTTCAAACCTGTGTTTGTTTTTTGGATCCCAGCTGGTTCAGATGGTGACGATTGTGTGGCAAAAGCTCAGCCTGGTGTTCAGAACAGCCCTTGGTAAATCCCCATCGGTTGTTTTGAGTTTTGGGAGAGCCCCTTCAAGCTCAGTGAAAATGAAACCATCTCAGGGATGCTTGTGGGAACGTCATTCATAAGTTCTTGTTAAGGATTTTCTTGCCGTTTACTTAAGGTGAAATGGTAATTCATTATGAATGTCAAAGTTTTTTAACATACAAAACTATAGCTGTGTTATTATTTGTGAAAAGGAAAACATTCTTTTTGTGGAGGCTTGGTAAGGGTAAGTTTAACTGAAGATGTCAGTGTTGCTTCCTGGTTCTATAGATGAGCAGATTGACAAAACTGTGAAGTACCAATCTGATAAAAAGGTGAACGACCAGCTTCCAAATGTCACCTGTATAATTTGTAGACTTAAAGTGTCTGGATGCCTTGAAGTAAAGGATATTCTTTTGTTTCTGAAGTTAACATTAAGTGCAACTATAGTGGTGGGTTGGTTGTTCAGCATACCCTAAAAATTGCAAAAAAAAAAAAAAAAAAAAAAAGACTGTATTTCAGTCTGGAGGGTGACCTCATTGCAGCCTTTCAGTACCTAAAGGGAGCCTACAAACAGGAGGAGAGTCAGCTCTTTACAAGGATAGATAACAGCAGGACAAGGCGAAATGGTTTGAAGTTGAGGGAGGGGAGATTTAGGTTGGTTATCAGGAGGAAGTTCTTTACTGTGAGAGTGGTGGGGTGCTGGAACAGGCTGCCCAGAGATATTGAGGATGCCCTGTTCCTGGAGGTGTTCAAGGCCAGGTTGGATGGGGTCCTGGGCAGTCTGTGCTAGTATTAAATATGGACATTGGCAGCCCTGCATGGGGAGGGTTGGAGCTTCACAATCCTAGAGGTCACTTCCAACCCGGGTCATTCTGTGATATGGGATTTGTGTGATGTGTTTTGGGGAAAAAAAAAAAAAAAAAAAAAAAAGGGAAAACTGCACTTTAATACTATCTTTTGGAAACTGGATATGTTTGTTCCTTTCTGCTTGCAAATGCCATCTTTTGTTTTGGCCCTGAAATAATAACAACATCTCAGTAAGAAGAAGAGTGTGTTGTTTTCTTGCCTGATTTGATCAGACACTGTACAAACTACAGGAGACAAAACGGAAGGGTTTTTGAAGCACCTGCTGCTCAGTTACTTGTCCTGGCCTTTCACTAGAAGAGTCTTTGTAGCATTCAAAGATTCTTTGTATCTCACCAAAACTGCAGTTGAGATAAGGTTAACTGGTGTTTAACTGACCGTTTTTTTACCTACGTTTTTTTGCTATTAGGTGTGCCCTTCTGAACAAGGAGCAGGCTTTGAATCTGCACACAAGGGCAATGACCTCTGATTCTTCTCTTTTTTGCCCCATTTTCTTGAGAGGTCTGTGCTGATAAACAAGAAAAAGAAAAAATGATTCCACTCTTAAAGAAAAGTGACAGTTTAATCAATTTTCAGTGCCCACAACTTAAATGTCTTTCTATATAAATTAAAAGACATCTCCCATATGATTCCTGGTGTACAAGAGCCAAGTCATAAATAAATAGATTTTCTTTGTGTTGTTTTTTTTTCTTCAAGATCACTTAATCTTCCTTTCCTTATCCTCTCTCTGCCTTCTCTATTCCTTGTTATAGAATCATAGAGGTTGGAAAAGGCCTCTAAGATCATTCAGTCCAATCAACCACATATCACCAATGTTTTACACCAAACCACATCCCTCAGTACGACATCTAAACATTTCTTGAACACTGTTTTTTTTTAATGGATTTTTTTTCAGGGAAATGCTGATTTACTCAGAGGTAACTGGTTGTTCTCAACTGAATGTGAGTAACTTGTGGTGATGAGTTCAGCCTAAATTGTCACCTGTGAGCCAGGGTGCTGCTCTGTTCAGCACACTGCCAACTTTTCCCTAGTGATGGGTGCTTCGTTGCCTGCTGCAGATTTACAGTGCACATCACATATAATCTCAGTCTCTGTACTTTATGTTACTTGTGTTCTTTGTGCAGTGGGAGTGGGAAGAGTGTATTGTGGACTATGAAAAGTGACAAGCTGCTATTTCATCACTGTGATAGCAGGATTTTACAGTACCATTTCATGATGGTATTAAATGTGGCTTCTTGCCAAATGATTGAGATCTGAGAAGGGAGGCATGATTTCATTTGCTGGAGCGATGAGGACGTTGTGTTATGGTCTTCTCACGGGGAAGTTTGTGGTACTGAGATGTTTGTTCTTGACATCTCTTTTCTGTCTTCCAAAAGAGAGTCATAATTTGTGTTCAACCAGTGGCTGGTGGAGAAAAGCAGTGCAAGCAGGGAAGCAGAAAGGCAGAGGCATAGCACAGGCACGTTTTGCAGAGGGATTGGAATGAGCAGCACTTTCCAGGGCAGGAAAGAATAGTTTTCTCATGGATTTTGAAGAATCAATGTGTTCTGCAATTCTAGCTTATATGAGAGGTTAGAGATTTCCTGTCACAAAATACCAAAGCAGGGGGCTCCTTGAGTTATCCATGTTCCAATTTTTGGTAACTTTGTTGTTAGGTTCCCTTCCCCACCAAAATGCATTTCATACTAAATGGTATTTTTTGCTTGTTTGCTTTTCTTTAAAAGAATGGCACAAAAGAAGTATTTGATAGCAAAGCTGACGAGTTGCTTAAGAGAAGATAAAATTCAGCTGTGGAAACCACCATATACAAATGATAAAAAAGAAGCTGGTGAAGAGATGAAGGTAAATATTCCATCTGAGCTGATGTCATGTATCCTCCAGTCGTATTACTGGTGCATTTTGCTAGATTTTTCTTGCTGTTTTCTTAGGAGCTTGTCCAAAAATATTCATCCAAGCTGAAAATCAGTGAGAATGATGCAGAGAATATGCTGGAAGAAATACGGTGTAAAGCAATTGAGCGTGGAACAGGAAATGAAAATTATAAAGTGACTGGGATTGCAAGACTTGATATACATCTGCCTCGGAGAAAAGTAAGTGATGTTGAAGAAAAGTTGGGATAAGTAACTTTACTTTATGGCCTTTTGAGCTCTAGTTATACATCTAATGCAGACGTGTTCTTTCTCAACTTCTTTGGGTGTTTTGCATGATGAATCTGTGTTTGGTATTAAAAAAAAGTAATAATGCTGGGGGTGGGGAGGGAGAAGTTATGTAGATATAGTTTTAGTTTTTCAGATATATGGGAATATCATGAAGAAGGGATGTAGTGTTGGGTGACTAGTAATTGTCTTCCTCTTAGGATTTAATGAGAAATGATCTTTCAATTAAGAAAAGTAAATTAGATTTGAGTGTCTGTCTGTTTCAATTTGATTTCTTCTGACTTAACTGTTCATGTTAGCAATAAAGAGCAGATATTTTTTTCAGTTATAAAATACCTAAAGTTGCATTAGCAAATGAATATCACTTTATTACCACAGCTCTTGTTTAAATGACAGCTTTAATTTTTTAAGAAGTCCCCTATCTTTTTAATTGCAGTGACCAAATTGAATGCTCTGTCATTAAGTAGTGTATGGCTAACAATATAAAATAGTCCTTCTTTAGCTTTTAACCATGGCATGTGGCATGCTCTTACAGTGATTTATACTGTAACTGTTCTAGCCCAGGCAGCTAACTAAACCTCCAGTGTTTGAACTTGGAAAGGTATCATTTTCTATTATGATGGTACTCATCTATTCTAAGTGAGGTTCCAAACAATTTGCCCCTTAAAGCCAGGCTTCAGTCTTTAGTTTCCTGCATAAAACATACCACAGTAATGAAATTGGTGTCACTCTAATTGTTATGCTGGATTCTGGGACTGCATCTACCCTGTTCAGCTAAACTTCAGTCAGCTAAAGCCCACTAGTTGTTCCATAGTCACACTTGTTAGCATCCTCTCTGATGCAGCTCTGCCCAGGCCATTGAGGTCTGCTGTTCTGCCAAGCAATGGTGAGGCACAAGGTGAGGGACTAATCTCCATCAGTGCTTTGGATACAGCTGTACTGTTTTGAAGGCTGAGAGGATTCAGCTCTATGGATGTGAACTTTACAGGACAGAGAACAGCTCTTGGTTAAGTTCTTACTAGTACAGACAAAGCTAGTCTCTGACAAACACAATTGCCATCTCCAGTCACTTTCTAGTTTTGGTTCTGCTGAGTGGGAGCAGCATCTTCCCCAGAGCTGTGTATCTTGATCTGCTCAGATAACAGTAGAACTTCTTTGCTTAGGGGCACTTAAAGGTTGCATTCATCTTTTCAGCAACATCAGTGAGTGGTGACTCTGGAAAAGGGCAATATTTTTCTGCTGAAGAAGGTGATCTTCAGAGATAACCCGTGCTTCAGAAGTTTCTTTTTCCACTGAATACTTGAAAAAACACAATCATAATTGTTCTCTCTCCTGTAGTGAAAATTAATTAGCAGGGAATGTGACAGGCTAAAGGCAGTGGTTGTTAAGTATTTGCCATGCAGTTAAAACAAACAAATAGTCTGCTAATTCCTTTTTGCTATGCTGCTGGGCATGAGGGAATTAATTCATTTAAAATCCCAGTTTATCTAATCTGGGACCAGACACACTAATAGGAATTAATCATAACTTCACCAGTCACAGGTGAGCGGTGTAATTACAGAGCAGAGTTAAGATTGGGAGCACATAATTAAATTAGTTTAAATTGTTTGGGTCTGAATTTGGATTTATCTAACTTGTGCAGTAGTAATGCTTATTTTTAGCAGTGCATAGCAAGTAGAATGTTCCCTGCCTGGAGATTAATAGTATGTATGCCAAATGGTAACCCTGTTAACGTGATTATTATTTGAAAAAGAAATTGTCCAAAGTACTGTGATACATTCTTTTCCTCTTCCATTCCCCCATCCAACATAATTACTGCAGAGCAGAAAAGTCCCACTGGAAACTAGCCTGTTCATCACTGGCAAGGAGCTCAGATCACAGTAAGTGTAATCACCTTTGGTTCTTGTCTTAGTACTGTATGACAGTGTGCTACTTCACAAAAATACAGACGGTGCACTAGTGTTGGGTTATCTTAAGTTTTTCTCAATGTTTGGTATGTCTGAGTTGGCTGTACAGCATTCCTGGATAGGGCAGTTCTTCATTTAAAAAAGTGGTAGCTTAATACAGAAAAAAGGAAAGTTAGTAGTGGAAATGACTCCTTTGTAAATCATCAGTAAGTACCAGAGAAGGCAGCAGTGATCAACACTGTTTGTAGTGAGGCAGGTCCTCTAAATAGTGAACCAACTTCTCTTTTGTGTTTTTTTTAACCCAGCTAAAATCAGATTCTTTTCTGCCTGCTTTGCTTTTCCCTTTCTGTATCCCATCTTTTTCCTGTATGGCATAGAAAGCTTTCTGATGATGTTATTTTGACTTTTAGCAGCCTTTCATAGCCAAAGGTTAAGCCATTATGAACATAATTTTTTCAAGTTTCATCACTATTCTATTAGAAATGCTGTTTGTCCTTGTAAATTTATATTCATAAATGCAATGATTTATTTCACAGGATAGCACAGGAGCATGCATTACAAGAAAATGCTATCAAAATAATCATAAATAAGAAGCAGCTTGACCTGGGTATGTATCTCTAGTCAAGTAAAGTGTCTCAAGTTGAGTATACTTCTGTGTTTGTTTTTCAGTTTATTGCTTCTCAGAAGCAAATTTGTTTGCAATTTTGTTAACGTGGAAAATCTCCAACGAATTGCAGTTGTATTTACCAGTCTCTGCTCTAAGGTAATGGTAATAAATAGGAATGATCAAAGTACTCAGAACTATTGATTATAGGAATCCCTTAATAAATGTTGAAAATCTATTTTCAGAAGCATTGAATAGATGTTTAAGAAAAACAAATTTCCCTAATCCATATTATATAGCTGCACATTCAGAAGTTTGTTTGTAATGTGTTACACATGGTAATTCCCACAGTGTGTTTGAAACACTGAAAAACTACTACTCTTTTTATTGATTACCTGAGCAGCTGACATATTTGTTCCCTTGAAAGAAGTCAGAACTAGTTACAGCCATGAAATTGATAATAAGAAGTTGGATTTAATTTCCAT
Organism: Phasianus colchicus; assembly: GCF_987193195.1. NCBI lineage: Eukaryota > Metazoa > Chordata > Aves > Galliformes > Phasianidae > Phasianus > Phasianus colchicus. Next base: position 47,305,077 of record NC_143441.1, on the reverse strand, counting down.
TTCCTCTGACTGGTATTGTTGTGATGTGTGATTCTGGACGCCTTTTTTAACCCCACGTTATTCTAGTTCTTGCCTGGAGATCAATTAATTGAAATAGAAACACTTGTAATTCTTGAATGCTTTGGGGGAAAAAAATATACCAGTCATTTTAAAAACATTTCTTAAATGCAAATGTGCTTCTGATTTGGGTTTCTGTGGAGGATGTCAGTAATTCACAGTGATCATGACTGAATACTTGGATCTGTTACTGACTGTAGTTCACCAGTGTAATGTGAGCAAGGTGAAGGGCTGTTGAGGTTGTTTTTTTTCCAGTAGCACTACAATGTAAAATGGTTTCTTCACAAATAAAGTATGAGAAATGTGATCCTAATACTGTATTTTGCAGGAAAAACCCTTGAAGATCAAGGTGTAACACACAATGCAAAAGTGATGGTACTTCAACTGGAACAGAGTGATGAGGAAACTAAAAGAAAAGTTCAAGAAGAAGAACTTCAACGCAAGAAAGAAAAAGACATCAGTGAGAAGATGCAAAGAACTAAGAAGGGTTTGGAAATCCTAGCAGAGAGAGGTAAGGCAGGGTTGGTGTGGGAGTGGAGAGCTGGGCATCTTGCAGATCATCTCTGTAGCATTTCAGCATGGAAAAGTGCCTGTACTGTCACTTCAGTTTATACCCTTGTAGTTTTCTGCCAACTTGAAAACTGGGTTGATTAAAACTTCCTCTTCTAATTATTACACAGGTGGAATGCTAGAAAATATTTTACACTTGCTGAAGGATATAATATTAATCAATTATTATGTAATTGGCACTTGACAGTTAGGGGACTGGCAACTCTGAGAGCAGGCTTTAAATTTATTGTTCACATAAGCACAGTGGAATAATGTATGATAAGTCTTACACATTTTTTTTTGTAGTTTACCTCAGATATGACTACGTGTAACCATGGTTACATCGTGCAGAACAGCACACTTGTCATTGTGATCTATAATGTGGCTGTTCTTTTCTCATTGTGTTTGATGTCAACTGCTAGCAACTGCAGATTAAGTCAAAGGGATATGGTCAATTTAACAGTAATAATTTCTCAAAATGAGATTAAGTGTGTCTGTGAATTGCGCTGCCAGATGATGAACTTAAATCATTTCTCTATTTTATTGTTTCAAAAATCCACAAACAAGAAACTGAAATTGAGTATGTAATGAATTCCTGCCAAATGCATAAAAAGTATGTGAACAAAGCTGCTTTTAGCCTACTGTTATACCAGATTTTGAACAAATAAAGGAAGTGAGTCTTTTTATTGACTTAAGGGGTAATTTAGACCCCAGCCTTTGAATCCTGTATAGGGCCTTCTTAAGATATTTACTACTAGCTGTCCTTTATAGCAAAATGCCGGAGTATGACACAGTCTTTATATTGTGTCCTCAAAGGCTCAAGGCTCTGTGTGAAGCAATGTGAAATACAAAAAGAATCTACCAAACCTTTTGTTTCATCTGAGGAAAATTGCAGGGCAGACGCTTTTAACCTCTGTGAACTCCTTCCTAATTGTCTTTTGTTTGTAAGAAAAGCATCCTTTTTCATTTTAAATCAAATTAAAGTGAAAACAAAAAAATAATAGAACAGTCATAAACTTTAAAGACATTGGGAAAGGATAGAATCATAGAGTCACTGAGATTGGAAAAGACTTCCAAGGTCATCTTGTCCAACCATCGCTTATCACCCATATTTCCTCATTAACCATTTTTTTTGAGCACCTCCAGGGATGGTGATTCCACCACCTCCTTGGGCAGCTTCTTCTAGTGCCTGACCACTCTCTTGAAGAAATTTTTCTTGATGTCCAGCCTGAATCTCCTCTGGAGATTAAAAAAAAAAAAAGGGCTCTAAAATGCTTCATGCTTGGCCAGCTAAGGCTGTTGGTGGTAGGTCTGTCTAAAAACAGACTTCATATAATAGAATCATACAATGGCTTAGAATAGAAGGGACCTTGAAGGTCATCCAGTTCCAGCCCCTGCCATGGACAGGGCTACTGGGGCCTCATCCAACCTGGCTTTGAGCAACTCCAGGGGTGGGGTATCTGCAGCATCCCTGGGCAGCAGTGCCAGTGCATCCCTACTCTCTGAGTAAAGAATTTCTTCCTATCATCTAAGCTAAATTTCCCCTTTCAGTTTAAAGCCATTCCCCCTTGTTCTATCGCTATCAGACCATGTAAAAAGTTGGTCCCCTTCCTGTTTGTAAGCTCTCGACAAGTACTGGGAGGCTGCAGTGAGATCTCTCCAGAGCTTTCTCTTCTCCAGGCTGAACGAGCCCAACCCCCTCAGCCTTTCTTCGTGGGAGAGGTGCTCCAGCCCTCTTTGTAATTCATGTTTTTGTTTGCATTTTTTTGTTTAACTATGTACTTAATGACATAATCTTATGGCAACAGTGGTATTCTTTTAGGAGGTGGTACTTACAACTAAGACTTGCTTTTTCTTATGTTTCAGAGGAGTACTTGGATGCAGATACTACTCCATATCTAGATATAGCTAATCAGACTGGGAGGTCAATTGAGATTCCTCCTCAAGCCAAAAAAGTAGGTAAAATTTATCTTACATTTCAAATATAGTATTGAAATACAGTTGGGCTTTCTGGGGATGTACACTGGGTCAGCTAGATATTTGCTTAATAAAAATAATTTTGAAATGAAAATGAAGTAGAACTCTGCAATTGGAGATACTTTAGCCATCTGAAGAGAGCCTCCTAACTGCTGATCTAATCGCAGGTTTTATCTTGCATACCCTCCTGTGTTGTCAGTCTTCTTTTTTTTTTTGGTTTGTTTTTAAGATGGGTTTTAACTTTGTTTCTTAGCACCTCTTCTGAATTTTGATTGCCATAGGGCCACATGAAAGGAACTTGTTCATTAGGCTCAGTCAACTTCAGCTGGAAGCAAAATGAGTCTCACAAAGTCAGACTTCTAAAAATTAGTTTTGAGGTCTTCTGCTCTGTGACCCCTCTCAGATTTAAACTTGTTCACTGTTCAAACCCCACATTCTCAACTGAAAGTCTTTGGCCAGGTGCATGCAGTCATTACAGTAGGAGTGACACACCTGATGTTGGCTGCTGAAGCAGAAGAATGGCAGTAACACTGTCTTTTAAGATGTTGGATTTTTTGAAGTAAGAAATGTTTACAAATGTAACAAAAGAAAAATGGAAAAAAAACATACAGGGCAGGGAGAATGACAACAAGCAGACCCCAACATATGTTAACTGCTGCTGAGGCATACTGAGTTTTCTGACTCATCTGGAGTCTCTGGATGATTGGAAAAAAATAGCCGTCCATTCTTACAATGCATGTTGTTCTGAAGAGGTGCTGAAGAGCTCACCCTAAAAGTTAAAGCATCAGATGTATGGAACTTGGGTGAGAAGAACTACTGCAGGTTGTGTCTGTCAAGAAATATCATTGAAATTGTCATCCTGCAGAAACTAGAGAGTTTTCCTGCCACGTTCAAGATATAATTATCAGTTCTGAGGTTTTATAGGAAGTGAATCACCAGAGTTATACAAGATAGTTCTAGTAGTAAAGCAAAATAAGCTTGGTACTGTTAGAATGTGTGGGACTTGCAAATTGCTTAGCTTGTTATCGCTTGTTACTGAGAATCTATCTGTGGTTTTAGTTTTAAAATAAATTTGGTGCTTCACTTCATGTGTCAGTAGCATTTGTTGCCTTTTTTTTTTTTTGACAATATATTAATATTATTAAATGGGATAAAAATATCAAGCAGTGTGAAATAATGACTCTTACTGAACTAATACAATGGTATTTTTCTAGGAAGAACAAGGAGTCTAATGGATTAGCTACATAATTATTTTTAGTTATAAAAGAGAGCTGAGAGGAGTACAGAAATGACTTGGTACATTTTTTTTTCTAGGCACTTGTGCTGGCAATGGGTTATCATGAAAAGGGCAGAGCATTAATGAAAAAGAAGGAATATGAAATAGCTCTGCCATATTTGTTGGATGCTGATAAACACTTCTGGTAAGAACCTTTTGAAGTATTTATAACTGGCTTTCCGGTACTGTCAGCCAAATATAGGAACACCATCAGCCCTGGCTATGTGTATAAATCAGGGCCTCTTTTGCCCAGGATTACTTCTCACCCTCTCTGCAGTTTGGAAATAGCAGAAGAAGCCTCTGACTTATGGTGACAGGTGGCTTCGTGTAGAACAGCTGAAAAGATACAGCCACTGGGCCATTTAGTCTGTCATATTAATGTAAACAGAAACTGTCATTATTAATGTATGAGGCTATAAATTGCTGTGGCTTGAGAGGCAGATGCACGTACTCTTTTGCAATCACTCCTGTGAGGAATAATTTCCTGAAAAAGATGGAGCAGAACACAGAGGTCAGTAACCATATCGGGGTTTCTGCTGGTAATCTAATTTGCTGTCAGCAGTCAGAACCCTAAGTTGCTAATTTTGAGAACCCCTCCCTCCCCACAGTAATGTCCCCTTCTGCTTCTCATCTGCACTCATAAAGAAGGAGACTCACACAGATCCCAGTGAAGGAGATGATTGATCCCTGTGATCTTAAAGGTTATAGAGTGTTTAATTCTACCCTGCTTTTAAATGGATGCTGTCTTAAATAGTAAAAAAAAAAAAAAAAAAAAAAAGAATTGTGGCTATCATAACTTTTTGGGAAGTAGTGTTATCATCAGTGTCCTATGTATTAATGAAAGTGATGGGACATCAGTGTTTTATTAAAGTTCCACTGGCTTCAGTTAGCTACCTCAAATATGAAGCACATGCTTCCTCAATTAATTGAGTGTATATATGAGTATATGTACTCCTAGCATGTTTTTCTGTTAGTGTTAAAAGGTAAACAGCCACTCACCTTTTAAAAAAAAAAATACCAAATGTTTTATTTTCCCAGTGAGTGCAGCACAGAGCTGCTGAACACAGTTGATAACTATGCAGTACTGCAGCTGGATATAGTGTGGTGTTACTTCCGCCTGGAACAGCTGGACTGCCTGGATGATGCAGAGAAAAAGTTGACCACAGCCCACAGGTGCTTCCAGAGGTGCTATGGGGAGAACCATGAAAGACTTATTGATATCAAGGTATGCTGATTTTATTCAACTAGGGTGGCTTCGTTTTTTTTTTTCTTGCATCGATTCACTTACTGTTCAAATATTCCAAGGCTCTATTCTAGAAGATTAAAGCTTTCTTGTGCTTCCCTAGCTGATTATGTTGTTGTGTCATTGTGAAAGCAATGGGCTTGACAAGGTCACAGCAAATAGTTTCTACGTGTAGATTTTGCTGTGACACTTTATTTACATACTGAGCTTTGTATTTTAGTGACTAAAGTTTCATTAAATATGTATAATGTTCTATTAATAATGAATGGATGTTCTAACATATGCTTATCCCCTTCTATCCTTTGTTCAACAATTCTTTAGGGAAGCTATGGCCGTGAGAAGGTTTTATTTCTACGGCTTTATCTTCTTCAGGGAATAGGACACTATCACAGTGGCAGAGAAAAGGAGGCTGCTGAGTACATCCAGAAGGTGAGGCACCATTAGGGAGAGCTTTCAAGTTGTTTGCACTAGGAACTTATTGAAGGAAATATGTTCCTGTGTTTGGACTACATGTTCTGCCTTCTACCTGTTCACTGCTTACTCAGGAAAATGGGGAGATTTTTTTTTTCCATTTATATGTTAGCAACAGTGTTAGTGATGTCACGTTGTTCATTTACACACAGGCATCTCATTTGTATGAAGAACTGTACATAGATCCAGAAAAAGTTTATCAACTGTCATTCCTGGGGTTTTCTGAACAGGAAGCTCGCCTTGCCCTGCGAGCGTGCCATGGGAATGTGGAGCATGCTGCCAACCTTATTACGAACAGGAGAGAGGTATGGGGCAGTAAAAGCATTAAACCAAGGATTATATTTGTTGGGGTGTCCCTAAGATCGTGTTTTGCATAACTAGTATACCATAGTGCTAAATTAAGGACTTAAATTATCGTGCTTTGACACTGTTAGTGTGACTAACAGCTTGACATCTGCTGCCACGAGTTTGAAACCACAACTTAATAGAAGTGTTTGGACTTGGAAAATTCATGAGGGGAGAAGGCTGTTTTGTGCATAAGTATAAGTAGCTGACAGTATTGGCCACACTCAAAGTGCCTGAAATTACATTTGGTAAGTAGACGTGATATTTTAGGACTTCAGACAGTGAAATGTGGATAGAAAAGTCAAATGGCTGAGAGATCTTGTTGGCTACATGCCCAGCCTTGACTGTGTGTCCTTTGCAGGTCTTGTCCACAGACCCATCTGCCAAGCTGGTTTATCACTTACTACATAGGGCCTATAATAGCTGTGATAGCATAGGATTAGATCTGCTGAGACTTCAGACAGAGACTTCAGAAGCATGGCTGCCGTGCTTGCTCATGGGAATACAAATCACTTTAGTGATCACTGTCTGGCAGTGAAATCTGTATTTAAAATAGTGAGTTCTTTTTCCTCAGGAAATCCAAGCTCAAAAGAAGTAAATCCAAGAAACCCCTTATGCACAGGGGAAGGTGGAAGCAATCCCATGCACAGTTAGCTTTGTAATGGCTATGTTCTTGCAGGAAAAGGCACAGATAAGGAGGGAAGAGAGAGCTAAAAGAAGGCAGCGACTGGAAGACATAAACACCTTGAAAAGTATGGGCTACTCAGAGCGAGCTGCTCAAGTAGCTCTTCATCATGCACAAGGAAACCTGGACCAAGCTTTTAAGGTGAGATTTTCAGGAGTAGTGCTTTTGTACAAAAAAAAAAAGTATTCTTTTAGAATTGCTTCTTCTTTTCTGCCTTCTGTATTGGTGAGTTTGTACCCTTTTTTGAACTATAATGACCAAACTTCTACTTCTTGACCCAGTGAATCAGACACTAAGATAGTTGAGGTCTTGCTTGTATGCACTTCTCCATATTGAGGCCTAATGTAACTGTATTGCTCTATTCTGATCCCTCTCCATTTTACTGTAGTTTATTCTGGACAATCCAGAGTTACTGTTGGAAAATGATGATGATGATTCTGCGGCCTCAGACCAGTTTCAGGTTTCCCAAGAAAGTATTGACCAAGTAAGTCAGATCTTTTTCTTTCTGAAGAGTTGGTAGCCTTGTTTCTGAATTACACTTTCAACCACACTAGATCTTTCTTAAGCAAAGCTGTAGAAATTGTCTTTGTCCCAAGTGCCTCATATACTGTCACATTTCCACTGTCTTGCATCTGCTCTTCACAGCGAAGTCACACTTGGGCTGAAGTGTAATTCCTGTTTACTTCCTGCCCTTCACACCAATGTGTTGTTCTGAGGGAAGTACAGGCATTCTAGTGCTCTTACTCTAGAAAAGACATCAGAGAAGAAATGTATTCAAGTATTTAAACATACTGCAGTGCACTTGGGAAAGAGTTGACATCTGTCTTTCTCATCATGGGCCATCTGAAAAGCTCTTCAGTAGCTAGTGTGGCTTGATAGTTAATGTCAGGCAGGAAAACTATATTGATAGAAAAGATAAATAATAAATGCACACTCCTGGAATGCTGGAGTGCTTTGAAGTTCCTTTTGAAAACTGAAGAGCTGGCCTGATGTTAAACAAGAGGCTCTTGATTTTGCTCAACGTTCCCATTCCTGTAATAGGTCGCTGCCCTGTTGTTAACTATTCCAGTAAACCACACTCAGTGTCCTGGAATTCCTGGTATGCGACGCTTTCCTCTGTGCAAGGGGAATGACTGTCAGATTCCTGTCAGTCACTGGTGCTGACCGAGCTTGAATTTCTGTCTTTATTTCTGCCCTTGTAGCTGATGTACATGGGATTCAGCCACGAGTCAGCAAAGCAAGCTTTAAAGGTCTTTAAAGGAAACATCCACTTAGCTTCCCAGACACTGGCTCATTATGGGGGAGTTCTGCCAGATTCACTTCAGCTATCTCCAGAGGGGTCCAGTCTGTCAGAGGAATCAACTTCATCTAAAGACTCACCCACAGAGTCTGCAAGTAAGAACTACTGCATGGAATGACTAGAGAAAGCAGGAGGCTGTTATGCTTTTTGTACAAGTTGATTTCTGCTTATTTGTTGGGAGCTTTGAGTTTGGCCTCAGATTGATTTCCTTGGGACCATAGTTACCGACAAGGGAGATGTTAGCCCCAGATGAGCTATAGCCCCTACAATCAGTCCCAGCCATATATGATCTGTAAGGGGTGTAGTGTCAGCTGTAGGCAGTACACAAGACAGTTGTAGCCCAGAAGGTAAGGGGCATCCTGGGAGAAGCTGAAAGGAGTGGCTGCTAACTTAGCCATGGCTTTAGCACACAGGCTGGAGGCCTTTGGTGTCTACATCGTATCACTGGGGAGGAACACACTGCCCTTTCTAGCCCACAGATAATTCTAGATTTTTCCATCTAAATAAATTCACTCATACCAATTAAGACTAAAACCAAATCAGCCTCTCCCTGCCTGTACTCTCAGAAATCAAGTAATACATTCTTAAGACTCTCTTGCTTCCTGGATTTAGCACTGAAGATTTTTGGCTTGTTAATACCTGATTTTTTTTTTTTTGATTGCCATGAAGTTTTATTCCAAATGTGTGATACAGAAGCTGATTTGACCACATGCCCTTTATCTTGATAGAGCTGTAACTGATACTTGCATTAGCAAAGAGGAAACTCATACTTTGTCTCATATTAGCTGTCAGAGCTCGAGCAATCCCCATTGTACAACTAAGGGCTTTCCTGCAGCTTTAAGTACAGGGAAAATTGGCCGTCCTGCAATAACTGGTAGAGCAATTTTAAATAAGAGGTAGTTTGTAGTAATTGGCTCTTGCAGAGCAGTCATGCTGGTGAAAGAGGGAAAGTACAAACTTCTTTCAGCAACGAAATCACTGCTGACTTTATTTCTTTTTTAATTGAAGGTTCTTCTAGTTCACCAACAGATGAAGACATGGAGACTGATGCAGTCAATGAAATCCTAGAGGATATTCCTGAACATGAAGAGGATTATCTGGATTTAACACTGGAGGAGGAGGAACAGATCATTCATGAGTACTTATCCTACATAGAAGTACCACAGCATTAAATCTCATTACTTTGACTTCAGTTACATGCTTTTCCCTTGACAAATTGAGTTTGGATTATAAATGCATTTATTTCTTACTAAACGCCTTGAAGTCAGTTAAGCTGTAGGTGAAACACATAATTCCTGCTTATTTATAAATCTGCTTAAAGCCTACATCTGTGGTACGCTGTAATTTATTGTCATAGCAAAAAGATAGAAACATTTATTTTCAGAAGAAAATTTAATAGAACTTAACTATATTTTTATTGTGAAAAAGTTAATTCACTTAGTATACAGACAAATAAGAATTTCTACATCACTTTAAAATATCAGCTTTGAGGCAATCTTTGTAAAGGAGAGACCTGGCTAATGAGGTTAGAGAGGTATCCACCTATGTACTTTTTTTGTTCTATCTGGAAGATTGCTGAGAGTCATTTATGTGTCTGTTGTGCATGGATTTATACTGCATTCTGCTTCTTGCTTCATGCAGGTGTTACACAGGCAATAAAGAAAGATAACCATGTGCTGCTTCATCTTTTAGTAAGCCTTCTGTCCTTTGCTCTTAAAAAGCGTTCTGGAGGAATACCTGCGTGGAAATACCTGATGTAACATCCAGCTTCCTGCAACATAAGCACTCCTCTCTGCCTGGCACGTGAGTTCCCCCAGCGTTAAGTTTTTCCGTTTGCATTCAATACCTGCAGACTCACGGTAGAGGGAGCTCAAGCCCTACCTGCTGCAGGGCCAGGGAGCAGGGATCTTCTCTGCTCGTGGCCCTGACAGGAGCTGCTCTGGGATGAGCCGTGTACGTGGTGACTGTTTCTTTTTACCCAACATTTATCGGGCAAAATAAAGGCTTGCACTTCTGCAACACTGAGAGAATACTGGAAGTAGGACTGCAAAGTGACTGCAATAATCCAGCTGATAGCTGGTAAGTCTTGTAGTGGATCTTACTCTGGCTACCTTAGCCTGGGGCATCAGAAGACAGGGAATAAGTGATAATATCATTAATGAGTTACTTGCAGTTTGTCTCATGCTTGTGTGTCAAGGCAAACGCTACAGAAACAGGGTAGTTTTGTATTTCATCCCCATCGCCCAACACATTTTTAAAGCCAGAGGTGCAAACTTAAGACTAAAAAAAGAACCAGCAACTGCTGTATCCTCCCTGTCTCTCTCCAGGAGGGCACAGAGCACTGAACCACATACAAAAACCAAAAAATACCTAGACACTAGAAACAACCAACCAAGCCAGAAGCTGTACATAGCTTTAATAAGAAGTAGGTGGGACTGCAAGGGCATTACCTTGGGGTAGCCCATGGGCATGTCTAGAAGGCAGCAGCTCTCTGCTTCAAAACAGTTTGCATAGCCAAGTGGAAGTGACACTCAAAAACTGAACATTTCTCCTCAAGATTTGTAAAATTAGCATCTTAACATGCAAAGCTTACAGGAGAAGCTGTTCTTCTGTGTTGTAATTCAGCCAGCACTGCCCCCAGGAACTGTGTGTGCAGTTTTAAGTGATCAGGGGGGTGGGAGGCATTAGCTGAGGGATTTAGTTAATTTTGAACATGCATTTGAAGACACTGATATCTTTAGCAACCAGCAGAAACAGTAATGACTCATTAATTCCACTCTATGAGCTCTGTGTCTCTGAAAAGCATTTGCAAACTTCATGTGCAGCTCTCCCATCTCATACACTGTGGGCAGTTAGTTAGTTCAAGGCTTTAACCCCAGAGTCTTAGCCCACACTGCCTGCAACAACCCCATCCATCTCCGCTGCTGGCTTCCTCCAGGCATTGCCATCATAAGCAAAACACAGCAGTAGAGGGAAGGAGCACACAGAGCCAACACCAGCCCTGCCCCAGGGGCAGCCCTAGTAGCAAGGGAAATGGTTCCCAAAGTGTATATTGTTTTTCTATGTTCCATCCACCCTTTGCTGCTGTGTACCCACAGGCAAATTCCGTCTATGTGAGAAGTAAATAAAAGCAAGACAGGCAGTTATGGATGCCACATGTTTATTGGTCTGTTCTAAGAAAGAGTTACAGCATTGCTATCTTGCTGTAGTACAGAATAAATAAAGCCATAAAAATAAAAACATGTGGTTAGATATTTTTGTACTGGTTCTACAAAGGGTTATACCTGCAAATAGAAAAATAGAAGAACCTTTGTTTATTCACAGCTCAGTGGTTATCAGAAAGGGATGAACCTGGAAAAAGATGGGGAGAAATTCTCTTGGATTCAACTGCTTACCCATTGCTGCTAGCAAGCCAAGGCCAGGCATAACCAAATAAGGAAGAAAGACAACACCTTTCCAGTAACTCTTCCCCCCCATATTTCACACCCACTCCCTGTGAAACACAACTGGAACTCCCACACGGATCCAAGGGCCACACAGAACCAAGCAAGGTGTATTGCATAGCCACTGAGCCAGATGTAATGCTACAACCTCCTTGCTACTGCCATGCTCAGGCGTTTAGCTGAACTCAGGGCATATGAGAAGGCAGTGGGGACAGGTACAAACAGTCGTTGTCAGATTGCAGCCTGGTGGAAGTGTGCAACATCTCAATGTCAGGGAGAACTGGAAAAAAGCAGCTGTAAATAAAGTTTTTAATGACACAGCCACACTGCTGATACATCATCAGATCCACGCTCAGTCCCTCTTATCCCTAGTGTTGCTCAGCTGAGTCATCGTGAGCAGCAACATGACTGGAGTCCATCTGACTGCCACAGAGAACTTTGGCTCTTTAAACAGTTTCAAGCGAAGCAGTCTCCCATCTCTTTCCAAGTTCTGGCTTGCACATAGACAGCGGTGCAGAAAACAGAAGGTTCAGCTTTGGTCACTCACAGAAAGTCTATTGTGGATAGTCACATTAGTTCAACAGTCTCGTGTTCCCCATTTTCTTGCTGTACCATACAGCCAACCTTATTGTTGAAGAGACGAGACAGACTTCCCTTCTGAGAGCTCCTGCCCTGGACGCACCTCTCCTTCTTCAAACGCCGCTTATTTCTCTTGCATATTCCCCGGATGTCCCAGATCCTCAGTGTTCCATCATGGGAGGCTGTGTACAGCAGCTCGTTGTGGATCTGGAACAACAGGGTCACACAATGCCAAGCTACAGCTCAGAACGTTCATAATCAGACTCCAGAATCAGAGCAAACACAGCCTGAATCGACACTTAGACCTGATAGCTCATTCCAAAAGCTGGTATAAATTATCACGAAAGCTGCTCAAGTGTGATGAGACATTACCAAGTCAGGCCTCATTTCTTAGCCATTTCATGGAGCCATAAAATATACGCAGCAAGCATTATTCATAATTTACATCCACCAGAAGAGCAATGGAGAACTAACTCCTAAGTGTCAGAGCAGGCTGTAGCCAGGCATTTCTGTGCCAGCTTCAGATTGCTGGTTTTGAAGACAAAAACTGAGGCACCATCAAAATGTGCATCACTGAGCAGTGGATGAGAACAGGAATACTCTCCTTATCCCTTCCCTTCATTTTCTCCCTTTTTAGCATTAAACATCAGTGCCCATTGAGTCAAGACCATGAACAAGTCCTTTTTAAGGACCTGGATTAGCTTTCAGAAAAACGTTAACCCTGTAGCAGAGACTCTTCCATTTGTCTGGTGGGAGGTGCAGCAGACAGCAACACAGAACTTCTCTGTCCTTGTTACACCTATAGAAAAAATTATATGCTGGGAGGCAACACTTCATATAGTATTTAATATAATGGGTAGAACAGGGTAATCAGCACTAGCACCTCACTAAGATTAGAAAGGGCAGTAAAGAGTTGCTAGACTCTCTGTGAAGGGATACCATATCTGAGGGGCAAGGGGCTGAATGCTCTATTTGTTCTATTTGGATAAGGAAGAAGCTTGCATTCTGCACAAAGTACTGCAAATCCTTGCCATCCTCAGCCTCCTGCTGGAAGGGCTCTCTGAGTCCATCCCCTGCCCCTACATGTCTCTGTCATTGCATTTCTTATGAATGCTTGTCTAACCTGACCTGAAAAGCCTCCCATCGCTGACACAGGACTGCCTCTAGGGGTTCATTCTGTGGCTTTGCTTATCCTTCACACTGGGGATATTTGCATCTGTTACATTTCATCTTATCCCAGAACAGCACTCAACTGCTGCACAGTTCTTATGAAACACAAGAGATGAAAGCACAAGTGACAAATTCCCCACCTGGATGCAGTTGATGATGAACTTGTGTCCTCGGAAGATCTTCTGCAGGACACCACTCCTGGAATTGAAGGCTCGTGCACATGCATCACCACTCCCAGTGAACACTGCAACACAAGCACACAGCTCAGCACGCAGCCTGACAGGAGCAGCCACATAAAAACAGCTCACTCCAATTCAGAAACACACCAAGAATGGTTTTAAACTGAGACAGGGGAGGTTTAGGTTAGATATTAGGAGGAAGTTTTTCACACAGAGGGTGGTGACGCACTGGAACAGGTTGCCCAAGGAGGCTGTGGATGCCCCATCCCTGGAGGCATTCAAGGCCAGGCTGGATGTGGCTCTGGGCAGCCTGGGCTGCTGGTTGGTGACCCTGCACATAGCAGGGGGTTGAAACTAGATGAGCATTGTGGTCCTTTTCAACCCAGGCCATTCTATGACTCTCTCCTATGATTCAGGCCATATCTTTGCAGTGTTCCCTCAAAGGGGAACACCTGTGTGCTTTAAGGGTTATAAACTGCTTCCAGGAACACCCGCTTTCTTGCACCTGCCTCAGATTCCTCAAGTTTATCTACAGATAAAAATGTCAGAACAGCACAAAGCAACGTATTCACTGCTCTCTGCACTTCAAATCTTTGCAGAAAGACAGCTGCAAAACTGCAATGCCTGAAAACAACAGATCCCTCATCTTCTGGGAGAAACTGGGCACTGGATTCCTGAATAGATGTGAAGAAATGTACAGAGGCAAATGGAGGGCTACAAGAAGACACAAGAACAGGCAGCCTCCTGCTAGCAGCTTTCCAACCCCAAGTTAAAGAGCAGGAGGCTGGCTTCCTCCTGGGTACACCTGTAAGGAACACTTGGATATGGAAAAACCAGCCTCATTTTACATGGGCCTGCATGCAGTCTGTGGCCAACACAATCCTGAAAAAGCACTCATCCCGTTCTGCAGACCAGTACCAACACAAAAGCACAGCACAATTTTTTCCAGTTAACAGATTACACACATGCAGAGAATAAGAAGCAATTAAGAGCTTCTTTCACCATGCTGCTGTCAGTTCATTCCAGCTATCACGACTTTGCTCGACAGACATCTCCTCCACCTTTTGAACTGTCACTCCAGATTTAGGAAGCCTCCCTGCAGCCCTGAGTTGTAAGGGAGAGCTGCTGACATAACCCAGATTCAGTATTTAAATTATATAGACACATCTCTGAAGCAAACAAGCAAATATGTATATATGTCAGCAATTTTTTTTTTTTTAAACTTAAATTTCACAGCATCTTGGGAGAGTGGGCAGGTTTGGAACGTTCCCTTGGAGACTTGGTACAGGAAAAAAATATATATATAAACTGAATTAAATCTTAAATGACCACGTATGTACTGTAGGAGAGAATTAACCATGATAAGATCGTTAAGTAAATGGAACTGAGAACAGCTGTAACATTCCCCATGCTTGTAACTACACACACATACTGAGCAAAGCCAATAGAAACACATTCTGATCATTTGATGGCTCAGTTAGAATCAGAATATATCTAAACTATGTTCAGACACATCCCTAGCATTCTCCCATGACACGTATCCTACTCTTTAAGTGCAATAAATTCTCCTTGTTTGACACACTTAGCATTTTTGCTTTAGATCGAAAAGTGAGATCTTAAATAACACTGTGAGCACTTCTATCACACTATCAGGATGTTCTTCGCAGGTCTGACTAAATGCTGTAATACCAAATGCGTTTTAAGAAAGAGAGCTATGGAAAAATAACGTATCTGCATGGCAGAGACACGGCAGAGGGATGAAGGGGAGGGAAATGGCATCAGATAATGAAACTTGTGTTTGAGCCCAACCTTCTTTACAGTGATTTTAGAGACTCTGGTCAAGCCTGTACTAACAGCCTGAAAAGCAGCTCTGAGCATCTCATTAATGAAGGAGACAGCCTGCTGTCTGCTCAGTACAGATTCCTCACTGGATCAGGCCAGCATTCGCCTAGAGCAGTCATTTTGCTTGATGATAATGTTTGGTTTTGTATCTTTCTAATGTGTATTATCTCACATTTGTCAGCCGTTTATCACCATTATACCCATCATTTATCAGAAGGGATATTAAGGCCCTAATAGCAACCATTCATTTGGTGTTACATGTTGGTCATAGAATCATAAAACAGCCTGAGTTGAAAAGGACCACAGTGCTCATCTAGTTCCAACCCCTCTGCTATGTGCAGGGTCACCAACCAGCAGACCAGCTTGCCAAGAGCCACATCCAGCCTGGCCTTGAATGCCTGCAGGGATGGGGCATCCACAACCTCCTTGGGCAACCTGTTCCAGTGCCTCACCACCCAGCCAGAAGTACAGAAATTGAGATCAGAAAAGTGCTGCAGCTTTCTAGATTAGTTTAAGACTATCCACTCCTGTTACCTAGAAGAGAGAAATACTTGGGAAGTTGAATGAAGACGCATCCAGTCTAACAAGTGTCAGAATAAGACAGAGATGATGCATTGAGAGGTTTGGGCTGAATAAAGCAGAGATGCAGCCTTGCAACCGAATGTGGAAGAGCAGAGATTGACATGCAGAAGGAAAGCCAGCCAAGAAAGGGATTTAAAGAGCAGTTTTTTGGCTGGAATATGTTATGTCAACAAGAGAGAGCTATACAAAGATAACTCTATTAACAGGAGTATTGAAAGCAGTGAAGCTGAGTCCCAAGCATTTGTAAGCAACACTCGGTTGCAGCAGAAAGGCAGTTTCAGGATGCAGAAGGAGAGAAAAAGGGAAAACAATTTGTGCAAAATGAGTCTTTGAGATGGTCAGAGTCCAAACAGAAACCCTGTTGGATAGAGCAGCGAGGATTTGAGAAATGATTCTGGTTTGGGACAGTCTGTTAACAGTACAGACAAGGCAGCAGAGGGTGGCACAGGGCAGTGTATCCAGCAGCAGCACTTGCTGTCAGCAAGAGCAGCAGGCTGACAGAAATTAGGCTGGTGAGGCTAAACCATGGCTATGCAAACAACGTACAGACAGTTCTGGATTTAAGCCACTTCCCTTCGTAACATAAATAAAGCAAGTACTTCATCTGCAAGAAGGAGGTCAAAATGGAGGGAAGATCTGAGCTCCTCACACAGAACAGTGCAGCAAATTTGATACTGAACATAAAAAAGCTGGAGCTGAAAAAAGTGACACGTTTTCAAGCCTTGTAATTGCAGCATTCTCTATTAACAATCTTCGATCAAAGACAAAACATCCGAAAGGAGACAAGGGATTGCTGAACATAGGAAAGGCAACTTACAGATCCCAGCGTGGTATTTCAAAGTGCTAACGCTGTGTTTGTGAGCCTTGTACGTTTGGATTCTCTCCCCAGTGTCCACTAACCAGCACTTCACTGTCCTGTCTGCGCTTCCTGAATACAAGTGCCGATTCACCAGCTGAAGGGAAGAGAAAAAAAAAAAAAAGCATTAGCAACAGTCTCTTAGGCATGTTGGTGTGAGCACTGCATTGAGCTGACTCATCTGAAGTCAGTTTCTGTCTGAACGGCCTCAAAAAACAACAAATGGTAGTTCCTGCAAAGTACAACTGGGTTTTAACCAGCGGTTGGCAACCCTACCTGGGGCAGAGGGTTGGAACCTGATGATCCTTGAGGTCCCTTCCAACCCAAGCCATTCTATGATTCTATGATAAACAGAATATAGCAGGATTACTCTGCTTGAGGTCAGTATGTGGTAACACTAGCTCTTCCTCAATGGTAGAGAGGGGGGTTTTTCCTTTCCACACAGACACAGCAGAGAATGGCAAAAGGAATGATTGCAGAAGGGAACGAGAGACAGGGAGAATATAACAGACCTGTGTAGTACTATAAAACTTGCCAGGATACAGCAACAGCCTATCTGAAGTGCACAGAGCCTGGCAGCTTTGCAGGGAAACCCTCAACAGTGCAAAGAGAAATCCTGCATTCATGCTTATCAAGGGCAAGCAATTATGGTCTCTGAGCAGGTACCATTCTGCATGGCTCTGTATACTTCCCTAAGCAGAGAGCTGGGCTGGCAGATGCCATTTGAAGGCAGCATGATGGTGTCAGCCAGTTAAACACACACTCTCACAGCAATCATGAGTCAAGTGGACCTGGGCGTTGCTCTTGGTCACTTTCAGGTGACACCTTGCACTATAAAACCTCAATCCCTCCTCCTGGCACTCCGTTTCCATAAGCTTTAAATGTTTTTCCATTCTTTCCTATCTCCACTCCACTTTGAGAAGGTGTCATTTGTGAAAGGCATCATAAACGAGCAGAACTTGGCCCATGGGGCAGTTTTCACAGCTGAACGTCAAGAGGTTGTAAAACACATCAGCTGCTAAAAGTCAGCAGTACTTTGAAATGTCACATCCCATTACTTTCAAGCTGCGTTAGCAATGGCATTAATACTACATCTCTTTGAGGAAAGAGAAGGAATGGCCAGCAGCGCTAACAAAACCGAGAGCCATAAAGTTAGCCTGAGGAAGGTAACCTGACCTTTCATTTCCGGGCTCAACTTGAATGGGCATGACAAACATTGTCACATGGCCCCAGCTCAATGCAAGAGTTGTTTTGAATTGAGATCCTGCTGGGCTTTTCCTGGCCAAGTCATCACGTTTCTGTTTCAGACATCTCCCACTGACACACTCAGTGAAGAAGGGGAAAACACGGAGTTACAACCTCCTGCAGGTCAGTGCCATTCAGCATTACCGGAACGTTAGGTTACGCCGCTTGAGTTCCACATCTAAGTGGGTGTGCAAATGCTGGAATGAAACAGAACAGCAGCACTTGCCTAGGTTTTCTTTCTTGCTAGATTTAAAAATATATTAAGTGACCTGGGCTACTCAGATAATTTATGCCACCGGGAGCATAAGAACCATAAAAGCTTCCAATGCATGGAGACCTGCAGAGTTGGCAGCATGGCAGCTCTCTTCATTAAGCCCCAAGTCTCGGTGCCACCCAAGCTGCCCTCTAACACACCCATTTATTTCCCCTCCTCCCACTCCCCAGTTTAAGCAGAGGAGCAAAGGATTCTCAGCAACGCTTAGAAACAGAAACATGAACATGTTAAACCATCTATTGGATGTCACAGACTAAGCTTGCAGCAAAGCCAATAGCAAAGTCTGCCACATGTTCAAACTGTCACACTTGCCTCTCATTTCCATGGGTTTTTTAAAAGGCAGAACACAGAACAGCTATTAGCAGAGAAATCTAATGACAGTCATCAGATCAAGTGGAAGCTGCAAATCAGATCTACTGCTGGTGGTACGATGCAGGCATCGCCTCATCTGAATTGCTGTAAGTATCTACAGCTAAAATAGCCCCTTACAGCCACTGAGGTCTGCTCCTAACGGAGATGTCCGAAGCAAATCACACCTTAAAAGTGGCTCTTTGCCCCCCAGACAAGGATGGCTGTCTCCGCTGCACCATCACTATCAGTTTTGATGAAATATCTCCTGCTTCACTTGATCAGATCTTAACAGATCTAGGTTACAGCTGCAACCTAAGCTACAGCACTTCAGATATCTATTATTTAGTCAAAATCATCATCATCATCACAGGCAGTGCCCCCAGCCCAAGCACCTGATGAGCAGGCACTCGCATTGTATGGCATAAAATAAAATAAATGCCTTCTCTACTTCACAGCTGGGGAACTGTGATACAGTGCATCTCAAGTCCCTGCTTTAAAAAATGTCTTGAAATTTGCAGCACTGTAACTTCTGATTGCCAGGATCCCACAGCACAGGATGCATTACATGCCTCAGGGAAGTTGTGATGAGCACCAGTGCACAGAGCCCAGGAGGGTGTATGAAAATCAGCTGGGATTCTCACCAACAAGAGCAAGACAGAGGAACCGATCCAATCCAACCCACGTCAAATCAGCGGTTTGACTCCAGAGCTTTCTGCAGAACTGGCATCCAAAAGATGCATTTATCTCCCAGTGCAGACACAGCAGGCCTGGCTCTCAATTCCCTAAGGCTGGACACGGTGCACAAATACCCCCATGTTGGCTGGTCACAGCAGGTTGCCAAAGCAATCCAGCCTGGACCTGAGCACCTCCAGGGATGGGGCACCCACAGCTCTGGGCAGAAGTGCCAGTGCCTCACTAATATCCAATCCAAACCTACCCTTTCTTAATTTAAAGCCATTTCCCTTTGTCCTATCACTAGGAAGCATCCACAGTTGCTGTTCCTTGGCTTAAATATCCCTGCTAACACATTAGGCTCAGCAGATCAGCTCCCAGCACAATTTCTTCACCAGAATGCAAGACTAAGCTGTACCTTTGGTGGGAGCAAGGCATCCCCAGTGCTGAGACCCATTTTTGTGCATGGGCATTCAGGGGCAGACATTTTCAGCCAATACTTGTGACTTACAAACTCTCCATCTCTAACTACCAGGCCTTTTTTCCTCCTTCTATCTCCAGAGTTCCAAAACCCACACTCAATTCTCTAACGCCAGTCCTATTCTCATCAAAGAATTTAACTTTCTTATAATTTAGAAGGAAAATGGTAAAATTTCACCCAACAGATTTTCCAAGCCTGTCAAATCCTGGTTTAAAAACCATCAGTAGAAATAGTTACATATTCTAATCTGCAAACGCCTAGAGAACTTGGTATTTCCAGAGCTGTGTTTTCCTTGGCTGGCTCCTGAGTGCTCTGTTCACTTTGGATCACTGCCCAACGAAGTTCCTGACAAGGAAAAGCACGGCAAGGCAAGGACACCTGGAGCAGAACAGATAACACACAACAGATCTGCACTTGGGTATTAATGAGCTGTGCTGATACTTCAAACCCAAGGAGCTTCAAAAGAATAAAGAAAGCTGATGACAATCAGATGACCAGTTTTAAAGCCTCAGCCAGATGGGGGGGGGAAAGAAATCACCGCATTGATAGCTTTAATTCTGGACTATTCATTTCTCTCATTGTGCTGAGGGACTTTGCTTTTTACCAGATGAAACACTGAGACGTGAGAACGAGGCACATTTGTCTCAGTCCTCCAGCAATGTCCTGGAAATGTATTATTCCACGACAAAGTTTGGTCAGACTTTGGTTTTTAACAGCCGAGTTACAGCACTGGCAAAACAAAAGTTGCAAACACTGAAGTAGTTACAAGTTTCACCATAAAATATTGCCTGTTTTATTTAATCCTGATGTTGGTCACAGCCCCTAGACATGCCACAGTTCACATAAAGAAGCATAGCTAGGGTTGGTTTCTCCAGACAGTCACAACCCTACTGCTCTGTGAGCTTGGCTGAGCTGAACACATGCAGCAGCTTAAGACAATTTCCACCTGCATGAATGCCAAAAAAAGTCAGCAAAAGGGTTGTGTAGCAGGTTATTCAGCCTACAGCTTATAGAAACGGACTTTGCTCTTCAATTAACCTTTGCTATAAGGCAATTTAACTTTCATCCAAGGAGAGGCCACTAGCTCAGCAATTGGAACAGGCACGTCATCTTGCTGCAGATCACTGTGCTCAAGCAGGCTCTCAAGAAGGCAAGTTCCCATCAGCACACTTCCAATTGCCAGCTTTCTCTCTACAAGGGGTCAGTGCTCCTGCAACCTGTCAGCTGGGTCTTCTGTTCGCAGCTGCTCCCAAGCTAGAAATCACCAACTTGGAGCAGTCTCAAGTTACATCCATGTGAGCCTTCCGCTGAGTTAGACTTTCAGGATCCCATTCAAACCACATTCATTTTAGCAAGCTAAATAACTCCCTGTGAGCAAGAAATTGTTTTGGTTTTTTGGTGGTTGTTGTTGTTTTTTTTTTAAAACTAAGAATCCATCTAGAGCGTGCTCTGGCTGCTAGAGAACATTTTTCAGCTTCTTCACTGCAGTGAAGAAGCACTAAAACACACACCTTTTCTAAAGGTGCTGAACACGTTCAGATTCCCCTAACTCATCCTGTGATGAACGACGCAACAAACAAATTACCCATAAGTGCACACAATTTCATTGGTGTGATGAGAAAAAAAAAAAATCCTTCCCCACAATCACAATAGCTAAGCGTATAAATGGAGCTCAAGCAGCGGGTTTGCTCAAAGCATTCTTTTCTTCTAGCCAGCTTTAAAAGACAACGAAGGGGAATGTTCCCAACAAAGGATCTTTTGCAGGAAAACCAGAAGCAAGTCCTTGCCCACTCATGTTCATTTAAAACTCCTTTTGCAATTCTCATCCTTGTAAGAATGTTCGCTATAGAATCCAAGCTAAATACCAGGCTGGATCATTTCTTTCTGCCAGCTTTTGGCAGCACAAGTTTGATAAATACTCGGTCTGAACAATCAGCAAAGGACAAAGCAATCCTTGTAAACAGTTTGCAAAACCACTTTGGAGACGTTTAGAATAACACACACAAGTAAATATTTGGGCCAGGGTTCTTCAGCCTGGCGCAGGCAGTGCTGTTCAGGGGAATTGTTGGTCTGATTATGAATTACAAACCTTGGTCTTTAGCTGGGCCTGAAGTGTTTGAGTAGAAGAAATAGAATGAGCTGTGTGACTACGTTCAGCCCACCCTTGCTTTTTTCCCATTGCTTCCTGTAAAATCACATCATTGGCTCTTACATGAAGAGAGAGCACTCAGAGCAGCTGCTGGCCCTCGCTTGCCAAGCTAGAAACGCAGTGCAGAAGAAGCATGAGGGAAGAGTTCTGGCTGCTGCACCAATGGTTACCTTGCCTGACGACGTGAGGGAAGGAATGAAGGCCTGCCAAGGCACCTCACATACAGAAAGTCTACTGGCAAAGCTTCTGTCAGCTGAATTGGGGCAGTGGAAGGAAGACTGGCATTACAAAAAGCTGGCACCTGCAGCTGTTGTGAGAGCAGGCCGCACGCCGTGATTCAGCCCTGGGACAGCAGGACACGTCACACAGGAGATCAGAACTGCTCATTCTCCTCACTGTTGTCTGTGATCATCACTAAGCACAGGGGAAAAGGGAAAGCAAAAGCCAAACGCTGTTTCTTGGCCTTCCATGCCAGGCCAGAGTATTCAGGCTCCTCTAACGTATGCTGGATGGCAACAGTACCTAGAGGATCTTGGAGCAAATGAGGAGCATTCCGAATCAGAACACGACTGTGCCGTCATCTCTTTGCAATTCATTCACCAGCCATGCAGGAAGGGAAATCATGGGTTTATTTATGGATACCTGCCCTGAAAGGCTCTCCTAAGCTCCATTCTCTGCTACAGAAATGCTATGGTATTTACTGGAAAGTCACGGAAGCTGGCCAGACCAGCCCAGACCTTACCTGCAGCAGTTCAGAGCATCCTGACAGCATTCCTGCTAATACAGTGCATTTTAAAGTTGGGGAAGGTACAGTCTTAGTAGTCACACTTTCCCTGTCCTGGCTGGGATAAGATACCACACCAAACTCCATTTCTCAAATGTTCTGAAAGGCCAGCCTCCTTTAGGAATCTTTATTTGCATAGATATACTGAAAATGTTTTTTTTTTACCCCTTTAGTCTCTCCACGTAAGCAGTATAGCAGCTAGAGAATGGTAACAGCTACCTTTAAATGCTGGTACCAGCTCAGCTCCTCCAGGACAAGGGAGTAAAAATGTGGTGTAATTAGAAGCTCACTCTCACGCTCTGAAGAAACTGAGCTACTGCCAACAATTAAAGCTGTCTGCTGGCTACTGTTAGTGACTCACAACCACCTCCAAGTCCTCCCGGACACAGGGTTTGAAAAATACTACACTAAACTCACTGACACAGATTGTGACACTGCCACAAAGGAGCCCTGGGCAAAGAAGGCTCCAAAGGTTCCTGGAGAGAGAAAAAAAAAAAAAATTGTTAAAATCAAAAGCAAAATAAAGAAACACAAAGCAAAAAAAAAAAAAAGAAAGAAAGAAAGCAACCAAGCAAACAAAAACCAAAACACAAGAAAACTGCACACACCTCTGCTCAGGAAGTTTCCCTTCTGTTGCAACATCTTTGTATGGATTCTTGTGATTGACCCCTTTCTAGAAGAACGAAAATACCATGTGGGCTGTGCTGAGAGGCAGCCAAGAGGAACAGAAGGGCTAGTGTTGAACCCAATAAGGAAGAGCGAGGAATTAGGAAAGACTGACAGGCTAAAGCTATTCAACAGCATTACAGCAAGTGATTAAGCTGGGGTAAGTTTTAGGGCAGCGTGTACCCAGCTGGACTCCTCTAGCTTCAGCCATCAACTGATGACTGGAAAAGCAAATGGCTACCAGTTACTCACATCTATGGGCTGAGGGTTTGGCCAGGATCATTGCCAGCACAGCCTAGGCAGCAACAGACTTGTCTACTTTGAATTGTTCAGGTTTTCCAAAGAGACGTGTTGGTTTTGCTTTTCTTCTCTCCTACAAGAAGTTCTGTTTGTTTAAAACCACTGTTTAATGCTGTGCTCGCAAGGAGGGAAGCATTGCTCATTCTGGAGCATTCAAAGAGTGTAATTGAATTTCCCAGGCTTCTGGGAGAGGGTCAAGCCAGTTTTGTGTAACAATTTTAGCAAGATCCCAATTAAATTAAAGCAAGCTCTGTTGTTGCCAATCTGCGTCTTGAAAAAAGGTTGCAATTAAACAGTAAAACATAGCGTGACACTAAGAACAGCAACATATTTACTTGAGCATCTTCAAAATGCATCACCACAATCTGAGAATGTACCCAAGCAAGACAAACATTACTCCAGGGAAACACAACTTGGTTCTTTTTCCTTTCTAAAAAGAAAGGAAAATAGAATTCCTTCAGTACTATTGGGTCTTCAGCCTGCTAGTGTCAGCTGTGACTATCTTCTTTAGAAAGAGATGCAACATTTATTGAACAGCTATCAAAAATATATACTGTAGCCTCTGCAAAGGAAAAGAAGTTACATAAACAAGAAGAATAGTGGAAAAAAAAAAACAAATAACAACTTGCGTAAGTTAATACAACGCATCTAATTAAAAGCACTTAGGTTTACTGACCTGAAATTAACTTACAGACCATCATACACCTTCTTTAAATATTCCACTAATATTGCCTGGTGAATGGGCAAGTACTTATGCCATAGTTCCCTTTTGTCTTCTTCATCTCCCTAAATCCATTCCCTCCCTTGCAATGTTAATAAACTTGGCAATGTTCACCAGAAAAATACCACAAACAGTAAACAAGGTACAGTTCTTCAAGTCATATTAAGTTTTTTCCCTTCTCCTTCACTATTTCCCAATTCTCTCCCCCAGGCTCTACTTCTCTTTTCCATTTTCCTTGCCCATTCTCTCATTTGGTTGTCTCCTTCTCCCTTTCTTTCCTCATCTTATGTCTGTGTGTGTAGTTTTAACAGCAGGATTTCTTCCATCTTTATGCTTTCCTATCATCACTTGTTCACAATTTCACATTGGATATCTGATTTACTCTGAATTTTACTCCTCCCTTTTTAAGTTACCCATCCCTACGTCAGCTCTGTTGCACCAACAGCTCAGGTTATTTCTCTTCAAAGTCTGGTGGCCCAATGTGCACAACCCTACTCAGAAGAAGAGTGCTCCAACACACCCTACACATAAACTTCAAGACCAAGGGGTACCTAAATAAATACTAAGCTAGAAGTTAGACCAGGACAGCCAATGGAAGCCAAGAGGATACCATGACGTATTTTAGAGAAAGCGCTGTTCCAAGATCACAGGGCACAATTATTCTGTTATTATATGAATGGTTAAGAATATCATTTACAGCATGTCTCAGAAGAGCTTCTCTGTGAGTGAAAAGACAGTTGAGACTCACACAAATTAGGAGACAGATACCTCCTTAGGATGGCTCTTGGTTGCACCAGTGGAGATTTAGGTTGGATATCAGGAAAAACCTCTTTACAGAAAGGGTTGTTAAGCTGGAATAAGCTCCCCAGGGAGGTGGTTGAGTCACCATCCCTGGATGCATTTGAAAGCCATTCAGATTTGATGCTCACAGACGTGATTTAGGGTTAGTTAGAGTGAGGGTAGTATGGTTAGGTTGCAGTTGGACTTGATGATCTTTGAGGTCTTTTCCAACCTGAGCTTCTATGTTCTTACCTCTAGGCAAATTATCGATCCTTGATGCTCTTTGAACACTTTCAGCTGCTCACCAGTAACAATATTCCATGTTCGAATGGTATAGTCCGTGCTGCCAGAAAACAGCTCCCTGTTTGGTGCGTCAAGTATAAGGCATAAGACAGCCCCAGTGTGTCCCAGCAGAGTCTGGTAACAGCGCCCGCTGGACACCCACCAGACCTTTACAGTGCAGTCCGTGCTACCTGTCACCAGGAGGTCTCTGCTTACTCTCTCCTCTTCCTCCTCTTCCTCTTCCTCCTCTTCAAGGACGTCCTTGGAGGAATAGTGAGCTAGAGTCAGGACACAGTTCCGATGGCCCCGGAATTCCTGGATTTGTTTCTCCTTGTCCACACTCCAGCAGCGGGCTGTCCTGTCATAGGAGCCACTAAACAGATAGTCTTTGGCAACCAGGATCCTGCAAAAAAAAAAATAATAATAATAATAAAAAAAAAGAATTATATATTAACAGTATCATTCTTTTTACCTTTTATTTTTGTAATGATTTCAATGCTAAGCACACTGAAGCTAGAAACAGTAGCGTGAACTCAACATATACACCTCTGATTGAGCCTCTCTGTTTAAAACACGTTATTTATAACCACACTTTTTTCTTTTTTCACCACACCAAACACATCTCTGTTTTACTTTTGAAAACTAAGACTCTTTATTCGGGTACACCAGTGTGGATATTTTAGCACTGCAGCTTTGAGCACTGCAAAGGTACGGCCTAAATCATAGAATAGAGTCACAGAATGGCCTGGGTTGAAAAGGAGCACAATGCTCATCCAGTTCCAACTCCCTGCTATGTGCAGGGTCACCAACCAGCAGACCAGGCTGCCCAGAGCCACATCCAGCCTGGCCTTGAATGCCTGCAGGGATGGGGCATCCACAACCTCCTTGGGCAACTTGTTCCAGTGTGTCAACACCCTCTGTGTGAAAAACTTCTCCTAATATCTAACCCTATTTCAGAACTAAAGAGCAAATCAGAGACTATAACTCAAGAGTTCAGCTTGCTGGGCCTCCGTAATAATGAAGTGTAGCTGCACAAACACTTAAGAGACAACAGCACAGTCTCTGTGGACTGTGTTTCTAAACTGGAAATAGGGAACATCATCTTTATACGCTGAATTTGGTCCTCTGGAACCTTTCAAACTGGCAACAAAGACAGATGAATAGGGAACACATTTCCAACTTGCTGATTCAAGCAAAATCAGGCCAGAGCCAGAACACAGGCAGAGCCAGCCTTCATAACTATTTACAGCATCCAGCTACACACCGTTTGTGCTCTGAGTTTGGTAATGAACAACAACAAAAATAATGAAAATAAATCTTTGACTGATTGCTCCATTAAATAAAGCCATCCCAACTATTAAGAGGCACTTCAAAAATCAACAAGCCTATCAGTTACGAACAATCAGATTAACACAAACTTTGTTTGCACAAGGAGGAATTGTGATTCCAGAAACAGCCCTGACTTTATCCCCCTCAGTGACTCAAAGGTTTGACGTGATGTTTTTACATCTATTTATCAAAAGCATCTGTTATCAATTGAACAATTTCTTCTGGAATTTCATGGCTGGTGCTGGATTCAATTCCCCTGCCATGTGCCTTTCAGCCCTCTCCTATCTGCTGTCTACGGATATGTCAGCACTGTTGCTAGGAAAAACTTCTCATTACAGCACAGAACACGTGGAGCATGCACCCAAAGGCTTACACAACCCGTTTTGTTAGCGTAGTCATGGAAAATTGCAGCAAAATGACAATCTACGCGATAAGAGATTACGGGAACACAATGGAACTCTATGGAACCAACCTGTTCACAATGGATGTGTGCCCTCGGTAAATGGCCAGGCACTGGCCTGTCACCACGTCCCACTTTCGAATGGTATGATCTGCACTACATGTGAAGGCAGCCTCGTTTTCTAAGTGGCAAAAGGTGATGTAACTCTCGTGTCCTAGGAATAAGAGCAGAAATAACAGCTCAAGCATCGTGCCCCCAAGCAGGGAGGACTGGGTGAGCCCTTCAGCTGGACTAAGAGCACAGAAAACAGGCAGATTAGTTTTAAATGCACGATCCCATTCTTCACATTGAAGGATTTGTGTAAAATAGCATTTTTAATTACCAGGAGAAAATTCCACCTTCACTGTCACACAGATTTAGTGCAAGAGTACACCAGTACTGCTTCTCTCATCAGGCAGCTCAGCTGTATCAAAAGATGATGAGCTGAACTATTGTCAGTATAATAACATTTGCACTACTGCAGTTTAAAACTGGTAACAAAGGGGGGAAAAAAAAAAAAAAAAGGTTTGTTAATCCATTTTATATACAGAAACGTGTTTGCTTCCTTCTAAAGTCAGGAAAAAGGCTGCATTTCACTACAGCCCACTGACTGACAGGACACAAACAGTCCTAAGCTGAAGCACGTAACTATGAAACAAGGAAGAGACGTGAGCCTCACCAGCAAGCTGAGTTTCATTGTCCAAGCAGAATGAAATGCAAACAAAAGAGCATAATTGGTAAAAAGTCAGCCAGTGTTTTCCCCATTGTGACTAATAACATGAGTGAAAACAGTTTTCAGGATATCAGTATACCTTCAGGAAATGATGCAGAAAGAAGGAATAGGATTTATTTATACAGTAACCCATCAAGGTAACAGATGAGACAGAACGTTCTTACACTCCTTTGGATTTGTACATCTAGACTTTAAGATTTCAAGACCAGAACTGATTCTTCTGAAGCGTCCCAAGAGACTCTGGCTGAAGCCAGTAGGCCTGAATGTGATTTAAATGCTTGCGTATAGAAAGGACAAATGTAATTAAAAAGAGAGAGAAACAGAGATGCTAAGAAAACAGAATGTTGTACAGCAGAGATGTTAAAGAACCGAGGGAAAGCAGGCTGCCCAGTAAAGCACTTATGTTCACTGACATCAAAAAAGTCATTTTATTGCAACTCATGACTGAAAACCCTTTCAGTGTTCAGCACATCAGAATCCACGCTCCAAACACAAACGGCCTTCATTTTTCTTTTAATTAAATTCATCATATATATATATATATATATAGGCTGCATGTAAACTCTCCCCAGCCTCACACGTTTGTGTGAAAGTCTTTCAAAGCAGCTTCTCTAGGGCAGGTTTCAAACTGCATTATTTCTCTTGCAGCAGCATCCAACCCCACTCTTAGAAGACCAAAACAGCACTTTGGTCACTGCAGTTCAGTCTGTCAGTCAGAGTTTAAGCACTGATAATAGTTACACAGAGCTTGTCCAAATCCCTTGTGGCAGATAAGGTCCAGCTGATGGTCTGGTGATGGTCTGCCACCACATGAGTCTGCTGGTTATGCTGTGGTACAAGCTGGAAACTGTTCTAGATATGGGTTTATCAGTAATTACAGCTTTTCAATGTGAATTTACACAAGAGTGGCATAAGAACATAAACATAACATACATAGAGTTAGCTGATGTGATCAGTAGTTCACAAACCATCTAGCCAACCTTCTTTAAAGCCTACCCCAAACACCAGCAGTTCACAAGCCACATATTGAATACTATCCAGCATACTTATCTTCCCAGTTTAAAGCTAATTGTTGCTTTAAGTGGATTTCTAATCCCTAAGCAAACGCAGTCAGTCTTCCAGGAGACACAGGATGTGGGGGCACAGACAATACAAAAAAAAAAAAAAAAAAAAGAAAAAGCAGACAAACAAAAAAATCCCAACAATGTTAATTTTTGAAAGAAGAAAGGATGAGAAATTCCAAATGCAAGAGTTGGGTGGTTGGTTTTCTGCTTTATTAAGAGAGTAAGAACACGAGTGAATGAGGATACAACCAATCTTTGGCCCCAGTGTGGTTCCTGCACGGCTGTGCTTTCTGCAAAGCTTTTCTCTCAGTTATACAAACGTCAGCCTCAGGACAACAGATTCTGTTACAAATGCAAAACCAATTTAGAACTCAAAACTCCAGCGATTGACACATCCGTGCGACAAAGCTCTGAGGAAAAAGAAAAGGTTCTATTCAACAAGGTTTCCTCCCAGAGCTCTGGGCCAAGAGGTTCTACATAAAAATCACCTGGAAAGCGAGATGATTAAAGGGACAAAGTAACGTGGAGAGCGAGAGAGGCGGTAAGGAGAAGGTCAGAGCGCCTACCTTGGAAGTGGCCGTGGCATTGGCTGTCGGCCGTGCTCCAGAGCCGCGCCGTGCCGTCCTCGCTGCCCGTCAGCAGTCGCTGCCCGTCGGGGCTGAGGCTCAGCCAGTTGATGCCTCCCTGGTGATCGGCGCACACTTTCACGGCCGAGCCGCTGTTCCCCATTGCCGGCGCTGCCCACGATGGCTGCGGGTCAGCAGGTCGCCTCGCAGCCCCT
Organism: Phasianus colchicus; assembly: GCF_987193195.1. NCBI lineage: Eukaryota > Metazoa > Chordata > Aves > Galliformes > Phasianidae > Phasianus > Phasianus colchicus. Next base: position 47,275,472 of record NC_143441.1, on the reverse strand, counting down.
CGCTCCGGGCCTCATCTCCCACCGACCGCCTTCAGCCACGCACCTCACAGCGGGAAAGGCGGCTGGGGGACACAGAGCAGGGGACGGGGTCTCGTTGAGTCATTGTATCTCCTCCGTGGATACACCGCTTTTCTCAGTCGGGACGCTCCAGAGCACCTCTTTCTCCGCATAAAAGCCCTACGGCGGAAGACCGCGGGGCCTCCCGTCGCCTTCCATCGCACCACCGGCACAAGGGCACGTCCGATCTCCGGGACGGCACCGAGCCCTCCCCGGCCACCCGCCGCCCCGCACTGCGGCACGCTTCTTCTCCTTCAGCCTCCTCAACTCCGACCGGCTCAGACACCGGCGGCTCCCGCCCTCGCCCCCCGCGTCCGCCCGCACCCTTCACGTCCGCCGCGGTCAGCCCGCTGCGCCCCGCAGCCCCCCGGCCCCGCCGCCATCCCTCGCCCTCCCGCCCGGCCCGCGGCATCCCCGCCCTCGCCGCTCGCTCACCGCCCCGGACGCGGCTCCGGGCTGCAGCGGGACGGGGGAGCCGCCCCCAGCCGGGGCTGCGCGGGGAGGGCCGAGGCGGACGCCGCGCTCCCCTCGGGCCACCCCGGGGTGGGTCCCCGACGCCGGCTCTCCTCCCTCCATGTTAGAGCCGCTTCCCCGGGGCGGGACGGCGCGGCCTCCCCTCTCCCCAGCCCGTGCCGCTCCCTCGTTTTGTGCCCCCTCCGCCTGTCTTTCTTTTTTTTTTCAGGCATCCCCTCTTCTCCTGCCTCCCCTTACCGCCTTTCGGTTCCCCGGCTTTCCTTCCTCGGGGAGGCTCCAGCCCTCGGCTGTCTCAGCCCCGTGCTCCCCGGGAGAGGAGGGAGGGGGCGAGCTGGGGGCTGGCTTTGAGGGAAGCCATCGCCTTTTGTTCCTCCTCTCGCCCTCATCCCTGAGGATGAGCTGCGGCTGAGCTGCTCCTCAGGAGGACACCAAAAATTCTGCACGTTGCCAAAATGTTGAGGGCTGTTGCTCATTAGTGCGGTCCCTCTCTCCCTTGGGCAAGCCAGACTGGCAGCAGAGCCCCTGCCTCCATAATATCACAGAACGATTACTGTTGGAAAAGACCTCTAAGATCATCAGATCCAACCCATCCCACTGACCGCGTGCCACAGTGCCGCATCTCCGCAGGTCTGAAACAGCTCCAGGGACGGTGACTGCACCACCCCCCTGTGCCACTGCAGCACCACTCCTTCTGAGAAGCAGCTTTTCCAAAAATCCAACCTGGACCATCCCTGGCACATCTTAAGGCCATTCTCTCTCATCCTATTGCTGTTATGTGGGAACAAAAGCCGACCCCCACCTCACCACAACCTCCTCTCAGGCATTTGTAGAGAGCACCCTCTGCAGATGTAGAGAGCTCTGTTGTGAGCAAAGCCTTTTCCTCTCCACACTGAACAACCCCAGCTCCCTCAGCTGCTCCTCATCACACTCATTCTCCAGCCCCCTCACAGCTCAGTTGCCCTTCTCTGGACATGCTCTAGGGCCTCAATGTCTTCTTATTGCAAGGAGCCCAACACTGAACACTGTATTCAGGATGGTGTCCTCACTGGGTCCAAGTACTGAGGGATGACACCTCCCAACTCCTGCCAACTACACTCAGTCTGGCCACAAATCCACACTTTGTCTGGCTGTAGTCATGCAAGCCCTGGGCTATGGGGTGATGGCACGCTACTGCTCCAAAATGGGGCTCAGCTGCGCTAGGAGCAGCATGAAACACAAGTGGGATGGGTCCTGTCTCATCACAGTGTAATTCAATGTACAAAAGACAAACCTGGCAGACAGAGAACCCACAGCAAGCCCGTGGCAGGGTCTGATGCAGATCCCATTGCTCTAAATTGACGACTAACAAATGGGCAGCACCTGTGCTGCTAAAAGCACACCTGCTGAGTAGGGTACGTAGCAAAACCCACTTTCTCTAGTCCCCACTCAGTTCAATCAGAGAAGTGCCTTTTTGCATCCAGCCCTTGGGCCTGCTGGCTCCATTTCAGGTTGTCACGTTCAGTCCTGAGGTTTAGCAAACACTGAACAAGGCAGCAGGCTCATTCCTGCATGATGTATTTCAGTGTGTGGGTTGTACAGAAATGCAGCCATTAAATGTATGCTTAATGGGATACTTTATTTTGCACTGCGCATTCTGGCAGACATAGAACAGAGCTGCTACATCCCACCAACACCACCACGAGATGCTCCTGGTTCTGCTGCCCACTGTAAGCACACGTCCTGTATGGTACGTTGTCTCCAGGCAGCTCTTTTCTGAAGAGAAACATGTCTGCATTTCTGCACCATTCCCAGGCTTGACACTGTGTGCTCCATAGCTTTCAATGTGAGACATGAGCACTGGATTTCTTTCCTCTGAAAATCATGTTATCCATGGAAAGACATTCTTTTGAATGTGTTGGCCTAGGAATCAGCTGTACTCAGGGAGTGTCCCTCACCATCTGCTCGTACATCTGTCAAATCCACTCACAAACCACTGCACGGAGTCCCCATTTGGGAAACTGGAGGATAGATAAGCACTCCTTATTTTTCCTGCACTGCAGTGATGTGAACATGGGGGAAATTTGGATTTCATCTTTTATTCTAGTTAGCAAGGAGAGGCAAATGCCACCCAAATAAAGAATTTGGGATTCAGATAGTTTGTATTGTCTTTTGGAAGGGGAGGGTTACCTCCATCCTTTACCTGGGGTCCAACATTTGCAGGTTCTTTTCCATTGAGAGAGAGGCTGTGGATGCTCCATCCCTGGAGATGCTCAAGGCCAGATTGGATGGGGCCCAAGGCAGCCTGGTCTAGTATTAAATGGGAAGGTTGGCAACCCTGCATGCAGCAGGGGGGTTGGAGCTTAAGAATCCCTGAGATCCCTTCCAACCCAAGCCATTCTGTGGTTCTATGGTTCTATGGAGTGAATTGGGACCTTTGTCTTTAAAACACCCTTTCTTTGCACCATAGCTTGTTCTCACAGCTCTGATCCACTAACAAGACACTATGGGGAGACTCCTCAAATCACCCCAAGACATGGTCAGGTGGAAAAGCCTCTACCAGCCAACTTCATTCAAATTATTGGTTTTCAGGGTCCTCCTCAGGGGGGTCTTCAGGGTCCCCTTCAGACATATTATATTCGGGCTCCATTTTATGTGTGGCTGCACAATGAGAATGCTGAAGAACCTTTCCCTTGATAAGATTGGAATAATGATGCAAATGATTTCAAAATGTGATGGATGTCATTTGTGGCAGAGGAAACGCAGGCAGCTCTTCCAGCTCCCCCTTCCCAGGCTTTGGTGATGTGGATGGAATTGCAATGGCGTTCAGCAGACTACAAAGGCACTTTGTTGTGTCAAAGAAGTGGGGCCCATAATACCCCAAAGAAGTCAGCACTAGAGCTCCACTCACCCCAAAAACAAAAGAATAAAGTGTGCAGCAATGCAAATGATCTCCCATTAGAGAATTCACTCCTCCCAGCATCCAAACCCCTCCACATTCCCACAGAAGGACTGCTATGGCTGCCAGCCTGTTTCACCAAACCCTATATAGCTCTGCTTCAGGCTATCAACCCCAATCACCATCAGATTTGCTGATAATTAAGTATTGCTTCCTCTTTCTTTACCTCAGAAAATCACAAAAGCCAACTAACTCTCCTGGAACTACTGTCAGGGTCCCGGAAAATTGATACTGGCATATCCTGCACTGCTTTTTCATTTTAATATCAACCACATCATTAGAGTGAATGAGAACTGCCGACCTCAAAGGGCTGTGTGGTATCTCCAGTAGCACAGTTCCCCACAGAGGAAACCTAATCTGTGCTAAGAATATTTCTCCACTAGGGTTCAATTTGATTTAAAATTGATCTAGTTACACCAGTACAGTGTAAATAAAATTCAACCTTAAGTAGATTCCAATGTAGCTTCTACTGATTCGATTTAATTCAAAATGTTCTCAATGTCTGAACAGCTTTGCTTGCATGAAGAGCTGGCGTTGGTGAAGGCAGATTTATTTTTATATGGATTTAATTAGCAGAGCTTGTGCAGATGTAGCTTTACTCCGAAGTGAGAAGGTTAGCATGGCTTCTTCATTAATACAAGGCCACATGATGCTCCACAGCCCCATCCAGTGCTACTGTTGGAAGGGAAGGGTGAGCTACGCTCTCCTTCTCTGCCCTTCATCCTTTAGAAGGCCCAACAACAGCAACATTCAACTTTTCCTGGCAGAGCTACTCTGCAGCTTAAAGATGGGCACAGAGCTCAGTGTTAGAATGCAGCAGCATAGCACCGTAGGATAAAATGTCTTCATTTCCCAGCCCGATGCCACAAGTATGGGGGCAAGTCGATGGAAGCTGGATAGTTCACAATTCTGAAAGGAAATACCTTTTAGGCAACATGTAATCAGTCTGTGGAACTCATTGCCACAGGATGCTGTTACGGCCAAGAGTTTAACAAAGAAATTCCCGAACAATTCATAGCAGTAGGATCCTGCCAGGCCTCAGGATTTATCCTAGACCACCACGTAGCTCTCAAACCATGGGAGGCCTTGTGCCCGAGTCGTAGCACAGGGAAGGCTGTGATCATGCATTACATCTGGGCTGTGTGTGATATTGCTCAGGGCCTCTTGGAAAGCAAGGCTTGGTTTGATCCCCAGACCATCTGCAGTCTTCTTGCCACGGCGATGTCTACACGTGGGACTCTTTGGAGCACTCCTCTCACCACTCAGATTGGAAGATCTGTTGGAGTGGGCTCTCTTCCCATGCAGGCAGCACAGGAGGGATGCTGCGTGCCTGCAGCTCTCACCATGGTGCCTAATGGTTTGTAGGTGGAGCGCAGAGCCAGGCTTTACACTGCAAAGTGTGTGAGGTACAGCTTGGGAAAAGGAGTGAAGAAACTCATGTGGAGGTACACAGATAACTGCAGTATTGGCAAACTGTATTAAGAAACACCAAAAAACATTTTGGAAAGTACATTGACCCTCCCCATTCGCCTGCTCTGGAATTCCTTGCATTTTCCCAGGGTCATCCAAAGGCCTTTGGAGGCTCTGGGCACAGAACTTGTATGTGCAGCTCTGCACACAGTCTGAAGCTATCCTTTCAGACTCAGCGTTCGCCTCCTTCTGAACCCTCTGCAATTGGCCTCTGTTACAGGCAATGCTGTACATGCCATTGAAAGTCCTCCCTTTCCCCATATAAGCGCAGGTCCCTTGCAGCTAAAAGTGTCCCAGAGTGCTCAGAAGTTTTGCATGGGTGTAAAGACTTAGCAAGTTGTCCCTACAGAATAAAAGATGGTTTCAAACTGTCACGTAGCCCAGGATTTCCTGTAAACATCTGCAAAGTTCTTTCGCTTTTTAATCAGATCTGAAGCAGTGGTTTCAAAACAGTTCTTTCAAAAAATGCTTGGTTTTCTAGGTTTTCTGTTACTGCTGTCACATAAAAGCCTGCTAAACTCGATGCAGTTCTGCTTTCCCCTGCTACGTTCCCCAGGTGGGTGCATTACCCCTTATCAATGTCGGGAACGTGAAAACCTGAGAGCTGGAAAATGAAGAGGTATTCAGAAATGGTGATGGTAATATTGCTGCCTGATACAAATGGGTTCTTGGTAGCTCCCCCCTGTCAGCAATGGGAGGTTAGCCATGAACTCTGAAGGGGGTTGAATTAAATTTTTGCTGTGATGAACTGATAGCTTAAAAACTGCTGCAGTGAAGGAATCTTATCTCTCTGGCTAGGAAAGCAGAAGTCATTTCCTAGACGTTTTTAAGATGCTGCATGCCAGGGGATGTAAGATCTTTACTGTAAACAGCCTTACTGTAAGCAGCTTTCCCCTCACAAAGTCTGTAGATGGCAAAGACCTTCCATCACGTCACTGTATAGTGGGAACGTTACAAATATTTACAGAATTACAAAATAATAGCAAAAAGCTCATTTTCCCCTGCTCCCTACTTTGATGGGAGCCCTGCTGTTCCTTCCAGACAGTAAGCTGGCCTCTTGCCTAGACCATATATCTCTTCTGACAGGCTCCTTAAGGACCACATCTCAATGGAAGCCAAAAGAAATATATCTTACTAAGTGACACAAGAGTAACTTTCTGAGCCTTATTCTGAGGCCGTTTTAACCGATTTTGCACTGAAACAGCTCTGCTGGCTTTGACTGCACTAATCCAGAGTTGTACTAATGCAGGCAGAGACCCAGTGCCCCTGACATTGGTGCAGAAACAAGATTTTAAAAACGCAGAAGTTACAAGTAGTGACCCAGGCAGGATTACAGCAATTGCATTCTCATCTGGACTCTGAGAGATTGCTCAGTTTTTTTTTTTCTGCCTGGTTGTGAGCAGAGCCAGATTGCTATGCTACCTTAGGTAAGGATCATTCACCATCTCATGTACCTCATTGCTGTGAAGATTTGTACTAACAGCTGATACAAAAAGGAGGTTTAAGAGGGGCAGGAAAGGGTTTAGCTGGATGTTGCTGTTGGTGAGTGAAAATAGTACCATCCCAGGGGATGCCAAAGCTTCACAGAATCACAGGACGTGTGAGGTTGGAAGGACCTCTGGTCCCTCTGATCCCACCCTTGCTCCAGCTGGGCCACCCAGAGCAGGGTGGGTGCCCAGGCCCACGTCCGTGTGGATTTAGATCTCCGAGGAGGAGACTCCACAGCCCTTCTGGGCCTGTGCCAGAACCCTGTTCTGTGTCTCTGCCAGTGCTTGTTTAGAGCCAACACTGCTTTTCATCGTTTCTCCTCACCAAATAGCCCAGCAATCCTTGGTAAAGAGAAGGATACCAGGGCAATGCTGGTAATCCTACCATGAGGATTGCTAGCACGAATGAAGCGTGAGCTGCTTGGTTTCAGCATCTCAGGTTGGTTGTGTAGAAAATCTCCCTTATGAGGAAAGGCTGAGAGTCTTGGGGCTGTTCAGCCTGGAGAAGGGAAGACCGAGGGGGGATCTTGTCAGTGGAGGACTGGATGCTGACTGATGTTCTGCTGGGGAGACACAAAATGGCAGCTGTAGTGTAGTGCAAGGAAGCTTGATGCCACGCACTGATAGCAGCATGACAGACAGGGTAGCAGGACATCAGTCTGCCTTCACTTCCTGCACGTACCCCACGCCTTCTTTGGTGAATAAATCTTTCCTCATCACTGTTCTCCTTTTTCCCTCCCCCACCAAATCTGCACGAGGGTTCACCCCAGCCCTCTTTTAAGAAGGCACCCCGCTGGAGTCCACTTCTGTCAGCAGGAGAGAGTGTAATTTAGCTGGTTTGCAGCCGTCTGTTTCCATTCATTCCTGAGGTTTTCCAGCTGCCCACGAAAACAATGCACTGATACACTCTGTGTGGACTTGAACCACGTCCAGCACAAAGGGCGAGGTGGGGCTGGGAGGTTTGGGGAGCATTCTTTGTCTTGTGAAACAGAGCGGATAGTGGCACGACATGGTCAGAAAGAGATGGCGGAGCTGCAGCCCCCATGGCCCAGAGCCCGGGTCACACAGCCAGCGTCTTCCCAGGCAAATGTCAGCAGTCCCAAACTTGAGCATCTAAGGGCTGGGAGGAACAATAAACTGAATTTCAAGGGTGGCTGGTGTTGCTTGCACTTTCACTGAGGTAAGGTAGACAGATTGCATCAGAAAGGATGTCGTATTCAGCTGTTTATTTCTGCTAAATTCCCTCTCTCTCACTTTATCATCCCTCTTTCGCATGGAGAGGCACAAAGTGCGTGATCAAAAATGCTAACAGCACAACTTCTTGATTTAAACCGCCGGCAGATCTCAGGCAGAACTCCCTGTTGAGTTGGAGGGAACAGCCTGATTAAAAATTGATGCCACAATATGGTCTGTCTTAGCAACAGCACTTGCAAGTGAAATTCATCTCGGATATAAACCGTGGCATTTAAAACGCCGGTTGGGTGAAACTCGACCAACAAATAAATAAATAAGCGAAGCTGTTGCATGCAGAGCTGTGGAATTAAGGCAACCTCTGTGCCGCTTCATGGAACATCGCGTGTGGCTCATTGAAGCCATTAAATTTTCTGCTGCCTCTTTCCTGGCCTCGTGGGGGTAACATCTTCCCTGAGCCGCACACTGAGGTGGGAGATTAAAACCGAGTCCATGTGCACAAATGGGTAGGGGGTGATCAGGGCTTCGTGTTGTGTGCCTGAGAGGTCCCATGGAGGGAATAATAAAGGGGTTCGAGAGGGGAATGTCCTTTCTGCCAGAAGTGGTCTTTTAACCAGGCTTTTGCTTATTTGTTGGGGGAGATTACTCACAGGGTCACCTGGCAAAAATGACTGAAAGTTATGAAAGAAAAGGCCTTCTGCCAACTACTCAAGAGAAAAAGGGAGAGAAGTGGAGAAGAAACAGGGGAAAGAGCAGTGAGTTGGCTGTAGGGCGAGGGACATTTTGTGATTTAGAGAAGCCAAGAACCAAGGCTGTAAAGGGAGAGAGAGGACCCCAGGCTCCTTAGGAGGCTCTGTGCTATGTTCTGGTGTCATTCAAGCACAAATGGAAAGCTGAGGCAAAAGGAAAAAGGCACAGCACTTATAGATGCCTTGAGGAGCCCCTATGGGAACTCTGAAGGTGGAGCTCTTGGAAGGGGTGAGCCCAAGAACGTGGGGTGACCAAGGGCTGGGTGCTGGTTCTCCTCATCATGCAGTCATACAGTCATAGAATGGCTGGGCTTGGAATGGACCTCAAAGATCATCCAGTTCCAACCCCAGGCTGCAGGCAGGGTTGGCAGCCACTAAGTCATCTTGCACAGGGCCTCATTCATCCTGGTCCACAGGTGGGCTGTGAAACAAAGGCTGCAAGGGCAATCAGGTCATTGGCAGGTTGTCCCTCATCACTGTGCCCAACAAAGCTGCTTTGGAGAGCGCTGCTGTTACATTCTCATAGCTCTCGTCCCAAGGTGTTGTCAATCCAGCAGGAATCAAGGCAAGGAGGGCAGCTGGAGAACCCAGCCTTGGGCATTACAAGGATTGCTGTCGCAAAGCAGCAGCTATGCACCCACTGCAGTCCAAGGACAACGGGCTCAGCAAAGTCTCCCTGCAGCTTGCACCACATTGACGCAACATCTGCTTGTCTGAAACAAAATCCCTCCCTTATTCTTAGCAGATTCCGCTCCCCCTGCAAGCAATAGGAGCTGCTGCATCTGCTCACACCATGGCCAGGCTCCGGCCCCAGGAGGGTGAGGCCTTAGCTAAATCAGAGCTGCCTGCTCTAGCTGAATCTCTCCTGTGAATAACTTTTCCTATGACACCTCTCAGCTCAGGCGCCAAACCCCAAACAGGCAGGAAAACCATCCAAGATTCAGAAGAATTATGACAGAGGCTCAAGCATCATGGGGCTCTGGAAAGGTTATTCATTTAGCAAAGAAGCAAATGTGTAAATCAAGCTCTCTGGCAGCGTTTGTGTGATGATAATCATGCTGATTAAGTGTTTGAGCCTCAGGATATGCTGGGAACGGCGCTAGGACCCAGCAAACAACCGCTGCACGCTTTTGGAAGACAGCTGCAGGCTCTTCCTGTTCTGCTCTGTAAGTGATCCATCTCCTTTCACAGATCTGTTCATTTTGGATGCAATTGCTCAAAATATGCATTGCTTATGGCCATAAGGATAAATACAAAGGAGACCAGCAGTTGTGCTGTTAACCCTTCGGATCCCTGTTAGTCCTGGATGTACAACAAGAAAGCTGAAGAGTGAGAGCCCAGTTCTACCTTGGATAAAACCAAGCCAGTTACATTAGCTAAGGGTATTAACCTAAGGGAACATACCCTGCTTCTCTCCTCTCTAAATTTGGCTATGATGGCCATGACCTTTTGCTAATGGGGGAGGTGCTCATTCTCTGGATTTCCATGGTGGTGAAGGAAAGAAAAAACTGAACAAACCACTGTCCTTGATTCACTTTCAACTTTCAATCTGATGTAGCTTTTACATCAAATCCGAACTCTGCATGGGTGTAAGTGGATGTTTGCAGCAGGGAGCTGGTTTCCCAGGGACTTGCAGTGGCATAGGAGTGGCAGGAGGGCAGGATGAAGATGGAAGAGATGCTGGTTGGCATAACATGGTTACCTTGTTTGGCTGCTTCAGGACTTTCCTCCCCCCTCCTCAAGCATAGATTTCACAACCAAACCACTGAAATAAAAGAAACAATAACTACTTTTCAGTGGCACTGCAGAGCTATGCAGCCTTGGAGCTCTTGCACAGGAATGGAAATGTGAAGAATGGTCTTTAACCATATACGTACAGATACAGAGTGCAGGCCAGCTATTTGGCAGCAGTAGATCAGTGCAGCTGAGCAAAGCAAACTCAGCTGAGATACTTGGCTTGCTTGATGAGCTGCTCTGCACCAGAACCCTATGCCAGCCCGTGTCTTTCCTGGAGCAGCACACAGCTCCAAGGCAGCCCTAATTCATGTTCATTGGCACTGCTGGACTTCAGCTTTGGGTGATCGCAGCTTTGAGACTGGGAAAGGAGAGCTTCCCCACCATCCCTACACCCAGCAGAAGTCAGGTTTCGGGAATCTGGTAACCTGTGCCCTCCCCTTGATCTTCCATCATCTTGACAGCAAGTTTGTCTTAAAGGTTCAAATGCCAATTTAAAAGAAAAAAAAAAAGAAAAAAGGGGAAAATAATAGTCCAAGAGCTGAACAAGGAAAACTCTGTCTGGTACTTCATTCCAGCCAAAGAGCTCTTTAATAGCAAACTATTAGACAAATCCCAGGCCTGGGGGTCTGTTACAGAGGTTTTGGATTCCTACCAGAATGTTTTGTTTCCAAACCTGAGTTGTCTGAGTGCAGCTGAAAAGAAGAATCATTCCATGCAGGCAGAAGGTTTTCCAGCATCGTGGAAGTCTATTTCTGATGGGGAGTGCGATCCTTTGTTGTCAAAAGAGCTGACTGTTATGTATCACTTACTAATAAACAATAGAGAAAGAGGTATGAAGCCTTTGAAATGCAGATTGTCAGCTCTGTAAGAAGATCCGAACTGAAATGATAAACTCCAGAAGTCGGAATGGTGTTTGCCTGCTTTTATTTCCTCTCTCTCTTTTAAATAGGTGGAAGATAAATGAAGCTGACCCCAGCCCCCAGTTCCAAAAAAGCAGCTCTATTATTCCCAGAAAAAGAATTTCAAAGGGCAAGTCAATAATAGCAGGATACACACAAAATAAAACCTTTGGAATCCTGTTATTATTATTATTACTATTGTAGCTTCAGATGACTCAAGTGTTATTATTCTCTGCTCGCATTACCAGCCAAGAAAACCAATGACAACCGCACAAAGCCCTGCAAATCTCAGCAGTTTTGGTTCCCACTTACGTTGCTGGAACAGCTGTTGCTCTCACAGAGTTGAGCAGGTCAGCCCTGCGTGCAGACCGGACCACACGGTGCTTTCCCACCATAAAGCTTGAGCGTGATTTACGAATGGGACTCATGAGCTCCTACCCTGCAAAGCAGAGCTAAGCCTACCGAATCGTATCATAGAATCATAGAATCACAGAATGGCCTGGGTTGAAAAGGACCACAATGATCATCTAGTTTCAACACCCCTGCTATGTGCAGGGTCGCCAACCACCAGACCAGGCTGCTCAAAGCCACATCCAGCCTGGTCTTGAATGCCTCCAGGGATGGGGCATCCACAGCCTCCTTGGGCATTAGGCTTGCTATGCTGTCAGAAGGGCTCAGCTGTGTGCTAGCACTTTATGGCACATATGGCACGTAGCACTGGTTCTTGTGAAAAGACTTGTTTTGGTGGTGGTTCCACCAGCTGCTCTCTCTAAGCTGTTGCTTTTCACCAGAACAAAGCAAGAGATGGACAGCCAGCTGAAACCACCGAGTCTTGCCCATCTATGAGTCAGGATCATTCACCAGCCTTCCCAACACCCTGATCATTGGGCAGCAGCATCAAAGCTTGGGAGCACCTCTCCCCAGACATGAACAAACCTGTGCTGACCACAGGTGACTGCCTTGCCTGGGTCGGCTTGTGGGGAAGGAGCTGTGCAGCTCTCATGCCCCATCCCAGCCCACGAGCAACGCTGGTGAGCACTAAGAGCTGCTCACATGAGAAAGCAGTTATCTCAGTGCCTGTCATCAGGCTAAACAAAACGACTAGCAGCATTGCACAGCAGCTGCAAGGAGTTAAACAACATGGAAAAAAAAAATGCAGTATTCCCATGAAACAGCAGAGGCTGATCCTCCACTAAGCCAGCCCCTGCGCTCCCCTAGCAGGAGTGCATAAAGCTCTTCCTTGTGCCTGGGAGGAAGCTCTCAGTGCATTTTGGACTGTGTGAGCACAGGTGTGAGTGCCTACACAAAGTGCAGGCTTACTGCAACCCACTGGAGACCATCGTATGGAGAGAAGGAATTTACATTAACAATTACAGTATGATTTTGCGTTTGCTTCCTGCACAATTTGACTGCAAACACTGCTACGTTCCTCCGTGCTGAAGCTGGGACAGCCTGATTTGATTACAAACGGGGTTATAAAAACCACAGAAAGATGGTCAGGTGTCCCCAGAAAGCACCACGTATCCGTTTGCTCCTCAGCGTTTCTGTTGCTCCATGGAAAATTAAAACAATTCTGTCCTTTCCCACTTTCTTCCATGCAAGCACCTTTGATTTCCTTCATTGTCACCAGTAAGTATGAGAACAGTTCAAAACATGTGATATGTTTGTTATTGCACCTCCTTTGTTGATTGTGTGGTTACTTTTGGAACAGGAGGCCATCAGACAACAAACCCTACGTGAGTCCCTATCACTGGATAGGAATCACTTGATTTAACCTCTCCAATAGACTGGATGGTTTAAAATGAAAAATCAAGGCAAGGTGCCATTTGTGATGCTGAGGATGCTGAGCACATCAGGCAGATGGATGTCCTCTGATTCAAGGACTTCACAGCTCATTTGTTACCATCCATGGGGGCGTTCCAGAACTGTGGAGATGTGGCACCTGGGGACGTGGCCAGTGGACATGGTGGGATGGGTTGGGGTTGGACCTGGTGATCTGAGGTCTTTTCTGACCTTAATGATTCTATAATTCTTCCATTGGAGTTGGACGGGCAGCTCAAAGACCCCACTCAAAGGCCCAATAAAACAGCTCCAGCAGGCATGGAGGAGTGAATTCACTGTTACCTGGTCCAGATGGGCTGCTCTGGAGAAAGAAAGAAAAAGCACAGGAGGGGTTTCTGTGTGTACTGGGTAATGGAGCACAGCAAAAGTACTGTAGCTGTGCAGATGTTTTCCAAGGATTCATTTGCAAGACATATTCCATCAAATTCCCATATTATCCAGCCGGAGAGAAAGGACATTTGTGTATGCAGCCATTCTGGCAGGAGCTATTTGCTTTGAGGCCAGAGGTAATTCAAAGTTATTCTGAATATTACACTGCAGCAGCCTGGCCAAGCCCCATAATGCTGATTATTAGGGCTTTCTTGGCTTTCCAGATGGAGCTGATTTCATTTAGTTCTCTCTCCTGTAATTAATAATTACATATAACTACAATAACTTTTTGAATCTTTGTTTTATCTCCAGCATTTTGCAGAATAGTTTCCAATTTGGTACATAGAGCAGAGCTCATTCAGCCATAACGTGGTGCAGTGCAGATCTCTGCTGCACCATCTCACATTCATTTCCCACCAAGCTGTCATTTTTGTCATTTTCTACTCCATTTAGGAGTTCTGACCCATTTAGGCTCAGATCAAGGAAATGAAGAGATGGGACTCCCTTCCCTTCCCTTCCCTTCCCTTCCCTTCCCTTCCCTTCCCTTCCCTTCCCTTCCCTTCCCTTCCCTTCCCTTCCCTTCCCTTCCCTTCCCTTCCCTTCCCTTCCCTTCCCTTCCCTTCCCTTCCCTTCCCTTCCCTTCCCTTCCCTTCCCTTCCCTTCCCTTCCCTTCCCTTCCCTTCCCTTCCCTTCCCTTCCCTTCCCCTCCATCTGGGATTCCAGTTAGGGTTTATTTTAAGCCCTTTGTTTCTTCATCCTTCATACTGCACTGTGACACTGAATGTGCTTTAAATGAATGAAACTCCTCCTTTAAAGCCACTCACAGCTCAATGCCTGCCTTTCTTTGGGACTACATTTGTGCTTATTTTTAACAGATTACTGTCCAGAAGGTCACAGCAGAGAGCAATGCATGTGGCTGGATATTAACTTTTAATAGAGTGCATTGAATTCAGGAGCAGATTAGAGTCTTCATGAAGCAAAAGCAATGCTAATCCTGGAAGAACTCCTAAAATCTTTCATAAGCTGCATTTAATTAAAAGAAAATGAACTACGCAAGAGTTGATGCATGAATTGTACATTTGTGCATCCCACTCAATGAATGAATAATTTCCCTGCCTTCTTTCCTGACCCAGAAATGCCTTGCAATCCATTAAGGATGCTTAAATATTGTTACAACTCCAGCAGACCACGTATCACCAGGAGCCACCCAGGGCCATCACAGCCCACAGTGCTTCAGTCAAAGTCAGCCAAAGGGCTTTTAAGTCAGAGATCACCGTAGAATCACAGCATGGTTTGGTTGGAAGGGACTTTAAAGGTCATCCAATTCCATCCCCCTGCCATGGCCTGGCTGCCCCCCACCAGTTCAGGCTTTCCAGGGCTCCAGCCAACCCAGCCCTGAGCACCTCCAGGGATGGGGCACCTACAGCACTCTGGGCAGCAGTGCCAGTGCATCCCTACCTGCAATGAGAAGAATTTCTTCCTAATGCCCATCTCAGACTGGGATGGTTTTTGGGAGCTTTCCCAGGTCTTCTTTTCACTATCAGCTACAAGAGAAGACGTGTCCCATCACACCCCATGAATCGTCACACCATAGAAAAGTAAAATCACAGCATATAACCTTAGAAACACTGAGCATATCCATTCCCTCTTGAACTCATGCAATTGATGGAAACAAATTTACTTAGAGCCAAAATTTGATGTTGAACAGTTTATTCCACGGGTCAGTGAGGTGATGCCCAACCCAGCAGCCCAGCAGCCCAGCAGCCCAGCAGCCCAGCAGCCCAGCTCCGATGAGGTGTTCTCAGCTAGAAGTAGTTGATGACCCTCCGGACAGACTGGACGTTTGCACTGAAGCCCTGCCATGCTCGGAAGTTGCTGAACTCGCCCCGCTCCACCACATACATGCGGCCTCGATAGTTGGGCTCCTCGTAGAGCACCCACCTGAGCAAGAAGAAAAGATTAACGGTGTCCCCACGGTTGGGTGATGTCAGCCCCAAAGCCCAGACCAGAGGCTTCCCCCTTCATGTTGCTGTAAGGATGGTGTGTTTATGGTGGGACGTGACTTTGCTGATCGTCACAATGCACAACAGAAATAAATTCACAGCACTGGTGACAGAGCACTGGAACAGATTGCCCAGGAAAGCTGTGGAGTCTCCATCTTTGGAGATATTCAAGACCTGCCTGGATGCTTTCCTGTGTAACCTACTGTAGGAAACCTGCTTTAGTGAGGAATTGGACAGGATGATTTCCAGAGATCCCTTCCAGCCCCTATGATGCTGTGGTACTGTGATTCTATGATTTGCTAGTGCTACAGAAGGATGTGAGTCCCCTCAGCCCCATTCTGGACTAAAAGCAGAAATGTCCTCACTGCAACACATGAAATGCATCTGACCTCCTAGAAGTGAGTCTTTAGCCATGAGGGGAACCACACCTTTATCTGTACTTAATACATCCTCTTTTTTCCAGCAATTCTCAACAACCTTTCTGATATTTCCTAGCAGGGACAGATTGGGGTTCTGTTTCATTCCCCTTATCTCTTATCTCAGCACCCATGTTGTTGCTCTTCTCTCTCTTCAGCCCCTTAAGACACATTGTGCCATGGTCTCAATGCAGCAACAACCATCAGCCCTGTCCTCTGTTCACATCTCCCATGCTTGTTAACCAGGCTTTGCCATTGCTCTGTCACTTTTACATTCGACTTTCATTGCTGAACTTTTCATCTCTGCCTCGTTCTTCTCTCCCCAAATCAGAGGTCACCGCTACTTCCCCCACGTATGGGCTCAGCAATGACAGCAGAGCACGACTTCAATCTCCCAAATTATCCCAAATCAGTTGGGTTTTGTGGCCCATCTCTCACCAGACATCCAGCAGTGACAATTTGGTTAGGACCTACTGCTTGTGGGAGGAATTCCTTCAAACACAGCACGGGGCAGTGACTGCTGCAGGGTCAGCCAACAGCTGGCGAGTTCAGAGCAGCCTGACCCAGAGCAAAAAGCTGCGTCTGTAGGAAAAACATTCGTTTGTAAAGCCAGCCACCCGTGAGCACTACAATACAAAAGCTGGGAGCATTCAGCTGAGCCACCCCAAGGACTGCTGGGTGTGTTTGGGTTGATGTGCACTATTGGGATGCCTCCAGGTGGGTCTCAGCTCCATCTGTCCGCACAGCACCGGCTGCCTGCCTGCTCCCACTGCGCTGCTGGCACAGCTGCGGTCTGCAAGCATGCAGCATTGCCAAAGAGAGCTCAGCCAAACAGCTGGCTCTGGGGTGTTTCCTACAAATGAACAAGCTCGTTCTCTAGTACTTTTTGCAGCCAGTTTCTATCCAAAAGGAGATGACAAAGCCATGCACAGGCTTTCCTCCAGGCTCGCTCTGCGGCGCTGCTCACACGGCTGTAGGGCAGGGTGCCCCAGATCTCTGTGCCCTCGTCGTGTATCCTGATGTGCACTCTTGGAGAGGTTGCTGTGCTCTTCACGTTAATTAAGAGCGATGTATAACATCATTATCCTCCTCTGAACACACCCCAGCCTTGTGCATAATGCACACATGGATTTCTTCCTTTTCCTCCATCCCATCAACTTATTTCTCTGTGTATGGAACAGAATCATAGGCCAAGTTGGAAGGGGCCCACCAGGATCATTTGTTTCTCCATTTAGGGGAAGGCTGTGAAAAAAAAGGGAGCACAAAGAACACCAGAAAGATGGGACTGAGGCATATTGGCCACACAAGGTGATGAGTGAGGACTTGTGTGCTTATTTAGCCCTTCCTTTATTTCATAGCATCGCAGAATCATTGAGTTGGAAGGGATCTTTCAAGGTCATCTGCTTCAACTCCCCTGCAATGAACAAGGACAGCACCAGCCCCTCTGCTGTGGAAGGGCCATCATCATGGTGGGATGTGCTGTGCTGTTTCATCTGGTGACAGATCCTGGGGAAAGCTGGATGGCCAAAGACACTTCCCATTGAGCAGGTGCAGCTAAAGGGACAGAGACACCTCAGAACTGCCCCACAACAGCACTTCCATTTGAGAACTGCTTCCACGGCTTCATCAGCACCATTTCTGTCTGCTTGTCCTCAATCCCAAAAGAAAAGCCCTATGGCATGCAATGCCAAAGGCATAGAAAGCCTTTGAAAAGTCACATCATGTGAACATAAGCAGGCAAACGTCTACACTCACATGTGAGGGAAAGAAAGCTTTGTGGCCTTCATTGGAAGGAGGGGGAAATCAATCTGAAAAATTCAAGTTCTTGAAAGTTTCTGGGCAGCATCCCAATTTCTCTGACTCCAGTTTCTGCTACAGGGACACGTGTGGTGAATCATTGGTCCCAAAGCTCTCATGGGCTCTTGGCTTTATGGCACTGGTCCTCCCCATGATGCAGGACCCTTGCAGGGCTCTGGCTGATCTTCTCTCAAGAGCTCCTTGGTGGTAACAAACCAACTTTGTGTATCCATGAGTGGGCAATGAAGACATCTGGTGTTCCAGAACCATGGAATTGTGGCACTGAGGGACGTGGTTATTGGGCATGGTAGGTTGGAGTTGGACTCAGTGATCTCAGTGGTCTTTTCCAGCCGTAATGATTCTGTGATTCTTTGATTCTAAGCCTATTTTTCTTTTTTTCTTTTTATGAAATGGAAAGGTCTTCTGTTGAATCAGAAAAAGCTCTGCAGTACACCCTGTGTCAGGATGTTGCGGTCTTGGAGTGCAGCACAGTTCTCCCTGTTCTGCAATGCCCAGCATCAGATGAGATGTGCAAATCCAGCCTAGGACAGGTGAAATATAACGGCACTGGGCACTTTGCCACCCAACAGCTGAAATAAGGCAGAGCTGCTGCCCTGCAGAAGTGCTTGAGAATTCCGTGGGGCAGAAGGATGGGGCAATACATCCACAAAGCAGCTTCACAAGGCACCAAAGTCCCACAGGGGGATCCCAGCATCCCACCTCCACACCACAGCAGCTTCTGTTGTCTTTAAGAAAAACAATGTAATGTGAAGACAAGGTGTTGCTGCCTCACGTTTGCTGTCCAAGGAGGAGGTTTCTGGTGTTGCAGGAAGCCCTGGGGAAGCCACTTAGAAAGCAAAAGCCCTGACTGCAGTGCCCAGCGGGTTTCATGTGGGTTTTAAAGAGGTGTTTGGAAAAACACAAGGAAATGTGAAAAGAGAAAAAGGGAGGGGATGGGCCGAGTGTTGGGTTGCATGCCCCTTGAATGCATCTCCAAATTCGTGTACCTTGTGCTTAGCTGCTACCCTCCTGAAATCACACCCTACTAGAGCTGCTCTCGTTCCACACTCAATATCAGAAGCACCAAAATGCCTGGTGTAACCACAGCCTTGGCCAGGCTTGTAGGCTCCCGCAGGCCCCGTTAGCTGTAGGACACAGTGGGTACTCACGCTCCATCACCGTACACCCTGACGGCGTTGACGTGGGGCTGCTCCCAGCCCCGGCCCCGCAGACAGGAGCAGTCCTCAGTGAGCTCCATGCTGCGGCCTCCAAAGCAGCTCCCTTCAAA
Organism: Phasianus colchicus; assembly: GCF_987193195.1. Classification (NCBI taxonomy): domain Eukaryota; kingdom Metazoa; phylum Chordata; class Aves; order Galliformes; family Phasianidae; genus Phasianus; species Phasianus colchicus. The sequence goes on along the minus strand of NC_143441.1, from coordinate 47,256,758 downwards.
CAGCTGGATGCGGTAGTGCTGGCCGTGCTGGGGACAACGGGGTCGAGTCAGTAACAACACCAAAAATAAAACCCACAGACAATTATATCCCCCAAAGCACTCGCTGATATCCCCTGGGGAAATGAGAAGGCATGAGAAGCTGAGCACTCGGGGCTCATCCCATAGCAGAGGGATCAACACCAGGATCCCTGTGTGCCCATCTCTGTGCTGCAACGCAGCTGAAGAGACCTCAGTCCAACCCTGACACCCCCTGGGATGCACACTCCCGTTCCCCTACGAGCATCCCCTGCCTCTTTTGAAAACCACTGCAATAACCCCATTCCCATCAATGTCGTTGTGTTTTACACCCGGAATCGTATCTCCACCCCCTCGGGCAATCAGAGCTGCTCACCATGCCCACAGGTCTGCAGGAGCCCATGCGGTCGCCGCGGCCGTTCCAGCGCTGCCAGTGCGGGTACTCGCCGTGCTCCAGCACAAACTGCTGCCCGTGCAGCTCAGGGTGATCAAAGCAGACCCAGGCCCCGCTCTGCACGCGGATGGAGTTGACACGGTGGGGGAAGCCTCGCTGCTGGAAGCTGCTGCAGGTGCTGCACACCTCCAGCTTCCTGCCTGAGAAGCATTTCCCTTCGTAGAAGGTGATCTGGGGTGGGGAGGAGAGGGGGATGGAGGTGAGGACCTCAGTTGCAAGCCAATGGGAACCTCTCACCAGTGCCTCATTTTGGGGTCAGCTTGGTTTTCCTAGCATGCAACCATCCCCTTACCAGCATTCTGGTGAGGCATTGGCGCAGGTTGCAGAGAGAGGCGGTGAGTGCCCCATCCTTGGAGACATTCAAGGTCAGGCTGGATGGGGCCCTCGACACCTGATGGAGCTGTGGGTGTCTGTGTTCACTGCAGGGGGGTTTGACCAGATGGCCTTTAAGAGTCTCATCCAACTCAAATCATTCTATGGTTTCCAACATGAAGATTCAAACACAAAGCCCTACTCCCAAATGCACGCCCATCCCCACACCCTCCCCATCCCCGCTGCACTGAATCTGCACTTGAGTGGAACATCACCCAACCCTCACCCCACTGCAGCCCATCCCAGCATGAGGCCATACTTACTTTTCCTGAGTACTGAGACATTTCCTGATGGCTGCTCTCCAGGACTGTAAATCAGAAGCTGACCCAACCCCGCAGCACGCGAGGCTGCCTCGCTATATATGGGCCGGGCAGTGGGGCTGCTGCCACGGGGCTTTTGGGACAAAGCAGTGGGAGCTGGGGCTTTGCAAAGCTGTGCTTAGTTGGCAGAATGGGGCCCAGGGCTGCTGAGCACAGAGTTTTGACTGAGGACAGGCAGTGAAACAATAGATTTGCTTGGCAGGGTTTTGGATGATTAGTGGTGCACGTTTGCTGCTTCTTTTGGAAGGATTTCTTTTTAACATCATTATTTGGAAGAGACAGCAATAAGAAGGCAGACTGGCAGCATGGCTACCTCAAAGCCCACCCAGTTACCATGGGCTGCCTGCCCATCACCAGCTCAGGCTGCCCAGGGCCCCATCCAACCCAGCCCTGAGCACCTCCAGGGATGGGGCACCCACAGCTCTCTGGACAGCAATGTCAGTGTTGCTGATGCTCAGTTGTCTCTTCCCCATTCTCATGGATTGAAGACACCTCTGCAAGGGTCTCTGCCTCTCCCCAGCTGTGAGAGAGAGAGAGAGATGCTGACCTCATTAGAAGAGGTTGTGAGGTTTACCCAGCGTTAGCAGCATGTTCAGAGGATGAGCAGTGCTGATTGCATAAGGACTAACTAGACCCTGTTGATTTCTCCTTTCAAGGCCGCAGCCCAGTGGCATTAATTAGCAGCATGAGCCCAGCAGGTCCTCGTGGATCAGTGCCTGCAGCACCTGCATGTGGCACAGTGACACTGGTGGGATCTCAGCCAACCCAGAAGACTTGCCATTTCCTTCCTGATTTCCCTTACAAGCTGTGCATCACTTAGCACAGCTCTTGGGAACCCCTGGTGGGATCAGGGCAGTTGCCACACAATGCTTCCTGAATTCCAGGCAAGCTAGACAGAGTTCTTGCTTCTATATACATAACACTGGGCTTCCAAGAGCACCAACCCCCTTTAGGGCTCTCATGTTGAAGAGCCAAACCCATGGAATCCCTCAGTAAGCAGAAAAGAGTGAGGCTATCCAGGATCCTCACTGCTGGAAGGTGCCTTCCACACACATTCTGTCCCTGGGCTCCACTGAAGCTGATTCTGAATCCTGAAAGTAAAGTTTTTCTACAAATATTAATTGTTCAGACAATTAACAGTCTGAGGACAACACACAGAGATGAAACTTATCACATGTGCATTGTTTAGACTGAAAAGCAAAAGCTATGTCTGGTTGCAGAACCACTGCAAGTATGCCTTCCACTTTACTCCTGCCAAGAATTAAAACTTTTCAATGGACTCAAATGTATGAGAAAACACTTCATTTAATAAACCTTTCCCTAAATCAGCACCTTCTACACGAAATAGGTCAACTGCACTTTTTTCCTCCCAGATACCAAGTTCAAGTAGTTTGCTTCCAGACTGAAGAAGCTGCCCAAGACAGCACTGGGAACAGGCCTTGGTGAAAGGCCAGGTGCTGGGAGCCCACGTTAGCTGGATGCATGAGTATAGAAATGCATGATAAGCAACTCACATCTATTTGTCCGACGTGCAATTTATTTTAAACAACAGTTTTGTTTTCTTAGCAAATTTAACTTGGCTAAATCCATTCCAACCCAAGAGTGCACAGCTGCATGCCAGCCTGTTCCTTGGAACAGATGTGTGCCCTTCAGCCTGCAGCCTCACGGTCACACAGAGGAACAAGCAGTGCTGTTTGACAAAATCCAGCTGCTCCTTCCACACCTTACCCTGACACCCTTACAAAGGTGTCCCTTGCATCTCCTTTCTATAACCAGCACAAAATCCAGCTGAGCTATCCAGGCACCTTGGAATTCCAGCAATACAAGTGGTTGGGATCTCCTCCTAAGCCATTGCACGCTCCTCCTAAGGCCCAGCTGGTCCTTGTGGATCAGTGCCTGCAGCACCTGCACGGGGCACAGTGACACAGGTGGGATCTCAGCCAACCCAGAGAACTTGCTGTTTCTTTCCTGATTTCCCTTACAAGCTGTGCATCACTTAGCACAGCTCTTGGGAACCTCTGGTGGGATCAGGGCAGCTGCCACACAACGCTTGAGCTGAACATCTCACACAGAAGCTGACATGGGGCAACCACCAAAAAGTTATAAGGAGAACATGAAGGTTTGCAGCTATTTTATTTACAAGTATACATTTAACACAAAGAAACACTGATATCCAAGCCTAGTTAATAGTAGTGTAACAATATGCATCATTTTGATGATTATTCTAACCAACAAACTACACTGAAAAATTAATGCCAGTAAAATTCTTGGTCATAATATTAAGAAATACAATATATAAATTGAAAATATGATTGCTTAAAATTTGAAAATGGAAGTGAAGCCATTTGCACAGGAGTCAGAGTTTAACATAATCTGAAGGGAAAGGCTCCAAACCAACTGTGTATCTCTCAGGTTAACAGAAGAAAAAAAACACAAAATTAAAAAATTAAAAAAAAAAAAAAAAAAAGAAGCATAGTTTATCCTTGAAGATAAAGGGCAGTTTTGCTTCTTCAGGTAGAATGTATTCCCATTGTTTTCAGGCTTTGCAGTGGAATTACATTACTGAGCATGAAGACTTCCCTTGTGAAGCTGCCCCATCGATTTTTTCTGCCTCCAAAATTATCCTCTTAAAAACATCAACGGCGGTCTGCAAAGAGAGAGCACACGGTGAGCAGCAGGCAGTGCCAGCCTCAAAGAAGTGTTCCTCAGCACTTTCACCCACTACACCAACACAAAATGCATTCCCTGCAAAGGAAAGGCAGCAGATGCTGTTAGGCTGGGAGTTACCTGCTGATAACAGCCCTCCACAATCCAAACGATCTGAACGACGTGGCTCATCTGCCCTGTACAACACAGCGCATTCCCTGGGCAAATGAGATTGAAGGGAAAGCATGGACAGGACCACAGCTGCTAGCAAACTGCTTCCACTAATGAAGAGTCTCCCTTAGTCAAAAATAGGTGATATACTGATCTGCAAATAGGTGATATACTGATTTACAAATACACTGTATGATATTTCATTGCTTACAGCTGACATTTTAATGCACCAATTCTTTATATTCCTGCTTGAAATCACCTACTATAAAAACCCACGCTTTATTCCAACAACCAAGCAGCTATATATTCACTGTCAAAGCCATGCTGTTGGGAACACTGAGATGTAGGAGTTCACAGAGCTGCTAATTCATTTCACAGAGAACATACATTCACTGAGAAGCTTTAATCAGTGCCCTGCAGTTAACCCGTAGGAACTTGTAATTCAGCCCAAATATGCTGAAGGATTTTAGAATGAGCTTTTAAGCAACGCAGGAAACTGTTTTGCAACAAGGAATAATGAACGCAGCCAGACTTTCTATGCATCTGTCTGCATATGGTGCAGTTACAGGATGTGGGTCACATCTAGCCTACAGAAAGCCATCTGCCTCTCTTCTACATCCTTCCCTTGAGGAAGTGAAAGAGATGCCAGGCAAGGCAATGGGTGCTGCTGCGTGTGAGGCACCAGGAGGCTCAGTGCTCCTGCACACACACAGCCGTGGATGCCAAAGGAACAGAGCCCAGGAGGTGTACAAATGGGAAAGTCTGAAGCCCTAAACCCAGCCCACAGCTGCTACTCAGCTCAGTGCTGCTATCCAAACACAACTGCTTGGTGATTTTGGAGAGGAAATTCTCTGCTGCTTGTGCTGCTGGTTGTTCTTGGCACAGAACTGGGCAAAGGAACTTGAACAATAGTCAGGTAAGGAAGAGCATTTCCCCTCCCCCAAAAAGCTCTTCCAGGGAAAGCACTCCCAAATCCATGAGGGAGGGGAGGAAGATCCCAAGCCCTTCTGAGCATCCTCACACATTGCACTTTTCGTGCTTGGATATGAAACTACTCTTGAAAAAGCAGCAACATCCCAAAACTCATTTTTAAGAGAGTTGTTTTGGTGAGAAGTGGATTTTTTTTTTTTTTTTTTTTTTTACTATTTCCTTCCCCCTTCTAAAATAAGCCCTTCTAATGAATTCTGTGTAACTGGATGGACACATGAATGCTCATTACTCTCTGCCTTCAAGCAGGTTCAGGGACCAATCTGGGTTCTGGTTGTATTTCACACCATTAGCAATTTATTGTGCTGGGATTAAAGACAAAGCACTGCACTATGGCTTAGGGGGAATGAAGTAACAAATTCCCTAAGAAAAGCCTGAATGAAGCTCCTGAAGTTAGCCTCATAGATACACAGCACTTCAACACATCCAGAAATAATTAAACAGCTTGAGAAAACACAACAAGCACATCTAGGGCCCAGAGAAGGGACTTAATACCTGAACTCAGCTTCAGGTCGTAGCTCAACAAGATGTGATTCTGTGTGTCTCATATTTTGCTTATAAGATACGCGATGTCCTTAAACACTTCCAGCTTGAAGTTGACTTTTAGAATGAACCAAAAAAAAGCCCCAAAATACCCCAAATTCTTCTTGTAGAAAGCATTCACCCAATCCAGCTGATGATCTCCAACCAAGACTTAATTTAACTGGCATCTTTTCCTGAGCATCCAGCCCCAGAACTGCCCTCTCAAAACCCAGGGATCTCCCCAGGTGCCCAATATGATACACAAGCTCCAAAGCCTCAGCAGGACACCAGAATCTAGAGGAGGGAACACAAAGCCTAGAGAAGATCAGACATGAGGAACTCTTACCAGCCCCTACCACTTACCCTCATGTCAGCTTAGATCTCTGAATAGATGGGTAGTGGAAGAGACAAAGCCATGCCATTTCATCAGTGTGGTATCTTCTGACAACTCCCAGCAGAACAGGCCTGGTTGGATTAAGTTCATCTGCACAACCATTTGAGTTGCCTGCTGCAGCAGGGATTTGTTCCTAGGACTCCCACAGATGCTCCAAATAGTCTTTGGGTTTTTTTGGGCAAAGCAGGAAGGGAGATGAGTCAATGCTTTCCCACCTCCTTTCATAGAGAGAAAGAAGCCTCTGCTAGAACTTCTAGCAGGGAATGCCTCCTCTCCTTTCAAAGTTTAATTAAATTCCTTGCTAAGAGCTGCTATAAAGGACAGACCATGTAGGTCAAACTGGAATCAGCCTACAGTCTCTCCGTAGGCTGCAGCACGTACCAAATCAATTACAGACCAGCACACCAGAGACTGTCATACTCCAGCTCCACATCCACCAGAAGTAGATAGATTTCAGAAACAAGACTTCTTTTACCCCTAGAGCCTCACAGCTTCAGGCCTTATACTTTGCCTTCCAAGCTCAATCATCCACCTCCTTCAGCAACTGTCTGCAGGAACATGAAGAGAGCTGCCCCACTCCGGGCTCCATTATGCTTTCTTGCATATGTCCCAAGCCTCCAGAGGGAGCACATCAGATGCCCACAAAGCAACACACCACTTCCTGAACATCTCAGGTCAGCCAGTTTCTAGGTGTATTACACACAAGGCATACACCTTACTGCTGTACTGTAACGTCCACAGCAAGGAGGAGTTCTATCCCAGCACCAGTTCCCCATACAAATTTCAGCTAGTAGCAACTTAATGCAGATACTCTGAGACTAAGGGACAGGCACAAATACATGGCAGTCAATGGGACTTTGTTAGCACAGCAATTTAATATGCAAGGCATGCCAAGCATCATATAAAGCTTGTAGCTTCTTTGCATAAATATACACAGCTTTCTTTTTTTTTTTTCTTTGAACCAAGACAATACACAATACAAACTTCACAAGAGTTATTAGTAAGATATTCTCTAAGATATGAATTACTACACTGTTACACATTGTGAACTACGTCCAAAAAAAAAAAAAAAAGGACAAACAATGGCTCTGCCTATTCCAGAAGTACTGAGTTGTTTGAAAATAAATAAATAATCTCATTCTTTTAACTGGTTTATTCCTTAGGCTGACAATTTAGTTTCTGCAGGTATGCATCTGAGGCTCCCCAGAAGTAGAGAAGATATTAAGAAACTGCATGCTTTCATCACAGCCAGTTCTGACATGGTTAGTGCAACTCTTAGCCAGAAACAGAAGTACTTAGAAACTAATTCCAAGTATTCCATACGTGGAGAAAAAAAAAAATTGCAAGTTTCCTGCCAGGGAAAATCCAACTTTACACAAGTGTCTGCTACCAGTAGAGCCACAAGTTATCAGTCAGCAGCTGTTTGTTTTGCAGCTGAAAACAGGGAAAAGAAAGGCTGCTCATGCAGTTGCTGCCCTAGCTATGGGACTGCCCTTCTCATTCTGCTGCTGAGAACACCTAAGGATGTGACTATATTAGGTTAAATATGAGACAATGTAAGCACTTGTGCATGAGGACAGATTTCTCTAAACACAGCCTGCCAGTGTCCCTGTGACCCCACCATACATTCACATCTGCAAGAAGCAACAGTACTGACTTTGGCAAGACCAACAGAAAAAAAAAACAACACAAAATAAATTAGAAAGGCTGACACACTCAACCTATAGTAGCTTTTAATTACTTCAAGCTCAAACCAGTAGGTTCTTGTAGCTTAAATACTCAAGTGCAGGGCATCAAATCAGTGACAAAGTGTTATGATAAGTCACAGGAACAAGTTCAAATTCCAGAATATACTGCGAAGGTGTTTTGAAGGAAGTTACAGCAACTTCACTACAACTGTAACACAATAATGTCTGCCTGCCTCTGCTCTAGTCTAACATTTTTCTCATTAGTTCTGTGCCCATAAAACTATTATTCCCCCCACTAGACAGACCAAGTCCTGCACCTTAAAACATGAGGTTCATTCCCTTAGACCAGCTCACCCCCCTGAAGCAACAAGGAGCTCCCTATTCAAGGTCACTGCAGCAGATCACAGACCCTGCCCCACACACAGCAGAGATGCAAGTTTGAGTTTGCCACCAACTGTTCTGCTTTGTTCAGTAAAGCTTGACTTTCAGTTCTCCATTTCCCCCGTTAACTTACAGTTGCATCAAAAAACATATATATGTAAACCTGAATGCAGACACCCATTTTGTTTCCAACCATCTACACAAACTATCTGTACAGGACATGTAGACATTTAGCTTCCTTTATTAAGTGAAACTATGAGACATTCCATAGCATTACTATTCAAATAAGTGAATCTTAAATCTGTTACCTGATTTTCTTTAGCAGAAGATTCCAAGAAAGCTGCATTCCAGGATTCTGCTAAAGCTTTCCCTTCTTCATAGCTGATCACCCTGGCAAAAGAGAGGAAAGCCTGTTTCTTTGTAACTCACAGAAGGACTGAAGCTTCAGGAATGTCCCCACAGTACTGAAGCACTTAAGGCATATATAACATTTTGAAAGGCCTGGTCCCAAACAATTGCTATTTGCTGCTGTCAAATTCACTGCTGGGCCAGGTAGAACGCTTATGTGACCCAGAAGAGAGCAACTGTCCCAAACACTGACTTGTTTCCCTAAGCTGCAGCATCATCTCAGGCCTTAGAATGGTAAAAAAGAAAACAAAACACTTCCTTACTTGTCTTGAAAGAAATGTTCAGCTACTTTTTTTGGAAGCGTTTAGCAAGACTCAACATTACAACAGAAGCTGCTAGCACACATTCTGGACACAATTCCTTGCTGGTACCTTTGTTGTAACCTACATTTTGATTTTAGTCATGGAAAGCCAAGAACAAAACTGGCCATGGCAGCCACAGGAATGCTGGCTGCTGCCTTGCATTTCCCACATACTGGAGTTCACATACCGTTCCATATGCAGGTCTTTTTTATTTCCAACCAGCATAATGGGTATTCTGTGAAAGAAAGTTCAGAACTTCAGAATAGTTATAGTATACTGAACAAAGTACTAGCAACATGCCTGCAGTGAAATGAGATGAAAGTGTCACTACTTACTGGACTTTTCCCACCATATCCAATAACTTGCCATGGATAACTTTTATCACTTCAAAACTGCAAAATAAAGGGATGAAGTCACACATGCACTCCAATGCTTAACCTTAATACCCAATCAATACACAAGCAATTAAATGCATATGTAGACTGCTGTGTTAAAAATTACGTATAGTGACAGAACTACAAAGATGCTGAAGTGTTACTGGTTTGTGTACAACAGACAAAATGGTCCCAGAGGCAGCAGCAAACAGTACTTTGCACATCATTACAGCCCACCCAGTTCTGATACTTGCAGAAATAAACAATGTTACCCAGGACAGGTACATCTAACACACAAAAAGCCCCCATGCCCCCCTCTCCCCCCCAAATCTGGTTTGCATTCACAGTAAGAAATTCAGCTACTAGAATCCGACACACCTGGATGGGCATGTCAAATTAAAGCAGAGTTTCAAAGGAATAGCATTCAGTTAAGCACAATCCAACAAGAAGGAATACATAACTTTTAATAAATCTTAACTCATATAGAATTCTTTGAATTTTGTTTTGGCGTTCTGTGAAAACCAACAGAAGGCTGAATTCCAATTTCTTATGGATAGTGAGGAACCTGATGGGCAAGACAGCAGCAAAGCAGTGGTTGTTGAGGCACCTGACAGCTCACCTGCTGCCCACGTGATGTTTGCATGACTGGAGATAAGGCACAGCACTGCACAACACTGTGAGGCCTGGAACCCCACGTCTGACGTTTAACACTTTTGAGAACAAGCTATCAACTGAGTGAAAGAGCAGATGTTGTGTCTTCTGATTACACTGGAAAAAAGATGCTGGTGCATGAAGTACACACCTGAGCTTCAGGAGAGGTGCAGGTTCACAGACCCAACACACAACTACACAAGAAGAAAGGGGTCTTCACTTTGTACTGTACTTAAATTAAAATTGAAGCACTTACAAATGGGGCAGCACTGGGTTCTCGAAGAACTGGTGCCTGAAAGCACTACTCAGATTGTTGGGACTCCTTAAAGTTTCTCACTTCTGAGCAATAAACAATACCATGGTTAAGAAGGATTTTGTGTCAAGGAGGTTTGTTTGCTTTACTTCGGCAACACTTTTACAGAGCAGAACTTAACACTTCATGAGCTAATAGATTTAGTATATCCTGTTCAGAAATTAATTGTGTACAAAAAGAAGGAACTCAGTCCATCGAGCACATCTTGCTGTTACTAACTCAAATACAATACTACATAAATGTGGAATCAATGGAAGGAATTAAGGGTTATAAAGAATTGATGCTGAAAAGGTATAAGAGAAATTCTGGGCTTGAGAACTGGTCTTGGACTTTCAGCTGAGAGTCTCAGAAGTAAGAGTTAAATGGTGTTGAGCTGTGACCAAGTGCAGAGGCAACACTACAGAGAGAATCAGATGACCCTGAAAACTGAATGAGAAATCATTCAAAATAATTCTGATACAGACCATAGAACTGTTTCTCAGCCTGAAGCAAGAGGAGAGATGTAGCATACTAGCCACAGGATGACTGAGTCACCAATGTAACACAATCACTTTCTTTCTATTACTAGGTAAGCTGCTGCCAGTGTAGCCAGAAAAACACTGCACCACAGCACAGCACAGTGCACGCCCTCACCTGTGGTTCCACCTTGTGCTGCTCAGTTCTCAGTTTCTGCTCATCCAGAGCTCAATTTTTAGCAAAATAGAGCAAGGACTAACAGCTGATCTTTATTAATAGATCAAGGTGAAAACCGAAAGGGAAGGCTATTTAAATTCCCATGATTCTGGCACAGAAACAAGTCGGTAAGAACTACCCAGAATGAAACTTGACTGACTGGATCAATTTAATTAATTTGGAAAGCTTGCTCAAACATAAGGCTAGAAGGAGCAAAAGCATAAATTAGAACCCTTATCAACAAATTCTATTCCCCTCCAAAAAGGAAAACAAACACCAAACCAACATCACACCAAATCATGAAACAGCAAGAGGTCTGCAGACCATAAGATGTTCCTTTCCAGCTCTGTTAAGCAGACAGGGTTACAGGAAAACACTCTGAAACACAACCTGAAGGATTACTAGCTGTGCTATACAAGATCATGGAACACAGCACAATACAAATTTGGAATTTAATTAAGCTGAACTAGAGCAAAAGCCTTCCAGTAACCTTGCAGCTGAGAGTCTGGGAATATTACAAATGTAGGGCATCAGCTTTCACTCAAGCCCCATTATAAACTTCCCAGTGGAGATCAGCAGGGAAGAAAATAATTTTAAGAAGACATTTCTATTTAGTTTGATGTCAAAGCTCCCACTCAATTGGATCAGTACTCCGATCGATACATACACTTCAACAGAAATTGAGACGTGAGTGCCTGGGAGAGACATCTAAACCACCAGAGTACAGTGGAAGGTCTTTTCTGTTGCTTTAACATCACCTTGATACTGAACTTAGATAAGAAACTGAACAAGAAAGGATCATCAATACTTTGAAATTTTGAAGAAAAAGAAGCAAGAATTGGGATTGAGTTGATCAAGAATCAAATACTGAACAACATGAATTTCTTCTTAGGACTGGGAATACTAGTCAAACTTTACACAGGTCACTTAGCACCAACAATAGATCTCTGATTAAAAGAGGGAGATAAAAGAAGGAAAAAAAGAGTAGTTTCTTAAGATACACACGAAAGCCTCACATCTGCTACATTTCCCCCAAACCACACGTGCTTTCTGTTCACTACTTCAAAACTACTGATGAAAACCAAGAATGAAGAACTCCAAGAATGAAGAACTGAAAATCTGCTCAACATTAAATAACGTAGAAGCAGCTGAAGCTGATGACCAGACCACATCCATTTTCTGAGAAGTACAGAAAAGCCAACAAGAAAGCTGTTTCACCTGCAGTTTATGAAGATCTTACTGAAAGACACTCAAGATGACTTTTTCCTGCTTTAGAGGAAAAGACATGGAATGCTTCAGTGCTTGTCGAAAGCTGATCAGCTTACAAGTACAAGGAAAGCAGTACTTTTCTTCTATCCAAAGTGAAAGGCTTCAGGTCTTAACATCATTTTCAACAAATGGAAAAATAAAAGAGGATTATTGTGGCTGAAGATGCTGTACAGTATTAAGAAACTAAGAGTGATTCAAGGTTAACCTGTACTTAAATCGAGTAGACCAAAGGGAAAAGATAAAGTAACAGAAGATGACAATACCTTAAAAAAGGTTGAGACACTTCTAAGTGCTTCTCCAGCTATGACGGAACCTGTGCTCATGTGAGGACTGACTACAGTTAGCAATGAGCACAAGACAGAAACTCTGGAAAATCTCAAAGAAGAGATTTGCTGTAGCATAGCAAGACTGACCTCCAGGCCAGAAGTCTCATATTGCTGCTTATGTCAAACTTTTTGATGGTTAACCAGAACGAGTCAGGATGGGAAACCAAAGGAGTCTCAGTACTGCAACAAGCTGCTAGGCTGAGGGACAGCTGAACGCCTAGCTTTCTCTTCACATAAACGTGCAGTGCCCTCGTGGTTCATGCTGAACTCCATCTTTGCCTCTTACGTTACAGCACAAAGCCTGTTTGTTCCTGGGACCAGTCTATGTGCTTTGACTTACACTCAATCACTGGAGCTCAGCACTGCCCCATTTCTCACACAGTACCTCCTGCTTCGGTCTGCAAAGTGCTTGGGACATTTGGATCTGAGGGGAAAATTCTGAAAAAGCCATTCTTTTGTATTTCAATTACATTTCTAAGGCAAAGAGACTGAAGGGATTACACATACATAAAGAAAAATAAAGCAGAGGCAGGAGCTGAGCTGATATGTATATGGCTAACATGTGAAGCAGGAGAACACAACAGACTTTGTTACCTTTTTATTGACGTGACAGAATAAACAAGAATGTAGCCATTGATGTCTATGGAGTATGTCTGAGGAAATATGGAGTATTCATCCTGTAAAAGGAATATTGCAACTGAATTATTTATTGCCAATGCTGAGAGCTGAATGCTAGCAGATCAGTAGCAGCTGATTAGTTACATTTGAAGAATATTTTTGTGTAATTCTGAGAACTAGGTTTCTTCATCATAATGCCTGGTGTGGAATCTTTACCCAATTAAGAGAAAGCAAAGCGAGTTTGGGGCACCAGCTTAGTTAGCCTGTTAGTCTGTATGCTCTACAACTTAATCTACAGCTTTTCCTCTTTATTCCCTCTAAGACTACAGATCAGCTAAAGCTATCCCCAATCCTCTTACACTGCTCAGTTATCAGTTTACCCTAGCACAAAGCATCCACTCTGTCCTATCACTAATTACCAGTTATGCCTCTCACCTTGCTAGTGACACATTTCCATCAAATCCCAAATTTCAGCAGCTGCAGACAGGATCTAAGATTTCCACATTTCAAGGGGCACTGACCACAACTAACTTACCTATGGGGTCTGTTAGGCAGCTGTGGCACACCAAACTAACTAATGCTCATCACAGACACAAGAACTGTAGTCACTGCATGCTTTATGGCAACCAGAAGTTTCCATTACATGGCAGTTGCTTAATAAAAAATGAAAAATAAATAAAAATAAAAAATAAAAATCAAAGCAATAGCACCAGCAGCAACGTAAAAACCAAACCCAGGCAATAAATCTCTAAATTTACAATGCCTGTAAAAATGCAAATGAACAACTCAGTAACTGAAACAGATTGACAGAATGCAGAAAACACAACACTAATACTAAGAATTTCACGTTAAACACCGAAATAGAAACATTTTAATAGAAGTTCCCAGGTAACATTTGCATTTTGACAAGAGCCATACATCTTATTGTACGAACTCTCCATTTTTTAAGCTTGTGTTTCTTAGGATGTTAATTTTAGCTGAAGATACATAACCTCCCTGTATATTGTCATGACTGAACAGATGGAGCGGTGCAATCATGCAGCTTAAATCTAGACAGCTAACAGAAAGCAAACTTCCTTAATAGGCAAATGCCAAAAAAACCCACAACCTTTCATAAATCAACTTCCCAGATTCTGCCAAAAAAGTTTGAAAGAACGACACTTGCACATGATGCCCTTATTTGCCTTTAATGCTACACACTGAGGTCAGCCCTCCCCCATCTCTGCTTAAATGCCAAGCTGCCCTCTCTGCTGGCTGTGTAATCCCAGTGTCAACACAGAGGGATGTGAGCTGGCCTGCAAGTAAAACAGGTGAAAGTGCAGCTCTGCAGTTATTTGCCTTTATCTGCAATTACTCAGGATTGCCACAGTTTGAATTCAGGTTCAGATAAGATTTGTTGTTACAACCTGTTCTGAGGTCCCATAGTGAGCCTCCTCTTAACTCTACCATGTAAACCTGAACATGTAACTGTGAGAGGTAAAGAGGCACAAGACAGAAAATAAGTACCAAGAAAACTATTTTTTAGCTTGCCAGGAAAGGAAAAAAAAAAAAAAAGACCATGAAGCTTCCTGGAACTTGGGGATCAAATTAAGAACTTTGCCAAGTGACAAAACAAGCAGAGCTGCAGCTTTTCAAGCTAAAGCCAAGTTTTCAAGTGCATGACATAAATCTGCAATATAATCTTTGCTATACTGCATACGTAAGGATGCTCTATGAATCATTAAGCAAGACTGAACTGAGAGAAATTTGTTCAAACCACACCTTCCATAACCCAACATTATCTCTCCCTCTAACCCTGTGAGCCACAACTCAAAGTTCAAGTCATTCACAGGAAGAATCAAGGCTGGAAATAACCAGAGACTGGGAAAAATACTAACTGTTCAGTTCTATTTAATTTCAATTTCCCAAACAACATATTTATGACCCCAGCATTTGTGGTCAGTGCTGTTACTAAACCCTCTGACTGATTACCTGTAGATCTAGTGCTGCTGATTAGCACCACAAGCTGACAGCATATAATTATGGCACACAGTTATTCTTACATCATGTAGCTCTCTTTGAAGGTGATCAAATAGTCCTAGAAGGTCACAGCCCTGAATACTCTCCCAGCTATGAGCAAGTGTCCTGCAGCTTTCATGTCTAAAGCACTGCCTGTGTACTTTACTGGCTGCTTAACGCTAACAGTTTGGGAAAACCCAAAGGCACAATACCAGAACTCACTCAGAAAGTAAGAGCATGCAAACAGGAAGATGGAAAGGGATTTAGCAGTCCCTTTTTTAAGCACAGCTCTTCAAGAGACAGAGCACTCCTGTGTATGGAGCACACACTCACCTGCAGGTCCTGCCAAGCATCCGTGCGTAATTAGCACCTCTATTTTATGAAGCTACTGATCACGCCACAGACATTTGTTTACCATCTCCTTCTTCATTCCCCCTCATTACACCAAGCTCAGAAGCATGCATGCATGAACCTTCACTTACTTAGAAATGTAAACAAACTGCAGGAGTTTCTTTGCAGCCTGGTGAGTGCTACCTATGTGTGCTGCTGTCTACTCTGCCTGACAGTTTAATGAATAGAAACCAAGGTGCTGGAGCACAGAAACTGAAGAAAGTCAAGAAAAACTTCTGCGTGGTTTACTGAATTGGCATTTTCCAATTAATGAAGACTACCTGACCATAAGTATCAAGCAGATTACTTAAGAACTTTGGTACACTGAAGTTAAGGCAGCTCTTTCCTTGCTTTTTTAGGCATGTGTACTTTAAGCACTAGCTACTGTTTCAATTTCAATAGAAAAAGTACATAAACACTATACAAACATTGTTTTGGGGGAAGAAAATAAAGTAGGATCATTTAAATTGAGCTTCAGCTTTGAACACATGGTCACAACCAGGGTAGCTTTTCCTAAGCACCAATATCTGTTGTGTTAACTCCAAAGATGCAAAGGGAGAAAGGTACTTACCTGGCCAGCAGTGTCAACCAGCTGAAGGTGATATTCTTGGCCATTTACTGTGATCAGTTTTGTAAAAGCTAGAATAAAAAACAGATACACATTTCAGAATGATGAACAAAGAAAGGACCAGAAGTCACTCATCTCTGCCACTGCTAGCTGAAGGGTTAAGAAAAAGAACACGTTAGTTACAGGCTTTAAAGCAGAAGGCTGCATCAGGCTGCTGTGCTTTTAACTCGAGTACCGTAGGTACTGAAACTTAGAAATTAACTTTAAAATTTCAAATTTCAGAAGATTCTTGCTATGTGTTTTGTTTTTTTCCTTTAGAGCTGCTTAGAAATAAAGAGTAGAAAGGTTCTACTACTACACATCATTTCAAAGAGACTTGCAGGCATCTATAATTTGTGGTTAACACGAGACACAAATGCAATTAACGTTAAAGCTAACTTTGAACTTCACACAGGTTATTTCCCCCAGTTTCCAAGCAGTTTAGCGAGATCGATTTCCTGGATACCAATACAACGAGGTGAATGATCTGGATTTACAAAAACCTCTCTGGGGCTAAGATACACACACAGGCTAACTGAAGAACATGCTAAACCTAAATAATGAGAGTTTAGCTGAAGCTCCCCACAGTACTTGCACATTTGCCGCAGCTACCAGTCTGTTCAGTCCTTAGTCAGGAAGTACATTCAGTTCCTACGAGATGAGAACTGCTGCTCTTCCCAGGGTTTATGAAATGCCAACACACTGCAAGCTGAGGAACCTTTCTCAGTGTCTGCATTATGCAACTGCAAAAGCAAACCGTGTCAGAGCTCGTGGAGCACAACGTGCTGCTGAGTACCACGCATACCAACCAGAGCACGCAAGCTGAGCTTCAGGGCTTCATGTTGCCCTCAGCCTGAGATCACGGGGCAGCACACACATCTTGGTAACGTGTGTGTTGTATACAGGTGAAGGCAGTTTTCCCAGCTGCTAATGGTCAGAGAAGTCATTTCGTTCCTCATAACAATTACTGGGGAAATAGCCAGCACTGCAGTGCTGTGCTGACCACATCTCAAGACTGTTCATCCTCAAGCTGCAGCAGAGCTGACTCCTCTCCATCCAGCTGTGCAGTCTTCCATCCAGCTGTGTTAGCTAGCCTCTGCTCACACCTCCTGACTCTTGCACAGGATCTTCTTGAAGCTGAGCTCCACCAGCTTTCCTCCTGCCCCCAGTGCTTGCTGCTCTGTCACACCTCCACAACATATTACCTCAAGTCACTGGGCTAGCTCCACACTGAAGACACCCAAAACTCTTGGATTCGGCCTGTCTAAGTCACTCAAAGCATGCTCATGAAAAGGAGCAACTGAAACAGAACAAAGCCACATTTTGCTGTTTGGAACAGGCTGCCCAGGGAGGTGGGGGAGTCACTGTCCTTGAAGGTGTTCCAAAACTATTGGAGATGTGGCACTGTGGGCATGGGCCAGCAGTTGAACATGGTGATCTTAGCATGTCCTTTCCAACCTTAATGATTTTAATGATTCTATAAGGCAAGTGTCTACATGCAGAGCACAGAGCAGCCACGCAGCTTCCATTACAGTAGCAACACGTGCAGTGTGAATGAAGCCTCACAGAGAGCTCCTACCAACCATACCCCATCTGTCCCAGCACTACAGCTGTGATAGCACCTGTGCCTGCACAATGCAATCAGCAAGTTGCTGGCACCACTGCACAAGGTTGTAGGGTTATGAAGCAAGAATGCACAATAGCTTTTTGGCTGATACAAATTCTTGTTTGAACAGATGTTAACATGCAAGGCTGCTGTATGCAGCATCAGTGCTTCAAACATGAAGGAGATACAGTGCATTACAGGGGCTGGGCACAGCAACTCCCATCCACATCAAAGCACTCTGCAATCAAAGTAGGTACAAGAGCCTCATGAAGTTAATATTTAAAAAGGGACAGGGACAGATGGCAGCTCTTCTAGAAGCCCAGAATAGACCAAGCAGAAACACCATCACCACTGGTACCGAGCAATGGGTGGCAGAGCAGGGAAGGAAAGCTGTGGGACAGTCACTGCAGGCTGGGCAAGGAGCTGCCAGCTTGGAGCAGGGACTCCCAGCACCAGGAGAGCCTCCTCCTTTGGCACAAACCCACTTTGATGCAGTTGTAATTGCACAGCGCAGCCCCACCAGCTGCTACAGCCAAGAAGCAGTGTGACTTGCACAGCAACTCCATGAGCTGCTGACTACTGCTTCCCTAAGATCAGGTATATTTCAGCGACACAAACATGAAAGAAAAGATTTCCAAATGCTGCTCAAATGGCAGCTGTTGTGAAAACAAGCCATTGTGGTAAGGATTCAGAAACAAGCACACAAACACAGACCTTCAGATCAACAGTGTTACTGAGCAGAGATAGGGGACCAGTATAAAACCTTTCCCAGAGCTACTGAATGGTAAATATATCCTCCTCATAAGGGCACATCAGTTACCACCTTCTGCATCCCTTTCTGACTGCCTTCAGTCCAAGTCAATGCCCATCACCAGGACAGCTTTTGCAGCAGGTGTGTAACACAGCAGAGCTAAAGCCCCATGCCCAGCCCTGGAGAACGCTGCTCAGCAGCAGCTTCCAAGCACAAGTGCTGCCACCCTTGCAGGGCAGCTGCCTTCACGCACATGGCAGAAGCTGAGCCTTAAGGATGACTTTAGCCAACCATGTGAACCTACATGTATTGCCTCCACAACCACTGGCGTGCCTTCAGCCCCCTTCCCTTTCTAATACCCTTTTAATGACAACTGTACCAAAAAACACTGGAGCTGTGTGCACATTCTCTATTCCTTCTGACTTGAGTTCCACATTAAGATTCTTGGGCTTATCCCAGTTTAAGAGTTCTAAATTCCTCTGTTTTTCCACTAAACACTGAGGAAGTCTGTGTCCATCCAGCTTAGTGTCCACACAGGCTCCTTCCATGTGCTCCTGCTCTGCAATGGCTTTGCTTCTCTTGCCACCACTTCCCAAGTAATTGTCCCACTGGTTTCTCCACCCTGCTGCCTCACTAACAGCCACCCATCACAGCGTCACTCTTGTTAGGACATTAGGAAGAGGAAATTCTACTTTGTTAAGCAATTAACTCACCATCAGTGCTGCCACAAAATGCTATGAGTTACCCTTCCTGATGCACAAGTTTACTGGAAGCAACTGAATTCAACGTGCTTATTAGCTTAGATAAACTAACTTTTCTGGTTCTAATGTAACAGAAGCAAAGGAAAATGCAGCACTGAAGAACTGCTGACTTTTCTGTACATTAAGTGAAACCCGATGCAGTTCATTTCCCCTGTGTTCCTTCCAAAGAAGGTAGAGTTTTTTTCCACTGGAAAACAAAGCCACTAGAATACTCAGTCATATCCTTTTAGTTCAAAGCTTATGTTTTACACTTGTTCCTAAGAAAAAGCTTAGCTATAGTTTCCTTCCTATGAAATTTAATTTTGAACTCAATTTTTCATGCAAGTTATATTATTTGAAGACAAAAATTACAAAGACTAAGTTACCATTGGTACTACAGTTTTCTAGCCATTCAATCAGTGCTGATAATACTTTGATGATTTTTCAGTTACAATTTTCTGGAGATAAAACAGAACTTACACAGGCCATGCCATCCTTTAACTTATATTTATTTTTTATTTCAAGTGCTGTAATACTAGAGCACACCCAATCACTATATGAAAGTTAAAAGTGTGACAGCCTGCTTTAAAGCACTGCAAAAAGTCCTGGATGCCCAGGCTGGATGTGGCTCTGGGCAGCCTGGTCTGATGGTTGGCAACCCTACAGATAGGGGGGTTGAAACTAGATGATCTCTGAGGTCCTTTTTAGCCCAGGCCATTCTATGATTCTATGAAAAATGCAGCATTCTCAACAGACTCTTCTACAGGAACCTGGATTCTTGAACTCCTTCTGGAATCATTAACCAGATTCAAAATCACAAGTGAGTAAAGCACTAAAAGTTGGTTACATTGATTGTGTCTTACAATTCTGGACAGGCTCAAAAGCATACAGCTGGAGATATCAAAAGACTTGACCCATCAAGAGTCTGCATTCATAAAAAGCATATGAAAGAAATGAAGACAGACCATTCAGAAGAATGGTTTTATACCAGGGTAGGCTTCCTGCTATTTGGACCCCCAGGGCATATCTTCTAGGTCTCACCCCTACTCCTCAGCAACACATTCTGATAGAAGAAGGGCCCTTCAGTGCTCTACCTTTCAGAAACTTTCTCTAGCCACACCACAGATCACAAGGCTTCCAGCAAAATAATAATGCTGCTTGTTTTCTATACAAAGGAGTCACACAAAATGATGGCATTTTCAGGATGCCCCTGACGGTTTTCATGGCCACGATGCACTTAATATTAAGTGAGTAGTGCCAAATAAGAGCCAAATACGTGCAGAATTCACCTACAAATGAGTCATCCACACATACACAATGAAGCCTGGTGGAAAACATAAAGACTCTAACCAAAACCAGGTAGAAAATAAATCTGTATGAGGTGTTTTAAAATAAGTACTCGTAGTTAAGTGCTGCCAGTGATAGATGCACAGCTGGAGAGCACCAATTACAATCAATATGTTTCTGTGGACAAGAGTTTATAAAGGGTGAAACAAGTCAGTCTTGTGCCAAAATCCTAAACCAAGACACGAAGGCACTCTCCACACTTTACAGACAGCCTCTGACTCCCTGTCTCTTAAGTTGCTCCCATATATCTACAGAAATCTACAGGTTTACTTTAAATAGTTTGCATTTGTAAAGTGCAGACAATCAAAAGTTACCTGACTGAAGTGATGTTAAAATGGCAGCCCTGAATATGGCAGGGGGGCTGGAGCTTGATGACCCTTGAGGTCCCTTCCAACCCACACCATTCTATGAATCTATGGTAAGATTTAAAATAATGAAATCTAATGTACGAGACACTTTGTTTGATGCATCTCAAAGCAACCCTTTGTTTATAACTCTAATAAAACACTACATCATAATGGGGTTCGGACACTCGTACATAGACCATCAGATCATTTAGGTCAAGGGGAAAATTAACTACTTCTTCAAAAAATAGTATCTGAGGTTCAGTTCCATCCAGTAAAATAATCCTGAGCAAAATGTGCTGATGGCCACTGACTGCTAATTATTATGATATAAATCAAAAACCTCGTTCTGCTGATTACTTTATTCCAACTTCCAGACAGGGGCTCAACATCCAATGTATTTACCTGTTAAAGTAACGAGCTGTAATGTTACTATGTAAGTGCTTATATAAAAATACCAACAATGACTTCTGATACAGTTAGCTACAGAAGAGCAGCTTATCAGTGATGTACTTACTATTCTCTATGGTTGGATCATAGGAATCAACAAACTGTCCTTCCACAAACTGAATCGTCAGTGAAGATTTTCCTGCAAAGCAAGGAAAAGACAATTGGTATTAAAATAAGTCTTCAAGCTGTCACCCCCTTATACCTGGTAGCAGATAGAGCAACACTTTTAGATGAGCCAATATGAGCAGTGTGGTACACGTAAACTACAGATGACAAATGACCTATTTTAGAATTACATCCCTAAATTTAGCAACTGGGTCTCCTGAACTTTTATCAGAAATAGTGCAAAAGCTACTCAGAGTATGTTCTGCTTTGGTTCTAATGCAGATCCAATAGCATTATTTAAACGCCTCCCCCAGTTTAAAACTAATGTAAAAGCTGCAAAGCCAAACCTTCACAGAACTAAATTCAGTGAGTTGTTCTGCTCAGAAGGTTTGTCCATCCAGAAGCAAGGAAAACTAGACATCATTATCAGTCACTGCACGGAAAACAAGGCCCTCAGCCAGAACCAAATCAGCCTTGAAAAATTTTACAAGATGGTAAATGAAAGTGAGTCACATACATTGACTGTAAGAAGCAACTTTAAAGCTCTGGAAAGAAAAGACTTTTCAAAGCTTTACCATAACCTTAACACGATTTCCATTACAGCACATCTTCTACATTTGGGAACCTACCAGATCCTATTACATGCTGTTTACTGGATAAATATACCCTTATAAAGATTGCCAAGTGTGTTAGCTGCTTTTGGATGTGTACATGCTCTGTACTCCTTCATACTCCCATCAGCAAGAAGAATAAACAAAGTATGACCTCAAGTTAG
This sequence comes from Phasianus colchicus, assembly GCF_987193195.1. Lineage (NCBI taxonomy): Eukaryota > Metazoa > Chordata > Aves > Galliformes > Phasianidae > Phasianus > Phasianus colchicus. The sequence continues at coordinate 47,234,762 of NC_143441.1, read as the reverse complement.
AATTAGAATCATGACCATTCTACTCAGAGGGAGTACTTCAATGACATCATATAGAACAGATAGTCAGGACAAACTAGTTTATGGTAAAACTGGTTTCCCATATTTAACTGCTTTTGATACCGCTGTCCACTGACAGTGCTTTGACAGTGCTACGTTGATACACTGCAGTGAAACAAGTTCATTCAAAAACCAGCACACAACATTCTGAAAGTTGCTTTATTTAAAATCAAGTTCCTAGATACCTGGATATCTAGATACCTTAGGTATATAGAACAGAAAAGCACAGATGACTGCCCAACACTTCTCCCCCTAAGACAGATCCTGAACTGAAAGCCGTCGTCTGCTGCTGCCTATGCTAAGTTTGGAAACAGAGCCCTAGGAAGGAGCCAGAGCCAACAGACAGTGCTGCATTTAACATCCAGCTGTATTAATTACTGCTTTCCTCCTAGCAGTGAAAAAGAAGAAAGCAAACAAACAAACAGATAAGACTACAGCAATATTCCACCACTCTCTTCCTAAATCCCCCAAGCTTTGTACCAAGCCTCCCCGTAACACTGTCCATGTGTACCCCCCAAAATGGTGCCTGCTTTCCTCCAGGAGCCACAGGGGAGCTCTCCAGACTTGGGGTCAGTCAGGACCACATGGGTAAGAGCAGCAGCAGTATCCTGCTATGCCAGGGCTCCCTAAGTGGGCACCAGAAACATGAAACCCAGCTCAGTGCCAGTGCCACGTCTCAGTCCATGCCCAAGAAACATACAGGCCAATGTCAACAACAGCCTGGCTTGAACTTTGTCCCACAGGTTTTATTCCAAGCCTTTGAACTACAGACAGAGAGGAGAATTAAGGTCACCACTGAACTCCTATCTCTTCTTTCCCCAGAAAGATCAGGCAACATTTTCAGAGAATTACAACATAAATACACGGTCTGCCAGGCATAGGCCAAGGAATTGCACACAGCTGTGTTCTTACAGAAGGGCTGACTGCATCCCTGAGCTGCTGTGCAGGGAGGAGGGCATGGGCATTTGCTGCAACCCCACTGCACCAACACCATAAGCATACTTCAGCCTACAATGGGCTTCTGATGTCAGGCTGCTCATACCAGCAGCAATGGCGCCATCGCTCACGGTACACGTCTCAAAAAAACCTCCACTCAAATATGCCCTCAACTGGAATAGGCACCAAATACTTTTCAGTTTGCTAAGCTTTTCCTCATATTATCCTCTACAATAGCACCTTTCCTGTCTTCAAGTTTTAGGGAAATAAACATCCGCTGAAACCAAAAGAAGTGCATTGAGCAGAAGAAAGGCAAAGTCCACTGGGAGCAGCTCAAACTGACAGAGTTGTGATTTCCAGGTGAAAAAGCACTTGCTAAAATCTTACTGGAGGAAGGTTGTGGTTTAATCTTTTGAATCTCTGTTCAACATGATAGAGTATAAGCTTATTGTGAAGAAATAAATCATAGAATCCAAAGAATAAATCACAGAACTGTTAGGGTGGAAAAAGACTACTAAGACCACCTAATCCAACAGTCAACCCACCCCCACCATGCCCACTGACCACGTCCTCAGTGCCACATCTCCATGGTTCTGGAGCATCTCCAGGGATGGTGACCCCACCACCTCCATGGGCAGCCTGTGCCAGTGCAGCATCACTCTTTCCAAGAAGAAATTTTTTTTTCTAACATCCAACCTGAACCTCCATTGGTGCAACGACTGTTACCTCTAACTTTGTATTGCATCACGCAAGGCAATAGAGTGACTTTTCCAGCTACACTTGGTTACTGTAACTCAAAGCACTGGCTAGTCTGTGGCAAAGTAAGTGTAAGCAAAACCCTCCACACTTCAGACTCTGACCATCCCTGCAGAATCAGGAGAAAGAAGAAGAGTTTGGAGTAATGGATTTATGTTACCTGGAAAACAAGTCCCGGGGGACTCATAGCTTGTCCAGAGGTCTGGGAAGGGCTATCTACATAGATGATTCATTATTTATGATTTGTTGATAGAGTGGTAAAGAAAGGAGTTTTCTACTGTCAAAACAGAAAAGCAGCAGTTTCCAGACAGAACACCATTTCAGAGAACAAGCTGTCCTACTTGTGTTCACACACCAGACCACTCGCTGAATAAAGTGAAGCACACCATGGACACTCTGACCAGTGCTGTCAGAGCACATCAGCTACACACACCATGGAATGGAATCACAGAGTGGCCTGGGATGAAAAAGACCACAATGATCATCTAGTTTCAACCCCCCTGCTGTGTGCAGGGTCACCAACGAGCAGCCCAGGCTGCCCAGAGCCAAATCCAGCCTGGTCTTGAATGCCTCCAGGGATGGGGCATCCACAACCTCCTTGGGCAATCTCTTCCAGTGCTTCACCAGCTTCTGTGTGAAAAACTTCCTCCTAATATCTAACCTAAACCTTCCCTGTCTCAGTTTAAAACCATTCCCCCTTCTCCTATCACTATCCGCCCTCATAAAGAGCTGTAACCATTGCAATTGTCAAGGCAAAACGATTGCCAAATGGAGTTTTTCACTCACCCTTTTACTCCTTGGACAAGAACTGGGCCCACCCATAAAATCTGAGCTTTCTAACACCAGGCAATTCGCCCAGAACGTGAACAACTGAGTACACATGGGCACTCAAAAGGGAACGCACCACCTCGTGGGTGCCTGCCCTCCCCTCCCCATATCCTCCTCTCTATGACAGAAGGAAAGCCCAGCTGAAATCCCCCCAAGTGCCAACTTCCCCCAGGAGACAGATGATGTAAACGGCCCACCAGCAAGGCACACAGCAGCTCCACAAGCAGGGCATTGTGCAAGCTGCAGCTGTCCCAAACTCAGCATCTCTGCGATGACGGCCACAGCACACTTCTATCTCAGCAGGGTTTCTCAATGCGAGGCATGGGCTGCACAAGCAGTCAGCAAACAGCTGCTAGGGTTAAGAGCAGCCAACTAGCAAGGAGTTGCACTTCCCCATTCTGGTGGGTTTTCAGATGCAGACAATGTCTTTAACCCATTTTTTTCCACAGAAGAGCCTACTTACTTTGCTTCATTATGAAAGACCCAGCAGCTGGCAGCACCTAATACATCCATGCCACAAACCCAGCAATTTATCTAAGTTTGTCTCTGCACAGAACTGCTCCTACCCACAGAGCAACCACTTGAGGTTTGATCAAAAAAAGGTTCAGTGAACTTCAGAATAAAATGCTGCCAGTCCTATCAAATTAGATAAACTTTACTACATACCAGAATTGCAGCATCTCCTCCACATTTACACTTAACTTTGTGAGCATGAGAAAGTCTTTGTGAAGCACAGAGAGGTGTTCAATTCAACTGTAAGAATTGGGATCCTCATCTTTTTTTGAATTTGGAACACCAGTGCACAAAATGGAGACAGCAGCACTTCCCAGCTCAGCTCAGCTCAGCTCACCATCACATGGTACTCAGGTGCAGGAGAACACAGGATGACTTCTCAGGGCACAGTGAGGTACAAGCAGGCAGCAACAGGCACAGCAGCATTGCTCTTGGACAGAAGTCTTTTCACAAGATAGGAAGGATTGCAGAATTCATCACTAGCTCATCACTCATCTCAGACTCCATCATTAGCAGCTTTCTATGTTAATTAACATTTTATCCCCCCAGGTACTAATTATGCATAGCTGCTATTTTGCTGACCAGGTCCACGCAGTACAGTGAATCATTCTAATGACTACAGGAATGATACACCCGGGCCATTGAAGAAGTTTCTAAACTTCCGGAGATGATACCATGAGCTGTGTTTTACTGAGACACAACTTAATTCTACTATTATAACCTTTAATCATGAGGGATTATCACTTAAACATAGTATATACATCTGCTTTGAGACACAGTTTCGTTCACTTCATCATTATTCCCTTCTGACATCAACATTATAATGGGATTTAAAAATGACCCTTAGATGCTTGCAGAGAAGGATCCTGCTGGCACACTGTCTCCACTGAAGTCAGGAACATCAGGAAACATTCGTCAGAAGATATGGTTTGGGTATTCTAGTGCAGTCTGGTTACCTCTGTATCTTGCCTTTGCAGGCAGAAAAGCTGAGTGACAAATCAGGCCCAAATGTTTCAGTTTATGACTTAGAGGAGATTCATAGTGATTTTTTTTCTTCCCCCACAAAGCAAAGTTTAACTCACAGCGCTGGGCAGAAGCCAAGCCCTCCCCCTGCACACGCAGTTCAGGCAGGTAATTGGGTAGCTGAATGAAGCTGACCTTTCCTTGGATCGCTGGGTACGTGTAACATGAAATGTCTTTCAAAGACACTTGCAGTACCCGTCATTGTTTCATCATTAAATCAGCTCTAAAATTCTGTCATTAGAAATAAAGATGCGTGTAACTTGCTGTAATGCATTCTGTGCATTCTTTTTTCCCCAGCTTCAAAGTTGTAGTTTCAACATGAAGTAACTCTCAGCTCCCAGCCAGCTCTTCCTTGAAGCTCGAGGTCAGTGTACCACTTCAATTACTTTTCCATACATCAGAATCATCAGGTTTAGCACTTATTAAAGAAGTGGAGCTCTAAGTCACAGCACCAGCCCTCCATCCACTGTACAGGCACTGCAGAGGCAATGGCAGCACCTGTAACACAGCTGAATTCCATCAGAAGAGGGGTGGCCAGCAGGGACAGGGAGGTGATTGTCCCCCTCTACTCTGCTCTTGTGAGGCCCCATCTGGAGTACTGTGTCCAGGTCTGAAGCCCCCAGTACAAGAAAGACAGAGAGCTGTTGGAAAGGGTCCAGAGGAGGGCCACAAAGATGATCAGGGGACTGGAGCAGCTCCCCTACAAAGACAGGCTGAGGGAGCTGGGTTTGTTCAGCCTGGAGAAAAGAAGGCTGTGGGGTGACCTCATTGCAGCATTTCAGTACCTAAAGGGAGCCTACAAACAGGAGGGGAATCAACTCTTTGAAAGGGTAGATAACTGCAGGAGAAGGGGAAATGGTTTGAAGTTGTGAGAGAGAAGATTTAGGTTGGATGTCAGGGGGAAATTCTTTACAGAGAGAGTGGTGAGGTGCTGGAACAGCTGCCCAGAGAGCCTGTGGATGCCCCATCCCTGGAGGTGTTCGAGGCCAGGTTGGATGGGGCCTGGGCAGCCTGGTCTAGTATTAAATGGGGAGGTTGGTGGCCTTGCATGTGACAGGGGGGTTGGAGCTTCATGATCTTTGAGCTCCCTTCCAACCCTGGCCATTCTGTGATTCTGTGAATTCAGATGGAGCAGCAATGTGCTACGTTCCATCCTTCACACCTATACAATATACCCTACCTCATAAAATCTACAAAGTTGAATGAGAAAGGACTTTGTCTAGAAGGTCAACATAACAGAGCAGCCTCTACGAACAAAGGAAATTCTGTTAACAGTAAGGAATGGTCTAAGTAATATTAGATGTTAATGTCCAGCACACAGGCCAGAGGGGTCAGCCTGCAGCACTCCAGCATCAAGGCCACCTTCAGAGCAGGGCAGCACACATATCCACCTTGTTAAGTCTTGCATCCCTACACAAATAACATTCTCAAAGCATGGTGCTGGCTATTACTCTGCTATTAGCCAGTTAAATCTTAAGTTAATCCAGTTAATCATAAAATCAAGTCTAGTCTAAACAGTATCTAAGGAGCTAAGTACATGACATCCACTTGGCAGAAACGGGTAAAATTTGAACTGCTGCAGGCCAACAGGTCAAGGGCTGAGATTTCCTGTAGGTACAGCAAAGCCTCTCAGAAGCAGCTTATGCCCTCAGCCTGTATATTTGGAAAACAACCCGTCTTCACTGTTGGTTTCCACATGCTGAAAGAAGCTCCAAGTACTCCCACAGCAGGCTACCCTTAAAAGCCAGCTCCATGCACACTCCTCATCCTGTGCTTTTCTCTATTCACCCACCCTCCAGCTCGTACAGCCCACGCCCCAATAAGCAGCTGAATGCCAGAGCGGGATGCTCACATGATCACCTTCAGATTCAACAGAGGTATATCCAACAGTACCATCATTGTCTATAAATTATAAATGAGATAATGGCTTTTTAAGATCACAGCCTTTTTGCTCGGAAATCCTAAGAGAGGAGGCATCATCTTAGTTTTCTATAAGAACACTGAGCTGCACTTGTTCAAAGTGGTTTGCATTGACCGAAGCAAAGCCAGCACGACATGCAGGAGCACCAGCAGCCAGCTGCACTGGGACTGATCCACCACCACACAGCTGCAGCTGAGGGAGGGCGAGCAGGAAAACACTTCATGTGTGAGACATGCTGTATAAAGAATGTGGTTCTGAGATGGTCAGAGAGCTCGTCCTCTCTGCCCAGAGAAACAAACTTGGCTTGTTTTGCATTTAAGCCATTTCTAGATTTAAGTTTACCAACCAACAGACTGACTAACTCCTTCCTCCAAACACAACACCTCTCTTTAGGATTCCTTCACCGTGCTAAGCCATGTGGATGAACCAAAGCACCATCACCAACACTCATCTCCCAGGGAAGCCGTGCAGAGAACAGCAGTGCCAAAATGAAGCAGTGCCAGTTGACATTCAAGCTTCCAAGCAGAAACTTCTAGACCTAATTCAAAACAATAATTCTGAAACACTGTTTAGAACACCAAAACATTTGTTACTGACGGTAGCCTTAAAGCAAAACATACCCCACTGCATTCACATCAAGTGCTGGACTGTTCTGTCAATTTCCAGGACAGATTTCCTGGCATTCTCCTACACATTGTGCATCCCAGCTCTTCTGCATGTAGCAGGAGTACCTTTAGAGGAGGTCGGACATCTTGAAGGAAGTTCTGGCAATGCAATCTGACAAGCTGTTGAAGCCAGACAGATGTATCCCACTAACTCAGGAGACAATGTTGTCAAGGGACACATTAATAGCATCATTTCATTTTGCACTGGCACATGTAGGCACCCACACACTGCAGACCACTCATGCGTTCCCTCTTTTTCCAAATTAATTTAAGGACAGTGATATAACCGTTCCAGAAATATTAACCCCCCATGCATCAATGTTAGCTTATAAAATCTCACTGTTTAAAGCATAATCTATTCCATAATGGGGATGAAGCATTTCTTCAGTTATCATCTATTTAAGATATGAGCACTGCAGCTCTTCCGGACGAGGCTTTTGAGCATCACACAGTAGGGTGTTCTGCTCCTTAAAAGGCCTTCAGAAATCATTTATCTAGTCTTATGCCTTAAAAAGATTAATCTTTGGCCTTTAGCCACAAATTCTTAAGGATTTCATCCAAATTAAACAACAACAAATTTCCTCATCATGTTCTAATTCACGTAGGAATTCCCTGAAGTCCCAGCTTTCCCTGCTGCAGGACCTCCCAGGGCCAACAAACTGTTCTTCGCTTGTCCTCTCCTGGTCTTGATTGGCACTTTATGCTTAATAATTCACAACCTGCTCTGAGGAACTCACAGCATCCATTTATCTACCCTTTTTCACCACCCTCATGCCACATCCTCCATGTGGCATCTAACATTTGCACGTACACCAATGGAATTCCATATGGTGAGCTGAGGAAGAACCTGTGCATCCAAACAGGTTAAGGACTTCTGAATCACTCCTATGCTGCCGGAGTGCTGAGCAACACCTACACCTAAATGAGGAGTCAATGGACATTTGCAGGCAATGGATATTGTGTAAGATACCCAAAAGTTGCTCTGCAAAGCAACGGAGCCTGTTGATTCATTTCTGCAGGTTTTCAAAGCAGAGGGAAGCAGTGATCCTGACTCCCTGGCACAGTCTGCACTTTTGCCTTTGATCCACTGAGCGTTTCCACAACTTCCAAGCAGATTGTACATCACTTGTAGTCTTCAAATTCAGGAGATGCTTCAAGACTGAACACAACTATGAACGTTATTTAAACTGAAGGCAGCACTCGAGGCGAGGCCTCACCAGGGCTGAGTACAGAGGGATGCTCACTTCTCTGCTCCTGCTGGCTGCACTATTTCTGACACAAGTCAGGATGCCATTGGTTGTCTTGGCCACCCAGGCACACTGCTGGCTCATACTTGGTCAAGCATCAGCCAGCACCTCCAGGTCCATTTCTTCCACACAGTCCAGCCACCCTGCCCCAAGCATTGCTTGGGGTTGTGGCCAAAGTGCAGGACCCAGAACTTGGACATGTTGAACTTCATCCCACTGGCCTCAACCCAGCAAGCCAGCCAGTCCAGAAAGCCTGTCCTCGTGCTGTTCAAAAACTGCCTTGCTTTACCTTGTTTAAGTTCCATATAAAGCATCCTTTGTTCAAACAAGAATTCATCATCCACTGTACTGATGTACGGACATCTGAAAATGAGAATTCAGTTTCAAACATCCCACATTCCAGTAAGATTAATAACCTGAGGCTCTGTGCAGAAATCTGCTAGGTGATACAACATGGACATCCTCCACATTCCTCCCACGTGCAGGACCTGCTCTATCCCTGAGAACACTGTAACCAAAAGTCCATTTCCTGATCAGGATTGGAAGAGCAGCCACCTTTACTCCTCCCTGCCCCCAGCTCAGAAGAGACCTTTCAGTTTCTCATGCTAGCACACTCGCAATGAACTTGCTGTTCATTTCAATTACAGGCCCCAGAAAACCCAAAGTCCTCAAGCAGACAGATTTACGGCCAACAAGGGCAGCTCCGTGTTCCTACATACCGCACTGCAAGCTTGCAGCTTCTGATTTATAGTAATTTAGGCTGACAGCTGGACAGGTTCACTGGGACTCATGCAGCATTCACAGCATTGGATGAAGATCCCACAGAGAAGCTGTTGAGATTCTGGACCAAACACAGAGTTAAGTCGAACAGGTTCTGTAATAAAGTCCTGAATGTCACCTTCAGGAACCGCAGGAGGTTGACCACAGCCATTGGATTACCCTGCTTTAGGCTGCTCTCCTCATTCTGGGTGTGTGGTCACATTAGGCAGCACGTACCGCAGAGGTGCCTGTCTCCCCAGAGCCTGTGCTTAGGGCAGTGTAATGGATCTAAAAGCAGAGCTTCGGCTTTTCATAGCTTAGAAATGGCAGGATCTACGTTTTGTTTGGTTTCCCCTGCCAACAGTAAGTCTCAGTTGAGTAATCAAGTGACAAAACGCTTCTATTGCCCAGCAAAGCCTGTGAGTGTTGCCATTAGAAGAAAGCAGAGCAGGCAAGCAAAGAGTTAAGACCAGAGCAGCGTCCTCACATAACCCCGCTGCTGCCATCAGATCACCTGCTGCCATCAGATCACCGCAGAGTGCAGCAGCGCCCTGGAATGCAATGAGAGCTGCCGTGGCTGCTCCAGCCAGCAATGCTGCTGCAGCTGTAAGGAGGGAAGCACTGGGAAGGTCTTCTGGCTGCTTGCTGCCTACGGCTCAGCACAAACTGCCACCACCGGCTGCATCCCGACCCACTCCATTTTCCTGCTCAGCCTCACGATTCCCTACATCGCAGACACCGCTGATTCTGTAAACTGAACTGCATTGTGCCACAGTGCCCATTTCTTCATTCCTTCTCACCTGACAGCCACACGGGCTGTGTGCTGCCTCCCAGATCACCTCCTCCCTCTGCCCAGGAACAGAGGGACCCTCACAGGGTGCTGCGCTAAGAGGCCATCTTCCACAAGAGACAGCAAAGCTTCAGCCCCATTTGGCAATACAAGCCCAATATTCAAGTAACTCTTGCTCTCCAAGCCAGGAATTACTGACAGTGATTACATGTCCGTATTAGAGATATGGGGGGTGATTCAGTTCAGCTCTAGTTTTTTTGCTACCTGCCTACTGCAATCACAGACCACGACTGTTTCTGTCTGAGAAGTGCAGCACGGACTGCTTTTCACCTACACAACATAGGAAGCTGAAAATCACAAAGCGCTGCTTCGCTGCAGAAAAGATGAAAGGTACGCAGGTGAGCCACCAGGAACCTGTCTCCAAACTGAGCAGGGAGCACTCCCAGCTCACCTGTCTGCATGTATACGATGCCAGCTCCCAAATACCAGCAGCAGTAGTCCTATCAGCTGCAAAAGCACAAAGGATAGCAGCCTGGCACTGAAGCATCTGATCCAAGCAGCGCCTCCCTGCCCACATTACATCACAGAATGGTTGGGTTGAAAGGGACCTCAAAGCCCATCCAGTCTCAACGCCCACCATGGGCAGAGCTGCCCCCACCAGCTCAGGCTGCCCAGGGCCCCATCCACCCTGGTCCTGAGCCCTCCAGGATGTTGCACCCACACCTCAGCACAACATAGAGAATTTCAGCAATAAGCTCTAGTACAAAATGACCCAGGAAACCTCACTGATACAGTCAGGACGTACCTTTTTCTTTCTATGAGCAAAAAGAACCAATGTGACTACAAAGCATTTCGGACAACTCCGCACTGCTTTTCAGAGTGGACGTAGCTTTGAAGGAACAGTGACCATCCAGATATCAGTACCTCAGTCCTGGCTGAATCATTTCCACAGACCCCAAACATAAATGGAAATTATGAACTACGAGCAGGACACAATGAGGGCAACATGACGATTCCTTTTAGTGAAGGCTTTGTTTTATAGCTTTATGAAATCATATGCTCCATCACACACAGGACAGCCTTCTTCTGGAATCAGATCTCAAGTAGCTGGTATGCTCTGGTCCACTCTGGTCACTTCACTGACAGCAGCACTCAAAGGCAAACTCTTCCTATTAGCAAACAATCAAATTTTAAGCTAAAAATCCATCTGACTTCTATCAGAACCTTACGGAGAACAAGCTCGCTTACATAACGCAACGTAACTTTCTTTTTAGATCCACTCAAGCACCCAAAGATAACGTTCCTGTGAGATTTCTGTCTAGCTTCATGCCACAACCAGTATGCTACATGCAAACAATTGGCCTTCCCCACCAGCAGGTCCTGAAGTTCCTGGCAATGCTCCTCTGCATCTCCCTGCCCCAGGACGTAGGCTGCTGGGATCACTCCCACAGCAGAACACGCTGCTTTCACACAGGAAAGGCTGATGGCAGTGTTGAAAGATAAGAGGGAGTGGACTGGAACAAGCAGGCTCCTGAACCTTCTATACCAACAGCCATCAGAACAGCACTCCCAACCTGCGCTGTTTGGCATCGCTGGGATAAGAGGATGGTTTCACACAAAGGAAAACCAAGGGGTTTAGCATGAAGCCAGCGAACACGCAGACTCGTGTCTCATAAAGCCTCGTGGGGCACGTGCCTGCCTGATACCATGTGTGCTGCTCAGAGCCTGAGAGAGCTGCAAAGCTGTCGAATCATCAGCTGCAGGGAACAGCTCACGGCCTGAAACGTGTCAGCTTGGTTATTTCAGCACAGAACTGAACAGGGAGAAAAGGTCGCCATTTTCTAATCGTTCTCATCTCGTGCTCTATATGCAAATTAGGAGAACACTCAACTCCACAGCCCAGGTCACCTCAGTATTCACTCCAGGCATAGAGCTGGAAACGTTTCACAGTGTAACAGAGCAGCCTCCCAGACTGCAGGGTCAAAGCTAAGGTTAAGGTTAATGGCAGTTCCCTATTTATAAAAGGAAGCTCAGAAGCCTTCAGCAGCCCTTCGGATCTTAGAATTATTCCCCACCCTGATGAAAACTAGCTCTGTTCAAACTGTGATCTTTCCCCCCAAGTAATGTCCCTCATTTCCTCTTCTCCTAAAAAGAGATGGGATCCTCTCTTTTACGCAGAGTTCAAGTGGTATCCCTGCCATATCAGGTCAAGACTTACTTAAAAGTCTATCTGAAGCCAAACCATGCCGTTATTCTCCTGGACTTTACAAGGCATTCTCAAGTGGACAAAGGACCCAACCTTCATCTCACAGTCTATGTTTCTCGTTTTTCTGCCAGCCCTACATGATGGAACAACCAACAGCTTGTGTCTACTGCTGGAACTTTTACGTAAATATTTGCCTAGAAATGTAATGCTCCCATACTTAAGAGGAGTAACTCTGTGACTTTAACATGCAAGATTCGTACTTAAGAACAAATTAAGGCAACAGACTTGTCAAGGTTAATGAAAGGCAAACTACTGCTTCTCTTTTCTTCTGTGCGTCTACAATGAGCAGCTGTGCTAATGGAACAGACCACGTCCCACAGAGCCCCAAACCACACCAGTCTCAGGAAGCTGCAGGTGAAAGAGCACAACAGTACATCCTAATGGGCAGGAGGTAACTTTCTGCCCACCTCCTTTCCACACGAGCACCATCCCCCAAAGCATTCTGGGTCACACCAACAACAGCATTATCAGCATCTATATGCTGTACTGTCAGTCTCGATGGTTTATCTGTCCCAGGACCATCCAATCTTCTGACAGCTGAACGCCCAAAGCACCTACTGACTCACACTGCCCACTGCTTTTTGTCAGGAATCAAAGAAGAAAAGAGGAAAACGTAACAAGACAAACTCTGAGGCTGACTGTGACATGTCAGCCGCTCCGTGCAAACCACCAACCTCCCGCTGGCTGCTCCCTTCCAGCACCATACAGACACAGCACCGTTTTTCCACCACCTCACCCTGAAGCCAGGCTGCTGCTACGCACGCAGCATCTAACAAACGCCGCCACTCACGTAACCTTTTTTGATCTTGGGAAAAGAAAAAGGCGTCGTTACAGGTCCTTTGTGCTGAGTGCGTGACCACAGACAAATCACTCACTCACAGCCAAAACCTTTCCGCAGCAGAGCAGCATCTCCCTACAGCGGCTTCTTTTCCAGCCGCGCGTTATCCTTAACATCGACCTACGCTTTTAAGCCCGATCGATGCTGAGAGCCGCACACCGCGGCCGCTCCGCTTCTGCCCCACGAGGCTGCAGCCGGCGGGGCCGTTCGGCAGCGCTGACTGCAGGAGGAAGGCCGGCAGCCGCGGGATGCCGCAACGCTCCCGGCTTCGGACGGCGCCGGGAAGTTCTCTCCTTCTCTGCGGGTACCACAGAGATCCGTACGCTCGTCCTACATCGCCGTACGCCTACAGACAGGGGAAACGGGCAGAAACCGGAGCGAAGGGCACGCGGTGCGCCCGGGGCCTTCAGCGCGGGGCCGGGCTGCGACCGCGGGGACGCGGAGCTTCACCCGCAGCCCGGAGCCCCCGGGGGCTCCCCAGCGCCGTCCCAACGCCCGCAGCCCCCCGCGCCCCGCTTCCCCCGGCCCGGGCCGCCCCCCGCCCAATTAAGGGCAGAGGCGCACGGCGGCGCGGCCCCGGGCCCGCAGCGCTCTGCGGCGCCGCCATGGCGCCTCCCGGCCGCCTCCCGCCCGGAGCCCGGCCCGCCCCGGCCCTGCACCTGCCGCCGCCGCCCGCTCCCCTCGGAGCCCCGCGCTCACCTACGCTCCGGTAGCCCAGGATCGCGATCTTGCGGGACTTGGACGGCGGCATCTTGTCCCCCGCCCGGCCCCGAACCACATCAAGGGCGGCGGCGGCGGCGGATGAGGAGGAGGCGGCGGGCGGCGGGCGGCTGTGGGAGCGCCGTCAGCCTCATGCGGCGAGGGGGAAGGGCGGCGGCGGCGGCGACGGGCCGAGCGCGCGGGACCCGCGGCGCCTGGCGGCGGCGGCAACAGCGGCGGCAGCGCCCGCCCCACGTGACCGCCGGGCTCGCCAGCCCCTCACGTACCTGTGCGTCACGCGTCACAGGCCGGAGCGGCGACCTCGCCGCCGCCGCGCCGAGAGCCGGCGCCAAGCGCCGCGAGGAAAAACTCGCTGCGTCATGCCTGCCCCCTCCGCCCCGCCCCTCCGCGGTGCCGGCCGCTGATTGGGCCGCTCCGCGTGGTTAAGCGGCGGCGGTTGGCTGAGATCGGCGTTCAAAGTGAGGAGGCGGGGTTAGGGAGCTGCGCGGGAGGGGATTGGCTGGACGGGGCTTGAAAATCTCGCGTGCGCAGTGGTGCTCTTTCAGAGGGCGGTTGGGAGCGGCGTGGGTTGTGGGGCGGGTGGTGTGCGCGATCTCTGAGGGACGCAACTCATCTCTTAGGGCGGTGGGATGGGGATTTCACTGTCTGAGTAGCCTATACTACTGCTTGATTGCACTCCCCGTGAAGAAGTTCTTCCTGATATTCAACCTGAACCTCTCCTAGCGTAACTTGAGCCCATCTCATAGAATCACAGAATCCCTTGGGTTGGAAGGGACCTGTGAGATCACCCAGTTGCAAGGCCCTGCTGTGGCAGGGTTGCTAAATGCTGACTCAGCCATTAGGTCAGGCTGCCCACAGCCCCATCCAACCTGGCCTATAATCCTGTGGATTACGGGATCTCCATGGCTGAGTACTGGTAACATGGGAAACGTCACATAACCATTCAAGAGAATGGTAGTTGGTCAAGGTACTTTGAGCTGTGGGGTTGGATATCATTCCCTGATTCTACATCCAACCTCTTTCATTTCCACATGTCACAAAATAGGTTACTGCTTTTTTTCATCACCCTAGAGTATTCCCTTTAGGGAGAATGGTCAGGCTGAGGGAGAAAAATAGCATGTAGAAATCCAATCCCCAGCAATGTAAATGGGTCTGGAAACATGCATGAAGGTCATGGTAGCTGCACTTTCAATTTCATTATCCTTTCATATTACTTGTCTGTAGTATTTAGGTATTCTGGCAAGCAGCAATTTTTACTTTTTTATTTCTCTGTTTATGCTTCCTCCTTGACACCCTGCTTCTATTGATTAGGCCTTTCCCTTTATTCTGTTCTCTTACCTCACTTTTTGGACCTTTGTCTATTTGTCTCATTCCTGTTAACTTCCACTTGTTCACTGTCTATAAAGAGATCTCAGTACTTCAGATTTTCTGCTGCTAACCAGCTGATTTACCTATTGCTTCTAACTGCAGCGGAGATGTTCCATCCTAGGATAGTATCCATGCTTGCTCAGCAGGTGGGGCAGGAACGCACAGCTCATCCTTCCTGGTGTGTCTTAAAATGAGGAAAAACCTACAACTTTCTTTTCTTTCACTGGTTCTTTAGAAGGAAGTGGCTATTCCTTATGCCATCAGGAATTTCTCCTACTGGGGATAAGCTGAAACGCTTCCTGTACTGGTTGAGGTTTCCCTGCAGCAGGCTGGAGCAGCATTAGCAGTAGGGCTTTTCCTTTGCCCTTCCCTAGCACTACTCCAGCATCTTCGTTCCTAGAGTGCTTGCAGGTTATCCTGTGAACTACAAAGGAGTCCACAAAACACTGGAATGAGTTACTGACACCAGGCACCCATGCTTAGGGTGTGTTCCAAGCCAGTTCTGAAACAGATGCTCCTTCAAATCAAATGGTTGTACTGGTTATACAAAGAATACAATCGTTGATAAGGTGTATTCATTTTATTGTAAACAAGTTACCAACAGACATGGTCAACAAATGCAACACATCAGGCATGGTCTAGGTTCCAAAACAAAAAGTGCCGGCACAAATAGAGCATGTATATGCAGTGAGATCAGGAACAGATGTTGAGGCTGAGAAACTGGAAAGCGTCTGTCTTTTGTTGCCTGTCTGCTTCGCTGTGATGGAGAAAAAGCTGCGATGAATTTCCTCTAGGAAACATAACCCAGCAGTTAAGTGTTTTTATGGCAATCCAGCACATACAAACCCATGAACACAGTGTTACTCAGGTTCCAAATGCAAAACACATCTGACTTGTACATTCAGTTCCTATAACAGCAATTACCAATTTAATTACCTGCTCAATCCTCTGGCAAATCAGCACCTTCCTGAGGACTTATTGGAATTGCACCCAATGTTAGCACTGAGTGCTCCAACTTGTACGGCATACACTTTGCTGCCCACTGAAGTTAGAAAGTACACCCAGTTCCATCCTGCACTTGTTCCTGGCCCCTCATGGATTTTGATAAAGATCATATTCTCCAATATTCAGTTAGAATACTGGCAAAATAATGGTAGGGGAAAAAAAAAAAAAAAAGGAAATAATTCTGCTTTAAATGCTATCTGCAACTCCCATCACTGAGACTATTGATGTTATGGGCTTCTGCCATTCACTGCTGACAGGGACACCCCAGGGATCAGCTTGATGTATGTGTACCTGTCACCTCTTTGCATGCACCTCAGTGGGAATCAGTGCAATCATCATGAGTGCCAATAAAGTGATACTCAAAACTGCCTTTAAATTTAGACCTGAAGTTAAGAGTAAAAAGCATTGTCTGCAGAACGTGTTTTTTGCAAAATGCACATGATGTGAATACAAGGGTACTATGAAACTATTCAGAATGGCGTTTTCTCCTGGAGATTACCCCTAGTAAACATTTAATGTGGGAGCACATAAGGTGTGAAGGTTCTGAAGCAAACTGGCTGCTCCTGAGAGCTGAACACGGAGAGCCTGCTGTTCAGCAGGATTAGGCACGCGTGGTTTCACCTCTGCTTGGACCGAAACTGAATGACTCCAGCTTACCCTGAGCTCAATTGAAAGATGGCAAAGTGTGTTCTCAAAGCAGTTTTGGAACTGCTTCAGTCAGATTCCTCGCCTGCTGGGAGGACAAGAACTCGGGCCTTGGAAAGCAATGTTGGTTCTTTCTGCGTTACCCAAACATTCCCAGCAGAGCAATATTCTGTAGGACTGGAGGTGAATAGGCCTCAGACTCAACAGTTGCAATTCAGTTGCTAGTAAACAGCAAATACTGTCTGCAAGGCTTACAAACCTCAGACCTTTTAGCTGAAAGGAGTCCAGAAGTAAAACAACATGAAAGTGTTTTTATCAGCCAAATGATCGATGTCAGCAAAGGACAATTTTCTGAAGTAATGAGCTCACAGCATCTCTAGATAGTGCAAAATACTGAGGGGCCAAGCTTAATTAAAAAAATAATGGCAAACATAGTTCTACGAAGACATTTCCTTATACTTAAACATCCACAACAGGTCAATAGCGAACATCGTCTGCTTTCTCCCAAGACCAAGAAGTACTTTAGAATAATTATCTTTTGCAGACATCTCTTGCTGGCAAGGAAACACACAGGGCAGCACAGGAATCAATCACGTAGGCTTTACCATCCGGCTGGATGAATGGAATCCACTTCTTCTCATGTAACTGGTGATAGAACTGGAGGGAATGGCTTCAGGGGAGATTTAGGCTGGATGTTAGGAAATACTACTTTTCTGAAAGAGTGGTCAGGCACTGGAATGGGCTGCCCAGGGAGGTGGTGGAGTCACAGACCCTGGAGGTGTTCAAGGAACAGCTGGATTTTGTGTTGAGGGATGTGGTTTAGTGAGTATTATTGGTGATAGGTGGATGGTTGGACTGGATGATCTTGAACGTCTTTTCCAACCTTGGTGATTCTGTGATTCAGCACCTCACCCGCTGGGAATGACAGTCTATGCTATGGAACAGTCCATAGAGCTGTAGGAGGAACTCCCTGAGACCTCCACCTGCAGCATCACCACATCTATGTAAAGAAAAGGAATTTTGGGGAACACCGCTGTGGTGTCAGCTCTATAGGTAACAACTGCTGTCTGTTTTTCCCTAGCTACGAGAAAGGGAAGTGTCCTAGATGAAAGCTTTAGGTGCTCTGGCATCACAACATGCTGCACTGCTGCCGAGTCAGCCCTCCTTTCTCTACCCCCATTTACTTCTATCCCTTTGTTAAGCTGGTACAAGCAGTTTCCCAGCTCTGTAGTAAACTGATCTGCATTAAAACAACATGGTTTGTTTAGTTTTGTGTAACAGGTACTTGCACCAGGACATGGAGCATGGTTAAGGAAAATGCCTTTTTGATGACACTTTTGTCACGCTTAAATTAATACTCAGAACTGAATTTCAGAAAGCATGGGTAGAAATCCTCTGAATAAAGTTTTGCATCACTGAGGAAACCAGCTTTCCATGATTCTGCTAGCTCTGTGTCCATAACACATGCATGGCACTTGTAATAATGGTAAAACAGGGAGTCTATGCATGGCTGTTTGAAAACTGCAAATTCATTCTGGCTCCCTGCATACTAATTTATGCAGACAAGCACAAAGCTGTCTGGATGGAACATGGCCAAAAGACTTTGTGCTAAATATAATGTACAAAAAAAGCATCTATCAGTGGCTCAACCCTTTATTTTTTCAGAACTACCCTAATGTAGGACTGAAAATGTTGTTCCTGCAGGCTCGTGCTAGGCAGAGCGAGATAGAGTGCTGCACTTAAGCAATTCCATCCCATACCTTCTAAGGAAGGCTGTAATTCTGGTGCTGGAACAGCAAGCAGGCTTTCAAGAAGCCACACCTGTGCAGCTTGGATGGCATTTACAAGTAGTGATGACCACGTGAGATTCCAATCTACCACCAACCATCCCTTTCCACGCAGCTCACGAAGCACAAGAGCTGCTATTTCTGGTTTCCGTTGCTCCTCTCCCCAGCAAAGACGAGCAGAGCTGCACTGCTGGAGTCTGTGATGGCAGCAGTGTGCAGCTGGCCCCACCAGCTGGCTGCTTTCTCAGTTCCGTGCCTCCCAGAAGCACAGAGAGAACAGCTAGCAGGTCATTAGTCAGAAAAGATGCTGGACAAGACAATGGTCTGCAATGAGAGTGTAAGAGAATAGTTTGTCCCTGCGTGCAAGAACATTTTTACACATGAAAAACATAAGTAGGAAGAAAACTTTCACACATTTTGTTCCAAAGTTTCCTGCAGGAAGTGAAGGCTGAAGAAAGGGCTTTTCATTGCTCTTAAAAACCTCGCGTGTTGTCAGCAAACTGCAAACAGTTCACCTTTTGCTTCAGTGTTTATACATGGAAAAATAAAAGGTCAATGTAGTGCCATTACTCTGGGGACACATTCCCACTGGAAACACAGCACGTCAGAGGCAGCACTACCTGCACTGTGCCATCAGCACAAGCTGCCTTATAAGCTGGAGGAAAATGGGAACATCTCTGCATAGCTTACATTACCCAAAACACACATACATCATAGGTGCAGAAAAACATGGCGAGAACGGCTAACACCAAACGGATGTTGGAGGGTTTAATTTCTTCCATCGACAATTATAAAAATCTCATCATCAAATGTTACAGTACATTTACATCAGCAAAACCCCACGGCCTTCCTCACTCCTCGGCTTCTGTACAAATCACATACAATACAGAGTTGCATTTTAGTCGTACAGACATCATTTTACACTTCAACACAGAAGAAAGCCTGGTTTTCTGGCACGTCCTTGCCCACACGGTGCCTGCACAGTACAGAGCACTGCTGGGATCTCCAACTCAACTCACGTGGACTGACCAACAGCCCTACAACTCCAACGTTGTAAATAATGAGAAAAATCTGCCACTGGTTTGTATAACAATCAACAGTTTATTAATGGATATGGTGAAATTTTAGCTATCCACCAAAGATGTGTAAAAAATTGTCATGAAAGTAAAAATAAATAAAGCTGTTTTTAAAATCAGTCTCGTTTTACATCTCGGTTCAGAATGCGACATTTAACACAAAACTGTCATTAAAGTTTTAAAGAAGTCTACTGATATTCAAATTACAGCTTTTATGACAAGTCTAATGAGAACTGAAACTGATTTGGTTTAAGTTTAAAGACTTTCACATTCAAATACAGTGTCTCATTTAACACAATACTTCCTTTGACAGTGATGGGCAACAGTGATGACATATTGCTGTATTTTGACATAAGGCACTATGATATGAATATGCCATACACTTGCCTTATGTCACATATATCCATTGCTGACCAGTGACTTCTGTCAAATACAAAATGAAAAAGTTTCAGAATACAGTGCATTTTAATGAAGGACATCGTGTGAAGTCTTCCAGCAAATGTTCTGAAGACGTTTTGAAATACAAGCCTACATTGTAACATAAGCTTTTGTCATGCTGCTTTGTTTTTTTGCGACATCACTGGGGGGGAATAGACTCATCATCCATCACTAAGTCCCAAAACACATTCTCAACCATCCTGCTCTGTTCTATTGCAGTCACTGTTCTCGAGACAAACTTTGACCCAGAAACTTTGTTCAAGTTCTCCTACAAACGTTTATACATTCACAGCAGTCATTCACTTTCATTCTCCTTTTGTTTGGCACCTGTTAACAGAAGAGGAAAGCACATGTGATTTCCTAATGCATACAGTACCTGCCTCATGGAATGGCACCGCTCATTCTGAATGCCACAAGTGTTGTCTGACCACATTACCAGAACCTTAGGACTGGACTCCATCCATAAAGAGCACACTTCAGGACTGCTGAATGCTAACACAGGTTGAGGAAGGCCTGGAGGCCATTACTGCCTCTAACTTCATTGGCAGGGTAGTTTGCTAAGTCACAACTGCCTTTGAAGTACCACTCCCCAAAAACGCCATGCTGTAAGCCTGTCCATCTGCTCAGGGAGCCAAGTTTAATCATCATAGTGCTCTTAAAAAGTGAGGTGATACTTGGGGAAAAAAAAAAAAAAAAACCACAAGGTAGGAATTCAGTTGAACTACATTGCATTGACTGATTTTTCTGGCTCAGAGGCAGATTCTGCTTACAGTAAAAATCCAAAAGAGCTTTTCAGCAGAACCACGTAGTGCTGTGCCTCCTTGCCAAGCATTGCCTACGCGCTGGGCAATGAGTGACCCCTACAGTGAGCTGGCTTCAACATCCAGCTCCAGTGAGCAGGAAGCTCTTGCCAACAACCTGGAGTAACTATTTGTAATACATCAGCACAGACACTGAAAAATCCATTACATTCACCCAGTTTTCACGTCACAACTGATTCCCCCTCCCCCCTGAACACCAGTTTCAATTCCTGTCAGTCAATACGTTTTTCTTTCCAGTCAGTAAAGGGAAAAGGGCATTTACAGGGCATGATTTACCTGGTTATCCTCACACATCCACTTTAAAAAGGTGAATCACACTGAACTCCACAAACTAGACCTAACCTCGCTGGCAGCACAGCCCTGCCCCTGCGCTGTGCTACCTCCTGCTCTCTAGGGCTGGGCTCTTTTGTGAAAGCCTGATGAATCCACAGCTTTTTTGCTGGCCAAATTTTCCATTATATCAATGGATAAAGCAGCTCACATAGGGATCTCATGAGAGGGAGTGCTGCCACAAGCTAAGCACTAGAAGCACATGATCTAGAGTACAGGAGTGGGAGCTCCCCTTGGAACTCCCCTGAAGGATATGTTCAGCTCTGTTTCCTTAATCTGGTATTTTGAAGGCAAAACTGTGATCTTAAGACATTTGCTGTCTGTTTTTCTCACAAAGCCAGAGGACTTTGCCATAGTCCTTGTGGCACTGAAGTCATTTACACAACCAAAGTGAAGCTCCAGTTAAGAACACAGAGCAGATCAGTAACTTGGGCAAAACTAAAAAGCAACAAAACAATCCAAGTAAAAGTAGCAGAAATAATTAAATGTATTGTTGGGTACTGTGGTTAAAGCAAGTTTAGATACATTAGAGTTCTACTGGAATAACTGGAATAATAATGGGGTGACATCTCTGACACAGCAAAAAGACTGACAAAAGACAGATAATTAAGCACTTAGTTGGCTTTTACTTGCAGAGAAAAACGCTTGTTTGAAGAGTATAATCAAACTTAAAAAACTTTTAAATCAGCAATGTATTATTGTTGTCATAGCAGCTACAACCAGCAAGCTGAATGCACTACTGAATGACTTATGGCAAACATCAGAATGCAACATCCATACCTGCTGGTGTGAGTACCAAAGCCTGCAGAATGTCAGAAAGGGAGATGATACCCACAATGCTATCTGCTTCATTCACTACCACCAAACGATGAACCTGCGAGCAGGGAAAACATTTTGAGAGAGATTTTCCTGATGTGAAAAGCTAAAGGCACACAGCAATCTGACAGCAATAAAATCATACTTGAAATGGCAGACAAGCCAAGATCTATGTCTTAGAAATACTGCAGAATGGGAGAGTGGCCTCATCTCAGCACTGCACCCCAGCTCAAGCTGGGAGCTGTGCAACCAAAGGGTCATAGCTGAGCCAGCTCATAAAGAGGTCATCCTTGGAAGGAAGTGTATAAAAGTAGAGACCTTGGTACTGCTTTACTTCTTACCTAAAATGAATTTGGGCTTCAAGTCTAACTAATCAAATGCAATTGTGAAGAAAGTGAAAAATATTTCTCCTCTTTTCAAAGAAGTGACAGCAAGAAAGCTGCAGTGTCTTGACTTCATACAGATGTGAATTTATTGTGGAGATCAACAACTTCGCTGCCAGTCAGATAAAGCAAAAAGAAAAAAAAGAGGATCTCAAATGTATTTGCAGAGTCACACTCAGCTGGCACTGTGAGGAAACACTGTGAGAGTAGGAAAGTGGGAGAATATGTTTTGCATTTTCTTTCTGACAAATCTGTGTTGGTGATATTTTCAATGCATGTATACACACAGTCTCTTTCTTCTCTCAGTGTAATGAATTCAAGAAAAATGGACAATGTAGTTGTTTCACATCCAGTGAGATCAAACATTTGTCTGGCAGCTAAAAATAGCATCAATTACTGCCTCCCTTGTGGCTTTGACTGACTCATTTTTGCATAGCCTCACTATGTTTAGACTGAGCCAAAGGGTAGGAGTTGTTCTGAAAACCCAAATGTCTAAAGCTTCTGAAGATATTAATTAGATCAGCCACATTTGGAATCTGTGCATCAGCAATGCTGAAATCACTGAGTTTCAGGAAGAAGCTCCAGCTGATGCAGGAAGCTGCATGTCAAAATTGCCTAATGGAAGTTCTGAAGGGTTATTCACAACATGGGAATTCTACTCATATTAAGCATATGTACAGTTATGGCCCCAAAGATGAACAAAATGTTGTAAAATTGAAGAAGTCATTCACATCCATGTGTAAGAAGGCTCCCAATACTAAAATCAGAGGATAAGCCACACAAGAAGAACAGGAAAAAAGCACTGAGTCATTTACAAGACAATTGGTGAACAAGTTCTTTGTAAGACTTTATTCCCTGGCTTTGTTTCACAGCATTTCTATTCTTTTAAGTATATGTATATCAAGAAATCAAATTGATCCCTACACATATAAACATGAACAAAACATATTTTCTTCAAGTAACCAAAATAACTCCAGAAGGATAAATTTGACCTATTTATTAGTTTGGTCACACAACTTTTACAGGGAGGGGAAATAAAAAAAAGAGGGAAAACTCACCTCAGCCTTCACTATCCTATCAACAATGGTCTCCAGTGTTTCCAGCATACTACACTTTACAACACCTTCAAAATACTGAGAACGGTGCTGTAGGGCTTGTGTCACCGTGATATCTAGGTTATTATAGGTTTTTTCAGCAGCAAGGTTCTGAAAAACAAGGCACACTGCTCACTACTTAGTGATAAAGTACTCAACAAAGCAAATATTTTGGCACCAAGTAGACACACATTTCAGGGGTAAATTGAGTTTGTTCCAAGTCACATATTAAACAAAGCAGATGCTCTTCAGTTGCAGTTTTTGGGAACAGTCATAGATGCAACTACATTACACACCATATGAAAGACTGGATTAATTGATAATGTTTTGTGATTATGCATTAGGCCCATGAAAGTCTCCTTACTTTGTTATCTAATATTTGGCTTGATGTCACTCACCCTGCTTCTTTCTGCCACAAGAAAAAAGGAAAGATGATGTTCTATGGATTTCAGAATATACTCAAAGAATAAACCATCTGTTTTGTTTTTCAAAGGCCAGGTGAGGACACTGACTAGTCTGAACTTCCCATTAAGTAGACCCTGCTATAGAGATCCAAGTTGAAAACAAATGGTAGGTCTTCAATCTTTCTTATTTGCAGGCTCGAACTCCCCCTAATGGACTGTGCTGGAACTACCACTCAAAGTACATCTTTGCATCGATTTTATTAAGTACAATAAAAACATATATTAGCAAATTATTTTCTAATTGCTCACTACATTAAAAACACTTAATGGAATTTAAAAGGTATACTTACTATTACATCAAATTTGGAATAAATATCTACAACTTTTCCTAGAAAGAAAAAAATGTATTAATAAATTGCTTGCAATAGAAGAAAAGTTTTCTTGTGTCCTGCTTTCATTTGTTATTTTATAATGACACAGAGAGGCCAAGAAGGAAAGATAGAAAACAAAACAAAAAACCAAATCAAAACCCACCACCCATGATGAATCCTTCCAGGTCTGTCAGCCTCTATCTTGCATAATCATTCTACATATTCTAATCATATATACATAAATTATGTATAAACACAATGGCACACAATATTATATATATACATATATATATATATATATATATACATATATATATATATATATATATATATACATATACATATACATATATATATATATATATATATATATATATATATATATATATATATATATATATATATATATGTATATATAAAATCAATCCAGGCTTCAACAGAATTTATCTTATTATGTTTGTGTACAGCAGAATCAACACACACCTGACTCATCCACAACAGGTAAAGCCGATATCCTTCTCTCTACAAATATATTCAAGGCTTTAATGATAGGAGTGTCTGGATGTATGAAGGCAATGTTGTGGTAAGTTCCTATTCCAAGTTCATCCAGATTCTTCTTCATAAAGGCAGGCTTTGGCATCTCTGACATCTAGGAAAGGCAGATAAATATATATACACAATGCAGTTTTCTGCATGACACACCACAGTTACCAAGGTTTTTTTTTTATATGTAATTAAGAAATATATATTCATTCATCCATCTTGAGACTCCAAACAATTGTTACAGATAATACAATAATCTGTTACAAGATTTACATGAAGCCAAAACAAGCTTAGATCTAGAAGCATTAGTACTGTTCCAACAGGATTTAAATTGAGATTACACATCTAAGCTATTTTACTTGTGAGTTTTTGTAATGGCCCTTCACTAAAATCTTTGGATCCTAAGCATCCCCACTGAATCTGAAAAGACAAGGCATCAAAGATGTGAGATGCTGTGTGCTTGTTTTGACATCCTGTTGATTTGCTTTGCCTCTTGTCCATTCCTGTGACCAACATCCAGTACAGTAACTTGTGTTAAGCTTGGCTCTAAGAGATGAGTCATTATTCTACTCATGTAATCAAACAAGCTCCTGAAGCTGAGATAATCCAGAAGACAATACCAAAATACTGAAAAAGCCAATACATATCCCTGGTGTTTTTTGTTTGGGTGTTTGTTTCTTTGTTTTCAGATGATTAAAACCAAGTAAAGGTAATGTTTAGACTACAGTGCATCACCTTAGATTTTATGTTAGCATAAAAGATGCACAAAGAAACAACAAAGTGCCCAAATGTGGAAGATTACCAGGATGTTTCTGAACACATTGCTTAACATTGGAGAGGTCTAACTGGGCTTGAGGTAGGTGGGTAGAGGGAAAATACCAGTTAAAGCAAAGCAGAACTTCAAATACTTACAAAAAGCTGGAGGAACTTGAGGATTCTTTTATGGGTAAGTATATAAAGTGCATTTCCACTGACAGGATCTATAACTGGCAATCTGTGGATTTTGTTTTTGATCAATGAATATACAGCATCAAAAAGGCTGAGGAAAAAAGCATATTTTAAAATAAATGGTAATTGAGAAAGACTAACATCAAGTGATGCATATACAGGTTTACAAACCCATAGAAAGGACACTGTTAATGGCATTACCTTTAAATGTTACAGAAGTTAAGGCATTTCAAATTATTTTTTCTAGGATAGTCCATGCAAGCAGCTCCATTCAGACACATTCCTTATGACAAAACTGAATAACCTGTTCATGGCTTAACAGTAGCAATGCTACTGAGGATATTACATGCAATTACTTTGAGATAATCATTACAGTTCCCTTCACCAGCTTACTTTAAATGGTATAAGCAATCCTATTCCAGAAACTAAAAGCAAGAATCAGAAGTTCACTCTCCTGCTCTAGTTTACAATAGAAGCTGTTTCTCTATGCAAAAGAAGTCTCAAATTCAGTGTTGAAATGGAGTTAGTTTCTTTCAAGTTAAGCAAAATGGAAAGCAGAATCCTACCTTGCATCTGGGGAGATGTTCACTAAAGGTTTAAATGTCTCTTGTAAATAAAGTTCTGTGCATAGAAAAGCAAACCATTACCATTTCTATGGGAAAGCATCAGCAGTTTTATAAAAGCACTTCATGAATTCCTTAGCACAAAATTAAATGAACAGAGGAGACAATCAAATGCAATGACTACAGATACTCTACCACCTGTGCATGTTCATCTATGTCGACAACAAAGAGAAGTTGAAATTTTAACAGGATTAAGCTGACTACCACCAGGGGTCACTGCAACCACAGCAAATCATTTGCTGATTTCCTCTTTTCTGAGCAGGTTGGTTTGTGCACAGAGGGCTGATCTATGTAATAACATGGCACGCAGTCCGTTTTCTCATGAAGATTCCTCCCTGCATTCAGCACTTCTGCTCACATCCACCCACATCCTAGGAGTGTTGTAATCAGTGTGCAGCTCTCTCAAGCACAGCTTGCTGTTCAACTCTCACTTCACTCAATACCTACAGCCATGTATTCATTTTGGACCCCAGTTCAGTTACGTTCCCATTCCAAGTACAGCCCCTGGTGTGATTCCATTTTGTTTTTAAGAAAAATCGAGATGGTACTGAACAGGGAAAAGTAGTGAAGCAATAAATAGCATAATCATTCATGTACTGTTTCAGGTAGAAAAAAAATGAGTACCAGGAAGAAGCAGACAAGCTTTTATTATTCCTGCTTTTTAATAACGTATTGTTCTCCACATACTTTTTATGATTAATTAAAAATTACTACTGTACTTAACATTAAGTTAATAGACTTTAAACTAGCAACTGAGCAGTAAATGAACTTACCCCTCCAGGTTTCTATTTTGTGCTCCTCCAATTCATAGATCTGAACCTACAACAGACAGATGGAAGGTATTAATTTTAAACCCAAAATAATTAACAATATTATTTATCTCTGAATTATTCCCTTATTTTTCATTGCAGGCAATTTAACCAGAATCCAACTAATTGCCCAGACCAGAATAACATTTCTTGGCAATATCAAGAGAAAAGTGTGCAATCCTGCTTGGTGCAGAAAATCACAAAGGACCTATCATCTCAGAGGACAGGAAAGATGTTTCACTTGCCCAAGCCATAGCCCAGATCTCTTCTAGACTCACCTTGAAGTAATCACCCCAAAGGAAACCCTCTGATAATCCCTCACACACCTGAACAAGAGCTTATCCTGATCACTTCTTAATGCTAAAAAGTGATTAATTTTACGTTTGCTGAACTACAAACAAACAAATGCACTTGGTTTAGCTCCTTCCACACTGCTCATGGTTCTCTGAAAGGGCTTAAGATGCAGAAGCTGCTTTTCTCTTCAGGTTCCAAGCTGCAAGCCAGCCACTCTGAACAGGAGCCGTGCTTGTCCTAGCATAGGCCAAAGCAGCCTGTTGTCTTTTGCACTGTTCCTCTCTGCCATGTACCTCTGTAAGGCCTTATGGAGCCTCCACAAAACCTACTCCACTCTTCTGTGAACCAATGGAGACCATTTTTGGATCACCCTGGAACTGGCACCCTTCAAAGAGTGTCAGGGAACGTTAAATTATCATACTATAAATTGGGCTACTCAACGTACTCTTTCTGGGTGGTATAAAAGATGTCCAGATGAGTAGTAAAGGCTTCTTTCAGGGTATTTAAAAAAAAAAAAAGAAGATTAAAGAAGAAGCCAGCTAAGCCTGTGGAGCACAGTTCAGTCTACCCAAGTGATGAGAAGAACAGGAGAACTCCTCAGCTGCTGAGAAGATGAGGCCAAGTCTAGCTCTGTGATGACACCATATACATGAATGTACCTGAACTTTCCTGATCAATCATTCAAGAATATTATCTAGCTCATGAACAGTAATATGCTTCACACTGTGAGGGATGTGGTGTGTTTAGAAGAAGTGATTAAAATACTTAAGAACTGAATTTTCAGCACAATTGCACTTAGTAGGACTAGAGCATCCCCCAACCAAACATTTATTATTTCTTTTTTTTCCTTCTACAGGAGACTGCATCAGTCACCCTTCGGTCAGATGTTGCCACTTCTCAGTTATTTACCCTTCCCCAGTCCAGAGGCTGTGTTTAGCACAACCTCTTCTATGGACTTCTACACAACAGCATGTTAGATAGCTCAAACAGGAATGGCAACTGCTAGGACATAAGTGAAACTGCACAGGAACACTGGTTATCTGGCAAGATATATCAATGTAAATTTCAAGAACAGACACGATCACCTAACTTTGAGAAGTCTGATATCACAGAATGGCCTGGGTTGAGGAGGTCTATGATGATCATCTAGTTTTAACCCCCCTGCTATGTGCAGGGTTGCCATCCATTAGATCAGGCTGCCCAGAGCTACATCCACATATATCAGAAGCCTGATCCATCCAACTGTTGATTCTTTAGCTAGTAAAACACAGTAGATATACTTTAATTCAAAGTGGGGAATTGGCATTGACAGGAACAAGAAAGGGATGTAAATGTTCGTATGAACATGTAAGCAAGAGAATCTCATCAACCAACTGCCAATGGGAATTTTTAAATTACAGTTAATTGAAGTCAAGAGATCTTCAACTGATTGTGTAACTCAGCCACACAACTAAAACCTTTGTGCATCTTTAACTAGTTTAACTCATTCATTCTAAAGCACCACTTCAAGATTTGAGTAACCTCTTAATCCCCCCAAGGCTCCATAAGCCAGCTTTGTGCTCAGCTCCACATATTCCCTTCAGAATAACTATCAGTTATGAGACAACACTGATTTATTTATAAAGGTATAAATTAATAAAAACACACCAGCCACTGTGTAACTACATATTTGATTTTTAAATACAACTAACTTTTTCCTACAATTTCAAACACTCTCCAGCCCTATTGTTTGATATTGTCCATTTAAATGGAGTTCTGATTAATATTAATTCATGTGCTTTGAAACAATCTGGACAAAAACACATACAGTGATCAATAATCAAGTACTTCACCTTCATATATTTATACCATGCCTAGTTTTTAATGAATAGGTTATTGCAGGTCCTTCATTCCAAGAGCAATAGACAACAGCTGCAATTCCAATTCCAAATGGAGCTTGGTACCCAAACCCAAGGCTCTCATGGTGAAGCACCACACAAAACATAATAAATGGCAGTGCTCATTAAGGAAATTCCTCATGTTTATACATGTCTAACAGAAGCAAACAATTTACCTGCCCAAGCTCATAGGACCTTAATGGTTACAGCCAGGAATTGAATAGAAGTATCCATATACCTCGAGCTCTGCATTTCTCTCAAAATATTCTATGAGTGTACTCATGACATGTCTAAGCTTCCAGACACTTAAAATAACTACAGTCCATCCTTCAAGCAGTTTGATATTTCACTTTCTGTACTGTACGACAACTGAGAGAGGCTTAACATCATACTCACCATTGGAGATTTATAGTATCTATGCAGTATGTTAATGAAATCTGTAATTGTTAACATTCCTACAAAAAGTGATACAGAAAGAAAGTTCTTCAGACACACACTTAAAACACAGAACTTCAGTTATTTTCTCCATTTATAGTCACTCTCTATAAAGTAATTAACAATAAATCTGTGCAACATACTGCCTATTTGCTACGTATATAAATTTTCACATTGATACAAAACTTCCCAATAAAAATATAGAACTGTGAATTAATATTCAAAGCCACAACCTACGTGCTTCTCCTCTTCTTTCAATCTCACAAAAGAAAATCTATTTCTTCCACTGTGGGATATAATACCCATGGCATTCCAAGTTAGTTCTGGTAATCAGTGATTTCACAGTGCACCTTACTGAGAACACGCAGAGAACCACATGCATATTGGTATTATACTTTTCTTTCCACAGTTCTTATTTTCACAGTTCTTTTTTTGTGACCATTACAGTTATTTTTAAGTGCACAGGGAAAGGCATACACTAGATAATAAATTTCAGAAGCTCAAGACCTCGAAGAGTCATTGTGATAGTCAAAGAACAGCAGAACTATGCAAGCTGGCAACATTTCGTGCCTCACAAGAGAAAACAAAGAAACCCACCAGCATCTCTTAGGATGTCAGACCATGGCTAAACCCAGAGCACCTCCTACAACAGTGTAGAGTGCAGCATGCTGAAAATTCAAATACAACTCAATTATGTTAGAACAACTTACCTACAAAACTCTGTTTTTTACTCTCCCACAGTGGAGCTGCTCTCACACCATTTGCCACCAAGGCGAAAAAGGCTTTCTTTACCTGCAAAGAGAGTGAACAGCTACATAAATCTCTGCTCTTAATTTAGCACACCAGACAGCAGCAGAAGGATTTCCACAGTTACTAGGAAAAAACACAGTTATGAAGAGGTAGCTGCTATTCAAAACAGAACAAAAACCACATGCGCTGCCAAACAAAAACCTTAAAGCCTTTTACTTCCATAAAAGGCTTAGAAAACTCAGCAATACCAAATCTGTTTCGTTCCATTATGTGAATATGCCACGTGAGAACCTCTGCTGAACGAGTATCTCCAGATCCATGGCATTGCTCTTTGGTCCAAAGAGCACAGAAGTACCAGCTGCAATCGCCTGATGATCGTGAGCTGAACAGACAGCATTTACACACTGACACCTTAAGATCTAATGACAGCTCCGTGCTAAGGGGCTCCTCCCCACAACAGCCAGGAATAAAAGGGCTTCACAGTCAATGGAATTTGTACCCAGAAAAGCAGCAACAAACAAAAATACAGGTAGGCGAAGAGTAAGTCTGTTACTGCTCAGTATAATCTCCCTGGAAAAAGTTTGCAAAGCCCTCCATGTGAAATCTAGTGTAATACAACATTCAGCGTAACACCTATTTAGACTTCACTTAGTTATAATTTATCAGCTTCAATTTCTAGAAGTGAATAAGTCTCTGAGTCTGCACCAGAAAGCATCACCTCTTCTTGCAGCTCAGTAATTCACACTCAGCGTTTTGCTACCTGGTGCTGCCCTACTGCATGCAAACCCCAGCCTTTGAGGTGGGACTTCTGAAAGCAATCCGTATTTCTTGCAATCTCTCAACAGCCAGTCTGCCTCTGCCCTGCTCTCAAGAAGCTCACCTGCTCCCCTGACTTCAGCTCAGCTCTCAAAGCTGCCTTCAGAACTCACCGATCTTTCTGCCACACCATCCTGCACACCACGAGCAGCAATGATGATCCACATCCATCCCTAAACTGGGCTGAAACTGAAGAAACCATATGGAAAAAAAATACCCAGCACCACAAATAACACTGTAGTGCACACAGCATGCACCGATTTTCTAGAAAGTGGTTAAATAGAAAGGTGCCAGAGGTATTAAGGCACCCTACTGACACAGGGAGGTACTGAGTAAAACAAGCATTAGGAAATGCACCACAGGAGCATGCTAACTCAACAGGAATACTGAAACCACAATAAAACCCCGCAGGCAGATGCACCAAGTGCTCCCAACACAGCAACATCACACCTGCTGTTAGCACAGCAAAAGCTAACAGCAGTATTTGGAGAGAACATAGGAGACAGAAATGAGGTCACACAGACTGACTCCACCTCGGGGCAAATTAGGCCTTCGTTAAAAAGAAAGAAAAAAAAGAACACTCAGAGTGCCCCAAACTGAGAACCTTTTGTATGTTTCCATAAGAAAAGCTATCACATATTGTAAGAGGTCACTGTCAACTCACATCCCAAGTCTTCCGCAAGATTCAGATGGTCAAGCTCTAGCACAACACTAAGATTAAGATGCTTCAGGCAATCTCCAAATTCATGCTATTACTCCTCTTTCTCAGACAAAACAGCACCAAAGTACACCACCTAGAAAAGTGTCTGGCTGGTAAAAATACAAGATTAGTTCTTGCCCTGGTTCTTTGATTTATTAGCAAGTGATTTGTGTCAAAGAAAACTCAAATCTTCTGTTAGATGCCATCCCAACAGGTTTACAAGATGGTTTTTGGAAAAACTGAACCTGCTGCACTGATACAACTACTAAGACAGTGGAGTTAAAACCTTAAAAGCCAGTGAGTTCAGATTGGGACCAGCAGTATTAAACTTTTTCAGTAACAGATCACTAAAATGCCCCATCCCTGGAGGCATTCAAGGCCAGGCTGGATGTGGCTGTTGGCAGCTCAGTCTGGTGGTTGGTGACCCTGCCCACAGCAGGAGGGTTGAGACCAGATGATCTCTGAGGTCCTTTTCAACCCAAGCCATTCTATGATTCTCCAATTCATTCTAAGATTCAATGAAAATTTAGTGGGAGATGCTTATATTATATTTTCCTCCTAAATAGCAGCTTAAGTGATGGCCCTACTGTTCTCTCCAGTTTTACACATGAGAGTGTTACACAGTTACCTTTTAAATAATGCCAACACTCACACTTTCTGTGATTTCCCAATCTCAGTTGCCCAAAGCACTGCTGGGTGGGCAGCCAAGGCACTGGGCTGTGCAGCTGGCCTTCGATCCAACACACATAGACATTTCAGTGATGTTTGTGCAGAAAATATCCACAAGCACCTTTACTTCAGATTGCGTACAGTCTGCAGCCTTCAAACGTTTCCAGCACATCCCATCATTTAGACCTCCAGCAGTGCAGTTAATTCCCAACTCCACCAGCACTGCTGCCAGCTTTGTGCTGCAGTTCCCTGATCTCAAGTAGAGCGCTGGAATGGCCTGACCTTCCCAAAGCCATTGTTTGCAGCCAGATCCCAAAGACCATTGCAGTTCAACGCCATGTGTGAAGGTTCTCAGAACAAAGCAGCACTTTCTTCCTTATTAACCATGCAGTGGTTCTGAGAAGCACAGCAAACCGTTCAAAGATGGTCCTTGTCTGCTCAGATTTTTCAAGATTGACTTGATGCATGCTGACCTTCATCTCATTTCTTCATAATCAATAGGGGAAGCAGTAATTTCTCGGGTACAACTCACCAGCCTTAGACTGAGACAAGCTGCATCCCACAGACATGAACCTGCCTCACACATGCACATTTTCATGTTGTTTATCTAACCATATTATAGAGTTCTTACAAGCTACCAATGGATTTCAAACTCGCCCACCAAGATTGCCCCATAATGAAGGTGACTGCTAACATTGCAATCATTTGTTTCATTCACCCAGCAGAAAGATTCTCATCCTGGAGAAAGGCTGTAATGGGAACCCGGTGGTGAAGGGAGAACGCAGAGCACAGCAGAGCACAAAGCTGTGCTGAAGGAGACATCTCAGCACTGTGGTCTCAGTGCCAACGTTAACTTGAAAAAGGTGAAAGATAAGAGAAATAAGAAACACAGCAACTCCAAATCTGCCACTGTGAAGCATAGGAATGACAGGAAAGATTAGCAGCATGAGCAGCATTAAGACATCTTCCAGGACCCTGTGGTATGGCTGTTATCCAAGGCCAAAGTAATTAACGCTGGTTGTGCACTAGAGGGGCAGGCTGAATAAAGAAAGTGAAGCCCAGGAGAGGCCCATGAAAAGACTGACCCCTGCAGCTTGTGGACACCATGCAGAGCACAGCTCCATGTGCAGCCCATAGTGGAGCAGGAGGTCTGGGGAAACAGCCCCCCATAGGGCTCTGTGCTGGAGCAGTGACTGAAGGAGGGGATCCGTGGTACAGAGCCATGTTGGAGCAGTGCTTGGAGAGCAGCAGCCTGTGGGAAGCCCACACAGGATCAGTTTGGGAAGGACAGCATCCCTTGGGAGGGATCCCACATGGAACAGGAGCAGAGAGCAACCACAAAGGAAACAGATAATACAAAGCATTAAGGAGTTGACTACAGCCCTCATTCCCTCAGTTTGCTTCTAGTTCTCACTGCTCTGGCCTGTTATCAATAGGTAATAAATTACACTAATCTCCCTCATGCAGTCTGTTTTGCCTGTGACAGCAACTGATGAGCAATCTCCCTGTACTTATCTCAACCCACAAGCTTTTCTCCATTGTATTTTCTCCTCTGCGCTCTTGAGGAGGAAGAGTGAGAGAGCAGCACAGTAGTGCTGAGCTGTCTGTTAGCATTAGGCCTCCACAGTTCCCCACAAAAAAGAAAATAAATTCCATGTTTGAGTGATAAAAAGCATTTATATGTTCACAATGAGAAGTGCAGACTGATTGACACTCTCTGCTCTGCCTTTTTTTGCAGCCTCTCAGTGTTTATAGCAAACTTATAAACAGGACAGAGACCAACCTATCTGATAGTGATAGGACAAAGGGGAACAGCTCAAGGACAGGCTGGATGAAGCCCTTGGCAACCTGGCCTGGTGGGTGTCACCCCTCTTACAGCAGTGTGGGGTGAGATTATTATGAAGGTCCCTTCCAACCCAAGCTATATAGTGATTCTATGATGATTTTATGACTGTCCTAGTTGTTCATATTTTGCACAGTCACTGTAGAGTGAAGGAACAAAAGCTTACCATATTTCTTTCCTTTCAGGGGCCAAAACACATCTATACTTCAACACTTCCTACTTGCTGAGCACAGCAGAAGTACAACAGTCAGTCTTTGCTGTATTAGGAAAACCAGCAGGCCTCTGCTGTGATCCCTGTACTGCAAAAGAGACCAAAAACCTCATCTGCCTACGCTCCATTCCTTTGGTTTAGGTGTGTTTATGAGCTGATTGCCTTTCAACTTCTTCTGATGCAAATATCCAAAGAATGGGGCAAGAGCTCTTCACCCAACATAATCTGAACTATATTTCTCAAAGCAGCACAGTTAGTCGTACGGATGCCTATGTCTTAGCACACCTAGGAAACAGGAAAAACACAACAAAACCCAGAAAACACCAAAACACTCACAACTGATGTATGAGATGCAAGCCTGATGTTGTCTAACTGCAAGAACGTCTCTCCTCTGCTCTCTTGAGAGCCCACATGAGCGCCATGTTCAGCTCTAGGGACCCCTCCGAGGACATGGAGCTGCTGGAGAAGGTCCAGAGGAGGCCACAAGGATGCTTGGAGGCCTAGAACACCTGAGCTATGGAGACAGGATGTGATTTAGAGAAGGCTTCAACAAGACCTTATAGCAGCCTTCCAGTACCTAAAGGGCCTACAAAAAAAGCTGGGGAGGGGCTCTTTGTCATTGTGTATAATAACAGGACAAAGGGTAACAGCTTTAAACTAGAAAGGGGTAGATTTAGATGAGATATTTGGAACAAATTCCTCACAGCGAGGGTAGTGGGCTCTGGTGCAGGCTGCCCAGAGAAGCTGTGGATGTCCTGTTCCCAGAGATCTTCAAGACCAAGCTGGGTGGGCCTTTGGGCAACCTGATCTGGCAAGAGATGTCCTTGCCTGCAGCTGGGGTTGGAACAAGATGGTCCTCAAGGTCCCTTTCAACTCACACCATTATATGACTTTAAGTTTAAAAATAGTGCAACTTTCCCACAGCAGATTCAATAGGAATCTTCCTCTTCCACAGTTATAATCTCCAAGTGATTTATTTCTATAGCATGAACATTTTCGAGTGGTGAAGTGCTGACACAGCCTGCCCAGAGAGGTTGTGGATGCCCCATCCCTGGAGGTGTTCAAGGCCAGATTGGATGGGGCCCTGGGCAGCCTGGTCTAGTATTAAATGGGGAGGTTGGTGGCCCTGCATGTGGCAGGGGGGTTGGAGATTCATGATCTTTGAGGTCCCTTCCATCCCTGCCCATTCTGTGATTCTATGATAAGCTAAACTGGAAAGAAGGACTTTAGAGTTTATCGCCAGTGCCCACAAACATCCATCGCCTTGACAATCCAAGACCAACATGAGCACAGTAAATATCTCATAATTCACACCCAGATGGCAATAACATTTAAAACACCTTTGAGGATGAAGTAATTCTCCCCAAACTCAAGCTGAAGCAAAGACATTTCAGGGAGAAATCCCTGAAATCCTGGGAATCTCACCATTAGCTCTCCAAGCAGTCAGAAGGAAACTAAGAAAAACATATCTTGATTTATAATCTAGGAATGACACCCACTATCAGTAAACAGGTAATTTTCACAGAAATACATATATTTTTAGGGTTTCATTAATTGCTTTGTCTTAAGTTTCTCAAGAAGCGTCAAGCAAAACATTGTGGAGGATATTAAACAATGTGAAATTCCAATTTTTCTTCAAATTAAGTTTTAGCTGTCCAACTCACTTTATTTTTAATTATTTTCAAGTTATATAAAAATGCAGTTCTGTAAAGGAGCTGTTTTCAAAAGTCAAAGCCTCTTTCATAACACAGATACAAGCCAGTACTTATGAACTGGCTTACTGGGAGTCAGTATGCAAGATTACAACCAGCAATCTCAGCATGATGACTGCTGCATTCAGGTTTATTTTCCAATTACTTTCTTCTTTGCTCAATGTATTTAGTAGAAGCATTTCCTCATTAGATGTACTAAGCCTTTAAAAAAAAAAGTCTAATTAAGGAGTTAATAGCAACTTACGCCTAGGGCAAGGGCCAGGGAGGTCTTGAAGAAAGTTTCTTCTTCTACCTTTATCACACCTTCTGCTAAAGTAATGAAGAATTATACAAACCTGTTATTAACTTAAAGGCTATGTTTGCTCCCACATCTGAAAATCCCCAATCAACAAACATTTGTAAGCAACTTCTCTAGTTCCCATTGAATTTTGGAAAGATTACATGAATACAAATCGGTTATCATCTCCCCTCACAGGGCATGGAATAGAAACACTCTTAGATGTACTGAGGGTCATTGAGAGCTTACTAAAAACGTAGGAGCTGATGAAGTAACATCCTTCATTAGATGATTCAAGTTAAAACTCATGGAAAAGACAGGTAAGGTCTCATTCTCAACTTACAGGATGCAGGTACGTGTTCTACACTTTTACCCAATTAGTCTGCCAACATAGATATCCTCCCCCATCCCACATATGCACCAAGAAGGTCCAGTCCAACTGTAGACACCAAACCAAGGCCCTGACACTGGATATCAGTATGCCCATAGTGTAACCAGCTATTAAAGGCTGTCTTCCCTCTAACACTACACACAGTTCCATCAAGACTTCTTTGTTCCACCTTAGTGAGGTACTCTGCAGATACTTATTTTCATGCTATTTGAGGGGAGACTGAGCCTTCTAGTTTGTAGTATGCATATGGGAACCATTTGGTCATGGCTTGAACCAGTGGAAGGAATACACCTGTGTGACCAGAAGGGGCCAACCCTGGGTCCACCCCTCCCTAACCTCATTTAAGGGCTAGCAGCCACAAGAGAAGCACCTCCACTCAGAGATCACCTCCTTTGGAGTGTTTGGTGAGCCCCATTCCTTGGGAAGGGGGAAGTGATTTCTTTTTTTATTACTGGATTGCAATTTCTCCCTTTCTTGGGTGATCCAAAAGTGGTTTAAAGCAGGTGTATTTGCTATCACCTATCAATACAGTATGCAATATCTGAAAACCATGGGTTTGCTTTCTAAAAAAGCAATCACTTCAAGCAAGAATTTCTGTTACTACATACTAGTGGGCTAGAAGTCAGAAAGAAAGTAAGCCTCACAGGGCCAGCTGCATTGGAAAGGGCACAGAAATTCTTTGACAGATTAAGAACTTGCCACTCCTGGCAGGAGCGATGCAGGGAGAGCAAGAACAATGCATGACTTTCACTGAGCCAAGCACAAGTGTTCCAGCTACACCCTGTCTTGACTAAGACATTTCCATTTAATTGGTACCTAGGAACTCGCAATATCTTTCCCCAAGATCAAGGAGTGAATGCCTCCTATTGGTCCTGAGAGCCGCAGGAATCGAGCTCTGATGCTTGTTATGTACAGGAGCAACTCTAAAGAAAAACAGCCTTCCAGTATTATGCTACTGATTCTGGCCTGATCTCAAGGGCGCTTTTTTGTGGCCTGTCTCAGCCCACATGCCAGCTAGAAACTAATGCATTGCTCTTTTTACAGCTCTGTGGAATGAGTAAGCAAGGAGGGATGTTCACACTCCTCAAAAATGCAGACAGTTTAAACTTAGGAAGCTTAAAGAGGAAAAACCTCGAAGCCAATTAAGGCACAGATAGTCCCCTTGTAAAGCTGTGAGAACTCTTGTTATGACAGCAGACCCTGAGACTGCTGCATGCTTATGGAAGCAAAAGATTCTAGAGCATTCCTTCTGGAAGCCTGCTCTGTCTCATTACCTCGGAGAGAGGGAACACCTCAGTCAAGAATGACCTGGAGGGAACAAGAATAATGAACCCCATTTACTTCAAGTCAGCACAAGGAAGAGAAATACAAATCCTCTTGTGCTGTTCTAATCTGGAATCCCTTGCTCTGCAGAAGTTATATTTACTTCCAGCTTGTTAAAACAAATAAGTTTCCAGGAGATTATTCCAAATATTTTTCTAGTTATGCAGAAGAAAAATAAGTACTTGAGTTCTTCCATGTATGTGATAGTTACCAACAAAAGCCTACTTTACTGACAAGGCCCGCTCTATTACCAACATCAATAATTTAACCTTTGTTTAATAATGTAATCAAGCCAACCAACTGTGTAGATTTCTTCAAGACAAAAGAAAGGCAAAGAGTCTTCATGATTCTGAAGCCTTATTTTGATGTTTCAATAGGAAAAAAAAGATTTTTATTACTTCACAAAATACCAGAGACTTCAAAAATACCTTCCAATATCACATTGAGCAAAAAGAAATGTATACTTCAGTGGTAAAATGTAATTCTACTTTTAATAAGTGAAAAATACCATTTAGTCAAAGGTTAGCTAGAGCTCTGCACCCCACAGGAGTTTATACAGGCTTCACAAGACACAGCCAGCAAGTGTGCAATTATGCCACTCCTAGAACTGTGAATTACTGCTTGATACATAACAAGGAAGTCACAGAATCATAGAATGGCCTGGGTTGAAAAGGACCTCAAAGACCATCTAGTTTCAACCCCCTGCCATGGGCAGGGTCACCAACCACCAGACCAGGCTGCCCAGAGCCACATCCAGCCTGAAAATGCCAGCCTTGCACTTAGTTTTTACCCTTCTTTTAGATGGTCAGTTAGTCTGTGTTACAAAACAAGCTAATCCATCTCAAAGACAAAACATTTAAATAATGAATTTGTTTGAAGGCCAAGCAAAAATCTGGCCTTAAATAAGATTAGAGAGCTAAGCTGCAGAGACTGCTATATGCTCTGCTGAGAGTCATTTCCTTCCAAAATGGAAATAGAGCTCACAATAGAGTGGAGAAACAAATTTTTCTGTTGGAAAGAAGGTATAACAAAGTCAAGC
This sequence comes from Phasianus colchicus, assembly GCF_987193195.1. Classification (NCBI taxonomy): domain Eukaryota; kingdom Metazoa; phylum Chordata; class Aves; order Galliformes; family Phasianidae; genus Phasianus; species Phasianus colchicus. The sequence goes on along the minus strand of NC_143441.1, from coordinate 47,195,645 downwards.
TTAGGCAATAACACTGAAAAAATGAAATCACATCAGTATGTGATGGTAGTACCAACAGAGAAAACTCATCTGACTGACAGAATGTGAAGAAGTGCTACATTTTGTTGACACTTAACTATAATACAGGAATTACTGAAATAGATAATTTCCTTTCAAAGCACTTTTGTCAGTTTCAAAGAAGTCAAATTGCTTTAAGCATCACTATATGCACCCAATGTCAGTTAAAACCACCAAATAGAAAGCACACACAGACCTGGATGATGCTACTTCCCCAGAATATTGCCACATTAAATGCATTAACACATAGAGCACCCAGATACTGTGCTGAAAACACATGCAGGTAACCAGCCAGCCTGCATCCAGCTCAGTGTTCTCCTGCAGTCAACAGATGTGGATCACCTTTAATTTATTGAATTAAAGCAAAAAAGAACAGCAAGGTCCTTCAGTGACAGCAGAGTAGCCCTTCAAGGGACAACCCTCCTATCCTTCCCAAAGGGGTTGGGAGGATTTTGTTCTATTGTTTGCATCCTGGGAGACGTGCAAGAATTTCAAAAGGCAGTTTATCACAGAGAGCTGCATACTGCTGCAGCTTGCCTCGTTTCCTCACTGTCCACAAAGCTGAATTGGCAAACTTCACGGGATAGTACATAGCATCTCATGGCCTCCCAACTCCAACTCTTCATGCTCAGATCAGACTTTTAGAAGTTTCTTTTCTCTGGGAAAAGCAAAAGGCAGGGGTTTCTCTTGAAGGAGTGAGTGAGTGGGTCTCAGGCAGGGGAGAACTGTGGCATGGAGGCATAGCTCAATAGATTTGAGGAGCAACTGCTTACAGTTAGCACTTTCCCAACTACAGTCACCATTTCTCAAGGTTAGTACAGCCTATGGGTCATTTCAGGTAGGCAGTCAAGTTTAGGAAGAAATATAAGCTGCTATACTGGGGCAAATGGAGCTGTGCCAGTTGGCCTCAGGCTGGTTTGCAGATCACAGCTCTGTCTACTACTTATTCAACATATCTACTCTTCGACTTTGCAGCACAGAGCACGTTCTCCTGGTGAAGCATGCCTAACTGAAGTGTACAAGCTACCACTGCTTTCACAACAGCGCAACAGAGGTGCCAGTGGCACAGGCTCACTCCTGACAAGACCAGAGTGGTGTGCTAGGAGAAATGAGATGTTTGGTAGCTGCTGGAATCAAGAGGCCCCCAAGCTTTCTGACCAATAACAGGACTGAAGAGATTGTCAGCCCATTCCTAATTAGCTACTAATAGTGCTATTTAAGGCCTCCTGTCAGCTTTGCTCCTTACCATGTCCTTTTACTCAAGGATAAAGGAAGATTCCTTACAAATCTTCACATTAAAGCCCTCCAAAAATACTGAGACTTAACACTTATTGAATGATGTTGCTTCACTGGTATTGCTTATGTCCATGATATAACATCTTCAGTTTTCCCTACAGTTAACAACAGTTTTGAAATACTTTCTGTAATACCTCATGTACAAATCTCCAGGGTAAATGTGTGCTGAGATTTCTGCCCAGTAGAGGGAGACAGGGTACTGCAGTCAGATAGAAACCCAATGACAGTCTTCCAAAGGATAGCATGAGAAAATGATGCAGCTCCACTATTTCATTCTTCCATCAATTGCTGGTAGCTTACTTTTCTGCCTCATTTAGTGTAAGCCCATGTACTGTTTAAGAATTCTCACTGTTAGAAATTCAAGTTTTGAGAGATCTGAGAACTTTAAGGCACCAGGCTTTTTTAATTGATCTTAAGCTAGGAGAAACACTCATGGGTAGGAGTGAAACATCCAGGGAACACATATCTACAAGATCACCTCCCTTTGTCAAGACTCATGGACACTTGTTTCAAGAGGATGCTCTAAGCTACCAAAAGAGAAACTGATTTTCTATTATCAAGAATGACCCCAGAATCATAGGCCAAGGCATGTCCTTTGTTCTTTGCCAGCTGCAATCCACAGTCACCATTAGGCAACCCAAATAAGACAGGGGTTTGGTAGAGAGTTAGGTAAAACGTTTTTCATTGAGTTACCTATTTTCCTATGGGATTTAGATTCACTAGTTCATTCACTAGAACTATCTCTAAGCATTACCTTACATTGGCTCACTAAATGGAGATTAAACCACTTCTTTACATTAATAGCATTACTCAACACAGCTCCAGTGAGAATGATTGGTATCTAAAAACACTTCCTGCAATTCACCAGGAGTTTGGGGAACCCAAAAGAAATGAGTGACTCACCCTACTGGCTCCAGGACCAACTGGTTTTTGTAATAAAGAGGAAAAGTTCATCTCTCTAATTGCAACGATGGAGCTCAAGCCTTTGGCCCAGGTGACCGCTGACAGCTGAGAAGTCAATGTGTGCAACATTCTCAAGTATCACATTGTTTTTTGTTGTTGTGCAAGTAGGCTTTCCATCGTTTAGCCCATAATACTAAGGATCTTGCACTCCATGTTATTATCTGATACGCAAGATGGTTCTGGGAACATTTTGAGATTAAGAATCTATTAAATGTTCTTCCTGACAGTGGAAGGCTGTAGTCTGAGTAGTACATTCCAGGCCAAGACTATTTCATGTGCTTATTTAAGCCAGAACTGGAACATCATTAAAAGGAGACCAAAAAAAAAATCCACCTCAAAAAACACTGATTGCGAAAATCAAGGAAATAAAGAAAGCCACAGCGTTCCACCACACTGCAGAACAGATTACCCATCTCTACAGCAGGCAGCTATTGCCATCTTTTGGCAAATAAGCTCTTCCCACAGAGCCAAGAGCCTAGCAGATGATGATTTACTGATTAAAAGCAAAAAAGAAAAGCTGAAAACAAAAATTTTCTGGAGAATGCAGTAATTTGCATCATTAAGCCACCCATTTTAGTCCTAAGTTATCTCAACAGGCTTAGAGCACCTGGAAACTTTAATTATTGCACGTGGAGCTCTATGTAAGATATCTTTCCACAAATTGACAGTCATGAAAAATATAAATTTGGGGGTTTTCAGAATCTCATCAGTGATTACAATTGCCAATTATATCTTCTCATTCTGTTTCAGCTAGGAAGTCCCCCACCCTCCAAGATCCTCCACTAGTGTAATGTGAAAGATATGACTGAAATAACACGGGGTTTTCATATTCAAAGTACAGCATTACAGGAGATAATACTTCATTTAACACTCAGGAAACATAACCCCCATTTCAAAAAGTGAACTGCAAGGAAAGGCAGACTGAAAGAAGAATACTCACTTGTAGCGTAGTGTCGAAAACAACAAGCTTAGAGCTTGTTGGAACAATGTCATAACACTTGTGTGACCTCATGAATCGCACATAAATGTCACTTTCCGATTCTTCAAGTGCTGTAAGTAAAAACATTTTGTTTTATTTAAAGAACCTTAAGAAAAAAAAAGTTAAAAGCATGCCAAATCAACTCAACACCGTTGCAGAAGGACATCCCTCAAGTAAAACTCAAATTCACACTTTCCAATCTAGACAGACAGATCGTAGTTCTGCACTTTGCATTTTGCTCATCTTTCCTTGCAAATTTAACAGCACAAAGTGCATTTTTCTCCCTTGCTGAGAAGGGATTTCAGTATGGAGCAGTTACAATTCCAGCATTTGGTTTTTAATAAATATTGAATAGGCATACTAAATACTTGAATTGCAATTACATACAAAGTACATATTGCAATTACATACTAAGTACAAATTGCAATTATGACAAAGCCAGTTTGAAATTTAAGTAGTGTCAGGCTTAACTAATTCAAGTTCCTTATATTAGAAAGACTCTGACTTCATTTCTGTCCAGTCTACTTTTTGGAGCCCTCTATTTCCTCAAGAGGCAGCAGGCAGGTTACACAATCACATCACTCTACCCAAACTACCTTACAAACCACATCACAAACATCACGCTGTCATTCATGACATCAGGATCCATTTGGGCTGGAATATTAGTCTGGTTGGTTTCTTCCCCTGTTAAATGTGTATGCCTGTAGCCAGGAGCCAGCATCTAGCCTATAGAAACTTAAATCTGCTTTGCCTGTGTCTGAATTTAGATGTATACACATGCAATCACTACACTTGCTGCAGTATGTTGTTAACTTTATTATTATTAATTATGCTCTCAAAACAATTCAGCCCTCTGTTATTCACAGCAGGTACCCAGAACTCAAAGTTAACATCTCTACCAGATAGCCTTTGAACTCTGTAACAATGTGCAGGAAGAACTTGGGCATACGTTACACTTTTTCAGAGTGAAAAAACCCCACAAACTGGAAATAGCTTCAAGGAACTTCGCATTAGGAAGCAATCAGCCTCAAAACTCCTTGTTTGATTTATTTGCTCAAACATAATTATCTACTGTTGGAGAAAATACTGCCAGAGTAGCTCAGCACAGTTTTTTGAGTCCAATTCTATAGAATCAAAGCTGAACCACCCCCTTAAACAGCTGCTCTAGCACACAGATGGTCTCTTCTACATACTAACCAAGCTCTTCATCTCCAGTTTCCACTACTCTTGGCAGGGATGGGGGGAAAGAGTTCATTCTCAACTGAAACCCAAGCAGTATGAAAAAGCACTTCCAGAGGAATACAGAAGAATTTAACTGTGAGGAAGCAGAAGAAACTCATTTGTTGGGTTCAACAAACAATGTTGAACAAGGCTGAGTTCAGCAACGTTTGCTCTACAGTCACAAATGCAATTCTTACAGTCCTTATTTACTTTCAGGTTTGTACACAATGAGAACCAGGCTTGGAGTGGTAAGCAAGTAAGACTGGGTGCTAACATGATCAGTAACCATTAGAGGGACAGTGCACTACCATGTCTTTCCATTGCACCACAAGAGCTGCAACAGTCAGTCCTACAGAGCAGCAAACTCTCTTCTGCCACTTCTAGTCTCCTGCTTCTTTCATTACATACCTTCTAACTGCTGTGGCAAGCAAGGCTGTAGTCCAGCAGTTGTGAAACCCACCAGAGACCAAGTTCCTTTCCCATGCTGACTGAAACAGAGGCTCTACACAACTTTTACTGCATACCCAGAAATGGCCATAGGCACAGGTGCCCAGGGAAATTCTGTTCTCATCCTGAAGCTGGACTTCCTACTGATCCTGTTGTCTTAAGAATGTTATTTTCTATACAAATAAGCACAGTACAGGTAGTAAGAAGCATAGGAAGACATCAGAAAATTGATGAACTGCAAAATGATCAACTATTTTTAGCTGAAGAAAATCTTAAGCAGAGTATATCTTTGCTCAACACAATTAAACCAACGGTTATGCAAATGTAATATATTCCTATAGCAAGTGCAGTAATTGCACTTAGATTTGTAGTGACACACACTGCCAGGCTCAAACAGTTGAGGCTGCTAATGGCAGCAACATTAAGAACGCTGCATGGAGCAGCACGGTAAGGATCTGCCTATAAAACCTCCTCTCACATAACACACACTCCTACTCTCCAAATACATGCTGTCAACCAGACCTCAAATCACCATCACCCACTTAGCAGCACCTGCCCGATGCCACACACCCTGCCTTCCCCTGTTTTGCCTTCCAGTTCAGACATCTGAATTAGGCAAATCACTTCAGGCATCACAAAGAAATCAGTTCCCTCACCGAGGAGGGAAGGTTAGTCAGAAGTCTTCAAACACACAGCAGCTACGTGCGAGTGTTGTGTTTAAGACTCAGAAATAGCTAGGGAACCAGAATCTCAACAAGGATCCAACTGTCCAGCTAGAACTGAGGTTTACTTCTACCGAAGATCCCTATGCTATAGTAGAGTATAATGCCCTGCTGTATTAGCTACCAACACACAGAACATAAGCAGAACAGATCTACCTCATATGTTCTAAATTGATCCATCAAGTGTCTACTGGAAAGTATATTCCAAGACCTTACAAACACTTCAGCTAGCTGGGATTACTTACAGTTGCCTTAGGTCAATGTCTTTGTACACATACTGGATGTGAGTTATCAGCCTATGCAGCTGCTCAAAGGAGAGAAGGTCTCAAACTGAAGACCTGGTACACCTTGTGAGCACACTTACACACCCACCCTTCCTGCACAGCACAGGCAGACAGGGCACAGCCTTCTTACATTTCCTCTAACCTTCAAGAGGACAGACCTACAGTTTGTTTATATACAACCACCATCACGCTGCAAATGCAAACAATCAAATACAGGTACCCTAATCTCCATTAAGATATTTCTAATCTATTACCTGCTTATCTTCTAGGTCTGGCTTAATTTGTTTTTTGTTAAATGCCCATTCTTTGCAGCTTTTAAGCTACTGCAACCTTACCCAGTATCTGCAGAGCAGTACTCCCTTCAGACAGACAAGAGCAACTGCTTTCCTACTTAGATTTAAAACCTCACATCTTCTCTGCATAGAAGACCAACAAGCAGCACTCTGTGCATTCGCTGGCTATTCTTTCCTTTCACCACAAATCAGTGATATACTCAGATGCAGATGGCACAGTGATGCATACTACATATACAAGAGGCAATACAGAATCTCTGCTCCTGCCTGATGTGACTGAGGTATCCAGAATTAGATTTGCATAAGGAGCCTCATTTGCAGAAGCATCCTTACAGTAATGGATGCCCCAAGTTGTATCACACCACAGGACTACATGCTACAGTAATTTTGAGAACAAGATCTTAAGTGCTTCTCCTTGGAAGCTGAACTAAATTGTAGCAGTGCCAAGCACAGACTGTCTTTGCCGTCCCTTTCAATTTTCTTCCTTCCCCCTTGGTCAGATGGTTGATGCATGCCTCTCATGCTGATTCTGTAACAACTCCTGCATTAAGTGTGAAGATGGAATGGCACCAGACAATTACAGTTACCCTGGCATTGCAAAGGCAGTTGGAGGGAAGCCTTGGGGAAATACATCTGTTGGAACTCAGCTTACGTTTATAGCACGAGTCAGGATGCTGCCTCCAGCCAAACAGCAGCTTCCTACAGTTCATTATCTGAATGTTACTTGCTCACAGATATTCCCAGCAGGAGCCATCTCAAACTAGAGCAGGGACTGGGAAAAGAGTGCACTATGACTGATTGTGCATTTCCATCTTGTGTTCCTTCATGAAAGCCTATTTCTTGCAAGATAACTTTCTCATAAATCTTCAGGTGGACTTTCTCCATGTGCACTCCTTCCCCAGAAGTCACAGGCAAAGGCAGAAGAGCCCAAATCCCCAGCCCTCCCTTCTGCAACTCCTGATAAGCAGAGCAGAAGTAGAAGCCACCTGAAAGGAAACAGACTTTTGGAAAATTAAAGCACCTGAGGTCAACTGATTGAGCCCTGCCATAAAGCTTCTTTTAAGTTCAAGCATCTCTGTCTCATCATTTTAATTATTCTTACAGATAAAGACCCTTTAAAGCATAAAAGATCCATCCATGTATCTTTCCCAACACACTCCCCTACCATGGGTACTTCAGTGCAAGTTATTTTCACTCCCTTCTTCTCTTCCACTCCACTACAACATCAGACATGGTTTTTGTTTGTTTTTTTTTTTAAAAAGGTTAGCTGTTATTCAGAAAAACGTGGATAAACTATTGAGCAACACTGACTCAGAGATTGCAGTGAACCTGGTATTAAGTTTAACCCTCTATTTAGAGGGAGAATGTAGAGCTAGCACCTGAATACCCATATATGAAAGGGAAACTTCCACAGCATTCCTGAAGCCATTCTTCAGGTCTTCTGTATAGATACCTTCAGTTCTACTCACACCTTTATCACCACACACTTTCCTACTGCAGCTTCCCCCTCAGAATTCTTCTCTTTGGAATGCCTTGGAGAAGAAATGCCTGCAGATGGAGAACAGGGACGTTCAGTAGCACATATGGTCAACACGTACTGAAAAGCCTCCAAATGCTGTCATAGAATCCTACAGGAAGTTTCTCAGAGGTGTTTACTGCAAACCACAGAGAGCCTTTTCCTGTGGTCCATCACGTCTGATTTGCCCAACAATGAGATCCTAGACCACACGTGTCTTCCACCTTCAACAATACAACATAACATCTTAAAACAAAACCAACACCTACATTACAGATATATTGCACTCCTTAATTCTGCACTGGTATCCAGTCACACCAAGTTTAACAAGTGATTTCAGGAGCATCTGAAAGGAGGGCATCGCATCCCATGCAAACTGTTTCCTCTCATCTTTCAACCACATCACAGCAGCTGGAGGAACACTCCCTGGAGCAGCCCTGCTCCTCACCATTAGATGAAGTTTATCGATACAATTAAGCTGATAAGCTTTACTAAAAGGTGTTAACAAAGTCACCCTCCTATTCCTTAACCAGCTAAGGTAATTAAATACTTGGTTAACAGAAGTTTACAGTAATCTGTATAAGAACTATAGGTAAGAACTAGAGGTCTCACAGTGAAAACAGCAACTGGAGAGTTGTTTGTGTACAACAAATGGATTTTGTAACAGTACAAAGCAGTAAGAGGGCATGGCTTCAGTCTGCTGAGCTGACTGCTCCAGAGCCAGGCGCCCTGAAAACAGCAGACAAGAAACAAGACACCAGAAGCAGAATCAGTGTCAGACTCAGCAGGAAAAGAATACTGACTTAGCATAAGAATGACGAGCACAGAACAAGAAGTGGTGTTTGACTGTATCATTTGATTTACGTTCGTTCATGAGGAAGCTGTTCTCAGAATAAAACAAAAACAAAATCCACAACAACCAAACACTGCCAAAAAGATCATCTGACTGAGGACGTGGGTGTTAAAACCTAGTGGTAACAAAGAATGGAAAAGGTGGAAAGAGATGGTTACAAAGATGCCTATTGTAAGTGGCAGGAGATAAATCATTACATTTTTAGAACCGGCTTGGAACAGCTTTGCTGCTAACAGAGCATGCAAGCAAAGGACCAGCTGTGATCATAGGAGAAGTGATTTAGTCTGCTATACAGAAAGCAATGGATTGTTCCACGACAAGCCAGAAGGATTTCAAACAAGGAAACAGAAGAAGAGGATGCAAAGAAAGAAACAAGTAGTCTTTTCTTTTTGAAAGCTGCAGAGAAATTGAAGATCTCCTGGCAGACCACACAGCAAACTTCCAGAGCAGCATTATTCATGCAGACACAGGCTACATGACACACAAGCTGCAGATTGGATGCTTCCCATCCTGGTGTAAAAGAATGCATGAGCTGGCAGCTGAGGAAAGATCACATTAAGTTCACAGATGTAAGACACTCAGATGCAATGCGATAGGAAGTGCATCTACAGATCAGTATCAGCAGTCTCAGCGATTCAAGATGAATTCTTCATTACAATGAGAATACAGAACTTCTGACAGGAGGAGGATTTGAGAAAGCAGGAGCACGCACAGGTACTATTAGAAAGCCTAAACTGTGCCCTCTTAACACGGGTCATCCAACAAATGGAGGTTCTGGAAATACATGAGACGAGAGGAAAAGAATAGGTACATGGACAGGTTAAGAACTACATGTAGAATAGTAAGTTTTCCACATCTTGAAATAAAGACTTCTCTTAAGGCATTTGAAAAAGAATTAGGACTTCTTGTATCTACTCCTTTTGGCACATAAGCCTGCCTTTTAAATAACAGAATGGCCTGGGTTGAAAAGGACCACGATGATCATCTAGTTTCAACTCCCTTACTATGTGCAGGGTCACCAACCACCAGACCAGGCTGCCCAGAGCCACATCCAGCCTGGCCTTGAATGCCTCCTAGTATCTAACCTAAACCTCCCCTGTCTCAGTTTAAAACCATTCCCAATTCTAGTTTGTGCACCTACTACATCCTCCAGATCACTAAGGTAATTCAGATGCTGTTTCCCCTTGTCACAAGGGGCTGCTCAATGCAGAGACAAGGTTATCACACATGTAGACAGGAGAAACCCCAGCTACAGAGCTAGTTGCCATACTGCTTTAGTCTCTAAGTTAGTAACAAAGGGCTTTTGGCAGTCGTTTGATGCTTCACAGGGAAAACATTGCAAAAAGACTCAGAGAATCAAGGTTTCCTTTAATTCAAGGTTCTAATCAGCAATCTCAGAAACAGAACCAGAAGATGCTTCCAGGAATTTGCAAGAAGATTTAGAAATGGTGACCAGAATTTAAAATTTATCTTCCGAATGAATTCACAAATGGCTTAGAGTTAGTGGTGTCTTTCAAAGAATACCAGAACTGAAAAAAAAAAAAAGTGCTTGGTCAGATGAGCACAAATCAAGTAAGTGACCAAATAACAGATCCACTCAGAAAGAACTATCCTACTGCTATTCATATATGAAACTGCAAGCAGGGAAAAGGCACCGTGTGCTTAACCAGAACAAACCAAACAAAAACAAACAGAAACTCACTGCAGCTGTCACAGAACCATTAACTCACTCCAGAAGCTGGTTAAATAGAACAAAGCAACCCTGGGATTTTGTATAGTCTCCTCCTCCTAAGATCCTAAACATAGAATGAGACAAACATCAGCAGCTGCCTTAGTACAGAACAGAAGTGCTATCAGTCCTTAAGACAGCTTCACTTTTCTGGTTCAGAGGCTTAAATGTCTCTGCTTCTCCAAACCTAGTAATAGCTAAGACATTTAAGAGAAAAGTACTGCAAATAAGTGCCTGGAAAAAAAGCAAGATTCAGAGCTTGGTTTCAGCCTACCTTGCTGTTATCACACACTTCACAATCCTGCACTGAGTTCTCTTTCTAAGCTTTGGAGTAAAGGATGTCCTAGTGAGCAGCCTGGGAAGTCAGCACTTCATTTATCCCTCTGCTCTCTGCTGGCAGGCTGCATATGCAAATAATGCGAGATCTGAGGCAGACAGAAAGCAACAAGCAGCTTAAGAAACTTCACATTCCAGAGCTAATCATAACAACTCCGAAGCTTCTTGTCCAGGCAGGCAGAGAAACTTACTTGCTTACAAGCAAAAGCTGCATTGTTTGTGAGCCACCTGAAGTTTAACTGTGCACCTCTGGAATAGTCCACTGTCACTTAGACCAAGGTCAGGCCAAAGCTAAGGGTTTGTACTTCAACTACAGCCAAATGACTGTGCTTTTGTGAACAGAGGCAGCAACATCAGCCTACAGCCTAATAATTAAGTTCTTCCCTTGACAACAGGTAGTATGGTCCTTCCCTAAGCATCCCAAACAAGGATCTAATTTAAGGCACTGCCAGTTTGGAATGCGAACACTCAGTCTGAGATTGAGAGATGCCAGCCACAACCCAAGAAACCAAAGATGGTATTAAGCCTCTGAATATTAACATCAGGAACTGTACGCTGGAGAGCAGAATTCAAGCAAGATTCAAGGCATGTGATAGATGAAGGAATAAAGCAGCCTGTATCCTGAGAAATGCTATCTATACAGGAGGACTGGTAAAAAAAAACACCTTGACTTCATGGCAGTTTCTTTAAAGCAAGCACTAATCCTACTACACACAGTCTGCAGGCACTTCAGAACAGAGATACACATTTACTGTTAAGAGTTAAAGGGCACAGCTTAACCAAAGCATTGTCCACAAGACAAAGACCTTTAAAATGCATCCACCACCCAAGAGACAACTATATATTCTTATTGAATACAGCAAGAATCTAATCTGCAGGAGACCTTTCACTAAAAACTAACAATGTAAACTGAAAGCATAAAATGCTTTAAAGGAAGAAAAAAACTTCCATGTGCAAGCCTAAGGACTTCAGGCCATTATCTGCTATAGAAACAGCTTTGTCAGGTCCAATAGAATGTGTCATAAGGAAGCACTTCAGGTATTTCCCAACTTAGCTTTTTGACTGCTGGTCCCAAATCTAGAATGACTACTGACAAGGCCCTAGCTTGAAGCTTTGAATCATTCAGAATTAATATTCTCATTTCTCTGTAGTTTCTCCTTACACATTTCTTCTCATTCCCTCCCTCTGCATGACAACCTTTTCTAAATAGCCATTATTGCTATATCTTCTGATTTAACAATCTGTATGCACACTTCAATAGATTATGAAGTCTTTTGGCTTCAACACACCACTTCAAAGACTTACCTAGCAGTATGTACAGATTGGAGCTATGCAGAGAACTGAAGATCCAACACACACCAATATGGCACACTTAAGGAAGCTTTCTGGAACCTGGTTCAGAAGTTGTACTGATTGTTCTCTTCATCACATATTACTGCAAACAGACCCCAAACTGATCTGAACTCAAATGACGGCCATACAATGCAAAGCTTTTTGTTTAATTGGTTGTTTATTATCATTAAATATATCCAATATCTGAACTAAACACAGAGAAAAGCACAGTAATCTTGTCTAAAAACAAATAAAAGCAAACATGCCTCTGAAAAAACTGTAATAAGTGTCTGAAAGCTGCTTTAAGGCAAAACTGAGGATTGCCATCTGATCTCTGCTATAGTCAGAATTCACAGAAGTCTAGCTATCAGTAGAATTCTTCACCAAATTGCTTTACATTAAACAGCAAAATCCACGTCAAGTTCAGCACCTAAAAAACAAGTCAGGCTTATCTGAATAGCAGTCAGAACTACCACGAGAATAACCACATCACAGTCAGAAACACAGTCAGACATGAGCGACTCCTTCAAGGATTGAGTTATTTAGGCTTCCCAAAGCTCTGTCTTGATGCCAAACAAGACTAGATGCCAAATGTCAAATTCAGCTCTGCCCTAACATAGTTATGTTTGTATTCCATTGATTGGATGATACATGAATATCAGACACGGTGTAACTCCTCCACGGGCAGATTTTCTCCTAAACTCCCTGCCCTTCCTGTGTCAGTCTTTTATACTCCAAGCAGGGCCCCAGTAGAGCCCACTGCATGCATCTGTAGCCAAACAGCCTCAGTACAGAGAGGCATGCTTTGTTTCAAGGAGCAAGAACTGCTAAGAAAAACAGTACCCCAAGTGCTGTATTTCCTCTGGAAACAGTGCATTTCTTGACATATTCTGGACTTGCCTGCTTCCCAACACCCTGCTAAGTTCTGGAAGCATTCAGATTAGTAAAGTAACTGTAGATAACTTGCAGCAAGTTCCTAACAGAACTTCGGCTGCTTTGAGCGACCTCACTTGAAGTCAGGCCCCACAAACAAATACTTGTAAACATCTGGCCTCAAGTTATCCAAAACACAGCGTGCTTTACGGAGAATCCTATCTTAAATGGCAGTCATATCTGTTGCAGGTGATTAGGAAGCAGAAGCATCTCAGGATTATTTAGCAATAATTACATCGAGCCAACTCATGCAGATATTCCACTGTTCCTCTTACTACACTGGCATTATTTCAGTTCAAATCGAGTCCCATTCATCCAATACCCAGCCTTTCCCAAAGGCACTAAATTTTCCAAGAGCACCGACTTGACCACGAAAATCAAATTTAGCAGCTGAGGTTACTGGACTACCAACACAACAACATGATTTCACCCATACTGTCATCCCTTCACAGGCACCACAGATTCAGGTATTTCAGACCACCACCTGGGATGTTTATCAAGGAAAAGGCAACAGTCACCCTGCTCCACCACACTGCTGCACGCCAAAGCAGACGCAAGCAAGAGACACCATCATGTAGTCATCTCTAAGGCAACACTGATACTGTTATATCTGCTATTTCTACCATTACTTACTGAAGCAGCCAACTGCCAACTCAGCATCTGCAAATCAACATGCTAGGGTGTTCTCAGGGCACCTGGAAGGAAGTGGAGATTATACTGTTCAAAGTCTTGGACCTCACATCTAGCAGTGGTTTACTAACCTGCTGGCAGCTAATCATGGCTTTCCCTAGGAAGACTATGCCTGCACATCGTGCAGGTGCAATAATACCAAGACAAATAAGCTCCAGCACTTCCTGTAAAGTTCTGTTCTCAGTTGCTTGCATCTTGGCTAAATAATTATAAGGACTCACTGCTGCCACAACAGGCCTTTTTCCTACCACTGTTTCTAGGAAGTCCCAGACAGAACAGTTCCACCGTTTCCAGGAATGGATTAGGGGAAAGAAAAAAAAAAAAGTGTTTTGGCAAGCTTAATTTTTATGCAAGCTTTTTCTCCTCTACTCTCAAGGCCAAAAGCAGAGGTTTTTAAAGCATCTCCTGTATAACAAGGCTGCATCTTCTGCTCTACTCAAACATCTTTTGCAAAGGTAATAACACTTGACATGTTTGTTTCCTGACAAAGACTGGTTAGGACTTCACATGCTGCTATGAGTTGGTTATTTCCTACTCAACTCCAAGTGAGGTTTTCTCATTGTGAAACTAAGCAGTACAATCAGAGCTGCCTCTTTTGTAGGAACAGAAAGAATTCGGTCTAGATGGAGCTGGCAAGCACTGGGCTGATAGAAAGAGCCATATACAGTACTTGCAAAGGTGAAAGATCCTCGTCTAAGATGACAAACTTCCAAAAGTTTATTTTATGCTTCTCCAAGTGAGGCTTCATGCATAAAATTATAGGTAAAAATAAAAAGTAGAATTTCCATCCTTGAACTCTGAAGATGAATATTTCTTTGGGAATACTTCCACGATGTGACTACATAGCAAAGTGGCAGACAAAGGACACGAGGTTGCCCAGGACAGCATAGCACTTGATCGTAACTTCCTGCATGAACTACTGAAGCTAACTTATCTGGAATATTCAAAAGTTCATTCTTTAACCCCTCTTGACAGTTTTGTCACAGGAAAGCTCAAAATCCTCTCGATATTCTTTGCTGCAAAGTGACAAAAAATAAAAGCTGAGTAAATTTGGTAGGAACAGATGCAAGTATTCAGTATTACATCAAATCAGGTATCCAGAGGAAAAAAGGCACCAAATAACACATTTTTTCTCCCTTCTCACTTGCTGTTATGCCTTAAATATTATAACACAAATGGACTCTAAAGAAGAAATAGAAAATGATTCTCATTTAGGACCATATAGAGTCCATTAATCCCAATTATCCTCTCCACATAATAATTTCTTGTTATGCCCACCCACTGTTCTAACAACCACATGATTTGCATTTATTAAAAGCAAATCACAGCTGCAAAAGAACACTGCATCTCTGGTACTTTGTTAGTAATACTAAATAGTAATACTAAATACCATAAAGCTGTAGTTTAGTTATCCTTAGCATTTCCTAAACTGATTTGCTAACCAGATTCTGATTCTTAAAATCTAGCATGCACGTTAACGTGCATTTTCTTACCAACTTCTTGCAACTATTTTTGGCACACAGTGACATACTGTCATACCTTGGTTCAGATACTCATTTGCCAGTGGGAGGCTGGCAGATAGGAAATGCTCAGCAAGAAGCCACTTCCCAGAAAATCTGCAGAGTGGAGAAGGAATGACTTCAGACACAACAATTAGTTGAGAGGGGATGCAATTACTGGTGAAAGTTTATTTCAAGAGATAGCCAATTAACAAGCATATGACAGGAGAGATGAAGACAGTGAGAGGAAGACCAGGGCATCACCACGAGCAATTCCACTCTAACACAAACTGTTCATCAAATAACTAAGTACTACTTCGTGTAAGGAAGCACAGCATTCAAGAATGAGCACACAGTTCCATGATGCTGAAGCTATGACTGCTGCCTGCAGTTTGCAGAGTTCTTTTTTCCAGACTAGGAATTGAGCACACGTACAAGAGAACCACGCAATTAACTTCTGCCTTTGCAAAGACTCCCTGAGTTAACTGCATGCATTTTTTTCTGGCATCTGCTAAGTGCTGCTTTATCAGTAGCTGCTAGAGAAGAAAAACGAGAACGTGGAGATGTGCAAAGTGTTGAACCTAGGGAGAAACAACCCCAGGTATAAGGACAAGCTGGGAGATACCCAGCTGGAAAGCTGCTGGACAGCAAAGGGCCTGAGGTTCTGGCAGAAATCAGCTGAACACAAGCCAGCCATGTGCCCTTGCCACCAGGAAAGCCAACATCATCCTGGGCTGCATTAGGCAAAGTAACAGCAGCAGCACAAGGAGTTGTATCCTTCTCTCTACTCAGGGCTGGTAAGGACACACATGGAGTGAGGCATCCAGTTCTGGGTCCCTCAAATACAAGAGATGTGGACATACTGGAGAGTCAGAAGAAGGGCCACGGAGGTGATGAAGGGACTGGAGAGCCAAAGAGAGCAAGGACTGCTCAGCCCAGAGACAAAGAGGCTCAGCAGAACCTGAAAGAGATCTGAAGAAGATGGAGCTAAGCTTGGTGCCAGGACAGGAGGCAATGAATGTGAACTGCAAAACAGGAGGTTCCCTTTGAACACCAAGAGTTGCTTATTTTAGCAACTAAGCACTGGCCCAGAACAAGCAAACCCACAGCATGGATAACAGACTCACGAAAGGTCTCACAGCACTAAACCTATTCCAGAATACAAGAAACTCCACTGCCTCCCACAGATAACTTCAGTACCTCTTGAGAAGATGTAGGTAGGTCACCCCCATCCAAGGAACACTGAGCAGAATGAGTTCAGAGCATCTCATGTATTAATAAAGTTTTCTGTTTGAACAGAAAAATCTTCCAGTTCAAAGGTACTCTGGGCTTCTTACACAAGTTTTTAAGTTTTTCTACTCTGGTTATTTTGGGGAAAAAGCTCTTTATGGAGTTCCAAATAAGTCAAATATCCACAAGCCTATCTAGTCCTTCTCCTCAGCACCTGTCCCATCTCAGCTGTAGTGCAGCTGCTCTGTTAACCACCATCTCAGAGATGAGAATTTACTCTTGTACATACCATAAGAGCAGTATTATTATTTAGCCAATAATAATAATAAGCAAGGTAGTGATCAGCCAGTAAGTCACAGCGATCCCATGGAGCCCTGTCACATACATAACCAAACGTGCTTTACACACAAAGAAAAAGACAACGGTCAGCACTGATTTCAGGGACAAAAGCATCATGTGTAGCACTGCCCACATTAATTAGGTATGAAACGTGGAGGAAAGAAAAAAATCCCCTTTTATTTAGAAGCCATCTCATCATGCTGGACTCGACATATTTCCTTACATTGCCACTTATGCTATAAATCTTCCCTGTATCGCTTTTTCCAATGTAACTCTCTTAATTAGAATCTAAATTAAATGAATGCCTTCTGTGCTTTCACATCCTCATTTGTGTAACCTCCGAGGAGAATGACAAGCAGAAATCCATTCCCAGCATACTGGATGGCATTCAGTGAACAGATTGAGCCTCACTTTGCAGCTTTTCTTTTTTTTTTTTTTAATTAACCTCTATGTTTCAAGAGAGCTGGAGCATAATTTGATACACGAGATAACAATCAACTGACATAGAAACTGGAAAGAGGAAATACTCAAAAGCAAAGGCAAAACAAGTTTCATGTTTCTAGTTCACCTTTCAATGTAGGTATTGCTGGAGAAAGTTCACTTGGAGTTGGACAAAAGATCAGACTGTGGTTGCATACACTTAATTAAATCTTATCAAGATTTCAAAGCTGTTTCTCAACTTCTGAGCACTACTTGTCATCCAGCAAGAAGAAATTATCACTATCAGATGCCACTGTACTCCCCCACCCCCAATATTAGCACAAGCTACAGCAACTGGTGCAAAAATTTAGGTCATAAAACACGCACTGCAAGTAAGCCGCTGCATTTCCGCCTGCATCTCAACGCGCTGTGACTCTCCTTCTCCAGGCCTCCTCACATAGAGCCATCCCCAGTTCCACGCTCAGTTCCATGTACATCTTGCCTTCCATTCCCTCTCCGGGCACAGAATGAGGTTTGCACTGATGCCAGCTGACAGCTACCTTTCCAAGTTCCCACGCGATGTGAAGCGGGCACAGGGTGCCACCAGGCACTGCCTTTTGACAGATCCCCAACCCCTCTCACTCCTCCACCTCCAGTGCCCCCAGACAAAGCCTTCCTTTGGAAGCCAACTGAATTTCCAAAGCAAATCAGCAGCAGCCACCAAACTCCCTCACGTTACCCCACTGCAGTGTTCTCAGAGACGTACAGATGCCCACCCTGACCCCTCACAGTAATGCATGCTAACGTTGAAGAGGTAAAGGTGTTTCAAAACTGAGTTTTTTTCTGTTATTTCTTCCTGCCTGCCACGCTTTGCAGACACACCGGCATCTGAAGGGCTTACGAAGGTTTAACTGTTATTGAGTCAGCAGCTTTTAAGAGCCACTACTTACGGTAGCCAGGTTAAAAAATACACATTGAAAAATAAAATCAGTAACTTGAGTTCTTCCTAAGCACAACAGGAAGGTCCAGCTGCAAGTATGCGAGCAGCGCCACAAGGGAGCTACAGGTTAGCAACAAATGCTCACACTGAATCACGCTCAGGACTCAGTATTGCGTTACGGATCCAACTTTGCAACGACTCCTAAAGAAAAGAAAAAGAGGGAAAAAAAACCAAAAACAAAACCTGAACCCTCATAGAATTCAATTGCCAGGAGTTTCCTTCCTCCATGCACAAGAAGCCCAGGATCGAGGTGTTACCTCTCCACAACGCTGCTAACCACCAAGGCGGCTTATTAGCATAGCAGCCCGGCTATTTACCTCCACAGCGTGACTCAGCCTACTATTTTCAAAGTTTTCCTTAAATATTCGTCCTACATTCCGCAACGGCAGTCAGCAGCTAGAAGACAACGCATTCCTATGAAGTTCGGGCCGCCTCGCAGCTCTGAGCGTACAGATGGGCTCCGAGCTCGCCGAAAGACGAAAGCTGGGGATACTTTGCTGGACGCAATGAGGAGGGGAAGGCGGGCAGCGCTCCGGCCGAGTTCCGCAGCCAGCAGCGGCAGGAAGAGCCGGCGCGCAGCCTCACGGAGTCGGGCCACGGCTGGCAGCGCCTATATTTGGTATCGCGGAGCGTTTCGCGGGGATGGGGCACGGCGGGGAGGCTGCACCCCCTAAAGCGGCGCCGGGGCCGCAGGTGAAGGCGGGCGGCCCGTCGCTACGGAGCGCTCCGTGCCGGAACAGCCCCACCGCCCCCGGCCCGGCCGCACGCGTGGCGCCCCGGGGACAAAAGGCTGCGGCCCCGCGGACCGCTCGGCAGCGTTCGCCCCTTCCCTCCTCCCCCACCCCGGCCGTCCAACGCTCGCGTTTGTGGTTTTTTTTTTTTTTTTTTTACCTTCATCTTCGAGCTCGAGTTTCTCCAGCATCCCTTCGGAGGCGGCCGGGAGCTGAGAGGGAGCCGGAGCCGCTGCCGCCGCCTGCGGGAGGGAAGAGAGGAGAAGGGGACGTGATGAGCATCCAGGCGCCGACTCAGCGGCCCCGCGGCGGCATCGGGGAGCGGCGGCGGCGAGAGCGAGTCGGGCACGGCTGCCCCTCGGCCTCCCGCACACGCCCGGCTCGCTGCGCGCCGCTCTTACACACACCCAGGGGGAGGAACCGGGACTCGCCCTTCCTTCCCCCACCCCCCTCCTCTCGGCGGCCCATTAACCCCGCGGCCGCCGGGCTCCCACCGGCAGAGCCGCCCGGAGGCGCCGGCGCGGCCCCGGGCGCAGCGAGCGGCGGTCGGACGCGCGGGGGAAGCGGGGGCCGCCCGCGGGGCAGCGCTGCCAGCCGCGTCTTTCGGCCGCGTCTCCCCCGCGCCCCCCCTCCCCCTCCCCCTCCCGCGGGGGAATGGTACGTTCCGTTTTGCTGCAGTCGGAGCCGCCGGGCAGCGGCGAGAGGGAAAGGGAACTACCACTGCGGAGCGCGGCGGGGAGGGCGAAGCGGAGGAGAGGGAGGTTTGGCCGCAGCGCCGATCTAAGCGCTCCGCCCGGCCAGCCGCCTCCCGCAGCCCATCCCGCGGCTCGGACGAGCGGCCGGCTGCGCCGGGTGAGGGTGGTGCGAGAGGGGGCGGGGAGCAGGACAGCCCTCGGCTCCCCCCGCGGGGCGGCGGTGGTACGGCCCCGCGCGCTCACCTGCGGGCAGGCGGGCGGCACCACTGCGCCGCGGGGGGGGGGGGCGGGGGGTTCCCCCGGCGGGCGCTCCCCGAGCGGGGGCAGCCGGCGTCCCGCGCACCGCCCTCTATTGCGGCTATGAGGAGGAGGCGGCGCCCAGCCCGGCCGTCAGCGTGCGAGGGCGGGAGTGCGCCAGGGGCTGTGTGAGGAGCGTTGTTGTGCTGAAGGTCACGCGTTAAAACCGAACCGAACCGTTTGGGGTTTTCATCAGATAGAATTTTAACGATAGTCTGCTTCTCTCTAGGGGTATTCAATGCACAGGCTGGGAAGGTGGCAATATCCTGCTCTTTGCCATAGAGACCCTTTGGAAATACAATCCTAGAGCTTTTCGCTTCTACTCAGGTCACTCTGAAAGTAATTCCTCCTATTTATTTCCGTGGCATCTTCAACCGATACAAAGAGCACAACAACACTGTTTGGTAGAGCAAATTCTCAGCTGCAAAGCACTATTTTTTAACATAGGCACCACCATTTAGCTATGCTTTTTTTTGCCAGCGATGAACACAAGCCTGCATGCTACACTCATACAAACTGCATGGCCACCCAGAACACAGCTTGTATTCGCATCACCCAGCACCTCACTGTGCTCACATTCACTGCTTGGTCTCCATAACCATTCAGCAAGCATCAGTGAATGCCGATGGCTGCCATTGTTTTTTCTGCATGGAGGAATTCAGTGGCATCCCTTTGCTCTGCAGGCACTCCCATATCAAACACCATTCTGTCAGACTGCCCCTCTGCTGTCGTCTGTCGCACAGCAGCAAAACGTAATGGAATGTTTAGCAGAAAGGTTCAATCTCTACTGCCATCCCACCAACGTTCACCTCTGAGATCGTAGGCCGATATCACAAAATAGGAGGCATTACTTTCGGAGCAGCCCTTGTAGTTATGCTTTTAAAAGACATCCAGAATTTCAATACGTATCCTATCTGACCACTATCACAGAAGGTCTGGAGGCAATTCCTATTAATCCATAGCATCTTTAGTCTATTTTGGAAGTGTTTTGGAAGCTTTTAATGATCTCTGGGAGCTATTTTTAAAAGCTCTAAATAACTATATTCCATGCCATTCCGCTTGACACTGCTGAGTTTTTATGTACTTTGCTAAACGCAAGAGAGAAATAAAATGATGCCTGATTGGAAATAACTGTCCTGATTTTGTTTCTTGCTTAAAACAACAGGTATTTCCTCCATATTGTCATCTCCGAAGCACTAGACACGAGGAAATGCAATTCCAAGGTTAGTTGTAGGTGGAGGTGACACTGAGTCTTGAAAGGCACACACACTGCATTTCAGTGCTGTGAAACAGGGATGTGTTTATAGTAAGCCAGGTAAGCTCATGTAATACAATGAGCCCCACTGCACTGGGAACCTCAGAGCTTAATGCAAGATCAGGGCTTTACAGTGGCTGAAACTACATCCAGATGATGAGTTTTATGAGAAAGTCAAGATAATTTAAAGGTGGTGATTAAATATATAACAGGGATTTGTAATGTAAACTTCATGCTGTTACATTCACATTGCTCAAAAAAAAAAACCAAAAAAACAAACCCAAAACAAACAAACAACAAAAACAACCAAAGCACCAGCAAAGCAAATTGAGAAATAAAGGCTGAAATTCCATCCCCTATTCTGCCTCAATTTTACAATTTATTTGAACCAATCCTAAAACAAACTGCTGTTAATGGTGTTCATTCTGCTCATCGCTTTGCATTCTAGTTCTTTTTGTACTTGTAGGCAACACAATGAGTCAGAACAGGAAACTGATGCAGCTGAAAAGCAAACAGACCAAGAGAAAAGACTGGGCTTTATCCAGATCAGTTCCTGATCCAGCTCTGCCTGCAGTGGGGCTGGCACAAGAAATGCCAAGGGCAGCAGTGGCAGCAGGACCATGCCTCTGGAAACAGCCTGCTTTAATATTCACTTAGATCAATGATGAGAACAGTGTTGTTCACTGTGAACTGCTGCAGCAGTATACAAACCAGCAGATATTTTCAGCAATCCTCGATAATACCTCTCTCTACAAACTCTACCTGCTGTTTTACAAAAGGATTACCAGGTAAAGGTAGGGAAAATCTGTCTTTCAAAGCAGCTGTAATTCCCACCAAGATGATACTACATGCTGTAACATTTCAGTATCTGTTTGTTATGGCTGCTCTGCTGCCACAGGAGGTTTCTATTAACTATATCCTAGGGATTTGTCTAGATTAGTACTTGAATGTTTGGTATCAGAGTGTGCCAGGTAACCCATTTGAACTGTTTGAGTTGCAGTGAGTATCTACTTTGTATGCTAAATATTACTAAGGAAAATAAACGTTATATCAATTTTGAAGAAAAATATATGCAAAGTCAAAATTGCCTGAAAGCTTTTTTTTTTTTTTTGCCATGTTTCAGGTTTTATAGGAGCATTATTTAAGCCAAAAAAGCGAGCACGTGACATAACACTGATAGAGAAGCTTAATTAAGAAGTGCCAGCAATCTTTATGGAGGCAAAGAAATAACTCAAGGTTTATACAGTGGAAAAAGTTACAAAAAGGCTGATGTGACAAAAGAGGTTTGGAGTTCTTGGTAGGAATGCATCCACTGGGATGGGGATCAGTGGCAGCCATCAGATCAGAGCGGCTGTTTGAGCCTCAGTTTCATCTCACCTGAGCTTGGACACAAACAGAGTAGCTTTTCCTACTGAATGAATGACCCTAGGCTGCTGCTATTGCAACCGGTGGCGAAACAGTCCTTTGTAGGCCATCATTCGTATGACTCTTTTAGACAAGAACTCAGTATACATGATTTGTGTGCTGGGCTCCAGTTGCTGCACTCAATAGATCTCTACATCTCCAGTTAATTCTGCTTGGAGTATCTGTCTCTAAGGGAAGCTGGGTGGAGGGAGCCAAGAAACTATAAACTAGTCATTAGAACTTCAATTCCGAAAGGGATAGGAGAAAAAAACACACTGATTTTAAGTTATTAGAGGAAGGGAAGATCACTGGTTACAGCCAGCATGTATGAACAACACCAAGTCAATCTCAGTCACTTTAATCACGATTTAGAAGCCTTGTGGTAGGCAGAGGCAGTGTGAGTTAATGAGACTACTGACACTATCTTGCATGACACTCTTCTAAGCAAAGCAGAGAGTCCAGATGAAACTGCTGCTAAAGGTCAGAGCCATACTCACAAGGAAGGCAGTAACATTTCTTTATCTAACTGGGAGGGTTTAACAGAGGATTCCATGGGAGGCTGTGTTCTCTCTAATATTGTTCAATGTTTTCGCTGGTGACTCAATGCAAGAATAAAGAATAACCACATTTTCATGTGATCCAGTACTAAAAGAAGCTGTGCCTTTATGGATAGCCTTACAACTTAGATAATCTAGAGAATTCTTGAAATGCTTTGAAAAGTAAGATGCATGTTGGTATGGGTAAGTACAGAGCTAAACATAAGTGAGAATAACCACAAATAAAATGAGAAAAGACTGGCTTTCAACAGTCATGCAAAGAAAGGACCAAAGAATGAAGCTAAATGTCAGACAACAATGTCAAATTCATGGGAAAAAACATCACACTATCTCTTAAAATTTTATGGGTAAGGCATGGAAGTCTGTTCTACGCATTTGTTGATTAGACATCAGATAGAGTATTGGATTCAGCTTTGGGCATTGAACTCAAGAATAAACGTAGAGAATCCATGAAAAGCAACAACAGTGATATAGGAGTTGAGAAATAATGGCATGGAAAGAGTTGAAAACCTCCTCAAAAGAAGAGGACCAAAGGGAAAAGCAATCACAGGTTCCAAAATGTAATACGTTCTTGCAAGAAGGAAAGTGATAAACTATCATCTGGATCCACTGTTATGGACTAAGAAATTCTCTACTGAGCCTTTAGCAAGGAAGTCTTTACTTGGACATTGGGAGAACTTTCTGAATATGAAGTAGAGCACTGTTACTTGATTGTGCTGGGAGTGGGCTGAAGCACTGCCACAAACATATCTGTTGTTCAGTAAGAAAAGGTGTTTTCAGTTAAATTCAAGGCTGCCCATCTCCAAGCTCTGCCTGACCTTTCTCCATCATTCTGTTCTGATCACTGAAGGCAGTAACACTGCTGAGACAGATCTATGCCTGGGTGCCACCTGTTCAGCTCACGGTTCAGCAGTAAAACAGAATGCCCTTCGAAGTACTTCAAAAGGGAAAAAAAATGGCTTACCTTATAAAACCTAATGGATTGAAGAGCAACAAGAAGGAATTCCCATCTAAATGCAAATCAAGACAAACCCATTTTGAATGCAAGAGTAAACTACAAATGGTAATTTTCCCACCATTACTAGTGCTGCTTGCAATTACAGTTCTATACAACTCAAGTAGTCAAACAGCTCTTCTCCTGATGAGCTGTCAGTGAACAATTTAGATTTTTTTTCTAAATGTATGTCACAGATATGCTTATTCTGTAGCAGTCTGTTTGTGCAAAGTTAATTTTGAAAACTTACTGCTTATTTTTGGTTTAATTTACTCTGGTTTATGAAGTGGAAAGAGACAAAAAAAAATCAGGAAAAAAAAAGGGTTTCATCTGCTGGTTGCTGTAAGTTAAGCTCCCACTTGTTTTCTGCTAAAGTGTGATAACTGATACCAGTAGTCTACAATACTGAAAAGGCTGGGATCAGTGGGGCTGAGGTTAGGATCCCACTGTGGATCTGCTAACTGCACAGTGGAAAGCATGACTGTAGGATGGCTGTCTGAGTGCCCATGGTGTGATGAGAGAACAGAGTCAGTCTCAGTGCAGAGTTCTGGTCCTGGTTCTGATGCAGGGTCCTCCTTACGTCAAAGATGTTGGAGTAAACAGAGCAGCTGTGCAGGTAGTGTAGTTTCTACCATTTATTCTAAGGAATCTGTGTTCCAGCACCAAAGAAACTAGTAAGGAGGGGGATGCCTCATACAAAATGCTGGATTCAAGTTTTTTCTTCCTGTATCTGGAAGAAATGCAGTAAGATTTGCTCTAGTCTCAGAAGGCTTTTGAGATATTAAATAGATGCTGTAGTCATTCCAGTGTAGTGTGTATAAATGAAGATAGTGACAACACAGAGATTACAACATGCTTAGATCAGTAATAAAATCCCTACAATGCTTGGCACTAAAAATGCACTCAGCATTCTTATTTTATCCTCCCCAACTTAATCCTGACTTGTGGCAGCTCTGTCCCTAATCTACAGGGCCCCAAATGAATTGAGAGACAGCTATCCTGCAGCACATTTGAAAGTGATGGGGCAAGTTATGCCTGTTCTCTATGTCTTTCTGTTATTGCATAGTGACATTAAAGATGACTCTAGTGGTTTCTTTTTACAACAGCTCTAAAAGACTTTGCCACTCAAGCCAGAAAGGTTTTTTCCTTCAACCCAATGCCATCAGAATAGGAATCCATCAGTAGTCCTAACGAGGAGCCTGTTGGCATGGAATACAGATTAACTATGTATTGCTTTTACATTTCATAGGTAGTAACTTGCCTTTGAACTGAATCTGTATCCTCACACGTAGCAGAAGGTATAACATTAATTACTTCACAGAGTTAATTATTACTGATCAGCAGTCCCTGTTGGGGATCTTTAGTAGGTTGAACGAATAACATAACTGGAGCAACAATAAAATTTAGCCTTAAAAAAAGAAAAGAGTACAGAAGCACATTCAGCACCAGGAAAGATGTTGAAATAAACCCTGTGCATTTATAGCAAATCTTCACTGCAATTACAGCACGGAGTGTTGAAATCCTATTATCCCAAAGGCATACAAACTGAACGTGGAGTGATTTTGCATTTTTAGTGGAAAGCCCTACCTAAATATTTCTGTATGGGATGATCCCAGAGAGTTCTGCCACCGACCGGGTTGAGAAACAAGTTTACGAAACCTCTTTTGATTTAACATCAGAAACGAAGAACCTGTCCCATGTGAACACTGCCCTACAACACTGCTGCTTTGTTTGAGAAGAAGAATTGTGTACCCGTGACACAAGAGTTAAGTGATTCTGAAAGCATAAACTTCAAAGGAAGTAAACAAGCAAGTGGGAGTCCAGATCGCCAGTTAACCACTCAATGAGAAATACAAGTGGAGAAGAGGTGGCCCCCGTTTGCACAACCTCTTATCTCTGGTGGTATTTCTGTCTCACTCTGCAGCTCTGATAGAGTCTTGAGTCTGGGATATCAAAGGAGCCTTCTCCAACTCAGGCTTTGCGGGCACCATTAATTCCTTAGCTCATGCCTGTAGAATATAGGTGGAGACTGACTCGGTATTATTAGCATGAGATGTTAGTAAGCAAACAGCACGACAATTAACATGCTGTCCTTTTTAACACAAAATGAAAAACAAAGAACGTTCCATACTTGGGAGGGGCTGATTAGAGCTTGGTTAGAATACTGATGTCCCAAATAGTGCTATTTCTGCAAACACGAAGATGCCACTTAGCAGCTTGAAGTATTCTAGAGTTCTTTAGTATTTTGTCTCAAATGTTTGCTATCATACATGCTTGAAAAGAAATACTTCTCTTTGAAATAGGACCTCTCTCTTACCTCACTGGCTGAGGGAAACGAGAAATTATTGTAGTAGTAATCCGGCAATAAGCATGATTAAAGTAGAAATATCTGGTTGTGACAAACGTACTGGGTTTTGTTTTTTGTTTGTTTGATGAAGCTAAATCACTGATAAAAAGCAGGTAAGCATTGACTGATTTGAAGTGGATGGAGGAATAAGTGTGAGCCTGCATTTACCCGACGCTTCCTACACAGGATTAGTTGTGTTAGTTAAAGTGAAGCATTTAGGTAAGTACTGTTGTTGGATGGAGGCCAGAGTCCTGCATGATGCTCCACAGAGCACAGGCCGCTGAGGATAACAAATTAAAAAAAAAAAATACTAAGAGGCAAACCTGATTTGTATGAACATTTACTATACACCATTTCTTCATCTTAGTGTGGTGTTTCAAAGCCTTGCTCATGGGTGGTGGCTCCACTCTGCAAACACTGCACCAGCTTTCAGTCGTGGTGTTTTTTAAACCTAGAATTAAATAGTTTTTCCCTAATCAAGCCTGAGGAGAACTGATGCCATACTTCAGGCTTGAGTAAGACCCACAAAACTCTAGTGACCTGTTAGTGGCCTACTGTTAAAATGGCATTTCTGTGATTATCAGCAGGTCTCAAAGAATGGAAGCAGATACAGTGAGTCCAGATGGTGAGGAGATGCAGAACTGCTGCCGTGACTTACTGAAAGACAGAGGCAGGCTTCAGCTCAGGGCTGACTCACCCACAGTCTTGACAAAACTTTTAGCTACTGATATACAGCTGGGCTGAACAAATAATTGCATGGGCTGCACTGCGAAGCAGATAACTGCTGGCTAAACAAATGAGCTGTGCACTAGGCAGTCACTTTCTACAGAGCTTATCTTAACTGAGGATCTCAATCCACAGTAGGACACTGAGTATTCAGAAGCTATCTCAGAGAAGCAGGCGAGGGTAATAAAGTACATTTCAACGCAGTTTGTAAACTTCCTTCAACACAAAGCCCGTGGTTGACTTGTAATCTTCAAATTGGTCATTTTTGTGACAAAAAGCTATTCTTCAGATGGTGTTCGATCTGCATAGCTCGAGGAACCTGGCTTTCCTCTGAATTATTCCCAGATCTACTGCTGATCACTCTGGGCAAAATTGTTGTGTTCTGCTTCTCTTTTTTTTGTTATGCTTAAAAGAAATCTGCCATGACAGCATCGTGCAGTGGATATCTTCCTTCTCTCACACATGCTTTCCCTTTTGGCAGCCTATTAACTATATCATTCCATCACTTCAGGTACACTACAAGTGAAACCAGATCTTGCATGTACTGCTTCTGTGGTTTGATACCATCTGGAAGGGGCTGAAGTAAGGACTGTGTTGAGCAAGAAGCATATCAAGTGCTTCAGCTAAATGTTTTATGACTACAAACAATACCATAAAGAGATGTGGAAATACCAATAAGGCTTTTCCCTGTATTCCATGAAGCAGAACTGAAAAAAAAATTCAAATTAGTTCAATGTTAAGGACCTGAGATACACCTCCAGCTCAACACCGTGCTTACATTACTGCAGAGTTTATGCAAACGTGGATACAAACGTGTGCTGATGGTCAGGGGATGCTCACAGTGTGGACATGGTAAGCACTGGGTGTACCTGTACATAAGTTTAGATGCAGATTCAGTATTCAGCAGTCTGTGTGAGGAGACTTCTGCATTAACATAGCGTGGTATCTCCCAGCTATCAATATCATGAAAATGGACCACTTAAATTGTCATTCCAGGTAAGGAAACGGTGGGGCTATGAGCAAATCTAGTCTCTCTCAGGTCAGTAGAATAACTGTCACTAAGTTTAGTACAGTCAGAATTAAATGTAGAGAATTTGTCTACATTTTATATATATGCACTAAATTGTACATAAGCTCGCCAGAGATACTTGTTAGTTTCTGAAGCACAGTTAAGTAGCAGACTGGAAATTTAGTGTCAGTTTCAATTAAATGGAAAAAAAATGAAGTTGAATACTAAATTAAATAATGCAGTCAGTAGTTTGAGATGAAAGTGGTTTAGGAACCAAAAGCATCGTCTTTGGAAATGGAGTTTTCTGAGAGCTTTGGACCTTTGCATGAGGCACACAACCCCTGTTTGGTGCTGGATGTCACTGGCAGCCAGATGCTCCTGGAGCAGTGATGGCACTGCACAAGGGAAACTGCTGCTGGGCTGTGCCAAGAACACACTCTAACCATGGCCATTTGAATGAAGGGTTGAAGTTTCAGCTGGGTTCTCCTGAGAAGAATTCCAAGTAAGGCCTTGTGGGTGAGAGACAGCACTGGACATTCCTGAAAGAAGGGGAGCTGATTTGGCTTTGACATTTCATGGTTGTTATATTCTTTTGCAGTTTGTTTGGATGATATTTTGAGCTCTTGGGAAAAGCACACCAAGTTCAGAACAGAAGCTTGGCTATAGATCTCTAGAACAGTAAGTATTTATTTAAGGTTGCTCATGGACTTAGACAGGCATTTCAGTAATTCACGTTTTTAAAATAGTTTTATGGGTAACTGTGATTAGAAAACAGTAAAAATGAGCAAATCCAGTGCATCCAAACATAAAATTTAGAGCATACGTGTAGGAATACTAATCTGTATACAGTCTGCAGGACATTATGTCTTAGGGTAATTCTGTGAAAGCTATCAGTTCCTGAGGATGTCTGACCCATTCTAAAATAAGCTCTAAAATAAACATAGAAGTCAGAAAACCAGCCTGCTTTACAATGATTTTTTTGCATAAAGTTTGACTGCTCTGATAACCTGATAGCTTTTTGTACATTATAATACATGATTATCGTCTGCAATGGAAAAGGCTGCTGCTAAAATCTTTAAATACAATGTGCTATCTATAGTTATCTTAAGCCACTTATGTCTACGGTTCTAAGAATATCTGCTTTCTGAAGAACTTTTAAATGGATCTGTGTGACTTACGGAGGTGTTACACTGCAGTTTTTATAAATGGGAAACTGAGGCACCAGGGGACCGATGGACACAGTGATAATCATGTAAGAGATCTCCGATGGAGTGAATACATGCAGCCACCTCCCTGAGCTCCACTACTGATGCTGTGTTTTTCTCTTTGTCGAACTTTGTTTTCTGTTACAACTCTGTAACTGAAAAGAGAAAAAATCTTGAATTCAAAGAACTAAAGCAGCAACAGCCATGTTTGGGGCCATGAGGAAGAAAATCAGGAGTGAGGAAACAACCCTTTTCTTCCCAACGTGACCTCTGTATTGGTAAAATCTTGGGTAATGGAGGAACCTATTTGGTGACCTGCTTCTCTGATGTGCTTCTGTACTGTGGTGCTCAGTGCATCTTGCCATCCCTTTCTGAAGACTAGCTGCTTTTACCTGTGTCAGGAGCTGGGTGCTGAGGTGGTGCACACCATGAATATTTCCATGTAAATATGGTCCAAATGCCCACAGCTAGAGAGGCCAAACATATACCAGCAGGCAGATAGTGATCTCACAGCTGCTGCTCTCCTTGCCACTTGGCGATCAGCTATTTCCTGCTGTCACCACGACCTTTCTTCTATTCTGATTCTCATCCTCTTTCCATTATTTACTCTTTATTTAATCTCTTAGGTTTTCCCCAATTCCTTTTCCATCCTCTGTCTGTCCATCAGCTTTCATCTTTGCCTGTGCTACTCATTTATAAGTGTTTTAATAGACAATAAAAACTGTACAAAGACCTCGACTGAGCAAAATGGCCAACGTGTATATTGCTTTAAGTGCTCTGGTACTGCTGACTCCAGCCAGACCACCAATGTACTTAAAATTGACCGCACTTTTAAGTGCTTTCCTGGATCGAGGCCATCATCGCATTGACTTCAACCAAAACAGAATAGCACCTGAGATTCAGCAACATAAATACATAGCAACCTCAACCAAACTCAGCTGTAACCTTCAGATTACCTTTCTTCAATGCCTTTTGTCATTGCTAGCTATGTTATGGCTACACTTAACACCCATTCTGCAAGTACATACTGGATGTAGTGCTTAGGAACCATCCTGTTTGAGCCAATGCTTATGGTTTTAGAATTTGCCCGGCCTGTTTGCTAGATCTGGCTCTCGGACAATGAAGTCCTCAGGGCAAGAGTCATGTTTATTTCTCTGCTGAAATCATCTGTGCTCACATACCACGAAACAGCAATTAGTAACTTTCTGTTCAGAGGTACAAGGAAGAAGGATTTCTGTGTGCCACAGACAGCTGCATTGTGCAGCTATGGGCAAAAAAGCGTGCTAGAGAATAAGCTCACACACCAGAGGTGCTAACCTTGGCACTGGCAATTGTCTATAACCCTACACATGCAAGAAGGCCAACCAAGTGTCTCCATTCTGTACCTCTGCTGTCTCATCACCCTGCTGGCCTTGTGCCTCTCACCTTTTTTATGGTTTATTCAGGAGTCAGGCTCTGTGGTCCTCATGGATCCCTTCCGCAGCAGGAGATGCAGTAATTCTATCATCCTACACTCCATTACTTCACCTTTCTACACTTCAGCTTACACGCCCTGTGCTGTAGGACTTCTGTTCTTTGTTAATCATAAAACACGATTATTCATACCTCGGGCACTGCACAAATCATTACTGTCTTCCTAAAAATGTCATCCACACGGCCCTGCCCTCAGTGCCCGCTAAGAATGCTGTTGGGAACAAGCTCAAGGAATAAATATTTTGCATTCATTTCGGGAGCACAATGGAAACATTTTTCTAAGCTGCTGCCAAGATGGTATCTGGTCCTCCTCTGAGTCAGCAGCCCATGCAGCTGACTTTCAAATGGCCAAACTTGGTTGATTGTTATCTTAAAAGAAAAAGAACCATAGACACGAGCTGTGTTTCTGCAGAGCCATGTTGCTCTCCTCATGTACAGGCTGACAGCGACAGCACAATACAGATGGAAGGGAGGGTTACTCAAGATGTCCCCCTTTGATCTCCTAACTTCAGCATTTTGTTTCATCCAAACAGAGGAAGGGGTAAGGCTGTGGGGAGAAGAGAAAGGGATATTGCTGCTTTGTGTAATCTGTGACCTTTGGGAATCAGCTGGGGGTTTACATTCTGTAAAGCTCTGCTAGCTGTTAAGGATAGTGTATCTAACAATACCGAGCTAAGAGAGATGGAGATGGATGAGGAATTCATAGAGTTCCCTCCCAAGGATCCTGGCCTGTGTAGCATTTCTTCCTTTCTGTAGCTGTATTTTCCATCTAGCTGAATACATGAGAAGGAATGGTGCAACTGAGAAGTTTCAGAAATGTGCATGCAAAGCTCTCTTCTAAAAGACTTTGGTTTATATTCCCTGCTGCTTTGTGCACAAGCACACGTGGTACATCATTTTTTCCTGAGAAATAGTTGGTAAGAAACTGGCAGCAATGCTCTATTACACTGAACCTGTGCCTTAAATCAGAAATTAGGTATCAGGCTGTGATCACTAACAGAGTTCAATCTTAATAGAAGAGTAGTACCATGAGCATTACTACCATGCATAGTGCAGGACATGGGGTGATAAAGGTAACTTTGCTTTCAACTTCAAACCAGAAACTTCCCATTCAGGATTCTGGGGTCATGAGTTTGGTACCAATGTGTACCGTAGAAGAAACACACAGGTGCTCTGGTTTTAATTGTCTTAGCTACTTAGAGTCATACGAGCACTGCCAAAGCAGCTGGGAATTGATGGGACTCAGCATTTTGGCTGCTCATCCTTTCATTCTGGTCTTTCTCCTTGGGCTCTAGGACTGGCAGGAGCAGGAATCGGAGGAGTTTGTGCTGTTGAGATAAATTCAGCACAAGGTACACCCATAGGTAGCTGCATAAATTCGCTCTGCCGAAAAAGCCACAAGCAGACAGACATGCACTTCCTCAGGGCAAAGAAATTACGCAATATAAATTCTCTACATCCTATGATTGATTGCCAAGAATCCGAATGCTGCGACCAGAATACAATTACAATTACATCAGGAAACTGACATTACAGGAGGTTGTAACTGTATTTTTATCCTCCTAAAACAAATAAGTAATTCTAGAAAAAGCAAATTAACCAATATAAAATTATTAGCAAGATGCCTGTATTTTAAATGGGGATAAAAATGCCTAATGTGGTAAAAGAATAAGACTAATAGTGAGGAGGTAAAGGGACAGAACAGAATATTAGTAGAATGGGTCTCTTCATTTCCAAGTAGGTTTACTGGCTCATTTAGGTTTTACTTCCCATTGAATCTCACTATGGACTTTCAATGATGTGAAATCATTCTGCTCAGTGGAACCATCCTGACACTCTGTCAACATAGATAAAACAAATCAGGTGGGCTCAGGACATTTTTTCCATTAATATGGTGTGTAATTGTTAAGTGATTGAATTATACATAATCACAAAGCTGTTGATTTACTAGGTTTGCAACTAATCACATGCCAACTGTTGGACAAGAATGTTCCATTTTTACATTAAATGCACTTTTACACGGACAGCAGCAGTTGCATTAGGGAGAATGTTGCAACCCAGCTGGCTTGTTGGAGCCCAGAGGATCTACTAGAGAACATCTCCCAGAAGGAGTGCTGGTATTAAAGCTCTTAGAACTAGTCTGAACACAGCAACACTGCCAGAGCTTTCTCACTGGTAAATGACAGCCTTGCTGGCTCTGGGTTCCACGATCAGTTTACTGTGGTATAAATCAAAGCTGAATCAGAGTAATGCTTTGGCACTCATTTACTTCCTTAAACCACACGAATGCTGAAAGAGAGAGTTGTTGCACATTTGCAGACTGGATTCCATTTCTCCCAGCCTGTGGGGTTTTTTGTTGTTGTTTCTTTTTGGGTTTTTTTGGTTTGTTTTTTTTTAAGACATCATCAGAATCAAAGAGCATTTTCAGTTCTGTTCATCAGATTTAAATCTCTTTTATCAGCCAGGCTGATCACGGCGCTCTGATAGGTGCCATGGCTTTTTGGAGAGAGCCAGATGGGAGGACCTGCTGCACATATCCTGGTTCCCAGGCTGCCTGCCAGCAGCAGGGTGTGATGTAAGAGTCTTTCACGCCAAACAAGTTAACAGCCCTGTTTTTGAGTTTACTACATTCTGGCTGAGAAACAGCACGAATAGCCTCGCAGGGAAATGCTGCTGCTGAACAAGCAGGTAGCTGCAGAAACCATTTTCTCTTTACCTCTGTGTTTCTGCCACTGGAAGGGAGAGGCCTGGCTGCAGACTGTTCCAGGAGCTGAGCAGCACTGACTTGTAAAATGGATGCCAACTGTATCTTCCAGTTTCTCCTGCGTCCTACATGTGTGGCTTGAAGAGGATGTGCTGACACAAGCTCGTTGTATGTGTCAGGCTGTCTTCTGCATGAGATGCTCTCTTCTTAAGAAATTTCTGGGAAATTATTAGGCTCGGAAGTTGGTTAGAGAGCAGTGGTTCACCATGTGGAAGAGGCTGTTTGGAAGTATGTTCTGCTTTTGTCCCTTCTGAGCACAGGGAGCCCTGCTCCTGTTTTCACCACAAGAGAGCTCAGTTTGGAGCGGGCATCTTACACTGGCCATGATTCCTCATGCAGAGAAAGAGGAAACTCATAAAGGCCAGGAAATGATGTACCACAAAAATGCATGTGTTTGCAGGAGGCAGAATACTGCTATTTTCATGGTGCCTTACGTGTCAGTGGAAGAAGAGAGGACAAAGTGGGAAGGTGTTTATTCAGAGATGAATGCTTACTTTGGATATACTCTGAGTATATAGATGGAGGAGCTTGTTGGGATGGAGCCCTCTTAGGATTGTAAGTCCCTATTTAACTTGAAAACCTTTCAGAGCTCCATTGGAACCTTTCAGTGGCTCCATTCACTTAGGTGGGTCTGAGCATAGGCATGGCTGTTCATGGTATTAACTACTGAAGGAAGCTGAAGTCTTCACAGCAGCTGAGCATTGTGTTTTATGGGGACTGCAGGTATGAAACAAGGCAGCTTTCTAGCACGGAATTGGATCTGCCACATGAAAATACTGGTGCAAATGGGCTGTCAGATTTCACAGGGCCGGTCAGGGGGTGAGGACTTGCTCAGACTCTGAGATTTATGTTCACTTGAAGGGTTTCTGTACATATGATACACTGGAAAATGCAAGTAAGTACTCGGATGTGAAAACAAACAAGCAAACCACGAAGCAAAAAGCAAATGATTGTTTTGATATTCTGATATAGAGCCCTTGC
The DNA here is from genome assembly GCF_987193195.1 of Phasianus colchicus. Taxonomy (NCBI): domain Eukaryota; kingdom Metazoa; phylum Chordata; class Aves; order Galliformes; family Phasianidae; genus Phasianus; species Phasianus colchicus. Next base: position 47,161,068 of record NC_143441.1, on the reverse strand, counting down.
TGAGCTCACGTAGTTTGGAGGAGGGGGTGTGGAGGGAATGGCTGAAGATGGTTGATGGTAGTTTTGCCATGAAATGATTCAGTGATTCTCATACTTGGGTTCATTACTATGAGAGTGGTGAGGTGCTGGAACAGCTGCCCAGAGAGCCTGTGGATGCCCCATCCCTGGAGGTGTTCAAGGCAAGGTTGGATGGGGCCCTGGGCAGCCTGGTCTACTATTAAATGTGGAGGTTGGTGGCCCTGCATGTGGCAGGAGGGTTGGAGCTTCATGATCCTTGAGGTCCCTTCCAACCCAGGCCATTCTGTGATACTGAGGATACAAACACACTGAGCTCAACACACTGCATTCCTCTTCAAAACAGGGCAAAGCGGAAACAGGGAAAACGTGTTGGTTACTGAATTTGCAACCTCTCTGCATTCCTTTCATGGTTAGTAATGTCGCATTAGAGGGGAGTTATCATTCACCACTTAACAGCCTGAAGGTTACACAGTCCAAACAACACAAGGCCGAAGTACAAAGTCATGAACTGTGCAGCAAAAAATCGAGTCGCTCCTTCCCTATTTCATGTGGGGCACGCTAATCTTTTGGAGCAGCTTTGATCTCTTATCAGCTGATTTCTCATTCTAAGCTCCTAACCCAACCACCAGGAACACCTGCACAGCCATTGGGACGCCCATGAGAGCTGCTGCCATGGCCTGTCCCACCTCACACATCTGCTCTGGGCCCCCAACAGAAACACAGTGGTCAGAAAAGCAGCACCCAGAGTCCCTCAGTTGTGAGTGGGGCAGAGTGCTGACCAACCCTCTGAAGAACTGATTTATCCTCTCTGAGATACAGAGACAACCAACGTAAGCAGCTCAGATAGGTTTCTAAAGTTAGGCAGGATAAATCCAGGCCTGAGTGATTATCGCAGGCACATTTAGCATGGGGTTATCTGCTGAGCTCCATGCACTGCATTGAGATGCTCCCTGTAGAAGCAGTGTCTCCCTCTGTCAAGGACTGTCTCCTGCTTTTTATTCCCCTTATCAGAATAGAAGGGTTAAAAATCATAGCCAGATACGCACTGAGTGCTACCAAAACACAAAAGTGCTGATTACATCTGCTGGGAAACAAATATCTTAATTCTTCTCTGTTTTTTAGCAGATTTAACCATTCTGTGCCACAGCCTCAGACGTATAAAATGCAAGTACACAATCAGCTTCAAATGCAGGTGAATGTAAAAATGGGCTAAGATGAGTTCCAAGCCCTGGTGCTACACATTCCTATACTCATCCATTGGTTCATTTGTTGGGTTTTTTTCAGCAGTACTTCCAGCTCTGGCTCTAAGAGTTCCTCTTTGCTATTGCAGTGTATTCCACGGTCATGAATCATTGATAATAGTTTTAGGACCACACACATTATCATCACTAATTAAACAATGTAATGAGATTTGAGTTGACAGAGCCCTTGTAGATAAGAGTCAACTTCTCCTTTCAATTGTCAACATAAGAGCTGCTCTGTCATTAAACTGAACTCATCCTATAATTTATAATGCTTTTAAGATTTTGGGAATCATGCCAAGAAAGAGCAATCTATGTAAGCAAGGAATGGACCTCGATCTGTTTATGACATCTTCACCGGGAAAATAAGTATTTAACCCATGACTCAGAATAACTGAAATGTCTGAAATGCAGTATTCAGGGTGTTGTCACATTTATAAGGGAACACGAAGGGAAATAACTTGGTGAAATGAAAACCTAACGATTCACTGCCGCCCTGCACACTCACTCTTATAAATGAGATAGATATAAAACAAAGAGTACAAAAGCAAAGTGTACAAAACAAAGAAAGTCAGGTGTTGTACATCCTATGTATCTTATATATGTTTTTCTGCATCTGTTGAATAGGAGATAACTGAGTACAATATATTGAGTTTCCATCTATCTTGTACAGACACAGAACCACAACAGCTGATAAATACTTGCCAAGAATTCTGTTTTTTTATTGTCCCAAGCAGCAAATCATTAAAAACAAATAAAAAATAAGATCTGTCACTGTTCTAGCAGATACAACAGACCCCTGGGTAGCAGCTGAACAGAAACCATATTCAGACGCCAAGGATATGACCAACAGACTGAAGCCTACCACAAGCATTCCTGTGTCCTGCAAGCCCCTGAATTTCATAACTTGTGCATCCCAAGCCTGCTCCTTACATGGAAAGGAGGAAGGTTACTGCTGGAGTTTCTAAATATGAGTGTAAGATTGGTATTATTCAATATTTTTAATTCTTTTGCCTAGTGGAAGAACAGGAAGGTGTTTATTTTGAAAGGAGTCTGGCTTCCTTAGTCTAGAATAACAAAGCTGGCTTTGGATACAACAGGACATAATGAGCAATGAGTGAAAATGTCTATTATTTATAAGAGCAAATGGTCACAGCACCCAGACACATACGGTGTAATGGCTGCGGCCACTCCTGTGGAGGTGCTGGACATAAAGGAAGAAATGTGGGACTGCTGGCTTAGCATATCCAGAAGACAGAGGAGTGCAGAAGAAGAGAACAGTGATTACTGTGAGGCTGAAGCTAGCCAGAGGAGGGGGGGAAGGCAAAGACATGCAGTGCAGATGTTGCAGAGGAGAATATCAGAGGTTGGAATTCACATTTTCCTGGAACTGCTGAGTTCCTGCATTCCCAGGAGCTAAAGAAACCACTCCTACAAAGACACTGCTACTACCTGGGGTCTGCTTAAATACCCAGGTAGTTCCACCCTTCTGTACTGTGAGCTGGGGCAGACAGCGTCACAGCAACCGGTGCCATTAGACAGCAGTTGTCCCAGTGATCTCAGACTCCTGAGGCAGCAGGAACTCAAAACCCTGCAGCTCACGCTGTGAATTTCTTTTTGATCTGCTCTCCTTGGCTGCTAGCCTTCTCATCTGCTCCTTTCAAGGGAGATAAAAGGCAGTCCTAAATAAAATTGTATCCTTCTCTAAAGTGGCATCTCAGCAATGCGTGCAGAACTGTGTAGCCACTGCAAAGCTCATTTGAGCTCAATGCAAGAACTGATTGCTATTTGGTTAACTCACAAGAAGAGCTCCCACCTCTGGATTCCTAATGCCTTGCCAGCTGAATGCTGAGAGCTGAAACAAGCCTGGTGTGTAAGGCACATGAAATTGCTCTCATTCCGTTCCACAGGATGGATGCACCAGCTCTAGCTCGTAGTATGAGAAACAACTTTACACACACCACTGTACATTTCCCGGTGGAGAAGTGGACACAAGCTCTACTTACTGGTTTTGAGGTAGCACAGGGAGATGGTGTCATTATAGGAGGCTTGGCTGCACTTTGGGATGGAGGCAAAGAAAATCTCTGCCCTGTGTCCGGAGGAGAAGAACAGTGAATCCGTGTTTCTAGTCTCTCAGGCTCATGCTTATAGGATTCAAGAGGAAACGTGGGCTGCTTGGTCACTTGTGTTGGGGTAGATGGAGAAGAGGAGAGGCCAGAGGCTGTAAAAAAGAATAATTACTAACGATCAGAAGAGAAGCAGGCAGAAATCTCATCTTTACAGTAAACCTATATATATTTTTATCACCTTTCCCAGGCTAAAAGCATATATCTCACCCTTATTTATAATAGGGGATTAAAACTCTGTGAATTGTTTGGCTGCTTGAACTGTCTGAGCCATTGTCCAGGGAGGTGTATTTGCAAGATGAGAGAGTTCTATTAACCTCCCATCTATTTCCTTACTTCTAAAACGATCTTCAGCACTGGTGTCACTTTCTTGTTGCTATTTTAATGCTTCTGTGAATCTCAGGATTACCTCTATCTCATGGCAAATGGCTCAAGAGCTTGAACGCATACTTTTGCTTCATTTTGATGATTCTGTCTCAGCCAGCAGTTAGAACAAAACTAGCAGGAGAGGCAAAAAGAAATGGGGGGTATATCCCGTGAGCTTCAGCACACTTTCTGTAGGGCTCCCAGCAATGCCTTCCTACAAACTAGATTTGTTTTCAGCAACCTTTGAGGGGAAAGATTATTTTTCTCTTGTGCTGAGAATCAGTATGAGCAGCAGATCATTTGTCCTGTGAGCATCCTGCTTTTGTTTGACACACATATCTACCCCAGCTGTATTTTAGGTTGTGTTCTTAGGGCAGTTCTGAGTTGTGATCAAACAGATCATTTAAGCTGTACTCATTATCCATTTAAGAACAAACATCCATATCCAATGAGAAAATTCATTACAACATCTGTGTTTCTTATTACATCTATGTGTTTGTCAGCAAACAAAGGAAGATTCTTTTATGCCAGCATAAATCAGAGCAGATTTAAAGGCGTAAAAACTAAAGCTGGACAGAGCTTCAGATTTTGAAGTGGGCTATGGGCACCTATGTGCCCTCTGAGTTGGGTTCACTTCTTGTGCTCCCAGAGATCTGTGTAAATAACCAATGAGCCCACAGGGGACTCAAGTCCATCAAAAAGGAGCAGACAGATAGCTTCTAATAAGCAGGAAACCCTGAGCCATCCAAACAAAACTTCAAAAGATGACAAGGCATCTCCAAGGCAAATTCAGTTTGCCTTCTTAGTGTGAGCTTTCATGGTTCTACCAGAGATTTCTGCACACCTCTGTTCCAAGGCTTTGCACTGGTGCAAACACAGCCTCCACTGGTCCTCACTCACAACCCAGGGCAAAGTGTATTAGTACAACTCCCTTGGTGCTCCAACACTTCTGCAATCAAATGCCTGCAGAACCACGAGCACTGGTTGAATGAACCCTTGGGAAGGTTTATATCCTGTCTTGCATTGACCTCAAAGGGTGTTCATTACTTCTCAGTGTCCCCATCCTGCCTCACAAACAACATTTATAGAGAATACTTTGTGTTTTGGGAATGTAAATGATAAAGCTCAGAAGTAACTGCTGATCATGGAGCTGTCTTTTGGAATTGCAGCTGCCCACTGAGGCTATGTGTTTCATTAGAGCTCTGCCAACCAAGCAGTTATCAGACATGCAATGGAGATGGGTGTTTCAGGCATTGCTGCACGTAGGCATGCCACAGGGAGGGGCAAGGAGAATGACCCCAGTGTTTGGGATGCCCTCAGCACTGCTGATTTTAGCGAGATTGGAGCGTGTGCCATTTGCTGAAGGACTAAAAGGATAGTTTTTGCTTGCAGATAGAGATGAATAGTTTTGGGAAGACGCTCTGATCTTCAGCGTTTTTACGGGTGTACAAATGTTTCCTGAGCACTCAGGGGTTTGAGGTGGATGGTAGCTGTAATTGATGCAAATATAAAACCACTAAAAGGGAGAAAAACACCATTAGATCTTAAATTCTTACTGCTGGAAAGCGTTCACTGTGTGCTAATGTATCAGCAAGTCTACAAACGATTTCCAGGATTAACAATCTTTGCCAAAAGTGTTATTACCAGGCATAAGGGAAGCTGACAGGGCTGCCATACAAGTGGAGAGGACAGGTAAAGGGCACAGGAAGATGTGGATGAAAGGAGACCACAGAAGTAACATTGCTCACATCCCATGAAAACTATTGTAAATGTGTGACGGCACAGGCTGTAAAGTTCCTTGCAGACAGCGTGCATTTTATAAGAACAGCCCATGATGGTGAGCCTCCTCTTGGGAAACTTGACATGAGTTTTTATAGATGATGAGTGTCTGTGGCTCCAGAAACTTTACTGGGAGCACTTTGATCCCTAGAACAGTCTCTGCCTCCTGGGATCTTAACACAGAAGAACTCAAAGCAAGGCACACCCTGACACACTTCAACTTCACCTTTTCTGTGACTATTTCCACACAGAGGTGGAGAGAAAATCATCATTGTTTTGGAAGGTATTGGATTAAATTGTGTGTTAGACTTTTCAATGTTTGCCATTTAAAAGCTCACCTCGTAGCATTATTGTGGTACCTGTTTTATTCACGTTTCTGTACTGCTGAGGTTGAAGGAAACAATATGTAATTTTATGATCATTAAAACAAAAGGCTTTGCTGCTATGCTGCAGCTCAATGTCTGAATTATAGAAAAACAGAATGGCCTGGGTTGAAAGGACCACAACGATCACATAGTTTCAACCCCCTGCTATGTGCAGGGTCACCAACCAGCAGACCAGGCTGCCCAGAGCCACATCCAGCCTGGATCCAAAACCCTATAAAGAATTTTATGAAAATCTGTGACATTAAAGATGGAAAATCTCCAACAAACCCCCGAGAGAAAATCACTTCAGGAGTAACAGAACTTTGCGTTAACAGAATCCTATTGAACTGCCATCTAAACAGATGGAATAGATGTAAATATACAGGTATGTGTGCGTGCAGTCGCTGTGCTGATCTACTACAGCAGAAATGGATCGAGGAGATGAGATGCAGCTCATATCCCATGTTAAACAATTAGGCATTAAAAAGCAGCCACCATTTCTAGACTTCTCTATAACGAAGCTGAAAAATTCAGTACAGATGAGGATTTCTGAGAAGAAAGAGTCTTTGAAGCTGCCTGCAAACTCAGCTGCTGCTGATAATGAGATGAACTCTTATGGCACATAATTATCTCTAATGCTAATGTTTCTTTCATCAGACAATGAAATGCATAATCAAGTGTGGTATTTTCATGTCGGCAAACTAAATAGCTCTTCTTTTTTTTTTCCATTAGATTAATAAAAGAGTTCTAGACAGGAAAATAAAGAAGGCGGCAAAATTCTGGATTAGTTATTGTATCACTGGCCAACAGAAGGCTTTGTCCTGTATTTGCTGTTGATTGCCCTAGTCCAGTTTTATCAAAGAATCACAGAGTATTCCCAGCTGGTAGGAAACCATAAGGATCACTGAGTATCTTTACTCTCATTCAAAATCTATTTGTGAGACTGTAACAACTCCAAATAGCACCAGTCTTACTTTTGATCAAAATGGGGCAATTTCCAGTTGTCCTTTCCCTGTGACAGGGTTGCCTGCAGCAATGGCCCAACATTCAGTTCTATGCCTGCATTTGCACAGCTCCAGCTTGGATCTCACCCACATCACATGTTGGATAGAAGAGCCTCCAGAAAACACCACTGTAACAGCAGAGCCCACAGCTTTGGCCCAAGATAGCATTTGTTAGTCACACACATACCAAAATAACACTGCTACCACTTGTTTCGTTAGATATGTGCAACTATTTCCTTTAAATAAAGCCCTTATTTTGCATGGTGTTAAAATCTCCACCCACCTACTGGGTGAATTCTGATGCAAACCAGCCTTCCAGCAAGGTATAACAGCAAAGGATAAATGCTGAATGGCTGTTTGTGGACTCCTAAGAGAAGGGTGGCCATCCTCCTGTGTCCCTGGGTGAGGCCCACAATTAGCACTGTCACCTGCACATCATGCCTGACCTGGCAGGATGCAGTTGGTGGCTCCGGGCAGGATGCTCACAGCCCAGGGGCTCTGCCAAAGTCTCCCTTTCATTTATCAGCTGTGCTATGCCTCGTTGTGCACAAAGCTCTGATCCACCCCTCTCCTGAAAGAAACACTGCCCAATGGGCCTCCAGAGCCATCTGCCCACACACTGCACTGAAAAGGGTGGGCTTGGGTACCCTGCAGAGCTGTTCTCCCCTGTCCAGTGGCCAAAGAAAACAGCTAGAAACCAGCTGCCAAACATCCCATTTGCATTGATGTGTTAAAGATGAAGTTGTTAAAGCTGCTGAAAGTTACGGGCAGTGTCAAACAAAACAATGTGGCAGTGTAATCATCCTGATGGATGAAAAACTTAACATGAGCCAGCAGTGTGCCTTGCAGCTCGGAAAGCAAACGGTATCCTGGGCTCCATCAGAAGCCAGCAGGGACAGGGAGGTGATTGTCCCCCTCTACTCTGCTCTTGTGAGGCCCCATCTGGAGTACTGCGTCCAAGTCTGGAATCCCCAGTACAAGAAAGACAGAGAGCTGTTGGAGAGGGTCCAGAGGAGGGCCACAAAGATGATCAGAGGACTGGAGCACCTCCCCTATGAGGACAGGCTGAGGGAGCTGGGCTTGTTCAGCCTGGAGAAAAGAAGGCTGCAGGGTCACCTCATTGCAGCCTTTCAGTACCTAAAGGGAGCCTACAAACAGGAGGGGAATCAACTCTTTGAAAGGGTAGATAACTGCAGGACAAGGGGAAATGGTTTGAAGTTGAGGGAGGGAAGATTTAGGTTGGATGTCAGGGGGAAGTTCTTTACAGAGAGAGTGGTAAGGTGCTGGAACAGCTGCCCAGAGAGGTTGTGGATGCCCCATCCCTGGAGGTGTTCGAGGCCAGGTTGGATGGGGCCCTGGGCAGCCTGGTCTAGTATTAAATGGGGAGGTTGGTAGCCCTGCCTGTGGCAGGGGGGTTGGAGATTCATGATCCTTGAGGTCCCTTCCAACCCTGGCCATTCTGTGATTCTGTGATTTAAATCCTAGGAATCACGCTTCAGTTTTCTCGTGTCCTGTATCTGAGCAAGCAGATGAAGCAGATAACATTGCTGCTACAGTAGCTTTCCACGTTTATATATAGGGTGAATTCATGTATCACTTAGACTGAAACTTCTCAAGAAAAAAAAAAGAAAAGAAAAAGAAAAAGGAAAAGGAAAAAAACAGGGGAGTTTCCATTTGCAGTGGCTCCAAGTGACACTTTTTGTCTGGTTCCTTCCCAGGACAGCACTGGCCTTCCATTTGCATTCCCCAGCTGGCAGCAGCACAGAGAAGCAGGCAGACTGTGGCTGCTGAATTTTAAGTAGCCAGAAGCAGCAGTGGATCTGCGCTGAGCCTGCTGCTCGTTAGGCTGATTCACTCTTCAGACACAATAGCGCGTTAATTCTGACACATAAGCAAATCGATGCAAATTATGTGAAATGAAGCTTAATGCCACTTAGTGACAGTAAAACTAGGAAGCTCGAAGCAGGTAAGTGGCTACTGGCTGTTCTCATTCACGTGGTGCTGGTGATATTGACTCCAAATGTTGTACAACATGCTAGTTAATAGCAAAAAAAGTGCTCTTAATAGTTAATGTATCCTGAAACATAACTGATAGCGCCCAGGAAGCTTTTCAGTTTCTTTTCATGATCCAAACCAGATGACTTATAGGTGGTTGCCAAGCCATGCAAATAAGCCACGTGCAATAGCTGACCCTTATCAGCACCGTGATAACGCTGGAGGAAAGCCTGCACTGCCCTCCCAGCTGGTGTCAGAGCATCGGGCAGGCACAGCACTGCATCACATGGCAGGGATTCACATGGGCACTTGTACTGTGTGCTGGTCACGGCTGGCTGCTGGGGAAACAATGCCCACTGCAGGGCTGCTTTATTTACTTAATGCACCACCTGGCATTTAAACTCTCACAGAGTACCCTGTGTTCAGCATCACAGGCTTAAATGAAATAACTTTGGGTTTTATTTTAGGATGTCGGGTCTGGCTGCTACAACAAACATCCAGCAGCTCTTTCCACATTAAACTTGGGTATCTCATCCCAGGCTTTCTTTATTGTTTTGTTTCCAGTTAAGTAGAAAGCTGTAACCTACAAATCCTTGGTGCTATTTCAGCAGCTAGCACTGTCTCCTCCATCACGTAGAAGGAGAGGCTATTGCCATCCCAGCTCTGCCCCAGCACAGCTACAGCCATCCCAGTTCTGCCCCAGCACTACCACAACCATCCCAGCTCTACCCCAGCCCCCTCCATACAGCTGCTTTGCATGGCAGAGGTCCCAGACTGCAGGGTTACCATCACTGTGCTTGTTTTGTTGCTGGTGGCACGAACTGTGTGCAGCACAACAGGTAGCACAGGCCTTGGCCTGGAGGATTTACATTTGGGCAGGTGAAGGGAAATTAAGGGAGGAGAGAAGGGAAGGGGAATGCTGAATGTACAACACATAAACACAAGTTGGGAAGTAACAGCTTGCTTGTTCTGATGCTTCATTTCATACTACAGGTTTCACACGCAGTCACTCCACTACATGTCATTTTTAAGAGCAGTTGCTTGGGGAAGCACAGAACGGTGCACGTTGTTGCTTCTGGGAAATTGAAAGAACAGATCCTGGCCTGCTGAAATCCCACTGGGTGCACAGTACAGCAGCCCTGTGTAACCAAGAGACAGAGGGGCAGTGCACATGAGGACCGCTGGGATATCTGCACACACCACTGCACACTGCAGCCCCAGCGCTGTGCCGGGGGAATACACTGCAGTGCTGCTCAGCATTAAGGAAGGTGCTCAGAATGTGCCATGTGGGGATGTCTGCAGCAGCAGAGCACACTCTTTAGGACTCAGGTCCTCGGATCTGTGCTTCACTGAATGGCTCCATTTGGGTTATCCTCAGTTTTCTGCTCTCACAGTGTGTGGCTCCAGAGCTGTACTGAAGGCATTGGAGTTACTGCTGGGTTGCAGCCTCACAGCACACTTTGCTGGTGTTTGTTCTCTGCAGTGCTTACAGGGGAGTTGGGGTGAGAGTGCTCCAGATCCTCTAGAGAATAAAGCCAAAAAGTGCCATTTCTTTGCTTTTGAAGTTCGTGTTTTTCAAAACCTCTGTTCTTCTCTTATTAAAAGAACAACAAAAGTCTCCCTCACTCCAGCTCCATTCAGAACTCAACAGGAGCCCGAGGATGGCTGCAGCCTGTGACATTCACCTCTCCCCACTGTGCCTGACTCAGGCTTCTGTCGCATCACAGCTCTCATCTTGCTAACCTGGGAATTAATCACTTTCTGCACATATGGTGCACAGGAGACAGCACGGTGCTCTCAAGCACACCTACCTGTGCCTTCTGGAGAAATGACAAATGACTTTGTAGCACTTGTCTGCTTGAAAATAGATTGCTACTGGCCTGCTCCTCTGCCTTATGCCACTTGGCAGCACAGTTGCCATTGCTTTCATTGGTACTGCAGCTGAGCTTTGGTGCAGAACGCAGCACAGCCTGGAGAGTTCCAGCAGCGCATGCTCGCAGTTTCCAGAGGGCTGGCCAGGTGATTTTCCTCTCCCGGAAATCCTTCCCCTCCTGTGTCACCCAACCCCAGCTTCACCCCGGTTCACTACTACAGCGTGCCTCCAGCACATGACAGCAGTCACATTCCTGTCTTGTTTTACTGCTCAGAGCTGTCATCCTGCTGCAATGCATCCGAAAACACCAGCAGCCAAAAGCACTCAGCGTATCCAGAGAGTGAGTACATAAGCAGCAAACTCTACAGAGCAGGGGACAGCTTCATGGCAGAGATTTCCCCCACGCAGTGGGGCAATGTGATCTATTTGATATCTACCATATCTACCATTGCTCTTTCCCTCTGCCTTTCCTCACATCAGAAGTGCCCTCGTCCCCTTGCAGGTGTCTCCTTCCCTTCTTCCACTGCATTTCTTTCTCTCTAACAAATCTCCAGACTCATCAGTCCCATTCCTGCCCCACCAGCATCAGCTCTGCAAGGGCAGCTCCTTTTGCCACTTCAGCCAGTTTCTGTTTGTGTTGGGGTTAATGCTCTACCCCAGGGCAGGGATTTCACAGATCCCAGGAGGCCCAACCATGGTTCTTCACAAACAGAGAAGTGAGAAACCCAAAGAACCAGCACATTTTATGCTGCAGAATATAGGCAAATCTGGCAGCCATGCAAATCACACAAAGCAAACATTGTGTTTGGTGCTTTGATTGTATCAGGCGAAAACTCAGTGAGTAAACCTGCAGAGGCCCTTCCCTGAAGTTTGCTGCCACTGTGACTTCAGGACTGAGGACCTGAAGGCTCAGGAATCATGGATGCACATGAAGGCTACATTATGAATGTCAATATTGTCAACAGATTTCAAGGGGAGAAAGCAGAACAGCTCCAACTGGCTGCTGTGCCAGAGAAGAGAACTGTAGACAGGTCTTCAATACATGATCTCATTATATCCTTCTACTGGGGATAAGAATAAAAGCTACATCCTTTCCTAAAAGAAGGGCCTACAGAAGAGAACAGCTTATGGGCAGTGATCTGATGGTCTGCTCTGTGGTTTTCTTTAATTTAATGGTCAAGTAAAGTGGGTGTATAGAAGACACTTACAACCTTTTATTTAAGGCCTTAAACCCACCTGCACACAGGCAGACACAAAGAGGAGGGAACCATTGGCCTTCTTGCTATTCTGGGCTGCATTCCAAAGAGCATGGCCAGTAGGGTACCTCCCAGATAGGGGGGTGATCCTCCCCTCTGCTCTGCCCTGGTGAGGCCACATCTGGAGCACTGTGTCCAGTTCTGGGCTTCCCAGTTCAAGAAAGACAGAGATCTGCTGGAGAGAGTCCAGTGTGGGGATACATAGATAATGGGGGCTGTGAGCATCTTCCTTACAAGAAAAGGCTGAGAGACCTTGGGCTGTTCAGCCTGGAGAAGAGAAGGCTGAGGGGGTCTTATCAATGCTTATAAATATCTAAAGGGTGAGAGTCACATGGATGGGGCCGGGCTCTTTTCGATGGTGCCCAGCAACGGGACAAGGGGCAGCAGGCACAAATTCAAGATAGGAAGTTATGCATGAACATGAGGAAAAGCCTCTGTTGTGAGGGTGACAGAGCCCTGGAAACCTGGCTGCCCAGACAGATTGTGGAGTCTCCTCCTTCTCTGTAGATATTCGGAACTATAGGACTCATGGGATGCACAGACAGCCCTGGGTGCTGGCTATGCAAGCACTGACTCAGATGTCACAGAGCAAAGCCATCACTGCAAAGGCCACAGTGAGCAACTGTCAGATGATAAAAGATTCAGACACTGCTGACTGAGGCTGGATTTAAGCTAGAAGGGAAAGGCTTTGTATCTGATTACCAACCCACCGCAGCAGTCACTTCCCTCCCCGGCTGCACTATTTTGACCTCGTTTCTGAAAATACACCATGAGCTGTTTTCTCCTCTTAACAAGTCACTGTTGTGCTGGAAACCGGGTTGTTTTTGGTTGTTACAGCCAGACAGTGCTGCAGGCTGCTCCTTGAAGCACAGGCAGCTCAGGACAAGACCAGTTCTATCCTGATCTTTGCATATACCCCATGTAGCCAGGACTCTCTCTCAGAAAGTCACTCATATTGAACGTGCCTCTAAAAGTGAACTGTGACAAGTTTTCAGGCATGTCTGCAAGAAGCAAGCTGCTCTGTATTACCCCAGTTTCCCAAGCACTGATGACATGGTGTTTCATGCTGAGATCCAGCTGCTGCTGCCCAGTGCAAAACCAGCCAGGTCATGGAATGGTTTGGGTTAGAAGGGAACTCAAAGATCATCCAGTTCCAACCCTCCTACAGGCAGGGCAGCCAACTACTACCTCAGGCACCAGCTCAAGGCCCAGGGCCCCATCCAGCCTGGCCTTGAGCACCTCCAAGGATGGGGCACCCACATTCTCTGGGCAGCTGTGCCAGTGCCTCACCACCCTCTCAGTGCAAAATTCCCCCTGATATCCATTCTCACCTCTTTCAGTTTAAAGCTGTTCTCCCTCATCCTAGCATTATCTACACAAGTAAAAAGTTGATTTCCCTCCCATTTATAAGCTCTCCTCAAGTGCTGGAAGGCCACAGTGAGGTCTCCCAGACACCAGCTTTGCCAAAACCAGTCCAGAAGGAGAACTGCTGCCGAGTGCTTCCAGCCCAGAATCAGTGGACATGAGACTAGGAGACACTGTCCTCGCCAAGAAAACCACAGCCTTTGTTTTCTTGCACCTCTGCTTTTACTGACAGCTGATTACGTTCCTGACACGTCCAGAAAAATCAAAGATGACACTGCAGAGATGGTGCAAACATCTGATCCTTTACTCCTACCAGACCAGGACTTTACATGTTAGCTGACACACTTCAGGAAGTTCTGCACCATTCTCCTTTCAACACCCCAAGGGAGGACAGAGAGCACAGAACAGTACTTGTGACCCTCCAGGTGTTCCCTTGAGATCTGCAGGCTCTTGTCACAACAGGGAGCCGCAGCAGTTAACTCACACCACTCACAGCATCACACTGTGGTGGAAGATAGCTGGTATTTAAGCATTCTTCTTGATGCAAAAGAACACAAAGCCCCATCCTGGAGTTCTCCTGGAGCTGAACATGACGCAGATGGGAACAGCTGAGCTGAGCTGGATGTGGGGCACAAGCAGAGCTCCAGCCCAGGCAGCTGATGCCCGGAGCACCACGTGGCTGGCACTGGCCCTGCTGGTGCCTGAGGTATTCACACCATGTGTGGAGCCAAGTGTAGGATGTCTGACAGCATTTGCCTTTGCACTGGCCATCGTGATGATGCAAAAGGAGCTCAGCCTGACGGCGCAGCATGGGCTGTGCCAGGTTTGCTCACTCCATGGAACCCTGGAGCTCGGGTGCGAGCAGTTTCCTAGCATAGCCTTCAAACTTTACAGAGCTAAGAGAAGCAAACGTGGCTGTTAGAGGAGCTCTGCTGTCCACGTAACTGTGGCAGCAGCAAGAAGAGAGAGGGGAGCTGGATGTGCCAGCACCGGCCAGTGGGCAGAACAGGAGGGATGAAAGGTTGGGAGCTTCATCAAAAAGAGAATTATTTGTCTTGCACTGAGCGCATTGCTTCATCAGGGTAAACAAAACTGTAGTGAAATTAAAGGGCTCTGACGGTGAATCAAAGCTATTGAGTGTGACGGAAAATAACCAGAGCTGAGCAGGGGGCTGGGGCACAGCTGAGCGCTGCAGAAACAAAAAGGGTCAGAACCAGAGTGGGGTCAGCCACTAAACGGCCAAGATAAACATGCAGGCTGTGGAGGCCCTCAGTGTTGTGCAGTTAGGAAACAGGTCCCTGACAGACAGCGTTGAGTCACTTTGTCACTGCGCTGAGCTCTGACCTTGCTTCCCCATGCCCTCTGTCCTCCCCTGCTGCTGGGCTCCTGGCCACCAAGCTCCATCCTGCAGAGTGAGCAACAGGGACAGAAATCAGTCCGTGCAGGAGCAACAGTGTATTACAAACTATATTTTAGAACTTTTGATCCGACATGTAAAAAACCCCAAAGACAACATCCAAATTCCTCTGCTCAAGCCAACAAAAATCATGCTGTCTTCGTTCACATTGGTATATTCTTTTCTATGCCTTTCTTGCTGCAGTTTTGATGACATTTTCCTCTGGCTCTGTTTTCAATCCCGCTGAAGATAAATACATGCCAGCAGCAACAGTTGCTGCAGATCCAGTGTCAGAGTGTGACAGGCATGCGGATGGCTGCTGGTGGTGGGGGACGCACGTTGGGGACCTGTGATTCCCGGTCACATGCCAGAATGTGATCCAGGAAAACCTTTCCCTCGATCTCCTTCCTATCCTCTGAGCTGTCAGCTTTCCCCCTAGCACCTGGAGCCATGTGGTTTGATTGGCACAGGGGGTTTCTCTTAATTAAATGAAGCCAAGACAGGAGAAATGTAGATTGAAAGCAGGGGAGCTATCTGACAGCAGGGTAGATGAAGCCGAGAGTGCAGGAAACACCTTTGAATGTTTATTTACAGGCAGTCGCAGCTACTTGGACCCTCCTTTACTCATCTCTGGACTCTCCTGTAGAACTTTCAGGTGGATCCAAAAGCTTTTTAAAATCCAAGATCCCTCTCTGTCATCTGTCAGACCATCATCCTGCTGAACAGAGACCAAATTCAAGGATAAATCTGGAAACAATCACCCAAATGCACAGGCAGAAGACAAATGTTTTTACACCAGCAGCAAAGTGGCGAGGCCAGACTCTTTTCAGCAGTGTGCGGAGACAGGACAAGGGGAAATGGCCAGAAGCTGGAGCATAGGAAGTTCCGCACCAATGTGCGCAAGAACTTCTTTACAGTGAGGGTGACGGAGCACTGGAACAGGCTGCCCAGGGAGGTTGTGGAGTCTCCTTCTCTGGAGATATTCAAGACCCGCCTGGACGCCTACCTGTGCGACCTGGTGTAGGGATCCTGCTTTGGCAGGGGGGTTGGACTCGATGATCTCTGGAGGTCCCTTCCAACCCCTACGATTCTGTGATTCTGTGATTCTGTGAAATGAGGACCTTCCAGGGAGCCAGCTGCTGTTCTATGGGGATTAACCACTGTACAGATCCCTTCCAAGTGGCAGTTTTCTTGTTCTGTGGAGAGTTATTGCCAATACAACCGCCTTAAAGCACCCAGTAATGCATGTTTATACTGCTCTGCCTCTTAAAAGTGCTAATCCATTTGCTCAGAACAACAGGCATTTTTCAAGACCAAAGCAGTTGGTAGTGGAGAATTTCTAAAGCAATGCAGAGTCATGACTGGGCACTGAGAAGTTCTTCCTAGATGCATTCTCTGGCCACAGAACTACTTAAAATGTCACTTTAATGCAATAGGGTTATTTATACCTGTGGTGCACTGCATATCAATTGATCAAATTGCAACTTAAGAAGGGTCTGAAGTGCTTGGAAGCACAGTGTGTTTAATTAATAATGTAAAACAAAGCCCAGCAGAGGACAGACCTCACCAGTGCAGTATATGGGGCTCTGCAGAAATGAGCATCCATTAGACTTACTCAGAGCAGCTCCTTCCCCTGAGAACCCAGGTGCAATCTATCCTTTGAGCCACACATTGTCCTTTGGAGTCAAACCTATTGTAGCATTAACATCAATTATGTAAAGCATAACCTGTAAGAAGATGTAGGCAAAAATAGCAGCCTACCCATCCTGGCTTATCAAGCTGTGCCTTATATGCTCTGACTCAGAGGCTGGGTATAAAATATAGTTTGTAACATGCTGTTTTGTTCCTGCATGGACTTATTTCTGCCTCTGTTCCAGCATGGTATGTCTCTAGTGTGTAACGTGGCTAATGGTGGCTTTGTTCTGCTTTTCCTTAAAGGCAAGCAGGTCCAGAGGAGGCCATGAGGATGCTCAGAGAGCATCTCTCCTATGGATACAGTTGAGAGAGCTGTGGTTGTACAGACTGAAGAAAAGAAGGCTCTGAGGAGACCTCATGGTGGCCTTCCAGCACCCAAAGAGAAAAAAAGGAAAGTTGTAGGGATAAAGGGTAATTGCTTCAAACTAAAAAGGGGTAGATCTAGATAAATATAAGGAAGAAATTGTTTGTGATGAGGGTGGTGAGGCCCCAGCACTGCTGCCCAGAGAGCTGTGGGTGCCCCATTCCTGGAGGTGCTCAGGGCCAGGCTGGATGGGGCCCTGGGCAGTCAGAGCTGGTGAAGGTGTCCCTGCCCTTGGCAGGAGGTTGGAACTGGATGAGCTTTAAGGGTCCCTTCCAACCAAACCATTCCACAATTCAGAGCTTTCTCACTTTCAGGAGCTTTCAAATCTGAGCCTCTTTCCACCTTCTGTAATTTCATTCCCTTGGATGTGAAGCAGGCTCTTTCCAGGATCCCTGGAGCTCCCCAGTGGCAGCCCAGACTTCCAGTCTCATGCAGGAGCACAGAGCTGCCCTGCTCAGCTCTGCAGCAGATAGACTGAACTGTATTGAAATGCCACAAAACCTTTCTACCCTACATTAGCATCTATAACACATACCCACGTCAGAAATAAAACATTTTTTTTTCTGAGGCCCAAGCTGTTTCTATTTCCCCTTCCAGCAGGCCACCCCCAGGGGATTTTCATGGCTGGCCATCGTGCAGCCCCTGCCGTGCTGCTGGCGGCCGCTGGGCCTGTCCCCACCTCCGTGCGTGGGTCTGGAACTTGCAGATGGGGACTTCTGTAATTTCCAAACTGAGCCACTGCCTTTGTCCAACAGCTCTCTAAAAAACTCC
This sequence comes from Phasianus colchicus, assembly GCF_987193195.1. Lineage (NCBI taxonomy): Eukaryota > Metazoa > Chordata > Aves > Galliformes > Phasianidae > Phasianus > Phasianus colchicus. The sequence continues at coordinate 47,143,454 of NC_143441.1, read as the reverse complement.
CCCTGGGGATGCACACGAGGTCATCTATATGTGAATAAGCCAAGGCTACCACCTAGGAGTGGAGCTGGGGCTGCATGTGCCCACCCTGGGCAGAAGGGAAGAACATTGGGCTTGAACATGGCCATGGCTGCCAGAGAGGCCTACGTGAGCTGCTCCTGGTCTCTTCGTGTTCTCAGGGTGTTTTCCACTCTGATCCAATTTTAACTTAAACACCAATTCATGCATTGGCATCCCACGGAGCTCTGCTCCCTTTCTTGTATGTTGCACAATGAAGAACAGGAGCAGCATGCCCAAAGCTATGCACGTACAGTCAAAATAAAGTGAGTATACAGCTAAGTTCTGCTCTAAATGCTTGCTTTCTCATTGATGCAACTCAGGTGAAAATTTGGGATTAAGTTAACAAAATTATGTTGTAATTACACAGCTACTGGAAAGGGAAGAAGGGAAAGGGAAACGTAAGAGGAAAAAATGTCATTTGATGCTCTGCAAGAAGAGAAGTAAGTTCAGCTCCTATAGGATTTTACATGGGAAACAAGTGCAATGGCAATCCCAGGCAAAGGTGAGCATGGAGACTTTTCTATCTCCATCCTAGGACAGTAAAATTCCCTTCATGCTTCACAAGACATTGCAGACCCCTTCCCCTGCCAGCCCTGTCAGGCTCATGTGGCAACAGGCCAGCACATACAGTGCATGCTCCCCTATGGGCACTTTCATTATCTTCAAATCCAGCACTGAGGCTCCTGCTGCAGTAAGAAATAGCCAAACTTTTCTGCCCACGGTCTCTCTGCTGATTGCCACCTTCCACAGCTGGCTCATTTGCTCCTCATGCTTGGATTTCAGTGTTAATCTCTATTAAATGGTGTAGTGTTAGTAGGACAGATGCTCTGTTTTGTTCCTATGGAAGGGTTTATGCAAAATAAAATATGAATGCTTAGAGCTGATGGAGGTGCTCACTGCTACAAATAGTCAACATGTTACTCGTGTGAGGAAGTGCTTGCAGCATTTGAAAAGCTATACACAAAAATTCTAATGTGGTTTTAATACAGTGAAAACATGTTTTCTTAAAGCTTGAATAACACACGATGCAGGGTCACTCATTGATAAGTACAATGGCTCACATCACCAGGTGGTGTAAATCTGGTGTATCACTGCTGATGTGTGTACAGCCTCATTGGTTCAGAGCAGCCAAGGCCACAAAACTCAGCAGCACTCTGTTATCACTGAAAGCACCATTTCTTGAACACTTGATGGAATCACAGAATCACAGAACGTTGAGTTGGAAGGGACCTCAAAGATCATCTAGTTCCAACCCCTCACCATGCGCAGGGCTCCAACCCCTAAAACAAACACTAGATCAGGCTGTCCACACTGCATTACTACTCATGCTACCAACACCTGCCTGGAAATGTCAGCACACCTTTGATTTTGGGCTCTAAGCTGTGTCCTGCCTCTCGCTTTTCAGAATCTGCATCGGTAAAATAATGCCCATGAGCTCCTGCACAGCTCCTCCTGCCATGAAATACCTGCAGCAGATGATGTTTACAGAATCGATCCCAGAAAGAATCAGGTCTCCCTCAGGATGATGTGGAAGAGCAAACAGAAGCTGATTTTCTGAAAACCTCAAAGTGCATCGACCAAAATGTTATATTCAGTCTCAAATGAGTGAATCTTTAAATCATCATCCTCTATTAATGTACATCAGATAGTGACAGTTTAGATAAATTAAATTTGGGAAGATTGGAGGTAATGCTGAATACGGTGACGTTCTTGCAAAAGGAGACTCTTCATCTAGATTTAGTGCTCACCCAACACAGCCCTGCCAAACTCCTGTGCAACAGGGAGCTCTTATTCCATGAGTTTTGCCAGCTAGGTGAACACAGTGCTTAAGGGAAGAACCGTGTCAGCACCTGCACCCAAATCCATACCATTAATTGATATATACGTGTCAAGGCTGACTTCCATCAACCTTGCTGAGGATTCACTGAAAATTGTTGTGGCATCTTTGCAGGGTTCTAGGAAATTGGCTGCAAGCACCTGAAGGTGGATGCTTTTATCTGATTTAACCAAGATCACTCAGGAAGCTCTGATCAAAGAACAAAACCTTAAGTCTTCATTTCCCCTCTCTCACTGTAAGCAATATACAGTAGGGCCCAGACCAGACAGGGGAATCCTAACAATCTGAAACCAAGAGCACGTCTGTACCACAACCAAGAGAGTTGAGACCACAGCCAACCGAGCCTGCCAGCACCTTGGGGATGTTAGGCAGGTGTTTGAAGGCTCCCTGCCACAGTGGTACCTGATTTAACTAAATTAAAGGCTACTCTGTACACCTGCTAGGCAGCTGTGTGCAATTACAGTGTTGGAGGCAGGCACACTGACACAATCCATCCGTTTTTTTCTGCGTGGCCACCCAAGTGAATTGAAATGTGCTGCTCTCTTCTCTGTGTTCAGCAATATCTGTCCTCACAGTGAAATTAGAGTTTATTCCACGTGTCTGGCTGCTTTTCCCCAAACATGTAACGCAATGTCACATTCAAAGAGATGCAGTTCCCACAAGAGTTCCATTGCCTGAATTTCTCTGCTCTTGCTCACCTCTTTCCCTGCTGACACAGACAAAAACCAGTACGGAGAAACAGGCTTTCACAGTCTGCTTCTTCTCAGCATTAAGCAAGACTGTTTACCTGTTTCCCAAACAGAAGCCTGCTGGTTTTCCCCTTTGCTTCTGTGGCCTCAGAAAGAGAAAGAGCTTTAAAGTGGGAAAAACCCCCACAGAATGAACGTGGGAGATCTGAAACCACTGCAGAACCAGAGCTAGCTTTTGTGCCCTGGTGTCTGGACTCCAAGTTGACCCATTAACTGTGAAATACTCAAAAAACTGTGGGCTCATCTCTCCAGGATGGGCTGGACATGAAATCACAAGGGGTAGGTGAGCTTCTCCTGAAATTGCCTTCCTAGACAAATGTCCTTGCTGGCTGGCTGAGTACAGATGGTCTCTATGACTTAGCATCCAAAAGAGGATAAACAAGGGTGTGAGCTCATGGTGGTGTTAGCAATCATTCTCAGTTGAAAGGAGCCCTCATTATTTTTCTGCCTTATCTTTCTCAATAACCCTAATGGCAGCATTCTTCCACTCTGCTGCTCAAAATCTCTTCTTGAAACAAAAAGGATGCAATATTAATAGCTATTACCAATGAGCTTTTAAGAGCAAGGAGAAGAACTGGCTGAAGTTCTTCCTGGCCTTCATGAGGTGGTCCAGGTACTCCTCCTGGCCTCCTGGGAGGGCAGCAGCCTCTGAGTGCCCCAGCAGCTTCTCAGAGGCTTCAGATCCCTCACAGAGGCTGTTTGTGGGATGTGGCTATTCACTGCTTGGCCTGGGAAGACACTGAGCTCTCCAGTTCTTCCATATAGCCTCAGACAAGGCATTACCTAAAGTTAGCCCTGTGAAGCCCACAGCACAACAACATGTGTGGGTGAGCACCTAGAACATCCAGGTCATAGGAACATAGGATATCTCATGTTGGAAGGGACTCACAAAGATCATTGATTCTGAAACTGGCAGGCTTGGAATCATGGCCACTTCTCTGGGGAGCCTGTTCCAGATGCTTCAGTGGTTTCAAAATGATGGCACCTCTCTCCTCTGAAACAATCTGGGATGAACAGCTCAAGATGGGTCACAGTGTGAGGTGCGTTGCAAAGCTGAACCCAAATAGCCTTGTTGGGAGATTAAAATAATCTGAACGAAATGCGTGAATCTCCTGATATTCTGTGTGATGCTGTGGAAGTCATCATTTGAAACATGATCCTTTTCAGAACAGATAAAGACAAAATGATTACTTATAAAAGAAGATGCTTATGAAGCAAGTAGTAAATTAAAAAACAAAAGGAACTCATTACCAAAGTATTACCGCAAGTAACTGAGCCCCCATTCAGCAGAAAGTCAGGCTTTGTCCCCCTACCTGTCATAAAACTATTTAAATTGTAATAAAATATGCAAAACCCTCTGCAAATGCAGGTGGCCGTGTGAAATGCGTGCTGATGGGAGTCGCGTGGGTGGGGATGAGCACAAAATGCTGCCTGAGGGTATGCAAACTGAAAACTGACACTGAAAGTGTCCTAGGGCAAACCAGCCCCTGTGTTACGTGACTGTAACCCAAGCAGAAGCCATAGCTTGTCCTGTCCTCGTGCATCTTAGCAGGGCAGGTGAACCATACGATGCACAACAAAAGTAGATGCAAGTAGATGCTGATGTAAGTAGAAGCATTTGTTCCACATAAGCCACACTGTCCAGCATGAGCCAGCCTGCAGCTACCGTCCTCTCCACTTCAGCAGAGAAGTGCAGTCTGAAATAGCAGGTCTTGGGGTGAGCTTTTGGCAAGGAAATCAAATTTCTACTTCAATACTGATTCCATCCTGGCCAAATTCCTTCATCTCTCTGTGGCTCAGGCTTACTCTCTTCTGTAAAAAGGTGAAATAAATCCTGAACATGCTATTGCTCCCCCTCTTTAAGCAGACCACAGTACGTTATGGTAGATATAGGAAATGGATCAGACAGACTCTTTAAAATGCTACAGTAAAATCTCTAAATTGAAATACTTAGGCAAAAGTTGTTCTGGGTAAGTAATGCTAAGAATGTTATGGGCACATCCAATTAGCCTTCTTCAATCAGGGTTTTTTTTTTTACTCCTGCTACAGTCTCCCAGAACACCCCCTTGTTACCCTCTTACTCCATGGAAAAAATGACTATTTTGTGCTCCTTGCCCTTGCTGGTAGAATCATAAAATAAAGTCACAGTATCATAGAATCATTAAGGATGGAAAAGACCACAAAGATCACCGAGTCCAACCACCAACCAGCCCATCCTCACCCTGCCCAGTGACCACGTCCCACAGTGCCACATCTGGAACACCTCCAGGAACGGTGACTGCACCACCTCCCTGGGCAGCCTGTGCCACTGCATTAACACTTTAGGAAAAGAAATTCTTCCTAATATCCAGTCTGAACCTCCACATGTGCAACTTGAGGCCATTCCCTTGTGTCCTATCGCTGTTACCTGGGAGCAGAGGCCGACCTGCACTTCAACACAATCTCCTTTCAGACAGTTGTAGAGAGCAATGAGGTGTCCCCTGAGCCTCTTTTTCTCCAAACTGAACCATCCCAGTTCCTTCAGCCACTCCCCATAGGACTTGCCCACTGCTAGCCCAGATTCACCAGAGTTAATTTCTTCCCTGTGAATGGGTGCAGAAAGAAAATAAGCAGCAAACCTCCCGACTTCAGCAGAAGCACCGCAGGGACTGAGCAGCATCCCCCCCATTACAGCCCCAGTGCAAGCAGAGCTGCTCCCAGCCACAGAGCAGCCTCAAGGCATCTAAGAACCTTGCCAGAAACTCCTTCGTGTGAGCAGGAGTCAGCTGGGGTGAAACACAATCTAGCAGTGCAGCAAAGACAGCCCCAATTTGCATCTGCTACAGTAATTCCTCTTCTTGTAACAACTCATTTTCCCGCACAGCCTCTCCCAGCAGCTTTTAAATCCACGTCAGTCACTTTCCTTTTGTCAAGCCTTTGCAGAAGGTTCAAAAGAGGTCTTAGGAGACCGAGGGCATGAAGGGAAACAGGGAATCATCCTATCACGTCCCTGAAAAATAATACATTTTAATATAATTCAGCTATTTCATTCTCAAATCCTTCAGAACACCAGAGCACACACAGAGCTGGGACCCGTTCCTGCGTCAGCGCGTTGCTGCGCTTCTCATCTCATCTTTCTGGTTAGCAAGAAGGCATTTCCTCGGTGTCTTTGAAAAGGATATTATTGCAAAGAACATAATCAGCTTCCCCTGCATCTTCTTGTCCTGAAACGTTCCTTACAATGGAACAAATCCAGGATTTCCATGTGAGTTCCCATTTCCAATCTGCCAGCCAGCGTTCTGCTCTTGCCTCTCCCCTGTGTGCTCCTCAGACCCTAACACTGCAGGGAATTAAGCTCTTTGTCTTAGATCCCTCTCTTCCAGCTGCCAGCTCAGCCCAGAGGAACTCTGGCACCTCAGAGCACGCAGGTTTGGACTGGGTGAGCAGCCCGAATTTTAGAGCTGTTCTCTTCCCACAGGCATGAAGACATGGGTGCCACCCATGGCTGTGAGTAAATTCAGGATCAGATGTTGCTGAACTTGTCCTGCCCGTCACTTCTAACCTCGCTTGTATCTGCTCTGCACATCACATCTCCCCTCTGCATCATCAGCCTCTTGCTTTCTCTCCTTGCACCTTGACAACTCTAGTCAGAATATGGGGAGATCGGAGTGAAGGAGGGCTTTGGCAGAGAACACAGAGGCTGTGTGTTCAGTCAGCTTGCCAACTAGGGAGTTAATAACAATTTAGGATACTTGAGGCAGCGTGGGGATCATAAAGCAAGGCTCCCCTTGCAGTCACGTGGAATTGATCGATAAAAAAACAAAACAAAACCCAGCTCATTTGCACACACAAGAGTTCTTTTCCTCAGCTTTGCAGAGGAATGCAAATGCTACGCAGCCTTTACATCGTCTCACACGGTTTGGCTGATTATCACACCTCTAATTCCAGTTCACAACTCCACATGGCACTTTCTTATTATGGATGTGCTGCTGACATGTGCAAAGGCTGATTAGATAGCGAGACAAAAGCCAAGGAAATAATAAGGACACAACTCCGCTTTTTAGAGATTTACTTTACTGTAGGCACTTGTGTGCACAGCTGAACTTGTCTTCAGAGCTTGATCTCTGCCCTTTCTGAGCAAAAATGTTTCAGCTATTGAGTGAAATCTTCCAGAAAGATACAACACATCACAGTATGTCCCAGGTTTATCATTCTACCATCTGTCAGATAGCCAACTATTCCTCACTACCTTTATTACAGCCCTTACAAAGCTACCTTCCTAATCCTATCAGTGGGATGAGAAATGCTTTTGCCTTTATATGCTTATCTCACCTTGCACATGTACCCATTCTTTGTAGTCAAATCAGGAAAAAACTACCCCAAGAAGAGCAAGCACACAGTTTTTCAAGTGAGCAGCCACCTGGGTGGCCAAGAGAAGTCTTCTGGTTATGTGCCACAATGGACAGTCTACGTAGGAAATGTAAATGGATGGGCCTTGTCCTGGTCAGTTGTGGGATCTGCCCAAAGGCCTTTGTAATACGGAGGTCCAGAAAGACTCCAAGCCATGCACTGCAATAGGTAACCATGGCTTTCTGTAGGATCAGCCTCAAAGAGGACTCCACAGAACTACAAAAGATGCAGAAAAGGCTGATAAGGTATATGAAAGTATGGGGTTACTTTTCAGATTAGGAAAGATGAGTGGAGGAATCAGGATTGGGATAAAGATGGCAAAAAGGGAAGGGCGCATTGGAGGAAAATGGTACATGGAAGGCTCATAACAAATGAAAGGGAATATTCCTGACACATCACGTTCTTCAACTGCAGAACATCATACGTACTACAAGTTTGTTTTTGAAAAGCAATTGCACAAGGTCATGGAAGAAAAACTCATCAGGGCTACAAAGCACCAGCTCTACCTCAGGACATGAGCCACAAAGTGCAGGAGGCTGAGAGAGTGCGTCAAGAAAGCACCTCATATTCCTGTCCTGCTCTCATATTCCTCCATGTATTTGTTACAAAAAGAGACCACCCCCTCCTTCCCCCCCCCCCACAATCCAAAGTAAACACAAAATGGGGGGAGGGGGCTCAGGCTGTTGTTTTCAGAAGCATGAAGGGTCAAGTCCAAACCTACGTGGCCTGTTTATTGCAAGGTATTGCAACACCAGAGATGGGATCTAACCTGCTGGATGCCTGACTCTTAGCAGGAAAGAAAGTAAAGAAGCAAGCTAGGATTGCACTCTGCTTGCAGTGCCTTACAGATGTACCCACTCTGCAGAACACGCCTGGGAAGTAAAGAAAATCAGAAGCCCCATTACAGAGCAGCTGGGAGGCTGGAGCCATTGGCATTAGCTGCTAGCTGACTTAAAGTTTGCTCCTGTAGAGTTATCCTGCACAGCAGTGGCTGCCATAGAGAGGCTCTCATGTCCCTGTTGTCTCCCATGGCTGTCACAGCACCACAAAGCCACCCCAGCAGATCTTCAGCAGCAAGGGGACTCCAGCTATTCCCCATCCCTGCATGGGGAACAAGCCTTCAATGCTGTGATTTCTGTGTGTCCAGTTTTCCTCTTGCTCAGGGGGACTTTCCCTTCCATGTACACAGCCTCACAGGTGTCAACTTTCAGCCAAGGAAAAGCACAAGTGGTCCTGACCCATCCCCAGCTCACTCCAATGGAGAGGCAGCATCCCATGAGCTCCCAGTAATTAAATTTTAATGAGATGCTCACTCGTGTTCTTTGCAGCAGGCTTTCATTTCAGCTGGCAGCTCGCACCTATAACCCAGGCATTTCTCTGCTGTCTCCTCAATCAGAAATGGTTTTGTCATTCTTGAGTATGACCAGGTTTCTGCCTTAGCCTCCATGTCTCAAGCTTAGTCTTGCTGCTGGGATTTCTTGCAGGGAGCTTGGTTACTTTGCTTTGTGCTCTCTACAGAAGCTTCCACTGCTGATTTGGGGAAAAATCTGTAATGATTTACACTGCAGTCCTTGTTTTACAACCCTTCGGTTTTGGGTTCACACAGATTCCATGCAGCCTCCAGGCACTTAGTTTTCCCATTGCTGATGCAGGAAGGATCTCCATATAGTTTTAAAGAAGGACTTGGCTGATAGAAGGGAAAATCCGGTATCCTTTTAGGAAAGAAGGAAACAAGCCCAAATCTGACAGCTAACCTCAGCTCATGTTCCCTGGGGATTTGGCCAGCTGGAGATGCAGAGGTCCTTGAGGCAATGTATGTAGTGACCAGGATCCATTTGCTCTCACCTCCTTCAGCCAGACAAGGGCTCTGGGGATGCTCACTGTCCCCAGACAGTGGTGAAAACAGGCACAGGGCAGCCTGTGAGCTTCACATCGCCATTAAAATCAACAAATGATTTTACTTGGTTCTAAAGAATTACATTTCTATTTTCACACCTCTGTGCCTCCTGTTTGGGAATGCACTGAGTTTCTACTCACTTCACAGTGCCATTTCTTCATAGCTCCAAAACTGATTAAGAAGAACACCCAGTGAAGAAGTGTAGAATAGGGGGTGTAGATGGTGTAAAAGCTGTGAATATCCAAAATATGTCATAATAAATAATCTGACCTTTTTCCTTGCAATAATATGCATTAAGATTGAAGAGAATTGAGGACTGAGATTAGTACTCTCTCTCACCAGCACCCCCTTGCACAGGTGTCCCCTTGAGATGCTGTATGCTACCACAGCAGACTGCTTATCTGAGTCCTAGGTGAAGATGAAGTAAAGATAACAAATGCAATTAAAGATGCGAAATAAAAACAGTGCTCACAGTGCAGAGGGTAGGGGCAGCTAAATGCCTTCAGATATTGTGTATCAGCTATGCTGACAAACCATCAGCACAAACGGCTCATTAAAACAATCTGGCCTTTTACCAGGACCAAACTCACTCTGTCTGATAGTGCTGAACACAGTGCTGACTGCAGCCACCTCTGACAGCTCAGCTGAGTGCCACACACACTGGGTGGGATTTGAGAGCAGTCTGAGTAGATGCTGCTCTTCTCCCACCAAAGGCATTTTCAGTTGGTTCTGCGGCCCTTTGAGTGTGGAACAGGTACCAAAACTCAGCTCCCAGCAGCTTCAACATGAGACAGCAGCCATTTTGGTTACTCGGAAGAAGAGATCTTCCATCCCCCTACCAGCATCCATGTGTGCTGAGAGGCAATGGCAAACTTCCCTCTGATAAAAATGCAATGCATGCCCTCTGCTAACGCCTCAAACTCACTGACGCCGTGGAATGCCTGAATTAAGTAGATTCCTCTCAGATATTTGTTTTACACGATAGATTATTTATAGGTAGTTTCAAATGTTCCATCCTTCAGTTAATCGTTGGCTGTGCAGCTTCTGCTATCACTGTCCCTTTTGATTTCCTTTGGTTTTCTCCACTGGAGACCAAAGCTATCTATTTTTAGTGCTAGGCCAGGTTATGTGAGGATCTGTAGTGCAGTGACAGGTTGCTAATACAGATGCAGTCCTGTTGTTCCTCCGACTGATCAGTGGGGATGTCACCCCACGGGGCAGTGCTCGGTGTACCAGGCACTGCTCAGCTCAGGCCTGCCTTACGGACTGTCCTGGATTCAACAGGCTGTGCTTCATTTATATCAACCATCCTGAAAGTAGCTTTTAATACTAGGTGCAATCTGCTTGAAACACAGATCATAGAATCATCACAGAATGGCTTGGGTTGGAAGGGACCTCAAGGGTCACCAATTTCCAACCCCCTGCCACAGGCAGGGCCACCAACCTCCAGAACTGGTACTAGAGCAGGCTGCCCAGAGCCCCATCCAACCTGACCTTGAACACCTGCAGGGATGGAGCATCCACAACCTCTCTGGGCAGCCTGTTCCAGCACATCACCACTCTCTCTGTAAAGCACAGATCTCACTCCTCATTGAATCCCTGACACATGGGTAGAACAGACCTACGGGGCCCCTCCTCTAAGCTCCCCCCTCCAAGCAGACTGAGTCAGCTATGGCTTCCTTGAGCTGATGCTACTATTGCAGCAAGAATCTTTCCTCTGCAAAGCTTTCATCTGCTTCATTTCTCTGGTTATTGCTAGTTCATTTCTCCATTGTCTGCATTCCTTCAGTTGGTTTCTTGTCCTATTCCTTCTTGTTCAACATCTCTAATACACTATGCAGTAATTTTGAAGAGAGTTTATATTTTCTGTAGGATAAATAAAACTATACAAAATCACTCAAATGGAACTGAACTATGCAACTAACCAGAAATCCACTAGACTCTACTCCTATAGACTATAGACTATGGACATCATTCACAGCAGATGTCTCTTAGCTCCTCACCAGTCTGTGCATATATGTCCACTGCTGTTCTCCGAAGGGGAACCCACTCCAGGTACTCTCTGCTCTGAAATGTGTCCTCTTACCCCAACTGGATGCCAGAGGACAGACATCTCTTGAGGTTTGAATGCTGCTGGAGTTCAAGAAGCATTTGGACAACACTCTCAGACATAGGGTTTGAGTTTTGGGTGCTCTTGCTTGGAGCCAGGAGCTGGTCTTGATGGTCCTTATTGTTCCCTTCCAACTTGGGATATTCTATGGTTCTGTGATTCATTACATCTTCCTCCCACTGCCAGTGATTCTTTAAGCCACAACCGCGTGATGCCAGCAGAAAGCAGCAGAGACCTCACATGTCCTCCACTCCTCCCAGCAACACCACCAGAGAGGCAGGACTTGTCCCAGGAGTCCCTTATGCTTCGTTATGGATCTTGTATGGACTGAAATAAAGCCACAGGGCCAGACGGGCAGCGTCTGTTGAACAATCCAGCTACTGTAGTTCTGAGCATTTCAAAAGGCCCCTTGTTCCCCTGCTGAGAACACAGCCTGGGGAAACAGCTGTTTTCCGATGTCTGGAACAAACTCTGAAGAATCAACAGGATGTTGTTAATTAATATCAGCTAATCCTATCATCTCTCTTCAAGTTAAGTCACCCTAACTTTATCCAAGGAGGAGCAGAGAAAGGACAAGCTAAGAAGGGAACTCCTCTGTGCCAGTGTGCTGGGCTGTGTTCGTGAGCCAAGCACGGCTGCATGACCTTTCCAGCCCAGCCAATTCCTGCCAGCTACACAAAGATTGCTCCTGGAGCAGTGTCTTGCTCTCAAGACCTAAGCCTTCACCTTTCAGAATGAATCTGTAATGACAATAAAACATCTCCAACAATTTTGAGGTGTTCAATCACACTTCTAAGGGCGCACCTCCGCATCCTTGAACTGCTTTTAGGTTGGACGAGAATAAAGTTGAAAGTGGAAAACAGCCAAATCCCAGCAATTCCAGGGTCCTGCTGATCCCATAAGCCCAGCAAACAAACTGCCTTAACAGCATCTTTTAAATTGCACTCCTGCAATTGCGATTGCAGCAGAAGTCAGTCTAGGATAACAGCTTCTTGTATAGTTATTCTTCTGAGAGTCAGAGCCATGAACAGCAAAGTAAAAGTAGGTGGAGGCAAAAGAGCACCATAGTACTCCCAACGGAGGCAGAAAGGATGAGAGTGCAATTTTGATCATGTGTGGAAATGGTTAACTGCTGTGGATTCTCCTTCTCTGGAGATATTCAAGATCTGTCTGGATGTCTACCTGTGCAACTACAGCAGGGAATCTGTGTGGGGGGTTGGACTCGATCTCTTGAGGTCCTCTCCAAGCCCTGCAATTCTGTGATTCTGTGATTAGGGGATGTAAATAGAGATCCTGCCTCATTTGGCATGCAGACACTTCAGGCTGCATTCGTTAAGCTGTGACATCATACATGCAAGTTCTATTTGCATTATTTTCTTTTGTCATAAAAATAAGACAAATTATTATATTACAAGGTAATTAAGATGGTTTTCCAGACTCATGTACCTTTAGATATCATCTGCTTTCAGCAATGGGCTAATGCTGCATCTGTTCTCACTCACAGTCAGTACCAGGCTCCCTTCTGTCACAGCTTCTCCTCTTCCACCTCAGTGAATCTCCTTTCCTCTCACACTTACATTTTGTAGCTCTATGCAGTATTGATCCCAAACTTTGCTGTTAGTTTCTCTCTTTCAGAGAGAATGATGCCATCTGAATCGCAGCAGAATTAAAATATACCTAAGACAAGAAGGAAATAAAGTATGTATGCATCTGCTTGGGAGAGACAAGGGGCCAGTAAGGACCACAGCCACATATACTCCCAAAACAGGAGCTCTGTCTGCCAAAACCAGCTACAGACTCTAAGCCAGGCTGCTCAAAGGGAGCTTGGCCCCGCTGGTCTTGCAGACACAAATGCTTCAGAATGAGTATTTACAGAAAGCAGCAGCACAGGGACTGTAGGGGGGCAGAAATTAGTTTTAAAAATAAGGTCTCAGGCATTTCACCACGCTTTGTCACTGCTTTTCTTCTTCCTGACAATCAACCACAGAAATTTCACAGCTTCCACATCCTGGAGCTCTCTGCAGTACAAGATTAATCGGCACTGATCAGTCAGGGCTGCACATTATCTAAAATCCCTGTCAGCTCAACAGAGCATGAAAACCAGGAGAGAAAATCATTAACAAACCAAAGCAGTCTCAGTTTCTCATGCCTGATGGTTTTAGCTGCTTCTAAAGAGAAGCACGATTTCAGGTTTTTATGCAGTTCTTTTACAGCAGCTGCTGGGTGGCCGAGGAAACGGGCCCAAGCTGCACCAAGGGAGGTTCAGATTGGATATTGAGAAGAATTCCTTCATGGAGAGGGTGGGCAGGGCGTTGGAATGGGCTGCCCAGGGAGGTGGTGGAGTTTCCATCACTGGAGGTATTTGAGAGATGCATGGATGTGGCACTAAGGACCGTGGTTTGGTGATGGGATCAGATAGGTCAGGTTCATGACTGCACTTGGTGATCTTGATGGCGTTTTCCAACCTAAATGATGCTGTGATTTCGGACCAAGAGGAGAAGACATTTCCACATGGGCTGAGCCTCAGAACTGCTTTAAAGTTATTCTAAACCACAGCAACTTGGGGATGTATTTCAGCCCTTCTCACTGGGACAGACAGAGCAATGTAGCAGGGATGCACATTTGCACTTGTATGTATGGGGTCTGAGATTGATTTCAGCAAGCTAACACCTAATTTAGCTCTAATTTAGACCCAAATGATACCCGGCCAGCACACTGACAAGGAAGGAGCCCTCAGGATTGCTCAAGGACTGCAGCCAGGCCTGCCTCAAGCCCTTGGCACCAGCTCACTGGGCCTCAGCTCCATGCCCTACAGTGCAAATCTACACATCCTGAGAGAGGCAAGGCGCAGGCTGAGCAGCTCCTGGGCAGCTCAGTGAGGCCAAAAGCATCCAAAGGGAGTGGTTTGAGGCACAACACCAGTGCATGTAGCAGCTCTGGCCTCAATGCAGCCGCCTTTGGACACAAGGAAGAAATGCTTTCAACACTGCACCTTTTGCATGTGTTATTCAATCTGTTGTGGAATGGATGGTGTCCTTTAAAGGGCAGAGCAATGAGCCTCACCGGGGTCAGAAAGCTGTCCCCTTCAGAAATGCCAGAGAGCCTATCCATTACAGCACACCGCCCTGCAGCAGCCAACAGCCATCCTGCCTCACAGACAACAGTGGGGAGGAGGAAACTCTGCTGGAAACAGTCCCCTGGAAAGCTGCTCAGAAAGCATTCTGCAAGGTGTAATAGCAACAAGCTACACATTTAAACTAGGAAATAACGCAAAGCTTTTCTTTGTGACTGACATTTCCCTGCAAATCAGTAAGGCCGTTTGGGGTAAAAAAAATTAATCATTTGTAAGTGTTAACCTGGTTCCCAAAAAGGAGTCCAGACCCTGTGGGGTTTCCATTTGCGAACATGGGGGGCACAGAGCTGACCAGGTCACACTGTAGAAGAGCAGTGGGGACAAGTAGTGCAAATGCAGTGAACATTATACCTTCAACCCATTTTTTTAGAGCTGTCACAGACATTGCAGGTTGACACAGACAGCATTCTTGGGACAGGATGGACTATTTCCTATGGAGGAGGAGAAGCATTGACTGCAGGAAGCAGACCTGCAGCTGTGACCATTGCTCCTTGCACAGAATCCTTTTGCAGATGCTATTCCTATCCCAGTGGTGAAACACAAGAAGAGGGGAAGCTACTGGCTCAAGGTGCCAACAGAAACCCTCAAGCTGCTTTAAGGCAACACAGAACAAGGCACAGTATACCTCAGATTTAAAAATTGCTCAAAACAGGAGAAAAAGAGAAGCGTTTAGTAGGACATCTTACATACATCACGGTTGGTCACTACGTAAATCACAAAGCACCAAATGATAGAAAAAACAGCTCTCTGGGTGGGCAGCCACTCAACCATCAACAGTAGCTCCTAGTCACTACATCTGTATGCACCTCTCTGCACCACCCATACGGTCCAGCACAACTCACACTGGTTGCTGGATTTAGTGTAGTGACTCCAGAGTGACACAGCCTGAACAGGAGCCTTGCAGGCCTGCTGAATGAGTCTGTCTCTCTAATCTCTGCCTGGTGCTGCTGACACTGTAACTCATTTTTAAACCTCTTGGTCACAGGGCAGAAACTTTCAGCAGAACTCGTGGTCTTCGGGGAACCACGGCGCCGTGAATCAGCTACCATTAATCAATATAGGATATACATTGAACATCACCATTTCTCCACTGCCCTTTACTAATCCAGATCCTGTTGTGTCCCAGCAAATGTATGACGTTCCCCAGCTCAGCCCCTGCACTGCAGTTACCTCTCCATGACCAGGAAAAGTTTTTGATTAATGGAAGTGCACCTCAAACACAACTACACAGCAGACGGTGATATCAGAAAGATATGTTCTTAAACAGGTAACTTATCAGATTGATATGCATTTCTTTCCTACTTAAAATTCATCTTTGAATGTACAGTGGTGGCCCTAACTCAGCAGTTAGTCACTGTTTTTCAGTGAAAAGCACATTATTCACAGTCTCTTTTGAATGGATTATGTAAGGTTTGCTGTAAAGCTGTAATATCACTCTTTTCCTATAGGTTATTTCCGTGTGTTAGAAGTGTCAGCTCAGACATCCACCCCTGGTGCAAAATAACATACATATAACCCCCTGCAACAACTGCACAGTTCAGTCAGTAGAATTTGGAACCACAAGAAATTGTTGCTCAATTACCCGATACCTCCACCCAGAAGGACCAACATCCCCACATCCTGACGGGAAGCATTGCTTATCCCTACCTAAGAGGCCATGAGGGTCAGACCAGCGTCTCTCCACACTTTTGTACTGCTCCTTCCTCTTCTTGCTCCCCCTGAAGCTCCCAAAACGCTTCATGAGCTGCAGCATACAGCCGTGCAGCAGCAGCTGCCGGTCATGCCCCGTCGCGAAGAAGAAATCACAGCTGTAATCCAAAGGAGGCACAAGGGGCAGAAATGTGTCACCTGCACCCACAGAGAACGGGCAAGAAGATAAAACTCCAGCAGGACCGTGCAGTCAGGAAAAGAGGGCAGCTTGCTGGAAATTCAGCCCCCAGGCACTTGGTTGTGGTCTTGGTGGGGAGAGGGTCCCCAGCAGGATGCCGAGCCTGGCAGGTTTGTAATTCCGGCGTGCAGGAGCCAGCTGTGAGTAGTGGGATGGGATCAAAGTCTGCCCAGCCTGCAGCCCACGGCTGTCAGAAGCCTCAGTGAGTGGAACATTTCCCAGCAGATCCACTCATGCAGAAAGTGTCAGTGAGTGCCCGGTAAGCTCCCCTGTTTAAAAACCACTAACCGTGCAGAGGCACCACGAGCCCTCTTGAAGGGGATTGTCATGTGCAGCACAGCATGATGACTCTTTAAAAGGCTGTAAAAGGAAACCACCCCTGTACAGACAATTCCTGGCACCAGGCGACTCAGGCACGCTCGCACCGTGCCATGACATCACCCAACTATTTTGATTCATGAGCGCGAGGTCTTCGCAGGGACAGCCTGGCCCTGCTGCCTATTGATGAGCTCAGACGTGCCCAGCCCTCTGCAGCAAATGACGAATGGCTGAATGGGAACAAGCATCTGCCAATTCATAACAAGAACTGAAACTGTTTCCAAAGCTAAGCTACAGGCTGGACTTTCTCCAGCGACGAGCCCTCCTTGTGCTATGCATATCTATATGCTTGGCATAGATTGCCCTATTCAAATTTGCTGTCTGCAAAGCAAAAAGCTCCTGGGACAGCCGTTTGCAGCACAAATCTGCTTCGTGGTCTTTTCAATGAGACAAGCATTCCGTGGGCTGTTGTTCTGCCCTACAGGCAGATGTGTATTATGGTAAGCTGTGTGCCTACTTGCATTGAGCTGTTTTCTAGGAAAGGGATGAGCAATGTGGGCTACAGCTTGGCCAGGTGGGAAGGGATGCAGGCATTACCCAAGTCATAATCAAATTACCAGAGCAAGCCTTGCAACAGAATCACAGAATATCACAGAATCATAGGATATCTTGAGTTGGAAGGGAAACATAAAGATCGCTGAGTCCAAAACCTGGCTCCACACAGCACCACCCAAAAATCAGATCATAATTATGGTAAAAGTTGTGTTAAATTGAAAGCTTTATCTCAAAGTCTCAGTGCCAACCTTTCCTCCAGCCATCACTGGAACCTGATGCTCAGATCTTTCAAAAATCAAACCCTATGCTTCTTATCTAATAGTGTCTTATCTTTTTAAAACCTAGGAAGAATTAAAGATCACATCTTATTTCTCCAAAGAAACATACTTTTCTCTTTGTGCCCATGATTGCTCATGGGTCTTCATATCCTTAGAAAGATAAAGAAAAAATGGCCAGGAATACTGGCAAAAAGACTTTCATCAACGCAGATTGCTTGCAAGCTGTGGTCTCTCAGAGATATTGTAGCCACTGAGGAATCAACACAGGGGTGTCCCAAGACTTCAGGGACCCAGAAGGACACTAAAGGTGCCAGCAGGTCCCTCAGCCGCCAGGGATTCCCTTCATCTACCCTGTAGAGAACATGGAAGAAGCCAGTAAAAATGGCACCTTTATCCTTTCAGCTACCGAACAAAAGAGCAGATGAAATTATCAACAAGTCAATCATCTTGTTTGTAGGGTTCTCTTTGATATCCAAGTGAAGAATCACAAAAATTATTTTAAGGCTTTTCCCAGTTTTTCCCCTCCTGACTCGTCCTCCTATTTGAGCACTAACTCTGTGGCTCTGGCCACGTGTTTCAGCTCTGCATGTGAAAGTCCCCATTCTTCTCAACAATTGTTTGCATAAAACTGCCCATCTTCTCAGTGCTTTAAGGGAGCCCCTTCTGCAGACCCCCCTTGGGGCTCACTGTTCACCCACTGCAGAAGGGAAGCATGGGGAGCAATGAGAAGTGTTTAGGGACTGGGAAAAGAATGACTCACTGTTACCTACGTGTATATATATATATTTGTATACTTGCAGCAAGTGTCAAGCTCTTTGCACTCTGCTGGCCTTGTGAAGCCATCATATTTACCTCTGCAAGCAGACCCAGCGGGGCAGGCTTTGGCTGCCCCCAAACATGTGCCATGGGCCAGCTCTCAACCTCCTTCCATGAGAGTTGTGACCTTCACAGAAGTTCCTCTTTGAAAAACAACTCCCTTACAGCAAAACCGAATCTCCTTTGCTGCAGCTTAAGCCCATTCCTTCTTGTGTTATTTACTGTGCACATGGAAAACATATTGTTTCCTTCTGGAACAGCCATCTACGTGTCTGAAGACAGTTATCGAGTTCTCTTTGAGTTTTCCCTTGCCCAAAGACACGAATAATGCTCCCACAACACCAAAATAATCTGGACCTCAAGTTTCCCCTCCTTCAGAAAGCATTCCTTCCTCTTCAGTAGCCAAAAGACTGCTGAGAAGGACTTAATGTCATTGGAAACCGAAAAATTTAAATCCCTTTTTAATGAGATAAAAATTGGTATTGCTTCAGTGCAGAAACAGCCTCCTTTTCAATTGAGGCCAAGGCTAAAGAGGAGCTGATGACCTCTTTGTACAGGGCCATTGCACTGGGAGGACTCATTCCCCCTTATTAAGGAAAGCAGCGAGACCCTAATGCTTCTGCTACCAGCAAATGAAACAATAGTGCTTAACAACCGACTTGAAGAGTAATTTGTTAAAAAAAATGCACTAAGTGCTTTGAGAATAATGATTTTGTCTCCGACTGCTAATGGTCTAACAGATACTACCACATTTATACCAGCTACTATGTCTTCTAAATTAGTGTATTGGAAGAATCTTATATAATTAATAATAAAAAAAACGGGCTTCAAAGAGATCCTTTGGGGTCTCTATGTTCTGGAGATTGAAAACACAAATCCCTTCCAAATAACCATGAAGTGGACTCCTGTCAAATACTTTAAAGCCTCCCAGATTAGTCATAGTACACCATGCTTCTATCATGCAGAAGAATCACATTGTCCCCTTCCAAAAACCATACACAGGTTTTCTCTGAAAGGTACCAAGCACTGGACATCTTGACAAAATTATGTTGGCAGAAAAATCAAACAAGGACTCTATTACAGGCATTACATGCTTCTGTAACATCAAGCAACCCCAAGTGAATCATAGAATAGCCTGGGTTGAAAAGAACCTCAAATACCATCTAATTTCAAATCCCATGCTGTGGGCAGGGTCACCAACCATCAGACCAGGCAGCCCAGAGCCACATCCAGCCTTGAAGCAGCACTGTGCTGACAGACTGTCCTTGCAGATCAAGATGCTGAATCAGCTTTTCACAGCAGCTTTCCCTCACATTAATTCCTCCTGCTTCCCTTCTCCAGCTCTCAGCTCCTTCCTAGTTCCCCATGTCTGCTAAGCTGGGCTGAGCTCACCAACCTGCATGCTGACCCGCTGCCCTTCTGCCCCAAATCATCAGTTCCCCTGGCAGTCTGCCTAGACAACCCACAGTCAGGTGCCTAAAAAAAGGGTTCTGGAGCTAAAAAAAATGAGCCACTTCTCTTGCAGATCTCCCTTATACCACTTCTTACCTTTGTCTCATCAGCCACAGCAACCTGCCACACAGTGTCCTCCACTATTCAGCCCAGCTTTCCAGCCCCTTAAACCAGACGTATTCCTTTTAACAGAGAGGCTGGAGCACAAAGTAGAAAAAATAAACCTCTTTTTCTATTTTTACCCCTAATGCATGAGGCCACACAAGGAAAGGAGTCATCCAAATCCAACCCAACAAAGCCTCATCCATGGCCATACTCCCTCTGCTCGATGCTTCCTCACTTCAGTTTCCCTTCTCTCATGATGAAAGCACCCAGATAAATGATTTCATGAGAATCTTCAGGCACAAACATAGCAAAAATCTATCTCTAAACACAACATGAAAACTTGTTCAATGAGGTAGAACTGGGATTTCTGAAGATTTGGTCTCCCCCCCTACAGGAAATAAGGATGTCATGGCTTTATGGCTTTCCAACAGTATTCCATGATGGCACTACGTGAACTGATGGCAAGCAGCACGTGCTGTCTGACCACCCATTGGAGGCTTGAGACACAAACTAATTCAGTCCTCTCCCAGAGGTGTAAATTCTGTGCTAAAAACACTTTAAATGCTGACATTCTGAACCATTTCCTTGCCTGCCTTTTTAATGGAGACCCAATGCACAAATGCAGCAGCACAGCACAGGGCAAGTGGTGGGGACCAGTGAGTCTTATCAGGGGTTTTTATGGTGTGAAAATGAAGAAAAAAGCAATATTTTCTGCCTCCAAATGAAAGATCTTCATTGCTACAAAATGAGAAGGCTAAAAAGAAAGTGCATCCCCTTAGTGACAATTAAAGCTTCAGACTGCAAGTCAACAGACCCAATTATTTCCCTTTGCTGCTGAAACTTCCCACATTCAAAAATCCCTCTGGTTTTGTAACTGCTTATAGAAATTAAGGGAAGTTCAGGTCTATCCTCAGAAAAGAGAGGGGTGAGGTGCTGGCATAGGCTGCCCAGATAGGTTGTGGATGCTCCATTCCTGGAGGTGTTCAAGGCCAGGTTGGATGGGCAGCCTGGTGTAGGATCAGATATGGAGGTTGGTGGCCCTGTCTGTGACAGACAGTTGGAACTTGATGACCCTTGTGGTCCCTTCCAACCCAAGAGATTCTATGATTCTATGAAAAGTAAAACACAACATTCTGCAATTCTATGTGCATCGAGTTTCTCTGCCTCGTTCTCCTTAAAAATTTCCCTAAACAGGAACGTTTCTGAATTTCTCTTCTCAGTTCTACAGGCAAATGTTTGCAGAGCTGTAATTACTGGTTATTACCACTGGTACCCACAATTCTCAGAAGACCAGAATAGTTTTAACTGCATTTCATCAGAATAGTGATCTTGGAAAGTATTTCAAAACAACGTAGAGAGAAATGAGTAAAAGACTGCTATGTATATGTATATAGAAAAATGATGCTCAAGACTGCAAGTGATGCAATGCACAGTAATAAAGTGTATGTTTGCCTAAGAACATTTGCACACCATTTGAGCAGACCATACAGCCACATTTCAAAGGGAAATACAAACTACCACTTTCTCCATCTGGTCCAAGTCCAGCTCACACCCCATAAAAGGACTGCAAGTTTATGACTCCAAGCTGGGCTCAATTACTTTCCATAATCATAACCAAGTGTTTCACTGTAATGAGTTTTTGCCTTTATCCCTGTTTTTTTTTTTTTTTAACATTTCATGTTGTTTTCACTGTGCATAAAGAAAGATTCCAATCTCAGAAGTTGTCAGGCTGGAACTAAATTGGTTTTGAAAAATCTGAAAGTGAAATTTTACTTCTCTTTCGAAGTCCTCAAGGTGCATTCTGGATTCCCCAGATCACCTGATAAATTACTTATAAATTACATGCTGGCAGCTTTGTGGTGCTTTTCTAACCCTTCTTTCCAGAGCTTATAATACAAAGCAGCAGGAGCAGGAGGAATGGTGATGGGAGCGTTGGCATAGTGCTGATTCCACTAATGCAAATACTGTATTTCAGGCTCAGCACCTACCCCAAAAGACCAATAATTTGGGACTGATGAACGTGATCCTATCCAAACGATAATTTTACCATTTTCCCCATCCTTCTAATAAACCGTGGTGCATATGTTTGCAGTGCTCACTTTTCTGGCAATTTCAGTTTGCGATGTGAAAAACGAAGCTGTTCTTATTGCACACCACTATCTGGCTATGCTCAAAAAAGCCAAACAGTCTTTGATCCAGTAAGCACAGGATGTCTGGTGCAATGAATGCAGATCCTAAAGTTTAGTAACTTCTCAGCAAAAGGAAAATATCTCAATATTAACTTGTACAAAATAAGAACAGTAGTGGCAATGAAGTTCTACAGAAGTATTTTTCCACTTGTGCTTTTCTTGTCTCTTCTTGTCATCAAGTCTATCAACCACATCCACCCACAAAGCCTTGAGAAGGAGATGGGATTCACCGCAATTTGACATATCTCCTCTTTGCCTTCTTGCTCTTTTTCTTTCCCCCTTCCTCACTCTTCATGCAGGAGCGGAGCAGTGATGTTGAAGTTGTGCTGTGCATTGTAGGGCTGAACAAAATATTCCCTTCACTTTAAGAGACAGAAAAGCTCTTTCAGGCAGCACTGAATAGGCCATAAATTGAACAACAACTGAATAAATCACAGCATCATAGAACAGCTTGGGTTGGAAGGAACCTTAACTAGGAAGGCCAGCATCACAGAAGTGAAATTTGTACCAATATTCAAATGAACTCCCCAAAATACAAAAGGCTGAAAATCAGAGCACCACAGCTCCTCAGAAACATAGCCCTGCACTGAATTTACCTTAGGAGACATCTCCAAGCATCAACCTTACACTGACACATATGGCGCTCCTTCCCTGCACAGCCACAGCTCCAACATTTGCAATTCAAAAGCTGGTAAGGGCATCACTGATAGAACAGCTTCACACTCATCTTACTGTAGTTTTAACATTTGTGCTGGCACAGTTGTCACAAAATACAACTCTCAGCAACAAACACGCACATTTGAAGCAATACCCTCACTCTAAAATCTAGACAGGGAGATGAGATTTCCAAGACATTTCAAATGCTGTATCCCTCTGGTCCCCACAATAAGCAGACAAATCTGACAGCAAAAGCCAAGAAATTTACTTACACATAAAATAAGATGACAGATAGACTCTTTCACTGGCTTGGTATTATTGTTATCTACTATTTTAAGTTGAAAATAATTTTAAGCATTCCCTAACAATAAAAAATGCAGACAGTGTAATTTTGGGCTGACAGTCATCCCACAAACGATCCACTCCTCTGTCACAGTAAATATAATAGAGAGTATATAAATGATAAACACAAAAATAGAGACAGTGAACAGCATCCCATTAGACACATGAGACAACACAGACAATGCTGACGACAAAGAAAGTTGAACCGCACCTTGAAAAGGAAAATGCAGCAAATCCTGGAGGGACGAACCTTCCTGAAGAGTTCCCAACCTCCAGTCTGATGGGGAGCAAAGGAGTTCCCATCTGCCTGCCTCTTCTGTTCTTCTTAGCTGCTATCCTGGTGCACAAGAACCTGAGGACCATGCTCAGGTTCCTCTAACACGGTGTTCATACAGAATGGACATTTTCTGTTGACACTGAACTACTGACAACCCCGTTTTGTCAACAGAAAAAGAGAGTCTTTTAGCTTTAGAGCAGAGGTGATCTGAATTGCACACTGAACTCAAACTCAGCGCTCACAAAATACCAGTGACCAGCTGGGGTACCTACAGGAAAGGTTTCACCTACTTGCTGTATAGCCATGTACTTCAGTGAACCACTAAGGACACCACGCTGGCATAGATCCCAGTCCCGTGAACTAAACGCAGGCAGAATGCCAGGAGGTGAAATTCCTAACGGATCATCCAACCCTGCATTGTCATTGCAGAGGGATTGCTTGGGCTCCAGCCAGGGGATTAGAATAGAAAGAGGAATCCACCACGTGCAGGCAGGGACAGCACTGAAGTCCACCCCTGCATGGCACCAGCTCCCTCACTATACATGTTCAAGCCACCCCCAAACAAATAGGTCAGACCTTTATTTGCTGATTAACAAATAATACAAGTGGCTTTAAAAAACCAACAACTGCACAAAATCCAAAAATCTATTTTCACATTTCTACCCCTAGTTTCTCTACCCCTACATTTTTCTATAAATTAATGATTCCAAAGCATCACTATTTGTAAGCAAGAGAATAAAACCAAGCACACTGTATGCTTTAACATCAAGACTAACTGAATGGCTAGCAAACCAGCCCTGTTAACTTCCTGAGACAAACATCCCAGGTGTAAGGGATCTGTTGGATCACTCAGGTGATTGACCACCTGAGGTGAGCACTGAGTCAGCCACGGAAGCACAGGTGAAGGCAATTCAGCTGTGTGACCAGAAGGGGTGGAGCCTGGCTGCACCTCTTCTAGACCTCATTGAAGGGCTGACTGCCCATAAGGAAGGACCTCTCTCTGCTCCTTGTGGAGTGTCTTGTGAGTCTATGACACCAGTGAGCACTTTCAATTTATCTCTGATTACCTTTTCTGACATGATAAACTTACTAACTTCTCTGTATGCTTATTGATCATCCAATACTTTACAACATCTGTATACTTACTGATCTTACACCAGGGAACACCACTGACAAGCAGAGCTCTCAAAGCACCTTTGGATCCTTAGCAGGATGAGGTGAGCATCATATTTTGCAGCTTTGTACAGCATGGAGCACCTTTCCCAAAGTCCCACAGCAGGCTGGTACCAGGCTGGAAAGGAATAGGTGATGGAGGTGTGCTGGGTACGGTGGCTCTGCTTCTTCCTGTGCAAGATCATGACATATTGCTTGGAACTGCAGCGTGCACACAGTGGCTGTCTCACATGTCCAAGTTCCAAAGAGATTATTGTAATTAGTGGCCTAGATTACTGAAGATCTGCCAAAGCAGATGGAAGTATGGAAGAGGAAGTGTTTGTAATCACACGCATGAGACCTGGAACAGAAATCATTCAACATCTTTCTGCTTTTTCTTTCCAGCTTTTTTGGTGTTTTTTTTTTGAAATTTTTTTGAAATTTTTACACCCATGAAAAACATAGTAATTTGGTTGGCAAAAGGAACTTTACTGAATTTTCAAGAGAGATGAAAGCACAGGGAGAAAGATAGACCCTACAGCTTACTGACATGGCAATTCAGGGACCTTAGTGGTCTGCCACAGTACAGAAGGAAAAAAGCCTGAGATAGTGTATGTATAAAGGAAAGCTGGCATTGATTTGATGTCTACAATGAGCAAGAAACAACCCAAACCCAAATTTCTTGATAATTCTATTGATCTGTGCAATTTGCAGAGACGTAACTTGAAAAAAGCACCCAATGCACCTACAACATCCAGTTTATAATCTGCTGTGACTGCTGGAGCCACTCCTGTGATGGAAGTGAGTGAAGGGACAGCATGGGATGTTTTGAATTGTAAAAAGCTCCATCTTTATTTACTTTGCAAGTGGAAAGACCAAGCAGTGTGAAGTTCAGAGATGCTATATTTAGGATTGTATGAAAAATCTCAGTGGGTTGGCCAGGACCAATGCAGATGTGAACTAGAGAAGGAATTCTGAGTTCTTCATTATGCCTAAATGACAGGAGGGCTGGAAACCTGGAAGCTATGTGCTAGTAAGTGAATACTGCTGGAAAATCCAAGCCTGACACTCTGCACAGGCAGTACCTGGCAGGAGGAAAAAAAAAAGCATGAAACCTTTCAACAAACATTCCCAATAGAGAGAAAGCAAAAGCTATGGACCATGTCCTTGGGAGAGCACCTCAGAGATGGAATGGCAAGAAGCAACAGTAACTCCTTGTGTAATTCTTCCTTGGGTATTAGATTTTAAGACGCCCTCATGAGTCAGAGGGCAGGTACCAGTGTTGGGCTGACCCCAGCTTGTCTCAGTTCCCAGACCAACGCTTTAGAAAAGAAATTTCTGGAACTGTGACATCTCATTAAATGGTGAATTAGCTTAGCAGTGCTTTGAGCCAATCACACGACTATTTTTATCTTGTAAAGCTGTGTTGAAAATGATCTAAAGTAGTACCACAGAATACCAGAACTCATTGTACAGTGCCATCAGATTCCCAAATCTTGTCCAAGGACTGACTTTGTGCAGTGACTTCAGTGCTTAAAGCAGAAAGCACTCGACAAAGTAGCCCAAACCCAATAATAAATCGGGTTAAATTCCAAGTTGGGAATCACAGGAGAGACTCAGCGTTATGGTTACAAAGCTCTGGTTACCTCCAACAACACAAAACCCTGTTGTTGCATTTCCTGCTCTGTCCTGAAAGCACCACACATTCATAGTCCAGCATGGTGCAGGCTGCTGTGGTCCTGGCTCTCAGAGTCCAGCTTACCTAAAAAAAAGCCTGGAAAACCCTACCAGATTGAATGCTTTGTTGTTATTATTGATTAATACATACGTGTGGGGAGAAAAAAAAAAGCAAAACCAAACCACAACTCCTGTCATGGTCTTTATAACCATAATAAGGCCTGGCATGTCTGACAGTCATATTATTTGCATGTGACTGGAGCAAAATTATATTAGAACCTCTGTGCTAACAGACAGGAAAAGAAATTATGGCTCCAAGCAACATATTCCTGTAAACCAGGTAGGCTGTTTCCAGTTATAATAAAATACTGGCAGAGGGGGCAGAAGTGGTGAGCAAGGAACACTGAAATGGTGCTGAGAGATGAGTTCAGAGACTCCAGTTTTATTCTCCTTTCTGTTCCTGAGCTGCTGCATGACCAGAGACAGAATCATCCCTTGTCTCCAAGGGAGAGGACCAGGAATTGAGAAACAAAGTGCCTCAGACACAGAGAAACAAAACAACTCCTTCCCAGCCTTGCATTCACCAAAGGCTTTTCTTCCCCTGCCTGCCTCTGACTTTCTGCAAGATGTGCATGTGCTCTGCATTGCCGAGCCTCACATCTGTTGGATGGATGAGAAATTAATTTCTAAGAATTTCAGTGATGTCAAGCATTTTCTTTTTTAATGTGACCATAAAGTGGCAAGAGCCGTCAGCAGGAGTTTAGCAAAAAAATGTTGACGTTGCTTGGATACTGAGCTCTGCTCCACTCTAGGATTTGCTTACATGTCTGCATTTGACAGCAATAACTCCTCAGGATTTGGGGTTTTCTTTAATATTCTGATAGCCGTGCAAATATCTGTCCTTATTCAGAGCTCTGCTCCTCTCTCTTCCTCTACTTTTTGGCTTTGTAAAATACAAACTAATTCCTCAACCGTAGTAAAGCCATAAATAAGAAGTCATAAAAATATTTTTCTATCCTTTTTTCTCCAAGGTTAATCTTTTCAGTTATATAAGCACTTTACAAAATAGCACGGGGACAGTATATGAGAATCTGTTTATGTGATTAAGACTTGGCTACTTCTTTAGTGTGTCCCAACGACAGCACTTTATGCTTTGCAGTCACCACCGCCGAGGCTCCCACAGCCATCTCTCCATGACCTCCAGAGCAGCGATGTTTCACATCGCTTTTCAGAGCGCTTGCCGTAGATCGTTATGTTGGGTATCCATGGAGCCTTGGGAGAAGGAGCGCTACCAAGTACCTGCTAATTTTTTCATTACAGTGATTCCAGCTTTCACTGATGGCAAAAATCCAGCTACCCCAAGGCGAAGTAAATTTTTCTCACTTTTTCTCTTTACTGCTGTCTTGCTCCAAATATACAGTGTGCAGAAACAGTCTCGATGCCATTTAGTGGAGTGCTGTAGTGCTTTATAATCTTTTATGGTAAAGAATTTGGAAGGACTTGAGAGAGGCTTAGGGCAGAACAGAAACAGAACCAAAATGCAAATACAAAATCACAAAGCCGCTCGTCCTGGCAGCTAGATGACAGAGAATCAAAAAATCCTCTGCAGATCATTTTCCAGTCTGGTCCCTGATGTTTCTTAAGTGAGGAATGATGGAGTTATCCTCATGCTCTGCTGCAGCAGGTCTCAGCACCCTGTGGGGTTATTTTCCCAAGGAAATGACATGCTGCTTGGGTACTTCCATAGTGCAATTTGTTTTATTTACTTAATAACTTTTCTGGATTCAAATATGCAAGCAGCTGGCAGCATCCATGATACCAGAGCATGCTTTCTCAGTCTAGACGTGCAGCCTCAATAATTTAACTCCTTCTGAGCGATGCCCACACGTCCCTATAAATATCACCTTGCTTATTTTCAAACTTTAAAAGTGGACAGGACAAAGCCACAGCAACACACAGTGGAAAGAATGAACCGCTGCTGGAGCAGGCTTATTTGGTGCCTCTGTCTCTTGTGCTGCCTTCACAAGCATTTTGTTTGACTTTAAAGCGATTTAATTGCAGAAACTTGCCTTAATAATAAATCCCATGCCAAGAAACTGCAGATGGAGTAAGAGCTGACCCAGGGCAACCTTCCCAAGGATTTACACAACCCCACGCTCTAACATATTGCCCCTGGTGCCACAGAAGCTTTTCAGGATCTCCCAGGTGCCTGCAGCCACTCTGACCGCCTGCAGCTCCTGCTACAGCCATACATAACAAGGTGCTTTACCCTAAATTGCACCCCTAGAATGGCCACAATGCCTTCTTCTTGTAGTGAGGGGCCCAACACTGAATGCAGCACTTGAGGTGTAGCCTCACCAGTGCCAGTACAGAGGGATGATCACCTCCTGCTCCTGCTGGCTGCCCTATCTCTGATCCTTCCAGGATGCTGTTGGCCTTCTTGCACACCGCTATTAATTAACAGCAGTTCAGGCAGCTATTAACTAATACCCCCAGGTCCTTTTCCTCCATGCAGGCTTGCAGCCACTCTGCCCCAAGCCTATAGCAATGCATGGGGTTGCTGTGGCCAAAGTGCAGGACCTGACACTTGGTCATGCTAAGCTCTCACTGTTGGCCTCAGTGCACTGATCAGCCTGCCCAGATAGCTCTGTAGGGCCACCTCACCCTCGGGCAGAACAACACTTCCTCCCAACTTGGTGTCATCTGCAAATTTACTGAGACTTTGATGATTTTTACACTTTCTTCATCCCTATGGTCTGGATAATAAAAGGGGAGCATAAATAACTGTGGTTAAACAAACATGTAGGAATTATGGCCCATCACTAGGCAATAGGAATAAGATGTTCAAGGAACGTTTGGATGTTGTGTTGAGGGGTAGAGTTTAGTGAGAACTATTGGTGATAGGTGGATGGTTGGACTGGATGATCTTGTAGGTCTTTTCCAAGCTTGGTGTTTCTGTGATTCTGATTCTGTGATGACTATTAATCACATACGCTGATGAAATTAAGAATGCTAAATCTCAGTTTCTTTCTTAATCTTTGTTTCAACCACAAAAGAAACCAGGGAAAAAGAAAAATATTCCTAACCAGTGCAACAGAGCCCTGAGCTGTTACCCCGTAGCCCTGGCTTTGGTCATTTCTCTGAACTCAGAGAATCGATCCCTGCCTGTCACTGCTCACCATTAGCAAGAACCTGCTGATAAGTCACATATTTTTCTGCACGCTGAGCTTCTGACTGAACGCAATCTGGACAGCTGTACAAACTGGTTTGCACTAATCGCCACCATTTGCTTGAAAGATTTCTGCCAGTGAACATACAAGATGCCAGCTAGGTGCTAAGCCTCATTATTACTATTTATGTTTTTAAGGTGGGAAGGGTTGTTAACGAGGCTTCTGTCAAAGAGTGCCTTTGACTGTAAAGGAAATAGGGCTTTCCTTTGGCTCTGATGGATTTAGACCAATGTTTAAGTGCTTGCACAGGAAACTATTCCTTACTGCTCATACCTTCATATGAGTGATGAGCAAATAACAGAGAAATTATCCAAAATATTTCAATTTTCCTCTCTATGTTTGCTTTATTGAATTTAAAAAGTTCTGTTGCTCCCTCCCTCCCTCCCTCCCTCCCTCTTTCTCCTTCCTTCCTTCCTTCCTTCCTTCCTTCCTTCCTTCCTTCCTTCCTTCCTTCCTTCCTTCCTTCCTTCCTTCCTTCCTTCCTTCCTTCCTTCCTTCCTTCCTTCCTTCCTTCCTTCCTTCCTTCCTTCCTTCCTTCCTTCCTTCCTTCCTTCCTTCCTTCCTTCCTCCTTCCCTCCTTCCCTTCTTCCTTCCTTCCTTCCCTTCTTCCTTCCTTCCTTCCTTCTTCCCTTCTTTCTTTCTTCCCTTCTTTCTTTCTTTCTTTTTTCAAGTCAACCAGCATGGGTGCCTCAGCAAAGAATTACACTGTTAACTTCAGACAGCCAAGTCTGGAGATTGTCAAATGCACAGTATAGCAGAATTCGACTTGCACAGGAGTAGAAACCACATTTTACATAGCTTCAAGGAAGGAGAAATGCTTTCTTGTAAAAGATGAAAAAATTCAGCTAACTGCTCATCTAAATGCTTATGGTGAACCCTTTTTGAAGTTCATTTTCCCAAACAAGTTTAGGCCAGAGCTGCACTGGCACCACGTGCAGCTTGAATGAAGGCCCCATGCACTCCTAAGCCAAAACACCATTGGTATTACGTTGCTACGTGCTCTTTGTGATTTTTGTCTTTGAAAAATCCTTTGCAGTAAGGAGCTGCTACCATAGAACAACAGAATGGTTTGCATTGGATCTCAAAGCCCATCCGATGGCACTCTATACCTCCCACCAGCTCAGGCTGCCCAACGCCCCATCCAACTCAGTGTTGAGCACCTCCAAGGATGGGGCATCCACAGCTCTCTGAGCAGCTGTGCCAGTGCCTCACCACCCTCTGAATAAAGAATTTCTTCCTAGCATCTAGCCTAAATTTCTCCTCTTTCAGTTTCAAACTTCCTCTTTGTACCTATGTGCTAATGCAGCCCTGTGAACCCTTTCTGCAGCAAATTCAAGGCAGCAGGTGCTTTGCATGGGTATTATTTGCCACGTGTAGATACTCTCATTTCAGTACTACATATTCATGTGCGATTCTTTCCCCATCATCCATCATTCAAGCTCAAGGAGAGTAGATTTAAGTTAGATATAAGGAAAAAATCTTTTCCAGTGAAGGTGGTGAGGCACTGGAACAGATTACCTGGTGTTGTGGTTGATGCCCTGTCCCTGGAGACTTTCAAAGTGAGGCTGGATCAAGCCCCAGGCAGCCTGATCTAGCCCTGGGGTCCCTGCTCACTGCAGGGGAGTTGGACTAATGGCCTTCAGAGGTCCCTTCTATGATTGTATGATCTAAAAATCCTGCCAGTGCAGCATTTAGATGTGAATTTGGGGCATGGATTAAACATAGATTTGGCCTCTGGTACGGAGGCAGCTGGGTGGAAAAAAAAAAAAACCTCCATGAATTTTTGCCTCCAACAAGATCAAATAGCTGCAACCAGCAATGTCCTGCTGGAGTCATGGGTCAGGCTGCTATGTGCAGTCCACTCCTCATTAAGCCAATCTGCAGTGAGACCATGAACATTACGAGCTACGGAAACCTTACACCGAGGTTAAGCAAACAAATCTGACACCAAACCTGCCCAACACACGCAGGTGGTTAAGCAGAAATATTCAGTTACACTGAAATGAGATGCTCAGGATTCCCAAATAATGGCGGTCATTAAACAGCATGTGATGAATGAATGGCTTACCTTCATACAGCTTCCCAGGAGCAATTAATTGTGACAAAATGTGGTATTTGTCAGCACCTTGAAATGTCCTTCATATTGAGAGCTATGTTTTGACCCCACTGTTGGCAATGACAAACCCTCCTGAGACTATGAGAAGTTGGTTCCCTGAACAACTCCAGAAATTACTACTGCTACACATCTCGGATGGAGGGCTGCTTTTATCCCTCACTCTTTGAATGGGGTTAGAAGCAAAGCAAAAATAAGCATAAAAAAGGGCCCTTAGCATCCTGCTAAAAACCTAAAGCAAAGCACCCGCAGGTATGTGAAGCAATCCCAGCTCTCAGTGCAGCAGAGGAGCGGCAGGATGCCCACAGGAGGGCACCTATGTTTCATGGTTGGGTATGAGCTCCTGGGAGATACAGCTCATGCTGACACAACTCACACACTTGTCAGCACAGTGCTGCACCACATGCCTTCATGGGGTTCTCAGAGCTGCGCTTATATTCAGTCTCAGAAAGATCCTATTTAGATTTCAGCAAAACTGTTCTCTGTTGGGAGGGGAGGGCTGCCAGCCTGCTGACCCATCCCAGAGCACCCTGCTGGCTCTGTGTTTCTGTGATTGCCATAAGACAGTTAGTTTTTGACATGTGGACCTTTCCAGCAATGCTCTGTAGGAATGCTGGTTAGCTGGACACTCCAGCATACTGAAAGTGGACCAAAGCAAAAGCAACCAGCAGAGAATATGAATTACAGATTGTCACTCATAGTGTGCAGGTAACTACAGACTCAAATCTTCCCTTCAGAAAGGTCACTCTTCAGGACATTGCTCTCTAAATTACAAGATAGTTTTTTGCTTATTACAGTTTTACAGTGAGGCTATAATTAATTCTCATCTTGTTGTCCCATCCCGTGCACTTTGTAGAACACCCACAGACACTCACTTTGCATATCCTGGCTGGAAATCCACTGATAGAGCTTCTGAGTGTATGATAAACTTCATCCTGACAACTCTCAGATGGTGCATGCAGCTCCAAATAATGTGCACATGCATCCCTGTGACTATTAAAACACTTTTCTGGACCTGAATTGGATCCTCTGCACAGTGGTGCCCTTAATTCAATGTCTGTCCCACACTGTGCCAGGGAAAACTGCCAGAAGTTGTGCTGGTTATCAGAGCACCCACAGCAATGGTTACTGGCTCCCAGTACAGACATTATCCTGCTTAGAGAATGCATGATTCAAACAAACTTCTTTAAAGGTCCTGACAGCTGGGACCCATTCATAGATTCAATAAAAAAATAGATAGATTCATTTTCTGACATGCCTGTCCTCTTTTTATTTTAAGAACAAGTCTTCTAGCCTCCTCCAGCTGACATGTTATTATTTTAAGAATAATAAAATCCAAATTGATTAAATCAATTTAGGCTAGAAAACCAATTAATTTTTATAAGTGGTATCATTGCCCTCTGCTTTGACAAAAGCAAATATGTAAGCTTACTTTAGTCAAATAACAAGCAGCATGGGAGGACTTACCTCCATTAACAGACACACAAAGAAATGAATTAGATCAGTGACATTAACTTAACTTTGGTATTATCCAATTTCTGTGGCGTTTTCACCTCTGTAAACTTGCAAGTACAAAAAGACTTTACTCTAGGTCTCCTAATCCATTCTGATATTTGACTTAGTATGGTGATAGGGAAAAAAAATTCCAAAGCCTGGCACTATGCAGAGCTTTATACTGAAAGAAAACTTCTGTGCTTATCCACATCCTCTCGTCCCAGCGACAACCAACATGCATTTAATTTTTCTGTCTAAACAAAATGGGCCAACAACTCCATAGCTGCAGAACAACTACACAGGCTGCTCTAAGGTGCTCCAACTCCTGACCAACTTCAAATGGGTGCTACATCCTCTCCTTGCCCAATTCACCTGTGCTGAAGAGAGTGCTGGCAGCTCATGTGGTGGTTTGTACCAGCTCAGCTGCCAGTAGTGTCTGCCCATGCCTAATTCTCATGCAAGTGGCCTACTAGAAATTGGAGAAACATCTTCCCTGAAAGTCCATGGAAAAGGTATAAGTGACATTCACTGTACCAGCAGTCAAACTGGGTGTCCACAGCTCTCAGCCTGTGAAGTTCGTGCATCTTGCTGTATTAAAGTCTCCTTCACCGCCTTCACCAAGGGCATATTAGAAAATGACTGGTGGTTTCCAGCCAACACCAAATGTCAGAGGTCATTCTCATGCCACTGGGCTACTATGCAAGATTACGAAGGTCCTCGAAGGCACTGCACAATCAAAAGTCCTACCTCATCTTCCCAGGTTATTCATCCAGAACCAGATGTGGTGATAAACTGCTGGACTGAGTCTGGGGATAGGCTGCTGGACTGAGTCTGGGGTTTCTCTATACTTCCTATACCACAAACATTATATTCCCCAAACAATGTATTTTTCTGCCCTGAAATTGGGTTCTTTCATTCCACATTTTTCCAGATCAGAAAACTGACTGATTCAACATTTATCATATTTATTCATCATTTTTTAGGCATTTTCCATGGCCTTTATCTAAGAAGAAAGAACTCTGTGAACCTATGATATATATCAAGTTTGGCTCTAATACCTTAAGAGAATGATAACACTCAGACTCTAACCACATTTCAAAAGAGATTGAACACACAATGCAGTTTCCATGGGATCGTGACTAGCATTCACTTCAGGTGAAGCAGTGCACTTAATACTAAGGATGTGAACAAAGCTACTAAAATAAACAGGACTTCTTCATTACTTAGCACCAAGTATTTGCCTGGGGACCAAATTCTGAAATGGTTGATCTCAATGTAAATTAAACCCCTATATGTTTGAAATGCTCCCCTTGCTTGTTCTCCTGGATTTTCAAACTGCAAGTAGTTTCAAAACGAAAAAACCCAAACCAAACCAAAGCAAGTCATTTCCAAATACTTTGCTGTCATTAGACACTTTGAGACTTTGAAACTCTCTCATTAGCTTTACTGCCAATGGGGAAACAAAGTCATTAGCATGTGAGCACTGCCCTGCAGACCTCTCTTTCACAACGACTTGAAAGAGACTGGCAGGGAAAGAGCACCAGGGTTCATCAACCTCTCGGGTGTTCAAAGTGTGTATTTTCTATTTGCACATTTCATATACAAATAAACACAGAGAGCATTATTTTACTGAGTGAGAATTTCTCTTTCCCTTGCATGCCAGTAACAGTCTCTAAAAGAGTCAATATAAAACTAAGGTCACTGTCTTCTCAGCTATACATTACAAGAAATAATACCTTGGTTAGTTAGCAAAAGCAGTCATTTATAGCATGTTCCATAGTTCAAATCCTAGGAAAGACAGAAAGTGAGAATGGCTCCGATCCCACGTCCATCCCATAACATACTGATGAAAGTCAGGGTCTGAAAACTTTCCCTTTCTTTGCATCATTGCATCTGAATCACTAGCAGTTTGAAGATAGTCTGAAAAACCATTATTTCCTAGAAAGACTGGCAAAGTATACAAAAGTACGCTGGGTGTATTCCATATATGCAAACTACAAATAACACTGACCATGGGAAACAAAGGTGAAATGGGAAACGCATTGAGAGATCTCTCCAAATTAAGTAAAGCCCATCACCATGGGCACATTCTAAGCAGAAAAATCATCTGCTGCTGACAGCCGATGTCAGTAACTGGCAGAGGAACCAGGGCTGAACACGGCTGGTCTGTGGCCATGCAAAGCTCCACGTGGCAGCAGTTCAAATGCAGCCGTGCTGCTGACACATGTTGTCTGCAGAAAGTCATTTTTCCAGTGTAGATAAGACTGAAATGAATAGTGTTAAGCTTTCTGTCTGACTTGGTAGGCAAAACAAGCTAGAACAATCACAGTTAGATGTAGTTGCACAGCAGTACTGGGAAGTGGAGGAAGACAGACATGGCTCTGTACCTTCCCTAGATTTTATGGGATGAAGTTGGAAAAGCCTACGCCAGCATCCCAAGGTGAACTGCAGCCAAGCAGCCCCATCCTTCCACACCCCATCCCTTGCACCGTCTAGTCAGATTTAAGGGCAGAGTCACAGCCAGAAATCAAAGTTCTGGTTGACAACAGTTGGACCTGAATCAGCTGCCAGCAGGGCCAACCATGCCATGGGTGCATCAGCCCAGCGCTGCCACCGGGCGAGTGGAGGGGTTGTCCTGCTCTGCTCTTGTTGTTTGAAGAGTGGGAGACTATGGGATGAATTTGTTGATTAGAAATCCAGATGTAGATTCCAGAAGCTGGTATGAGGGAGGACAGACCAACTTCTACAGCATGAGAAGGTGAAGAGCAGCAGTAGGCAAACAGCTTGATCCAATGGTACAGGAGATGCCTGTGCCTGGCATTCCATGCCTGTGTCAAACTGAAAAACTGCTGCTTCACTGGAAATTGTTACCTAAACATCAGGAATATGGAGCACAATCAGGCAGACATGAATTGCAATCTGAAGTTTGAAGAAAAGCTTCAGTAGAGATCTGCTACAGTGAGAAGGCCTTCAAGGTTGCCCAGCTAGATGGGCTACGGGAAATGAAAGCTGCTGGCTCCATCTATGGGTAAAAACCAGTATAGTTATAACCTTTCCTTACAGAGAGCATATTCTTACCACAAAATGTTCTCCGAAAATATAAATTAATAGGATAAATACAATATCTGACAATCTTTCCTTTTTGTTTCTTGCATTATTCTGAAAAAAATCACCACCACCACCACCTATCTGGCCCTTTATTACTGGAGCACCAGACTCCTCCTTATGGATTTTGTTGGGCACCACAGTTAATAGCACTGAATTTCCAAAGCAGAAAAATTATTTACGATGAGAAAGCAGAAAATGAACATTTTATGTTGAAAAATACTTCCTTCCTCAAATACAGTACAAGTTCACATTCACTCAAATCTGACCACCAGCTTGAAGGAGTTGGAAAGCTGTGTAATTTTAGATACAGTATTCATTAAACAACCTTTAATCCTGAGCTAATTTATGTTTTGATTCTGTCCACCACAGCCCAAAGCTTTAGGTCAGTGGAAACCTTTTAATTGATTTCCTTTGCTGTCAAAATTGGCAGCGCCATCGATGTGTTGTGATTACTGCTGTCACCTTGGTATTTTTGGAAGGGGAAGCAAGTCTGGAAAATGCTCTGCTGCCTTTCAGAGACAGCGTTCAGCCCTCAGTAGAAAGTTCAATTTCTAATAACTTAAATTTCCTACAACCATGTGCTTTTAATAAAATGTTCATTGTACTTGACGTTAATATGTCTACAGGGATAGCTCCCTAGTTTTTGGTCAGTGAAAGAATGCTCTCCTCTTTTATTTGTATGTCTTGTTTCTGAAGTGAGAACATACTGTTTCTGAAGAAAAAACTCACACAAAACCACGGAAAAATGAAATGTGAATTGTGTTTCCTTGCAGTGCAGATCATCCTCCCACGTTTTCTTCAGATCACCGTAGTTTGCAGTACTGAGAGAAAACTTGTGCCACTTCTTGTTTCCCTGAGCTTCATAGCTACTCATGCAATCTCACCCAGAGACCAGATGCATTCTGTTTCGGGGTGTGCACTCACAGCTAGCAGAGCTTAAACAGCCAAGACTCAGTAATGCTTTGGAGCACCAGGGCCTATTTGTTATAGAATCATAGAATGGCTTGGATTGGAAGGGACCCCAAGGATCACTAAGTTCCAACCCCCTGCCACAAGCAGGGCCACCAACCTCTGTATCTAATGCTAGACCAGGTTGCCCAGGGCCCCATCCAACCTGGCCTTGAACACCTCTAGAGACGGGGCATCCACAGCCTCTCTGGGCAGCTGTTCCAGCACCTCACCACTCTCTCTGTAAAGAACTTCCCCCTGACATCCAATCTAAATCTCCCCTCCTTGAGCTTAAAACCATTCCTTGTCCTGAGAGCCATTAATGCAGTGTCCTAGCAAGCCTACGACAAGCTGGACAGCAGCTGCACAACACCAATGTTGTGGAGTTACTTTTCACAGCGCTTCAGACTTGAACATGCACCCACATATTTGCTCTTTGTTCTTGTCTGTGCTGAGCTGGTGTTAGCTCTGTGACAGCTACACGTCACACGTGCTTTTCTAAAATTAGAAAATTCTCGTTTGCTCATTTTTTTCTTATCATCTACAAATAACCAGAATGCAATTGCTCAGCATTCCACGGCTGCTCACTTGCTTACACTTTCAGCAGCAGGCAATGCCAGGTAGTGAGCTCCTCACCTCCCACATCCAAACCTCTGCCCTCAGAACACGGCTGGCTTTGGGATGTGCACCCCCCCCCCAAATAAGGACCACATTGAGCCCCTTGCAGGAGGGAACACGGTGGCTGCAGCATCTGCTGCTTTTCAAGGTGGGACACTGGTCACCGATACCCCCAGTTTGCTCTTACAAAGCTTTCCCTGCAAACATCTAGCAGCTCATTTTGCAGGAAGGCATCTTTCTTTTCAAGGCAAACGGATTTTGAGGTCAGAGTCAACAGGTTAGGGCCGAATGCTGAACTGGGATAAATCAAAAGGAAAAGACCCAAAGATGAGCTTTTGGCTATCACCAAAACGCAAAATAAAATATTAAAAAACTGCATGAAACCCCTTACATCAAACTGGAAAACGTTGTAACTCTTGTGTCTGCAGATCACTTTTTTGTTCTAACTTTGTCTTACCCAAACAGTTCATATAAACTGTGTGTATTTGAATGGCAAAATACCTTCACTGGGAAAAGAACAGCTACACGGGAAAGAAAACACTGCAAATGCTACACATGGTCTTTGAAATGAAGACAAGCTAGGAAGAGGTTGCTTCCAAGAAAAACAAGGAATACACAGAGTAACAGGTTGGTGTGTGTTTTGAACAAGGTGTGGGAGGATGAAGCAGAGGAAAGATGGGGGATGTTATTTACAGCAGAGATGGCATACACTTCCCACACATACTGCTCCAAGATGACAGGCAAAAGGGGTGTAGAATGGATTCAACTCAGGTAAAGTTGGGGAAAAAATCCTTACTAACCCTGTGGACTTCTACCCGGTGCTTTTTTCCATTGTAGATTGCCTGGATAAAGTGCAGATTTGCTAGAAGGCATCTCCATGGTCCCCTGCTCTGATGCTATGTCACCTTCACCAAGAACATTTTTCTTAATGCCTGCCTGCAGCTGCCCTTGCTGCCTCCTGTCCCTTCATTGTGAGCTCCTGAGATGCCCAGCTCTGCCATCTCCATCGCCCCTCATTAGTTAACTAATGAAAGCAAAATGTCTTCTTTTTCTCCTTACCCCTGTGCTCCAGCCCCTGACCAACCCAGTGTCCTTCACTGGGCTCACTCCAGTACATCCCTGTCTCTCACACAGTGGAGCCAAGTGCTGGAGCCAGCATTGCAGTGTTAAGCAAAAGGGAATCACCTCCCTCAGCCAGCTGACAATGCTCCTGCTAATGCAGCCCAGCATGCAAGTAATTTTCATTTTAATAGTGCTAACACAGTGCCAAGAGCTGATCGGCTGCAAGGGCAGGCAAGAACAGCAAGCCCATGTGATTTCAGCACGCTGTCATTTTCAGAAGAAATAAAGCAGCCTAAGACCCATTCACTTTTAACACAGCTATCCCAAGCTGCTTGAGAAAATGGGATTTTAATCACAAAGGATGTGACAATTTTGATCATCGAAGCATTCAAATACCTTGGGAAACATGTAGCCATGTGTTGCTTTAGCTTTTAGAGCTCTGCAGCACAGCATCTGCACAGAGCTGAGGGCTCTGGGCTTAGGAGCCACTGAGAACCCTTGTCACTCAGAAAATGCTGCGAAGGACACAGAGACTCTGTTTTGAGTGGGACTTAACCAATTAAGTTAGTGCTTCATAATACATAGGGTTATTCTTTCTTTGCAAAGTAGCAGGATGTAAAAGTTTGGTCTGTGAAAAACTAAACAATGCAACAGAAATGTTAACTTTCATACATTTCGTGAAGTCCTGTAAAGGTTTTGTTAAACACAATTAAAGACAAATCAATCAAATACAGTAAATCCTAAGAGTGTAATTCATCACCAACCAGTGTTAAGCACAGTGTGAATAAAACCTGCTTTAATGTGACAGTGAGGCACATGTGTCTGCACCAGCCTCTCCATCAGCGAGCTGAACGATGTGAAAGCACCTGGTATGAAATGCTGCTCCTCAAAAAGCTGCAGAATGGGACAAGTTATTGTTTTTATACACAATTTAACCATCACATCCTTACAAGAGGCAGTTCCTTCTGCCTTAACAACAAAACCCAGCCAAACCCAGCACAGCTCCTTGCAACCCTCCCTGGAGCAGCGGTTCATGGGGATCTTCCGTCGGCTCAAAAATAGCATGGCCCCATTCCAAGCCTGTTCCTGTGATGTGACCTTATCAAAAGGATTTTGCTGACTACTGAAAGATTCCTTTATTTAATATTCTGATGTACCTAGCTAGGATAAAATTTAAATGGTGCTATTTGATGGGATTACTTTGTTAAAATGTCACAAGATGGCTTTGCTGTGAGCTGTGTCTCACTGTTATTCTTGAAGCAGAGAGCTCTTCTTGGTGCACTGAATCAGCAGCTTATTGCCTGTGCAACACTTAAGCCTATCTAGACTACCAAAAAGAGCTCAAATGGACTTTAATTACTATGAGGCTTGAAACAGAGAGGTGCATAAAAGCGGGTTTGAACTTTAAATAGAGGAGAAAAAATGTCCTTGAACAGAAATGATGCCTGCAGTGCACTCAGAATCCTCCAGAAACATTGGCTCTTTCAGTCTGCTAATGGTGCTTCAGAGAGAGGGAAAGACTGGGACAGATGCAATCTCAACTGAGCCGCAGCAGAACTTCTGGTCAACTAAAAGAAAAATCCACTACGGGTTTGTATAGCTGTGTCAATGCACACAAAAGTAATGAAAAAATTCTTTGTTCTGATTAAAACCTACATTTTAAAGAGAAATTTTGCTGAAGAAAAAGGAAGTGCCTCTTCACAGTTTGTAAGTCACAGAAAGCTATCAATACATTGCAGTAAACACTCAGTCAAACTTGGGTATGTGCATCATTAATTCTGTCCCTACGTTGTCTCAGAAGGTTTGCCAAAAAATTACCTTTAAGCTATTTCTTCTGTTCCCTGAAAGGAAAACACACTGTGTTCTGACAAACCAACAACCTCAGTGGCACCAAGTCATTCCTCTCTTTCCCCTATAACCAAATCCTCCTCTTACAGCCACTGTCCCCAGTGCAGAGCAGCCACAACTTTTTGTAGATTCTTTGTAGATTGGCACTGGGAATCTTCATTCAACAAGAAAGTATTGAAATCAAAACCTTTTCTCAGCTTTCCTTATTTCTGAGTTGTAGAAATGTTGTATTGGCGCATGGGCTGTTGAAGAAGCCAAATTTGTTCCTAATACAAAGCAGGCAACTGCTCTGAACCATGGAGGTCAAGAATGATTTCATATTCTAGCAGAGCAGCCCAAACAACTCCCTTAGTGGTCATTTGATTGGAAACATATCATTTATAACTATCGAGTCAAGGCCCCTTTTTCACCCAAAAAT
Organism: Phasianus colchicus; assembly: GCF_987193195.1. Classification (NCBI taxonomy): domain Eukaryota; kingdom Metazoa; phylum Chordata; class Aves; order Galliformes; family Phasianidae; genus Phasianus; species Phasianus colchicus. The sequence continues at coordinate 47,102,737 of NC_143441.1, read as the reverse complement.
GAGATGATTCTCTGTGGAGTTTACCATAGCAAACCTCCTTGAGCTCTCAAGGCAACATCCTCTCTGTGCCCATCTCCACCCCAAGCCCCATGACTGCTCCCACTCCTCTTGAGCCTGGGAGCTGATGTCCAACCAGCCTTGATGAAACTGCTTGGAAACTGCCTGTGCCACAGAAGCAGGATTTCTAAGCAAAATTCTGATGCGTGATTTCCCTCCTCAGCCCTGTATAGGTGTCCTGGAGAAGTCATTCCCTACTTGCCAGACAAAACCCCAAACACAGTCAGTGAAAGCGATAACGAACAATTAGCACATGCCTCATCTGCACTTACTTCACTACCGCAGGTAAAGAATGGGCCAAGCCCAGAGGTACTGTGTATCTTCCTGAAATAACATGAGCAATTTCTTACTTTTTCTTGATCTGGAGAAAAACTTGATGCCCCCAGGAGAGGTAGACGGGTTAGAACTGGGGGAGGACTCTTTGGAGGAGGACCTGAAGATCCCACTGAAGCTCATTCGACGTGGGGAGCGTGGGGGAGACTCCTGGTAGGGGAAGGGGAAGACAGTTTTGGGTGAGCCAGGGCTATGTTTGGATCTCACAGGGGCAGAAACAGGGCTGGAAGGTCGGTTCTGGAGCCCTTTTGAGAAAATGCCTTTCGAAGGACTGCCTGCAGAGTAGCTTTCTTCCACCTGAGGAGGAGAGAAAAAAGAAAAAAAAGAGAAATCACCATTAATTCAATTCAGTTTGTGCCATTAGCATTTCAGAGCTTGTCTCAACACGGTCACTTCTATTTATTCCAGCTTTGGGTTAGCCAGACCTTCCCCAGTGTCAGCCTGCACTGCCATGTAGATGTTTGTGTGCCACCTCACTGGGCTCATTGCTGTTAAAGATGTCTTGAATTTCACAAGAATTTAAAACTATGTGCATGAACTTTATTATCACACATATACTGCAGGATAATTTTTACCAGGTTTATTTGCAGCACATTCCCATTCCTTCCCCAGAAAACTGAAAAGTGGGTGGCAATAAATTTATTAAGGGCAATGAATGACCTCCTTTAAGCTAACACAGCACCCTGAAGCCTCCATTCTGCATTTAAGCATCCATCTGTAGTACTGAATTCTCTATTGCACAATGAGGCACAGCAGAGAGCATGAGTTCTCAGCGCTGGACACTGCCATAGGGGTTTAAACTCTAGTCCCAGAATAGAGCAACCATTCTAGAGTGGCACTGTTACAGATAATTAGCCCAGCCTCCAGCTTGGGCATGACCTTTCTAACAGCTCTGTCTCTTAAGTGACCTGTGCTGACTTTACAGCTAGCATGAGTATCTACTCACAACACAGCACTGCACTGTGCAGGTTCACCTAGAGAGGTGAAGGGGAAAAGCCCAGAAAAACAAACCAAAAAAAAGAAGCAAAGATGAAGTTATTCCCACATGCAATTAACAGAAGCCTACACCATTGTGGGATTGGCCAAGACCTGCACTATATGCAGAGTTTATTTCCTCCTGGATGCACAAAATACTTCTATGGGCACAAAACTTCCTTTTTAGCTGGGGTCATTTCTCATGAATTAAGGGTCCTGTTCCTGGGGATCAGTGACAGTGGGTTTCAGGTCTTCAGTGAAAGTGGAAGCAAAGGCCATGGCTCACGTGCCCATGGGCACAGCACGCTGCCTTCTGCATGAGGTGTGATGGGGTTTGAGTCCTTTGCATGCTTGCTCCTTGCTCCCAATATGCAAAGCAAAAGGGATGCATGTATGTATGGAGCATTAAACAACTGCTGTCTGCTAGGTGCACATTATATGTCAGTGAAGCTGGGTAAGTGTGTTGCTGCCATGGGAGGAATGGTAGGGAAAATAATATATTTATTAGAATCACAGAAACATAGAATGCCTTAGGTTGGAAGACACCTCAAAGATCATCAAATTCCAAACTCCGTGCAGTGGGCTGGCTGCCCTCCATGGGACCAGGCTGCCCAGTGCCCCATCCAACTTGGCCTTGAGCACCTCCAGGGATGGGGCATCCACAGCTTTCTTGGCAGCCTGTTCCACTGCCTCACCACTCTGAGTAAAATATTTCTTCCTTACATCTAACCAAAATGTTTCCTCTGTTAGTTTAATGCCATTCCCCTTTGTCCCACCACTATTAGACCATGTAAAAAGTCACCTCCTCCTGTCTTTAAACTCTCTTCAAGTACAGGAAGGCTGCAATGAGGTCTCACCGAGCCTTCTCTTCTGCAAGCCAAACAAGCCAAGTTCCCTTAGCCTTTCCTTGTAGGAGAGGCTTCAGCCTCTTGATCATATTCATGGCCCTCAGATGAAAGAAAAGATGAAAGCTGGGATGGGTCTTGCTGTGTGGAAACCACAGAAGGGCCTGCAGCGGTTCCTCACTTGGGAAAATTTCCAACCTGAAAGGCTGGTGGCATTTGGTCTGAGAGATGGACACCAGCAGCCTGGGTCAGCAGCTGGAGCATGGAGATGTCTGGCAAGACGCTCAGCTGCTTTTTATCCTTGCATATTTATTTCTTACTACCTTTGCCTTTGCAGAAGGACTATAGGAGTAGTTGCCCTTGAGGGGAAATTTTTGGAAAGGATAAATCAATTCTAACTAAAGCACTGGGTACCAGAAGCAACAACAGACTCTTGACAGTATTCATCAGAGAAGAAAATACAGTGTCTCTTTTTCTTCTCTTTTCTTTTCCACTCTCACTCTGCCATCTTTTAATAAAGACACGCTCTTGCTCAGTCAACGCCTTGACTCCATTCTGAGTCTTAATTTGGAGGGGTTGGGATCAATATCATGAAACACAGGTCACTTTGGCTTGCAAATCTCCTTCAGTGCCACCCCACGTCCTCTGGCACAAACACCATCTCATGGTGAATCAAGAAGAATCGAGCACAGTCCCTCAAGTGAGACCTGGAATAATTAACAGACTATAAATAAATTAATAAACTCCACTTTTGTTACAGGTAAATAGCCCCTAAGAGAAACTTCTTCATGAAAGCTCATTAACTTTCTTAAAACAGCATCTGTAAATCACCTGAGACTACCTACACAGTGTTCTCTGCCCAGCTGTGCAGCCCACAAAACAACCGTGCAGTGCGGCAGCACCTCCACTCACTGCAATGCAACCAGATCTGCTGCCAAATCTACTGCCTGAAAGTTGGGAGCAAGAAGTATGTTTTCAAGTTCATTTTAATTGCAATATAAATCCGGTGCTACCTCTGTAATTTCAGACTATTTCCAAGAATGTAATTTCATTATCATTTTTTCCTAAACTGACAAGCCATAGAAGTTGTAAAGCTAAGAGAAGGATGTCCTTCTGGTGCCACCTTTAATATTTCATGCATCTTTTTTGCATGCTTACTTGGTAATAACAAAACACCAGTAGGAGACCCTTCAAAAGTCCCTGCTGTCCTCGCATCCTCAAGAAACGATTTGCCAAATAACATCAGTATTCTGCACGCACAAGCCAGACATGGAGCAAATCGTTCTCCAATTCTGAGCAGAAGCAGCAGGATGTTTTCTTTTGCTGCAATCACAACCCACTACTTTCTCTCTATCGTGCCAGGCAGATGAATTAGTTAATTGCTAGAGCACCAGGGGCATGCTGCTAAATACACATCTGCATGCTACTAAATGAAAGGAAATTACTACAACAAATTCTTCTGCAGCTGTTCCACACATTAATTACACACAGGTTACACCCACCAACAAAGAGGATAAATACTTATGATTTTGCTTTGGGAGTTATATTAGTATTTCTGTCTTGGAATCTTAATTGAAGCCAATGGTTGCGAGTTTTAAAAGATGACTGATGTCCATGCAGCAGCTGGGAATGCAGAAGAATCTCTGCTGTGGAATAAACTGTAGCAACCCATGCAGCATCTGCACGATGACTCCAGCAGGAGTCCTGGAGGAAGGCTGCACAGCTAGATGGATCATCAGCCTATTCTTCATGTGTTTTGGGTTCATTCCCTGAAGCTATGACAGACAGGTGGGCACAAGGAAAAGTCAACTTCTGAGCATAGGTCTGCAGGGAATGGAGATGCTGGAATAAAGCTACATCAGCAGGAGTGTAATAAAAGAACACATGAGTGCAAATGCAACCCTAGCTATGTCAATCCGTTCCCCAGGGAGGCTGGGCAGCCAAGCAGACACCCATGGTACATTGTATGAGCTGCTGTGGTTGTTCAAGGTTAACCCAGTTACCTTACATAGTGCTGAGTAAATATAGACAAAAATGCTGCAAGGCTGCCATCTCTGTAGCACAAAAGGATCCTCAGCTGGGGACCATGGAGAAACTGCTCTGTTTTACAAACTGAATGATCTTTGTCAGGCTCCTAAAATATATCTAGAATTGGCTGCTGTTGAAAATAAAGCAATAAAATGAGAGGTGCCTTAGACTCCTTTATATCTAGGAGACCCGCTTTCAATTTCCTGAATGAAATGTAAAGCGATAGCTTGGTACCTGCCTGAGCTGGACAGCTCTGGAAGATTCCATCTCAGGAAGCAGCATCCTCATAGTTCCTTGGTCATCTCACCTGGGTGCACGGCTCTCTTCCTAACCTCCTCTTCCCTTCTCACAGCAATGCACATGAATGACTCAGAGCCTTCCACTGATGGACCAGCAGATCTGCATCTTCATTTCTCATTGTCATTTTTCAGTGTACTCCTCAATGACAAAATCCCAGCGTAAACCAGACTGCACATGGCCACTCTGCTTCAGTGGGTACGAGAATCTGGCTCTACAGCAGGACTGTGCCTAAGCCCATTCTGGACCACAACCCTTAGATTACATACTGCTACTCTAGTTGCATTCCAGGTGTACAACCATGCATCTCGTGCTGTTAAGAATTACCTGTCCTGAAGATCATCCAGATTTTCCTGTCCCTCCACCCAACAGTCTTCTTTTTGACAATAGCCTGGCATCTTTCCCTTCTTCTTCAAACTGTGAGAAAACTTCAACTGTTTTCTCACCTAACTTGCAATTCTTCATCTTGCTTTACAAGATACATTAAAACACATCACATTTAATCACTACCATATGGTAATCCCCACTGCAGTGCACTGAGACCAAACTATTTACACTTCACTGCAAACCATTCTCTCATCACCCACACAAAATCCATCTCACTCCTGCCTCTTCTCACTCATACACACAAATCTTCTCCACATTGCCCTTTTCTTTCCCATGCTTTGTGTTGAAAATCCAATCCCTCTTCTGTTTTGCAAAGTGTAGCCCTCTATAAGAAGGCATTTGTGCTGACAACTTAAAATTTAAGGATTTCTTAACCGCAAGGAAGAGAAGAGTCCTGCCAAAGAGACGTGGACAGAAAAATAAATGAGCTGTGCTGAGAAGACCAACCACTAATAGGTGGACTGTGCCAGAGCCAAGGAACCCTGCTTCTGTCCTCATCCCTTGCAGCACCTCACTGCAGCCATCTCCCCAGGCCCTTTCATAGGTACACAGCCTTCTTCAGAGGATTCCTTCATTACCTGCTTCAAGAAACATGAAGATAAGGCACTTCCTTGGATTTCCACTTTTCTTCCAAATTTGGACAAATTCTTCTCTCCTTGGATGTGCCATCTTTCCTGTTTGTGTTGACCAACTCCTGCAGTGATTCCTTCTTGTCTGCCATGGGACTTACACAGCTCAGTATCCCTCAAAAATCTCCATCTCTGATTCAGTCGCTGGGGAATTTAGATTCATTTTCAGAACAGACCAAATTAAAACCTGTCTGGAATGTGAATGGGCTCAAGCTAAACCGTCTAAAAGCTTCAAAATGTTTCTGAATTTACATAAAAGTTATTAAATGCAACTGAGCTCTGCTCCTTTTTCTCCAGCTCTAAGTAGTTAGGATACTTATGAAGCATTTGAGTTTTTTATGCTTTTAAGCAGTGATTTATTTCACCTTAATATTGCTTCTTTGGTTGGAAAAATCCAGAAGGCAAAAATCACGTCCCACCACCCTTGTCAGGGACAGTAAGCACAATTAAGGACGACACACGAGATAGATGTCTGCACTTATTTCTTGCCCTTGTGCTGAATCTCAACAAAGAAGCCCTTTAATAAACTTAATTGGATGATTCCTTTATTATGGTGGAATAAAAGAGCTCACAGAATCACAAGAGCTGACTTCGTTAGACCAAAAGGTAATGAAGGACTTACTCTCCTGGGCACCATGTGGTTACATTCACCCCATTAGTTCCCTCGGTTCTGCATGAGCAAGAACAATTGAGATGACAACGTGTTTTACAGGATCAGAGATGTCACTTCCCAAAATTAAAGCCCAATGACACTTCCCAAATTAAAATACAATGGGATGCGGCTGGCTGATCTGGCAGGCTCGGAGTGCCTGGCATGGCTGTAGGGTTGGGATTAGGTTTCCCACAGCAAGCAGGTCTGCTCAAAGGCAGAAGCAGGGCAAGGAGGGAAGAGCAGGTTTGACTCCAGGTGAGAGCAGGATGGCTCCAGGCTCCATTTCCTAATGCAAAGTGTTTCTGGCAAAGCAGTGCAGGGCCGTGCAGCAGTTGTCACTTATGTCCTCATTCTGAGCCTCATTGCATCCACTGCTGGTGCCCCCTGTCTGCTTGGGACACACTGCCTGTCCTTCCTGCTGAGGCCAGCTCACTGATCACAAAGAAATGGATAATTAAAAGCTGAGAAAAAAGAGATCAAAAGGAGATTTGTTACCCAGCGAAGGAGAAAGGGGGTAAAAATAGGGTATTTTTTGCTTCTTCTCCCTGTTCCACCGTTTATGAGTCACTGCACAAAACAAAAACAATGCTGGGAGCAGAACCAGGACAAAGTGCTCGTCTGAACCCATCAGCACCGTCCTGCATTACTGGCAGCAGCACTGTGGGATGATGACAAATGCAGTCATAACAAAGCCTATGTTTTGCCTTATTCCTTTGTTTGCACATCCAAAAACCAAAGTAATCCTTCAGCCACGGTGTCACATCCAGAATCCACATACAGCTGATTATCTACAGCTATTCTCAAAATCTAACCAAGCTTTGTGGCAGACTTTCCAAACACCCAGGTCTGCTCCCAGGTGCAACTGCTCCATTTGGACAACCTGAACTACTTGCAAAATGTGTTTTAGTGACTCAGGTCATTTTGCACCGAAGAGTTTCCTGCTCAGAATTTATTACTTTCTCCCCCCTGTATCAGTAATGAGTCTGTATTTCTTTCAAGTTACTGATAAAGTATCAGACAGTATAACAACACGATGTTTTCCCTGCCTAGAAACAAAATTTTCCACTGATGAGTCCCAACTCATTTAATCATCCAGGCTTTAATAGGCTCCCATGTCTGTTCAGCTTCAATCCACTTCCTTAAATCTAAATGTCTTGTGCTTCTTTTTTATATACAGGACACCAACACCATTACATTTTCCAACCAAATTTATAATCTCCTTGAAAACCCAAATTTGCTCACTAAGAACTGTTTGCCATTAATTCCAATCAAAATGAGTCTACTATAATAGCATCATTAACTATCCAACATTAGATATTTCACTGTTTTACCCAGGAGTAATGTCACGCTGACAAATCTGCAAATTATCCTAATTGCAGATATTGTAAATATTAACAAAATAATTGCTTTTTTCCCAATCTTTTGCAACCTCATCTCTGCTCCAAGATTTATTCAAAATTAGCACTAGTTGGTCACAGAAAGCCCTGCCAATCTGTTCAGAGCTGTTTTATCAGAGTTGCTGGGGTTTAGCTGTAGCGTCTTCCATCTCACGCACACTTAAGCCATTCATGAGATAGAGCTGCCATTATCACATAAGATAAACATCTCATCCACTTCTTCACCATGCAGAGAACAGCCAATGCATACTTCTTTTTCAAGCTTCCATCTATAGCTTATAACAAACATCTCATAATGATCCCGTTGAGGCCATTCCTCCTTCAAGGATTCATGCAATTTCTGGAGAGTCTCAGTTTGAATATGGGGCAATCAGCAATACCAGTTATTCTAGACAAAGCCACCACAAGTATTAAAGCACTTCGTGAGGCAACAAAAAGTCTCAGAATACCTGCAGCTGACACAAGATGTGCTGCATCACATTGTGCCAAACATTCTGTGCAAGAGTCTGCCTTCAACAGAGGAAGGTCAAAACCACCTCTGCCCCCCTCCTTCCTTCAGGTCATAAAGGAAAGAAAAATACATCGGTTATAATAATAACCATGGCAGTGAGAAGTGATTAAGGCTGAACTTGAGGAAATATGTGACACATTCCCACCTCTGTCAAAAAATTCCTATGTGAATCTGAACAAGTAATTCCGCACTTAAGTTTCCTGGCTGCAAAGTGAGGATTACTGTCACAGGATAATGATTGAGAGGCACTCACACACTGAAGTGCTGAGAATCCTTGTGAAAAATGTTAATACAATTTCTAAAAGGTTTTTACAAAGATCAGTGGTACTAAATTAATGGCAGATCAGAAAGGCAGGCTGTGAGCTACTCTTCTCTGACTTGACATATAGCCCATCTGACAGAAGAGTTCAGTGAAGGAAGAGGGATGTCCCTGATTAACTGCCAGTCTCCAAAACTACTGGTGAATGGAAAAGTCATGGTGCTGATGAAATACTGACTTACGGTGTACAAAAGGTACACAACACTTTGTGATTTCAGACTTGGACAAAGGAAACCCACTCTACATGAAGGACAACAGTAAAAACTGGGAACTTCTTTATACTGCACCAGCAGGACCTGGAAAACTTTTAAATTAAATAAGATATTGCAATCTGATGGTGGCCATCAATTACTAACTACAAAGATCCCATCCTTCACATTAAGGAGAAAAATGCTATTTAAGATGAGCTGCAATAAATTTTATTTGATGATCTGTTTCTGATTGGAAATTGGGCACTGTCAGCTAGTCTGAAGTGAGTTCTGTTCAACACGTGCAACAAAATGGTAAAAGGCCTTACATGTCAGATAAATAAACCATTTTGGATGGAAGCCCCAGTTGCACTGTTATTTCAAAATCCACACTCCCACATGCAGAACTTGATCCAAGTTTTGGGGAAAAAAAACAAACAGCATTCACAAAAAACATTGGGGGAATGGTTTTAAGCTCAGGATGGGAGGGTTTAGATTCAATGTCAAGGGGAGGTTCTTCACAAAGTGAGTGGAAAGGTGCTGGCACAGGCTGCCCAGAGAGGCTGTGGATGCCCCATCCTTGGAGGTGTTCAAGACCAGGTTGGATGGGGCCCTGGGCAGCCTGGTCTGGTATTAGATATGGAGGTTGGTAGCCCTGCATGTGGCAAGGAGTTGGAGCTTGATGATCCTTGTGGTCCCTTCCAACCCAAGCCATTCTATGATTCTATGAAACTGCAAAAGGGGGTGACTACTTTAATGTTCTTCCAGTTTTTCCCAAGAAAACCACTCATTAAGAAACTGTTCCAAGACTGGTAAGAGACAAAACAAGGAGTTCATAAATGGTAAAACTGAACTTGTTTAACAGTATCACAAAATACTACATGTGAGCAAGACAAGCTTTGATATATCTTCTTCTTCAGGATCAAGATTCATATAGCCTCTTCACCTTTCCCTGGGAAAAATCCAGTTAGGAACACCTGCACTCTTTCAGCATGTCATCATATTGGCCACTTTATTCAGACCCACCAAACAAGAGCGTTTTGGTAACACTGTATTTTAGCTTCCCTGGCATCTACAGGAATTGCCCTGTGTTTGTCAGTGACTCCTACATCACAGCCCTAAAAGGTCCAGTACAGAAAAGAACAAGGCCAATGTTATAAACATATTCAGTTACTGACGGATTGCAGAAGTTTTTTTTTTTAAAAACAACTTTGCCACAAGGTGCAAAGTCATAGAGATGCACACTGTCAGCAGTTAACTTATTATCATTCTAGATGCAGATTAGCTTCACCAAGGAGATATTTATTGTTTCACCTGCCTTGAACTATAACTGCAGACTCACTGACAAATGGCCTCCCTACAGAAAGGTCCATATCCTTGTAAATATTGCCACAAGTCTGCTGTGTAACTACAGATTAACTTTTGAGATATCTACTATTGTTCAGAAGGGTATCTCTCGTCACCAAGTCTGTAACTTGGTTGGCAGGACATCTGCGTTTAGCAGATCAACTCATATGTCAAAGCTCTGTGAAAATTATGAGGCCAGGAACATGAGGCACTGCACTTCTGTAGCAACACCACACTTTTTAGTAGCTGTTTTCCTGAGAATACAGTAATCCAATATCACTCCATCAAATTACAGTGTTATACAACACACCTCCGGTATCTAAAGGAACTGAGGTTATCGTTCTTTGCAGGTGATAGCATTAAGCACTGTCATGATAAGGCCTGCAGAAGTCACAGTGTTTGCCTGAGAATATCACTTTCAGTGGTTAAATGGCAGGAAAGATTAAAAGTCTGAGACTTTTCCAAGGAATTGTGGCTATCACCAAGGGACTCAGCAACTACAGTGAAGGTGGAGGTTTGGAAATATCCTACCTTGCGAGAAGCATTTTTGTCTGCGTTCTCCACATCACCGTCCAAGAATGGCATGGCAAAAGAGCTGAGATCCTGATGGGAGAGAGAAGAAAAAATGATGACCTATCATAATGATTACTTCCTTCTATCAGAGCATTCCATGTCTGTAGCCCACAGTTCTACCTCCAAAGAGCCTGCTGCTTTACCCATAGCTACTGCTGGAAAGGGTAACACGGGATCTGACATTTCTCCTCACATGGCAAGGAGAACAGATTTAAGAAACTTGTGAATAGAGAGCCCTTAGAAGCACTCCCAGTGCATCACTATCAAAAGGCATGGAGTAACCAACCCATTTTCACAAGGCAGAGAGGAGCCCCCTGTTCTGTGCTACTAACAGAAACAAAGCCATGAAAGAAGCACACATGCTCATCTTTAACTAACAAAAACAAGTTGCAATTATGTTCTACCTCCTGCCGTCTGTTCTGTTTATGCTACCTCATGTCCCAGTCATGGGATTTTTAGGGCTCCTAATGAAGTTTTCTGTGTTAGTGTCAAGTTTAGCATCTGTTTGATCAGAAAAGTAGATAATGAGTAACTCTATGAGCACAAGCAGGGGTTGGCAGCACTGTATGCTGAAGAACTGAGACTTGAATCCCAAACCTTGATCTCAGTGTTAAGGAAAACATGCCCTGTGCAGAACCTGCCTGGTGCAAAGCATCACCCTTTAAATTCAGTGCTTCTCTACCACCACATCTGCATCTCATTTAAAACTGTTCAAAAATAAATAGCAATTTCACATAAACCTAATTTGAGATTAAATAGAGCTTAATTAAAAATTAGCACAGCCTGGGATGTCTGCAAGGCTTGCTTGCCAAAGGCCTTCAGAATTCAGAACAGCCACGAGTCTAATCACATCACATTGTATAATCATACTAAATCCAAACTGCTCAAAAATGTGTATAATTCAGGCATAATCCTTGCAAATGTTTGAAAACATTCTAGTTACATAACAAACAACAAAAATAAGGAACAAAATGTTGAATTACTGGAAGCGAAGCATGTGGGAGTAAGTCATGCCAAGCTGGAAAGGGAAAAAGAAAAGCAACCTCACTTGGCCAAACTGGCCTTGAGTCCCTAGGCCACAAACCAAAGCATCCATGCCATATCAGTGTGCTCTAAGCTCTACTCATACAAATTCAAAGCACCAATGGAGCTGTATAATATCACTCTCATCGCCACACATTGACGTGTGTTTTGTGTCATGTTCAGTGGAAATGGAAATGTAAGCAAACATCTCAAAACCAAAGGAAGAGTTGATCAATTTCAGCTTTTGTTTTCACTGCTATCAAGATTTGACAGAGGCTAACCCTGGCACCACAGGACCTTAAGCACTTCTGTATTAATCTGCTTATTCCTACCATTAATTAAGAGCAAAATGACTTACATGCTCCAATAAAATTAATCAGCCATAAGCAGTGTTTATAAACATTGTCAATACATGAATTAGTATATTCGTACTTAATATATTACTGCAAGACTTAAATAATACATCTCTGTGAAGAAGTTTAAGAGCCGAATGGAAAGTTACACAAAAACACATCCCTTTGTGTTTACTTTAATTTAGCCAAAGGATTTACCAACATTTTCCTCTACCCATCTTTGGTAGTGAAGAAGCTGGAATTTGATGTGTGCTAAGTCATTTTCCATGCAATAAATCAAGCAAATAATCTCTTCTGAGCTCCACATGTTAGCGTCCCTGTATTATTACTTTTTTAATTTGCAGAGGGGAAACCTGCAGCTTGGGAAGGCTGAAGCCTGGGAGAAGAAAGTGGAATTTGAAGGGACATATACCTAGCAATTACAGTAGACAAAGCTGTCCAAAAAGCCTGGAACAGCTGGGAATGAAACCATAACTTCACTTCTGAGCAGAAGCTTTCAAAAACAGGAAGAGGTAGGCAGGCAGAATTATTTTCCAATGAGCTAAATTTCAGCTGCCAGTTACAATTCCAAGCTTTTTTTACTTCAACATCTCCAGGGATGGGGCATCCACAGCCTCTCTGGGCAGCCTGTTCCAGCACCTCACCACTCTCTTGGTAAATGGATACATGCTACCTTAGAGCCTAAAAGTATCATGAAACCTACCTGATGACTTTATTCTAATTTGTAACTGTTAGATACCATGGAGGTGTGCTTTCTTCATCTGTTTTCAAATGCAGGAGATTTTTGAAATAGGAGATCTCTACTTCTAAGCAGAAATGACTGGAGCTATACCAGAACCCGGCAGGACAGCACAAGACCCCTCTTAGTCTGCTGGAGAACATTTTAAACAGCATGATAACTTTGAGTGCTCTGATAAAGCCTATAATTGCAGCTGCTACCTGACAGTTTCTTCATCTTCTACTTTCTCTTGGGACTGCAGTTACTGCAGGAAAGAATGGGTAGATGAAAAGCTGAGCTACAAACACTGCTCTCTTAGTTCCAACCACTTGGTTAAACAAGGAAATAACTGCATGCTTGTTTTTTCTTTATATTAATCTCTGAAGAAGACAGGCCAGATATCTATTTCTTACTTTTATTGCTCTTCATTCAGAAACATATGCAGCTACAAGGTTGATGATACAATACCTCTTAAAAAAAAAAGAAAGAAAGAAAGAAAGAAAGAAAAGATAAGAAGAGTTTCAAATGTGTTCACAGAATCACAAAATGACTTGGGTTGGAAGGGACCACATGGCTCATGGAACTCCAACACCCCCACTGCATGTAGGGCCACCAACCTCCATATCTAATACCAGACCAGGCTGCCCAGGGCCCCATCCATCTGGCCTTGAACATCTCCAGGGATGGGGCATCCACAACCTCTCTGGCCAGCCTGTTCCAGCACCTCACCACTCTCTTGGTAAAGAACTTCCCCCTGCTATCCAACCTAAATCCTCCCTCCTTCACCTTAAAATTATTTCCCCTTGTCCTGCTGTTATTTGCTCTTTCAAAGAGTTGAAAATATTGAAAACTTTTCCAAGTGTTGCAAAACACCTGTGGTTCTTCTTTACAGGTCAGTAGTGTGGCCCTAGCTCTCAGTGCTTATCTGTCTGCTCTGATCTGCTTCCAGCTGATGCACCTATTAGACTTGCTCTGCCATTTACCTGGGATTTAAACCATTACTGGACAGCTTTCTCACTCTTAGAAAAAGCTGGTGTGGATATTCTCCAATAGCCCTCTCCTTGCTTTATATAAGTGCCCTAGGAAATCACATGGCTCTGGGCAGATATTAAAAATCTCTTGCCAAAGAAATTCTTTGATGTGATGGTAGGGGAAGAGAACTTCTCATTTGATACTACAAAGCCCTGGCTGAAGAATGAGTTGCATCACTCCCTGTATCCATCAGTTCTGCACCACATCCTGGGATAGAAAACTTCTGCTGGGATCAAAGTCTACGGTTATCTTTGTAAGGAAGGAAGGCCACCAGCAACTGCAGCTCCCAGTGATGCTAACCTGAAATAAAGGCAATGCAAAGCTTGTTTTGTACAATTTTGATGCCTTTCCTGGTGTGCTCATGTTGCTCAGCATGACCTTCACACTGCCCAGTGCAGGCCAACTATCAGACATCAATCCTGCCACCCCCTTAGAAAAAATGAACTCTTGAGCAGTTTAGATAGACTTTACATCCATAAAGCTGCTTCAAGTTAATATTCAGACACACACAGTGCTGCATCATTCCTTCCTGAGTCCTCTTTTTCCTGAGAGAGCCCTCATATCACAATACTTGGAACGGTGTGAAAAGAAGAATAAAAGTTTTGTTAATTGCTATCTTGGGAAAACAAAACAAAACAAAATCTTCTTCTCAGAACTGCTCTGGAGAACAAGGAAGAAAACCACACTTTAGGATATGGAAAGCAAATATATTGGCTTGCAAAACGTAGCCAAATAGCAACAGGAGCAAGACCTGGTTGGCTAAGTTATTTTTCACCTTTTCCAGTCAGTTTCCCTGTTTCTTTCCTTACCAGGGAGAATTCCTGCCAACAAAGCCTGCCCAGACACACTGCTCTGGATGCTGCTGCAGCTGGAGACCTCGGTGTCAGAAAAGAGTTTCCAGCAGTTCTGTTGCAGAGGCAGCAAGCTTAAGTAACAGACCACTAAAGCCTTGAATCCAGTAAACAACATAGAATAAAAAGGATTCTTTTTTATTATGGTTTTGTTTCAAGGCTATTTTGGCAGCCAGGCTACTAAAGCTCCTCTGTAATAGCTGAAGCCAAGGAGCCAGCCAGGCACTCCGGGGTGTGCGGGGATTTACAAGTCACAGACCCATTTCCGAGGTGTTTTGGGTGGGAGTAAGACATTTTTATGGCCCCAACCAGCAGTCGTCTGGAATTCCAGGGGTGGGTATTAAAAGACTATTTCACACACAGCTCCCTGCTGCCAGGCCTTCCAAACAACAGACATGGCCACGCAACATGTCTGCTCACATCTGTGGTGGTGGGTCCCTGCCCCAAGGCCATGGCCAAGACTTTGGTGTAGTTCAGAGGTGCCTCAGGTTGGGATGGCTTCACGGCAACACCATGGCCTGTTCCTGCTGGAAGGCTGAGCACTTCTGCTGACATCTCCAGAATCCTGGTATAGGCATCAGTAGCACGCAGTTCTGATCATTGATGGTGTCGGCTGTAAGACATCATTCTTCTGTTTCAATAACTGCTGTGTGTGTGTTGGTGTTGCACTGAACTTAAGGATGTGACATGCCTGCCAGACATTACAGACATGCCTGCAATGTAAATCAAGCAGAAGGTGGCATTTTACTAAGACAGCTTTCTAATATGGGGAGGTAGCTCCTTTGATAAAATAAATAAAACAAGATATTGAGAAATTAAGCAAAGAGTGCTGGTGAGATCCCTGATCTCACAAAGTATTGCTAAAAATTTCACACCTCAGCACCACATCTTTACAGCGCTCTCAGGATCTCCTCCTCTGCTGATGTTACTGAGCCATGAGCATGTCAGCTGTCCTAAAAGGACAAAGAAAGTCACAATATTTATTCATGTTAGTTGTGAACTGCTTCTTTCAGCTCAATCTGTGCACCAGCAGATTTTTTTTTAGATCAACCTTGGTTTGTACCTATTACAAGCCTATGTAGAACTCTGAATAGTAAATATACTGCATATGCTAATAGGCTGTGAATAGAATCCAAAGCTTGAACTCTATGGAATAGGGTACGTAACTTGGCAGCACTGACTGAATTGAAAATTACCTTTTTCAGAACAATCCTGTGTAAAAGCCTTTGAGGATTTATATCAGATCACTCAATTATTGCACAAAGAATTATTCAAAACTGACACATACAGGAATTTCTGTCCTTTTGATTTTGTTGTTTTGATGTAATAGGCACAGTAGCATATAATAGGACTTGCTACATTGCTTTATTCCTTTAAGAGTAGGTTGCTCATTGCTTTGCTTTTCTCCCTCCCCCATGCCATCAAAACTGCAGTATGTGTTTTGGAGAAAGAGACATAAATCGCACTGTGAGGCATAAGATGCTGGTGACTAAGTCTCAGTATGACTCAATGGGAGTGGGCAGTAACAGATGTACAAAGCTGGTTAGATTTGTGCAAGCCAGCTTTGTACTTCATAGGGCAATTGCAATGTATTTGTGTGCTATTCGTTTTAAGGCTGTTCACATTTAAAAAGAACAATCAAGTGGACCTGGATGGTTTGAGATGATAGAAATGAAATACAGATACTTGAGTTTGTGTGCAGCACAATGGTGCCAGAGGCAGCGTGGTCCAGGAGTCAGGTGGGTGATTGTGCAGGAGGAGTTGCACACGCACCAATGTCTAAGTGGATAAAGCACCAGACTTGAAATAACAAAGCATAAATCACCCTAATTTTTTTAAATTAATCAAAATAAATAAATGACCTGCCTGGGTGAAATGGAAATATTCAGTCCCAAAGAGGCACGATCTAAAAAGTTAGGGATTTATTGCTGGCTGAACTCCAGCACAGAACCCAGTAAGTGAAAATCGCCATCCATCTGGTGATTATTCAATGTCCTATATAAAAAAACTTGGCAGTTTCATGTGTGACAACAGATATGCCAAGAACTAAAGAGCTACTGGAGCTACTTTTCTCCATTTCTCATCCGTGAGTTGATGGTTCAAATTGTCACTATTTGGTCTGAAAGAGCTGCTGACACTAAGAATTTCCCAGGTAAGGGAATAAAGAGAGCAATGAAACCAATAATTCCTTAATAGTTTCCTCAAAAAAGCTGTCCAAGCTGAGCTACCCTGATCATGGCAAACTGGCAGTCTGCAGCACACTCTTCTAAAGCTCTCAATGGTCATTAAGCTCCAGCAGCCTACAGAAAATGCACCTTTCCTTCCGAGGCTGTAGACAAGATTCCTCTAAAAACACTGTCAAGAGCCCATGGACTGGTTTTTGTTTGTCTCTCAGTGTAAGGCTTCAATTGCAAGAACACATTCCTGTGCTGTTCATGGAAAAAATGAAATTTTCTTTCAAGCCTATGCTCTCCTGCCAGGATTCAGCCTTTGCAAAGCAGCCGAGTGTAGGCTGCAGTACATGGACCTGGGGTGGGATGCAGCCACTTCTGCCTGGTGCCCCATCCTGTGCACAGCATGCAGAGCTTAGAGGGGACAGAAACACTGCTGTCCTCTGAGCAGTAAATCACAGCCCATAAAGAGAGAGAGAAAGGCTGAGAGAAGAGCAGAGAAAGCAAGTCAATGGGGAAAAAGAAATTCTCAATGTTCTCTGTGACACCGCAATCCATATACAATGCCTGCAGCAGCAAGCTCCCAAGTATTCCCAGCCTGTGGGAGAAAGTGGTTGCTTTTAAATATTGCAGCCTGATTTACACGTATGGAGCTGTGTACCGACTGGGGAGCGGACTGAACATCACCCCCGTGCTCTGCAATCCCTGCTGGATACAGACTCTTTGTTAAGCCCCTTCCTGGGTGCTCAGGCAACCTTCTCCATTGAGACATTTCCTTCAAGAAGAACAAGTTAAGACAGACAAAGTGAAAGCAGAAGACAACATACC
The DNA here is from genome assembly GCF_987193195.1 of Phasianus colchicus. Lineage (NCBI taxonomy): Eukaryota > Metazoa > Chordata > Aves > Galliformes > Phasianidae > Phasianus > Phasianus colchicus. The sequence goes on along the minus strand of NC_143441.1, from coordinate 47,085,223 downwards.
TCAGACCTGGTGAACGTGATCAGATGAATGACGAGGGAATTAAATAACAACCAAATGAGACACCGCTATGGGGAGAGGCAGCAAGAGACTGCAAATGTTACCCTTCAGATGGCATGTACTCCGTGCCAACAGAATTGCTTTCCAGTACTTACATAAACACAACAAAGGATTCCAAGGTATTGCAGAGAAAAGCGCGCATTTTCTAAAAAACAGAACGTCAGCCACAGTAAAATAGCAGAACCACAGCAAACAAAGGATGATTTTGCCATAATGCAATGAAAACACTTGAGACACGCTATAGCATGGGGGCAATCTGAATGGATTCAGTGCAAGGACCATCAAGAGCCCAGTAAATCATCTCTGCACTACATATAAAAAGTCACTGCAGTTGAATGTTTCTCCCGATTTCTGTAGGCTAGATCTCTTAGAAAACCATGAAAGCAAGAGGGAAACAAAACAAAATCAGAATTGAAAGCCTCCAGCTGATGGCCTTGCCTGAGCAAGACTTGCTGGGTTCTCCCTTGCATATATATGACTTTAAGAAGTGACATTCACAGCAGGCAGAAAATCCCTGCCATAAATGCATGAACTACAACTATTTTTTGCAGCTCAGTGCATTCAGGAAGACAGGTGCCTACTGCTTCCTTTTGTTTTCAGTTAATAATTGTGGATACTCTTAACAACAAGAAGAAAGCTTTTAGCAGGAAAGTCAGGTGAGGGAGGGATGTACTCAGATCAAGTAGGCCTCAGCCAAAAAAAAAAAAAAAAAAGAAAAAAAGTAGAAGCAGAAAATGAGGAAAAGAAAGGAAGAACAGAATGGCTCCATGCCTGGTGTACTGGAGACCAGAATGGGAGCTCAGAGGGGACAGCACATGGAACCAATGGCAAGAGAAGATTCCCCATTTGTTCTCCTGCTCTATTCTCCTTTGTGATTCTGTAGCAGCAGAAAAAAAAAAAAATCCAATCTACAAAATGTGCAGTCGCTTTGCTACAGCTTTTGTTTTAGTTTTAGCACCACACGTAGAAAGAGACCATTATATACAGGATGCTTAATTTCATAGGATAGATTATTTGTTTTCCTTTTCCCAAAAGAATGGATGACTTTATTCTCCACCCCCTGAGCTCCTCATACAATTTGCTGAAGCTGGCAACATAAAAAGCCCTCAAGGACAGAAGGAAGATCAAATTCTCAGAGACAATACAGAAAAGATTGTCACAGTCACAGTGTGATACTCTGCCTTAAAATCAGCTTGTGTGTCCTTCAGTCCCACCATACGCTTTGAGCTGAGAGCTGCAGACATTGAACTGGTACCTCTCTTATTTTTTCCTGGTTAGTGGTGCCATTCAATAGCAACAAATGACATGAAATCGTTCATTCTGTGAGAATCCAAACTTCATTACAACCTGCATATCCAGTTCCAGACTTACACAACATCCTGAGCTGGATGGAACCTGAGCAGGAGGGAACCATAAGGATCACCAAGTCCAACCCCCAGCTCCACACAGCAGCACCCAAACCCAGCCCCGTATCTCAGAGCTGTGTCCCATGAGCTCTGGCATTGGGGCAGTGCCCGTTGCCCTGCGCAGCCTATTCCATGCCCACCACCCTCTGCTGAGAAGCCTCACAACAGGAGCTCCATCGTAGCACAGGCACGTCTGCATGGCAATCACAAGTGTGGCATCAGCCAGCTCGCTTTCACCCCGCTCCGACACAAGGGTAGCCATGACAACACCCAGTGAGCGTAGGCTGTAAAATCCCCATGGGAGGCTGAGTAAATACTCCAGCAATTTAGCTCACTTGGAGCTCCTCGCTCCTGCTGCTGTACGGCTGTCAGGACTCAGCCGGGCTAATTTAAGGCAAGCTTCAATCACGTCTCTTCCCGCAGTCTAGACACACTGTAGGCATCCATACACAACAGGTAGCACGATGAGGTCCTACTCTCTGTTAGTATTTCTAAGTGTTACTCAAAAGTGTATTTCTAATTACCATACATGCAATGCTAACATTTTAAACTGAGGTCTCCCCAAATGAGCTGCGGGCTTCTTTCAAGGTCTATGGCTTCCCAGTGCAGGAAAGACCCCTTAGAAGTGAGCTATATTCATTTCTGGCTCCTTTAATAAGTATTCAGACTTCAACCATCTAAATCCTCACGCACCCATGAAGCACGATGGTTACAATGGACCTGTCTGAATCCGCTGTGGAGAAACAACCAGAAAACACTCTTATATGCAGATAAATCAATCCACAACTTAAGTATGATATTTCCACACCTGTGTTCCCAGAAAGTTGTTTCTGCCCGATGTACTGTTTTCTAAACCCAGCAGACACCGGTCAGCCAAAACAGGCAAATTTGCATTTGGTTTGGCTGGCAGTTGGTACACAACCATGTTTCAGAAAGCATTTGGTCCTGCCTAGAGAGCGCAGGACACGTTTCCATGTTAGTAGGGCTCCCTGACCATGGTGACAGATGGACAGAGTGCCAGCCTGGCACGGCTGGGGCTGTTTGATACACGGCTGTTGCTTCAAGACACGTGGCAGACAGTCCCAATGCAGTTTTCACAACAAAATAAACCTCCCTTTGGGATCAGCGACCCAGGCTCTGCCAGGGGCATTGGGAGAGCCTCTGCCTGCAGCTCAGCCCATCTGGGCCACTCACTGTGCCACGGGGCTTCACCAAAATCCTCCCATTGAAGAGATGAGCAGTGGAGTAGGAAACAAAACTAAGCAAAGAGAAGTACACCATTTGTTTCTCAAGGTGAATTAAAACCACAAGCAGAAAACCTTGACTCAGAATAACATTTGTTATTTTTGCTTGGCTTTCTATTTTTATAGAGAGACAACAGTAGCAAAAATTAAGTTAATGTGAGCAATAGGGTCCTGAAGGTATACTGGTTATTTTTCTCATTAAAAATGATAATTTCTATCTGTACATATTAAGTATGCTTACATCAGTAAGCATTCAAATGCGTGCTTCAGTAACACCTCTTTTGAGTTTCATTCGGATGGAAATTTTACTGCCCACAGTCATTATAAGCAGTTAAATACCAATTAGAAAAGCATCTCTTACATCAGAGCGAGAGGATAGGTTTACCAAAACATACCAGTTCTACAAGCAAAAGCATTAGCTCCTGCAGTCAGAAACAGAAGCAGACTGTCACTGCTGACTGTGGCCTCCAGGGACTGGAAGTGGCAGAGCTCACCTCACAGGGCATCTCTTCTGGTTTTACTCACATATAGTGCGTGCTCTCATATATGAGAGTATATATGGTGAACACATATATAGTCATTTTCTGTGTGCATATACATAACAAGCTCTCTAACTGCTGGTTCTCGTAAATTCAGATGATTTATTATTTCTTGCCTTTTAAATCAGCTCAGTGCTGGAGCGACTCAGGTGATGGAACGTGCCCAAATGGCACAGGGTCTGCTCTTCCCAATGGAAAGCCCTGCTCTGCATACAGCCCGCAGCAAATTGTGCTTGCAGGTGCCTTCCACCAGCTCTGTGATTTACCTTTAAAGGTTTACAACAATATCGCTTTGTATTCTCCTGATTTCTTCCTGATGGCTGTAAGACATCCTGGTACAGATTAATGGTTGTTTGTTTGTTTTTCCTGTGGTTTTAGCCTGTATTTCAAATTGTGTCATTTTTCAGGATGAGTACCTTTTCATTCCACCCTCAGTAACCCCGTACAGAAAAGAGGAGCAGCACAGTCCCTGTGGGCTGGCTTTCCTGCTGCCTCCCTTTCAATCCATCGGCACTTGAAACGCAGTGGGCTGGCCCTGTGTCAGCAGGATCCGTTTAATCCTCCTGCCAATCACTCTCTCTTCCCACTGATGCTCCAGGCCCCAACTCCCAACTTCAGATTTCTCATCTCCCAGAGCCAGAGCAGTCTCTGCTGGAGTCCTGACTCCTTCCCATACACAGACAAAGCTGAAATCTCTCCCCCAGAGCAGGCACCCTAATCCATCCCACTCTGTGCAGCTGAAATGTGGTCCACAAGAACAGCTACACCACAGGGACCAACAAGCACAGCAGAGAGGAGCTGAAAAATCTCCTATATCTTATACCAGCATAAATTCCAGTTACCCTTCACTGAAACCCTCCCATCACCTTGCTAACAGGGCACCCAAAGCTTTGCATCTGATCCCAAGAAAGAGCCATCATCACTATTGGACATTCATTCATTCACAGGCCCATGGATTGCAGTGAGCTCAGCATTAGGTCTGGCAGCAGAAAGGGAAAAATGCAAAAGGAACATGTGAAGGCTGCAGTACGTAGTTTTACCCTGACATAGAGTCAAATATCACATGAAAAGACAGGCAAACAGCAAATAGAAGCTCCGATCGACGAGCCTACCAAAAAGCTGCAATTTGGGGTTTGCAATGCCTAGCCACAGCAAGGGGTTGCACAGCAGTTCAGGATGCTCTGAGATGATGAGGATGAGAAAACAGGCATTGCAGGATGCAGAGAGCAGACGGTTTCAGACTGAAATTAAATAAACACCCCAAAAAGATAATCTCTCTTTCCAAAACATTAAGGAAAAGTTATGCAAGGAAAAAACCCCGGCTGCATTCTTTAACTACATAAAAGAACATTTTGTTCGGCCTTGAAATATCTATTGTAACTAAATGCTGTAAAAACAGGACAGCAGCCCTGTGCCAGCCATGCATACAAAAGAGACAAAACAAGATGAAAAAAACCAAAATACCCGAGAGCCACGCATCTCTTACACAGCCTGAAGAATGCCTCTCAGCTGAGTCCTGCAGCGCACTCAGGCTGCTCCACTTAAATGAATGCAAAACCTTATTCCCTTTTCGAGTCCATCAGAATAAATAAATGAAAAGAAAATCAAACCTGAAGAAACCCACAGACAGGCGAGCCCCATTCTGACTTACAGCTCTGAAAAATCCCGCAGTCTGGCTGGAAACGTCCATTGAAGAACTGCATGCAAGGCTTTTCCCTAAAGGCAAGCACATTGAAACATCTCAGGCTCCGCTACTGAAGCCGATGCTGCAACAGATGGGGAGCGGGGCTGGGTGTGTTCCTCCTTCCCATCGCAGCGCTGCGCGGGGACAGCGGGAGCGGAGGTAACTGAGGAGAAGGCAGGCGACGCTTGGCTGCGGGCTCCGTGCCAGGGATGCTCCGACCATCGCAGGATTCCATTACCCGGCTGCGGAGACCCGCCGCGTTCACTCCAGCAGCACCGCCTGCGCAGGAGGGTCATTAAAAGCCGCACCGGCTGCGTTAGCTGAACGCTGCGGGTCCAGCGGGGAAGTTTGCGAGTTCAAATAACCGCAGAGGTTTTTAGCGTGATCGGGAGAGAAGGGAGCCTATTTTTGGGAGCGGGAGCTTCACGTAACTGAGGCTGCATCTGCATCGGTGCACCGGGGAAGGCAGCGCAGAGCAGGGCTGGGTGCTGCGCTGGAGCAGCAGAGCCGTGGGCCCATTCTGTGTCCGTACCAAAGGTGCCCCTGGGCTTCACTTCTCCCTTCCGCAACGTGAGCAGAGGAAGATTTAATTTGCTTTGTAATTTGCTGTAAGGACCTCACCGGGAAAACAAGTTGTCTGACTGCAGAGTATGGCATTGCCATTAGGAATCAAGAGAGCAGCGCAGCTTTTGGAATTGTATCACGTGAATTATGTTTTGCACAGCAATGCAAACTCTCCGACTGTGAGCTGAGCGATGAGGGTTTTGAGTTTTCTTTTTCAGCAACAGGTCTTTGAAAAATCTTTCTTTATAATCACGTCCAGCTCTGATCAAAAGGGGGCTGATAAACAGGAGGAAGACTAACATTTTGTATGGGTAGTTAGCGACAGGGCAAGCTATCGCAAACTAAAAGAGGGAATATCCAGGTTAAATGCTAGGAAGAAATTCTTTACTCAGAGGGCAGTGAGGCCCTGGCACTGCTGCACAGAGAGCTGTGGGTGCCCCATCCCTGCAGGTGCTCAAGGCTAGGCTGGATGGGGCAGCCTGGACTGGTGGAGGGCATCCAGCCCATGGCAGGGGGTTGGAACTGGATGGGCTTTGAACCAAACCATTCTATGGCTCTATGATCAATCCACCAAGCAATCTCATAAAGTGCCCTTTACTGGCAAAGCACCTCCAGGCCATGCGGCCTTGTCCTTGGCCAAGACATTGGTGAAGTCTGCCACTGCCAGGTCACCCCTGGGAGAACAACACCAACATAAGGGCAAAAAGCAGAAAGATCCTATTGCAGCTTCCAATGTTTTAACAAAAGGCATCAAAACATTCATGCAATGAACTGACACCTCTCTGGAGAAACAGGTGGCCAAATCCTGAGCCGTGAGGCTTTGCCAACCCTTTCTTGGCCATTTCAGAATAATATTTGCCAGGATGGACTGAAACAGTTTTTAACATAGGGGGCTTGCTTTAATTAATGGCTACTGGTTCCTACATCATTATAGTGTGAGCAGCGTGGCTCACACACCACTCTCAACACTATTCAGAACTCAGAACAACACATCACAGGAGCCTGCTCCCCTTTGCACTCAGGTGCAACCGGTGCTGTCCTTTATTCTGTCCAAACCAAATAACAAACATCACCGAAACCAGGAAGGAATTTTTGTTCAGCAGCACCAGAGGCTGCTGGGTGCACGTCCATCTGATCAAACGCGACCGTGGTGTTTGCTCACAAATGGCAGCTATTGCTTGGAGCACTTGGAGACAAGCTCAGCATCTGCCTCTTTCAATACAGAAATGAACAAATATTTAGTGTTTAGGAGGCTTTTCCCCAGCTTAATGAATATTTTATGCATGCAGAACATACAAATAGTTTGGGAAAATAAACAAGCTTCCTCTTATAATTCTGTTTCTGTGTTACCAGAGAAATCAGCCTACCAGCTGGGGCAAGCAAAACACATTTGTGCCTGTCCCACTGCAGCTGTAGGAGAAAGGACCCATCTGTGGCTGCTCTAGAGAGGGCAAAAAGGAAGATTGGTGCAGTCTTGGAGTAAAAGAGGCTCTCCCACTGACCAAGGATCAGCTCAAATGCTTCCATGTATAGGCATCTTAAAGAGATTATTCTGATTAAAGATCAGATCAAATAAAATGGGTATTAAAAGCCAGGAAACTGTCTCATATCCTTAAATCATTCCTTTCAAATCACTCGCAGTGCTCAGTTTGATACAGCCAATTTAAAGGAACACCAAGATCTATAAAAGGGTTTTTTTATTAATTCATCTTCAAAACCAATTCTGGTCTCAAAGTCTGAAATGGCACAAATTCCACCTTGAAAATATCCCCTTTCCTCCCCCACCTTTGGATAAGGAATAGAAGCAAGAGAAACACATTGCACAACCACATCTGAGATAAGCAGAACAGTTAATGGTTTAGAAACAATTTCATAAATATTTGCTGAAATAGTTGTTGGATTTCATCCAGCTTCTGACATCCACAAAAAAACATTTAGTAATTTGCCATTTTCTTTCACCATTCTGGGATGAAAAATAGGCAAGAATTTTTATCATTATTATTTTTACAGTTATGAAATGACTGCTTGCATTTACGTGGCACGTGTCCTGCCCAAGAGCCCCAAGATATTCCTAAACCCACAGGCCTGAGGTGTCAGTTGTGACTGCCTGTGTCTGTGCTCTGATGTGAGATGGCGAGGCTGTGTTTGCTCAGAAGTGAAATGCAGCAGCCTGAGTGACAAAGAGTAGGGCTGAGTTAATGCACATCATCTCACATCAGGTTGTACAATGTGAGAAGGCCACCAACGCATGTTTGCAAATATCCTTTTCTGACAAACTCTGGGAGTCTGTAAGGATACGGATCCAAAATTCCCTATGCTAGTGCATAAGCTTTTTCCTTATACACTAAGGACAATCCTATAAGCCTCCAGAAAATGTTTTATATAATCAACTTCCCATGCAAATATATTTTTCAGTGTGATTTTTTTTTTGTTTGAACCCACCTGCGCCTTCTAGGGTGAGTCAATCTCTCACTTGCAGTCCATAGATCAAAACAGAAGGAAAGCAGATGCATGACTACCTCGTTCTCACCAGCCTAGAGGTACAAAGCTGGCTGCCTAACTGGAACAGTCACTGTTGTACCAGCTGTATCTTGTTTTTCCATTCAAAGAGTTTAACAAAAAATTTCAGAGCCAGGCTCTCAATCAGCTTCAGATTCTGTTGCACACAATTCCTGCACAATTCGCTCACACTGTTCCAAAACACCGATCCTATTTCTTCTTTTTGGGCCAAGAACAAGCCTAAAATATCATGAATTTCCAACTGGCAGTACAGCAACCTTCCGCCATGTCCCAGAGGAGACTAAAAGGTTTTGCCATTGGTTGGTGTTCTTTATATGCTATAATTTCCACAAAGATCCAGTGGTTTTGTAAGTCCTACATAAATGAGTTCATAGGGCCTGATTCCATTAAAATTTCCTTGTCCTGATTTACTAAGCAAGTCTTGTAAAATCTATGGAGAAACTCCTAGGAAAATGGAAACATACAGCTGAGCTAGAGGCCTGCAGGGTAGGGCAGAGCATTTGTTCACTGCGGGTCCTTTTTCATACACCTATTTACATGGAATACAGTCATCATATTTATGGTTGCCTTATTCCTGCAAAATGCTGCAGGGAGCAGCAACCAGAAGCAGCATGCAGCACAGATGTGCACCACAGCCTGCAGCCAAGAAAGCAGCACAGCTGGGAAAAGCTCCTTGAAGAGCATGAAAAACCAGAGCAGCAGTTGGAAGGCAAGGAGAGACCAAATGGAAGATGAACTGGAGACTGAAAACTGCCAATATGCATCATAAATGAAACCAGTTCTTAGTAGGATGTGGTCTCTCAGAAACAGATTCTTAGCAAAGGGCAGCTGTGATCTGCAAGGGCTGGAAAAGGAGTACAAGGAAAAAAGCAGGACACCCCAACAGTAAGAGGTAGCAATGAACTGTGGAGTTTATCACCAAAAATAATAAAAATTGGAAAATAAAGGTGGTGGGGATGATACGAAATGGAAAGAGAGGAGAGAAACATTCCATGCAAAACGAAATTCACAGTTCATCTTTTATTCATCTCAAAGTCACAGTTTTTTCTTTGCAACTTTTCAGCATGATCTACCAAGCAATGAAACAAACAGTTGGAATTTGTGACTCACTGTTGACAAGCCAGAAGCAGAGCATCCATGTGAGAGCCACCAAAACCTGGTGAGTGAGCAGCCATCTCTTGGAGTCAGCACCCCACAAACCTCTGCAGCCAAGGCACTGTGCCAGGGATGCCCTGAACCAAAAACAGGACAGGTGCATACAGCTGATACCTGCTCAGGTTGCCTAATTCAATGCCTAATTCAATGCCTAATTCTTCACTATCTGTTTATCTTCTCTGTATTTACATGCATACCCAAACCATAGCCATATTGAAATGATTGAGCGCCCAGACAGACAGCTTTGGAGGCTGAGAAATTGCAGCCTTGTGCCCTATGTTGTACTGACCTTCCCCCCTGCCTTTCACACCTCATCCCCATATCTAGAGACAGATGCAGCCTGCTTCCTACATGGCTGTGGCTGGAGGCACTGATGGAGATGTGTCAGAGTAGGGCTGTGGTGGGGTCAGCGAAGGTTTCTGAGTGACAAAGGAGAATTATGGGGGTTGGGCTGGGTTGTGGTGCCCAATAACTCATGAAGAACTGACATTTTGGACTCTAATCTTCTGTCACAGGGGTGAAGTCCCTCAGAGATATCCTGTTCTCCGTGGAAAAATAAATCAGAGAGCAAAACTGGTGTAGGAGCCTTGCCTGAAATAGATGTATTGGGAGATTTTAAGGCAGAATTGTGCAGCACTCAACAGAAGCTATCGCTGAATCAGTACGGCCTGAATGACACCGTGCAGAAAAGAACAGAAATAGTCCCACAAGAGAACAGATGAAGGACAACACTGTGGCATCTGGAAGTGGGAGAAAACCACATGGGAGTAGGAACTGGTGGGTCAACTAAAAGCTCAAACTGTGGGCTTCAGCACGAAGCCCTGTGCTTCTGTATGCACACCAAGGCTTTTAACTAGAATGTATGAAATGAATGTATGTACCCTGCAATGTCACTTTCTGGCTTCAATGGTCCTAAAGTGGGACCTCCAAGGATGAGTGCTCCATGAGCACATAGCGTGGATGCATCCAGTGGAGATGGCTCAGCTCTGCTGCTGCCTCTGTTCCAGGTGCTTTAGGTCCCTCTCCCCACAAGAATGGGGGAATCAGTGCCCAAGAAGTCAGAGAATGCTTTGGGACAAAGGTGATGGTCATCATCTCCACCTAAAGCCTGCCCCACCAGAACTCTCTGATATTTTAAGCTTTTGGTTTAGAGTCTGAGGCTGAGAACATAAAAAGTTATTGCACACCTGCAGCTCTCTGAAGAGCACTAAAAGAAAACATCCCACTACAGTAACATCATGGCTCCTCCACCCAGGAATTAAGATGTTCTTGCAGGTTGAACAGCCTGTTTTCTTTTCTTTGAGCTTTATGACTATTTGTTACTCATCTTAGGGCTCAGCCATGCTGGGCACTGAGCTATTTCACCTAAGTTGTCCACATGACTCCAGGGCACAGGTGAATTACTCATGTACTCCCATGTTTGCACAGCCTGCCTAGGGACAGAATGTTCTTCATGTTAGGGATTCTGGGTTTTCTAAGGCACTATGTGCACATACCAACTTTGCTGCATGCTAGTCTAAAGTATGCAATAAATAGTAACCATTAACTTTGAATAGAAGCAAGAGCCCACCTAGAAAAGGATAAAGCTTACATACCATAATGAGCGGTTAAAATGTCATCAGAGGCTTAGAAAGTGAAGTACAAAGATCTCCACTGGTATCAACTGGCTGCTGAAAAAAATGGAGGTAACACTGCCCTGCAGCACTTAAAGAAAGCACAGTCAGAAAATAAATGCTGTTAAATGAATGTATTCTCATGCGGACAGCTGGCAAAGAGTCAAAAACTCATCACAAAGAACGTGGTGCACATATTTGTCATCTTAATGAAAGTAAAGTAAACCAGTCTATCTGCTCATTTTCATTTGCAGAGGCACAGTTTAGTGGGAGGCTGAATGCCATGGGTACGAGCAACGTGAACATTTGCAGACTGGCAGGAATGCTTGAGGAATAGTCTCAACCCTAATACCATAGTAGTTCATATCAGAAAAAGCAGTCAGACATTTTACACTGTATAGAGAGGGATTTTTGGCCAACAGGAGGATTATTTACCTGCCTAAGAGCAAGGCTGTTTCATTGCCAGTGCAATACCTGCGAATTGCCCAGCTCTAAGAGCAGCAATGCAGTGGCACAGGCTGCCCATGGAGGTGGTGGGGTCACCGTCCCTGGAGGTGTTCCTGAACCACGTGGCACTGAGGATGTGGTCAGTGGGCATGGTGGGATGGGTTGACAGTTGGACTTCATGATCCAAGTGGTCTTTTCCAACCTTCCATGACTCCATGAGCTCTTGGAGAAGGATGCTCCACAGGTGCTGGTAAGTGGCTGAGTAATGCCAAGTGTGGGGGCCTCACACAGAGACATGTTCCCTCCCCAGAGAGCAGCAGGAAGCCTGGAGGCAAAGCCCTGCTTTTTCATTGTGGCATCCACTGGCACAGCGGAACCCTGTGGTAAGGAGCTCTGAAATAGATGCCATTTGTGATAAGAGCCCAGTGTTTATTTAAGTTTGCAAAGAGCAGTTCTGGATATAGGATGCATCCGGTGAGAGAGCAGTTATTTTAAGAAGAAATGATTTGATTTCCACTGCAGGGAATTATTTGAAAAAAAAATCAAAATAATAATTTAAAAAAGCTAACACATAAAGTACTCAGAGTTCAAGCTTTACTTCCTATTTTCACCATGTCAATAATAATTTAAAGAAATCTACCCCCAGCAGAAAGAAAAGTGTTGTTCTCCCAGTCTCTGGCCGCAGGCAACAGCTTTTTAAATACATCCTAGAAGTACGATTTGCCTAAAGAAAAGTGAATGTAATTTGGTTTTAAAGAACTCGACAAATAGCCAACCAACAAAATAATAATAAGAATTTATAAGCACAAATGCAACCACAAAGGATCACTGCAGAAGAAAAGCTTATGAGCATTTCTTTAGCATTCTTTTTTATGCTTTGTTAAAGAAGAGATAGGGCATTGCACACAAAACAGTCACCAAGGCCCTCAAAAGGGATTTTCACTTGGGAGATTCATAAAATAAAGGAAAAGGTACAGCCTTATGGAGAGAGACACCTACACACACAGCAAATAAAAGGATATAACTGAATTCATCTTACTCATAATCAGAACCTGAGCAATAAGAGTAATAATGTGCATGAAGATATATACCTTCCTAGTAACACATACACACATGAAGCTATGGATATATATATAAAAGCTAGTGCTGCATATGAATGCTTTCAAGCCTTCCCATCTTTCCTAGTCCATACTCTCTGTTATATGTGCATGTTAAGGGGTGAAAGATGTATCCATAATAACAAATGTCCTGTCAGTATCTTCCTGGGAGGCTGAGCTGTGTGAGAAAAAGAAGAAAGGCTGACACTACAACCTCTCCCAGTGGCTGCAGGAGCAGAGTTGCAGGAGCAGAGTTGCAGCAGCATTTCCAGTCGGTTGGTTTCACAGCCTAGCTGTGAACCATCCCTTTGAAATTCCCTTTCAGCATTCTTGTCCCAAATTTGGCAGAGCAAACAATAAACGGTAAATAAATAATGACCAGCTTTACCCATTTGCCTGAAGCAGCAAGTAACCACTGGCCATTACCAAGCTGCCCAGTCCTCACCAGCTCTTCTGTCTTTCAAGCTTTCAATTTTCTACACAACAGCTACTGCTCATTATCTACAGATGAAATCCAATCAGCCGACCTGATTGCTTTATGGGCATCTTCCTGGCACTTGTTTTAATGTTCCCAGGACAGTATTTGTAATTATAAGGTCTGCTGATATTAAAATCCCATAGAGAATGTTTTCACTGGCTTTCTTAGTCACGGACACCTGAGATTCATTCCCAGCTGCACCCCACTTTGCTAAAACCAAGCAGCACAGCTGAAGAAACAGCCCTGGAGAAAACCAGAAGTCAGCAGGGATGCCCCAATTTCATTTCAGTCATCACTTCTAACCAAAAACATAATTATGCTGAAAAAATACTCACAGCAGTGACCAGAATGCTCAACTCTGTCTTTAAAATTGGAGGGATGTTTTGCTTAACCAGAATTAAACCCAAACTTGCAGAGCTCCCACGAGGCACCCTGCAGCTACCAGTGCCAGGTGAGCTTCTGAGCAGGAATGAGGCTCTAGAACAGCAGCATCACCTGTTTGGAAGGTTGAAGAATTAAATCTTGTTTCTTGGGGAGCATTCTGTAATTGAAAGCATCATTTTCTGCTTCTTTAGACTACATGCTATTCAGTCAGAGTGACTTCTTACAGAACAGCATGCATCAACGTGCACCGGTTGGTGTGATTTGGATGCAGCGATGATAGCACAGCATTAACCAGGCAGCATTAGGAACCCTGGGGTGGCATGTGGTGGGACACCAGCACTGAGTGTGACAAACAGCACCGCTGGATCAACAAACAGCCACCGGTTGAGGGCTGTGCAAACCACTCCAAGCCTTTCACCCTTGCCCTTTCTGTTGGATACCTCTGCAGTGCTTCCTGCCAAAGACAATCCGCCCCTACAGTTCATTAAAATACTCTGAGAACTGTATTTTAGAATACATTAATTGCTATGTGCACTTACTTTTGGCAGCGCTCTTTTAGAGAATGCACAAGGTGGCAGCTGTTTTGGAAAAGAAGGAGTAACTACAGCTCCAAAATACTCTTGGATTGCCCTCTCATAGCACTCAGAGTTAAAACACAGCTAATGTGGCATAATACACCAGTTATAACGTCCTGAAACAAAATAAACATTCTCAACCGCACAGGGCTTGAGGTATTTGTTTCTCCAGGACCACTGATTCTCATCTTGATTGCAAAGAAATGTGAAAAGCAAATTTCCCAGTCCCTTGGCCTTTCAGTCCCACACACCTGAAATACCAACATTTAACAGACTGCAGGGTCCGTGGGGACCTCCAGCTGCAGTGCTGCCAGCATGTTGGCTTGTGTAATAAGCTGCCTTCCACCCCAGCCACGGCTTTCATGCAGAATTTTTCTCTGCAGAATGTTCTCTTCGGTGTCAGAGCCCAATTGCCTCTCATCAGAGCCTCAGAACAGACTTCCACTGAAATTTTATTGGCAGGCACAATTTCAAGGAAAGGGATATAGAAACATCTTAAACTTTGTAGCATAATGTTTCAGTGCTTTTGGGAGATCGACTATGGAGTCAGATTTTTGTGTAGTGTGGTGACAGCACCTCAAGCCATGGTAGATACTGAGCTATTTTATTCTATAAGGAAGGGATGCAGAAAGGAATCAGGAGATTAAAACAGAGGCCCCAGAACTGCCTGCAGTATGCAGGCAGGTATATTTCAAATGACAGATTTCAAAGTCAAGGATGGAAGTGACCACTGACTACGTTTAAGGTTAACATGGAGCTCAACACCCAAGCCAATAGTCTTTACCTACCTGCCTTTGATAACACTAGTTGTGGTCTTCCAAGTAAAAGCTGGCTCACATAAGTGGTTCAGAGCCATCAAGAGAAAACTGGACACAAGCATCATCTCTTATTACTCACTTTAGTTTTGCAAAAATAAACAGGTTTATCTTGGTAAGTGCTAGAGTTTGAAGCTCTTGTACTGAAAGGATAAAAGTAATGCTCTTGCATGGGCTGTATACAGGATCACCGGGAGAAGAAGAGGTGATTCACATGCTCAAGGTTAAAGCAAATGGAGAGCTTTGGTCAAAACAAATGGAGAGCTTTGGGACAGGAAGAATTTCCTCTCCTGCCTTCCCTCCAGCTCCAGTGTGAAAGTGCTTTGTTTGGTTGTTTGCTTTTCATCTTTTGATGTGTGGTCCCTTTTCCAGGGCCACCTGGGAAATTTATCTAACAAATTCTTCCTGCCAGGAAAGTGTAGTTCAAAATAAAAAACTGGTAGCATACTTGATGAATCCGGCCTCTTTCCTGTGGCAGATCATGGTTGCAGCTCTTGGTTTTTGTGACAGGTCTAGGCTTTGTTATTAGATGCTGTGAAATATGATGTGGACCGTTGTGTGCTTGTGGCTCAGTGTTCTCCTAATCCTTGTAGTGTGAAGCCTTTGAAGGCTGCTAGCACCAATGCTGGCAGATGAACACCTCGAAGAAGGAAAGAACTGGAGACATTTCTATCCAAAAAAGCAAGTGCAGCACTGTGGGGATATATCTTAATGTTTTGTCTCTCTCTCAACGTGCACATGAACAATATGCTCACTGGCAACAAGAGTCATTGCACACAATTTTAAGAAACTTAATTTGTTGTTGCAAGCAACCACCAGCTCAGCTCGTTCCTCCAGATGTAACCACAAAGCTTCAGCTACTTAAATGATGCTTTCAAGCCAAATTTGTCTCTTTTTTCATAGAGGAAGTGGGGAAGAAGGACAATACAGAGCAGTCCACAGTGAGCTTTCCCCACTACTGAAGTTCTTTGGTTTATAAAAATCATAAAGAGCAGTTCCTGTGTCAGCTGCTCAGAATGCTGCAGTGCAAGTCAGCAGCTCTCATACCTTACAAAACTAGTTTGAAGGTCATAAACTTGATATATGGCTTCAGCTACAGACACATATTCAAAACTGGAATTGCATCTGAATCAACTATTTGGCAATTTCTATTTTAACAACCTGTTTTAAGTTGCTTTTAAGCCTTGCCAAATAGTAATGAGAAAGAGCAGAAGTTTTTCAAAGCTGCATCTGCCCCAAACAGGAACTGACTGGGGAAACTTCAGCCAAAATACTTCAGCCGTTTCTCAAAAACATTGCAGGAAAATGTCTATTTTTTTATTTTATTTTTTTTAAGTAGCAAAAACAATTTGATGGTGATTTCTAGTGGGAAATTTCTAGCTTGTTCTTGGTTTTAATCGAAGAGCCTCCGTTCAGCAGGACAGATTGCACCAATCAAACATTTCTGTTCTTACAAAAAAACACCTAAATACAGCTGCTTTGTATGGGGATGCTGACACAAACACTGGGCAGGAACTGGCAGCAATGGCACTGGCACCGAGAGTTGAACAATTGGCATCATCAAGAGGTAAAAAAGGAGAAGGAGGATGGAAGAGTTTGACAAGACTCGCTAACAAGCAGCCACACATCTGGAAATATCACCAGTGGAGCAACAGGAGGCAGAGGTAGAGAAAAGAATCTAAGCTTGGGCAAGGGGATTGAAACTGAGCTCAGACACCCCTAAAATGGAAACTGGGATTAAGAAACAGCCATGAGGTAGAGTCAGTGCAGAGAGGGACCCTGTCCTCTCACAGGAAGGGAATGAGGCAATTTTGCAGTGAATGAGCAGATTAACATTCACTATTGACTACCTCCAAAAAAACCAGAATAGAATCCTCTTGCAGAAATAAAGATATGAGATTGGATAATCTGACATTATCAGCAGGAGTCAAGCCAACTCAAGCTTAAGTGTCTCAGCATAAGTGTCTGCACGTGATCCAGTATTTAAACTCATAGGATAGCAAATGGATATTCAAAGTGGCATCCAGCTGCCCAAACAGACATCCCCATTGCCACCTGAGAACAGAAGAAAAGACACAGGGCTGACAGATCTGCCACAGCATCTTCCCATGATCTGTGCTCCACAAGAGAATGCTTCACCAATATTCCTTGGCAGGAATTATGTTGTTCTTCTCTGTGATTGATATAATTTCTGCAAAGAGAGGACTGAAGCTGGTAGCACTGCCCAGTGTCTGTATGGGTGCAAGGAAGCTGAAGGCCTGGTATGTTACCTCAGCAAACTCAAATGCTATATTACAGGCTTACACATCAGAGCTGTATCTTAATGCATCTGCAGAAAAGAAAGGAATGTAAGCTGGATGGACTACTTATATCCAAACGTTTCCTAGCTTTGGCCCTCACTTTGTAACCTTACCAATATTCTTTCAACACTTCTTGGTGGGTAAGCTTATATAAAATCTTTATACATTAATTTGGGCTGGAATAGTCAAAAACACCAAATGAAATAAATACAAATCCACTTTGATCCGTAACAGCCATTAAAACAGCACTCTGCATACATAATAAACAGCATGTTCTTTGCTGTTGAGTACCTCTGCCAATTAAAGCAACCCCAGTGCTGATTTTCCCAACCACCAAAGATAAATACGATCAAAAAAATTATTTTTGAAAGTCAATAGCAAGGCAAGCTCTCCCACTGGGAGAAAGCCCAGCCTGGTCTATTTCCCTGCCTCCTGCCTTTACGTGCTTGGGGAATTCAAACTCAATGGAAACTGCATGTAACTTGTGAAGAGCAAAGAGGAACCTGGAAGTACTATAAAAAGGTTATGGAGGAGAACAACTGACACAGAACAACAACAAAATACACATATGCATTTCACACTGTGTTGGCTATGAGTTCTTCTTGTTTGAAATCTCAAACATAAGATCAAGCACTTCGTGCCCCAAGCCTGATGTGGATATTTGGCAATCAACTATCTGTGTGCAAAAGAATAAAGCAAATGCTGCCCTTTGTACTTCTGTCCTAGCTGTTTACTTTCTGGCAAGAGTTCGCAGTTCCTGAGATCTTATAATGCTTCGTGCATCCACCGAGCTGCAAAGGTTTGAGAACTCTACCAGACCCTGGGCCAACAGTTTAACTAACAACTACAAAAGAAGAGTTGAGATCTTCAAAGAGAAAGAGGAAGGAAATCAGCTGTCAACTTAAAACAGAAAAAAAAAGCAGATGATTTATTGCTCACCAGTTTACTTTGGGAAAAAAAAAATCCAATGAGTCTAAATTATGAAAGGCAACAGAAGCTTCAGTCCTAGCCCTGAAAACTGACAGCATATCCTCTTCAGCTGGGATGGGCTACCTGGTCCTTCATACAGCCACCGGTGGGCAAGCTGTCCCAGTCCCTCTGGGTAACCATAGGTGACTCCTTAACTCTCAGGTGATCTCACACGTCCATCTACACTGAAGAAGCCCTTCAAAAAAGCAGCAGGGGCAGGTGAAATGTTGGGTCAGACTGTACCCAAATGTTTTTTTTGGTGTTTTTTTTTTTTTTTTTTTTGCCATCTTTGGCATTAATTGCAGAAAATACTTGAGATGTTTATTGTTGGTGATCTACCCAAAGCTAAAATAAATCATGCATTTCAGATAAAAGTAGCTAAATACTGTCAGTAAGAAAGAACCATAGTTCATTCGTATTCACACAATTGCAAGAGAAAAATATTATAACTTTTGGTTTATTCTGCATATGCTGCCCCAGGGATACAGTGCACGCCAGGGCTGACCCCAAAATTGCTTTTGGCATCTCTTGTGATCAGGGGAGTCTCCAACACACAAATTAAGGTAAAAAGATCTTTGTGCTTTGCTCACTGATGCCAGACAAAGACGAGGGAAGTGAAGTCTCTCTGGAAAGGACAGGAGTGAAAAAAAGGCACAGAGATGTCACAGGAGTCAAAGAGTAAGGGCCAAGGATGGCAACTGCTCAGCAAACTGAACAAAGTGGGGAGTGGGAAAGTAGCAAGAGTACAGAGAAAGGAAACCATGATTGATGGTCCACATATAATTCAGTGTTTTTCACTGAAGAGATCTCAGAGCTCTGTTAATCAATGAAAAAATATATATATACGTGCTGTACCAGCTCTGCTCACGGTAACTGTAATTTCAGCTGAAGAAGCACTGGGTTAGTTTAGAGTACACAAATTTGTGTTATCCCAAACAACAAAGCTCTTAAGCCTTGTTAATGACCCAAAATGATCCACAGGCCTCCTAGAGCCTGATGGCTCTCAAGTAGTGTTTGTTAACAAATATCAGATACTAACACTAATAATAGTCAAGAACCTGCGCTCTGTAGCAGCAACAGCAATCTCCACAGGCCATGCTTCCCTGCTGGGATCCATGAGTACTTTTGACTACGAGCAGCATCTTATTACATAAAGAAATATTTAGATAATTATAGCAACCAAGAGTGACTCCAGGAAAAAAACTATCCTACTTTATTCAAGTACCTCAACACCATAACAGAGTAATTCAGCTCTTGTTGCCTGTCCCACAGTCACAATCCCTTTGAGCCATTCTAAAGTAATGCCACCTTCAAGACAGAACGTCTAAATTTGGGAGGCAAGGCAGCCCAGCAGGCAGCTCGCAGGTGCTGGGAGCAGAAAGAAATTCCAAAGCCAAAATGCTATTCAGAAGTTTGAAACTGAGTAAGGAACCTGAAAAGCTGTGCAACGAAGTGGTCTGGCTGAACTGCCAGCTGCCAGGGAAACATAAGAGTGGATGGCTCTGCAAGGGGCAAGGCATTCTCTGCTGCCTGAAGTGACAGGTTGGCTCCTATTCCTCTGCTGCCAACAGGCTCAAATGGCTTTTGCAGCCCACTGCGCAAATTTGCATGAAAAAAGAAGTGCAACAAATTAAAAATGCTATGAAGATGAAGGCAGAAAGTAGCCACAAATTAGGATTTTCCAGGCTGCAACTAGTTTGTGGGTTGTTCTTCAATTATTCTGGGTTTATAAGGTTGTTACTATAAATATATTCATTAGGTCACTGCAAATATTTGGTGAAGCTGATCACCTGCTATTAATTTTTATGGAATCGTGTAGGATGGTTGTAGGTTAACGCTTACTGTCAAGAAAGACTCACCAGGTTAATAAGGAGAGCAGCTCACAATAATAGTAATGTGCAAGTAAAAATTCTCATGCCTAAAGAGTTTTACAAGCATGATCCAGCTCATCTTCACAATAATTCTATTAAGGAGATAAGGACAGGTTTTCCTCCTTTGTAGAAATTAAGAAAAGAAAGTGGAGCTTGTCAGGGATTTACCCAGATCCACCAAGGGAGCAAGCAGGAACCTACGGGTTTTGATCCTCAGTCATGCACCAGCCTGCTTATGTCTCTCAGAAACATGGTTTGATTTTGGGTGGTCCTGGTGGGGCCAGGAGTTGGGCTCAGTGTTCCCTGTGGGTCCCTTCCAGCTCGGGATATGCAGTGATTCTGTGTTTCCCTTTCTCACTGTAGTTATCAGATCTGTGGCAAATTCCTTCTTGCAAGGTCTGTTCCTGTGTCAGAGCTGTCAGCTAACATTTCAACAGAAAGACACGAGGATATTTTCCAATGAAACAGTTCGGCAGTGGGACAAATTAGGACCCTTTCTTCTTGCAGGCTTGGCACAGAAGGCTCATTAAAATTAACAACAGATATGAGACTCGTGTGCAAAGGAAAGCGATTACAGCCTTAAACCAGTCAACATCAGGATTACTGCATCGTTCCACTTCAACAACTTCCTCCCTGCCCACACCATGCTGCCTTCCAAAGATGTTTGTTCCTACTTGCTTTCTTGTTTGCAGTGATTGTTCTCAGACAAACACAAATCTTCTGTAGTCAGCACTGCTGACAGAGCTGCCTCTGTCGGGAGGATGGGTGGCTTTAGAAATGGTAACACCTGGGTTATTGGGAACGTGAGCATTGGGTGTTGTTTCAGAATGAAGGGCTTTAATCAAAACAATATGCAAAGCTCATAATTCAGCAAAGAACTGCCCACAGGGATGAAGGTGTACTCCGTGAAGACATCTTTATTTTCTTTCTCAACGTGGCAAAGTGCACCAGATTTTGGCAAATGGCACCTTCCTTCTGCTTGTATTGTTCCCAAACACACCTAGGATCAGCCCAAGGCAGGACTTACTGTGACACTTCAGGTCTGCAAAACCCACCTCTCTGTTGGTCACACCACTGCTCTCCTCCCCACCTCCCACCAGGCTCACACTCTCCAGTTCTATATTCACATTCCAGACCCTCTGGGTCACAAACAAGCAGACAAGGTTTTTCAAGACCCTCATTCTGTTTACCTGGAGCCAGTGAAAGTTTATCAATGGCACATGCATACTGCACTAGAAGAAAAATAAATCTAGTGAAGAAAACACAGTTTACATGCAGATGCTGCAAGTATGACCTGGGTTAGAAAGGACCTTCAAGATCTTCTAGTTTCAACCCCCAGGTGTCAGAGAAGGTACAAACTGGAAAGGTGTAGAGGTGTATAAACATGATAAAACAGTCTTAAGTTTACAATAATATAAAGCATTTTAAAGCACAGAGAGAAGAGAGAATTGGTGCCTATAGGCAAAGGCAATAATGCTCTGTTCCCAAATCTGCCAGCACAAAAAGCACTCTGCACTCTTCCCAAGCAATAACCATACTATCACCAGTATGAACAACAGGATCTGCAGAGGGAATCTTTTTTTTTCCCCCAATCTATACTCAGGCAGTAAACAAACGCACCCCAAAATACATATTTTTATATGTGTATGTATTTATATAACAAATTGTAATTTCTTTCTCTGACTGGTACTTGTCATCACTGGGATGAGGGAATTACAGAGCAGATTCTATAATTTAAGGTTCTTTTGGGGGGATCCATGGGTTACTACAGCTACTTAAGAATGAAATAAGTGTCTTACATGGGTATTTCAAGAATAAATCACGCACTAATGTAATTTAACCTGAAGTAGTAAACAACCTTTGAGTAAAGAAGAAACGGCAGGTATAGATGAAATCACTGTGACAAAAAAAAAAAAACACCCATAAAATAAGAACTAGTAATTGGAGATGGTCTGCCACCAAGGCTGGAAGGCTTTTGTATGGCATTACCGTTGGCCTGGTTGGGGGGAGCATCTTTATTTATTACCTTTGTAAGACTCCTGCAAGACCCCTGTCCAGAGGTTTTTCAAAATACACCGCTCCAAAACCCAACAGTCCAGAGAATAATAACAGATTTATCAACTACGATCTGCATATTGGCTAGGAAAGAGAAGACAAGAAAGAACGTGTTTGTGGTTGTCCTAAGAATGTGCACAGGTCTCCATGGCCACTGCTCCAAGAATAAACATAAATCAACTTTATTTGTAGGAAAAATGGTTGGTTGGATAACCTTCTGTCTAATGGTGACAAAGTTTAAGAAACTACTTGATTTTGAATTCATAAAGGCTGAATCCATTCCCTTCAACTGCTTTCTCTCACAATATAATTCTGAGCCTGATGATCCATAGCAGGAATTCTTCTCTGTGCATCCAGAGCTTTAACTAAGATGGTACAGTGGATTGAGATTTAGCCAATCCTCCACTCCCATGGTGAATGGTATGGCTCCTTCAGTGTTAACATGTTTGCCTCCCAGCTCCTCATCCGCACAGCTCCCTCTGCTCTTTGGTCCCAGAAACACCTCTATTTTGGCAGAATCTGCACGACTCCCTTTCATCAAAAACAAGGGATCGCTTTTGTGGAAGAGCACTCCAAAAAAAGTACAGTTTAACAAGCACATCAAGTAGATTTTCTGATCAGGTCTTTTTTTTTTTTTAATTCTGTATTTGCATTGCAAAATTCCCAAAGCAGGCTAAAATCCTACCAAAGCTGTTCACCAAACACTCTAGCTTCATCTTAGCATTCTTGCAATGTACTTAAGTACGTTCCATTTCACTTGTGGTGAGACTGCAGTACAAAGCCTTCCCACAAAGTCAACCACAGATGCAAGAGCAAAAATTGTCCTAATTCTTTAATGTTCTTCCATCAACACACCCTTTGCAACCATTCCATAACCACGAGAAGGTGAAGACTGGAGCTGGAAGAAGCGAACTGGTTGTTACTGCACTGTCACACTACTGAGCTTGGTTGCTTTGCTGCTTCTGGGCTCTCCTTGATGGGACAGAGGTACGTATGACACAGGTGGGTGGGTAACACAGAGCAGAAACAGATGAAAGCCCTGCTCCCCTATCGTGGGCTTGCTCAGATAATGTTCCTATAATAAATAGGGGCTGAGAGTGCAAAGGTGAGCTCTGTCACAAGCATAGCATTTAATTATTAAGCAAATTTTGAACTTTCAACAAAAAAACATAGGTCTGATTATTGTCAAAGCAACATATGCTATTTAAAAAAAAAAAAAGTTCTATTACAGGCGCAGAAATGAGGAAAGAGAATGTAAAGCATCCCAAGATGTCATGCTTTCATTTCAACACAGGCAACTGTTGAAACAACAGGTAGCAAGGGCAAAGCTATTGGAACTTCAACAACTTGATTCCTATTGTTTTTACCTGGAGAAACACAGGCATGGTACAATGCCTACCCAGCCATGCTGCAATACATCCAATTTAGAGCAAAATTTGCCTGTTTAAGGTTTTCCTTCAGGTCCTGAGTCTTAAGGTAAAAGAAAAGCCACATGGCTAACAACAGCACATGCTCTCTGAAAACACAGAACAAAAGAGGGACGGGGAAAAATAAATCAAAATGAGAAAGTGAAATCTTCCTGTTCAGGTGGAGTTCAAGCACGAGATGAAGAGATGGTACTCACACCATCCCAGACCTCTGAAGCTGTTCCTTGGGATGCTGACAAGAAATGTCCAGTGTTGTGACAGAGGGACAGCAACTCAGCAGCCAAAATAGCAGAACAAACTTTCATTAGCCCCCAGTACTCCCCACTATCAGGTACTCCCCAGATACTAGATGGAGCTTTTGCCTCACATCACCAATGATGGAAATCAGAAAGCAGTACTGAGCAGCATGCTCTTCTTCTCATTCAGTGTTTAGAAATGGGGCTTTAATTCCACTTTAACAAGCTTTGGTCCACTGATTTCTTGTTCTGGACTACCCATTTACCATCTGTTTTCTTAAAGTAGTTTTTGGGGCATCACCAAGTCTAAGTCATTCTTTTGACTCAGATTGTATTTGCTTCTGTAGGAAAACAAAACACTTCTGAGAAACTGGAGAACAAAGCTTTCTGTCCTATGTATTTGGAGAACAAAAACCAGATTATTTACAGTTCAAAACATTTTGTACCAAATTCTATATTTTAAAAATGTGGGTCATGTTTGCAGTGATAAGGAGCTTAATTATTCTTGTAGAACACAGTCTGTTTTCCCACAGTTGTATTATGATGCACTGCATGAGGAACAAGTCCAGTTGCACAAGGGAGGCTGAGAAAAGAGAAGAGATTTTCACCACGGTATGAGAGACTGACAGCTGCTGGAGGCAGGTTACCAGACTTCAATGACAAATTATTTCACCTTCCATTGCAAAGCCTGCATTCCTAAGTGCTTTAGACAAACCTCTCCATAAACCTCTTAATGTGCCACTTGAAACAATTCCCAGGCTGGAACAGTCACCTCCAAGTATTGTGAAGTTAACCCTCACCAAAGAAAACTCGCAGCCCCAAAAAGATGTGCTACATAGTTAGTATAAAGTGTGTGCACGTTCGTTCAGACCTGGCTGATCGGTAAAGACAGAGGTTTTTCTTTTAAGAGGGAAAAAACTAAAAGTCAATGTTAAAAATAAAAGAAGTTAAATAAAAACTTACAGAAATGAAGAAGTTGCAAAGAAACAGGAGCTGCCAGCCAAGTCTTTTTTATTAAAAACCACAAATAGCTAAATACAAGGTTGAAAGAGGTACCTCATTAAACTGAGGTACAGATGAATTAGAGCCAGAAATTTTTCCTTATCTGTTTTTAATATTACATGTTATAAACATGTAATATTTACATGTTGAGGACAACAGCAATCTTACTCCTTGAATCACAATATTTATCAGGGATTATAACATCTTCCCAGATATTCACTGCATCAGAATTCCTAAATCCTGAATGATCAGACGATCAAGTGAACAGGATGCTGAACTGTCCGTTCCATTGCTGACATGTTTCAACTTTTAGTAAAAAAACATCTCCATTGTTTGTTGTTGTTGAAGCTCTTCCTCAGCTTTTACCATAAATAATATAAACTCTCCAGAGTAAAATACTTTCACTGTACGTCTACAGAGAGCTTAGCATCTAATGGAACAGGATTTTACTTTAATGCAGGCAGCAACAAAGATTCATAATCCCTGAAAGGCCATTCTTCTCACAATTTGATTTCTGCAGAGGCCAAAGAATGCTGTACCATAATTTCTCCATTCATCCCAAGCACTTGTGACTGAATTGCTGTATCCCTTCTGCCAGTGATCTGCAGACCTGAATGCAACAGGCACCAAAGTTTCAAATACACTGATTCCAGGTAGAACATCTGATGAAGATCTTAGAGGGAATACAAAAATCCAGCCATGCATCCTTCGTGAGCACAGAAGTTAAAAACAACCTGCACTTGAATGATCATCTCACGTACAATCAGCATATAACCGATCACCTGTGGTTGGTAAGGACCTACTGAATACTTATCTGAGGAGAACTGTGCATTATTCAAAATCACAAAATAATTCTGAGTGGAAAGGACTTTGGGCTCTCTAGTTCTACCTCTTGCTCGAAGCAGGGCCTACACTGAACTCAGACCAGGTTGTGCAGGGCTCTGGCTGGTCTTATTTTTAAAACCTCCAAGGATTTATAATTATCTTAGGATTTGAAAGAAGCAACCCCCTCTAACGCAACCCAGAGAGTTCTCCCCAAAATAAAGTTGTTCTACCCACCTAATTCACCGTGAAACGGAAACACTTGGCTATTGCACTGAAGGGGTTTCCACCTCAACTTCTGTCTGCAGTTCTAAGACTCCTAGATGTGGTATTGATGCCACAGTCAAACTGTGACTCCGTGTAAGATGGAGATGGAGTTTCCCAGCTTTCAGTAGAGCCAGTCCTTGGATACAGGCTCCCAAACACACACAGATGTAAACTGAAACCCAGGATTTCCTACTTGAAACTCTGGTTGATAATTATATTCACAGTAAGGAGACAATCTTCATTTTCAGTAACATATCAACTCCTTACTCAGCAGATAGGTCTAAAATGCATTTCTAAGATCCAAAACAGGATCACGACATCAGAGAATAATTGAGGTTGAAAGTGATGGGTGCAAGTTTCTATTCCAACTTCTGGCTTAAAGCATGGTTACCTATGTGTCAGATGGGGGATTTATAGGAACATATAACTACACAATTGAGGTTGATGACTCAAAAAGAGTATTTCAAAAATTATAAAAAGCAAAGCAACAACAACAAAAAGCCGACAGATTTAATTCAACGTCATCATCAACAGATTTTTTTTTCTAGAAGACATTTTCAACATTCAGTTTTGGTTATGTGGGAAAGCAGACAGTATTGTGTGGATAATTAATTGTTTTGGTGTTATATAAGACACTGGTTAAAAATCCATGTGACTTCAAAGGGAGATTACACAAGATTATAGACCTAGGGTAAAATTCTGGCTCTGATTAAAATCATTGGCAGAAGTCCCACTGACTTGACCACTGCCAGGATTTCACCTCTAAGCCGAAGCAAACATGTTTTACTAATGTGGCCGCGCAAACCCACATATGCCAACCCAGACACATCTTACAAGTGCATCTCTATACAACATCAAAGCCTAAAAATCCTTTTGTGATCTGCCTCAGAGCTGTGCAGTTTGTCTCTCTTCCACTGTAGGTTATTTATGTACAGATTAGGAAGACTGTGTCTGCAAGCAAAAACAATCTATATTTCTGAAACTCACATTTTTCTTCTTACTGCCCACTTGCCTTTTCCATCAGGATGCTACCACAGCAACAGCTCCATGACCAAATAAACCAGTCTAAAAGCAATCATTGCAGGGCCATTAATTACTCCTTGTGCCACAGATATTTCCTGTGGAGACTAGCAGCTCAAAAGTGGTCACATAAAAGCAAGTTCTGGCACTGTGTTCAGGTTTGGGTGCCACAGTACAAGAAGGATATAAAGATAGTGGAAAGTGTCCTAAGGAGGGCAAAGATGGGGATGGCCAATTAAGGGTGTTCTGTGGCTCTGTGATCCTGCCTTATTCTTGCAAAAGGCATTTCTGAAGCCTGTCCCACTGCCACTGTTCATTTTACTTGTGCTTCCAACACAGCTGCATTTCAGCAAGAGGTTTCTCCAGCTATAAAATGAGCATCATGCTTATTTATAACAATAACATTGTGACAGTTAACTATGCAATTCTTGTAAAGCCTCTGAAAATATAAATCACCAGAGCACTGAGTTATTAACCTTCATTATTGTTGCGTATGCAGAACTTTGGGTTGAAGCTTACAAAGGCACCAGAAGATTAATTATAACTCGTCCTAAATGCAAAATAGGAGGAAGTGGAACACCCTCAATTTTGCTCTCATGAAAAACAAGGCAGTTGCTTACAGCAGCCTGCAGCTAACCTGGGAGCAGGGTTTGGCTGAGGTTGCCAGGCTCAGCAGTGTGGACACGGATGCCCAACGGAACATTAAGCACCCAGCCCTCAAACAGGCATCAGTTGGTTCCTGCCCCTTGGTAGCACACAGACTGGCAGTACGGCTTGATAGGCACAAAATGCTCTCTCTCAAACTGTCCCAGTGAGAAACTTCGCCATGTACACAACTTACAAGTGACAACTTGGAAAGATCCTCTTCCCGAAACCACAACTGCAAATTTCATCACGCTTTGTCATGCTACTGTCAGAAACTCAACACAGAAACAGTAATTTAAATGCCGGGGTTAAAATAAAAAGATCACTACCAGAGATCTCAATGCAAGTTTTAAGGTTTCCAGGGTTTTAAACAAAAGCACTGTTCTGTGCCCCATGAAAACCCTACAGACTGTTACAGTGCTGGAGCAGGAGAGGCAGTGATGGCTGCAGGCAGATGGGTGCTTTCTTGGTGTGTGCTCAGGAGTGATACAGAGCATGCGACTTCTACAAGAAATGACACCCCTAGTAATACTAGAAACGTGCAAGATGCAGTATGTGAAACCAAGACAGCACTGCTCTTACTTTTAGAGAAGTTAAGCATCCGTTTAGTTTCTTCAAAAGGCCAACAGGACCCACAGATCTTTTTTCCCTTCTCAAAAGAATCAGATCATAATCTGTCACAGACATCTTGCACAACGAGCTCAGCACTCTAGAAGCATCGACATCCTTGTACTTGTCATTGCCCAGACAGATGGAAGAGCTGCAGAGCAATCTATGTCAGTGTGACAAGAAAAAATTAACCCACTGCTAGCAATAGTTGCAAAGTCAGTAATTTTTCACCTTGATCTCCCTAAAGAAGGAAGCACTGCACTTGAGAAGACCTCATTAAAAGATTACCAGAGTTTAGCAGCTTAGGTACCTCTGCAAGTGAAACTGATTCCTATGTTGATACTGAAAACCTTCTGCTGGCTGTAGGAGCAGAACAAGCAGATTTCTGCAGAGGATGGAGGACAGTTGCTTTAGACTTCTTTGGACAAACACACTGTATGTGCTAATCAGAATTAATTTGCTTGATTCAGCCTCTATTTCTTTATTTGGAACTAAAGCTTCACAAAATCAGCAGGGATATTTTTTTTTTTTTTTCTAATCTTGCTGAGATGGAAATTTCCATACCACAATTCTGCAATGATTGTAAACAGGAGAGTGGTTTCAACATCATTGGACCTTAACCCTTTATATAATGAAGAGTGGCTGAAAAGTCTGTGTGTAGAGAAAGGAGAGCAGGGCAATTCAGCAAGGGCTCTGCACAGAAAAAAGGAACTGAGACTGCATGCCTGCTCAGCTCCCCATTTTTAAACTTGATGAAGAAAAACAAAAAGACAGAAAAGAATCAAAAGATCACTAACTTAACAGAACTTAACACTTCAACATTTATCTGCTCCTTAGCACAGGATTGCAGACTACCTCACATACAGCAAAGTAAACAAGTTGCAAGAAAAAAAAGCTTACACAAATACTACAGGATTCCTTCCAATTCCCTCACCTCCTAGTTCAAGAGCAAAATATACACACTTCCCAATACTGAATGACTTCATTTTTGAGCATCCAAAATTTGATACCTTGAGATTTTTTTCCATCAACCTGAACAGAAAACAGGGATGGAACACGCTTGCTAAGAACACAGCCTTTCCCATTGACATCACCAGGCTGCTGCATGGGAAAAGCTGTGGACTTCCACCATCCATGCCCTGCATCCCCTCAATCTGTTGTACATGCTGGAAATGACTCTGCCTCTGTCATACCTTAAACAGAGGATGTTTCCCCGAAATAAATGCACAGAAGAAAAGGAGATGTGGTTCCTGGAATTCCAGCTCCGGTCCTGTGCACAGCAATTGATTTTGAAGCTACTTCAGGATCTGCCTCATCTTCTTGCCTCTTGGATTTTTACATGCATCTTCAGATATGAATGGAGGCATTAAATGTTTCAAGGGAGCATTTATATAATCTGAGCCTAAGGTATCTCTGGGATAGATTGCCCATGCCACACCTCTCCATGCAGCAACCAGGCAGGTTTGCTTTCTTTTCTGTCCAAGGAATAATAGAATAATATAACAATTAAAAAAGCAACAAAAAAACCCACAACATTTAAAGATCTAATGAACTTCACAGTGACTTGGGATTTAATCCCAAATTCTAGCTCCTCCTTAAGGCTTAAATTATAATGAAATGCCAAACTGTCAAAACCTTGCATCACATCTATCAAATGCAGACAGATTTTTGCAGTACAGAAAGAGCATTTCAGCCCCTGACACACAACCAGCCTGGTTAACTAATGTGTGTTCCTCAAGCAGGGATGTTCTGGTTCGTGGCTCCTGAACTCTGTACTGAGAAGCGACCCAGCTGAGGCAGCCTTGTGCAAAGTTTGCCATCTCCATTGAATGGATTTGTTCAGCTAGCACTCTCCTTTTCCCCCAGAGTCTCGCTTGAACATCCTCACCTTTCATAAGGCTCACTAGACTTGTTTACTGTCTCCTGTTTAACAAGATACTCACAAAATCCTCTTGCTATGCTGTTACAGCAGTCTGAACAAAAACAAAAGCCAGATCCAAACGCTTAAGGCTCCTTCCACTACCCGCGTATTTTTGCCATCAAGGGACAATTGCTCAGTCCCTTCAGTTCTACATTCACTAACGAATACATTTGAAATGATTTGCAGCACTAGCAGTGAAAAAAAGCCACCAACCCTCTACCACAATCATCAACAGAAATCCATGAAATACCATACCACCAATACAAGTGTCCTTTCCAAATAGGATGAACCTTCTCTCTTGCTGCAGGGTTTCCTTTTATTTTTCATGTAAACTTAGGTAAGTGGAGGGAGCTGGACAGCTGGGCTCTTTGTGAGCACCAGACTCTTGAATTCCTTGTCTGAGTTTGCAGCCTATGTATAGTATTTGGTTAATATTTATTTGACCATTTTGACTTCCTTTTGAGCTCTGCATATCTGACTTGTGGGCCTGGCTTCACTGAACTGGCAGCGATTCCCCTTCAGATAAATTTTGGATTTTTACATGCATTAACATGAATACATTTTGAGACTGTGTTTTGAGTAAAGAATTGTGCTGCACACAATCACAACTTCCCTACACGTGTGCATGGGGCTGTGGTTTGCTGCTGGATTATTGCATAGATTTGCACACACAGCTCCAAGAAAAGCTCTGTAATTGTTTAGTGGTTGGGCTCCTGGCAGAATTCCCTGCTGTTTTTATAAATAGGCCTAAAGACAAACAAACAAGCTACTAATAACAAGTGTCTGTTTTAAAGCGGCTCTGCTTTGTGTTGTCCAGAACACGAGAAGCTCAGATGGTCAATACAGCAAAACCTGTGGCAAAAACTAAGAACATGCTGATAATCAGCAGCACTTCTGGTTCCCTAAAACATTAACATTTCACTGCAATTAAAGAAGCTTAATTTAGGAGAAATACCAAGATATGCAAGACTGCGTTTGGCTGTGCTGCCTCATATTTCCATTTACACTGTTGCTAGAAGTTGAGAAATGGTAAAATGGCTTATTAACAGATAAATACAACTTCAGAAGCCTGCTACATTCCTAAAGCAAAGCAGTTTTGTTGGCCTGGCTTCTTCCACCCATCAATTTCACTGTGTCAAAGACCTGGCCATGACTCAGAACACCTTTTCTGACCATTACAAAGCTCTTGGATTTGTCAGGAACACCACAACTTTCAGTAGGAGCCGCTCTTTCCATTGGCAATTCCTTGGGATCTGAGCCATCAGCAACGGTTAGAGTTTCTACCACCTCTTTTTCAGTCTATTCACTTAATATTGTGATTTTGTAATTTATTTTATTTTATTTTTGCTTTCAGAGTTTGGGAAGGGTGATTTAGCCTTTCTAGCTAAACACTCAAACCCACTTCTTAGTTCTTTGGTACTTTTCTTCAAGAAAGACACTCTTTCTTCGATATCTCGTTGGTATTTTGTATCTATTCCAGGAAGTAAGCAGAAGCTTATTTGTTACCAACTAATGGAAGCCAGAAAAGCTTATATAAGAAAAAATATAGGATTCTGACACAGAATCTCTTGTAAGCAGCGCAGATGTAACAAATTCTTTTGGAGGAAAGGAGGGAGAATTAGGCCTCTAACCCTTTTAAAATTCCTTTTCTGTTACTTACAGATCTTATCACTGTTGGAGGATGATCTTCATCAGCCTCTATTGGGCCTGGGTTCCCTGGTGTAGACGTCACCATTTTGCTGCCTGCTGCTCATTTCCTCTGCTAAGCCTTCTCTTGAAGGGCCTTATTTTTAATTTCCATAGCCGTGTTGTTTTTGCTTTGTTTTGCCTTTTGTATCCCCTTGGAGATCATACCTTGTCCCCACAGCCCTCCTCAGAGATTTAGCAGCTCTCTTTATCTCTTTCTTTATGTCATTCAGCATTAGCAGCTTAGGCTGCAAGAAAACAAATCCTCTTTGGTGCTGATAAGAAGAGTCACTTACGCTATTCCTTCCCCTTTGTTTGCCCCCCTCTTCAGAGGGAAGAGCTGGCCAGCCTTCACGTGATGATGAAGGCCAGAGCAAGATGCCAAGCGGGCTGTGCACAGTTGCTATCGAGGTGAGTGCTTTTCTGCTAATGCCCACAAATGATGGAGTCAGCATGGATTAAGAAAACAACAAAGTGCTCAGCGTTTATGGCAGTGCTGAACACACAGTGACGCATTTCAGGGTACACGCTGCAGCCCCAGAGGAAGCTGCAGTAACACTGATAGCACAGGCAAAGAGCCGCTAGGTGACTGCACAAAGACAGCTTTGCCCAGAAAATATCCTCTGTGGTGGAACCACATTGCCATAGCAGTGGCACAGCACAGACAGGAGCTGGTAGGAATTATGGTCACCAGAGCACGAGATGGTTTCTCTTGTCACCAACCGTGCAGACACAGTTTCCTTGGCATGACCAAGGCCACGCAGCCCTCTCAGAGAGTGCCCTCAACAATCACCTTCACAGCTATGAGGTGAGAAAGTACCCAGCTGAGCTTTAAACAGCCCAAAGTCTGCAACATGGAACTCAGAGCTTTCAGCAAAGCATGACTTCAGAAGCCTCTGCAGGCTGGTTGGGGGCTGAAGAGGCACTGAAATGGTCAGTGGAGGAGGCTCAGCATCCTCTTGGAGCCTAGACTGGCAGCTGAGCTAAAGGCAATGCCCAGTTAGGCTCTAGGCAGTGCTTGCTCTCTTTATAGGGCTGTAAATCCTGCAAGTGTTCCGAAAATACTAAATCCACAAGAAAAAAAGATCCTTACTAAAGCATAAGCTTTACCAAATGGTAACTGCATTAGTATACATAAGTGCAAACAGCTTTGTTCTTGAAATCTTGCTACTTTCTCAGCGGGTATCTAATATCACAAGAAAATCTTACATGGGAAGGAGGGGGGGGGGGGGGGAAAACAACTTTCTGTTTCAGCTTTAAGGAAAAGCGTTGGTTTTGTTTCTGCAGAACAGTTTCTGCTGTTCTGCAACACAACAGCTGCTCCAACCCCACTGCTGCCTTTAGTCAATTCTAAGTCATCAGTTTTCAGCACACCATGCAGCTGAAAGCAAATTCAGCTGGTAGCTATGTTGGAAACAAATCATTATTTGTCCAGATCTCATATTAACCTTTTATTTTCCATGAACATCACCACTGAAAAAGTACAGTTCATACCTTTCAAACAGACCAGTGGAAAAAGGCAGCAAAAAGAAAACAGCCTCTCAAGTCAGCTATGAAGACCTCAAACCAGAATCTGAGCAACTTCTACTTCAAATGAGCTCTGTTTCTCCCAATAACTCTATATCCCATCAGCACATCAAATTTGTGAATCAGGTCATTCTAAATAGAGGGAGACCAAAGCATAAGCAGGCTTAGTTCCAAGGTGTTTTAGCCAAACCACTAAGCTTATAAGCTTGCCCTGATGACTCTACCATAAATGTGAAGTTCTATATTGCTATCACTGCTGCACAGTAGTATTTCTAACTAAACGTTTAATTCTGTTTCATCTTTAGCTACTTGGTTAGGCAGTTAATTTGCCTTCCTGCATTAAATTGTTCTATTTTCACTTGTACATCTGCAGCAAGGGGTCTGTAAGTCGTACAACATATAGCAAATGCTACGAATACCTTGCAAACGTAAATCCTGTTCTAGTGGTTTACAATTCAACAGACTGTCAGATATTCACCTCAAATGCATATTTTCAAACTAAGCTTTAGCAAAAGTTAAGGTTAGAAAAATAAACATTTTGCCAAATTAAAAAGCCCATACAATATTAATCTGAAGAGAGCTATCATTTGCAATAAGACATGAGGTCTGGGAGGGTCTCACAGGGTATGTGAATTTGTCTTTGGCCATCTGTGTGACTCTCCCCAGCTCTGCCCTAGCGCCAAGCCAGTTAATTTTGACCTCCTCAATTTCTTATTTTTTCTTCCAAAATTTAATTGGTAGATGGCAGATATCCCTTTGTTATTCTTCTGCCCCACTCCCTCCTGCTGGCAACCCAGCAAGTCACTAATGCAAAGAAACATTTTTTTACAACATGGTTTTTTCTTTCTTCTTCCCCCCACTACTGTTTTTAATCTTAGCTCAAGAGTTCCCTCCAGATACTTTAAGCTGAGGCAGACAACTTGGTAATGATACAAAGCTACCAGGTTCATTTGCTAACAGCAGCAGATCTCAGTGAATTACATTGCTGAGTGAGGGAAAAGAATTTAGGCTAATTTTATCAATTTAATGAATTTAGTTTAATCCCTGTATTCATATAATTATGGACTATAATTTTGTCTAAAACTTAAGAATTTAACAGCTGGATAGAGACTAACCAAAATGTCCATGTCTCTGAAGGTTAATGAGGAACTGTCATCGCAATGCTGCTATGGATTAAGCATGTGTGCTTACAGAATGCATCATGAAGCCTTCAGAGCAGATAAAAAACCTTAGTATCATATATATATTAGCACTGTGAAGGCTCATCTGGAATAATGTGTACAGTTCTGGTCATCTGTGCTCAGGAAAGGTTAATTCATCTGGGAACAACTGAATCAAAAGACTGTTCTGATGATGAGAGGAACACTTTCTCTTATGGAACATGACTAAAAGAGCTTTGCTTGCTTAGCTTTGCAGTTGACAGCTGAGAGTGCATGTGATTGCACTTTGAAACTACATTAGGTGTATAAACACCACTGAGGGAGAAGGAAGATAAAGGACACTTTGTGGGTGCCACTGGAAAATGGAAATAGATCGTGAATAAATTTCAATTGGATATCAAGAGGGGGAAAAATGACATCCTGGAGCAACATTTAGCAATAGCAACGGGGACAAAATCCATGAAGGCTCTTCAGACTGATGAAATTTCTTACAGGAAAGACATGATGAAGCTGCCTACAAGATTTTCCTACAGAATTAGGAAATGGAACTAAATGGGAGATTAAAAGAAGGCTCCTTCTACAACAAGTAGGAAAGTAAGGGACCATTATTACTCGCAGCTTTTCCAGGCTTAAGAAGCTCTGCTTCTATCGTGGAGGCCCCACAGCTGACAGGTCTGCAGAACAGAAACAGCACAGAGGTCTGATGAAAGGAAGATCAGAAAAAGCTACTGACATCTGGAAAAAAAGTCATTCTATGTATAACGTGAGGGTCAACACAAAAATATAGGATGATTAAGAAGGTTAATTCTGGATTACTTCCCAAATTCACAAAGAGACTGGCATGCAACATGTGTCTGTATCTCTGAGAGCAACTGTTCCAGTGCTCAGAGCATGCCAACCATAGCTTTTAGCAAAGCCTACAGCAGAACATGGTAAGCCTGCTGTAAGAAGTCCTTGCTCTATGCATTTTAGAAGCCTCACATTAGATGTGCCACATGGATTATACACAAAAGTGCTTATGGAAATATGAGTGCATGCAGGCACACCCATATTCAGATACACGTCACAAAAGCAGGATACCGCTCATAAAAACATCTCACCTGCTTAGACAAGGGTCTGAAGTACCCCCAGATTCAACGAGGACCTGTATAATGGCTCTGAAGTGGTATCAAGATAATTCTACTTACTTAAACTAACCAAGAAGCAATAATGATCTCCGTAACTTACTAAATAGCCGAGAAAAGCAAATAAGCAAACCAGTGATGGCTCTGCAAATCTGAAAGAACATATTTGTAACTAGATTTAAAAGAGAAGCACAAAAAGAGGAAGGGAAAGCTCTAAAAGTGAAATTACAACTAAAACAAGACAGAGAGAGAAAAGGGGGGGGGGGAGAAATCTTCCTGAAAATGATTAAGAAAGGAAACATACCAGCATTGGTTTTGTCAGCTAGGAGCTCTGACCAGCCACCACCACAGTCCCCACTTTCACCTGCCTCAGCCACCTGGCAGACCACACTTTTACCAGGTAAATAAAGCCCAGCCCCTCCCCTGCAGACAGCTGAACTGATTTGTCACCACACACCAGGTTCAGACCGTGGTTCCCACGGCGAGGGCCTCCTTCCCAGCATCTGCTCTCCCCGAGGCCTGGGGAACAGCCAGCTCTCCAGAGGCATCAGCTGCAGCCACTCTGGGAGCCTGGTGACCTGCCTGTTAAAATAGTGAGAGTAACTTCCATTGCTTCCTCAGCAGTGCCTTTAGGGAACCAAGAGCATGCCAGAACACTGCTTGCCCTCGTGCACAACCAAGGAACAAATGAGCAGCTGTGCTCAGTTTAAGTCAAAGCTCTACTTTCTCAGCCCTTATTAAACACTGGCTTATCTCTTCACAACGAATGGCAAGGAACGGATGCTTTATGGGGAGCTACAAGCTGATGGTGCTATCTGATTTTGCCTTAGCTGGGTCAAACTCATATCATCCACAATGGAAGGCTGTAAATCTATTTGCAGAGCAACGAACCTCATCACAGGTAAATCCCTGAAGCCAAAAGGAGTCTTATTACTGTTGATCTTACACACAGGAAGCTCTATACAGAATCAACGCAGAATCAGCACTGCCAGCATTGATTTACCTAGAACTGTCTGGCTTTAGGCATGATGTTTTAGCTGACATCCAGGATTAGGGAGCCTTTCAGCTCTATTTTCCATCTTGCTGTAGATTTGGGCAAGTTACCTTTTATATTTTTGCTTTCCAAGCAGAAAGGATTATAATTACAGGCACTCATACGTTTCTGCTGAACATTCTGAAATTTGCAGAAGGAGGGAGACAGAAGAGGGCAATGCATTAGGGCTATTACGTTATGTTGGCTCTGACACCAGATATTCTTTTCAGGAGAGTTTTAAAACAAATATTTGAATCAAATACCCCCAATCAATATAAACCTGGACACCTTCCAGGAGTCCACTTCTTTGGCAAGTTCAAATAAAGCTGGTCTGGCTGTGTTTAAGGTATAAATAAAAACTGGAGTGCACAGAACATTGATATTAGAGGGTCCAGCTGACTGATAAGAGCTGTGATCTACAGACGACAAACTGAATAGCATTCAAGATGATACTGGTAACTATTAGGACACTGCAGGTATCTGAGAATGCTCAGATCAGATTGGTGATATTTTCCATTTCATGTTCACTGCAATTAAAGCATTGATACCACTAATGGTTCAGCAGGAATTACTCTGCCCTCCAAACCAGGATAGGCAGTTCTCAAGACAGTGCTGGCAGCCAGCATGCTGCAGAGGCACTTGAGTTTAAGTGAAATGAATAAAAACATATTTTTCTCTAGATACAGAGAAATAAATTACTCGTGTCCATTCCAAATCTCATGACACTTTCCTTTAGAAAAAATGGCTTTTAACTAAAAGTGGAAAGATTTAGATTTGATGTTAGGAGGAAATTTTTTACTCAGAGGGCAGTGAGGCATTGCTACAGGCTGCCCAGAGAAGCTGTTGATGCCCCATCCCTGTAGCTAGCAGTGTTCCCCAAGGGTTGGTACTGAGTCAGGTTTTGTTTAATATCTTCACTGGTGACCTGGATTAAGGGGTAGACTGCACCCCCAGGAAGTCTGGTGATGATACAAATCTGAGAGAAGTGGCTGACACTGAAGAAGGCTGTGCTGCCATTTAGCAAGGCTGGAGAGTTTGGTGTAGAGGAACCTCATGACGTTCAACAAGGGCAAATGTAGAGTTCTACACATGGAGAGGAACAACCGCGTGCATCAGTACAGGTTAGGGGCAGACCTGCTGGAAAGGAGCTCTGCAGACAAGGATGTAGATGTTTGGGTGGATAACAGGTTGGCCATGAGCCAGTAGTGTGCTTTTGTGGCCAAGAAGGCCAATGGTATCCTTTGAATATATAGAGATATTCAAAACCCAGCGGGACACTTTCCTATAGAATCTACTGCAAGGAACTGCATTAGCAGAGAGTTGGACTTGATGATCTCCAGAGGTCCCTTCCAGCTCCTGGGGTTCTGTGATTCTACAGTTTTGTGATGTTGAATTCAAGCTCAGGTTGAATGGGGCCCCAAGCAACTTGATCCAGTGGATGGCAGCCAGCATGGCAGTGGGGCTGAAACTGAATGGGCTTCAAGGACTCTCCCAAACCAAGCCATTCTGTGATCTATGATTCTACAAAATACTTCTAAAGGCTTTTGTAGCTTCATATTCTGAAGGTTTGTAGATTCATATTTGTAGCTTCATATTTGAAGGCTTGTAACAGTTTCAGAGTTAACTCCATGTCCGCTGTACCCAGCCAGGTGCCAAAAGGTCCGTGGAGCCAGTGCCCATTTTGAGTACATATACAATCTAAGGATCAAGAACAAAATCATCAGAGTGTTATGGTCAAGACTACCAAGAGGAAATCCTTTCCATCTTTACTCCTGACACATGGAAGGAGAAGCACAGCTGCATCCAAGATAAAGTAAGCTTGTGGTTAGTAGGCTGCTCTCTTGCTAGCAGTCTAGCTAGACTTGCTTTAACCACTAAATCAACTGTGTATTTTGGAGTTGTTGAGGAAATTAGACATTCATGGCCAAGCTTTGGACAAAGTTTCAGATGATTCTGTTAATGAATTACCAGCTATAGCTGAGTTTATATTTGACTGAATTTCTGTGGTCAGCTTAAGGAATGCATATACTTGGATCTAAACAAGATGCACATTCATACCTGCTCTACTTTGTGAATATACATACAATATACAAACATGTTGCACCAGTTGCAGTTGCTTTACATATAATTTTCCAAAAATAAAAATTTAAGAGCAAGAAAATATTAAGGACATTGCCAGAACCACATCATACATTTCTTTCCCAAAGTTACATACTGCAGAGCCCAACCAATGTGTCAGAGAAAGTTCCAGGCACCAGCACTAAGTTCCATGTCTCCACTGATATTCCGGATCCTCCTCTGAGCAGTTGCATAAAATGACACAGTCAGACCCATGAAAGGCCTAAATAACAGCCTGTCCTAGGAAAAAAAAATCTAACTTCTTAAGGCCTAATTTTAATTAATTACCAGAAAGAAACAAACCATTTTTCCTTAGAACTTTTAGAAGTTTCTGAGAAAAGTCAAGCTTTCTTCAGAACCAGCCTTGTGTTCGAACTTGGACTAATAAAATATTTTTTTTCGTATTAAATAGATCATGATAAATTTCAACATGATGCTCAGAAAAGAAAATATTTACTAACCCACCATAACGATTCCAACATAAAAACCTCACCAAGCATGTGTACTGCACATACAAAAGCATGTATTAGGGAAACAGTTTGAATTTACAGATTTTCAGCCCATGCATTGAGGCATACTTAATTTAAATGACTTAGAAGTCCGTTAAAAGCACAGGATTTAGCCTTTAACTGTCTCATGATGCATACTGTTTCCAGGCCTCTATTTAAACAAAATCCAGGCTGTCAGAATTCTGACTGGCCTTTTTATACTTTGTCTCTATAAAGTGGATGTGAAAGAGAGAGGCTGAATGTATCTATTCTGGTCTCTGCAAATCGCACACAGAGATATTTCAGGTTTCTGGCTGACACTGAGTTCAGCCACTTACCTGATTTCCCATTTAGACCACTGGAAGAAATCACAGCTACAGAATTACCATCGTAACACAAGCAGCAGAGAGAGTGACTCATGCATTAGCACTACCCCAGTTTCACTCACCCATCTCCATCACACATCTCTCATACTGTCCACTTTGCACAGTCCTCATTAATGGCACCCTCAGATTTTAGTATTTATTAGCAAGGTATTTGTCAGGGCACCATACTTTTGGCATCTATGCTGGCTATTAGAGCATTCACAAGTTGAGGTAGTTCCCTCTCCCATCTTCCTCACCCGTGAGAGACCCCTAATGAAACCTGAATAGTTTAACCTTATGCAGAAATAAGGTCCTCAGCGCTGACCCTTCTGACTGCAGCAGTTCTGGAGGTGACAGGAAAAGAGGGCAAGGAATCAGAGCCAGCACACACCAAATGGTAAGCAGCTCACACAACTGGAAGTCCCTGCTCAGCACTCAGCAGGAACTCAGGCTAAAAGATACTCTATACATCCCCTAAAACCTTGCTTGTGGGTATCCTCCATGAAATAGGAGTACTGTTTCTCAAATTTAAGCACCCAAGGTTGTCAAAGTTTTGGAAAAGCTGCCATTCATCCCCAGTGTCTGGCTCTGGCACACAAATGAAACCAAAAAAATCCTTTCTCTAAAGGCAGGAGATATAACTCCATTAGAATGACTTTTATGGTGCATATATTTCATGTGTGATGGCTCTTTTAGAAGCTGTATCAAGAGCATCCACTGCTTTTGGTTGGGAGGATACTAAGAAATTGTTTAATTATTATTTTTTTGCAGAGTGTACAGTGGCATTCAGAAATAAACAGGTTACAAAAATAGGATCTTTTTTAAAGAATCTGATGTGAAAACTGGAATACTTGGCAAGAAGACTGAGAAGCAAATATCTTTTGGCAACAGGTTCAAAATCAGTCTTAGTCAGCAAAAACATTTAGGAGATCGCTGTGAAATGAAGTTCCCAATCCAGTGCCAGGAAGTTGGATTTCCTCACTGCAACAATAAATATCTGCAGTGATAATGGCTTGAGGGCCAATCCTGCCTGTCAAAACAGAAGTGCCACAATGAATTGTTGTGAGGAATTCTGTACGATGGAATTGGTTTGTGCTCTGAGCCATGATCAGACTTCAAGGCTGTCCTGATGATAACTGTAATTTAAACAATTTCCACTAAAAAGGGATAAATTTAACTCTTTGGATAAGCCACCATATCCTTCTATATTCTCGCTTTTCTGCAATGCTATCAGCAGTCATATTTCTACCACTAAATAGTTTTCCATCTTCCTTAACTCTGTTATCATTTTCCATTTAAAATGCACTATGGCATAATCAGGCTGCTCTTCAGCATCAATCAGGCCCGGTAGGAACAAGTATCTGTCTTGGAGGAAAAGAAATGGCACTAACATAATCACATTACTAATGACAGGTCCATTATATAATCAACAAATTGGTGTTTCTGCTGGCTATTCCCTTTTCTCTCGCTTCCATAATAGTTCTTAGTTCAGTTTGACATCAGCAATTCATTTAGTAAATGGATAAAGTAAGCGTTTGGATTTTTACCAACAGTGTCAGTTACTAATTGCAGTTGTTACATTTCACTGCAAAAACACTGACTGTTCAGCATAAGGATAATGATGTCAGGCACAGGTGAACGTGCAATTTCCTCGTGCATCACTTGAGCTCTGTGTTTCCTTGACACAAAGTGAAGACAAAGCACAGCGCTGGTGGCTTCCCCTGTGCAGCTGAAGTGTAGCAAAGTAGAAATTCACTCATTTCACTGTCTGAATCTCAATAACTTCACTGACTTTTCAGCTGTCCATTATTTTCTATAGCAACCATTGTATAGGATAAACATTTCTTTTTGCAGCTTGTCCTAGCAAATAGTCATCCCTCCATCACTATCTTTACCTGATTTTTGTCAGAGCTTAAGGAAAACACAGGTTAGACATTTTACTGCAGCAATTCTTGAGAGCAAAATCTGCTTTTGTTTCATTACAAATAAAAATCACCAATATATAATTTTATTCTATTTTATGCATTATAAAATTGATCTGCAAAGCACTTTGGGCTGCTTTGACTTTGAGGATGCAGTATGGACAAGATTCACTTAGACACTGAACCTGCTTTGGCATGATATATTTCAAAATGCCACTAGCATGTTATATCAATAGCTAATCCATTTAAATTTCACATTCCCAATACGTAGCAGCACTTGATAACTAGAACCAAAAAATTAGCATGTTTTCAAGCCAGCCCAGCAGGAAATTGCCACTACCTCTCATAATTCATGGCTGCTAAAATCCATATCCCCAGATAACCAAAAAAGCCTCTACAGGTATCTAAGTGAAAAAGAAAGCTTCTAAACTCATCAGGCAGGAGCAGACTAGAGCACAGGATTCCTGCTGTGGGAGTTCTCCTGTGCTCCACGTACATTCCCAATGAGCAAGCCCAGGCATATTTGTTTTCACACAGCCGTTTCCACACTAAGACACATTTCCATTCCCCCCCTCCCTCCTTCTGCTTTTGTATTCCATCGTCCACAGCAACAATTAGTGGAAGTGGCTGGCTGCGCCTGCTCACATTGTTCCCAGGGTTTTCTCCCCCCCTCGGTGAGCTCTGAAGACCGTGCATTATTTGACATGACACAACTTAGAGTGCTTCTACAGCAACAGCTGCACGCAGGGAAGCAGAGACAAGAAAGAAAGTTAGGTGAGGCTACAACCATCTCAGACAGCAGGACTCAAATTAATATAGCGGACTGCCTGACCGTGCCGCCCCACGTGTCTGGGCTTTAATTCACTGCATCTTGCAAAAAAGAAAGACAAAAGGAAAGAAAGAAGGAAAGACAGCGTAAGGGTCAGCAAACAAAGTCAGCTTGCTGTTCCATTTGTTTTGTGACGTTAAAAGAGGATATGAAATTGAAAATAATCTTCGTACAGCTAGAAACTAAGTCCAGATGTTTTAACATCAGGCAGAAGCAAATTCATATTGTGGGGTGTTGTGGGTGTTTTTTTTTTTTTTTCTGAAATCATTAAATATCTATTGCATTTTGCATCACAGTTCATTTTTCTGGAACGTGAGCAATTTGCCAGCTTGTACATGCACACTGAAAGTATTCAGCTTATAGTAAACAGCTGCACACATGGCAGTTTCCTTTCGTCCATACACACACAGGCTCTGCACTTGTGTCCTTACACGTTTTTTAAATCAACCCAGCCAAGTGCATGGAACATTCAAGACCATAAAACATAACAGTAGACTATTGCTCCCTGGGAACGAACCCTTAGAAATTTCTTATCTGAAAAGGGATGTTCCCTTAAGGTATACACTTGATATTTCCTCTTGTTTTGTAGC
This sequence comes from Phasianus colchicus, assembly GCF_987193195.1. Lineage (NCBI taxonomy): Eukaryota > Metazoa > Chordata > Aves > Galliformes > Phasianidae > Phasianus > Phasianus colchicus. The sequence goes on along the minus strand of NC_143441.1, from coordinate 47,042,659 downwards.
TGAAGTGCACAGAAATAAGATTTCACCATTCCTCTGAGAGAAGGTCATCTCCACATGAATGTCCACAGATGCTCAGCTTGTGTGTTCCAGCTCTCATCCATCAGCATCCATGTACACTGCTAATTAGATGTGTGCCTCAGTTACTTTAACTGTAACACATTCAAGGCAATAAGGTGTCGTACAGCAGATATGCACATGGAAATTTCATAGAATGATAGAACCATTTGAGTTGGAAGGGACTCTTAAAGACCACAGAATCACAGAATGGCCAGGGTTGGAAGGAACATCAAGAATCATGAATCTCCAACCCCCCTGCCACATGCAGGGCCACCAACCTCCCCATTTAATACTAGACCAGGCTGCCCAGGGCCCCATCCAATCTGGCCTTGAACACCTCCAGGGATGGGGCATCCACAACCTCTCTGGGCAGCTGTTCCAGCACCTCACCACTCTCTGTGTAAAGAACTTCCCCCTGACATCCAACCTAAATCTTCTCTCCCTCAACCATTTCTCCTTGTCCTGTGTTATCTACCCTTTCAAAGAGTTGATAAGGCCATCTGGTCCAACCCCCCTGCAATGGACAGGGACACCTACAGCTCCATCAGGCACTCTGAGTCCATTGAATGTCTCCAGAGACAAAGCATCCACCACATTTCTGGGCAATCTGTGCCAGAGTTCTGCAACCCTTTTATTACAAAAAACTTCTTCCTTAAGTCCAATATAAATCTCTCCTTTTTTTAGATTGAAAACATTTTCCCTTGTCTCTTTTCAAAGACTTTCCCCTTCAAAGACAAAGCTGGTTTGCCCAGCTTCTGACAACTTGAGATGTCTGCTCTTCTGTTCCCAGTGCCCTCAACCAGCAGCACCCCACAAAGCAATATCGACAGTGCAGACGCTCCAGCATCTCCAAATGCATCTAAATCCAAACACCTCTGTTTATAAACATTTAACAGAGTCACAGAATCACAGGATGGCCAGGGTTGGAAGGGACCTCAAAGATCATGAAGCTCCAACCCCCCTGCCACATGCAGGGTCACCAACCTCCCCATTCAATACTAAGCCATTTGAAAAGAATGCATATGCAGATTGTGGCAATGAAAGGTATTTTTCCTCTTAAAAACTTTTAAATATACAATCAATTATTGTATATTTATTGTATACAATATACAATCAAAACAACTATCCACAGTGAGTCTGAACACACTGAATGCCTGCAGTAGTTGACAAACTTTAAAAGCTGCACAGGTAGAAATACATAAATAAAAAATTCTCCCACACTTGAAATGAGGGCAGCTTTTTCTCAAGTTATTTTTAAAATAAAAGAGAGTAGAAAAGGAATTTTTTTTGAAGTCTTCATCATCTGTTGTATTTGGTCACTCCATCAAATATAACTTCATATGTGTTGTGTGTCACAGTGGACTGCACTGCGTGAGTATTGGTATTAGTTTCAGTCTTTATCATCAAGAGAACAGCTGCTATTTATCTCCCCCCAAATTACTTCCTGGTATTACTTTCCATCTCAGTTCCATTACAAACCAAGCTACTGACTAATTTTCTTGTTATTTTTTGTAGAGATATTTTAAAATTTTATTTTAGCTATCAGGTGCAAGAGAATGCTTTCCCCATTCAAAGCTGAAAATACACAGGGAGTGGAAAAAGTAGAAAAATCAGCTTTTGTTTTGTAACACATATACATAAAACAGAATGGGAAGAATGGTGTCTTGAAAATCTGAAAGACAAAAGGCTAGATGTTCAAACGTAGGCACTTCAGGACTTCCTGATCTTCAAATACTGCAGGGAGAACTGATGTGCCTAACATCTTATGAAAACCTAATCTCTGAACTACCAGCATTCTTAGCACCTAATGTTTTTCTCTAGGATTAATGCTTGAACAGCATTTCAAGTGAACCTGAGTAATCTGTTATTCTAGGGTTTGGGGATCTCAGACTGTAGTCAGATGGGCATCAAAAGTGAATGAGTTACTGTGGCTTACTGCTTCACTGCTCATCTGTTTTAGCTGACAGTGCCCACTACGAAAATGAATCATGTCAGATATTGAAGAAAGCATTTTAAGACATGTTTTACTCACTATCTCAATGGGACAGGAGGATTCACGTCTGTTAATGAAGTCAAACTGGCAAAGAGCAGCTTGCTTTGCTTTGGTAAAAGTACAACAGGACAGCTGATGAATGGAGCATTACCCAAAGGTAAAACACATTCTTGCCTTCCTAAGTAACAAGGATTAGTCTTCTTCTGTGCATGCCTAAGTAAGGCATGTGTTCTCTTTTAATGAAAATCAGACTTGTTCATTTAACGGCAACTTCTGCACGCCTGCTGCTGATGCCTCCACAGGTCTGTTTCAGCAAAAGGAGCCAGAACTCTTTAAATTTATAACAAAGAAAAAAGAATTGAAGTAATTGCAGTTTTTTAATTAGTGGTATTACTTTATAAAGAAAAATGTTGGCATGTACCCTCCTGCCTCTGTATAGCTTAGAGCTGCGTACAGTCATTCTCAAGAAGATAGAAAAATAAGGAAAATGTATAATTAATCATCATCCAACTGAAAGAAACCTACTAAAGTAGTGTTTACCTTTAACATCAACTAGTTAAAATAAAAGGACAAAAAGAACAGCTGAGTAATGTTTCTTACCTCCCATTCATCTCGGATTATAAATCTTACGTTCATGAACAGTGTTGGCTCAACTTTTCAAATGGCACAAACTCTCCATTTTCCCACTGAAAATATAGAGCTGGTATTGAGCATTGAGCAGACGTAGGGTGTTAATGGAGGGAGTATCCAAGAAGAATAGTTTGAGCCCATGCTGGTATTCCCTGTCTTACAATAAGCTGGCAGAAGAAGAGAGGAATACCCAAACGGGGCAACTGGAAGAACAAGTCAATGGATTGTGGGAATGGAGACCGGATGCCCGCAAACTCTTTGGAAGGTACTCTTAGTTGAACATGACTACAGTGTACAGTGTTTATAATGCTTCAAACCCTGTTGCATTTATGGATAATGATGCAATAAACAGCTGAAGATCATTTGTGTCGAGGGATCTCTACAGCTGATGTGCCACCATCTATTCAGAAAAAAAAAACAACAACCAAACAAACCTGATTTTTCACAGCTTTTAACATCCACATGAACCACATGGAGGGACACTCATTGATGTGTCACTTTGGATGCTAGAACGTCATGTAGTTTTCCCTCATTTATCTAATCTCCTCTATGGTCTTCCTGATCAGGTGGTCAAAAGAGCCCAAACAATGTTATTTTAGAACACAGAATGACTGTCTGTAGAAATCACACTGAAATCCTTGAACTTCACACATATTTTAAAAAAGCAATTAGTTTCAGTCCTGTACTGGGATCCTTATGTGAAAAACACCATAGGAAACTTGATAGGGTTATTATTAAGGTGAACCAACTAGGTTTCAAGATCTCATGAGTGCAACTACCCGCTCTTGTACAACATGGGACAAATTGTTTAATCCCAACCATGTTTCTGAATATCAGTACTGCAAGGATAACATTTCCTCTCACACCTGCATTCTGTAACATCTTTCAAGTCTTCAAATTCTTCAGAGAGCTTGTCTCTACCAACTTCTATATCCCATATGAGCATGGATATCTAGCTCAACATTTAGCCATGTGGTCTTTCAGCGTGGCATATTGATAAGTTAAAAGCAGTTCATAGTTTACCAGCCACCACGTCAAAATGATGGAAAGGTGATACAAAAAAAGTATTACTGTTTTGCACTCTATGCATGGAATATTGTTTGTGGGTCTCAAGGTTCAAAGCTTACAGCAAAGCCCCCTTTAAGGCAAAGCTTACATACAGCACTCTGCTCTGTCCAACCTGAGGCAATACAGCAGAGAGAGATTCAGATAGCTAGGTGATGATTTCATGCTCTTATCCTTGAACTGCCTTTCCTCATGCTTCTTGATTTAGATCATACTTCCAGCACAGAAGCCCTGATTAATACTCAGTACCAGCAAATCCCCCTCTAATTAATTTATGCAGAAGGAATGACAATGCGTGATGAAAACTACAATCCAGAGGACGCAGCGCTCTACTGAGAAGCTGGCAAGCTCCCATACATATTGTGATAACACTGACTAAGCATCTTTCCTAATTTCTTCCTTGCTCTCCCTGTTTTCCATAAGCCTTGCTGGGACCACTCTGCCTCCAGTCTCATTCCCATCTGACAGTATGCTTTTGTCAGAAGTCTACATGACATGACCAAATCCAGTTTCACTTCCCAAATGAACATTACACTTTTGGGATAAGATCCAACCAACTGTGGAGTTTATCACTTGTTTGTTTGGGTAGTGGCTAAACGATATTTAGTCTCAGTCACCTTTCACATGCCCAAATGTGAGATTTCAGAAACATGAAGCTGTGTAATCTCCATCCTTACAGATTATGCAAAATGTGAAGAAACAAGATCCTGAGCAATGTACTTCATCTAACACTGCTCTCAGCAGCTGTGGACCAAAAATATGCAGAAGTCTCTTCCAACTTCAACTCTTCATGATTCTGTGAAAAACACTTGTTGGTAGATATACCTCATAAAGGCAACATCATGAAAAGCAAGGCAACACAGATGTGCTTACTGAAAACTCGATTATTTAAAGGAATATAGCAGTCCTGAATCTGAGGAAGTTTGTCAAAGGTTATGCCTAGGTGGCAAAACTAGAGTCATCATGATAATGCACAGACTGCATTCAAAATCAGTGTCATGCAGGTAACAATTCATTCTTCCCAGCATATATGTTATAGCAAATATTTATGGCATCTGTTCAGTCAATCTCATTCTTATACCTTTTCTAAGCAAAGCTTGTCTTCATTGAAATATTTCCACATGCTTGGATTCAAATCCAAAAAGAACTGCAATCATTTCAATCCTAATCAACCTCAGCAGGTATTGATTTCTCTGACGACAAAGAAAATGGGTTCCCACATTCTTCTAAAGGAATGGACAGGCATGTAGCTTCTGAAAACCAGACCTGTGCAACAGTGATTCATTACAGACCAATATGAAGTCTAGAACCAGGCAGGAAAATCCTGTGTTTTGTAGGGCTCTACTCCAGCACTCCAACCACTGTGGTAGCTTATCTTTCTTCTGCTCTCAGAAACAGGGTACTTTAGTGTCATTATTCCAGCAAGATTACCAACATGAAAACTTGACTGCAAATTGCCTGACACCTGTTGTAAATAAATGATGACAAAGGTTTCATAGAGTGGCTGATAATGTTTATAATGCACACATTTCCTCCTAATGAAACTCTAGATCTATGAATATGCTCTCCAGCAGCTTAAATTGGGTATATAGCTCAATCACCCTGCCTGGAAAAATAGATTAAGTCTTCAGCTTATGACATAGGTTCTGTTTTTTGAACAGAAGATCATCAGTTCCCTGTGTAATAATGACCAAAAGGTCTGAACAATCACAGTATGTCATATAAATGACAACAATGAAGCACAGACTGCTATGCATTTGCTATGCATCCCAGTAAGTCATGCTTACATAATGGAATTTACTGCTATGAAGATTTTGTGTGTAGTTTTATGCGAGCAATTTGTGAGACAGCATTACAGAAGCAAGCAATAAATTGATGCATTACATTACAAACCCTAAACTGCCTAAAGAATAAACACAAGAATCAGTCTGCAGCAGAAATTGTCTTTTACACCATTTCAACTCACTGCTAACACTGGAGGTATTTCAGTAGAAGCATAGCCCTGCATCACCAAACCACCAATAACATTGTATCTTTACTGATGACATCTTATATTTGTGTACACATAAGATCATTCCAGCTACATGCAAAACATACTCAAGCTACTTTTCCTTTTTGTCTTTGAGGACATACACAGCTCTCCCTCCTTGTCAAGCTCCAAGGCTTTCTCTGGTGTGTCTGCAATGCAAACAATGGTAGAAAATTGAGACAGCAGACATCTGCAACCAGATCAGGCTCTGAAAGCAGGCTAATTGTCAAAGCTTGATGAGCAGCCCAGGGTAGTGTAGTCCACAAAAGGTCTATTTTTATGCCAGACAGACATGTTCTTCACTCTTCTCGCAACCGACTCTGCTCTTTCAGTTTTCCCTATGGAAAAAGGAGCACCTTTTGATATGAATTCAGCTTTTCTTCAAAAAGCTGACAGTTTAAGAGGCACTCCATTCCACATGCATGCCCATAACGGTCTATCAACAACCATGCTGACACTGTTTTGAATTCCTGCTACTTTCTTCTTTCCTTTCCCACTAGCCATGCTGAGCCAGCACAGGGGCACATCAACCAACTTTTATGACTACACACACATCATTAACACAACCATTGTTTAACCCTGTCTTCAAGGCTAAATTCTGCTTTGAGTCACCTCTGAGCAGCTCCCTTGAAAGCAATATGGTACCCATGTGAAATTGGGTGTAACATGGACCTTGCAGATCTTGAGCAAGGTAGTGGAACCTCTCATCCTGTGTTAATATGGGCACACAGTAACCACAAGATGCTACTGGAAATGATTCAAGAGAAGGAAAGAATGCATTGGGTTTCCTGATATTCTTAGACTGGCATATGAGAAAAGGAACTGACAGCTATTTAGCTGAGCTTTTGGGAACAGACTCACTGGGGCAGACATAACATGGTGTCGTGTCACCTGGGTTCCAAAAAATAGCATGACTGACCTTCCATTTTACATATTAAAACTGAACTAACACTTAACAACATGAATTCTCTTTGGCAAAGGACTACAAAATCATGAACTCACCTTCAGAAGACCTTTGCTTACTCCTGATCCCTCCAGGAGGGTGACACTTCCTTCTATTTCAGTAATTGCCAATACAAGCATGGTCTGAATAACATTCCCAGGAACCAAGTTTCAATATCTACATTTCTGTAAGGTTTCTTCTACATTCACAACTTATCCCAACTATGAAATTCACTTCTTTCCTCTGAGCTCAGACCTCACAGGGCTCTTAGGGATAAATAATGGAAGGAGGATGAGATAATCTAGGAGTAGAGCTCCCATCAGAAATGGGATGTTTTAAAGAAGCAGTACTTTTCATTGAGATGATGACCACTTTGTGTTATGCTTTAAAACTAAAAACACTAACAGCTTCTTTAATTACAGTGGCAACTATTTTGATTGCAAACAGGAATCCTTTATTCTTCAGATAGACTCAAAGTGCAGTCTCAAAGCTCCTAAGCAAATATCTGTTGCCTTCTTCAGATGTTTAATATGTCAGCCCTTTAGGAAGGAGTCCAAACGTAAACTTCAAGGCCACAAAAGCTCAGGACAACTCAGAGTCTGCCTGTGAAAGCAAGAAGGAGGACAGCTGCAGATTTAATTCTAGGGAAACATTTCTCTCTCCTCTTTGTCTCCATCTCCCTCCACCTCCTCTTCACAAGAAAAGAAACACCTTTTCTTCATTCTTTGATCACATCGAAAGCCGATTCCTTCAACTTCTTTGAAAGAGCCGACCACCTTACTTCTCATCTGCAGCTTTCTAAAGCATTCCTTAGACTTACGTGCAATTCTCACCAGCCCAACCAATCACCAGGAGACAAGACTCACCCTGTAAAAACTGTCACTGAACAAAATCATTTCAGAGTGACTTATTAGGCATGCAGTCAGTAATGACTTCGCAAGCATGGCAAGCAAGATGGAGAGGCAAAGCCTGAGCCAACACGAGCTGTCAGAACATCACTGTAACTTCTCATGTTAGAAAATATTAAGCCATCTGATGTTTCAGCCTGGCATTCCAACATAATAACAGGCCTGGAAACAGCAATCAATTTGCAAATTGAGGAATCTGCTCAGAAATATAGCAGATGACAAAGAAATATGCAAGAGTGTACAGAAACGCTTGTGTGACATTGATAATAAAGGTCTTCCAGAGCCTCCTTGTAGTGCATTGCTTTGTTGTCAAGACTGAAGTATCTGAGACAATGGCCACATCACTGGACTGAAAGAAGATGCTTTCACATTTATGTTCAGATGTTATTTTTGTCCTTATTGTGAAAAAAAAGCTCTTGGTTTCTTTGCATAAAATGTCACCTTGTGACATATTTGGGTACAAACCAAGGAAGTGCCAAAGCTCTGCAATTCTCACCTGCCAGGAGCAGCAGGTGCTTGGAGCTTGCCATGGTGAGGCTCTTGAGATGTATTCTGCTCTCAGCCACAATAGTGTAAACACCACAGAACTTTGTTGGCACTGACTGAACTATCCCAGCTGTAATAGAAAGCAAGCAAGAGCAGAATCTCTCCTTTTTATAGCAACATGGGATTAGAATGATAATATTAACATCAGAACAGATCGATTTTGCAAGATGACAAAAGAACATGCTGATCTCACTATGGTGAGCTCCTTCCTACTCAGTAGACAATTGTATCCCATCTTAGAGTTCTTAAAATGTTCAAAGCAATGTGGAAGCATTATCTTCTAATAGCTTAAAAAGGAATTCTATAATGCTAATGCCTTTCTTCATCTGAAAGATGTGATACATCTAGAGAGCAAGGAGTTGTATCCAAATCTGTAGCGGATTTCAATGGCAATGGATCAGAAATTTCCACTTAGGCATTTCTAAATTCAAAGCTTCAAAATACACTGCTGGGAAAGGCAGAGGTCATATTATGGTCCATCCGAATCTGTAGTTGGTAGTTGTGCATTTGCAAAGAAAACAACAAAGGAACTAAAAAGTTGTTCAATCAGTCCAGCACTTCAGGAAATACTTCCCTGCCTTGCCACCAGAACACTGAGTCCCCCACTTTACTCTTGGTTACCAAATGACAAGTAGAGAAGACTCAACTAGCAGAAACTTAGAGGTCTACCGCTATTCCCAGAAGCAAAGCCTGGGCACCACTGACTTGTCCCAAAGGAGATTCAACACAGAAAGAAAGCAAAAATAGACTGGTTTATACTTTTTTTTATAATATTGTGATGCCCTTGCTCAAGAAGGATGTACCTGAGAAATGTCCTGGGGTGCTGCAAGACACAAAACCAGCTTTCTTAAATTGGTATTTTTTCCCATTGTCAGAGGCCAACCAAAAAAAAAATAAGATTGCGTGGGAGAGGGATGGAAAACATACAAGTTCTTATTTCAGACGTGCCTACTATTCCTACAATTCCACAAGCCCAAACGCAGTGCATTTTGCATTATTCACCTTTCTTTTTCACAGTATTTGTCATCGCTTTCAAAGTCAGAATTTCTACAGGGTTAATAAAGATGCTTTAGGACAGCCTGCATCACAACAGCACCTTTCTGTCTTGCTGCAACTGACTCCTCTCTCTCTTCCTGTTCAGACCTTTCCCATTTCTAATTTGAAGATCTCAATGAGCAGGAATTACATGTCTCAGCAATAAACACGATCTCACAGCAAAACAAAGAAGAGGATGAACAAAATAAAAATTACTGTCTGGTGAAAGCTTCCTTGACAACTACAGCTACACTGACAGGCGCCGCTGAAATAACAGGAATGATGCTTCAAAACAACAGCCAAGAAAACGTTATGAAAGAGAAAAAAAAACAGTCTAAATGGATCTTTTCAAATGCAGATTCCACTGTCAAATGATGAGAATGACAAAAATGTTCTTTCTTACAGCACAGTCACACTTAAACTGCCAGATAACAGAAAACCACCAAAAAGGAAGGTACTACCTATAAGGATCTGGGCCCAATAGCTCACTTTGGGAATGATAAAATAATGCAGAATGGAACAGAAGGATCACATTTGGAGGACAGGAAGGAGGGATGGAAGGCTTGTTACCAAGTCTTGAACTGCTCTCAACTGGGTGAACAATAAAACTCATGTGGGCTTCGGTGCAATATCAGGCTTGTGTCTGAGTAACCACCACTAGCTAAATGACAAACTGGAGAGCAAAGAAATGAAACCATAAAGTAACATGAAAAATTAAGGTCCAGGACTAACGATGTTCATCCAAGACAGAGCTGAAGTAACACTTGTGAAGAAATATGCCTATAGGCTTAAGGAACCTCACTGCGAAGTACTACATGACAAAGATCAATGCTCAAAAACTCCCATCACAAACATACAGCAGCAGCACATTAGACCCATCTCTCCCAGCACTGAGTGCACTCAAACAGAGCAGCAGAAATTTGGCTTAGGCTCCTGGGCTTGCATTCGTCTCTAGAGAAAAACGAAATCTGCAGAAGAGCCATGAGTTGTTCCTCCATCTTATTCCATACGCTTAAGATCTAATGCACTTCTTTTCACTTCTTGTTTCTCTCTAAAAGAAAGGAAAAACTTACAAATATGTTTTTGCTCCTTAGTGTCCTGGCAGACACATGTGCAGGACTGTTTCCCACTTTTATATGATGAAATTAAATGAAAAAAATATATTCAACAAAGAAACAGAGTGCACAGAAAAAGATATCAGACATTTCTTGCAAGAAGCACTGGAAGCAAAACCATGTACTAAGAATAAAACAACTAAATAGATAACAAGAAGGCCCTGATAGTAAAATAATAACAAAAGCAAGCAAACAACAAAAAAGCAATAATCAAAAGGGATGTAAACTCTGCAGGCTCACATAATGAGGCAGCCTCTGAGTACTCATTGGGAACAGAAACTTCTAGTCTGAGATTATTTGGTACATATATAGTACAGATTCTTGCATGTTTCCTTACTGTGTGAACATACAACCCAAAACCGAGTTGGGGCACGAGTGCATGGCTCACTTCTCTGTTCCAGCGTGGCCATACAACTGCTCCTGACTCTTCAGCAACAAACACATCGTGTGGGACAAAATCAAAGAGAGCTCTGGGTCCTCGTGCCGGGGGAGATTCAGATGTGGATTGGATCTGAGACACGGAACCGTTGGATAAAATGCACTCCGTCAACCACAAGGCACGGACACTTTCCAGATCCACAAGTGAGGATGCTGGGATCAACACCCCCACCTCCAGACCGCGGTACCCGCAGCAGAAACACCGTTCCGTGCCTCCAGCCCCGTGTCAGGAAAAACAACGCCGTTGGCTGCCAAGGGGAGGGAGAGCAGAGAGCCACTTACGGGGATGTGCACTCGCAGCACGAGCTTCTTCTGGCTGGAGCCTCTCCTGCCGCTGCCGGATGAGTCCTTCTTCTTGGTGTCCATGGCAGTGCTGCCCATCCCGGCCCGGAGAGGTGGGCTCTCTTCCACTTATCCCCACCGTCCCATCGGCCGCAGTCACTCCGTGCTCTTTAATTTCTTTTTTCTTTTTTTTTTTTTTTTAATGGTCTTAGGAAATAAGGGGGGGGGTGGAAGAAGCAGGGGGGAAGGGGAGGAGTTTCTGCAGCTCCAGCCTTTAATCCAGCAGCGAGGTGTCAGGGGTCCCTTCTGCAGCGAGAGATGCCCTTAGCAGCGCTGCTCGCTTTGCTTCTCACCCTTCCGCCCTTTCAAAAGTATCCGGAGTGTCCTTGGGGGGGGGGGGGGCGGGAAGGGGGTAAGGTAAGAAAGTTTTCTTCCCTTCTCTCGCGCTCTCCTTAAAAGAAATTAACTCCTACATGATTAATGATAATAATAATTAAATACAAATCCAAAGGGCCGAGGTCGGAGGGCTGCGTAAGGCGGGCTGCCGGGCCCGGGCCGCTCCGCACGGAGCTCCGCGGAGCCCAGCGCCGAGCTGAGGCGGGCGGGAGGAGGTGCCCGGGCGCTACCGAAAGCCTCGGGCGGCTCCACAGGAAGTGCAGAGAGAGCGAAAAGCCCAACTTTCCTCCGGCAGCCCCTCCGCGTGAGCGAGGAACGGGGCTCTGCCCGGGAAGCCGCGCCAGGAGGGCCCCGCTCCGCTCCGCTCCCGGACGGCATTTTCCCACTCCTGCCCGCCCCAGAATCCTGCCGACGTGAAAGGCAGCCGAGGGATAGGGGCAGATCGCACCCTTCAGGCAAACGATTTTCGTGTTACAGAGTATCGAGAAACGAAAGGGGTTGCAAAGGCGCTGCACCGTGGCGATGCTCCGCTCTCAGGGCTGAACTCTGGGCAGCAAATGCAAGCGCGAGGTCTCTGCCTTAAAACAGCCCTTGGCTTTCATCTGCTTAGGGACGAGCATTCCGGATCAGACTACAAGTTTTGGTTATAAAAGTGGCTCTTCTCCCCTTAGCAACCTCCTTCCCACATTACGGGTGTCCATAGTCGGCAATCACACCCAGTCTGCCCTGCAGCTGCCCCACATCTTTGCTCACATCGTTTAAACGCAGATTTTTGCTGGGTTCAAAGCTGTGCATCCATGTGTTCACAGAACGTACGCTGTAATCACTGCGAACAAACCTCAGGAGATCCTAAAATAACATGATTTATAAGTAGTGGGGATGAGGGAGCAGTGTTTTCCATAGAATTCTCCTTATCCCCTGAGAAAAATTGAAATGCGATGGCTATCTCTTGGAGAAACATACAGCTCAGATTTATTTTCCTTCTCATGGAAGTCTCAGGAATTAGCAGATACAAATTCAGGTGTACGATCTGCAGTCATCACTCTAAAATCATACAGGTAAAGATATGAAGACTCTTCTTTAATGCTTAGAGAAGCAGTGGGTGCCCTACCCCTGGAGGGCTCAGGGTTGGGCTGAATGGGGCCCTGGGCAGCCTGAGCTGGTGGGGGGCAGCTCTGCCCACAGCAGGGGGTTGGGACTGGATGGGCATTAAGGTCCCTTCCAACCCAACTCATTCTATGATTCTGTGACATGTAACTGTCCCATACATCCCTACAGAATGCTATGGAAGGAAGCAGACCCAGAAATGAAACTGCTGGGTAACAATGTCACCAGATCCCCAGTAAGGCATCATGGTTTTGCTCTTCATATTGTTTTAAACTTGGGAGGCAAATGTGGACATCTCATGGACAAGCAATATTGTGATTGCTATGAGAATTCACATTATTTTTCCCATGTTCAATCCTGTCCATCCGGCTGCCAACAGCCACATTTTCAGAGATGCAGGTATTTAAATTACTGATTTCACAGACTAATGGGCACCTAAATATCTTTGAATATATGACCCTAAGTACTTAAAGGTTTTGACCATCCTCAGAGGCAGACAGTAGAAGAGGATCACAAACACACCAGCCATGTCTTTCCTTTCCATAGCACAGTGCAAGTGCTCCTCATTAACAAGCCCTACCTGCAGCCCAGCACAAACAGCACATGCTTTGGATTACACCCCATCATAGCCCTAGATATTCCTTAAATACTGGTTGAATCCATTTTTCCATTATAAATCCTCAGTACATTCCTAAGTTTATGAAATAACCATAAAACTTCGTTTTAAATCTTGCTTGTATCAACTGTAGTTGCCATAATTAAAATGCTATCACACATTTACACCTGTCCCCCTGTACTCACTCTCACCTTCTATATGTAGACCTCATCACATTGTAGGGAAGGTTTTCTAACATACAGTCAACATGAGGAAATATCTGCAGACACATAAATTGCACTGTTTGCAGCAAAACTGCAATTAGAATGGCCTTCTGTAGGGAAATCTGCAGGGAAAACTACAAGCTCTTCAGGAGAACAGGTTGGACAAAGGTGAGATAATGAGGTTAATGAGAGAAAATGTCTGTGCCTGGTGGGACAATATAACAACAACAAAGAATGACAGATCTTTATGCTGAAGGAGAGTTTACGTGGTCAGGTGTTTGTGCTTCTCTCTGGTCTGGCAGATGCCAGCTGGAACACAAGTGGTTACAGAAAGAAATTCCCTCTTACCACCTGCACACAGTGCTGTTGTAAAGCTGCTGCTCAGTTTGAACCATCCTGTCCTACATCTCTCTGCCTCTGTCACATCATTTCTGTTGGTGTGTCAGTCATTCTGGAACTGATTCACCCACTGATTCAGCATGAATTGATCCTGAATATCAAGCAGTTTCAAGAGTCTTCATTGGAAAAGAGCAAGACCATGTGATGGGTACGTAGCATTGGAGGGACACCAGTGCAAGTGTTGGCAGGAGGATTCCTCTTTGCCCGCTGCCATGTCTGCTGTCCATCTTCACTGCTTACCCAACATTAATGCTTCCAAAATTGACCACAAACTCCATAGTACTGACACCACAAGGACAAGTGCAACTGCAGTAAATCATAGGAGTGCATGCTGAAATGATCTGAACCACACTGCATGTACTGCCTACAGTGTACCATAACACTGCCAGGTAAGTAAACCTGTTCAGGTTCTCATTTGCATCACTACAGTATAAAAGCAAAATGACAATAGCATTATCAATGTCATCTCTCCATAGAAAGTATGTTTCTGGAAGATCTAAGCACATTTAAAAAATAAAGGATAAAGGACCTTGCAGCTGATTTTTCAAGGTTTTCAAGGTTCACACAACCTCTGAGAGCCAGGCAACCCTTTCCAATAAGCACGGTACCTCCTGAGATAAATCATATCCACCTTTTGTATTTGTTTCTCTCTCTCTACACACACACACACGCACATACACACAATCCATTGACAGGAATGATGTTCAGCCTCAGAACTTATTTCAGTACTGAAGAATTACAGAAGAAATGGACAAAGCCCTATAAAGCCTAGTAAGTGTGGACATAATAACCATTTTCAGCAGTAAAAATTTGAAAATACTTCCATGTTCTTTCCAGCAAACTGAGAAGAATTCAGAGAGCTGAAGAACTACAAACTCACTTTCCATGAGCTTTCTTTGTGTGATACTTCCAGAATTTATTTTATTTTTAAAAAAGCAGAAACCCCAGAATGATATGAAATCTCAGCTGTACAACGGCTTCCTGAAAATTAGAACACACATTGAAACTTTGCTTGCAAAGACAGCCCTTGGAAGGACCTATGGATATCAGAACATAGGCACAAGTTTGAAAGATTAGAAAAGCATGAGAGATGGTAACTTCTTTCCATTAAAAAAAAAAAAAAAAAAAAAAAATTATCTTGAGAGCATGGTGTTTAAATTGGTTTTGCTTGCAACAATATCGATACATTATTTAACCCCCAAATAGCTATTCTATTTAAAGGTAACGTGCTGCAGAAATTATTTTCATGCTTCTCTGTGCTTGATCAGCACAGGCAAGCAGAGGAGGGGCAAAGTGTGCATTGATGCAGATCCAAGATCCTACCTGATCAAAACAAAAGGTAGGAAAGTTGAGAAAGTTGCTCAGACACAGTACTTCCATCTGCACCAGCAAACCAAACTGGCCCTCTGACTGCCCATATTGTCTAATTATTTATGCAGTCTCTACACACTTTTGGCTCAGGCTAACTACAACTTGCCAAGATGCTGTAAAGTCACAGGAATTAACACTGGTCAGGGATCATTCCTACTAGGAAGTTTGGACAGAGCTGCTCTTTTTCAGATAGAGATTTTCTCTCCAAGCCTTGCTGCACCAGGTGGCCTTGGGACATGAAAGTCACATCTGAGGTCTGCACCTTGGACCAGCACTGAGAGGCTGGCAATGTTACACACCTGCTCTCCTGCATGTGTAGATTCTATGCAATCAAGTTGCTCTCAGCCTTTTTCAGGTCTGTTAGTAGACCACATCCACAGAAGAGACAAACACAATGTCCTACTATGTTCCTCACATCGCACTGAGGTGTATAATGCTGGAGGTACCAAGGGTCATAATTCCAAGAAAATCATACTGTCACGTGAATGGCATTGGATACATCCAGTATCCACTTAAGACTTAAGATTGTGTATTGCCATAGCAACGATGTAATTCCAAAAGTATATACTTATAATGTAGATTTAACGCATTTCATTTTTCACTTCAGAGATTCTAAAGCAGGGAGAATTGCTTTAGGTCTCTCAATGTTAGAAAATGGCAAAAAATGACAGCAAGGGAAGATTTATAGTTATATAATTTCATGTCAGAAAGAACTTTTGTTTAGAAATATCTACAAGTAACTGTATCAGGTTCTTAAGATGATGGTCTAAAACCTTATCAGGAGAGTTTTAGAAGTAACAAATGTCTAAAGATGACCCTAGACGATAAAGGTGCTCCCTACTCTGCCTCCAGCCAGCTCCAAACAAATCTTTTGTTATTCTGGCTCAGTGTAGCTTCATTGAGATTAACTTTTTCTCTGTAAAACTTTAGATTACGTCTACTTGTGCAAATGACCTGGCCTTCAGAATCTAAAATTGAAAATGAAGAGCTAACACTGCAGAGGTGTGCATAAGGCCAGTAGATAACATGTAGTATGAAAAGGGTAAATGGATCAAGGAGAAAATCTAGTCCTTGAAGATAAAAACAAAATCAGAAAGAATCAATAATTGATTATGTTCTATCAATGATGAAGAGTCTATAGTTGTGATGTCACTAGGAAGGGTACAAAATATCACACAGAAGGCAAAAAGCACAGCAAATACTAATCTTCAGAGGCTAACTGGCACAGATCTCTGAACACTTTCTAGTGAATGCCCTCCCATAAAATGAAGACTAACAAGAAAAAATCAATTCTTACCTTTGTAACTGATAACCATTTAGGTCCCTATTTTGGGCCAGTCTGAGTGCTTTCAGCAGAAAACAGTTTTCCTCTGGGTACTCAGCACTAAAGGGAGAGCACAGCAAAGTCTTGTTGTTACAGTATTTCAAGTCATATTGACTTCCCCATTTTTGCAGTTAGTTTATTTCCTATTCAGCAATCATCTTACAGAATCAAACAAATAGAAGCGTGAGCGGCAGGAGGACCTCTTCTTTTAGTGAATGAGCACATGGTCAGAAGCTCACACAAAGTGCTGCAGAAGGATGGGAAACAATAGGAAGTGTGCAATTAATAGAGTGCAATTGCCTGCAGGAACCATGAAAGGAGGGGATATAAATGATTTGCTTAGAATGAACAGATGTCAAGGTGAGAGACAGGGTCAGACAGGGAAAACACTGGCCAACAAGCAATGAAGATCTCTCACCTGAAATACATGACAGATAGCTGCCAACCTCAGGGCTCAAAGAAAGGCAGCTTCTTGGTCAAAGTCTTGCCAAATAGCATGGAAAGAGCAACTACAGAAGTCCTAAAAAGTGCTGCTGAAGTCCCCACTTGCAGTCTAACAGCAAACCTGAGGGGAGAGATGTGTTCAAGCTGAATTTGGAGACAAAGATCATCAGGTGTATAATTAGCAGGGTAACTGATTGAAAGTGCAGTGGTTGAATGGACACTGGCTCATGTTTTCTCCTCTTCCTGTCCCCTTCCCCAGTCACAAAGCAGCTAGATCTAGTGATGCTTAACACCACAGACTGCTAATATCCTGTGACAGAGCACAGCTCCGAATGTGAAAAAGTCCAGCTACGTGACAGAATACTAAAATCAGGAAACAGCATGAGAGAAAAAGAATCTATATATGGGAAGATAATAAATATCAGAATGAAGACAGAAAGAAGAAAATTTATATAAGACTAAAACTCCAGTATCAGTTGAGATGCAAACATGTTATGCATAAGGGTTTTTTGTTGTTGTTATACAGTAGTTATCTGTGCTGAGCATTATTCTGTTATCTGAATTGATAATCAATATCTTGAAGATTATACTGGCAAGTGTTTAATGCCTGGAAACTACCAGTCATATCCGTATCACAGCAGTATTTTGAGAAGCATTCACTACAAGAGTAATTAAATAATAAAAACATAGTAAAATCACCAGAAATAAATGTAGGTTTGTATTCAAAGCAATGCCAAAGTAATAACACAGGATTGTAATATGCAGACATAAACATATGTGCATATGTAGCCAATGTACCTCAAACTGATCTCATGCATTCCATACAAAATTGGCCCCAAGGTAACTATGTTTTCTAAGGAAGAAACTGTAGATAGTTTCATGCTGGAGGCAGGCCATGATCACCAAAGCTGGGACTAACCCTGCAATCTTATCATTACAGAAGTTTTGCTTTTAACCAGTCTTCAGAATTCATATTAAACAACTGTTATCTCACAGCCAGAACAAAATGTAAAGTACTTGGTACAACGCTTATTTTCTGGAATATTCATATTTGTTATTCAGATGCTACTCAGGCAATTACTACCTAGCACTTAGTTTCTTGGTATGCGGCCTAACAATTATACTGTTCTTCAAATTGTTAAGTTTTGTTACCATTCAACTCAGCGACAGGACTTGACTCCTGAGAGTGGAAACTTGGACATTTCATTCAAAACTGTCTGAAGATGAAGGGACAACTTTTCTTATTCAACTCTTCAGATTCTGACAGGAATCCCTTAGCAAAAGGCTTAGTGCTACCAGAACAAAGACATGTCAATAATTAGGACAACTTTAGGAAAGACATTTTAGTATATTCTGCTTGTTAGCAGTAAAAGAAAAAATGAAGAAACCCCAATAGCCAAGCAAACACAGGTCAAAGGTCAAAGAAATAATTAGCACAAAATCATACAAAAAGTTATTATTTCAAGAGTTACGTGGAATGAAGGATACTGTTTTCTTATCTACAAAAAAACTAAGCCTCAGTAATTCTAATCACAGCAAACCATTTAATTATTTATTGCCCTGTTATTTTCCTCTTTAATATCTTCTACTGGATACTAACTAGATATTTCAAGTCACAAAAGATGAATTGCAACAATCTCCTAAAACTGAAGAATTGCTTTAAACAATTAGTGGGTGTCAAACTATTTCTGTTGCTGGGCAGCAGGAAACACAATTTCTCCATGAAGAAAACTGGAGAGCTTTGGAATTATACATTTATAAGGTCTTTCAAAAAGTATCAGCTTCTGAAAGTGTTCTCAGCTCCCACTCATTAAGCTGAAGTCTAAAGCTGATGAAAGAACAAATATAAATAAATTGACTTATACATGTTTACTAGAGGAATTAGAAGTACTTTCTTAGCTATAAGAGCAAGGAAGTCCAGGAAGAGATTTTCAATGAGAAACTGGGACCAAAAAAACCCCAACTGTGCAATATATTCATTAAAAAGATTGTACAATGCAATGTGAACAATCACAGAATCATAGAGTAATAACAGGTGATTGGAATATGTTCCCACAACGGATGTAAACATTAATTTCAGAACAGGGACCAACAAGGTTTGATTATGGCAACATGAGTGTTGTGTTCACAGCTGGATGCCACAAATGAGACTTTCCCTGTCATTATATTGTTCAGATATTGCACCTAGCTTACCTCTCACTCAGAGAAGGAAATGTGACTTTAAAATCTTGGTGCTCCTCAGCTGGAAAGCTTATATTGAAAGTATCACATCTATCAAACTTACCTTGGGCAATAAACTAAATGTAAAAGAGATGACTCATTTGAGTGAAAGATAACTTCCTTAAGTAGAAGGAAAGCCATTTTTCAGTCCTCTGAATATATGTGCCTGCTCAGAAGGAAAGGTGAATTCTTCCAAAATTCACAGGGTAAGGATAGCAGTGACTCATTTTATGATAGTCCTACATACTGTGAGATAATTCTGAACATTATAAGATGCACACCAGGATACAAAGCCAAAGATGGTATGGCACTACCATTAGTGCAGCAACTCACAAATGACTTCACTGCCTGGCTTTATACAGCAATAGCACAGCAAATATCACTCACCCTAATAGAGACTACTGTAATGAAAGTAAACTTTTTTGCAATAGCTCAGAACATTTTAGGAAATAAACAGTCCTGTGGCAAGAAATTTGTGGAAGTGGAATATTTGCATGGCACAAGGAAGCTGGAGAAAAAAGGAGCATAATCAGTGAATAATGAAAAAGCATTAACATACAAATTAAGGAAGACAAACAAGAGTGGAGGCCATATCAGTTCTCATGGGATCCTGGACAGGGAGTTCCAGGCTACATGCCCTCTGCCATCAGTACTGACACAGGAAAGCATTGTCCTCTTTGTCCCTTTTGACTCTCAAACACTGCAAGACACCAAGAGTCTCACCTCCAAGCAAAATGTCATGGTTAAGTTTTAGTTTTACAGTGGTTTGCTGACACACTTGTGCAAATGGTGAGCACCTTGCAAAGCCCTTAGAAACTTCCTGAAATCAAATGCTGAACTTGCCTCTTGTGAGTAACAGAAAACCACAAACCAGTCTTTTCGTGTTCCTTTATCACATTAGATCTTCACTTCTTTCTATATTGTTATAAACAGCCAAAGTAAACCTATTTCTCATGGATTACCATTAACCTATAAAATCTACATTTTCTCTTTTGTTAGAAGAATTTTGGAGCCCTTGGTGATAACTACTGATAATCATTGCTCAACGTTTTAAAATGTGCTTATTCAAACCTGGTAGGAGTATTTTGCAGGTTATTTTTGTTTTTAGTGTTCCTTCAAAGCATTTTGCATGCTTTCTGCAAAGAAAATAAATAAATCAAATATTAAGGCAGCACAGGTTGGTCAATTATTAGCTTTTGCATATCCAGATCACAGTCTTTCTTTACAAGGACACATGTTAATATATAATAGGAGTGTATTTCAGTCCTTTTTTAATTGATTTTTTCAGATGCATATTGCAGTCTTATAAGGTCAGCTGGAAAATAAGTTGACCAAAGAGAGGCCTTTGAGAAAAAGAAGCCACTAGACATACGTAATGGAAAACAGAACAGGAGAGAAACATGACTTTTATTTTGTACCAGTTCAAGGCAGGCATTTGACCTATACCTCATCAGCCTCACTTAAAACTGGGTGAACTGTGCAGATCAGAGATGCCATAAATGCAATGGGCCATTTCTTCAGCTACTGATGCCTACTACAGCTGTGACTATCCCTGTGAAGATGCAGTTGCTATTTAGTGTACAATTCTGATTTTCTGAATTTAGAAATGGTAACAGTGGGGGAAACTGCAAGCAAGTTTAATCTCATTTTGTACATCGCAAATGAGATGGCAGGGAATCCAAAATGGCCAGGCAAAGTAAACACAGCAATCAAAATTTGTGTAGCTATATTCAAGGGCAGAGCTAGGAAATGTGACAGAGAAATTTCAAGATAGATTAGAGCAAACCAGAGATTCCTGAACCAAAACATTCCTAACACATGCTCACAGATAAAAATGACCAGAAAAAAAACAGGATAGAAGATTAGAGAATGGTAGCCAGAGAACAGCAAACCAAAAAAGGCAGACGCTGAGGCAAAGAATCAAAAACCAAGCAGTGTGGACTTGCCAGTCCTTCTGGGGAGACTTTTGATAAGATAAAGGAAAATCAAATCACAACAGTCCTGTTCAGCCTTCAACAAACTGCCTGAACTTTGTACTGTTGTGTCAGATGCAAGGTAGTTTTAATGCAAGAAGGACTGTATTCTAGGTGATCATAACGTGCTGAGACCATTTTCCTTCTGTCCCAAGTTCAAAATCTTACAGAGGTAAAAAACACCTAAGTGAGGTTAAATCAGAGCTGTAAAGCTACGAGAACTGTACACTGCTGCACACATGAAGAGCTTTTTGGAACATTCAATCTATCTAGTTGCTAAACTCACTCACCTCTTTGCCAAACAGCAGTGTGAGGGGTTTACGAGGAGAAAAACTTCTATAACTTTGAGTTCTTCACACTCTTTCTGAAAGCTGCACCACCCAATTTTGGTATACATTTAACTTCAAGTATTGAATCTAAATTGCTAAACAGGAGCTAATTTCAGTTACATTTTAAAATGGGATTATAATAATAATACATCATTTATGAATTGCATATTATATATTTATAAGTTGTGATCTGAAAAATTTAGCTAACTGTCTGAAGGGGCTCATAAAGAAAAAAAACAATTCACAGCTGAATCCACAAATGTTCTAATCAAAGTGTACAACAGAGAAGCCAGTTAAGCACTTTAAGGAGAGTAGTGCACAGAAGTGACCTCATTTCCTTCATTAGCATGAGTCTGAGTGTCCAACCACAAGAGAAAAGAAATGAAAGTGTTACCAGGGGTATGTGACAAGACAGTCTGCTGTAGGCTTAACTGGTTGTTCCGTAAGACTTTAAGAACCCTCTTTATCAATAGGGAAATGAAAAATGTAGCTCTAATGTTTTCTGGGTGTATCAAATCTGACATAAATGGCACACACTGATCAGTCAGTCATCCTCATACTGGATGAGATACTGGAGAAGCTATGAATGTGTCTTAGTGACACATCTTGTACCTTTTCTCCATTATTGAAAATCTTTCATTTTTAAGTACTGTTTCCCCTTTAATCTTCTCCCATGATAAAGCAGATTCTACACACCTGACAGATGTGAAACACAGCAGTCCTTTCAGTCTCATGAATCGCTGGTGGGTAAATGGCAAAACCCTGGCATTCTTACTGCACACAACCTGTGGGACTCCCATGAGTCACGATTTACCACTGTGCTGCAAGGTCTGAGCCACAGGCAGGCAACATAAGCTCTCTGGGTGCAAAGAAACACCTGCTTAACAAGTTTTAGGTTGAGTCTCCTCAGCAAAGAGTGAAGTAATTGAGGAGCTGGAGATTTATGGTCATCATTACAATGCTATTTCTTAAGCTGACATTCTAAATCACATCTGAAGTTATATTGATGAGATTCTCTCACATTACGTATCTCATGTTACAGATAAAGGAGATGCAGGTGAATTTAATTAAACCCATAAACTTAACAGGAAAAACAAAACGAGTTTGGAACTGTCTGGGTAAATCTAGGACAGAAACCTGAACACAGCAAACATTTTTCTGTTTATACTGTCTTGGTGTTTAAAGTGTGTTCATCTCCAATTTGGGACTGTGTCCAAACGCTTTATGAGTGTTTTTCATTTTATTGCATCAGAAAAATCTATACAGAAACCTGGAAATCTGAAATACCTATGTTTTTTTTAGCAGTAGGGACTTTAACCTGGTCACACAACGCACACATACATGTTATTAAATAAGGTTTCCAGCTCTTAACAGCTGTGAGGAAAACCTCATGAACTGAATCAGTGCAGAAAGGAAGGTTTGCAAGGAACATGGAATATGAATTCTGAGACATACATCAGCTCAAATGCCTCATAATTGTAATTTGAAGGCCAACATTGTTAAGAAAGCTAATCATTAATTTCTAAGTAAGTTTATCAAATATATTTTTGTTCATTACTTTTTTCATAAGAAAACAAAGGTAGGTCATCACTTACAAATGCCTTCCCTAATTCCACAAATTGGATGATGTATCTGTTATTGTACTACAATCCCTATCTTCCAGTCAGGAAGAAACTTAACTGAGATGTCCGCTGGCAGTTTTCTTCCAAGCAGTTAAGGATGTCTACTGCAAATCATTTAAGACCTGCCTTTCAAGAGCACTGTGTGCTTGTAGCTCAGGTTGAAGTGGGAGTTACAGCCTTCTCCCCCCCCGTCCTCAGGATGGACCCAATCCCACAAAGTTCATTCATCATCACTGACATTAGTGGTCTGAGGAAAGAACAAAGAAAGCATCAGCCTCCTCCAACGTGGAAATTTGGCTTAAGAGGTATCTTATGGGGGTTAAGTTCAGTGCTACTGTTTTCTCATTTGTGATCCATTTCATAGGGCTGTGGAATGATAAAAGGTTTTATACAGATATACAGAAGTAATAACATAACGTGCTACATACCCATGAGACATTTTCTGAAAACTAAACAGAATCAGACTAAAATGTTTTTAAAAGCTAGAGCTGGAAAAACAAAGCTGTCTTTTCTTCTGTTCTGAGTCAGCTTCAGTAGAAAGGGATATACTGCCAAAAGTACACAATAATTTTTCTGCTTTCAAGTGTGGGAAAGAGTAAGAAGTGAGCTACATGCTGTATTAAAAAAAGGATGATCTGAGAAAGACTATGTCATGTGGTTTACACAAATGTCACTGACCTTACAGTTTCTCCTGGTTTTGCTCAGGCTCTGGACAGCGTGTAAGATACTGATGATCTAATATCTGGGAACAGGCAAACATTTATTTCCAGGTGAACATTTTTACCTATGGAAAACCCATTGATGTCAGCAGAACTCACTGTGTACACAGAAGCATGGTAATTGTAGTCTAGCTAGAGCATTACACTTTTGGATCCTAACTTTCAGAAGCTATTGAAGTACTTCAGGAGTAACCTGTAGCAGCTCGAGTCAAACAGCTAAATCATTTCAAAATCAGGCCTTTTGTACCACACTGAACTGGACCTCTCTGACTTAAACTTTGCATGACAGGGCAATGTGCATTACTATTACTCTAAGGGAGTTTATTTCTTCCCTCTGTTTTGCCAACAATTTTGGCTTGCAAAGACTGCTGTGTAAAGACAAAAAATATTCCCCAGCTTCTCCTCTTGCTTCCAATCCCTCATCCCTAGAACATACAGTTTTAAAGCAACCATTTGTGCAACATACAAAATAAAACAGCTGGCTGCCCAGAAGGCCTCACCCAAGACAAAACAGTAACAGTCCTTCAGTTAATCTATCTCCCTGGCTCAACCAGATGCCAAGGAATCCAGAGCCTCCCAGAGTTCTGGGAAGTGAGCAGATGTCCTAAAATGCTGTAGGTCAGATCATCTAATGCTTCTTTGCTCACTCCAATCTATAGCTGTTAGGGAATTGCCAGTCCTCAGGCTGATGGGGATTGCTGATGCTCTGGTTGCAGCACTAGCTGGCAGGATGCAGTCACTGCTGGGTTGTGCTGCTCTTCCCTACAGAGCAAAATGAAGTCACCTTCCAGACTGCATTCCAGAAAAGGCCAGGTACTGAAATAGCCCCTTTGTAAAAATGGATGGGGAAATTAAAAAAAGGCAAATGAGAATGTGAATTTTTGTTGCCAAGCTTCCATTTGTTTTTGTTTAGCTAAATACTTTTGGTGTACTGGAAGCAAAGAGACAACCTTGAGCTAATACCTACAGATGAAAATGTAAATTTGACCACTACCAAAAATACTTTGTGACCAAAATCAAGGCTTGAAGTAATCACAAGTGGCTATTAGCAAACTGAAGAATTAAACTTCTTTAAATCACCATGGTGACACTGTCAGATGTAGTATCCCAAGCTTGTGTTCCTCTTCAGCTCCAACAGCTTAAATAGATTTGACTATGCATGGCTTACACTGGCTTTCTTCACAGGGATGGGTTTCACTCTTATATGACATGATATGATGACAATTCTCCACATTTGCAGTTAGCAGCAACTATTCTTGCTGTTTTAGTCCTTTGTCTTAGTTAGAAAATGAGAAAATCTCACAACCTATACATAGTTACTTCCCATCACTCCTTATCTCCCTTCCCTCTCAGTCAAGGACAACTTATTATTGCCATTGAAGAGCTGAATAAGGGAGACAGGGTGCACAGTGATCAGTACATGATGGTTGGTGGTCTAAGAAGAGACTGAGCATACACTGATAAAGATTGTGGTTGGAAGCCAAACCAGATGACCATGTTAGAATCAAATCAAACTAAATAAAATAAAGGCCCTCTGCAGCACTGAGCACACTGTTGTTTGTGCCTTGAAATACCGTATCTGTTTCCCAGGTCTTCCTATCCAATTATTTAAAGCTTTGGTTCAAAAGAGATAACATACAGAATCTGGCTGTCAAAGACCTGCTGCCAGCTGCAGTCACCTGCAGGGACTGAGAAGAAAGACATGTCTGATGATAGCATCAAGACTTTGGCTCAGACAGCCAAGCTTCATAAAGCTGTCATTGTTTGAAAAGTGATGTCTGTTTCTTCTGCACTGTGATGGAACCAGCAATGATCCATCCCTTGGATTTCACCCAAGGAAAGGCTAAAGAGAAACGTGAAAAACAAAGGAAATGAGCAGACCGCTGTTGCCTTCCTCTGCTCCCAACCACAACCCACACATGCTCAGTTTGTTGTTTTGGCAGGAGTGCAGTCACTGAGTAAGCAAGAAAAGCTGAAACTGGCAAAACAGTCAGAAAAGTATTTAGAGGTTGTTTATGTATGCATGATTGCAGGGTGGGAAGGGCAGGCATCTCCTATTTGGATAGATCAGGTAAAGCCCTGGGGGCAGCACTGAAAACAGAGCCCTTTGCAATCAGATGAGTAACACGAGCCTGGACTGCTTTCTCTTTTCCTTCAGTGCAGATTCCAAGTTACAGTCAAGCTTTGCCTTGGAGTCCTACTGAACATCACTTTCGCAGGCATTTATTAAATCCTGCTATAGCCTAGAGGATGCCTATCACTTTAATCCTCTTTATTAACAACTCTCAAATTTTCTTTGCTATAGTCAATGTTTGCTTGCTGACTCTCTCAAGAAGCTCTGGAATATTTATGTGGTCTATTTACCTCCTTCTGAAATACTTCGATACAACCTCCTATAGAGGAGGAACAGGTCTGTCACTAGGAATACAGATATGCCACCCCAGCTATCCCAATCACATTCAAATCCTGAATAGTAAACAGGGAAACAATCCGAATCTGAAATGGGCAATGCCCATTTTCCACAGCTAATCATCTGACTAAGAACACACTGTTACTTGACATGTCAGATACCGCACTACTGCCTTTATTGTGGGACTGTATCCTTCACAACCACAGCCGCTATGGGGCAGTAACACATAAGCATTCTTCAATGCACATATGCTTTGCATCTCCCAGGGTGAGGCTGGTTAAGTCTTGTTACCCTCTGCCTACAGACAGTGGGGCGAATACAAAGGTTAAGTGTCAACATCCTTTGCTGTAAGCATATTTCCTAATCAGGGTGACTTAGTGATTTGAGAACAATTACAGTTTTTGAAGGTAATGTTGAAATAAGCCATCACTAAAACTTCTTTATGTAGTTTATATGTCTGCTCTGAGAAATGTCAATAACTCATAGCTTGAGGATGTTTGAACTTAGCAGCACACAGTGCCAAATTATATGTTCTCAGGAGGATCACGCCTACATGCAAACAGGCAAGTTGCTATTTGCTCCTGCCATTTTCCCAGAGGAAATGATGGTGCCAGACAAGTGTGAGCAGACCAACCTCATATAGTATGTCTGGCTTTGTGGTTTGAAATCCTGGAATTAGAAATGACAAGTGCTCCTGCTACACTTGGTGTTATTTCCCAGAGATGCAGAACAGTGACTCTAATGCAGGAGAGTGGGAGATCCCCTACCCAAAACAGTCTCCAGGCACAGACACATGAGAACTTTCTAAATCTCAATCAAGGTTTCAATGGAATGTCTCATTGTTCCTCATTGCCCTGGATTCCTCAAGCATTTGTACTCAGTCTAAATGTACACGTAGATTTGGCACAGAGCTGAAGAATGGAGATTGTAACTGATAGGAGGTTGATGATGAAGAGATAAATACTGGAA
Source organism: Phasianus colchicus (assembly GCF_987193195.1). Lineage (NCBI taxonomy): Eukaryota > Metazoa > Chordata > Aves > Galliformes > Phasianidae > Phasianus > Phasianus colchicus. The sequence continues at coordinate 47,015,516 of NC_143441.1, read as the reverse complement.
CTCATAACCATCACATGGAAATATAAGTAAACTGAAAGAATACAGAAGCTATTTTTTTGCAAGTTGTGATTCTTGCCATCAAAATGATGACAAAGAAATCATTAAAACTGCCTTGAGTAAGACACAGAAAATTCCACCTACTTGCTAAAACCAGGAAATCTGTTTTTATAGCCACTGTTGAGGATCCATTTTAAGCCACATCTCTGATATTAAGTACTACTGTGCCTCTATGTTCTGTGACAGCCTTTGTCTTGCCTTGTATTTGTTACCTGATGGACCAAGATTTCCTGACTTTGAATATATACAACTCTGAATATCAGCTTTTCTTAATACAAGTTGGTTACTGAGCAAGAAAACCATCAATTTTAGTTCTCCATTTATCTTTGTAATACATAATGCAAGAATTTCCTAAACCCTTTCTTCAACCTCTAAGCATAGATCACATGAAACAAAACCTATAGCTCCATCAAAATTTGCACTTCTTGCTGGATGAATTATCTCTGTCACATAAGCAGATGAAATAGATTCACTTAATGAGCCTGGATAAGAGAAGGAACAAAAGGGAAGAAGAAAAAAATAAACCCGAGCCTCCCAATAATTGAAATATATCAGCTAGGCTGTTATGATCTTCTTTCTGTAGGAGCCAAGATATGAGAAGTAGACATTGAAAAGGCAGCTGATAACCCACCTGGAGATAACAGTTATCCAATCTAAAGTTAAATTAGCAATATAGATTATACTATACAGAAAAAACTAGCTCTATGTGTACAAGCCTGAATGTGTTAAACAGCCTGAACCTGTCGAGAGTTCTATACTCTCACAATATAATTGAACATCTTTCATGACAGTGTGAAAACACAGCCTCAGATGGTAAAGAAACTAAACACCTCATCATTCAGAGCACCATGAATTTAAAGACCATAAAGCTCTAACCATAAAAAATAGCATGCTGAATAGCTGCCCTGTTCCTGACTTGCAGGTCTCCCACAGGATGATGCGACAGATGGGTGCTGCACCAGGCAGGAATCAGACTCAGACCCCAGCTGGGGGAGCATCACAAAGGGCTCCAAAGGATACCTTATATGCTATCCACCACTGGGTTACACTAGCTTTCTAATAGAATACTATGAAATATTGCTAGTATCTCACTTTTTTTTCCCCTCAGTTTTCTTCATGGGGCATTATGGGATAGAAAAGGATAAGGCTTCATGTTTGGAATTTGTTTTGGTCAGCTTTAGGGAGTAAATATTTTTTTATACATATGCAATTAAAAATTGAAGGTACTTGGAAATAAAATTTCTGAAGATTTTAGCTAAAAAATACTTCTTCTTGTATAGACAGTAAACATCCAATAAACACACAAAAGGATACTGATTTTTGGTTTTTGTTCGTCAGAAAGCATTAAAGATATACAGGCTAACTCCAGATCTTGGAAAGGAGAAATATATGTGATATTGCTAACGAAACAGCTGTGCATCACCCTTTGAAAGCTAAAATGATTTCAAAGCTTGATGTCACAATACATAAATTGCTACAAGGCAAAATCAGATTTGTCTTAAACCTCAGCTGAAACAGGTTAAGTTAGAACAGAATATTCCTAGGAAGATTCCCAGATCCAATCCCCTTATGATAACCACCCAGCATTCACTCAGTTTTTGAAATCACTAAATCATACATCCAAACATGTGGTGCAGTGAACTTCTGCCAAACAACAAAAAGGGGGGGAGGAGGGCAATAAAACTCACTGGGAGATGCATTTTCCCAGACGTGTTCAGGCTGTTCAACACATGGCCAACCCAGTGTACTGTTGTGGGGACCCACCTAGTGAAAGCATGAGGAATTACACCAGATCAGAAAAAGAAAGAAAGGGAATTTGGAGCCAAGGAAGCAAATAATTGAACAATATAATGTAAGTGATGAAACATGTGGCTAGATGAGAGAGGCCACAAATTCCAGCCAACCTACAATCACAATCTGGCATTGCTTTGCAACTGTCTATAACTGTCTATATATACTGTATACTGTATACTGTATATACTGTATATAACTGTCTATAATTCTAACTATAACTTAGTTCCATAACGTGGTAGAGCAGAAGGTCACATTTAAGAGAAGGGATAATGTATTTTGTTTTAACTCAAGCTGGTACAGTGCCATAAGACATATTTGGGACGTATGCTCAGTATTACTAGCCTGAGTGTTGAAAAGAAGAGGAGTTGGTCTTCGTAAAACCAGAAAGGCTTTATTAAAAAACACTCTTATTAAAAAACAGTTTCATTTTCTCCTTGACTCTCGTAATGTAAGCCATCACTTCATGTATGTATCAGTTTCCTAATTCCTCTGTCCACAAGGGCTGAAGGCATTCAGTACAATGGAAGCTGAATTTCTTGCCTTATTTGCTTTGCCAACAAAGACTATAAGAAGGCTAGTATTCCTTGGTTTACAACATTATAAGTTTTGTTACAACTGATACTGAGCAGTTCAAAGGGATTTCGACCTCATTAGCTAAATACTATGTCCTCAGTTATCTAATTCACAAGAGAAACATAACTTTCTTAAGTACTCAATTTCCAAAAGACGTCAACATTAAAATCAGCCACCTGTCTAAACCACTGGTATTTTCTTTTCATTGTATGAGACAATATGCTCTTTTTTCCATCATAAGGACATACAAAAAGGGAAAAGTTTTTCATATTCAGAAAATACTGAAAATAGCTTGTGAATGAAAATACCCACCTTCATTTTTTGGCAACTGAAGATCCTCCAAAAGAAAGCTGCAAATACTGAACATCTAGTTACAAGTAACTATGGTATACTGTAGGAATCCTCCCCAGATCCTACAGTCACTTGCTTTGATTCTGTTCTTGTGTATACATTTTTAGTTTCACACAGTTTATGTGAATTTTCAGAAGAATCCTTGAAAACGAATCCCTTGTTAGCATCTAGAATGGCCATTTAAGGTTGGTGAAGAGCCATGCCAGTTTAGAGGCAAGAATGGGATTCTAGTTTATCTCATAGTTATTATAACATTCTCTCTTCCTTGACAACATTACAAGAAAATCCTGACTCTTTAAATCCTCCTCATGCATAACCTCAGAGCCTGAAATTATTTTCTTTCCACTTTTTCCTTGTCTCAGTTATCAGGATACTACTGGTTAATTGATTGTATTTCTTTAACAAGAAACACTTTTGCCACCCTGTTTAAGTGTCTGCAAATTTATTTGAATTAAAAAAAAAGTTCTGCCTAAAAAGCAGGGCTTTCATATGAGTGTCTTGGTGTTCAGAGCACCACTATTTGGCAAACGGGGACTCTATTCATGTTCTGGACTACATAGAAACATTATGTCACACAGGCTGTACATGCACAGCCACGAACGAAAGAGAAGCAGGCATTAGAATTGCAACAGTGGTCCTTAAGAGCAGTGATTTTTGAGCCCAGGAACAGAAACAGGAACAGAAAGCGTCGTTCCTTAAGGCCTTCCTCTTCAGCTTGGCACCTTCTATTTCTCCCTTTCCCTTTGCTGAAATATTCCCTTTGTCTTAGAATCATAGAACGTCCTGGGTTGAAAAGGACCTCAAAAATCATCTAGTTTCAGACCCTTGTGATGGGCAAGGTCACCACCCACTAGACCAGGCTGCCCAGAGCCACATCCAGCCTAGCCTTGAATGCCTCCAGGGATGGGGCATCCACAGCCTCTCTTGCCCCCTCCCTGCATCTCCTCCTTCTCCTCAGCAGCCCCAGGGAAGTAGAAATCGTTGTAGGAAGAAGACAGGATGTATTGCTGCTTGTGGCAACTGGAGTTGACACACATGATTGGAAGAGGTCTGAGGGTCCTGTTACCCTCACAGTGGTACAGCAGAGACATCTGGGTGAAGACAGAGTCACATTTCCCAGGGGCTCCCCAAAGCCTCTCTTCTATCTGTAGTCTCCACAGAACACTGCTGATCCCTTCCAAATCAGGATCCCCATGATGGATCCCTATCACCACCCCATTTGTCACTCCTCTTTGTACTCCATCCAGCATCTCCTCATTCCCACTACTGAAAATATTACTCAAAACTGAGATTCCCAGAGATGATTTTGCTTAGTGTACATAGCAGTTAGATCCTAAATGGCACTCTCACCAATCCCCTTTTCCACTTTTGCAGCTTTCTGTAGCTTCCATTTATTGTTCTCACTTTCTTACCCTCTGTCCTCAGGTTTTATTCCCCTGTGACTGTGGGTCCCAACAGAAACAGCAGAGCTTTGTAACACCAGGGGGCATCTCACAACCTGCACAGGATGTTACAATATTCCCTCATGCAGTCCAATGTCTGCTCTGGACAGGTTTTAGCAGTATTTATCTTCCACTTTTTTTCATTTTCCTTATACTGCACACTTCTTTCAGAGTTTGATATTTTCAGGCAGCGCAATAACGGCTTCTTCCAGACACTTGTTTAAATGCCTACTAAAAACCCTTCCTAAAATCATTAACACAATGGTCATGTCATTTGCATTGGCTTTTTAATAGTCTCCAAAGTTATTTTGAGATTTTTAATCAAATAGAATTTTTTTTGAGTAAATCTAAAAGTAACTGCTTGGAACTTCATTTCTGTAAGATATTTGTTTTCTAATTTGTTTTCAGGCTCAAGGCATTTATAAAACTTACATTTGAGATGCACTGCTTTTGATAGCCTTCCATAGCACGTGTCTCTGGAAAACCAAAACTTCTTCTAGTAGGTTAGGAATCAGAATAAATCTGTAAGACTGAAGTGAAAAATAGAGCTACAATGAAGTCATGAATCTTACCCAATAACAACCCTTTGCTTTTACATGTCCTTCCTTTTTATGCTTTTCTCAATGTAAGGAAAGTAAAAGCCCCCACCCTGAGAATACAGAAAATTAAACTTCAGTACTAAAAAAGAAAAGGCTCAGCATCCTGTTGTACGACAGGTACGGGGGCCAAGGCTAAAGTATTCCTGGATGAATGATACTGGAAGATTACATCAGCTATGAGACTGTCACCTAGAAGACAGCAGCACAGACCAGGCTTTAACATCATTGTCTAAACTCTATCCAGCCCCAGTATCTGTGATATAGGTAAAGGCTTTGGTTCTAGGCTTCAGGAAGACTGAATCTTTCTCTCAACTTACCTGTGAAAAGTAAATTTCAGACATATTCATCAAGATAGGAAGACAGTGTGATGCAACAGAGTGAGAACTGAAGGACTCCATTCCATTTTTCTCCCTGTTGCTGCTCTTTTGGACGACTTGGAACAAATAGTTTCATCTTTCCGTGCTTTAACTTCCACATCTGTAAAAAGAAGATTAGATTGATCTCTGCAAATAAGGTTTTTTTCTTTTCTAATCAGGGTGAAAAAACACAGGTGGAGAGGGATAATTCTAAAATACTTCACTGGGAAGATTCCAGTTCAGTTATAAGATTTCAGAGTTATATGTGATCATTTTAATTCTTACAACTTTGCAAAACAGTCAAAAGTGGAACAGAAATCAGCCAGGCTGGCCCAGATGCCGAGCCTAGGAAGGGATGTGAGCACAGTTGAGCAATGCTGGACAGAATGTTTAGCCAGCTATCTCCTTCTACAGACTGCAAAGAATGTTTCATTTCAGTAAAATGAAATGACAGAGAAAGTAACAACTCACTCCCAGCTCTAAACAGAACTTCTGAATACCAAAAACAGATGGAATTTTGTCAGCAACTCTTAAAAGTTAAAACACAACTTTTCCACAGTGCATGAGAGGCTCTACAGAAAATATCCGAGGAGAAGTATAAGAAGTACAGGAAAATAACACAGATCAGGCTGAAAATTGGCATTAGGAAGTTGAAGGGACTGGAACAGAGCACGAAAATGCTACAGTTCCATAAACTCTCAGTAACGTAATTCCTTGCTGAGCCAAATCAGGGCAAGATCCTTAGGTCTGTGAATTCTGCCACATACAGTCTGTGGCTCATGCCACTGCTTTCCTACAGATTTTAGGGCCACATCACAGATGGTCCATTACACAACTTCCTTCTTCTTTCATTAGCATTGGTTAATGTTACTGCATACACCTAGTTGTTAGAACTTGTGTCTCAGGTATGAGATAAGGGACAAGGGTCTGCCATTGGATCATGCAAGGCTTTTTTTTCATCTGTCTCATCTTGAAAAGCAGGGCATTTGGGAGACAAAGATGGTCTGTTAACAGCTGAGAGGGAGTCTTGGTTATTTATTGTACTATTAAGACATTCTGTCAATAAACATCAAATGGGAACTTTGCTGTAGTTGCATGGTTACCAATTTAGTTTTAAAAGCATAAATGCTCCATCACAGCTAGTTTAAAGAAATTCCAGAAAGTTTCAGTATGTTGGCTTACTTGTTTCATTAAAATTTTCATGAAGAGGAGCCCTGGGCAGCTTGATCTAGTGCTTGGCAACCAGCCCACAGCAGGGGGTTGGAGCTTGATGATCTTTAAGGTCCCTTCCAACCTCAGCCATTCTATAATTCTATGACAACACAGGAGTGCTACAAGTTTTGCCTTTCCAACTAGAAAACATGAATAATCTTACGTGCAAGAAACTGGGAAGGAAATTGATTCCAAAAGTCATCTAATTATCATTTGGCTTTTCTTCTTACTGTTCTTTCTACTTTAAGCTTGAACGTTAGCCGAAATTCTCTTTATGCAAGTTCTGCTACTCTAACAAGATCCAACTGGTCTGATTCATAGAAGGGTGTGAAGCCTGTCATCAACCAAATTCGTTTTGATTTACCTTTGTGAAAAAAATTGCTTGCAGTTACAGGATCTAATGGCTTAAGAATTTGTTATTCTAGTGGCTTCATCAGCAGCATCTGTGGCTGCCCCAGAACTCTCAGCCATCAGGCATCTTTTAGGCTTAGGGATTTATGAAGCTGCATTCAGTGTCACTATATATTGAGGCATCATTCTACAATGCACTGTGAATCTCAGCTTTCACGCAAACCTTATTATCAATCTGAATGTCGTGAGAAGGTTTTTTCATATGCAATATCCTGTCTTCATCCCCTAAATCAACACCAGCTAAATCATCTCAGGTGTCTGACTAGCTAAGGGAACTTAAGGAAACAGCATAATGAAAACTAAGCAATTTTACCCTCTGGTAAAAGTCTGTACATTCTGACATCTAGCCTGAAACGTCCCCAAGTAGATGTTTTCATATTAGTCTACGTTTCTCATGCACTCAATACAGAACTACTCGCTACAGCTAATGAAGTCAAGAGCCATCCAGCTGTCCAAAAATAGGCAGATATATCCTCCTTACGGTGATCTGAATAGCTTGCTGAATCAACTATGAGCAGGGCTCAGCTTAGTGACAGCTATGATGGTCTGAGATATCAGGATCCCACACGAGACCCACAGATATGACAGTTCTGTGGGTTTTTGTAGGAGACTTGAATGTTCTTGGAACATGAGCTGGAGGCCAGGCAGGAAACTCCACAATGCCTTAAATGGCATTAGATGCCTCCATTTATGTAATTAAATCCCACATTAATTCTCTACTGAGCATAAAGGGATCTTAGACATCTGGTTCACACAGAGACACCTACACAGTTAAACCCAAGTTTAGGTGCCTTAATCTGCTAGCTGAATTCCACCCATTTACCTGGAGATTTCCTGAGCTGACAGCTGCGTTAGCATTATGTTAAACATGCCTCAATGGACATTTTTTTTATTTCCACATCTAACCCATTCAGGAGCACATTCATATCTTTGACCTCCCCAATATACTTCTAGCAATTTGCAATTATAACTCAAGAGAAAACAGACTTCCCTTTGTTTCTTTTAAATTTATTGCCTGAAAATTTCACTCTAGACTCCTAAATCTTTCGTTCCTACCCTAATATTCCCAACAACCTTTTTGCCTTTTCACCTACCATGAATCACAGAACTGATGTTTTCAATAGACTAGACACAACAGCTCCACAGGCTTCCCAGTGTGCTCCTAACGAACTGAGGGGTATGTGGGATGAACTTGTTCTACAGGCTTTTCCTCAGTAGTAGGAAAGCAATCTCTCTCCTATCCCGACATCTACTTTTGCAAAGCTACTCAGAATATTCTCTTTGAGATCTCCACCCACTGTCAAATTCGTTGAAAACGGCCCAAGAGTTTAAAAGCATTTGAGAAGAGAGAACAGATCAGCTAACCCACATACATATTCCAAATAGTCATTTGAGCTTTTCTTTGTTGGAAAGAGGAGGCAAAAGAAACCCTACGTGATATGCAGTAAAAATAAGTGGTAGAAAATTCGGAATAGAATGCCCAGTGCTTACAAGGGCTTGTTTACCCCATTCAAAACTGTAATCACATAGAAATTCTACCAGAGAATGTGCAGACTCTGCCTTTAGTCATGGACAGCCCCTAGACAAACTTACACAAGGAAGTCACTGAAATAAATGTATTTTTTCCTGGTTATTAAAAGAATGGTTGGAGTTTCCACCATCTCCTCTATCACAGCTGGCCAACAGCTCTACATATCAGCTGGAGAAATTTGTTCTGCATGATTTGCATTTTGAAGAATCGGGGATATTCCTCTTCTTTTTATTGAAGAGGCAGTGTAAGAAAAAGATATAGAATTTATATAATAAATAATATAATTATAATAAATAATATAATTTATATAACATTTAGAGAATGTAGCTCAATGTCCCTTTCTCTTCTGTCCTTTCTGTGCATAACATGTCAATAAATATAATTTCAGTGCTTGAATACACATGGATTCCAAATTCTGAACATAACTCATATTGGCAGAGCATTAACTTGGGTTAATATTTCTAGCCAGCAATTATATAAGAATTCTTGTCCCTTGCTTTGAACACATAGGAAGAGGAGCAATCAGTTAACATTAATGAATTATTATAGAGCATATTAAACAATTGGGCAGGGCAGATTAATAGGGATTTTAAGAAATGATAGATGTCTCAAAGACTGTACAGGAAATGAAACTAAAAAGCAGTAGCTTATTAATTGTTAATAAAATTATAATCAGGCAGCAAGGAAACTCTTTGCACTAACAGCTAAAATAACTGCTTGGATAGATTAAGTAATTGGAATTATAGGGCAGGCAAGAACTGGCCAAATTAGGATTACAACGATAATAAATCTGCATGAAGCAGATAGCATATGTGCTGAGGCTTCTTTTACCTAAAACTGCTTCACACACACCTAAAATCCTCAGGCTAAATTATTATGAATGAGAGATCAAAGCTTCATATTAGCCATTATGAAATAGAAATTACAAAAAGCTGGCTGATGGGGATGCTAACTCCAAGGCTATCTCATTGCACACATTACTTTCATCTTGATCCCTGCTGCCTCCTTGTCATCTGCCAGCTAACCCTTCCATTCTGTCACTCTTCTCTTACTGAAGCTGCTGAGCACAAGCTGCCTTTTTGGCTCCAGTGTTTTAATGTTGTAATTACAGCTTTTTGACAAATTCTGTATTTTGCCCTATTTGTGTTATTATAAAGCACCTTGTCATAAAGTTCGGGGCAGTAATGCACCAAAGAAGGGACTCGGTGTATCAAGCCTGTTGAACTTCCACTAAAACAAAAAGGTTTTATTTACAAAAATAAAATCCACCACCCTCAAAATGTCACTCAGCAGCTAGCTATCAGATGGTGCAGGCAGCTCAAGTTCTGTATCTGGGTATGCTCAGAAAATCTTCCAGTTCTGACTACACTGTGCAAGTCATCACTTAGTTCATTCCTAAACCTCACCAGGATTTACAAACCCAAAATGTCTTTCAGTTTCACACCTCAATGACATGTCAAGTTCTGCACAAATATGGATGAGTGGTGAAGCTACCCCACCACCCTTTCATCGTTAGTTAGATCATTTACTCTGGATCTGAAAGATCTGAGTGTTCAGCATGCCACTCCATTTGAAAGGATATGAACTGTTGCACATTAACTGCCAAGCTGACATAATTTCAGCATAGCTGTGGCTAATTTCTCTCAGCTCTCTCTCCATTCTGCAAGTGGTAATCACTGGGTCAAAAGAACAAGTGTGATAATGAACAGTTAGGGCCTGATTTCAGGTTTTTCCCTTCTAAGGAACTAACCCACAACCTCTACAAACTTATTACTTCCCATAGCTTAATTAGTATTTAATTACACATGCAGAGCAGAACAGCTCCCAGTGGAGGTACTGAACACTCTGCTGGGGCACATACTAAGTGTCAGGCTCATATTTTTATTCCCTAAGGCAGGGAAAGAAGTTAGTCCTATACATGCTTGACAGCTTCACAGCAAAGCAAATAAAGATATTTAGCCCAGATGTTTCCTGTCAGCCTAACCTCCACTTGTTTCTTTTCTCCCATTCAGAGATCTATAATAAATACTTCCAAATGTCATTCAAGGTCATGAAGCCCAAAGCAGGACTGGAAATGGCTTTCGTCTTCAGAGAAAAGAGCAACGGAACTCCTGCAGGCCTTACTGCATCCAGGTCTGGGGCCCCCAATAGAGGAAAGATGTGGAGCCAGAGGACAGGGTCCAGAGGAGGGCCATGAAGATGATCAGAGGGCTGGAGCACCTCTTCTATGAAGACAGGCTGAGGGAGCTAGGCTTGTTTAGCCTGGAGAACAGAAAGCTGCGGGGTCACCTCATTGCAGCCTTCCAGTATTTAAAAAGGGATTATAAAAAGAAGAGCAATTAACTTTTTACTCGGGTAGGTAGTGATAGGAGAAGGGTGAATGGTTTTAAGCTCAAGGAGGGAAGGTTTAGATTGAATATCAGGGGGAAGTTCTTCACAGAGAGCGGTGAGAGGCTGGAACAGGATGTCCAGAGAGGTTGTGGATGCTCCATCCCTGGAGGTGTTCAAGGACAGGTTTTATGGGGCCCTGTAGCACCATATCTGGAGGTTGGAACTTGGTGACTTTTGAGGTCACCTCCAATCCAAGCCATTCCATGATTCTGATTCCCAGTCTCCGACCAGATGTGCAGAGCTCTGGGCTGCACAGACTGAAGGCTGCACCTCCACCCCCAAACCCTTCTATGCTTCAGTGCTCAGCGACAGAATCACAGAATGTCCCGAGTTGGAGTGGACCCAAAGGGGTCCAACTGCCGGTTCCACACAGGACCAACCAAACCTGCCTTAGAGTGGCTCAGTGAGCTCCGGCTCCCAGGTCTGTGCCCGCTGCCCCGAGCAGCCCGTTCCATGCCCACCGCCCTCTGGGTCACAACCCTTCTCTCACCCCCACCTGCCCCTCCCTCATAGCTGCAGCCCAGACTGGAACAACAAGACAACCCCACGCTCCGCCACACAACCGCCCGCCATCTTCTCGGCCCCTTAGCCCCGCCCGTCATGGCGGCCGCGCCCCAGCGTGTCACATGGCAGGGGCGGCCGGGGAGGGAGAAGGAGGAGAAAAAGGAGGAGCAGAAGGAGGGGTTACGTGGAGCCGGCGCCGCCGAGGGCGCGGGGTGGTGTGAGGGGCCATGCCGCCGCCGCGGTGAGTGCGGGGGAGGTGGCGGTTCTGAGCCGCGTGGGACGGGGGCGGCGGGGCGACCCGGGCGGGGAGCGGGCGGCGAGCTGAAGCCGACCGGCGGGGACGGAGCTCGGGGCTGCGCGGCGCCGGATGGATGGCGGTGTAGTTTTGTTGTTGTTCCTGTGCTTTTCAGTGCGTACGTTGTACCATCGAGGCTCCCTTTCCCCGCGCGCAAATGCGCGCTGCGTTACGTGGCTTGACTCCAGCCCTTCCAGTGAGTTCTCGTGGCATTTTCCTTCCTTTCTGCGCGCTGAGCTTAGAAAGGAGGCTGCGGTCGGAGGGAGTGACAGCGAACGACCTGCTTTGGGAGGCAGAAGAAGCCGCTGTCCCTTGGTTGTGCGAGGACGGGGCTTAGCAGCTCAGGCTGCGCCGGATCCCGGCCCTGCGGCGCCCTCAGAAGCCGAGCCCGGGCTGCAGCCTCCGCCTGTACAGGTGTGCTGGGCGGGAGGCCCGGCGGCACCCCTGCTGTAACCGGGTATAAAGCAGCCCCTGCTCTTGGGAAGAAAAAAATAATAATCTCGTGACCTGGCTTTGATGCTGCCCTGTCGATAATCTGTGCTTTATCCGTGTTTGGAGAGTTGCTTTCTGCTTGAAGGCTTGGTGAAATCTCCTAATTCCAGTACAGCAATTATAGCAGGATCGTCAGCCCTGCACTAATAAGCTTGTTTGCTCTAGAACATGTGTTTCAGCTAAGGTCAAATCTCTCCTCTCCTTGCTTAGAAAGTGCAGCCTGTAAGTAGCATGAGATATTTTGAGTACTTTCTGACCTAGCATCTGTGGTTTCTTCTTCTTTTATGGATCTCATCTGAATAGAGATGCTCCCAGGCATCTCTGATTAAATTAAGCCAGTCTGCTTGCTCAGGGAAGGACGGTAGCAATCCACCCAGCAGCGTCTCTGCTACCTGCAGCTGTGAGGAAATCCAGCTGGGATCCCTAGACCTGGTTTTAGAGTAGCACAAAGGACCAGGTGTTTCCAGATAAGAGGCTTTTGATTAGCACACGATCAGCCTCCCCTGGTAAAACTGTATCTGCAGCACTGCATGCCTTCTGCATAAGCTTTGACTCATCCCTGGGTAAGATAAGCTCCTGTGGAGTTTTAGGAGCTCTTCTGCAGCAGGGAGGGAAAGTAATAGCGCTGCAACTGTAGTGAGCCCTCATCTCTCTTCCTTGCAAGGGGAAGCCAGCGGGCTGCCTGGCTTGTTGTCAGTTAAGACATTCTCAGGGCAGATCCCAGTGCTTCTGCTTTCTAATCACTTTGCTTTGGAGGACTCAAATTGCTACTGTTATGCAAGGAAAGGAGTTCCTGATAGGTTACTGTCTGGCAGGAGACAGAATGAATGGATGTCATCATCCTTTTCCTAGTGATGTAAAATAATAGAAGGTGTGATGTGTGCTTCAAGCCTTCTGGAAGGATGGAAGCCCCCAAACAGCATGGCAAGGGAAATAAAGGTGAATGAGTATGTAGAAAGCAATTACTAGTGAAGTAACAGTTTTAATGGCAGACAGAGAGCATGTGTAGAGCATGGCAAACTGTACATCAAATGGATGGGAAGACAAGGAGTATATGAGCAGATGTTTAAAATAAGGAATTTGGATCTTTAAACAAGAGAATAGCGTACAGTAGGGGCAAAAAGAACAGAGGGAGGATGGATCTTACTGAAGTTACCTTAAGGTTGTGTGAAGGATTGCAGCCCGAGCAGCTGTCACGGTGTTTGGCAGCTGCACGTTGATTACAGAAGCAGGAAAGTAAGGGGAGTTTTCCAACTGAAGGGACAAAGTCAAATTTGGGGGTTGGACCGAGTGACCTTCTGAGGTCTTTCCAACCTCAACTGTTCTGTGACTGTAGAATTTTGAAGAGTAGGAAAAGGTCATAATTCTTTTCTGTGGCAGTTCAGCTTATGGACTTCCTAAGCTGATCCATCTCTCTGGCTAGGCAGCACTGGTATCACTAAATTTAAGTAATGATTTATTTTGGAGAAATGCTGCTCTACGTTTCTGTCTGTTAAAGAGCAAAAATATGCTCGTATGCTTCAAGTACAAAAATTCCTGTGTGTTTTTTTTCCTCTCAAAAAAGCATTACGAAGGTAAAGTCTGTTTCAATCCTTGTTAAAACAAGAAATGCTAATACTCTCCTTATTCTTATATAAGGCTCCAAAACATATGGTGGCTTATGGAGATAAATGCAACTGCTGTTGCAGCTACTGTGTTAATGTATGCTATCAGTACAAAGTCTTTGGCTGTTAAACTGGTGTTTAGCAGCATGAGAAAATGCATTTGTTTGGCTCGTTTTGTGTAAAAGTTAATAGTGTCTTCCATGTCTTTCAGCATGTTTCTGGTGTGAGTTAGTATTGTCTGATAATAAGTGTAAATACTTTGAACGCTGTGAAAACTGCAACAAAGTGGGGAAATTAGGAAGCTGCTGATATTCAACCCTTTCTTGTGCAGTCTAGGGATTTTCTGCAATCAGATAGTTTGCATGTTTGAAGCTGGAATACAGCACTCAGGGCTGAAGCAACTTTTCTGCTGTTTATACAAGCTAGAAATCTCTAATCCAGGCAACTTCAGATTTTGTACTGAAAGCTGTGTGCGTGAACAAGGAATAGTGCAGGCTCTAGGTGTTGCTTACAGTTAGGTACTTGAATGCCTCTACCCTGCATAGGGCAGGTGAGCTGCTGTGGTTTTATTTCTTCTGGTGGTTTTAGTTTTTGTGGTGATGGCTGTACACAATCCTGTATTTCTGATTTGCCATGATTCATGAGCAATACCTTACTGGCTCTGCTGCAGTGGCACGCGTGCTCTGATCCCTCTTGCCATAGAGCAAGTCACTGAACAGAAAGGACTTCTCTCACTGTGTGAGAGGGAAGGAGTACACACACAGAGAAGTGTTGCAGAGCTGCTAATGTGAGGTAGCTTACCTGCAGTAAATTCTAATGTCATTCCTGTGACTTTCACTGAGACACAGCACCATTTAAGATGTCTAATTTTAAAAGGACAGGCTCAGTTAATAGACTTACTGAGGTACCTTATTTCTTGCATGCCTCTGCAAATGATTGCTATGTGCCATACTGATTTAAACATAATGGATGTTAAGAGTGTATTCAGATGTGGTCTTTTAGTTTACATAAAGTTGTTAAAGAATTATCTGGCTAAATGGCTTAGATTTTCCTGTGCAGACAAGGATTAAATTAGGTGCTGTAAACCTCAGAGGTAGCCTGAACTGAAAGAGATCCTTTTCCAGGAAGAATAGAATTCTATTCCATTTTGATATATGACCCCTTATGAATAATTCTTTGTAGGTATTTTGACTATTTTGCTAGTTCCTTAAGCATAGCACCAAGAGCAGACAACTTTACAGGCTCTGCTGATACCTCTCGTGTATGTGTTAGGCAGTTTGCTTTCTAGAAGTGCATTCCTTACTTTCCTACTTCTTGGAATACTAGACTTTCAGTTGGCATCTTATCTCTTGCATCAGGAGACACTGAGACTCATGGCTTGTGAAACCAGGAGTCTGAGTTCTGGGTTATGTGCTGAATGTTTATGCTGTCAGTGTACTGGAAATTGGCTCCTAGTGAAGTGGGAAAATGTGCTGTTGAAACCATGAATGTTGCAACAGGATCAACATCGTAATCGTGAGAATGTTTTCACGTTAAAAACATTGGCACTAGATAAGTAGGATAAAAGTGGCTAATGGGGAATGGAGGAGTGCTCCACAACACTTCTCTCAAAGGAGGTTCTTTAGAAGAGTAATAAGTGTGTCTGTAAGATCGCATAGAAGGAAATGAAAGGGCAATCTATTTTTTTTTTTTTTTTGGTTTAACTTGTAGAAGTTTCCTTTCATACAGCATGAAATCTCTTTGCTAATGATTTCTCACTCTAATCTAACAGTTAAAGTCCACTTTTGTTTCAGAATCATGCCAATACAAGGTCTGTTTGCTGATGTATTTGAAAAAGCCCTACTCTATTGTCAAATTCAATGTTTAGCAATGTAAGTTTTAGATACATAAGTGCTTTCATTGACTCTGTCTATAGATACAGTTGTAGCAGCAATGGTAGGTTACTCTTAACTGTTAAGAGGAGGAAAAACAGAGTGTCTCATGTGCAAGAGTTCAGTATCATTCATAAATTGGCTTGGAAGAGCTCTTGCTCTTCCACTTAAAGCTTCACTTGTTACTTATTGTGGCCTTGAAACCCTTGATGTATTTGCCTTAATGTGGCGTTCAGGTTTAAAAAGTGAGTATTGAGACAGTGAATTTCTGAGGATCTCATCAAAATCCAGAGCAGAGCACATAGTTCAGCCAGAACATCCCTTGGCTTTGCATACCTTAATGTATGGTTTCCTGGCTCACTCCATGAACTGAGAAGAGGAGTTGGTTTGTATCCTTGGGCTTCCTTTCCTATGTTGATGGCTGGAGACATCAGTGAGAAAATGGGAGAAGTAGAGAGAAACTGGTATGTGGAAATTACTGTAAACTTCTGTTGTAAAAATAGATCCAAGACAAAAACAATGATGGGTTTTTTGGTCGTTTTGGGAAAGAGTTCCCTACCGGAAAACATGAAAGTCCCTTATTATGCTGTTCCAGATGGCACAAATAGTGTGGATTCCGTGTTAAAGCTTGAAATCAAAACTTCAAGTGACCTTTGTTTCTGGACATGAGAAATGCAAATAGACATTGAGTTCAGTTAAACTGTATTTTTAATATTTCTTTCAGTTCTCTGTGATTTATCAATGGCCAACCATGCAGAACTCACAATGTAATACATTAAGGATCTTTCCAAGATCGTGCTACCTCTTAACAGCATGGAGAGCCCTAACAGGAATTAGGAAAATATTTAACTCATCCTCAACTGCTAGGATTTCCTATCTACCAGCTTTTGTGAGTTTAAACCATAGCTTGTTTTAACCTTGCTCACGTAACTACAGATTTTGTTACAAATAATGTGTGTGCTGATACCAGGTACTCCAGCTCCATGAAGATGTTGGTACAGGACTAGGTTAGATGTCCTGCAAGGACAAAATCACGGAGTCACTCAAGTTGGAAAAGACCTCTAAGATCACTTAGTCCTACTGTCAACCCATCCCCACCATGCCTGCTGACACAGTTCTGGAACATCTCTAAGGACAGTGATCCCAGCACCTCCCTGGGCAGACCCCGGAGCTGCAGCAGTAGGCACAGCCTTGAGTTGCTGTCTCATAGCAGCTTCTGGCATATAATTGTAAGTGAATATAGCGTGTGGGGTGCAAACATAGCACTTCTGTCATGTTTTTATGTAAGTTTCTGCGTATTGAAAAGGAAACTCATCTAGGAAAAGAGAACTGAATCAGCCTTGTGTGATTTGTGGGAAATAGACTTGGAGGTCTGTGAATGAGTCCTTGTAATCTAATGCTGGAGGGCAAGATGAAACCTAACCATTCTCATTAAGTCAGCTTCACAGAGTTTCCAGTTCTGTAATATTAGGAAATAACTTAATTGCATCAGGTTTGCATTTTGTACAAGTTCAGGTAAAAGTATTTTGCAGAAATTCTGGTCTGAATTTGTAGATGTTTAATATATTTTTTTTTGTATGCAGCTGTTGATTTCAATACTGAATTCCCCACAAGAGGATGTCTGCTTAGAATGAACTGCACTGTTGGGATTTAATGAAAGTCTTGTGCAGAATGCAGTGTTGATGGTCAGCAGTTACAGGCTTAAAACTGAGCCCATCAACCCCAGTTTTCACTGTTTCACTCCAAAGTACTTCCATAAGATCTGTTTTATTGCCAGGATTCCAGCCAGCAATTCTGGTGGGAGGGCTGTACAGTTGATGTTTGTGTTTATTTTTTTTAGATTTGGAAAATGTTGGAAAAAGCTGGGGGGAAAAAAAATATGAAAGCACTTTTGATTAAAAAAATTTTAAGACTCATTTGAACAGAAATCATACCTGCTAAAGTTTATTAAGAATGTGGAAATCTTATACTACTGGTTTGGATAATGAGGAGTAAAGGAGCTTTTTAGAATTGAAATTTGCATGCAAGCTTAATGATGGCTTTCTCTAGCATGACTGAGATCCAATCCATTGGTGTTGTAATGGAAGATTCCTTAGAAAGGCGTTGATTATGCTTCTTTAGTGGCAGTAAAATGATTGCTGCCAAACATATGCATTGTGCATCACCTTTTAAAAACAAAACTATAACAGTTCTTCAGAGGCTGTATGTGCAGTCAGATGAGGTGTATAGCCTCATGGAGTTTGTGTCCTAAAGCCCATCCACGTTAGCCTGTTGTCATAGTGAAGCCTGTGTTTGTTGCTCCGCTCACAGTACTGACTTGGAAGCAGTTCTCAGCAATCAAGTGTTAAGTTTCAGGCTCAGCATTTTATTGTGTACTGGGAATGAAGACACCAACTGGGTTTGACTATTACTGCAGTTCGTGTTTTCACTGTGTAACCTTGCGCTGTTTCTTTAGTGCTGACTCTTCTGGAAGAGGTGGGTGCTTTTCTATTCAGCTGTTTATGCAGAAGTATTTCTCTAATTGTTTCTCATGCATTTGTATTTTTACTCCTGTTCTTGTGAGCTCTGTGGACATAATATGCAAGGAGCAGGTAGATTTAAGATGCTGAGAAAAGGCACTAAGCTGCTTACTTAGGCATAGCTGACCTTGTAAGCTTTATTGCTGTTTGTATATAGCACTGAGGATCTTTCAGCTAATATTTAGATCTTTAATGGGAGAGAGGTGCATTAAAGAAATTGTCAGTGTTTTTAACCTGCCTTTTTTTCTTTAAGTTGTACATAAGAAGGAAGAACTGCATTGCAAAATGCAGGCACCTTTCCTTGGAGACAGTACAGAAATGTTTGGGATTCCTTAAAAGCTGGTTTTGCAGATGAAAAGCAAATCTCACTGTTTCAGTTGGAAGAAAGCACCTATTAGCAAATAAAAGGGAGAAGGTATTTTTAGGGCTCCGTGAATGGCATGGTATATATTTATATGCCAGGTGGCTGGGAGTAACATCCAGCAGAGCAGCCCTGTAGTGCAGCAGGCTTGCTGGAGATCCCTCTAATTCCATGCAATTGTCCTTTGGGCAATAAGGAGCTTTACTGGGGGAGAGGGGAAGGGCATTGTAGCAGAACAAAACTAACTGTTGTATGGCACTTAGTTACTCAGTACTGGGCACTGGGATTTTCATAAGCTCATGTTTCTAAGTCCAAATGTACTTGCTGACTGTAATCACTAACTGGGCTCCTATGTTAATTTTCTTGATGTACTGTTGTGCCACTGATTGCAAAACCAAACCTGGTAGATTGTTAATGAGAGAGCCAGAATCTTAGGAAACTTCATTCCAAACTTCAGGCTGCTTTTTGCTTGAAAATTGTGTCCTCAAATGTCTTTTTTGAAGCATTCCCTTTCCCTGGAGAGGGAGAAATACATAGGGAGAAATGTATTCCTCCTCAATAAGGGGAGGGGAAAAAAAAGTCTAGTTGATGAAGTGAAAGGTATTAAATTTTAAAGTATCTTCCTCAGAAAGGAAACATCTGAAATAGATGTGGCTAAAGACAGAACTTGCAGTTGAGAAGCTCCAAAAAGCTTGATAATTAAAGCTACATCCCTGGAGGAGGTATTCAATGTTTAGCCTACAGATCTAAAGACGATGCGATATTCAGGCATCTGTGGTTAACATCCAAAACCTGAAATACAAATCAGTGCTTGTATATTGCAGGCAAACCATTTGACAGTGGTAAGATAGTGAAGAGTGGGAACATACAGCCGTAAAGATAAACCTCAAATATTTTTATAAAAGTGTTCTTCCAAGTTGCAAACTCATAGCACAGTTTTTTAGGTTTTCAGCAGCTCATGCAGCTATTCTCTCTAAGCATCTTTCTTTCATTATGAAGGATAATGAATGTTATCGGTATTTTAAGACTTTCTTTTTCTGCTAAGCGTTGATCAAAACTTGTATTCATTCCAGCAGGATTTATTTTAGATGGTGTGACGTGGATGGATTTCTATAGCTGTGCTGAAATGACTAAACTTGGATCTTAAAGCTTTTAAAGTTGCATTTAGAAGTGATTTACAGTGGCTCATTAAAAATAGATCTTTGTATGTCATCTCATTAAAATGAGTGGGAGTAATGATGTTATACAGGAGGACAGCTTGTGGCCCATAGTGTATTTCTCTGACAGTTGCTAGAGCTAGATCAGTCTGGCTTTAGCTCTTCTGCTCTCCCATGCACCGTAACAAAGAGCACAGCTCTGGGTGGTCCCTGTCCCTGCAGGTAGGAGGAGGCTGTTATCAGGACCATCCTGGGTCCTTTGCAGCTGCCCCCAGCCAGGGAGCTTCTCAGAATCACAGAATTGCCAGGGTTGGAAGGGACCTCAAGGATCATGAGTCTCCAACTCCCCCCACCACAGGCAGAGCCACCAACCTCCACATTTAATACTAGACCAGGCTGCCCAGGGCCCCATCCAACCTGGCCTTGAACACTTTTAGGGATGGGGCATCCACAACCTCTCTGGGCAGCTGTTCCAGCACCTCACCACTCTCTCTGTAAAGAACTTCTATTCTGATGTGAGGCTATTCATGCTAATACTTTTTTTGAAGTGCAATATTGGTAGCAATTGCACTGGGACCAAGAAATATATGAAGAGTTAAGGCTATTAAAAGAGGAAAAACTGCTGTTGTGAGTAGTGTTACTTTATCTTCTTGGTTTTTCCTTCCCAGAATAAAATTAAAAAGAAAGAACTGCGAAAGTCCACACAGGTGCTTATCCAAGTACCCTATAGAAAGATTAAAAATAATTTGTTTTACTAGAATGCTCCTTAAAACTCCTCTAAAATATGAGGACAATCATAGAATTGCAGGGATTGAAACGGACCACTTTGAGATCATCATGCCCATCTCCCCTGCAGAAGCATGCACCCTACAACAGATTACACAGGTAGGCATCCAGATGGGTCTTGAATATCTCTATAGGAGGCTTCACAACCATTCTGGGCAACCTGTTCCAGTGCTCTATCACCCTCACTGTAAAGAAATTCTTCCTCGTATTGGTGTAGAACTTCCAATGTTCAAGCTTTATGCCTTCCTAGCCTTCAGATGTGTCAGCCAATCCTTCCAGCTGTGTATCATCAGCAAACAAGCTGAGGATGGACTCTATCCCTTTATCAACAACTTGGATGAAGATGTTGAACAAGACTGGACCCAGAACTGACCCCTGGGGTACGCCGCTACTTACAGGCCTCCAATTAGACTCTATGCCACTGACAGCCCTCTGAGATCTGCCAGTCATCAAGTTCTCAACCCACCTCACTGTCCACTCATCTATCCCACGTTTTCTAAATTTCATAACAAGGATGTTGTGGGAAATGGTGTCTGACACCTTGCTGAAGTCAAAGTGCACAACATCTTCTGCTCTCCTCTATCTGCACAGTCAGTGATGACATCATACAAGGCTATCAGTTGATCAAGAATGATTTCTTCTTGGTGAATCCATGTTGACTGGTCCTGAGAACCTTCTCTTCCAATTGCTTGGAGATGGTATCTAGTACAAGTTGTTGCACCACCTTTTCAGGGATGGGGGGTGAGGCTGACTGGCCTGTAACGTATCTTTTATACATATCAAATACATAAGATATAATTATGTATCTACACAGACTTGCAGAAGGAAATCTGGGTAGTATGAGTGTCCCTTTTTTTTTTTTTAAAGTAAGGCTGTTCTTGGAAAAACTTCAAGCAGACTTGAAGGATTTCTCAAATAATTCTGACTGCTGTTTCAAAAATCTTGAGGTTAATCTGATCCTCTGTTTGACCTCCGACAAACATGAGTTTTGGCATGGCTGTGAAATATCTAGTCATATGGTGTGTTTACTAAGTTGCTGGGGTTAATCCAAGCAGATGTGGTGCTTAAGCTGTGGCTGCCCAGAGGTCCTGTAGCTACTTTTTCACTATTAGCCAAAATATTGTGAAATATGGTTGGGATTTTCTTCATTAAAAATATCGAAGGCTCACACATTGGGCCACTGTTAGAGCTGCACAGGTTCCTAACAGTAAACTCTTCCATGCTATCTGGGGAAACAGAGTGCATCAGTGTTGGACAAATTGTTAAACGAATGTAAATGTTTAGGACTGCATGTGTGAACTGAATTTTGTGGTGATGCTGTACGGAACCTACACGAAGTCAGAGCAATGTGGAAAACAGTGCTGTGCAGTAATCACTGCAGCTGGAATATGGCAGGTAGGCTCCTAGAGCTTTTGGTCTCTGCTATTGATTGAC
Source organism: Phasianus colchicus (assembly GCF_987193195.1). Taxonomy (NCBI): domain Eukaryota; kingdom Metazoa; phylum Chordata; class Aves; order Galliformes; family Phasianidae; genus Phasianus; species Phasianus colchicus. The sequence goes on along the minus strand of NC_143441.1, from coordinate 46,993,776 downwards.
TTTCAGAGAGTCTTACTGAGTTACTTATAACTTTTATGCTTGGAGGAAAAAATTAATAGTTGACTACATCTGCAAGGAAGTGAGATCTCTTCAGTGGAATTTGTCAGGATTAGAGAGGAATATTTTGCTCTTGGCATTTCTGGCTTTATGTTGTGCAAACTCAGTTCTTCCTGAGGCTTTGTCAAAGTGAGAAAACTGTCAGGCAATAAATATGGCAGTCAGAATAGAGAGAGAGAAAGGAGAGCCTGAAAGTCAGAATATCTGGTTAGAAATAGCAATCCACAGCATTCCGTATATAGATACATTTTGAGCAGATACTGGGGGCAGCTTCTAAAAGCATGCATTTTTCTCCTTCTCAGTCACTCCTCTTGCCTTCAGAATGGACCATAACTTCCTGATAGAGAAGGTGCTGCCACCTCAAACAATTTGTGTTTATCTGGGTTATGGATTCTGTTCATCTGTTCTGACTGGATTCTGAAGTATCCCAATGCAAGCAGCTGTAAACACCATATATTGCTGGGATGCTGTGTGTGTTAACAAGGGCTTGTAGAATATTTTAAGATATGATCATAGCTCTATTATTTGTTGTGAAAGCTCCTGTGTTAATGAGAGGAATTGTCTTCTGTCATTTTGAAGCTTGACTCGCTACATTTGTTTTTTGGAGAATTGTTTGAGGTATTTTTGAAACTCTCTTTTGCTTTTCAGAAACGGAGGGCTGAAATGCATTAGACCCCTCAAGTGTAGTCTGAGTTATCTGTGAGGAGCTGTATTATCAAAAAATAATAGAACCACCAAAGTTGGAGAAGACCTCCGGATCATCCACTCCAACCACCCACCTTCCACCAATATTTCCCCACTAACCCATGTCCCTTAGTACAGCATCAGAATGTTTTTTGAACACCTCCAGGGATGGTGATTCCACCACCTTCCTGGACAGCTCATTCCATCACCTGCCTGCTCTTCTGGAGAAGAAATTTTTCCTAATATCCATCCTGAATCTCCCCTGGCACAACTTGAGGCCGTTCCTCTACTTCTATTGCTGGTTATGTGATAGAGAAAGAGAGAGAGGCTGATTCATAATACATCTTATGAAGTGTTTCTTGTTATGTTTAAACTGTAGTTTTAGGGGGGTAACAATTTTTGCTTGCATTTGATTTAATAGAAAGCACAGAATAGTAGGAATTGCAAGGGACCTCTGCAGAGCATCTGGTCCAGCCCTCTGCCTAAGCAGATTCCCTACAGTAACTAAGTTGCAGAAATAGTTTAGATCTTTACTATTCAAATTGCAATTTAATGGTGACTGAATTGAATGTTATTGTATTATTTGCATGAATAAAATAAGAAAAATGTTCTGGTGAGCACGTAGACAAGGAAAAGGCCAAGGGAAAAGTAGAGGCCTGTCTGGCAGTTATCCCTGTGACTACTTTTTCTCTTCTCTCTGGAGCAGCTCAGAGCAGTTATGTTGGCCATGGTATTTTGAAACAAGTGAAACTTATTTGTTGAGGAAGGCAGGGATGTATTGATGCGATTGTATGCATACGAGTGTAGGGCTGGGGAGGTCTCCTGGCTCTTCAGGACAGGTCCTATACAGAACCTTGTGTATAGTGCTTGAAAAGTTGGTAGAAATGGTTAAAATCCAAGGAAACCAGTTGTGTAAATGCTCATGTGTTGGTAAATAAGGTAAACTACTCAACCCTGATTTTCTTTGCAGACAGTGTTTATGTTTTTTTTCCAATCTGCCTTCAAAGCTAAGTCTCTAACAGAACATTTGGAACTTAGAGGAAATAAATAATGGCTTTGTATTTTCCTGCCAAATGTATTACCAAATGTCTTGGTTGAATAGCAAGCTACTGAAAGGGCCTCATTTCTGCATTGTGGAAGTTCTGTCACTTATTTTAAATGCAATTTTTCAACCTTTGTGTCCTTTCACAAAGCTGCAAAACAGCAGAGGAGGGAAAAGGGAAGTGAAGCAGTTCTGCCCTGGGAAAGAACACGTGGAATAATATCACGCTCAGGTTTGTGCTGCTTGTGTTTTTGTAAGAGCAATCTGGCAGGTCTCCAAGTGTGATCTTCAGGCTGGCCAGAGGGCTTTCTGGAGATGGAAGGGATGGACAGTGATCTTTTCACTCTGGTGATCACTCATTTATCCCTTCCTTTTTGATTTGAACGTCTGATCTTGGGCACAGCAAACTTTGTGTCTGGATTTGCTTCAGTGGCAGAACAGCTCTGTGCTGTAAAATAGATCAGAGAAGGTGAGGAGAAGCTTGTTCCATCATGAATTCTGCTTTGTGTCCTGTATTCCTGTTGTTATCTGGGATAGCAAGGCTGAGATCCAGTTCTCCTGTCCAAACCTCAGTGTGGCTATACCCTTACATAGCTCTGAAATAAAAAGGCTGCTTCTGCTGCAGGAATTGCTATCTTCTTCAAACAGCTCTGTTCCACAGCATAAGTACATGTGTCACAATATGGGATTGTACATCTGTGTTACCACAGCAAATGGAAAAACAACTCCTGCAGGTTTTGTGGAGCAGTATTAGGCTTGGACAAGTCTTGCAGCAGATGACCTTCTTGTAGCTGTGCTAGAAAAAAACTGGCAAGTACCCAGATCTTCGAGGATAAGTATTAATTGTCTGCAGACTGTCTGGCAAGAAGAGTAGCTGTGATGCAAGGATATAGCTGTGTATGTAATCTTGCTTCTTTGCAACTCCAGTGCTTTTTCAGAGCCTGGATTTGCTTTATTGTATGGGAATTGACCACTGTTAGTGCAGGCAATAAGATACTGGAGTCTGGTGATCTGCATCTCTCTAGCTGCTAAACCCATCCTGTTAGCTAGAGTGAGGGTTTTTTTTTGGAATCACTTATGCCCCAGAGCATTTGTTGCCTGACTAATTTCATGGCCCTCTGGTTAAGCAGTGAGATTTGTGTGTGGCAGTGTTAGAGCCTATTTCACAGAGCATGCAATTTGTCTGCATGCACAGAATCAGTATGAGGTTGAAACCCTGTTTAAGACCTTTTTAAGCTCCTTGGATTTAACTGTTGCATAGATTTTTTTCTGCCTTACAAAAGTGAGGGAGTTTGACTTGGTAAGAATAACAGGTAAATTGTTTTTGAGGAGGCTTTTTGCTTTATTCTACGTTGTGGAAATGTTCTCTTTAGAATAGAGAGAATGGCTTGCTGCAGCCTGTGAAAGCAGAGTTTGAATTTTTGGATGTAAGTCACTTTAGGACTCAGAATTACACTGCCAAAATGAGTGGGATCTTTATAGATTTCCTTGGGATCATAATGCCTTCTACCTCTGTTCAGTAGTTTTCCATATTGAGAAAGGAATGTTCTGTTTGGGCTCTAACTGTTGTTGAGTTTTTTTCTTTGCCAGCCTGACCTGAGCACTTCCCTTAGCTTCCAACTTTTTGAGAAGCCTGAGAAATACATTAGCATAAACTCTTGAACCCCCCCCCCCCCCCCCCCAATTCCCAGTACTTTGTTTTCTTAATACAAATGTTTTGCTAATTAAATAGGTGGCTAAATGTTTTCTTGACTTATTGCTACTATGCTAATAATTATCTGTGTTTAGATAATGATGAGAGAATTCTAGTTCTTTGAGAGTTTTCAGTTTCTGAAGTTTGGGAACCAGGCCTTGTTTAGACAGGAGAGACTCCAAATAGTTTACCTGATTCTCCAGGGCTGTAAATAAAACTTTATCACCAATTTCACATGCTTCATTCCAGGGGTTTGCTTACTTGAGTAATTGCCAATAGACTTTGGGTGAGTGGTGTTAGTAGCGGGATGCCTACAGGAAAACTCTGGGCTGGTTTGCTTCCTTTCAGTTTCAGGTGGGCATCTCCAGGGAGGTTGGAATCTATTCCAGAGTCTGCAGATGCCTTTAGGGAGCCAGTGAATTTCCTTGGAGGTTTTTATTCTTTTGCTATTCTCTCTCTCTGCTGCTTTTGTTTCTGGAGAGAGTCTGTAAATGTTGCTGTGTCACTGTCTTGGTACTGTGTCGTAGCTGGATTGCACTCTGATTTCTGGGATGCTCATGATGGTTGGTGTTCTTAAATTTGGAATGAAGAAAGAGTTAACTGCACTGTTTTTTTGAGTCTGTGTTCTCTCATTCCACATTTCAACCTAAGAACTGAAAGCAAGAACGAATTCTTTGTATCTGGTATGTACTTACATACTGATTTGGTTAAATGAATGTAGGCAGATGAAGAACATGCTGTGGTGGAAGAAAGATAATTACGTAACTGCTCTAAGAGAATTAATTGCATACCCTTAAGTGCTATGTGTCACTTGGCTGTTAGTGATTGTTTGCTTCATCTTTTAAAGCAGTAATGGCCACACATGTTCATCAACTGTAGTCACGCTTCTTGAATGGAAAAGTTAAGAGGCATTTCATTCTTAAGGTCTGCTGTTAGTGTTACAAAAATACTTAATGGAAGAGTAATGGGTAGAATGAACTTCATTAATGTATAAACCTAGGGAGTTAACAGGCAGTACTCAAAATATGTTTTTATTCTGTTTCAGGTAATTGAGAATGGGTCCTCAACGATGCTGAGTGTACAATGGGAAGCGTCACGCTTCGCTATTTCTGTTATGGGTGCCTTTTCACATCGGTGACCTGGACACTTCTGCTCTTTGTTTATTTCAACTTCAGTGAAGAGAACCAGTCCTTCAAGAATGTGCCCGTCAAGGGGCTAGAACCTCAGAAGCCATTTCCAAAAAAATTCTACCCCCGTTTCACTCGGGGGCCAGTTAATATACCTGAATTGCAACAGAAAGAGAGTAAGTTTAGAAATCCTGTTGGAAATCATGTCCAGGACCCAGTAAAGGGAGAGGGAGACTTCTCTCCTGAAATGGGTGAGTTCTTCTTAGTGTGGGTTATAAAAGAATAGAAATAGAAAATGAAAATGGTCTGCTTGTTCAAAGGATTTCAGGGTAAAACTGTGTAATAAGGTAGTTTTGGTGTTAAGTGTAGGTGGTACAAGAGGTCCTCTTAATTAGGAGTTATTTGAAATTTATTCTGTTGTGTATGATCCAAAATATAGTATTTCTAACAGTTCTAATTCTGCTATGTAAGTGTTAACAAGGACTGGATTACAGCAAGTTTTCTACCCTTGATGTGGTTCTTGATTTATTTTTTTAGAAGGTTAAGTGTATGTGTCTTTCATGTCTTGCTTCTGTATTGATTAGGCTCAGATGCATGAACTTTCACTAGCCACAGAGAAGCTTTAATCTTACGTAGCAATTAAAAGTAGCTTGATAGCAATACATACTGAAGAAGACCACTGATGTGGAGAATATTCTTGGAGTATGAAATAACCTAAAAAAAAAAAAATGTGGGGGGGACAAAATCACAATGTAAGATTGATTGAGATGACAGTGATGATGGTCAAATCCTGCTTATTTTGTACCAACGATATTCTGTGTGTTTCACTGGAATGTATTTCATCAATGAGATTATGTTTGTGTTCCAAACTAAAATGCTTTGTGTACTGAACTGCTTACAGCTGTATTAACCTATGAACTTGCTTGAAGTCTGGAGGTACATACTGAGTATTATAATATCTACTGCTTTTTGGGGAACTGTGTCATAGTACCTTCCATAGCCTGGAGCTTAATACTTATATCCAACCAAAGTTTTCTATTATTACTGCATCATTAGCTGTAAAAGTTTTTAACAAACTTGCATGATAGACTTGTGTGTGTATGTAGAAAAACACCTTCCAAAACAGAAATGGCAATTTGCATTGCCTTGTGGTTTTTGCAATGAATTGATAAACATTTGTAATGCCACAAGAGCCAAGTGAGGTGAAAGCCAGTCCAGAGGTGGCCATTTCTTTCCAACTCTTTAGTGCTGGCCAGGAAAGAAATTGGAGCTTTTCAACTGAGAAGTCCCTTGATCTTCAAACAGAGTGACTAGTTTGGTTGGTGAAAGCCAAGGGGATTTACGGTGCCAGGATAAGCTCTACATGAGTAATGAGGAGACAGCTGGCTCTCTGTTTGAATTAGATCAGGTGCTGCAGGAAGGGGCTTCATGCCTCTCTGGGGTAGGGCAATGATAAACATGCAAAGCAAAGAAAAAAGAAAAAACCCAAAAAACAACAAAAAGATTGGCATGTGATAGCCAAAAACACTGATCTGGTAATCTGTTTTTTCTTTGCAAGCTTATGAAATCCACGTAACACTGCTGAAGTCAATCCTGAGCTGATGTTTCCATTGCAAATCTTCTTTTCCAGGGACTTATATCTACTGTTTGGACTGAAACCTTTCAGGTCTCTTGCAGATGCTTTGGATGTTGTTCTTTATGAGGATGTTTTAAAAATTATTAGTATTTCTTCTAGTCTGTATTCAGAAGATCAGAATAAAGTAGCTAGTGGTTGTGTACTGATGGACTGTAGAGCAGAACATTCAGTGTGTGTTTCTTAAGCTCATGCTTTGTATAAAGGAAATGTTTTAAGTTGACCCAGTAGCACTGTGTTTCTGTGATGTATGCAGAAATGATTGAGCTGGCTACCTAAGCTCACAAGCTGGAAACCTTTCTCTGAAACTGCACGTAATTCAAAGGAAGGCCGACTTACCCTTTTAGGCCACTGATGCTAGAAGAGAGGCACTGCTACTCATTCCTGCTCTCTGTACAAATGTCAGAGCATCTACACTTCACAGAATTGTTTGAGTTGGAAGGAATTCCTAAAGGTCATCTAGTTGTCACTCCCAGCCTCTGCAATAAACAGGGAGACCTACAGCTAGATCAGGTTGCTCAGAGCCCCATCCAGACTGACTTTCAGTGTCTTCAGGGATGGTGCACCCACCACCTCTCTGGGCAACCTAATCCAGTGCTTCACTATCCTTATTGTTTAAGGAATTGTCTTTGCTGTACTTTGCAGGACTAAAGACACCAGAGTGGGAATTGTAACAGATGAGAATCTGGGTATCTGGATGCAGATTTTCCTCTAGAAGTTGGTCTTGTTGTTCCCATAAATAGACTTTGTGCTGAAACAGCTGTGACACAGCTGTGCTCTGAAGGCCAATCTTGTTCTTAAGCTTGAAACTTTATTTCTTTGCATTTCTTATGCTCTTTATTCTGTTTTGTAATCCGCTGCATTTGAGCTCATTTGGCTTTTGCATAGCTGTCAAAAACTCAACGTGAGGAATGAGAGTCTGGGAGGCTTGATTTTATTCTGCTTTAGAGAGAAGGCAAATGAGTGAGAGATTGCTGTCAAAAACAACTGTAGGGAAGATGATGGTGTTGTGCTCTTACCACTTCCTTCTGCTTTTATTTTTCTTGTAGAAGAATTCATTTGGAGCACCATAATAGTTTGCTTTTTCTTCACCCTGGTGAGCATTTGGCTCAGTGAGAGAGGAACCCTGGCACCGAATCAAGGCAGGCACGATGGCATTTGGGATTTCACCTTGGCCTCTGGCAGTGTACTTATTTATACTAACAATTGCTGCCTCTGCTCTGCTCAGCAACAGCTGATGCTTCTGCTAAAATAATCAGCAAAGGAACAGCTAGCTTTATTGCTATTTTATTTGTTGTCAACGTCTCAAGTGAGAAATAAGAAGTTGCCGATTCTGTCGTGGCTATTTTTGTTACTGCAGGCACAGGAGAACTGCGTGGAATTCTAGCTGTTACTGTGAGGGCTTTTATCCGACTGTAACTATTTTTTTTCTCTCAAAAATCCCACTTCTAGACCTGGACAGGTGCTGATTCATAGTGTGAGCTGTCTTTGTTTGGCAGTGCTGGGATTAAGAGGCCACTTCAGAGAAGGGAATGTGTGTGTTAAGGCAATAAATACAACAAAGTCATCACTTTGGGGGAAGATTTCATGTTGTTGTAGCTACACAGACTGCTCAAAAGCTCTACGTATCTGAGGGGTAACAAAAACAGTTGAGCAGAAATACATTCCACAAAACCAGAGAGTAAAGGAATTTCTGAAGAGCATGTTGGTTTTAGGGAAAGTTAAACACACTTTTCAATCCTTGATCATTTCCAATGGATACTTTTAATCCTTTTAACTGACCTTGGTGTGTTCCTTCTGCAGGAATGATTTTTAATGAAGAAGATCAGGAGGTCCGAGACTTGGGCTATCAGAAGCATGCCTTCAATATGCTCATCAGTAACCGGCTGGGATACCACAGGGAGGTACCTGATACAAGAGATGCAAAGTATGTATGGTTATTCAAACACGTATCATATTTATTTAATTTTTGTGAGCTGTTTTCCTAGCTGTGCTCTCAGTTCCTTCATGTAAGCTCGAAAACAAAGTATCGTAGCATTATTTTTGATGCTCCAAGTACTGTAATTGTTAGAAGAGATGCTATAATTGTCTTTGGTACCATTGAAAACTTGGATGTTAAATGTTCAGGTGCCAAGTGGATGAGTGTTCTATGGAGAAGATGCTTTCAACTTGTGTAGTGCTCAGTGTTTGTTGCAAGCCCATAGAGGATAAGTTAGATGAGAAGAGCTTTCTACTTCTGAATTTGTTTGGTATCTGCATGGCACTGCTGGATACTGTGTTTTATAATAAAGCAGAATTTTTCTTTAATCCATACAGTGCATATGGAAAAAATCATCACAGTAACAACATGATAAGAAAAAAACCCACTGAATTGAAAAAATAAATAAGCCTGCTTCTGTTTTTCTAGTGGTTGCTGTGGTGTGGGTCAAGGTAATGAATCGTACTTGCTGAAATCCCTCCCAAGAGCTGAATTCATTCCAAGTCAGTGAAGGCTTCTTTTGTATACCACTGTTTCCATTTATGGTTTTCCTTATTTTTATTGGATTCTCTCATGCCTGGCATCTTCAAATGGCATTAATCTGTGATATTGTAGCCTACTGGAGGTTATGGATAAAACTTGAATATAAGTAGAATGAACTTCTGCTTTGAGTGAGATTCAGTGAGGAGCTTAAGATGCCTAATTTAGTTATCTGCATGTTAGTCAGTTGTCTCTACTGTTATTACATTTAGCAGAGATCCAGTCAATGTAGTTAATGGAGCATACACAGTTCTTCAGCTAACAAAATGCACTTCTCTGCCTCAGGGTGAGCTAAATGCTGTCTTGACTTCACTGACAGTATTGACCAGATTCAGGCTGAATCTCAGTGTTTGGTTGTCTAAACAAGTATTTAGCACTATTGGAGATACTCTGGAATATCCAACCAGCTCTCCAGTGCCTAGTCAATAGGTGCATTTGTTATATTTGCCATTCTTGTATATACTTGAGCCATCTTAGAATGCTAGGCAGCATTTTGATAGCTGAAATAAGCCTTTAGTGTTTACTCTTTTTATGCCTTAAGGATCTGTTATTCTCCTTCCCACTACAATCCATCATATTTTGTTTTCTATCAAGTAGCAGTGCTAATTGTAAGTTTGCATTTATGTGGAGAGTAACTTATTATGCTTAATCCTGTAGACTATTAAATAACTTGGATATAAGTAGTCTACGACATTCAAAGAGTGACAATAGCCCTTTGGAGATCCTAGATAACAAAATAAGTACTATATTTCTGTTTGCAGGTGTAGAGAGAAATCCTACCCTTCCGATCTGCCATTTGCCAGTGTTATCATCTGTTTCTACAACGAAGCACTTTCTGCCCTGCTTCGCACGGTGCACAGTGTCCTGGATCGCACTCCTGCACACCTTCTTCATGAAATTATTTTGGTGGATGACAACAGTGAGCTGGGTGAGAACCTTTTGGAAATATTTTGGTCAGAGCTTACGCTTCTCAGCTTTCCTGTATCTTCCTGTGCTTTATTGACTATCAGACTGAATGTAGAATCTGTATGTGAAACTAGTTGTTACTGCTGTATATGTCTGAAAAGTCCTAGCCACTATAGGTGCAAGATATTCCATTATGTCTAGAATGATATCTGCTTTGACACTGGTGCCATTTTCCCGATGATCTTTGTATTATATGGATTTCAACATTCAAAAACTGGTTTTTGAAGCTAATAACAAAGGGTGTCCAGGCTACTCAAGAGTTCAGAGCAGATTATTCTCTCAGCAAATTTCTTGGGCCAATCCTGCCCGTGAACGCTTCTGAAAGACATTGAATGCACATAATCCCTGCTGAGGTCTCACAAATGAGTGGATGTGGCATTATGGAAACAATGCATTGTTTTTCTTAATATTTGCTTGGTATTTCAGGACGATGGTGTGCTGGGATCAGAGCTCAGCCTTTGCTGGAAGGGTTCTGCATGGCTCTTGCACAGCCTCTTGTGGCCACCCTAGGGGTAGCTGTTGCTGGCTCTTCGTGGAGCAGCCATCTCCACCAAGGCTGTGCCATGCCCCAGAGGGGAAGACCTTGCTGAACTGTGTTACTCTTGAAAGATTGGTGCTCCAGTGTTTTTCTTTAATACAAAGCAAAAGGCAAAGACAGATGTAATCCAGGGGTTTTGGTATCTCAAATGTTGCATGCCATTTGAGGAATGCGTTAGTCCAGCAGGACTTGCAAGTAGGATTGTGCAAGTTGCCTGCCTCTCTAGAAGTCCAAAATTTCATGCATTTTTAAGATGATTTTTAGGCTGCTCTTTAGTACATAGGACATTTCTTTATCTCATATTTTGGTTCCCAAGTTAAGGTCTCACTTGCTCTGTGAGAGTGAGATGCATCTCTTGTAGAATTAAATTCTCATTTTGTGCACTGTTTTCTGTCTGCGAGGTCAGGTCAAATGTTAAGACATGGAGAAAAGAGGTCAAACACCATTCCTTGCTGATAAGGATGTATAACATTTAAAAACTTGTCCTTTCTTTGGAAGCAGCAAGCACTCTTTGCTACAAGTCCCTTGTGCAAATTGTTATTTTCAAGTTTCATAGCCTTCATATTGAAATCTAAGTTTACTTCAAAACCCACTCTTTTGAATATGGTAATGCATTTGGTTAATGCCTGTATTTAGGCATTAATGCCATCACTCTTCTGGCCTGTTACCTAATTCAAAGACCAAATTAGATTCAAAACAATGAATTTGCTATTCTTGCCTTTCTGGCTGTAAATAAGTATGTTTTGCAGCTAAGGATAGGGAAGATGCTATTTTTAGAGAACTACCAGTCTTATTGGTGAAACAACCAGTATAACACCAATGCATGCAGTATGAGGAGCAAGCAGTCCGTGAATTACAACCAGGGGATGTGTGAATCCTGTGACTGATGTGCATGATGGAGTGTTCTAAACCATTCAGAAGGAACAGGCAAGGCAGGGTGTTTATATACTTCAGTGAACTTTGCTCTTTTTCAAAAGCATGTGCTTTTCAACAGTGCTCTTGATCATAAAATCATTTGAGTTGGAAGAGACCCCACAATGACATTTGGGGGTCCCTGCAATGAACAGGAACACCTACGGCTCAATCAGGGGCTTAAAACCTGGTGCAGCCTGACACTGAATGTCTCCAGGGATGAGGAATCTGCTACTTCTCTGGGCAATCAATTCCAGTGCTTCACAACCCTTACTGTAATAAAAGAAAAACAAACTATTTCTTTATATCCAGGCTAAATCTCGGCTCTTCTATCTGTAGGTGAACTGGTCACTTTGAATGATTATTTTAAATTTCAGAAAAGGAACTACCTGTGAGGGGTGGTTGTAATTCTGTTTATCTGCTGTTGAGTCAGAAGGTACAAACGATGAAAGGTGTTACGCTTTTCAAGTGTCAGTATTTGTTTTAGTATGTGGAACATAATTTAAATCACTTTGCGTGAGTGAAAGGGCTTTCATTACTCTTACTGTTTTTGACAGTCTGCATTAAGAATTTAGGAAGAGAAATGTCATCTCCTCATACAATGATCTTAAACTTATTTTTTTTAGCAGTGGTAATTCGTTTTAGCATTGAATCTGTTCTTTCCCATTAACTTGAATGATATTATAGTAAAGGCTTTGCAAAACGATAGCAATCCAGTCTTTATTCAAGAAACTGCAGCTTAATGTTTAGCCCCGATTTGAACATCTTTGGGCTTGAAACAGAACTTTCCTAAAGCATACATCCTGTTGTTGATCTTGTATTCTCCTTCCAGCTGACTTGAAGAAAGACTTGGTTGAATATGTTAAAACTCAGCTTCCTAAAACAACAAAGCTAGTAAGAAATGAGAAGCGGGAAGGCTTGATTCGAGGAAGGATGATTGGAGCCTCTCATGCTACAGGTATACTTTCTTGTTTCTCCTTTCTTTGCATACTCTGACCTTACATTAGTTGAGTGACTCTTCTCTTTCTGTGATGCAGCTTTCTCAGATGCTGAGTGTTTGGCATGCAATTGCTTTACACCACTGCAAAGGTGGTCTGTTATGCCAATTTCTAAGCTGCACAACTGAAGCTGAGGGAGGAAAGATTTGGTTAACACTATTTTGGGTGTAAAGTATTATAAAAATTTGTTTCAGCATGTCAGTGACTCTGTTAAACTGCATTACAACAGCTATATGAAGTCTGTTGGTTGATACCTGTATGATGGTGATTGGAGACCTTAACTAATGTTACCTTAACTCATATTAAATGTTTACATGATGATATTGACAGTGTTCTACAGAAAGGCTTCTGTATTTCCTCCTAGTTTTGCTGAATCACTCCTCACCTGAGGTTTTTGTTACTCTCCTAATGACTTAATTAGAAAGAAGCAAGAAAGATTTGTTTCTTGTTTTAATGAAAATGTTAAAAGTAGATGTAATAAATCCACCGTTTTTATGGTTTGTAATTAACTTCAGGAAATTTCTGCTGTGTAAGAGGGGAGTAGACTCTTTTTCCAAATCACCCAAACAATGACTTGGCAAATCTGGAAGCAGATTTTAACATCTTTTTACTCTTGTCTAAGTAATATCTGTGTTTTCTTTCTTCCTTCCTGTATAAACTCATATTTAATAAGTGAGTGATAAAAATGAGTTGATTATTTAGAATGGGTCAGTGAAATAGTAAGGTAAAAACAATGCTTGACTACATTTAGTGAGGCAGTGAATAATTTACCTTATTCTTATTGAAAGAAAGGTGTTTGAGGAATGCCTGCCTCTGCCCTGGATATTGAGTTCTTAGAGTATCCTCAGCATGTTTCATGTGGGAATTATTGCCCCAAAATGATAATCTGCTTTCTTAGCACAGTAAACTCAGAGGTGCCTTCTGATTCACCAACTGTAATGGTTCTCACAGAAGCTTTTCTGTTGTTGCAGTGAGTGTTAATTGAGATAAACTGTGTCTGGTCCTTTATGTATACTGTGCCATCTACCTTAATATACTTCCTTGTTAAACCTTTGTTGCGTGAAGTATTATAGGCTGCTTACTCAAATAATTTTGATTGGTGGGTAAAATATTTTAATTGGTGTTTACTCATTAGCATCATAATGGCATAATCCAGAGAGAAAATTGTGCTTACATCTTGTAAACTGTGCTTGGACCCACTTGTGTTAGTGTAATTTTAAGTCATTTTACTGCTCTTCTGAATTTCTGGAATCTGCTTTTCCTCTCAGTCAAAAATTGCCTGTTGTTAATAGAAACACACAAACATAACTTGTCTAAGTGTTTTTTTAAAGCTTTTTTCCATTTTTTCCACATTATGTAAATTTAATGTTATCCTAACGTTATGCAGTTAAAGTTCAGATGATTTCTTAGACTAGCTGAACCTTTCAGGAGCCAAATTATCCTCTCTGACCATGGCAGGTAATCTGATAGGCCTGTCAGGACTGAAGTGTTAGTTGGTCTCATACTGGTGGGTCTGGCTGTGCCACATCAGGGCGTTTGCTCTCCTTTTCAAATGGTCTGGGTCCTCAATAACTAAAGCTAATGAAATGTAGAGATTTTCTGCATTACTTTATATTCAGGAATTGAAGTGCTGCGATCTGTGTCTTGAATGAATGCAGATTAATTTGTCAGAATGGCTCGGCTTAAAAATCACAGATCTTAGCTACAGCAGTCAGTGCTGAAGTGTGATATGAAGGAAGCTTAAAGTGATTACAGTCAATGGACAAAAGCAGCTTTGTCATAAGGATAGTTCATCCAACCCAGTAACTGTCATCTTTGTCTGTCTCTAGTCTCGTTCATCCATGAGAGGTACTCCTCTTCAGAACAAGTCTGTCTCCAGTCTCTGAGAGTTCTGATGTTTCTTTTAAAGTACGGCAGTTCTGCTTGGTCTGAGTGTGATATTTGATGACTATAAAACCCATAACTACCCATTTTAAGCAGATCATAATGTGTGAGTAGCCAGGATCTACCTTCTGCCTTAGTGACTGAGCTAGTCCCAGTGCTGTTTAGTTTGTCTGCCCTTCTGAGTGCAGATGGTATTTCCCTTCTGTTACACAGAGTTGCGAGGATACTGCTGATACTCTGCAGCTACATGTTTGTGTATTTCATGTTACTTCAAGTCTTTATATTTTGTGTTTTTTGGCCTTTGTAGGAAAAGTGCTGGTATTTCTGGACAGCCACTGTGAGGTGAATGAGATGTGGCTGCAACCTCTGCTGACTCCAATCAAGGAAGACCGCAGGACTGTGGTGTGCCCTGTGATTGACATCATCAGCGCTGACACACTTACCTACAGCTCTTCCCCAGTTGTGCGTGGAGGGTTTAATTGGGGCCTGCACTTTAAGTGGGATCTTGTTCCTTTGTCAGAGCTTGAAGGACCTGAAGGAGCCACTGCTCCAATCAAGTAAGTCTCTTCTTGCATGGTGTGAAGCAGTCAGCTCTGTGTAACGTATGGGTGATCAGGAACTCTTGTTAGGTATTATGAAATGTATCTGGGCGTGCAGCTTTAGAAGCAGATGTCTGACCTATCAACTATTTCTCTTTATTATGTTGCCCAGAAGTAGTTTTATTTTCTATTAACTACTTCACTTCTAGTATTTAATCATGAGAGCACCTTTTTTTAGGGGAGAAAAGCAGCAGCATATTAGCAGCTTTTGCTAAAGACACAAGACTTAAAGAGCTTGTACTCTCTATTAATAGTGAAATTATCTGATAGATTTAAACTACCCGTCAGTGTTTGTTTCCTGTTTGATGTTTTTGGCTTAATGATCATGATTTTGATCTGATCTTGTCTCTAGTAGCTGCCTGGCTATTCCACTAGAGCTCACAGGCTCTGGAGTTTCTGTGGTGAAATGCCAAAGAATTGCTAGTTTGGGAAAATGCATTTTTGTGATAATATGAAGGTGATTTCATAACTGATGGGAGAGGATGCAGTATTTGCTTATCTTCTATGTCAATGTTTTTTTTTTCTATTTGGATTTTGTTTTCTCGTTTGAGGAGGGAAAAAGGTTTAATGCTTTGAGCATTTATTTTGTCATAAGCTTTGTAAACAAATGCACACAGACATGAAGGCCATCTTCAAAACACTGCTGTCTCTTTGCACAATGTGGCAAATGTCCCAGATAGCTTTTTGGAAGCCTGTCCTTATTTCTAAATTGCACGAGCATCATTCTGAAACAAAAGTCTTAGTAAGATTTAACATGGGAATGTGAGAACATCCTCCTTAGCCTTTTAACCATTCGTGGCTGTCTGATCTGTACAGAACTGGCAATATCTGGTTCTCACTGGACCCATAACTCTTATAAATTGATTTTCTTAAATAGTAGACACACAGCTCAGATACAAGAACAAAAGCATTCCCAGTACAAATCCCTTCATGAAAGTAGCTAGTGCTGGTAGAGCGAGAAGAACCTGAATGTGCTTTCTTTAGTTGCAGATACAGAGTTCAGTTTGGTAAGTGGGAAGAGTTTTACTACTTTGAAGGCAAACTGATTCTATGCAGGCAGTGTGGCACTTTCACTAGATTTACAAAGTGACGACAGCACCCAACTCCTAAATCATCTTCATTCCCTTTGCTTGGTCTGTAAGTGCAGAGCATTTCAGACTATGAGGTTCTCTGCTGTGGTCTGACAGCTCTGTGCTTAATCTTTCTGTGTCTGCCCATCACAAGGCTTTGTCTGAGAAGCCAGGAAAGTTTCTGTTACTGAGCAGCTTGACTGGGTTGTATGGGGAGTGTTGCTGTAGCAGTTTCTGAAGGAAATGGGTGGATTGGAGGAATATGAATAAGAAACTGTCATAAATAGATTCCAAGTAGAATAAAGATTTAAGTCTTTCTGAGAGTTTACTTGGGGCATACCTGGAGATAAGTTCTCACTGTGTTCAACATTGTTGCCTTCCTTCAACTCACTTTTAGGAAAAACTCCTATGGAAAAGGGAGGGAGCTTTGTACTTAACAGTAATCTCATCCTCTAAAGAGTTTTCTGAGTATGAAAAGGGCTTCTCATACATACTCTGCCTGCTTTGAAAGAGTAGCTAGATTGCTATTTAACCTTTGAGAATGGCTTTCCATCAAATGGAAAGTCTTACATTTTATGATCTAGAGAGCTTTTAATATTTTGATGCCAGGGCTGGAAGAAGTGAGGATTTTATTACATAGATGACCATTCTAGTAGTGCACAGGCAAGGCAGAAAACTGGGAAACTCCAACAAGGACATCTATGCAAGTACAGAAACTCAAATACTTATCAATGACTTTATCAAGTGACCACGGCATTGATGAAATAGTGCTGCTCCTGGTACTTGAATTGTCTGAGGTGGAGTACCAGGTATTTTAGCAGACTGCTTGGCTAGTATGACTTAAGTTTTGATCTTCTTTTGCTTAACTAGGGCATTATTTCTTGATCTTATTTAATATGCCTGCTGGATTCTGGTTTTTTTTCTGCTGTTCAGTCAAGCCCAGTCTGTATAAATCCCTCCTGTAAGAGGGAGGTGAACATATATAATTGTAACTACATGCATTTGTGATTGTAGGAAAAAGATCTGTCTTTACCAGCAGCTAATTAAACATGGTTCCTAATTTTCAATTTAGAAAACTAAATGGACTTCAAGCCTGCACAGGTGTTTATTTTTTGAATGGAGAGACAGCAGTTTCTCTTTCTCTGTCCCATCCTTCTTCCTTGAGTTCACTATATGAAGAAATATGGTTTAAGAGTACATCAGTAGTGAAAGATCACAGGGAGAGACTACAGAACTGAAATCCTGCAGAAGCTGGAAATCATCAGCTAAAAATTGTAGGTCTAAATGCAAAGTTTTTAACCAGTTCAGCTGAAATCCCTCTTGTTTAAAATACTGACCAGCTTTCACTGTTCCATTTTAGATCACCCACTATGGCTGGAGGCCTGTTTGCTATGGACCGTGAGTACTTTAATGAGCTTGGACAGTATGACAGTGGCATGGACATCTGGGGAGGAGAAAATCTGGAAATATCTTTTCGGGTACTCTCACTTTTGTGTGTATTGGAGTATGAATCTCAGTGTCTGGCTTCTCTTCCCTCCATATAGTGTATTTAGCAGTGGAATTGCACACACACAAACCTGTGCTTTTGTTCCTAGGAGGGATGCCTCTAGCACACTAACCTTTATAATAACTTTCAGGTCAAGTTTTAAGAGGAAAATTAAAAAGAATTTTGAGCTCATACTTGAATTTCTTTTTCTTTGTTTGGCTAAATTTTTCATAATACTGGAAATAAATCACTAGAAATAATACTAGACATACACAGAAAAGAGTAATCATACATTTATGAAAATGGTTTATACAAATGCTTAATGAATCTGCAGATAGGTTGAAGATAAATATTGCTAACTGCAGTGTAGGCAGTATGTAAACTTATTTCCTTAGCTTGTGGTGCTTTCCAAGCTCCATTTTGAGGGCATGGGAATGTAAAATTTCTACTTACTCTTAACTCACAAAAAAAGCATTATGTTGGTTGGAAAAAATATGAAGAAAATTATTAACAAGAGATTTGGAAGTGATGCTTCATTGGGATTGCTTTATTTTCTCCTGTTCACTGTCATTCCCCTGATAGAAAACAGCTTTTTGTGCTCAATGCCATGTTTTTATTCTTTGCTTCTGTGGCATGGATTCATCAGCAGATGTGTTGCGGATCTGCTCAGAAATGAGATGCAACCAGGGGAAATAAAGGGGATCAGAGGAAAGTGAAAACAAATAAACAAAAATACCAACTCCAAAGCAAGAGCAAACAAAGAAAACCACTAACCACGTACTCACAAACTTCAGAGAAATCTGACAAATTGAGTTATTAGAGAAACTGAGATAGGAATTAAAAATAAGAACAAGCAATTCATGAATTTGAGTTATTTTATAGAGTTGCATGTGGAATATTTTCCATGTTTTCAGTACAGAATAGAGTATGGAGTAAGAGCAAATTAACTGGGGAATATATGCAGTTCCAAGGTCTGGAAGCTCTGTCTCCCTTGGGAAGAGTTGGGAATAATAAAAATTAGTCTTTATCTTATCCAGGCAGAGTTTCTTGTTGTTTTTTTTTTAAGTGATTTGATTACAAAGTGCTCTCTTGATGACACTGACTGATCTACTTGTATGTCATTTGCTGTGGAGGCATGGAGATGCAAATCACATGTCACAAAGTTTTCTTAATCTAGAAGGTAAAACCCAGCCCAAATGTTTCAGAATTTTCTAATAGGTCATTAGAACATAAAATTTTGGAATAGCATACTATCTGCTCTGTAAGCCATGATGTTGTGAGTGGAAGAAGTGATGGCGTGACTAAAATGTTTCTTTCTCTAACCCAAAGATCTAATAATTAACTTGTCAGAAAGCCTGGCGTGTAGAAAACACTGCTGACACTTAGTTATGTATATTGCACATAAACCTATTGAATAATCTCGTGAAAGTAGTGAGCCTGGTCAGTATGCCTATGGTAAGCTGTGCTCTGCTTTTCTGTGGACAGATTTGGATGTGTGGGGGTCGACTTCTGATCATTCCCTGCTCCAGAGTGGGACACATTTTCCGTAAAAGACGTCCCTATGGCTCTCCAGGGGGCCAGGACACTATGGCTCATAATTCATTGAGGCTGGCACATGTGTGGATGGATGAATATAAGGTAAGACACATTTCTAGGGTTTCTAGAACATGAAATAGTTATTAGCTGGCTTGTGTGTCTAAAGGCTGTGTCACAATGAAGACTCTTGGCCTTTCTAATGGGGTCTTTCTTCTGTATTCTGATTTCCTAATGTTTATTTTGGTCTGAATTCCTAAACTCTGTAAGCTTGTGGTTTTGCTTTTGAGTGTTGAAATTTCACCCCTGTTGCTGCTACTGCTTGAGGGAGATTCAATATTATGCCTTTTTAATGAAGTAAAAGATGATGTGTAGGTTTCTTGTAAGCTCAGCATTGTTTTCTGTCCAAATCACTTGCATGTGGGAGCTGGATGCCTTTAGGTAGTTTCCATGTTGGTGAGATGGCAGTTTTATTGGTTACTTATTTGCTTTTTGTTACTATTAGCAGTCTGATTTTTTTTTTTAGTCTGTCTAGCCCTGTAAGGCCAGTTGGGATTGACTTTTGGATTCAAGGGCAAGAGTGTTTCTTCCCTGTATTCAGACCTGGCACTGATGCTTTTAAAAGTAGATCGGGTCTATCATGTGAAACCCTCATCTCTGTTGTATTTGAGGGCATTTTGTCTTGTGAGTGCATAGGATTTGCTTTATTGCCAGCTCCAGTGGTCCCTATAATTTCTGTAGAAGACATATTTTTCTTAACTTTATATTCCTTAAAGTTTTATGTTTCAAAGCCCATCCTTTATCTTGATACTCTGTCACTTTGAGGAATCTATTAGGAGTCATTAATTTTTATCTTCGTTCTCCATTTTTATAATGCATTGGTAGACTTGATCTATCACTTTCCCTTTTATTGGTGTCTGGGCACAGTAGTTTGTGATTAATGATGGTATTCTCTGCAGCTTAGAATTGATTCTTTATTTCCATCTAATACTGCTTTGTCCAAAGAGAACACATACTGCTGATCATAGCAGTCTCTTATCTCATAGTTATGTTCTAACCTTTTCCAGCTATGTGTAATCTAATTCCATAGTAGTTGCCAGAGACTGTCATTATGATAGATTTATGGATGGAATGCAAGCTTGGAGATATTTTTCTGTTGAAGTGATTGTGGGATGCATAGAACAAAGATAAGACAGAAGGCTGTTTTGCAGATACGAGCAAATACCAACATGTAATAAATAAAACTACGTAATGGAAGGGAAACAACAATGTAAATTCTGGTTTTGATGGTTGTTAAAAAGATCCGAGTTCATGTATACGATGGAAATAAAAATACAGAAGAGTTAGGATATTAAAATTTGAACTCCAACCTCAGAAGAGGCAATTAGAGTAGCAGAGCTACTTTTTTATAAGCAGACCAATTCCTGATGACAAGGTCTGGCCTATCTCCAAACTTCCTTGGAGGTGTCCAACATTCCCCTGTTTTTAATGTTTCCTTTTCCTCTACTTTTAAGAGCAGTGTTGCATCCACATGCTCAAAGGTGTTGATAAGGACAGATGTGCCATCTGTTTTGAGACAAATCTGCTGTCTATGCCAGAGATGGCACTAAGTAATTCAAAATGTGTTGGTGAAGTCCAGGTGTGTGATGGAGATTGATCCAACAGAATATTGCAGTTCAGTGCTCTGAGAACTGTTTTTTAAATCATATCTGGTGAACTAGTTGATGTGTAAATATCATACCTCTTCTGTGAGCTCTGTAGGTCTAGCTGGAATTAAAGACTCTGAGAGAACTTTTCTTCTCATTTTCGTAATGATATTGATAAATGTAATTGTCTGAAATGAAATTTGGAGAGCTCTGCAAGCAGGGAGAAGTTAAAAATTACCAATCTGTATTTCTCCTCTCTTTCCCTATTCTCAACCTTTTCCCCCCTACTACAGGAGCAGTATTTTGCTTTGAGACCTGAGCTAAGGACAAGGAACTATGGAAATATAACTGATCGTGTAGAACTGAGAAAAAGATTAAACTGCAAGTCATTCAAGTGGTATTTAGATAACATCTATCCTGAGATGCAAGTATCCGGGCCCAATGCCAAAGCTCCTCAGCCAGTTTTTATTAATAGAGCACAAAAACGACCAAAAATAATCCAGCGTGGAAGGGTAAGATAAACTTTCTTAAAAATACAGAGGTCTGTCTTGAGAGAGATTTTCTTTTTTCTGAAAGATTTTCTCATATCTGTTCACGTTGAGTGTAGTTCTCGTTCTGCAACAAACTGCCTGCCTTGGAAATAATCTTTTACTGAACAATTTAGTCTGCACATAGGCTATAGCTAGCAGATTCCTGTCTATCTCAGTAATTGGAAGCATCAGGTAGAGATGGAGCGTGCTTCATGTAGTAGTGCAGCCTGCAGTAAGTAGATATGGACACTTGCTGGTGCTGCAAGTGAATGCGGGCTGGAGGACCAGAGCTCCTATATAGGAGCTCTAATAGGACAGCCTATTGATATCATTACTTTTTGGTTTGAAGCAGCTACCTAGGAAGCCACAGTTTGTGCAGTATTTTTAGAGTTGAATCCCAGTCAAGTTGTAAAGTTAATTCTTAGGGTATGCATGAATGTTTTCCCCAACTGCAACTGAAAAATGCAGTTCCTCAGCTTGATGTTTCAGGGTTCCAGGGTTATACCCAGCACTGTGTGTGCGTGAGATCTGGCTCTGTTTCTGTGAACTAGTTCCACATGCCTACATGGAACAGAGCTATCAGCCAATGTCACTGTGAGCCATGCCCTTCAGGATTCAGGATTAATCACTCAAAATCCCAATTTATTCTCAAAAGCTAGTAGATCCAGAGATAAATGCTGGTTTGACAGCTGGGAAGAACTGTAATAATCACAGATCCTGATGCTTCTTTACAGTGTTATTAAATACTAATCATCATGGCCAATAAAAACAAGGGAAAAATCATAAAAAATCTTAAAGCTGTATGATTTGAAAGCCTACTTGTGAGGAATGATGGAAATTAAACCACTCCTAGAAGTCTCTGGAGTGTGAGAAAATGTAACTTAGAAGCTTTAGTGTAATTTGTTTCAGATGTGTACAGGGAACAGGAGAAGCATGGTGTGCTTGGGGAGGCCGTTGATGTGTCTTGGGACAGCTATTTCCAGAAACTGTCTTTAGAGAAGAACATTACTTGGTCTTTGTGCTCTCTAATTATGATAGTGTGGTGGAGCAGTTTGTTCTTTTTATTACTGGAAGTGACTTGGTTTATAAAAATCTGTGGAATCAATACAAATGCCAAAGCATCTGTGTCTTCATAATAAAACACAACTAGCTAATTAACCAGCCTGGCCTCCAGTTCAGGACAGCAAATTTTTTTTTACTCTATATCCATCTCTAAGTTGGCTATGATTATTTTAGCGTGCATGGCAGGTCTGTTGCCCTGCCACCTCCCACGCATGCAGAGTGGGACAAAATCAGGTAGGCAGTGTGTTTGAAGTGGAATGGGCATTTAAGGAGTTTTTAAACCTTTTTCCTTCTTACTTTGTCTCTTGCTAAAATAGCAAATATGACTTTTTAGTTGCGTAAATGCTCTTGAGGATCAATTTGCAAGCAGATAATGTCAGAGACGTACGTGTTTAAGACCTTCTTCCTTTTCTAAATAGCATTGTCTTGTTTCATGAAGAGATGCTATGGGAGGGGCCTTTTTGAAGCTAAACTGCGGTAGAATGCAGTATTGATTTGTTCAGTTGATGGGACTGTAGGCTTCTGTGGAGAGCGAGGAAGGAAAAGAAACTTGTGCTGAGCCAAGTTGTGTGTTTTGCACTTCTACCACTCCAAGGGAAGAATTGGAAAGCAAAATGAACTAGAGAATGCTGACTCTTTCTCCAGATTAATCTGAAAACCAAAATGGTATTTTAAAAGGGAGGAAGGGTTTTCTATTGCTTTTCTTTGTGAGCACATTGAGTGCTTCCAAAGCATTACCATGTGTTCTCTTTGGTACGTGGTGTTTGTTGTTTATCCTGTTCATCAAACTGTTTTCCTCTTGTAGCTGTATCACCTTCAAACCAACAAATGCCTGGTTGCTCAGGGCCACCCAAGTCAGAAAGGAGGCCTGGTAGTGGTTCGGGAGTGCGACTACAATGATCAAAACCAGGTATGATATTTTGAGCAGTGAACCATATTAATATGTTTTCTGCTGGCAAAATGCCCTGGTAAAACATCTCATCAGCGAGCAGACTGATTCCAGAGTATAGTTCAAAAAAAGGCTGGCAGGGGAGACTGCAGAGCTCAATGTTCTACCTACTGAGTGTTGGATGTTGTAATCTCCTGTCTTTGTGGTCTGTATCTCCATATGTGGCTGGAGACTGTCCTCAAGTGGCTCCTGAGTGATTCATAATCTACTGACTCACACTACAGAATTTGTAGAAGCTCTTCCAGTTGGTTCCTCATACTGAGATTCAAGGCAACCTCTTCCTGGCCCACTGTTCTTTATACGTTCTACTACCCTGGTATTCTGCTGCTGTAGTTTGGAATGAATTAATGATTTGTTGCTTTTCCTAAGTTTCCTGGAGTTCCTTCTATTTAGCAAGTTCTTTGGCTGCAGATTGCTGTTCTGGAGCTTAATTGGGAATGGATGTGAACATCCAATGATAGAGGCTTCATGTGATGATATTAAAAACTGCTGTTCTGCTTCTTTCTGACAACAGAAATTCAGGACTCAAGGTGAGGGGAAGAGCTCCAGGGTAGAGAGGTTCTCACCTAATACCTTAGTCTGTTATTCTGTTAAGAACTATATTGAGAGCATTACAGTTTAGAAGCATATGGCGCTCAGGTCTAAAAATCGAATCTCTTCTGAAGAGAAGAGTAGTCAAAGACACAAAATAAATGGAATCATAGAATCACCAAGCTTTGAAAAGACCTCCAAGATAGCTAGTTCAACTGTCCACCTACCACAAATATTTCCCCACTGAACCATGTCCCTCGATACAATGTTATATGGATGGAAGCCATCGTAAGAACAGATAGGTTTCCATTCTGTTTCCCTTCGTTGCTGTGGTATTTCCAATAGTGTACTGCCAAATAGTTGGAGAAAGCCTATTTCTTTCCTTCCTTATCAAAGCCTTCTGATTTTTTCTCCTGGAGACAGAAAACTTTGGCTAGCCTTTTGATTTTTGAGAGATGAACAATCTGAGCGTTAATTTGTCTGGGTTTTGTTAATCTTGTTTACTAGTGGTAAATTAAGCAACTGGTTCTCACAGAAGAAAACTGGCTGTGCTGTTGTCTTTTGCAATGATTTTGTCCTCCAAGTATGTTAACCAACACTGATTTTCTACTAGTATACTTGTTTTGCTCTACTAAGAATTTGTCAGCCTTCTTTCATATTGTCTGAATGCTCTTGCTCTAGATGCATGAGAACAGTGTAAAGAAAGAGGGCATGTAACAAGTTATGCACATAAAACATGACAAGAAACTTGCTCAGTATTGGAAGGTTTTGGCCTTTTGCATTGGTATTGCCAAAAAATGGCAAGAACTAGATTCTTCTAGAACAATATATCACATCTGTTCCATCTATACCTTCAGCCTTGATAAGAAAGCCTGTGTTGGATCTGGTGAAAATGGTCTGGGATAAGTTAATTCTATTTCTCTTTCCAGGCTACTTTTTACCACGTGAATAGATAGCAGTCTCAGTAAGTTGAAGGAACAAAGTGAACTCTACCTGGGAAAACATGTGAAGATCTTGGAAACAACACTGTCCTTCTTGAGACTCACTGAGCACAGTACTTTGGACTGGAAAATGGTCTTCTGCGTGATTTTGTAGTTAGAAATAGCACAAGTAGAAATAGTGGAAGGGTCTGGTAGAAACAAGATCAGAGATAAGAAGCGTGAAGTAACAGAAGATGAGAAGCAGAAATACTGAGTGTGAATTTTGCAAGCAGAAAGCTAACATGAAATTAACATTGTGTAGTTGAAGAGTGGTCGTATGGAGATACCAGGACAGCTGAAATGAACTCTTCTGCTCAGTCAGCAGTGGTGACCTTTCCATAAACAAAACTGGGAATGCACAAGGTAGTGCACAGCATGAAACTTGGATGGTGAAGGAGGCTGGAAAGCATTTAAGGGCTTAAAAAGGTCGGGCATCTCCGTTTCTCTTTCACAATGAAATGCAGAAGTAAACAAACAAAAACAAGCACCTTAAGTGTTGTGGGTTCTACCAAAAAACATTGTCTAAGGTTAATCAGATGGTGATTAGACAGCAGTGGTGCTGAAGTTCTTCATGATAGACGCTCCAAAGGAGAAGTAGTAGTTACTGATAAACTTGTAAGAGGAGCTTCAAAGACCCCTAATGTAGATTTTGGAATGAAGCATAAAGGCCAACAGAAGATGTAACTAGTGGGAATGGTTGTGATGTAGATTGGCTTTCTCATGTATCCAATACCTGCTTATTTTCTACCTAACATAAACGCTTCAAGTCAAGCTCCTTTTCAAAAAAAATCTTCTAGTCTGCTGAGTTGTGTGTTTTTTTCTATTTTCTTGGTTTCATCTCTTCTCTGTTCATTTGCTTCATTTCAGTAATTTATGCTTTCTTTAACTTAGCAACTTATTAGTCTTTAAAGTTGTGAATGCTGCCCTTGAGGCTGGGGTTAGCTGGTGGGTGTCTGTGCTCAGCTGCATGGGGCTTGGGAAGTCCCAAGAGCTGTTGACTTCTTGTAACACTCCATCAGTGTAAGCATGTGTACTTCTGGAAGTGTTTGTAGGAGGATGCACTTTAAGTGCCACAGCTCTTCTGTAGGGTTCTCCTCCCTAAATCTCTGTATCATGGGCATAAGTTTTTCTGATACATTTGCCTGAAATGAGTGTGGAGAAGCATGAGCTATCTCTACTGCTGCATTTTCATCAGCCCATTGAAGGACATGATCCCACAGTCCCTCTTCAAAACCTCAGTCACACACTGAGATATGAAACAGGATCACACATGGACATTAGCAATGCCTTCAGGAGGGCGTGGGGTCTCCTGGATAGCAGTAGCTTAATGATTGCAGATCCTGTGCTTTGCTATTCCTGGTGACTTTCACAAGTTGTTTGGTGCTGTGATGTCACTGTTAGCCACTAGAAACACAAACTGAAGGGCTACACATAGCTGTAACGATGCAGTCACTGGGCACAGCTCATCCTCATGCTGAGGTGGCTTTTTAGTGCTCTTCAGCTCCATTTTTGTCTTTAAAATCTCTGATGGAAGAATGCACTGATGCCAGTGTAAGCAACCAGCAGAGCTCTTAGCCATGATTCTGTCACACAGGGCTGGTTCTGTAATGCTGGCTTGCATTTATTGGAGTGAAGTTTTTCATTGCGTTCCTCTACTCCTAATGCAATTTACAGATGAAATGAATGTACATCACAAACCTTTGCCAGCTGCCCCCTGTGCCTTTTGCTACACAGCATTGCACTCTGAAAGCCAAAAAATCCTTCACTTACTATAGCTTTCTTGGTTGGTATTATTTTTTTTCCTTAGGTTGGGTGCTGGGTTTTGTTTTAGTACAGCCATCTGTATTGACCTGGACTCAAAGTCTGATATAGTTAACTCCTCTTGTCCTGAGGAAGTGGCAGTGTGGGCCTTCCCCTTGCCTTTGGCACCATTCCACCCCTGTCCTCACTTGGATGTCCCCAGAAGCAGTTCAGCTGCCCCTTACTCATTTGCCCTAATTATACTGTGGGGATAATTTCATCTTTTGATAGAATAAAACAAATCACTAACAGCCCTGTATATCTTCATTATGGCAAAAGAAAATTAAAAAAAAAAAATGCCAGAGAAGAATCTGGATTTCTGCATGGTCAGCCTGTGCCAATGAGGATGATGTTCATCATCCGTCCATGTGGCAGCAGGGAAACTTTTAATAAATTACAGAGTGCCTGAAGATTTTCAGTTATATGATAAGAGGTAGCTTTGCTTTCCCTGTGCTGGAATCTGTTAACAGTCTGCATGTTTACAGCAATACTTAAATTTGAGTTTGGAACCACAGCATCTCCAGACTTCGGGCCTTGTTATTCTCTTTCCCTTGTTTCCTACCCCAAACACGCAATTAGTTTGAAATTAATTTGGGCTGCCTTGTGTCAGCCTTTCTGGAGAAGAATCACAGCTTTCTGTGCTGTTGTGTGTTCTTTGTTTCCATTGCACAAAGTGAGGTAGACTCTGTGTTTCTGGCCAAGTGCAGCTGTTTCCAGGAAGACTCAAGGTACTTTTTGGCTTTGTGTCCTGCCTGGCTGATGGCACTTGGCTCGGCTGAGGAGATCCACCATCCTCCTCATCCTCAGGAATGGGCTTAGTGCTGGTGTGACGGTGAGCTTGGGAGACGGGCTGCATGTTGCTGTCATCCCAACAGGACAGGAGGAACATGTGGGTGTGCTTTATTTTTACATGGGGTCACGCGTGGCTCTCTGAGCACCTCTGCATAGGATAATGCTGTTTGGTGTTGGGAAGGTGGTGGAGCACTGCAGCTGCTTTTCAGGCTCTGTTGGGGAAAAAAACAATAGCAAAGCAGCAGCAGGTGTGGTAAGGCACATCCATGATGCCTTGTAACTCTGCAATTGACATCTTTTCTATCTCATCTTTCAGGTGTGGGTTTACAATGAAGATCACGAGCTGATTTTAAATAACCTCCTGTGCTTGGATGTGTCAGAAACTCGCTCCTCCGACCCTCCTCGCCTCATGAAGTGCCACGGCTCTGGTGGATCACAGCAGTGGACCTTTGGGGTAAGTGCACATAGCCTGGCACACAGCATAGGGCTTGTGATCAATGCCACCATAAGTGGTGGTGGCACTTGTGGGACATGGGGTTGAATGTGATTATAGCCAAACTTATCAAGCCCACAGCCAGCACAGCCTGTGCAAAGCTACACAGTATTGGTGGCTGCACCTCCAGGAGCTGCAGGCCTTTTCCTTTGCAACGTTGGGAAGTTTTTGCAGTCCTATTTAGATTTCTTTTCTGTTTGTCACAGCCACGCACAGAACTGTGTCCTGTGGGGATGTGCCAGGTGGAAGAAACCCACCCCACAGCTCTCTGCTGGCTTTGCAGGACTAGGAGACGTGAGCAGTACCTGTCATGGCTTCTGCTGAGTGTAGGGGTGGAACTTAGGATCCAGAGGAGCAGTTTTGCAGCTTCTGTCCTATAATAGCATCTCGTCAGTTTAATGTCTTATTGCCTCAGTTCTGTGACTCTACTGCAGCCATGTGATATCTGGCTCCATGGTGTTAGCTCAGGGGCTGTCACCTCACGTGCCCTTGTGTAGTAGTGAGCCCATAACATAAACATGGAGCAAACAGGAGTGTACTGCCAGAATTGCATGCTGCACGTCCAGGATCCTGCATGATCCTTCTTGGGTTTGTGCTGTGCCACTCATTGGCAGCATTTGTTCTTAAGAGGAGTCAAATAAGGGAAACTGCTGCAGCCCTGCCAGCAGTCATGGAATTGCAGAACCACAGAGGTTGGAAGGGACCTTTGGAGGTCATTGAGTTGCCTGCCCTGCTGAAGCTGTTCTCTACAATGGTTTATCCAGGAGTTACTGGGAGAATGAAAGGCCAGCAATGCTCTGTTGGTTACAAGACTTTGGACTGTCCTTTGAAGACAACAGAGGACAAGTTCAAACTGTGGAGGCTGATGGTGTAGTGTGGGCCACAGGGTGCCTTACTGCAGGGGCCAGCAGTCAAAAAGCTTATGTAAGTTCAAGGGAAATTACCATGTACTGGGGGGACAGTAAGTTCTAGTTTAATTATACCCTGACTGAAACAAGTTTCAGGAATTCTGCAATAAAATGCAGCTGGAAGGGGTAAGTGATCTGGAAAAGCACTGGATGTTCTTGCTGTGTTTCTCCTCCCTCCCTCGCCATGCCAGGGAATGGCTTTTATCATTCCTCCCTCTGATTAAGAGACTGGTATAGGCAGAATCCAAACTAGGTCCCTATAAAAGTATGTGAGCCTTTTTTCCAAGGTCTGAGTGTGTTTATAGGGTGTGCTGTTGTGGCTGTGGGCCTGGTGTGTCAAGGCTGGGAGGAGCTGCCCAAGTGCTCATTTCTCAGCAAGGAGCAGCCCCTTCCCTATGCGCCAGTTTCAGCTCTAGTTTATCAGTGAAGCAGAAGAGAAGTTGCAGTAAAGATCTCCTGTTTGTCTGTCTTTCTTAGAAAAACAACCGCCTCTACCAGGTGTCGGTGGGGCAGTGCATGAAGGTGGCAGACCCGCTCAGCCACAAAGGCTACGTGGCCATGGCCATCTGCGATGGCTCCCTTCCTCAGCAGTGGCATTTTGAGAGCTGAGGCAGTGAGTCAAGAGGAGCAAAGCCGGGCCTGGCTTCCCCTGCAGCCACCATCAGTCACTGCAGAGCGCTGTGCTGGGAGCCCTTGGCTGCTGCAGCCTCCAGGAGCACTAGGAGGACCCTTTGGATGCACTGCGGTGAGGAGCTCGGGGAGCCCATGGGCTGCGCCGGATGCAGCAGTAATGGCAGCAGATCCCTGAGTTAGCCTGGATTATTGGACTGGTTTTCAGTAAGAGAAATTATTAGAGCAATGTAATTTAAATGGTGAGATTTTAGCTTTGTGGGTCTTTTAAATGACAGAAAGGCGTTCATTTTTGAGTATTCCATGTGCAGTATCTCGGCAACTCATGTTTTTAGTATGGTTTTA
This sequence comes from Phasianus colchicus, assembly GCF_987193195.1. Classification (NCBI taxonomy): domain Eukaryota; kingdom Metazoa; phylum Chordata; class Aves; order Galliformes; family Phasianidae; genus Phasianus; species Phasianus colchicus. The sequence continues at coordinate 46,964,370 of NC_143441.1, read as the reverse complement.
CTGGATGAATTATTTTACTTTACCTGGAAAGTATTTTTAATTCCCTTTTATCTTCTGGAAGTTGTCATTTGTAATATTTGTTTTAATTTACGATTTTAGAACGTTTCACATAGCTGAAATCCTTAGGTGTCATTGTCACCTCCTATTTAAAACAAAGTAACTATTACAAAGTCTATTTTGATGACTCATGACCTAGCTGCATATAAAATAAAGTATCTGTTTTTTATGATCCCCCTCTGGCTGTACTCCTTGTAGCTGGCAGCAGGGCTGGTACTGATGTGGACCTACACCCTCACAGCATGGCTCCTCCATCCTTCCCACTCCTTTTTTCACAGCTGCATTCTTCCTTTCATCTCCTGCAGGGTTTGGGGGTAAGTTTTGTGTTGGGATTCTGTTTTCGTGATTCTGCTTCCCCTCTCATGTGCTGGGTTGGTTTCACTGCTTGTTGTGCTTTCAACACCTACTGCAGCCCCGGGACCTCGTCAGCACATGGAAACTGCAGAAAGCAAGTGCTGTTCTAACCTGTGTGCTTCCCCTTTTGCTGTGTTCATCAACCTGAGGCAGCTCTGCCCTTCCAGCGGGGCATAGAAACACTTCCTAGCCACAAATGTACCCCAGCATTGGGTTATTGCAAAGTGGCAGAATGAGGTGGGAACTGCTACCACTGGAGTGATGACAGCTCTCAGTCTTCCCCTACGAGAGCACATCCACCTGTGACAGCCTGATGGGTCCTTCCTCCAAAGAGGGAGGAGAAATGCAATAGGAGCAGCAGCTGGAAGTGGTGCCCTCAGCAGAAGCTGTGTCACAGGGCAGGGTGCAGGTAAGCAGGGGTTGATCACAAACCCCAGCAATGGGCTGCAGTGAATTGCCCTGCAGGCAAAACATCACCAGCCTCGTTCCTTCCTACTAAGACAGTCCCTGCAGCCAACCACAGCCATGGTGACAGCTGGGCAGACAGTGTTTGGCTGTAGGCTGGGAGATTCATTTAGACTCCTGGCTGTCAGACTGGCTCCTGGCTCTGTGCTGCTATTGCTCCTTTACCTTTTTTTTTTTTTCCTGTGGCACTGTCAGAAGCCAAAGTCTCCAAAGCAGTGCCACAGCAAGCCCACCCTTCTGCTGCATGGAAAAAAGCTGGAGGCTGCATGATGTGGATGCGCTTCAGGCCTGCAGGAATGGAGTATAGCAGTCAGTGGAGCTGCAGCTGGATGGCTCTTTGTACCATAAATACCCCCTCACACCTACATTAGTTATTTACTGGTGAGGCCTCTGGAGGTCCTTGGTGTACTGATGGACGGTTGGCTGAATATGAGCCAGCAGTGTACTACAGAAAGGACACTGTGGTGCTGGAGCAGGTCCAAAGAAGGGCTACAAGCTTGGTGAAGGGCCTGGGGAATATGCCCTAAGAGGAGAGACTGAAGGAACTGGGGCTGTTTAGTCTGAGGAAAAGGAGGCTGAGGGGAGACTTTATTGCTCTCTTCCAGGACCTGAAAGGTGCTTACAGCGAAAGTGGAGTTGGTCTCTTCTCACTGGTGACAGGATGAGGGGGAATGGCCTTAAGTTGTGCCAGGGTAAGTTTAGGTTGGCTATCAGGACACTTGTTTTCAAAAGGGTTGTTAAGCACTGGAATAGGCTCCTGAGGGGCTCCTGAGGGAGGTGGTTGAGTCACCATCCCTGGATGTGTTTAAAAACCATTTGGATGTGGTGCTCAGGGACATGATTTAGCAGAGGGTTGTTAGAGTGAGGGTATAATATGGTTGGGTTGTGGTTGGACTTGATCTTTACGGTCTTTTGGAACCTGAGTGGTTCTATGAGGTACAGAGGGCACTGCAGTGCAGGAGAGGAGATGGTTGTGGGGCCAGAAATGCAGAGACACCCAAAGAAGACAGGAGGGGACCGCAATAGATGTAAAATATTTTTATTTGTAAATGCTGATCTTCTAAATCTGTTTCCACAAATTCCAAAACCCATAACACTCTGTATACTTCAAAAAATTCTTTTTTTTTTGTGGTGTTTTTCTTTTTTTGCCAACATTAGATACTATTATACAGAACAGAAAAAAACTGTAGGACAAATACTGGTAGGATGTCGGAATATTGTACAAGAGAAGAAAAATATTCAAGAAACAATTTCATACAGCTATTTATCAAGAGAAAAATATATACAATTGATTTATTCTGTAAGATAAAAATACATCATGCCATATACATTACAAGTTCAGAACTGTAGCACTGAATATACCAACAGTTTACAGTCCACTTTCATTGTGCACACAAAAAAAACTTCATTTTTTTTTATATTTAGTCTGTGAAGTGTCAGTACCAGAATTTTAAGTACAAAATAAAAAGCTAACCTGCTTCCAAATGCTGATTAAATCTCTACAAGCAAACACAAAACAGTGTTTTATTTTTTATTTTTATTTTAAAGAAATGTAAACAAAAACAATCCATACAAACACATCTTTAAATTACATTTCCCATAACCCAACTGCCAGCGTCCTGCAGCTGCACGCGCTCCATCTCAGCTCTGTTCTCCTTTTCCTGGGTGAAGGCATCGGACCGGAGCTCCCCTGTGTGGTCCTACGCTGTTCTCATGCTCAGCTCCCCCTCCTCGGGCCCACTTTTGCTGAAGGAAAACCCAATGCTCAGCGCCTCTCTCTTGATTTTGGGTGGTTTGAGCAGTTATTCACAGTTATCACCAATTTTAAGCACGCAAACAAACAAACAAAAAAAACCTGACTGAAGAAATAGGGATGCGACAATATAATACAAATCGAATGAATCTACGTGACACCCAACGTCTCCAAAAGTCAGAATTGGAACACATGGCGCAGGCTGAAGGTGTAATTATTAAAAAATCTGCAGAGACCACAGTTGAAACTGCTTGAAACGTTAAAAAAACAACAACAACAACAAAAACCTCTCTTTAAATGGAGATTTTGGTTATTCCGTCATTGTAACCACGTCTGGTAGCACTGAGATCATATTGTAACATCCCTATTGACATTTGATAATGAGCACCCGAACTGCTGCGGAGTCTGAGAGCATTTGGTCAATAACTATTTTTATACTGTATTTTTTTTTCCTCAAAATATTTACACTTTTGTACAAAGTAACAGAGTTTGTTAGTTCTGCAGGTAACAGCAGCAGCTTGGCTTTCTTCTAACTTTCTTTTTAAAAATAGCTTCATTCACTTATTCAATAATAAATACAAAAAGGTTCTCTTATTTTACAGAAATCAAAAAACTACAATAAACTGACTCATGGAATCAAGTATTTAAATGTATTTTAGTGCAAGTTATTTTTCCCTTAGCTCTATCCCTAAGGAAGTCGTTTCAGTACATTCCTTGTTCAGTGGTGTCTACTTTTATTTAAAATTTTTCTTTAATTAGAGGGCCTGCCCCTTTATCAAATAAGGCTGTGGCCAGCACTTTGGACTTCTCCCTTTCGCTGGTGATTTCAGTCTTACATTCATAAATGCCCACCTGCACGCCGCAGGTCAGCGCCCGGTTCTTTGCCCAAGTTAAACAGTTTCTCCTTAGTGAGCTCAAAAACAAAAGTGCTGGACCATTCTGTTAACTCAGTTTAACCTCCGTGTGGCTGGAAAGTCAGCTTCAGATTTTGCCGGCTTGCTTCTGGTGCTTGTTTTGTGGGGTTTGTTTCTTTTCTTTTGAGATCCTGGAGTAGAAATCTGGACTTCCAGAAGTGATTTTTTTTTTTTTTTCCCTTCAAAAAAGGCAACGATTTTCTGTCGACAAAATCAAAACGTGAATCACTTCTTCTTAGGGACAAGCAACCCTCAAAAGACAGCAAGGAATGCATTCTAGTTCATCCATTTTCGGCAGTTTACAGCTCCACAGTGACATGGAATCTTGTGCTGGTCATCTTCAAAATCAAACTTATAGTCATAGCAAAGCTGGAAGAAGATTCAGGAGAACGGTTATAAGACAAGGGGATTTTACCACATCTTTCCTTGTATCTACAGTTTAGATGGTAAAATACACCAGAATCCCTCGTAGGAACCAGCAAGTTTTAAAATGAAAAGGGGAAGGGCAGTGTCACCTCCCCACCACAGCACAGCCACACTGCATTGTGGCAGTATCTAGAAATGAACAGAGGTGGCAACAGTGGGGGAAAGCCAGATGGAATGGCCGTACCTCCTCCCCTTTCTGGATTCTCCTGCTGGAGCTAATGATAATTTTGTGTCCTCTCTCGAAAGTGACGACCTCTGCCACGCAGTTGGGGGCACACGAGTGGTTGATGTACCTGCAAACACAGAGCATTTGAAAAAGGTGACCTGAAGGAAAATGCAGCGCTGAGGGTGATCTGCATCAAACCTCGGGATGACCTCAGCTTCAGGGCTGCAATTCCACATACAATTACATTATTCTGCACTTGTTTCTTTACTTACAGAATGCCAACAGAATAAAATGTTTAAAAAAAAAAAAAATCACTTTCTCCCCAGCTGCCATGAAACACAATGATGGATGAGTAAAGCTAATGAAAAAGACAAGACCCTTTCAGTGGGAGAGGCTGCAATGTTCGGCCCACAGAACTCTGTTCCAAAAGTCACCAAGAAAGCAGAAATGCACATCTCCAACACAGAGCCCCAGCGAGGGGATGGGGAGAGCTTCTGAGGATGGGGACAGGGCTGTCCCCAGAGCCACCCACCTTGCGGGACCTCCCGTCAGAGTAGCATCGATGACGTGGTCGTTGTCAATGCGGAACATGTACACCCCGCGGTTCTGAAACAAGAATTGGAAGACAGATCCGTGTAGGTTTTCAATAGTCATCAATGGTTGAAACAAAGCAGCACTGTGGGTTACCTCTAGGAGTTTTTCTGCCTTCATACCTACTGGCTCGCTAGGGAAAGGGACTCACACACATCATCTAATGGTGGAACGCTGCCACCAGCCGCACTCTTTTATGAGTGGGTCGGCAGGGTCTGCCTGTCCAAGTGATATTTCTCTCCCGTGCAGTATTAATAGCTTGGATTTCTGTACTGCCTCGCATGGGGGATCTTTAAGCGCATTAACCATTATGAGACTGTTGAGCTACAGAAAGAAAACTGCTTTAAATTTAAATAAGAAGTTCTTGTTAAAAAGCGGAGGGGCTGACATCCCCAGGAAAGTTCTCTCTTTGTCCTCCAGGAAACAGAACACAGATTACCTGGCTGTGATGCTGTGAGATGTGCTGAACACTTAAGCACAAATAACAAACCCTGTGGACACGTCTGGCTGTCCTTTTTAGCCTACTGCTCTTACAGCACAGCAGCACACAGAACACAGAAGACCTGACTCCTCCACCAGTCATCGCAGAGCACTGACTGTCTTTTCACGATCCCTGAAACCAGGCAGCATTTGTCCCATTCTAAAAGCATTTGAAAGGGCAAGGAGAGAAAAAACAGTGAATGAACACCCCCAGTACCTGAGATTCATAAAGCTTCTCCTTCCTGTTTGCTACCTCATTCCGGATAATAGTTCCGATGTACTCTATGACCATAGTGTGCTTTTCAATGTCTCTAGCAGCATATAAGCCCAGGCCCTACAAAAAAATATGCTGTGAGTTAGAAATTCATAACAAATTTACACTGACACTGCATTCCTCACCATGTCCCAAAAACAATCCTGCAGAAAATCATGAGAGAACTCAACAACCAGAAAGAAAATAGCATAGGAAAGTAGCTCGTGGTAATAGCACAGAGAAGGATCCAGGTTTGCAGTAAATACTTCAAATGCAGTAAAACATACTTGGCTGCTGCCTAGGTAAGAAAGCAGGCTTCTCTTACACCTCTTACACCTTAAACTGACTGTGTGAAGATTACAGATTCACTGAAATTAAAGAAGGCCTTCCTAGAGTGAAGAAACATAGTAAGAACACAACAGCACAGTTAAATCCAATCTAAAATAAATAATAACAATGCTTGTATGCAAAAATCACAGAATCATACACAGAATCACGGAATGGCCAGGGTTGGAAGGGACCTCAAGGATGAGGCTCCAACCCCCCTGCCACAAGCATGGCCACCAACCTCCATATCTAATACTAGAGCAGGCTGCCCAGGGCCCCATCCAACCTGGCCATGAACACCTGCAGGGATGGACAGGGCATCCACAACCTCTCTGGGCAGCTGTTCCAGCACCTCACCACTCTCTTGGTAAAGAACTTCCCCCTGACATACAACCTAAATCTGCCCTCCTTCAACTTCAAACCATTTCCCCTTGTCCTGCTGTTATCTACCTCTGTAAAGAGTTGACTCCCCTCCTGCTTATAGGCTCCCTTTAGGTACTGAAAGGCTGCAATGAGGTCACCCCACAGCCTTCTTGCAGCACAGTCTGTGGAACAAACCCACAGTGACAACAATCCTAAGAACACATTGCTTTCTGAATGCAATGAAGTGCTGAACAGAGGTTCAGCCTGAAGGCCTCATTCCACATTGCTCAGCTTGATTTGAGTGTCTCATACTTCCACTGCACATTCATCTAATTATTGGTTTTCATTAACCTTTTGAGAAATATGGTAAAAGCACCTTGAAATAACGTAACTCGTTTTATCTCTAGATGACTGCAACTAATTATTTTTTAAGATTTTTACAGATGTCTTCCTTGGCACTCTATGCCGTGATTTCCCACATCCAAATTACCAAATTTTGAGAAGAGATTTGAAAGAATTTTGCAATTGCTTCATTTCATTTCTTAACATAGAACAAATCCATCAAATAGAAGCACACATTAAAATCAGCACGGGAAGTTCCTAGAATGAGGACTGACCTGAATGCGAGAGCGAGCCAGGTACACATTGGACTTCCACTCTGTTTTCATTTTCCGGTACTGGGAGGACTTGGAATGGACGAACTGCTTACTGTAAGGCGCGTTCAGCTCCCCTGTGACTGTGCTCTGAAATGACTTCGATGTGCTGGTGCTATTCAAGGTGTGAGGCCTGTAGGAGTTGGGCATGTAACAAGAAAAAATACAAGAAAAACTGAAGATTTCTCTGAAGACAGCCACAACAGCAATGCAAAATTCTCTGGGACGTACACACACTTAAAGCCAGCTAGCAGAGACAACACAGCAACTCCTTTGATTTGGGCATGCACATACACAGCCAAGGACGACAGGGTTTGTAAGCAGCAGACGAAAGCACAAATAACCCTAAGCAGCCTATAAACCCTGGGCTGTACTATGTGAAATTAAAACAAAATACCTTAACACAAACCTCTTGACATGGGTACTCATTTTAGGCTCGGCACGGGCACAGCCCGTGGGGTTGATGGCAAGAGGAAGTTCCATTAAGGGGTTTCGGCCATAGCGGAAAGTATAGTTCTCACAGGCCTCAACCCCTGGGAGCTGCAAGAGAACACACACACAGAAAAAGAAAATCCGAGTAATTATGTGTTAATGACATGAAACCAAATATTCTCTTCTCACTTTTTCATTCAGAGGATGGTGACACATTGGAACAGGTTGCCCAAGGAGGTTGTGGATGCCCCATCCCTGCAGGCATTCAAGGCCAGGCTGGATGTGGCTCTGGGCAGCCTGGTCTGCTGGTTGGTGACCCTGCACATAGCAGGGGGGTTGAAACTAGATGAGCACTGTGGTCCTTTTCAGTGTGTCTGTGTGTGTGTGTGTGAGACAGCCAACACGTCAGAGTGCCCAGTGCCCAGGGAGGACTCACCGACTCCGCGATCCTCGCCACCGCAGACACCGTCAAACCAAAGAGGTCCTCGCCCTTCAGATAGCTGGGGAACAGCTGCAGCATTTCTGACTCCTTCCTAACTGAAGCAACGGGCTCCAGGATTTTGTCCCACACACCTACACAACCACATGGGAAAGAATTACAAGGATCACAAAGAAACCTTTCGTACTGGTTTTAAAACTAATGCTTAAAGATAGCTGGAACCAGGAATCGATACTGAAAAGATGTTTTGCCATCGGTTGTATAAAAGAGCAGGTCAGTGCTTCCAAACCAAAATGGAGAATTGTTTGAGATGTGCTGTTTTGGCTTGAAAAAATTCCAATCGCAATGTTTGTGCTGCACCCTTATTGGGAACAGAGCTGGGAAACCTTCAGTTCCATGCCAGTATTACTATAGGTTTCTCTTCAGGGAACTGTGGGCTCTCTGAAGTGACAGAAGAGATTCTCCTTAGAAAACCTGCACAGGGTAGAATTTTCTAAAAGTTAACTATTACAGTCAGCACTTCACTTTATGTTGGCAATTCTGTAGGCTGTGGTTTAACCAGTTAAAACCCAAAGCAACACACACCACATCCATACAACACGTCTCTAAGATCTTATCCACACATACCGTATTGCTCCTCACCCCAGCAGAGGCAATGCTCCCAGCTGTGAGAGGGACTTGGTCAACACACAGTCCCTTTATCACCTATGACCTTCAGCACCACTGATCTGAAGAGAACTGTGTAGCAGTATCATATCTAAGCAGTCACTTTGATGAAGGAAAACTTGCACTAACATCCTTACAACTTACCATCAACCCTAAGAGTCCAGTGAAGCTGTAACAAATCTTTTATGTGTAGCTTACATGATTCCTTGAAAGGTGTTCTTAGTCTGTGTCAACTGTTTTTGTTCAATTAAAAAAGGACCCTGGAAGCTCACTATGACCACTACGCTGCAATTTCTGAAGTAGAGCAGTGTCTGCAAATTTTGTCTGAAACATTTATCAGACTAACAAACAGCAAACCAAAAAGTCGTCACTCGAGCAGATAAAATTTACCTTTTGGTGTTGTGTCAGTAAGAACCAGATCTTCGTGGCCTTGCTCCACAACCTTGATGACAAACAACGGGAGCCCATCCTTCTCCTCAATGGAACAGAGATAGCGACAGCGCCTGTTGGCGTACCTCATGCTCCAGTACAGCCTGCTGGCCTCATAACCCACAGGGAAGAGAGCTTTGGAGGAGTGAAACGCCTGCATCTGCTGTGGGAGCAGCTGACCCACGGCGTGGAAAATCAGGCTCCCCACCCGGAAAGTGTGGTCGCGTTCTCCGCGCTGTACTATGCTAGCGATCTGCCGCACCTCGTCGCGCTGCACGTAGACCCTCCTGAAGACTGCAAAGTAACTGAGTTCTTGCTCGTGAGTTCCCTTTGGTTTGTGCATGGGGCAAAGCATGGTCTTGTCTTTAAAAAACATGCATTGTGCTTTAATGGCACAGGTAAAGTGATAAATATTGGTGCACCTTAACCTGTGACAACCGCTGGTGGCACCCATTTTGTGACAGAACATGCATTTCATTTGCAAGCCTCTTCGCAGGGCTAGTTCCACGTTTATTAAGGCACCAGCTTGTGTCTCGTAGACTTCTGTAGACCAAAGAGCACAGTTCAAATGGACCCAAAGGTCTAAATCCAGGTTAAGAAGCCTTGCTGGTCCATCAGTTAACCCATCGCCTTCCTCGTGACAGAAGCAACATTTTCTGTAGTCTTTAGGCACTGGGTCTGGTTTAAGGGTCGTGCCCAATTTCTTAAGAAATTCATCTATTTCTTCTTCACAAGGAGGTTTGAATGATCCTTTAGGAATCACAATCTGAATGCTCCACTTCTTCCACTTCATTCCTTTCCATTTCTTACTTGGAGGCCGACAGTCATCAAGACTACTGTGTATTGCTTTTAATTTAGGTTTGAGTTTCACTGTTACCTTAAGCTCATCCGGTTTCGCCTCTACCTTGGCTGCTTCAAATGCAGGGGGGAAAATGATTGGGGGTGAAGATGACGGAGACACTTTTTCCTGCAACTGAGGCAGACAGTGGACATCCAAAGTGGAGATGTTGTTGCTGTACTGATGAAATGCTTTAGGCGGCCTCTCCTTCATTGGTGACTGGGGCAAAGATGGAACCGACTCCTGGAAAACCAATGGAAAACTCTCAAGACAAGAATCCCAAGGCATTAAATTGCCCTTGAAAACTTTCACATCGGAACTGAACTGAAAGAGCTACTCAGAATGCCTAAAACTGTGATTCAGCAACAGAGAAAGAAATCACCTTTACCTGTTTTATCACAACTTGTGCTGGGATACAGAGCGCTAAAGTCCTTCCAGTCAACCAGAGCACAGCACCCTTCAATTCTTAACACAAAACACAAATAATCCTGCATATAGGTTTTAAACGAAAAACTAATCAAATGCCCTAAGCAACGGAATTGAGAGATTTAAGGTTTTTAGCTGTTTTTTGGAAGTGTAGTTATGACTACTAAACACTTACAACTAAACAACTAAAAATATGGGTCACAGAATTAATTTAAAGAATAAGAATCGTGTTATTTGTTAGAAGGGAAAGCTGAGAATTAATTCCATGTATTTTCCTGAAAACAAGACAAGGAAATTCCTGCAGGGCTCTGGATTAGTCATATACCTCCAGGTCTTAACAATTCAGTTATAGCAAACAAGAATTAAACCTGCAGAGATTTGTTAATTAAAATAAAGAAAGAAAGAAAGAAAGAACAAGGAGAACAACAGCAGTTTAGATTAGAAGTGCTCAATATGGTTTGTGTAATTAATCTTGAAAGAATAAATGAAAGGATTAAGAGGCTGAACATGACATTTAATTAACTTAATTATGTATGTGGTGATGCACTTGTGCAAGCGTGTGGACGTGAACACATTTATTTTCTCATCCAGTGCTTTTTTTTGCTTCTTTTGAAAAAGTAGGAAAGATGCATTTGAAGGAAGGCTGCATATCCTACAGCGAACACGTGGCTACGTGGGAAGTCATTAACTAGGTAATGCTTGAAGCATGTTGCCAATGTTGTCCACCAGTTTAGAGAAAAATGTAGACTTGAACTACAAAAAGTAGAAACCAAGTTAGTTAAAAGAAGAAGTGCTCTTAATACATCTATTTTGAGCATCTGCTTGAAGGTCTAACTAAGCTTATAGTGGCACCTCAACTAGAGATGTTCTGTCACTCATTTCTGTTAGACAGAAGTTTCTGTAAATACAAATCCTACTTCACTCTGCTGGTTCAAAATTCCAATGTCTGAATAGAGAACAACTAATTTATAAACTCTCCAGAACAAAGTAAAGCATCCCCCACCCCATTTCTGCTCACTAGGGCCTACCAGTGCTTGATACTTACTTTGTTCTCTGAGCTTTTTGCTTGCACAGCTGCTGAATAGAGAACAAAGCAGTTGTTGCTACAGAATACGATGTCCTTCATTTTATCAGACCCGTCTTGGGAATCCTGGGGATCAAACATGGAAGATTATCAGAAGTGCATTTTAATACCACTCTTCACATACTAATTGTAATGAAGTAAGTCTTCCAATCTGGCTTAGAATCTGCCCACCTTTTAATTTGTAGAACATTTGTGAAATAATGAGTGCTACTGTGATATAAATACTCATTTGACAGATCAAACATTAACACCACCTACAACCTTCTTCTTCAGTACTTCATCACAGAAATTTACTTCTCTGCCTTCAACAGAAGTTTAACAATCAAAACAAAGCTCTCTAATATCATGCACCCATCTGCTCCACAGGCACAGTTGCAAAATAAAAACCCATTTTCCTTTATCTTTAAGATGAGAAAAGAATGTCTCATTTTATGCTAGTCAAAGATTGTTTGTCAAGTTTTATCTATTGACTCAACTGCAAAGCATTACTGGGAATTCCATATTCTGATTACATGAGCCCATCAATTTTACATATAAATTCTGACTGTATATCTTTGTTGCATAATCACCTCAATCTTACTTAAAAAAAGAGCACTGGCACTCTTTAATGAAGGACAGTTCTGTGCACAAATACTCTACATCTGACTGAGACCCCAAGGAGCAGCTTGGGATTCTGTTCATACAATAAACAATATGAAACACAAAGCATCAAGACTGAAATCTGCTTCTTGTTCAGACACAGTGAAAGCGTTCCAGCTCTTCTAGTAATTTCTGAAGTGGCAAAGTGGTGCTGCCTTACACATAAGCTCTTCTTGAATTCTTAAGTGGTCACAGAAAGAGAGCAACAGAGTAATTCAGGAGGTCACTATTTATGGGACCTCTTCTATGAAATATAATGAAATACATTTCAACACTTTTAATTTGCACTACCAAATACTTGAATGTCTCATCCTCAGTTAGGACTCAGAAAAGAGAAAATACAAAGAAATTAGGAGCTGGCATCAGTTGGCCTGGGAAGCAGTAGTGTTTGTTGCCCTGGTTTGGTTACTGACCATTACACACAAGAAACTCTACTTCCACTGCAGTACCTGTTTCAGGAAAGGCAGGTCTTTGAAGGACTTCCGCACACCGCTGCCAAGAACGACTACTTTGCAATGAGAGCACCAGCGAGGCCTCAGTGCTGAGCTTTCTGCAATGTTCTGACTGTGATCCTTATAGCCAGCTATACCTGCACAATAAGTCAGTCTATTAGATACCAGAACAGATTAAAGCAAACCTATGAGAAATCACAATACTCTTCAGTGGCTCAGAGGAGAAGAATCCTCCTGGATGGGGAGGGGAGCAAACTTTAAATTCGATCCTGATGGGGAGGTTGTTTAAATCAGGTCAAATCACCTGTGTGAACAACAAGGCAATAATAAATTCTTGTATATGAAATGATTAACTAAAACAATGTAGGAATACGTGCTTAAAAACTTGTGTCAACCAGCACAGTAACAACCTTCCAGAACAACATATTTAAAACCAGGCTGGACAAAAATTAATAACATTGTGTAATACTGGAAAAAGTATCTCACTGACAGTGACAGGAAATCAGAGATGGACCTATGATGCTATTGTTAACATCAGGAGCAGGCCTGCATGTACTGATCACACAAGAAAACTACTGTTCAGAATGAGAATCAGCTATTTAACTTGTAACCATGAATGTATAAGGTTGACGTGGATTAATAACTGACTCAATTAAAATTTAGAAGAATTAATGCCTACTTACCATTGCTGTTTGCAGCAAATGGCATATTGGGCTGCTTCAGTCCATAAGACCCTGCAATCCTGGCAGGACCCATGGGTGCTGCCTGAGGCCCCTGGAGCAGTAAGTGCTGCCGGTACTCTGCAGATGGGTTCACCCTGTGACTGCTGACTGCTGCCATGGAGGATGGGACATCTGGAGCATTGCTGACCTCGTAGCTGTTGGGAATTCGGACGTGCAGCAAATTGGAGAATGCTGCTACAACGTTGCTAATATTCTAAAAACAATAATAAAAACACACCTTCGTTTTTGTCAGGCAGACAGGAAGGCAGAAATAAGATGAATCATTAGAAGGCTACAATATATGTTTTTATTTTACTATGCTATAACTTCCTTCACATCCACTAATAGAATAAACTAACTCTTCTGTAGTTATTTTATGTATGTAACACAGGCTTATTTCTCTTACCTCAGCAGCTGTGGGATGTAAGGTAATTGCTACAGAAATAAGGCCAGATTTAGGACCATTCTGGGGTGGTCCAAGCTGAGAGGCAAAGAAGGCAGAACCAGGTAATGCTCCTGAACCAGGTTCTGCCTTTATGTAATTCCTTTTGGCTTCTGAACCTGAAATTAAAATGTAATACACCAGGTTAATCCTATAAGTAGGAGGGAAAAAAAAAGTCTGTTTCTAATTGTTCATTCTGCTGCAGTCTCACCTTTTCCAGTACTGCTAGGTAGGATGGGAATGATGGGAGATGGAACAGGTTCTGGGTTCTCCTCCTTTACAACTGACAAGTCTGGATACCTACTTATTTCCATTCCCACCACACTTTCAGGAGAGGAAGATGGAACAAAACTGTCAGGAGTGTCCCTGTCCTCACAGTGATCTTGAGCCCTGGAACAAAACCCAAAAAAGTTGCTTTGGAAATGGCCAAAAATACTCTGTGAACCAGTAATATAAATAATGACAGGGAGCTATCATGCTTGTTGTTACTAGTCATGAAATGTAATTAGGTGATAGGCTGCTAAGGCTGGCTAATTCTCCACTGCACAAGTTGGGTTACTGGGAAAGACATGTAAAGGAGAAGAGAGGCAGTAGCAATGCCCAGCTCCTTTACAGCCTCTGTTGCCCACTGCTCCGTGTACCTGAGTAAAAATTAGTATTTAATACTTCAAATTCTCTGGTTTAACTGAATTCATTTGTCCATTCCTCCCTGGTACACCCATATTTAGCTAGGTAGGTGAAAGGGAGGAAAAAGGCAAGATCTTTGTAGGGAGACTCTCATAATCTAGAAAGAATTTCTCATGGCAACAGAAACTGTTAGGATAAGCAGGGGAGTTTTCAGGCTGTCTGACTCTAGGACCATACTGCTGTCATCTCATCTCTATGTTCCTTCAGGAAAAATATAGTTGTCTTTCACTTTTTACAAAGCTAGGTAAAAGATTCTTGGTAACTTAACAGGATACTGGGTTTAACAACAGCATTAAGTCCCTTTTTTCACTACGCTGTCTCTCACATGCTAAAAGTTAACTGGAACAAACGATTCTGCTTTGTTCTCTGCACTGTATGGCCATGCAGAACGGATTTTGTTTCTTCACACCTTCACAGCCTCATCTCCTACTGAAAGATGGCAGAATCTGTTTCACATATGTTACTTAAAGATGTCAGGGAAAACCTACCTTAACTCCTCCTGATTGTTGTGAGGTGGTGTTGGAAGGGAAGCAGGAACATCCACAGTTTTAGGGCCCTGAGCCATTGCTCTTGCTAATAAATCATCTTGTGGTCTGAAAGGTAACTGGAACTGCTTTGGTCCCAGAGCTTTGGTAACTAAAATCAGAGAAACACAGCATAATGAAACATCTGTACAGCTCTTCTTACTGATTTTCATTCTGGGAGCCAAACTAGTGGCTCCAGATACAACCAAGGTATTAACAGCAGATGTTAACACTGCTTTCATCCACTTGTAGTTCAGAAATGTTTGCCTGTCCATGATTTATCTCCACACTTTAAAAAGAAAAAGGCAAGAAATTTGTAGTGAACATAACAAAGTTGATTTTGAACTTTTTCATTTCTTAAGAGTGCTTCTAGCTCCCAACATGTTTTCAAAAGGGAAAGGAAAAGGTTCAATTTGACATTACACTGGTATAAAACAAAACTGGGTAATATTGATTACAAGCTCAAAAAGAGGCTGGGCATACACAGTAAACTACAGGATCTGAGGAACATCCCAGTTATCTATTCCTAGTTTGCTACAAAGTTGACTCAGCTATAAGGCAAACAATATGCATTAGCCTTACCATCATGGCCTCCCAACATACCAGCCTTGCCAGCAAGTTCTTCAGTGGTTGCAAAGCCATTTACCAACTTCTGGCATGCCACAGGAGGTGGTGTGGGTGGAAGAGATGCTGGGGGCGTTGGGGGATTGCTCAGGTTGTTCTGCTGCAGGAGAGTAAAGAACTGTAAGTTAGCCATGAAGCACAGTGTGAAAACTTGCCATGTTCTACTACTAAATATTGTAACCCACTCCCTTATTTTTACATCCAGAGGTACCACTGATAAACAGTGACAGTTAATTCTCAAATATGCAACTAAACACACAGAATAACTTCCTGTTATAAGAGATACAACATTTTCTTTCTATCAATGATACTATGAGAGAAATAAAGTTTACATGAGAAGTATATTTTCCGGACAGAAAGTACAGCTGAATTATTTACACAAAAGCATAAAGACCATTTTTATGAACTCTTCGGGAGCCTCGGTAAGTTCCTACAGTTTAAGCAAAGATCTGATCTAAACATTGAGAGAGCAATTTCACAGTGACTCTCCATCACAACAGAGGAGTTAGCCATTTTTCACTAAAAAGGAAGTTGCCTCACATTAGGACAGGACAAGCTTTCGTTGAAGTAGTTACCATGGAGAACCTCCATCTGCTAGTTCACACTCCACGTTATTTCTCACTAGCTTAATTAATTGTCCATACTTTAAACCAAAATTAAGTACAAATTTCAACATCTACTCTTGTTGCAGTCATGCATACAAAACCAGAAAGCATTATCACTTTTAACCACAGCTACCATAATCTGCCAGGCCCCATCCTCAGCCTAGAGTAACCATTCTCAAGCTGGAGTAAACACCAAGTATCACATTTCATTCTCTGTTTGCTCTCTTGCTGCTATCCCAATATTCCCATTCTGATCTCAGACACTGAGTTTTAAATTCTGTGCATTATTTGCCCATCAACAAATATCTTTTTTTTTTCCCTCTGAGTTTTTAGTTAGAGCCTAGCGGACAAATGAGAAAAGTTTATTTCCCATTTAATTCACATTAAGAAATGCTTTAGTGCTTTCAATGACTTTGCAAAGTACTGGGAATTCAGCCTTTTCTGCTCCATAAATCTGTAATTACAATTTTCACTAGTTAGCATCCATTCGTAATTGGAATAGTTGCACATTTTAACCTGTTTACAACAGTTTCTAGAACTGATTTCAACTTTCAGAACAACAAAACAATGTCTGTTTCAACACTGCTCAGCCTGTTTTGTCTAAAGACAGAAGATGATTCTCTTCTGGTTGCACGAAGGGCACAAAATCTAAACCAACTGGCAGCAATAACGTAATGAACTTTTCTCTCAGGGAGCCCACAGTGGAAATCCAGATTGAAGCTGTACCTTGTATATGAGCTGGGAGTAGTAATCTG
This sequence comes from Phasianus colchicus, assembly GCF_987193195.1. Taxonomy (NCBI): domain Eukaryota; kingdom Metazoa; phylum Chordata; class Aves; order Galliformes; family Phasianidae; genus Phasianus; species Phasianus colchicus. Next base: position 46,947,804 of record NC_143441.1, on the reverse strand, counting down.
AAGCCCCATCAAGGGTAGCGCTACCAAAACTTCCTACAAGTCGATTTCCAGCATTTAGCTGGCCACTGCCATAGGGAAGAAAGTGTGCAAAGCTCACTCCAATTATGGGTTCCATCAAAGGTAGGAGAGAAAGCTGCTACATTGAAAGTAAAGAAAAAAGGTAGAAATTAGTCTAACTATAAAATAGAATCATCACAGACATCCAGTTGTTAGTAGTTTCTATAGGTTTTTTTTAAAGGGAATTTACCCACTATCAGACAACTGTCACAAACTCAGGCCCCTCTCCTTTTTCAGGAATCAAAGAATCATAGATCACTTCAGCTTGGAAGTGACTTTAAGGACCATCCAGTTCTAACCCCCTGTCAGATGGCCCCCAGCCCAGGGGAGCCACCGCTCCCAGCTCTGTGGCAGCTCAGCAAGGACAGCAGCCAAAGCAGGCAGGAATTCCATGGCTTTGAGACTGCTGAACGCATGCCACGTCAGTAGATCATCCAAACTGAAATTAAACCAAGCCTTTAAACTTTCTGCTTTTGTAGAAATTACAATTATCTCCACCCTGTACTCAGAATTCGACACCATTATCCATTTGGTTTTCATGATAAGAAACCCACACTTTTCAAGTGTCCCCTTGATGAGCTATCCAGTGTCTGCATACATACTTGTTTGAGATGGATGAACGTATCAGCATTGGGGTATACAGCCTGTTTTTCTTCCTCCTCTTTTTTCCTTTTCTTGGACCGAGGAGCTGCCTTTTCTCCTGTCCTCTGAGTTCGCTTATTTCTCTGTTTCTTGGTTTCATGTCCCACATCTGCTCTCTGAAGCTGGCTGTTACTACACCCAAATGCACCTTGCATCTGGTTTCCTGCAGTTTGCTGGCCGTAAAAAAGGAAGTGAAGCAGAATTTTTGACATTATAATAGAAAGTCCATTCAAATTTATTGCACAATAGTCTGAAAGAGCAGTGTAATATATACCTCACTGATAACAAAGCACATACACAGTTTGTTTACCTCACTGTATCACTGGCAACTGTAACTGTTGCACAGTCCCTGCACACAGAATTATGACTTACCATCAACACCACTGACATCTGAAATTATCATTAAAGCTCACAGAGCAGAAATATTTTCTTTAGAACACCCACTAAAATAAAGTTACGCAGGCATGTAGCCTTGGAGATTTTCCTAAGAGCATAATGAAAGGAAAACTTGGTTAGAGAAAGAAGGCATAAGTTAATATTATTAGTACAGATGTAGCTGGAGTTTAGAAACAGAAACAGTATTGTGAAACAGTTCTGGGCTGTATTAAATCACTGCTAGTACAAATTTGCAAAGCCCTTCTTCACATAGAAGGACAGTTGTGTAAAAACAATCAGAATGGGACTTGGCAATGCAGCAGGTGGTCTCACGCCAAAAGAAGGTCTGATTTCTTTTTCCCAGTTATTATTCCAAATGGCTCTGTACAAACCCTGACACAAGGACTCTCACAACTATTCCTGTCATACATTTACCTAAGTTACCTGCTGCTCACAATTATGGTTATCAGTTTTTATTCATTTTAATGTATTTACACCTTATTTCAAGGATGTGTTTAGAGTTGGGAGACTAATAAAACAACAGTGTAGACACTAAAGACTACAATAAAATAATTAAAATTTACTAAGTCTCAAGCATACCCTACCTCCACAGAAAGCAATTTTTCTAGTTGTTTTAAAAAGTCTTATAAATTATTAAACCATATAATGCCATTAACACAAAGAATTAATCCCTCCCTCAGTTAAAAATAAGCAGAGACAAAAACCAGCCTTGGAGACCTGGTAACCATTGCACAACAAAAGCAGGAAGAAGCTCACCATTCCTTCAGCTGGATTCTGCTTGTCCATTAACTTCTTATCTCCAGCAGCCTCTTCTTCTGTTCGACAGCTACTCTCTGATTTCTGGTTCAGAAGAGATGAGGACTTTTTGTTTTTAAGCAGGTGTTTGAGCAACTCGTTCCCTGACTCCCCTTTGGCTGCTGGAACTCCAGCTGGCTGTGCTGGACTCTGAGCTGAAGAGGGAGGCTGCGATGAGACCTTATCTTCTTCCACCTTAACAGTGCTTTGATTTTCTGTTTTTGGCTCAGTTTGATCTGAGCACTGATCGGTTTCTGCCTTTTCCAGTTTAACTTCTTGAATGCCAGTAGGTGTGTCTGGTTTGGCCTTGTCAGTCTCTGTACTCACATTTGGCTGTTTTGGTGGCAAGCTGCTGCTGGGGAGCTGACACTCCAGCTCTGGAGAGGCCTGGCTCTCTGCTGCATTAGGTACTGATGGACCTGTTACCTCCACTGACTCCTGCTCATCCTGATGACGAGGCAGTTCACTGGGGGTGTTAACTGTGGGGGTAGAGGTAGAATCAGAAACAGTTGGAGTTGATGGTGCAGTTATATCCGAATGTGGAGTCGATGGGGCTTTTATTGACTCAGCATCATCATCCTTCTTCTTTTTTCGTGTCCTTTTCTTTTTTCCTTTCTCTTCTGGAATTATGTCAGAATACAGCTGTATGAGGGACTGGCTCGACCCAGGGAAGTTTGCTCCCTGGGGCACATTTGTGTCCGAACCACACGGGGCACCACTGCTCAGTGCTGCAGATGAAGGAACTGCAGATGAAGGTACAGCAGGAGCAAATGGAGGCCTGACCTGGTTCTGTGTAAAGGTGGCCCCAGGAAGATTCCCATGGGTTTGTTTTACATTATGGAAATTAGAGGATCCACCTGGAACAGCGGACGCATCAGGTCCAAAAGTCGTAGGTCCTACTGGCCTCCGCTCATTGCTTTGCATGAAATTTGTGGCAGGAGGTGAGTTCACAGGACCTTGTTGCAGCAACTGTCCCATTTGCTGCTGTTGATGCTGTGGAGACTGCTGAAGAGGACGTGGAGTTTGTATGAAATCACAAGGTAGATCGGAGTTAAAGAAGGGTATCTGAGACAAGGATGCTCTGTTATTTAATTCAGACCCTATCATACCGTGCTGCTCCAGTTCCATCCTCTGCTGTAAAGCCCTCTGTCGGTCCACCTCCTGCATAAGCTGGATGCGCTGCCGTTCCTGCTGTTCCCGTAAACGTTCCTTTCTTTCCCGCTCTTGGAAACTTTCACTAAAAGGGTTATTGTCATCAAACTCAACCCTGGGTGGTGGTCCTGACTGTGCAGTTGCATTTGGACCAGGCACAGGAGCTGCTGTAGCAGGAGTAATTGGCAGCGGTGTCATTGGAGGCTGCATCCTTGCTGGGTTCATGGAAATGTGACCTGCAGGGGGATTTGTAGACTGCCATCCAGAAATACTGGGCATTCTGGTAGGGTTGGACTGCCCAGGGATCACCACGGGATGCTGCTGATGCTGGAGCTGTTGTGCCACCATGGGGAAGTTTTGCTGATTCATTGCTGGTGATGTTCCTGCTGGAACCATTGGTGGGTGAGCCTGGACTCCAGGCATTATAGCATGGGGTGCCATCCCACACTGCTGCTGCTGCTGCTGCTGCTTGATCCGATATTCCTCAATTAGTTCTGCATGTTCTTTCTGTTGCTTTCGAATCTGTAAATTAAAAAAGTCATTACCTGTCTTTGATATGCACTGACAGTGAAGAATCATAAAACATGCATCTCACCAGCAGAAAATGAAGCTAATGTGAAAACAGCAATTGTGCATTGTCTTATTTTCTCTCCCTTTCTAAGGTTGTATATACCAAGACTGCACTGTGCTAGACACCATACAAACCTAAAATCAAAGCGATCCTTGTAGAGATCCAATCATCTATGTAACAATATCTGGGGACAGGTAAAAGGAAGCTGTGAGATAGATGATATTCACACATCAATATACTTTTTTTTTTTTTTTTTTTTTTGAAGATACAGCTGAAATGAAAAAGTTTGCAGGAAAACGGTGAGGCAAAATCCCATTTATTCATAGGCAGAACCCCAAACGTCACACAGCAGAGGAAAAAACCAACTGCTGCTTGAAAAAACTTATTTTAGGATGAAGATAAACTGGACTTGGATGCAGGAAGTTAAGTCCAGTGACTTATTTTTAAGGCAAATCAGAGAAGCCAATGAAAGGATATGATAGAGTCAGCATGATAACAGGGAGTATTTTGGAAACACAGTAGATGCCTAACTATGCTGCTCTCTAAGAAGTTGAAAGGGCTTGTAATCCACTGGTTAGTAATGCATGGGCTGTGCAATCTCCCTCTCTCTTCCTTTCTCTTTGTTAGATTATGACTTCTGCAGTTCCATTTGCTGTTTGTACTGATGTGAAAGTCCATAATATAAGTAAGAATGTTTGAGAGCACTCTCCTGTGTCTGGGGCAAAAGAGAAACTACAAAGCTCAGGTCAAGAGAGATATTATAGGACACAATACAGAATGCAGGACAGATGAAGCCCAAAAGGCTACTTAATAAAGTAATCTCAGGTCCAAGATGACTTGAGTTCTAGTTTGGCACTGATACTGCCAGATAGACTGAGCCACTGCATAAAGCCACCAAGTCCAGTGCCCCAGGACTTTTCAGTTGGTACAATGCCATAACTGTGTCAGCTCTGTTTGATCAAACAAGGAGGCATCCAAACCACTATGCTTGGATATGCAGTGGTGACGAGCCCTGTGACTGTACTTGGAGGTGGACAAGACCTCACGGGACCAGTAGCTGTGCAGACCAACCTAGTGATTCTCCCTGAGCAGTGGAGAATGATAAAGAGCTTATTAACACAGGCACTGTGCCACACCAAAGCAGTTAAGCTGCCCTAGCTATAGAAACAACACAGTTGTGTCTGCATGGCACTGTGCCTGAGCTAATAACCCTGTCAGACATAAGCTCACACTGCACTGAGTCAGCTCCAGTTTCTCTGTGCCTGTGACTAGCCTCAAAAATTCACAGGGATTTGAGAGTTTTCTCTATAGATGCAGTCTATCCTTTTCAAAAAAAGAAACAACAGAAGCTTGATTCCACAAAAATGGTTTTGATTTTAAAGAGTGATGAATTGTTTTAAATAGAAAGTCCTTGAAAATATACTTCAGTGAAAACTTACTGAATGATTTCTATCCTGGTGTCTATGAAAGTGCTGCTTACGATCTGGATGATTGGTCTAAAGTCAGTTATTTAGCCTGGTTTACAAATAGCCTTAATTACAAGGCACTAAAGGGACCTGCCAGCAATACCATTATCAGCTGTTAGTCTGACATAACCCCACCGTAAGAGTAGACTGAAGCACAAATGATGGAGATGGCTAAAGTTAGTATGTTTGCATTTATTCCGCTTGTTATTCATTGTAGAAGAAACTACATTTCACTATGCACTCCTGCATAGTGAAAAGACAAGCCAACACATACTCCATCCAATGCATGCTCTGCCTTGAGGCAACACAGGGGCAAGAAACTGGGAGTCAGGTATCACTCGGGACTTCACTCCAAGCAGCCTGCTGCCAATTTTTAACCTCAGATTAATAAAAGGTAAGTCTAAAGTGTTTTAGTATTTGGCAGGACTACTTGTTCCTCACTGACAATGAAAAGATTCCCCATCTGCACAGTAAGGAAACACCACAGCAGATAGTTTCTAAATGATGACTTGAAGAACATAACTTTTAGTACTGTTGGCCAAACCACTGATATATCAAAGTAATTGCAGGCTCAACTTTAGTCTCATTTACTATAATTACAGTTACAAGATGCAGCAAGTGAAATTCCAACTAAATGTAAAGAAAGAAAAAAAAAAAAACCACACAGTGAAAGTGGTTACACATTGGAACAGGGTCCCCAGAGAGGTGGGGAAGCCTCTGCCTTTGAAGAATTATCAGAACTTGACTGACGTGGCCCTGAGCCATCTGATCTAACCATGAAGCTCATTCTCCATCGATCAGGAGACTTAGCTAGATTATCTCCAGATACCCCTTTCACCTCTGCTATGCTAGGATACGGTAGCAGACAATACACTAATGATTAGTACCTAAAAATGAGACAGATGAAAAAAACAGGCTATCATTAAAAATGTAATGAAGAGAGATTTTCAAGGAGTAACATTTATCTGGCATATTTCCAAGAGGTACTGATTACATAAAGACATCTGAAAAAGTCAGAGGTAAGAAAGTCATTCCTTCTTGAAAAAGAGCCTTACATGCTTAGACTTTCCTCCTCTGCAGTCTAAATCTTACACTTCTGTTTTTCATGGCTCTAGGAACTCTGTTGTAAATCATTTTGCTAAAGAAATTCTCCTCTTCCCAAACTACGACAACAGCTTTTTGTCATAGTTTTTGCTGTAGTACATCCTCCTACAACTCCACTGCCATTGGTGATCCACAGTAATGCAGCTACACATGACATACATGATGTATGACACAGAGCAGCTCCTTTCAAATAGCCTCCACTGTATTTCAGCATTTTAATCCATGTTTTAATAGACCTAAAGAAAAGAGTCATACCAGTGCAACAGCTCAGTATCAAGGTGATCAGTTTGGTTTCCCAGTGATTACCTGTTCAAGCTGTTTTTGGACCATACTTTGCTGCTCTGTAACGTGCTTAAGCTGTTCTGCATCCTCTTCTGGGAACTCACGGCCAGCTTTTTTGGCCGTACGCTGTTTTGCTGAGAGTGCTTTTTTTGATTTCCTGTGTGCTCCAATTTGCTCCTCAAGGTACTTCTGTTGCATTTGAAGAAGCTGTTGCGTTTCTTGCAGCCATTCCTCGTACTGCTTTCTTTGTGAATCATCTAGGAGACAAGGGAAATAACATACGATATGATCTCGTAGTACTTTTTAGAGATGAAGTTTAAAAGTCACATTCCCCTCTTATTTTATGAAACTGCTGGTCACGTTCGGCCAAATTCGACAGAAGAGTTGAGATCTCAAGAGATACCAAGACTTGGAGTGATCTCTGTAAAGGAGACTGCCTTTACTGAGTAAGTAGTTTTAACTTAGTCCCTACATTTTGAGGGACGTGGCTGCTATCTGGTCAGTACATGTGCACTTGCTGCCCAGTGAGCAAATGCAGCTTTGAAAGCAGCTGCAGAGCCCAGTGGAACCCTGCCTGCCACAGAAAAGGGCATGAGGAAAGACTTGGATAGAGGGAAAGAGATTAAGGAATAAGGACATAAATTTCAATGAAATATGTCTAATTATTTCTGACGCTTGCAGAGGAGTTTGGTCCACTTAGAAATAACAGCAAAAATAGATATAAGAAAAAAATGAACATCAAAAACATTCATCATAAATCCAAGAAATGTAAGAAAGACGGTATAAGGGACTGGAAACGTGCCAAGGCCTGCTTTATACTTCAAAATTAAATCCTAATCAACCGCTGATTGAAGAGGACAAGGCAATTTAAACTAAATTGGAATAGCTAAGCACTAAGGGAGAGTTACAAGTTATTTAACCTATACTGAAAAGTGCAACAAAACCCTCCACAACAACACCCTCATCACATCAAGTTCCCCACTTCCAGGAACAACCATGTGAGCAAGTGCAGAAAGGCATTCTCCACTAGCAGAGAAAGACACTCCACTACAGACATAAAATAGAAAGTGGATGAAACACTACTTCCTTCCAGCTGAGACCAACTCCCAGCCATTACTGATCATAGAAACCAGAGCATGATTCCAAAGGAAATGCACAAATTTATACTCTGAAGTGTAACAGATAACTTATTTCTAATCGCAGATGGCATCAGCTTCACTTCTTTTCACAGACATTTTGAAGGATCATTAGGAATGGAAAAAGCATTGGGGTAGGCTGATTTGTTTTTAGAAATGTCTGAAAATCCGGATTACATGACACATATCTGACTAATCATTTATTATACATTATAATAGAAGAAATGAAAATACATTTACCTTACAATGTAAGTTACTGTAAGAAAATGAACCAATAAAACCTAAGTTTTTTACATTTTGTTTCCATTGTAAAAATAACTTTTTTTGACCACCAGCACAGTGCCTTCAGCATCAGTGCCTTTTCCTTCCCACAAACAACTGTGCTCTCATTTAGACTGTAACTGTGACATTACTCATTTTCCAAATGAGAAATAGTGATCTGCTAGGAGCAATCCATTGCTCTCATATATTTTTCTGGAGGCAAAACAATCATGTCCAATAACACACTTCATTGGCACTGAGCCCAGAAAGCGAGACGCAAGGTTTGGTGACAGTATCATTTGTCTTGGGATCACACTGTGGCACTGAACTGGATAATCAGGAACAAGGCATGGAATTTTCCTTGTGTGGAACGTTTGTTTATCTCGTATAAGGAATAAAGATATCCATACAACGGTATGATTTCAATACAACCACCTTTTCCTTGTGCTCTAATCCCTACCACATTCCTCTTTCACAGTCGTTGCAGTAGAAACAGTCATTGAACCTAACAGCTCAACTGAATCGATTCACAGAGCTATCTACAGCCTCAAGGGGCACTAATTCTTTCAGTGATATATTCTGTGAAACTAATCATGTAACCCGAAGGGACAGCTGAGTGGAAATGATGGAGAGTAACTGCAGATGGAAAGTACTGAAATATTAACAAGGTCCAGGTAAGAATAACTACTGCTGAAATGAAGAACAGATTTTCTCAACTGCTCAGAACCACCACCCCCAACCTGAGCCAGGCTACTGCTGAGTGCCACTTACAATCTCACCAGAAATTAACACAGAAAAGATTACTAAAGCTTCTCATTGCACATTCAGTATTGCAGCTTCTGTTTCTGGAAAAGGAGAAGGTGTTTGCTTCTGTTTTTTATACATAAATATCAAGTAAAGCTTTTGTAGTAACACTTCTTTGTATGTGTTCCTCCTCTCCCAGCACACACTGTGTTTTAATTCCTGCTAATGTTTCTCCTTCTCATCACAGAGACTAAGACTTACAACTCATCTAGGGCGAGCAGAGTAAAGAAAACAATGTGCTAGAGCTATATATGTCTACTTTTGGCAACTATGGTTCCCAGCCAATCTTGCTTAATTAATGCTTGGAAAGCTTTTATTGGCATTTTTAAAATGACAATGATGATGCAAAAAATTTTTGCTTTTTAAATAAAAAATAACCCATCAATAGATTCCCATTCTCACTGAGCTCTGAATACTAAACCTCAATAGAAGACCAGTTGCCAGGGATGCCCCATCCCTGGAGACACCCAAGGTCAGGCTGGATGGGGCTCTCAGCACCTGATGGAGCTGTTGGTGTCCCTATGAACTACAGGGGAGTTGGATCAGATGGCCTTTAAGGATCCCTTCCAATTCCAAAGATTCTATGATTCTATGACCTCATTTTTGAGGTAGCAGCCTGTCAGCAAAGCACAATTACTACTCTCACACAAACACAAATAATACTAATTAACTGTTCCTCCTGGTTCCCCTTTTCATCGTGGTGCTTCTCTGAGGACAGTTTTCTAGAAAAAGAATACAATTTACCATGCATTCTTTCATGAACTGATACTGTAATGATGAAATGATACAATTTTAAAAGGATTAATTTTTTGAGAGAAATCAGTTTATGGATATTTTATTTAGAATAACATCATAAAACATTGAATTGGCTGATGTGTACTTACTGACAAAACCAGGACCAAAATTAGGAGGATTAGGTCTAGAAATCTGAGGTGTCAAACTTCCATCCTAGAAATTTCAGCAAAATATACAGATAAGGAAATTAAATAATGATTCAATTGAAACAAAATCTAGTTATCATTATTTAAGACTTGTGCTGTAAACTCAAGTTGTACTACCTGTGTAATGGCCTGCTGCATGTGGTTTTGGCCTTCGTTGGCCTGAGCCCCAGGCACTGGCTGACCCATGAAAGGAAACCTATTGGTACACAGACACAAAATGAAACTGTAACTTTTAAAACTGGTGAGTATCTTAAGGAAGAGTGCATTCTGCTCTCAGCTGGATGTGATAGAGCATGGATTCAGAGTAAAAAAAAAAAAAACTGTTTTTATTGCATTGAGAAAGAGCAAGATAAACCAGTGAACATAAGCTAGCCAATTAGCATCTGCACAAGTGGACAACTCTGCTACTGCAGTCACTCAGGTTAGGTTACAATAATAGAAAATTATGGAAGCTCTAATAAACAACTCGGGGTGGAGAATTCTCTTACTGAGTTCAAATAGAGCTTACAAACACCTTTACTAAGCCACGTTTTCCACATCTCTATGATTTATGTTCACATTTAGCAGCCCTGAAGATGGTATTCCAGCGTTGCCTACCTGTTCATAACCATTGGTGGCATCCCCATGTTACTCTGAGCCATGACTTTATTGATCCCCTTGAGGGCTACCATTTTTGCTTTCATTATAGGATCAGTAATTGCATCAAAGTCTAGAAAAGAAAGACAGTACAAATGAATTACATAACCAATCATTGCAAGTTATTAATTGGAACTGACTCGTTTATATCTCGTTCATACATAAATCACCAGCGAAACAACTCAGCTGCATTACTATTTCAAATTACTTGTCCTCTTCATTTTGAATTTCATGGCTAATATGTTGCTTCATATACCCCCTAAGGAAAGTTAATCTGGCTGTAACTGCTCTTGTTTTCAGCCATAACACACAAAGGAAAGCAGACTGGGTTGAGAAGGGCTCTAGAATAAATTTGGCCTATGAACCAAGAGATTAATAAATTCTATTTATAGTTTAAAGAATCATGAAGAGCAGTTGTTCCTCAGTTCAGTTGGCAAAACTGACACACCATCACAAACATACTAAGAAAACCTCTTCAGTCACTCTGTTATTATTGGTAGAACTACAGGGAGAAAAGCACGTGGCATAAAATGCCACATTCAGCATCTGAAAAGATCCATAAGCATGTAAACCATGCTCTCTCCTGCCAACTCTCCTGTTAGTTGGCCCAGTAGAGCTGGACAAACAGGACTGACTGACAGTCCTCACGAGGGAGTATAGAACTCTTTGAATTTGGAAGGGACCTTTGGAAGCCATCTAGGGTGGCTTGACTACATTCAGTGATCTCTTTGAGACAACTTGAACACTGAAAAAAGAAAAAAAAAAAACAGTAAAAAAGCCACGAGCAGAAAATTGGGATACTGGATATCAGAAGGTCAGCTATTGCATTTCATCATCTAACTGTTTACAAAGGGCACACTTACTCCGTGTCACATACGAAGTTGTAAGAGCTGGTGATGGATAAATTAGCATTAGCACAGTGTTACCCTGATCCTGGTAAACTCAGTATGAGCTCTGCAAAGGTTCAGCACTTCACCTACATTTTCATTTTCCAGACTTCCATTATACCTCCTACTCAGGTTGCTTTTCTGTTATGCCATCTTCACACTCCAAATATCCACCTGCTTCATTTGGCGCTATAAAAATGTTTAACCATTTAATTCTGACTTTTTACCTAACTAAACAGAACACAGACAGATCACCACATACCAATATTAGGGAAGAATGGCTCTGAACGTTGGCGAATCATGGCTTGCATCTGCCGCTGCTGCTGCTGCTCCTGCCTTTCCTGATCCAAAAGATCCTGCAGAAGAAGTGGCTGTTCCTCTAGCAGTAATGGTCTCTCTCGATTTTGTTGCTGAGCTAATGGCTGAGGGAGCATTATCTGTTGGGGACCAGATATGCCACTCGGGCCAGGACGGCTTGTTACAGCCACAGTTTGATTAGATGCCTGTCCTGTCCCAAAGTTATGATTAGCTGACTGACCCTGAATAAATCCTGGGTTTGGTGACCCTTGAGAAAAATTATGGTTTATTCGTGGAACTATGGTCAAATTGGAATTTAAAGTGTTTTCCAAGATCTGCCCACCAGGTGTCAGCAGTGTTTGAGGAATACCCGATGCATGGTTCAGTTGAGACGTTGGCAAAGACTGCGAGGGAGATGCCTCGGTGTTATCTGAGCTTTCATTAGCTAGCAAACTCGAGAGGACTGGTGTGGACCCAGAAATACTGCAGGAACTTACTGCTCCTTGAACAGGCACTGGAGCAGATCCCTGAGTATCTGGACTAGGCACAGTTGTTTCCTGACTGGAAACAGCAGTAGTTTTGTCAGGGAATTCTAGGTTAGCAGGCTGCGCAGGAGCCTTTTCTCCATCTTTTAACTCTGTTTCAGTAGCCTGTTGAGTACTTGTTGATTCTGCATTTCCATCATTTCTTTCATTTTCATTCTTCTTTTCCTCATGAGTGTTTGGGGAAAGTATTTCTGTTTTAATTTCATTTTCTGCAGTAGATTTCTTTGGCGAAGACAGGGTCTCAGGATGAGCAACAGTTCTATCCCCTTGCTCCTCTTTTGTTTCTTCTGTCTTGCCCTGGATATCCAGCTTGACATCAATGGGGACACTAAGATCTAGTTCTTCATTAAACATTCCTTTCTTATCCCCCACATCAAGGTCTGGGTCTGTGTATGCAATTATATCAAATTCCCCAGATCTTAGAAGGTCATCAAGGTGAGGATCATTGGTTTCCAAGTTATCTAAAGTGTCCAGCTCATCCCCTTTTCCATCCTCTGTGTCTAGATTCAAATTTTCAAGATCTTCATCATCCAAATCCTTGACTTCAACCCCATCAAGGTCTTTCACATCCAAATCTTTCACAGCTGGATCATCAGGATCAAGCTTTTCTTCCAGACCATCACTTGACTGGTTGGGAATCTGCATATTTGCTGATTCATCACTCGGTGCAGCTGCAGGCAAAGATGGTCCTGGGAAAGCATCAGCTACTGGTGGATTGCTTAGAGAACGTATTACAAGTGCGGATGGGTTGTCAGGGTTGATTTGATCCTGCTGGGGTTGTGACATATGCTCCAATCCTGCAGACATCTGCAACTGGTTAGGCATACCTTGAGAATTATGTCTCAGTGGTTCTGCCTGTCTGGGTCCTGGAAATTCCTGCCTGGGTATAAACCCTGCGTGTCGCTGATGCTGCACTGCTGGATCCATAATGTTTGGTGCAGAAGGATTAAAAGGCAGCCTTGGCCTCCCATCAGGAGCCCTGTGACGCAACTCGATAAATGCCTGACCCAAAATATTGTGCTGCTGAACCTGAATTCCCTGTGGAGGAAAATGCTGAGGGATCCCCGATGCACTGTTTATTTGTGGATTGCTCACTGGCCGAGGCATATCAATAGACAGAGATCTTCTCAATTGTGGTGGAACTCCAGCACGTTGCATTGCCTGCTGAGGACTGAGAAAACGTTCCTGGCCTGATGGTGGACCATGGCCACCTCCTGGAAACCCAAACCTAAAATAAAGTATAAAAGATAAATTACCTTTTTTTTTCAGGACCAGCATAGCCTGTCATACTTGACTACATAACTATTCAGCAAAATGCTTTACACGACACATTCATTAAAATATTTAAATAAATATTTTGCTGATTATGCTTATATTCAAATGAGCTTTATGACTACAATAAAATAATTGCTTTAATTATGTTTAATAAACAACCTGTTTTAAATTCCAGTCATAATGGATAGAGAACTCTGTGATATTAAGATCTGAACAAATAAACTACATATTAATTCAGTGCAGTATGCTTTAAAAATAATGTGCAGATTTACTGAAATAAATTCAAAATATTGAAAACATTTATTCCCAAGATTGTAATATATGTCAATATTAGTATTCATTGTAAAAACGGCACAAAAGTCAATATTGAATTATATATTCATTAGAAAGCTAAGCAGAAATATTACATTTATCTATTATTAAGACAGCAAAGCTCAAATCAGACCCTTTTTTAAAAAGTTGTACTAAAACAATGGGTGACAGTATCATCCACTGTAATTTCCACAAGCACTGCAGTTTCTCCTTTTTTAATTTATCATAAATTCCCATAAAATACAGCGCAGAGAAGTGCTACTAGTTATAAAATGCACATTCTAATGTTACAGATACTTAAAGCTTACTATACACAACCTCAGTAAAATCACCAGCTACTGCAGACCATTCAGACGATTTTTTATCTCCAAAAAAACCCAAACCCTGTATCCAATGATTTCTGTAGATTTAGAACTACCACTTTAATAGCTTGGTTGTACAAGACTGAAGAGCTTACCTAAGACCATGAGGTCTCATTCCCATGGTGCTCATATCTCCTGGAAACTGGGGTCTACTGAACTGCCCATCACCAGGAAATGGCCCACGTTGATCCTTTGAGTATACCGTGAACCTTGGCCCACCTGGAGGGACAACAGAGGATCTAATATTCCCAGGATACGGAGGAGGAGGGCGGTTAAAAATCTGATTTAAGTTGTCTTGCTGCCAGTGCTGGAGAGGAGTTGCATGGGGAGGAGCTGCTGGATCCTGTAAGGCTTTTTCCTGACGAACTGCATTCTTCTTCTGCTGCTGCTGTTGTAGAATAATTTCACGTAATTTCTGTCGCTGTTTAAAAAAAAAACAAAACAAAAATCATTGCGCTGGACTTTGCAGGTGATGTATTTGGAAGTGTTATACTCTGCTGCTTTCAGCTTTTTAGATGAAAGAAATTCTTCAGTCATTACAGGGAAATATTATACTGCCATAATCAAAGCAGAATTTAGGATTGGGATTGCACAGTGCAAGATGATGGTAATACAATTTTTTATCTCCACATCTCTTGTAATTAGCGTGATGCTACTTTGCCAACTAACAGAGAAGCAACAAACTCTTTCCTCTGTATTACCTTATTTACTATAGAATTGACTCTAACTTTGTGTGAGAAATATTGGCGATCTTTTCTGCTAATTCTATTTCCTGTTGCCCCTTCCAAACAGAAGACCAAGCAGCCTCCCACAAGTTGAATGCAATTCTATGTCTCAGTAAGAGATGCTTGCCAAATTCATTGATAAAAGCCTGGAGCAACAGTTCCTGCAGAAGAGCAATGACCATCAGCAGAAATAACCTCAGCAGGTTTGCTAGCCATCTGAAAAGTTTGATGTCCAGTCTAAGATCAATGCCTACACCCTCCTCAATCTGTGAACAAGTCACTGACGATCAGTTCTACAACTCCTCTATTACAGGATTAATTGCCTATGTAGAATTAATTGTCCTTTCAAGGTGTTGAATTCTCATATTGTAGATAAGATCTTCAATGGCTTCAGCAATGGCTTTGCTTCTTTTTTGGATTTTGTCCAAACTTCTTAAAAATTACCCATTTTTTTATATTTCACACATGCATTATCCAGAGAACCAAACGAACATAAGAAGTGAACAGAGAATTCTACATCACACACCTACGTTTAATGTCAAAAAAGCCAACCCTTCAAATATTTAACAAAAATGGTGGAAATACTACTTCTGAAAGTTGGATGCTGTTAGTGTTAAGTATTACTCTCACCTGTCGTAATTTCTCAGTGTCTGCTTGAGACATATTCATGGTATTCTGTGTATCCGTTACTCCTGTAGTGGGTGCTGGGCCAGGACCTTGTGAAACTTTGGGGAACTGCTGTCCTTGAGAACTCATTGGAGAATTTGCAGATGCACTGAAGTTGCCCTCAGCTCCAGGCCGTGACTGTTCAGCAGCATCGTGGGCTAGTTGACCAGTTCCAAAAGATTCTGGCTGAGGTCTTGGAGTCATCGGTGGTTGATCATAAAGATCACGTGCTGGAGCAGAAGGACCGTGGTTAAATGTATCTGTTATTGCAGGTCCTGCTGGTCTGGGAGTTTGAGAACACGGGTCTGACGGCCTGACAAAAGTGCCCTGCAACCTGTTCTGTGATGTCTGCAGGAAAGGATCTCTATTTGGTATTAAACCTGGTCTTGTCATTGCAGGTCTGTTAAAACTCTCTGGTATTCCTGGTCTTGGAGTTGCTGGTTGCTGAGAATAAGGATCGTTCAGAACTGGCCTTGGTGTTCCAGGAGGTTGAGCGTATGGATCAGAATGTCTCTGATTTGTTGGGGATTGAGCAAACAAATCTGCTGGCTGTGCAGGTCTTGGTGTGGGTGGTTGCTGCATATATGGATCAACTGTGGCGGGACGAGGAGTTCCTGGAGGTTGGGCATAAGGATCAGCAACTGGCCGAGGAGTACCTGGAGGCTGGGAGTAAGGGTCCTGAGAAGCTGGCCTTGAAATGGGTCCAGACTGAGGGAAAGACTCACTCTGTTGCCGCACGATCCGGGGTGGATGGGCAAAAGATTCCTTTATTGCTGGATGAGGAGTAAGAGGAGGCTGGCTGTATGGATCGTTAGACTGATTATGGGAGAAGTTATCCACTGGCCTTGGTGTCAGTGCAGGCCTTTCATACGGATCAACAGCAACGCGCCTTGGTGTACCTGGCATTGATGCATAGGGATCTTGTGGGGACTGAGGCGGGCGCATGGGAGTTTTAAAGTGTCCAGGGCTCCCATCAACAGGAGTAGGAGTAGGAGTCAATGGTGGCCGTGCATATGCATCAGCAGAAGTTACTCTCTGTCTCTGAAATGTATCAGTTCTAGGAGCTGGCTTAGTGAACGGATCACTGCTTCCAGCTGCTAAAGGAACTTTCCCTGACTGATCCATAACCATGGGTGATCTTGGGACCCCCAGTGGTTTGGAGAACTGATCTGAGGTCATAACAGGCCTGGGTGTGTCTGGTGGCTTTGCATAGGGATCGCTGCTACTTGGAGATGAAGAACATGAATCCCTGACTGGTGAAGGCCTGCTTCCCGAAGGTTCAGTTGCCTGAACAGGCCTGGATATAGATGACTGTGGTGCACAGGTATCCAACGGTGCAATGCTACCTCTTCTAACAAAGTTCTGATTACTAGGTGCTGGTCTAGGTGTTCCTACCATCTTAGCATATGGATCCATTGGGGAAGGTGGTCTTGTGTTTGTGGAACCTGGAGAAAACATCTGTTGTGATGACGTTTGAGGAGTCTGAGACTGAGACAGTGAATCATGTACCGGGATTCGGGTTGGAGTAGGGGGTGGTGCTTGTGGTTTGAGGAACACATCATCTGATGATGCTGAAGTAGGTGTAGCAGGTAGCTGCTGCTTTGCAAATAGATCCTTATGGAATGTCTGCTGTGCAGGAGACATGCTGCCACTGCCAGCCTGAGGTGTTAGGGGGCTCTGGATCCCACTGCTGGGTGTGTCTGAGCCAGACTGGTTCAGAAGCTGTTGTGAACCAAACTGCTGCTGTTGCTGCTGCTGCTGCTGTTGCTGCTGCTCATTTTTCACTTGTTCAAGCTTCTGTGTGGCTTCTATTTTGGCTTGCTGCTTACTTTTTTGACGCATTTGCTGTTTAAAAATTGTAAGGAAAAAGGTTATACTTTCACACACACACACACACACATATATATATATATAAACAAAATCTTTGATGAGTAAAATGAATCAGGAATTAAAACTTCTGAATACACTAAAGATCAATTATGAATAACTGTAAATTGTAAATGCAAGAGAGCAGAGAGCATAGCTATTTATTAAGTTCAAATACCTTGACAAGCACCTTGATTGCCTGGGAAGAAAATTTCCCAGGTTGCCTAGAGAGCAGCACGGCTTTCCAACCTTATACTCCAAAGATGAGTACCAACAGATGCAGCACTGATGGAGGTAAATGGGTTCCAAGAGACAAGCAGCCTAACTTGAAGCAGCAAGCTGCACAAGGTTACTGCTATACAGGGTATATAAAAAACAAACTACTGCACCAGCTAGCCATACAAAGGAAGAATAACCTATTTCCACAATAGGTTAAGATTTAAGAGTCAAAGCTTTCCAACAAAATTTTTCAGCATTTACAAGCAGCTTCCCTTCTGATAACACCAATTTTCTTCCACAAAACCTGAATTTATACTCTTCTACAAAGAA
Source organism: Phasianus colchicus (assembly GCF_987193195.1). NCBI lineage: Eukaryota > Metazoa > Chordata > Aves > Galliformes > Phasianidae > Phasianus > Phasianus colchicus. Next base: position 46,930,077 of record NC_143441.1, on the reverse strand, counting down.
AGATTGAAATTGATTTTATTAAAACAAGATTCCAACAATGCAATAAAAGGCAGGAAGAAAAATGACAAAAAGCCCTAAATGCAACACACCTGTCTGAATTTCCACTCCTGCTCATGTTCCGATTCCCTCTGTTTTAATGGATCTTTAAAGAGGTCGGAGTCAATACGTGAGCTGGGATCAATGCTATCCTGTTGCTGTTGCCTTTTCATGGAGTCATTTGACATCTGTACTTTATTGATGCGCAAAGCAGCTCTATTATCTCTGGCTTTTTGCTGAAGAAAGAGAAAAAAGACATGCAGTTAGTCTCATTTTCGTTTGCTAAGTGTGAAAACTGCATCCATTATTCCTACAAAACCTAAAATGAAATTACTTGTAAAACTTTTTTGTTTTGTTTTTTAAACACACACATGCTTGTGAAAACTACCTTATTATTATTATTACATTATTATTATTATTACAACAAACTCCAAACCGAAAATACTTCATTATCTTTAGAAATCTTACATTTAAACTAACACACAGAGAGAACTAGGGAATTATTTGCAGTAGAGGTTTTCTCTGAGTCTCTGTTCAGGTACTGTGCTGTGCCAAAAAAACATGAATCTCACCAATACACCTTTCAAACTGCACACTGTGGTGGTCTGAAACCCAAAGATGTGAGTACAGCAGATGATGTTTAGATCAATAAAGACCAATAATGTGAAGAACTTCAATGACAAGAAAAATACAGTCTACTCCATTAAACAGACTCTATAGATCTCAATCTGTGTTAAGTCAGTAGTATAAACATAGGATATGGGCTTGTGCATCAGGAAAAATTGGATGAAAGAACAGCAATTCCTCTTCAATGAGGCATTTCACAGCCATCCTGACACTTTAAAACATCTAATGGAAATTTCAAAGGGTCTGTTTTACCGCCAATCTAGGATGTGACTCCTTTGCTGAATCAAATCCTCACATCTTTTTTTTTTTACCTTTTTTACCTCTTTTTTTTTCTTTTTTTTTTTTTTTCAGTTTTCAAGTGGTGACTGCCTGGTAGAAAAAAAAAGCTTAAACTCTTCCCCTCCAACAAGAAACAAGATGCATTAACACAGATGAGATCAACAGTGCAGCAGTAATATTCGTGTCATTTCCCCTCTAAGTGTCAAGATTATGCAAGTAAGGAAAGTAAAAAAGCATACAGTGAGAATGAAGTAACACATTTCTCAGTTTTATTTCTAAGGTACCCTTCATCCCTTCTCAGCTGAAAGTTCCTCAGTTCAGGCACTCAAGCAGCTTCTTGTGTGCACAATGCTACGTACACCAGAAACAGCTGCAATTTAGGAGTGCATGAACTGTAACATCTGTGAGGAAACAACTACTTTGTACTATGCAAATACTCATGCACATGTCTGTGCAACTGAGTGTTCCCATTCCGCAGACAGAGGAAATAATTTTTGCATCTATTTCTTGGGTATCCTCTAGGAGAATAGGACTGTATTTTTCCAGAGCAATGAAGAAGGAGCATTCAGTAATAGCAGTAATAGTAAATTGAGAAATGCCTGGATAAAAGCCTACCCTTTTATGTCAATAGTTTCTTGTAAATGCTATATGGAAGGAATTTTCAAGATTAAATACATGAAATGATATATAGGTCCAAAGTCACTGAAGTTACAGGTCTGAATAAAAAGTAAAATAAAGACAATAACTAAATGATATAGACAGAGAGGGATTGTTTCAAGGGTTTCAGAAAGATCAAGACTCTTGGTCTGGGTATGCATTTCTTTTTGGGGTAATAACTCATCCCCTAAAAATTGTCAGCAAGTCTGTTTTTGTTTGTTTGTTAATTTGGACTGGAAGACATCATGTTGGTATTGCTAATCTATGTACCATCAACATACAAACACACTTGGGGATCAGATTTGTTTATTAATAAGATCATGTTGGAATAACTTTGGGCGTGGGGAAAGAAAAAGACTGAAAACACAATCCTGCAAAATCTGCAGAAATTTACACAGTGAAAATGAGAACACTCATCCAGTTGCTGTTGTGATGAAAGGAAGAAAAGAACCAGGACAGGATGGAGATTAACAGAATATTAAAGGAAAGCACATTCACCAACAACGGTTGGTCAAGAGCAATGAAACTAATACAGGTTCTGAGGTTTGGATGAAAAGAGGTTTTAACAACAGGTGTCAATAGAGTACAAGGGTAACCAATTCCATGGCAGTTCTACAGAATCAGGAATCAGCATTCATGTACTCCAGGCAGCTGCTTCAAGTATCTGAGTTTGCTTGGCCCAAATGTGAAGAACATGAATGGTTCTGGTGAGAACAGAGTTGCTTCTGCTCTCCACAACATGGAAGGTATCAAAAGAGTTTCCATTCCAGACATAAGAGAGGGGAACAGTAAGGCAAGAGCAGAGGAGTAAAAGAAAATGAGCCAAGTAGAGATATGAAGCTCTGCTACCTCTGGAATTGGTAGTTCAACCTGTGAACAACTTCAGCAACTCAAATGGGGCCAAAACGAAAACACTAATGAGAGGAAGATAAAAGAGAGAAAGGTCACATAATAATTTTTTATCATCCTTATGAAGAAACTGGTGAGGTCCTATGCAGAAGGAGACAAGGGCAGGGCATGTAAGGCCTGAGGCACAAAACAAATGTAGCAAAGAGGCAGTGAGAACAAACATTCTCATCTCATTTAACGCCTTTATCTTGCGCAATACTACTGTAGTTTACTTCAAGGCTGAAAGGCAAGTGAACTTCCACTAACCCTAAACTTATTTAAAAAAACAAATGAGAATCCCACAAATGAAATACATTTTTGCTGAAAGCATGCAAATGAAGGAGGTGGTTTTTCTTACCACATATGGAGCTCTCTCCTGCGAGCTTGCTTTCCTCCACAATTTAGCAATCTGCTTCACTCTTGTAGCCCAGTCTGCAATAATAAAAAAAATGCGTTAATATGAAAGGAATTAATACGTTTATTTCATATTATTTCAAATAAAGATGTATAAATTTCCACATACAATTTAACTTTGCTAATTCACTCACCTGGGAATTCTTCCTTTAGATTAGGGAAGTTAATATTTGTATAGAGAACAGGTGCCACTGTCGCCATTTCACCCAATGCTTCTTCTTTTTCCCACTTAAGAGTGCTTCTTTGAGCATTGGACATTGTATCACCTTCACCTTCCAAAGGTGGAGCAGATGGTGCCCATGAGCTGTTTGGATCACTTACCATTGGATTGTATGCTGGATTCTTATCCCTGACAAATCAAAAAGGAGTTTTATTCTGTAAATAGATTTCTCTCAATATACAAAAACAATTAGCACAGTACTTATTCTGCTTGCTATCTTATTACCCAGCAGACTGCAAGAACACAGGTTTTGTAGTAACTCTCAATAACCAATTAGTTAAACACTAACAGTATCACAGTACTAATAACACCACTATCATCCAAGTGATAAATGCTAAGCAGTGGCTGTTTTTGACTTCCCATTTTAACGTACCTGGTATCAGTATATGGTTGTTGTGTTATGGGAGAGAAAGTGCCCAGGGCACCTCCAGGAGTCAGAGTTGTATGAGGGAGATGAGGGTTAGGGCCAATCAGACCATTCATAAGTGGCACTCTTGGAAACACACTCTCTCCTAGAATGAGAATTTTAAATTATTATTTTGAAGTATGAATACTTTTTAAAGTAGAGGACAAAATGTTCAGTGAAGAAGGCATGTCTCATCTAATGAAAAACTAATTGCTTTCAAGTTCTATGGAGCCATTGAATTGCCAAGGTTGGAAAGAACCTCCAAGATCCACCCATCACCAATAATTCTCACTAAACCATATCCCTCAACACAACCTCTAAACATTCCTTGAACACCTCCAGAGTCAGTGACTTCATCATCTCCCTGGGCAGCCCATTCCAGTACTGACCTTACAGTTTTGGAAAGGTTTTGAAATCAATTTACTTCAGTTTGCTATAAGGTTGTGTTCTTTTCTAAGAGATCACAGATCTATTTCAGTGTGAAAAATTAAGGCTTTTTTTAAAATGGGATTTCCAAAGCTATTGCACTAGCCTGCACTGCAGTGCCATATCACACTTCAGTGATGTATATTCCTAAAGGCTAGCAGTCTGTATTTTTGTTGTTATACCCAGATACATTGCCTGCAACAAACAAGAGAAAAATCCATGCTGCTGCCAAGCATCACACATGGACCAAGTTGCTTTCAGTCCTGAGTTATGATTAACCACTTGAATTAAGCACCTCCTCCTCTGAGACAGCAGCATACCAAAGTAAGCTTCATCATCTATTAACTCTGGAATTTGTAACTGATGAAAAGATACACCTAGTCAAATGAACATTATCACTGTAATTAAATGTCCAGCCTAGCGATATGAGGGCAGAATATTTTATTTATTTGATCAAAATAATAAGCAAACGTGGCATGAGCAGATTTATTCCAGCAGATGGTCTTTGCAGATGTTCCTACACAGAATTAACACTGACCTGTGAGTCCCTGTCACTTAAATGCAATCATAACTGTGTTCTGAATATTTTCCTAAAAGCACAAAAGCAGATCAGAAATCAATATATTCACAGAGTAACACTGAAACATTCTGCCATGCCGGAGGTCATTATCTTCTAATTTACGGGTGACATTAATTACACAGAAAAGTTTAGTTGGGATGAAAGTAATTCATCAGACAGCATTTAAGAGAATATGCTATATCATAGCATGCTGTAACTGTGAAGACCTGGCAAGCAAGGAGGAGCCAGGCCTCTAATTCATGCAGGAGGCTGATAAATCCTGATGAGAACACTGTTAATTTTATTTGAAATTGCTGGGACTTGATACAAGCTTTCCCATTACTAAAGCATTTATCTCATAGAAACATGTGGATCATTACACAGTAAGTGAACTAGTTATAAATCCAAAACTTCATAACTGTGGCAATTCCCATAGGGAGAATGTTAAACAATCCTACAGAGTTCCACTGCTGAAGTTATCTCCAAGTACCCAAACAACCAGGAAACTGGTACTGATACCTACATTATCTTTTGTTTTAAATCACTTCATTATTTGCTTTAAACTGTCTCCTTTCCAATAATGTTTGTAGTCTTTCCTTTTTATGGAAATACAACTAACTATGAAACCAATCATTTTCCTTCTTATGATTAATTCGCAACTGAAATCAATTTGCATACCACTTTTTGTAGTACCAGTATTACAGAATGGGCACTCCTTACTTGAGCTCAAGGAAAACCCACTAAAGGTGATGTCTGATGAGAAAAGAGTGCATCTAATTATGCTCATACATACCACTAAAATCCTGCCCTACCGGTACCAAAAACAAGTCAAATTAGTCTGCCTCATGCTTTCAATATAAAAGTAGCAATATGCTGTATCAATTCATAATAATCTTAATAGTAGGAAAGAGGATAAATGATATATTTCAAAACTTCTTAGCCTCCTCTTTATTATTTGGATAGGAATAGTTAGCATGCTAAACTGAATTCTTAAACAAAATTAAGACTCCCTAAACGAAATTAAGAATTAGCAAATCACTGTCACACAGACTTTCTCATTACCCTTGAGGAGGTACTCAAAGGTAATGAAAGAGCAAATGCAGAAGAGAACACATGCTTTATTGCAGACAATTTCAAGAATATGAAAGTGTCAGCTTAAATAAAAGCTCCAACACATCACACAAATCTAATATAACTGTCCCTTTAAGTTAGCAACATTTACCTGCACATGAATCACAAGCTGTCTTTCGAGCAGTTTTAGAAAAATATTCCATAAATTATCAATATCAGCTTCCATGAGTTAAGAATAGCAGGAAGTAAGGCATGCCCTACTTTCATGTCAGTATTTAACAGATGCACAACTCTCCTGACTAAGCTGCTGTTTTTAGAAGTAAAAAATGAACATACCCTGACTGTGCAAAGACATAAGCTGTGGTGGAGGTGGAGGCTGTGGCAAAGGAGCTGTCTGTGTGGTTGCTGGACTTAGAACAGCTGTGAACAGATCTTCGACATCTTTTCCTCCCAGCTCTGCAAAAACACTGTGCATGAGTTGGCTGGCATTGCTTATAAACTGCATCTTGTAGAAGACAACACAGATTTAGAGTACATACCTGGGATTTTGTACAATTTGCCAAGAATAGCACCTGTGCAAATTAAAAATATGGGATGAGTAATCATTAAACAATGCAATAAAATTAATTCTGTAAGCAAAAAGGTGGCAATACGTGGGCAGCAATGTGAGTTCAACAACAGAAAGCATTTTCCATAAGACTAGATCAAGAACAACAAAAAATTACCATCTGTGACCATTTTGTCTAGTTCTGGACTGAGGATTCCATCCAATTGTTCTTCACTCAGTGGCCGTGAAGTTGGGTTGACATTTGGCTGAGGCAGAGAAGAAGGATCATCAGAGATGGGACCAATATCCAGTCCAGCTAAGGAGGAAAGAACATAAAGTTAGACATGAATACCAAAATCTACTGATACAGAATAAAAGGCATAAAACATCTCTTCCCTAGATGTGAGCTATCAACTAAATGAAGACTTCCTTAAAACTTGAAAGGTAAGGAAAAAGAAAATATTCATTAGAGAAAAGTAAACAAATACCCCCAGCTCTACACTTCCAGTTTACTGTATTGTTTGAGGAATGTTGATTGAACGGAATGCAACTGGAAGAATGGGAAAATTTTGTTGAAGTAAGACAACTGAGTTCAGGTACAGCATCTTCTGAAGCATATAGTTCTCAGTAAAAAGTTCCATTGTGATTATTTTTCACATTCTAAAAACAATCACGATAGCAGTCAATGTGTTTTATTGTGTACCTCCAGCTTCACTCCCAAACATTCTTATATATTACATTAAATTATCTACTGAAGTGTTCTTGAAGTGTGCTCAGTATCAAACTCTTCACAGTAGTTTCCATTTCAAGAACAACTACTGAATACTGTAGGTGACAACTAGTGATTTGTTAATCCTGAGAAAACGTAACTTCCTATATAAATTTCACAGCATCCTTTACATGCCAGTGTAACTCTCAAAAGAGAAACATCTTTGAAAATAAAACTATACACTTCAGTATTTAAAATATATTTCTGTATTAAACACCAAATAAAAATAAATTTAAAATAATGAAACATGCCATTCTACTTATTGCCAAATCGTGTATTACATAAATTGATGAACCATCATCCAGTAGAAAAAAAGATATCCAGTGGAAAAAAGATATCAATCTGACTACTTTATTCATGCTTTAATATATTCACATTGTTAAAATGCTTGTAATTTACTACAGATACCACTACGATAAAAACAATACACTACTACTGTAAGTAATATTATACAGCGACAGCAAGAAAACACATGGCTTTGTATCATGAAAAACAAAATCTCAGGAAGGTTTCCAAATACTGGCAGCAAAATTTTATGCAGTACTGTACTAAATGCAGCGTGCAGAGGTCACATTAGACTCAAACAATACAGAAAGAGTGGAAAATGGAAGCATGAATTAGTGACACGGTAAAGGAATGCTAGTTTCTACACATGCAGTTCTTTCAGCTAAAACCACTAGGAAAGGTGACTACTTCTAACCATGGATCATCCATTGTTTAGTTTCTTACCAAATGGGGAGGGTGAGTTCTCAACCTGGAAAGTGCATAAATCAAGACCTACAGGACCCAAACCAGATAAAATGGATGATTATAACACGAAAACAAAACAAAACAAAACAAAAGTAAAGAAAAAAAGCTTCATGCTGAAAAAGTTACGCAGGTATGACAGACAACAGCAGCTATTTCTTATTCTCTCTTAAGCAGCAAAGCAAAGAGACAGGTAAAACAAAATGTTGAAGAGGCTGTATGGTTTTTTTTGTTGGCTTTTTTGTTTTTTTTTTTGTTTTTGTTTGTTTGTTTTTTGGTAGAAGCCAACAAAATCATCTCAAACCAAAGTGTTTTTAAAATATGAAAACTGTATCTGAAATAACCTAGAGCACAACCCATAGGTATAAAACAACCACATCTATAATGTAGAGAAGAGAAAGAAAACAAATACCAGAGAGGCCTCATGAACTTACATACCTGAATGATCTCCAGACTTTACCAAATCATCAGAAAGGATTCCAAGAATATCATCATCGGTATTTAAGACTTCAGAAAGATCAGCTAAGGGGTCATCGGTGCTGCCTGTAAGAGAAACAAAATAATATCAACCAATTGTGGCAATTTCATGTTTAAATGTGACTCTGGTGATAAATGATAGCTTGAGCTCTAAATTCAAATATAGATTTACCAGGTTAAAAGGGCCCTTCTAGTGCGCCATGCTCTGCAGGTTGCTCTGAAGTGAGAAGCAAGTCTCACTTGTTTGTACTATAGCTATGTTCAGAAGCCTAAATTCTTCAGTATTTCTGAATATAGTAAAATTGATCATGTGAATCAGCCATGTGGAAGGGAGACTGGATGGACTTAAGGGAAAAAAAGCACCACAAGATCAAATGAGAACTCAGTATTTGAGACACAAAAGCCTATGAAGGCAAGAGTCAACAAAAAGTGTTTTGTAGAGGGGACAGCTAACAGCAAGAGAACACAGATCATACAATCACAGAATGGCCTGGGATGAAAAAGACCACAGTGCTCATCTAGTTCCAACCCCTTGCTGTGTGCATGGTCACCTACCAGCAGACCAGGCTGCCCAGAGCCACATCCAGCCTGGCCTTGAATGCCTGCAGGGATGGGGCATCCACAACCTCCTTGGGCAACCTGTTCCAGTGCATCACCACCATCTTAGTGAAAAACTTCCTCCTAATATCTAACCTAAACCTCCCCATCTCAGTTTAAAACCAGTCCCCCTTGTCCTATCACTGTCCACCCTCACAAACAGCCGTTCCCCCTCCTGTTTATACGCTCCCTTCAAGTACTGGAAGGCCACAATGAGGTCTCCCCGGAGCCTTCTCTTCTCCAAGCTAAACAAGCCCAGTTCCCTCAACCTTTCCTCATAGGAGAGCTGCTCCAGCCCTCTGATCATCTCTGTGACCCTCCTCTGGACCAGCTCCAAGAGCTCCACATCCTTCCTGTGCTGGGGTCCCCAGGCCTGGACACAGTACTGCAGATGGGGCCTCACAAGAGCCAAGTAGAGGGGGACAATACCTCCCTCTCCCTGCTGGCCACCCTTTTTTTAATGCAGCCCAGAATAAGTTGGCCTTCTGGCCAACTGCTGTCTCGTGTCCAGCTTCTTGTCTACCATGACCCCCAAGTCCTTCTCCACATGGCTGCTGCGTTTGGTTCAACTTCATCACGCAGGCTGGTAACTAACACCAAGTACACACAGTTAATATCTTCACTTGGCTGGTAGGCAAAGGACTGACTTGATCTGTCTTGTAACTGAATTCCTGTCTGAAGTCAAATAAATACTAAAGAGAAAAAAGCCTTTATGAAAGAAGCACCAAGACAGTATCAGTAGCCTTCAGTTCTTCTGCAGTACTGGATGCTACGGTGTTTTTCTCAACAGCTTGAGAACTGTTCCTAATAATTTGACTTCTAATTTGAATATAAATACACTGAGTAAGTAGCCAGAAAGGACTAAGGTGAAAAAATGTAACTGAAGTGTTACCATCCATTGTTACAAACTAACTGTGAATAAATTTAGGCTTTAAGTTAAAAGGCTTCTAAATATTAAGGCAATCAGATTCTGTAATGACTTTCCAATGAGTTTAGTAGGTTGTAAAAAAGCTAACTGCTATCACAATGGAGCTGGTTAAGACTATAAAAATACTGAGGGTCAGTGATAGAGGAGGCTAGGTTCCATGATCCATAAGTTTCATGATATACATTTCATCTGAAACTTTTTTTTTTCTTTTTTGCCAGTTTTAATTCAGCAAGTGCTCATTATCTTGGAAATAACTAAATCCCTTTAGTCAGCTGCTTCAGATCACAATCAATAGCTGGTTGACATCTGGTGCCAAATAAATAGCTCAATACTGCTCATTAATTTGACTCTTCAGAATTGAGATGTAAACTAAGACAAGGCTAAAGGAAAATAAGTTGCTTGTAATGCAGGATCTCTAACAGAGCACTGCGCTATTGCTAATCTCATGATCCTGACTCCTCTGATGTATTTACTTTAAACGTTAAAAGAAAAAAAATGCCTCTCCCAAGGCTGCAGTCACACTAATGTGTTTAATGAAACACTATCTATCTAGTTACAAAACATCCCAGCAGCACTGGAATCAGTTGTGAAGACCCCTCTCTTTTTGTCCAGGAAGAATTCCCTTAGCATTCCTTCTTATTTGCAGAACCTTCACAGAATACATCTTGCCAAGAGGTATTTTATTTTATTTTTTTTTAAAAGAGACACAGTCAGGTAAAGAATCCCAAGAGTGACACAAGGAGTCCCCAGAGCAGTCAGGGTGTACACATCATCGTCTTCATCCTCAACAGTGAGTCAGGTACTCTGGAGATCTGGTGCTCCCAGCAAGTAAGCCTCTGCACTCTGCTCCAGTGCTCTCTTTTAAATGTATTTAAGGCTTGGTACCATGTAAAATACACCACATTGGTGTGCCATTTGTGTTATGGGAGAGAGGAGTCTTATATCTGAAGATACAAATTGCAGCTTCTTTACCAGACAAAAATCAGAGCTTCAAACATTGTAACCAGTAACTAGTAAAGCAGTGAAGAAAAGACTCCACAAACACTCTTCTGGCTGGCTCTGCCACCTGCCATCACTACTGGCCAAAGCTTTGGCTACCCTTAATGAAGCTCTAAGAATAAATAGTCACAGAATGTCATTGAAATACACTGTAAATTCATTAGGAAGCTGAAAACATCACTGTTAACTTCCTAGCAGCCCTGTATACATGCTGAAAAGCAAAGCAGATCCAGTAACTTCTTCAGATGCTTGAGAGCCCTCTGGAAGATGAACTTTATCTAACCCTTATCTCTGGATTCAATCAATTAGAGTTTCTCAGAGAAGAACAACTTCCTTGTGGGAAAGATCTATCCAGTTAAGCATGGACTCTCACCGAGTTAGCAATCATTGTGACAAAAAGCACTGCAGGAAAATAACACAGCAACAACATGCTCCTACCACCTCCTGGTGCAGTGAACAAAGCAGGTCTGTGTCAAACTGATGAAAATAGCACAGGTGCTCTTTTACTGCTCTCACCACCAGCTCCTCTGCAATCCTAGCCAGAAGGGACAATGTGACTGTTGCTAGCTCAATAATTAGCAAATTTATGAGGGTCTCCATCACTCTAATTGCATCTGGCTCTTCCAGACACGGAGATCCTGTTGTGGAAATGACTGTCTTCCACATAGTCACAGCAGAAGAGTTAAGAAAAATTGCACTGGAGCCGATCAAAATTGGCAGATGACTTCACCTGCTGGCTCTCCAACTGCAACAAACAGCTTTGTGTGGACACAGTTTTGGCCTGAAATCCTAACACTGGAGATACCATTGCTGAGAACGTTCTTATGGCCAGAAAATACTGTCCTTTGAGCCTCTCATATAAAATGGGAAAGACAGTAGGTTATCCACATCAGTGGTTGCTAGTAATTTACATATTTTCTAATAACCACACCCTTATAATTTATTTCTATATAAAAATAAGATGAAATTATGAAGTTTTACAACTTTGTTTATTCAAAGAACGTGCTTTAAAAAATTCTCCCTTTTTAATCTCCTTTTTCTTGGAAAAATAGAACATTACATAAGCATCAAGTTTGTACAATTCTAACACTTCATACTATCCTACTACATGAACATTAATGACTTTAATCATGCAGTTTGATATGGTGACAAAGACCTTTGAATCTGTACTTCTTCAAAGCATGCCTAGGTGAAAAAGTGTCTATGTAAATACATTTTCTTGCAGAGTTGGAACCAATGAAATACAGACTTTGAAACACTTCTTTTTCAGTGGTTTCCCCTTAAGGAGAATTTAACCTTTGTATTCTCTATTACTCACAATTTCCAGTGTATAACAATCAATGCTTAATTATACTATAGCCTTTTGCTTTTCACTTAGCAGGCTTTCGCTATGTAACAATCACAAATAAATGATCTCTCTGCAAAGGACTGCTGGGTGTTGGAAAGTTTAGATGGAAAAAGATGCGAGGATAAACTGAAACAAGTGTGACAAATTAACCCATGTAAAGAAGAACCAGTAACAGCTAAAAAAAATACAGAATGGTAAGACACCTCTAGCACAGAGCAAACACTACAAGACATCAAGAAAAAAAAGTATGTGGAGAAGACAGTAAAGTTTTTAATTGTTCCTTTCCATGACACTGTCCTTTCAGCAATACTTATAACCCTCTGGCTATCTGTAAATCTCTCAAATAATATCTCCAGCAAAGTTTTGCAAGAGAAAGCAAAACCAAAAGATTGCCCAGGGGCAATAAACTGTACCTTGAAAGGGTTCTCATGTTCAGAAAGGACAGGAAGAAGAGAGAAGACTGGCAGCCTAAAAGAATCTAAAACTTTAAATAAGACGAAAGGTGGATGATACTTACCTGACTAATCATCAGTACACTTCTAAAAATGCTTTTTTAATCAGAGTATTTTTGTATTCTCTTATAATGCATTTGTACATGTATTCTTGGATGGAATTCATTTTCATGAATTTTACAGATGTGAATGTTACTGTTAAACACTTTCAGATTTGTATCAAGTTCCGATTAGTCCATCAATTGCTCCTTTTGAAACAAGCAATGTCCTGGAGCTGGGTGTAACTCATTATAAACGTTACTTTGCAAGATAAAATACAGAATGCTGAAAAAGATGGCAATTGCACTTTGAAAGAAAATTGTGGACGAGTTCGAGCTGTAATAAAAACAAACTAGCAGGTTATCACTGACTTCAGCTTTGTATACCTTGAGGTCCCAGTTTCGCCTGAGCTGGAGTGGAGGTTGAGCTAAGAAGAGGGTCAGATGAAGGATCCAGGAAACTGGTGGCCAAATTTGCTTTACATGAGAGTGGAAGTGATTCTTCAGGTAAATTATCAAGGCTCATCTTGTTTTGTCTACTAGTATCTAGTAGATCTTTGCCAAAGAAAGCTTCCTGCAAGGAGGACAAAATGATTCAAAACACTCTATTGAAAAAGTTACACAAACAGCAAAGTTAAAATGAAAACATCAATGATTTTGATCTGAGTTCCACACTCTATCCTGTATGGCAGTCCTTCTTCCATGCTATGAGGTGTGGATACACTGCTTACCACTTACCTAAAGTAGCTACATAACTACCTCCATTTCACACCTTAAATTATACAGCAAAACTTCTAAGCCTCCTTACATACGTATGGCACTGTAACAATACAGTGTTATTACAAACATACAAAAATGTACGCAGCAATACATAATATATCTCAAAAAGGTTTTCAGCACTTGGAGTATTTCTTCTGGCAGAAAAATGACTGAAGAATACTACTGAACAACTTGATCATGACCAAACAAAATGTTCATGACAAACATACGCCAGAACAGTGAAAGGCTGGATTTCAACTAATATAAAATCATCCAACCAGAGATGGAGGAACAAAACACTGAATGTTAAACATATATTTCACATTCGAAATACTGTGCAACAGCTACCACTCACCTAAACCTGAGTACATGGGTAATCTGACAATAATCAGTCTAGTAAATTTTCAAGTCAATTTCTACATAACAACTTCTCCTGTTTTCATGCAGTCTTTAAAATCTTGATTTATGATACAACGGCTAGAATTAAACCATAGACTGATTTTTAGTACCAGTTTTTTTCCAGTGAGTGAAAAAAGAAACAAATATTTATTATGAATAAATGGTGCATTAAGAAAAAAATATGAGTTCTTATTAATAGCAAGGAAATGTTGCTAAAGTACTTTCTTTCCAGCTCACTTCCATGCTTATGAAATACAAATTATTTTTACAGAGACTGTGCTGCCTCCTCCCAGTTCTTTCCTTTCCAACTTGATTTAGTTTGAAGTTTGGTAAATATCTAGAAGACAATAAGGTTTTCATTAAAAAGGAGGCTGAGAAGAACAAGCCACATAATGTTCTCAGTGGAAGATATAAAGCAATTCGTTTATAAACCAGTTGAGGGCAGCTAAGTTGGTCAATCAACATTAACATCCCAGTATTTATCCACACTCGTAAGGATCAACAAACACTACTTCTTACCTCTGGGGATATCGCATTAGAAATGGGTGGGTAAAAGAGTGGGGATCATTGTGGTGGGGAGATGAAGAGCATATGAAAACACAAATCTATAAATAGATTTGTATATATATCTATAGATAGATATATATGGATTTCCCCTATAAAATCAGGTTCTATAATCTGTCAAGAAGAAGTACTGTCTAGAGTAAATGTCATTATCAGGCTAAGACATCTGACATAGATGAGTGCAGTACACGAGAAGACAAGCTGAAAATGCCTTGTGTCAGCTTAGAGAGAAAAGAAAGGCGTTCTTTTTTTTTTTCTCTCAGAACAAACAGAAGCCTATGCAATGAGAAATGACACCAGAGAGGATTTAACATCATACACTGCTTTCTCTACAAAATTAGAAACATTCCTAATAGAAAACCCAAGTCACACAGTCAGAATCAGAGAATGGCCTGGGTTGGAAGGGACTTCAAAGATCATCAAACCCCAACCCCCCTGCCACAGGCAGGGCCACCAACCTCCACATTTAATGCTAGACCAGGCTGCCCAGGGCCCCGTCCAATCTGGCCTTGAACACTTTCAGAGATGGGGCATCCACAACCTCTCTGGGCAGCCTGTGACAGTGCTTCAACACTCTCTCTGTAAAGAACTTCCCCCTCACATCCAACCTAAATCTTTCATCCTTCAACTTAAAATCATTTCCCCTTATCCTGCTGTTATCTACCCTTTCAAAGAGTTGACTCCCCTCCTGTTTATAGACTCCTTTCAGGTACTGCCTGAAGGCTGCCCCGCAGCCTTCTTTTCTCCAGGCTGAACAAACCCAGCTCCCTCAGCCTGTCCTCATAGGGGAGGTGCTCCAGTCCCCTGATCATCTTTGTGGCCTCCCTCTGGACCCTCTCCAAGAGCTCTCTGTCTTTCTTGTACTGGGGGCTCCAGACCTGGACACAGTACTCCAGATGGGGCCTCACAAGAGCAGAGTAGAGGGGAACAATCACCTCCCTGTCCCTGCTGGCCACCCCTCTTCTGATGGAGCCCAGGATACCATTTGCTTTCCAAGCTACAAGAGCACACTGCTGGCTCATGTTAAGTTCTCCACCCATTTGGACTCCCAGGTCCTTCTTTGCAGGGCTATTGCTCCTTTCAGTCTGAATATATGCCTGGAATTCCTCTGGCCCAACTGCAAAACCATTTCAATGAAAAATCGGTAGTCAGAAAAGAAATATGGTTTGAATGACCTATGACTCAACAGACACAAAGGTCTTGTATGTAAATGTTTATACACACAAAGCACAGCGAAAGTTTTACCTGCAAATAGGCAGGAAAAGTTTCTTCAAGTTTATTCTTCTTTTTCCTGTAACGTTTTTTTATTTTCTCAGTACTTTCAGAAGCTGGAGTAGACTCCTCAACTGGAGTGTCAGGCAACTGCTCTGTCCAGCCTGTAGAAGTAACAGGAACAAATAAACAAAATTTTCTTGGTCTTTCTCAAAAGGCAGAGTGGTAGCAAATCTTGCCATCTCTCTGAGGGCCTGAGTTATCTGAATTAATCTGAATATTTCTCTAGGTATCTTCTAAAGGTGACTTTCATCTAGACAGCTGTGAAACTGATCATCTGTCTGGGTTGAAGAAGTCAGAAATGTCATCTGTGACAGTAGACACATCATGATCTTATCATATCACCTGTAGGTAAACCTTCAATTTTTCTGTCTCTAACCCAACCTAAAAATGTGGTCATTTGAGAAAACTATGGGTACCATTCAACCAGCTTGAAAGAGAATTCTACTGAAGCAGCATCTCCAAAATCTACACTGCAGAATTACATGTCGATCACCTTCCTGCTTATAAACCAATCTTTCTCAAATTAGAAGTACAAATCACTTTTTAAAACCTGTAATATGGCTTGTAGAAATGATGCACAGATCAAAAAACCAGGAATCCTATCAAGTCCTTCAATAAAAATTACACGTTTATTCAGCTACCACATACAAAGCTGCACTGCATTTTTTCCTAATGAACACAAAAGAACAGTGTGTTGATCAATCATTCAATGCTTTAATTCAACACATCAGTGAAAACACCAGGGGAAGAACTAAACTTTTTAAGTCCTCCACTTCTCCCTTGCAAAAGCTAATTACAAGGAGTTAATGATCCTGGGAAGTTATTTAAAAAAATACATAATGTAGTAAAATCTGCCACACTTTGTACTACAGTCATCTCTTGCACCATATACAGGACAGTGAGTAGACTGAGGCTCACCAACACTGTGACCTCTGCGTTGTTCAAGAGAGAGCTTTTGCAGCAAAAGGAAGTGGGATATGGCAAGTGTCCCAACAGCTTTGTAAGGCTGATGAGGAAGCTCTCAGCAAGGTATGATGATTTAAAACATACAAAGATTTTCTGAGTTATTTTTTTCTTAACAAGCAATTGTGCCTGAGCAAGAAGCTTAACTGTTTAACTGAAGAATATTGCTTTTTAACAATAAGCATTGCATTGTTACTGAGAATGAGTAATTAACTTTTCAACCTTTTTCAGGTTTTTTTTTTTTTAAACTCAAAGGAGAAAATACCTATGTATCTATGTATGAATTGAAAGTTTTTAATCCAAAATTTTTCTGCAGTATCTAAAACAACTTAGCATATCACAGTTTCTACAAAGCAGGAAAACATATCTTTAACATGAATAGTGAAGAGAAAGCAAACCCTTTTTCTGAACTTTGTTCAGAAATCCAGCTACTACATTGGGTTGCAACGATTGCTGACTTCATAAAGTAGTTCTACAAAAGCAAATAAGGAAAAAAAACTATTCGGTTTTAATACTGACTACATACTGCAGTAAATATAGGTCTGCACCATGTTTCAAACTGAATAGCTCAGCAAACAGGAAAGAATAACAGCAGAAATTGAAGGCCAGAGTCCTCTAAGATAGTATCAGTCAATTTCCAGAAGCAGCTGCCTCTTTCTACTGATAATAAGAAACAGACTGAACTAAATACATTCCACATCTCACCTCAACAATACGTAAATATAATCAACATGCTATGTAGTGCACAAAAACCCAGATGGATGAAATAATTAGTCTAATTACACATAGCAAGCATGAGAACAAGTCCTAGGAGCAACACCTGACTTCTTGTTTAATGCCCAATCCACTGAATATTAAAATATCAGAGGCACCAGAGTGGTTTCATGGTGAGAAAAGAGACCTAACTAAGTAGGATTCTTCAGCCCTGGAAAAGATGACAACTGAAGGGGGGGAAATATGACACATCTAGAGAATCTTAGAGTATTACAAATTAATACTGATTTTTTTAAACATAACAAACTCTGAGACTATCTTACGAAACTCTCACATATCCAGTTTAAAATGAACAAAGGTAATTACTTTTTCATACAACAATAAAAATATCATTGAACTCACTAGTACAGGATTCACAGAGCATAAACAGATGCATAAAAAAGCTCTAACATCTTTGTGTAACATGCAACATTGGTGAATATTAAAACTCATGATCCAGAAGATAACTCTAGATCTACATGATATCTGAAGAAAGGCTTATCAGAAGAATTGCTCTCATCCTTCCTCATTTCTTACACTTTTTTCTATCTTCTACTTGTCTAAGCTAGAGCTCTGACACAACACAACAGTCCCTACAATTCACACTGTTTAGCTTTAACAACAGCCTGCAATTGTTTCAATTTCTTTGTAAATCATGGGCTCTGCCAGAACTGTATGTGCGTAGGAATGAGTATTTTCAGTTCATTAAAAAAAGTCATCACAACAAACACTAAAAACTGCTTCCTTCACATTACATCTTCAGAAAGTACCATACATTGTAAGTTGCACTATTTTTACTTTACTATGCATGAACAAAAAATTAAAAGCAAATTTCTGCACTTACCCTCATCTCTGCCAGGCAACTGCTCAGAAACAGATCCAGAAGAATCTTTCCTAGAGAGAGATCTTTTAGTCTTCCCCTGCCCTGTACGACTTCTTTGACGTACCATAAATCCACCAATACCTAAAAAGGAAGCAAAATTTCAATATACTGATTAAAACTGTATTTCACAGCAAGAATGAGAGCCAGGATTATTCTGCAGGTAAAAGGGACAACTGCATCTAGAGATGAACAAATCCTACGTACCTGAGGAGTTTTCATTTCTTAATTTTTATGTCTCAGTGGGTATATATGTAATTATCAGTAAGGATCAGAATTTTAGGACTTTAATACGTCTGCAAGAAGATTAAATCACCAAACCTGGTGACTTTCAGACACTGGTTCTCTCCTCCCTTGGCAAGCTGATGAATTGCTAAAATTAGTCAATCTACTAAATGAAACCTATTAAAGAACATTAAGGGGTCATAAGAAAATTCAAATTGCTCTGGAGAGCTCACCACTCCAAATGACAGTATTATAAGGATGTACCACATAATGAAAAGATAATTAACCAACACGATACTGGCTGAAACTCCAGAATCCTTCACTAATGATTGACTGCAATGCTCTTGGTCCTTTACAGTTGGTCTATAGGTACGTACATGCATCAAACTCAGGTTTGTTAAATTTTTCAGGGAAACTGTTGGCTGCAGAAAACTAACAGATGGCTGCTTAACAACTCATGATCCAAAATCACTATGAGCAAATGAAGCTCTCTTCTCTTGAGGACGAGTCAGTGGAAATAAATGGCTTATTGAGATATATTACTTGTAGAGATACAGGAGCTCTCTGTTCAGAGCTGTGGGTTTGCACACCATTTCCATATGGTGCCCCCATCATGGAAGGCAGAATGCACATGGGCCTGACCTGTTGAGACAGGACTCTTGCACAGCACTGGGGAGGGAAAATGGTGGAAAAAGCTGTTTAACTACTGATAGAGAAGCAAGTGAAGCTGGATCGTGTTCTAACTCCTGCTTCCTTTCTCTTCCTCTGCTATCTTCATAATCAGAGGATACGGCCATCACAGTAAGAAGGATGGGTGTGTCTGTTGAAATGAGTATTTGTGACTGCAACGACTACAATCTGCTCATCATCCCACACCAGTGAGAGGCTGCATAATGAAAAACAAAAGCAGCACTAGCACAGACACTGAGGAGTGTGATGTAGGGGCTCCTCAAAAAGGCAACTTTTGTCTAAGGACACCTTATTTATTATCTTGGGTTCAGAATGAGACCTAAAAGAAACAGAGCTACATTCTACACAGTCACTCAGGTATCGTCTGTCAAGAGACAGCTCAAGAGGTTCTGCATTCATGACACAAGTTATTCCACACAATAATTAACAGCTGATGGCACTGATAAATTAAAATAACTGAATTCCATCCAATGAATGCATTCATAAAGTTAATTGTCAGAAGTACTCCACAAATGTTGAGCACGTTACTCTTATCAACGATTTCAGAAAGTAAGATACCAGTGGAAAGTTCTCTGAAATTCAGATACTTCAAGATGTATACACACTCACAAACTGGTCTCCATTGATGATATAAATGGAGTACATTTTCCTATTGAGTTAAGAATCAGTAACAAGGTATAGATTCAAACTACAAATCACTAATTGACAACATATTATTGCAGCTGTACTACTATGCAGCAACCTTTGGAAAAGTATTTGGTAAAAAACTTTAAAACAATAAAACCACCAGTTAGCAAGAGAACACTTCATAATTTCACATTTTTTCCTATTCTTTTTTTTAACGATACGGAAAAAAAGAGCTAAACGAGTGACACAATTATGTAAATTGTGTGTCCTACCAGGTCTGTATGGTTTTCGCTTTCTTTTTTTAATCCCATCAGCTCCTTCTGCCACTTTGGTATCATCATCCACAGCTTCCCGTTCTGGGCTGGAATCGGATTTCCCATCGCAATCCATAAGATCACCCTCTGCAGAAAAGATACAATGCTAAGTTCAACTGGAAAAGGGGGGGAAGACATTTTCCCAAACTGCACACATCTCAATGTTTCCTCAACAATTATTGAGAATAACAGTTTTTCTCAGGAGGATGATAAATAGCCATGCTCTTTTGACACTTGTGAGAAAGCCACCTGACTACACAAAGACCCAGCATATACCTTAATTTCCTGTGAGGTTATATCAACACCAGTGACTAAACACTATCATTATTACATGTGAATCTTGAGATTTATCACTTTAGGCACCTCTTTCAGTACCCTGTGCTGCATTTTCCAAGCATTTAAGCAATTTCTAACAATACACTGAGGAATACATCTAACTTGCAAGATAGATTTTGTTTACCTTCCACCTAAGTTATGTTTGGTTGAGTTTGTTTTCATTGCAAAGACAGGCTGAAAAAATACAGCCTATAGATGGAAAATAATATATAATGACTCTTAGTATGAAGGGTTCTTGACTTGAAGCTGTGTGACTGACTGAAAGCAGACTTACTTATGCACAGGAGTTTGACTTATATAACAGAAAATTCAACCCAACAGAAATACTCAGCTTTTAAGACAAAGATCACAATTTCGAGTTTATATTCTACAGGACTGCAGGTCAAAAACAGATAAGAGCATTAATAAGCCTTTAGTGTTGAAGAGAAACTCAGTTAATTCTGTTTCTGGCATCCCTAAAGTGTGATTATAATAATGACCTTACATCTTCATTAAGTTGTGAAGTTTTTGAAATACCTAGGGTAAATATACAATAGTCCCTGGAAAAAAATAGCAAAATACAAATTTTCTGCTTTGTATTTATGCATACATTTGTGAATAGGAGAAATATAGTTCAAGAAATATAGCCTTGTAGTCTACTCAGTCCTACTACAGACAGAAGTGGACCATAATACCACGTCAGCTGTGGTACAATTACAACTCTTGCTCTTTCAAAGGCTCCATCACTGACTTTTCAATCACAGAATGGTTTGAGTTGGAAGAGACCTTAAAAACCACACATTTCCAGCCCCACAAGATCAGGCTGTGCAGGGCCCCATCTAACCTAGCCTCCATCTAACCTAGCACCACCAAGGATGGGGCAACCAGTTCCAGTGCCTCATCACCCTCAGAGTGAAAAAAATCTTATTTGTATCTAATGCAAACCCAGACTCTTTCAGTTTAAAACCATCGTCCCTGGTCCTGTCAATACACACCCTGAAAAAATGTCCCCATCCAGCTTTCCTGTAGGCCCCTTTACGTTCTTACTTGGGCTGCTCTCCATCCATTCATCCCCCAGTCTGTACCAATGTTTGGGATTGCCCTGGCCCAAGCACTGCACCTTGCACTTGGTCTTGTTAAACTTCAAGAGGTTCATGTGGGCCCACTCCTCAAGCCTGTCCTGGCCCTCTGGATCTCCTTCCTTCCTTCTATTGTATCAACTGCACCACTCAACTTGGTGACGTCCACACCATTTGTATTTACCTGGATTTACTGAACCACACTGCTTCAATCAGAGCAGCAGCATAGCCTTATTCAGCTTGATGCCCACACAAAAACTTCAGTCTTTCAGAGAACAGGGACTGATCCACTCTTCAGAGTGCATGTAGTACTGACTAGAGATTCCAGGAAACCCAGCCAGTCTACCATTTACATACAGTTACAGCCACACGTGAACACGCTTTGGTTCTCAGTACATAAAAAAATCATCTATGGAACACGCACATAAACTTTGGTTGCTTTTTTCCAGGGGAAGTGAAAAACAAAACCAAAACAATAAAATCAAAACCAACAACAACAAACAAAAAAACCAACACAACAGAAGAAATCCAGAACTGAAATTAAAGTCCGTGGAAGCTTTGATTCTATCATCATACCCTGCTATTACATTTAAGTATCTCGGTATCTAGTAGAAAAGGGTATATATAAAAGTCAACAAGCAGGTAAGAAAGTTATCATTGTTAAATAGAATACAAGCACACAGTTGTAGAAGTAAAGATGATCAACCATTGTGAAAGAACAAGATAAGTGGTTACTTCTCTGTCTTGATGCCTTCAAACCAAAACTGAAAGCATTTTTCCTTTCAACAACCCACTTGGTGGACTGTACGAAGCCATGAGATGAATAAGAGTCAGAGTAGTGGTATGATAATATACCAAACACTGTGATTTCCAAAGAAAACAATAGAAAATCTACTACTTAACTGTTTCAAAGGCTATAAGCAAAGGGAACCTACTATTTAAAAAAAACTATAGTCAGTAGCAGAAGGTTAAGAATGTGCTAATCAAACAACAGGAACAATACTTACATCAACAAGTTAAGATGGAAACTATGTTGACGGTTGAACTACCCAGTTATCTCAAGCACACACTCTGTATCTAAAAAAAGCTTCTTATGACATTTAATCTGATTAACAACAAGGCAATGTTGCATAAACAGAGCCCTTTAGATTGTGGTGATGTGGGGTGCCTATGTTCCACTCGTAACAGAGACCTGCATGACTAATGTAATAACTTTCACACCTGCTGTTCCAGTAAGCCTTTCCTCAGGCCATGGATTAACACCAATCCTACCAACATACTTATCAGAATATACAGCCAGACTATGGCAAAGAGGATGGGAGAATGGTATTGCACCATGCTGGATGCTGTTTCTACTGCTTAAGAGTGAGGATTTAAAGTATAAAGAAGGTTGCTTACTCCTAGGGGCTTCTTTTCTCTCCCTCAACTCCCACCTTCAGGCTGCTGTGCTCACTTCACTTTGAGAGAAGGAGATGAGAATGAATACTGCTGGCCCCTGTGACACAAGTCTGCTCCATGCTCAAATATGCAGTTGAAGGAGCTCTCCTAAAGGCTTCTACAATTTACTAAAATCTCATTCCCATGCACAGAATGAGGTGGTTGGATAGGCAAGTGCTAGCCCAGACCCCTTCATCCCTCGCCAGTCTGAGATGTTCTGCAAGCACTGTTAACTTGCCTCTTACCTCCAAATTAAATGGATACTCTACCGTGGAAACTGAAACCATTTGGCAGGTCTCTACGTACAGTGTCATCAACCTGAACAAGAGCATCTCAGAACTCACTTCCAAACTCAAATTCTGTCTTAAATTCTACTTTGGAGATAAAGACAAACAAAAAGTATTTTTCTCCCCTCAGTTCAGCCCACCTTATAAAAGAAATACTCCAAGTAAAGAGCTATTTCACGTTCTCCTTAGTTTCAAATACAGGCCTTCAAGGAATCTACTGCTGAGCCAACGGCACCATTTTTCAAATGGCGTTCACACTGTTGAGAGCCTCAAAATGCACTTGTACTCAGTAAATGCACAGTATTCCCTAAAGTAATCCAACGATCAAAGAGGCAATTCCTATTTCCAGTGTTGCCAGCCTCAGAAAAGCGTTTTGCATGGCATGGATGACAAAAACAGAACAATGGTAAGAAAATCCCTGGACTGTTCAACAGCAAATCATAACTACTGTCCAAGCAATTCCCACAGATCATTCAGTACAGAATTTACAAAAATGAGTGTTACAAATTCTCCTAGGGATGTATGCAACGTACACATGTAGTGCAGCACTCAACATACAAGACAGGCCAAAAGAACATTGCTACCTCTACTGTCATCCATCTCGCCATCTCTTGAGTGTTCTGACTGGGCATCTGGGGGTGTCTGAAGCACAGCCACACTGTTCTGATTTATAATCTTCAATTTAAGCTTTGGTTTCGTCCGTTTTCTTCTAGGTACTGTGACTGTTAGGCTCTGTAACTGAGACATGCCGGATTCTGTCAAGCAGACTCCATCCTGTGTGTATGTCTTCGGTGGGTCTATAAAAGTTAAATGAATCATAACAGCAATATAAAACTCTTTAATTTACAAGTCTTAGATCTTTAGGAACAGCACTTTTAAGAGTTAATAATTCACATGTATGGAACTGATTCATGAGTGAGGAAGTCAGTATAAATAAAACAGAGAGATATGATACTGTCTTACATGTTACAGTTACAGCTTTATAATTCAGTCTGATGTCAAATCCAGCAACCATCCATTACATTGCTACAGAACAACTTACATCCAGAATTCATTAGACAGAACTATTTGATTATGGAAACTGGTGCCTTACAGGGCATTTGCGTATCCCTGACACAGAAAAATCTGTGTTAGCAAGTCTTAGTTTGGGTCCTTGCTGTTTAACAGCCAAAGCCCTCAGCAATACATGTTGTAACTCAGCTTTACTCTTGTAGAACTCTCAGTGAATCAAGCAAATAATTAACCCTCTTTTATAGGTAGACAAAAAATAAACTATATCAAGTGAATGGCTCAAGACCTGTATGTAAACTGAGTAGAACTCAAGTCTCCCAAGACCTGCAAGACTTCTACCTCCTGAAGCTGTTGCATGACAACTGAGTCTGATAAATTCTTTACATCATTCCTTGCTTCACAGTGTAGAAAGACACTGCTGTCTCAGCCATCTGCTCCAGCAACTGCAACTAGAAGTTTGGGAACTTTCTGGGTATGCGCAGTAATGAAGAGGCTGCAATGATGCTTCTGCACTTTGAGCCCAATTGCATAGTGACTGGATAACATAATTTTTGAAAACATCTGAACATCATAACTTCAGCTCTCTTTAACAACAAATATTTTCTTATGTAGCATCCTGCACCCCAAAACACAGCTGCTTCTGAATGCAATTCTTCATAGATGATTGCTTTCTTAAGTTGAACTAAGAAAGAGTGCATAAAAAAACTGCATGTTTTTTCAGATATCGGAGGGGACAAACTTCTCTCAGAACTACACCTACCAGGATCAAGCAGAATAAAATCCTGACATGATGGAAACTATCCTAACATGATGAAAGTGTTAGGGACTATGATAAAAAACTACTTGTCAGTAGGCTTGTCAAGATTGTAAATTCCTAGCATACACTAGACAAATACAGAAAAGTTGTGTCCTCCTACAATTTCATCCTTTATGTATTTTTAACTCAGCTAAACTGTGTTATCTTTTACTGCTAATATTAAGGCAAGCAACTAAGTCTGCAGAATCAAAGCACAATCTCAGGTTATTAATATAGCATGGGTATGGCAAGCAAAAGAGAAGAAAGAAAGTAGAAAAAAAATGAAAAGCATGCTGTGATAATTGGAAGGATAGTTAATGTCATGTGTTATAAAAACAAAAAGGAATTTTTGCCTGATGTAAAAGTATACCCTTACAATATGCTAAATGATCAAAGATTAAGTATTTATATTTTTTACCTAGTTCTTTTGATTTTGAAATAATCTGAGCTCCAACTGATGAATCACAACAGTCCAAAGAAGGCACTGAAAAATATAAGGAAAATCATTTCAACTTTTAAAAAGCGTGACTTGATTTAACTGAAACTCTCAAGTAGTTTTCCTTCGAACTGTTCTGTTAAACTCCCTAATAAATGCTGTTGGCAACTTCCACCAGCACCTTTAAAAAAAAGCTTTTCAGTGTCCCAGAAGATGTGACTACAAAACAAGCCTGGCATCAGCTGAAGTTCTCCAATTCGCCTGAGCCAAGAAAGGCACTGGGAAAGCACTGAACATGATGACAAATCATCTCCGCCTACTGGACCACAGGCAAACACAAGCACTGGATCTAGCGGATTTTAAGGTAACCCCTACGCTACTCACGTTATCCAGGTTTTGCTGAATAACAGGAGGACTTTATGAACAAGTATCACTTGCTGTTTTATCTTCCCAGAAGTGGTAGGTGACTCCAACAGCTTTGTGCACTGACTTCTAGCTGTGTCTATGCTGTCAGATGTCTTATATACCAGAAACAAAGTAAGGCTGATACAGCATCCTAGAGCAGATGAGATGTGACTTGTTCATGTTAGAAAGGTTCATTCTTATTCAAAATTAAAATACTGACCAATGGAACAGTAGAAGCTCCATTTCAAAATTGTGCCTTGCATGCTTCAGAGAACAAATGATGATCAAAATGTCCTCTGGTGCTAGCATACTACTGCTGCAGGTAGAAATGTTTCTCTCATCTGCATTAATTACAATAACTCTAATCACGCTTCACTAACCTGTCATATGTACATTAGATTTTTAATATTAGTAGTAACTTTATAGAGATTATGTAGACAGTAAGTCCAGGGAAAATTAGAAGCTTTTATCTCACACTGAGAATTAAAACAAACAAAAAAACAGTTAGTTTGACATGGTTAGCATTACTATACATTCAATGTTTATTCACTTTTTTTTTTTTTTCCCCTAAAAATCTTAGCTAGGCTGAGTTTAACTCTTGGACAAACATCCAGTGTTTTACTTTTGCATCTACTACACAAGCCCAGACCAGTGAGGGAAAGCATGTGAGGAAGGTTCATGTTTCTCAGACCAGTTGCATGTGTGCTCCAATCTCACACATAAATCTGGGAGACAAAGGCAAGACTAAGAAAAGAACAAGCTTCCAAATAACGTTAACGCTTTGTTAAATACAAAACAAGGATGTAGTGGATACAAAATCTAGAGAATGTTTTTCTACGCATACATAAGAAATAAGGAAACAAAATATGTCTTCAAGAATTGTAGTCCTCTGGAAGTTTTATGGAAAGTGTAACTACAGAAAATTAGGAAATGTAAGGAGCCCATGAGCATTACTGAAAAACTGATACACACAGAAGGAAAAAGCACGGAAGAAACAAAAGTGAAAATGACATTTTGAAGGAGATACTAAGCTGCAGGGAAGCAAAAAAACACATGGGACAAGCTGCAGGATGGAAGACACTCACAAACTCTGAACTGGAATAGAAAAAGGCAAATACTAAGAGATAATCAAAGGCAGAAGTGGTATCTTCTGATTTTTCTGTTGTTTACAAGTTGTTTTAAGTCAGAGTTAACAACTATTGAACTGGACTCTAAGGTAAGCAAAAAATTCACAGAGATCACTGTGAACAGAAATTTGGTGTCCTAATACAAAAGTCGTACAACACGGAGTCTTCATCCATGTCAGACTGAACAAATTCAGTGCTGGAGACTGAACAGACTTGAAATAGACAAACAAGCTGACAGCAACCAAAGTGAGGACTTCAGAGACTGGCCCAAAGAAGATGCACAATGTTTGAAGACAGTATTGAGCAAATTTCCATAAAAGGAGCTAATTAGAGTGCAGAGAAAAGATTAAATCAATAAAATGGATAATAGAAAAAAAAAGAATTCCAAGTCAGACTAAGATGGTTCAAAGGAAAAAAATACTCCTTAAAAAATAGAACAAAGAAAGGACAGTGCTTTCTGATCAACTCAGATGTTCAACCAAAATTATATGGTTATTTTCCAAAGGGTCTAAAACCTGCTGAATGATATGCAGCATCCAGCAGCCTCAGTAAAAAAAAAAAAAGTGCACAAAGTCCAATATGACAAGAATAATCACAGTTCAAAATGAAAGGTGGCTGCAATTTAAAGGCTGCAATGGAAAGGAATAATTCTAGGAAAAAAATGAAATCAGCATAAGGGACAGTACAAAGTGGTCGATGTGGAGACACAAAACCTGAGTAATATTAGATGCCTACATAACTACGAGTGCGATGCAGGGATTTATGTGCAAATACTATGACATACAAGAACCTAACAGCTGAAATAATAAACACGCCAAGTAATTAAAATTTAAAATTTTAGCTCCTAATTTTGTAAGTACAGGATACAGAAGCAATGCAAAGTACACACAGTAAGTCTTACATTACCACATGAGCTGTAACTAGCTGTTACATGCATTTGCATTCAGATCTCCTTAGCTGTTCCCACTAAAAAAAAAACAGGCAGAACTGAAGGGATGGAATTTATGGATGAGGCTTCCATAAGGGGAGCCACGTTGTACAATGGTAAAAGGCAGAAATGATGGCTAGATGGTTTAGAGTTGCTTGTCTGGGAGAGAGTATGATTGCAGGAGTGAGAAATGCACATCTCCATCCTGAACGTGAGGTACTATAGCACAAAGGCTGCTGCTACCTACATCAGCTGCCAGTACTTCAGTCATGGTAACACTAAAAATAATCCTGATAACTTTCAAAGTTCTTATTAATTAAAAAGTTATTATTAATTCAAAAAGTACCAGGAAAGGGGGAGCAGATCTTAGATGTCATTTCACAGCACATATGGTCCTGCCTGACAAAACTAATCTCCTCCAAGATGACTTGCTTAGTAGATGAGGGAGAGGCTGTGGATGTTTCTTACCTGGATTTTAACTAAGTTATTAATGCTGTTTCCAATAGTATTCTCCTCCCAAAAATTGGCTTGTGGCCTAGATGGGTGTACTGTTTTGTTGGGTGAAGAACTGGCTGGTTGGCAGGGTGCAAAGAGTCCTGGTGAACAGAGTTTAGTCCAATTGGCAGCTGGTCACCAGTAGTGCACCCCAGTACTGAGCCTTGGAGCCAGTTTTGTTCTACATTTTTATCAGTGATCTGGATGAGGGAATTGAGTTCACTCTCATAAACTCACAGATGATACCAAGTTAGGCAGGAAGGCTCTGTAGAGGATCTGGATAGGCTGGATTGAGGGGCTGAGCCCAACTGCATGACATTCCGGTCCTGTACTTGGGTGATAAAAACCTGATGCAACAGTATGGGGTGGGACAAGACCAGCTGGAAAGTTGCCTGGCAGAGGACCTAGGGGTGTTGGTCAACAGCTGGCTGAAAATGAGCCAAGAGTGTGCCCAAGTGGCCAAGAAAGCCAACGGCATCATGGCCTGCATCAGAAAAAGTGTGGCCAGTAGGACTAGAGAAATTACTGTTCCCTTGAACACATTGGTGAGATCATGCCTCAAATATTGTGTTCATTTTTAAGCCCCTCACTGTAATGATATTGAGTTGCTTGAGCATGTTCAGAGAAAATCAACAAAGTTAGTGAAGGTACTAGAAAACCGAACTGAGGTTGTTTAGTCTGGAGAAAAGGAGGCTGAGAGGGAACCACATTGCTCTCCACAACTATCTCAAAGGAGGCTGCAGTGCTTTTCTCAGGTGATAGGATGTGACAAAACGGTCTCAAGTTGAGCCAAGGGAGGCCTAGATTGTGTATCAGGAAGAATTTCTTCATGGAAGGAGTGGCCAAGCATTGGAACAGGCTGCCCAGGGAAGTGGTTGAGTCCTCATCTCTAGACATATTAAAGTGATATGTGAATGTGACACTAATGGACATGGCACCATGGACATGGATGGGAATCAGCAGACCAGGCTCATGGTCAGATCTGGTGATCTTGAAGGTCTTTTTCAACCTAGATAATTCCACGATTCTTTATTTTAATATGAGACCATATTAAAAACAATGATGAAATGCTGATCAAAGATGTGTATTGCAAAATAATATACAAATTAAGACTTATGGCACACTTTGGAACAAATTTTACCATCTGCTGGCTGTAGATATTTATGTACGCCCAAAAAGAAAAACTATTTATATTTTATTCCTATTTCATGAAGATGACTTTAAGATTATCAGATACATATCTGATATTCTTAAGATGACATAGACAAGAACTCTTAAAGTTCTTGTTTTCTAAAGAGAGAAAACTGGAAGCTCTTTCTCAATACGTACATTCTAGAAGATATTTACTTACTACCAACAACTACCTACTTTCCAGCTGCTATGCAGTGATAAGTTACTAGGTTGAAGGGCTCTTGATTCATTTCAAATAAAGTAGTAGAGAAAATTGTAATAATATTTGCAACACATTAATATCCTCTGTGGTACATCAGATGGAAAGAGAAAGAACCATCTCAATAAAATTACCATATGGTATGCTCTAAGAAACTTTATGCTATTAGCATTTGATTCTCTCATCTTGAAACAAAAAACTACACAGAATTTTCAAATGTAGAAAAATTAACAGAACACTGAAACATTTCATATAAAAGTACATGCAAATATTTCTAGAACATGCATCAAATGATATATTTAGACATGCAACGGTGCAAATGTACACACGTTAGAGTTATTACACATACTGAGTCAAAATGACAAAGAAAAAGCGGATAAACTTGTCTCATAAGAGAGCTGAGCAGAAATTGCAAAGAAGAGTGGGGAACTTTCTAACAGGTCTTGCTGGACTGGTTCCTATTCCTCAGAAAATGAACCTACACATCTTCACGGTGGTTTCAGAAAGGACTCTTTCAGGAGCCAGTTTAGGCTTGGAAGTTGAACATCTGATACCACCTTCTGAAGTTGTTCCACATACCGAATTATGAACCTTATTATCACCAAAACACTAGTTCTGTAAGCTTGTAAGTAAAAGGAAAAGGTAGTATTCCTTACTTGGACATATGTGTTTAAGTGTCCAAACATTATTACCAAAAGAAACAGAAAATTGTTATATTTCCTTGGTTTTCCCACTTAGAAAACTGATTTCGTTTTGAATTTGAGAAAGTAGAGCTCACACATGAAGCAAGTTGTAGAAATATGTAAGTACATGTAATCTTTACTTCAACAATGACACAAGTGGGATACTTAGAAGTGTTCCACAACCACACACATATAGTTGATCAACTTATACAAGCAAATATATAACTTTCCAATCATTAAGTTACAATTACTGCCACATTGTTATGAGGACAGGAGGTATAAAGGAAGTTCAGATCTCTGCTGAACTTTTCTTGGCAGACCTCTCAAATACAAGCCTTGTGGTGTAATCAACCTTTTATCTCAATCTTACCCCTGGTGTTCTGTTCTTTAAACGTCTGCTTGGTTCTTGTTCCCTCCTTCTACCATGTTCTCAAAATCTGATGACACTCTCAATAAAGGGTTAACATGAACACATTACCATACTATTATTCTGAAAATGTGTAGAGGTGTCAGTGTTCTATTAAAGCAACAGACTGAAGCAGACACTCCTGTGTGCTGACACGCAGAGAAAACAGACCCAGGATACTATTCTTGTAGCAAGACCATAAATCATCTAATAGGCCAATCTAATTGCTGACAAGCTACTCACTATAAAATTAACCAGTACCATCCCACAGAACCAGATGGTGTAGTTGTACTCAAAGAGAAAAACCACAGTAACCTCAGCTCCTGAAGTACCAGTGCTGTGAAATTGCATACTACAGACAAGGAAGTCGGTATGTTTCCTGAAAACATGTCCAGAGGAGACGAAAATTCATTAGAAATATGTATTTTAACTAACAAAAACATGGAGAATCTCAAGCAGGGAAACATGGAGATATTTTTTAATATCACATCTAGGGAACTATAGGTCTTAAATACTGGGAGAGCTGAGGGGGTGGCATTAATAAATTATAAGATTGGAGGGAAAAAATGCTTATATGGACTGTTGTTACAGATACTGCTGCTTCAGAAGGCTTCAAAGTATTGATATATGGAATGTTTTTCTGCACAGAATTTATTTCAATATTCTTCAATTAAGATCGTTCTTCCTTCCTCTTGACAAAGTGAGATGCATTTATCCCTTTCAATATCAGACGTTTTTAGTCCTTTGCCCAAATTATCTTCACTAAATCTGTCAAGAATTCTCCCTGACAGGTTGTCTTTGGCTGCAGAGATGGCTTTGCAGCCAATTACTAGAGGGTGAGAAAGAGCTGAGGACATTTCCAGGATGCCCTTAAAATAAAAATAAAGATCTTGCTTCTACAACAAGCCAACTCTCCATAACAGAAAAGAACCATAACCCATTCCCAAACCTATTTATTGCAGTGTGCAGTCCTGCCATTGGTTTCAATTGTCTTCTTACCGTTTGTTGGTGGTATGTATGGCCTACAAATGGTACAGTCAAAACCCATATCAGCTATGTTTTCCACTTCCTCCTCTGTGTTTAAGTTCTGACAGATTGCATGCATCCATCTAGAAATTAAGTGGGGGAAAAAATACAATTTAAAGGAAATATGTGGTGTTTTAGGAGACCTAAATATCAGTATATGGTCCAAGTAAATGTGAAATACTTGCTTAATTTAAATTTTAATAGGGAGAAAGGATGAAATAGGTTCTCCATACACAACATTCTTCTATAGTGGTGTGTGTTAAATACTGTATATAGACTACCAGATTATCTATTTCCCTTCACAGGAAGGAAAACTTTATAAAGCAATGTACCAGAAGCAAATATATCTTGGTATTATAATTTCTCCCTATATTTGAAATCATTTTAACTACTCATTTGATACAACATAATCTAGATCTAGCCTCACCACAACAGTCTTATGAGGTAAAGTAGTTATATTTTATTTTTACAGACAGGGAAGATGAGGCACAAAGTGATTAATTAATTTGCCCAGAGTCATGTAATAAAATCCATAGTACAACTAGGAATGAAATTAAAAAAAAAAACACTTCTGAGATTCAGTCCAGTGTTCTTTACCACAAGACCATTCCCTTCATCTTTATGCTTTTATACTGGGGGAAAAAATAAAAAATAAAATGAGCTTTAAGCAGAAAAAGCCTGCAGAACAGCAGTGATCCTTACCGATCGCATTGTCTACACTGAATTATAAGCTCTTCATCCCTGTAAGTGCGGTAACAGATTGGGCAGGTTGACAAACTTGCACAGGGAGCACACTGCGTGTAATTGTTTTGCCATTCGCATCTTAAACCTGGTGAAGTTGCTCCACAGTGTCTGCACCAGACACACCTGCAGAAAAGACAGAACGATCTGTTACTTTCAGTTCGCGAGACAACTGTTCTGTGGCTTTAAAGCTCTCCTAACTTAGAACTGGGTAAATAATTCAGTTTTAGGTCACAAACTAGTTCCATGGGAGGAAATAAGTTTATTTCAGGTCAAAATATTTTATTTGAATGAAGAATTATTGTTTAGATTTTGAACATTACTGTATTTTTCATAATTTTTTAAACGTTTCCTAAGTAAGAAGACCTTTCAATCTGCAAAAACAGGCAGATGGGTGTATGTAACAGTTTAACAAGGTCAGAGCAGTGCCTGCTTCCAGTTGCCATTTACCATGAGACACTTAGCCACACAGATGTCTATTTGGTTTGTATTTCACCCAAATAACATGAATGGTTTTCAGAGGGTTTTACTTTAGAGCAATTTGGTGTAATGCCACTTAATTTATCTTATTGTTGCAGTGAATGTAGATTAGTGGCTTTTTTTGTCTAGAAGTTTCAAAATAAATACCGTCCACCTCTACTTATGTGGCTTCCGGTATGAAGAAAGGTTATTAAGAGAAGGTAACAACAATTTCCATAGAATCACAGAATCACTCAGGTTGGAAAAGACCTTCAAAAGCATCAAGTCCAACCACAACCTAATCTAACCATACTGAATTGATAACTAAATGAAACAAAGCAAAAGTATCTTGTTTGTTTCAATACACTTGACTCAAATACAATTACAGTTAAACTGACATTGCAAATATAAAGTGACAAAATGGAACAAAAAAGGCCAGCATTTCTGATACCAGAACCAAACACACCATTTGCACTTCCAGCCTCCTTTTGGAACAGTCTGCAGGGGTGGATCCAAGCAGTAAGTGTGGTAACTGATGTCGCAGTCATCACAGAGAAGCAGCCTTCCTGGGTCTGTAGCTTTCCCACAGGCTTCACATACCGTGCACTCCAGGCACCTCCAGCCTTTACTAAGCACCACTTTAGTAATCTGCAAATGGCAAGGTGAAAATAATTTGAACTCTGCTCTGTGAAATACAACCAGTGCATAAATTAAGGCCTGGCTACAGGGTGCTCTACCACTCACACTAACCACATCACAAGTAGCCATTTCTCAATTAGGCTTTTTGGAGTTCCACTAAGTGGGAATGGAACAAATAGAAAAGAACTGTGTGGACTTGCTGATACTCTGCAGGAATACAAATTCAGAATGTCAGAGAATACATACTGTGCTAGGTCTACATGTAGGGCAGTATCACCCTGTGATAGCCAATGCTGAGTTTTCAGTCACCTAAAGCAAATTTACTGAGGTCCAATAATGTAAAAGTAGCATACAAATGTAAAAACCAGACTACAGCTGCATGAAAAATGCATGACGATGATATGATGTTTTGTAAAGTACATTTTAAATAATGTTCTGTGATGTGTTTGAAGAAGTCCCAGTTTTACATACATGTACTTGTATAGTAAGTAGCATATAGCTTATATATTGGAATAAATAGCTTATTATCTGCTTACTAAGTCAACTCATACCATTCAAATTTAATTTTCACACATTCTCTCCTAGACTAATGAAAGAAAAATGTATTAATTAACCACTCCAACTGCTGTCAATTCTGACAGCCAACAGACAAATTGAATCAACCAAACCTTATGCCCCTAGTAAATGAAGATGCATTACATTTTTTTTCTTTGTTTTTAATTTTGCTTGTATTTAGCTTCTAAGCTGATATCTCAAACTGTTATTTTAACCAACTGCTGGATAATCAGTACTATTTATGGTTGTGAAATTACAAAAAGGTTAATTTCTCTTGAGGCAATGCATACTATAAAATGGCATTTAATTAAAGTCTTTCACAAGTTGCATACAAATAATGGTCACATTAGCTGAAGAATATCTAACAAGTTAATGACTCCCTTAATTACCACAAAACCAAAGGCAGCATAGTGCTATTAAAGTACAATATGAAAACAGTGTAATTAAGTAATCTCTTAAATAACAAAGCACTCACCTTAATACTGACACAGTATGGATGGTAACACTGACCGCATTGAGAACAGGCAAGCAATCTGCCCTCAGCACCTTGGCCAAAACTCCCACACACTACACACATATCCTGAAATTATAGAAAAGCGTAGATTTTCAACACATTAGACAGTAAATTCAGAAAATATTTAATAGTAAAGCCCAACTAGGTTGCTTTAGGATGAAATTCTTAACAATGACATTTACTTTTTTTTTTTTTTAATTAAAAGCACTGGTGTCAAGTACAGTGTGCAGTTTTGGGCTCCTCACTACAAGAAAGATATCAAAGCCCTGGAGCACATCCTGAGAAGATCAACGAAGCTGAGCTGATGAAGAGTCTGGAGCTCAAATCTTAAGAGAAGCAGTTGAAGGAAATGAGATTGTTCAGTTTGGAGAAGACGAGGCTCCAGGGAGACCTTAGTGCCTCTATGACTCTTTCAAAGGAGGTGGGGGTCACCACTGCTGCCAGGTAACAGCAATAGAATGAGAGGTGTTTGCCTCAAGCTGCACCAGTGGAGAATCAGGCTGGATATTTGGAAAAATTTATTCTCAGAAAGAGTGGTCAGGCAACGGAACAGGGTGCCCAGGGAGGTGGTGAAGTCACCAAGAAAAGGGTGTTCAGTAAAAGAGTACGTGTCACTGAGGGACGTGGTCAGCAAGAGGGGACAGGTTGATGGTTGGACTAGATGGTCTGAGTGGTCTTTTCCAACCTTTATGATTCTATGAAACATAATGAAAGCTTAATAGCCTAACCTGATGGAGAGTGAATTTGTCACTGTTGGAGAACAGGACAACTGTATTATGCATCGAGTTTTCTTCTTCATCTTTGTTAGATGAAATGTCCATAGTTGTGACCTACCAAAAGAAGCAAGGTAATTAGCAAGCACATCACATTTTTTAAGATGTGAGACAACATGAAACCTGTAAGTATGCTGATTTTTAATTCCAGAAAATACAAGGATATCAGAATGTGCATATGTCTTTCATAGAAAGCTATCTTCATGAGAAATTGTTTTACTAATTCACCTCTGGTTTGATCTCAATATATAAAGCCTTACTGTAGACTGTCATTCTCCTCTTGACTAAGAACATCATTACTCTCAATTGCCTTTACAAACTCATTGTATGCATGTATATATATAGCTCCTCAGGAAGAAAAAGAAGAAAGCAAGACGTAGTGATTTTGTGAGAGTCACAAGAAAACATCAAAGAATGCTTTGTGCTCTGACTTCTATGCAAATCTTGCTGTGCAGAATCTGCCACCCATGACTTTGCATTAACAGACTTAGGCTGTTTACTCTCCAAATCAGCAGTGAGTATGAAAATTTAGAAGATAGGAGTACAGTTTTATGAAAAAAAAAGGATAAATGCATGCTAGGGAAATGTAACTTTGTTTTGCCAGCTGTTCTAGTTTTATAAATGTGGATTATTTTAAAAACACAATTCAAATCTTACACACCTAGTTTTGTTCAAATAATATTCTAAATATTTCACAACTTCAAACATCACTAGAGACAAATATAAATACTGTTACAATAGCTACAGGAACCTTTCTGATACACTGTTGCTGAAAATCAGCATTTACTGAGAAATAGCTAAGAAGGGAATATAAGTATACAGTTAATATGGTTTAAGTACTGTACTGTGGACAGCTCTGCAGCTGTAACTAATTAACCCAAAGAACTCCTGAAACACCTCTCAAGATGTTCAGGGAGACTTTTTCCCATGCATGTATTTCCACAGATTCCACAAAGTTCTCAGAGTTGCTTACACATACAAAAGAGCAGAATGTGAAGAACTGAAGTACTGCAACTTTGATGCTAGCTTAACACCAGACATGAGCCAATGGGAGTTAACCTGTAGCCACTTTCTCCCCCATTCTTTAAATGTAATGATTTCCAAATTCATGTAGTTGATCAATGGTCACCATCCCATGAGTATGAACAAGTTTAGCAAAGGGGCTGGAAATACTTCTATTTCAACCACTAATCTGGAAAAAGCTGCTTTCTCTTCGTATTGCTACCTTCATCTACTTTATTACACGACAGCCACATTGTTGCTGTCTGTTCTGATGTAGAAAAGCTGCTGTTCATTTTAAAAGTCACAGGTTCAAATTTCTATAGGAAACTGAGAATAGCAATGGTCACTTTTGTTACAACACTTAACCTCACTGAATATTCTCTGCTGTGTTACAATGTTTTTTAAGCACTGTTCTATAAAACCTGGCTTATCTTGAAGTACAAACCTATGCTTTCTAATATCAAAATAACCATGTGAATGACTCAATTTCAATAATAACATCAATTATCTTTTTAATTTTTCAAGGGTGAACATCCTGATAGGGATGACTGCTAACAGGCCATTGTGTTGAA
The DNA here is from genome assembly GCF_987193195.1 of Phasianus colchicus. NCBI lineage: Eukaryota > Metazoa > Chordata > Aves > Galliformes > Phasianidae > Phasianus > Phasianus colchicus. The sequence goes on along the minus strand of NC_143441.1, from coordinate 46,893,067 downwards.
CATGTACAACCTGGAACATGGAGCAAGGTGATAAAACCTGCCAACAATATTAAGATATTCAAAGTAATAAAAAATGAATGACAATTATAAAAAACTGCACTAAGAACCTCATAAGATTGAGTTCTGTGATATAAAAAGGCAGATCAAAGTCAACACAGGAAAACACACCAAAACAACTGGAAAGGACAGCAACTGTATGGAACAGTTTTCATACAAGGAACATCAAATAATACTGGGTTTCTCCAGATTAGCAATGAAGAAATGGAAGGAAAACAAGGATGAGCAACAGATGTTTATAAAAACGAGTGGCAGGAAGATAATAAAATACACTTCTCAACCATCTTTTCTCTAAGGGCTCTCAGAAGCAGGCAGCAATGGAAAGCAAAGGAGTGCCTGTATCCAATGGGCTCACGAGTTGTAGAACTGAAAGAGGTTAACATGGTCACTAGCAGTTTTTATAAGTACATACACAAATTAATGACAGAAAATTCCAATGGAAGCTGTCCAAGGCAATGACATCACCTTCTGTTCAGCAAGGCCCCAACCCAGACAGAACAGAAGTATCCCATTGTCTGTGGCTCTTCTGTTCTGTGCTCTTCCCTCAGCAGTCAGGTTTGGTCCCAGGGCAGAACAACCTCTGGTCCAATCTGCTAAGGCTGCTGTACTACATGCCTTAGTCTCCCCTGTTCTGTCAATCAGTGAATGTTGTACTTATCTGGCATTTTTTCCACTTGAGAAGTAGAAGCAGTATGCTAAGATGCCCAGCAGTTGTCTCTTTAAGTGGCAACAGCTGCATAAAATTGCTTCAGGTTTATTTTGCTTTAGTGCTGTAGTTCATAATCATACATATGTAATAATAACCAGATTTCATCATATACCTCTACTTTTTAGTGTTCTTTGGCTTTAAACAGCATTTTAATTAAAGAATTATAGTTGAATTACGTTACGTTACACTCACAGACTACAACATGACTTAAAAATAAGTGTTCTTACCCCTGGAATGACTACAGCCCCAACTCCATTTTTCAGTTTTGATCTGCCTCTGCCACCTCGTCCTGACAGACCTGCACCACGTGGCCTCCTCTTCCCTGGGAATCCTGATCCACGGCCCTATTCAATGTAAGATGACAAGTTAAATTCAGTCTGCAGTCCTTTTGTTTTGAGGAATTCAAACTTGTTCAATACATCTAGAGAAAATGTAAGTAAAATAAAACACCCAGTGATTTCAAGTGCATATGGGTGCCCTAGGCCACGGTCAACAAATTACTGCATACATAGTTATGAAATAACTCTAACTCCTATAATTAGTTACATGAATTAATATGATCACCATTATCACCAGTGAGAAAGCAGACAAAACCAGAAACATTTATTTTCTGTTCAGGAATAATTGGAAATACGGGTTTTTTTTTTTCCCATGGTTGCAAAGTATCCAAAGTAAATACCCTCCATTACATGATTCATTTTTCTTTTTAAACACTCAGCTCATGTGAATTCTGCATATGGCCCGGACCCTTGATTAGTTGCAATCACAGACACATTTCTTTCACTATGAATAATCAAGCAAACACTGGAATTTGTTAGGACTCAATCCTACTCCCAAAGAGAAGCAGGAGTTGGCTCCACTGAACTCCTTTAATTCAGCACATACAGAGAGAGCTTTTTATATTAATTATATCAATTAAACTCAAATCAAAACTCCCCATAATAGTATGCTTCTCTCAGAAAATATCCACTTATTTTTAGACAGCTTCTTTTCCCCCCTTCCTTATTTTATATGCAGAGACATACAGTGCTTGTGTGCTCTTGGAGCATCCACAAAGTGTGTTCAATTACAATTTGCTCTAGAAAAGCAAATATGTTTTTAAAATAATAATTACCTCACACTGCTCCTGTGACTCAGTTTGAATTTTATGATTTTTTTTTTCTTGTTATTTCAAAATCAGCTGAATACAAACTATAAGACAAACTCCTTAATTGCTTCCAGAAAGAAAATGAACATCCTGACAACGTCCCTTACCCAGTGCTGGCCAATGTGTCACATACCTTTCCAGAGCACGTTTATAGAGAGCAAAGGCTCTGAAACATGACAGTAATTGTGGGATGTACCTAAGCAAATGTATTTCCTACTACAAAATAAGCAATGAGATTACTGGTTGATTTTGAGTATGTGAATAATCTCTGCTTCTAAGATAGTTCAACTCTGTCCACAGATTACCTACAGAGGTACCGTGCATGGGTCCAGACATTTGCTAGAAGTTGCTTTTAATACCAAGACAAAACACTTCTCAATGAAACAAAGCTAACTGAACATAAATCTGTGTGGGGACAGAGTCACCAACAGACATGAACAGTTTATACTGACAGAGATAGGAACTCTGGATGGAAAGTAGCATTATGGGCTCAATATTACTAACAGTACTTTTCAAATATACCAACTCCTGGTGTAAAGAAGATAATAAAAGTTTATGGTCATATTTAGAAGGACATACTGAAGATTATACTTTTCTCAATATCTATCCATTAATGTAACGAGAAATTAAACTGATTTATGATATAAGGAAAAGTAATGCAACACTACTTTAGAAAATGAGAGGAAGGGTATTATTGATGGCAGAAGTATTTATATGCAGTAGAAGTGAAGGGATAATGTTGTCTTTACATATATGAAGTTAATACATATGCACAGACAGAACATACAAGCATCAATTTACATTTTTAAGACGTAAACTCTTCTGACACATTTCTTATCTGTATGTTTCAGATTTCATATCAGTATTGTTATTTTTCCAGAGCTAGTAATAGGAATAAGCACATACTTGTATCAGTGTTAATGCTGAATAGTAAGCTGAAATTAATGCTTGAAGCAGCAAAAGCTAATGTCAAAATAAAAATAGCATGAGTGTTAAAGTGAAATGAAAATAAATCATTGGTAACCTACAAGTGTTTGTTAGTGTTTCACCACTTAGGATTTTTTTGTCATTTAAAAAAAGTGCTCTAAGTTTTTTAAGGTATTTTGAATGGTAACTGTCACTGTGGATAAAAGCTTTGGTCCATCTAATCAGGTGAGGTAGCTGGGTTTTTTTAATTCCCCCATAAGCTAAAAAGGCTGTCACTTCGAATCTGCTCTGCAGGCTTTCTCCACAGCAACAAACTCAAGCCCCAGCTCAGAGTTCTGCTCCTTTTGTTGCCTGGCCTACCTTACTGCCAGACTTAAGGACATTTTCCTTCTCTTATAACTTATTTTGATGGCTATGCAAAGCCAACCACAAAAAGTGAAGTGCTAAGCACACAAGAAATGGCTAATACAAACTAGCCTTTGTTCTGTAATAGCAAGGCAATGCCATCATATTGTGCACTCTGGAAAGCACGCTTTTTCTTCTAATCTGAAAGCTCCAGAGTTTTAATGGTTTCTAAACGTGTTAAGCAGTACTAGAATGGAAGATTAATTCAATTGTGATAGACAGAATTTCATCAGTAGTCTCTACAGCAGAAAGATAGCAACGGATACACAAAAATAAATTCAAATTATTTACCACTTTGATGCTCCAAATGGCACTGCCAGGAAGCTGTCTGGATTTAAAAATGTCCCGACCTTCTGAAATGTCTGGGGACCAGGAAGGTGGGCTGACTGTATTATTGGTACTCCAAGCCCCCTAGGATATGGTAGGTGAGAAAATAGATGTATAAAACTTTGCAACAAAAAAAAAAAAAAAAGGAAAAAAAAAAAAAGAAAAAGCAAGCAACAAAAAAAATCTGAAAAGCAAAGCACATGCAGGCATAGGCATTTCTACATTAACTAGTAAATTAGTTCACTGAGCAAGAGGAAGAAGGGAAGATTTTAGGCTGTCATTGAATCTTACACTGAAACAAATATAACAAACCTCGAAGTGATGGTTCAGTACAACAAAATGAGTTTCATAAACAAAACAATACAAATATAAAGCAATCAATCGTAACAACAGTAAATCACAGCCCTATGTTGTACCACACGAAGCTGAGGAGGCAGTACTGTAAGATGACAGGATACCTTTTTTACCCTTCAAGCCCCATTTTGAAAAAATAGATGTTCTTATTCATTGTTTGAGTCTGAACTACTGACAAGCATGACTATAGCTAGTCTTAGAAGTGCATGAAACATAGGGGTTGTAAGCAAAGAGTAGAAGAAAAGAAAAATAGCCATGATAATTAATAAAGCATCTCTCTCCTGCAAGTCTGCCACAAAAAAAACCTCAAAAAGATTATCAATTCCCACTACTAAGGCTTTTTCACCCTGCTGTCTTCATGTTACACTGTGATCTCAAATAACAGTGTGTTTCTATATACATGTAATACACATACATACACTGTACCTACAGACTCTTTTCAACTAACTGATTATTTTATTATCTCTACTGCCACAGCTCCCACCATGGTGATCTGTTCTGTATCTCCTCTGAAGAAACGTGGCAAAACAAGAAGAATGTGTGAAGATGTACACGAAACGATGCTGAAGTTCCTCATACACACTGAAACCTGAGATAGACTTTCTTGAACTCTAAGACTGTGGGACATCCTCCTTCAGTTTGAATTTACAACTGGGCATACTTGAAGGATAATGCATTTCCTGAATTTAAGTCTGAGTAAGAGATACACGGGTCCCTCGAGGTGAATCTCACTCTTCAGCCCACAGCAGCTCCACCAGACAGAAATGGGAAGGCCAGACTCTGATTCTGTTCTGCCAAGAGCTCTGCAGTTCATCAGTCCGCCCTATTTCTGCCAAAATGTCTCAGTCCTAGCAAGCACTGGCATGCTACTCAGCATCAGCAGATCTGTGGCAATATGGAGATTAGCCTTACTGTGCTAGCCTTAGTTTCCTTATCGAAGGCCTTCTGATTCTAGCAGGATAAAGCTAGAATCTTACTTACAGTTTCCTTGTATTACCCAAACTCATCTTAAGTTAAAGGCGGGAAGATTTAGGTTGGATGTCAGGGGGAAGTTCTTTACAGAGACAGTGGTGAGGTGCTGGAACAGCTGCCCAGAGAGGCTGTGGATGCCCCATCCCTGGAGATGTTCAAGGCCAGGTTGGATGAGGCCCTGGGCAGCCTTGCTCTGGCATTAAATATAGAGCTTGGGGGCCCTGCATGAGGTAGGGGGGTTGGAGCTTGATGACCCCTGAGGTCCCTTCCAACCCAAACCGTTTTATGATTCTACGATTATGTGTAATAAGCAATTGTTCTTATAATGTGGGAACTCAAGTGACATCTGTACAGCACAAAGGAAACGTGTATATCATAGAAACAATGTCTATATCGACCCTAAGGGAGGGGACATGCCAGCAAAGGGTCAAAACCCATTGGCTCAAACACACTGAAAACTCTTCACCAGCAGCTGAAATTACCTTCTCTCATTCGGGATGCACAAAATTATTTTCCCTTCTAAGAAGATACACTTCTCTAATGATTAAGTATAATGAAAAGATTAAAAAGCAAATAGAATATTAAGTCTGAATATGAAATATTCCCTCTTTCAAAAAAAACAATGAACTGTATATGAATCATATTGTTAAAAATTAAATTGGAAATTTAATCCAAGTTTTATTGTAGATCAGAAACATTTGAATTCTTGGTCAGATAAACTTAATTAAAAACACACACTTCCACAATACTCTGAACAAATGAATTACATCAAAGAGATCCATTAATTATATTTTGGCTTTTAATTAATGCCCATTACCACACAACACTGAAGAAAGTCCTATTCACAGCAATAATTATGTGCTTTGACAGAAACAGGAAGTTTCATTCTCCATCATATTCCTGAGTACTCAAAACTGAACAACACAGCTGCAAGTAAATTAGAACAAAACGAAACACAATGTCATCAAGGGTCAGGAGATCTCACTAAATTACCACTGACTGTGTTCTGCAGCTGAATCCTTTATGAAATACACTGTAATTGCAGATATACAGACCTGTACTTTCATTGTAACATCTAATGTGATTTTAGGGTTGTGAACAACATTTCATATGTTCGAAATACAGCCTCCCTCATAAAAACAAAGAAAGAAAGAAAAAAACAACAGAACAACCCTACAAAAATCCAAACCTTCAAACAGACCCTTTCTGAGCTCTTCTGAACACCAACCACTGCAGGCTAACAAGTACCATGGGATGGAAGACGGTTGAAAGGCCACAGTACCCAAAAAAGAACATCTGAACCCACTTCTTTCATTTTTCAGTGTCATTTTAGAAAAATCTCTTAACATAATTAGAACAAGCAAGCCACCTAATACAGATCATCAATATCTTCATGATGAGAAGGAAGACCTTCATTTCATCTTATTGGTACTTCCCACAGAATGCATTCTAAAAGAATGCATAAAGTAAAACAAAATCAGTAAAAGCTTATTTCCTACTCAACATAATCTCACAGATCATTCTTAAGCCTCATCTACCAGTCATTCCTTGACTTCACATTATGCTTACCAACACAGGGCACTGTTGCAAAAATAACTGATGACTTCCAATTTATTTCATTCAGATACATAAAGTATCCCCAGCACTACTAAAAACATGCAGATGTTGAAAAAACAACCCATTTTTCCTGTGAAGATTTATTTCAAACTAGATGAATGTCAGATTAGTAATCACCTAACTTATGTGATCATTCTTTTTGAGATTGCTCCTACAGGAGAAAAATAATGAAAAAGATCAAAGCAGAGGTGCTGCTCCCTGGTATAAATCTGACAATTACTTACAGGCATGGGGGGACAACCTGTGTACTCCATGGGCAAACACTGCACAGATACAACTCTGAGGTCAGCACTGTAACAGCTTTGTCATGTTGGCAGCTACAAGCAAATGTCTCTGATCTGTGAACTGCACTCAGGAGACACTGAAAAAACAATCTGTCCCATAATGGAATAGGGTAACAAGCAGATGGGAGACAACCCATGAAATAAAAATCATAGGAAGCTGCTGAGATGCCATGCTAGATGGACAGAGGGCTCTCATTGGGCTGCTTATGTGAAGCTAGTTTTCTTTTTATCACAGATGTATTCGTAGAAGCCCCTCTTGTCGCTACCCAGATTTACAAAATACTTTGCATTTCATACTGGAATTGAATAATTATTCAAATATATTAGTAATTTTATAAATAGATTTTGAAGAAAGAGACATTCATTCATCCTAATGCGCAGCACAATAATTTAAAGAAAACAAATCCAAAATGAGAAAACTATTCATTGTACAGATTTCTCTGTCTCTGGTTAAAGCCAAACTTATCTTACAAAACGGAGGGAAAATATATTCACAGAGTGCAGAGACCCTTCTCTTGTTCTTTAAATGAAGGTCCATAAATCCATTAGAGTGGTTTTTTTCTTCTTCTTAAAAGAGGAACAGAACAATCCAAGAAGGTAGATTACAAACTAAGGAGAAAGTTCCACAAAGCATCTAATTTAAAGCAGTGCAATCCTGCAGAAGCAACACTGCTGCAATAAAGGAAAGTCACTGTGGCTCCAACATTAGTTTTACCAAGGATAGGAGCCACAATCCCTAATCCATGAAAATAACCCAACCATTTAGTTTTGCTAAACTTAGATCACTGGTAGAAAGTTGGAAAAACATCTATCTTTCACAAATCACGTACCCAGGGGGTCTTCATTTTCATACTACCCTTATTCAGGACAATTTTCACTGATTTCCACAAGGTGCTGGTCTGTGCCTGAACTGAATAATCAATGGAAAACAAGAAAGCAAACTGGGTCTTAAAACAAAACATGCACGTGATTTTCTTACCAGAAAATTACTATTCACTTCACAGAACTTCAGTTCCAGCTTAATGCGTGTTTAAAGCATGAGTCAAAGATTATCAAAGTCAAAGCAAACCTTTACAGTCCTCCTAGTATTTTTTGAAGACAGATCATTAATTTTACAAGTAACTTGTCCAATTCTACTACAGGTACTGCAAAGACGTCAAGTACCTTTTTATTTTAAAATATAATCTCCAAACTGGTCAACAAACTATATTAAGTTAGCATAACAGCTTGGAGTTTGCATTACTCCTCATCCCTAAACTGTAGATCAGCTCACTTCTATCTGCATTACTCACACCATGTATTGAGATATTCATGGCTATAACTATCTTCCACACAGAACATACAAACTACTACTTCTAAAGCTGTTTTGTTTTTGTTTTTCAAGAGGATAAATGTCCATTCTAACACAGGCAATTACAGTTGGGGATCAGCCTTCATGTTTTCTAAAATGGGCCTGTTCCAGTGCTCTGCCTTTCTTACAGTAAAGAAGTTTTCCTGATGTTTAGATGGAACTCCCATTGTTCCTTGTCTTGTCACTGTGCACCATGAAAGGAGCCTGGCTATATCCACTTGACTCTCATCCTTTAGATATTGACAAGCACTGACAAGGTCCCCCTCAGTGTTTTCCTCATCTCCAGATGGAACAGCCCCAGGTATCTCAGCCATTCCCCACAAGGGAGATGCTCCAGGCCTCCATCATCTTTGCAGCTCTCTGCTGGGCTCTCTCTAGAAGTTCCATCTTCTAGATGGAAGCCCAGAACTGGAGCAGAGGGGGAGGATCAGTTCCCTTAACCTACCAGCCACACTCTTTTTAATGCACCTCATTTTAGACTGCAAAAGAACTCCACTTTTAAAAATTTCATGATTTCATGATAAACTGTGGTAAATTAAGTGAGAAAATAAATTTAATTGTCAAGACAGCACACAGTATGAGCAAAAAGATTATTTTTAAGGGATCGTGTTTCTTTACTTCAAGACAACAGAGCAGAAATAATCACTTTCTTCATGGTAGCTCAATGGTCCATTTTTTGTTCACCTGTATTTCTCCAAGATCTGCCGTGCTTACATAGAGAGCTAACTAAATAACTAAATATGTGACTCAGAGATACTCAGAAACCTTCCAATTTGAATGTGTTATGGTTTCTTGCTTTTATTATATTTTAGTCTCTTCAGAGCAAGAAGGAACTAATTTGACTGTATTTTTGAACCCCTGGCTATTATATGAAAACACAAAGAAATGTGCAAAGTTAAGAAAAATATTAAATGATCAGCCTAAATGTTCCAAAAACTAAAATTAAGAATAGAAATGAAACACTAATTTGTCACACTGACACACTTTTTGATGAACCATTTCTCCCACAACCACACGACTAGAATAGAGAGCAGGATGGGATGGAGCAGAACTCTACAGACTTAAGCATACTTTTCAATGATCAGATTTAATCCCAATCAAACCATAACTTACATCACACAGTACTTGTTCATAGAAGAAAATGATTAAATGATTTGCAACATCATTAAAATACTGACCATGAAAAAATTTGGAAGCATAATGGAAACAGCTGCCGCAGATTTTTCTATGCAGTCAGTTTAAGACATTAACTTAAAATTACTAACCAAAATACATGAATATACAAAAAAGAGTGAAAACTTAGAAGACATATTGTGTATATCAGCATTTGTTGCACGTGTGTTAAAAATAGAAGAAATATTTTATTTTTCTCTAAGTGTAATCCAAAAGAAACTGTAATTCAAACAACAGACTCTTTTAATTAATTAATATGATATTACTTTCCTGAAGAAATTAACTAAACACTCACTTGGGAGTATAAATGCATACTGCATTCTAAGGATTATACTGAAATTCTAACTAATACGTGCTTCATAAATATATAATGAAATGTTCTGCATGCTTACCTGTCTTGACCTGGGTCTTCCAGGAGAAAATTTCCTTTTGGTGATGGCTGGTTTCCCCATGCCTATTTTTGGAGTGACTGATATGTAAGTCGTTGGGAGAGCACTTCCAGCAGTGGAAGGCAGTGCTGGCTGCTGAGCGTGCTGAACTTCTCGTGTAGAATGCAGGTCCAGTGAGGAAGACACATTTGCCTTGCTTATGTTAACTGATGGAGGAAGTGAGGGGTAAGTCTCAGCTGGTGATTTTATGGGTTTGTCTGCAACTGGTGAACTGTTTGTAACACCTTCATTTACAGAAGCAGTTTCTGCTTCTAGAAGAGCTGGTGTATCTGACTTTTCAAGGGTTTCTCCTTTTTCTACCTCTTTTTGCACTTTTATTATTTCCAGTTGTTGCTCTGCGTGTATACAAACACCTCCTTTGCTTTCAGCCCCTTCTATTTCTGGCATCACAGTTATGGTCTCAGGTACTGAAGACAGAGACCGAGAGTCTACCGTGGCTACTTCTGATACCTCAGCACTACCCTGTGGTAACTGTGTCTCTTCCACTTGTTTGTCTAACTCCTGCTGTGCTACTGCTTGAACACCTTCCATCACTTCCATCATTTTCTCAGTATGACTGTCACCAGATGCTGGTGTCTTTTTAGGAGACATTTCCATTTCAGCAGAATTAACTTCATTAGAGACTTCCGTTTCCAGTTCTGTGGTCTTTTCTTCTGGTGATATGCCTGTAACTAAGTACAAACATATTAAATGCTCAGTATGACGATGAACAACATACATAGTGTACTGGTCAACAAGCATAGCTGGTACACATCACATACAGCAGTATCACTTTTTGTGAATTTTATCTGTACCTTAGAACATATTCTATCAATATCTTTCATTGCATCTATGTTTGAACAGTGAGAACATATGCTAAAAACACAAAACACTACAATTTCTTTTTTTTCTCTTCTATATCATAGCAGAATAATTCACAGATACGCCATTTTCAGGAATAAGCTCAAGCTTTTCCCTTCACGTTTCCTACAAAAAGGTGCTGGGGCAAAACAAGATTATATTAAGGTACCATATGTAGCTCCTCAGCTACTAACAACATACAGAAAAAATTTCCAAATGCAAATACCAGGAAAGTTCCATTGTTTTATTGCTGTGAGTCAAGTTGACAGATGAATAAAAGTTACAGTAAGCAACGAGTAACGTTGCTTTAAAATAAAAAGAGCATTCAGTAGACCCTAGATTAACTTTTGAGGCAAACATTTCCAAGTAGCTAAAAGCGGCCCCTCCTTTTTCATTTCTGCTTATTAAAGATATATGCTGGTATAAATTTATGTACTTTCATCATTTCTCTCAACTCTTTCAAAAAGCAAACAGCTGATAAGAGGAACAGTACATATATAAATAAAAAACATTTCCCATTTCCATCCTAGTGCTCTTCCAGACTTCAGGAAATCACTTGAAATAAAAACAGTTTACATGGTAATGTCCTAAAGATTTCTTTCACAAGTATTTCTCTAGCTTTCTATGCAGCCAAACACCTTTCATTCACAACTGTCATGGTGCAGGAGTTTCATGGAGGAGTCTTGTATCTATCCTACAGAGGACCACATTGTTTGTTCTAAATTTGGCTTCTAGTATCTTCTTTCACTGGACTTCAATTCCCTTACAGTCCACTTACTCTCTACTATCCTTGCACTCCCAGATTCACACTGCTACACAAACTCCTCAGCCACCACATTTCAAAGTCTAGCATTTCATCATCAATGTGTCCTCCATTACAAAGTTTTCAATCATGGCTTTTGTACCTACTACAAGCTATGATACATAACGTGGTGATCATAGCTAACATGGGAAATAATTTCTTTCCTTTGGCTCTACATTTAGGTTTCTTGATTTCCTTTACAGCAACCCACTTTAAACACTGAGCTGGCTGGATGAGACACACGTGAATGTTCTTCACCATTCCCATCAATCACTAACATATTCAGATGACTTGACCCAGAACCCATTCCAATTGTACTCCTTTTTATGGCTGGTCCTTGCTGTGTGACTGTAAGATCCATTTCTTCCCAGAAGACACCCTGTCTGGACATCCTTTACCAAACACATCCTTTAACTATAAGACTCCAGTGTACAAAAACATTCCTCCCACTTAAGGAGAAAGCCACTCCTGCCAAACAATTAGACTGATATTCCCTTACACAAATTTTCTGAGGACTATCTTTGTCTTGAATAGGATACTATTTCAACAAAAAAGTTAACTCTGTTGCTTAAGAGTTCAGACAGCGGAACATAAACAATTTGTTTCCAACTGCTTTCCAGGCATTTTTTCTTTTTACTTCATAATTCAATTACCACAAACTTTCTTGAATGAAAAAGAGCTCTGAACACAGCAGTGGTATTTTCTCAGACTGCAAAACTCTTTCTTACCATCTGTGACACATCCAACAGCTGATTCTTGACCAGAGCCATTACCAATGACGAGTTGTTCCTGAAATGCCACATCCTCTCCACCACTTTCCATTTCCATTTCATTTGTACAAGCTTAAGAGTGAAAGAAAATAGTCAATATCAATATGGTGTTTATTCCATTACTTTGGCATTGGTAGTTTCTGTCACTGTATGACCTTCTGGTTAAATAGAATGATATTTAACTATATGATTGGAGCTAGGGCACATAAGCTCAGTGAGAAAGATAGGGAGGATACATAGTACCCTAGAAGATAAAGTCTTCTTCTCATTAACATGAAACTGTTTAATGTCTTTCAGACAGTGGAAAAGGGCTGTGAAACAGTTACATAAACCTAACACTGAAAATATAATTTAGATATTGTCACAGACTCTGCCACATTATCTAAGCAATACAAAAGGTCTTTTATCAAATTCCACTTTGCAAAATTCAACAGACCTTGTGGGATGAAGGCTTCACTCTTTTTTTTTTTTTTTTTTTTGGCAAATACTGTCATGGCTCAGGACAGAGACACAATGTTCCATCTACTATCAGCACACACAGAACACTGATTTCCAAACCATTTGCTGAACTCCAACTACACGATAGTAGATCACTTTAAAATAAGCACGCCCATTTCTGTGAGTTCCCCATATTAAAATATGAAACTGCATGGGAAAAGGCACTGCTGAGTACTGCTTCACTTGACAGTATTGTTAGAGAGCACAAACAGGAAGCACATATTTTTTTCTCATGTAAAAGGTTTTTCAGTGAAGGAAATTAATTAAAATGCACTAGACAAAGCAAGAGCAGGAGAGACAAATAAGTAGTAAGTGCTAGCTCAAGAGGGACTGATCTTTCATGGACGTTAGTGTGAAAAGGGTAAATGAATATAGCTTTCTGTTCAGGAAGCCAGGAACTACAAGATGATGCTACTTTTAGTACCTAAGAACTGTTTGCAGACTCTGCCAACTCTAAAGTGATATTTTAACCTTAAGGAAATGATCATTTAGATTGGCTCCAAAACCTGATTTCAATGTACAAAAGTGCTCTCTTGGGCATAAACTAAGTATGACTGCACTGATATAGATGCTGCAGGATTACTCCTAGTACTTGAGATAACAATCCTAATCTTCTTCTACGGATGGGAAAGTATGTTTAACACAGTTTCTGTAGACCTAAAAACCATAAAAGAAGTATTATTTAAAAACTACAGCCTTTTAACCAAACCTTTAACTTACTCTAAAGCATTTGCAATAGAAAACTGAGAGTTCAGATACAATGCAGGCTTCCTCCTAAATCATCTAAATACCATCTGAGAGTCCAAGAGTTTCTAGTAACCTTTCAGAACAGAACTGATCAGAGTTTGAAGCTGCCACTCTTTCTAACCTAATGCACATGTTCACTGACAGAGTTCGTCCATCCATTTGCATACATGTACCCACAGTCACTGCCTGGGATCATCATCTCTTTCATCATTTCTTTACTGCTCACCAAAGGTGTACACTTACACAAACTGGCTAACGTCAAAGATAATGACCTGCTTATGCAAAACTTCAGTCTGAATGCATAAAAAGCTGCAGCTCTTCTGAAGTCTAAGAGTTCACTATTGCAGTGAAAAGTTACTGGGCTTTCAAAAACAGATAATTATGCAACGGAGCTACTGCTTTAACAAAAGATCAGTGCACAAGCGTTGATCTTTATGCATCAGAAATGCACATGGCAATGCAGTTCATCTGTCACATTTTACCTTGCTTCCACATTAAACTGCAATTGCACTTCTCTTAAGAAATTCAGCTTGCGTGAGTAGGTGCTATCCAGAAGAGCACATGATATGAAATAAAGGAGGGCTTTCAGTTAAGATTTCATTACACAGGTTTTGTGGATAACTCACCACCACTCAGGATCAAGAGATTCAAACTCTCTCTGTGTTTCCTTACTGTCACTGAGTACTTGTAAAAAATACTTTACATTTTTCAGCAACTTCCTTTCCCACCTTTTGTTTGCCTTGCCTACGTAGACAAGAAGCTCTCAGAGGCAATTAATAATCACATACTGTTTTGAAAGAGGACCCCGATTAAAAGCTGCACAGTTAAATGCACCTGGCCCTTGAACACAGTCCAGTTCCCACTGCTGCTTCCTACCTGGACATACTGAGCAAATGGGCAATATGAAACAGTTGAATAGCAAGAGTGACACAGATAAACTGCTTGTCACCAGAAACATCTGTCAGAAGCTGGTTTATACCTAGTAGACAGGAGTGTCCCAAAAGAATCTTCTCAAATGAGTCCATTTATGAAATGTACCACATGAAAAAAAAGCTAAAGAAGTTTACAGCTACAAGTTGTGATTGCTGGAAGCAACCATAATAAGGTGCTTGTTTGCTTGTGCATCAAATACAGGACCCTGAAGCCAAAGGGCCAGAAAGCACACTGAAAAGACAGAATGGATTACTTGAGAAGCTATTGCTTAGTAAAGGAAAGGATGAAGTCTACACAATCTGAGTGGCTGGTTCACAGAAGACCTCGTGAAACATCTGCTAATGCTTCTGACGTTACTATTTTGCAAATGTAAGATTGCATTTGATTACCTGCTATGCTGTCAGGTTCAGGAATGAGTTCAGAAGTATCCATTACATCACAAGACTGAGTCTGATCCCCTTCTCCTTGTTTACAAAGAGTACAGATGTAGTCTTTCAGCTGAGACTCCAATTCAATACCTGGAGATCTGTCACATTCTATGTGAATCCACCTGGGGAAATTAATTTAGTTTGTGATTTTTGTAATAATAATATAAAATATTCCAGCACTGTTTTCCATTTCTCTGGGGAAATAAAAAATTTGAACCAATACCAGGAAGAATTTTGTAGAAATAAAAATGATATATCAGTTTGTCAAACCATTGAACATGCACAAACACGAAGACCTACACTGCTGCTAAAGCCATTAAGACACAACAATATGTAAAGCAGTATGACAGTGCTGCACAGTAAGGAACAATGCACTGAATATGTAATGGTCCACACTTAAAGTTTCTCAACAGCTTACTATTAAGGTAATAAAAATTACTGCTGGTGTAGAAAAACACACAACATTTAACAGAGCACACATACTTGAAAATTTTACAATAAGAAACCATGACTACTAACTGTGTTTACAAAGCCTTATACAGTGAATAGACATGTAAAAATTGAAACACTGTGCTTATAAAAGTTAGGATGATGATCCTTCTTGTCTGTAAAAAGCAGTGTATGTTTCTCTGCACACTTTATTATCTGTCCTTTCTTGGTAACAGCCAATTACATCTTACTTGAAATAAGATCAATTTGTCTGTTGCGTTTAGGGTGGGAATATCAAGATGTTACATAAGATACAACAGCAGTGTGCATCACACAAAGTCTGCACCTTCCACAAAAATACATCAATGTCATCCAGCTCACCTATAAGCTTTAGGCATTTTAGTACAACTTAATGAAAACTATAGGACTCTTACCTTTTGCACATATGACAGTGCAACATATCTTTCTGGAAGTCTTGGAGGCACAGTTTGTCACAGAAAGGACATGATAAGTTGTCTTGTTGTTGGTAACAACTGTCACATACCAAACAATTATGGTGCCACTGACAACTTGTTCGTGTTCCACACTCAGCACATACTCTACAGTTCTAAAGATCACAAGAATTTAGTTCATTATGATGTTTCACAATGTGCATTAACTGACATTTTCCTCTTCTGAATTAAATAAACTTTCTATCTTTAATAATACTAATAAATTAACTGTGATGTGATAACAAATTATGGACACTCTTGCAACCGCAAGAAGAACTTTCTTGCACTACTGCCTTACCTTATTTCTGTCTTCGTATAACTACCACAAATTGACTATGAAATTACATTCCTCCCATATAAAGGGATTTGCCTTATTACTTTGAAACTATTATTGTTATTTGTACTTACTCACAAAGTCACTGACTATACAGTTTCACCGTGCTCTCCTCAAACCCAAAGGAACTCTGAACTGCAGAAGAACTGCTCTTCTCAAAAGCAAGGAGTGGTCGAATATAACCAGTCTCCAAGGATAGATTACATACAATACTTTGAAGAGCTTTCAGTTTACATATAGTTTATTTTATATCACGGGAGCAGGTGTCATTAAGCAGAGGTTATTCACTCCCCCAGGATCCTTCTCTTTCCCTTTTCCCTCTGGAGCTATGTAATTGGGATTTCTTCAGAAATTGCAAGGTACATTACATGGTAATAGCCATCTGCAATACATCTAGTATAATATGTGTAGCAAAACCTGGTTCCCTGTAAAGATACAGAATTATTCTGAAAGCTTTCAACTTACTTTACATTTCCAACCATTTGTTGGTACAGAGTCCATAACTGGTTGTAGACAGAAAGTATGGTACCCTTTGTCACATGTATCGCACACCAGCATCTTGTTGTCTTCCCCAGAATGTCTAATAACAAAAACAGTGGTATTTTAAAGACTATTGAGACAAGCAGTAAGAAAAGATCTGTTTGATAAAACGTCTAAACAGAAAGGTAGATAGCTGAATGCATGATAATATAGGAACATCACTTAAATATGGCTCTATTAAAGCATGAATTAAGTATACCATGCTTACAGCAGAAAGCACTGAGCCCGTGCAACCAGACTGCTAGCAATCAGTCCACTTCCATTTATGCACAAGTAGGAAGATTTATTGGCTTTTCTTTACTGAAATCAGTTCAAAATCTAAACACATGCTTTATTTCTGAAAAAAAAACCATGCATTTCTACTTGTTCCTACAATCAGCCTAAATACATCTTCCCTCCCAGAAAAAATCTCTGACTGGCACAGCTTCTATGTCAGTTCACATGGATTTTCTTCTACTTTTTCAGTAGAGGGTTTGCTAATAAATACTGGTACAACAGTTTTAGAGGTACATTTTAGAACATATACAATCATACCTTCATTGCAGGCATTTGCTGCCTAGCTGTGTGTGATTAGGGAAAAATCTTTAAAGTAAGGGAACCTGAAGGCAGGCAAATAGTGAGTGCTCTGCTCGTTAAACAAGCACTGCCTTATCAGGTCTATGAGGTAGTAATGAAGTGGCCTTTTTCCAGGTTTCCAAATTGTTAAAGGCACTACATTAAGCAAATTTGATAAATTGGAAAAAATCCTTCTGTGTAAAAGATGATGAAATCACACACTCTGGTAGCTCTCTAAAACCTGCCACAATGATGAAAACTCTGGGAGTATAACATGTAGGAAATGCAGCTCAGTTTTCTTCTTTAGAACACAGATCCCAACCCAAGGATTTGACTGGTTAAAATTAATATATCGTGGCAGATCTATCAGAACAAATAATTACATTTTTGGAAGAAAAAATAAAGAAAGGATAATAAAATAGATGTTTTAGAATCAAAGCACATAGATCTAAGAACTCCCTCCCCTCACACTTCAATCATACTTACTTGCAGTTCTGGCACACCTTGCAATCAGGACACTGCCAACCTGCTCGTTTTAAAGGTGTAACTTGTATGTCTAGGCACATCCCATGGTAGTGCTGGCCACAGGTCGTACAAAAAAGTTGATCTAAGAGGTCTCCAGGGCTGTCACACACTGCACAATTTGCTTCTTCTTTTGCTACAAATAAATCATTTTCCCAATTATAGTTTAATTTAAAATTATTAACAATTTTATGAACCCAATGAAGCCAAGAAAATCTTCAGTAGCTCTTATGCTTACAAAATTTGATCATACTTACGAAATTCAAATTTAGTTAATTTACTTAATAACTACTCCTTTCTTCCAATATATTCAACTAAACTTCTCAGAACAAAAGTACATTCATTTTAAGCCTTAATAAGTCTTAACAAAAGAAACAGGCTTACTCTATTTCTCTTAATGTAAAACAGAGCATGAGAACCAATTCTTAGGTGGAATGAGTACGAAATAAAACTCCCAGCAGATCTAAAACTATTATTTACCCAAAATGCTTGCAATACACATGCTCTAACTTGAGGTAGGGCAAGTAGGCATGCCTTGTCCTTCCTGTAAGCATGTGGCCTCCACAAATATATCTCATTGACACCTGTCAAGGAGCAATATAGCAGTTCCACTGCTAAACTCCCTGGCAATTACAGCTGCATTAAGCACGCTCATCTTCAGCTCAGCTACTAAAAACAGAGGTGGTTCACCAGAGCTATCTTGTGGAGTGCCTGAATGTGTCCTGTTGGAGCACTTCAGGTCACAGTGGCTACGCCTGGCAGACCACAAGTCTCCCTCCTGTGCTCCCAACGCTCCCCCTGCTGGTCTCAGTTACAAACCAGAAGGGAAATCTGCACCTGAAGGCAGTGTGAGCAGCAGAGGATGAAGAGGTCTGCAACAAGAATGAGAGGCAAAACTACACTTACATTCCCTTCCCCTCTGCTGTTTGAATAAATAACATTAAAAGGCAAAAAGCAAAGTTCAAAAACATTTGAATGAATTATATTTCAGAGTCTGAATGGAACAGCACCAAACAAATCTTCCCTTAGAATGAGCACAGAAAATGCAACAAAAATATGCTCTGTGATCAGCAGAGCCAAGTGCCCTGTCTGCAGTGGAGACTCTTTAATCCCATGAAAACCTGTGAAGCACAGCATAAGCTGGTTTGCAAGCAAGCTTTTAGGATGTACAACAATGCTAACACAAATAATTTTTTAACATCACCACACAACACATTCTAGCAGTCTTTTTCAGGAAATATCAGACTGCTAGGAATCTTCACAACTACACTTCTATTTCTAAGACATACTCAAACGTATAGTAGGAATATATTTTTACAAAAAGCATGTAGGAAGGCTTTTAAAAATAAAGTAGATTTAAGTTAATTACAGAAACCCCACAGATCTCAAACAGATATTACAATCTCAGTCCTGCATGTCACGAGCACTTCGATGCAATGTTAGCTGCCAGGAGTCTATTAATAAAATCACATGCTGAAATTAAGCTTACTCAAGCAAATTCAGGCATCTTACGGGATACCCTACTCTTCTGAAGTAGGATATCAGTTAAGGAAAAGCTACTACAGCTGAAAGATGGAATTACTAAATCTTCAGCTGAAGCTAATTGTGGCATTTGAATAAAGTGTACTTACATCTTTCGGGAGCCTGATCAATATGGTCTGGACAAAGGAGGGACAAGTTACTGAAATCCTGAAATGTGCCTGCTCCAGCAGCACAGGGGTAATGGTACATCTGGGTACATTTCTCTTCACAGCATTTGATAGTGGCTCCAAGGTGCTTACAATATGCACATCGCTGAAAAACAAACAATGATCACTCAAAATCTATTTTTTCTTGCATTATTTTTCAGACAAATCTGTTTCTCCACAAGGACTAAGGCTGGTACAAAGCAGCAAGCCCTGAGGAATCATAGAATGATTTGGGTTGGAAGGGACCTCAAGGATCATCAAAGTATAACCACCCTACCTCATGCAGGGCCCCCAAGCTCCATATTTAATGCTAGAGCAAGGCCCCATCCAACCTGGCCTTGAACACCTCCAGGGATATGGACAGGGCATCCACAGCCTCTCTGGGCAGCTGTTCCAGCACCTCACCACTCTCTCTGTAAAGAATTTCCCCCTGACATCCAACCTAAATCTTCCCTCCCTCGACTTAAAACCATTCCCCTTCTCCTGCTGTTATCTACCCTCTTGAAGAGTTGATTCCCCTCCTGTTTGTAGGCTCCCTTTAGGTACTGAAAGGCTGCAATGAGGTCACCCCGCAGCCTTCTTTTCTCCAGGCTGAACAAGCCCAGCTCCCTCAGCCTGTCCTCATAGGGGAGGTGCTCCAGTCCTCTGATCATCTTTGTGGCCCTCCTCTGGACCCTCTCCAACAGCTCCCTGTCTTTCTTGTACTGGGGGCTCCACACTTGGATGCAGTACTCCAGATGGGGCCTCACAAGAGCAGAGTAGAGGGGGACAATCACCTCCCTGTCCCTGCTGGCCACCCCTCTTTTGATGGAGCCCACGAAGACCAAACAGTAGCTGGGACAGTGTCTTTCAGAGGCATTCTCAGATCTTTCCAAGCTAAAACATTCACCAAAACGCACCCTAAATTGCTCTGATGACTGAGATTCTTCTTATCACAGAAGAAAAATGCTCTTCTATCTGTTAACTGACTTTCGCTATGTCTTCAGTAAAAAAAGGCCTAGAGGCTTACACTGAGTAATAAAGGCAGACCTGTTAGAGGTTGTAACTAAAAAACATATTGCTCTGTGTGCTGTAATGTAGAACTGTAGACATTGTAATCAGAAATGTGAATTACAATGAAATATTATGTTCTATTGAAAACGTACATGACATCATACAACTATTCCCACGGGGATGATAAGGCATTAAATAACCCAGTACTTCCCTCTCATCTCTTATTTCAATGCTACACAAATATCACCAACAACCTTCAACAAGTCATGAAGAAGCATGATTATTACTATAGGCCATAGTCACATCTGTAAAGAAATAACTTCCCATACAGAACTACCCAATAACCTTCCTGCTCCTTAGACAAGAGGGAACAGAGTCCATCAGCCTGCTTATAAAACATCACCCACACCTTTCAGATTCAGTTAATCAGTCTCTTTGCTTTCTTGGATTCATTAGAGTCCCAGAAGGACCGTAACAAGCTTTTGCACTTTTTCACCAAGGCAACAGTATTTGAAGACTAGAGCAGAGTGCTATAAGGTTTGAAGAAAACTTAGGAAAAAGCAGGTCAGTGGCTCATGGGAAGGCATACATAATGTAAAGCACCAGCTGAGCTCAGGGATGCTTATCTTTCATAATAAACCTACATGCCTTAATAACAACACTGGCAGGTTTGATTGCTAGCTCAAGCACCTAGTAACATCAAATCTGAACGTACACCAAAACAAGAAGTTACACACTGCATCTGTCTGATTCTCAGAATACAGAAAATATTTATTACCATAATTCTTCTGTGTTTCAAAGTCTAGCATGAAATTAGGCATGAAACATTACTATTACTATTACAAGCCCACAGATATCAAAACCAACCCACATGAAAGCACAAATCACAAAGTTGACTGTGTTAACTGCTAAGCTGACATTCTTGAAACATCACATCTTTAGCAAAAAATCTGCCTGCAGTACAAATCACAGGCAAGGAGAAGAAAGTACTAGTTTATGCCAGACAAATACAACTGCTGTGTAAAAAGATCGACTGTTTATAAATGAAAGTGGGTCACTAAGGATCACTTCTGCCAAGTTCTCCACGCTTCAACTCTCAGTCTGCAGGCCTGAGATCTGCAACTCTTCTCATCTCTGCCCATATAACGCCTGGTACAAGCATGAAGATGTATGCTGTTATTTGAGTAGCCAAATGCAGAGCAGAGGGCAGAGGACAAGATAAGTAACCGGCTGCATGGAGTTCTTGAAGAAGGCGAAGAAGTTCATGATAGAATTACGTTCAAGGACTGCCAGTAAAATCAGTGCAATGCAAGAAACTCATCTTAGGAAACCATACAATCACTGAACTCTCGTGGAAGATGCTGTCCGAGGTAAATCATACAACTCAGCTGTGAAGTCATGAAAATACAGCCCAAAGCCTTCAACTTCATGACAAAGACTCTATACCTCATGGCATTACTCTGTCCTTGACATTTCTGCATCCTATTGAGATGGTCCATGTTAAGTCCTCATTCTTACAAGCAGGCTACAACATTTTTAAAAGTATTACTCAATGATACACATTAGAAACAGGAAACCAGGAGGGGCTCAAGTCCCAGCAAAGGTCCCCCAAGAAAACATTCAACAATGCTCAAACAATGAACGACATTTGAAGTCTTCAGCAGATCCCATCATTAATTCCTTATAAATTTATCTGATGGGAGACAAAATTACGGAGAACTGCAAGCACTCAAACATTCAAATGCACTAAAAACTGGAAATAATGAAGATGGATTAAATAGCAGTATTAATAACATTTTAAAATGTCACATCTGTTTTGCGAAACTACCAATCAACAACGGTACATAACAATGTAATATCAGAGCGTGCCTTCTTCCAAATGCTGTACGACTGCATGATGAAATTATTAGAAATGAGCAAAATATAGGATGAATGCAAAGCCTCGAAAAATGTTGATGTTGATTTAAAGAATCATGAAAGATGCTGGAAGATAAATGGAAGCCCAAATTACATTTAATTGAACCCTTCAAACCCATCTGCTAAACTGCACTGGCAATGAAAAGCATTTGGCAGCTAAGTAAAACACACTTTAAAAAACAATGTGGTGTATATCATCTGAAGCAAATAAAAAGCACAGAATATCAACATTTGCTGAATTTATAAGACATATAAAGCAGTCTGACGAAATAAATGCCCAAAGGGATTTTTTTTGGCAACAGCTGTTGATGAGAAGTTACTTTTCCAGCAGTAGAAGCCAATGTTTTGCTGAAAATAGGCCCCACACTATGACCCTAGGAGAGCAAGCATGCAGCCAGCTCGACTGCTTGTAAAGACAAAAGCAAGCATGTGAACAGCAAAAGTATAATAATTTTAAAAATGTAAAAGCTTTGCTAAATAAAACTCAGTAACAAGTACTACTTTACTACTCTATTGCTAAAATATGGCATTAAGATAGTCAGAGATGAAAGGGAGGCATAAATCCCACTTCTGATAAAATACAGCATGTGCCTTCTACATGCTGAGCCCAGGAAGAGAGGAAAAGCCAGCATGGAGCCTTCCACTTCACCGGTATGAGCACAAAACACAGTGCTCTGTCAAAGGGGTGGAAGCTGAAGCCAAGCTTTCTAAGGGACGAAGCAAGATGGATGCTGTTTGTTCATGGATCAAATAATTTTACAGCTCTGTTCTACTGAAAGAAAAAAAAACCAACCAAAAACGTGACGAGGTGTCACAAAGCTAAAGAGACAGTCTGTTATTTATTCAGAGTATATTGAATAAAATAAACGTCATTAAAGCAGCATCAACTCATTATTTCCTATTGAAAATGTCCCTCATTTGTTTCCAATCGTTTTCTCCAGTAAGCTCCTAAGGCATTCACCCATAGCAAGAAAGCTCTCATCCTACCCACACTTCTGCTACCTCCCATTTTCAATAGCATATTCCAAAATCTCGAGCAAGTTAAAATGAAGAAAAGTTGTCTATTTTCAGCGTAATGGAAGACTACATCCATACAGAAGTATGAAGAAATTACAAGGTCACATTTTATCATTTTATTACTTCACAGCATTACTGCCTCAGCAAATGGACAAGTAACAACCCTCAGGAGGCACAGACACTAAATAAAGGCTAAAATAGGAACTTTGAATAAAAGCTTACTTGCAACCTGATTAGTACAATCAAGTTAAATGTTAGCATTAGGTCTTGCAAAATATTTTTCAACAACAAGACAAAATATTTGCATTTATTATAAAGTTACTTTTAAAAGGGTAAGCTGACAAAACCTGTGCTAACAAGAAGTGTTTTTAATTATAATTAAAATATATAGCGTATTCAAAACTATGCACAAGCCATCTGTTCTTAATGAAACAATGTAAGGTACTACCAGTAAGAACAAACTTCCAACTTGGCTCCCAAAATATAAACTGATAGCTAAGGAGAAGCGGACATTAACAACTTGTCATTAATTCAACCTCAGCAAAATTCTAGAGTAAACAGAGATTAAGAAGATATGTTTTCTGGTAGCTCCAGTCACCTTCATTAATGACCACGATCCAGCAAAAAAGCTGATATTGCTTGAAGATACTAACGACCATTAGCACCTTCAATGTCAAATGACCCATTTTAAGCACCACAGTGCATTTAGGAGTACAATGCAATAAATGGTAACGGAAATAACCACAATTTAACACTGCTATTAACACAGAAAGCCTGTATTAAAGCATTACTATAATGCTTACTATACTCTGACATTTTTTAGAAAAATTGTAATTGTAGAAACCACCAATTTTTGCTCTAAAACTGTGAAAAAAACACAGACAAGCAGGAATAGCTGAATCTGGCCAAACTTGACACAAACTGAGAAATGAAGAAAAGCAATTTCTTAATGCACATCCTTGCTTTCTATAAGATTTGGGATAACGTAAATGTTTTGAGTGAGTCTAAACTTCCAGTGCCTTACAACCATTCCCTCAATTCTCATCTAATACCACTGTGAAAGAAGGGCACGTGAGCTTGCTGCTTATTTACCATGTCAACAAGGAGAAGTAACATTTAACGTAGTTTAAATTGTGATAATTAGGCTCTGGGATCAGGCACTTCAGGATAAACAAGGCAAAAACAGAAATCCCCAGTTTTGGTTAAGACTGCTTTTTGGCAGGCTCAGGAAACAGACTATTGTACCAGTTCCATTTGTTTCATGTGTGGAAGGTCTTAAGAAGTACATGTAGAAATTTCTTTTTGCTGGCAGAGCATGGTCTAAGCCACAAACTGTTGGAGGCTTTACAAAAAAAATAACTGGGGGAAATATTGCTACATACTTGCTGTTTAATGATTGTCTTCTCAAGACATCTGGCACTGGTCATCATCAAAGACACTGAGCTGAAGTCAACTTTCTGATCCAGCACAACTCCTGTGATTCTCAATCACATGCAGGAACACGAAGTAGCATGTGCAATCTGTAGGTTATGTCTTCATCACTACGGCTAGGCTGGCATCATTCTATATGCAGTTATTTAATAGGAAGTTACTTAATAGCAGAGCAGATAATTATCTCCTGACAGAGCTGCATCGTGTTTCTGAATGACATAAGGCTTGAGATGAAGACATCTCAGTATCTAAATTTTGTGCCTATAAGAAGAAGTGTTACATTTCCCATTACATTTAACAGAAACATGGTAATTTATGGAGTATACCTCAATAATACTGCAGTTCAGCCGACCAACCAATAGGTGTCTATTTTCAGGTCCCATTGACAATAGCCACTAGATCTCCAATGACTGTAACTGGAATGTAAGCACAGCTCCCAGGATGGCATGTCCACACATAGGCTGAAATTCAGATGTCAGCCTTGAGCTGAAGCTTGCCTGAAACATGCTGATAAAAGCCCTCTATTGGTAGCACTCACAATCCACCCCAAGGGTTTTGTCAGCACGGCAACAAGCAATGGGCCATCCAAATTAATATATATTCTTAATTTAAACTAAAAAAAAACCCCAAAAAACAAAAAAACAGTTTTCTCTTGACAAGAATGGAGAACAAGACATGGAAAAAGGCCACATAAATCTGTTCTTTGGAAAAATACAAATGCAGGTACTTCATGTGCTTATTATAATACAAGCATCATAAATAATGGCAAGGAAAAAAATAATTCTTTTTTTTACTATTATTTAAATACTCTATCTAGCTAAACATTGAAAAACAACAAAAAAATGTAATACCTAAGAGACAATAACATCCATCTTTGGAGTGAATGAGGCACTCACTGTTCTGCATGTGATCATGCAGCCAAGGTCCACATAATCAGGCATGTACACAAAGGACATGAATGGTGTGCACACAACCTGTCTGCTGGCATGTCCTAACTTTGTGTATTTGATTTGGGAGTCTTAACAACACGTTGTTTTAAGAAAGATTTTGTAGATATATTAACTTCGCTTAACATTTACTGTCAGCAAATCCACTACATATACCCTCAATGATCCACCTAATTTACAAGGTAATAGTGAGGATATGGCGACAAGGAACTCTGGATTATGCTCACACACACACAGAAAAAAATACAAGAATTTCCTGCTTTTAATACCTCCCTCATTAGTGAGCACCTCCTTAGTATTCCTTCCCCACTGACTGCAATCAGTACCTTATTGTTCATAATTCCTATTTCCTTGGCTGTTTCTAAATTGCATTCTCCAAATGGCACAGAGTCATCGTAAACAAAATCCTACATCTTCAGTTCACTAATTTTTGTAAATTGAGCTCAAATAAAGCAATTAGATGGCATACTTTGAAAATACCAGCTTGAAACATTAATATAATTTCTTTTCTAATAAAAGCTTCACATGTTTCATCTGGCTTGAGCTTTTATGTTGGTTTTTTTTTCCCCAATTTGACTGAATGAGTCAATTGCACATATTCCTCCCATCTTTCATCCCCAGGCATGGTGACCCTTTGGTTTTTATATGTGTATAAATATATATATATATATATATGTATGTATGTATATTTTCAGTTCGTTAGCTACCAAAAAACCCCACACAAATAAGCAACTTGTTTTTCTCATCACTTACTCCTATGACATCACTGACATTCCTTGGGCAAGCATTTTAAAGCATGGATTTAAAATTCTTAAGCCGCAGGCCAAGCATTCTGCAGGTAATTCAGCTGCTGTTCTGGGGATCCAGGATGTGGGGACAAGAAGAGGCTGCTTGTTTCGTTTTGCAGCACGCTGCCTCAGTAGCTTACAAAGAAAAAAGCTGCCAAATTTTGTAATGAATTCCACAGAACATTAGGTCTGATGCTTAGCAGAAGCCATAACTGTTAAGCAAATGATATCCTTTTGATGAATGCCCTTATTTGAAAACAACGTTGATTCTTCTAACCCTTTAGCAGTGTCCCAAAACAGATGTGCACAACTGCAAATTCTGTTTGCTTTCAGGTTTACGAAGTGTGATGACATTTTTACAATCACGCATGAGTCCTTTTACCCAGGAGTGAAATAAAACACAATAATTCTTCACCATCTGTTTGTTAATTTTGCATTCATTTAACTTTGCATTTTAAACTAATAATCATTTTCTTATAATATAGTTTGTTCCATTGGTAGATATTACAGCTGTTCAATTAAAAAAGGAATGGTTTGTAACAGTACACAGTTTTTCTCTAAATGCTTCCATTGCTCTTAATTATAGAGATATTAGTGCCATCAAATGGAAAAAACTGCCAAGAAATAGTGTTATGTTTTATACATCACAGATTCCCTTAGTAAATGTACATATTTACTTCTGTTTCAGTACCAATTCCCACCTGGTCTCTTCTACATTAAAATCCTTCTCCCCACTACAAGACTCAGTGCAGCTTTTATTGCTGCTGTGGATGACAGGCTTCTTGCACTCCTGAAGGAATAAGGCACAAACAATTAGATGATGTCTCCATTCTATTTGTAGCAAATAGTTACATGAAGCACAGTCCTATATCTTCAAAATGCTTTTCCTTAATCTCCAGTGACAGGCCATGGAGTTTTTGATGTTTTTATTCTTATCTGGTTACAGCTAAACTAGGACCTCAACAACACCATAAAAGCTTTTTCTCACATTTACAGTAAAATTGAGGAAATTCCATTCCTTTATCAAAATAAAACCACATTGAAACCACATGAATAATACATCAGAACCAGTGAAAGGAGATAACTTGGATCAACAAAAGACACGGGTCTGGAGAAAGAACAGGAGCCCATTTGAGACTCCAAGCCTCATGATTTAGGGTTCTGCTTTTCCTGTTGCTGGGCACAGCCTACGCTGCCAGTTCACATCACAGTTATACTCCAGCCCCTGAAAAAGGCAGAAATTCTCTTGTGTTGTGGTTCCTAGGCTTAGCAGTGATCACCATCTACAAATATACTCTTCAAGAGACACAGTCTGCTTAGTGTGAGTGTTCCATTAATATCAGAGTGACTGTTCAGATGGCTAAAAGCATACAGATTCAATCACTGTTTTCTAAAACCAATTTTATTTGATGGCATGGAAATCTAAGCATCAGACGATGGCTCTCATTCAGCACAGAGCTGTAACAACAATGCTGCCCCAGTACTAGGCTGAGCAGCTCACTAAAAACACCCATACAGCAATAGAGAGTTCATCACTCCATGGATTCATTGCAATTAATGAAGTCCAGGGAAAGCTGAAGAACACCAAATTGGTGCACAACAAGACTAAAGAAATGAACACACAGCAAGTCCATCATGCTCACATGAAATTAAATGTGGAAGTACAACCATGTGGTGATGCTCAGCTTCTGGTCTTACCAGAGCCTTAACTACTCTGACCTTTTGGTTTCTCAGATGAGTGAGCACTGCTGCCAGGTCCGACCTTTACTGGCGGATTGATCCATCACAATATTTTAAGTCTGACAGAAAGCAAACATTCGGGAGGTGCCTGAGGCACATTAGGAAGTGATGGATGCACAGCTCTAACAGTCTTCCCAGCAATTCATCATCTATTTCAAGTTATATTAAAAAAGACCTCACCTTGTATGACATTTGGAAAACCTGAAACTCTTCCCCATTCTAAGTAGCAAATCCGTTTACATTGTAGAAAATGAGTGTTTTCCTCTCAAAGCTCAGAGAAATGATTGCAACTTAACTGTCTTTTTGTCTCCTTTCTTTACAAGTCTCCATTCACTTTTAAAGGTTGATGATTTGTCAACACATCTCCCTGGAAATACCATACAGATACCAGCTAATATTGCCATAACAACCTGCAGTCACTGAAAGAAAGAAAATCAACAAAGCAGCACGTGTGTGGATATCTGACAGCAGTGTGTAGATCCAGATTCACTACTTACTCTGCAGAATCTGCCACTCTGCCCACTTCTCTGGGAGGCAATTTCATACAGAAACTGAATGGAAAAATATTTTTCAATGGAAGAAAACAGTATTTTACCAATTAAAAACTGAAGGCTGTATGTGTAATAAAAAACTGCCTAGAGTGCAGACTGAATGCATGTATCCATGCTGTACATGAAGCGAGGCCATGCTGCAGCAATCTATTTAAGGTGTAGCAGTTGTTTTACCAATGTTAGATGCTCTAGGAAGCAAATTTTTATTTATTTCACAACAGCTATTTTTCCCCCAGTGTACTGAAGAGAAACACAGCATCTTTAAAGGAATACATGAACATCACTGAAGTAAAAACACACTGCAAAAACACATCTTATGAGAAGTGCTCATTTGAATTTCATTAGTTCTTCCAACAGATACTATTCAATAGGATTATTAATATTAATTGTGACTGATGCATGGGTCAGCTACAAGTTCATTAGTGGCAGCTGACCTATCATCACCTGCCTGCTTTTTATTCCCATCTAAGATCTGTGAAATGGACAATTACAGAGATGAAAATGAATAATACCAAGTTGTTCACTTAGAGAGATGGCTATCAGTAGAAGCTAAGATCATCAGGAAAAAGAGCTTCACCGCAAGCAATGGCTGCACTTATCACCAAGTGTTGCAGACTTGCACATGAAGGGCAGTTGGTCCCCGTTTGGGAACATCATAATTCATAACACGTCCCTCACACATGACTTTTCCAAGTTATTAAAATGAAAAAACAACAACGAAAAACAACACTCAAGGACACCTGCATTAATGGGACTGCCTTGTACTGATGCCCGTAATGTATATGCTCAATCTGCAACTCTGGGACATAACTTACACTAGTGGAAGTCAATAACAAAATCTCCAGGGAATTCCAAACTATTTTTTGCTAATGCTTTGGTTTTGCAAGCTGCTGAGTACACCAATCTCAGCAGCAGTTTTTGAGCTACTGCTTAAAAAGCAAATTGATGCCAACAGAGTAGGATGTGTACTCCTGAGTTTCAAACTAAAATATGCTCGTGTGATTTTTTGAGGATAGGTGGAAGCCCTAAATGAAGATCCATAGCACAAAATAATCTACAATTAGCAGGAAAAAAGCTATTACTAAGACTCTTTTGACTGGAATAACTAAATACACTTTTGAACTCTAACTTCAGTACTGAGTTTGAACTTTAGAGTTCTTCTTACAAAAAACAATGTGACCAACATCCATGAAAAAAAAAATAAGATATATAATTGAATAATACATTATTTATTAGGGAAACAGCTACAAAATCAGGATTAGATTCTAGTTGTCTATCAGTCCCCAAAAGCAATGCTACACCTCAGCCATGTACCTACTTGTACCGCTGGGGTGTTTTTCCTTTCATCCAAGTGCTGTCTTTGAAAGAGTAAACTTCTGAAGGCAGAAGAGATGCCTTATTTCTATAATGTTCACAGCATCATGAGGACACACTCTTGGTTAAAACTTACCAAACTTAACTACAAAAGATCAGCCTTTTTTTTTTAAACCATCACACAAGTACAAAACTAGACAAACACTAGAAAAAACATCCCCCATTTGCTATGGAAAAGACTGGATATGAAATATTTAAATAAACAGTAGCCACAAGGGAGATGGGAGTAAGGCAGGAAAATAAGGTTTGTATTCAACTATCTACAAAAGGTAGGAATTGGATGGTACTGCTACACTGTCTTATTTAAGTTTCGATAGGTATACTTGCTATGAGATGTATAAGGTTTTCTGCTTTTATATATATATTTATTTACACATGTCTATACACACACACATATATATATACACGTATCTGCTGAAAATATTAATGGAATAAATAGAATAAATATTTAAGAGCAGCAGCAGCCACCTCCCTGCGTCCTACAGCTAAGCACCACCATGGGTTACTCCATACAGCACACAGAGGCACTCTGTGAGGAAGAGCCCAGTCTCGACTGAAAAGGATGATCTGCCTTTAGGGGACTTTCTTCATTCTTCAGAGATCAGGTTCTGTCCTTTTTTAACACACTGTACGTAAGGCCCCAAAATAACTTGGTAGAGATAGAAACTCCTGAAATCAAATGCCCAGCAAGAGTGCTGCCTCAACACAAACTCCAGTGTCATCACCCCAGTGCTTGGAGTAACATTTAAGAAAGGCACCAGGATGAGAGGAGGAGGAGAAGGTGCAGATTTTCTTTGGGCATATTATGGAAGAAGTGTTTTCTACTCAAGTCATGCAAAAAGGAAGAAAAGGCCTTTGTGAAACTCACTTCACCAGTTTGGAACTCACACTAAACAATCCTACTTCAGAGCTTTCAGTAAATTATTTCAGTGAATGTTACCGAATAAAGGAAACCTGCACTGGAAATTCCTTCAGGAACATAAGCCCTTTCATGTTTCTCAGCCAGGCTTTTTGGCTTTCATTTCTGTGCTACTGCTGCTTCTCTCCTGGTGCCCCCAGCCCATTTTCCTGCTTCCTACACTTCACAGACCGCCCCTCACATCTGCAAAACCTAATTCTGTTCAGCATCAAAACCCCCTCAGAAATTTCTGTGTGGTAACTGTCTCTCTTCCCCGATACAAGGACCCACATATATTCAAAATCCAGCATTCAAGAGAGGTGCATGTTTCTAAGGATTCATCTTGAAAACCCCACACAGTGAAGACGGTAAGGCTGACCCTGCTATCCTGGTGCTACAGCAGGACCAACACCAGCACTCCACAGAGAGAACAAAGGAATATGTGAGGCGGCAAAATAAGACACTTCCTTTAGATGAAGACACACAAACTGTCTTCAGGAGGCTTGTGCACCCTGAGCAATAACAGGCTTTGCCCTCCCTGTTCCTATGTTCCAGAAGTGCAGTTAGTGGGAGAGACAGCATTTGCACAGACCCACCTCTCCAAAGTGATGCTGTGCTTTGTTCAGATCTGGAGAACCACAGGGGGAACCAGACAATGAAGTCACAGGAATTGTATTAATGCACTGAAAAAAACTGTTTATGGAAAGGTCTCTCTTATTCTAAATAAGAATAATAAATTAGTTTAATAAAAATAAATTAGTTTATTAGATAAACTAAAATGCATTTTCCTTTGCAAAGGTGGCAGGAGTGAAGCTTTAGCACGAACTCAGTCTGCACCAAAGAACAAGATACACCTTCACTATCATCAATGAGTTATAATGTGCACTGACAATAGCACTGCCCATGCTGATAAACTATTTTTTTTTTCCCATATATTTGGAAGCAAAAAGGTAGGGATGAAAACACAGCTGTTACATCACAGAAGGCACACAACAAAGTGAATCAACAGAAAAACCTCAGAAAAAAAAAGCAAAAAAACAACCAAGCATGTAGCCAAAATCCAAATCTAAACATGCATCTTTTCCACTGCTTCATCTCAGGAATCAAATAGTGCTCCAAACCATGGCTCATAAATTAATGCCTTCCCTTCTTTTGTCAACAGTATCAGCTCATTAAAAGACAAGATAAAAATTAGCCATAACTAAGTTAGTCTCATGTAATCACGTGCTCCTTTTTCTCATCAACAGGACCAAATTATAATGACATCAAGTTATAAGCTAGCAACTAGTAGGAAGACTGAAAAGTGACATCAATGTGCTTGTTATAAACCCAACCACCCAGCAAGTCCTGAAATTTCTAAGCATTCATCAACATACACTGAGTGTACAGTGCTTTGCTATCAAAACATTCACAAGTGAGCAACGATTACATCAAAAATGCAAGGAAAATAAATGAAGTTTTCTGCCTCTGTAAATGGAAAAACCAAAATGAAAATCTATTTCAGAGTCCATCTTTCACCAAAGTTGCTTGGACTTTTTATTACCTCATTTCTTCCCCATGCTGCTGCCTCTCACTCTGTAACCATACCACTGGGACAGACCATTTTACATGATAGGAGTCCCCTCCAACTTTTAAATACATTGCTCAGGACCGATGCTCAAGTGTGGAGCTCATTACATTCTAAGGTAGCCATACCTAACATGCTTAAATAATTACAAAGACACATTAAAAGCATAGAAAAGTTCTTGATTCATGTTATTCAGTTCCAACTACTACTAGATTTTCTTAAGTACTGGCAGAGATATAGAAAAATCTATATAAATATAAAATATAAAAGTTCATTTTGTACCAGGAAATGTGGTTTGTAAGACAACTGAGGAAACTGAGCCCTAGAGTTTGTAGATTTAAAAAGAGTGTGTTCTGATAGGAAGCAAAATCCTTCACGTGTGAGAACGACCCATTTTTCTTCATCACAGAAGAAAAAATGGGATGCACAGAATCCCACTGGATAATTTAAAAACAATAATAAAAATTTGGCAAAAGTGACTGTAGGGACAAAACCAAATATTAGACAAAAAGCTAGTTTTCTTTTTGTATCAAATATATTAAATTATACTTTTTTGCTTGATTCCTAGAACCAGATTATAGAAGAAAACAGGAGAAGGTGATTTTTTCAATAATCTAGTAATTTTAAATTTCAGCCTTCTTCCTTCTTGTCTGCTTGTTCTCACTTCTGCCCTATGCCCTACTCCTCTATTTTCAAGTATGCCTTGCAAAGCAGCTGCTGTGGGACAGTGTCATTCAATAAACAACAGCCTGTCATGGCACAGCTTATTTTAATTCCAAGGGAAGAATACCTAAATCATTGCTCATGACGCAGTATTAATGAGAACTAAGTTTTAAAATCTTGCTGAAGAGGAAAATATCTGTTCTCAGCTGCAGGATCTGCAAAAGACTGAACTGGTTCCCACAGCAGCTCTTAAACCTCAATGGATTTGTCAAAGCCGTGTTGGCATCATTTATGGTATACAAGCGTATTCCAGAAGAATTATGCAGAGTAAAACAAAAACAACTATGATCATTTTAAGATGCCATGGCTGCTTTGCGGAGCTTGGAAAATACAGTCATAAATTCATTGGCATAGCATTCCTGGTGGCATTTAACAAGCTGTGAGAACCGCCTGATTCATATTATCCACGACACAAATGATCTGACTTTAGGTGACCAAAATGCAAACTGTTCTGGAACAGATTAGGTCACAGAAGACAATTTGCATTATTAAAACATTAGGTACCAAAGCCATACCTGTAGTCCCTATGTCTTTCCTTGAAGTACAAGATTTGCAGGAATACAGAATAGCAGGAAAATGCCTACAAATCTCTAGAGGAATTCCTGAGGCTAAGAGGTGAGGTTATATTCCAATTGTGGGCAAACACTTCAAACAAACAAACAAACAACAAACCAATCCAAACCTGTGTGTTCTAACTGGTTTTCAACTTTCTCCTCAATTTTTTTTCTTCCTTACAGTTTAGTTTCATAAGAATCATGCTAGAACTGAGTCTTAAGCAAAGAACTAAAAAACACTGTAGGTGCAAAGGATTCTAAGAAAGAAAAAAAAAAAAACTGAGAATTTAATGCATCAGCCTTGTTACATTGCTCCAAGTTGGAACCATCCACAAACAACCTCCTGCCTCCAGTAGCAGAAATCAAGGGAAATTGCTTTAAAGAAAAGTAAAGACTGTGTTACCATGAGAAAAGGGCATACAGGAGAGAAGAGTGTCAAGACAGCAGAGTGTTTTATAGTTTGGAACAAGGCAAGATGCTATTGATTAGCTCGCCTCAATGCA
Source organism: Phasianus colchicus (assembly GCF_987193195.1). Lineage (NCBI taxonomy): Eukaryota > Metazoa > Chordata > Aves > Galliformes > Phasianidae > Phasianus > Phasianus colchicus. The sequence goes on along the minus strand of NC_143441.1, from coordinate 46,858,715 downwards.
AAGCAACAAGTCCTCCAGTTCTCAGCAGTGATAACACGCCAAACAGCCTTCAGGAACTCAGCAGGAGCTGAAAACAGCTGCCTCGTACAGAGAGGAGATACTGCCCTGATTAACTAAAAAAAAAATGGATGGGTGGGAGAAGACGAGAGCAATTTCTCAGCTGTCTGATTGTGAGAGTCTCGGTCCTGAAAAAAACACTTGGCTGCTGCTGGAAAAATGAAAGCTCTCAAGTGGATAAATACACAAGGAGCTATACAGAATCTCAGAGTTAATAGAAATCTTACAACATGAAAACAGAATAATACTGTATTTTGGGATGACTCCTTTAGATGCTTCATCTGTATTATGTTGCCCTTACTCAGCCTTTAAGCAGGTAGGAACCTCCTCAGTTTCCACCAATATTGTTTTCTTTGACTCTGCTATCCTTGGTAAGCTCTCCCAAACTTGTAAACTGTTCTCTGCATCTTATGAGAAGAGAGAGCTGGCTGGGAAAGTTGACATTACATTGCTTTCTTGTCAACAGAAGCTGTCCAAACATTATCTACTGAGTCCTCCTTAAATTCACTCCTTTAATTGGGCTACTTGCATATTTAAAAATAAAATAAACAACAAAAAACCCCCCCTACCTTACTACATTCTGATTTGCACAACTTCCTTAAACCATTACCACAAATCATTTTTCCTTCCTAGGCAAGCCATGTAACCCCTAATGCTAAAATCTGCCCAGCCCACCAGGGTCCTTCAAGGCAATTTACTGTAATTTTGGTGTACAATGTTGTAGTTTAGAGTGCACGATGCTCAAGACAGGAGCAGAGAGCTTTCAGCAATTAGGGGATAATGCAGAGATGTGGGACTTTGCAGCATAAAGAAGAGTTATACCTAGACAATGTAAGGCAGATGAGTAGTAAACTTTATTTTTCCTGAGCAGACTGTAAAGCAACAGCCACCTACTCAATATATGTAAAATGAATAAGGAAATTATAAAGTAGTATTTAAAAAGACTTGAAAATATTTCAGAAACCACTCTCGCTAAGAGCTGAGCAGACATAAGCCCTAAGGGCCTCCATTTTAAATGGCAGTGCCAGTAAGCTCATCCTGTATCATTCATCCAAGCATCAAAAGCCAGAGTCATTAAGAAAATATAACACTGAAGCCAGAAATACAAAGAAAAGCAGAACCCTCCCTTTATCCACATCTACCATTGTTTGGTGTTTGTATTTTTTTAGCAAATCCTCTGATTTCTGTCCAGTCATTTTCCTTTGCTTTATTTCACATCTCCATTTTAGTATCATCTCTGCATCTTAGCACAAATATCTCTAAGAAAAACCAACTCTTCATAACATTGGCAATATGACAACTTCTTTACTGTGGAATGTTTTTGTGTTTTTTTTAATGTACTGAGAAGAGCACTTATAAACTATAAGCAATGAAGATAAGTTTTGGATCAAGTAAATCACAGGAAGTTTTCTCCTCTATATTATCAATCTTTTCTTTCAAAACTTGAAACAAAATGACTCCAGAGCCCCATGAAAGCTCATCAGAAACATGGGGGAAGGAGCTGTCATGCCTAGCTGTTCAGGCTCTTAAACACTATTCAAGCTCCAGAGCTAAAGATCTGAACTCTTACGAAGGATCCTGAATGAAGGTCTGACAGCTACACTCACCACCTGCATCACCAGCTCTGCCTTAGGGCTTTTTTAGTTCGAAAAGTGGTTCTGAGAAAATGAACTCTTCAGTTGCTGGTAAGCAAGGTAAGCAATGAGATTAAATAAATCAACTTAGCATCCATAAGAGCTACAGCAATATAGAAGGAAAGACAAAGAGCCCACCTATGTCTTGACGCAAAGACATGCAAGACATTGGTCAGGTACCTGAGAAAATAAACTGCCAGGCCTTCAAAATGAGTGAGTGGAAAGAACCAACTGAAGAAAGAAAGAAACACTAAGCAGGCCATTTTGTGAAATGCAGACGCTGAAATCTCTGCAATATTGTTTTTAAAGCCTTCAGAAAACAAAGGCCAAGAGGAGAACCCAAAAGGCATTAACATAATTCCTTGACCTACTCCAGAATATGTATGTCCACATGAGCTTTATTAATGCAATCACAATTCAGTGAAGCCAAATGGACATCTCAACTGGTAAACAGAGTAATAAGAAACACTGTCACATCCAGTTAGAACAGATTTGCAAACAACAGACATCCTAACAAACGAGAAACATCAATGTAACACACAACTGAGAGACACCCACAAAGGTATGAAAAGCAACAAATTGCTCTCTACAACTTGCATTACCTAAACCCAAAGACTTCACTATCAAGAAAAAGGTTACTGCATGTCAAAAATTAATCTCTGCGCAAAGATAAGGAAAAGAAAAAGTACTTTCCAAGCTAAAGGAAGATGTCAGTGCTACAAACCACATCAGAAACCCATGGGATGCCAGAGGGACTTCCAAGAAGACAGAAATCCCCAAACAACAACAACATAAAAAGCAAATCTGGTGGCAAGTAGGGGAAATAACATACAGCCTGTTTTTATTTAAATTATTCTTCTGTAAGCCCTGAGCACATACTTGCATCTGTGCTGCCAACAGCGCTCAGAACACTCAAGCAGATACTTTGCTCTTAAAATGCAGTAACATCACACTAGAAAGAAGCCCAAAATGTTAGCAAATGCAAAATGCAAGCAGCTGTAAATGCTAAAAAGTACACTAAATGAATTGCTATACCACTCATTCAATACCTTCGGAAAAGCCTTGCACAAAGAAAAGTTTTTCTCTTAAACTGGTTTTTCTCTTGCAGCAGAATATGATGAGCATCTTCTACTTCTTTGTGCCTTCTTTAGCTGACTGACAAGTTTTGAAGCACTGAGGACAGTGAAAAATGACGACCAAGCACTACAGACACAACAAAGCAGTTGCATACAACTCTATGCAGCCCCCACAGTGCTGCTCCACGCTCAGGAACAGAGAACTATAGAGGAGTTTGCAGCTTATTTCTTAAAAAAATAGAAGCAAAGCCATCCCTGGAGACAGTGGGATGAAGATGACCCATTCAGTCCAGCTGCTCCTCTGCAATCAATCTCCCTTACGCTCTCACTCTTGCTCTCTCCCCGGGGACTTCATGAGAAGGACAAAACAGAATGACCAAAACAACTGCTTCCTTTGTTGGCTGACTGCTGTGTTGAAGGGAAAAAAGTTTGTCAAGATATTCAGCAAGGCCCGAAAAGAAAAGGAAATACATACAACGGCACTCGATTCAAAACTCTCTCATCTCTATGCAGTGCTCTGAAAACATCTGCAACAGACTAACCTAAAAAAATTACTTGCAGAATTTGAGATGATGAGTAGAGAAGCTACACAATGGCTCAAGGAAAGACAAGACTGAAACAGGAATTGTATTGCACCAGAGAGATGTGGAACTCTTCAAAAATAATTACTTACACATTAGCATTATAAACACCTACATCCAACTGAAAGCGTGTTAATGGCATCAGGCTCAGGTACCACCAATAGCAGGGAGGAGCAAAGTACCATACAGAAAGCAGGACTGAAATAATGCAATCAGGATGAAATTCAACAGAGCAACGTACAAGCTTTAACACTATGAGGAGCCTATCATAAGCCAGCTTATTATTTGGAAAAAGGCCACGGGTGGCAATGAGAGGATAACAAAATGACTACAAACCACCACCATAGCTGCTTAAGAAAGAGAGGTAACCAAAACCTACAGTGAGATATAAAAATGATGGATGGATGGATAGATAGATAGAAACCTAACCTTGCTCTTTCCAATCTTTTTATACATGCACACACAGATGAATGTTTTAACATCTTCAAACTCATTTAGAACTCAGTTCTGTCAGGTTCATTCACTCTGAGTAGTCTTCTGCATTGAAAGCAGACGCACAGAAATCAATTATATTATTCAAAGTAAAGCATTTATTCCATATGAGTGCATGTAAAAGCAGATGGCACAAGGAAAACTGTATTATACAGCTCATATTGAAAGACTGATTTAAAACAGCTTTTTACTCCACACAATGGAGAACGTTTACTGGCATCTTCCACATTGTTTTGTTATTTTAACAAAATGCATCAAGAACTTTAAGAAGCAATTAAAACATAAGCCTAAGCATGATCACTGGGAAGACAGCAAAATTATGCAGATTTGCTGATAGCGCAACTGATTAACAGAGAAGACAAAATTATTAAAATAATCCACCAAACACGACTGAGAAAAATACAGCCACAAATAGTAAAGACTATGTGAAATAGGTCTCCTCATCACTCCAACACAATGCCAAAAGGAGACCATCCCTTTCAAAGGTGTCTGCTTTTTCAGAACTCCCTGCCATTTCATACCGAAACACTAAGTATCTACCTGAGTTACTCCAAAAGTAGTATCTCCTATTACTTTCAGAGCAACATCTTTCTATCAGTATTTACAATAACAACACAGGCTTGGCAGCAAACACTAGTTTTCCTACATCAACCTTCTAGCTTGAGAATTTTTGTATTATATGAGTCATAACATTTCAGAATATAAACCAGCAACAAAAACTTTCCTCCGTTGAGCAGGGAATTTGCTAATTTGAACTCAGCTTTTCTTTTATCTGTATATTCATCATCTGTGTACTTTCTACATTCTACTTACCCTAGAAGAGGACTTGCAGTGAGAATTAATGGAATTGCATGGAATCTATCATTAAGTCTCTTGAATAAATTGCAAGAGTAGATTTTATCATGAAGACTTGAACAAAAAAAACACCATTATGAACGTAATAGCTCAGAGATCTGTACGTCGATATTGTTGGCAACACCTTGTGTGGCACTTGTTTCCTGCTTGTTTTTCAGCCCCACCCCACCACCTATTCAAGCACTCTCATCATTTTACTCACTTCTGTGCTCCCTGAGACAACAGCTTTGTCCACGTTCACTGATAGCTGCTCTTCAGTCTGGCAGACTCCCAATGACCACTCTGCACAGCGTTGATGAGCCCAGCAATGACCTAATGCATTGGGAGAGAGCAGCTTCAGTTTTACAACTCCATAAAGCATTTCCTGTTAGCACAAAACTCAGTTCTAGTACATACTTGCCAGACAAATAGTCTCTCCTCTTGTTCTTCTCGTTGCAATATTTAGTGGCCTTAGTACCATACATTAAATATACTGCAGATACCATCAAATGCTAAACACACTGCAACCTTCTGACACATAAAAAATCTTTCACTTCATCGTGGTACATTCCATGCATCTGTTTCTAGTTTTCAGACGCCTGACCATAGAATCATAACAGGGGGTGTATACACAATGTCAGTGCATGAGACACTCACAGTTAGATCAGATCCTGGGTTTTACTGCAGATAACATTCATCTCCATATATACTATTAACTTACATTTCCCAATGGCTGCATGCAGGTCTGTGTGTTTATGTAGAATGAACTTAAATGATGCTTCAGAATTCTACATAAAATTTTTTAAAGTCCAAAATGCACCACAGCACAGAAAACTGTGCCAATACAACAAATGCATTAAACAGATATAAGCAGAAATGTTTTTTTGATAACTCAGTATCTGCACAAGGAGAATGTGCAGAATTCAATGGGAATATTTTAAAAGATGTTTCTAATTCAATCATGGGAAAAACAGCTGCAAATAAAGAATACTTCTGAAGGAACTCTGAGACAGCTTTTTAGTACATCTGAAACAATGCTTTACACTGGCTGCTGAAATTAGATATTGCAGTTGGCCAACTTAATCCTTCAGCCACAAAAACAAAACAAAACAAAACAAACTCCCCAAGAAGTTCTGTAAGGGCCTGGGAAGATTCATGGACAAATAATAATGACAACTTAAAATAATTCAGATTGATCACCCTCCCCACCCCACACGCTACAGCAGAACGGTTTAAAACAAAACCTTATTTTTTTCTAATTAAACTTCAAAATCAGTTTCTGCACTCATGAAAGAATGACATTTGTATACTTGCACTGGGTTAAGAAGAAACATATTTGCATTTCTGAGGTAAAATATGTGAATGGACACTTGGCATCAAAGCATGAGGACATAAACGCCTTCCACAAAAGTAATTCATAACTGACTAAAAAGAGAAGCTCCATTAAAATGAAAGAACGGATGACAAAGCATACAGGTTTTTTTGACAGAAAATCTGCAGATACTGAAAACATGCGAGCGTGCTATAAATCTGTTGTTCTTCCTATATCTTCTCTTTTAAATCTTTCCTTCCTCTATTTTAGATCACCTAACCTCATGCTGCCATTGTGGAGGGTTAAGCCTTCAGACTTTAAGAATTACATTAAGCTGTGTCACACTTCTTTTTTTCCTCCCCAAAATACAATCAGGATGTTGAAGATATTACTACCTGAACAACTGAAAAGATCTTCAAGATCATCGAGCCTGACAATCAACCTGAGCATCCAGGCCCCATCACTAGGACTGTCTGTCTGGTACGTGAATTGGAAACTACACAGAAACACCACGTAACACTGGCAAAAGTCAGGAAAGCAAAATTAAATACCTGACAAACACTAGAGCACAAAAAATCAGCTGAAAAAGCTGAAAAACTTCATTCATTGTCAATATAGCTACTGTACCCAACCCAGATGGATGAGAAACAAGGAGAGAAACGTATCTTACCTGTTGGCTCAAATAAGGCTTGAACATCAATGTCATCTGGTAAGCCAACTAAACTGAGTTCATCCCAGAATTTGACAACCTGATCGTCAGAAGCAGTTTGGGTGCTGACACTCGTACATGATGTACTTAATCGAGATCTGTACCAGGAAGCAGAAAAGAAAAAAAAAGAAACTTAGAAGTGACCACATTCTTTGTTCAATTAGCCAGGTACTTAGAAGTGATCCAAAATTCAGCAAAAATTATTTTATTTTCAAGCATAATGAAATATAATCAACATCACCAAACATCTGACTTCCTCATACATAACCCAACATTTTGAGGGTTAACCAAGTCTTCAGTTACAGCTACTTTTCGACAGCCAAAAAAAGTACTTGACGATTTTCCCCTTCCTGGAGGTTGCTCTCCTGCCATTGTTCAGGATACACACGCTGATTCTTTTTTTTTTTTTTTTAAATCCAGTCCTGTTTAATATTAAGACTCGCCCAACCCTACGGATGGAGAATTATGTAACAGTCTGTGCTACCCTGGGGAAGAAGAGATGTAAAAGGAAAAAAAGAAAGTGGTGAAGGTGGAGAGGAGCTTTGGCAGCTCTCACATGGCCCTCTCTTAGCAATCCCAACAGCTGGCCCTTGGTACAGCATTGACAGCACCCTCGCATACTGTTACAGCCTGGGTACATCACAGCAACTGTGCAGGGATGTGAGCAAAACAAAGAAGAAAAAAAAAAAAAAGTAAAAAATGCTCCTGGGAATAAACATACTTATCCAATGCAACCAAGACAGTCTGAACAAAATGGGGGGAGGATACAGGAATGAATGTGAGGGAATTTAGAAATGTAGTGACTACTACGTGCAGACTACTATGCTGTGCTGATGTGGGAGGAGCCAGTTCACAACCTTATTAACTTGCTCCCCAAATTCTAATCTCAATGGAAAGCAATTAACAAAACTCAGATGAGTCCCGCTAACAAAAGGAAGTGATGATTCCTCGTTTTTTTCTTACAGGCAAAATATTATCTTGGGCATCTAAAGATCCACATTAGACTTATTTACTAAGTTCTGACTTCATCTAATGCTTTTGTGATTGTTACAAAAGGTGTTATGTTTTTTTGAACTTCATTTTTCTGCCTCGTTAGTAACTCAGACTTGAGCATTTGCTGCTAATTCTGAGTTTACAGAGTTGAAACAGCATAAAAATGCCTTCAGTCCTGACTGCTCTCCTTCTGGGTACAGTCATTGAAAAGGACACTGAGAAGCAACCCAGTGCCACTATGCCAAGAGCTCCTGCAAACAACGGGCTGTTACACTGCAGCAACTGTGCCTTTCTGATTGGTGGTAAGAGGGGAAGGGAAGGGAAGGGAAGGGAAGGGAAGGGAAGGGAAGGGAAGGGAAGGGAAGGGAAGGGAAGGGAAGGGAAGGGAAGGGAAGGGAAGGGAAGGGAAGGGAAGGGAAGGGAAGGGAAGGGAAGGGAAGGGAAGGGAAGGGAAGGGAAGGGAAGGGAAGGGAAGGGAAGGGAAGGGAAGGGAAGGGAAGGGAACTTGTGGAGAAAAAGAAAAGTAGCCTCCCTTCCCTCTTGCACTACCAAAGAGAGTTTTTCAACGTTTTTAATGACTAAATGACATCCCCGTGACTCATGCCATGACAGAACCTCCCCCCACCCCGACTCCAGCACTGTCAGCACTGAGGGGCACCAACATCAGGCTCAGAGCACAGGGGCTGAGCGCGTCAGCAAACAGTTTTTGACCCCAAGTGATGTAGTGTTCTCAATAGCACAGAGGATTTCTGACAAAATCACCTTCAGAGAACATCCTCGTTTACTCTGCAATTCCATCCTGAACAGCAGCATACTTCAGCCCAGCCTGAACTTTGTGCTTAGTCTCTTTTCAGGCCACTACTTGCAATGCATAAGGAGTGAGGAGAGCGGGGAGGGGGACTGCAGCACACGGCTTTCTCTCTGCTGGCATTACACAACGCCCATTTTTACACTGTTGACATAATTATTTGGCAGCACGCTGCAACCTGAACAAACACCAGCAAGCACAAAGCCACACCGAGCCACCTCCAGCCACAGCTGAACGCGAAGAGCGGCGAAACGTGAAATCAGTGCTTCGGGAGGGTCGTTTCGGAGTGCTGTCACAGACCCAGACCGAACTGCTGCACTAAGAGACGCCGGGCGACGCGCGGACCCGGCGCTGCTCGGCGGCCCCGCGGCCGTTCCACCTTAAGGCGGGCGCTGCCGTCCCTCAGCCGGGCCCCGCGGGCTGGCGGCGGCCCCGCGCCCGCAGCCAATCCCCGGCCTCCAGTGCGGCCCCGGCCCCGCGCTGCCCCGGCCCCGGCCCCGCGCTGCAGCGGGCGGCACCGCGGCGAGGGCGGCCCCGGAGGGAGACCGTGGATGAAAGCCCCGGGGCTCCGCGCGCTCCTCCTTCCTGCATTTTTTTTTTTTATTTATTCAGAATTCCTGGATTCGGTAATTCAGGCGCTGCAGCAGCTCTCCTGTGAGGAGAGAGCTGAGAGTGATGAGGGCTGTGCAGCCCGGGTCTCATCAGTGACAGGCTGCTGTCAGCGGTGCCCAGTGCCGGGGCTGAGGCAGCGGGCACAAAGCGGAGCACAGGAGGTGCTCCTGGACACCAGGCAGCACCGCGGTGCCGTGCGGGTGATGCACCCTGGCACGGGGACTCTCCTTGCTCCAACCGGACGGCCAGTCGTCACCCGTGCTTTGGAACACGAAGCACCCTGCTCCTATCCCTCCGCATGCTGCCCTCAGTTTACTTCAATCTCAAAACAGATCTGTGCGTTGATAGTAAATGCTTTCCTATGGTCTTTTGTTCAAGATTCTCACTTAAGGCCAGAAGCCAACCTTTAGAAGTGAGGCAACCATTTCTGCACTGCGTGCAGGCTTAAAAAACCCACGACCCAAAGCTACTGAACCATTCGGGGGAACGGTTTTTAACTAAAAGAGGGGAGATTCAGATTAGATGTTGGGGAAATCTGCCACTGAGAATGAAGCGAGGTGCTGCAAGAGGCTGCCCAGAGAGCTGTGGAACACCTCCAGGAATGGGGCACGAGAGCTGGGCTGGACAGGCTCTGGGCAGCCTGCTGAAGTAAGGAGTGAATAAGGTGATCTGGTGCTTGGCAGCCCTGCCTATGGTGGAGGGATTGGATGATTTTTGAGGTCTCTTCCAACCTAAGCCATTCAATGATTCTTACTGACCACATCAATTTCACAGTTTTCACAAATGCAACAGTACAGCGCCTGTAACACATTTCCAAAGCTGCGTACGAACCAAACCCATAAGGCCATAGATAATGGTGAAACACACTTACTTCTTCTGCCCTCTCTGTTTGCGCGGCACTGAGTTTTGCTTTGGAGTCCTCTCACAAGCTCCATCCGCGCTGTCGCTGGCGTCGCTCTTGTTTAAAGGCTGGTTCTTCCACGGGATGACGTACCCAGGAGTTGGGCTGAATTGTTTTAAGTCTCCTTGTCCTAATGAGCTTCGTTCACCACAGTAACAAAAGGCGCAGAGTTGTTCGCTGCGGGAGGGAAGATGATTATTTGGGAGGGGGAAAACAGCAGAAACTGTTCCATCCAAAGTCAACTTCTGTGCCAGTTTAACCCTTCATATCAAAACAGTGGCAGTTCCTGAGTGCTGCCAGAACCCAACATTATGGAAGTCCATTTCCAACTACTTACGTGAAAGAACTTTTGCACTCACAGAAATGCATGATTCCAACAAGCAAACAGAAACCAGGAAATACCCAAATGATTGCTATAACCTTTCTATTCAAAACTTCTCAGCGTGTGACAGTTTGTTACATCCCGGCTGTAAGGGGAGGGGAGGGGTGAGCACTGTATCTCAAGGCACACGTTAGGTAAAAGGTGGCAGAAAACAGGGTAGGGTAGAGTAGAACAGAGTAGGGTAGAATAAACATAATTAACAACCACCCTCATTGTAAGACCTCAGCATTGCCACCACAAAAAAGGGAAAGCCTTCTGTACACGATGCACGTGTACTACACATGTACCTTTCTGCAAGCACATACACAATGTGCTTATACTGTACATCAGAAGATTTATTAAACATGGAGACAACAGAATGGGAATAGTCACAGCCATGGCTGCAGTCACTCTGAGCATGGTATGCATGAATCCAGGAGTCCTCATTTCACATATAAAAACAACACCTTGAAGCTTTACTAGAGGAGATGTCTATTTACAGAACTGTGACCATTAAGCTCTCCCTGTACCATTTGCAATTACATTTTAGCATGCATAACATAGCAGCAGCACTGAAATGACAGCTCTGACAGCCCTCCTTGTGTCACATCATATGGAATCTACTGAAAAATATTTCTATAATAAACATATCCACAAACTTAAAATGTGAACTTCTGCAACTAATGCAGTTTGCATTGGTTTCAAGGGAGGCCATTTAACACATTTTTATGCTTAAATGAGCAATTCTGTTTTCTTCATATTTACGCCCTGAAGACCCCATAAAGATGCCTCAGGGAATCAGGCACTTGGCTGGAGGCCTCGTTTTGACTGGATCCCATTTAAATAGATGTAAGCGCATCTGCAATCTGCAGATTTGGGTTTTGGTCTGTGCTGGCTGGGTGGATGGAAAGAGGTAATGTGGGAAGAAGAGGAAATCGTAAAGCTAAGCTCGTGCATAATATTTACTGAATTTTGAAAGGAGAATATAGAGTGCCTGTGGCTTTCCAACCAGGTGAGTATGAGCTGCAACAGAAGAATAAAGTAAAAAAGTTCCAACTCAGCACAGAAGACACTGAGAATCCAGGAGAACCCCTCTGATTTGATTTTGCACACTCTGAGCCAGGTCCTTTGCCCTCATCATACAACAACACTAGGAAAAAAAAAAGAAAAAAGCAAGCAAATACAAGTACATGAACTGCTATTACAGTCCTGGTAATATCAGACAGAGCCTGATGAAGACAGCAGTGTATCATGAGTTCTTAGCCCCAGATGAGGCCCCACACTTTCAATTACACCATGTAGGCAGCACTGCACTTTCTCCAGGGCACACATACTTCTGGGGACGTGCAGCTCAGCAGGCACATAAAAGAGGTCCCATTCCTGGTACTCAGATGAACAACCTGCCATAGTACTGGTGGGGAATGTTCACCTTCGTATTTCTGACTTCAGTCACACATCTCAAGTGGTTCCATCCAAGCTGATGGCAAACATCTGCCACTTTCCAGAAATCTTTAGGAAAAGGCACCCAAAGGTAAAATGATGTAAAGAAAAATGACAATAAACGTAGCATGAGAATGGGGGGGGAAATGTGTGGTTACAGCTGAAAAGTTGGTATGTCTTGTTTACAAGCTGGTTTTCAGGGTGGCATAGCAAGCCATAACTGCTATTTGTATGTCAGTGAGCGTAACCTATCAGACCAGTAGCAAAACCTGACTTGACCTCACAGGCAGAGTTTATAAGAGGGTAAGCAAAGCTCTTTGGGCTAGCTGAGACTGGAGAGACTTGTGAGGGGACTTAAGGGATTTAAGCAGGCAGCACAATGGCCTATAAATTACAGTAGTTACAAACACGAGATTATCCACGGCGGAATAAATAATTATTCACACATCCTGTTAGGACAGACTGTCGCTACTCACTAACAGACTTGAGGATAATTACGACTGAAGGAACAAAGCTCCTCCAAATGAAGTTGTAGCAAATACGCAAGAGTGTTAAGACTTCGAAAAGAATATGAAACAGTAATTGTGAAAAACGCTAACTTTTTAAGCCGTAGTAACCTTCCAAAGGCACGCAGGGGTAAAGCAGACGTTTCTGGAGGCTGCCTGGATCACAGCTTTCTGCGGGCGGAGCGAACAGCAGAGCTGGGAGATTCACAGCTCCGCCGTGGAGCGGTGCGGACAGCTGTGCTGCTGTCAGGAATCAGATGGTTTGTGCTGCTGCTGCTCCAGCAAAGCTGTGGACGCGGCTGAAGGAAGCGCTCCCAGCAAGGAGGGGGGTTGGGGAATCCTTTGCTAAAGGCTCGTGGATGCATAAGTAAAAGAAAGGGGAAGCGGAACGTGGTCAGACCGCTGTCAAGAGGCTGAGAAAGGAGGTGGGGGGGGAAAGGAGGGGGTTATCAAACTTATCAAAGTCACAAAAAAAAGGTTCTGATGCTTTCAAGGGAGAATAAACAGAAATGCATCGAGCACCCAGGGAGCTAGCAGCAAACAGAGCCAGTGTATTCCCTGCCCAGCAAAAAGCAACAGTGCTCTGCTCCTTGACTTGCCACGCTGCTGCTCTGCCATGCAATACAAAGTGGCCAGTTCCACCATGTGAGCCTTTTAGGTGTGAGTGCTCAGTAAATATTTTAAGTTATGTCTGTATGGGCAGAAGGTAGAGTTTTTTATTCATATCATCTGAAGATAGCAGAAAGTACTTACAAATCTACTTTCCATATGTCAATATGCAATTAGAGGATCTAAATCTGTGGTGCAAGAAGAGCTCTCATATTGAAGATAACAAAATTGAGATACTGGCAACTCTTAAGATCAAACTCAAGATCTGTTATCATAATTAGCATATTTTCAGAACAGCCTAATTCAAAATGGGATAACAAGCAAGAGATGGTGTGTTACATATCTTTTTATAAGCTTCTGAGGAAAAAAAGAAGCTTAAGCTCACCAATACTGCACTGAAGGCACACTTATGAAGCTCCAAAGGAAAATTTAAATTCATCATTATTGTTAACTTCGATGCAACTCTAAATTTTCCTAGAACAGATGCTACCTTACACACATAAAGTTTAAACTTCCACAGGTGGTTCATTGCCAGGAGGTGCTGGCAGCTCACCTCATCCTAAAGGACTTCATACATTTATATGCCCACAAACCTTAATACATGATGCAAAGAAAAACATTTTCAGAACAAAACAGACGTGCAGTGGATTTAGGAGATGCAGTAACAGGCGATGAGGTTAACACCTGAGCTAACGCCTGGTCCCACCCAGCCTTGAGAGGAAGTCCAACTTTCCTGAGAAGCTCAAAGAGATGCCCTGTCTGACAAAATCATGTAAATCTCAGCACTCTGCTGCAGCCATCATCTCCTGCAAGCCTTTCCCACAAGCAGAACTGACTCAGCCCCCTGACAAGAATCTCAGATGCTACAGCCCTCCACAGTCTGCATCCCAGCAAAAGACAAGAAAATGCCCCACAGACAGTTAATCCTGGAGGAAGGGAGAACAGTCACAATTTACTTAAGCGATGACATATGGACATTTAGGACTCATCCTAAAATACAAACTTTCCTGTTCAAAGGATTTTGTTTCGACACAGCATTGGGCAACCAGTTGCACAATATTAAATTATAACCAGAGAGGGAAAAACATCTTCTGGCTGGCTTGCAAATATTCCGTTAGGGAATTAAGGTAAAACTGATTGCCCCCAAAACTTTGTTAACAGAAATAAGGCTGACCATCAGACTTACCAAAACTTGAAGAGCACCAAGTGCCACTACAATTAAACCCCCTAGAGCAAACAGATTCCCCTCCAGGATCCTTCTGTGTTGGCAAATGGCACCAGGGTATCCTGTGTCAGCCAAGGCTCTGTGACACCGAGCAGATGTGCAGACTGAATTAAGGGAAAATGCCTTGTTTACAAAGTCTCCCGTATCTCACAGATCTACACCTGTGTCTGCCTGAGCGTTGCTGTGCTGCAAACAGAAATGACTTCACATTGGTCTCTGAGTTACTATGACCCTCGATGGGATCAGCAGTGAACCCTCACCCTCCTGCTCTGCATAGCTGGGTGGAACTCGGGACAACCTGCAGCCATGTGGGGCAGTGCTGTTCATCCACAAGCCGAGAGAACACACCTCTGCCTCCTTTCTTCATGAGAATCCTTCCCTACAAGCACACCTCTGCAGTTTCCTTCACATCCCCAGGAGACCTGCACATCCCATTGCCAAGGAAGAAAGCAAGTGGCCTGTGCTGATCACATCTACAAGTGTGGTGCTTTAAGGTACGCACTGCTTCTTATGCTAAATGACGAAGGAGAAGGCCTGGAGCAAATCCCTCAGCCTCCTGTTCTGCACAGAGGTGCTAAAGATCCCCTTCTTTCAGGGAAACCCAAAAATCCTGCAGAGATGAACAGAAGCTCTTAACAGCAGGAGAAATACGAACTCATGAATTCAACTCAACAGATGCTCTCCTCTTACATCTTCTCAAATTCCTCCCAGACTACAATGGAACAACAACTGTCAAATAATTCTACTGTGCATCTCATCTTTTCAAGCACTCGGATTATTAAGAGCAGAGTCACTGCTGTTGACACAGGAAAACCCAGGGTGTGGCAGTTCTGTTATGGTCTGCTCGCCATAACCATTGCCTTGACACGATGACCACTGACATGGCCTTACTTACATGATCACTGCTGCTACTTACTACAATGACTGCATTAAAGTTTTTCATTTAAAAACTAAAACTAAACAATTTAAAAAGAAAGCAAGGAGGGTATCATTAGATTTTTGCCACGAGTTTCTTTTTAAATGAAATATGTAATCATTTTTGTAACTGTCCAAAAATGCCTTTGGGATGCCATTTTCACACACACACCTTAGCATTTCTGAAATGTGAAGCTGAGAGGATTTATGCCTACTTTGCACGGTATAAGCAAAGTTGTTACAGATTTAAAATGTTTTAGTGTGCATTTTTCACAATTACAAATAAGCTGAAATGGAATACTTGGGAGCAGAACAGAACTTATCATAGAATGGTTTGAGTTGGACTCGATGACCTTTAAAGTCCCTTCCAACTCCCCTCCAAGGAGCAGGGAGTTGACAGAACAGAGTGATGTGTACAGTTTATCAAAGCAGACTGATGAGAATTGGCCTTGAGAATTAGTTTCCCAGCTAACCCTGTTAGTTGTTTTACCGTATGTTAAAAGGCAAAATTAAACACTATGGGGGATCTACTATTTACTTAGCTGTGCCAAGTTGTGATAATGCATTCTTTGCCTTCGCTCTCATTTTATGTTGTGTTATTTACAGAGGAAATTGTTTTTCTCCTTAGTGAAGATGTAGCATTGTATCACTTCTGAAAATTCAAATCAAGACCTGCAAGCTGCGTTTTAACAGAAAACAGATTCCTGACTTCAAACGATTCCAGTGATCTGCATCAGTGTGTGTTCTAATATGTGAGACACTCACAGAGGTGAAGTTATTATAACACTTTGGGAAGCATGGAATATTGCCTTTTCATCATCTCAATATCGTGTCAGTATCTGAGCTTTGATAATAAAGAAGCTTGAAGGAAAACTGCTAATGCAAACTTCGGAGCAATCCCATTACAAGAGACTTCATCTCATGACACCCTCATCCCAGTGACTTCCCATCGATAGAGCACAGCAACCCAATCCACTGTCGTGTTGAATTAATGATATTGAGGCCTGAGAAACATGAAAAGTACAAAATAGAGATGTTACAAAGATGCAGACTTTCTCAGATGTAAGCTATATTTAAATGTTTTACATGCAGTGTTCTCCTTCCAAAAGGAAACTGAATCACAAGACAACTTGAAATTTTGAAGTCACTTGACACTCTATACAGAGGCGGTTTTGAAAGCAGCATTTAACTTACATTTACACAGTGCAACTCCTTTAAAAAAAGAAGGGGGGGGGGGGGGCAGTTTGTATGAACTTCAGAACTTCCAGTGAAGAATTTTCAAACTTCTAAGTTTGCACAAAGCAATTAAACAACATTAGACAGTAATTGCTTTCCAATTTCTTCCAACTGGCACAGTTGGAGTTCTACAGCCATATAATCTACTTAATGATACTCTTGCAATTTGAAAGAAAGCATTACCCCCCTCCAGCATTACCAGCAAAACAACACTTTTTTCCTGAGTTTTTAAGATTTAAAAAGTACAAATATGTACCACATGTGCCAGCTTTAATCTAAACAAATGTTTAAAGTTCAATTAGAACTTCACATGCCATAAATACAGGGGGAGTTATTAAAATGCCAGTGTTAACTAAAGTGAATGCTGGTCTGTTCCAAGGCCAAAATCTTTCTTCTGTGTCCAGCTGAATTGACTTTTGGTCTCAAACAAAAGATCCCACATAGAATACAACTGTCAGCAGACCTCAAAGGTTCACACTGTTTTGAGGGGTATTTTGTGAGTGATAAACACCTCTCTCCAAAAAAAGCAGCAGTGTGGCCTGCATCTTCACTGTCTCTTGGCACCCAGGAAGTATTATCTGTTCAACACAGATTTCCTCTTCTGGCAAATCAATATGTATCATGCCAAAAACGCACTGCCCTTGCAGAGGTGGCAGCACCTTTTAGGAGGTTTGTCATAGGCAGCTTTGTACGAATGCTAAATAACATCTTATTGCCTGAAAAATGCTGAAATTTAATACTAAATTGGCTATTCTTTCAAGAAAGTCCCATCAGAACTGTTCAGTCGCATTAGGGAACAGCAAAGTGTGCTGTTCTGCATAATTCAAGCCTCACATCTTTGAACACTTGCTTACAGCAGTCATGAAATACAGCAGTGTGGCTCTTCAGTCAGAAGGGCGCTGGGTCAGGTTAAAGGTCCATGCACCCAGTATGGCCAGCGTTGGAAATACGATAAGCAGATGCATGGGTGGTGTTAAAGAACAGAGCAAACATCTGATACTTTCCACGCCCATAAGTATTTTCAGTTCAGAGCTTTCCTGAATCAGGTACTACTCTTATGTATTCAGCAATTCTCAGTTTCACTTCCATGAACTCGCCAAGTTTGCTCTTCAATTCACTTTTCTTTTTTTTTTTGCAATCCATAACATCCTTTGGCAATGATTTCTGTGCCACTCCAGACAACTGTCTGCTGTGTAAAGAACCACCTCTCTTCATTCTGCATCTGGCCCTGAGAGTTTCATTTGACAAATCCTTAGTTTCTTGTATGGAAAAGTCAATACACAGTAACCCTCCTCAGGCCACCTACCATTCTGTAAGCCTGTTCTCCTCTTCCAGTCTCTTTTACAGAGTGAATGGTCCCAGCACATTCACCTGCTTTGCATATGACAGTTACTCCTTACTTCTCATCAACCTTTTTGATGCTGTGATTCACCTCCAGTCTTCCATATTCCTTTATGGAGGTACAGATATACTGTCTATAACCCCACCAAAGTTAACCCAGACCTCTTTTTCTGAATGTTTCTGATCTCACTAAGCAGACCACATGTGCTCACGCAAAGCTTTGGCACGTCAAAGCTACGAGCTCAGAAACTCTCAGCACTAAGCACACCCCAGTCTCGCAGCATCTCTCAGACTCCAGATGCACCATCCTTTCCCCGTTTCTGGCAAAGGTTAGAAATGCTCACAGGGACCACCTCTACCATAAAAGCTTATGGCAGCTCTGAATCCAGATTTTGTCATTTAAATTGCCTGTACTTGCAGTCAGCCCTCCGTATGCCTCCATGAAGAGCAGCACAGATATGAAGAGGAAAAACTCAGCTGGAATGCACAGCAGTGGAGCAGGAGGGAAGAGGAAACTACGGCTTAAAACTTGAACTGGATGTGAAAGGAGGCACGATGAATGAAGGGGCAGGGTGAGTCCAAACACTTACTCTGCAAGGAACGTGGAAGGTGATGGGGAAACAGGACAATCATAGAATTATAGAATGGCTTGGGTAGGAACAGACCTCAAGGATCATGAAGCTCCAATCCCCCTGCTGGAGGTGGGGCCGCCAGCCTCCAAATTTATACTAGACCAGGCTGCCCAGGGCCCCATCCAACCTGGTCTTGAGCACTTCCAGGGATGGGGCATCCACAGCTCCCTGGGCAGCCTGTGCCAGCACCTCACTACTCTCAGGGTAAAGAATTTCCCCTGATATCCAACCTCTGTCTTTCCTCCTTCAACTTAAAACCACTTCCCTTTGTAATAGCACAATAGCACAAATGATACAGGAGCCAAAGGAAGCAGGAAGAGAACAAGAAAAACAAATGTGAAAATGGAGGAACATGTGAGAAGAAATGTCACGTCACAAACAGAAGCAGTGGTAAGGGAAATGCAGACCTGTTGAGGAGCCAAGAAAGAATGCCCTAAAGCAGACTGTACACAAACTGATGAGCAGAAAGTAGGGTTTAGAAATGTAAAGAGAATGGGAGTATGATGATGAATCATCAGTATGAAAAGGAGTCCAACAAATAATGCTGGAGGGGAAAAAAAATGGACAAGTTACATTTGGAAGAAATGAGAGCAGACTCTGCATCCACTGAACACTGGAACTGAACTGGATGCCAGCCTCCTACCACCATTTGTGGCCAGAAAGTACCCATGTAATCCTCAGACAAAGCAGGCATCCCATCCACTTATGCGCTTGGTCTGCACGAGGCTGCCTACCAAGTAGTGCTGTCGGTACTTCAGCATGGTCTGACAGACTGCCAGCCATGGAATCCAGCTCACGGGATGCTCCTGTCTACCTGCCATCTCTCAGAGGGAAGAAAATCTGTCCAAACAGTGAACAGATCTGGGCTGCCAGAGGTAGGCTGGCAGCCTGCAAGCAGCAGGACAGCTGTACATAAACAACAGGGCAAAACCAGGTGGAGAGAGGCAGCTTAGCAGCCTGGCTGAGACAGAAATACAGGGTCTCACATATCTGGGGAACCTGCTCACATAGCACAGGAGGTATTTCTAAATACTGTTTCAGTGGTTGGATCATCTCTATGTAGATGGACTGTGGAGAGCTGTGCAACTTAAAGGTATGGTTATGCATGCCAACCAGGCAAAAGTTCCACACAACAGCATTAAAAACATTAAGGCCACAATGTCAATTGTGCAACTCAAGTATAAGGCAGGATTAAAGCTATATGTGAAACCTTCCTTGGCCCCTCTCTGTGCAATACCCACGTTGAGCTTCAGGAGGGATGCGGACCATTTGAAGAGAAATCAAAACAATGAGAAGAATCAGAGCTCAAGAAAATGTGCTCTACAAAGAAAAGGAAAATAGGAAGGAAATTTGGGATTTTTTTTATAACATGCTGGGTAAATAAACTAACAGCCTTTTGTAGAGATGAACGAAGTAATCTATCTTTCATTATCTCTGGCAGATGGTACAAGAAGTAATGGGATAAACCCAGAAAGAAGAAAATCTGAGTTAGACCTTACAAAAATCTTTTCAATATTAAAAACACTGGAAGATACTGTTTGGGGAAGAGCCAGAACTATTATTACTGGAAGAATATTTAAGAGCAATTTATATCAAGTTCTGTCCAGAATGACAGCTGTAGTTACCTGCCTTGATGACTAGATGACTTCCAAAGGCCTCTTTCAGCCCTGTGAATCTGAGACAGAACTGCTTTAACAGCTATCAGTCTAAAGGCAAAACCATGCAATGATTTCAAGTGCACTGATTTCACTTACCCTGTTTCATTCACTGGGTCCACACTCTGCACACAGAATTCTTAGAGAGAAGCATTCAAGTAAAACTACAGACCATGTAAGAACACGTGCACAAAGGAAAGCGATCGGTGTTTCAAAATTAATCTTAATTCTGGTATCTCCTAAAGTAAGTGCTTGACTTTGCAACTTAAATTTTAAACATATTTGATATTAAGTGTTTTATCTATCTCCCTCCTGCCTTAAGAGGCTTCTCCTGCCATCGCTGCAGTGCTGTTCTATCTGGATTATCTAATCTCTATGCCATTCCACAATTTCTTTTTCCACTGAGTGTTGCAAGTTTTGTAATGCTCTTTCCTTGGAGATTAAAAAAGAAAGAAAAAGATAAGGAATGAAGATAATGAAGTTCACTGCTGTTTTTTCACCAGACATTATCTTTGTTCACACAATCAACAAATGTTCGTCAACTCCTTTCTGATGGAAGAAAGCACCTCATCTCTCCATCTCCAGCCTCCAAATCTGATCTTAGCAGCAGCGACAAAATGAAAATGCTGTGGTTTGACCAACTGCAAAGCGAAGCAGGAAAGCAGGAAGGGAAATTGCCAAACTCAGGAATGCTCTATGAAAATCTCAGCTTCTGCTTGGTGATGTTAGGACTGTTCTTTCTTTGTAGTTCCAGCAAAAGGACAAGTTGATGGAAAATAAAATGAACCAAATGATGTTTTGTTCTCCCTGAAACTGTGCTTCCAGGTCATTCTTGTTAGCTTTCAGTGCTTGGAGGTGACAATGTGGGAAATAGAGGAGGAAGGTAGAAGTGGGCTCTGCTGCAAGTCCCAGCCGGCTCCTGGCCACACTCCCTCTGCTCCTGCAGGCAGCACAGACCAGGCACAGCCTCCTTCCCAAGAGTCTGGATTGCATTCAGCCCTAAGTCCTAGGCTGACACAGGCTTCTCACAGGGCTTATGAAAAGAAAAATGGAACAACCCAAGGAAAAGGCTCCAAGCCCCATGGCACTCCTGATACATAAGTGCTGGCAGCACTACTTCCAGCGCTGCCAGGCTCGATAGTTTATCTTCTCTTGACGCTGCTGCCCCTCCCCACTTGCGGTCAATAATTCACTCACTGCTTCTCAGCACACTCACAGGCCTCACCCCTTGCAGCCTGCCCTACCCCTATGGCTCACATGCTATTTGTTTCAACGGCTTCAGCATGTTGCCTTCTGAGCAGCTCTCCTCAACCCATTGTTAAATCCCCACCCCCAATCCCAGACACAGAGAACAGCTCTCTTGGAGTCCCACGCGCACACACCCCACCCTACACAGAGCAGAAAGGCTCCAAAACTGGACGCTTCTCCATCTCCTGTCTGTTGAATATTCTTATTTAGCCTCAGGGAGGAGCAGAAAGATACCACGCTAGGCAAGCTTTGGGGAATCTCTCAGCTTGTGAATATCCTATCCTGGTTCTGATGCATCCTACTGTCTCTATTCACTATAAGCTCACTATTCTTCTACGGCAAGTTGTTTATTTAAAAGGCTTTGTTTTATGCCCCACGCTTCTCTAACACTCTTCTTTACTACCAAAGACAGAAATGCAGAATTTAATCATATTCAACTCTGTATATTGAAAAAAATGTTTACTCAGAGGGCGGTGAAGCACTGGCAGTGCTGCCCAGAGCTGTGGGTGCTCCGTCCCTGGAGGTGCTCAGGCCTGGACTGGATGGGACCCTGAGCCCTGATCTGGTGAGCTCTGCCTGTGGCAGGGGGTTGGAACTGGATGGTCTTTGAGTCCCTTCCAACTCAAACCATTCTATGGTTCTATGAAAAAGTTGATGTATTGCCTACTGCTGGTGCTTTTCTATGTTTTGGCAAATTTCTTCACTGTCTGTTAAAAAATATTCCTGTAACTCTCACGTACCTAAACTTATATCTTAATTTATACACATTTCCACTGGATTAAGTTGATCACACTAAAAATGAAATAGAAAAAGATTATACACAAAGAGATGAAGCTGGTGAGAATGTCTAATTTGGAAACCAACGTCTAAACTGTATTCCCAAGATACAGATTTCAAATCTTTATGGAGTCCTTACTTTATACTGAATCTCAATACGTTTCCTCCCACCATTATGCAAGAAAACCAGAAGTCATTGCTGTGTGCTACTTTACAGGCTGCATTTTGTCCTAAGAAAACAGAAACAAGCCATCCAGCATCCAGTCCTTCCAACCTGCGAGGCACAGTGCCTGTGTGAACACCTCACAGACAGTAATACAAACGATTGATCAAGGAATCACAGCTCAGAAGAGGCTTTCTTCTGGTAGGTTTCAAGACACAGTGCCAATAAAACCTGGCATAGTATTTTTCTTCCACTTTCATGAGGATATCAACAGTTTCTCCAACTAACATGACACCAATTCAGCATCCAAATCCTGAGAAGGAGCAGAGAAACCTCAGACTCCCAATTACTGTTGCGCATCTCTTGAATACATTTTCTTTAAAAACATGAGAGATGAGGTATGACCATCGTTAATTATCAATTAATAGCATTTAGCTTTTTAGTGCTTTGACCAGCAAAAGCAATTGGTCCACAATATCCTTTCAATATTGACTAATCAACCTCAGCATTACCAGCTGGCAGAACAAATGAGTTGAGAACAAATAAGGGCTGGTTCAGAACTATGCTGGGCTTTGTTTTTTTTTGGCTGACTGTTGTCCAGCTTTTAAGAAAAAGTTTATGGGTAAGGAAAGTAATCAACAGTTCACTGTAACAACCAGAAAGCAACCTTGACAAGAACAGAACGTGGATGAAACAGCATTCAGAACAATTTCTGCAAAGGATCCAAAACAGGATGAAATGAAGAATAGAAACAGCTGTTCAGTTCAAGTCACTCTACTTACTGACCACAATTTAGTATTAGCATAGGAAAATGCCATTAAAGGCAGTTTTTGTGTATTTCCTTCAGGTATGCACACCAGGCCTATTTAAGCAGAACTCTCTGTAAGGAGGGAAGTACCTACTGGAACATAACAAGTTTGCAGGCATGTAAAATGTGAAAATGATACATGCAGAAAACGAATTAATTTTTTGTGCATGGGAAACATGCTGTGTGTCTGACAAGGAGGAATTAAAATGACTACAGTATTGTCTCCAAGTCTGTCAAAACAGAAATACACCTGTAACTGTCTGCTGACAGACTGGTAACAAACTGCAGCAGAAGAGGACTGTTTACAGTAGCTCTCATACTCTGATACTGCTTCAACAGTGATCACAGGCAGCATGGTTTAGTTTTCACAGAATCACAGAATCACAGAATGACCTGGGTTGGAGGGGACCTCAAGGATCATGTAGTTCCAACCCCCCTGCCTAGCAGGGCCACCAAACATACACCTTTACTAGATCAGGTTGCCCAGAGCCTCGTCCAACCTGTTTCCCCAAACAATATCATTAATTCTAACTAATACTTTCACTGATCTGGGGGCAATTTATATTCACAGAGTCATAGAATGGCCGGGGTTGAAAAGGTCCATAATGACCATCTAGTTTCAACCCCCTGCTGTGTGCAGGATCACCAACCACCAGACCAGGCTGCCCAGAGCCACATCCAGCCTGGCCTTGAATGCCTCCAGGGATGGAGCATCCACAGCCTCCTTGGGCACCCTGTTCCAGTGCATCACCATCCTCTGAGTGAAAAACTTGCTCCTAATATCTAACCTAAATCTCCTATATTGACAAAAACATGGGAAAAAAAAGATCAGAAATATTGATTTTCCAGTATTACAAATTCTTAAATAAGGAAAAATACAGTAGAACTGACAAGATGCATATATATAAACAACTGCTTTGTTGTTTTTGTTCCTGAAAACACAGAAATACAACCTGAAAGTTCAGAAATACTTTTATATGAATTTGCTTATACACCATTTCTCAGGAGGAATGCTTCAGTAATCACAATGCATCTCAATCTCACTTATATCTGCTTGAATTCAAACAGCTAATACGCTGTAATTCGAGAGTTTACCCATGTAATCTGAGCACAACACTGAAGAAGCTTTTCACCTCAGTCTCCCTGTATACTAATTAAGCCATCGGTCTCATATACAGCAGCTGCCAACACAGACTGTTATTACCGATGCTTTAGAGCACCAGGAGTGTGCCCTGAGCCTATGCTCCAAGCACTCTGTGCTCCATTCCTCAGCTCCAAGCCCTGTTCCAGCACCCATCTCTTCACACACTCACCTGGTTTTAGCTTCGACACCAACGGAGGCAGTGGAGCTTGCAGACTCCTCGGATACTGAGCGCTGAAGGACTGGTGTTAGCTGCTTGGTGCTGTCCACTTCCACCTGGGCATCCTCTTCTGCAGATTGCTCTTTGACTTCTGTTTGAAAAATACAGATAATGATTATTTATTTCGACTACTAAAACCAGACCTGTAAGCAGACAATGCAGACATTTATTTATAGACAAATTAACTCAGATATCATCAAACGCAACAGAATAGTAGAGTGAGAAAGCACCATCTTTATGCACCTAACTAAAACACGAAACTGAATGCTCGTGAAGATTTTTACATAACACAGCATATGATGGTGAGCAGGAGATGTTCCATAAGCCATGAGGCAGGGCACTGGTGCTCAGTGACAACCTTCTCCTAGGAGGCAGCAGGTTTACATGCATTTCAAGCTGCTAGAAGCTGAGCTCTCCTTCTCCCCTCACCTCCTTTTCTGCCCTTTCAGCTCAGAACAAATATTGAGGTGACAACACTAACTTGGGCTATAATACAATGTTTTTCTCCCAGATTACCTTTAACTTCAATCAAGTCCCTGCACCAGTTCATTCCTGGTCACACTGATTCTATGCTGGCACAGTTGCTAGACTGGAAAATATACATCTACAGCTGACAAAGCTTCTGTTTGTCTAGAAAGTTTGTTTCTGAGCAGAAACACAAAACAAAGGGCCAATGAGTGTGCAGCTTAAACTCCAATCCTGTTTGTACCACCTGAGTCAGATGTTTGTTAGCAGAGCACTGCAGTGCATCATTCTGGGTGCTCCAGCATGCAGGGGCAAAAGGGAGCTGCTTAGGGCTGCAGAGCAGTAAAATGCAGTATTTCTGCCCTCCCCCATACCTTTATTTTTAAACCTAAGTAGCAAAAATTATAGGGGTCTGACTGATGCTCTTTGGCACATGTAGCTTAAAGTACTTTTGCCTTCTGTCAGTGGAGAAATGGTGGAGAGAATCACGGAATCAGAGAATGTTTTGGTTGGGAGGGACCCATCCAGATCCAACCCCAGCCATGGGCTGGCTACTTTCTCCCTGTCCCCCCAGCTCAGGCTGCCCAGGACCCCATCCAGCCTGGCCCTGAGCAGCTCTGGGATGGGACACCCACAGCTCTCTGGGCAGCAGTGCCAGTTCCTCACCACCCTCTGAATAAAGCATCTTCTCCTAACATCAAACCTGAGCATCTCCTCTGTTAGTTTAAAACCATTCCCCCATGTCCTATTAATATCAGACTGTGATAGAAGAATCTGTGACATAGGTGGGCATGCAAAAAAAAAAAAAAAAAAAGGCTGCTACAAGCTTTCATCTTTTAAATAAGAAAAATAAAAGAGGAAAATCTTTAGAACATAAAATTGCAACTTTAGCAGAGCATATCTCAGTCTGCAATACTGAAATTATACACCCACCAGAAGGGGAAATCTTTCATACAGAGAGACTGAAGGAAAATTATTCCTTAACCTGGAGTGAACTCATTTAGGGAGGCGCTGCATAATGTTTAAAGCCCTCAAAGAAGGCATTAAAAAAAAAAAAATACTTCAGAGAACCACAGTGCTGAGAAAAAAGAATAAGAAATTCCTGTACAGGACTGGGTGTGCCAGATATCCGAGCTGGTGTAAGCTGGAATTGCTTCATGTATTTCATTGAAGCTACCCAGTAATGTACATCTGAGATGCTGCTGGACATGTGAAACACTCCAAAAGGACTGCCTGTCACAAGGCCATATGGTTCACTTGAAAAGCAGCCCACCAGCCTGTCCTGAGGAAAAAAAAAAAAAAAAAGCAAAAAAGAGCTTGACAGACGTTTGCCACTAAATAAACACCCTGCTGGGAATACATTCCTTGTAATAGTAAACAGCCCCATTAAAAAACAACAACAACAAAACAAACAAAAATCCCACACAAACAGAAACCCCTCCGTCTGAACGAACAATCCCTATTGCCATTCTGGGACTGCTGAAACAGGCCATGCTCTGCAGAGCCCTTTGAAACAGTTTGCAGTTAGTTTCCAAAGCATGTTGGATCTGAAGAACAATTTTTTTGCAAGTAGTCCCAAAATTTCTATGCACAACCTTAATTAAGAGCAAAAATACCGCTGTATTAGCCAGATGAGCATCATTGCGTGTCCTGAAATGTGCACCACCGTTCCTATAGAGTTCATGAACACCCACAAGGTTCTGCACCACTACAGCCAAAACCTCGGCACAGCCCAGCACGACTGTGCATGAAGTGCTGGAGGAAGACCACCAGAAGTTATGGCCCGGCTGTGATGCCAGCACCAGCACCCCATCCATTTATTTCACCTAGTTAAGCTTAGAGAAAGGAACCTTGCTGTGCTTTGCACCTGCACAGACATTCAAGTGAACAAAAATCATTTACTGTTCACCATCTTTCATCCCATTACACACGAATGGACACCCATTACAGTAGAAAGGCAAAGTTCAGGAACGTTGAGTCATTCTCAAGAAGTCAAGACAGATTGTTTCCCTACTCACTACATGTGCTCACACCCGTATGGTGCCTTCTTCCTGCTGTTTGCTGCTCCAGCAAGGAAGGGCCCTAAATTATACTAAAAGAGATGAAGAGCATCTCAAGTGCTGTCTCTGTAATAACCAAACTGTGTCTCAATACGCACCGCTGGAAGAGCGAAAATGTGGTGCTCACTGAACCGAATGAGAATGCTTATGTTAGTTTTGTGTGCCATACTTCATCTTTGTTCAAGTTTTCCAACAGAAGATTAAGGAAAAACAGATGTAATGAGCATCATGACTCAAACTCCTAGGATGTGGGGGTCCAGCACTGGCATGGGAAAGGTGCTGCTGATATCCTTATCACTGCTTCAGAGATGTTCCTCCAGCATCTGGTCTGAAACATTATCTGCTTTTCAATGTCTTTAATGAACACTCATCAGATTTGGCTAGGGCATCCCCCTTTGAAGTTTCTGGGAATGAAGGAACCATGAATAATTAATAAATATAAAGTTCATTTGCAGACTCGTATAGAAGGCTTTATTTTGCATCCCATTTTCATGACTGCTTCTGTCAAATTTAAGGTCTTGCCCATGTGCAATGAGTTGAGGGGGGGCTGAGAATTGAAAGAACTCATTATGCAATTCCCAACTGTTTGTAAGTTTATTTCCTCAACAATTATTTTTAATCACCTTTCTAGAGGAAAACACAGCAAACACTCAAAGACAATAACTGACAGCATATGCCATTCTCAATAGATTACGTAGGTCACCCACTTTTCTAATAGAGCTTGCATTGCATTGCTTATACACAGAGATACAACAGACACAGGGAGGGTTTCTGAGGCTGATGGAACATGAGCTCACATGTGGGAGCCCTGGTTTTTGTGAGCCCACCTGTGGCACTGGTTCCCTTCAAGACTGTGACATGAATGCCAGTGGGAAAGAGAAGTCTGGTGATGGCTGGAACGTCATTACATGGTCACAGTTTTCTTTGGGGACGTGGTGAAGCAATAATGATGAAGCAACGCTGACCAGAGTCTAAATTGCCCTTTTTCTGTTTCCTAGTAATCACAAGATGCTATTCTTCAGGTCACTTGGGTAAACCCACGGCTAGATAAGGAGATATGTGTGTAGACTGTGCTATGGCAATAGGGCAAAGATACCAGCATATCCCAAAGTTTTGTTACTGCTGCTGTTGTTTTTTGAAGGGAGAGGCTGGGTGTTATTCAGTTAGGAACTATTTTCAAAGGGAAAAACTGAAAGAAAAAAAAAAAAAAGAAATTCTCTCATCACAAAAATCTCCTTTAAAATCTTACAAGACACTCTTTAGTATGCAGTACTCCTGGTGGGAAAAAATAAATAAAAATAAAAATAAAAGCAGTGGCAATAAACGTAACATAAAAACCCTACTGCTGTTCAGATGCACCGAGTCGGCTGTTCAGCCCATTCACCGGCTGGGACTCCGCTGTCAGACCTACTTCCAATTTGGCAGACAGCAAAGCAAATGTTAGGAGCTTCCAGCGCTCTCAATAAGAACAGAAAGCACTACAGGCTGGAAAGTGCCAGTACCAGCAAGTGCAGCAGGGGCATTGCGGGGGTCTCAGCTGCTGCTTACTGATGTGTCTTCTGCAAAGGGGAATCGTAAGTTTTTAACTTGCAGCCACAGTTGTTGTTTTGCACAGAAAGGGGCACTGCTGCTGCAGACAAAGCCTAACGTGACCAGCTGTTCCATATGGCCTTCTAAGGCTCTACAAAAACAAGACCAAAATGCTTCACTTTCTAGAAGAAATTACTTCCCTTTCCCAGCTCACCAACAAAGCAAGTATCCGTTCACCAGAGTTCAGGACACAGAATCACAGAATGGCCAAGGCTGGAAGGGACCTCAAGGATCATGAATCTCCAACCCCCCTGCCACATGCAGGGCCACCAACCTCCACATTTAATACTAGACCAGGCTGCCCAGGGCCCCATCCAACCTGGCCTTGAACACCTCCAGGGATGGGGCATCCACAACCTCTCTGGGCAGCCTGTGCCAGCACCTCACCACTCTCTTGGTAAAGAACTTCCCCCTGATGTCCAACCTAAATCTTCCTTCCTTCAACTTAAAACCATTTCCCCTTGTCCTGCTGTTATCTACCTTTTCAAAGACTCCCCTCTTGTTTATAGGCTTCTTTAGGTACTGAAAGGCTGCAATGAGGTCACCCCGCAGCCTTCTTTTCTCCAGGCTGAACAAGCCCAGCTCCCTCATCTTCACAAGAGCAGAGTAGAGAGGGACAATCACCTCCTTGTCCCTGCTGGCCACCCCTCTTCTGATGAAACTCAGGATACCATTTGCTTTCTGAGCTGCAAGAGCACACTGCTGGCTTATGCCAAGTTTTTCATCCATCAGGACCCCCAGGTCCTTCTCTGCAAAGCTAGAAGGCACAGAACACAGAAGAGAACCATTGCCTCAACATCACCTTTGTAAGGCCCAGCACCTTACTAATTGTCACCTACAGCACCCACTGAAGTGCAGCAATCTTCCATACCTCGGGCTTTTATGAATAGGTTTTAACAGCCAAAAATGGGGAAACAAATTGACAGCCGTGGCTAACCAGCCCCAGGCACACCACCAGGACACCACACAGCCAAACCAGGGTTATTTAAAGACGCGCAGAAATGGTTGCTAATAGCTACTGCCTTTACATGGCCTTCAGTAAGCTTGCAGCCATACAGTTCTCCTGCTGAACACACAACTGTGGGGGAGAGGAACAAAGCAGACAAGTTCAAGCGTGACAGCAATGACCAAACGCACAAACTCCTTTGGCATAAACAGAGACAAAGTCTTCATCTTAAGTCAACACTGCAAAATTCCATTCCCAAAGTAAGATGCACGACCACATCAGAAGTCATTGGTTGGTTGGTTTTTGTCTTGCAAGTGATGCACATCTTGCATTTATAGACCTCTCCATAGCCTTCTTTCACCTGCTGAAGGCCAGCACAGTGATTTACCTACTTTGAACCTCATTACAAAGGGAGACAAGGAGAGAGCCTTTTATTGCCTTTTGGACATTTCAGTGTGTATACACTTCATCCAAACAGATGTATTTGATACAAAAAATAACATCATGCAAATTTTGTACTCGTTATAAAATAAAACTATGGCTTTTGGTGTACAGCCATCTATACCAACTTATGTCATTATAAACAATGTATTCTGGATAACCAGCTACAAGTGATCAGACATCACAAGCTGGAGGTGGTCTTCCATAGCACTCATCTGCTTACTTTTCCATCATTTGTTTTTCAGGTCTTTTTGAAACTTGCCTTTATTTTTCATGCCTACAACATTCAGTAGCAATGAATATAAGTACATGCTGAGCGCAAGCACACCTACCTTTATGCTCTGACCATGACCTGATGTCTCCTTATTTTTGTGTTATAAAACGAGTCATCACTCCCTGTTCATTTTCTCCCTGTCACTCATCATTCTGAAAGATCCTATTAAATTCCTCCTCAGTCATATAATTTCAGGTTGAAGTCTTTTACCTTAACTGTTCCCTGCACAGAAGCTATTTTTCCTTTATAATAGTTGCTGGCCTTCCCTGTATTTTCCCTATTACAGTTTGTCCTATTAAAGAAGGGGAAGCAGAACTGCATACAGCATTTAATATGCTGTCATGTCACAGATTTATAAAGCAATGGAGAAAAAAAAAAGACACCCACAACATTGGTGCTGTTTTCCCCTTATTCCCTTGTCAGTAGTTCTTAAAACGTGTTTCTTCAACTCACCAAAGTCCTGGCAATCTGAAGAACAACAGTATCACTCTCTCAGGTAGCAAAGGATATTTGAGAGCCAACTTTTGTTTCTACAAAATACAGAAGGTTATTTTCCCCTGCAGGATGTTTTACAGACACTGTATCGGTTTTCTGTGGTCCTTCTTCAGCGCTTTGCAAATGGGTATTCCTTCTATTGCTTCTTTATAGAAGACATTATAGCAGCCTTCCAGAACCTGAAAGAGCCTACAGGAAAGCTGGGGAGGGACTTTTCATAAGGGCAGGTAATGACAGGATGAAGGGAAATGGTTTTAAACTAGAAGAGGGTAGGTTTAGACTAGATATTAGGAAGAAATTCTTTACTGTGAAGTTGGTGAGACACTGAACTGGTTGCCCAGTCAGGCTGTGGATGCTCCCTCCCTGGAAGCACTCAAGGCCAGGCTGGATGGGGCTGTGAGCAACCTGGTCTAGAAGGAGGTGTCCCTGTCTACAGCAGAGGGGCTGGAACTACATGATCTTTGAGGTGCCTTCCAACCCAAACCATTCTATGATTCTATTTTCCTGCAAATGTTTATATCTTCAGCTACTTTTGTTCACTTTTTGTATCTGATGGGGAGAATAGTTACCAGAGCAGATCCTTACAGGACTCCAAAGCCAATCCATTCCTAACAATGATTTCAATTAGGCAGGACTGAGATGCAAACTTCCTCAGCTGCTGTTCTACCAAATTGGTGAGTCAGCTTCAATGCAGTTTTACTAAAAAGTGAGACAGATCAATAGAACTGAAATCTACCCCAAACAGTACCATATCCAGCCATTCTATGAGAAGAGTGCATGATACAAAAGATCCATGCTATTATTTCAATATATTTGACTGGTCACATCAACACCAATTCCCCCACCATCACTTTGGTGTCCCTATTCATTGCAGGGGAGTCGGGCTAGATGGCCTTCAGAGACCCCTTCCAACTCTAAGGGTCCTATGATTTTATGACTAACAAAACAGCAGCAGTAGCACTAGGCTGCAGGCAAAGAGAAGGCTGCATGAGCAGGGGCCCTAAAAATTTCAAAAACCTGTTGGTCATGTTTCACAAAGCATAGTTTCATATGTAAACTGCAAAACCAGCACTGAAGAAAATCAATTTTAAAAGGTTGCATTTCAGAAAGAACCTCCACAGTGAAAAACTGAGTGAGATTAGAGTTAATTTTGAAACAAAGAGACTGCGACAAAACCGTGCCACAAACTCCTGAGGTATCAGTCAGAAGGAAAAAATACCAACATTTTCTAAACGGCCCATCAAGTGTGGATGATGATAATGTTATTATCAACTGAGACTAATGATTTAAAGGAAAATATACAATAACTTTGCGCTGCCTGTGATTTCCTTATTACAAGCAAATAACCAGAATAAGAAGAGAAATAAGATGCTTATAGTAATAAAGGCCCCTCAGTTGTGACAGTTCTTCCAGTGTCTGGACAAGTAGCAGACAGCTATGTAGTTAAGAGGGAACTACTTGTTTTTTAATCAGTAATGGCCTCCAAACACATTTACATGTGTTCCTAAGCACAAACATTGTTCCAAATATTTATGGATAAATTTAATCTATAGGCAGTGCCCTCAGTGGTGTCAGCTCTTCCCTTCATTAGTTTCAGAAGCAATAAATAGTACATCGATGAGGTAGATTCCAGAGTAGATTTCACAAGGTCGTTGGTGTCAACAAGTTGGAGCTTTTTCCATCAATTTTCTCGAAGGAGGACTTTCTCAGGCATCTTTTGCTTTGTTCTAGTTGAAGGTTCTGGTCAGCACTGTTCATATGGTTACAGAGGACAGGCAAGATACTGCTTTTGGGCTGCTTCAAATTTCATGAGGTTCTGAATTTGCCCAGAGTTCTCAGGCAGCTTCTACATGGCCAACTTTCCTGCACTGAGAAATGTCTGTTTCTGATTCCTGTGTCCTTTGCCCAGGGACAAAAGACAAGGAAGCTTTATCTTCAGAAAATTCATATTAAGTCCAACAAGAAAGCAACTGGCCAGGCAACATCCCTGCAGCAGATGATAAGGTTACTGGGGATGATAATGCAGGCATTGACAAAATCATCCCGAATGTTCTATGTATTATCACTTCTGAAATCTCCAAACACCACAGGGAAATAAGGGTTTGTTATTAAGTATAATTTACTTTAAGATTTGCTGTATGCAGTACAGATAGTAAACAGAATACCCAGTGGATTTACTATGAGTTTCCCAAGGGACTTAGCAGTTAAAATTCTTATCCCACTGTGCTTCTCCCTGATCAGTTTGAATCCCAACATTTTTATGTGACACAAAGACAGGAAGAATTACAGAATCTGTGAAGAGATGGATGCTTTATAAGTGTTCTCAAAACGGAGAGAGAATAATCAAGGAATTCAGTTCCTGTGAATTTAAATGCAGAACCAAGAAAACATCAAGCGCAGAAATTTGCTGAAACTAATGGAAGATGTCAAAAAACCAAAAAGCCAAGCATTCATGAATATCAAAGGGCCACAAAGCCTATGGAATATTTACCAGGACACACTTGTTATACTATTTCTTTAGAACAGCAGTTTTACGTTTGCACTGCATGTGCACAGACAGGCACAATGCTTGCCAGTGCCTTTTTGTGTTTTTCAGGGGGCACAACAGAGACTTAATCATCAGAAGTAAAATATTATGGAGAGGAGCAGAACAAGAAGACATACAGTAAAACAGTATTCTCTAAACACACCTTCAGTGAGATGAAGGTGTTGACAGGACAAAGGCAATTGGCACAAGCTCAGAGGAGTTTCCTTCAAACACAGGGAAGTCCCCTATTTGTACCTAACTGTGCAGGTGTCTGCAGAGCATTGGAACAGGCTGTCTAGAGAGCCTGTCAAGTCCATCTCATTGGAGATCTTCAGAAGACACACAGACATGGCTCTGGGCAACTTATTCTAGGGAGCCTGCTAGAGCAGGGTTAGGACCAGATGGATCACAAGGTGCTTTCAAAACTCAATATGCCAGTGATTCCATGGGTTACAAAATGATAGTAAGAGGGATGGGTTAGTTCAGTATTGGTTGGATGAAGAAATACCAGTGAGAAAGTCACTAATGAGAACCATGGTGAAGAAAAATGAAGCAAGGAACAGGCAAAACAAATCCGAAACAGTTGGAAAGAGAAGGTGAAGTCACAAAATAAATGTCAGCAAAGTAGAAGCCAAGAAATCTACCAGAAAGATAAATCTAGTAGATAAAGAAAAAGAATCTACCCTGAGGTTGACAGGAACCTGAAAGTCTATTGATTCAACACAAGTAGCTTTTGTCCTGTTTGCTTCCTATTAGGAAAAAGTTGGAGTAAGCTCCAAGAAGATCTTTTCCCAAATTTCCCTTCTCATTCATAATAAACTCACAGCTGATCCTGAACTTGTGCAGGATCTCCTGCTGCAGCGGGAGCAGTAAGTCTATGGGACCCAATGGGATGCATTCCAGGGTAGTTGATGTCATCTGAAGACCTCTCACAATACTTTTTTCAATGATCTGAGAACATGGAGAGGTCTCAGTCAACTGGAAACTGGCAAACATAGTCCCCATTTTCCAGAAGGGCAAGAAAGAAGGGTCTAGTGTAATCACAGGTCTGTCTCACTTTGGTGCCCAGTAAAATTGTAGAGAGCATTACTCTGGGAGTTACTGAAGAACACTTGAAGGACAATGAAGTCAATGGTAACAGCCAACACAAGTTCACAAGGAGAAAGTCCTGTTTAACCAACTTTATCTCATTTTATGACAGTGTTACCCACCTAGCCAACTGGAAACCATGTGTAATCTTTCTGAATTTCAGCAAAGCTTTTGATACTGTTTCTCACAGTACCCATACACACAGAGCATCTAATATACAGCTAGATAAAAACATAATGCAGTGAACGGTTGATGGATTGGGCTGAAAGACTTACAGTAAATTGGATTACATCATTCTGAAGAAGCCAGTGGGGGTTCTGCAGGGCTCCATTTTAGGGACATTTGTCTTTAATGTTTCCATGAGTGACTTGGATACAGGACTTGAAGGTATAAGTTTGTGGACAATCACAGATTGAGAGGACCTGCTGACTTCCTTCAGGGGATAGAAGCACTGTAGAGAGATCTTGACAGATGAGAGGGCTGGGCATTCACCAACCACAAGTACTGGATTCTGCACCTGGGACAGGGCAGCCCTGGCTCTATGCACAGACTTGGTTCTAACTGAGCTTCTTTCAACACATTATATCACAAAACTTTCAGGATAGCAACTTGTTTCCTTGAGTGCAATTAAAATGGCTGTGCTTTAGAATTACTGTAG
The DNA here is from genome assembly GCF_987193195.1 of Phasianus colchicus. Classification (NCBI taxonomy): domain Eukaryota; kingdom Metazoa; phylum Chordata; class Aves; order Galliformes; family Phasianidae; genus Phasianus; species Phasianus colchicus. The sequence continues at coordinate 46,823,884 of NC_143441.1, read as the reverse complement.
AGTCACTTCAGGAAGATTTCTGCAGTTATTTTTTTTGAACAAAGATTTCTGTCAACATTATGAAAGGAAATGACAACTTCAGTGCACATAGCATCCCCCCACACTCCCTGAAATGATTCAACAGCTAAAATGTACCCTTTATTCCAGGTGTGAGTAATTTTAATGCCTTATTAAAATAATGCTTCACAAGAAAAAGTCAAGAATGTTTTCTTTTCTTTTCTTTTTTTTTTTTTTAACTATTCTCTACACAAAAAAAAAAAAAAACCAAACAATGAAAAGGAATCCAGAAATGTGGAGAATTGAAATACATCAGAAGTTGCACATCAAGAGTCTGTACATTCAAGCAATCTCATTCTGAGTTTCATAATATTTCTATATCATGTTTTGGTTTGTCAACTACTACAACAAATTGTTGGCAAGTCTACCACTTTCGTGAAAACAAAAATAAAAGACCTTTTCAGCCAAAGAAGAAATTCACAAACTGGACCATGAGTACACTTCAATGTGAGAACCGTGTGGAGTAAAAACTGGGGTTCCTCTTTCTCCCACATTTTTCTATTAACACAGACAAGCACTTATCAGAGTTTCAGAAGCAGCAGCCTTTTCAGTCAGTGCAATTAAAACTCTACCAAACCACACCGTGTTCAACTGTTAAAATAATTGTGACTGTGTCTCTATCAAAATGCTCAGTGTGACAACAGGATTTCAGACCTACGTATTTCTGTGAGGCTTCTTTTCTCTTAATAGACGGTTTGTAACAAGGATCCTGAACTCAGTGCTGAAGTGATGGTGCATCACTTCCAGCAGCACAAAGAAAGGAGTCCGTGGCTTTCAGGGATTTCCAGCACCGTGCTCCACTGCTGCAGCACCTTTAGTATGAGCTGCAGCCCTTTGTGGCAGTGAGGATGAGTTTGATGAAGGATAATGGAGAGATTTATCTACAGTCACTCCTGGAGATTCAGAAATAATTCTTTGTGCCTCTCCTCCAAAGTAAAACATGCTCTCTGATCTCTATAGAGAATCTTTGTTAATAATGAAATGTAAGAACAAAAAAAATATCTACCCATCAGTAGAATCCCTAAACAACAGCATATCAGCAGTTGCTTAACTGGAGGAAGGGGCAGGTAGAATCACAATTTCTGTCTTCTTCCCTGATTTTCAGGAGAATGTTTCTACCACATGGGATGGGAGGAGTTATGAATGGAATACACACATTTAGAACAAGTTCTTTCTTTACCTTGCTGTTTTTCTACAGAAAAATACCTGTTATAACTTTTTCAATTTCAACTTTAATAAGTAGTTCACTACTACCAGCAGCTTATTACCAGAGGAAGAAAAAAAAATGGCAGAAGTAAATAATGATACACTCTTATATTCAGCTTTAATATAGCCTCTCACCACAAACCACTAACAACACTTAAATTCAACAGAGGTTGTGACTAAACACTCATGACACTCCCAAAAGCACGTGATCCTGAGTAAAAAGCCTTCTTAAACCTGATGACAACATCTACAAGTAAGAGACCAGCATACACAGTCAAAGCTCACTCTCCATCCATTAGACAATTTCAGTCCCCACTTTCATAGCTTTAACCACTGCAACCATATTGCTGTATGGCCTGTATAAAACCTTGCAGCAAACACCTTGCTCTTCTGAGGTCCTCTGCTTGTTCTCCCTGTACATCTACACTAAGCACAGATTCTTTTCTTCAGATTTAAAGACTTCACAACTCTACCTCTTTACTTAACAGCTACAAGTATAACTAACAAGTTCCCTAACTCAGCTGGCATTTTCATCCATCTGCCCCCCTGACCATCAGCTTCTGCTGTTGTGTGTCTATGCTTTCTTCCACTTTGCTCATTATGCATATAGGGCTACCTAATTAAATTGATAATCCCTTATGTCTCAATGCATTTTTAAGGTTTTTGTTTCCGTCAAATCTAAAACCTTCCACCAACTGGCCCTGGCTTAATCCTTCCTGGCAGAGTTCATCCTTCTACATATATTCAATTCCTGGTTAAAAACAGGCAAATGGCTACAGACACGTGCCTGGCAAAGAGATGACAGTTCTTCAGCACAGCTTTCATCTTGTGTGTTAGCTCATCTGCTTGTCTCTTTAGACTCTTAACCTGCCAGAACAGAACTCACAAACTGTTGCAACAACATTCAGTCCAGTACAATGTGATCTCTCTGGTAACTGAAGCATTTGGGTACTATCATAACAAATATTTACAAAAGCAAGAACACTCTTGTTTCCCAAGCAGCAGCAGAAGGCATTAACGTGAGGTTATCCTGGCCACCCCTTTGGTATATCATCTGCTTTAGTTAGCTGAGGATACAAGTCAGCCAGTAATGCTGTATTTCCACAGGTATCCTAAAAATAGCAGCTTCTGCTTCAGAGGTTTTAATTTTGTTAGCTACTACCTTAAAATAAACAAACAGAAAGAGCCACTACCTAACTATAACAAGGAGAACATCTTCATTAGACTACTTAAAAGAAATAAGTTCAAAGAGCATTAATTGATATAGACTTAAATAACATATTTCTAAATATCTGCCCAAATGCATGTGTCATACTACCAAATTAAATACTTCTTCCTTGCCAAAGTTCTGTGTAATAAAATGAATTTCCAAGGAAGAAGCAACAACCAGATAGCATCAATGCCATACTCTCATTACCTGTTTCCACAGTGTTTTCTGTTTCTGCTGCCTCCAAACCATCCATACTGTCTTCATCCTCCACTGCAGTTTTTCCTCTACTCCGAGGCCTGCAAACATAGAAGAGAAAACTGTTCATAAACTGAAAGCATCTTTAATTGTTTTTTATTATAAGCTTTATTCCCAACTTAAATAATTTCATTTTGGAGGAATAATTACCAGCATTAAATTGTACAACATTCAAGCTAACCAGTGATTTGAGTGCTCTGCAAATCAAACGTTTCCTCCCCTCTCTTCCTGTTTTAGGTAACAAACAACACTCACTTCAGTCAGGCCCTTACATTTTCTGGCTATTATTACAAGAAAAATTCAATCACACTTATTCTGATTTAAAAAAAAAAAAACACCAAAAACACTAAATCAGTACATTGTATGAGTACTCTATTTCCTATACATCCTTTCATTACAAAGGAGATCATTTCTGAGATGTCAGAGACCACAACCCAAAATCTGGCCAGTAGTTCCACATGCAATAAAACAGACACTAAACCATTTAAAGCACCAAGCACCCTTGGAAGAAATTTCTATCAAATAATACCAATGCTAAAGCAATTCCAATCAAAACACGTTTTATTTTCAGTGAAATAAATATTCTGACACTTAAAACAGAACATTATGAGAGATGACTAGATGCCACCACCTTAAGACTTAATGTCGGGACAGCAAATCAAAATTAAGATACCTGACAGATCTAGCTCCATTTCAACCAAGGTCTGACAGAAAGCAGAGAGCCTTGTATCACAAATTTCACCCTTTTTTCCTCTGCCTGGCTTTTCAACAACGAGCACGGTGGGCTGTTGAGAAGCCTTAGCATCCAGATTCCCAGCTGTTCAGCAGCCCATTTGAAAGGGAGCCAAGAGCCTGGCACTTTGCCTCCCAAATTTTCAGGCTACTTGGCAACTTGCCTGGCGTGCTGACAGAAAGCCTGAGAGACCCTGGGAGCTTCTGATTCCAAGTACACAAATTCTGAGCAGTTCGAGGCATCTCGGTGTTTCCAAAGTCCCAGAGCTCCAAGGCAACCATTCACCCAACCAGCCCGCCTTGGATCAGGATGGCACCCAGGCAGCTCCCTGAACAGAAACCCCTTGGGTTCCTCTTTCATGGAGAATTCTGAAACGTTTGGGTTTAGTTCCATGTTGGGAGAAGCTTTGTTGATTTCTTTTCTTTCTTCTTTTTTTTAAGTGATGAAATAATTCCTAAAATCAGCATTTCCTTTTTTTTTTTTTTTTTTTTCCCAACTGTTAAAATACTGAGATCTAGCAGTAGCATTACCTCAGAACTAGATCTGCTACATCAGCTAAAAAATACACACTCTATAGTGCAATGCTTTTGGTTCTCAAGGATCAAAGACGACCACATGCACAGAGCTGGGACAGACCACCACCTTCTGAGCCAACGTGTGATGTTCTGCAGGAAAGCAAGGAGGGCCTGCCTGGTCCCACCTAACCAGATTCCTTCTAATTGAGTTTGTGAGCAGTTTTGTCACTGCAAAGGAGGAAAGGAACAACTATAACACAGCTAAAACCAAAGGCTGAAAAACCACTCATTTACAAATGGGAAAGAGGAAAGTAGGAAGAGATCAAGGATAGAAGGACTTTCATCTTCTTGGCATTGTTGTAAGATTTGTTCAGATAAAGCTGAAAAATGTGGGAGTAACCATAACCCTACGGGTAGGAGGATACCATTCTGTTAGCCTGCTCATATGTGAGCAGTGACAGCATACACAGTCTTCTGAGACCAGAAAAGAAAACAGCAACCCCTCCAATTATCCACAGTTCTACAAGCCTCCAGTGCAGCTCCTTAAAACTGAAGTGTCATATATGTTTAAACCAGAACAAACTGCACAGTGCCATCTGAAGAAGCTGCCATACATGGCACCAGATATCCACGCCATTACTTTTCTTGTGGTTCTACAAAACAGCCCCACATCAGCCAGCACCAAATGGATGTGGGAGTATGCAGGTAAACACAGCCACTTGCTGCAGGAATGCTCGAAGGCTTCACAGTGTTCCCCAATACATTTCTTCAGGCAAAGGTCTCTGGGCAGAGAAAACGACTGTTCTGTGTTAATCTAATAATTTGCACATGGTTTGGGGTTTTCCTCTCACAGCTACATTTTGTATATTAGGCACCAAAGTACTCACAAGGCCCTTCCAGGCACTGTGTTTAAATGAGCACTACTCACTCCCTGAACTCCCTGCCATACTTTAGCAACTTATGTAACACTGAAGAAAATCAGAGGTTTTAATTAATAAAAAGTAAATGCTTCTTTTCAGCAGAAGAAATAACCACATCTGGTGTTATTTGCCACCCCTGCCCCCCAGGATCCCACTAAAAGCCTTTGTAACGTCAGGCAGGTTGGAAATGAGGTACTGAAGGAGTTGGAAAAAAGTACTAGACTATATCATTAACTTATTTTCATTCATTACCTCCCTTTCACAGTTGTAGGAGATTATGGAGCCTGCAAACCAGGGCCCTCAGCCACCCCTCACACCCCTTGCCCTCCAGACCCTTCCCCATCCTCCTTGGTTTGCCTATGCCTGGATTTTTCCCTAACAAACCATGCCACTTTTTTAAAAATTATTTTTTTATTTGCTTTCTCTATTCTTCTTTAAATAAATTTGAAAAAGCACTTTAAAAATTGAAACAGCACTTTATTCTGCTCTCAGGACTTGAGTCTTAGTTACTAACCAGGCTGAAACTTAAGCCTGTTCTCACTAGAAGATCTTCTACAAAGCTGTATCCTTTGAATCCCAAATAGGTCAAAAGCAGGTGAGTTCCTAAGTGTGCAAGAAAGCAATGCATCTCATCACCCAGCCCCCCAGTAACACCCAGCACTTCCCCACAGAAGACCAGTTCCCAAGCAGCTCATCTCAAGTGCCACTGTAAGGGAAGCAGTGATACACAAATATCAGTCACTTTGTTCTTGTTTTTCTAGCATATACTTTCTCAAACTGGAAGCAACAAATATTGCATTACTCCAGTTGAGTATAATTACTGTCTACAATAGTTTCACTCATATTCACAAAACATTGAGTCATTTATCAAAATCCTTTGTGACCTACTCCAAAATTTGCTATCAATTAGCTTTCTCAGCTAATGCCTTCCATTAATCTCCCTCTTTAAACACATCCTAATAAATAAAATTACTGTAAGCAACTAATCAAATTCAGCCCACAGGAAAAAAAAAATAAAAAAAGCCCAGGAAAACCTGTCACAGAGCTCAGCAGATCATCAGCTATTCCATTTGCAGTGGGTTAAAAACCTCACTGAGATTATTTCCCAGCTTTGACAGCTTCACAGTACGATCACCAAGCATCTGAATGGCTTCTGCTGAATTGCACAGAGCAGGGTGGATGTACAACACTAGGATAAAATGGAAAAGTGTATCTTTGTGGCATTTGTTTTGTTGTCAGTATTTATTTTTATTTTAAATGCACATTTTCTTCAGGATAACCCTGCCCCCTCTCCCCCACACCTCCAAACCTTATGAGTACAATATAAATATATAGATAGATAGATCAACAGGACACCTTGGATCTTACTCATTCTTTCCTCAAGGTCATCAGTAACAAGGCTATATAGGCCAGTATCTTCTGGAACCATGTGAAATAACTGAAGCAGCAATGAGCCTTAGATGCTTGTCACTCCCAGTTTCTGATCAACCACAAGTTACAGCCAGACAAGTTTTTCTGTAAGCTGCTACCATCAAAATCAGATGCTGATTTGTTCAGAGCATCCTTGGAAGCCACCTTCCTAATCTGGTGGATCTTGCGTCAGTCTTAACACCCTGTTTTCAGAGGAACCATCCCACATCTTCATCCTCTTTCTCAAATGCCATAACTTTTAAAATGTTTGGGGGAGGAATTGCCCTCCTTTCTACGTGAAATGTTGAGCACAACGATGGTACTAAATACATAAAACAAGGCCAATAACCTTAAAAAGTGGTGTAACATCTGGGATACAGTAACGTCCTAAACCAGCACAGATGTCTGGTTAAATGAACATCTGTCTACAGCCTTACCCTGGAAGACGGTAGAGCAATGATTTATAAAAAGGCTCAATTAGTGCTGCAGTCAGCAGGGCTCGCACCAAATTGATGTTCACATGACAGTTTCACAAGTGAAAGCTGTTACCGTCTTCGCGATAATCTTCTTAGCAGGTGTGCAAAAGTGCATGCTCCTGGGATTTTCCAAAAGCAAGCTGTAAGTACAGCTGTAACAGCTCAATGGTGCTCAAGCACACACTGGAAGCACTACGGTTCAGCTATGAGCCCCAAGTGAAGGAAATCACAGCGAGCAAGCAAGAATCAATTGATGGAAATATCTTTACGCAAACATGTTTCCCCCCTCTCTGAATGCTACTCGTCAGTGCAAAGTCTTTACTACTCTTAAGAGTTGAAAAAATTCTCCACACATCTCCTCCTGTATAAAAGGAACAATATGGCTTCAGAAGCAAGGCAGTGCCAACTAGCTAGGATTTATTTCAATAGCTCCAAACACTAACAAGACTAAAATAAGATACTTGCTATTACATCGACTCCAGCTTCAAAGTGAATTCAATTTGGAAGTTTCTTACGAGGATTTTTTAAATTGTACAACCAATATATCAGGTGAAAATGTTTTCTCTATTTGCTCTCCACAATGTTTTCTTTCTTAAGTTATAAAAAAGAGCTTGGTATTTAGCTTTCACCTATTTACTTCTTCCACTAGAGATGCATATACGGAGGGCAGAAGGACCCTGAGGTACGGACAAGAGGTGCAACTGAAACATGGCAAAGGATGCAAAAGTGAGATGGCTGAACTTTTGGAAATAGAAGAAGTGAAGAACTTTAGGAAAAAGTTTTCTATGTAACATCTGTGGAAACAGACTTACTATCATCTCAATACAGAACTTACTCAGGCTTCTATTTAATTATTAAGAGACCTTACAAATATACTCAGTATTTCCTATTAGTCTCCTGGTACAATCAAAGAAGAAGTGTGTATCTTAATACTTCCAATTTTGTAAAGCATAATAATATTTTCAGAATTTCCACATCAAAGAAAACTGACACATTCAAAACCAAAACACTGCAGCTTCGTACACACTGTACGTCTCCTTTAACCAGTAACAATATTGAAGATGCTCATTCACTTCACATTCCTCATTCATCCAGGCTGTAACATGCTCAGAGCTGAAACTTTTTTCACATCTCTACTTTATACAGTTCAGGTCTGGAATTATTACAGCCTTTGAGATCAGGGCTGCCTGAGAAAATGCATTAAAAAAGCCTGCACTCCACTCCACTACTGCTGATTCTTAACTAAAGGTTTCCAGTTCTCCCCTCTGAAACACAAATTTGCTAAAGATTTCCTACACAAAGAAATGCAAATGGCAGTCTGTACTGATTGTCAGGGTTGCATCTTTACAACAGTCACAGTTCACCAAAGTAAGCTGAAACAAGGCCAAGTGACCGATGAATGCAGAGCTCAGAGAAACCTGGTTTGAGACAGGTTTGGAGTAAAATGCTGCACGTAGGGAAATTTGCACTGCACAGTTCTAACAACAATGTAAAAACAAACAAATTAGGACTTCTAACTACAAGTCTGGTTTATCTGTGTTTTCATGTCAACTGCTCTTGCATGTACCTGTGCTGCACAGGCTCTTCGGAGCTTCACGCTCTCTGGCTTCGAGTAAAACTACTTTCCACAGGAGGCAGAAAGGCAAACAGGACGTCCTGCCAGCAGGCACCTGTCAAACTCAACTCATATCAACAAGGCACAATTAGTGCAACAGGAATGTCCTCTCACTTTCAGAAAACCATTTCTCTCAAATCTCTCTGGTCATCCAAACGTGATTTTGCAGAAGGCCAACAGAACCAACAGGAGCCTGAGGTGAAACACTGCTGTGTGAACAGGGCTGCTCTGGGCAAAGCCACTGTCAGCAGTGTATCTCTGCTTGTCCCTGATGGCAGTGCAGTTTGGGTCTGGAACTGTTCTTTTAGAAGATAAAGCAGATGAAGACCAACCTATCCCAGCTGAAACAGTCTCACCTACCAGACTGTGAAATCTTCTTCCCAGCTGACAACCTGTACAAGAACATCCCCAGCGGAGCAGGAAAGGGCTGAACTAGGAACGTTCCTTACTGGAAACGGTTGCAGGTACATAAAATAGTGAACTTTTCACATAAGCCCACAAAACAACTGTGAAGCCACAGCTCTGGTGCAGCCAGTGACAAAAGTATTGAGCCTAGGACTAACAAAGTGCACTTGAGCTTCTGCATGTCTCTTTGTGATGTCATCACACAAGATGCAGAGTTTGATGCTGACCCATGCTACAGCTTATCCAGATTTGGAGACATTTGGAATAACAGGGTGAGAAACCACATAAGAGGCTTTCAGGTCCTTCTTTCTAATTTTCAAATTGACTGTTTAAACATCTATGAATTCTGTAACCTAAAATTACTTTCAGTCAAATATCTGTCCTAATGACTCAGCAACATACAGCATCAAGAACTGCTACACATTTTTATTTGTCCAAAGCTACCTTCCCACTGACTGCTGCTCTCATTGGCTCCCTTGCAGTTTTACAGTTGTAGTTCTCTAATGTTAACCAGCCCTTAGCCATTGTACCTATTTCAGAAATAATTACAATGCAAAAAAAAGCCTTATGCATGCAGTTACGACCTTCCAGTACATTATATATGTGCTTTTTTTTCTACAAAGTACCATCCTTTACACATTTGTTACCAAAGCACTACCAAAATAGCACAAAACAACACACAAGGAATTCAGCACACACACTATTCTTTAAAACCTAGAGTGAAATTTGCCAAGTATTCAGGGGTACCAACAGCGACAGGGAGAGCTGCCTGCATCCTCCCAGCCCTATTCTGCTTTGGTGTATCCACCTGCATCTAGACATGGAAATGGCTGTTGTCTGGAGAAATGACACGAACACAGTCAGTAGGACAGTCTGCAACGAACTGTATGAAAACCACCGACTGCTTTCATTTGTTGTTCTGGTGGTTTTGTTTTGGTTTGTTGTTGTTTTTTTTTTTTTTTTTAATTCTTGCTTTATCAGGAAAAAGAATGAAAAGAAATGGCAACTGTAACAGCTGAGTGATGTCAAAACCACAAATCTATCCTCTGCAAGAGTTTGATGGTGCACCAGTTAAAGTATTTGTCCACACTTCTCCTTCCTTAGTCTTAACAAAACTGCACCAAAACACGCTGCCACATCAAACGCTGTCACTTCTTGACTGGCAGCATACGCGTTGCACTCGCACCAGAACATACAATGCATTTCTCCATGATGACAGCTATGGCAAGTTTAAACTTCACCAATCTTGTGACAGATGTGATGCCAAAAATGTTTACCCACAACAGAGCCAAGCTCTTGTCTTCACTTAGAATGAAGAACTCTCCACCTGCTTGCTGCTTCCTATGCTGCAGGGCTTTGCCTGCTGTCCTGTCCTGAACAACTGTGGCAAAACAACACTAAGGACTGTAGTTCCCATATTTGTGGTTTTAAGATTTCGTACATGAAATTCAACAGATCTGACTCACCATGCATGAGAAACAGCTGCCAAGCATTTGGAACTTCAGGGAAGTTTTGGTCTCCTTGAACAGATTTTTGTAATTTTAGCTCCATTAATTAAGACTCGTTTTCAAAGATTTCCTTTGGAGGCTGCAGTCTGCCTGAGTCTTACCACAGGAACACTGTGAAGGTTCTTTCAAAATGCATTTTGCCTGTTTGTGTTAAACATTCCCACTGGATCTAGAAGAAGTAGAGATGCAGATGGCAGCTGTTCAGCCTCAAGAAGAGAAGGTTCCTGGGGGATCTTATAGCAGCCTTCCAGGACCTGAAGGGGCCTACAGGAAAGCTGGGGAGGGACTTTTCGTAAGGGCAGGTAGTGACAGGATGAAGGGAAATGGTTTTAAACTAGAAGAGGGTAGGTTTAGACTAGATATTAGGAAGAAATTCTTTACTGTGAAGTTGGTGAGACACTGAACTGGTTGCCCAGTCAGGCTGTGGATGCTCCCTCCTTGGAAGCATTCATGGCCAGGCTGGATGGGGCTGTGAGTAACCTGGTCTAGAGGGAGGTGTCCCTGTCTACAGCAGAGGGGCTGGAACTACATCATCTTTGAGGTGCCTTCCAACCCAAACCATTCTATGATTCTATGACTGCACTGCCATCAGTAGCACTCAGACACACACAACGCATGCATGCAAACGAATGACCCAGTACTCACATCAGACAACTATTTTGAATAGTTTTTACTCAGACTCTTACTTTTTTACTGTATTTTTTTTTAGAGTCTGCATACATTGACCATAAAAATCTCTGAACACTGGTTTCATACACTGTTAATTTGAATGGGATACTCCAAAAAAGGGATGCAAATATTGTTCTCTTGCCTATTATTTCAGTCTCTGTAAGAGAAACTAAATGCCCTTCACACATAATCACTCTGAATCTATCAAATTGCATCATTCAGCTCAGAAAATCTCATGTTGTTGACTCAAATGAAGTTCGGCATCTTTTGTCTCAAACTGATTTTACCAACATTCTAAGACATGGTGCTCCCCCTACCACATCCTGAAGCTTCATTTGGATCACAGCACAAAAGGCCTGACAGAATCACAGAATTGCCAGGGTTGGAAGGGACCTCAAGGACCATGAATCCCCAACCCCCCTGCCACATGCAGGGCCACCAACCTCCACATTTAATACTAGACCAGGCTGCTGAGGGCCCCATCCAACCTGGCTTTGAACACCTCCAGGGACGGGGCATCCACAGCCTCTCTGGGCAGCTGTTCCAGCACCTCACCACTCTCATAGTGAAGACTTTCCCCTTGACATCCAACCTAAATCTTCCTTCTTTCAACTTCAAACCATTTCCCCTTGTCCTTGAAAAGAGTTGATTCCCTTCCTGATTCCCTTTAGGTACTGAAAGTACCTGACAGTACCAAAAGTGATAACAATCTGCTCTTATGCAGATGCTGACTTAAAACACATTAAGCAGAATTTTCTTAATACTATCCAAATTAATTGAGAGAATGTTTGAACAGTAGTTCTTGCATGTTAACTAGTTTGTCATTACCAATCTCAAATGGATTTAGACAGAAAAAAAAACAACAGAAATGAATGTCATATCACCACATACTTGATCCATCTGTTAGCACCCTTAGTGCTCCTTATAAAGAAATGCATTTTTATTTCAGATAATGTCAACAAGTTATGAAATATTTCTCTTTCAGGAAGACTGCTAAACCTAGGGAAGCCAAAGGGAAAAATAACACGAGATCTGCTCGCTAATTGAAATTCCATTAAGCCTTATGCAGAAGCCTTGGAAAACCTCAGAATATTAAAAATAAACCTAACATGAAAATGGATAATGTAATCAGATGGGTGTCAGTGCAAATTTATAATTCACATGAAATGTTTTAACAAAATTGTTTTCCAACCAGAAGTAAATCCTGAAAGCCAGATCATGGAAGCTGTTTTAATCCCAGAATAAATAAAGCACTGGAAATACCATTGTGAAAAATAAACAACAATACAAAAAGCATAGTAAACATGCTCCAGAGCACAGCCACTGCTAATACAGTCCTTAAAAATGTTTAAAAGATTCTGGATAAACAGACATATCAGTCTCTGGGGGTGCAGATAAGGCAGAAACAAAGCTGCCTTCCACTTTATTCTGTAAATATCACTGAAAAAGATTCATCTGACCTGGAGACCTAAATTTGCCTGCTGACAGTTACAGAGTAACCTCAAATAACTGTAACAGAGAACTTCTTCTGTTCAGGGGACTCCTAATCATCATCTCACTTGGGACAACACTGTTCCCAGCAATGTTCTCAGAACTTCACCCCTTTAACTGTGAGGCCACAAGGACCCACATCAAGCTTTCTTGCCAGTTTCTTCTGCCAGTTAAGAAAATATTAACTCACAGTATTCAAACCGCCAACAGCAAAAAGGTTATTCTCTAACTTATCTAAGAGAAAAACAAGATAAAAAGGTAAGGAAATAACTAAACGTGTTTTCCAGCACCTGATGCTAGAGAAGGTCTATGACCTGCCATCTCTTTCCCAATGCCCAGTATCAGGTGAGATCAGGCTGGAACAGAAGTGGTAGCACAAGAATGATCCACGGCTCTCCCTACGTCACCCGATACAGGTCAGAGTCATAAACAAAATTGTATCTGTGTCACACGATAGCAGCATGTATCCAGCAAAGATTGTTACAGCTACTACTACAATGGAAGTCATCCAAGAGGACCAATTGATATCTGCAGGTCAAGTTCCCCTGAGGCCACCATCCAAGGGCAGGCAAGAAGAAAGCTCGCTCCATTTACCTCACTACACGTCGCAAGTCCTCAAATGATGCAACTTATCTCCTCAGTTTAAACCAGCAAGGAAATGCAGAGCTGAGATAATACAAAATTAGTTACCAACATTTGTGCTCAGTATGGAGAAAATGCCAAAATACCTGAGATTGAAACGCGCTGACCTGAAGATACAGGAATAAGAAGGAGGTTTATGAACTAGCACAGGAAAACACGACTAGTTTCCACCCAGGTCAGTTACTTCATTTCATTCATTGGAGGTTCAGGAAGCAGTGGGAGGGAAGAGTAGTGATAGGAGACGAGTCAGAGAAAGAGGAGGGAGCAACAAAGCCAATGACAGCTTCCTCTGATTACACAGGGCAAGCTGTGCTGTCTGAAAGCAGCTGGACATCACAGTCACTCAATTCCTAACTTTTTGCAAGAGCCACCAGAAAAACGATCTAAAAAAGTAATCAAAAACAACTTGTATTTTTGATTGTTTGTATATTTAAGTTATTTAATCTTTTCTGAGCATAGACCTTCTGGAATGACAGCTTCTTAGATATTTATACTTTTACTTCAACTTGCATTTTACGTATACACATATGCTTCTAATTAACATTTACAGCATGAAAGTTTGATTCTACTCACACAGCCTCAAAAACTTCCTGAAGCCCTTCAGAAGCACTCCAGATCCCAAAACTGGCCCAGCAGCAGCTCTGTTTGCAACCACTTGGGAAGATGACATATCCAAGGGAAGTACATGTGGCCTGGTTTAACTTCCAGCACCCCACAGCCCCTCACATTTACCAAAGTACAACTCAGTGTCCTGACTGAACAGGTAGGATTACAGCTTGGCCAACCTATGAATTTCAGAGTGTTTTTTCTTTATCTTTGCACACTGAAAATTTTCCTTGAAGTACCTAAGAGTCCACATCATGACAGAAGAATTACATTTGAGGTGTTTATGATCTACAGAAGCTTTAAAATCATGTGAACTTTGTAATCGACTTATTAAAGACTACATTTTAAAAGCATCTTCAGTTGTGTTCAACATTTAATACACCAGCCATGAAGTCTTACTGCTCACAGAGCCACTGATGATGGGAGAAAGCATCATTATCCATGTGAGTCCAGTATCCATAAGAAAACCCTGTAATTGCTTGACACCTGCCTTCCACAAAGGCACCCACATTGCCATACCCTTTGTAGTTTGTTGCCCTGGTTAAGAATTCATGCTTTCTTCCTACATAAACTTCTTTGTTTTCAGTTTTCAGCTTCTGGCTCTTGGTGTACCTTTTCCTGCTACACCTGGGAAGCTTCAAGTACTCAGTATTTTCTCTGCTGGAGATACTATGCACTGCCAACACGTTTCAATACAGAGCTGCAAACACCCTGCACACAATTCCTTGCCCAAAATGTTGCTTCCTGGCTTCAGCCCCTCTATGCACTTCCACTTGCTGACAGCACTTCCTTATTTTGAAGCACATTTTGTTTAACCACACTTCGTCAATCCAAATCCCACTTCTACCTCTTCCCTTCACCCATCCTCACTGTTCCGTACACAGTTCATTAGCAATATTATTGCCAGACCACAGCTCAAAATATTCCAAGCACTGGACTTTACTGCTGAAGGACCATCCAACCAACCCAAAGCCATGCAGTAGAAGTTCCCAAAGACAACAGCACCTTTTAAAGAAATCCATACGCTTTCCAACTTCATAGAAAACTACGCATAAAATATTCCATCAGAAGACCCAACACAACCTAAGAATTCACACCTCTAAAGACTGTTTATGAAATGTGTAGATGTTGCACCGAGGGACCTGGACAGTGGGTATGGTGGGGATGTGCTGACGGCTGGACTTGATCTTAGAGGTCTTTCCAACCTTAACAATTCTGTGACTCTATGACTGTATATAATAACCAAGATATAACCACGGAGTTAGAAATCAGACATTTTCTACAGTTCTCCATTATGCATAGCACACCACCAAGGCACACATCATAGCCACCACGACACCAAGGGGCTTCCCTTCTCAGACAGTTGTGTCCTCTGGATCCTACTTATTTCACTGAGGGATTTCACCATTGCACAGGAATCATAGAATCATAGGATTGCTCAGGTTGGAAAAGACCTTCAAGATCATCAAGTCCATCTGCAACCCAACCATACTACCCTCACTGTAACAACCCTAAATCACGCCCATGAGCACCACATCTGAAATGGCTTTCAAACACATTCAAGGATGGTGATTCATCCACCTCCCTGGGAAGCCTATTCTAGTGCTTAACCACCCTTCATGTAAAGAAGTTTTTCCTGATAACCAACCTAAGCCTCCCCTGGTGCAACTTGAGGCCATTTCCCCTCGTCCTGTCACCGGTCACCAGGGAGAAGAGACCAACTCCACTCTCGCTGTAAGCACCTTTCAGATATCAGATGAGAGCAATAAGGTTTCCCCTCAGCCTCCTTTTCCCCAGACTAAACAGCCCGAGTTCCTTCATTCACTCCTCATAGGCCATATTCTCCAAGCCCTTCAGCAGCCTTGTAGCCCTTCTTTGGACCTGCTCAAAGGAGCGAGCACTGTGTACTTCAAAATACTTGGTAGGATAATAAAATATTCTACTGAAATGACAAGATCAAAACCCGATGACTTTATTGCTTCTTACAACTTTTCCACCGTAAAATCCGACACCAAGGTAGTAATTGGCAGGGACAAAATTATGTAGCAATTAGGGCATGACAGCAAAAGCAAACAAGAACTGAAAATGGGTTCGACACTTCTGGTAACAAGCAGGTAATTATCACAGCAGCTTGAAAGGGGCATAATCAACCAAACTGACATCATCCCTCCCACATAATAAAACGCGAAATCCCCTCACATGCAATGTAGCTTACACAGAGCTGGTAAATGCTGCTCATCTGGTCCCTGTGTCTGCAGGGCAGCCGAGGTTACATTTGGGATAGCTTGGCAGTGGGCAGCATTTAATTATTTACTTAAACTGATAGCAACTCTCAAATTTTCATCTGTTCTGGAATACCAAGATAATTAACAGAAAGCAGTATTTCATGCAAATGCCTTTGTTTCTTCTCTCAAGGTAACTTTGTTTTCAAAGTTCCTAGAATACAGAGAACCTGTGCCTCAAGGAAAAGTTACCATTGCACCACTGCCTGCAAGACAGAATGCAAGCTGAATGGCTTTACTTTAAAAACAGAAAGTTACCGGTTTCAATTATGGGTAATTCCTACCTACCAGACCTCAGCAACAATTCATTTTTACCACTTTTTTTCACAACACACATCACTTAAACTGAGGTGTGAACCCGATCCCTTGTCCACAAGCTTCATTATCTCATGGATATTTCTGCTGGCCACCCTAACACACAGCCTGGCCTCATCACAAATGGCAGTGGTTCCTCACAACGTATTTGAAGTCATTAAACTGCAATCTGTAAAAACCCATTCATTTATCTGCTGTCCACTTCGAACACTGTTTTATCACAAGATTCCCACTCTATCAGTGAAGTGTTTCGAGAAGCTGTCAGCCCTGCCTCGACAGCAGCACTGCCAGAGGAAGGGGAAGACGGCTTGCTCTCCTTCTTGTGTATTTTATATATTCCCAAGCTATGTTCCTTTCCATTTTCTCTCTCGGTGTGTTGACAAATCCATTTACCTCAATACTGTCTGTCAATATCATTAGCTTGCTGTTTCTGCCTTCTTCCAGCTCATTAACAGCAGTAAGGCTGAATCCAACACTAATCCTACAGGCTGCCATTAACCATTTCCAGCCAGCACCACGCTTTTAGCTGGGTTTCACTCCTTGTTCCCTGGATACAAGCGATTTCCAACACACTGCAACAGTGGCTCAATTTGCATTGATTTTTCAAGTGAAAATTCCACAAAACATTTACAGAGTGCCCACACCTATCACTTTGTAAACCGTGCTGCACGTACTGTAAGTAAAATACACACGTTATTAACATTTACACCCTAGCTTTAATGCTAACCACACAACAGAGTAAGGCAAACAGAAGCTTCTTGATTGCTGACTGCATGGTACTGACAGGATAAAGATGCTGAGATAGCTCCAAATCTCACCTTTTTTATTCACATTGAGAATCATTAAGGTTGCAAAAAAAAAACAAACTCCAACACAATCTAGTCCAAGCAATCAAGCCATCTGAACCAGTTTAAATCTTAAACTACATACAAAGGTTAAAAGTCTATCAAGTAACCTGTTGACTACGAAAAAAAAAATGATAAAAGAGTGAGTTTATCAGTTTAAAGCTAAGCCATGTGAGTTTACAAGGGAGGTGATGTGGTCCCAGCCCAGCTCCCCAAGCAGGCGCACTCAGAGGTGCCCTGGCAGAGGAACAGAAATGAGCAGCTGCAATAAAAGGTGACTGCTGAAGTCACTGCTGCCAGCAGGAAAGATCTCTGGCACTGTGGCCTCAAATGCCCTGCAAATCTCAAGCTCACTAGAAAATTTCCATTACTACCAACAGATAAGTAAATTGCCAGGAAACAGTTCAGCGGATGTTATTTCATAATGAGAAGAAATGAGGTGGGAAACCTTCAGTAACTCAATCACCACCGTTTCTTCCCCATGCATCTTCCTTCTGTTTTAAGCACAGATCACACTCAAAATATTGTTTTTCCTCGAGCTTGGGAAAACTATGACAGCACACAGGAGCCGCAGTGCTCTGAATAGCAGAGAATGGATGTGTGAGAGTACTTTAGTCCTTAACACTCAAGAGAAGCACCTAAGGCACACAGAAATTTCAGGTGCCAATATTCCAGCCTGCAAGACACAAAACAAGCAGCTAAAGTCATCTCGGGGGAACAGAAACTGCCTTTCTTTGCCTGTAGATCCTAGAATAAAGGAAATGTGGTTGGCTCAGCACCCCCGAGGGAAACTTTCTCCACCTGAACAGTTGGGAACAGCACTGTGTTGAAGACAGTACTTTGGAGTACAGCTTTGGGAGGATCCAAGGCAATGAGAGTGTTTTTGGTGTTGCTCTTTTCAACTCCTCTAAACACAAAGGCACACCCAAGTTTTTATACCTCATCCAATGGCCTCATGTGCGGATGTGTTGAGAATTTACCTCTTCCAAGACTGAAATCACAAGCTGAAGTTTAGCTTACCTTGGAAACAAAAGCAAAGCAGGCACACCCAGCACCAGCACGGCCCAGCACTGATGTGCAGAATAACACTAAGTCGGTAGCTCAGAGCATCAAAACTTCAACTTCATAATAATAATTAAAAAACAAACAAACAGAAGAAGTGAGCTTTCATTCAATTGCAATGAAAGAACGCTTTACTGTTTCTCCTTGGATGTGCACAGGAATACAAACATTTAAGCACAGCAAGGCTGAGAGCCTGACCCAAAGCCATCCCACTCGCAGGTACAGCTCCTAATCATTAACCCATGTACCTTTCCAAGGACTCGCTCAAAGCCCCCCATCGTTTGTGTTTTCTGTTAGCACTGTTATGCTGGGAATGGGGATCAAATTCTGAATCATTACACAAACCAATTTTTTTTCCTGGATCAAAACCTACAAATTCTCAGGACTCCTCCGTGAGATTTTCTTCTGAAGAATTCTTTTCTTCAAGTTTTGCCGGTCATTAAATTCAATGAAATGAATATCACAAAAAGCCATCACAAAAATTAACGTGGTCAAATTTGATATATCACCACCACTACACAGCCAAGAGGGATCGCAGTCGATGCCTTTGATTTCTGCAAGTAAAAATGCACTGATGAACAAGGAATGGAGGGGGAGAGGATGGACACAAACAACTTCATATCCTCCCAGAAGTCTCAGACTAAAAAAAAAAAAAAAAAAATTGCTGTTCTATTTCACCAGCTGCAAAATATGATCCCTGCTACCTTCCACACCTGTTATTCAAACAAGGTTTCGCATCATTAGGAGAAATTAGAAGCATATAAACAGGAGGGGGAACGGCTGTTTATGAGGATGGATAGTGATATAGGACAAAGAAGAATGGTTTTAAACTGAGACAAGGGAGGTTTAGGTTAGATATTAGGAAGAAGTTTTTCACACAGATGGTGGTGAGGCACTGGAACAGGTTGCCCAAGGAGGCTGTGGATGCCCCATCCCTGCAGGCATTCAAGGCCAGGCTGGATGTGGCTCTGGGCAGCCTGGTCTGGTGGTTGGTGACCCTGCACATAGCAGGGGGTTGGAACTAGATGATCATCGTGGTCCTTTTCTACCCAGGCCATTCTGTGATTCTACGAATTCTACGAATGGACAAAATACAGTGGTTGTCTGATGCATTACTTATGAATATCTTAAACATAAAGCAAGGTTTCTGCTGCTTTTTATCAAGCAGTTGCTCTAAGGGAGGACAGCAACTGTGGATGTTCTTAACACAAAAATCCAGGAGTTTTTTGCTATGTGCAAGATACTCATGTCTTAGGAGACACAACAGAAAGCACCAAGGCCAATAGTCCTACAGGACAACTGGTATCAAAGGAAATCATACTCAAAACTAGTTGCTACCGCAGGTTTAGAACTGTGATCTTGGTTCAGTACAGCAAAATGAGTTCCAGTGCTCTCCTATAACCTTATTGTTAATAACTGCATTAAAGCAAAGGACTCGTTCCTGCAGATCTAGGGAAACAGCTCTTATTACATGCTTTTGAAAAGAAATTCATAAACATATATAAAAGTATGTCTGAAGTCACAAATATAATTTTAAAAAAATAATGGCCAAAAAAAAACCCAAAAAAACAAAAACCCTACTTTGAAACTGTCAACTTATTATTTAGGGAGATCTAAGAATTCCAAAATATTTTAATGCAATCATATAAAGTGAAGAATTAAGCCACATTAGAAAACCTTCCCCTAAAGCCTCCAGTTAGTTCAGTACTTCTTAGCACGGTTCCATGACAAAAATGCTTTTTTGTGTAGCAGAGACATACAAAAGGGTTCTTAGGGATGCCAAACACTTTCAGAACTCTCCAATGATGACTCATCCTGTTATGTATACAAAGCTTTCATTAAAAAAAATAGTCAGTTGGCATCAGTACAGCTCCTCAGCTAGCAATCTTCAACTTACTGTTATTTCTTGCACAAAGTATTCTAAACACACTGCAATGAAGAATTCTGGTATGCTAATTCTGGGGAGGGAAACGTGCAAATTAACTTGAATGGCCTTTCTCATACAAAGAGCTTCTACTCCACAAAGTGCTCCAGGATGGAGATGGCCACTACCACCGTTTCCAGCTAAACAGAAATTCTTTGTTGCTCCATGTAGTTCCTTGCCAGCCGTGCTGGTCAACTATTTTGTCAGAACAAGAAAAATCCGTCTTTCAAAATAAGTCTCAATGAGTGCAACAAAAAGAATCACATCTTCAAAAAAAAAAAAAAAAACCAACAGAAACAACCACACCTTCCCAGTGATGCTGGCAACTCAGATAACACTTTTTTCTGGCCATATTCTTAGAAACCTTGCTTGAAGTCCCCCAGCAACGAACTTCTGTAGTTGGGTATTCTGTTGAACTTCCAACAAAATTGCAGGAAGTTAAAAACATCCACGTAGGTGCAAATAATTGCAAAGTCACATTCACAGAATCACAGAAATCACCAAGGTTAGAAAAGACCTTCAAAATCATCCAGTCCAACCATCCACCTATCACCAACAGTTCTCACTAAACCACGTCCCTCAACACAAAATCCAACCTTTCCTTGAACACCTCCAGGGTCGGTGACTCCAC
The DNA here is from genome assembly GCF_987193195.1 of Phasianus colchicus. Classification (NCBI taxonomy): domain Eukaryota; kingdom Metazoa; phylum Chordata; class Aves; order Galliformes; family Phasianidae; genus Phasianus; species Phasianus colchicus. The sequence goes on along the minus strand of NC_143441.1, from coordinate 46,803,107 downwards.
CACCTCCCTGGGCAGCCCATTCCAGTGCCTGACCACTCTTTCAGAGAAGCAGTATTTCCTAACATCAAGCCTAAATCTCCCCTGGCACAGCTTGAAGCCATTCCCTCCAGTTCTATCACTAGTTACACGAGAGAAGAGGCCGAACCCCAGCTCACTACAATCTCCCTTCAGGTAGTTATAGAGAGCAATAAGGTCCCCCCTGAGCCTCCTCTTCTTTCTTTCTTTCTTCAGGATGGCCATGCACAGCTGTCACAACATGAAATGAATAGCACCTTGATGGGCTCATCTGCACAAATTGGCACATGACGACCAGGGAACAGTGTACAGAGCTGAATATCCACCTCAGTGCATTGGAAATGATGGTGGCAAAGTTGGAATAGCAGAGTTGGTGCTGGCTGGGTCCACATGCTCACGCAGGAACAGAAAGAACACCTTATGCAAGTTTGCTACGACCTACTGAACCAATACAAGGCTGAAGGTGACAGTTTTGTGGATCACATCATTACCAGTGATGAGATGTGGTGTCACCAATACAGGCCAGTGTCAAAACAGTGGTCCATAGAAGGGTAAAATATGAATTCTCCATTGAAGAAAAAGTTCAAGATGTAGCCCTCAGTGGTAAAGGGATGCACACAATTTTTTGGGACAGGAAATACAGGGATCCTTCTGGATTTCCCTGAACTCAGATGAGCCATCAACTGTGACCTCTGCATCACAGTGTTAACTATGCTGAAGGCAGGTGTGAAAAACCTCTGCTGCTGTAGATTTGTATGAGTGTGGCATGAAGGTTCTTGTTCATCACTAATGAAAATGCATAGCTAATGGGGGTGCCTATGTTAAAAAACAGTGTTTTGTAGCTGAGAATTTGGTCTATCGAATGGTGTTATTGTGCTCTTTGTATCTGCTGTAGTCAGCAGCATTACTTACAGAGAAATGTAAATGCTGTGACCCAGGTCACACCAACTGCAGATCTTCAGGTTAAAATAACATTTACCTTTTGACGTTCATCTCAAGACTTGTTTCACATAGGCAGCTCATCTAGAGCAACCCTCCCACACAATGATCTTGCCAAATTCAAATGAACAAGCAAGGTAAAAGCCATTCCCTTTATTTCCAATCCTAGCCACTCACTTCCCTAGCAATTCAGCTCCTACTGTTGATGCTTTTCTAAACATGGCCACACATGCATAAGGTGCCAGCCTCAGTGCCAGCCATGCAATTTCTCTTGCTCCCTGGAGACACTTCCCAGCACCTCAGATGTTTTCAGAACAGACATCTCCCCTGCTGCTGCCACATACACAATTTATTTTTTTTATAAACACCTCTTATCCACAGCAGTTACGTGTGCCAAATAACCTGACTTCAGAGTATCAGAAGAGAAACCAGATTTAAGAACTTATACAGCATTTTATACCCTCCTTCTACAACGCATCCATATGGAAACAATGCTCCTCATCTGCCCAAATTCCAACAACACAAGAACTCATCAATTCCTCTCCAGTCATTTATGCTGCCCATAGGTTGAACCAACCTGTGCTACCAATAAGTTTATGCTTTCCATACTTTCTGCCAAAGCTACCTGCCTGATCCAGATACAAATTAAGGGGATTCATGCTACCAAATCTGAGTTTGAAGCACACCCATTTCCACCTTGTACAAAAAATAACCCTAAAGAATCACTCTTCTTCTCTACTTCCAGACAAGATAACAAGGCTTGGTTCAGAAATCATAGCTAAATCCTTTTGATTTTGATAATTTAGATGTGGGGTTTTATTATTTTCTCATTATTTATGCAGTACCATAGGTGGTCATGGCAAATTACCAACATAATTTAGGCTGGCTCTCTGCTGCAAGATTAGCTTATTAATTAAATGAAACAAACAAAAAAAAAAGACAACAGTTTTTGGGTAGTTAAAAAGCAAGAGCTATAGGAAAACAAGAGACTCCCTGTTAACACCAGTATTTCATATTTGTCTTTAGAAGACTACAGCTCCAATGCAAGCAGACTCCATTTACATACAGTATGTAATCTCCCACTGAGGAAAGAGAAGGGATTAATAATGGCAGGTGCACTGAATGGAGCATATCTTCTGCAGAGGCTTGAATGAGGCTGGGGTTTGGCTGGGGACAGTCTTACAAACAGGACAGACGTTTCAAAACAGAGCAAATGTTAACAGAGGGTCCGACACAAAGCATGGGCTGGGCTCCCTTTAATGAGCAATTGATTTAATGAGGGACACTTCAATCATATTTTAATGAGCGCTTGCTTGTAACCTGGTCCCCTGGATACTGAAATGCTGGGGTAGATACCATACAGCCTCTTTGGCATTTGGTGACAGGCTCAGACTGGCCTCTGCTTTACCCTTGAGGAATGGAGAATAAATGAATGCTGGTGCAGCAGCTTTGGCTGATAACATGGATCTATCACTATATTGAGTTTTGGTCTTTTAAAGATCTGTAAATCCACAGACATCAGCATGATCAAGAGTGAAATCTAAACTCACCAACATCCAATTCTGTCTGGAAACATAATAAGCAAAATAACTAAGCCCATCTATACCAGGTTCATCATCCAGATCCAAACACTATATAAAGACAGGAACGAAGCAAACCCCAAGCTATGATTGCTCTAGGCCACAAGCAGTCAAAAAATATACCACCTCAAGGACCACAAGAAAATTTGCTCATATCCTTCTTTTCAAGCCCAGTTTTTTGTCACAACACCTTCAAACGCAGCCCCATTCCCCACCATCACATACACACACACACATACACATCCCCGTCTCCTTCCAACATTATTCTTTCAGTTTTAGAGTTTCACTGACCCAATCCAGTGCCCTCATGGTGTTTGTGCACCTCAGATTAGATGGACTGCTTTTCCTACACATGCATTTTCATGCATCTTGATAATTAAAATCACAGTTCATACTGAAAAGGTGAACCCATGTCAAAAAGGTGAATGCTGGCTCTCCCAATAAATATTAAATGGTGCTACAAGGAGCTCAAAAAAACCCTAAGTAAAAGGTGATGGCTCTTCAGAAACACACAGTTAAACTCTGGTTCTCCATATTCAGTGTGGCCAAGGTGAGGCTGGCTGCATTAAAGAGAAATGCTAATGCTTAACAGATTTAACAGAGATGCATTCCTCAACTCCAGAAATCCCACAGTCCTTTCCCAACCTTCAGTAATTAGTGGTTCAGGGAAATATCTTTGCAAAATGTCCTCATTTTTCTTCCTAGGCATCTGCTATTCACCCCTGCAGGAAACATGATGACAGGACATTTAGATCTCTGATCTGGCCCAGCACAGCTATCATGACAGATCATTTCTGCATGTTACCTTACAGACAGACTCTGAACCAAGTGCTGGCAAGGCAAAGGTCATCGTGCTGCCCAAATTACTTTGGCATCTGAAGACTGGTCTTCACCAACGCTGATTTTCATTTCCAAGCCTCCGGTGGTTTATAAAAGTTTCATTCCTCTGAAAGATTTGCTCATGAATTCCATTGTCCACAGATTCTAACACAGTATAACAGAGAACCAGTTCTGCACAATGGGTGATGAGGGGAAAGAAAAGCAACAGAGATGTCTGAGCATCCTCCCAAACACCTTCACGTTCTGCAGAGAGCTTTGTTCAGACTGTACCAAATAAGTTACTGTGAGTGCCATTTACACCTTGTCTCTTAGTCAGATGGTCATTAACACTGGGGAAAAAAAAAAAAACCAAACACAAACAACCACACAGAAAAAGAAAGCATTACGTTGTGCTTTCCAACAACATGCTTTCGGTGTCAAAAACCATTGTTTTAAATACAATTCTTCTATTAAAGCAACACCAAGCTCTCCTGGCAGCTCACTGGGTTCTCCCAATACACACACACAATTCTTTGCACAGCCTCAGAAATAACCAAAACACCACGTTCCATGTCTCTAAAGAAAGTCAGACGACATTTTGCTGCAATCAACTAATTTGAAATAAAACCTAATTCCAGAACATCAGCACTCCAACCTCAATCTTTGTAGAGAATTATTTTTTTGCTGCTTGTAATCAGTTGAAAGACAATACAGACGTATCTGTAGGAGTTCATTTTGTTCTCTATCCAACAGTATCAAGTGTTATGGGTAGGTAACAAACAAGCTACCAGATACCAAAGCTCCTAGTTGAATACTATGCAGATTCATGTATTCATAATCTTCAACACTAAAGGTGTGAACTCGTCTAAGAAGACAAGTAGACAATCCTTGCACAGGGGGATGAGGGAAAGCTCACAAGATGGTTCCCTACAGGGCAAGAGGCAATGTATTACCTGGGGAAGACAAAGGGGTGAGTTTCAGGGCAGAGGTGAGAGGAAGATATTCATCACGTGGTTCTATTTTGACACCCGTATATTAGACTCATGATAAGTCTCAGATTAACCTTTTTGATGATATTTGTCACAACCTGGTAAAGGACAGAAGTGTATTTCACTGAATCCTGTGATCCTGGTGGTTCTGTCTCAGAATGCATTTGCTGGGGTAGCCATGGAGCTCTGCTGGCAAATCTCACGTCTGCTCACCAAGAACTTCAAGCTCTGACCATTCATGCCATACAACAGTCAGCAAAGGTGACGCTTACAGGTTGCTGAAGAGACCACAACCACCACTGCCTTTTCTACTACAAAAGGGATCTTCAAAACAGCCTTCCTCAGAACAGGTCTCCTACCCCTCACCTACACCTAACTTACAGCGAGAGCCAACTGAGCAGCTCTTCTTTATCTACTTTCTGGCCTGAAATGTGCCACAGAATATGGAGAAAAGTTCATGGATAGATCCTCATGGGTCCCTTCCAATTTGAGATATTCTGCAAATCTGTGATGAAGCGTGGAATCCTACACGCAAAATAATCATCCTTACAGCACTCTGGTTAAACTTAACACATACTGTGCTATCAGTTGTGAGCTAGATGAAACTGCATACCAACCGTATGCAGGTTCCAAGGGCAGGACAGCCCCTGTGGGCTCCCAAAAAATCCAACCAACCAGCTGCAGATCTCAGTGAGAGTCCTGGAGTGCCCTGCAGTTTTATCTCTACACACCCCAGATCTGTGATTCTCATCAGTATCTGGAAGCAGTTGGATTAAAAACTTCCTAACTGGCCACTAGAAGGACGATACAGAAATCAAGAGCAAATTTGTACAATTTAATACATAGTTTTGATTATTTCAGTTTGTTGCTGTTTCACGGAATCTAAGTGGACAAAAAAAATCAGCCTCACATTTTCCTGAAATCTGAAGAATTAAAAACTATGCTGCAATGTCACGTTTATTTTTTCTATAGCATTCTTTTCTCTAGCTTTTTTTGTCACATTTAGAGGCAGTCACTGGGAATTACTCAAAGCAGCAGCTACAGAAGGGACGAGGCGATCGGATTCTCGCTCATACTGATGAGCATTTACTCTCATGATTATTTTATTCCAGTAGAAAACTTTCTATTGACTTCAGTTGTCTCTGAAACAGAATTCTGTACCTCAGAGAATACCCTATCATCCTGGTTAATAATTAAATGAATCCATACTCTACTTATTCACTGATAGTTCTCTATTTAGAGGTCCAGAGGCATCAATAATGAAAACTCCTGCATAGTTTCGTGAAGCTGCCAGCAGCCAGACGATGAAGATTAGGCTGCCAAAAGAAAAGAAGAAAACATAGAGCACTGTTTACATACAAACCATACCTGTTCATTGTGGGGGTTGGACTGGATGACCTTTAAAGGTCCCTTCCAACCCTAAGGATTCTATGATTCTATCAACAACCATGAGAACCACCCCTCCCTGAGCTCCACTGCACACAGTTACCACTACAGAAAACCATCTTCAGCAGCAGAAGTGACAGCAGTGGATGTCACAACTGGAAAGAGCAATTTCTGGCAACCCACCATACAACAGAAACTCTGACTTTCCGGTAATCAGAAGTCAACTGATTTCAAAATATTCCCAAGAGAGGCAGCAGAAATGCCTAAAATAGCAGCTATTCACCGATTCAGAGCTGGGATTCCAAAGCTTTCTATGGAAAAGCGACCACCCAGAGTACACAAACAACTCCCATCAAGAAAAACAGCTACGTGCATTTCTGAAAAATGAAAGAGAAATTGATTAGCTGACAAACTCCTGTTTGTCATTCTACATCATTCTAGGTGGATTTTACAACCTGAAAACAAATACATAGGAAAAAAAAAATATTTTACATCTTGCAGAATTGTAGAATAAGCTGAAGAAAATATACAGGCCACACTTCCCAGCTTAGCTTTAAGAATGTCCATACAAGACTGCACTCAGGTCCACTATTCCAGGCTTCCTCAACACCACGCTCTTCTTCCAAGAACCAGACTTCAGATTGCCCCAGTTACTGCTGCTGAAGCTGCATAACACTGCCTGCACATCATTCTCAAGCCTGTCTCTGTCAGGTGGAGAATAAAAATCTCCACTCCCTTGAACAGGGAGAAAACAGAAGATGACTAGAGACAAACAGAGGAAAAAGCTGGCTAAATGCACTCAAAAAGAAAGCCTGCTTGCAAACAAGTACTTGTCCCAAGATGAATTGAGATGAAAACAGAAGATAAAGAACTGTGCTCCTCATCCTCAGTCCTCCCTCTGCCCTTCAGATTGCACACCTGGACACCTCTCTGGATATCCCTTATCTGCTCACCACAAATCCCAGGTTCTGCCAAAAGCACTTTCCCCTGCTCTGGTACCCACTCCTATGTACAATCAGCCACCTATGAAAATATTACAAAGCCAAAATGAAACCTCTCAGAGGAGAAAAAAATCCATCAGAAGTTTAAACCAGTGCTCTTACTGCTCAACCCAGCCCTCCTCCATAGGACAGTTCTGAACATACAGTGCATGACAACTCCTGCCATGCCTGCGGCCGGTCCTTCTGTACACAATGTAGGGCAAGACTGACATGGCAGTGACAACACCAGGCACACCTACTGCTTGGCCCAGTTCAAATAACCTTTGAAACTATTATGAAATACTCTGATGCATCACTCTCCTTGACCACTGTCAGTATCTTCCTGTTTAACTCATCCGTGCCTTCATTCTCAATGGTGTTCCACAACTGTGTTGCCACAACCACCCGACCTACAAAGCACAAGGGGACTGAAGTAAAGCTCCAACCTTTAGTCCTCCTCCTGGTTCCAGATACTCAGTCCTTGTACAGTCCCTACACAGCCCTTCCCTTCCATGCTCCCTGTTTTGCCAGTAGTTTCATTGTTTCACACAGTTTCCCAAGTGTGGAAGAAGCTTTCAAATTCTGTCAAATCTGAGATCCTTACAAGTAATTTGATTCAAAGAAGGCAGATTTCTTTGGATCTGTGGGCATAAATCAGAATTCCACATGAGGTTTTCAGAATTCTGGAACAAAACATTGTTCCCATTCCACTTGGTACAATCCCACCTCAAACTGATGCCATAAAGAATGATTACTTCAGAGCTGCCCACTGCAGAGTTTGCTGTGTTTTCTCTGTGGCATCCGATATTAGGCAACAGCAGAGGCAACAGGATAACTCAGACTTGAAGCTGAAGCAGAAGCCTAACTATAGAACATGCCGTAATAAGCTGCTCTCACATGCAGTTCCTGCTAACAGTCCTACAAAAGCCAGCTACACTGTCTGCAGTTGGGGCACAGAAATTAACAATAAGGATGGATAATGGAATAGGGAAAGGGAGACCTGGAGTAACAAGGGTGTGGAAGTGCTCGTGTTTAGGGTGAATGTCCCCAGTTCCATCTAAAAGAAAGCAATGCTGAAACTGAATTCCACCCAAGAACTGTGAGTTCTGATGAAAAAAACAAATGAACACAATGCACAACATCTCTAAACCATAGAATGGCGTGGGCCAGAAGGGACTCAAGGATCATGAAGCTCCAACCCCCCCCGCCACATGCAGGGCCACCAAACTCCACATTCAATACTAGACCAGGCTGCCCAAGGCCCCATCCAGTCTGGCCTTGAACACCTCCAGAGATGGGGCATCCACAGCCTCTCTGGGCAGCTGTTCCAGCACCTCACCACTCTCTCTGTGATGAACTTAAATCATTGACACTTGGGCCTGGTATTGCACCTCAACTTTGGGACAAAAATAAATCCTAGCAAGACAAAGTATAAAACCTCTACCATAATGCTTTGTTGCCCATTCTGATAAGTATTCATTATCTAGGATGTTCAGTATTTGGAAAGCAATCTCTGACATTCCCTCTGTTAAAGACTCATTTATTTGCTGAGTACATTCCATATCAGATGACCAAATCCCAAGATGTGAACACCCCCAGATGTTCATCTATCCTCAGTACAATCTCCCTATTGCACCTCTGCTGACTTCCTCTGGCACATATTTCCCAGTTCATCTAAGCTATCCGAAGGCACAGAGCCGAGACCCAGTGAGCACCACAAGCCACAGGCAGATGCTGGATCTGTGCCATCACAACCCAGGATATTGCCCATGAACCAGAAGATGCCAAAAGGATTTTACAGAGGAATCACAAAATCATAGAACAGCTTGAGTTGGAAGGGACCTCAAAGATTATCAAGCTCCAATCCCCCTGTTGCAGGCAGGGCCACCAACCAAGACCCCAGGAGAACCAAGACCCCAGGAGAACCAAGACCCCAGGAGAACCAAGACCCCAGGAGAACCAAGACCCCAGGAGAACCAAGACCCCAGGAGAACCAAGACCCCAGGAGAACCAAGACCCCAGGAGAAAACTAGCTGAGGGCCACTGAAAACTCTTCTTTAATGCTTCTCTTTTGGAACACATTACATACTAAAGTTTCCAGAAGCTTCAGTAATTACACAAATTGGAAGAATACAAATACAACAAAAAGTATTTCTTTCAGCTCTTAAAGTGCTCAATGTGCTTCAGACAGCACTCCAGAGCCCGACTCCCTTCATCCTGGGCTGAGCATTCTATACTGAATTGCATACCAAGCACACGTTGCTCTGCACAACGTTTTCCATCCACACATAAAGAAGAGAGGCACAGTTGCACAGACATAAGAACTGAGCCCGGTGATGATAGCAGAATGTTTCTGCCATTATTTTAAGGAGCTGACTACGTTTCAGGCTGGAAATGCGGGTGCCAAATGGCCCTTAGAATAAAATCAGAAATGAATACATGGTTTGCTTTCACTTTTGCTCAGCTGTTTACCTTTAAGAGATCACTTTCAGGCTACTCCAATGAACAGTCACATGAAGAAAGCTCAGGTGATACAACTCATTTCTACGGGCAAAGCATGTAAGGCACAGCAATACCCAGACACCCCCCCCCAAAAAAAAAACCTTTCAAAGAGCAGTTTTGCCAAAACTCTGTCTGAGGGAAAAGGGGAAAAAAAGGATATAAGTCACCCGAGCACAGAGCCTGACAAAACAGTGGAATAATGACACCAAAATTAATGATCCCTACCAACAAACAAACAAACAAACACGAAGATCTGGATGTCACACAGGCAGAGCACTGCTTTGTGCCTTGCACAGAACAAATGCAATGCAAGAGAAGAAGAGCCATAAAACAGCTTGCAAAGACCTGCAAGTGGGAGAAGCAATTAAGTACAGATACTCAAGCTCCAAACATATTACTAAGTGAAAGGATATCTACAATAAGGCAGTAAAGGAAGTGTACACCAAATACTTTTAAATTAAACGTAGAGAGGTCTTTAGCAAAATTAACAGCCAGCACAGATGCAGCTCATCTCATCAGCACAAGTAAAAGTGTATCTTTTCTCCTATCCCTGTTGTCTTGCCAATAATCAGCTAAAATATTTGCAGCAAACAATCTGAAAGCTGCAGTGTTCTCCATAGCAAGTGCATTTGGCTGTGTAGGAATACCAAACCCAGCCCAGCACCATCACAATGATGTACAGAAAAACTTGTATCTGAGCTATGGCTGCGCAGCATCGCTTACTTCGACACACAGAATTTTATATAAGCAGAGGCTGGATGTGGCTTTGGGCAGCCTGGTCTGATGGTTGGTGACTCTGCACACAGCAGGGGGGTTGAAACTAGATGATCATTTTGGTCCTTTTCAACCCAGACCATTCTATGATTCTATGATCTCCACACGTGCTTCAGTTCTGTGATGGGAATACAGACCTGTGACAGCTTCCCTTCTTCAGAGGAAAAAGGAATGAAGTCACTTTTATACTTAATCTTCAGTTCCTTTAAGAACTGGAACTACACCAAACAGACATTCTGGAGAATGGTAAGGCTCATTTTTCAATTATGTAATGAATCTGGTTACAGTATTAACTAATGACTCCCGGTGAGTACCCAATACTTTGTATCAGAATTGTACCCACGACTGGAAAGAGTTTCTTAGGAAAAAAAAAAAACACCAAAAACCAAAACCAACCCACACAAATAACTGCTCACAGTCTTCAAGTAGAACCACATTTGTTTTGAAAATCAGCCTGCTACTAAGTAATCTGACTGGGAAAAGGGGCCATCACTCTCCTCCGTCCTTATCAAAAGATAGAAACAAAATACTTTCCCTTCCCAGCTGGCACAAGTTTGCCAAAGCAGTGGTTACATAATCCTGGCTGTGCCTCAGACCCATTTGCTCACTTCTCCCACGGCAGCCAGCGCGGCACAACGCTCCGCACATCCATTTTGTGCGGGGAGCGGCGCGGGTCCAACGCAGCGGGGTTGGGGTTTATGTCCCAATGAAAGCAGCTGGGAAAGCGATGCCAGCAGCCCACAGGGACGCTTGGGAATGAGGCGGGCTGAGATGGCACCCAGCTCACAACTAGAACGTATGGAGTGCTGCGAAATAGCGGGGAGAGATTAATCCCATCGCTCCGCAATTCACAGCAGGAAATGAAACTGCTCAAAAAAAAAAAAAAAAAAAAAAAAAAGGGAAAAAGAATAAGAAAGAGTTGTGCTATAGCTAACCAAATAAAGTCACGAATCTCAAGGAATACCTGTGTGTACATGCACACGTGTGGGTATGGGTGTGAACAGGCACTCGGGGCCAATGGCCGGGACCAGCCCTGGGCTTTCTGTTGTTGTTTCCCCTCGCTCACCCCACCCCCCTCTATTTCTATGGCTGGGGACGATCAGTCGGACGCGGAACTTGGCCGGGCTGACCGTCGGGCTGAGCGCCGGGCGCTGCGCGGCGGCGTCCCCCCGCCCCCCCCCCGTGTGCCACCCCCGGCACTACGGATCGCCATATATAGCGCGGCGCCTCCTGTCACATTTTGCCCTTTAATACAAAGAAGTTAGCCGCCAGCCGCACTCACCCTCAGCGAATCGGTTGTGCGCAACATAACCCGGCCCTCCGGAACCGCTCACAAATCCCCTTCGGAAAATGGAGGGGCTGGCATCGGTGCCCACGCGTACGATCCGGAGGAAAGCGAAGTTCTTTACATGGTGCCCTCCGCCGAGCGCTCAGCACTCCCGCGGATCAGCCATATTCCCCCGGCTCGGCGCTGCCCCAGAGGCTGCGGGTGCGGCTCCGCGGGGCGGCCCTACGCGCTGCCCATGGCGGCGGCGAGCCGCGAGAGAGCCGATCGCCTCGGAACTTCGGCTCCGGGATCCTCCCCGAACCAGGCTGGAGCCGGAGGAGGAGGAGGGGAGAGGAGGAGGTGGAGGGGAGCGGAGGAGAAGGGGTGGGGAGAAAAGGGAGGAGGGGAGAAAAAAAAAAAAAAAAAAGCGGAGGGGAGGAAAAAAAAAAAAAAAAGCCGAGCTAGAGAAAGTAGATCCGACGCAGCCGGGCGCCGCCAAAGCGCGGCCCGGACTCGCCCACAGGAGCGGGGCTGTGCGAGCGCGGCGCGGCGGAGCGCCCCCGGCGGAGGCCCGCAGCTCCCGCCCGGCCCGCAGCACGGCCGCGCGGCGCCGCAGGGCTGAGGGCGGCGCGGCGGGGACGCTCGGGTGGGACGCGCTGCCCGAGGCCGCTCCCGGGGAACGGCGGAGCACGAGACCGACAGGCGGCCCGCGGCCCCCGCGCTACGAGCGGTTCGCCCCGGCGCAGCGGCACCGGCGCTGCCCCGTTCGCTTCTCCTTCCCTTCCCCCACCGACCTGGCATTCCCGCTGAACAAAGCGGCACCGAAAAGTTACGACACGTCCCGCAGGATCCCGCTGCGGGCACGGCCGCTCGGGGCCGTTCGAGGCGAAGCGTGGTTTCGGCGTTACACGTTAAGGTGGCTTTTATTTTTCTTCCCCTTTCAACATTCGTCTGACTTTTCCAACGTTCTCCCAGCCCGGCCTGAAAGCAGATAAGGACTCGAGCGTGAGGAGCGTCCGGCTGCAGCCGGCCCTTCCTAACCCTCCTCACGGCCCTGCCATCTTTTTTCTTCTGCAGACATCGGAGGAAAACGAGTCAAGAAATCGTTACGCAGCTCTCCGTTCGACAGCCACAGAAAACCACGGATCTGCCAATTCCAGCTGTGCCTCATTTGCCTTTGTTTGGCTTCTCCCACACCCGAGGGGAGCGGCTGCTGGGTGCTGCTTTGCTTGTGCCACCCTCCTGAAGTTTTGGGACGAGTTGGTGAAACAGCGGCCATCTGCAGGACGTGGGCTGACGTGCTGCTAACAGCACTCGGACCGATCTGAGCAACGAAAATAACGCTGAGCTCTGCCTAGTTTATAACTGATCCGAGTTGTTTTGGTTTTGATCACATTAGGAACTTGGAGACCATTTCACCTCTGAAGGAAACCAACCCAGCACCAGGAGCTCCTTCCCCCACCCAGCACTGTCTATCTCTGCATTCCCAATGGGAACGCTCTCCAGGGCCTACAGGAAAGTTTTATCAAACCAATTCACCAGAGATTAAGATAAACGTTTTAAAAAGGAAAGCACTCACACGAAAAACCACCTCGTGTGTTTGCTCTAACACAGGTAACTATTGTCTAAGAGCCACTGAGCCATGTTTGTACATGGGATCGTACCTAGCTGCAAAGAGCTATTGAGCTGCCCCTCTCAGCACATCTCCAGTAACCACGCACTGCCACACTGCAGGGAGAAGGTTAAGTGTCAGCCTGCTGGTCGGGATGGAGAGCTCCAGAACTCAGTTTTGCAGAGCAGCCATGTCACCCATCCCACCCCTACTTCCACGGATTTCCCCTGGGACACCTTCTTCCAAAACAAGAGGGGTGGCCAGCAGGGACAGGGAGGTGATTGTCCCCCTCTACTCTGCTCTTGTGAGGCCCCATCTGGAGTACTGTGTCCAGGTCTGGAGCCCCCAGTACAAAAAATACAGAGAGCTGTTGGAAAGGGTCCCGAGGAGGGCCACAAAGATGATCAGGGGACTGGAGCAGCTCCCCTATGAGGACAGGCTGAGGGAGCTGGGCTTGTTCAGCCTGGAGAAAAGAAGGCTGCAGGGTCACCTCATTGCAGCTTTTCAGTACCTAAAGGGAGCCTACAAACAGGAGGGGAATCAACTCTTTGAGCGGGTAAATAATGGCAGGAAAAGGGGAATGGTTTTAAGTCGAGGGAGGGAAGATTTAGGTTGGATGTCAGGGGGAAGTTCTTTACAGAGAGAGTGGTAAGATGCTGGAACAGCTGCCCAGAGAGGTTGTGGATGCCCCATCCCTGGAGGTGTTCAAGGCCAGGTTGGATGGGGCCCTGGGCAGGCTGCTCTAGTACTAAATGTGGAGGTTGGTGGCTCTGCATGTGGCAGGGGAGTTGGAGATTCATGATCCTTGAGGTCCTTTCTAACCCTGGCCATTCTGTGATTCTGTGACACAAATGCAGCGCTCACCTCCCCCCTGCCACCGCTCCAGATTCACATGCAGAGCTGTTCGTGCTGCTGTACCTTACATCTAGAGGCATTTTCCAACGTGTTATGGGCTATAAAAACGCACATGTTTTAACATACCAGCTAATGGTGAGCTGCCTGACAAGTTAAAGTATGTTAGCAAAAACAAGGTGAGACGCAATTTAATGAGAGATGGTTAAAATAATAACAACAAATTACACTCGGGACTTTTCCCCAGTGTTCTGCAGCCCAAAATGCTGGCTAACTGGAATGAAGTCACATTAGCTGGCCTTGCTCTTTCTGAGAGCTCCCAACACAAAGCTGCGGTTTCTCTTATATTAAAGATGTGAGATTTAGTTCATTCTCAGAACAAAACAGTCATTTTTTTCCACTGCAACAGAATTAGACAAGACCCTACACCAGCCGTGCTGACTGCGTACTACCAGGCCGAACAACCTGCCTTCAATAGGATCACACAACGAGCTACTGAACAACGTGGGTTTGGGTTTCCCATCTGGCAGCACTTCTAACTGAAGCTGATCCCACCCTGTGCCCCTTTACTCCCAGCCTCCAACCCGCACCGGCTCAGCTGTGTGCTGGGTCACACCATGAGCCAGGTGACAGATTGGTGTGGCCGTGGGCAGGAAGCAATAGGGCAGGACGCTGGGAAAAGGCAAAGCAATTCTGTCTGCATCAATTCCCTGCCCTGATTCACACGTCTCCACAAGCGTGTGTCACTGTGATGGCAAGGCTGAAACTGTTTCAGCCAACACTTCTGCCAAGAAAATGTACATGGAAAAATGGGATCAGTCATCTCTCCAAAGACAGACTTTTTTTTTTTTTTAAGGAACAGAAGCTATGGATTTAATGATTAAGATAAAAACTTATGTCTATACATATGTCAGGCTGTTTTCTTCCAAACTCAAACTGATTAGCTGAGGATGCAACTCTCTAGAGTTAATCGAGACATATTTAGCAGGCGTGTCTTATCTGTTTATTATAGGCCCTATTTACAATGTCTAACTTTTGGAGAATGATATTTCACAGCAACCAGGAGAAATTCACACTCCACATCACGTTCCACATTCAATATATTCCCACCTAAATTTCAAATCCAGTAGGAGAAAGGGAGATGGGCCCCACAACAGTTCTTTATTTGGTTACAACAGCTAGGTCACACATCTCATTTGGTACCTCCCTGACTTGAGAAGACAATGATGAATAGATTAATGAACACAAAAATGTGTTTGTCTTTAAAAAAAAAAAAATCTGCTGCTGCTGCCCTGCTATTTCTAGATCTGACATCAATGGGTTTCTAGCAATAATGCAATAAAACTGTAATAACAACTTGAGATTAAGCCATAAGTGTCGAGCTAGAAAAAGACAACAAGCAGAAAAGGAAACTCAAATATTTTCCTCAGCACAGCAGTTCTACTGGAAGCTAAAGGCCAGTTACCTCCTAGCACCATTTTATACCTTCGTGCTACAAACCAATTTGAACCAACCTCTCCCATGAATACAGTCTCCCTGTTACTTCCACTTTTCAAACAAAGCATAGATTAGATAGTAGTGTAATTTTTTTTTTACTGCATTTGAAGGGTTTTCAAAGATCTCAGTTTCTAATATGTACTAAGGCAGACAGAATGGAGATAGATTTCATTCTAAAGGGTAAAAAAGTGGGTAGAAAGAGGTGCTAAGCTATATTCTTTCCTTTTCCCTGCTCCATCTTCTGAAGAGCACCAACCAGGCCATACCTCACCAAAACCAAGTAAACAACACAATATACTTTCAGGAACACATGTCATGTGTTAACAACAGTCAACCATAACATATTATTATATATTTGATTTGATTCAAAGCCATTACATCTAAGATGTCATATAAAATTTGAATGGTAACATAGGTTAGGTAATTGAAATTTCTAAATAGAAAACATCAAAATCAGTCTGTCCTTAGGGCTGTGACAGACAAGTTTTGACAAATACTGCTGAGAAGGCTCAAGGTATTTTTCTCCTGTTGCCTTCCCGTGCTTCAGTCAAAGGTCCCTACTTCTGCAGCAATGACAGCAGAACAGCACACAGTGCACAGCCACCAGCACACCAGTAGATGTGAATGTGAGGTAAGAACAGAACAGTAAGTGCACCCTTCCACCTCTATGGCCAATACCTTTCAAAAGAGCATTGGTATTATACAGTTGACATAGCTTGAGCTCAGCTAGCATCACTGGATCTTGTCCACAAGTAAATAGTGATTTCAATGGGTAAGCACACTAGATCAGGTCAAAAGCATCTCTGAAGAACTATCTGAAATAAAAATGCAAGTCTTCAAATCTCGTATTACCTCCAGAAATCTCAAATTTCCTTACTCGCTTCTTCGCTTCCCTCTCAGAACTCTACTACCTGTGATAGAAGTAGCACACCATGAGGTGCTTTCTCATAGAACCAATGCAGAAGAAACACAAATGTTGTGATGTTTGTCATTGTACATCACTACAAAGTGCTGTATGGCCAAACTCTGCTTCTGAGTGAAGTCATAATGCAGTACTGCTTACTGGAAACAAAAATAAAGGTGTGAGCAAATGAGTTTGGAAAGAACTGAAAATCGATACAGACAAACAGAACACAAGTTGAAAAGAAAACACAAAAAGAGGTGGAGAAGAAGCTATATCTAAACAGGCACAGGCTATGAGTCAGAAAATGGCTCACTGCTGGTAACATGAGTTGTTAATTTCTAGCACAAGCAGGACAAAACTGTACGCCAGAATACAAAATCTGACAAACTCTTTAGTCAAAACAGCCTTCCCCTCTTGTACCACATACTTTTCCAAATGCACTTTAAGAAGAAAATCTGGAATGTCAGCTGACACTGTGAAAACCTGTTGGGAAGCAATCATTTATCTACTGCGTGGGGGATCACAGATTAATAAATAAAGCAATTCTCAGCTGGCAGAATAGGAAATGCAAAAAATTAAAGAGATACAGTAAACTACTTTCAAGAAATAATACATGAAAACATCTTCTACAAAATAAACATACACATAACTGTGTAAAAGCAACTGATGTAACAGAAATAATGGGCAGGACCATTAAAAGAGGTGGATGTAGAACTGGATCATGGGATAACTCAGACTGGGAAAGATCTCTGGAGGTCATCTCACCCAACCTCCTGCCCAAAGCAAGTCAAACACTGTCAGCTACCAAAGTGGACTGCAAATACTTTTGAAGTTGAATTAGTTGTTTACATAGCTCTGTAATTACACACAGTGCTACAACATGGTGGTAGGAACCTCATCGGAAATAACTTATGCCCCAACCAGAGCAAGTTCAGACAGCAGCAATCAGGACATTCAGGTGATGTTCAGATGGCCAACATCACATGCACATCTCTTGGTCTTGGGTTTCCCATGAGGCTCCAACACAGTGCCTGCTCAGACCTTCCTCAGCCCTACTGCACTGTGTTTCAGAGGTGTCTGCTTCTCTCTTCTAACCAAGCACACAGACTTCAGCAGAATTCAAGTACACTTCCTACTATTCATTAGTAAGCTCCTTTAGGATAGTAAAATAAATATCACTATTCTTTTCAACTCCTGAAAGAAAACAGCTAGAAAGCAGATCATCACAATGCTTCTGAATAAGAAACTGAGGTGGCATGACTGTAGGAGCTAGAATTCTGCCTCTGCCCTGTCCCCAAGGCCCATTACTAATAGCTGCAGTGGAATACACTGCTGCACCACGTGACAGGGTCACGTCCACACAGCTGCCTATTCCCCAAGTTCAGTTTAGGCTACAGCTCAAAAAAACAACACAACTCCATCTAACAGCCCTTACAGCCATAGACAAGAACCAGAGAACAAAAATCTATCACCATATTTTTCAAAATTCTGATAAATGTGGAAAACTGCACCATGGAAGATACAGCCCGAGCTTCAACTCAGCATGTTTGTACACGTTCAAGACAGTTATGGTTTGACTTTTTTTAAAGTGTGGGCAAGTTAAGTAAGTGTGGACAAGAAACGCTTGCATATCACACAAACCTTTGGTCTAAAAAAGCTTTTAAAGCAGCACCGTCAAGATAACAACTCAAAAAACAGATTATCAAGATCAAGTCTGAAGCAAAAAAAGGAAAAAAAAATAAGACATTCATTGAAAAAAAAGTGAACTGAAAGTATTCTTAAAAGAACATTTATTTACACTGCCAGTAATTTAACCCCTCCCCCCAATAACTGCATTGATAATGAGCCTTGAGATCAAGATTCCCTTCTTGTCTGTAAAGCAGGTACACAATCAACAGCATCTTCCCTATTCTGTGCTACCACTGTATACTTAGCTGAGAAGGGCACATGTAAAGTACACAAAATATCTGCATCACTTTTTTCATTATTATTTATTCTTTACCAACAAACATATTTTAAAAATAAATGATTTTATCTCCAAGCTGTACACAGCACATGACAAAGAATATCTTCCCCTCCATTAGAAAAAAGAGGCTACAGAATAGCCAGCCAGGAGTCAGCCCTCACTGCTACTGCTCTATGGAAGACCGTAGGGAAATAATTTCTTTAAATAATCTTCCTTACAGATCACTTATTTCCTGAGTCCCTTCCCCCTCCCTCTCTCCTGCCTCATTTCTGGGCCCACTTCTCTCCTAAAGGGTTTCTCGAAGACACGGGCAGAAAAATAAATTAGAATTCCCGCTGAATCTGTTTTGCACTTGCCTTTGTATAAATCTCTATCAGGATGCCTGATGCAAGGTTAATTATGCAAAATATGAACTAGGAAAAATTGCGTGTCAGAAGACTCAGAAGCACTGAAAGCCAACGTTTCTCAGAGCCTTATGCCATACACACCCCACCTCCTCTGCTCCCTCTAGATCAATTCTGCTGCGAGCTGTTCTCCCTAAACTTATGTCCCTGTGGGTTAGAGAACATTAACTGTGGCAGTGTTTGCCCAGGAGGCTGGAAGTAAAACTGATGAGAATTGTGTCAGTTTCATTGAACTCCTAGAAAAACACCGCTTTTCATTATTCTGGTGAATTAAACACAGTTGGTAACGTTGGCCTTCAGACCAACTAGCACAGGGCAGCCTACATCCTCACGACCAGATTCTCAGCTTCCAAAACAAAGCAGCCACACGTAAACAGCATCCGAAATGGTGCACGGCCCACACAGGCTCCTGGCCCTCAGAACTGTTTGGGGAAGTGCTGGCAGCCTGCAGCAACCACAGCAATAAGCCAGCAATGGCAGCCAGTGACTGCAAGCTTTCCCTCCTGCCATCCACAGCCACAGCCTATGAAGAACCTGGGCGCTGCAGGGGCCAGGGCACTGCTGCTCATCAGCACAACAAGCACAGCTGAGAATTGGCCAAACGTAGAAATTGCCAGATTTGAAGAACTGTTCTTTTGTCCTTATTCTCAATTTTATTTTAAAATTCCCCTTTTCAAGCCTTTCTTTACAATGAAAAGCATCTGGTCCATTTCTCAGTCCTACTCGCATGCGGCTCAGTGCGCTGCAGTAACAAGAAAAAACCAAAACCACCACAATCACTCACTTTTATTAGAAGAAGGGGGGAAAAGGAAAAAAAGAAAAAAGAAAAAAACACAAACAAACAGGAGGGGAAAAAGGCAGGAGCAGAAGCAAACAAAACCATAAGCAACAGAGAATGGAACTGGGGAGAAAAGCACCGAAAAGGCTGGGGACAAAAACTGTCCACCACCCAAAGAAGACGAGAACTTCTTCAGCAGCTAACAGGAGCTTTCAAAGCTTTTTGTAACTTGAGGTTAAGAGGAGGCCTTCGTCATCCAAATATTGAATAGAAACCAAAATAACTGAACAAACAGCCGCACAAGTTTCTGAAAAAGGTTGAGGACAACTGTTTCACAAAGCTGAGGATGCCAGAAGAGCAGTTCTTTCACACTTTGCTCTATTAGGGCCGGCTCCATTTTAAAAATCTAAACGTGTACAGAGATTTGGCTGCAAGTGGTAAAGAGAAACACGGTGCCAAGGAAAGGGAAAAATGAGAGCAGTAGAAGAAGGAGAAAAAAAATTATCTTCAATTAAATGAAGGAAGAAAAGCAAATTTCAACCAACTCTTTGAACTTGTTGCTAGAATCTCTAGAGAATGTGATTTAAAGGAGGACTGGCAGTTATTGTACTGGAATACACATAATGGCAAAGTATTCCAACACAGGGGAAAGATAGGAAATGTACTATGAATACGGGCTGCATAAAAAGCAGCCAGTAATAAGGGTCTGAAACTAAAAAGAATCATATTAGGAATGGAAACAAGGGCATTTTAATGAGTACACAGAACGGCATAAACCGTCAGGGATAAAAATCGGAAGAGATAAAAGCACAGCATGCATTATTACCACTGTGCCATATAAAAGGCACACAAAGTTTCAGAAACATTTTAGAAGTAAGAATAAAGACAAAAAAGTCAGTACATAACGTTACTGAAGAACAAACGGATAACAAAACCAAATCAAATGCTGTTCTCTGCGTTTCAGTCTTCATAAAATAGACTTCTCATAGCTAATAGTAAAAATTGATTTTGTTATTAGGTTAAATAATCAGGGAAATTTCGGTCAGCAGGACTAGAAGAAATTCACCCTCTGCTTCAGAGACAAAAAGAATTCATCTCTAAGCCATCAGCAATCATCTTCAATGACAGAGCCCTGGTGACAGTGCCCTAAGACAGGTGGGCATTGAACTACAGCATTCACAGGGCATTTATTTGCAAACTATTTTCAGACAAGGTGGGAGAACATTACAAGACAGTCCTTCCTTCAGGGGCTGCGTGAAGAAACAGAAGAGCTGTGTATGCCACATGGCTGAGGCAGGGGTTATAAACATTGTACAGGACGAGATCTTAGTAAAGAATTATTCTGACAAATGGAAAAGTGGTTCACGTTGGTCAAGTGAAACTTAATAGGATGAGCAAACTTTGTAAAGATAAACCAAGCAAGTCAACATTATGATGCCATTATGAGTGAAGGTGAATCTTATCCTGAAATACATTAATGGATGTTAGGCTTAACATAGGAGACAACCTCCTAAGAAATAAATATTTATTATAAAAACTGTTCTCCTTATCGACTCCGGAAAGTCCTAACCCTGAGCAGTGCAAGCCAAAACTGGCTTAATCCATGGTAAAGAACATTTATTCTGGAAAATTAGTTACTGAAACTAATTGCCTAGGGATGGACTGGAACTGTGTTCAACAAATACTTTGAAAACAATTTGTCAGAAATTGTACCAGCACACAGCACAGAAGGATGAGCAAGATCAGCCTGAAGTCTTTTCTGGCCATACAGCTTCATTCATGTATGGCGATACTGCACAACTAAATAACCATTCTATTTAAAAGAATTCCATTTTGCTTCTGAACTCCACACTTGGGAAAATGCCTGAATAGATCACACTTACCAATGAGGTCACTTACCAATCAAATCTACCAACCTTTAACATAATATAGCTCTTGTCCATGGAGCCACCACGTCATTGGGATGAGAAACCTTTGGCCAAGATCACCACATAGCCAAGACTGTCAGCAGCAGACAGGAGGGCTGATGCTTTTACTACTCAAGCAATCCAGGTCCCCCAAACCTTGGCATGTTCCAGAAGTCATTTGGGATTAGCTGGGACTTCCAGACGGAACTCTGACACAGCTCTACAAGCTGGCAGTGCTTCACAGCAGAGACTGCATTTGGGCCACCTCTAACAAACATCCTTGTACTTTACTGTACCATACAAACAACTCAACTGCACGTGTCTGAGGGCAAAAGAAAAAACTGGAATTTATTGTCTGTAGTGATACAGAAGAAGAGAAAAAAGCCCTCAGCTCGAAGAGGAATATCCTGATTTGACAATGTTGATAAATACAGCATTGCAAATTTGTACTTATATATTTCCATTGGAATGGCTACCAGGAGGATTTGGTACTCGTGTGATTTAATACGTCCAAAAAAGATAAAGGAAAGAATACTTTGGAAGGAGCAACACGCAGTGTTATTTTATTAAAATGCTCACATATTGAAGTACTTCAGGAAAGAGCTTCCAGAATATCAGAAATTGCTTACTAACATAAAATACTGCATTTAAAGTATTAATTTAGGGTACCGTAAATAAGTAGTTTAGGAATATATCAGTGGACCAAAGTGATTTAATTGATTGATTTAATCAGTGCTTACAGGTACGTGTGTTGGGGGGCAAGCATGAGGCAGATCAGATACACCTGTTTAAGTGTTACAAAGAACCCTCTCAACAGTATATTTCTTTAAAGGACCAACTAGCACACATAACGTGCCTGTATTGAAGAATTTATTGGAGTCAGCCAAAAGAAAACCACCCACACCCTCAAATTACAGGCAACCAAGGCTTCAGCTTCGCAGCCACTTGAAGCTGGCAGCGTTACCACAGGACACAAGCTCTGCCTCTCTGCACCCTGGCTCTTTTTGCTCTGGCCTCTTCCCTTATGCTATCACAAACACATTTCTTTGCCAGGTTCGTTTCAACCCAGATCAATTTCCAATGCAGTTCACCACACAGCTACACCAGCGCCTGGGTCAGCACAAGGGAGAGAACAAACAGCTGGCGGCACAGCGAGGGAACAGCGCTGCTGCTTTTCGCCACCAGGACCAGCTTAAGATTTACAGTGTTTGGAGAAAATAACCACCTGATGCACTCCATGCACTCACTGCCTGTGCTTTTCCAAGCAATAAATATTGTAGATTTTAAGGGTTTTTTCTCTATTTTATCCCATTTACCTTAAATGAAAGAAAACACCAATGCTAGTGGAAGAGGTTACTGAATACAGTTCTTCAAATCAAGTGCCCAAACTCATTTTGAACATCCCAGCTGAGAAACTGAGACATGGCAAAAATGGGAATGTTTAGTGCCTAGTCCAAAACGCTCCTAGTTCAAAACAGTGTAAAAAAGAAATTAAACACAAGTTATTTCTATAGTTAAACCAGATTTGGTACCATAAAACCCTGGTTAGCTGTGTTTTTCCCGACAATAAGAATCATGTAAATTGTATGACTTGATAATCAAATACATTGAACAGAAAAGAGAAAAGCTTTCAATACTTCTTGAAATTGCTAGTAGCTTAATTTCCTCACTTCCTGGCATTTTAGTGTACATATGATAACATTTGTTAAAATGTTAAACCCACAGCATTAGTGTTTAAATAACATAGGGGTGTAATCCTCTGTGCTAGATAAAGAACATCTATTTTTCCCAAGTTATACATGATCCTGCCATCCCTCCAACGCTTGCTGTGGGACAGCCAAGCCTACGAGTTAGAAATGTCCATTTCCAATTATCTTACTAAAGAATAACAGCACGAAGTTAGTAGGAGTTAAACACACTAATAAGGAGAAAAAAAAAAAAAAAGAATGTCCATAAGCAAAGCCAAAAAAATAGTGATTTATTTTTGAAGCTGGGAAAAGTTGCCTCTGTCACCGAATATAGGATGAAATGATGTCTGGTGGGTGGTTGGATAAGAGGGTGGAAAGCAAGAGGTTGGGTTCCTATTCCTACCTCTGCAAAGACATGGCTTATGACCAATACATGCCACATGCTGATATTTCCCAAATGGTCACGATGCTTGATCTGTCACGATCCTGTTGTGATTCAGACTGATAGCTCTTGGGGGTCCTTTCACAAGAAGTACTACAGAAATTCAATGGGTTATCAAATACAAACAGTAACAAACAAACAGCTGGAATGGAAAACTGTCCAAAAAAGTCTCAAAGCAATCTCTGTTTGTAAGCACGGTCTGGTTTAAGTTGAGAAAACTATAGGTGAAGGTTATTGAAAAATATCCATGTCCAACAGTGAGCCTAAGCTCACCCTTAATACACAACTGAAGACATCAATTCACATTAATCAACATTTTAACAACTCTGACAATGCTGCAAAACAATTCTATAAAACCCACTGTCATCTATCACAGAAGTCCCACCAGGAACTGCAAATCAAAAGATAAATGCTGACATTGTTTACCAGAAGCTCCCGAGCAAAACAGAACCGTGATCCGTTTAAGCCAGGCTCCAATGCAACAGCAACATGTGACAGTATGGCAACTGCTTGCTAACAGAATTCCTCAGGTGAAGGTGGATGTAAAGCAATGGGGGCAGTGGGAGAAGATGGCCATGAGTTGCCCTGGGACCCTACTGCATGTAGTTCCACAACAGACCAGACAGACCTTCCAAGGGCCCATGCCATGTGCTGATAACAAAGTCTTATTCCAACACCTCCCCTCTTCACACTGTGAGATCTAACACACACCTTCTGGCTTTTGGCCCCGGCCTTTTGTTAGGTGGTAGGTAGAGGCAGAAGCACCGCCCCCCGTTTACTTTGGTACTTCAACCCCTATCCATCATACAACAGTTGTACAAAAGCTATCCACTCAAAGACTTGTCTTTCAATGATAGGTAGCAGTGACTTTCCCCAACTATGAACATCTTAATTGTTTAAGACAACACGAATTTGACATTTGCAAATGTTATATTTTTAAGCAAGAACAGGGCAGGAAAGTAAAGACAAGCATCACAGGAAAGGTGTGTGATGAATTAAAGAAACACAACTGAGCTAAAAGCAAAGAGATCCAACACACTAAGGTTCTTCTGAAATGAGGTCAGGTATCTTTAAATACTGGCCTACTCTATTGCAAATCCAGCTAAAGTAATGATAAAAATCCTTAAATAATCATTTCCTGGCAATAACACTATGCTTACGTGTCCTCAAAACTATCTGCACGTATGAAATCTATGGCCTTTGAAATCCTACTGCAGCTTACATTGCCCAACGCAAGTAAGCAATAACTACGATGAAAATAACTCAGAGATACTTAAAAATAAACACCAAAGGTTTTCAACTGACAAATTCCAAGCTTTTTGAAATCATTTTCCTATTCTGTTTTAAACTACACACACATTTGCAAAATTTGTAACAGACGAGCAGCCTGACAGATGCCGAATATAACATTTAAAGTGAACTTAGACACTGACTTAAAAGGCAACTAACTTATCACAATTACAATCAATGAGACTTCTGCTACTACATTTTTGTTAAGAACAATGTTGGTGTTGCTTATACCCTGTACAGATTAACAAAGCTCTAGTACTTATAGCAGATTACAAAACACTATTCTGATACATTTCCACGAATAACCAGCTGTTCATGCAATGACAGCAATCAGAACAGACTCTTCCCCCCTGCAACTTCTTTTCTATCACATTCCTACCATTCAGGTACACAGCATGGAAGTTGAGGAGTAATCATCCAAACACAGGAGCTAATTTTCCAGGATTTCAGATAATGAGATAAGAAGGTCCCTAATTATATCCATTTTCTATGAACAATGCCCACAAGATTCAGATTTTTTTTTTTTTTTTTTTTTTGGTCTCCTATGTCCTTTTGTATCTTCAGTAATGCAACTTCCTTCTGGTTCGTTTTTTTTTTAGGTTCCCCCCCCCATCCTTTGGTAAATGCAATCTTGCCACTTAAATTCATTTGAAAGCTGGTATTTCAAAAACATTTTTCTCATTCATCACTACGATTATGGTTCTCTGTGTTCTTCCTTATGAACCATGTCACGAACAACCTACTTGCTCGCAGTGCCAAGGCTGTGCACGGCCTTTTTGAGCTCCACCTCTTGAATTTGTACCTCAGCTCTATACAGATAGCCTGTTGTCAGAAAGTAAGGAAGAAAATATGAGTGTTTGTCTTGCACTTGAGGCAGGAAACAAGTTATCTGCGATAACCCTTCTGGTGACAGTGCTACCTTCCTCTAAATATATCCTCCAAGTCTGATACCTATGAATCATTCAGTGATGCTGAGATAGTCGGGGTACTCAAACTTCTGCACATTCTTTTGCTCACAGCTTTCTCACAGCTCCCTCACGCTTTCCCAGTACCTTCCTTACATTTACATGCTGCCTTATCTTCCCATTTAAATTAATAAATTGTTTGTGCAGAAGCAATATTTGCTTATGCATCTGTACTGTATGTAGTATAATGGTGCCCTGGCCTGTAGGCACGATTACAATATAAATAACAAAAATGAACTGTTCACCCGAGATTAAGTCTCCTGACAATGCTATTCACAAAGCAGTATCCTTCAAATGGTGATGGACAGCCCCCCTAACTCCATGCTCTGCCACCAGTAACTCCAGTACCAGCACCACAACAAAACTGATAGATTCCCCACCTAAAACCTTCACAGTTTCCTACACATACCCGTGTTCCCAGCATCACTGGAATTATACTGATAACCAGGTAAGATATGGGATAACAGAGATCCACACAGAGCTTCCCTTCTGGAAGAGCCCTGTCATCCCTTACCACAAGCCTACTGAGAATACCTGGCATCTCACAGAAGCAAATTCAAGGCAGTTTTCCATCTGTCCTCTTAAACTCATCAAATTTGTGTAAGGACGCTGTCTTCAAGAAAGTTAAAAACCAACAAGCAGCATTCTCAGATATGATATCATTTTTCCAATGGAGGCTCCCCTAGCTGAGGAAATACTCTTTTTGGGTTATTCTGTTTTAATGCAGGGCTCTCTATTTTACTACTGCTTAGACTGAACATTCAGTGCAATATTTCCTATGATGGGATTAAGCAGCTGAACAATTTGACTGGCTAACAGTGATTCAGATGTGTGATTACAGCACAGAAAATGGTCTGACATGAGGCACGCCAACACAACCGGGAAACACAGAAGTGAAAAGGGAGACGAGCCCAAGCAGCCCTATGAAAAGAAGAGGAATCCTTCTACTTGTTTTACTTCTGCATTCACTTAGCTGGTTAATCAGTATTCTGCAAATAATAAAAGATACAAAATAAAATCCACCAAACAGATACAACTGAAGACCAATCTCCACGTGGAAAAGGTGGGGGGGGAAAAAAAAAAATCGCTATTTTAATAAAACTCATTTCAAAAGCATTCAGGGCTGATAGCAGCTGTACCCACACAGCAGCTTTCCATACAGACACAGGACACCAGGCAGGAAGAGCCACAATGGGAAGAAAAAGAGCACTGATCAGCTCTAATTTTCCTCGCAGCTCATCTCATCTCTGGCTCCGACACAACACTTGGCCTCACGTTCACATAAAGCACATATTTTTACAGGAAAATTTCATTTCCTCCTAAAGCAAGCTGAAAACATCCCCAGAATTCAACCGAAAGGAAGGAGCTGCCTCTTTAGCACCCACTTTTTGCTCAGCCTCGAGCTGGCGTTGCAGGGTCTGTCAGTTCTCACAGCTCACACCGCTCTGCTCTTTGTACAGACCGAGACGTTTCTTAAGCATTTCCATTTTTCTTCCTAAAACTTTCTCATCAAAACCAAACGCTCCCAAGTTTCTCGCCTAAGGTTTGCCTTCCACGCATGGAAATCAACCCGAAGCGTGCGGAACTAACGATTTCGTGTACGTTTGGCAATTCCTTTCGGCTCTGGCCGTCCGAAAATTTGCAGCAGAGGAAAATCCTGCCCTCGGTGCGCGTTCGCCGCCCAGCAGAGCGGCCGTGGGGCGCGGGCAGCTCCCGCAGCGCGGGGCGGGCGCGGAGCGAGGCGCCTCGGGTTAAATGCGCGCAGCTGACGTCAGAGCGAGAGCGGCCCTTTAACACAAAGGGAAACCAACTCGCAGTCCCCGCGACTCCACCAAACTCTCCACACGGACTTCCTATTTCGCTCACAATTGTATCTCTTCACACACACACACACACACAGAAAAAAAAAAAAAAAGCGCTCGGCCGGCTTTGTCCTGCTGCCGCTGCCTCCAGCTCAAGCTCCGTCCCCTCACAAACAACCGCAGCCGAGCGCAGCCAGTCCCCAAGCGGCTCCCCGAGGGGGGCGGGCGCCGTGCCGTGCCCCGACACCTCACGTAGCCGCAGCAGCACGGCGGCCCCGAGCGCTGCTCGCCCGCATCCCCGCGCCAAGTTGCCCCGCTCCGCAGCCCGTTGGGGCCGACGGGCGCCCGCACCCCGTCCTCCGCCCTCCCCCCACGCAGGGGAAGGGCGCTCTGTCACGGGAGGAGGAGGCGGCCCCCGCCCCCGCTCTCTCCCCACAGCCCGGGGCCGCCGCTTGACAGCTCCCCGAGCGCCGTCAGCCTCTCGGCCAAGGAAACTCTGCCTCAACTTTGCGTGTTCGGGAGGGGGGGAGGGAGGGGGAGCGTGAGCGTGAAGGGAAGAACCGTCTTTTCTTCCTCAAAGAGAGGAAGGGGGTGGGATAGGGATAAGCGAGGAGCAGGGAGCGATATTCCATATCCAGGCAGCGTCCTGGAGGAGAGAGCCGAGGAACGGGAAGAGCGACGAGCAAGCAGAGGGAACGGCATCGGCACCCGGGAGAGCCGGAGACGGGGGAGGAAGAGGGGAAGGGGAAGAGGGCAAGTCCGAAGAAAGAGGCGAAAGGAACGGGGACGGGAGAAGAAAAGTGTGCGGGGAGAACAGGCGGAGGGAGACAAAGGTGAAAAAGGAGGAGGAGGAGAAAGTGCGAAGGGGAGAGGAGGAGGAGAAGGAAGAAAGAAAGAAGAGCCCCTCTGAAAATGGCATTGAGCAGCGGGCACGGGGGGGGCGGCGGGGCTCCGTGACAGCTCTGCCCGCGCCCGGCCCCTCGCACACAGCAGCGCCCAACTTACTTCTTTCTGGCTCTCTGGAAAGGGGAAGCGCCATCTTTGCGAGGCCGGCCCCTTGGTCTTTTGTCTGTGGCTGCTGCCGCTGCTGCTGGGGGGGGAGCTGCAGGCTCGGGGGGTTGCTGCTGCTGAGGCGGCTCCGCCACCGCCACCACCAGGCTCTTGTCCTCCGTTGACATCCTAGTCAGCAGGACGAGAGAGACACATGGATGATGGTGATGAAGATGAGGATGGTGATGGGGATCCCGATGCTCCTCCTGCTCCCGCGGCTCCTCTCCTCCTCACCTCCGCCTCCTCCACCTCCGCCTCGCATCGCTGGCCTCAGCCGCCGCCGACCAGCGCAGGTAGCAGGGGGAGCAGCATGGGGAGAGCGGGAGGAGGAGGAGGGGAGGGAGGAACCGGGGGAGGGGGGGGGGGGAGGGGGGGTGCGAAGAGAAGAGCGCGGAGGCACGAAGGGTCTCGCACACAATAACACCCCGTCCTCGGCTCCGGCTCGGCGGGGTCCGGGGGGAGGCGGCGGGCGAGGCGCGGCTGTGGGCTTCCCCCTCTCAGAGGCCCCGGGAGCTGTTGGCGGCTCCGGTGCTGCCCGGCTGCGGCGGCCGCCGCTTCATTGTACGCTGCCCCCGCGCCCTCCCCCCGCGCTGAGCCCCCGGGGGCGGAGGAGGAGCAGGCGGCGGCGGCGGCGGAGGAGGCGGCGGGGACCGAGGCCGAGCGGAGGAAGTTTTGACAGCTCCAGCTGTTATGTGTGTCGAGGGCTGAGTCCGGCCGGGCTGCGCGTCCCCTTCCCAGCCGGGCCGGGAGCAGGAAGTTTAACTTTGGGGAAAGAAGGAGGAGGAGGAAGGGTGAAAAAGGGGGAGGAGGAAGGAGGAGGAGAACGCTCCCCCCCCCCCCCCTTCCCTTCTCTCTCCCCTCCCCGCGGGCTCGCGGGGTGGAGAAGGGATCCCGGCTCTGCCCTGGTGCGTAACCCCCCGCCTTCCCTTCCCTTCCCCCTGCCAGTGCGACGCAGACACAGCGCCCGCCCGCCGCCCTCCCCCTGCCGCGGCCCCACACTGCGCCTGCCCGCCCCGCCCGTCCCAGGCGCAGACACCCACCGCCGCGCCACGCTCACCCGCGGGCTGCGGGGAAAGCGCGGAGCGGGGCCGGGACGGAACGGGACGGGACGGGCGCTCGGAGCGCCGCGCTCTCGCTCCCCACGCGCTCCCCACCCTCAACCTTATTCCTTTTTGTTCTACGTATTTTATTTTCCCCGCGGGTTGAGAGCGGGTGGCCCCGGCTCCGCGCACGCCGCCCAGCCCCGAGCCGCGGGGACACGGCCGTCCCCAGCCCCCCCTTCCGTCCCCCCGCCGCCGCTCGGAGGAGCCGCGGCCGCCCCCGGGGAGGGGAGGAGAGGAGAGGAGGGAGCAGAGTTCAGCGCTGCGCGCGGGGGAGACAAAGTCTGGGGAGCCGTGGCCGCTTTCCAGCAACTCCGGCTGGAACAGCTGCGGTCGCTCGGGGCGGCGGGGGGGCTCCCCGGGCAGGGGCCTCGCTGGCTGCCAGCCCGACCGGCCGCGCCGCGCCTCGGGGCGGGGTTAAGCCTCATTACACGGGATTTAACGTGGCCCGGAGGCCGGGAGGGACTCCGGCTCCAAAGGGGAGCGGGGGGAAGAGGCGGAGGCGCGGCCGTACGGCCGAAGCAAAGTCCGGCCCCGGGCTTCCCCCCCCCGGGCACCGCCCTGAGGGCAGCCCTCGAGGCGCCCTGCCCGTCATCCCCCGCCCTCTTTCCGCCCGCTGCCAACGCGGGGCCCCCGGCCGGGCCTCCCCGCTCCGGTCCTCCTTCGGCCGCTTCGCCCCACGCGTGCGGAGAGACGCAGGCGGAGCGCGGCCGCTGGGTCGTGAGGTGGGGCGTGCGGGCAGAGCTGAGCTCCGCTCGGGTCACAACTTCGGCGGACTCCAGAAATGGTGGGAAAGGAGCGGGGCTGTAGGCAACGCGCATAAAGCTGCGAGAGCCCTTCGCTGCGTTTTTCAACCCTCTGTCGTGTCGGGTTTGCTCTCTGTGTGAATCCCGGTTGATGGCACAGAGTAAGGAAGCGCGCAGGTACAGCAGCAAAGGAGGAGATGACTTTAAGTCGCGCTTCTTTGATGTAAAACCAAACACTCAGCAATCCAGACCTTATTCTGTGCTTCCTCACCAAAATTCTCATTTGTCGGCTTCAGGAATACCAAATGAAAAATGACATGCTGTGGCAAATGCAGCTTTTGCTGGCCTGTTTTCCTGGGAACTGTTTCATAACAAAAAGTCTTTGTTGGTTCAATCCCTGAGTAATTAAATGAGATCTTTGTGATACTGTCATATGTATGTGTGGAGATAAAGGTGGTTGAGTTGTCTTGGTCTGTACTCACGTGCACGTATGAAGCCATCGCATTTCTCAGCTGGGCTGTTGCTGTGATTTCCTTGGCCCTGTTGCTGAAAATGGGTTAATTTCTGCCAACTGAAAGAATGCCCTCGGAGCTCAGCATCTGTATGACAAAGTCTTTAAATTACACAGAGGTGTGCATCTTGTAGGCTTCAGATATGGGAGCTTAGATGGTTACATGTACCTAATGCATAAGAAAGTACCTCTGAATTTTGGTAATTTGGGTAAGTTAGCCTAATGTACGTGAAAACATTTAATTCTACAGCAGCCCAGGCCTGGCTGGAAGGGAAGGGTTGGGAGCAGGAAGGAAAGGGCCACAGCCTCTGCACAGCAGGAGCATCGGTGTGGCATTTGCAGGAGTCACCAGGTTGCCATCTGCTCTGGTAAAAAAAAAAAAAAAAAAAAAAAAAGGCCATCCCCTGAAGTGGTGACTGTGCCTGTGAGGATCTGCTGCACATGCGCGGCAGCTCCAATGAGTCCAGGATGTGTCAGAGCTGCTATGCATGTGCAAATTGATTTGAGCTTGGACACGTGAGCGTGCTGTGGGCTCACATGCACTGCTAGGTGTGTGAGGGATGACTGCCACAGCCCGCAGCTGAAATACGTGCAGTTACCACGTTCACTTGGTTCACCCATTGCTGCCACGCAGATGGTGTTTAGGGCCTTCAGATCAATGCGAGCGGTTGAGCTTTGGGCAGCTTTTTGTTGTTGTTGTTGTTTTTCAACAGCAGATATATGTTGACCTTTTTCTCCATTGTTTCTTACATTAATTCTGTTTCTACGTAGTTGTCACAATACCAAATCCTGGTGGAGGCAGGACCAAGCTAGCTTTGGCATTGCCTGGTCTGGGACAAGAGTACCTTAGGAGGCTGCTGTCCATTAGCTACACTGCATTATCTCCTGGCGTGTCAGGACAAAGCTGGGCAGGTCTGTTCTCTGAGCTGCTGCTGCCATTGCTGTGGCAATCAAAGGTGTGAAGGACTGAAAGCACTGAGAGCAGGAGCCCAGAGGTGGAATTGTAGCTCTGTGTTTGTAGCATTATTTATGGCAGGGGGACAGGCTGGGAGAAGTGGTGTCACCAAACGTAAATCCATGATGGGAGCACTTTGTTGATTAAGGACATTTGAACGGCTTTGTCAGGAAAAATGTTAAGTTTATATCACACTACCAGCTATAATAAATTATCTCTGCCTGGAAAATAGGCATTTTTATAACAAAGGCATAATACTAAATGAACGCGTCCTCTGATTTACCGAATGCAAAGAGATCTTCCAGCTCACTGTAAACTAACTCAGATGAAACTGACATTTCTTTTCTCTTTTTTTCTTTCTTAAACTTCTAAGGGCAGGCAGCTTCAAAACTTTCAGCTGCAGTTTTACCTTCTGTTCTTCCTGAAATAAGCATTTCTTGGTATTGGTGTTCTTGGTATTGTTCCTAAAATATAAGTGAGACCCTGGTGGTACTGATTAAACGAGGCATGTTTGCAGTTCTGTCTTAAGGGCATCTTCAGTTGTCCCAGTGTGCTCAATGGGAAACAGTGATGTTTTCATTTGTAATAATAGAACAAGTTGAAGACGGCACGTTGCATTAAACCAGCTAGTTAAGGGGAAGGATCTTGGTTTGGAAATCATTGAAGGAAAGTGACAACTGCTATGTAAATATGCTTGTTATGTAAATACCAGTCTCACTATTATACAGCTAAAAGAGTCTATCCAACAAATAGTGAGATATAAGATCACTCTGGATTCTATCTGGAATGCAATCCAGACACTTTTATGACATTAATTCAAACTCTGACAGTTTAATGGTTGTTCAGTTGTGCACTGTAGTCAACATCAGCTTACTGCAACGTACTGCATGGAAAGCTGCTGAGTCTGGTGCCAGATCCATGGTGTGACAGTGGCAAAGTGCAGGGAAAGGTGCAGTGTGTAAAGCCATGTTAAAGTCTAAGCTCCCCATCCCCTGCCTGCTTTAACATGATTAGTTTAGTATGTGTTAAAGGCAGGCAGCCTTGCCTGCGCTGTGTTGCATGTGCTATCATCACACCTTTACACCTTAGTCTCGCCAAAGCCTGAGGCTTTTTCATCATATTAAGCTACTTTGACTGGGCTAATGTAACTGAGAAACACACCTATTTCATCCATTAAGATGGGGCCAAAAATGCTAAGTGCTTAAGATGCAAGCCCTTGGGGCTTGTCTATATATCGAGTTATTACACGTGGAGACTTTTATCTTCATAAGAAAATGTTCTTTTTGTGCATGCCAAAGTGTGAGTTTAAAAGTGGTGGTTATTTTCTAACCCTCGTGCAGGGCTCACTCATTCTGCAACTTCTGGCTTTTTTCAGATTAACTTCTTCCAAGTAATTTAAGTTAAGTCAAAAAAGGTGCTCATATCAGATGAAGTTTGCATACAGGGAATCACTTGCCTGCACTGCAGTGGTAGTAACTGATTGCATAAATAACTTCACTGAAGTCCACTGCTTCCTGATGAAAGTTTGTTCTGTGCTTAAGGGTTTGCAGAACCGTGTAAATTCTCCCTGAACTTGCAATTTCTATCACTTGTTCTTGTATTGTAACAATGGACTGTGCTACATTATGTGGTGTTTTGTTATTTGGAGTCTCTAAATCATCCACAAGTTACTTAGGAACTTCAGTCTGTTCCATCTTTGCTGTTTGTCTGATTGGTGGCAACGCATGCATTGCTTACGACTTCATGAAACTAAAGTGTTATAACCATTAATGCTCTGAATTTTAGTTTTGACATAACTGTGGTGGTGGGTGGTCGAGAGGGAAATTTGTGGGAAATATTACTCATCGTATGAGTCTGGTTTTTTAATCCAGAAGTGCAGATTGCCAATGGTTTGAGTAAAATCCAATTAGCAGCTGAAAGCAGGACATCCCTTGGGTTGAATGCTGGCAGCATCACAGGTACGTGCAGGCCAGGAAAAGCTCATAGCCAGTAGCAAGCACACAGGGCAGGAGCACACTGTGTGCACCTGTGAGGAAAGGCACAGAGCAACCGGTGTGAGGACAGCGTTTTGCCGTGCAGAAGTTTAAATAAATATCTGAGCAGTTTGCTGTTTGCAGGAGTGGTGCTTTACACTCAGGTTACTTAACAGAAACAAGAACCTGGCCACGAAACAGGGAAAATGATTTGTTTTTGTGACAAGAGCTGTCTCTGTCCTGTTTCGTACAGGTGCAAGTGCCT
Source organism: Phasianus colchicus (assembly GCF_987193195.1). NCBI lineage: Eukaryota > Metazoa > Chordata > Aves > Galliformes > Phasianidae > Phasianus > Phasianus colchicus. The sequence goes on along the minus strand of NC_143441.1, from coordinate 46,769,149 downwards.
GCAGTTGTGGTTCCTGATATGAGATCTGCAGTGCTGTGATATTAGGAATTTGGATGCTGATAGTAGGGCCAACCTTGTCCTATGTCACCAGTTTTGCTGGGAAACAATCTCTGTCCCTTACTTTTAAAGGAACTATAATATGGGAGGGACAGGTGCCTAGAATTGAATGTGAGAGAACACTGGGAGCCCAATCCTGTTTGCAGCTGTTTACTTTGAGAAAGCTATTTGTCTGAGTAAGACCAGCAGAATTTGGCCTTTGATTTTTGGAGTTAATTGCAACCAGTTTATGGGGACGTGTCACCTACGTGAGGTTGAGCCAGAATTCATTCATTTACTTCCTTTAATATCTAATGTTTTAAACTTGCTACCTACATACCAATATGGAAACAACAGCAGGATCTCCCCCATCAAAACTACACTGAGGTTCCAAATTACATATATAATAAAGACTGTGCATGCATTTTCTGGCTGAGAACAAAGTTGTTATGTTTCAGCCCCTAGCAAAATTTTTCCCCAAGCCATAGCCCCTCCACAAAACACACATTTTAATGAAAGTCCCGACACTACCTTAATTACAGTGCAGCAAACATTACCACCGTAATCCATTTCCTCCTTAGGCAAGGAGAGCATCCCTAGGGGCCTGGCTGCCTTTCTTTACTAGTGACCAGTTTTTCAGAAACTGCCTTTTCCCGAGTGCTTTGTTGTTGTTTTTTTTTTGTTTATTTGTTTTTTTTTTTATTTATTTAACCTCTAACACACTGCTGTGAGGGAGATGAGTGGGGGAGTGCTAATGCTTGTCTTCTCATACTCCTTGCAGCCCTCCTGGTGCTCCCTGCAGCTCTGGGCCTGGAGAAGTGGAAGATGTCCCCCGCACAGCCTGGTTTTCAGCATCCCCATATCCTCTCTCCCTTTCTGAAGTCAGGACTTCAGGGTCAGACCCTTTGTACATCATCAATTTCATCCTGACTCTTTCCAGCAGCCCCTGTGCTTGCTGCTTTGTATATGCTAGTGTCCAGAAACAACTCCTGCTTTCCTGGTCTGCTGAACTTCTAAACAATCCTTGCTTTGGATCCAATAATACAAGGGCAGCTGCTCTGCCAGTGGCAGTCCTAATCCAAGTGGGTAAAAAAAGGCTGTTTAAAAAAAAGGGCTGTAGGCTTGCTTGAGCAGCCTGCAGCATGCCCAGCAGTAATGCCTTCATTTAGAGCAGCCTTGCAGTGTCTCCAGGCTTTCGCAGTGTTTGAGTGGGTAAGTAAAATGTGATTAGTTTCTCAGTAATGTATTGATTCAGTGAGTAGATTTTGTATGTGGACTTGGTTATTGATTGGGCAAATTTGCAAGGATGTTTGAAGCTTGAATCTTTTCCTACCAGAAATATGGTGAGATAGATGTATATATATACATATATATTTATATATGTATGTGCATATCCCCTTGTTTACCTATACATATATATATATGTAGGGGATACTTGTGTTTCTTTATTTCTTCTGCCTTCCTTAAATCAAAGTAATAAATCAGTGTGATCAAAAGAGCTAGAATAATCAATCTGTCCTTACACAATTAATCTGAAAGCCCTAATTAAAACTATAGAGAAATTAAACATAACGTTTCTTGTTCTCTCTGCAACACTGTCAAGCACAGTACAGTCTTCTATTATGGAACTCATACAGTTCTGATGTACGGAGTAAAACTGTGAAGGTGAAATACTTTACCTACAAATGTACCAAGGCCACGTATCTGTTGGGAGGACATTTCTGTTATTCTTTTCCCTTCTGTTTAAGTTCTCACATGGCGTTAATCACCATGGTATCTTACAGCTTTAGAAAAATATAGTGCACCATATGTGATAAATCATTAATATCTTTAAGAATGAAGATGCTAGATAAAAATATTTGTCACAAATCTAATGCTGAAGATGTGCATCTATGGCCATACCCATACATGCGGCCTGAGTGAAATAAGTGAATGTACTGAATACCGGAGATGGGGTCACAGTCTTTCTTTAGGTGGTAACACTGCATGCAGTCACTCTATGTATAGAGTTTAAATGGCATATTCACTCTTTTCTTCTCTAACCCATGCTATAATACACTAAAGCAAAGGGAATGCGTGCAAACCAATCCCTGTACCCTGTGCTGCACCACAGAGGAGTGCCTGCTTTGCAGTGCTCAAGGTCAGCAGTCAAAAGAAAAGAACTTGCTGATAAATTCAAAGGAAGCTTTTGCATTTATTGTATAACTCTCACGTAGTTAAAATCCAAACATTAAGCAAAATGAGGGACTGTACTTCAGTTGGAAGGAATGCACTAGAGTGGTTATCCCCTCAAATGGTAATCTCACACATTTTTGCATGTTTTTCATTTTCCACTTAGTTTCATTCAGATCTGTTTCCTATTTACACTGTAAGTGTCAACACATAAATAATTTTCTCTGTTGTATCTCTTGCTGCTAAATTATTTTTCTTGATGGAACAGCAAAAGTAATTATATTTATAAATGGAATGTCTGTTTTGCCTAAGTACCACGTCTAATTCCTTTCTGTAAGAGGGATTTCTATAATTCCTCCAAAAATGTCTTGGCAAAGACCAACCCACAGGTTGGTAGCATGGACCCAGCCTTTTAGACAGAACTCAGGGTTCCCATTCCTTTGGCCAGCAGGCAGGAGTGCATCATAGAAAAGAATGCCCTGGTTTGTCTGAGAGAATGGTGCTGATGTTGACTGTGTGCAGTTATTAAGCAGCCTAGCACTGAGAGTTGCTTGCCACCTGTGGGTTTTGCTGTTCAGCACAGGATTATTTTGGCAACTGAAGCATTCTTCATTGTGGATGGCTGTGGGAAGATATTAATCCCGCTCTTTAAGTAAGATACACTCACTGATCTAATAGATCTGTTCCACTTCTACTGTGTGATATTGTGAAAGGAAATCAAACAAGTCTCAAGTAAAAGAATGAGTAATCTCACATCCTTCTTATCCGTTTTCTACATTCTTTTTCAGCTCTTTTCTGCAGGCAAGCTGAGATGTCCCTTGCTTTACAGGAGTAGAATGGAGGGAGATCTGTTGTGAATTCTGCATTAAGGACAGTTCAGTTTTACATCTCTGGGTGCTCCTTGAGAAAACCTGAGTCAGAATCACTGTATGGGGATGGTGGATCCTGGCCATGAATAGTTCACAGCCTGCTCACTGATGGAACAGAGACAGGCCTCACAGAACTTACCTGCACTGCAGGAGAATAAAAGCATCATTTTCTTACTGGGTTCTCCAAATCTAGTAAATATTCCTGTACATTGTTTTCTTTATTATTATCTCAATTTGTGCTTTCAGTAAGGGTGTGTCCAGGGTATTTATTAAGCACTCAGACGTTCTGTTCCTACAGATATGGCAAACTTGAAGAAGGTTTTACCAGAGGGCTGAAAACCAGTGCCCTGTGTGGTTTGGGAGCTGCAAATGCAGGGATCTCTGTGACGTGCTTGATGTGAGGTAGGAGGTCCTTGGCATGGTGGAAAGAGTGCCTGAGCCTCTCATCTCATGGACCCTGCAGCAGGGCTAGCATTTCTGTGGGGACCAGTTCCTCAGCTGCCAGAGCTTCCAGCACCCAGCTCTCACCAAAACCAGAGTGAGATCAGAAGATGGCACATGCTGCTCCCGAAGCCCAGCAGCTCCTGGGCTGGTGTCTTTGACACAGCAGTTCAAACTAGCAGGGTAGGTGCTTTGAACCAGCTAGCAGCATCGCCCCAGCAGTGTGAGCCAAGATCCATCAGGTGGCTGTGCTGCTGGTGCTTTGCCCCAGAGCTCCGTGGCCATGCTGCTGCCCTCCCACTGTGTCTGGCTTTGCTGTTCTGAAGCTGTGTGTGAGTGAGCTGCAGCCTCTGAAGTGTAGAGAAACCGAGGTCCCTTTCTCACTTGATGGTACATTTAATCAGAGGCATCTCACAAGATTTGGACTGTAGTATTTCCTCCTCCCTGTGTACTTTTGCTAAGTGTTCATGTTTATTCAAGATGTAACTTTATGAGCGGTTTTCCTTTATCTCAGTAATTCATATACGCAGTACAAATTCTGTCTGTCTCCTCAGCTTTTGCATTCAGCTGCTTTGACTGATCTAGCACCGCTGATTTACCAGCTTGTCTGAAAAGAAGGAAGATTGATGTTGGCTCAAGTAAAATACTGAGTTGCCTATAGAGTTTTCTTGCCCTAGATTTTTGGATTGCTATTTATTTAAAATGTAGGCAGAACTCTGACTTTAGATTTTCAGGAATGTTTGCCTTATGTCAGTGTTTCTAATTCTTTGAGTCAAGTCATTGTGGTTAGCCAATCTTGTTTTCTGTCTCTGTGGTAAGATTTTAAATCCAGAGGGCTAACCTCAATGCTCCCCCAAGAAGGGAGGCTGTGATGACGATGCATTTCCTTCTTTGACCTCTGCAGTAGGGCTTTGCAGAAAGAATCTGTCAAATTAGGCTGAGCGCCAAGTCACCTACATGAGGATAAAAGGGTCAAACCCTGCTCCTGTAGCAGTATATGAAGCAAAAATATACTGGAACATTTTTAAAGCTAATTTATCTTTAAAGACTGCTTTTTACTAAATGTGGACTATGAACTGTAAGATTCTGTTGTGCCTGTGAGCATCACATTGCTCTGTGGCACTTCAGAGCATACAAGGCTATTGGGATGTCTGAATTCTGCATTTCTCTGCATATATACCTATCTTGAACTTCCTGACTTGGTAATGTTTTGAGGGGATAAATATGATATAAGTAAATATGAGCAATGTCCCACAGGGGTTGTTGGCCTTGGGACCGGTGCTTTTTGACATCTTCATCGGTGACACAGAGGATGGCATTGAGTGCACCCTCAGCAAGTTTGCAGATGACTCCAAGCTGAGTGGTGCAGTCGATACATTGGAAGGAAAGGAAGTCATCCAGAGGGACCTGGACAGGCTGGAGAAGTGGGCCCTTGAAAACCTAATGAGGTTCAACAAGGCCAAGTGCAGGGTGCTGTACTTGGGTCGGGGCAATCCCAGATATTTATACAAACTGGGGGAAGATATTCTGAGAGCAGCCCTGTGGAGAAGGACTTGGGGGTCCTGGTAGATGAGAAGCTGTGCATGAATCAGCAGTGTTTGCTTGCAGCCTGGAATCCCAACTGTGTTCTGGGCTGCATTAAAAAAGGGAGAGGGAGGTGATCATCCCCCTCTACTTGGCTCTTGTGAGGCTCCATCTGCAGTACTGCGTCCAGGCCTGGGGACCCCAGTACAGGAATGACGTGGAGCTCTTTGAGCGGGTCCACAGCAGGCCCACTAAGATGATCAGAGGGCTGAGTGGTGAGAAGTGGGGTGAAAGGTGGGCTCCAAAGCTCCCTGCAGAGAGCTGGGTGAGCCAGCCCTGTGGTGCTGTGGTGACACGGACAGGTGCGGACTCTCTGCACTTCCTCCTTCTTAGCAACGTAATCACACGTGATCTAAAGAACTAGTGGATTGGAGCCTGTTTGATGAGCAGACAATAGGAGGACGGCTGGCTACACGATGCCCTCTGACTGGAAAATGTCAAACTCTTAAAGTCAAATCAAAATAAAAGCGTAATTGGAAGCTCACTTTAATAGTGAAGGAGCAGGTGACCACTTTGTCACCAATGGCATTTTGGCATTACTTAAGACTGACCTGAATTCTGGATCTGGCCAGTCTGTTGATCTATGATCATAATGATCCTTTAATTACTTAGCTTAATTATAGCTAATATATTCTAGTGACAGGTTTACCTATATGTAGATTTCTAGGTTTCCATGTTGTTCTTCACTCAGATAATTTTGAGGCATAAAAGATACAGCAAGCCATGCTTTCTATGCACCCACTTAGAAGTCACAAAGAATGTTGACCTTTACAGTAAGTTTTCAATAACATATTCTTCAATCAGGCAGTAAATATTATAGCCGTGAGAAATATCTTGCATTCTTCACACACACACACACACAGCGGGGGACTGGAATCCCTCTCGACATCATTTCAGCTGTGCACTCATGACCTGTACTTCCATAATACCTCTTGGCTGTGATATCAGTGCTGGGTGTACCATCGGTGTACACCTACCTTTTCATGTCAGCTCTGATAGAAAGATGCAGTTAGCAGACGGCGTCAGGTATTAATGCAGAAGTGACCTTTTAATGTCATGCACAGGTATATGAAGAAAGAACTGCCACTGAAAACTTCTGATTAAAGATAAAAGTAGACAGCCTATAAAAACATTAAGATAAAAAGTAAAGCCATGTGCCCTGAGTTTCCCCTGCTATCCCACCTCCTACTCTAAATTGATGTTGTCAGCACTCATGATTTTATCTCCAATCTTGTGATGTTTGATGTTTCACTTACACTCCAGCTACTAGAGTTGTGTAATGAGGTTAGAAGCCCAGCTTTCCTCTTTCTTTAAATTAAAGTCAGTTTCTAGTCCTAATGGTTAGAGTATAAAGCTTGCAAATGTGACCCAGATGCACCCTAACAGCTCAAAATCCAGGAAGCAAAGTAAAGGATCTCCACGTTTATCATTTTACAGACAGACTTATGATTTTGAGGGCCAAACTGTAGGTTTTGAACATTTGGAGATGGCAATAGAGCTCAAAAAAGAAAAAAGAAAAAAAAAAAGTATCTGAATAAAGTACCACAATATGTTGCATCTTCCAGAGAAGTAGCAGTCATTATTTCCAGGGGGAAAATTCTTTTATCAGACATACGTGTTTTCTGATTTACTTTGGTATGCAGCATATTCAGCTCCACACTGCCTGGGCGGGAGGGGGTTGTATTTAATAATGCTTATTGCAGTGGTGCAGCAAGAAACTAGAAGTAGCCCGCCTTGCCAGTCCTGAAACAAAGGAGCACACCAACCAACCAAATGGAAACGTGTAAATGCAATGTCTGAAATGCTTGGGTTGGCTTAAGAAGCTCCAGAAGCACAGGTTTTAATGTACAGATCAGAAATATTCAGCTGGTTTTGTTTTGTTGTTGTTTTAAACCACGCTCCCAGCAGCAACAACCAGACTTGAAGAAGGCACAATGCTTAAATGGAGCTCCAACTTAATGGAGTTAATGGTGACTTGACAGTACGTCACTAAAAATGGGAATTATATCTAGAACTGGGGAGGTATGCGAAGCACTGAGTGCAGCTGGAGTGCTGTATGGGCACATTGGCCAGAAGTTCTCTGTGTCCTCAGATGGGTGGTCCCACAGGTCCCTCACACCTTGCTCTAAATTATTGTGTAGTTCATTATGGAAGTGAAAAAATTACAGATAAGTTTTAGGCTTTGTGGTGAACTGTACTTGCCAATAAAAGCTGGAGGACTCTGAGACTCAGTGTCTACATTAGTAAGTAGAATACGTGGGAATGTTGTTTCACCAATATAAACACATATGACAAACTGCAATTTAGCAATATATTAAAATAAGTAGTATGTAATTCTGAACTAAACAAGCTCACGTGAACCTATACTGACTGTGACTAATTTTGATCTTGAATTCAGAAGAAAGCTGAAGAAACCATTTCTGAATCTCAATCACTTTGCTGAGACCAAAGAGCATGTATGTTTTGTGGTGAGTTAATTTGTTTAGCATCATGACTCACCTTACTTATGGCTATGGAGTTAGATCTTTTATCAATATATTAAAGAACTGTGAAAAATCTCTGTCTTGCAAGAGGTATTTTCTTCAGCCTTTTAAAGAAGTAAAAAATGTAGATTGAAGATGTATCTTGAGGAAATGCAAGCCATTGGAAGGGTGTGCATCTTTGTTATGTTAGTTTCTCAGAAGAGAAAACTGAACTTTCTGTTCATGCTCTTTCTCTTTATAATCTTTTTTGCTGTTGTTGTTTCCTTCTAGTTCAGTTATCTCTGATTGCTTTCAAGTATACTCAAATCATTAACCCTGAATTGAAATGAAATATCTTTTATTCTCATCTATGTAGACTTCTGCTGTTCTGATATCAGTCAGATGTATTTCTTAGATTTTAAATGAGTAAATTTTGAAAGATTTCTCCACACTGTGTTCTTTCTTCCACGTCAGTCTATGGCAGGACTTCTACTGCAGGACAGTGCAGTGCTAATAATGGGAAGTGTATAAACTCATTGAGTAGATAAAGCTTCTTTCAAGCCATTGATTTGACTTTGAAATTCCACCACATGCAAATTAAAATGCTAGAATTGTCATTCTGTGAGTTTATCTCCTCTTCTGCCTCCTAAGCATTAATTACTGTGGTCCTGACACTCTGTTCTGCCCTCTTCTTCTCTGTCCTCCTCCCCCCCTCCCTCTCCCCACTGTCACTCCCAATGGCTGGGAAGTCTTCCCAGTACAGCAATCCAGTTCATCTCCCAATAAGGGCCATCAGCCAACACATTCTGGGCCTAAATTCATCTCATAAATATTGGTAGACTTAAATAAATGCAATCCCTCAGCAAATGTACTAGATTTCAATGGAATTACATGGGGAATTAATTTTCCTCTGCCTGTAGTCTGTAAAACAATAAAATTGGGAAATGCTTAGAGGCTATGGCTTGGATTTCCAAACTGATTGAAAGGCTGGCTCTCCCATGTCACCATTAATGTAGACTGTAGCAAGATACACCTGATGGACTCATCCTTTCTACAAACATATAACCTATTAGGCCTCATGGAAGACATGAGCACCTCAAGTTGGCAGATCTGTCAAGAGTCAGCCAGCAGTGCCTTGCAGTTAGCTGTTACATGTAATGGCATCTGTTTCAGGATGTGTGTAATTTCTGCTACATGTGATGACACCTGTTGGTCTGTGTTCATCTATTTAAAAACAACACTTGGCATTTATGTAGCACTTCACAAAGAAGTGTGCAAAAGCAGTTGCAGGAATAAAGCTGGTTACGTCCGGCAGGGTGTGTATTGTTGGTCTGACATGCACTGGAGCATGTAATATTTTGTTAACTCCTGTGTGCCCTGTGAGATGTTCTACTACCAATATGCCAAAGTGAAAGGTGGAGTATTGGGATATTCTAGCACAGCTGTTCTTCCACCTAATAGAGTGGAAGGGCACAAAAGTAAAGAATCCACGATGAACTTTTCAGCTAAAACTTCTTTCTTTCTTTTATTCTTCTTTCGTCTCCCATCCTTTTGGCCTGCATATTGTATCTTGTTCTCTTCCTCTATCATCTGTTTCCCCATTGCCACGTTCCTCTGGTTCCCATTCATTGCCCTCAGAAGGATCCCTCCATATCGTTCATAATTTCTCTCCCTCACTTCCTCTACACATCCTGAGATCTCAGGCAGCAGTGGCTGCAGCAATAGCTTGCTGAAACAGCAAACCATTTTCTGCACAAAATGTAGAAAAACACTACAGATCGTTCTTTTGTTTTCTTTCTTAATGGAGAAACAGAAAATGTAGTCAGCTGATAACAGTAAATCTGTAGCTGAATGTCATTTTGCTGCAAGAAGTATCATAAATATAAGGTACCTATAGGTGCCTTATGTTTATGATCTGAGCAAAGTCTTCCTTAACTGTTAGTATTCTCAGTTCCGTATTTATGTATTGATGATGCCTGTAGGAAAACACAGACAGTCCAGATCTGTGCATTAATGAAATGAATGGATTTTTACTGTGAAATATGTATACATATATATGTATATATATACATGTATATATTTGATCTCTTCCAGAATGGGCAGCATACAAATTGCAGTCATTTGCATGCTGATTGCTATCTTGATACAACGGAATCTGTCCTAGAGCCCTTTGCTGACTGCTTATGAATCAACCGGGTCTGTTATCACAGTGCAGAGTGTTTGAACAGAAGTATTTCCATTTCACATTATTTTCTAGCTGCATTCTGAAAATAGAAGAAAAGTAAGAATACAATAGCTGGGACTCCTTATAAAATCTTACTAGATGAGTCCAGGGATATTCACCATTGGTCTTGATGAAGCTTTCATGCATCCTTGAAAGAGATTCATTAAGCTGGAAAAGCTGGCTGGAAACCAGTCTTCCTATAATGTCTTCCATAATTTGCTTCAAGGGACACATTTACAGTCACTCAGCCTTTTTTATAGATCTTGTGCAAGACGAAGGGCTGGGTCACAATTGCAAGACTTTAATGAATAGATGTTTCTTGTATGCCACAACCAAAACAATTTTTCAAGCATCTCAGCACAGTGCAGTGTTTCAGTATGGACTTTCCCAAGGATGTGCAATAGGACGATAGCTGCAACCTCTGCATTCACAATGGCCGCTTTTTTCCAGCTGCTCCTTCTCTGATGCTGATCCATTCACATGCAGAAAGAAAACATCCAGCAACCACAATTTCTGCTCCTGATTTTTTTGTTCAAGGAGCTGAAGACTTCAGCTATTTTGTTTTTATCATGTTAACCACTGTACAGGTTTGCATGAAAACAGATTACGGTGTAAAGAGTCCTCAAATTAACGTCACTGAAACTTATCTAAGTATTATTAAGCATAGTTGGATTTCAGAATGATATTCTGCTTGTCAAAGTAGTGCTAAGATCTGCTTCATGAAGTCAATTTAATTTATGAGAATGATCTCTCATTCACATTCCACCAAACGCTGCTGATGGACTTAGCGATTAGAGATGGAACAAAAAAGAGAGATGGCTTTTTGGGTTTGGATTTCATTAGAATTTTAAAACAGGGAAGTAGATTTGCCCGCTGACCTTTGATTAACAAATACGAATTCAGCCAGAAATGTTTTCTCTGAAGGTAGCCCAATTAAGAACAGCTTCCTTCCGAGTTCCCCTTGTCTGTCTGTGAAAACTGGGCACGCTGGCACTGGGCTTTTTTTCTGGACATTTTCCACCTGGTCACAAACATTGGAAGTCCTGTCTTAGCAGGGTAAGCCAAGTAGCTGTTGCACAAAGAAACACTGAATGCATTTATGTATTGCAACAGAGACAGCCTTGAATCACCATATTGATATACAAAGGATCAGATAGTAAACTTTTTATTAGCAGCCAGGAATTTCTTTTGAAAATGATTCTTTTTCTTTGACATCCCTACATATGTGCTGAAGGATGCTGGTACAGTTTCTTCCTATCAAGACAGGATATAATGTGTGACTGTGTTCTAGAAAAGTGTTACTTTTTTTTACAGATTTATAATTTTTTAATGTCAGATCACCATAAAGCTTTCAAGCAATAGCTGCTGGCCAACATTACATTAGGAAAGTGCAAGTTATGCTCCATTTCCCTCCAGGAAGGGAGGTAAACACAGGCAATCTGGACTGGGAGGGCCAGAATGGAGGTAAGGAGGCTCTTGCTGAGTTTCTGTTGGCGGTCCGTACTTCCATGTCTTCCCAAGATGGCAATACAAAAGGAGCAATACAAAACAGCAAAGAAAGGATATTGTATTCTGCTGAATACTAGCTACTCTGGGGACTGGGCAGCACTGTATGGTCATTGCATCCTGAAAGGGGGAAGGAGACAGCGTCCACGAATGGGGGAACAATATTGATGTTGTATTAACACCACTGGCAGACATATGTGGTAGTCAGAGCTGGTGGATGCTGTTCATCAAGTGCATGGAAAAGCAATGTGCTGTAACACTCTCTGGCATTTTGAAATAGTTGTAAAGTCTGTGCAGCACAACCTGAAACTATTATTGTCTGATTAGTCACAGTGCTGCTAATTGCAACAGTCACCTTATACCAAGGAAGCTAGTTTAAGGAACTGAGCTTGGGATAAAGACCACCTAATTTAGGTTCCCATTAGTCATTACGGTAGCTAAAATTAGGTGACTGACTCCAGCAGGACAAGCCAGGTCACTTCTTATACAATTACTCTTCATTTACAAGAGTGGATCAAAAAGCCATACTGCTTTCCTGGATGGAGGAAATGTTGGTGGGATTTAACTACTGCTAAATGCTGTATTTGCGTTTGCTTCTCTCTCTGAAGCTCCAGCCCTTGCCCCAGGGCTGTCCTGTGGGAGCTGCTGTCCTGAGCTTTTGGAAACTCTTCTCTTTGGTGCCAAACCCAGCTGAGCTCACTCTGCTAAGAAAAAAGCAGAGGGACCAAGCTGAGCAGAGCCCACTGTATGCCTTTCCTGCTTCCTGAGCACGTGTCCATAAAGCTCTGAAAGAGATGGGATTTTGCCTTCATCACAGTGTTTTTGTCAGCGTGGGTCAGAATCTTCTGAGTCTGTCCTTGCAGTGATCCATCAAGTGAGTGGTAGGGCTTGGCCTAAGTCTAAGTTGGGGGAGCATAGTTCCTGAAGGGAGAGTAGAAAGAGGACAGAGCCAGGCAGTCAGTGGTGCTCAGTCCCAGGACGGAGGCAGCAGGCACAAACGAGGCAGCACCACAGTGCTATGTGGGTGGGTGATGCACCCTAGCACAGGGACCCAGAGGCTGTAGGCTCTCCTCCTTGGAGATGTCCAGGAGCTGCCAGGATGTGGGGCTGGGCACTCTGCTCTGGGTGGCCTTGGTGGGGCAGGGTGAGACCAGAGGCAACCAGAGCTCCTGCCAGCCTCAACCAGCTGGGATTCTGTGACTGGGATTCCCTGATTCCATGATACTGTGATGCTGTGACCACCAGGCCTTCCAGCTGACCAAAAGGTCCCCTTGGGGCTGACGACGACAGCGGTCAGGCAGCACTCCCTTTGGCATCCCTGAATGAAGATGCTCCAATCCAGAGGATCAGGAGCACAGACTACACCAAGCACCTTCCTGAAATACCAGTCAGTGCATGAATTGCTTCTGCCCACAGGCAGCATTGTGTAGCTCGGTGTCAGAAGGAAGCAGGGTCAGGTGTTTCCTTGTGTGCACTGAAGTAGTATCTGCTGCCCAAGATGCCAGCAGGGACATCTGAGGTCACCCAGTTCAGCCTGCAGGCAAACATGATGTCATCGCTGTCAGTGTCTGAGCAAACCCCCATTCTAAAAGCAATTCATTCTGCTTGCTTTCCTTTTTTTCTCCTCTTGTTTTGCTTTCCCATCCTCCTGCAGCGGGGTTTTGTCCAACCTTTCTTTTTCATTTTTCAGCTTGTGTTTATTCCAGGCCAGTTCTGCCTATTACACTCTTGTGTCTAGTTTTTTTCTCCACAATTTTCCTTCTGATAGGTGGAAAGGAAGATGGAGTCCACAAGAGAAAAGTTCAATATCGCCATTTTTGCGTGTATGAAATACTCAGCTCTTTGTGCTTGATTAGACAATTTTGAGATGCAGGCAAATGATAATTACATTGGTCACAAAACATTTAACTGAAAATCTGAAGTAGCCATTAGAAAGAAAACCCTTCTAGAACACGAACTTTTTCTTTTATTAAACAATTTATAATTTGGTCATACGGTACTCGAAGATGCTTACAGCTGAATTTTAAAGTGTGCTGATTTCACTTAGTGTCACTTTACATTTTATGGCTTGGAAGATCTGTGAAGCCTTTCGCCAGGCAAGGAGAAGTGCCCTGGATCCTCCCGGCTCTACCAGGAAGCCTGAACTCCTGCTGGAGCGTTGCTACCTGCAGCATCCCTCACCAGCAACCCGGAGTCTTTGTGCTCTTCATCTAGATCACGTCAGCCTTGAGACATGATGTGAATCCAGTTTTGTGAAGGAGATGGAACAGAACAGCATGGGCTTGGGAGCGGGACGACGAGAGTAGCGAAATGTTCGCTTGCTGTGTGCAGGTGACTGTGGTTAGGAGGAAGTGTGAACATTTGCTGGCTCGCCTGGCACAACAGAGCACTTTCAACAGCCTTCCCTTATGATATATTTGAGGCAATTTTATTTGGAATTTCTGTCCAAGAAACATTTCAAAGTTGTTTCTTTTTTGATCAAATTAACATATTGGTCCTTGGGACATTCTGCTCAATGCCTGTTAGACTGCTTCTTCTTCCTGCCCTTCTCAGTGCTCAGCTCACACCCACTGGCTATACAGCATAAAAACTGGATAGGTGTATTCAGCATTACAAACACTAATTTGCAATGGCACAAAACCAATTTGAATTTGCACATATGCATCAGCAGCACTACGTATACTGATCCACAAGAACACAAAACCGATTTGCAAATAGGCGCACACTTCTGAATTGTGAGCAGCCATTTGGAGGTCTTGACTCATGGTCCGCCCTCTGCAGCCAGCTCTGCAGCCTGACACTTAAGTGGTTCCATCCGTATGTCTGTGCCCTGGGCACACTGACAGCCTCTGCAGGCCCCCCACCCACCCCACTGTGGGTGCTGCCAGCTCCCTGCACTGGGTGCAGTGTGGGCTCCCAGGGTGGGGGCACAGGATGTGTTTCTCACCTTAAGCGTTAGCAGCTCCTGAGCAGGCACCTGAGCACCAGGGTAATGCATCTTCCTGCATATTAGTACTTCGCTTCGTCACATGCAAACTCTTTTCATCACCTCTGTTTCTCCAGATGGATGACTGTTTGGGGATGGAAGGCTTTTTTCCCCTTTAGCTGGACCAAGGCCATCCAACGGAGTGAGCAGCAGGAGGTTTTGAAAGAGAGATACTGCTAGCACTGTTTCCACATACCCAAAGACTGATCTTTATGCAGCTGAGACTACAAGGGATATCCCTTAAAATAAAGGGCAGCTTATTACCCATCTTCTCAAACTCCTGTGGAACGAAACATCCCAAAATTGAGAGAAGCTGCTGCACAAAGCTTCTTTATAGATCTCAGTGTGCCTCCTTTGCTGGTTCCAGCTGCCCCTACGCTCTGTTTTTCCTCAGCCTTTTCTTCAATATTTTTTCCAGTTGACTTAGTTATTACAGTACACGGACCAGAGCGAGGAAAATACCCTGAAGGTGGGAGCTGGCAGAGCGGGGGGTGGCAATGGAAGCGCTGTTGCCATCCCATGACATCACCTACACGGCCATTGGTGGCACTGCGGTGCGGGGAGGCACTGGCCAGCATCCCTGGGCTCACTTCCGTGACACAGAACAGAGCCTGGGCCTGTCTGCTGCCAGCCCCTTTCAGTGCCAGCCTGCTGGCAGAGCTCGGGACGTTTGTAAAAACAGTACAGTACTTTATTTAGCCTCTAGTGAGAAAGTCACTTCACAGCTCCGGTTTAGGCACAAGGCGCTAACAAGCAGATTGGAAAAAAAAAAAATAATCCCTTGCAGAAAAACGTTTCAGATGAAAATTGATTTGTATGCCAGATGACCTCGTGGATCAGGAGATTGAGCTGTGTCTTTTATCTCCAAAGAAATGGGTTCGGATCCTGATTAGCCCATAGAGGAAATTCCATTTAATGGTCTAATTTTGGTGAGCTGAAAAGCTGTTCCCTGCCTAGAACCGCCATCTATTATGGTGTGATTGGCAGTCTGTGTTCAAGGCAGAACAAGAACGTCACCTCGGCTCTACTCCTATTACTTCATCCTGCCATCAGCTCTCAGCACCTAACCTCCACTTCCAAAGAGCCTGAGAAAACAGGCAGGATTCACGGTGAAAGCGGAGTTGTGCAGCTGTGCCCGGACAGAGCAGAGAAGGCAAATGGCTAAGAAAGACTGCGGAGGTGCCAAGGGGAGACCTGGAGGGTGGGACAGTAGGGCCTGGGAAAGCAAGAAGCACAGTGATGGAGCAATGCTTCCATGGGGGAAAATGGAAAGGGGAGGAGAAAGGGGAAAAAATAGGGAACGAGGATGGACAGGTAAAGGATGTCTGTGTGAAAGGTGGGATGCAGGCGTAGCCAGAGCTGAAGGCAGTGAACCAAAATGAGCATAACTCCACCTAAATGTCAGGTGGAAGAAGGAGGCTGTCAGGGTTGGCTCCTGGAACGTCTCACTGTGTCTGAAGGTTCTGGTTGGCACAGACATGTCCTGAGTCATAGAATCATAGAGTGGCTTAGGATGGAAGGGATCTTAAAGATCATCCAGTTCCAACCTCCCTGCCAGGACTGGGCTGCCCCCAGGAGATCAGGGCCCAGGGCTCCATCCAACCTGGCCTCGAGCACCACCAGGGATGGGGCATCCACAACAGTCCTCAGCTGGTACTAAATATTTTGCAATCAAGGTATCTTAGCATCTTTCCTAAGTCTTCATTCCTTGGAGCATGAACCACTTCTGCAGGGAAGCAGAGGATAGGCAGGATTGGTCAGCAGCCAGTTCACTTCTCCACCATGTCTTTGCAGGAAATAGTAAGAGAAGAACTACTCAGCTCCAGCCTAATCAATAGTATCTCCACGTTGTTGGGTTAAATTGCTACTACCAGCATGAGCATGTTCATGGTGGCCTGCTGGGCTTTATCAACTGAGATTAAATGGAGGAAGGAATTTGAATGTGACACTAATAAGGCCCATGACCCTGTTTTGTGCAATGTTGCAAGCAGATAGATAAGAAAATATTATCACTCTAAGGTGGTTGCAGCAGTGGGTGAAAACCTGTCAGTGGTGGGAATGGAGGTATTGCTGCTAGGAAGGCATTTCAGCTTTCAGCCTTTTCTTAGTCACCTTGGCTGTCACAGCAGTGAATGTGCTCATAAAATAATCTCCGTTTGGGTGGTCTTCCTTGGAACAATAAAATGTGCATTTGGAATGCACTGATAATTGGAAAAAACACTATAAAACCAGCATGGCGATGAAGTGCAAAGTACTGCATTTTGGGAGGAGAAATGCCAGAAGGGGACCTCCTGGCTGGGCAGCACATCGCGAGGTGGGGTTGGAGCTCCAGGTGGGCGGAAAGCTGAACGCAAGGGCAGGATGGGATGTCCTTTTCTGGATGCAGTTTTCCAGCAGCGAAAGCTGCTCTCCACAATCCCGTTGCTTCATCATCTCCTCCCACCTGAGGCTTTGGCTTCTTCACACAGCCCTCAGCCTTTGTGGGGTGTGTTAGACGGAAGGTGAGAAGGGACCTGCTGTCTGTACTGCCGACTGTCAGGGAGGGGTTGGCCGGCAACGGCGCTGACTGACCTGGGAGGGGAGAGCCGGCAGCTGGGGGTGGTGATAAGCAGCTGGAGCGGGCGAGAAGAAATAAACTTTTCACCCAGCTCAGCTGCAGCCAGAACAGGATGTGTGGCTGCAACCTAAGACATAGGAGATAATTATTCTACTCCACTTGGCACCAGTAAGGCCTCAGCTGGAATACGGTGTCCAATTCTGGGCACCGCACTGTAAGAAAAATGTAGACAAACTGGAGAGAGTCCAGGAGAGAGACACTGAAAATATCAGAGGCACAGAAAGAACGACCTAGGAGGAATTGTTGAAAGGATTGTTTGTTTAGTCTGGGAACAGCAGAGACTAAAGAAGTGATGATAAAAATCTTGCAATACGTTGAAGTTTATTGTAAGGAGGAGAGTGATAGATCTTTCCCCACATACGGCTGCTGCAGGACATGAAAGAAGGAAGCAGCTTCATTTGCAGCTAAGAAAACTGAGATTAGGAGAAACTTTCTAGACAGGAGGGCAATGCAGACAAGCTGCTAGGGAATGCATGGGGCTTGTTAAATTGCGTAGTAAGTACTACGTGTCCTATTTTATTAACAAACATTGGAAGAATAAGGATGGGTTTTTTTGTTTGAATGATTATTTTGGGCTAAAGCCTGGGACTGGATTTCTACATGTCCACAGCACTGTCATGTGGGTGCACTTGCAAGAAATAACTCTTGGGCTTCATGCTCACTCTTCTTCAGGATCAGTGTGCACAAAACGCAGTATCTTGTGACTGATCTCTTATTGCAAGATCTCTACATATTGCTGCAATACAAATAGGTCATCATGTAACACAACAGTTTGTATAAAATCCTATGAATACATGAATAACTTTGTCTTATGATTCCATTTTTGGCTGCACTGTATTTTTTCCCTTGCAGGTTGGTATCACATATCTCTAATCCCTTCTTTGTAGATTTGCCGTATGTGCACAGCTAGAGATATATCCACTGATAGCTGTTAATCCCTTGAGTGTTTTTACATTACACAGCATATGTCCAGTGAAAGTTCTGCTGTATGGTTTAAGGATACCCGCCGATTCTCCAGCAACTGCAAACAGAATACTGCACCATCCCAGAAGTTCTCAGGCTGTGAATTGGATTTTCTTCGTCAGAAGAGATTCAAAGGACCTTCTAATATTTCCAGAAGTTCAGATTAATGTGCATTGCAAACTCAGGAAAGAAATGGGCGGAGGGTCAGGGAGGTTGGATGTGAAGGTAGGAAGCCAGCACACTAAGGTCCCACACCACGTCTTGGACTCATCTGTGATGTTGCAGAGGTCAAAATCTATGGCTGTAGCTGGCCAAACATTTCTTGAGACCTATGACAGAATATGGATTTTTTTCTCGTGAAATAAAATCTGTTAGGGAATGTATTTGAACGCACTTTCAATTCTTAGTCTGCTTGGATTTTGAAGTGTAACTTTAGATATGAGTGTTTTGGATTTTCTGCTGTTCGGTTTTGGTTTAGTCACAAAATGCTAAAGGTGTTTTATTAGTTCCCAGTGTATGTACCCAACCTTCATTCCACCTGCACAAGAACACTAACAAAAAACATGAGGTAAGGAATACAACGAGGTCATGGATACTTTTAACATTTTGAAGATGAACAGCATTAAGCCTGTATCACCTTTGAAGTGTGTACTCATTGGAGTACTAGAGCAGTACAAACCAGTAAAACAAAACAGCCAGTTAAACGAGGTTACAGCTGCTTTGCTTTCCACAAAAGCACAAAGCACCCACAGGGTATTCATTATCATATGAATTATTTTTTGTGGTTCTTCAGGGAAGGTAGGTGTTGACAGCATCTATTGTGAAGAACTGGGACATGGTCAGCCTTCTCTATTGAAATGAGATGGGAGAGAAAACCGTATCTCATCAACTTCTCTTGGTTGCTTTGCAGGGCATTGGGGTGCTCCCACATCTTCCTGTTAGAGCTGAAGCATCATGGAAGGTTTACTGGGATAGATAGGAAAAATGGGAAAGGGGTAGTGGAAAGAAAGGGAGAATTGCTGTGATTTAGATGTTGAACAGTTGGACTTCAAAGACTGTGTTAGACACCTCAGGCTCCATGTACAATCAGTGGAGAGGAAAACTAACTCCAGGGAGATGCTTGTCTCCTTCAGGACAGGAAATGCCTGTTTCTCTGCTGCCTCTGCAAGACATCTAGGTATCCAGCTCCTAGATACGTGAAGTTGGCTGGGATGACCCTGCACGGCCTACTGGCTGTGGCACTTCCTGGAGACCGCTCCCACCTTTGGGAGTTGCCTAAGGGAGGAATCACCTCTTCTACTCACCCTGTGGTGACTGCAGGGCAGCAGTGACCGCCAGTGCCACCTGTGAGGTGAGCTGGCCACTCAGCTCTTGTCATGGCCCAGGAGCCCTGACAGACAGCTCACTTCAGGGCTTTTGGGCTGAGGAGCCCAAAGGGTAGCTGTGATACTGAGGGACATGGTTCAGTGGTGGAAGGCAGACGGTTGGACTAGATGATCCATATGTCTTTTCCTACCTTAATGATTCTATGAATCTATGTCACCTGCTGGAGGCACCAAGCCAGAGCTGCCCGTGTCTGTGCCTGGGCAGGAGAAGCAGAAGGTTGGAGACTTATGGATGCACCCTTTGCCCTGCCTCAGTCCTACACAAGGACCAGGTTTGCATTTAACTGCACCTAAGCTGTAGAAATCCTCATGGCTTGGGAAGCGAAATCCTTTGGCTCTGTAAGCAGACCAAACCCATCTTCATTTGCTGCATGGCCCCTGATAGCTTTTCCACATTTCACATGGGACCAGGCTCTCAAATGCTTTTTACAAATTTGACCAACTCCCTTCCAGCATTTGGCAGGGCTCATTTTCCCACTGATACTTCATTTATTCCACATGAACTTCCCCACCTTTATTTCATCGTAGAATCATTATGGTTGAAAAGAACACTAACATCATCGAGCCCAACCATCAATTTATTGAGTCCAACCACCATTTATTTATATTTATGTTCTTTTGCTTTTTTTTTTTCATCCCAGCAGGGAGGCGAGTAAGTGGAAGTGCATCCCATGTAATGTCTGGGAACGGCCTCGCAGGGGTTTGGCACCTTGTGCAGGAATGAGCACATGCAGGTAGAATGCGATGGCTCCCGCTGAGCACGGCTGTACTGAATCCTACAGCCCAGCAAAGAGCAGCTGGTTAAGGTGGAATTTGAAAATCAGTCACAAGATAAACAGGTTGCAACGTTAAGCGCTCTCCAAGGGAAAAGCAGCGTGCAGCATATGTTCTTACTTTGGAAGATATTTAAGAAAGGAAAAAAAAATATCACAACCCTTTAATAGACCCTTTACTGGCTCATGTTAGTGGGGCTGTTAATTAATTAAATAACTATATGTGAATGGCATCCATTGGGAAAGAGCCTCACAGCTTCCAGATGCCAGTTATTGGCCCCATTACAGGCCTAAAACTATTACAGTAAATCATTACATGCTCCAAGATGAACTGGCACACGATTGCTGGGAGGAAGGATGGAGCTATTCTCACTTGTGCCATTTTGTGTCAGTTTTTATCTAGTGAGATTAATTAGGACTTTTAGAAGTGCAAGTCAGAACTATAAAATATTAAAGGATATTCCATCAATGGGATGGAGACACGCTTAAGCAGAGCTTTTAAAACTTTTGGATGTTGACGGATAGATAGAAATTGGAAGAGATAATGAGCAACATCTGAATTTGATTTATTTTTTTTAGAAGGTCAGATTTATAGTGAATGGGGCTGTACTAAGCCTCCTCTGTCTGCTGGGGGAGTACTCAGAGGAGGACATTAAAGTTTATCACTGGAGTTCAGGTGCCAGGTAAGCAAACAGTTTCTCAGGCCAAAACCAATCATTTAAGGCAGTTATTCCAGATACAGAATCAACCAGAAAGTATTAAATAACCTCACAACCTGGATCCCCTGCTGGGAGGGGAGCACTTCCTGACATTGGATGGCAGCCTAAAATCTATGATCTGGCCTAGAAGGGGCCTTTTTTCCCCTTTCTTAATTAATAAACAATACTTTTTCACCCTAAATGACTACCATGGACCTTGCTGTCATTTTAGACTGTGAGGGATAAAATCACAGAGTCACCTACATCATCCCAAGCCTACACTGTGTGCCCTTTGAAAATCTTCATGCTTGCTTGGTCTGTTTCAAATCCAGTGCACTGGAGGGGCACTGCAGGGTATAAAACTGTTTATACAATTTACCCAATAATTAGACACATTAATTCACAGGCAGACATTCCCTCTGAAAAATGTTCCACAGCTGGAAGTGATGGCTAAGCAAAGGATGGAGGGTTTTGCAGGGGGTCACCAAGACTGTTGAAGGAGTGGTTCCAGGGGGACCTCCCACCACTGTCCTGCTTTTAGCCCCCACACCAGACCATGCAGGGGCTCAGCAGTTCCAATTGCATGGAGGACATCCAGAAATGCATAGATGTGGCACTGAGGAACATGAGTTAGTAGGCATGATGGTGATGGGTTGATGGTGGGATTAGATGATCTTAAAAATTCTGTGATCTCTGCTGCTCCAAGGTGTATGGGACACCCAATAGATGGAATGCTTGACAGCAGTTTACCTACCGTAAGTAGAAAAATGAGGTATTTGTTGGCTCTGTGGGTTTACAAGAAAAAAATGGCATCTCTTGAAAACCAACTTCATCAAGCTGCTTCCCCTGAAGAGAAGGTAAGGATGCAGAAACATTCACACGGGTACTACCAGGAAGTGACTTGCTGTGTGAGAAACGCATGAGTAAGAGTTTGCTGACTAACCCCTAGTGAAGGGAAGGGATTGATTTATAGCCAGAGCATGACCAATTGAGGCACTACTCTTGCAGGCTGCTCTGTGCAAGCAGATCCATGCAGCCATGTGGCTTTGGTAGGTCCCAGCAGGGCTCAGGACTGGCAGTAGGAATGGCTCATAGCAATAGGATGGAAAATTTTACGTTAGATTTCCCCAGAAGTACAAAAAATGTCAATTAGAACAAAAAAAAAATTATCCAGATTCAGGTGGGAGCCATGGGACTTGGAGCAGTGAAGCCGGAGCAGAAGGACAGACGGCTGCTTTGTCAGCAGGGCAGCACTCAGTGTATGTGCTGGTAGGAAAGCACTGCCTGGTCTGGTCCTCAATGCAAACAAATGGCTTGCAGGCTCTGGGATCTGGCGAGGGGAGTGACACCATGTGTCCAGCACAAACAAAAGGATGAGCTGAGCCAAGAGCAGCTCAGTGTTCATCTCCCATTCCCTAGCTGTAACCACAGGAGACTCCTCTTGGCTTGCATTAGAATGGGATGGAATGTGATTGCCGAGCAAAAAATGTTGTTCCTACTTGATAGCTTAACATGACGTAGGCAGCAGCTACGCTTTTGCACTAAGCTTGCTTTTCTGCTCTGTGGAATCTTGGACTGGCCCATGCTTTGCAGCAGAGAAAATGAAACCAAGAGAGGAAAAACATAGCTACTTTTTTTTTTTTTTTCTGGGGTACAGATCATGAATTCTGAGCCAGAATGAGATGGAAGCGAGTGCAGGTCATCACAACCTGCTATGTGTGAGCTGGGGGTCCTGCTGCAGACTCTGGGCTGTGATGTAGAACAGCAGCAGCTGCATGGCTGCATGTGCAGGCTCCTTCCCAGCCACCACACTCATTGCTTCATGCCCCACGTTCTGAGTATTTTGGGACGGAAACAGGAAAAAGGACTCCAGCCATATACCGCAATCGTACAGTAAATGGTGGATTTCAACTTTCCAGTTGGAGGAATAATGGACTAGTGTTAGGGACCTGGTGCTGTCAGGTATGTGCAGGCAGACACAGCTGGAGAAAAGCTTTGGGCACAGATGCAAAGTCCAGTCTGACTTTGTAAAGATGTATGCACACCCTTAACTTTAAACACATACATTTTCCTATTGACCTCCCTGGACCTATTCATGCATTAAACATATGCATAAGCCTCTCTAGAAAGAGGGAATATAATAAATGAGATAACCAAAATAGTTGACCAGAAATATTTTCTGTACAGTGAAATAGGAAAACTTACAAGGGGTGTGTGCACATGGGCTCCCAGTGATCCCTGTTGACAGAAAAGGCCAGATAAAATCTAGGCCACATTGTTAAAGGACAAGGCATTGTTGCTCGTGTATGAAGGGTGTTTCCAGCTACCCATAGCACAGACAAGAGCATAGTTTGCATTCAGTAGTTAATTAAACAATTTGCTGGAATTCAGCATGTGGTGGATTGGTGGGAGGCAACTTTAGCTGGGGTTCTGCAGACTGAGATCCCTTCATTACACTGAGTGGTGCCAACAGAGCAGTATACTCAATACTGCATTGCTGTGGTGGCTTCTGCACAAAGTCAGCCCTAAACAACACAGTTATGACCCAATGAAAAGAACTGATAAAAGCAATCAAGATCTACATTATTAAGCTGTCTGTTGTTGGTGAGATATCCAGAGCCTGGTGATAAGCACCACTTATGCAAGGGGAACCTTCTGCAGACCATTAAGACTTCGACTAGTTTTTAACCTGTAATTTTTTTTTTTAATATTCACATGGGAAAGGTTTCAATTTTTACTGTCTATATCTGTCTCTACACATTGCTGTTAGGTCTGTTTTTCTTGATAGGTTTATCATTTAGCATATGTTGTACTCATTAGCATTTAAATCTATAGGTTGTTTTGGAGTTACTATGGCATATGGTTGTGAATGGTAGCTACATAAACCTCCAGCAAACAAGCAATACTGTGACCTGTGCTAGTAGGTGGAAGTGAACATGGACTCTGCCTATAGCATTAATGCATTTAGTGGCTGATGCCTGCTCACTTGTGCAAAGCTGCCCAGTGCTCAGGCCTTTCAGACCTGTGTTTGCTAAATCATCTTACAACAGACCTTTAAGCTTTGCTGTTTCATGGCAGAACTTTCAGCAAGCTGCATTCTCAACTTCCTTCTACTTTTCCTTTTGTGCATTAAAAATGGATACTTGACTTCAACAAGGCCATTATCCATAAGCTACAAAAAGCCAACTCCTTACTCAGAAGCACTTAAAGCTTTCAGACAACGCACAGGACTGGGAGGGGAGAGACTGCTGCTTCTTTACATCAAGACTATATCCTGATCTCTCTTTTGTGTTCAAAACCCAACGTCACCCTACCCAGGATTATTAGGGTCTTCCTTTGAGCACCAAATCCAAGGAACTAGTGAGACCTGTAGGCAAACAAGCCAAGTCTGAAACTAGATGAAGCTCCAGCCCCAGTGCCAGCCTGTACTTGTATTTATTCTGCTTTACGACAGACTTCTTTTGGCTCTGGGAGATGCACTGCACTGAGCTTTGGCACATTGCTTCAGACACGGAGGAAGTCTGGGATGGGAGACCACAGCCTAAGTGTATTTACCTTGCACTCTGTTTTCATTAGACTTGCTGGAGCTGAAGGGTTCCTCCATTCCCTTTGAATGCCCTGTTTTGTGTGATGATGACTTTGCAAGACGAAATGTCTTCTGTCCTATCCATGTGTTGCTGTCATTCACACTGAGAATCCTGGAGCCTGCGTGTTTTAGTCTGGGGATGAATTAGCATTTTAGTTTTAGTACATCCTGTCCCATAATTATACTGAATGGCTTTTGGAAGGAGAGTCTGAAAACCTACCTATTCCCAAGAATAATGATTTTGGCCTCATATAAAGGACAGGACAGGACTGGCACTGAAATACTGGAAACTCAGCATATTATGAAATTTAGTGCTGGTATTCTGTGATTTCTTATCCGAACAGAAAGCATTTTCATTTGTATTGCTTTATTTTCCTTGAAGGCAGACTTTGCTCCTGGAGAAAACAGACTGTGGGATCAAAAGCGATCTGGAGAACCAGCCTTGGTGCTCTGGGTCTGCGAGTTTCCATCTGCAGGCTCTAATTCAGCCGTGCTGTGTATGTAGAAGTGCAAATGCGGAGGGAATAGCTCAAAGTTTCACTTTTGGCTTTCAGATGCTGCAGCATTTTGTTCTCTTTATATTCATGGCTTCTATTTAATTCTCTAACTGTAGCTCTGCCTGCACTGTCTTTCTGTCTTCTCTCATTGTCCTGGATATCTCTGGTCAATGCAGTAGTGGAACAACACTGCAGTGTACTGCACTGTCCAACCTAGCATGGATTCAGTCCAGGAGAGGACTGGAGACGGTGCCCTTTCCTTTCCCTTTGCCTCTCACATCCCCTGTGGGTAGGATACAACACAAACTACAGCTTACTAGAAAAGGAAGTATTGGGAAATGTGCGTTTCCTATTAGAAATACAAGTAGTGGCAATAAAACCCAAACCAGGAAGAAAAGAAAAAGCTGTTTTGAAATCTCAGTGCTTTGTTATGCTGCCCTGATTTCTTAGCCATCAGTCCTTTGCTAATACTGGTAGGGCTGGATAAATGTCACTGAAGCTGATAGATGTAATTTCATTCAGAGCAGCAAAACCACCTGATTTTCTTCAACACGAAACCCGGGCACAAGATCTCACCAAAGCAGAGCCATGTGGAGAGCTAAGGAGCTTCAGCAATAAGAGACAAATCCCACTAATATCTACTGTAACTGAAGTGCAAGCTTTGCAGTCTTACTGCAGAACTGCACAGTTAAGGAATTAAAATAAAGAATAAGGGAAGTCACACAATGACTCTGTAAGCAGTGGGACAGGACTGCTCAGCAGCCTGGTGGTGGGGCCTCCCATGGGCCAGAGATGTTGAGCTGTGTCCCATCCCCTGCTGGAAGGAGCTGTGAGAGAGGTACAGACAACCTGCTGTTCCCACAACAAGCTCAGTAGGGTCCAGTCCTCTCCAGATCTTCTTACTGGCAGTCATTGGGATTTCCTGGAGCATCCTTAGTATTTGAGAGCTTGTTTGCCATTGTCAGCAGTCATTCACTGTCATTGTTGACATTTTCTATAGGATCTTGGGTGAAGCTGAGCCTTTTTCTTTCAGCTTTTGATGACCACATGGCTCTCCTTTCTTCCAAGCTTTAGCAAACTGTAGAGGAGCTCCCCAGACAGCCTCCCTTCTTCTCTGCCCCTTCCCATCCCCATGCTGGAGACACGTTCATTCCTGCAACTAAAAATCCCATTTTGTATTCTCTGGGAAGATGGTCAATTTTTTTTTGGTGCTGTTAGTGCCATTCTGTATCATGTTGCGGATCTCTCTGGGACTGAAGTTATTTGTGCCTTGTGAACTGTGGTGTGCCATGTGGTGCCTTGTTTACTTTCTTCTATAATCACTTTTTAACAGATCAGAAAAACATTCTGATGAAATTCTGTGAGTCAAAAGCAATTTCAGAGCTGTCAGAACTTCTGGAGATGAATAGAAACTTGTTTTGATGAGATCTCTACTAACATGCACTGATTTTCTGAACCCATTTTTTGCATGATCCAAAGGCAGCATAGCTTTGTCATAGCTGTGGGATGACACTTTGAGCCGTGCACTCTGTGAGAAAGGATTCTTCACTGAATGTAGTGTCTGCAGGAGCAGGTGGCAGCCTGGCCATACAAAGTACAGGGACTTGCTATTTCACTGACCAGTGTCTTCATTTTGGGGGTGCAGAAAGGGAAAGTGTGGCTCAAAGCTGCTGTAGGTGACAGTGCCCAGCACCATCTACCACCTACTAGTGGGAGGCACTGGCACAGGCTGCCCAGAGCAGCTTTTTGTAGCAACAGCCTAAAAATCTTGTCTTTCTGAACCTCAGAAGCCAAGATTTCTTCTCTTTCATCTCTCCCCATAGGGTGAGGAGGTCTTTAGTACAGGCCCAGCTAGATGCATGAGAAACAACCCTGACAAATGGTTTAAATTATAAAGTACAGCAGTGGTGCCAAGTCCTGCAGTATGAGTGCCAAGATTGGGAACGTGGCTGTTCCCCAGCACTTGGCAAGGTGGTGACATCTCGTCACCGCTCTCCGTGAGCGCGAGGCCCACACAGGTACACGGACCAGTTGGCTGGGGCAGGATGCAAAGCAGTGTGGGAAAGCAGGAGGAAGCCTGCCAAGCTTTTCCAAAGGAAAGTCACAGTCACATTTTTTCAGAGGGTTCTGCTCCAATGTGAAATTACTCCTGGTGGCAGACAGAATGCAGCCTCCAAAGCTCTCTATCAGTTACACTGATGTGTCATGTGGGCTCCATCCCAGGTTGCACTGGTAATGAAGGGTGAACACACAACTATTTACTTCCAGTAAAGCACGGTCCTGACACAGAAAGCTGTAAGAGTGCTTTTGGAGCAAGTGCTGATTGTTGGAAAAGGCACCTGGAACTGCAGGGAAAAAAAGAACAAAAACAAAAACAAAGCCATAAAGTAAAGAAGTCTGGTTTTACATTTAATTCCTCCTGGGTCCAAAGCAGAAGGGTTTTTTACCTTCATTGTAAATAATGCAGCATCTACATAGCTGAATCCATCACCAGTTTCATCTCTTGGTGGGAAGAACCTGCAAGTCAACTATGGCCAACTTTCTGTTTTAAAGCATTACCATGCTAGACATGTTAGTCAACTGTTCAAGAATCCTTTTGTCTCACTACACATTATTCACAGCTTACTGCCATTCTGCTGTCTTCTTTCAGAGATGGCCAGACATTTAATTTTGAAGCCTGCTATAGGGCATCAGAGCTTTCTATCCAGAAGATCATGCAGATGCACTGTACTGGTTGATGCTCCTTTCCCAGTCAAAAAGATTTTTTCCATTGCCAAAGGCCTCCCAGCTTTCCCCTTCCTTATAAAATGCACAAGTCTTGTGCTGCTCTGTGGTTGCAGAAAACATTTAACCTGCAGCTTTTATTCAGGTGAGTATTACAGAATGGAGAATTCACTGCAACTTCCTACGTAAGCTGAAGTGTAGCAACGTGGCAGGGCTTTCTCCTGAGGTGGGCACTGAGTTTGCCTCAGCTGGATCCTTCTGTATGAAAATATATTTGGATAAAGAGGTTCAGGAGACAATTATTTTGGCAGCCATAGAAAAGAAGCAGAATATCGTGTTCCTCTCCAGGACATGGTGCAAGCCTTATGCCCAGCAGTCATCAGAATGGCATTGCTTTCTGCCTTTGTCCATTAGTTTCCAGTAAAAACACAACTGTGGGCACGTTTCCACTCGAGGATCTTTGCCTTCTGCCATTTCCAGGCTCCATGGAAATTTCAGTGGCTGGCACCAGATACATAAGTGAAAGGAAACTCCAATTTTATGAGCAAGTAGAAACTTAAACCAAGCAAACTGTTTCTTGTATTTTATTTGCTCTATTAAAAAAAGTCTAGGATTAAAAAAAAAATGCTGAATATAAAAATGACATTTACTTTACAGGTGTCTGTAGAAATCTGGGTTTATTTTAAAAATAAATATAAAACCTGCAGAAGGCCTTAATTTGTTTTGCTACAAAATTCTCTCATTATAAAAGGCTGAAGAAAAAAGGTCCAACTAGTTCCTCTTCATTTTATGCTCGCTGCTTTAATCCAGTGTTGCAAATGAAGCAACAAACAAAATTCTGAGAAATACAAGAAGTTCCTACAACTACAAAAGCCTTCATAATACAACATTCAGCTGAAGCACAGCGACACTGACATGAAAGGATTTTCATTTCTAAGAAATACTTGGATAAATTAGAGTTTGAGGGCATATGCATTCTTTTCTCATACTTAATGCACAGTGGCACTTTCACAGGGCACTTTCCAACAACTGGACCTGCTCAGCCCGAATCACCAAAATGCTCTTCCTGCCTGGCAGCAGCACTGCAGGTCACCCAGTGGGCTGGAAACTGGGCAGCACGTAGGGCTGGGTGAAAAAAGAGACTTTGGAGGAGAAAGGTCCCCATTAAAAACATGCTGAAAAGCATTTGTAATTCCCACATTTAACTAAGGTACAAAATTGCTGCTTCTCAGGTTCTTTATTGCAGCATCTGTTTTAGACTCTCATCCTAAAGGTTCATTTTTCTAAACAGCACAATTTGTGCAGAGGGTGAGATCAGTTCACTCCCAAATGGTGTTCTGCCTGTCCCTCCTGTAGATGCACAGGGATACACGGGGTTCCACGTTCCCAAAAGCTGGGCTTGCTGTGTATCTACAACAACTGTGCAGTGCACCATCATTACAATCAGCAGAGAATTAAAAAAAAATTAAAAAAAATCTGTCTGCACTCAAAGTAAAAATAAACGTGAAGTTTCAAAATCTCCTGAGCTAAATGCTTTGTAATCAATTAGAACTTTGGCTTCATTTCAACTTATGCATTTATTTTATAGTACAATGCAAAATAGAACTACAATGTGAATATTATAAAAGCTTTTTTTCCAGATGGGAATGCCAGAACATTTCCATTGCTTTTTTTTTTTTTTTTCTCCTTAAACATATTTCAGCAAGTATGATTTTATGAAAGCAGTTCATCTTCAGCAGAGTTGCACTCTGATAGAAAAGGGAACTGTTGACTTTTGAAAGTAGAAATGATGCAGCCCTTTAATTTTCACATTTGAAGGTTCTGCAGTTCTATTTGCATCATCTCAGTTGTTCTTATAAAACGTGCAAGTGTGTCTGTGTAATAGTTCACAGTGGATGTGCCCATTCCTATTAAGGCATTGAACTCTGGTCCGCTCTATCTAGATGGAGTGGTTCAGTTTTTCTTGTCTTTGTGCACTCGCACCAGTTCTGAAATAAGTACAAGTGGTGACAGAAAAGAAAGCACAAATGAAATGACAAAATTGATAAAATCATCACCATTGCAGAGATGTGAAAAAAAGAACTTTCACTCATTACGCCTCACAAGAAAAGAACCAAAGACACAAAGAAATGATCAGAGGAGGTTTAAGATGAAAAATTCAACCAAAAAACCCATAGCTTCCCACAGAAAGAATAATAAACTGAATTCATTGTGAAAGTGATGGAATTCAAGACGAAACAAAGTTAAAAATGGATGAGTACATGAAGGATAGGTTTGTTTACTTGCCATTAACCATAGGTCTTTTGCTGAAGAGCTTCCCCAAAGCCCCTCTGCTGACAGCCAGGAGCATCTGCCAGTGAGAAGTGACTTTCCTGGCACCTCTCCCACCTGCTCTGCTTTGGGCAGGGCACTGGGCTGGAAGGATGCAGACTTGCTCAGCATCTTCACAGAGATCTGCCCACACCACGCAGATGCCTGTTTCCATATACAGGAGTACAGATGTGCACTCCCAGCTCCATGTATGGAAGTCTGGGTTCACAAGCCCACCCAGATGCTGCATGGAATTCAGGTATGCTTTCAGCTTGGAAAGGCGGGCTTCAGAAGTCAGCAAGTTAAAAGGTGAGAGTCTAACCATAGACTTTTCTTAAGGCATCTTTCTCAAAAAGATACTGTGCAAAATATTTCTTAAATATCTGTTTTGATTAATAATCTGTTCTATCTAAGCTATAAAACGTGTTGTGCAACATGACTGAATGAATACTGCTGTGAGAAGTCTTTCCCCATGTTTGAGTCATTTAAATTTGTAAGCTAATGTAAGTTTTTGTATTAAATAATGTACTGTGTGCAATCTTCCTTCTTGTAAAGCACTTTGAAGCTTTCGAAGGGCACTCTAGATTAATAAATAATATGGTATTCTTTGCCAGAACTGTAGGGCATTTCCCATAAGTTCTGAATTTTCTTTGCCAGAATTGCAACACGTTGCATGCCAAATCCTGCACACAAATGCTCTGTATGTGGCAAATACATATTGGTAAAGACCAGAGGCATGGCATTCCTGGATTTCTTAAGGAGGATGGAGGAAGGGAAAGAAGTGGGAGGAAATAATGAGGGAGAGGAGGAAAGAAATTTGTCTGCGCACTAAAAAAAACAACAAAACCACCACCGAAACCAACCCATAACCCATACTTCATTATTGTCATTGTCATTACTGTCAAAACCGTTTGCTGCATGCAGCACAGACTCACAGGGGTACTCAGAGCTGGGTCTTCAGTTCCTCCTTCACTTACGGAAATCAGGCCTCCATTTTTGTCCTAGCTTTAGATTCTTCAAAACCATCAATTTCTGAAGGTCAAAACACCTGAAATCCTTGTTTCTTGAGCAAATGATAATATCAGCAGAGAGACTGTGAGATTAAAGAACCACAGTCAGGATTACTACTATTTAACAGGCTGTGAAGACAAATCTTTCTCTTCAGAGTCGTGGATGCATTTCATGTGCCCTTGGCTACTGAACCCAGACCCATATTTTTGGAAAGAGAACACTTGGCCTTTTCGCAGTCTACCCCACAGATAACTAGGCTTCTATTTCCGTACCTTGGAAGAAAAGGATTAAAAAGCATAAGACCCAGAAATGAAGTCAGTGCATTTGACTGCATATTGCAGAGGTTACATTAATGAAGGACAGCAGGAGTTTAAAATTATTTCAGTTATCATTTTCTTGATTTAATTTCTTTTTTGCATTAAGCACAAACAAATAATAGCAACATTCCTCACTAGCTGAGACTGAACATCCACAACAGTAAAAAAAAAATGTTAAGGCGTTCTGCCCTTCTCTTTGTTGAAGAAATTAGTGACAAAAGTTCTTAATTACCCAGCAACAAACTGGTCATTTAGAAGGTACTAAAACCTACCTAGAGCAAATCAGGCCTAAGCATCAAGATTTGCCAGAAGTTTAAACGATCAACTGAAATTAAAATTGAACTCCACATTCTGTAATACTAAATGAACGTTTTGCTACATGGTTTTTTTTGAGGTGGCAAGAAACGAGCGTAAAATCTTTGCCGTTGCCAGAATTAAATTGCTTGGAAAAAAATATCCTGTGGGTTACCATTTGTTGCCATGATTTACAAAGGTAAGGTCGATAGTCTGCATCAATTTCATGCTGAAGTTTCAAAGGAAAGAAGCTTTCTGCAGAGTTTGTAGATTTCTGCATAATGGACTGTGTTGTGGCAAACAGGACTAAGTGATGCTCCCTCACAAGCTTTTCAAGGAAGTTTGCACATTTCTTCAGGTTCATCTCCTGCAAGTTAAGACTCTCCCCTCCGTTACTTCTGTCGATCCAATAAAAAGCTGATATGCTATCTAAAATCAAAAGGCAGAGAGAGGGGTGGGTGCAAAACATGTTTTCTAGAGAATAAAGAGTGAGAAGTAACTGAGTGCTACTGTTACAGTTCACAAGAAAAAGCCTTCCCAGGCAGTGCTTCATCATCTCTTCTGTGCTTTGCTCCAATCTGTGCTCAAGAATGGTAACGAGACGAAGCATATCAAAATGGTAGTCTGTATCAATGAACATGACTTCTACTTCCAGTCCCCCTCCTGATTTTGGAATGATGCAGCGGGCTATCAGGTGATAAAGCATTTCAGTTTTTCCTGTTCCTTCTGGACCATGGAATTCAATGACATCTCCTGTTCATAAACAAAGAACAAGCTGTCACATGAGGGCTCCGAGTCAACTTTCAGTGTTTATGGAACAAATATTCACTATTCTGCTCATTTGAAAAAGCATTTTTGAAAGCTCTGAGAGACATAACAATTGTTTACATGCTAGTTAGCATCTAGCAAGAGAAATCAAATTGTCATGTGCTTGTCTGCTATCTGCACCCATCACAACATCCCAACAAGAGCCTGTGACCAGTAAAGAGAATGCCTGTATATTTAATACGAAGTCTTCTCTGTATTCGTAATGTGAAGCTGCTTCTTTCAACAAGAGGAATTCACAGATTACCTTAATTCCAGGCAACGATTCTCCTGTTGGAAACAGAGGTTCTCTGCTCACAACACTTTCTATAGTGGCGGTGCAGGAATAGAGAATCAATTGCAACTGTATTTAAACACGTTTGTTCCTGCCTGAGTCAACAGGGGTTTCAAGTCACAACTTAGAGATGATATCCTTGCTTGCAAGTGCATACAGTGTCAAGATGCAGTGTGGGAAAAGTGTGGCAGTGAAGAACTAAGCTCCTCACCCACTGCAAGTGTTTAAAACAATTGACACCTGATGTAACAATGCACCCATTTCAATGGCACTCAACTGCCCACCTCTCCCTACTGAAATTTCCTGCTTCTCCAACACTGCAATCTCATTTTCCTGAATTTCTGATACTTCAAAATTTATTTTAAAAGCTGGATAGCCTCCCAAATCCTTCCTTACTTATCTGTTCTGAATGGCTCTCCCCACTTTTGAGATGAAAGATGACTAAACTTCCTATGCCACTAATCTTCACTTTCTCTTCCTGCTCAGAAGTTGCAATGTCCAACTCCACCACTTGCAGCCAGTCACCTCTCTGCTGTGTCACATAGGTTACACTGGTGACACAACAGAACCCTGGTGCAATTATAACACCCGAAGGGAAAAGTCCTAAATACGCTGGGTAGGTCATGCCCCCATAGCTCAAGTCTGTTGAAATCTTTTACAAAATTGCGTAAGGTATCTGTCATTAAAGAGCAAAGTGTGTGTTCTGCTTGCTACTGGCTTCAGCACAAGCTTTCTGCTGCCCCAAATGGCATTGCTGAGCCCAGGTCAATGGCTGGCTTAGGCCAACACGCAATGCAGACTGTTAGACCTATCTTCCATACAACACACCTTCAAAGAATGCAGCAACTCCATCCCTTTCAGAAGCAGCAGTGGACAAATCTGATTTACTATTCGTAATGATGCAAATTAATCATTCTGTGTAGTAAACGCTTGACTTCATCCACTTGAAAATGTTTTATCCAAAGCTCTCTACTATTTCCTATAGGGCCATACACATAACATTGGTGGGGCCTTTTTTGGGCAGAACTAACAGACTTATGTAAAACTTAGAAGCTCAATGAAGAGTTTTTGTGGTGCTGGCTTATAAATTCTAATAGCAAGACTTAAAGTTTGTTCCATATTGCTAAACAAGATGTGCACCCCGGTTGGAGTTTGACCAAAACACTTAAGTTATGCTGATATTCTGAAAAGAGTAACAGTTTGGGCTATGAGAAAACCTCAAGGGAGCAGGGGATTTCTGTGCCTTCGTGATTATTGAAGGGACTGCCCACAAAAAGAACTGATGCAAAGCAGAACCCATTTATAGCAGTAACTATAAATGTAGGGTTTCCTTCAATTAGAGGCCAGGCTGCTACAGTAAGATAAGGAAGGGAAATTCATCCTTCTGGATCAGAGCGGACAAATGATGACACAGCAGTGCAGGAAGTGTGGCCAGCAGTGTTTTCAAAAAGCCACTGACACTATCTCTCACAAAAGGTCATGGAGGAAAGCGAGGGATCAGGACCAGCATCATCCATTAATGTCAAAGCACTCTGAAGGGAGGATTAGTATAGAAGTACTGTTCAAAGTATGGAAGCAGCCTGAGAGGCTGGGTAGGAACAGACACTTTAACATGGAAGAAAGATAATGGGAAATTATTGTATTAGAATTCGTGTAGCCTGACATTAACAGTATCAGTAAAGGAATGTTCCATTAGATTGGCAGAACATGTGAAAGAAAGACAAACCTACTGGGTTAAGTTAGGCTGGAAAGGTTTAACAGATCAAGGTGAATTATCAGAATTATTTGATAAGAAATTCAGCACTGATAGACTGAAGAAGTATGTTTTAAGGAGCAATCCAACACACCACTGGGCTCTTAACAGCCTGAACTACAGACAAAACACCAGGCCCACGATGGGCAGACAAACCAGCACCTCTGCTATGCAGGATAAGCTAAATGATGTTGTGTAAACATCAGTATTCATATAACACTAATCTATTTTAAAACAAAATGCTGTGCTCCATCCTAGCCATCAGTTCTGTGTCACTGTTAGAACCACAAGAGTCTGAGACTTTTCTATACTCGTTACACTACTGAATGTTGGTCAATCTATTTTGTGATGCTGCGTTCAGAAGCAGGCTGTTGGAATCCTCAGCAACAGCACTGCAGGTTTCATCAAATGCCATCAAATACCTTGAAGTTACTGGGCTAGTAAATTATCATACTGTGTAGAAGCTGTCACTGATATTTGTAAGTGGGGTAGAAAGGCATATTTATTCCAAATTAATTCTGGGTGTCATACTACTGCCGCACACCAGAGCTTTATATGGACACCCACACCTTCATGCCAATGGCACAGGAGAAATATGACTGGCTATAGAGGAAGCTTATTTAAAGCTCATGTCATTTTTGCTCTATTCCAGAAGAGCCCAAATGGTATGTAATTAACATACATGTGTTCTTAAATATACAATTCCATCATAATTGGAAGCAGTGACTGGAATATCACAGCAGTACCTCTATTAACAGTTCCTATTTTATAATATTCTGTCACACGTGTTATGAACACTTAACTATGATGTAACCTTTGTATAGTTTATTGAAACTTTATATATATTTATGTTGCTTTGTTTCAAATACCATCAGGAAAGTAAAATTTAGGTCATTGCATTGCCTTCATCTCATCATTCCTTCATGGTCAACATGTTATAGTATTCCATAAAGACCCACTGAAAATGAAGTTTGTGACAAACTGAGGCAGATATTCAACAGGGACTGGATAATGAGAATGCACGTGAAAAAAAAACACATGAACTCATAAATAAATATACTGTGGTATTAAAGACAAAGTAAAAATATAATAGAAGATGAAGTCCATATATATATATATAAAGATTTCTGCTAACATTACACAACTCCATTAGTGTCAGCCAAAAAGCATGAGCAGCACAGATAATAATTCATGCCATTGGTTAAAAGCAAAAGAAAAAGAGAAGTGCTTTATAAGTTCAGTGAATGTATTGGCACAGGGAGAAACCGGTGATGAAATCAAAAAGTTCCCATCCATCTCAGAGCAGAGGTTCTGGAAGAGTGTTTGGACAGCCTTGAACAACACACAGAGCTTTAAGATCAAAGCAGATATGTTATGAATGGAACTATAAAACCCTGCTGACTGAAGTAGTGAGGGCAATTACTGGCCCCCAAGAGAGGCTTCTCATAGGCTGTTCTACCAGGATGTGCCCCATTCAGCCTCAATTGTTTTTTGTATGTGAAGTACAAAAATAGACAAAAATATAGCATTTTCTAATCCTGCATTTGTAAAAAAGAAAAGTATTTCATCTCAAAAAAACCCAACAATAAAACTTCAGGAGGCATTTGAAGCATACACCATTTTCAGGATTTTTCTTGCGGGTAACAAAACAATTCAGAATGAAGAGTATTTAAATCACCTTCTATTCTCTGCTCCATTCACAATGACTTACCAACATTTCTCTGCCCTTTGTCTTTGTTATATCACATTTGAAACTTCTATGGGTAGGAATCATATATTGCTGAACTCTTAATGTAGTCCCAAGTGCTGCAGAATAACACACAAATGGGCTCACGGAGACTGCATTTGTAGACTGAGCATCATCCCTCATCCAATTACCTTGATTCTTTTTATTGCTTTTTCTGCTATTTCTTCTGAACCTGCTATAATTTGTGGCAATCCAAATTGCAGACATGTTGATAAGTGCTGCAGCCACACACTTCTCATATTAAGTCTATTCATTCATTCATTCATTCATATATAGATAGATAGATAGATATTCAACAATGGTAGCACCTCACAGCATGAGCCTTTCAGTTTCTGATTGATCTGCCTTTGTTATCAGGTATTCCAAGCTTTGTGTATTCAGAGCAGCCTTTTCCACTGTAAATCCACAGGATTTCACAATCTGGAAAAGCTGTCCAACAACATCCTGGACAATCAAGGAATTACTGGATGTGCTCCTTTCCAGTGAGCTCAGTGATTTCTTTCATTACAACTTTTACATTGACATGGTTGCATAAATATGTTAAAGATACATTTTTACCATGAACAGGAGATCCTTCCTCAGCAAACAGATTAGGTTCAAGGTTTTTCAGTGAACTTCTGCCCTCAAGGCGTGCAAGCAGCTTTAACAAAAAGATAGAAGAGACATGCTGTTACCTCAAAATAATGGAGCTTGGGAATAACTTTCAAAGGATTCCAAGAATGGGGAGTATTCAATGACAGTTCTATTTTAAAACATTTTCATAAATACACATGCAAACCCACAAAATGGAGGACAGCAGCAGAAGTCTCCATCCTTACAAACACAGGTCCAATGGCAATAAGGAACAGATATACACCAGGAGAAATAAAGGAGAAATAGAAAAACAAACGAAAAAGCTGCACAGGCAGACTAACAATAGGGATTATCTTAGAATCACAGAATGGCCTGGATTGAAAAGGACCACAATGATCATCTACTTTCAACCCCCCTGCTGTGTGCAGGGTCACCAAACCACCAGACCAGGCTGCCCAGAGCCACATCCAGCCTGGCGTTGAATGCCTCCAGGGATGGGGCATCCACAACCTTGGACAACCTGTTGCAGTGCGTCACCACTCTCTGTGTGAAAAACTTCCTCCTAATATCTAACCTAAATCTCCCCTGTCTCAGTTTAAAACCAGTCCCCCTTGTCCTATCACTATCCACCCTCATGAACAGCCATTCCTTCTCCTGTTTATATGCTCCCTTCAGGTATTGAAAGGCCACAATGAGGTCTCCCTGGAGCCTTCTCTTTTCCAAGCTAAACAAGCCCAGTTCCCTCTACCTTTCTTCATAGAAGATTACCTCTGGTATAGAGCAGTGAAGGCATCAGACAGAACAAAAGGACAGAAGATCACGTGTAACAACCATCTCCTCCACACTACTGGTTGAGGTGAAGCATTACCCATCATGAGTGTTAGCACACTTATATGTAAAAACATGCACATTTCATTTGAAAAGTTGTACAGAACTCCCATGGGCTACCACTCCTATTGTATTAGAGCTACTTGTTCAAACACAGTATAGATTAAAAACAATCCAAAGCAATTAGCCACCAATGGCTTTTCAAGAACCTGTGTAAAGCAAGTCCAGATTTGTAAAGTGAGTTCCTCCAAAGTGCACCGCAAAGCGAGCCGATTGTAAAACAAGTTAGCCAAAGTTCATGGACAGTTTCTTAAATTGACAGGTATTCGTGTAACAAGCAGACACAGATTCACCCAGCTCTGCAGTGCAGTTTTGGCATAGGAGAATCAGCACCTCACCCAATGCTCTTGTTCCCTATGAGTAGCAATACATGTGGGAAAGGACTCTGTGGGATGCCCAGAGCACTCCCAGCGCCAAATTTAATTCTGCAGGACACCCAGCTGTCATTCAAAGATTTAAGCAAAACCAAAAAAAAATCTTGTTTGGTTTCACTGCATCCTCCTTACGTGGAACGAGCACAAAGCTTTAAATGTACACCGTCTTATCTCACTTTCCTCCCTGCTGTATCAAGGAGGAGCTTTTGCTCTGAATTCTCTTAAAAGCTGTTTAAACAGTTGTGCATGTGTTTGCCTTTAATAGCGGAATAAAGCCGCATTAAAGTGCCCTGAATTTACTTGAAGTGGTCATGATGGGAATCTAAGTGTGACATTTCCATTGACATTTTACCATTCCCTTCCATTAAGAAAATGTCAATGTGTTCACCTTTGTTTGCTCATTCCCACATTATCAGGAGAGCTTTCTGACAAGCCCACCGAGGGGCCATGAACTGCTGGGCTGACCTCACTGTGGACCTGCAGACTCTCCTGTCACACTGCCCGTGTTTGTGTAGCAAACTGAACACACCAAGATCTCTTGAGTATTCAGGGAACCAGTAGGGTTCTGTGATCTGGGCGAAGCAAACAACTGGATGGACATCTATAGAGAACACAGAAACATTTATGAGCCCCTACACACACACCCAAAATGCAGCTGTGGCCACCCATACCCCAGCAGCAGCCCCAGTCCATGGCAGGAGAAGCTCCCCCAGCAGCAGACAAGGGCTCTCACCCCCCCCTCATGTGGCAATGCAAGCTGTCAGAGACAGGAAACCACCACAGGCTGCTGCTCCTGATGCCCTTCAGCTCCCAGCAATAGGACAGGGGCTGGGAGCAGCAGCACTGCTGGACTGCAACACAGTGCCCTAAGGAAACACATTTCTGCAGCTGCTGCTCCCACATTTATCTCTACACTAACAAATACATTCCCTGCAGACTTTTTTTTTCTGGAAACGAAGAGTCCCTTTTTCTTCTCAGACTATCACCTCCTCAGCTTACTGCCACAGCACTGGAAACACTCAGCAGAGCGATGCTATTGTTTAAATACGAATCCGTCATTGTTTAAATGAGTTTATACACTCATTTTAAATAACTACAGGTGCTCACTCCGAGCAGTCCTCCTGTTGGTAATTTATGGTAATTTGCTGATGATAGCACACCTGTGTTTTTATCAAACTCCTATTTACTTCCGAGTTCTGAAGCAGAATCTCCAAAGGCACTTGCCTCATTAGTGTCACACTGTGAGCAATGGGGTTCCTGGCAGAAGGAGCGAACAATTTGCCTTCCCAGCTCACAAGGGTTTGTCCACACTCTGACAGAAGTGACAGCAGCTGAGCTGTACCGTGATGAGACAGCAGACAGGGATCCCTCAACTCTGCAGGCACAGACAGTGACAAGGCGGGTTTTCCCAAACCAGCAGGAACTGCCTTGGCTGCGTTCCAGGGAAGGCATTTCCATGTTGCCTACTTACACTGTCTTCTAGATAATGAGGGAAAGGGAACATCTATGGGGATTAAAGGGTGGTCTCGATGATGGAAGTCAGGTGTCTCAGAATAGCTGTGGGTGAAGTCCTGCCATGCAAAAAGCACAGAGAAAAAAGCACCATAATTTGAAATCGTGTAATTCAGACTTCTGATTCTGTAATTTAGCTGTAGATGCTCTTCCTTTATAATGCTCTTTCATCATCTTTCATAGAAAATGTCACCTTTTAGCAACATCCTGGTGGTAGGTCTTCCCTTGTACGCATTCTTGAGAAGTGCAATTATTCATGCAAGAAACTGCACACAGGTGCACAGAGTAGGGAATAACATCCAGCATGTTGGGAATAACAATCCAGCATGAGTTGGGTTAAATGTCATTAATGACAATGCTCAAATATTTCAGCAGTGTCTTTTATCATTTATCAATGCCATCTTTTTAATAAAGAAAGATGTATTTGAATATCCCATTAACTAAAA
Organism: Phasianus colchicus; assembly: GCF_987193195.1. Classification (NCBI taxonomy): domain Eukaryota; kingdom Metazoa; phylum Chordata; class Aves; order Galliformes; family Phasianidae; genus Phasianus; species Phasianus colchicus. Next base: position 46,729,302 of record NC_143441.1, on the reverse strand, counting down.
CATCACACACTTGCACCATATAGGTCTCAACAAAGCTAGGCATAAACGTAAGCATACGTGTAGGCCTTGTCAGAAATGAGATATTACTTAATTAAAATGTTAAAGAAATTCAAATTAAATACTTGAACTCTGCTAAGGGCTGTGAGCTAACCTACAGGCTATTTGTAAGTACAAATCTATCTCATGCATGAGACAAATCTTAATTCTCAACCACCACAACCGCTCCACCTGAACTTCTGTAAACTTTGGGCACGAAGATCTGTGCTAGCAATTCATCACTTATTTGCGATGCACCAATGGCATTCTAATTTGTTGCATTAATTACACTGAAGAATAAAATTACAAGGCTGTGATCTCCGTATAATCCTCACTAAAATCAGAGCTTAAGCATCAGGATGTCAGAGGAAGCTTATTTTCAGTGAAATGCTGCTTGAAGAGCTTTACCTGGATGGTGCACATCACTCCTATGGAGGCAGTGGGATCACTGTCCCTGGGGGGGTCTCAGAGCCGTGCAGATGTGGCACAGAGAGCCACGGTCAGTGGATATGGTGAGGTGGGCTGGGATTGGACCTGGTGATCTGAGAGGTCTTTTCCAACCTTTGTGATTCTGCGATTGCACTGTAAGATTCCATCAACCCATCGGCCGCGGGCTCCCGCCTCGCTCAGGTTTGGTCATCAGTGAGTGTTTTAAATGCCAAAAGGCCTTAAGAACAGAAGTCCCTTATAAGAAAATGGCGTTTTAACACACAATAATTAAGACCACTCGTGTTGCTATGCTTTTATGCGTTCCACGCAGCGTTACCGCGACAGGGTAACGCACAAACCTCCAGGTAATGAACTTGCTGACAACGAGCAGGAATAACAAACGCTTCAGGGAAAGAAAAACCCGAAGAGCCCCCAAACTGAACCTCCTCACGTCTGAAGAACAGGATTCTACCACCCGCACAGCACGTAAACCACCACCAGCCTTCCCCCATCTGTTTCACGGCTTTTCTTCCTCACAGCACCCGCTGCACCGTTCGGGAGCGGGAGAGCGAAGCAAACCCTCACAAAGACATCGCCGCCACAGCTCGAAGCGCTCCCGCCTCAGGCCGCCACAGGCGCAGCCCCGCAGCCCGCCGCTCCCTCAGGCGCTGCCCGCCCCCTCCCGGAGCCGCGCTCCAGGGCAGGCGGGGGGAAGGGCGGCGGAGCGGAGGCGGGCGGGTGCGGCCGGGCCGCCGCCCCTCCCCTCACGCACCGCCCTCGCGGGGCCCGACCGACGCGGGGCGCCCGGCCCTGCCCGCGTGGTTACGCGGCGCCGCCCTCAGGGGGCGGGATGAGGCCGGCCGCTCCGTTCCCCGGACTGAGAGGAGGCGCGGCGCGCAGCCGCCATCGGCCCTTAGGCGCCCCGGGGGCTCTGAGGGGAGCGGGGGCAGCGCCTCACCTGAGTGCCCGACTCCGCCCTCCGGAACGCGTCACCCATGGCGCGGCCGGGGGAGGGGGCGCCGCTCCGCTCCCGATCCCCCTCCGGCCCGGCGGCCTGCGGCAGCTGCGCAGTCGCGTTGCGGCCGGGCGGCAGCTGGCGGAGCTGTGCGCATGCGCGGTTCGGGCCGTGGGACGGGCGGTTCCGTCGCGGGTTCGAGTCCGTTGCCGTCTCTGGCGCTTGGCGTTCCCGTGGGAGCGGTCGCTGCGGGGAGGCAGATGTTTATTTCTTTTTATAAAAAAAGACTTATCTCCGTTAGAGGTTGTTGGTTTTCTCTTGAGATGGAGGTGGGCGTTTAGGAAGGCCTGCAGGCCCCGGGCAGGGCGTGGTGTCTGTCAGGACAGGAGGCCGCAGCCCCGCCCCGAGCCACCACGGCGTGCTGTGCTGGGCTCCGTGTTCACCGCGGGCCTTTCCTGTGCTTTTGGGAGAAGTCCCGTTTCCCAGTTGTACGCAGAAACGTGAGGAGCGCAGGCTGTTGTGTGCAGAAGTGGCTGCTGGGGCTGAGGTGATTCAGAGGAAACTCATCTGCGTGGCAGTCATTAAGCTCCGACGCTGGCAACGTTAGCCCTGTAGAAGCCAGCTATCAATTATGGCTTATATTAAAAAAAAGTCTGGGATATTTGACGTGCATACCTCTGAATGAGCCGGCCTCGTGTGGCATGCAGTGCTCCAGGGTGGGATCCCAATGCCCAGTGAGGCTCTGGTGGTTGGTAGTGGCCCATTGGCCATTCCCCCTCAGCAGGGGGAAACGTGGACAACCTGTTTGTGTTTTCTGTAGACTCGGTGCTAGCCAGCAGGGATAACTATAGCAATCCCACTCCCTGTATCTGCATATCAAAGAACAGCAGTGATATCATCTCTTTGGGACGAGGGAGGTTATCAGTGATACTGCACGTTCTTACAGATTGGAGGAGAAACCAGTGGTGGAGTTCTTTGTTTCTTCAAAGAAGTGAAGTTTGTCTACATAAAAAGAGTCTGCTGGAGTGAGATTGAATCTACCACGAATCAGAAAAACCTAACCTCAACTGGAAGGCGTAGGCTTTGTTTACTTTTTAAACCTTCTTTCAGCCCCAAATAGCTCCCTCTAATTCAAAACACCCTGTTGTTGCCACCTAGTTCAAGGTTTTTAGCTGAATGCCACTTGCCTCCACAAAGACAGGAACATTTAATCACATTCCAAACAGTACTTTCAGTGTCAGGTCCTCAGTGTCCAATGTCTTATTAAATCACAAGAAATAAGTACTCTTTTGGACAGCTGTTGTAGGCTTTCTTATTCTCTGGATATAAATACATGTAAAATTATCAAAAGCAAAGGTGATTAGCTCTCTAGTATTAAGTTGGTGAGGTTGGAAAAGACTACTCTCATCTAGTCCAACCCTCAGGGCATCCCCACCACATCCACTAAGCCATGCCCCTCAAAAAGGTAAGACTTGGATGGCTCCGTGGGGACACACAGCATGAAATGCAATTTTGAAGGTCAGACGACCTTAAGAGTTGTGTGCCTGACTGTTCTTACAGTACCATAGAGGTCTGGACCGTGTTCCCTGGAAGTATTCAAAAGGTTTCTTAATTAGAAGTGATTGCCCTTGAAGCTGACTGATGATTGAACCTAACCCGACAGTAGAGCAGACTCACTGTGAATTATGACAAAGACACTACTCATTGCATCAACCATGTGATTATTATTTTTTTTTTAATTATAGCCTCTTTGTTGCTGTTCTCCTCTAATTAAAGCCATTGCACTAATTTAAAAAAGTGATTGCTGTTTGAATTCGGAAACATAAAATACACATAAATGCCAGTTGACTGAAACCCACTCCTACCTCATCGCTAACCACTGTCTGTATCTTGGTAGGGTGCTATGGGAATTCTGTGTGGGTGAACACAGTTTTGGTATTACAATCTAATGCAAGATGAAGTCTCACAGTTGAGTGGAGATCAAGTGACAAAGATTCCAGAAAGAGAGGCTAAAAGCATTGAACTCACCAGAGCAGTAGAAAAACCAGATATTTAATGGCCTGATTTGTTTAGTACATAACAGAAACGTGTAAATCAAATAAGTGGTCATCTTGATTGGCAGATTGCAGCAACCACCTCTCTTATGTTACCTTTGCATTCATATGCTTAATACACTGAGGCTGGCATTATTAATTTAGAAAATTGATATTTGCTCTGACAGTGCTCTGCCTTAATAAAGAATCACATTTTTGCTTTTTACATTTATTTATCAGTACAGTTACTTTTCTTGGCAGATAGAAAGTGAGGTTTTGGCAATTACACATATTTCAACCTTTAACCAACCCCATGCCTTACACAGGTCTTTGTCTACCAAAATCCTTGCACTTCAGCAGTCAGCACTGTTGGCATCTTGTCAAATTCAGTATTATATTTTTTTTCAAACTTGCCAGTGTATTTCTCATCCGTTTCCCTTTTTTGGTTTTCTGTGTGTTTAGTAATCTCCGTGTTTACCTTGTACCTTTAGAGAAAAACATTAACATAGGTAAGCAAGAAGACTCTTTACCATTGGCTTTATCAAAGATAGATAGGAATCTACTTTCCATTTCTGCTTTATTTTGTTCTGTTTACATTCTTTTTTATTTCTCTGCAGTATTCCTGAGCAATAGGGAGCACCAGGAGTACAGTATCCTACCTGCACCTTATTCTGTTTTTCTACTACAAAGAAGAATCCTCCTTAAGACAGAATCCTCCTTAATGCAGAATGGCTATAAGTAGATCGTTCTATCCAGGGACTCTATGCCCCAGCACTCCTGTTTCTACAGGCAGAAAATTAGTCTTCCTTTGTTTGGCATGTGGGGAGCCTCAGGGTGCCCCTTGAGCCATAGGCACTGTTTATGTAGCAATTCAGCAGCAAGAGCAATGACTTTTCTAATGGCAGAAAGATCAGGCTCTGGGGGTGTGCATCTCTGTCTGCACAAAGTGCACATTGTGGAGAAAATTCCTCTTTCCCAGTCTACATTTTGAACATCTTCCACAGTGAGAGGTTTTCCCCTGCACGTGTTTAAGACATTCACTGTTGAGAGAGAAAATGATGGTGCTAAAGAGGAAGGCATTTAATGTGAAGTTGCAGCCTCAAGCAGAATGATCTTTTTTTATTATTATTATTATTTGTATTTGCTTATTTGTCCGTTCATCATTACTAATTTCAGCCAACAGAAGGAAACTGGGTTGGGTTCAGGGGAAGGAAGGACTTGCATGAATGCCCAGGGGCTGTAGAGACCTGAGTCGACTGTTTATATAAACATTAACTTTTTTTTTTTAAGACACAGAGTCCTAACCTTAAATTGTCAGTTGGTCTGCAATACAGAGACAGCCCAGAGAATTAACACCCCATCCTGGAACAAGGCCTGAGGTAAGAGCTAAACAATAGGGAGAAGCACAAAGCAAACCAGTGCGGTGACAAGAAATGTAGACTGTGTGAGGATGTTTGTAAAAAGGTTAAAATACATCAAGTTTTTATATTTAATTAGGTAATAGCTAAATTAGAAACTGGAATTTAAATGTTTCTTCCTTTAAGCAGTTTTTTTTTTTCAATCACAGAGATTTTGTTCCAACATGAGCTTCATTATTTTTGTGTATTGTCACTTAATGTTCCTTGCAAGATTTGTGTGGGTGACATTCCAGCACAAACCAGCTCCAAACGGATCTTCTAGGTTGAAAACAGTTTGTTCATATAGTTGAATTAAACTCTTTAGTGAAGTCAGCTGTTGTTTTGCTCATTAACCTCTAGAACACCTTTGCTCCAAATGTGACAAGTTGGCTATCTGAAAACTCACTTAAGCAGAAGAGTCACTCTGAAAGACAAAACAGAAAGGTCTCATTTTTTCAGTCTGCCTCATTTACTCCTTTGTCTGGTTACCCTCAACGCCCAAAAGGCTGCCGAACTAAAGACCACCTCAAAGTTGTAAATAAGTCTCAGCTAATACTGATAACAACAATAACCATTTTGAAAGTTCTGACTTAAGGTGGATGTTGAATCTGCAGGTGGCAAAGCAAATGATGGACTGCCTTTCAGATCATGCACAACCTGTCTGTTGTGTGACTCCTCCAGTTTCATGTGGCTGATTTCTGCCCCACTGTTCCAAGTTTCTCTCAATAACTGAAGTGATCTGTCACTGGGCTTTATTAGATTTTCTGAGAGCAGATGGCTGATTCTTTTTACCTGGAGAGCTGCCACTTTCTGTAAATGCATCTCAGTTTTACAGTAGTATAATTTATCTGTTTGCATGACAAATAAGCAGGTTAAATTACAAGGGTGTTATAATTTCAATGGCTTTAGAGAAGGTGATAGATTTGCTGTATAACCTGGGGGAAAAAAAAGAGGAAAGAATTGAGTCCATTGGTGGATGGGCTACTGGCCATGAAAAAACAACTCAGGACGTTACTAAATTCTGGCATCTGTTGTAAAGTTTCAGAGCTGGTTGCTGGATATTCTGCTTTACATTTCGGCTTGCAGAGCTACATCGTAAATAAACTTGGTCTGTGCAGCCATTCACATATACTCATGAGTAGACTTCTTATTTCTGGAGGTTGCCTTTTATCAGCTTGTATTGCTGAGTTTGAATTCCTCTTTGTTTGTTTGCACCAGGTTGTTCTTTTCCTGCTGCTGCTTCCGTCCTGTTTGAATAATTCTGTGCTGGCTCACTGTGAAACTGCCAGATATCCCTTATGTAGCAGTTAGCCACATAGATAAGGACTGGTTTTGTATTGGTGACCTGGCAAGGGCTATTTCTTGCTTATACGAAAGCTGTCTTTATTTGGCACCTGATCTGGGGCCCAATTGAAGTTAGCAATAAATTAAAAACTTATTATTTTTACATAAATTTAAGGAGAGGAGCATGCAATTTATAGAGACAGATGAGTAGTCAGTGGTGACTGCGGAGGGAGTTTGGTTCTGAGTTCTCTAGCTCTGACCCCTGAGATTCCCCATCACTGCTCATACCCCACAGACCAGAATAATACTATTTTGCCCTAGCCAAACATGTTTGATAAAATGCTCTCCATTTCTACTAAGCTGCTTGATGAAGTATGGATGATCTTTCTAAATTCTGCTCTTGCAAGTTCTTCTTTATTTAAATGTTGCCCTTACAAACCTCAAGTTTTACAAATGTGGCGAAGAAACCATACAAGTGGTATGGCCTTGCTGGAAAATCAATGCAAATCCTAGGCTTATCAATAGAAATGAATTAGAAGGTTAATTAATTAGCTATGTATGCCACCCTGGATATGCTGCTAAAAGGTACATCCAGGTAGCTGACAGTGACTCCAAGCCGACTGGTTCTCCTTAATGAAAGCAAACCAGACCTTGCCCCTGTGGTACAGAGAGTTCTCTGTACTAATGGTACAGGTCAAATGTGCATTTCAAACCGTGAGATAAAGCCCAGGAAGAATAAGTGAATAATCCAGGCCATTTTCTTTTCTTTTTCTTTTTCTTCTTTTAATTTTTTAAGAACTGACTAGGGAATCCCCATTTTACCCTTTTTACACAAATTTAGCATTAAAGTTTCTGTTTTCTGTAATCCCTGCGGACCTCCTGTCAGCGTGAAATATACATCTATTTCTTTTCTTTTTGATCTTAACACTTGTAAGTAATAAATAATTGATTGCCAAAGGAATTCTGGGAATATATTCAGCCCTAAATTGAGCACTAAACTATTTGCAAATGTGCTTAGGCACCAGCCCAAAAGATACATCAAAAGAATGTCAATTGGATATTGGGAAGCAAAGTGCCATCATATGTTAGAATTAAGAAGCATAAAATATAAGTAGAGAGATAACAGCTGTCAGAGCTGATGGTGGTAGTAATAGGAAAAGGTATGTTTTTATAGAAGGCTATAAACCTTTGTTTAAGCTAGACCACACTTTCACCTCAGTAATGACTCTCCAGGCCATATTCAGGGAATGCCTCATTTGTTGGCTACTGTCTTGAAAGTGGGGCTTGATGGTGAACTTACCCAAGAGATATCAACAACTTTATCTGAATCATCTTTGAAATAAATCTATTAGAAAAAAACTGGGGTGTATCTGGCTGCCTTTAGTGTGGGTGACAGATTCACTGTCGCAGTCTTACATCACTGTGTCTACAAGCCCCAGCACGAGCTTGGACAGTAATGCCAGTCTGCTTCTGTGGCTGTGCTTGCAATGCAAACAAAATCCCAATACCTGAGTGTCTGTTGAACGTATTTAGATGTTATATGATATTAGTTTTGCCAGTGCAACTGAAGCTTGATATGCTTTTGATGGGGCACATACTCTTGGAATTCATTTCCGAACACACAAGAACACGATGACAGGAAATGACAAGGATGAATGAACATGGATTTATTTACCAACAGTAAATCATGCTTGACCAACCTGGTTGGTAGATATATAGTTAAATAACTGGCTACAAAGATGGGGGAAGACTGATGAATGTAATGTATCTCATCTTTAGTAAAGTTTGACAACATAGCATCCTTATCTGGAAGCTGAGAAAGTAATGGTTTGATGAGCAGAATGTTACATTAGTTGAAAATTGCCTGGATCTCAAGATGTGATGAACAGTAATCAGTAGGCCAGTGCCCAGCTGGTGACAGGTAATAGATGAGAGCCCCAGGGTTGGTACTGGGGCTGATACTCCAGTATTTTCATTGTGTTCAGCGAGCACCTTCAGAAAGCATGCGTGTGGTGCTGCACTGAGGGAAATGGCTGTCACGCTCAACTGCTTCAGTCTAGAAGGGTCCTGAAATACAGCACTGGGATATATTATTTGAAGATGTGGTATCTTGATCCTTTGAGATTTTCAAGCATCAGCCAGACGAAGCTATGACTGACTTGTAGTAGAGTTGGTGATAGTCTGGGTTTGAGTACGAGGTTGGTTCAGATGACCTTTGGGAACTTCTTGTAGTCAATATTTCTCTGATTCTATAATCTTTGTTTCCACACAGCAGCTAGAAGAGTCACAAGTTGTTTTGCTTGTGTCCTATCCCAAACCTGTTAGGTTTGTCTTGTTTAGAAGATTCTTGCATCTGTTCAAATGGGACACCTGTGACCAGAGGTGTGTATCAAAGATAGCCTTGCACTGGTGTTGTCAGAAGCTGTTCAGAACTTTGGTGCTATGGGAAGCTATTTCCATGTGACATAGGTTTCATTCACCTCAGAGATTCTCCGTGTAAAGCAACTTGCAGTAACTCTTAGGAGGTAATTGCACATGTGGAGTGTTGCAAAGAGAGTGTGCTTTGTCCATGTTTGTTTGGCATGCTCGTGATTCTGTCATGAGGATAGAAGATGGACATAGGAGTGGCACAGAACAGACTCAGCTAAGAGTTCACTGATCCGTAGTTTTTCTGTCAGAGAATACAGGCTGGTGGTAAACAAGGGTCCTCGGGGACTCTCTTCTGATGGAAGGAAAATTTGGGGGATATTTTGTAAATTTTGGAGACATCGTCAGTTAATGATTTCAGTGTGACAGTTGTCTTGTGCAAAAAGGTTTTTTATAGATCTTGAACTTAATTATTCTAAAATATCTGAATGACAAAGGCCATAGCTGAAAGGGAACATTTAAAAAAATGTTCTTGTTGGCTCACTAGTGGATTGAAGTACAAGATTTTGCTCTTTTGGTTTTGAAATTGTGAAGCTCCCCTAGGATGGAAACCTTTTCATACTCTATGTAAAGCTGAATAGACACCTAGACATTATATTAGGGCAGCACAAAATAGCCCTGCTGCTTGGGAACACCACCCTGTATTCTGATTTCCTATATTCACTGCATTCAGGCACTAGTGAAAAAATATACCACTTAGAGATAAGAATGTATTCCCTCTGCTCGTGTTCATACCTATTTTAATACCTGATTTTCTGCAAATGACAGTAAGATGCCGATAGGAGTGTTCATTGAGGCTGTATATTTTTTAGTGAGCATTGAAGTATATTAGGAATGAAAATGAATTCTAAATATATATAAAGCATAAGATTTTACATCAGCTGTATGATTTGTGCATTCACGTAAGCAGTCACGGCCTGAGTTTTCTGATGGTGTACATTTATAATAAACTTGCTGAGAGATCTGAGATCTGGTAGTAGTTGTTTATGGAGGAGAAAGTATGTGACAGCATTCTTTATCTGCAAATGGGGTTTTCTGAAGTACTGGAATACTGTCTCTGGTTATGTAGATCATAAAAATGTGGTCACTTCTTCTGCTACCTTAATTTTTAATAAGCAGTGCAGCAGTAGATTAGGTTATATTTAAACACTGTCTGATAATGAAGCAGTTCACTACAACAAATCTGAGTAATTTAAGATTTTCAGTGTGGAGACAAAGGCTGCAGTTGCCTTATGCTTCAAAATTATACAGATTCAGACTGCTGCTGCAAGATGTGGCTCCTCTCTGGGCTCTAGGTTCATGCTGCCTCTTTGCACTGTTCTATGGCTGGGATCTCAAAGGTGGATTTCTTCTCTGTGAAATTTACAAAGCTTAACATTCTGAAGCACAAAGTGAAGTGCCCAGAAAGAAACACATCACTGCTAGGCCATCCGAAGGTGATATAGAATGTTTTTTGTGTCTGGCCCAAAGCAGAGTAACTTCTACCCTTTAATTTGCCAGGGAATTGCAATAGGCTTAAAATAGTTTCTGTACAAATCCCCTGACACCACCAGAGTTTCAACAAAAATGATTTTGCTCAGGGTAGCAACTGCAGTAAGAAATGCCATGATGCCTCCCAAAGACCTGCAAGCAAGCACTAGCCTGGACTTACTAAACAAATGGTCCATAACAAAGAAGGTGGTGTAAGTCAATGTGGTAATGCATTGGAACAGACTGCCCAGGGAGGTGGTGGAGTCACCATCCCTGGAAGTTTTCAAGAAATGTGACCATGGCACTGAGGGACATAGCGGGTGTGGGGCTGGGTTGATGGTTGGATGTGACGGTCTTTAAGGTCTTTTCCAACCTTAATGATTCTTTGGATCTATGGAGGTGTAGTAAACTTGTGGGAGCTATGACCACAGATTTCTGGGAGGCTCTCCATGTTCATGTGGCATTTCACAAGTCACCACCCATAATAAAAGCAATTACAAGGATTCCATGCAACAAGAGCAGGGTGTCTGAGAACTTATGGCCATTCATAAAGGTCATTGGATTCACAAAGGCTGCTGTATTTCTAAGAGACCATTGCAGTTGCCAGTGAATCTTACTATTGCTCCAAGTAATATGGTCCAAGATCATCTTCTAATTGAATGTAGCATCGCTACATTGGTCCTAGGTTGTTTTGTTTTTTTTTTTTTTCTAACTGCTTTTTCTTTTGTTTTCCTCTTTTCTGAATTTAAGGATAACATCATTAAGTTTTTAATTATTTAGACAGTCATGGAGTTATTGTGACCCAGAAGAGCTCTTTTCACCCCATTCTCTGGAGTTGTCAGCTGACTGCAGTATTTTCCTACCCTACCAAAGTGAACCTAATAGTTATTTTGAGAACAGCTAAATAAAATAGCCAGACTTTTGATCTCTACTCCCCTTTCCTTCTTGTTCTTGGCAAACAAAATCCTGATAAATGAAATTTTTACTAGCATACTCCCCAAGACCCTAGATTAAATGAAAAGGTAGAGTGGAGGTAAAAAATATAATTATCTGGGAAATTTTATCCATTATTATATTTAAAAGCGTGTATGAGCAAGTGACCTCCAACTTCTCAAGAAATGAGGTGCCTCTGAGGAATTAAACAAAGCTAGATAGATGAGGAGTCTTAGGAATAGTGAAAAGGAATACAAATAGGTCAGCTAGCTTGCAAGCAGCTCTGCAAACGTTTTAATAGACATAAATGAGGGGCCTGGTGAACCAAGAGGAAGCAGACCTGATAAGTTTGAGTGATTGTGGAAGTAGCTTTTGGAGGCAGAGCTCCAACTTTATCTGCATCTTTGATATTTTCCTCTTTCTCTTGGGATCCTATCTTGGGAAAAATATCACATTTCACAGTCCAAGCTAATTAGCCAACAACTGAGATTTAAATCGTTAATTACAAGCATCTCTGCTGACACATGACTTATGCATTGACCTTTGTGTGACTAGATGGACTACTGTACACACAGTGTGTGTTGACTACAGCAGTAGAAATTAACTTTGATTTTCTTTTCTCTGGATTATCTGCTCCCTTTCTGTTAAACAACAGGTGCATCAGGCCCAGCCAATGCTGAGGTGACTGCTGACATTCTCCAGCTGTGCATTTATCCTCTGCTTCCATTCTTCTTTGATTTTTTTCCCTCCCTTTTGTAGGATGAAAGTAATGACAATGTGAGATTCTAAATATACCCGAGCAGCTCACAGGTTCTGTGATTGTGCTGGAGGCTGTGTGAAATCTGCAGGCAACAGCGTGCCTGCTTGCAGTTTTGCTTTAGGTGAGAAGCTGTTTAGTGCCTTAAGACAAAGTCAGAGACATAAAGTCCCAAAGGCTAATTCACTGGAGGAAATGCTGTCAGTGTTTGCCTGAAACACACCCCTTAGCAGGAAATGTCCCTGTTGGAAAACAGTGAGTGTAGTTCAGTGGTGGATCTCCATTACATTGAATTAGACACCCACAAACAGGCAAGTTTGTCAAGTGAAACACTGCTGAGAGAGAGCAGGGGAACCATCCATCCATCCTCACAGGAGATCTCTAGGAATGCCTGATCCTAGTGAGGCATGTATTCCTTTAGTGCCTCAAGCCTGCTGTAGCAGTCCCTGCTGCTCCCTCCTACTTCCAGCTTACTTCTCCTGGGTAGCAGTGATGGGTTGAGAGGTAATGGCATCTCTCTTCCTTCTGTCATATCAACTCATCATGGTGTCATCTGCAAACTTGCTGTGGGCACTTGATCCCACTGTCTGTGTGACTGATAAAGATGTTAAAGGATGCCGGTCTCAGACCACCTGCCACTGACCACAACCCTTTGGCCATCCAACCAACTCATTATCCATTATCCAGCTGTCAAATCCACATCTCTCCAATTTAGAGATAAGGATGCGGTGCTGGACCATGTCAAAGGTCCCACACAAGTCCAGGTATATGATTGCCCTTCCTCTCTCCACTGATGCCATCATTCCCTTATAGAAGGCCATCGGATTGGTCAGGCATGATCTGCCTTTGGTGAAGCTGTGCTACTGTCTCACATCACCTCCTTGTCGCTCAGCTTTCAGAAGGATCAGTTCCACGATCTTCCATGTGCAGTCATAAGGCTCACTGGCTTGCAGTTCTCCAGGTCATCTTTTTCCCCTTTTTAAAAAATGAGAATGAATATATACTGAGGTGACGAGGTATTTGTTTTTTTTTCAGGAAGCTTTGCAGGAAGTACAAAAGTTTCACAGCACTTTTGAGACAGTGTTAAGGGCTCATCATGTTTCTTCTGTTCTAGAGCTCTGGCAAGTTTGTATTCCAAAGTGCTGTCACAGTGGATATATTTTTTTCTATTTTTTAAAGTTTAGTTTCTCGTGATAGCTACTTGATATGATAGCAAGTGGTTTGAATCACTATTTGAGGGTATCCCTCAAACTGGCTAAAGTCAGGATTTGCTCATAGTGCAAGTGGGAAGGCTCTGGCCTTCTGGCTATAAACTTAGGCATGCTTTTTATTTGTTCACTTATTTATTTTAAAATTGAATTGTGTTAGGTAAGTATAATGTGGAACAAGTCCCCTGTTTACTTTATTTATTTATTCATTTATCATTCCATGAGGGCTGGCTGGGGGCAGGGAAAGGAGTCATTACTTTGTAAGTATGTGTTTACAAAGTGATGAGATAGTGGCTGGGCAGATGTGGCTGCTGGGAGATCTTTAAGCAATTGCCCCATCCTCTCTAACTCTGAGCTCCTGAGTTACATTAATCTCATGTTTCATCCCTAAAGCTGTGAAGCAGATACATTTTTCAAACAGTAAGAAACATTTTACTTTCCTGTTTTTTTCATGCCAATTCCATACCTTTCCTGAGGGAGCTATAGTGCCTGGCTGAGTGGAAAAATAATTGTGGGTCTGCAATAAGTAGATAAGATGGAAAACTTGTTCTATTGTAAAGAATGCAGCTGCTTGATTGCATCTGCCTGTGTTGTCTGTGTGTGATATCCACTTTCTTGTTGTCAGAGCTTGAGATGATTAGTACTGCATCTTCACATCACTGCTTGCACCTACTGATAGCCTTTCTTATTTTCAACTCCATCATGTGATAGTCTCAGCTACTGTAATGATAGCTGAATTTATGAAGGGAAAAAAAGGAACAACCCATAACTGAAACAAGGCGCAGCACCCACGCAAGTTCCCAAGAAGAGCTTCATCCTTAGCTGTTCTAAAGAGTTGCTACAAGCCTTAACTTATCAGAGTAGGAATATAGGCAGGAGGAGGTTTGGTATGCACAACTCACACAACAGAGGAGTGGACGTGTATGTCTGCTTCAGCTGAGGGTCTGCTTTTAGCATGGGTGAGTACAATTAACTTTGATCTGCTTTGCTTGGGCAACAGGCAGAGTGAAGAGATCCTGAGATGTGCCACCCACTTGGTTAATCACCTGCAGCCCAATCCATGCTGCTGCACTGCCACTGCTACCAGTTGTTAAGATGTAGAGATCAAGAGCAGTTTGCAATTGTTTGCAGTTCTCTCCAGGTGCAGAACAGACCTGTTGTTCTCTGGTGCATGTGGAGGTATTGTGTGAAACCAAAGGGCTGTGGGTTTGAAAGTCTTTGTTTTCACAGATGGTGAAGTTGAGGTAGAGGAGATTTGAAGTGTGGGATTTTGGCTTTATACACTATTAGTATCAAAACGTTTTATAATTCATTAGCAAAATTCTATTACCTATGGAAAAGGCCAAATTTGTTAGTTAATACGTGTTGCAGCCAAAGTAAAAAAAGTAGGGTTAAGTGCAGGGAAGTGTAAGTGGAGACACAAGAACCGAGGGAGAAGAAACAGTGAAGAGTATTTGAGAAAATTACATTTTTCCATATAGCTGAAGATGAAAACACTCATTTGGGAAGATGGGTTTTCTCTCATATCTCATGTGGACAAATGTTAATTTTTGATGGCAGCTGGGCTTGAGCAACTTAGAAAAATATGGAAGGCATGAATCTTTCTGGTGCTTGAGCACCAGAAGCAAAAAAGTGTAAATCAGTGGGCATTTGACAGCAGAACTACCATAACTCTGAGTGCTCTGCAATAGGTGGCAGCTTTTAGATGCATGACCTGTGAATTGCAAGTAAACACAACATCTCATAATCTACAGTTTTACTGCAGAGTAGAAGAGTACTGCTGTAAGTTAAGTCCAAGTAGAGATTTTGGGGATTCTTAATCAATTTCATCAGCAAATGCCTCCCCCCACAGATGTATTTACTTGAAGTAGAAGTAGAGTCCGGCTACAGTTTTTGTGAATCTTTCTGTGGGATAGCCTCTGTTGGAGGAAACAACCCATTCCTCCCTTGGCAGAAAGAATGTGCTGGTATTTTAATGTTACTGAAGAGAATTAGCCCCTGGCTTTTGTGGAAGGCTGGATTTCCACCTCCAAGTACTTTGTGCCAGCAGCAGCTTCACAGCCCTTCTGGTGGGTGACTTGTTGCAACCTGAAGTATTCACAAGATTTTCTCCCAAAGCCTTTTTTTAAAAAAACAATTCTGCTGCTTGGGGAAGTAGTTTGGAAAGACTTGGTAAGATATTTGATATAAATACCAGGAATTCTGGAGATGAGGAATGGTACGCTGCTTTTAATGGTGCTTGAGACTGACTACTGCCTTGCTCCTAAGGCAAGGCTTGGTCTGACCCATTTTGTGTCTCTGGGTTGATCCTGTCACACGTACTTTGGATCTCCACGATTTTGGACAGCTATGGAGGGCTACAATAAATGCTTTTGTAAACCCTGATTAGATCAAAATGATGTTTGTGTTGTGTGTGACAGTTCTTGTGGTGACTTGGTGAACCGAAGGCTTTGTTTCCACAGACAGACTCCTTGGTATCTCTGGTTTGGCTGATTAACAAATACATTTAGTAACTGGAAAAATATGTTGCTGCTTTGTTGATTCATTTGATGTATTTAAAAACAACAACAACAAAACAAACAACAAACTGATTTGCTTGTCCAAACTAGTCTAGCTGATATATCTGCAGAGGTAGGCTGGGCAGGAAGGTGTTGAGATTGGCTCTCATCAGACCATGGCAATCTCGTTTGCTTCATGGTCTTAATGAAGAAATCAGTTCTGAATTACAAACAACTATTCTGGGCCTCAGATGAGGTATCATATGGCGTTGTTGTAACAAACAGATCTATGTTTTATGAACAAAATGTTATGGGAAACTTACCAAACCACAAAACTTGAGTGTATCTGAGATTTGATAAAAACTATCTAGGTTGCTCTGAAAATAGTGCCTCTTATTTACTTTCATGGAAGCTACAACAGATACAAAGAGCACAACAACACTGTTTGACAGATCAAATTGTCAGCTACAAAATACTATTTTTCAACACAGGTATACTATTAGCTATTCTTTTTCACCAGTGATGACCAAGAGCCTGCATGCCACACTTGTACAAATCTGCATGACTACCTGAAACATAGCTTGTTTTTCATATCGCTGTTGCAACTGCTAAAATGCACCACCCACCATCTCACTTTTCTCACATGCACTGTTTGGTCTTCATAAACTTTAGCAAGGATTGATGAATGTCAATGGATGTCACTTTGTCTGCATGGAGGAATTCAATGACACACCTTTGCTTCATGCACACTTCCATGTCAGACTGCCCCTCTGCTGCCATCTGTTGCACTGCAACAAAATGTAATGGAATATTGGTGGAAAGGTTCAGCCTCTACTGCCATACCAGCAACGTCCACCTCTGATCTGGTGGGCCAACATCATAAAATAGGAGGCATTACTTTCAGAGCAGCCTTCCTACATTGCATAAGTTATGTGACTGACATTTTAATGATTCAGACAGTAATAGGAGAAAATATTCCATTCGGTGCACAGAAGACAAGATGTGCAGTTTCCAAGCTATTAGGTTAGTTAAATCTGCAGTCACTTCTAAGGGTGGAAACCACTGGATAGGAGGTTTTGCACAAATCTGTGTAGTCACCTTTGAATTGATGCACTTCTTGTAGTGGGGGTGATTTTATACAGTGTGGAGCTGGGCTGTTGTTTGCATTCTGGAGTACCTCTGGAAGAATATTAACCTATCTTCTGTGTGTGTGCATTCATCTAAACATCCTGAGTCACCATTTTCAGAACTGGCTGTAATGCATCTGTTGCAAAAAAAGATAAAGATTTGTGTGGCCATATG
Organism: Phasianus colchicus; assembly: GCF_987193195.1. Classification (NCBI taxonomy): domain Eukaryota; kingdom Metazoa; phylum Chordata; class Aves; order Galliformes; family Phasianidae; genus Phasianus; species Phasianus colchicus. The sequence goes on along the minus strand of NC_143441.1, from coordinate 46,712,573 downwards.
TGTGCCGAGGAAGACAAATTCATCACTCATTCTTTGTTCTGTGCTGTTCTGACTCCCTTCTGTAACAGCTTCAGACAGGTCAAGCCCATAGTCCTTTAGATATCAACACTTTGGAAGATGTCTGCCATGTTACTTTGTTGTCTAATGATCTAGCTGTGCTGATGCTGTGATCTCTCTATCTGGGAGGGAAATTCTGACCTTTCACTGTTAGCTTCTTAGTGATTTTTCTTCATACATCTGCTCGTAATTTTCAAATCTTTGAAGCTTCTACAATTTCTTCAGTCTTGATTGAAGTTGTGCAGTGTGTTTAAAAAGTGGGGGTAGCAACTACTGGCGAGCTTTTTTTCCTTTGAATACCACATTGAGTACACAAACAAGGAATTTGAAAATGAATACTAAAATTGATATCAAAACTAGAAACATGCAGTTGACCTTACACTATTTCCCTGGTCAATACAGGCAGTCTTCTTTTTTTCCCCTTAAATTTGCAATCTGTAAATGTATCAGCAGCGTTGTTGAGGAAGGAGTAGTTCAGACCTTCCCTATATACTGACTAGACCTGTTGTTTTCCAGGTTTCCTTAGAAGTGATGGGGTAAAACTCCACGTAGCTTCTTTTTATTTCTAAAATTAGAGATGTGATTTTTGGCAAGTTCAACAGTGTGACATCGTAAAATATACAGCATTGAATATATGGAACAAAAAATTTGTGTTGTGTTTTAAAAGCAGATAATATGTTATGCTATACATATATATTGTATTTGTACATACATTTGTAGTCAGAGCTTTATCATTTTAATGATAACCAGATTTCAAGGTAGACAGGAGTGTTAAAAGATGTGAAAGTGAGTATGAGAGCTTATTAGAAGACTGCTTGCTTTGCTTGAGTTTGAAGAACTACTGCTTTCATTAATTATGACTGTTCTATCACAACATTTCTCTTAGAGTAAGAGAAGTAACTAAATAAAAGGGTATTATTAACATAGTTGTCTGAGTTACTGTGGTTGATATTCCCAGCTAAAAGAGGGTCCCAGGTCGTGCTGGATTCATTTCAAATTTCAGACTGTTATTTATGAAGAGCAGAAGGCTAACTTCTCAGCTGGAGTAAGCTGGGATTGTTAGAACTCAATTTAAAAGGCAAAGAATTGGAGTGGTTTAAAATAAGCTTTGCATAGCCTCTACCTCAAAGACACTATGGCATTCAGCTACCATGGTGATGAATATGGTACAAACACAAAATAGATTAGATAGAATCCAGAATGTTTTGAGTAGATCTAAATTAACAGTATCCACTCAGGAAAGAGAGGTAGAGAGTCACCGGGCACTGTTTAAGAAAACACACATCAACAGCCAGTCCAGAGTGGCTTATACAAAGAGGATAGGAAGCAGTTGTTCATACTGTGACTGGTGATGCAATCTCAGTGGGAATGTTGGGTTCTGATTCTGTTCAATCCTGTCACACAGAAAAGGAAAAAAAAAAAAAAAGCAGAAACAGATGATGTTCTAGAAACATGAGAAGCACAGAAAGATTCTACCTGGGGCATAACAGCCTCTTTTGAGCAGGCAGTGCTAGAAATGGCAATGTTCCCTCATATATTTATAAGGCAATTAAAGGATCACACAACAGTGGTATACACAAATAGAAAAGACTTTCAGAAATGTCACATTTTCTATAGAAGATGTACAATTCTGTTTCCTTTCAACCAAACCATGGACTGTCTTTTAACTTTCTCATAACAGAAGTCCCCACTATAAAGACAGCAAGTAGTTTTTATTCTGTTTGCATAAGCAGCTTGTGATTTTCTGCCATGATATCTTAAGGTCAACAGTTTGGTAGGAAGTAAAGCTTGTTTAGGCCCCAGTTTGCACTTATTTAAATGGTATATAAGTTTAGGAGTACGGATAATTGTTGTTTTCAGCAGGATTATTCGTGTGCTTTAGATTACAGATAGAGTCTGCTGCAGAGTGGTCTCAGAAGTAGCCGTTTAAAGGTCTATAGAAACAAACAACATAGAATAGGTTAATGTGTGCTCTCCAGATGTATCTTTGTGAGAATAGTTTGCCCTGTGTTGTTGCTTCTCCCTCTCCCCCCCCCCCCCCCCCCCCCCTTTTTTCTTTTTTTCTTTTTCTTTGGCTGTGTCACAGGGAAAAGCCTAGATTCTCCAGCAATTTACTTCCCAGTGACTGAGTAATACATCTGTGATTTCTAGTGTGTGAACACCAACACTTGGTGACCTTTGCTAGTGATTATAAGATGACAACTGTGTAGCAGCTGCCCTTAAACTCAATTCATGTTAGAGGTGATCAGGGGATTAAAGATCTGTCTTTCACACTGTTACTTTTTGAGCTTCTGAAGTGAATCTTTTTTAATGTTGCCATCATTTTTACCACTTAGAAAACCCGTGAAGACTGCAATCATGTATTTGTGACCAATATGTAGGCAGTTTTTGGCTTGTCAGATGAAAAAAATTAGAGGGTGTAGTACATCTTACTCAAAAACAATTCACAGGATAAGATCTGATAACAGATTTCCACTACTTGCCAAAAATCAAGGTTTAGAGAAACAGTGCTGACCAGCCATTTATCTACAGATTGAAGCATTAGATTTGAAAGTATTTTTTTAAAAATACATAGCTCAAATTATTTTGGATGGAGGGTGATGACTGGATAGAACAGAAACTTTGGGAGATGTGCCAGTGGTGCTCTCTTAATCTCATATCTCTTGATTCGAGATACTACAGGACTCTCTGCAAGGAGGCAGGGGTGCAGGAGAAAGTTCTTGGTGCCTCTGTGAAAATTTCCTCTAAAAAAAGCAGTGATGGAAGTAAAATATGGTCACATCTATCCCTTTAACTAGAATTCATCACAAACATAAAGCCTGAAAGAAAGCTGCTTGGGCAATACAAACTTAAGTGCCAGCAGTATAGCCCTTCAAAATAGTTTTTATTGCTACCACCAAGTTAGCCTAATTTTATAGATCAGCAATGAAAAAGAACTGGCTGAAGCTGATCTCAAGCAGGGGGAGAGGTTATGTAAGCAAAGAAAATCTTATTTGCAGCCTCATTTATTTGAGGCTGGGCAAAGGCAATTGGTTTACTTGCTAGTTAAATTGGTGGCATCTCTGGATTCTAAGCTTCTGAATCCATTTTGTTTAGGAACCCGTCTCCTCCTGGCAGATTGCATATGTAACTGAAGCTGGTCTGCCATTCTTAATTCTCCAAAATACCAGTGTGATATATCTAAGTATGATACCATCACATTTTAAGATGCATAATCTAGAACATGCAGTTCATCTTGGGAGGCTGGTTCGAATCACCAGCACCACTCTTTCATACTGGCCTTTCTTAGCTGAGCTCACACTCTGTTTCAGTTATCCAAGAAGTTTTTCTGCTCTGTTGCTGTTGAAAAAGTCTCACAGGAGTTAAGAGTTATCAAAACTCCAACATCTACTTCTTTGGATTACCTTCTTTATTGTAAACATACAGTAGCATCAACACTTCAAAATAAAATCTGAAAATAAAACCCAGCCCTCTGCTGCCTACACAGTTCTCCCTTTGAGACTAAAATGAAAGAATGGCAGGTACTAGCCACATCACTTAATACATTCCTTAAAGGCATGTGGATACTGTGGTGAAAAGGGGTGTAGACAAAGCAATGTAAAACAGCAGTGCTTTAATCGTGTAACTTATGGTAGGCTCTACAGATATTCAAATTGAGACTACCTAACCTTCTTGGAAGTCATTTTCCTTTCAGTAGAGCTTAAACTTGTCAGATTTCTGTGGCCTACACTGTACAAAAGGTGGAGAGATGTCATGATCTACATTGGCTAAAAGCATGAAAGTAGAAATAATAGTGTCTGTGTACTGAGGGAGAAGCCATGATGTCCTCCAAATGCTGAAGAAGAATCTATCTTTGCTGAGCTGTATAGACAGGTATCTCTTACTTCTTCTTCTACCTGAGGAATTATTCACCATTATTTTCACTTAAACAATTGCTAGCTATTAGAGTTCTAATATATCACCTGGATGTTTAAGTGTTTTTACATCATTTCTCATTGCTGCTGGGTAAGACCACCAACTGATGTATATTACCATAGAATCCTTAGAATTGGAAGGGACATTTAAAGGTCATGTAGTCCAACTTCCCTGCATTGAACAGGGACCCCATGGCTAGATCAAGTTGCCTGATCGAGCCTCGTCTTGAAAGCCTCCAAGGAGAGGGCATCAACACATCTCTGGGCAACCTGTTCCAGTGCCTCACCAACCTCACTGCAAAAGACTTTTTCCTTACATCCAACCTAAATCTACCCTCTTTAAGCTTGAAACCATTTCCCCTTGTTCTGTCACCACAGACCCTGCTGAAGAGTCTGTCCCCTTCTTTCCTGTAGCTCCTCTTTAGATACTGAAAGGCTGCTCTCAGTCATCTTGGAGCCTTCTCCACGCTGAAAAACTCTAGCTGTCTCAGCCTGTCCTTGTAGGAGAGGTGTTCAGTTCTTCGAATAATTTCTGTGGCTATCCTCTGGACTCCAACATAGACTAACAGGCCTACGGCTCTCCTGTACTTAGGACTCCACACCTGGACACAGTACTCCAGGTGAGGCCTTACCATCACAGAGTGGAGTATCTAGCTACAATAGTTTCCTGGCTAAAGTTTTAATCCAGGTTCTCTATGGACTTGTCGCTATGCTATTTGATTACGTACAGATTTCTTCTGGGTCCAGCTGGAATAGTTCAAACAGTAATTGATCCAATCCCATCCCATCCCCTCTGCTAACAAAGCAATTTGAATACTCTCTAATCTTTTTCGAGCATAAGTGACTAAGTTAGTACACAGCACCTACTTAAACTGTTTGAACTATCTCTGCTGATTCTGCTTGAAGTGGGTTGGGGAGCACACCGACAAACAGCTGGTAGAGCCAGGGGGTAGTAATCAATGCCCCAGGGATGGCAATAAACATCTTGAGAAGAAAAGGGCAGGGCACAAACGTTTCAAACCTCTGCAGCTGTTTGCAAATTGAATTTCTACATGCAGCCTGCAGGCTACATGTGAACTATGTCAATATCTCCTTTTCCAGATGAAACTTTCTTCTCAGCCATTGCAGCTGGGGGGTGTGGGGGTGGAAAAGGAACTCGAGAATGGTAAGAAATGTTACAGAAATGTGCCCATGTAGCATATGAGTGTGTATTCTCTAAGCATAGCATATTGTGTGACAGCATGCGAGAGGGGAAATTTTGGCCAAGGAAATCAAAGAATTCTTCTTTCTTTCCTTTTTTCCCCTTTTCTGTTGGATCTCAAAGCAATTTGCCTTTAATGCGTCATTCAGATTTGACTATCTTGAAGAGGAAGCAGATGATTCCCATCCACCTTGAGTCTCCAATCCTTGAGCGCACTTATTGGAGTCTGCCTTTCTAGCTATCTCAGCACACTGATAAGGGAGCCTTTCTAACACAGGAATTGGGCTGGCTTCCACCATGCTCTGTTATCTTCCAAAATTTCTACGGGGACCGGTGTGAGCAAATATGTTGAGTGAATGAGCTCGGTGTGGGGTAAATGGCTGAACAAACCCCAGAGGCATCTGCAACAGTCTATAGTTATTGCACCAAAGATGGCATTTCTGAGGACCAGGGGATACATTTTCATGGTTTCATATAAAGCCTGTTTCTGTGTGAGCTTCTGCACAGCAATGCTCAGCTGGGAGAGGGTAATAAAAAGCGACACCCCCACGGTTAACAAATGTGTCCCTGTGGTTAACACTCGGGCCAAAGCATCTGCAAGGCCTATTTCTGGTGCTACCACGCACTCACAGTATGACCATGGCTGAGTCACGTATGAGAAATCATTATCGTATATGTAAATAGGATGTCAACAACTTTGCAGGTGATGTTTGTTGCAGCTTTTTTTTTTTTTCTTTCTTTTATTTTTTTTTTCTTTTTTCTCAAACGCTTTGAGACTCGGGTATTAATTTGGTATTCTGGGTCTGCTTGTGGCCAACTCAGAGGATATGCGGGCTGTGCCGCAGCCACCTGCACCCAGAGGAACACAATTTGTGTTTTTACAAGTGAGTGGTTAAATGCTGGTGGGGCAAACCCCACCACCACTGAGACGTGACCCGTGAGGTGAGCCTTGCTCTGAGGGACGGTAGCATCTGCAGTGCTTGCTGGGGTGTGGTGAAGTCTTTCTTTCTCCTCCTTCCTTTACTCTGCTGTATCCTCTGTGGCCATGTGAGGTTTAAAAGAAGTTTTTTAACCTGATGAATGTATATTTGGTCAGTGTGTACTTGTTGGGTGACAGAGTATCCTTATGATCCTGTGATCAATGGTGCAGTCTAGCTGGAGGCCTGTAACTAGTGGCGTTCTCCACTGACAAGGAGTCAGTGCTGGGCTGAGTCTTATTCAATATCATATTGTTCGTCAGTGATCTGGATGAAAGGATAGAGTCCACACTCAGCTAGTTTGCTGATGATATGAAGCTGGGATGACACACCAGAGGGCTGTGCAGGTACATCAAGCAGTGTGGCCAGCAGGTGGAGGAAGGTGATCCTCCCCATCTATTCTGTCCTGGTGAGGCCACACCTGGAGCACTGTGTCCAGTTCTGGATTCTTGAGTTCAAGAAAGATGGGAACTGCTGGAGAGAGTCTACTTCCAGCGGAGGGATACAAAGATGATTAAGGGCCTGGAGCATCTCCCTTACAAGGAAAGGCTGAGAGACCTGGGGCTGTTCAATCTGAGAGGGAACCTCATCATTGTTAATAAATAGCTAAAGCGCAGTAGTCAAATCATTGAGGGGGCAGACACTTTTTGGTGGCGTGCAGCAATAGAACAAGGGGCAATGGGCAGAAACTGAGACACAAGAAGTTCTAGACAAAAACAAGGAAAAACTTCACTATCAGAGGGGCAGAGCACTGGAACAGGCTGTCCAGAGAGGTTGTGGAGTGTTCTCCTTCGCTGGAGATATTCAAGACCTGTTGGGATTCTCTCCTCTACAACCTGCTGTAGTGAACTGCCTTAGCAGGCGCTTGGTCTGCGACATCTCCACAGATCTCTTTGAATTCCTATGATTCTGTGATGCCCCAAACAAGCCTACAACCCTGCTGACATAAACAGTGTTCACCAAGTTTATTCATTGTGTTCTGGAGCCCGTGACAAGGGGACAACGCAAAAAGAAAACTTCCCCCCCATCCACCCTCGCACACTCACCGCCCCCTCTTAAGATGGCCGCCTTACAACGGCGAAGGCGGCCGGGGGTCGCGTCACGTGGTGCCGGCGGGCGGCGCATGCGCCCTGGGGGCGGCGCTGACAGGCGGCTGCATGGTGCCCGCCGCCCCTCCAGCGCCCATGCAGTGAAGCCGCACCGGGCCGGTCCGGGGGAGCCGGCGGCGGCCTGGGTGCGGCGTAGGGCCGGCTCCCCAGCATGGCGAGCTACCTGCCGCCCTGCGTGATAGACGGAGGCACCGGGTGAGTGCGGGGAGCGGGGGGGGACCGGTGCTGACAGCCTTCTTGGCGACGTGTGTGTGTGTGTGCACACGGTGGGCGCCCCGCCGTGCCGCGGCGCGGTGTCTCTTCCCCTGCATCCGCAGCCAGCCGGGTCGCTGCCGTGTGTCCCCGTCCCTTCTTTGCCGGCCTGCTGCTGCTGGGCGGGCCGCTGTGCCCGCTGCCGTTCCTCCTGTGCCCGGCAGGCCGTGTCGGCCCAGGGGTGCTGTGTCCCAACGCGCCCGTTTCTCCTCCTTCTGTTCTCTGACTTACAGCGATCCAAGGACTTAAATGCTAAACGTGGGGACGACGTTTGGAACGCCTGCGAGGAGGAAGATCTGTGCTTACGCTGCCTGGGCAAGCACAGCTCTGTAACTTATTCTGATTTATTCAGTGTTTAGCCATACCACGAGTTTTGTAACTTGTCACTCCAAGGAGTGAATCTGAAGCGCAGAGGCTGTGCTGGGCGTTTCGCTTTGCAGAGGAACAGATCTTTCCTACCTGCCTGGCAAGCGAGGACCGTCAGCTTCTGATGGGTCCATTGGGGCTGCTTTTGTGCCTTTGGAGCAGGAGGTGTCAGGGAGCTGTGATGGAGATGCTGGAGATGCACTGAGCTCGTTTCTTTGGCCCAGCAGTGATGGAAAGCTCTCAGGAGGAGAAGAGACACTGGTGCATGAGTTCAGCTGATAACTTCACATGTCAGGCTGTCCTTTCAGGGTCATCAGTTTTGTTTATTTATTGCAAGAATAGCCCTTCCTTCTGTGGGGAATTGGTTGCACTATTTTGGTTCAGGTAATGCCTGGAAATTTCCCTTTAAAATTTCTAAAACTGAGCCATCATATTAAGACCAAAAGAAAAGAAAGATAATTTAAAGAAGAAGTGATAGATAAATAGAGCAACCCATTGCGTTGACAGGTTCACCTTCTTCTGAAAAAGGATTTTGTATTTTGAAGTTTCATGACAAAACTTTCCCAAGTCTCTTGTGCTGTCTCTGCTTGTAATACCTGAAATCAGTTCAGTCTTCTCAGTGGAGTACAGTGGAGTCCACACCTGAAAGCTCTGGGAGTAGAATAGAGAATGGGTTCCGTCTTGTGTGTAGTTCTGCCTGTCCATTAGATACTCCATGGTAATTTCCCAGATCCTTTTTTTTTTTTTTTTTTTTTTTTTAAATTTTTCCTGAAGAAATTTTAAGTATCTGTTTTGCAAGGAACTTTGGTGTTACAGGAATGTTAATTTACAGAATTGAAGAGCTTTTCTTGGGGAAAGGGCATCTCTAAGTGGGTCCTTTACAAAAGCTGCAGCATGAACTGCAAAATCCTTAAAATGCACAAAATATGTCTGTCTGTCTCTTGCAGGAGCCCTTCTTTGCTTTCAGTGTGTGAAGTGATTCCATTGTTGCATGAGCAGTGGATGTTACTGGCCAACAGTCGTACAAAATAAACAAGGACAAAAAATAACCTGCTGTATGCTTTCAGAGAAATGATAATTGCAGCACAATTTCTGAAATCTGTTCAGTGCTTACATTAAAAACTATTGGAATTTTTGTGTATGCAGGTATATTAGCTTGTTCCAGAAAGAGTTCAGACAGCCTACAAGTGGACTTGTTGTTTCCATGCCTCCAAATGATCTTAGTACATACGAGACAATGTGGTGTCTCTGCTGATGGGACTTTATCTGAAGTAAATAATCTTGCAGAACAGGAAGACGTAAGATTCTGATCCAAGCAGCCAGAAGTAGCTTGACTCACTGATACAGTCTCTGGAATTTTCCTCTGTGTGGGTTGAAAACCTTCTTATTGTTAGAATGAATCTACTTTGGGTTACACGCTTGGAACAATTCATTCAAATGATTCATGAAAGGGCTTTCAGATGGAAAACTTGGAAGAGCGTAACGGAAATGGAAAGGTGTGTGCAGATACACTGAAATATTTCATACATAAGAAGAAAAATGTATTTTATATCTCTGGTAATGAATGAGGAGCTTTGTCTCAGCACTAATTTGTGTTCATGTAAGTAGATTTAAGTTTATGAAAATACTCTTTCTGTTTTTGTGCGTATGAAGCCTGGATTAAAGTTGTTATTTGCATTGGTAGGCCTCGGTCCTGAACAGTGCTGGATTTTGGCAGAAAAGCAGCAATGGGTGTATGAAAATTGGTACAGAGCTTTGGCGAGAAACATATCCTTGTAGCAGGACAGATTAACATTGCTTTTCCTCTATTAGGTAGCTGACTTTTTCTTTATGAATCAGGAGTGAACAGTTAATGAAACTTTTGCAGAAAGCAGTAGCAATTTATTTGATGTGGCTGCTCTTTTTCCATTAGCATTTGCAAATGAACCATCCTACTTCAGTTTTGATGCACTACGTCTTCATTTTCTTCGAGTGAGGTTTTTCTAGTGATCAGCTTTCGTGTTGCTGTCAGTCCTTTTGTGGAAAAGGGCATGCTATTTTTAGGGCCTTTGGTCTACCAGGCCTCTCTGGTGTTGTTCCAAGTGGCTTTAAACTTCGTGGCTGTTTTTATTAATTGGCATTTAGCTGTGGGACATCACCACTCCAGTAGGTGGGTGTGCAAAGCGGAGGTGGCTTAAAATACTGCTCTTCATCTTCAGGCATTGAGGAATGCTTCTATTTTGGGTGTATTTTATTCAAGTGTTTTTTATTTTAGTAAGGAAAGCTTACTTTGGCCAAGTGTTACTGATCAGCTTAGAAGTAAATACTTGATTTCTGGGAGAAGTGAGCTCAACTTGTCTTAAAACTTGAAACTTAAGGGGTGGTTGTTGTTGTTGTTGCTTTTGCCATTTAAGTTGGCTGTCTTACATTTCTTCTTGCTATTGTATTTCTGATGTGAAACGAGTTGTTCCATGCAGGTAGTATTATCTCTATTCTTTACACATGAGACGTGCACGGCTACATTTCTAATTGCTGTTCTGAGTGTAAGGAGCATGGGTTAATTAGCTGTTGTTTATAATCACAGGCTTCAGTCCTGGTCCTACTAGTCTCTCCCAAAGCTATGGCTCTAATTTGCAGTTTATTAGTATAGTGGTTGGTGGTGCTTCTCTGTACATAGAGCAGACATAATAGGTTTTTTTATTATTATTATTTTCTACTGCATTCTTTCTTTCTTCATTCCCATTCCTTTCTCACATCCTCCTTCATTCCAAAAGTGCATTTTCACATCTTTATGGACCTTACGTTAGGAGTTTCTCAGGCATATTTGTAATAATGATACACAGTCTGTTTATGGCAGTATGTCATCACAGGTGTTGTAACAGTAAAAACTGCTACGTTTTAGCATCATCCATCAGAGGAAGATTTCTCATTACAGAGCTGATTATTTTTTGTTTGCTTACAGGTCTTTCGTAAGACCTTCTGGTGTTCTCAGTAGTTCTATCTCTTCAGAGCTCATTTGTGGATCTAACACATTGCTTCTTGGTCTCAATCTTTAAAAAAATAGAAACTAAGGAAATTAAAAAATGTTCAAACTTAGAATTGTAGAATTACACCATAGTTTGGGTTAGAAGGGACCTTAAAGCTCATCCAGTTCCAGCCCCCTGCCAGGCCAGGAGCCCTTAGGCCCATCCAGCCCTGGGCACCTCCAGGGATGGGGCACCCGCAGCTCTCTGGGCAGCAATGCCATGATCTCTCTAGCCTCATCATGAAGAATTTTTCCTAATATCTAATCTAAACCTACCCCCATTCAGGTTAAAATCATTACCCCTTGTCCTATCCCTCACTCCGTGAGGAAAGGTTCCCCCCCATCTTTATGTTCTCGCCTGGGCTTTGCTTTTCTGCTTGCTTGCTGAGTGAAACATTAACTTCTCCTTTGAAATGGATAAGGCAACTGCCTGAGTAGCGTTGTATGTTTCAACTGTGTTCTTATGCTTTAGTAAGAAATTTCCAGAATATATCCCCTTAAAAGTGGCTGAGGTTCTGTATCTGCTTTCAAGTTTGGTCCATTTGTGTATCTCTGCAATTGTCTTCATGTACACTGCATTTTTCTTTGGATTTCATTTTGTCTTTTCATGGTACGGCCTCAGAAGAAGGAGGACTTACTGTTCTTCATGAAAAAACTGACCAAGCTGAGCTGTGTACTAAAGGGTCACCTGGGATAAGTAGTATATAGTAGAGAACAATACTAAAAATACCTAAATATGCTTGTTTCAACAACATAGTTTTTAGCTGTTTGATTTATTTTTTTATGAGTAGTTCCTTCAAATTCCCTTTCATAATACAGCCTTCATCTACTGTATCACATTTCTACTAATGTTTAATGCAGTCTTCAATATGCTACATTTTGTAGAGTTTCCAGTATGTTCCTATCTCGCTAGCAATAAATCTGCTACTTTTAATGAAATTGGAATACTGATTATCTACGCATTCCCTAAAGCCTTCTCTGTAATTTACAGATCATGAGATGTTGCATTACCATTAGTCTGCTAGGCTGTAGCCCAGGAGAAAGAAAAAACGTGTTTCAGATCCTTAAATATTCATTGGAAAAAGAACTGGAGACCAGGTAACCTCCCTAACTATTTACAACCAGACCTTCAAGGTTGATGAATATTCAAGTGCTTTGTATAAAAGCAAACAATGTCTGTAGCAGGTCCTGAAAGTGGGTCACCCAACCACTCTAATGTACTCCTGGGTACTGCCCTGGAAGATGGAGTGTGCCCAGGTCCTGCTGGGCAGAAGAGAGGCTGTGGCCACATGTGCAGCCAGTGGGCTGCTGGGCAAGGAAGGGAAGACATCTGCCTCGTTTCTTTTCTTTGTCTTCCTCAGTGGTTTGAGTTTCCCTTTCATTTGGTTTTGTCAAAACATCTGAAATATGCCACAGGAAACTGTCTGTGTCTTGTTTGGTCCTAAAGGGATTCTGTTTTTTTTAGTTATTGTTGTTCACGAATGTACATTTTTTCATTTCTTTCAACGTTGAACCAAAAATTGAGTTTTTTTATATAGTTCTAGTGTTAATCCTCCATGGATGACTGGCGTACAGGAGAAACCTTTCCAGATGTTGTCTTCTGTGAGGTGTGTCCTTGCAACAGAACTATTTTCACTCATGCTAAAAAATAGGCTCATCCTGTCATTTTAACTGGAGCAGAGAAGTTCAGGTAATGATAAAATCAATCAGTAAGATACCAAGTGATCAGCCTCAGCTAATGACAAAAATCAATCAGTAAAACACTGAGCTCTCAGCTTTTGTAAGTTATCCTAGCAGTGGCATCTGATTTCTGCTTGAGTGGTAAGGTAATGCCATGATACACCGATACCCCAAATTGATTCTTCAGGGCTGTTTTCTGTTTAATACCGTGATTGAGTTTGAGTTTGAAGAGTGTTTGAGGGAGAAGAGATGGCAAACTGAACTCAGGACCACAGCTTAGCTTAGGAAGGAAGTTCTGGCTGTATTTCAGGAACCTTTTACTTTTCGATAGACACATATAGAAATTGTATTAAAAGTATATGTATATGTACGTATTTCTGTGCTTATATGTATGTGACTATTTTTTTATCAGTGGGTCTTGGAGGACTGAGCAATGAGTGTTGCTTTCCTGAGGCTTCTGCCTGTCTTGCTGTTTCTCAACCTTAGACTTAGGGCTTCTGAATCCAAAAAGGGTTTCCTTGGCTGCCATTATGTGCATGCAAGCAAAACCCATTTCAGAGAGACAAATGAAGAGTGAGTATCCTGTAATGCATCCCAAGTCCCACTGTAATGCCTGCTTTGTTGTTTGTTACATTTTAACTGTATTCCCAAGGTGAGCTTCATTCTAAAATGTGGAGAAACCAAGCAGTAATTATCATAAAAAGAATTCTTGCTAGTAATGGCCTTCTTTACAAATCAGTCTAATTTAATAACCTGATTATATTTTTGAGAGCCATAGAAAGTGTGTATAAACATTCTGGATTATACAGGCATATGCTTTCAGTCTAATGATGATTAAAAATACAACAAGCCCTTGCCCTCGAAACACAGCCCTTGTCTTTTTAGCCTTGGGGAAAAATCTTTTAAAAAAGATTCCTTGAAGTCTATTGAAGCTATAGCTTTGAAGAGATGTTGAAAATACAATATTTAAATTCCAAGGTCATTGCTAATTCAGTTTTAATTTCTTTATCCAAGCAGACTGACTCTTAATGAGTATTTTTATACCAAATACTCCATGAAGGGGCATTTTCTGTTTAAGCTGTTAATGAAGAAACCACCTTCTGTTTTAGGGGTATCATTTGCAAATGTTGATAGCAAACAGTAGACAGAGATCCTGAATAGGCTATGATTTTGTGATTGGTCTTGTTTAACAATGTTCTGCCTTTGGGTTTTCATGGAAAAACTGAATGTTATTAATGCTGATTTCCCTCACAGACTGTAGTATGACAATATCAGAGAAAAAGTGCAGTTTAAAATCATTCAATTATAACTATTTTTTAAACTGCTTCTGAATGTATTTGTGTATTTTAGGAGAACTATTCTTTGTAGTCAGGGATTTTAATGATTTATAGTTCCTAAAAATCTGAGCTAGCTTGGAGCCAGAAAACATTATGCACAGATATTAGGTTTTGTGTGGACGTTTTTTTTTTTATTTTTTTAACCTGCCCAAGTTACTTGTTTCTTTTCTCTCTTGGTATCTTAGTTGATAAACATATATGCATGTCTCAATATTGTATATGGAGACAAACAGTCAATGCTTTGTACCATTTGCTGTTTTTTTTTTTCTTTTGGACAATATTAACCAAATTCACAGCATCTCATGGCGTCTTTGTCTGTGGTAGCTTTTGGAAAGGTAAGATCTGCATCTTCCTTTTATCAGTGGAATTTGGCCTAGCCCAGCTTTTGCCATAGCTGGTGAGTTAGTGGAAATAAGAGCTGAGTGTACAGGTTTCAGCATTCCGAAATTCCACTCTGAAAAGCTGAAAGTGCCTGAAAAATAAATAGCATCTAAAATATTTACCACTTTTGAGTTTTCTTCTCAGCAGGTTTACACTTGAAAGCATAACCGAGAAAATATAGATGTGGTATTGCTTATTTGGCCTTCAATGTGAGAAGTGGAGTGGATTTTTTTTTTCCTTAATGTGTGTGTGCACATAATGACCTTGTGATCCTTCTTTCTCCAGGTATACCAAACTTGGCTATGCAGGGAATACAGAACCTCAGTTCATTATTCCATCATGTGAGTAAATTTTTTATCCCTCCAATTTTTAGGGTACACCACTAAGCACTATGACAAGTAAAAGACTTGCTTTCCAGCTCCCACCTTGGCCTTCATAGTCTCTTTCTAGGAAGCAACATTATTTGTGTTGGCATCATTGGCTGGAGTATAGCTCAGCAGAGCTTATTTGCAGTTAGCTAGGCCTGGTGTTTATTAAATCACCTCTTGGTTGCCATGACGAATGAAGAAGACTTCAATTTTATTTCCTTTTTACATCCATTATTTTTTTGCTAGGACTCCTGAGTAGACAGAATGCAACTCACCTCCAGTCTATCTGACACCATGGTTACTGCCTGGATAACCTGGGTGAGGTTTCCAACCAAATTAAGTACTGAAGTGAAGGTGGTCTCTGCCTTGCTTACATCTGTGTGGGCTGGGGCTGCAGGCACTTTAATGGTCAGAAAAGTTGTTCCTGTTAGGTAATGTTCATTCAAGGTATATATTTATCCAGTAAAATGTTTGTACCCATTTAACATGGTTTTGGTGAGCAGATTTCCTCTTCTTGTTTTTCACATTAAAATTGTTTAATTTAAAATGTTACACGTTTTCCAGTGTTTTAATTGTATTCTATATATGTGTACAGATTGTAGCACTGACTGCCTGTTTAATTCCATAATGGCTTTTATTATCTTGTGGTTATCTCCAATTGCAATAAATGCTGCCTTTACTTTTTGGGAACATCATCAGTCCACTCCTTATTAAAGCATCCATTCTGCCATGTTATAGGAGGTATAAAGATAAGAAAATAATAATGGTCATTGAGGCCAAAGAGGTGGAGGGGAACACATTCTTGACCAGATATAGGTGCAGTACTGGTTTTAGTCTATAACCATTGTAAGCAGTAATTCAAGCCTATAGCACTTGTAAAAATCTTAACGTCTTATGTTAAAGAAGTGGGATAGCAAGTGTTTCCTATGAATTTTTTATAAACCTTCCTTTATAGAACTGAGATAACGTGTGGAGACTTGAATGTGTTTCCAAAAGAGCTGTTTGCTTGTCAGTGATTTGTGGTCCTGATGCTGCTCAGTGCTTTTGTGGATGGTGCCTCTCTGCTGTGCATTTCTACCGTATGTTACTGGGAGCCTGATGATGATGTATTAAAACAAACAAACAACCTGCAGATGAATAAGCAGTATTTTACATTACTTCAGACCCTTTTTATTTATACTCGCCCCAGACTTGTTTGTTTTTTTTCTTCTGCTGTCTCCTTACCTATGGCAGCCATCATCTAATAAGTTTAGTGAGAATTGCAGCCTGATAATAGGAATCATGAGTCTCCAAAGATGTCTCTGTAACACTGCAAACTGATTTATCTGCTCCGTGCTTCCTCCTTCTCACCAACCAGGATAATCACTCCACTACTTACTGCAGAAGCACGTAGTTTTTCTTCTCTTGTGCCCTTTTTCTTAATTTTGAATTGAAACTCAGAAAATCACATCACTTACTGACTTAGAGTATCTCTTGGTGGAGCACTGCACTCATGTAAGTTAAATGACTGCTGTAGTCCATATCAGAATGCATTTTAAGAGATGGGCTCTGAGCTATCTATTACTTTAATGAGAGTCTGGTGACCGAAATCCTTCCTGAGAGAGCACCAGGAATGAATTCTGCTCTCTTGCCTTGTCAGTAGGTGTAATTTCTGCTTTCTGACAACTATGATTTCTGCATTCCGGTTTTTATTTCTGGGAAAGGCTCCTTTAGGCAGTAAATGAATTCCTATGTATTTAGCTATTTTAATTTGACTTCAATTTGTTTGGATTTTATTTGAAGGTATTGCAATCCGCGAATCAGCCAAAGTAGGTGACCAGGCTCAGAGGAGGGTGATGAAAGGTGTTGATGATCTGGACTTTTTCATAGGAGATGAAGCCATAGATAAACCTACCTATGCTACAAAGGTAAGAAAATAGTGAGTAATTTTTCTGAAGGCCTCTCAAATTTTCACATTTTTATTGCTATTATGTATCGTTCTATGTCTTTTTGATAGCTACTTAAAAAAAACACATTTGTATTGTTAAAAAGCAACAAAAATATATATTTTTTTACAACTACGTGTTTTTGGTTTGTTGTTTTTTTGTTGTTTTTTTTTTTACCTTGCTTAAGTGCCTGTTTTACTATTGCTGCCCTGTATTGGGTGTTTGACCTCTGTAATTATCCACTGAATCAGTACAGTTGGTCAGTGTTCAAAATTATTAGCTATTAAAGTAGTCACATAATGCTGGATGTTTTAATTCTTGTTAACAATATATCTTTCTAATGTGACACATGAATTGGTGAACATATTGGATGCTTCTGCTTCATGGATTGTCAAAATTGTTTTGTGAAGAGCTGAATTCAGCATGGCTTCTGTGTGAATCATATTTTCCGTACCCTAGTAAGGGACTTATTGTACTTACAAGATGTTAACAGCCTCTGAATTATGTGGAAAAAATCATATTTTATACATCCTACTGTATTACTTAAATGTCATCTGTGTTCCTAACACTGAACAAAATGTAAACATATCCCTGTGATAATTTATGCTGAAAAATGTATTGCCTGTATGTTCTTTACTTCTTACAGATTGGAAGACATATTGAAGATAAGTATGATTCTCAACTTTATAAATGATTAAACTGATACAAAAAGAGATTAAAATACGGTGCTGCAAAAAAATAATAGCAAGATTTAAGAACAAAGAATACTCTCTGGCTTGCAGTCCTGCAACCCAGAATTGCAATTGGAAATGCATGGAAATATGAGATAACTGGGAATAGTAATTCTAAATTAAAGTGAGAATAGAGGATTTGATGGTGTGACTATGAGATAGAGAGGATTTGATGGTGTGACTATCTTGCAGAAGATGTAAGGATTTGGGTGCTTTCACTGTTTCTATTTTTGGGTTTGTTTATTCTCGTACGATATATTAGGTCGGCGTGTTTTCTTGTTTCAGTGGCCTATAAGACATGGTATTGTTGAAGACTGGGACCTCATGGAGAGATTCATGGAGCAGGTCATTTTTAAATACTTACGAGCTGAACCTGAGGATCACTATTTTTTAATGGTGAGTTATTGAGACTGAGAAAGAGAAAACACTTTCTGAGATGAAAACTGCACGTTATTTGGAGAGTATTTATGCAAGAGCAAAAGTACATAATATTCTAAGGTCGAGCTTCCAAACTACAAATTCCAAGCTCTGTTAGAGGATTTTTCTCTGAATGTGACTTATTTCTTTATCAAGTGGAGAAAAATCTGTGAAACTGCATTGCAACCAAATTCTGTTCAGTTTGTGATGCAGGCTGCTGATGGGTTGGATTTTGTTTTTGCAAAGCTTCAATTGCTTTGTTTAAAACTGAATTCTATGTGAAATTCTTGGCTGATTTTGCAGTAGGGGATATTCTTGCTTAGTAGAGCACCATATGCTAGTGGTAAAGGACAAACGTATGAAAAATTTTCTTGAAGATCAAATTAGGTAACTAGTTCTTAACAAGCCGTTTGCAATAGACTATTTTTATATCCTTTATTCGTGTGTCCTTATGTCTGTTTTATCTCCAGATTTTTCATGTAAGGGAGCTTTTGGTTCGTTCTACTCTGAACGTGACTTGAAATCACAGAATTATCTTAGGTTGGAAAAGACCTTTGAGATCTCTAAGTCATCAGCCTGACTTGCCATGTTCCTTAGTGCCATGTCCACGCAACTCCAAGGAGGAGGACTCCACAACTTTCTTAGGCATCTTATGTTAGAGATGTTGCACAAAAACACCACCCACCCTCTGCTAACTCTAAGTTATCTTTCAAGACCTGACTGGAACTGATTGTAGGCCACACGTACCCATCCCACATCCCCAGCATTTTTTAGTACCAGACAAATATCACAGTGTACTGAGCGTAGAAGACTTCTGAAGGCTGACTCCTGCCACGTTCACTAATAGTTCTGCATTCTGTTATGTGCACCAAAAACCTAAGAAATCAGCACTGCACTGGCAGACTTCTATATATCTTCAAAACCCAGTGCTATTTTGAGTCTAACTGAATGGATGGTGCCAATAGCTTGAAACTTACTCATTCCTAAATGTTGAATGATTTGCACAAATTGAGTAAGAGTGTTTGTAAAAGCAATGGTATGAATGTGATTAATGGTGCTATACACTTGTGTGTAAGAAAAAACCTTTGCTTACTTGGAATCCTTCAAAATATTTGTTTGCTTTCACTAATATTCAGTCCTTTTCCATGTAGGACTATGTGGGACATGAGGAATTTTCAGAGGTTGTCTGCTCCTAGTACATCTTATTAAGCGTTTCACCTTCGTGTTTAAGCATTGAGCCTTGTGTTTTTTTCCTATGACTAGTCCTTTTGAAATCAGCTGGGCCACTCTAACACATTACTCTCTCTTACTCTTTCTGAACACTTGGGTGTTGAAATCATGTCGCTCCTTGTAGTGGCAATGATACAGTATGATAGAAAACTACATCTCCTGTAACATAATTGTTCCTTTGCTTTGAGAATTTAATTCAAATCAAACATGTTGTGGAAGATAACCTTCTTGCCACTCTCCCCAGATTGTGTGAATTCTTTATTTTTAGAATTGGAGCTTGTGTGAGATTTAGGAATGCATTAAGAATTCTAGAAGTTTGATTATTACTCTACTGAGCTAATCGTTGCATTAACTGTTAGGACTCTGAGGAGTTGTTTTTGTTTTTGTTTTTTCCAGACAGAACCTCCCCTGAACACACCTGAAAACAGAGAGTATCTTGCAGAAATCATGTTTGAATCATTTAACATACCAGGACTTTACATTGCTGTTCAGGTGATTGAAGTGAATATATACTTCTAAAGTGCAATACAGCTGCAGTGTATATTATCTTCCATACGCCTATGTCTAAAATGCTTGAAATGCTTGTTTTCTAAGATTGTAAATCAGCACATTCTGCCTAAATACAAACTGTTTCTCATACAGGCAGTGTTGGCCTTAGCTGCCTCTTGGACATCACGACAGGTTGGAGAACGTACTTTGACTGGGATTGTCATTGATAGTGGTGATGGAGTGACCCATGTAATTCCTGTGGTACGTAGGAGGCTGCATTTCTAAGATATTGGTTGCTTAGATGAATACAGATTTTGTTTTCTATATATTAAAATAAAAACTGTCAGAATAAACAGTGTTTCAAAAATTTTATAGTTACTTGCTTGTTTGGGATTTCTTTCCTCCCTCATGGTGGCTTTGCAAAATATGTATTTAGTTATGTGACTTTATTTATGAGATTAATTTTAGCTGTCCAGACTATTGCAAAGCTGCACTAAGGAACCACTAGGGCATCTTTTAAAGCCTGCTTCTATGTAAATCCTTGTCTTGCATTATTGTGATGCTTCAATTCTGTTCAAAGTTATGTATATCACTGTTAAACCTCCTGCATGCCTACGTTACTTCTTGTCATACATAAAAACTTTTTTTATATCTTGTATTTTATTTATGCTACGTAGCTGTTGCATCTGTTTTAGAAGTTAGTGAACTCTGGAAGCAACTACAGGCTGGCACAAAGGCATGTTCATATACATGGTTGATTTCAAATGGCTTATTTCTTGAAGGATGTTAAAAATATACAGTTATCCTTGCATACTAACATATATTTTATTGATGACAATGTACTTCGGAAGCATAGAATATGCTTGAATGATCAGTTATTTTAGGAATGAACATCTGACTCCATATAATTTCTTGCATTTTGGTATTAATCTGGTTATATCAGTATTGTCTTCTAATGCTAGAAAAAGAACACTTATCATATGAAGCTCTGAAGCATGTAAAAAGCAAGAGAAGAAATAATGTTGGTTCAGCAATACGACTGCTCTCAATCAATACATCCTTGAAAAAATGCAACAAATAGATTTCTTGTTTTCATTGTACTTATTGCTAGATATGTCTTCATTTGATTTTGTTGTTGTTGTTTTTACCTGAGCTTTTTAATAATTTCATACTTTTTCCTGTCCATTTTTCATTCTGAAACAGGAGGTGGGTAGTCTTTTCATATTATATTTGGTTTTCAGATTATGCCTGAAAAAAAAGAAAGATTACATCTGATCAGACTTTGTCTATGTTCTATTGCGTGCAGGACTTTTTTTGTCTGCTGCTTATGTGTTTCAATGTCTATTAGATCAGAAGTATCTGTTTATAAGTTGTAATCAAGCTCTTTTAAAAATAATATCCACTTTGGGCTGCTTGCACATTTTAACACTTCACTGTTCTAATATTTTACTTTCAATTAAAAAATGAAAGCAAGCTGTTGTATAAAAGAAAGATAACTTCGCTGTTGATTCTTGATGTTTTGCACAGTATGACTTTGCTTAAAGATCATCTTCTTGTTGTTTTCCCTCCTCCTCCCACATAGGCAGAAGGCTATGTAATTGGAAGTTGCATCAAACATATTCCTATTGCAGGTAGGGATATTACTTACTTTATTCAACAACTCCTGAGAGAGAGGGAAGTGGGAATTCCTCCTGAACAATCTCTGGAGACAGCAAAAGCCATAAAGGTACACCCTTCTTTGTCTCCTAATACCTAAATACTTTGAGCAAATGTTCTGTTTTTGCTTTAGCAAGTTGCTTGTGTTCACTTAAAAATGCAAGTAACTGCACAAGCTTCTGCTGGCATATCCAATCAAGTGCAGTGTAAGGAGAAGGAAGAAGAAAATAGTCACACTAGACTCCTTGGTAGAGTTGAATATGCTTTGCAGATTGAATTAGCATATACAGCTCAAGATTTGTTTAAGATTTGTTTTTTGATTTAATGAATATGTAATGTCTGTAGGTTGATTTTCATGGATCTGATCTTGCAAAGACTGCTTGCTATTGAACTTTTCTGTAATCTGGATGAGTCAGTGTGGAATTTTATTGAAGAGTTAAGCATGTGCGTTGTCTTGAATGGTTGAGGCTTTGGTAGTTAGTGGGCTGTCCAAGACATATTTATACCCAAATCTGTAAGAATTCTCACACGTTTTTATTTTTCTCATTGAAACATACTTTAAGTCAATAATAAAATAATTATTTTGGCATTTCTTATGCTTGATATTTCTTAACAGGAGAAATACTGTTATATTTGCCCTGACATAGTGAAAGAATTTGCTAAGTATGATGGAGATCCACGAAAATGGATCAAACAGTATACTGGCATCAATGCAATCAACAAAACCAAATTTGTTATAGATGTTGGTTATGAAAGGTTCCTTGGACCTGAAATTTTCTTTCATCCTGAGGTAAGAGTTAAATGCTAACAGTATTAAGTTACAGAAGCTTTACTGTATAAGTAGAGGGGGGAGGGAATTACTGTTGTTTTTGATGCGAGTGCGCCATCAAGTGGAAGTAAGCTCTCAGTAGGTCTCCTAGCTGCAAGCCTTGTACAGACTCAGGTAGCTCAAGCACAGAGCAACATGAGTGCACTGGGTAATTTTTTTCTTGTATCCCTTGCTATGTTTATAACGTCTTATTTTCTTTCTTTAAAAGCAAGCTAACGTTCAGAAAAATAAGTTAGAACCTTCAGATTTTATATAGTGCTTGTTCTCTTTCTGTAAGCACTGGTTTAAACCAGTATGCTTTCATAATCTTGTTTTTAGTTATGTTACCAATCTGTTTGGGCTATACTCTGCATGGAATTATTCAGTTGATACTGTTTGAAATCTTGACTTTTGTTGTTGCTTTCTGTTGATGCCAATTTATAGATGCTACTTTTCTCCCTGAGGGAAGTCCATTGAAATCTGTGTTGGTGAGGTAACAAGTAACAAACAGTTTTGGGGACATTTACAGTGCCCAGTATGTCTGATTTTTGGTAGTTCAATTTGAGTGAATTTAGGGATGTTGTAATATCCTGGGAGAAGATTGAAACATTAAAACTTGATTCTGCATGGCAGAGTATGTCCTGTCTGTTATTTTACGCTCCATTCAGCTTATTTCAGGCAACTACAGTCTGTAATAAAGTATAAAAACTTAATCAAGTTCTATATTGACACTGAAGTTTCATTTTGTCTACCCTCTTCCTATTGGAAGATTGTTTGAAAATTTCATTCCTTTGCCTTTTGTCTAAATTCCAACCTTAATCTGTTTGTCATCAATTTCTGGGTATTTAATCTTACATCACCATTAAACCTCCAGACTAAGTAGCTTCTCCTCCCCACTGTTTACCCACGTGGTCTTACACTGAATCCCATGTCAGACATGGTTTCAATAGTTTCTTTTTCCCTAGGCCCTATAAAGACTGTGAGGAATAGGACAAAGGACAGTCTTCCTTTTTTTATTGCTTAATGAAGAATTAATAATGTCTTGGCTCTGCATTGAAAACACTATCTTTTTAGACAAGAAAAACACAGCAGATGATAGGTACAGCTTCCAAGAAGAATTTCTCCCTGGACCTCATTAACTTCTAACTTTAAAAGGTTTTGAGTTAGCTAGGTAAAAGCTGTCTTTGGTAAAACCATCTTACAATTTTATTCTGTTTTCAGTTTATCTCTGTCTGATAGAATGTACTCTGGAATCATGTCACATGCAGTAGTAGGCTTCTAGTGTACAAATTTTGAACGGTGGATTTATGACCAAGGAGGAGAAGCTGAGTTTGCCTGTAGAAAAGAGCATTTCTTATTTCCTTTGTACAAAAGCTTGTTGTAGGGTAAAATACTTGGTCAGCAGGACTAATACTGACTTTTATTTCCCTATTTTTTTTGTTTTAAAAATACTGTTACAAATTGTCTCTACAGTCTCACTTCTGCCTTTTCCTTTTTTTGGAATGAAACACACAATGTCTGTTCTATTTCATTCTAGTTTGCTAATCCTGATTTTATGGAATCCATTTCGGATGTAGTTGATGAGGTTATACAGAACTGTCCCATTGATGTCCGACGTCCATTATATAAGGTATGGCCTCTGTGTTCTAAGATCAACTGAATTCATTTGGAAGATAACTGTCAACATTATGATGCATTTGTGTATGGTACACGTAGCTATGATTTCCCCTACTATGAGAAATGTGAACTTTTGAATAAAAATGAAGTTTAAGATAAACAAGGCACAATTTTCTGAATGAGGAATACTTGATATTTGCTGGTTTTAATTTTAAACAAAAGATGGTGATTAGCAGTGGCTTGGCATGCAGGTAAGTATTGTTCCCAAGGAACTATTTATATTTGATATTTGTAATATAAATTCTTATGAGTGGGAGTTTTTGGATTTTGCCCATTTTAAGGGTTGCCTCATGGTCTCTTCCCCACGTGGATTTTTTTTTTCCATAGTCTCAGTGTGTTCACTGCAGTTTTAGACAGGTGTTGAACCTCGTGTTGAAGTACATGAAAACTTAATCCGTTAGAAGACAATAATTAAGGTTGTTTAAACTTGTTTAGGGCATATAGTCCAGAGAGTTTTTTCAGTCAGTGGTTCATTAAGAACTGAAAAAGAAGGTATTGACAGGCATAGCCTACGGCAAGTTCTCTTTCTGCTGCACATTCTATGCTTCCTAGTTGTTTTCTGTTTGTGTAGCAGCAGCAGTGCCCTATTTTTTTTAATTATTATTATTATTTTTAATTAACAGCATAAAGAAGTAACGTGAAGAAATAGACTTGTTCATGTGAAAGGCTGTGGTTTTGTTCTGTTAGAATCTTGAGAATCTTGTCTATGAGAGTTTGCATTTTCTCAGGAACAATTAAGTTGTAACTAAACATATCCTAGGGCAGTTTGTGTCTATTAACTTTTTGTAGCATATTTTAGTTATCTAGATAACATATTCTGTAATCTAGAATGAAACATAGTAACCTAGAGCAAGTCTGCAGTGCAGGTTAAAAGGGGAAGTTCCACTACTTAACAAATTTCTATGCAGAGTGACTGTAGTAGGTGGCTACCATAGCTTCAAGCTTAGGATTGCTGCAAAAGGTTTCTGGCAGCTCTTAATGTCTGGCTCTCCTTTGTCCTTTTTCTTTCTGCAAGGCTGAAGTTTTCATAGAAGCAAATACCTTCTTGCTACTGTGCTGGGATGCTAGACTTACATTGGATACACGTAGATGTTTCATCAATGTTCCTTCAGAATGTATCTTACAATACCCTGTTGCAGGTTACATGTGCTTTGTAGCCTTTGAAGAATTGTTCTGTAACCCATCTTCTGATGTCCTATAGTGTTTATCTTTTTGTAGTTTTACTCCTGGTATTCCTGTTTCCTGATCTTATCAGCAGTTCTCTTATGAGGCCAGTTGTGTTACCTTATGTTGAGGTTTGGAGCATCAGGACCTTCACAAGACTGTGGCTGTTCAGCCAGTTCCTAAAGCCTGTAGCTGTTCAGTTCCACACGCAAGCATTCTTCTGCAAATTGCACAAGATAAGCTCATAAATTCTTTTTAATTGTATAGGGTTAGCAGCAATGTATTTTGTTTTTAATTCTGATAATAATTACACCTTGCTTGGAAACACTGATTTATATTCTTATTCTCTGTCTTCCCTGACTGTATCTAATGGGGTGGAGAGTTCCAGATTGCTTGGAGTGAGATTCTTTCTGATAAAATAAGGAAGGATAGGTAAGCTGTTGAGTTTGGAACCAGAGACTTGCACTGAAATTTGAAGAAATAAGGTAAACTATGTATCTATTTTTTAAACAAACCAGAAACAACAGAAAGTAGAATTAAATGAAACTGAGTGCTGAGGTGATGAAGGAGTAATTCTTGGACTTTACCATAGGGCTGAAAAACTCTGGCATCATGATTACGTTGCTTTTATTCCTGTATGCTGAATTCCACTGGAAAATGAAACATTCTGCATGCAGCAGGTAATATGATCATGCTTCTGTAGGTCTTGGTTATGCTGTTGAAAGTGGATCACATCACCTTTGGTGTTCTTCAGGCAGAAAAGTATAGTTTGTTTATCCAGTTCTGTTTGTTTTAAGAGAGTTATAATAGAAACATAGAACAGTTTGAGTTGAAAGAGACCTGAAAGATCACCTAGTTCCAACCCTTTGTTGGGACACCTCCCACTAAACCCAGTTGCCCAGGAACCCATCCAACTTGGCCTTGAACACCAAGAAGGATGGGGCAGCCCCAGCTCCTCTGGGCAGCCTGTGCCAGTGCTTCACCACTCTAGTAGTAAATAATTTATTCCTATTATCTAATATAAGTTTTACCAACTTCTAATTTAAAACTACCACCCTTTGACCTATCACAATGATCCTTGATAAAATCCCTCCCCAGCTTTCCTGTAGCCTCCTTTAGGCACTGAAAGGCTGCAGTGATGTCTCCCCGGAGCCTTCTCAAAGGAGCAGAACACAAGGGGAAAGTCACCTCCCTTGCTCTGCTGGCTGCACTTCTTTTGATGCAGCCCAGGATACAGTTGGCTTCTTGGGCTGCAAACACCCACTGCTGGCTCATGTCCAGTTCTCCATCTACCAATATCCCATGTCTTTATTTACAGAGGTACTCTCAGTCATGTTCTTTAGCTCCAGTTTTCCCTAGAATATTGTTCCTCTTTCCTTGTTTTTATCACAGTTATATGAATACGTAACATATCACAGGAATGCAGAGAGCAGCAGCACGATGTGGAAGTAGAAGGTGATCTTTCCCACTGCTTTTAGGTTACTCTGAGCATATTACTAAACACAGTGTTACTAATGCACATCTAGCTTGAAATCGGCATGAAATATCTGCTCTGTGGTATATTTGCAAGGAATGATAATGTTGCATGGTTTCAGTACTGCTATCGAAAAATCTCAAAAGCACTCTGTATGACCTTGAAACTTGTCCTAACTTTGTGTCAGTTAGGGTGTATCTTATGACACTTTACCTCAGTGTCAAAAAAGAATAGCCAGACATAGCAGTTGGCTAGCGGATATAGTTATAAAAACTTTTACAAGTGGATGAAGGACTTTTCAAAGTACTAAAAGCTGCTTGATGATATTCTAGTAGGTTATGATGTTTTTCATATTTTTGTATCAAGTTCAGAAATTGTCATTCTTATTTCTTGCTGTTTCATCTTCCTTTTTCCTCATCCAGAGTTTCTCCCCAGATGCTTCCAGAGTTCTGACAGAAACGGTTGATGAGAACAGTATTAACAGTTCTGAAACCTGTGCCTTCTGCCAGTGGGATGTGACCAACAACCTTACACTTGCATATCCCCATGATTGATTTCTTTCAACTCATCTCTGTTTTCTGCAGTGTTTTTGGCACAAATATGTGATTTCAGATAAAAGTGATGTCTGACAGAGCATTCAGCTGGTTTCAGAAATCTTTCAGAAAGATTCTAATGAACCAAGTTTAAATATTCAGGGTGGATTAAGTTTTCACATCCTTGGCCTCTTATTTTTTTTTTAAGCTAGTTTTTCAAGCTGATCACATCACATGAATTGGGGACTGTGGTGTATTGGTGAATGTGGACTTTTGTTGTAGATGGATTATTTTGGCTTTCAGTGAATTTTAAGGATACTTCTTCTTTTCCTTTGAGAAGATGACTTTTAGCTGGACGTGCAGCTAATCTGAGCAGTAGAGAATTTGTAAGTACTGCTGCAGTTGATGTTTGCAGTAGGCTTATTGTACTTATGTTCTCTTAGAAAGTCAAACTGTTGGGTTCCCAGCTTGCAATGAACCATCACTGAATCCTGGAGAGGTTCAAAATGCAAAAGACTAAAGCTATAGCAAATGTCTCCCTAATGTCACTTCCAGCTTAAAATACTTTAAAATAGTATGAAAGCAGCCTCACATACACCGTGTGGTGCATAGATGGCGCTGTAAGACTGCTGTGCAGCTGTGAGCTGCAGGCAGAAATACCATCTAGTGGTTTCTGGCTCATTTGCCCTATCAACTCTTTCCTTACCTCTTTCTCTGAAATTGTAGGTGTCCTCAAACAGAAGCTAGCAAGGATTCAACTGACTTTTGCTTAAGTGTGCTTCAGCAAAATGGCAAAGCTTGCTACTAATTGCTAAGTGCAGAGTAGGCAGGCTCTGCAGGTGAGTTAAGGCTGGAAAGCTTGCCAGGCCATTAGTTCTGCATCCTGTTGGCACTGATGTAAGTCATGGGGAAAGCAGAGGAGTTCTTGTGACTTAAAATTGAAGGCCCATGTGATTAACATCGTTAGTGTAGCACGGGAGTCTTGAGAGGAAACCCTGTTCCTTCTTATCCAGTGCTAATTAGGTTTGTAACATTAGTGTGCTAGCTGGTTTAACAGTGGCTGAGTTGTGGTTTCTGTTTTGTCTGAGTGCAGAAGTGTTTCAGTGGAACAGCAAGGACCATATACTCAAATAGTAAAATAAACACAAAATATCATGAATTTAAAGAAACACAAATTGTTTCTTCATGATTAAAATAAGATTTCATTCCAGAAGTAGTTTTTTGCAATACATTTACTTATTTATGGGGATAGTATTTGTTGTTTGAGATGAATATTTCTTATGCTTTCCATACAATCTTGGTAAATCATGCCCTGTTTTAACTAAATTAGCAAAAGTGTGCAGTTTTTAGGTAAGCTTTACTTAGTTACAGTAACAGAAATATTTATCTGGGTGGTTTTGTTATGTTTTGTAACTTTGTAGCATTGTACTATACAGATATAGGATCAGAGCTGGTATGGAATGACATTCAATATCCTAGAGCTCATAATGGAAGTGAAGGGAATGGATGGGAAGTGAGAATTTTCCTGCCAGCCCCCTAAGGTGCATGGTGTTGACCCCCAGTTTCCTCCCAGAACTGGGTTGCTTTTGTTATTTACTACCTGTGGTTATCTTATTCAAGAGCATGGAAGATCTTAAACATTTTCTTCTAAGAAAATATATTCTTTCAAACCAACGTAACTTTCATAAAAGCAAAAACTGTCTGGAGCTTCTTTCCATCAGGAGGTGTGATCAGTGTCAGCTGTAAAACCTGTGCTCTGCCTAGAACTGTTAGACCAGCTGAAGTGTTTTTAAGTACATAGGTCAGAAGAAGTCTCATTTAAAGGAAGCAGCTGGAAACAGATACTTGAATCCTAACTCTCTTGATCTCTTTTTCTGGGAAGCCAGAAAATTCCCAGGCAGGCTGGAATCCCAAACACCTCCAGTAAGCTTTCTCCACAGACATGTTTAGCCTTCCTTGCTGTTAATGTTTTTCATTCCAGTCATTACTGGAGTCACCGTGTAACACTCAGTGATTTTAGAGAAGGTATTGTCTGTTTATTTTAATCCCAACAGTTTTTTGTCACCATCACTGTTTTCTTTCTGAAGGGTGTTCAGAGGGTGAGGAATGTGTGTGGATTCTGCTTTGGTTGTAAAGCCTACCTGTCTTCTGCCCTCCTTACAGAAGATTGACCTGCTGAGTAGTGGTGACTTGTTGAAGCCCATAGGTTGTCAGCAGTCCTTTACTAAGGATTTAGCACAGATTTGGCTCAGTGCTGACAAGAGCTACAGAGAGCAGGGGAACTGTAACCATATAGAATCATGTTATGATGGCAGTTAGTGATACCTACTCATATCCCACATGCTGTTTAGCCTGACTTTTCCAGGTGTGTTGATGAGATGATGCACCTTTTCAACTAGTATACCCTAATGTTTCTGTTCTTTTTGATCTGCATTGTACTTTATCTTATTTTAGCATGTAGAATTACTTGAATAATCGTAATCTCAGGGAGGTGTGACATTCTAGCTTTTATCCCTGGAATGATAAAAGATTCTCCTAGTGTTGCCACTAACTGCAGTTGCATAATGTGATCTAAGATGTATTCATACAAATATTCTCAAGAGTATTTTGAAATCTCTTAGTGATATCACTGTCCACTTTGTGATGTATACTCAAAGTTTAATTTGTTTTGAATAGAATTATTGCTTTCACTCTCTTTGCTAACTTCATTATCTCCAGGTAATATTTTCTGATGACAATTTTTTAATTGCTATTTCATCACTCAAGTTGGTGGTTGTCTTTTTTCCATTTTTTCTACCCCATTAGCAGTTTCTTCTTACAGAGTGTGTGACCACTTTGAGGCAGGGGAAGATATGCTCTTGTATGCAGAGAGAACTCTTGTATATGAAGTGAGCAATTTAATTTTAGGACCAACTGTGGTTTCTGGCTCCTGCTTTAGGTATATGGTTATTTTTCTCATTATTTTTCATAAATAAGCAAGCAGCTTTCTTCTCATTTAGCAAGGAAAATTTGTTTGCAGTTTGTATTGTGGTGCTGAAATTGCAAAAACTTACTTCTGCAGCCTCAAAGCATGAATACTTTTGCACTTTGGATTTGTATGCAAGTTTTGTGGCTGTGAGCAGTGGTTCAAGGATTCCTTCATTATGTGCACAATCCGCAGTGTCAAAATCTTTTATGAACAGATAACCATTTGACCAGTGTAAGTAAAACTCTTGATCTCAGTAAAGTTCTTGCCAATGTGACTCAGGTATACAAGTGGTTTTAGTAAGCACTAATAGATGCTTTGGTTTGCAGTGCCAAGTGCAGGCACTGCAGGGCACACATGCTTTTTTTTTTTTTTGATCACATAGAGTTCGTTTCTTTTTGATTATGAAGTCCATTCTTGCTGCCACCATTGTTATTTTCCAGTGTTCCTGTTTTGAAATCCAACCCCTGTAGCCCTGAGATATTATCAGTAGCGTTAAGGATGTGACGTTTTAGAACCTGTGTTTAGAATCAAAGCACAAATCCAGGGAACAAGGCTTTTAGTTCTGCTTTGAGAACCAGCACTAGACAAGCATGTAGAGAAAAGTGGAAGGCATTGTACTTTTCTCAGGACTGTTGTCCTTTTTCGATACATCTTTGAATCATTGGATCTGCTGGTGACTGTGTTTAGAAATCTAGAACTCATTTTTAAAAATAAGAGCTAGACAACTTTCCAGCCTGTGGAATGGTTCAAACAGCAACATGACCAGGCTAGAGCCATGCAGTTTTAGTTAGCACTGATAATTAAGTAAGATATCAACATCTCTGAGACTTTTTGACAGTGCCATCTTTCTGCTCCAGTGCATGTATAGATACTTGCTCATTATTTTAATGTAATCCTTCTCTTTTGTGGTAGTATATTCTACACAAAGCTACTATTTAAAGAAAAAGGGTGAACGTAGGGAGCTGTGGACGTGCTGTGGGAAGTGAGCAATATTAAGGTGCTCTGTGTAGCTCGTCAGCTTCCTGATACAATTTGGGAAACTTGCTTTGAAGATGGATTTAAAGAGTGTATTTTTATTGTCTCCACAGAATGTGGTGCTCTCGGGAGGATCCACAATGTTCAGGGACTTTGGACGACGGCTGCAAAGGGATTTGAAAAGAGTAGTGGATGCGAGATTGAGACTTAGTGAGGAACTCAGTGGTGGTCGGATAAAAGTAAGTAAGAATTTCAAGTAGGGTTGATTATGAGAATAGTAGAAAAAACGAAATTCAAAGGTTTCACCTCACAAGTGAAAACACTGTGCTGTAGAATGAATAGAGTGTGTGTATGTATGTATTATTAAATCTCTTGGTAGCTTTGCAGCATATGACTTATCTTTACAGGAAACTTGAAGTTACTGTGAGCAATCTGTATGGACATTTCTGATGACTCTTACTAGGAGAGAAGTGATCTCAGCAGTAGACAAAAGGAATTTAATTTGTGTCCTTCAGTATACTAGTCAGGAATTGTTATATGATTCGATTTGGTAGGAAATATGATGCTCTGAATAGCTGTGAGATAGTGATATGAATGGAGGGGTGAAGACTTCTAGATATTTTGAGTTCAGAAGGAAATGTAAACTAACAATGAACTGTTTTTCTTAGCCCAAGCCAGTTGAAGTTCAAGTGATAACACATCATATGCAGCGTTATGCAGTTTGGTTTGGTGGTTCCATGCTGGCTTCAACAGTAAGTGTTCATGAAAACTATTTTGAATCTTTCTTTTCACATTGTCTGCTGGTTATGTTTGTTCTGAGTACTGCTTTCAAACCTTTTGTGACAGCCTGAACTTTGTCACATTCTGCAATCCTATTGCAACGGTCGTCTCAGCAGAATTTGTACAGAGCAAGTGGGAGCTTTACTTGAGTAAGGATATTGTGATATGACATAATTCTGAAATTATGAATTTATATGATAGCTGTAGCACAGTCCCTTTATTTTTGAAATTAGCACTTGGGATTAGTCAGGATTTCAGGACTATAGGATCTAAACAAACATTCGTTGACGTGAGAGAGAATCAAATGGAGGAAAACAGGAACAATTCTTGTTTTCCAAGTGAGATTTCTTATTGCTTTTTTTAAAAATCAACTCTCTTGCCCATACAGACTTTCATTGATTGTTTTCATATCTTAAAAAAGTCTAGTTTTATTCTGTTGCAAAGATATAATATCTTATCATGAAGCTCTAATCTAAAAAAAAAAAAAGCGTTATTTTAATTGTCTGCTTTTCTGCCTTATGTATTTGCATGGTTTTGAGAGGATTTGTTTTATGTTTTCATAGCCGGAA
This sequence comes from Phasianus colchicus, assembly GCF_987193195.1. Taxonomy (NCBI): domain Eukaryota; kingdom Metazoa; phylum Chordata; class Aves; order Galliformes; family Phasianidae; genus Phasianus; species Phasianus colchicus. Next base: position 46,680,531 of record NC_143441.1, on the reverse strand, counting down.
TTTTTCCAAGTATGTCACACGAAAAAAGACTATGAAGAATATGGCCCTAGCATTTGTCGTCATAATCCTGTGTTTGGAGTCATGTCATAATGCTTATCAAATGGAAACAAGGTCTGTGATTTCTTACTCGTGAAGAAGCTCATGTCAGGCAGAGGAAGGCAGCAGGTACTGTAAATACTGAAACAAGATGTGGCTATCTCTTGGAAGCATTTGGATCACCGCCGTGTGCTACAGCACAGCTTACAGCCCCAAGTCATTTCAGTGAAAGCCATTTCTCTGCAGACTACTTTAAAGCCTATCCTTCTTTCTTCCTAAATGTGAGGTAATTGACAGTAGGTAATTCTCTGTTTAGGAGGTTGTGCAAATACTACTGAAACTGAATCTAGAAGAATGAAGCAGCGTTTTACTGCTTGTGGAAAGATTTAAACCTTTCCCACTTTTGCCCTAATTCTGCAATCAAATCTTTAGCAATGGAGCACTAAATACCACATTGCCTTCAGGGGGGTTGAAATGGTTGCAGGTACCTGTCCGAACAGATTAGATTGCAGGATTGGGACTGTACTTTGTAAATGTAGGTTTTTTCATATCATTTTGTATTTTATGATATCAGTAGGGTGAACTGATGACTAGTTCTAAGCACGAACAGCTATCAATGTCATGGAGTGATGTTACGCATTTCCAGGTGTGAGGCATGTATTGGAGTTGTGCTGGTGTGTTTTATTTTTGGGGAAAAAATTAAAAGCCATGTATGCTAGCAACCGATTTATTCTTGTTTGAATGACACAAATTAAGTGATTTACAGTACTGTATGAAGTTTATTATAGCCACTGTTACTTTGTTTTGAATTTTCTGAAACTGTTTTATAGAAGATGTTTTGTTCTGATGTTGCTGAGTGGTGGATGACACACGGCCTTGCACCAGTGAAATAAACGCTGTTAACATCTTTATGAAAGTCTGTGGTAGTTTTGATTTGCATACCCCTTTCTATTATCTCCTAAGGCTAGCTTTACATTCATATGTCACCATATGTATCATCATAGTAAAACTCAAATTGAAAAGGATCTCTGGGAATCCCTGGTCCAGACTCTTGCTCTGTACGAGGGTCTCCCTAAAAGGTCTAGTTGTTCAGGAGTGAAGTTTCACTCAATGATCTTTAAATGGAGAATCCTCAGCATCTCTGAGGACTTACATGCATTGTTTGGGTACGTGTTCTTGTGTTAGAAGAGCATTGTGTGCCCATGATTTCAGTCATTAATAGGGTAGGATATCCTTCTTCTTCTTTTCATGCTGTTATTTATGTGTTCTGTGGTAACAGAGGTTTTCCACGTTAGCTCTTGAAACAGTTTATGTAGCTCAGTAAGGATTTTGCAATACACATCAATTTGTTTTTAACTAGCATTAGACCAACCAATACATTAGATATTAAAGGGGGACTGTGACTCTAACCTGTTTCTGAATGTGTTAGAACTTGAAGTTCAGCTCAGAATAGACATGTTGAAGCTTACTTCGCTCAAGCCTTCCACTAAGAACAAAATAGAAAATCTAATAGAATGTGTAGTGTTTCAGCTTGTTTCAGTGTAACATTACCTTATCTGTGCTAAAGTATTTTTGTTGAGTCCTGCTGCAATATATTATGAGGTACAGACTTTAAATATGTTCAGGTTTGTTGAGAATAAATCACTAGGAAAGCATTTAAAATGTTGGACAAGTATTCCTATGCAGCCCTGAACTGAATGAGTTGTTTTTTTTTTAATTCTTCCACCTTCATGTCATTTTTAAGCAGCAGCTTGAGAAATCGGGAGACGTAGTTATAAGCCAGAAGATTTGACATGTTATCCTATCAGAAACTGAGAGGCTGTTAATGTAAGGAGAAGAGATGATCCTGAGAATAATATGCTTCAAAAATACCCTTCAAAATGAAATCATGAGCCATTAGCGACTGAGCACTCAGCTAGTCTCAAAATGGTGTTGGATTTTGAAGACCGCAAAATAGAAGTTTGTCACTGCATTGCCAATTTTGTAGGTGTACACAGCAGAACCCAGAACAATGAGCACGATGTGGCAGGAGTCAGGCTTTAGAGGAAGCCTTACACATTCAGACTTATGCATGCACTGTGACACTTGTTTGGTACTACAAAATAAGGTATGCTGGGAATATGGAATGGTTACTAGTTGCCAGTTTTAGTCAGGCATAGAGTTTCCTTAGAGTTAGCTGTATTTTTGTTCAATAACTCCAATGGAAGATGTCCCTTTTTTTTTGTTTCCAGGGAAAGAAGTTTCAAAGAGCAAGTCTCAGTGTGAATGAAGAAAACAGAAGACACACACCACTAATTGTAAGAATGCTAATATAGGATGTTTGAGTGTTCTGAAGCTGAGTTACCCTCCTCTTCAACTTTTTGGAAGGCTGACCTACCTATCATGTGAAAGACCACATGACATCAAAACCACCATTAGAGAGAAAAAAAAAAGTCTGGATGAGATGTTAGAGGAAAAACTGAAAATGAGTTGTTAGTTCCTTTTTACTGAATTGTTGGCAAGTCAGCTTGCTTTTTCAGTTTACCTTTTGTTGATTTCTTGCCAACAGTTAATGAGGAGCCCACTACTCTCTGAAAAGTGAGTTGAAAGTTGTTTCCTTAACCTGTTGCTCTGGGCACTCACTTGAGAAGGAACACATGCATTGGGCGTGATTGCTTTTGGACAGGAAGGAATTGAACCTGAGACAGACCCAGAGGGGACAGATATCTCTTTTGCCTCCAGTTGCATGCACCAGCACTTATTAGTACTTTTACGAAGCTTGATTTCTTAAGGTGTGTTCTATTAATACCCAGAACTTTAGGGCAAATTTCTGGAGCCTGATGAGGCTGATGGATCTGTTACCCATCCTGCTAAGAGAAGTCTGTCTATATTTGCAGGAGTAGAAAATAGTATGTTTGGGTGGAAAAGTGCCTGTTTTTATCTACTTGAAAGTGGTGAAGTGGTGTTGGTATGACAGTATTCAGCAGTGTAATTTTGGATTTAACTATGTGAAAGCTCATACAGCTCTTTAGAGTAAAAGAAGTTGACATTTAGAAGTAGCTCAAGCAGGTGCTATTTGACAGGCTATTTGATTTCATCTGCCACTGCACTCTGAATTTCAGAGTTTGAATCTGACGCGTGAAGGATCATTGATCTATGAACTGCCATGTGGCCTAAGCTGGGATTTAAACTGTATCTGAATTGCTGCAATGGCATGCTGCTGTTGAAGGGGTTGTGGTCCTGCTTGGTCTCTGGAGCAAGCTCTGATAATCACAGAACTCTTCTGAAAGATGATGTGATGTGCATGGAGACTGAGCACAGGTAAGCTGAAGTGCAGCAGGAGGTTCAGTCTGTTCTGTGTAGTTGTAACTGGGACTTCTGACTTGGAGAGTTTATGATACCACGCACTTGTTAGGAAAGGGGTTCACCTATCCCCAACAACCAATTACCAAATGATTTATTTTAGCTTTGATTTAACCTTGATTTAATTTGAGTCAATACTGTAGAAGTGGAAGGTTTTGCTTCTTGCTGACAATCCCAAGAGTTTCTCCATTTTCAGTAGTATTTAAAAGCACTCAAGACTCTCATGAACCTGAAGAGTGTTGTGCTTATGTTCAGTGTGATACTTTCAATTAACTACAATTAGTGAAGTCTTGACACAAACTGAAATACCAATCTCTCTGTAAATAATTCATCCTTTGTGATAAGTAGGTTCCCTCTCATCTGGAAAAATTTCTGTTGTGCCAAATAAGCATTGGAGATGGAACAAGTGAAGAGCTGACTTAAAACCACCAGGGATACTGAGCAGAGATATGCAACCTTCTGCTTAATTGAATAGCTCATGGCATAATGTTAAGACATACCATATGGCAGCTAGAATGAACAGTTAGAGCAGTTAGAATGAATGAAAGCTTAGGTAAAACTATGGTAAAGAAATAGCCAGATATCTCATTTTCATACACTGGATTTTAATAAGTGCTTCTTCAAGAGGTAAAGAAAAACAGTATGAAGGAAAGCAGCACATGAATATCCATGTAGTTTTTAACATTTGAATTTTCTTTTCTATCCCTCGCAACAAGTTGGACGTTGTATTCATGAACAGTTGTACACTGCAGAAGATGACAAAGAATTGCCTATATTCACAGCTTGCTTCTGTGGTTTCTTCTGTTCTTGTTGCTTCAGCTGTGATGATCATCCTGTTGGGATCACTGATCCTGCCATTTTCTAGAGCACTGGCTGTTTCTTACTGCCATCTCCCATTGCCAGTCTTGACTGTCGCATCATTAGGGGGAAGATGCTTCATTTTTGTAAGCTTTTCTTCTTTTCTGGTCTTTTCCTAAGGGACTACCTCCTAGGCAGTACCTTAGCAATTGTCTGCCTTGATTGAACTATCGGAAGGTAGGTGCAGATGTCTGATGTGATCACTTTGGGGGGCAAATAGTCTTATCCTAGTGTGTGCACCTAAAACAAGTCGCTGCCTTTGGAAGTGCTTTCCCCTCTCTGTTGACTATAGAAGGCTGTGGTGCCTAGCACAAATGTAGCATCTAATTCTCAGTTGCTCAAGGTAAGAGGAAAAGAATCTCACCCTGGCCTTGGTTTTAACGTCTGGGTACTGCAGATGGTCCAGGTGCTGAGGGAGCATGCTCACTAAATGACAAAGGCTGACAGTTCACTGCACCATACCCATGAAAAAATTGGTGACTCCAGAAGGTTGTTTGTTGTGTTGCTTCAGCTTCCAAATGACTTGCAGGTGTATTACTTGAAAAGACCAGCCTTTGAAGTCCTGCTTACGTATTCACAACCGTAATCTAAGTGCCAACCTGTTATTTGTTTCTTAGGCTTCATACCTGTTTTTTTTGTGAATGGTTTTAAAGTAACTCCCGTAGGTTGCGGCTTATTCATATGGGAGGTAAGGGTGTGTTAGTGAATCAAATTTGATATGCCTCGAGAAACACTGCATGTCTAACAGCTGCCATGCTGTGTTCTCACAGCATTCAGCACGGAGCTCCTGGGTGGCTGTGGCCTTCACATGCACCAACACTTATCATATTGTTCAAGAAAAAAATTGCGTGCAGGGCAGTTTAGATGACATTTGTGTCTCGTAGCATTCTCCTGCCAGGTAGATGAAAGGCTGTGGAGCAAGTCTAAGAATGTCTGCTGCCTTCAGCTATTGGAAGTAGAGGTCAAGCTAAATTACGACAATTTGGATTGCTTTTCAACTCTCTATCTGGTGGAATTCAGAAGAGGAGGGAGAACTGTCACTTCTGCTTCTCTACAGCTATTTCCTTCTAAGTTCTTGTGAATTCTGCTGATGAATATAGCTGGGTTATATTTTAGTCATTGTTTCTTACCTTTGTCTAGGTTGAAGTTCGCTGCTGTTTTGCTTGTAGTCTCAGGAGCCTGTCTGATCTTCCAATTGGCCATTCTAAAATTAAAGATCTTACTTTTTTCAACAAACACTGCATTGTGCTAACATGAAGGAATTTCCCCCTTATTTTATCTTCCTTTGTAATTGGTTCAAGGAAGTGACAATGCTATCTGTAATGAGTAATATTTAACCCTTTGACTGCAAGAGAAACAACGAGCTGGTGTAGGCTGGAAAAAACAGAAAGCAATGGGCATTTAAGAGGATGATGCCCACCAAATGTTTTAATTTGTGATGCCTTTGCAATCATGGGCATCTCCATTATGCTCTTCAAGTGGTGACCTATCACGTGTATAGTATATTAATAAAAAAAAGATCAGTGTCGTTTGACTAGAAAGCTGCATTTGTCTCAAGCTTCAGTTCCGTAGGGTGACTTGATGTTAGCTTAGTGAGCAGAGGCAGCACCAGCTCTTGGTGAAGTACCAGAAGAACTAGGTATGTCCTGATTCCTGTCTTTTCTCTGGAGCATCTGATCACGTGCTTCAGGGTCACTTTAGATTTTAAAGAGATTCTTGAACACTGTGTTGCTTTCCTGAGACAAACAACTGGGCTCCAAATTATGTTTTCTTTTAAGCTTTTCCTTTCTGGTTCCATGCACTGTATATGCTGTTAGGCACAAATAAGCAGTGTAAACAAATCTCTCTGCTTCCTTGGCTTTTATTTTCTGTGACACAACACAGGTAAAATTTAGACAATGTAAACGTGGAGAACAAGAGATGAACAGATGAATGCTCCCATTTGCAGCTGGATGTATGGTCTGTTGTGGCTTCATTGCATTTTGGACTGGGTCAGCATTTACTGCAATGTAAGTCCTTACAACATCTTTTCAAAGAATAGCTGGAAGTCTGTTTCTACCTTTTGCTTGATTGTGGATTGATGTGAGTGGCAATTCATGACAGATTTCTTTCAGTACTTTCAATTTATGCATCCAGCAGGGTACTTTAGAAAACCAGCTGTTGTTGCAGCAAATACACAAATGAGAGTAGAAGTTCTAATCTTTCTAGGCTGTGTATTCTGTTGCTTATTAATTGTGCATCTTGTTTAGTAGCCTGCATCACTATCTATGCTTCTGCTTTTACTGTGGCTTGCTTGCAGAATGTTTTAGTGTGTCTGTTCATCTAGTCATATTGTATGTCTATTATGCATTAAATGATATTGGCTATTAAAGGATTACAGCCAGGATGTAATTATGGCCCTGTGGAATAAAGTTTTCAAATTATTCTGCCACAGTCTATAATTATACTGAATGTGCCCCAATGCCAAAGATTATTAGGAGGATTACAAACTGCTTTTCCATAACATCCATTTCTTGAGTACACAGTTTACAGTTTGCTGGCTTTAAGGAGTTAGTGACCTTTTATGGGAAATGTTATTACAGAATAATAAAAATGTAATGTTTTTGTGTTATAATAGACTTGTTTTCCTCCCCCACCTGGACTTTATTATGCAGTGACTGCTCAAAATGGCTCATATCTGGACTATACAACTCTTAACTTTGAGTATCCACGAAGTGAAATCAGTAAAACACCATTGAAGATGATAGGAGACATCTCAGGAAAGTATTCTAGACCCTCCATTTATATGGAGTGGAGATGGGAGCTTGCATGAGTATATCTGAAGATGTTTTTACCTGATGACAACTACCTTTGCAGTCAACACTTCTCTAAAGATCTGCATATACTTAGTTGTAATGAACATGAAATGAATGAGAGTATAACTAAGGATCATCTCTGTAATAGCAGAACAGCACAGAGCTGTTGATTGAATCCCAAAAAGGAGATCTTAGGCTTTTTTTTACCAAATTAAAAGTAAACCAAATGTCTTTTAATTTTCTGTGAACTTGGATGACTCTCTTCAAGGATAATATAGAAACCTTTTGTTAACTTTGGAATGCAACAACTTGCATCCCACGTCTGTTCTGAGTGATAGAAATGCTTGTAAATTAAACGTGCTCAAAACCATTCTCTGGCACTGAGGCCTACTTGCATGGTGCAGCCTGTTCTTACTCAACTCTCCTGGCTTCCTGATAAAGTGAGCACATGCAAACTACCTTTTGAGATGGTCTCTGGATTGTACTAATTCCTGAGCTGTGCTCTGACATTAGTTGGCTCAGTGGTGATGGCTGTGGCCAGAATGGTGCTGTAGGTCATGCTTATAATTTAAACATGTAGTTAATGGTACTCTGATGCCTGGGAATGTTTCCTGGCACCATTTAATTTACCAGCATAAATAAAACTTGTGTATTTTCAGTGTCAGAGAGGTGCAAGATATTTTAACTAATGGGCTATTTTGGTTTTTTTAAGGCCCCATGTCTTTGTTATGCTGTTGTCTTACGTGAGTCTGTTTTGTGTGTAAGGAGAATACTTCTGCTATAATTGGTTCTACCATGGAAGAAACTGAATTATAAGCTGTCAGATAAGAATGATGAACTCTGCAATGTGTTTTGAAAAGGTGTCAATTTCAAAACCACTGTTGCAGTTCTTAAGGTCAGTAATATTTAAGTGTGTAAGTTGCATATACGTAAGCACACATCTCAGCTTATATGCTTAACTTTCCACATTGTCGGGTCATAGGTTCTGCAACTTTTCATCAGTAAAGCTTTATTTTCTTAATCTTTTTGTGTCGCTATTTTGCATGAGTTATCATCCTGGATCTCCATAAGGCTCTATGATTACAGAGATGTATCTAGCATCTAATTTGTCTGAGAAATTTTCCTCCTGATGGCAACACTCAAGAAGGAAAAAGAAACCAGCTTGACTTCTTCAGTTTTCTGGGTGACTTGATAGAATTATATATTGAACAGTTTGTTCTAGAGTATTGCCTCAAATCAGACCTAGGAGCTGGAAATAGCCTTCTATGCACCTTGCATCAACATTAAGGCTCACAAGACTTTTTTCTTGAGTAGAAGTTGCTTTGAAATTGTAGTCAAAATTCTGTTTTCTCCTCTCATGTCTGCATGGTATTCTCCCTGTGTTTTCCCCTCAGTTTTCTTGTCTTGGATCTAAGAATCTTGTGTAGATGTTTCAGTGATCTGAACAATGAAAACAACATTTGACTATGACAAAATAGTACTTTTCAAAAGAAGAAAAAAGACTTTTTTTGTGTAACTCTGCTAGAAATAATCTCCTTTGTTAGTAATTTCTTTGGAAGAAGGAATACAATTATTAGTATTTGGCAAGATGCAGTCTTTTGAACCAATGAATTCCCAAATGCATAAAAATTGATGGAATTGTAAAGTTGCCATGATGGTTTGCATAGCAGCAGAATAACACTGGAGAAGTTGCCAATACCAGAGAAAGAAAAGTTTTTTGATGGCATAATTTTCCTCAAAACCAAAGGAAAAAGCAAATCTTTCACAGAATGATAATTTAAATCTTCTGTGCTGTAAGTTACAGACTGGCCATGAGTACATGGCCTTAATAACCAAAGGTAGCTATGAAATTAACTCCTTTTTCTTCTGGGGGTAACTGCAATCGCATAACAGATTAAGAAGTGTCATTAGTCAGGATGCATTGGTATGAATGTCCAAAAAGGTAGTTACTAAGTATATTGCAGCAAAGCAAGCTCAGTTCTTTCCCATAGGAAGGTCATTATTCCAGTCATGATTTGCACCACAGATGCTTTTCTAACAAGACTGCACAAATCTTATAAAAATTGTATCAGAGTAGAATCAGCCACCCTTAAACATACTGGTCTTCCATCTTTGAGAAGATTTATCTTAGAAGCCCAAAGAATTTTCTGCGTGGTTCCTAATTTTCTTCTAATCTTTCTTTGGTGATGTGTATTACTAAAGCTGTTTCTTCCTCATCACTGTGTACAAAGAAACAAGCAGTTCATGAATAAATCCACGTTGGGGTACTGCCTGCAGTGCTTGCTAATTCATGAGCCATTGTCTCTTCAGAAGCAAGAAGACAACTATGCTCCAGAGAACACACTTTAATTGTTCAGATAGGTGCATTAAACTTTTACACTTGAATAATAAGTCAGGTGGAAGTAGATCTGCTTCTTTGTAGCTGCTTTCTATCTGCTCCAGGCAGGTCAATGTCCCACTGAGATCACTCAGGTCTCATCTGAATGCATCCAATGGGTTGGATTCCCAATACCATACTCAAGCAGCATCAATCCCAAGGAGGAGGATTTTTGGATCAGCACAACTGGCAGCTAAACTGGAATCAATTAGTTCAAACAAAAGGTAAATAAAATTTAAAAAGAGACAAACCTCGAGTACTGTGTTCACACACCTCAAGTGTTGTGTTCAGTTTTGGTCCCCTCACTAAGGAAAATATCGAGGCCTTGGAGTGTGTCCTCCCTGAGAGTTTACTGGAGAGAAGCACAAAAGAAACAGAACCTGAACCTCCTTTGTTGTTGTTGGGGTTTAGTTCCTGCTCTGTTAACATAAATATTTTATTTTCTTCAAATTTCCTTGTGAATAAGTTTTTATTTCAGTGAGAAATCCAAGAATTATTTGGTTTTAGCTTTTAAACTCCAATTAGTCTGATATTTTGACCAATTCTACTGCCTGTGTCAGAGAAATATTCAGCACGCTACCAGGCAGTCACTAATAGCACTAATAGCAGCAGACACTGATTTTCTTCAATATAGATGATCCCTCATATAATCATGAGAAGGGTAGAAGCTAACTAGGAAGGCTAACGTGGCAACCTGCTATGCCTGGTCTACACTTGCTTCTCTTGCTCAAAATGTCTCTTTCTCATTCTTTTTTGGTTTTGTCTTATGTCTCCACTTTTTCAGTAGGCAGCCCTTGTGAAGGCAGTGGAGTGAAGCGAAATGTGAGCAGATCTATTTGGAAAGCGATCTAGGATGGAAAACTTGTTATTTTGCAGCCTTCTGAAGGTGGCAGCTTTCACAGTTTGGTACTTTTGATATTTGTGTGCTGGTGGATACAAATAAATCGTGGTTGTGTGCTAAGAAATTGGAACCATAATCCTGAGACAGGGCACTATTTTTGAGGATTTTAAGGGTTCTCAGCGTCAGATATCTAACTAATCCAAGCTCATCACTTTGGGCTCCCTTTAAATCCGAGGAGAGAGGTATATACCTGTAAGAGCAATTCATAGAGCCTAAATTAGGTCAGACGAATGATTCCATGGCAGCACCATCTATTTCCTTTGAACAAGCTAGATCAAGATGCACAGCTGAACTTAGCTGAGAAGAGATTTCTTTCCAGAAACTCAGATCTGTGTCAGAACCTTAGGCTATTATATCCAGTCCCTAACAAAAAGATATTTGCTAACGCTGCTTCTGAAAATTTCAAGATTCTTCTGATTCTCAGTCATGTTTTCATTGTAGCTATAAAAATGAACACAGTTCCTTCATTCCTTGTTCTCAGTTGCCTTATATTTGATATTATTCAGTGGTTGTCTGTCATAAAAGCTATTCAGCTGCACAATATCCAGCTATTTTTCTTGCACCAAAGGTTGCTGGCAAGAGTCCTGTTGTTTCAGCCATGTTGCTTCCCATTTGCTGTTACCTGTGTGATCCATTTATGTTCTGTAGTGAACAACAGCAGTTGCCATTGATATCAGAGTGCTGTAAGTCAACTCCAAATTTTGAGGCACACCTTGAGTGCTTCATAACAGTGATGTGATTCAAACTAGTAAGGTAGGTTAACCCTTTTAAGATGAGTCTGAAAGAAGAAATGGCCATGTGCTGTTACCTATTTATACTGTTATATCTGCTGCTTCATGGTTAAAAATGTATAATTGTAAAAGGGAACAATAGATTCCATATCACAGGTTTGCTGTTTGTAATTCAGGATTTGTGCGAGGCAACTAAATGTTTTTATGGCCTTTGGCACATGGAGGATCCATGAGGATGGGTACATGATTGGCATTCAGAAGGTCTGTGGCTGTGATGAAAACAGAGCTGAAGTATCAGAGGTTTCTCTCCTAACCCAGAATGGAGTTTCCCTGCTTCCTCACCAGACTGTTGGTATTCGCTTGCTGTGGGCTGCTGTTGTATGAGCATATTGCTCTGAGGACAGGCTTCTAATTCAATTGTTTACAGATGGATGATTTGCTGGACTACCCACACTGTGTCTTAATAAAACTGGTATCCTGAGGGTGTAGAGTGTTACAGTAAGAGATCAACATTGCTGAGCAAGTCACGGGGCTTTTGAGTTCATCACAGGACAATTTTCTCTGTGAATGCACCAGGGGAAGTGCAGCGACTCAATTTCTATCTGACTGACAGGAACAACACCAACAGCTCAAACGTTGGTTATTGCAATTTGTGTTGATGCTATTCAGGACAGTACCTTTTTCATCATCTGGACTGTCTGTCACAGGGATTTTGTATTGTGCCATAACAATGGCATTTTCTGAAGGCATACCAACACTTTGGGATGTCAGCAGCTTTAACAGACCAATATTTCATGATGAAAGTTCTTCAATAATGTTCATTTGTTTGGTTATTTCTTAGCAGCTATAGAGCAAAGTCTTTGGGACACCAGCACACAGGAAGTGAATTATCTCTTTCTTCCTCAACTGGGAAGGATCTTGACATTACATATGCATACCAATTAGTTGCAATTCTACCATATGCATCATCTTTTGGAGATTTCTAGGTTCATCTTAGTATTATATTTTGTCCTCTTGACTACCACAGTACTTATGATAGTTCTAAGCAGAAACATGAGTTTCTCTGCAGGTTTATGACGTGGGAAAAGATACGATGATTTATCCCATGGGATCTGTAAGGAAAGTATTTTTATTGCTCTGTAGTTTTCACTAGGGAGGTTGCTAGAAGTTTTAGAAAGCTGATATACTGTCTATTTGCTGTTATTGTTCTTAACTTGAATAATCATTTAAAAACCTTTTGTTTCCTCAATTCTCATGAAAATATTGTATGAAAAATTTCCCAGTTACCATTCATCACCACCATTTTGAACAGTGACCATTTATCTGTCCAATCCTGCTTTCTGGTCATTTAAAAATCCTTCTTGCAGCGTAAAGCTCCTACTATTACTCTTGTAAATTAAAAGGAATCCAAGCTTCTAACCAGTTTATTGCATGATGTTTTAACTGATGTAAGCCTTCATCTTCTGCTGTCATTTGTGGAATCAGAAAGAAACTGGGCGATCAGCTGGCCTGCAAGGAGAAAAATTTTAGCTATTGGGCAGCAAATTCTCCTCAGCATTCACCCCAGTGCTCTTTCTTGAAATTTAACTAGGGCACATAATGGTAGCATGGAGGCAACTCAAGATTTACCTTCTTGGTTTTACATGTGAGAATGAATCAGCAGAGGAGAGCTTTCAGGCAATGTTGCTGATTGGGATTCTGCTGGAGAGATGCTGACATTTTGATGTACCCTTTATATGGTGCAAATGTGTCTCTTACCAGTCTTCAGAGGATACCTACCCCTTGGTAATGATTCCACCCAGCAATGTGCAGTCTTTGTCGTCCCATTGGAGATGAAATAAATGATATGGTGCTCAGCAGTGAGTTAAGCTGGGCCTGGGAAGGCGGGTTGTTCCTCATCTTCTGTTTCTACCAGCTGCAGGAGAGCACAGTTTAGGAGAGGTGGTGAAGTTGGAGGAGGGACCTTAAAGTTTATCCAGTTCCAAGCCCTTGCCATGGGCAGGGCTGCCAAGCACCAGGTCATGGCCCTGGGCCCCATCCGACCTGGCTTTGAGCACCTCCAGGGATGGGGCACCCACAGTCTCTGGGCAGCTGTGCCAGTGTCTCAGCACTCTCTGAGCAAATAATTTCTTTTTTACATCTAGGAGTTTTCTCTTCTCTAGATTAGCTCAGCTTCCTCTGCCTTACTTCATAGCAGAGGTACTCCAGCCCTCTGAGCATCTTCATGGCCTCCTCTGGACCCACTCCAACAGCTCTGCATCCTTCCTGTACTGGGTGTCCCAGGCTTGGTTGTGGTACTCCAGATGGATCCTTGCAAGGATGGAGCAGAGGGGGACAAATTAGCACAAACTGCTAAATGAAGCTAAGAGTAGTGATATTGATGACAATCCATCCAAACATTTCACAATAGCCATATTATTTACAAAACATTTTATCTGTCCTCCACTTCCTCCTCTTCTCCTCTAACCAGAAGTACCTGGTCTCCTAGGAGCTGTTTGTTATAGATTTAATTTCATAACAGAAATTCTCCACGTAGCAGTGCAATGCTGTGATTTGCCCAGTAGGACACCTGCTCACTGGGAGATGGGTGTTAGCATCCCTGCGACTGTGTGAATTAAAGTAAACTGACAGCCAGCACTTGTTTGTTAGTTATGGGAAGGCAATTAAGATACTAATTGGGAAGGAGATGCATAAATTTGACTGACGTGAGTAGGAAATGCCCGAGGAAGCTGACAATCCATCCCTACAATGTTGTTCCTCAGAATTTCTAATTAGAGATAGCAATTTGGTTCTTTTAATTTTCTTCCACATGCACTCCAAGCAACAAGAAGCCAATTAACTTTCTTATTGCATCTGTACATTACTTTATGTACAGAGCATAGCGATAGAAGACGTTTCTATTTGAATTCTTGGCTTCTGGCCTTTAATAGGAAATCAGATATTTGCAGTTTATTAGACTGTTAGAGAGTAATAGGAACACAAATTTTTATCTTTTATGTCTATCAGAAAGGAAATCCTAGACCTTTATAGCTCTAGAAGTGTTTCTTACCGTGCTTGTGATTTCTCAGCAATTTTATAAACCCTGATAAGAGTGCACATTAATTAAGTTTAGATGAAAGAAACTTCTTTGCAGTTAATCTTTGAAACCCAACTGCTACTGTGCCCATACAAATCTTCTTGGCTAGAATTAGGTATTTAACCAGGATTTCATCCTAGGGAAACATGCAAGCTTAAGTTGGAGTACTGTGCATACATACAGAATGTGAGTTTTAATTAAAATTAAATGGTTTGGTGTACCTTGGGATGATTGATATATCTTTTCTGCTCCTGAATTTCTTGTCTTTTGATAGGACTTATTTATCAAGGAAAGTTACACAGAGATATAAGCTAGTCTTATGCGGATTTATTTCTCAGGAAAAGTTATACTAAGATGCAAGCTAAAGTCTTATGGTGATTCTAATTAACTGGTTAAGTGTTGCTCTAATGAAGAGAAATGCTGAATTGAATCTGGGAGGGAGGGGATAGGGAGAAGCAAGGTGTAGGTCCTTCTTAAAGTGGACATTATTTGACCCTGAGCCCCATTTATCAATTCTTCCTCCATGGCACCCAGTTCAGTTGGGTATTAGGAAAATCTTCTTCTCAGAAAGATTGATAACACATTGAAACAGATTGCCCAGGCAGGTGCTGGCATCACCATCCCTGGAGGTGATCAAGAACCGTGGAGGTGTGGCACTGAAAGGACATGGCCAGTGGGCATTGTGAGGGTGGGCCAATGATTGGACTTGGTGATGATAGTGGTCTTTTCCAACCTTAGTGATGCTATGATTCTAAATCAAGAACAAACACGATGGTTTCTGAAGAAGTGTCTATATCTGGAGACACTCAGCAAAGGGTGAAAACAGGCAGAGACTGAAGGATTTGGGATTATTCAGCTTGGAGAAGAGAAAGCTCTGGAGAGAACTCCTTGTGGCTTTCCAGTACTTGAAGGGAACTTACAAGCAGGAGTGGGACTGACTTTTTACACAGTCTGATAGTAATGACTTTAAATTAAAAGAAAGGAGATTTAAGTTAGATATTAGGACGAAATTCTTTTCTCAGAGGGTGGTGAGGCACTGGCACTGCTGCCCAGAGAGGCTGTGGATGCCCCATCCCTGGAGATGCTCAAGGTCAGGTTGGATGGGCACTGGGCAGTCTGATCTGATGGGAGGCAACCAGCCCAAAGCATGGAGTTGGAACTGGATGATCTTTAAGGTTCCTTCTGACATAACCCATTCTATTATTCTGTGATTCTATGAATTTATGTCCTGGCACTGTCTAGGTGTAAGTTTATGGTGCTACAGACCCCAACAGCCTCTCACCATGGCCCCACATGGTACTGTCTCTGCTCTGACATGCAGAAAAAGGAAGAGGTTCTCCACTCCCAGCATGAGAGCTGCTTCAAGATCTGTCCCCCACCTCAGCCAGTGACAAGGCAGCAGGTCAGTCAGTAGTACAGCCCATGGATCAGGAGTCTGTGCTGACTAAATATCATTCAACGGGGATTTAGAATAGATGAAATCAACCTTTTTTGAATTATGTTAATTAGCATGACTGCAGTGAGCACAGACATCAGTCTCATTCAGTTCTCAGGAATTTATTTTGCTGAAGGAGTGTTTGCCTCTTTCTTGGCCAGTAAGTAGCTGTGTGTTACTTCTTTTCCTTCAAGAAACCGTGCTGGTTTCTTGGGGAATGCTTTCTGACAATTTCAACAATCCTCCAGCTAGTACTGCTGGATGAATTTGAAGAGGTGCTTCATCACCTGCATAAAACTGCAGCATTTCAGGTGCAATTGAACAATTTCTGCTTAACCACGTCCTCCTGATGAACTTAAATAGAAAACCTAGAAACACAGGCTGCATTACATGGTTTGGCATAACAGTATTGAGTGTTGATTGTTGTAATTGCTAACATTGCCCTACAGATTATTTGTATTTATTGCTGTCCTCTAATCAGTGGGATGATGAGAAGTAAACTTTCATACTGTGTATACACTGTACTGCAATGCTTTCTGTGCTACTGAATGCTATCTTGTTAGCTAGAGGGAGCTCTTTGTCTAACATATCTACTTTTTCAGCCCTGTTTTTCTCATTGTTAAACAGGCTGGTGATATTGAAATTGCTGTCACAACTGTTCTTTCCAAACTTTAAAATGACATTTAAAGTTATGGCTTTTTGTGTAAGAAACAGATTTTATGCTGATTTTGCTGCTCCAATTTCAAGGAAAAGTAGTTTTGAACTTCCCTTGAGGAGAATTCTTGCTGCAGGAGGTGCTGAGCAGCTGCTGTGTGCTGGCTTCATGTATGGGCATGGATTTTAGACCCAAAGGGCCGCTTTCTTAGGTGAGTGCTTTGGGTTTGACACCAGTCTGTCTTAGATGGGAGCTGTGCAGATGGGAAATTGTTGTCAGCAGTCAGGGAATGGAAACACCGTGCTCTGCTTGCAGGATCCCAATCTCCTTTATAAGCAAACTTTGGAATCAAAGTTAATGAGCCAGCTTTAGGAAAAGCTGAAGAAAAGCCTGAAAATATGATGTGCAAAGGCAAAGAACTCAATAACTGTTTGAAAAAATCTTTTCAGTATCTGATGCCTGAAGATCTGTGTGCAAGTGGTGCTTTGTAGCCAGAAGCATGCTTGATTACAGGATAGCTTGCTCCCTAACACCTTGATCCACTGTTGTAGTGACAGCTTTGGTGGACAAAGGAGGGCTGACTGATGCTGTCTGTGTGGAGTTCTGCGAGGCTTTTGACATGGTCCTGTACCACATCCTTATCTCTAAATTGGAGAAATATGGATTGGAGGGGTGGACTATTTGGTGGATAATGGGGTGGTTGGAAGGTCTCAGCCAAATGTTGTGGTCAGTGACTGTGTGTTCAGATGCAGGCTGGTGATGAGTGGTGTCCCCAGGAGGCCACATGGGATGTCCCAGCCAGGTGTGTCTGTGCAGGAAGCAGACTTCTGAAGGCAGAGGTAGGGCATGTCCCTGCCTTCCTGCAGGGTCAGGAAAGGACTGGCTGTGTGGCTTCACCATTGCCCCCTTTTTCTTAGGGAACAATTTGTTCCAGGCAGGACAAAACATCATTTCTGTGACTGCTATGAACATTTAGTCCAATCACCAACCTACCAGCATCATACCACTAAACAGTGTCCCTCAGTGTCACACCTCCATGGTTCTTGAAAACACTCCACGGATGGTGAGTCCACCACCTCTTTGGACAGCCTGTGTCAGTGCATTGCCACTCTTTCTGACAAGAAATTTTTCCTAATATCCAACCTGAACCTCCCCTGGCACAGCTTAAAGCCATTACCTCTTATCCTATCAATCATTTTGTTCTATAAGAAACAAGTTGAAAACAGTGTTTCTTAACTGCAGTTAAAGATGCTCCAAGTGGCAATTGCTGCTGGGGTCACATCCAATCTTGTCCTGCAGAAATGGTCTGCCTGGTAATATTCTCTGACTTTCACTTCTCTCACTGTGGACACAGCTGCTGGGAGCTATGGGCAAACTGGCAGCAAGCAGAGGAAGCTCTGTGATAGCGAAAGCTGTGACAGCATTCATCACAGCTGCACCTGCAGACTGTATATTTAGGCACTCATTTGCAGGAGGCAGGATAAGAAGAATATGGGATCCTGTGATCAGCACCAGACTGATGCATGTTCATCTGATCAGGACTCAGTTCTGCACAGCCCACCCACTTTTATTGTGATACAACTGGCCCTATGAAAGGTCAGTGGGATTCCCACTACTACTGTAATTATTTTCTGGTCTTGGAAAGTGACTGCTTCATAGCCCAGTATTTAATCTCTCTGAAATTCCCAGGTCTGGGACATCTGCCATTAAAAAATCTCTGGCTGAAAGGATCCTGACAGTAAATGTTTCCAGGGCAGCATATGAGTCTGCTAATTTTTTTGTCTATGAGGTAAATAGGTAGTTTGGGGGGAAACTTTTAGATCGCAGCTGCTGAGAGATGCAAGACAAGTGTTCAGCATCTTAATCTCAGA
Source organism: Phasianus colchicus (assembly GCF_987193195.1). Lineage (NCBI taxonomy): Eukaryota > Metazoa > Chordata > Aves > Galliformes > Phasianidae > Phasianus > Phasianus colchicus. Next base: position 46,662,454 of record NC_143441.1, on the reverse strand, counting down.
GCTGAATCTTGGAGCTAGACTGAGTCTTCTGGTTCAGTGGGAGAAATGAAAACTATATGGAGAATTATTTATTATCTGGCTTAGATACCAAAGCTTGTGGGATTACAATGTGTGTGTCTATAGGTGAAGCAGATGTTTGAGCTCTCATAGCTGATGAAGATGTAGGCAAAATAGTCAGTGGACTGCTGTGAATTGATTCATCTCTTGGACTGCTGACGGAATCTATTGATGGATTCTCTATCAGCTAAATAGAGTGGTCACGGGCATCAGTTGATGGTTGGACTGGGTGGTCTTAGTGGTCTTTCTAACTTTAATGATGCTATGATTCAATGAATTAAGCCAGGTTCTTGGACACCTGGCACCTGCTACTAGAGGTAGTGACCTATGTATAGGTTCCTTTAATTGAGACCTGAATCCTGCCATAAATGAATAGAAAAGATAACCTGGAAAGACTGAGAAAAACAACCTGAAGTTGAAAAGATTTAAGAGGAGTGATGTTAGTCTTCAAATACACAGAGGAGTTATTTTCCATGTCTCTGGGGAATAGGATGAGTAACATCCTCTTGTTTGCAACAGGGAGGATTTAAAATCAGCATAACAACAACAACAACAAAAATAGTAGTAATGAAACACTGAATAGATTTACTGAGAAGGATGTAGAACTGACAACATTGGAGATTATTAACAAATTATAAACAAATATCTGTCAAAGAAGGTTAGCTTAAATTCCTTCCAGTTCAGTGACTAAAATATAAGGTCACTTCACTACTGTAATATAATTGAATGCCAGTGCATTAAATACTACACAAATCGTGGCTTTATTTAGAGGCACAGTCCCTGCCCTGCTGCTGGGGTTGTCACCTGACTGGGATGGTCCTCACTTACAACTTACTGACCATGCTTACTTTTTCCCAAAGAGATGTTGATATGACAACAAAAAAGATAAACTTTCTGAAACAATGCAAAAGGCTTAAGCTGCTTAGAAAACAAAGGGTAACTCATCTTTAAAAGCAAGTGGTATGAACATCTCTGGTAGGATTTTGGCTATTAAAAGGAATCCCATTTGCCGTTTTGAAGATGTGGGCTATCGTGTCACTCAGAAGAAGCTTATGAAGCTGCAGGAGTCCTAGCAAAACCTTTGTGATTAGTATGACACGCACCTTTTGTGCACAACCTTGGGGCTGAGAATTTGCAATAGTCACATAAGAAATGCTTGAGATACCAGATTTTCCTGGCAAAGAAGATAAAGAGAAATGGAATCTTCAAAGGCATTTGACATAAAGTCATTTAAGCCCTGTGAACTGCTGAAACAGCATGTTTGGTTGGGGCTATCTACTGTAGCTATTATAAATATCAAGCAATACATTACTGTGGCTGTGTTATCTCTGACAAGATTAAGAGCTTTCCTGTCATAGAGAATTTTCCAATAAAGACTTCATTGCCTGTCCCCCACATACAAAATGATAAGTGACCCTGATATTTTGCAGCTCCTCTTTATCAATAAAAATGGTTCTGCTTGGATTATTTCCGTTTGTCTCCAAATGAAGTGACATTTTGTGATGCACCAGTCAATCCTGGAATTGAGAAAGACGTAGAAACTCACATCCACATCCTTAAAGCAGCAGATATGTACCACAGACTGAAATATGCTGTGCTGTGCATTTAATCTGTTTTACTCATAAAAGGATAAATCACCCATTAAAAATAATTACTGAGGTAAGGGAATAGATTATTTGATGAACCACGTTGCTCACTGTGAATCACACCAACAGTTGCTGAAACAGGAATATGATGATATGGAATTGGAGGCATCAAAACTGATTTAGGAAGAGACACTGGCAATGTTAAATCAAAATTACTGCTTATGGAGCAGAATGTATGCTCTGCTGGATATAGACATTCTGTGAATCACACGGGGTCCCATGAATATTAAAATACTCAGTGCCACATGTGAAAATTGCAACAGAAAACTCCAAAATACGCACATTGACCTCAACTGATGGGAATGGCTGCTGCACTGAAGCCTGCCATCGTGATCTTTTCATCATGCAATCAACCTTGTAATGAACCCTCTGTGGTAAATTGGGTCCAACCAGAGCAGTTGTGCTTTCTATGTTAGCACAGGAGAGCAGAATAAATTACCCACTGGCCTCACTGTATCTCAAGAAGATCGTGATTGCTGAGGATGCTTATCAGGACTTCTAGTGAACTCAGTGTTGTTTTAAGAATACTTTTAATATCAGAGGGGGCTTGGAAGGTGAAAGAGTCTGTGGCCACAAAAGTAGAAGCTTTGAGTGTCTGAGCTTTCCTAGCTTGGATCATTAAGGTGCTGCTCCTGGTGGCTGATGGACACTGCAACCTGGGTTATACCTCCACCAGGAGCAGCCCAACCTACGTCTTAGTCCCCCCAAGGAGGGGAAGAAAGTGGAAAAGACTGAGGATGGTATGAATTTGGTTTAGTGTGTGGAATTTGCTGTCTAAACTGAAGTGTGGAGCAAAGTGTAGAGACAAGAAAAAGGAACAGAGCTGTGATGGGAGAACTGATGCTATGGCAAGGAGAAGTGATTGATTCCCTCTGCCCAAACAAACACCTACTAGTTCTTAGCCCATTGGCTGTACTTGTGGCCGTGGACTACTTGAACAGCAAGACCAGAGATTCAGAAAGTCTACAGCAGCCTGCAGCCATTGGTGCCACTGTTTCCAAAAGAGGTGCATCTGCTTTCATTGGTGACATAGCTTTCATTGCCCATTATAATGTCAAATGTGCTGAATTTATGATGCAATGTGTTTATTTTAATGTGCAGTGTCTACATCTCACCAGCCACGTATATTTCAATCTTTAATGTAGCCATCTCATTGTATTATAACACTCTTGCATATTTACTCACAGTCTCTCTGAATGCAGAATTGCACAGTATCTCATGGCATTTTACTAATTATATAAATTGTGCATTTTGCTGGCAGTGTGTTGTGAACATTAACTTCTGAAAGCTTTTTCATTTGTCATTGTCTCATTCCTTGGCATTACGATTACTGCAGTTTTATATGTGATAAGACTTTACAGCAAGTTAGACAGTACATCAGAAATTCCTGCCTGCAGAAATCTGCTGCACAGGATAGAGGTTTAATGGCATTCATGATGTTCACTCACACTCTCTTCATCAGCATTTCCTCTCTCCTCTTCACAAACTGTTTTATTTGTGTTGTTCCCTGTCCTGTTTGGTCTGAGGGGAGTGAATGGAGCTCCTTTTTGATTTCCTGCTTTAGCCTTGACTCTGAAACACTTTCTTATCAGGAAGCTGAGGCTGTTGGGTGCTGTTTCAAATGGCCTGGGATGCACATGACTACAGAGGGGATATGTGCTCCAACAGTGCTATCAGCAGACCCCTGCCTGTTAGAGTGTGGACAAAACTACTCCATCCACAGAGCTGCAGCCTGATGGCACCACCCTGATGGGGAATGAAGCATAAAAACACCCGGATGGATGCTCTCAGCAACAAGTGAGGTTGATCTAGCAGTTTATCAATCCCACCGTTGGCTTTAGGGTTGGTGCTGCTGTTGCAGTGGTGTTGTGTCCATTTAATAGAGCAGGAAAGCTCTGTGCATCAGTCTGAGGGCATTTATCTCCCTCATTTAGGATGTCAATTTCACAGAAATCTGCCTTGACTGTACTCCAGTATGAGACGGAAAAAGCATTCATCTTTAGAAAAACAGATGTATAATAGTCCTAATTTCAGAAACTACTGCTGGAATTCAGCTTGTGCTCAATTTAGGGAAAGCAAAACTCTTGGATCATGATGTCTGCATGTGAGCCAGGTGCCTGAGCTCCCATTTCAATCCATGAAGATCTGGTCAATTAAGCCAGTTCTGTTCAGCTCTGTGAAAATGAAGGGTGAGCTGAATGCTCTCTGGATATCAGTGACCATAAGAACTGTTTCTGGAAAGCTCACAGGTGTGTATGCCCTGCCAGTTCTGCAGGCTTAATGCACCTGGGTGACCGTTCTCAGCTGAATCTCCAGGGGCAGCCCTTCTCCTGTGGTCTGATGAAGACGTCCTTCTTCCTTCTCCTGCTGGCCATGTCACTTGATGATATGCCTGCTCATGTAAGGGTGCATTTCAGAGCCCCTCTCAGCACCCCAGCCTTTGATATTTTTAAATATCCATTAGGTTCTTTTTCTTTAAGGTAGGGTACCACTCTTGTAAGTTATATTATTTTAATTGATTTTTTTTCTCAGGCAAAATAAGATCAATCAAATCTTCTGCTTAATAAAATTGATAAAGAACCAATAAAAGCCCTGATGCACCACCTGGCATGCTGAAGAGGAAAGACAAGAAAACCAAACCATTGCTGAAATCTTAACTTTCTTTATCACATTAGAAGCTCATTCACACTTCATAATAGCCCAATATTTCATTTCAGCTACTGATATTAGTGCCAAAGAATACATAATCACACAATAATTCTCTGTATCTTTCTGTACAGATGCATTGAATGAAGTCATCAAAATAAACAGATCAGCCATTTGTTCCCCCCACCATATTCACTGCCACTGCATCAGCAATAAGCAAGACAGAACCTCTGCAGGAATAGAGAATCTTGCTGTTCAACAAAAGGCAGCTGGAAAGAGCAGATTTTCCAAAGCAACAAAATTATTTAGGAGCAGAACTTTTATTAAAATCTACAAAATTTCAGCCTGTAACTCATGCAGCCTTGTGCTCTTGACCCATCAGTGCGCTGTTGAAATACTCATGTGACCCTGCCTAAAAAAAGGTTGTCACCACAGAGTGTAAAATTGAGACATGGGTGCAGATCCGATGGGATGTCACCCCATCTCAGCCTGTGGAGCTTTATCTTGCCAAAGGCTGCATTGGGATTTTGGTCTCCAGAAGGAAATTGTGAAAGTCACACAGGGGCTGTTGATGCTCACTGCAGTCAGCAGTCACATCTATAACGAGTGACCTTTTGTAAACTGAGTATGAACACATCCTTTGTATGAATCATGACCCTGATGCACCCTGGAAATGTGGGATTTTCTAGAAAGTATTGATAAGTTGTCCAAGTAATCATCCCAGGCAGGGCCCAAACTTGACTGCAGATTTATGGATTGTTAATGGCTCTGTTCTGCCTGTCCTGGTGCTGACCATTCCTCTAGTAATGCAGGATGTCATGTAACACCACCTGATGTATTGAGAACTGCTCACAACCCAGGTGACAGGTTTCAGCCATCTGTCCCCTCAAGTTCTAATCAGGATGCTGCTCTACTCATGATGTGTTGGTGTAATACATCTGCACAGGTAGATGGGTGAGAATTGCACACTGACACAGCCTGAAAATGCATATGCTCTGTGTGTCTATAGATGTGTGGATGTAGAGGCATATAGCTGTGTGCTGTTGCTGTTTTGGTTTTGGATTAAAATTGTATTGATGTTTATGGTGTAGATATTTCTCTCTTGAAATGCTTGATTACAAAGCAATCCTTGATACAGCTGCCCTGAGGAATTACATGAATTTGGGCTGTTTATTAAACCTCATAAATACCAGCTGTCTTAAAAAGATGACTTACCAGGAGATCTCAGTGGGTAGATTTACTGGAGATTTGCTTGAGGTCAAACAGTGAGTGCTGCTCTGTGCAAAGCATTTGTTACTACTCTAAAAGAATAGACCAGCTCATCACTAGCAAGGCTGGAGCAATAGCCGACAATGGTGAGTAATGGTAAGGGCAGTTATACATCCTGGAATGATTTAAGTAGCAAGTACTTCTAATGCAACCAATTGCCAGCATATGCTTCTGGGAAGTGGAGCTGTGCAGTGCTTACAGGATATGGGACTGCCTCCTGGAAGCCATTGACAGGATGGGAGGCTGTGGTCAATAAACATGGCGCCATGGTTGTGCAACACGATGTGCTGAGAGGTAATGGGAGCCCCAGATGTGCAGCCAGGGGAAAATTAAGTAAAAGAAGGAAAGTTCTCTTAGAGCTGTTTGCTGCATGTCCCTTTGTCTGAAGTGATTCTGGGGTCTGAATTAGTGCACAATGCTGTAATACTTACAAACATTTTTCAAAATGACCCGAGTTTAGGAAAACAATAAAGGCACAGTGAGAGCTGGTGTCTGGAGCTTTGAATTGGCATATTCAGGGTAACAATGCAAAGTAACCTTATGGGCTAACAGCTCTGACAATAATGCACTAATAATCTTGTGGTTTCTCTAGCAATGCTGGGTTTCTCTAGGTAAGTTTCAGCTCTGAGATTAAGATGCTGAACACTTGTCTTGCATCTCTCAGCAGCTGCGATCTAAAAGTTTCCCCCCAAACTACCTATTTACCTCATAGACAAAAAATTTAGCAGACTCATATGCTGCCCTGGAAACATTTACTGTCAGGATCCTTTCAGCCAGAGATTTTTTAATGGCAGATGTCCCAGACCTGGGAATTTCAGAGAGATTAAATATTGGGCTATGAAGCACTTTCCACGACCAGAAAATAATTACAGTAGTAGTGGGAATCCCACTGACCTTTCATAGGGCCAGTTGTATCACAATAAAAGTGGGTGGGCTGTGCAGAACTGAGTCCTGATCTAGGTAAGTTATGTTCAATCCAAGCAGAAGTTGTGCAGGAATTACCTGGTGAAATGTTACACCCGATGTTATGGTGCTGTCATACTCACAGATCATAATGTTCATTTCTGGCATTACAAATCTATCAGCCTAAGAAATGCATGACCAAAGGGCAGATGTGGTACAGATCTGCGTTCTTATAAGGAGAAAGCTATCTGGGTCATCTCCTGGGGAGAGAGGCTGTGTTAGGCTGGTAGATAGCAGAGGTGAGAGCTGACCTTTGGCTTGTTCACAGTGACTGGAATTGCAAATACATTTTATTTGCAAAACTACATCTGCTCCTGCCAGGAAGCCTTGCTTCTGCTAAGTTCTGCTATAGCCAGTGCTATCACTGGATTGCAGAAAGGCTAGATTTAATGCTAGAGCTGTAGTGAAGGAAGGCTATTTGGGTGGCTGCTGAGCAGAACCAGAATGTTCATACCCTATTCAAGCAACATTTCAGCAATCCTGATCCAACACTGCACCATCCTCTGCTGGCAATACTCCTCTTAATGCATCCCAGAATACCACTGAACTTCCAGCAGCAAGGGCACATGGCTGTTTTGTGTTCAGCTTGGTGTCCATCAGGATACTCAGATTTTTTTCTGCAAAGTTTCTCTCCAGCTGAGTGTCCCCAGCACGTGCTGGTTCCTGGGGCTGCTCCTTCCCAAGTGCAGGACTTGATGCTTGCCCTCCTTTGGGTCACATCTACAGACCAGGGTCTGTGTGGCAGGAGCCCCATTAACTTGCACTGCTAAGTGCTAATCAGGGGGCTAGGGACACAGGTACCTAGGAGAGTCTTTGTGCTTCATGAGGTGTCAAAACCTCTTGTGCTCCTAAGGCAAGGTGAGATTGGAAGACCACTGCTTGGGTTATCCCAGCCATATCATATCTACACCTTGCATCTGATTTGAGACTCACTAAATCACAGCAGCTCTCTGGAAATGAGCAGAGCTGTGTTTTCAGCTTCTCGGAAAGTTAAGGCTGTCATGTTGTCAGATAAACAATTGAACAGGCATTTTTCAGACAAACCATACCAGATCAGGTGGGAAGGCTGAAAGGTGTAACAAATAAAAAGAACAATGCAATGGGAATGGAAAATTGTGGTGCAAACTAATTGCAAAACAGTGGTAAGAGTAAAGCTCCAGTCAAAAAATCAGGTAGATAGACATGGAAAAAAAAAATGCAAAGTACAGTAACAAATGCAATTTCAACTGGAAGTTTTATGAAGAGTTATTGCCCTGTGGTAAAGAATCAGAGGCTGTAAGAAACAGCCAATAAAGAGGAAAGAAAATAGGTTATTATTTGAAGAGTTTAAGTTTTAGGAGCAACATCTGTGATCGTCTTCTAATATCAGTACAGATCTGAGTGCTATTATTCCCATGGGTAACCTTGAAACACCTCTGGGGCTTCTCCAGCCTATAAAATGAAACCAGCAGTAGCCTACCCTGTTGATGAAATGATTGCGGATCCTTCTCCATAATTCAAGAATATGGGACAGTGAGAAACTCAGAGACAGAAATTCTCGACCTGAAGGCTGAGTGAATTTGATGAATACTTAGCTTGTGAAGTGTATTGCTCTGGGCTGTCATGGTGCCCATCACATTGAAAACAGTGATTGAAGAAATAGTAATAATGAAAAAGGCTACATTATATAGACAGGTTGACATTAAAGCTCAGCTTGGCCCATTGAGCTGCTATAGGCACTGCGTACCAGTATTTTTTCAGCTACTAGGCTCATGAAGGCATCAATACAAGTAGCACCTTCTGCAGGATTCACAGACAACATTCCTGTCATTGTGACCACTTGACAATTCCCACTGTTAGAATGTCATATGAATTTGACAAAACTTTTCTAGACTTTAATATTTATAGAGAAATTTTCACTGATGGACAGCTCTGAGAGGGTAGGTTGGTGATCTCTCATTTCCTCAGCTTGTATCTCAACCATGCCCAGCTCAGGCATTAACTCGACAGAATGAAGGTGAGAATAACCATGAGAGGTCACACCAAAAGCTCATCTGTGCCTTTGTTTGAGGCAGTCAGTAAAGGTTGCATGGTAAAAATATAGAACAAAAGAACAAGCAAACAAGATGATCTCTTTACTGCCAGCCATCTACAGCTTTTCTATAAGTATACACTTTTTTATTTTGAGGTTTATTCTCTTATCTTCAAAAGCATGGATCATGGTGCTGAAATCAGTAGCCATGCTCTAGATTTAGATGAGAAAATATGATGTTTTCTTTGGAATGGGGTCAGCAAAAAGCCCTTTGTAGGCCAGCCTGCCACTCTGATAAAATGCACTATCTTCAGAAGTAGTCCAGAGTTGGAGATCATCAGCTGTTAGGTCTAGAAACAAATAAAGACTGGACTGGATTGAGTATACTGGGAATAGCAAGACATTGATGTCCCATTCTGTAAGAGTAAAGTTTGTCCTGTTTGGCTTTCTAGGAATTATGTTTCACCAGTAAGTACACTTTGGTACAGAATTCTTTTGAAAAGCTCTAGAAGACACCTGCTGGTGTTTCAGAGAAAGTCAGAATTGATCACCTAACAAAGCTGATGTACTAAGGCAAACAAAATTTTGGCCAGAGAATGCTTGAGCTCAGCTAATCAGTTGTTTAAAGCCAAGAGTGTTTATTCTTTTCATTACTGTAAATACAAGAAAACTTGCTATAAATTGTGCTGGTTGTGTATGGATAGATTATTTATGGGACTGATAGCCACATGGACTGGAATTACATTACCGTAGGTTATTGGATTGCATATGATGTCTTGCTGAATTTTAATATCATTTGGTTTAAATGCAAATACTAAAGTAAGGGATAGTTTTTGCTTTAGGGCTGTGGATTAGTTACTCAAGATGATCGTACTATTAACTGTGCAGGGAAAATAAATTGGTTAAAGGAAAAACTTGACATCTTATCAATTTTTTTTCTATATAGGGGCGTTAGTGGAAAAAAAATGCTTGCTACAGCAGTTTCCTTTTAGTTTCTTAATCATGTGTTAAGTAAGTCCGTGCTCTGAGATTAATATGGAATTTTAGAGTGCATAGAGATGATGAAACTTCAGAAATTTCTGCATGTATGGCAGATGTTTGCAGTAGGTTTCCATGCAAAGAGTTGTGCTGAATAACAATGGAAGAGATCATGGGAGGAACACAGCTGGATCCCTTGTAATTCTGTGCCATGCGTGACATGACTTTGTAAAGAAGCTGCTGCTTCTTGTCCCTGAAGGCAGTGATATTTGATGATTCAGAAACTCCTGAGACAGCAAACTGGTGGGACTGGAAAATAGGACAGAGAGAAAAATGAAATGAGAAGAAATTCAGAGAAGAAAATGCTGGCACAAAACATGGATTCAGTGGACCAAGCACATAAGGAGCAGTAGGAAGGGGGTCGGAGTGAGACCATAGGTGTTGTTGGAGGGAGCCATGGGAGAAGGCATCTCCTCCACCCTCCCCAAGCTTGTGTGCACTGAGTTTTCTGGTCTCCCTGGGCAGCTCGTAGCTGGGAGGCACTGATGGGCTACATAGAATTCAAGCACAGGTAATAATAGGAGTTATATGACAGAATTTATGAAGAAAATTTAATAACCAAATGTGCAGTTTGTCTCTGTGATGGTCTGATATTAGAGCAATGTAAACACAGATGAAAAGGAAGAGATGTCATTTAACATAAAAGAAGAATGCTGTGAGTAAGGGCTTTCCAGCCATTTTATTTATTCTTCAAGGAAGTCTGGATATCAGTTGAGGTTAAACTCAACCTTTTCTTCACTCCTTCATGCTTGTCTGCAACTGAGATGCCCTCCCTCAGCCTACGCCCTATCTCTCCTCCAGGGAAGTTATTTTGTGCCACAGAGATGAAAGGGCCTGGAACATCTCTCATATAAAGGCTAAGTAACTTGGGTCTGTTCGGCCTGGAAAAAAAAAACTCAAAATGTTTATAAACATCAAAGGGGAGGCGGGAGGCAAATGGATGAGGCCAGGCTCTTTTCAGAGGTGTGTAGCAATAGGACAAGGAATAATGGCCTAAAACTTGAACATAAGAACTTCTGTACTAACAAGCAGAAGAACTTTATGGTAGGGATGATGGAACACTGGAACAGGTTGCCCAGAAAGGTTATGGAGTCTCCTTCTGTAGAGATATCCAAGACAAAATTGGATGCCTACCTACGTGACCTATTGTAGGGTACCTGCTTCAGCATGGGATTGAAGACAATGGTTTCTTGAGATCCCTTCCAACCCCTGCGATTCTGTGAGTCTCAGTCACACCCAGATTGAATGGAGGGAGTACCATCTAGGAGTTAGCAAAACTCCCTTCCCATTTCTGAGGTCAGTGCTATGTTGTGCTCTGTCCCACCTCCCCTGTAGCCCGTAGCTCAGACAATATTTAAGTTCTAGATATTATCTCCAGTGCTCCAAGCAGAAGTTGCTCTTTGGGACAATGGCACAGGATGACATGGGGTACATTTGGCCTGAGCAACCAGCAAAATGGTCGTGAAGCTGACAAACCTCAGGGGAAACTCTGACCATCATAAAGTAGAAAGAAAAACCTGCCCACTACAGTATGACTGTCCTGCAAGCTGTGCCCTCTCCCTGTGCCTGCAGCCCTGTTTCCAAATCTTTTTCTGGTTTAACATCAGCATGAAAGATCCTATGGCTCAGAACAAGGGAGCTGATACTCAGCTATCATGAAAGTATCCAGAAGTAGTAATTTCCCATTATTTCTTAGATTGCATTTTAATTAATGATAGGAAAACAGCCTGAATTGGATGGTGATAACTGCAGGGGTGTCCAAAGGCATTCTGCAGTAGGGGGTTGAATGATCTGAGTTTCTGCCAAACTTATCTCCACATATTATGCGTGTCAGTAACTAAAGTTAGAGACTATTTCAGTTAAGTACTTACACTTTATTTACATGAGATATTTCATATACTGCTGTTCAGAAAATACAGAAATGTGCAGAGAAGAAGATTTAAGGATGAGTTAGTACTTCTGGATGGTCGACCAATTTCTTTCCTCATGTTGCAGAGTTATTTTTCTGCAGCTGGGTAGGAAATTAGCTCTTATATAGTCCTAGTTACCTCAGAAAATTCTCCTTTTCATTGCTACCTGTCCTTCTGCCTCCCATTCCAGGAAAGAATTTTACAAGGGAGTTTATAATTTTTTTTTGCAAAAGGAACATCAAGATTTTTGTGTTCCTTTCCTAAGTGCTGATATGCCTGTTTTATTTTTCTGTCACCAGCCCAAGCAGTCAGAGAAACAGTTCAAATTCCCAACTACCCTCAATAAAGTACCTTGTGAGACATCATCATCCTGTCTTGGTACTAAATCCACCTACCCCCACTCCTTATTACACACCCTCAGAGTTACAACTCAGCAATTCATGTTTAAATATCGCTCTTACTACTGGTTTATTAAATTCAGAGATCTATTTGACCATTTCAAGTTAATTTTCATCCTTCTTCTACTTTTGGAAAATGCTCTTTCTTTCACTGCTGGGCATTTTTCAGCCAACTTTTAAACCATCAACCCTACCCAGAACTCTTGGTAGGCTCCTGTGCCAAAGAGGATGGTACTACCACCATTTTTTTGCTACGAGGAGGTTTTCCACAGGACTTCCTTTTTTTTTTTTTTTTTTCACACCTCCTGCATTTGAGGGGATCCAAAATAAATAAATACAGCAGCTACCATACGGTCAGTAGATGAGCTAAAAGGATGTTGTGTCTTGAGTTGCTCAGTAAGTATTGCAACATATGATGCTGACAAGGTGATCGTTTCAGCTTGTCTTATCTGTGAACAGCTGGGGCTGGTTGGCAGAGGAAGCAGGGACAGAATTGTCAGCCATTCAGTATCAGCCTTGCATCTGGGCAGCTTGCCTGGCTCCTGCTCTTGAGTAGTGGGCAATTCTTTGCAAGGTGAATGCATGCAGATTAAAGAGGATCTAAAATACAAGTTTGCTGCAAACATCCATACAGCTTGATTACAAAACCCAATATCTTAAGTAGGATTTAGGGCTGAGAAGAATGAGATAGAAAGTTGTGTGGTTCATTACTTTAAATCAAGAAAACAATCATCTATGAAGGCAGTCTATTTTTTCCTGTTTTATCTTCTGAGAAGAAATGCATTGCTGATAAATTTACAGAAGTTAACATGAACAGGTAATAGCAAAAGAAATATATACCACCCTCAGGAAATTCCTTCTACTCATATTTAGCTGCCCGCCAAAAGTCTTGCAGAGTGTCCATGGTTGACTCCTTTTGAATCATTTGGTGCCATCTGCAGTCTTGCTGAAGGTGCACCCAATCCCACCATCCATATCATTGGTAAAGATGTTAAAGTGTAATGGTCTCAGGATGGACTCCTGGGGGACACCATATGTGAGTGGCCTCTATCTGAACATAAAGCCACTGACAACTCTCTGGCTATGACCATCCAATCAATTCTTTATCCACTGGATAGTTTGGCCTTCAAATCCATATTTCTCCAACTTTGAGATAAGGGTGTGGTGCAGAACCTTGTCAAAGGCCTTGCAGAATTCCAGGTTGACAACATCAGTTGTCTTATACCCTCCTCACCTTCAGTGGTGTCTACCACGGTCAGAAGCAGAGGATCTATGCTCATTAGCTAAAGAAAGATGTAGAGTTGGAGTCTGATAGCTCTGCTCTCCTCCACAAGTGTGGAATATGCATTTCTATTTGGTCAGTCATCTCTGGAATGGTAGCTTCTTTCTCCCTGTCAGAACCATGCATGACCTTCTTGAGTGGGAGCTATAGGAAATACAAGTTTAATCTATACTTCTAGCTTGAGACAGAGAGCAGGAAAGAGTTTAACAGTCATTCACTTTGGTGAGTTAAGGTAATATGGTGTATATATGTTGCAACTTAGTCTTAATATAGCCAGCTATTAATGATCTGATTTGTTTGTTTCTACCAATTCTTGTATAAATAAAAGGCTAAGTGCAACGTGCATCGTTAGTGATCTAGTTTTATATTAGTTTATGTAAAGGAGAAGAGGTAAAGTGCTTAATTGAACTACAGGCTTAGTACTAGCATACTGGGAAGCAGAAAAAGAAATTCCCAGGAGACTTCGTGCTTTGTGCTCAGCTCACTACTTTACCTAATTCCTTATCCTGGTAATAGACTCCAAATAAAGTAAAATAATGCTTAACAAAACTTAGCTTGGAAAAGTAATTTGCTCAGGCTATTGATTTAATTAGCTTGAGTCCATTTGTTTAAGCACTATTTTTGTTTTAAATGCATAGCACAGAACCTACAGAAGAGTGTTCTCACTGCAGTTGAGTAGTATATAGTAAGGTTATGGAGAAAAAGTAGATTTGCTCCTTGATTGTTCTCTGCTGAAAATCTAAGCACTGGCATACTAAAATAACCAATCAATGACTTCTAGATGTGGTTAAAAACTAGGACTGATGTCAGTGTACAGGGAGTCCTTTTCCTGCATGGTTTGCTGGAACTTGTATTTCTAGAAGAGAAAGTTGGCTTCTTTCTTGAAGCCGTTATCAGAGAGGAAACAAAAAGGCAATTAGGAGATGGCTGGTGCCATATTTATTGTGTGCAAATATTTCTCAGTGCTGTTGAGAATAAAAATAAATAAAAAGAATGACTCTTAAATAATTAACAATCATATTAATTAAATATTTTTGAAGTAAGAAAGAGCTAGGGCCTGGAAAGCTCTGTTTTTGTTATTTATTAATTTCAGAAAATAGCCTGAAGTCTAGACAAGCAATATTTTTACTGCTGTAATGAAAATAATCACAAAATCTATAATGTGTCCCCTTCCTCCCCACCATCTCTTTGTTGAGCTGTCTAGGATGCACTTGGCCAGTTGCTGCAACACCGTGTTACTTTTAAATCTAGGCCATCCATTTTGTACTTGGTTGCAACCAGTGAGGTCAAGAAAGCTTTGCTGAATCAGCTTTTTAAGGCTCAATATAAGTAAGAAAATTAGAAGTCCAAACTTTTGAGCTGAGGAATTAACTCAGCAAATTCTTCCTTTAATCACAACAAACCAGATTTCTATTAAAACTTTTTCAGCACTTGATTGCTCATGTTATAGGAGCTATACAAAATGATTAGGTGGTGGTTGCCTTTTTTCCTTTCCTTTTCCTATGACCCTTAAATCTGTACAACAACCATTAAGTGCAACTAACCACAATTCCTGTATTTAATCTTAAAATGTAATTAAAACAAAGAAGTGTGAAATGAAAAGCAATCAGACAGAAAATATGGACTCCAGTTAGAGAACTTCTTTCTTTTGGGAATATCAAATGGGCTGGTTGTATAACTTGGACAAGTACAGTCTAATCAAAGTAATACTGGAAACCTAAATGAATTTTTGAGAAGAAAAAAGAGATACAATCTATAGATTATTCACTGTGTGTAGGGAAGGGAAGGGAAGGGAAGGGAAGGGAAGGGAAGGGAAGGGAAGGGAAGGGAAGGGAAGGGAAGGGAAGGGAAGGGAAGGGAAGGGAAGGGAAGGGAAGGGAAGGGAAGGGAAGGGAAGGGAAGGGAAGGGAAGGGAAGGGAAGGGAAGGGAAGGGAAGGGAAGGGAAGGGAAGGGAGAGGGAGAGGGAGAGGGAGAGGGAGAGGGAGAGGGAGAGGGAGAGGGAGAGGGAGAGGGAGAGGGAGAGGGAGAGGGAGAGGGAGAGGGAGAGGGAGAGGGAGAGGGAGAGGGAGAGGGAGAGGGAGAGGGAGAGGGAGAGGGGAGGGAAGGGGAGAGAAAGGGAGGAATAGTCAAAAGAAGAGGAAAGAATTCCTAGAATTCCTGCTTTTCAGAATTCTTTTGGTAGAAGTTGGAGGCTCTGTATGTGTACAGCTCCCAACCTAGTGGGAACTTCACTTCTCTTGACTACTTTCACATTACTAGGATGTGAATAATAAATGAACTGTTCATGGCCATGCTGTTTTTATCCTATGATCAGCTCATTTGACTCAAATATTAAGTAATAATAATACGAACATCAGTTACTGATACAGATAATAAAGCTCTCAATCAGCATATCTAAGTGTGCTTTATGGAGGTGGTCAGGTGCAGCAATAACTGTTCTGCAGGCGAGGCAAATACATAATATTAAATGTTCTCTTTTTCAAGATAACACAGATAGAGGTCCATTTGTCCTCACATTTGTCTTTATTTTGCACTGCTTGGGATACGAACTGTTCAAGTGGAAAATTATTCTTTTATCAGTATTATCTACAGTCCCACAGTGGCTCGTAATATTACATAGCTGGTTTTAAAACAAATACAATCTGTGTTCTTTCAAAAACCTTAAAATGAAAGGAAAGGTCTCCATCATCTTTGGCAAATTTTGCTCTGTTGGTAAATTAATTTCTGCATTTGTCATATAACCTCTATCAGGCCTTCAAAGGAAAAGAAGGAAAGAGACATTTCCTGTCAACCCCAAGTGATGCAGAGTCTATTGAGTCCCTGAAGTCACTGAGGGTTGTCAGGATGACGCACAGGTAGAAGCAACAGACTCACTGTATGAAAATGGGCAGATCTATTTACAACACTTTTTACTTTCTGGTCCACAATGCTCATATGTTTGATCCACCTAAAATTTATCTCCACCCAGTATGTGCTCTGACAAAAAGTACCATGTGGGCTTCAAAGACAGGAGAGGTGGAATAAAAGCCCCTACAAAGCCTAATGCCCTCTGACAGCATCAGAGAATCCAATTAGGCTTGTCTGAAGGTTCAACAGGGAGTCTCCCCAGCACCAACCTGAGAGCCTCACTGGCAGCCATGCAGTGGAGAAAACCTGCATCTCATTTTCTCAGGCCACCATGTGCCCGAGAAGGGCTGAGAGATGTCTAGGCAGAAAAAGTTCTGACTACAAAGCAAGACCTTGAGACCTTGCCCCATAGGACCAATTGGAAGAAAATCCTGAAAATCACTGGTAGTGTTTTCCAGCTGGTATTTTTCCTATTTTAACAGGGAGGATGACTGGTAGTTATAGCATGGATCATGACTTCAGTGCAAAGAGAAGAGAAAAGCAATGAAATACAGGCTTGAATGGAGAGCAGCTCCATCGAAATAATTCTTCACTGAGAAGCCTTGTTGGCCACTCAGTAGAGGAGAGATGCTAGAATCTCTGCCTACCCAACTCTCCATTTGGTTGGCAATGTGGCAGTAACACGAATTAGTTGATATTCCTCATTCTCCTCACTGTTGGTAATGCTTTTCTCTCTTCAGCTTTCCTGCTCTCTGATCCTTCCCTTGAAAATTTTAGACTTGCCCCTTTCACACACTACCTTCACATAATTTCTTCTTTCATGGCTTCTGCCTCTTATCTTCTTTTGAGCCCAAATTACTTTTCTAAAGCACCACCCAGTGTTCTCTTGCCAGCTTTATTCCTCCTCTTTACAACCAAACTGTGTTTTCCCAGGAGGCCTGGCTCATCGCAGCTCTTTGAATTCAATTAATTGATCTTCATCAGGAAGATTGCCATTGGCAAAGAAACCCAGCACACTGTCTTTGTGTTTTAACTTCTGTTTTATCCTCATTTAATTTGTGCCCTTTGGAGCTTACTGAGCCCTAATTACCTCTGCTACCACCTCACCATATTCGATTACAGCCTTCATCTTGCTGACCTGGTGTCTCTGTCCTCATCAAATCTCACCTCTTTGACTTTGCCCATTATTTTTGTGCAAAGTCAATACCCTCCACAGGGAGCTCAGCTCTTTCTCTCTCTCCTTTTGCTTCATTTTCTTGACTACTTCCATGCACAAAAGACATGCTTGCTTGTGCTCCCCTGCCTTCACCTCTCCTATATATTTGGTGTGCGATAGGATGTTGTAAAGAAGAGATAGAAGCAACAAGACTGTTAGCAGAGCCCAGATGGACCCTCAGCAATCAGCAGCTTCAATCAGAACACCTTTGCCTGGTTTCTGTAAATTTGATCTATACAGCAGCACTTAATAACAGGGGTAAAAGCAACTCCCACACCTATTGCTCAGCGGTGAGGAGCTCTCAGATGCCCATGACAAGCCATTCAATACAATTATTTTAAACACTTTCCTGAATAAAGCTTTTGCGCCGCTTTCTAGGTACCTCCTCTCTCCTGCTCCTTTCATTCCTTTTCCTATTAGCACTTCTCCCACTATTCCATTGCAGTGGGGTCATAATCCTTAGGTATTTCTCTTTCAAATAGCATATTTCCCACCTCCTTTTTTCCCTGACCTGTTTTTTTTTGTTCTGCCCCTTCCCCTTTTCCTTCTTACAAGGCAATCTATGTTGATGAAGAGAGCTGCACAGTGTCTTACCATTTTCTTCTCTCATGCCTTCATTATTCCTCCTCTCCCTCTTTGTTCTGTTCTGTTTATCCCTACTTTTTCTCTTTTACAGAAAGCTTGGTGATTCATTTGTAGTGAACATCTTTTTCTTTTCTCTTTGTTTAATTTTGACTTTTTTTTTTTTTTTTTTTAATTTCCTCTTTCTCATTATGGTGATTTCTGAGTGATCTATTGGTTGTTGGAACTGGGGATAGTTCACCATGCTATCTGCTCTGCAGAAATGCCACTGGAGGTTAATCTCTCACCAAGCCGATCCTTTGAAGTGCTGGGGTTTGACTGTTTCCCCTCTTCCTCCTTTTTTAGCTTCCTGCTCTAAAGCCCCTTCCTATGACCGCTGTAACCACAGCTCTGTCCTTCTCTTTCAGCAGGTTTCTGGCCACTGCTTAGATCTCTGTGGGTGACTTGAATATACTGATATATACTTTATATACTGATGCCACAGTCCTTTGAGCTTTGGTATCTGTGAATTCCACTTGCCTCATCAGTGCTTCTTGAAAAGAAAGAAATTCTGCAATTGGGGAGTGCTGTTATAGAGCCCTACTTTTGGAATCTTATCACAGGAGAAGATCTAAGTGTGAGGACCTGTTCTGAGTGCCCAAGTTTCCTTTTGTGTAACTTCTTTCTGTTTTTGTAATCTGTCTGAGAGGGAAGGAGTTCTGGGCAACTGCTATTTCTACAATGCACAAATTCCAAACTCACTGATCAGGTTTTTCATTCCTCTTGAAGTTATATTTCCCATTTCAGTTCATTTCTCTTTTAAAAATTGGAATTTGTGATTGATGCCAGCAGCTCCCTTCCTTTGCTTTAGCTGAAGACCAGAGCCAGTTTCTTACCAGTGAGAAGTGGCCATGAAGACGTCTGCGTTCCAAAGACTTTGTGTTGTGGATTGTACCTAACACTTGTCATGGTAAGTGCTTGTGCACTTTAAGACAGGGGCCAACAAACTGTAGATGAGCCCCCTACATGGGAAAGTCTCTAAGGAAGACATTGGGCTGTTCTCTCCTGCAATGATTGCCACCGGCCCCAGTATTAGAGTGACTCCTAAAGTCAGTCACCAATTATCCAGTGCCATCTCAGAACTAAGATTTTTTTTCAAGCTTGGGAAGTGGGCCCATGATAATTTTATGAGGTTCAACAAGGCCAAGGGCAAAGTGTTGCAGTTGGGTGGAGCAATCCCAGATATGAGTACAGACTGGGAGAAAAACTCCTTGAGAGCAGTCCTTGGGGGTCCTGGTGGACTGAAAATTTGACATGAACCAGCAGTGGGTGCTTGCAGCCAAAAGGCCAGTGGTATGCTGGGCTGCATCAAAAGAGGGCTGGCAGCAGGGTGGTTGTTATCTGTCCTTATTAGGCCCCATCTGGAGTACTACATCCAGGCCTGGGGCACCCAGCAGAAGAAAGATGAACTGTTGGAGTGGGTCCAGAGGAAGCCGTGAAGATGCTCAGGGGGCTGGAGCATCTCTCTTATGAAGACAAACTGAGGGAGCCTGGAGAAGAGAAGGCTCTGGGAAGACTTCATTGCCTCCTTCCAGTATTAAAGAGAGTTTTAAAACAAGGGGGAGACTGACTTTTTACATGCTTTGATAGTGAAAAGACAAGGGAGGATAGTTTTAAACTAAAAGAAGGGAGATTTAGGATAGATATTAGGAAGAAAATTTTTACTCTGAGAGTGGTGAGCCACTGGCACAGGCTGCCCAGAGAAGCTGTGTATGCCTCACCCCTGGAGTTGCTCAAGACCAGGTTGGATGGGATCCTGGGCAGCCTGATCTGGTGGGTGGTGATCAGCCCACAGCAGGGGGTTGAAATTGGATGATCTTTAAGCTCCCTTCCAACCCAAGACATTCTGTATTTCTTTCATTTTATAGAATGTTCATGAGGATTCTCCTGGATCTTGCTCCAGAGGAAATGAATAGTTACTGCTCAGTCTCACAATCATAAACATGGTATGAAGGGTTCCTCATCTTACCTTTTTTTAGAAGAAAAAAGTGTATTTTTGCTTTTTGGCATTACTGCACTCCTTTTTCATGTACTTCCTGAAGAGTAAGCTCATATCCTAACCTCTTTTACCAACATCTTTTCTTCTTCTCTCCCCTCACACTATATTTATATGAGAATAAAACTAAAGAAAGCATAATTTAGGAAAATACATATCTGTTCTGATTACGTGGTTGCTTTTGTTCTTTCCTTCTAAATTCCCTTTCTGTGTAGGACACAGTGTAGGACACTTTTAATCAACGGAGAACTTTCTGCCTTCACTGCTCTTTGAGATGTTTTGTGGCACACATAGGTGCAATAATATGACAGCAGAGCTTCAGTATGCTCAGATTCCAATTTATCCCAAAGCTTTCCCAGAAAGCTAAATATTATGAGGCCATCAAAATATTCTCCTTCTAAAGCTCCCAGAGCAGTTTGAGCCCAATCCCTTTCCAGGGTGCAATGAAATGAGTTCTTCAGCCCTGTTGCAATATTTATCCCAGGGCATCAGAGGGGAATGGTGGGGCTTCATGTTGTAAGGTATTACAGCAACATTTTTTATCATACCCAATTTATGTCTCAGCTTTGCTTTAACTTACTGACCTTTTAAACCAGTGCATTTATGTTCTAGATGTGTAGCATGGCTAATTATGCCTGATGAAAAATAGACAGTGTGAGTGCTTCTATCTTCTCATAAACATGTATAGAAACACTATGAGGGGCAAAATTTCAGCAGATACTAACAAACCTCATTTATTTGATGTATTTGTCACATCAACTAACTTCCAATTCTTAGAGCTTTATATGGCCATTTCTCCCTTTACACTGTGCATGTGTATTGAAGATCCAGTTGCTTGTAAAACTGCAGCTTGGATTGGAGTTCATCCTATTGCAGGATGAATAAAGTACATGAAAATGGGGATGGCCCAGTCAACCTGTACACTGGTGGATGTCAAAGTGTAGGCTTAGTGTCTGTGTTTTTCTATTGTTGCTGCCAATACTAACTCGACCAACAGAGAGGCAAACCTGCAATAAATTAGGATTGGTAAAGAATAATTCAATAACTTCCCAGGATCAGATCTTGATGAGATATTTCTTGTCCTCAGGGAAAGTGAATTCTTATGTTACTGACACTAGACCCGGATACAGGGCAGTCTGCATCTCTTCATCTTCCCGAGGGCTTTCTTCCAGGACCACTGGTAATTTTTCCAAGGCTGATGATGTTGAAAATTAATAATTCCCCACTTGAATTAATTAATGTATTTCAATTGTCTTAGTATTAGGATTGTAATGAAGAAAAATTTGGA
This sequence comes from Phasianus colchicus, assembly GCF_987193195.1. Lineage (NCBI taxonomy): Eukaryota > Metazoa > Chordata > Aves > Galliformes > Phasianidae > Phasianus > Phasianus colchicus. The sequence continues at coordinate 46,641,265 of NC_143441.1, read as the reverse complement.
TGTGAGGGAGGAAAGCCCATTCAAAATGCAATTGTTTCATGCAATTCACAACACTGCATTAGTGAGTCTATGAAAAGCAGTTTCTGTGGTTAAAAACAAAAGAAGATTTGAGGATGATCATGACCACGCTGGGAGTCCACCTACATTAATTTATCAGGGTGATCTTCAGAACTTGCAGTTTAAAACAATAAAAAGAAATTCAAGACATCTGTGCAAGGAAAAAGGATATGTTACATACTGCTCCTTTCTGACTTGCTAAGAGTTTGTTAATCACTATCATGTGAACAGAAAAAGCCAGATAAAAGAGGGAAATGTATCATGTTAGGCAGATACTGAACCACCATTTCTAGTACTGGATGTACATAATGTATCATGGTGAGAACCTTCCCCCAGCTTGATAAGATGTTTAAAGTTGATAGAATGAATATCTACTAACTAAACTCAGTCTGCTCAGAAGTCTCCAGGAAGCACTGTACTGCACTATATTTTGGCAAACTGTTCTATGAGGCTCAGCCCCATATTAGCATTTTAATTGCTGGCTGATTGCTTTTATGTTGCAAAACTCAGTTCACAACAGTATGTAAGTTGCAATTAGTTTTTTACTGTGTGATTAATTAGTTCCTATAAAGCATGTTGTGCTGCAACATTTGGAAGGTAATATGCTAGAAGCATTACTGCTTACATTAAAAACGTAGAATGGCATTGAAAATGTGTGAGAACACACAACACCATGTGTTGGCAGGACGTATTCTCTCAGATGAGATTTAGCTTACAGCTGAAGATAAAATTCCCATCTAAACATCTTGAACTTGTTCTGTCTGCTCCTTATGGGTTTACAGCTGTGTAGGTATGGACCAAAGTGGGTGGAGCGGACACAGGTGTGGAATTTCCTTCCTGAGGCTGCTGAGCTCAGTTTGGTTTCTGATGATTCCCCAGGAAAATATCAGAGAATCACAGAATCGTTAAGGCTGTAAAGCTGCCAGGATTATCCAATCCAATCCATCCCCTCCATGCCCACTGATCACATCCCTCAGTGCCACATCTCCACAGTTCTGGAACACATCTAAGGATGGTAACTCCACCACCTCCCTGGGCAGCCTGTGCCAATGCATTGCTACTCTTTCTGAAAGAAATTTTTCCTAATATCCAACCTGAATCTCCCCCTGTGCAGTTCAAGGCTACTAATTCTTGTCCTATCAAACATGAATCTGACATATTTAATGACTGGAGGATCACGTTTTTCTTTTGGAAATGCTGTTTTGTTCACATTGTGATAGTGAGGTGTGTAAGTTAAACTAATCAAACACACACAGAGGGAGAGGAATAAATTATCAAACGTCATTAAAACTTTCCTGCCCCTACTGTCCTGTATTCCTCAAAGAGCGTACATTACCAATGCAGGGGTAAAGCTCAGAATACTGTTCATATTTCTGACAGTGTATTGAGTTTTTCAAGACTGATAAATAAAGAGAAGTGTGTGAAGAAACACAGTTGAAAAACTTCCCCCACTGGGTGGTTTCTTATGGGATTTTCCAAGGTTTATTTCTTCTGTTTTCACAAAAACCTTGTAGATTTGAAGTCAAACTTGTGTTTCTGTTGGCTTCCAGAAGTTTTATGCAGGGACATTTTGTCCAGAAACATATTTTTGCCAACATAAACTGTTTCATTTGTAATTTCACAGGAGATTAGGGAAAATACAAACTTTCAGGACTTTAACCCAGACTGTATTATATCTCTCAATTTTCTGTCATATGCTCTACATCTGCAGGAGTCAAAGGCACCTGTAGCCATTCAGTTTGATTGGAAATTAGTGCAAGCTGTGTGCTAGCCTTCCTTTCAATCCTCCAGCTTAAACCTCTTGCTGCTCACACCAGGCTGTAATGCTACCTGTTGTCTGTGCTCTGATATGTGCTCCAGCCAGATGGTGATAACTCTGGTTTTGGAATGAAAGTTTCTTCATTTCATTTAGCTTGAATTCACACAATCTTCATTGTGTGAAGACGGAATGGCTCCTGGGAATGTGGATGCAGCAGCCAGACATGTGGTGCAGCAGGTTGGCAAACAGGTGAGATAAATGCAAAGGTTTTGTGTAAGGCATGGGAGTCAGAAACTCAGGATTTATGGCTGCTCTTGCTGCCTAGAAAGTAGAAAACCTTATGAGCTGAACGGACAGAAGAAGAGGTAACAATGAAATAGGAAGGATGGAAATCTTCCCTGCTGCTTTTTCTTGTTTTTGTAGCTTATGGTATATAGAGTCTATCTAGTCAACATCTTTGTTGAAATATATGCTGTCAATCTGCTGCCCCAGCTGTGCTTGTGAAGCATTTCTGCTTGCTGTTATGGCTGAGGGCAGCTGGATTTCCCTGAATGTGAGTTTACCTCCCTCAGATCAAGGATCGAAGCCCATCTTGAGTGGTATAAAGCACTCCATTTGACCTCAGAGGTGTACCAGTTATCTTCTGCGGCTGTATTTGGTGTATCTAAAGTCTCACCCTAGGTGTAAGAGTGTGTCAAGCAATGTCCAGAGAACCCAGGAGCAGCATTTGATTTACCTAAATCCACTCTGTGCTGGTAATGCTATCGGTGAAATAATGAGGTCTTATTACAGTTTTTCTTTTGGTGAGACGGTGGAAATACACAGCTGGGGCCAAGCAGGTAATGGCTCAGGGAAGGGAAAGTGCTGGTGTTTGTTCCATTCAGATCTCTGCCCGTATTCATTTGTTTTTTACTGTTTTCCCAGAGTGGTTTAAACTGGATAAAATGACAAGCTGCGAAGAAGGGCTATGTTACTCTAGGGTGGGAGTGTCTATGGTGTACAAGTGCTCTCATTTTATAGTGGAGGCAAATCCTTAACTTGGAGTCAGTAACATCTTTGGACATGGTGATGGAAACAGGGAATTTTTTTTTTTCCACAAAATGTTAAGAAAAGAGTTGATTTCTTTGATGAATTCACATTTAAGAAGTGGGTACTTACACTGATAATCCCTTCTTTTACCTTTTCCCAGTATATTCTTGATACTGGGGAGGATGAAGTGAGGAGATTACCAAAATTTCTCTTTAACCCAGCACAGTTTTCTGTGGTAGAACATGGCTATACTCTGTAATCTGCTATGAATTTACAGTATGCAGCTCCAGATGAGAAATTGCCTCTTAATAAGCAAGAATGAGTAGTGACTTGTGTGCTAGGATCCTCTTCATCTCTATAAACCAAGGAATGTCTACACTCACTGAATTGGCTGAATTAAGAGGCTTTTAGTTTCAGTTTAGTTTCCTCCTTCACTGACTGTTTGCAGTGCTAGCAGGATTACTAGCACAACAATGCATCATCAGTAGGGTAAAACTAACCTGTCTCACAATGGTCTAAAAAAGGCAGTGGAGGTGAACCATTTGCTTAGTTCCTTTTTTTTTCACTTTGGATGCACAAAAAGCACCAACACAGGTCTTCACAAGGGCATTTTAGGAAATATGTGACTGCACTGTGCTTCTCAGATTCTTTTTGCTTCCTTCTGTTATGGTGTGCTTTTGTGTTTTTGTTTTTGTTTTTTTTGCAAGGACTTCTGTAAGTGGAGGAAGTTGAATAGACATGGCAAAGGCATCTTGTGGGAGTCTGTGCTGCTCTTAACATACATCACTTAACATACATCAGTGGCAGTGCTGCCTCTTTCTGAAGACTTCTGATGTTGAGATAGAGGATTTCTGAAAAATTCCTGGATGCTTTGATATCCTGTAGGGGGACAGATTTCATTATGTCATGTGGGATTGTTTTTCTGATGTTAGTGACAAATGAAAAGCTTAACTGCTTTCTGTCTGAATTTTCAATCATATAACATTGCTTTCCAGAGAAGCTGTGGGTGCCCCAACCCTGGAGATGCTCAAGGTCAGGCTGGGTGGGGTCCTTGGCAGCCTGACTTGGTGGGTGGCAACCAGCCCATGGCGTGGGGTTGGAAATGGATCATCTTCAGGGTCCCTTCCAATTCAAGGCATTGTATGAGTCATCCCTAGTGTTCTGGCATAATAGAAAACTTTGGTATAATGGGTGGCCTAAATGCCATAGGGGCTAGCAGCTAACTCCTCTTCAGGAAGAGAAGGGAGCAGAGCAATCTGCGCCTTTAAAGAGGCTCTTCATGTAGCAACGTGAGATCCAAGGCAGCATAAAGCAAATGAATAAGGAAAAACCCACACTTCTCACTTTGGGGTCAGTCCAGCAACGTGCTCCAAGATGCCCAGGTGCTCCATGGTGATGGCAACTCAACTCATGGTAAGACAAAAGGTGGCAGTTGCTTTTCACACAGCATACTAGCTGACCTCAGCACTGTAGCAGATTGGTTCATGATCAATTTATTTATCTTTACATTTCTCTGGCGCTTTCTGCCTCCATTTTTGGATGAGTAAAATGTTCATGTGTTTGCAGCGTGTGGGAGCTGATGTGTCAGTGGTGCTACTCTGAGTGTTAGTTAAACACAAAATAATTTTGTGTGCTTTGCTAAGTGTAATTCATCAGAAGCTGTGCAGACTTTCCGGGTAGAGCTACACCGAACAGAATGGCATCTGCAGATAAAAAATGACAAATGACAATGTTACTCCTGCTCTGTGATTCATTGGGAAGAGCTCAGAAGAAATTATTCAGTGAAGACAGAACAGCAACTATAAAACAACAAAATCACCTCCTTTATGTGGCATTAATTTTTGTTTTTTTTTTTACTACAAGTCATCCTTGTAAAATGCTATCTTTTAAATGGTTCATGAGACACATCTCAAACACTTTTACGATTATTAGTAAATGGAATTAGAGCACCTTATGATAGTTTTATTACATTTTGCACAGCCATAATGGATTATAGGGAGGCTCATATTGCTGTAGATCAGGCTGTGCAGCCTCAGTTTCTGTCCCTAACTGAATAATTCTGGAGAGACTCATCACTCTGCTCTGAAATGATCCATTCTTGATCTCAGCTGGAGGTGGGAGCAGTGGAACTTAGCTACCTAGGTTCACAAAGAAAATCCCATTAGGTTTGTAAATGTCTGGCCTTTACAAACTGCTTTTGTTTCTTGTTTTATCCAGAAATTAGAAGGGGATCTGCTGCACCCACCTGAGCTGTTAAGAAGTTATAAGACAGGGAGAGGTTCAGCTTAGAGATTGCTGAGTGTCTGCTGTGTGGGCTTCACATGGGATCTTGCTCTCTAAGCTTCTATGATTCGCAGTGGTTCATAGAGAAATTTCAGATACATAGAGGAATTTTCAGCTCTCCTTTGATAGCAACTGGTAGCCAGCCATGACAAGACATGGTGTCCTTGATGGTGCTTAACTCCTGTGTTTAGGGGCTGTTTCTAGCCCTCCATCTGCACCTAGGCTAGTCAACACTGGCTACATGTTGTAAAAGTAGGTATGTTTAGGGCATGACTGGCCTCAGCTTGGATGTCTGTTTTGGGGTATGTTAGACTGCAACATGAGAGTCTTCATTAAGTGTATACAGACAGGATTTTGGGGTAGAAACATCTACCTTTGGTCAGATAAACCCAATCTGTTTAATTTGAAGTAGGTTTGTGGACTCCTCCAAGAGTAACACAAGAAGACAGATTTGTCCTACCTTTCTTAGAAGCCTTCAGGTGGGATGAGTTGATGTCTGGAGGTCTTTCCCACTGACTGCCGCAACTCAGTCACTCTAAAAACTGCTCTGAGCTTCTGATTTACGTCAGTATTTCTGAAAGTATTAGCAAGGAAGTATGGTTTCTTAGCCTGGTGGTGGCCCTACCCAATAGCATTGGTGGGGACTGTAAAAGCTGTCCCATGCTTTTCCCAATTCACAGAAGGACTTACACGCGTGCTAGATATGTGTTCAGCTTAAGCACAAGTGTAAGTGCTTTGCTGAATGGAAATTGGTTAAAGTACATGCTTTGGGGCTTTAGTTAATTATGTGTTGTATACTGCTTAATTGGCACTATATGGAGACAACTAATAATTTCTGATAAATTTGAACATGCACACCAGTCCTGAACTATAATTTAGCATGATAACATCACTGTCCTCAAAATCCATGGAAAAAGCAGGAAGATGTTTGGATCCTGCTTCTCTGTGAGATGGTAGCTTGTGATTGCGGTCTCTGAAGCTGTTTTTGTTTTTTTTAATCAGAGCAGTGTATTTTTCAGCTGGAACAGCTTCTTACTTGAGAGGATACAAGGCATCCCTGCACAACTGGCAGATGCTTTCTCACATAATAATGTAAAATCTTAGCCAATGGGTGTGCTTACAAAGCATATTTCTTTGGGACCCAGTTCTCTGGATTTTCTTTCTTTTTTTTTTTTAACCTTTCTTGTAGTACAGAGTTGCTGTTCTATCAGAATGCAGATACGGGTCAGTGTCCAAGCTGAATACAAGCTAAAAGAGAAAGAAAAAGAGACATTTGAGGATGGCAGGTGCTGTGATCCAAAGGCAGCGTGGGTGAGCTCTCTGAATATGAGACCTAGATGCAACTGCTGATTTGTTATGTCTAACAATGGACAGGGCTTACAACTTCTCTCCTTTGTTGCTTTCTTTCTTCCATCAGTTTTTCTGTAGGACAGATGTAACAACCTTTTTTTTTCCTGTATGCTGGTGTGATCCTAGCTGAAGAAGGGCCAAAGATTTGAAAGATGCGCTGAGAAGAAGTGCCCGCACTCAGGGCCTTGCTCATGTTTCATTTCTCCCTGTAAAGACTGGGGTGAAAGGAGAGGCTGATGACCTGAGCTGTTTTGTCTGTGGTAAAATCGCTGTTTACTTGTAAGAAACACTGAAAAACAAGTCCTGCTCCTCTAAAGGCTGTAGAAGTGATGTGTGCAATAAGAGTTGGGGTTTTTACTACTGGTACTTGTTTTGCAGCAGTCCATCCATAAAATAGTATCTTTCCTCACTCAAGTTTATAGGAAAAATAAGTAGGTAGCTCCAAAAGCAATATATTTTATTTATTGTCATGAAACCTACAGCAAAGAGCACAGCAATGCTATTTGATGAATTCTCTGCTGCTAAATACTATTTTTCAGAATAGTCACTGCCATTAGCTGACTCACACGGATGAGCTGGCCAGGATGCTCTTCATTCTGTGGTGTGACAGCTGTGAATGGCCATCCAGAACACAGCTTGTCTTTCACATCTGTGTTGCCACTGCTGAAATGCACCACCCACTGCCTCACTGTACTCAAACCACTGTTTGGTCTCCATAAACATTCATCAAATGTCAATGAATATCAATGGATGCAATTTCTCCCACATGGAGGAATTCAATCTCACCCCTCTGCTTCATAGTTGATGCCATTTTGTCAGACTGCCCCTCTGCTGCCATCTGTCATATGGCAACAAAATGTAACAGAATATTTGTGGGACTGACATCCGCTTCTGATGTCATGGGTCAACATCATAAATAAGGGGCGTTTCTTTTGGAGCAGCCCTCTTGTTTAGCTTACATAAAAAAACAACCAAAACCAAAAACTGAGGAACATTAAGTAGTGAGAGATTAGGTTTATGTGGGGATCTACATGTTGGTCAAAAATAAGGAGAAAGAAAATTCTCACTCTTGTGTGTATCCAAGTCTGATAGTGAGACTACTATTCTGTGAAATCCACAAGCACCTCTAAATTTGATGTGTTTGACCAGGTCTTTCAATATCCTGAGCAAGACTGTCCCTGCTCAGCTGTCAGAACTGGGAAGTCAGCTGGAATACATCAAACCTCCAATGATGTACATGTGCAACTGTGGTCTGCTTATGCCCTTTTTTGTGTCTTTACAATGAGTATCCTTCTTGCTCTTTGCTCAAGCTGCGTGTGGTGGCTTCTGCAGTTTTGAACTTCATGGTTCTGTACAAGAACAGTGGGATGCTAAGGTCTAATGTACTAGAAATCTAGGTCTGTACAGAGATTAAAGTACAGCCTTCACTTTAGAAACAATCATTGTTATGACCAGCCATGTTGGTATCGATGCTGACGTCTTCAGGACATGCCAAGAATGTTATGTTGGAAAAAACAGTAACAAAAACCCCGACAACACCCCATTCTTCTCTAAATATTTTGCAATGTTAAGATTTATTTCCAGCTCTTCCAGCCGAGACTGACCAGGTGAACCAACTTCTTGATGCAATCTGACACACACAGCTGAAGGAGAACTGCCTACAGACCAATTATGAACAAAAGCACCCTTGGATGCTGTAGACTTTCCCATTTTTCAAGTGTGTGTCAGAGAGTAGGGCATAGCTACAGCCCTGTGCCCTCCTAAGCTCTGCAAAGCTGCCCAGACCCCTTGTCAGAGGAAGTACTGCACCCATTAGTAGGATCACACAGGATGAATGTCAAGCATCTAAATTTAATAAAGGGTTTACTTCAAGTGAAGTAGGAGGAATATTAATTCAATGATTGTTAAGGAGCTAATGGAGAATCACAAAGCTCCTGGGAAGAGGCAGAAATGAGGAGTAGAGAGTTGTCAATTATTAACTTTTTACCATCAGATAATGAGAGTCATAGTGCAACTGATCCCCTCTATAACTTGTTCCCTGTTATACTTGACTTTGATCCATATTATGTTATGGAATCTGCTATAAAAATTAAATCACGTCACTAAGGCAAAAGAGCACTGAAGGATGCTCTCACATCTGTGGATAATGGTGCCTCACAAAGGGTGAGAGTTCAATCATCGCTTCAAGTTTGTCCCCCAGGAATTTCTGCTGTAGATTGATGATAAATCCCTTTTTCATTTCCTCAGTCCTTGTGTCCCCTTTGCAAGGGGGTGTCTCTTCTGGCACAATTCTATGAAGAAAAAAGCAAGTAAATGAGCTCCATTATGGATGTGCTCTGTTGTAATCCATCCATGTGAGATGCTCCCAGCTCCTTTCCAGTCCTGTGGCTCGATCTCCATTTGTCTCCCATCGAAAATGCCCTTGGATATCTTGGTGAGCACGTGGATGCTTCTCCTTCTTCAGTGGTTGGATGGATTGTTTTGACTTACTTTGCCTTCTTTCAAATGGACTCAACCCCTCTTAGCTGTGTGCATCTAGAGGTACCTGAGAGAACTTGGGCCCCTCTCCTCACCACATCCTATCTACCTGCTGTATTTATCAGGAGAGTTGTCTCAACAGAAAACACAAGACTCTTATTTTCAATTTGAAATTTTTGGCTGTCAGTGTATCCTGGTGTTACCTGAAAGAAGGGCTTGCATGGCTACTGCCCGCTCTGGCGCTGCATTGCTCAGACAAATGGAAAAAGCCAGAGCTATGAGGCTCTGTTTTGAGATTGCATGACTTTGATGCTGCCTTCTCTTCGCCTTCGTTCTGCTGTTATCAAAAAGCAGAGTTGGGGATTGCACTCACAGCAGATCTCAGGCTGATAACAGCCTGTTGACAGATGATGCTGGGCAGCATAGACCTTGTTTATGTTAGTGCAGCTCTGCTATCAGCTACCAATATGTTTTGGTTTCATTGTTATCAGGCTGCTACAGAGACCTTAGTGTGAGATGCAACATAAATTAAATACAAAGAGGTGTATCCAATAAGTCATTGCCTTTCCGGCTTCTAATTTGATGTGGGGAGAATACAGCTTACTAAAACAACACTTGGTATCTGGCCAAACACTAAACTTGGGTATTCTTTCTTTCTTGTTTACCATTCACATGTGGAGATGAATATTGCTTGTGTTGAGTAGTTGTTGTTACCTTAGAGATAGTTTCTTGCCCTAAAATCTTACCCTTTTATAGAAATGGGCAGAAGGTGTGTCAGCTACAAAGGGCAGAACAGCTCACAGGTGATGCCACGTCCTTTCCTTGTACGTGACTTGATTAATTCTTATTATTTACAGCATGAAGGGAGCTGTAGCACATAACTTCTAGGTAAATATTATAGCATATGACTTCATTTTTAAAGCTGGAGGCCATGACACTGCACTTATTATCAAATTCTTTGCTATTGCAGTTTGTTTTCCTGACAGTCATGGATCCCAGCACAGTTTATCTCACAAGGGTATTGATAACAGGGGAACAGTATCTCCAGAATAAGAACTTTTCTTTGGGAAGATTAATGCAAGAGCTTCCTCTTACTGCTCTTTAATTCTCTCACTGACTTGATAAGCAAATAGGAGGAGTGGATCTTGTGCATTTGAGCTTGTCATCTGCAAAGTTGTGGGGAAGTATGGGGGCAGTGAGAGCCCTTGGCTCTGGGTATGATGTAACCAGAACACACAGGTTTTATAGATAAGACAGGTTTGTATATAATGTATTCTGAATATTTTCATGATAAAATGTCTATATGAAGATGTCCTTAGCCAGTGCTTTCAGCTGACAATGTAGCATTTTAGTAACGTGTAAATCTGAAATTGGAACAAAGAATTCAATGCAGTAGTGACTTTGGTTTATAGTGAGCAGCTACTACCTTTCCTGATGACTCACAATGGTTCATTTGTATCTTGTACTCATGTACTTTTACACATGGGGCCAGCTCCTCTTCTGTTCGGTGTGCTGCTTGAAAAGGACTTCTGTTCCCCAGTTCTGTGTTCACAGAACCATGTCAGCCTATGTTCACTTGCCATATCCCTCAGTGACACATCTCTGTGTTTCTTGAACACTTCCAGGGACCGTGACCCCACCACTCCTTTTGAGACTAAAGTCTAGCAAACTACATCCAATGTTCCCCATCAGTTGTAACTGTGGGAGTCACCTCCTTGCTGCCCATAAACAGCCTGGGACTGTGGCTCCTAGTGCACCAAGTGCCCTGCACTGAGGCTCTGCCTTAATTCATCTGAAGGGAAGATGGTCACCAACTCACTGGCTATAGTTTTACCTGTAATGTTTCTCTTTGTAGCTGTTAAAGGGCAGAAACAATGCCATGAAAATACATTGCTCTATTTATTATTATTATTATTAAGGGCTGTTCAGAAGCTGGAAATTGAATTTTGTTTGCAAGCAATGCCTGCCTCTCTTGATTGTTCAACTGTCAGATGTGGGTGAGGCACAGGTCACTTGCTTGCTTCCCAGCTCCTACTTGGGAGCAGTTTGGCATCTTTTCTGCCTGACACTGTGCTATGCACAGGATGCTGAAATGAGAGTTTTATGACTGCCATCTCTTTGGGAATCCTAAGGAAATTAGATATCTGTCTCATGAGGCTCTTCCAGGGGGGAAATATATTTAATTAAAAGCACAAGGCTGGAGTGATGCCATTCTTTTTCCATGTGATAACAAACAGATTGGTTTGCTTTTGTTCCTCCACTTCTGCTGCGTGTATTGTGAATTCATACTCATGCAGATGGTGATCACAAGCAGAGAGAGTGGTTGGTCCACGATGCTATAGGCAACATTTACACCAGTTCACATGTGCCTGTTTAAACACCAAATAAAAGCAGAATATGTCTATGTGTGGATTTATATAAGCATCACTGAGAACACTTTTTTTTCTGCATCCATCAGTACTACTACATTTATGGTTGTTTGTTAGCTGGTGGCCTCAATAAGTTAAATTTGGCAATTTGGCTGCCTATCCATTAGGAAAGACAGCTCAGAGGATCTGATGCTGAGTCTCTCTACAGCTGTGTATTGCAATAGATTTTACTTACGGCCAGATTTTTCTGGTGCAAGTAATGCATTTTGCCCTTAGCTTGTATCTCTGCACCCCAGCTGGGAATGGATTTGGAATGCAGTTGATGTAGCAATAGAAACATATTTCCTCTGGAGGAAATCTATTTTGCCTGTGCCGCAGTCCAAACAAATGCATTGGAAGTCATTTGGGGATTCATTTCCAAAACTCACTGCTGCTTTGAAACAAAAACCACCCTAATGTAGACACAAGTGAGTGTGAATTAGAAGTGATAGGGATTTTTCTCCCATATGGCTGCTCTCACTCTCTCCTTGTGCTTGCAAACAGGAAAATGTCAATTCAGAAAGGCTTCTGTGAGGTAGCACATAGAGATGGGATGGGAGGCAAGATGTAGAGCCTTTCTCTGGTGTCATGCTATTCTGTGGGAATGGCATGAAACTGTGACAGGGAAGGTTCAGGTTGGGTATCAGGAAAAGATTCTTCAATAGAGAATGATGGGCGTGGAACAGGCTCCCCAGGGTATTGGTTGTGGCATTGAGCTTGCCAGAATGCAAGGAGCATTTGGATATATGGTATGATTTTCGGGTGATTCTGTGTGGAGACAGGAGTTGGTCTCAGTAATCCTAATGGACCTCTTGCTGCTGGTGATATTCTATGAATCTTCCTCTGAGACTGGCTGAGTGAGCTGTAGTCAGAGCTGGGGAACAATGAAAGTTTGTGGGGTTCTTTGGCTGCAGCTCACAATGAGATGGCCCTGGGTATCAGCATGAGGACTCCCACTAAAAATTGCTGGACTGTGCTAGAAGATGTATTTTGGACCATACTTTGCAATCTCTTTTTCTCTCTTTCCTTTTAATTCACAGTGATTTGAGCTTTTCATTCAAAGTTTGAAATTATCCTAAGCGAACACTTTGAGCACAATTTTCTGGTATAAGGCTGTTATTACACACTTCTGATCAGCCCTGTTGAGTGCTGAATTTGTAAGGTTTCCTCTTGGCACAGTAATGAAGACTTTATGAAGAAAATGTCTTATAACAAGACTCAGTGGTTGGTTATTTGGGAGGGAAAAAGAAGGCAAACAGTTGCAGTTAGAAATAAAATCACACCATGATGCCTTTTAATTCCATATTAATATATAATTGAGTAATAAAGTAGTAGTCTAATGTTTTTCATAATGCAGCTTTACATAGCCATTACTTAGCCTGTAAAGTTACCTGCTTTCTTAATCTCATTATAGTATAAAATTGGAATTTCATTATTTGAATGAAATACTCTTTCTGCTGTCTTTTGTCTGAGTCTGCTAGGCTGTACTGAAAACCCTCAGGACAATTTCTTAGGAGCAAAAAAATGTTAATTATCTTTCAGTGTAAGGACCGTACAAGACTAATTGACATCTTTCAGTGATGTGGATGATGATTAAAAAAAAAAACACCCACAACTCTGAACTTTTTTTTAAAGAGGAAGAGTGAGCTTAGTTTTAATTCAGACAGAATCACTAGGACAATACAGCAAGCAACCAGAGATTATAGTGTTATGTTCGTGTCACAGATATTCTGGTTTTCAGGAATCTGTAATCTCCTTATAAGCCTGGGAAGAAAATTACTCACCATCATATTTTGAATGAAAATGAAACAGGTTTCATGATAGTGATCTTTTGGCAAAGCTTCTCTGTCACCTGTAGATCTGTCTCGTTCCTATTTCTAATAGAACAATCATTCTGGATTTAGTAATATACAAAACATAGAAATAAGCACAAACATATAATTAAGTTGTGACAATTCACAGAGAAAAAAAAATGAGTTATTTGTTTGAGAGGGGTATTAGCACAGCCACTGCAACTGCTTCAAGTGCTCTACATACAGATTGATTTTGGCTTTGGCAAGAAAATTAAATTAAATCCATAAAATGGAGCCCATCAAATAAGTAGGGGCTCTTTCATTGTCTGTACATTGGGTTTTCTACAGATGCTCTGGCTCAATGCAATGTTTTCAAAATCTTGGAAGATTTTTCCCGTTTTTTGAGCTGTACCTTACAGAGAAAAAATAGAACTATTATACGGATAGTTAATTTGTGGACCTAGCATGCCATAAACACTGCGTTTAAAAGCTAGGGTAGATTCAATTTTTAACGGGAATGGAAGTTACTCAAAAACCCTGCTGAAAAGTGAGGTTACTTTTGCTAATGCACATCCAGTCAAGCATCCTATTCAAGACAGAGAGTTTGGGAGGGGCCTTGAGCTCAGGGAGCCTGATCTGATCTGCACTCTGAAAAGCAGACTGTGACCTTTTTGGGAAAAATGGGTTTTTGGTTGCCAGATCATTGTCATGGAGAGAAAGTCAGGTCTGGGACAGAAGCTTCACTTTAGACAGTGTTCGAGAAAACATTTCCTAGATACATTCTAGAATTATGAAGGTTGTAAAAGATCACTAAGATGACCAAGTCCAACTACCAACTCATCCCACCATGCCCACTGATTACATCCCTCAGTGCCAAATCTCCACAGTTCTGGAACACTTCCAGGGATGGTGACTGCACCACCTCCCTGGGCAGCCTGTGCCACTGCAGCATCACTTTCTGAGAAGAATTTTTTCCTAATATCCAGCCTGAACCTCCCCTCGTATTACTGTTACCTGGGAGAATAGGCTAACATCCACCTCGCCACAACCTCCTTTCATGGAGTTGGAGAGTGTACTAAGGTTTCCTGGACCTCTTCTTCTCCACACTGAACAACCCCAGCTCCCCCAGCTGCTCCCCATCACACTTGTGCTCCAGACCCCTCACAGCTCCATTGCCATTCTCTGGGCACACTCCAGAGCCTCAATGTCTTCTTGCAGTGAGAGTCCCTACACCAAACCTGGCAGTCCAGGTGTGGCCTCACCAGTGCCAATACAAATGCAAAATAGCCTCTCTCTCAAATGCATGTTTTTCCTGCATTCAAATGCACTGTCACTCACTGGAAGCCTCAAGTTATTTGTTGAAATGGTGTGTGTTGTCACTTTTTATATATTTCATTGTTTGTTTTTTTAAACCTACTAAAAAATAGTCCATACCTGTTCCACTGACAATTCTAACAGAAGTTTAGCCTTAGCAGAATCCATTTTTCAAATCCATCTAAGAAGAAAATTATTCTTTTGATTGCTGTGTTAGAGGTAGGAAAAGGTGTAATAAATTACGTTTCCAAAAAAGGTGAGAAAAACAGCATAGGAAATCCTGGAGATTTATCATACTGAGTCACTGAACAAAAAAGTTTAGATTGATGATGACTTGAACAATCAGTGCTTGGAATAGTCCTAGAAGCCCTTTTTTCCTCCTCTCTCCAGAGGAAATGACTGATTCAGGGTGAAAGTTTTTTTTCCTTAAGAAGCTAAGCCAATGTATATCACAATTCTTTCCCATATTTTTCTTTTTTCTTTTTTTCTGAGACATTAATATAAATTATGATTCTGCTTAAATAATTCATCTTATTTTTGTACTTGTTTTCAGTGAATAAACTTCAGTGTCATAAACTTCAGTGCATCCCAGATAAGTCCTTTCTAAGACAGTACCTTGAAATTTTTGGTTGCTATGATGAAGAGGAAACCATTACATAATTATCTGTATGGGTGTGTTACTCTCAAAGCCAACAAATGAATTTGCTATATTTTTTTAAAGTCCATTGGTAGATGGCATGTGTCTAAAAACTCCTTACAAAAACTTTCAGATCAAAGGATGACTCTTTGCTCTTACTTTCTGCTGCATTACGCAGCATGGCAGTGAAGCATCTGGTTGGAAGCAAATATTTATTCTTGTTTTCCTTTGAATAGAAGACATATTTAAATTAGAATTAGCAGCCCCAAATGAGGTTGCATTTTCAAAGTCCCAGCTATTTATTTGATTGCAGTAACCTTTTTACATCTACAAGCATTCTAAATTAAGTTACACTGCTGCCTGGCAGATAATCAGAAAGTGGATTATTTCCCTTTGAAGCACAAAGTTACAAGCAATTTTGGAGGTATTTTGGTATATCCAAGGCTTCAAGAGTTAATAGGGGAAAATAATATATTTCCAACAATTTCATGTACTGTTTTATCATTTGGAAAAGATGTATAGATGAGGGCTGTTCTGAAAGTAATGCCTTCTATTTTCTTAGTTGGTCCATGACATTGGAGGCAGGTGTTGGTGGTGCAGCAGTAGGGATTGAACCTTCCCACCAATACTCCACTGCATTTGTGCTGTGTGACAGATGGCAGCGGAGGGGCCATCTGACAGAATGACATCTCACATGGAAGTCTCAGGATTCAACCACCTACCATCAACTGAGCTCTTCTCTGCTATCACATTACATGGAGCTTGTATTTACTTTCACTACCTTTAATTCAGAAGCTAGCTGTTAGTGCTGGAAAGAGTAAACGTGGGTCTATTGTATGAACAGAGAAAATCTGCTTAAAGTGACTTGTGTTAACCATTGCCAAATGCAGTACTTCTAATCTTGAGCAGCCCCATGAAGTTGCAGAAAGTCACAGATTAATTTTGAATACAGCATTTACAAGGAGATATCAATTAAAGATGTTGTGGAGTGAAGTAGATTCAACACAAACATTTATTTCAAGAACGCAGCTGCAGGTTAGAAAATCCAGTGTATATTCCTATCAGCAAGTCAATCACATACTAATTAGCCAACCATTACATACTAATTAGAAAAACTTGAGGAAAAATGTTACAAAGAGGTATCTGAGTTGTCTATAGTACTTATGACCTCTGATTTCAGTTAAAACACTGCAAAGGAAAAAGGCCTTTTCTTGTTGTCTGAGGAGTTATGCTCCAGTAGTTTTCTGCATATGCTATTCACATCATGTAATGGGAACAAAACAGTTTTAATTTGAGCTGAAGAAAGGCAATGGGTTCTCTGCACTGCATTCTATATTGGGTATGTACTGTTGGGCGTAGAGAAAGTTGTCAGGAGATTTGGACAAGGCTTTTTGACATTAGTGAATTTTAATTTTCCTTTGGAACTGTTGCATGGGAAACACTGATTTTCCTGCTTGATTTTTCACAGGACTGATAAGTGGGACATTGTTATAGATTTTTCTGATAAGAAAAAGCCGAAGAGCCTAAAACCCTTGCAAAGTGAATGCTATTATCAGCTCCTCTGTGCCAAAAACAATGGATGTGACAGTAATCATAGTGTTCCTGCTTGTGTCAGGTGCAGACTATTAATGAGGAGATGCTTCTGACAGTGGGAATGTGATGTTAGGAATAAGAACTATGTGGCTGATGCCAGTGCCATATTTTTAGGTAGATGATAGCAGCCAGATACAAAGCTGCCTAGGAGACAATGAAATGCAGTTGCCTTCGTTTTTGACAAATCTATGAATGCATTAACAGTGCATTCAGTCAGGCAATCAGGCACAAGTATTACAAATCAAAAGGCTGATACTGAAGAGGAAAATTGAGTATTAGATCATTTCAGTAAAGATAATAAGGAGGAGGAGAACTACCATAATGTTTGAAGTAGATATTAAATGTCTTACAAGTGCCTTACCATGTGATCAGTGTATTTTATCAGAAGAAAATATTGAGTTGTGGCACTTGTAAAAAAGAGTATTTATATATTTTTTAATACTTGCAAGGAGTTAAAATATTCTTTTGACTAGGAAGGAGCAAGATTTCATTGCAAAATTAAACTTCTTACGATCTTACAGTTCATCGCTACTCAGAACACTGTGCTGCTACTGAGCCATCCTTCAGAAAAGGACATCATACTTGAAGAATGTCAGTGGCCATAGGCATCTTCAGAGAGAGTGTTCTCAGTGTTCAACATATGAAGTGTTAACAACAACTGCCTCTTTTGAGAGTTGTCCATTGATGACTGTCAGATTTATTTTCTCTAGCATGGCATATTCTTACAAGTACTTGCTGGAAGTAAATATGTATAAGGTCATGGACTCAGACCAAAGTTTAACAGGCCATCTTCATTGAGGAAAATATACCGCACTTTGTAAAGTGTGTTCCTTGTGCAAGTCCCATAAAACATGGTATGTATTTGTCAGTAAAACAGTACCACAACATCTTCATACCTCTACTCCTTGATTTCTTTATGCACACTGGAATGGGACATTAATTTCAAAGTGGAACTACTAATTGTGCAAGATTCAAGTGTATGTTGGGTGTCTTGCCTATGTTAGGGTTGATTAGAGCCTTAGAGGAAACTGGGGAACAGTGGGATGTTCTTTAACACTGTCCAATTTGCTGGGTGATCCCATGAGAAGACAATAGACAATGATATGGAGCTCTCAAGGGAAAAAAATCTTTATGAAAAGGAAGTTGAGTAAATTCCTGAGATCTCACAAGGCTGAGATCATTAAGGCTCTAGCCCATGACAGGATCATCCTTGCAAGAGGTGACCTGAAGATAAACCTGGACAAAAATGCCTTCAGGTTGCAGGTGATAAACTCTGAAAGCAAGGTTAGTGACAGAGAACAGAAGCACATCGTGCTGAATGCAGTCTGGGATGTCCATTCATCACCATCAGAAATCCCTCTACCTTGGAAGGAATTAAAGTTGAGGTTAGAGAACACTTGTATTTTAGTACCTTGCAAGACAAGAGTCAGTAGATGCATGATCTTAAAACCATTTCCCTCTATTCAACTTCATTGAGTACAGTGTCCTTTTAGATGATTGCTTCAATGTTTTTAATAGTCAAATGTGTTAAATAACAGCAATGCTGTCTCATATTTGTTGCAACTACTGCTGGGTAGTGGTGCGTGCCCAAGTGCTTCATTTCCTGTACAGTCTGACATTTCAGATTTTTTATCTCATTTTTCTTTTAAGTGCCCATTTGGTTTGATGTTGAACAGATGAGGAAAACAATGAGTTGTTACGTAGGTTTGGATTCTCATCTTACTTCAGGTTTCCTCAGGGTTTTTTTGAATAAAACATTGACAGAAACAAAGCCAGCTCTTGGGGTCTGAGTTAATGCATGGGTTAGCTTAGTGGCAACCTAGTCCTCATTTCATTAATGTGAAAAATGGAATTGGGCTCTTCTCAGTCCAGTTAAACCTTTAGATATGAAGGGCTTTGTCTAGGAGCATCGTATCATGACAGATTGTTTAATCAACTAAGCTTAACATTTGGAATACCTTGTTACCATAGGCATGAACAAGACTGCTCCCTGAATGTATGTATCCTACACTACTCACTGTTAGATTAAGCAAATGACCAGTGTTACATTTTCAGCCAGAACTTTGCTTAGTTAGTGTGCTTAGACCTTTGCTTTCATTGTATATTGAGTGGCTAAACTCTTAAACTCTTGTCATGTTTTTTTTTTATTAATGATTGTCTTAAACTCAGATCTTGTGGTGCAGTAAGGAAGTATGAACAAGTGAGATTCTGTCTCTGTAGACCATGGCTTCAGAAGTATTTTATGTTATGCTGAAACCTTAAAGGAATAGATGAACATATTCTGTTTATGGTCAGTGAGTTAAATCCCAATTCCAGTTACACAGTGGATCAAAAATAACTCCTCTTAAAACAATAAATCATTGAGTATATGTTGCTGAAGCAATTCCCATGTTTTTCAGGGTGCTATACAGAGCAGCATCTCGCCTACTGAAGCTGTCAAAAGATGAAAAATTTTCACTTTTACTTCAGTTTATGTATAGAATGGTGTAGAGGAAATGCTAAGTCAGGACTTGAACCAGTGATGGAGCACCTGGTGGGAAAGCAGGGCCAACCCAGGGGAGCTCAGCTGCATGCAATACACTTGAGTAACCAGAAGGGGTGGAGCCAGGATCCACCCTTTCCCAGAGCTCATTTAAGGGCTGGCAGTGGAGACAAGGGTATTTCACTGGAGATCCCTGCATACCGGAGGTCTTCTGAAGGTAAGCAGCTTTTCTATTTCTGTGCCCACAGCTGTTGCATTTGAGTAAATCCTTACTTACTGCAGCCTAGGACCTTGCTACTCTTGCCATTGCTGTGCTTTCCATTGTGTTACATGTTGGGAGAAAAGTAATTCTTTTTTTGAGGTGAGGGGGAAGGAAGATAGATATGTTCCTGGTGAAGCTTTTGGTTCTACAGGTGCCATTATTTTCCACTGGAGCTAACATTTTGATTGACTGACTACTCCTCTGACTTTCAGTTGATACTGCAGCTCTGTATGTTTGCTTTTGGTACAACCTAGCTGTATAATAATGTGATTTTGTTCTCTCACTAACTCTGTGTGAATGTGTCAACAGTGACTTTCATCTACTCTACTAAATCAATGGCCACCTTAATCCCCTTTGTAATCAAGTTGAGTTTTATGTCTGCAATGAAGAAATCAGTAGACCACTTATGTTTTGGTGAAGTTGAAAAATGAGATATGAAAAAGCAGAATGAAGTATACATGAATCTGAGGGAAAAAATGGCCTTAGGCAAAACAACTTCACTGGTTTTAATACACCTTTCCTAGGGAACTGGTGACTGCTGCATGTTTGTAAGATCAAGCAGATTTTTTTGTGGTTATGCACTGTTTCTTATGAGTAATTTATGAGTAATATGACAGTTCTTGGATTGCTCTCTTTGCTGATCTGCTTTGTCTCCATTTCTCAATTTGATGCATTTTCTTTTTTGTTTCATTTTTTTTCTCACTATTCAGAGCCTCTGCATTGTTCTGAGCCTGCCAACGTTGCCTCCTACCTCACAACTTTCTCTTTTTATCTTTCTCTTGCTGCTGGCATGCTTCTTCCTTTCATGCAGCATTCTACAGTTTTTGAATTGTTATCTTCTGTGTTAATTGTGATACTTATCCTTCCTTAAATCTCATTTATTTTCTAAAGCTGTAATGAAAATCCCCTTGGCTCCCACAAAAGCTTTTGAAACTGGCTGATGCTTATTGCATTGACACCAGCAGCCACTGGAAGATTCTTCTAAGCTGTTTTTCTTTAACATTTTAATTCATTAAACTGCAAGACCTTGCTGGTCTTCCTGTGTTCTAGCCTATAAGCTGTAAATATTACTAATGTTAACTAATGAGTTCAGTAAGAGTTAATGGGCTAATGCTGAGACTGGGAATGGAAAGATGAGTTGCAGAAATGAGACCCAGGCAGGTTTAAAAAAAAAAAAAAAAAAAAAACACAACAAAACAACCTACAAGCTCTGTGACCAAGGAAGCAGAAATCGTGGTTTCTTTTTATTGTGTGGCTGCATTATCCTCACTCAAGCTGAGTGCAGGCACTGACTAAATTTTGTCCTTAATTTGTAAGACCATTTGTAACAGTCTGCATTTAGAGGAATTCTCTAACTTTCTAATCAAACTCATGGTCAAAGT
The DNA here is from genome assembly GCF_987193195.1 of Phasianus colchicus. Taxonomy (NCBI): domain Eukaryota; kingdom Metazoa; phylum Chordata; class Aves; order Galliformes; family Phasianidae; genus Phasianus; species Phasianus colchicus. The sequence goes on along the minus strand of NC_143441.1, from coordinate 46,620,438 downwards.
TGCTCTGCAACTTCTCTTCAGAAAACTTTTGAGGACTGAATGCATTTAGGACTTCAGTTCCTCTCTTCAAACTTTCACCAAAACTGTCGGAGCGGTTAAATGTTAGAAGGACTCACTAAGGCAGTGTCTGCATGACTCAAACCAACATTTGAGAAATGATGGCATCAGAACCTATTATCCAAATCTTCTGAAAACTGATGGAGATTTTTACATCCTGGAATGGATGAGGGTTGATCTACAAATTCTCTACTTGTCACTGACACTTCACACTAAAAGACATTCAATACATACTCTCTGATTTACATGTACACTGTCAGTATCCATTGTTCTTGGGCCTGCATTAAAACCATCTTCATTTGTCAGAAGATATAGAAAACAAGGTTTATTCTTCTACATATCATACGTTATGACAGTTTCACTCTCTGCAAACAATGAGAAATAGAACTTCATAAATTATTAATGTATCTATCCTCTTAATAGAAACTTATCTTAGAAGTGTGTTCCCGTAGAATTAGGAAGCATGACTGCTTTAGTGTGTAAACTGTGTAAATTGCAAGAACACTTTGCTTCTTGGAAATGATTAAAGAGAAAAATCCAGGCCTGTAGGCACTCAGTACTTACTTATTTACCTTTTGAAAGAGATTCTGGTTACAAGAACAGTGTTCCCTCATGACTTCTGCAGTTACTAACATCTTTCGGTGCATGCTTACTTTGATTTGGGCGCTGATTTTTTTGAATTATGAGACCACAAAAGGGATTTGGAAGAGTTTGTGCACTGGTAGAGACTGGGGTGGAGTGGGTAGTTGTTGTGTGGAGCAGAAAATGAAATACCGATGCTTATCCATCCGAGAATGCTGTCTGTGAAAACAGAAAGGACTGGCTTCTCCATCCCTGGATTTTCAGTATCTGACAAATTTAGGTAGCTGTACAGAATTGATTTTGTCCCTATTCCTTGTGCTGCATTTCTATGTGTTGGACTTGAATGCTTTTGCTGATGAAGATGCTAAATCGCTATCCAGTGTATTTGGGAGGTTGTGACAGCATGATGAAATGGTCACTGACAGAAAACAAGAAACGTAACTCCCATTTTTACAAAGAAAGAATAGGAAAAGGTGAGGAACTGTAAGTCAATCGGTCTCATTTCTGTGCCTAGCAAGATCATGGAGCAGATCCTCCAAGAAACTTTTCTGAGGCACATGGGAAAAGAGAGGAGGGGGATTGTTAGAAGTGCATTTCTGGTGAGTGAGACTTCAGCAGACCTGATAAATGTGCTCTGTGGGCAGCAGTATCTTGAAGTTCCTATAGCAAGGTATTCCTGCTACTCTCAGCTTGTTTTGCTTCCACTAATGAGAGAGAAGTTTCCTTTGAAAGATTTTGTAAGCCTCAGGGTTTCAGGAATTGAAGGATTTAAATGGAATCCAATGAGAAAAGCAGGTCTGTCACAACATCAAGGCATGTCAGTGTTTCATTTGACCTCTGTTCCATAGCATACAGTGTCTGTTGCTTCAGGCTATGCTGGGGTTGTGGTATCTGTAATGGAACAAGCTGCTTCAGTGAGAAATAACCAAGGGCTTACTTCTGTGTACAGTCTAATAAGTCTTCCCTTCTTTAGAAGAACTCAGCACAGCACCCTTCAAGAAAGGATTTTGGTATAGGGGCAGGGTTCAGGGAACTATTGAGTTTCTTCCTCTCTCTGGGCAATAAGCAGATGCACTTTCCCATTATGGTGCTTTGTTGTTGCTACATTATTCTGAAACCTGGAAGAAAAGGCCAGCAAATACTAAGGGTGATATGGGAATTGCTGATTTTTCATGAAGGCAGCTAGCTTGCCTCAATTCAGCTGGGAAATAAGAATATTAAAGTGTACTCTAACCTCTGTTTTACCTCAGTGATTCATAAAATATTGCTTCTTTGCTTTAAAGTATTGTGGCACTGCCGTGACTATTCATTTCTTGAGAAAGGATTCCTAAGTTGGGTGCTAAGACTAACTTATCAAACTGAGAGGAAATCAGGCGGTAGTGTGTTTGTTTTTTTTTTTTTATTATTGAAGCTCAAATGTGATATTCTAGCCCTAGAATTTAGAGCAAAAATTGAAACTAAATCTTAAAACAAACAAAGACTATAAATATAAAGCCTTCTAGAACCCTTCAGGAGCTCTCAGTACAAACATTACTTTTGATAGCTTTGTAAATGGAATCTGGGTTATATTTTATAAGCGGATGCATATAACAGTAGCTATGGTATGTGGCAAACATCAGTTTTTTGAAAGCCTACGTCCCATTGGTACTACCACCTTGAAATAATATTGCAAATTGTTGTCTTTTCCACTATGAAAATGGAAGCTCATGTTGTTGAGAACGGTGGCAGCAGAGAGCTGGAATATAATCTTTCTCATGGAATATAATTTTGTTCATTTTAACTGAGTTCTTTGTTGTGCTTGTTAACTTCTGAGTTAAAGTGGGCTACAGAAAAGCTTCTTGCAGTGTAACTGTGTCGAAGAAGCAGATTTTTAATTCATGAAAGTAATGATGCTCTGCAGTACAGTTCCCCAGAAACCAGTAAAGAATCACCTTGGACAACCCCAGAGGAGGGTCTGTTCCATCTGTTCAGCATCAGAAAAACTTGATGTAGGGCTGATATCATTCTTCCTGAGTTCACTTTACTTTGTATTTGAGGATGACCTCATACCATTCAGCTCTAGATAGATGTGTGTGATCTAGTCACCCACAGCTGAACCCAGAGAGTCTGTGCTCCTCTTGGTCAATAGGTCAGGTGAATTAGAACCTTCAAGTGTCTGTTCCAGAAAGCTGGATGAAACATAAAGTAGGGATCTCACCTTTGTGAAAGAAGGCAGACTACGCATTAAGTTTTTTAGATGGATATGAGATTGCTTTGAATGAGAACAAAATCCATGGTGCTATGTGTCTTGCAGTGGTATGCTGATGTGCCCATCATGAATACCCTTAAATTAGAGTTTACCTGCAGGAGCAGATCCTTAGCAGCTGTTTTTGCAAGAGAATTTAAAGGGAATGATCAGAGCAGCAAATACTCTGCTAAATTCATTTCTGCACAATTGCCCCTTCGTGTTCTTCTTCACACAGTCACAGACTGGCCTAGGTTGGAAGGGACCTTGAGGATCACAAAGCTCCCCTGCCAAAGGCAGGGCCACCAACCTCCCCATTTAATATTAGACCAGGCTGCCCAGGGCCCCATGCAATCTGGTCTTGAATGCTTACAGGGATGGGATATCCACAGCCTCTCTGTTCCAGCACCTCGCCACTCTCACAGTGAAGAACTTACTCCTGACACCCAACCTTTTTGCAGCACAGCCCTGAAAAGACAGGAAGGAGAAGCAGCAGTTTTCACTCAGGGATGTGAGAGTTCTTGCTGGGGCTGTGAGCAGATGCAGTGGTTCCACTGCTGTAGGAATAAGGTGAGGACATGTTTGCAAGGATGGGTGTCAGCAAACTGCAGCATGTCCTACACGTGCAGTAACCCATGTCCAGTCCTGGAGTCAGATGTGCAGTGATGCAACTAACACAGCCTGTCTTTTCCTCTTGTGTTACAAACTGTTTTTCTGGAGTTAGTTGCTTGAGGGAGGTGGAAAAAATTAATTTTTTCACCTGAGTCCAGAGATATAAATTACATCTGCGAAAACTAGTCTATCTGAGGAAGCAGGCAATAATCTAAATTAATCCAACAAGCAGCAATGAAAAGAATGTATGAAAGCAAAAAATGATCGTTTATTTCTGAGCAAAGGCTCATAGATACTGGAAATACTTAACCTTCTCTTCAGTAAATGTCTGTTCCCTGAGAATTCAGGCAATGTTTTAAGACCAACTGTGCAGTCCAGTGGAGCTCCAGAGACATCCAGCTGTTTTAAAATGATGACTGTGAAACATAATAGCAGTATGTCTTATTAGAAAAATTCCCTGTGATACCGTTTGGGAGTGGATTTTGTATGCAAGAAATGTCTTAGAGCAGGATAGGAACTTGCCCATTTTTCTGCCTCTAAAATATTGCCTATATGAGAGATGGCTGTTGGAAGGCTCGTGGGAACTTGAGAGTTTGACTGAAGGCCATAAAGTTGCACAGATGTGTTCAGAAGCTTTGTACAGTTACCGTTGGAGTTCAGGCTGTGAGTTTATGATGGGAACCAGCAAACTTGCCTGCTTATCTTTAGATGTGAATATTTTGGAATATCTAATTTGAAAAGTTAAAATATACCTAGGATTAAGAAGAGGTGGAAATACATTCCTGGATTTGGCCCCCATGTGAGGAATTAATTACAGAAAAGAATTCTTTGCATCAACAGCTGTCAGCATGTCTGTATCTAGGACTGCTGTTTGTTGCCTTTCAGAGGTACTTTCAAACTGTTTCATACTGTTGTGTTGATTAAGATGTTTTCATTAGTTTCAGCTCAGACATTTTAATCTAGATTTTTAAAGGAAGTGATTTTAGCAGATAATGGAACGTGGGCAGCACGGTGAAGGCTACAGGGAGCTCATTACTCTTTTCTCTATTCATCAGTCATTAATTCCACTTCAAGCTTCCCTGTTGCTATAATGTACATTGTCAGTGACTTCATTTTTAATATTCAACAATGTGCCACTTTCCATAACTAATATAAAGATAGAATGCAATTATTGGCAGAATTAGAGTACTTCAAAAAGTTTAAATAAGTGGGAAAAGGCTCCCTGAGGAGGGTGTACTTGAGAGTGTTTGAAACAGCAACACAAATAACCTTGTAAGAGTGAAGAAAAAGAGAAGAAAGGGAATGATGTGGAACTTGCTTTCTCTTATATCAAGAAGTCACAGAGAGAGTCAGATTGGAAGGGACCTCTGGAGATTTCCAGTCCAGGCCCCTACTTTGAGGAGAGCAAATTTCAGTGTTGCTCAGGTCTATGTATAGTTTTTATTTTGAGCATCTCCAAGGATGGAGATAACCCTTGTGGAGAAAAACTTTTCTTTATATCTGCTAGGATTTTTTTCTTGTGGCAACTAGCATCTTCCACCCTTTGTTCTGTTGCTGTGCACCTCTGAGGCAAGTTTGATTCTGTCTTATCTCTATCATACCCACTCCCTCACCACTGAGTAGTTAAAGGCAATAACAAGATTCTCCCCTTGATCCTCTCTCTTTTGCAGGCTGAGCCAAACCAGCCTTTTCAGCCTCTTATGGTACTTTATGTGCTCCAGTCCCTTGAGCATCACGGTGGCCATCTGCTGTGCTAACACTGGTATGTCTGTGCCATTCTTCTGTACAAGAGGATCAAGTGGGATACAATACTCCATATGCTGTTTCACAAGTGCCAAATAGAAAAATATTCATTTCTTTTGACTTACTGCCTGTGCGTTTGCTTTTATTTGCTGTAAGGACTCACTGCTCACTTGAGTTCAACTGTCTGTCCACCAGAACCCATGGGTCCTTATCTGTAGAGATGCTTTCCATCTAGCTTGTGCCCATAGTGCAAGCCATTCCTCACTGTGTACAACACTTTGTATTTGCTGACCTCCTGGAAATTTTTGTCAGCTCATTTTTCACATCTCTTAAGTCATCTCAAACAACAGCCTTGCTCTGTAGAGTATTGGCTTCTTCCCCTTTTGGTATAATCTGCAAAACTTCTGATTGGAGTTCTTGCTATTGGTGAGGTTGTTAATACAACTGTTAAACACTATTGGCTCCAGTACCAAACCTTGATTAATACTATGAGTAACTGCCCTCCAGTTGTGCTTTTGAAGACCTACCTCTAATTCCCTGTGTTTAGCAATTTAGATAGTCATCCACTTGCCTTTTAGACAGTCCATCTGGTCTGCATCTTACCAACTCCTTTATAAGGATACTGAGGGACACACTGACAAAATCTTTGCTAAATCAAGCTGCAACGCATATGCTACTCTTTCATGTCCTTTCTTGTATCTTGTAGAATGCAGTCAGGTTTGTCAGGCATGACTTTTTCTTGGCAAATCTGTTGTAGCTCTTCTCAATCACTCTCTTGTCCTGTACATATCTGACCTGGTTTCAAGTAGGATATGCTCCATATCTCTCTTAGGACTTGGGAGAGTCTGGCTTGTCGTTTCCCAAACATCTTTCTTGCAGTTACTGAAAGTTCATGTAACACTTGCCTTTTTCAAGTCATCAAGAACCTTCTAGATCTTTCAAAGATGAGAGGCAGAACTTTGGTAATGACAACAATCAGCACCTTTGGATCTTGCTTGGTCTTTGGATATAGTAGTCACTAACTAGCTCTTCTACCGTGGCTAGTACCTCATCACCCTGACACTTCTGTAAGCACAGGGATGTGAGAAGACTGAGAGGAGGCATTGCCACTGAAGACTAAGGCAAGGAAAGCACAGAAATTTTTAGCTGTTTCTATGTGGATAATTAATACTCTTCATACCCAGATACATTTACACTGGTGTACTCATGACCTTATAACTACCCTTGCAGTGCACACACAAGAACCAAAGGACACGTTAAAAAACAAAAAACAACCAAACAAGAAACCCTGCACCCTTGACAACCCAGTCTCCTTGAAACATTGCAAATGGACAACACACATAGTAAGGCCCTCACTTGGGATCAGAATGAATTGAGCTTAAATGGTTTATGACTGGACTATGCTTTAAAATGTCACAACCTGATCAGATCTAGAATTGAAGAGTCCCGCTGGAGAACTGAAATGAAGGCTACTTATAAGTCAGCACTCAAGCAGATGTGAGCAGGGAAAGGCGTGAAAGAGAACTACCAACTATTAGGAAAGCTGAAGTATAAACCTGATGCAGCTCTATAATTCACAGAGCATATTAGGCAGTGAAATTCTTATTTCTCATTTCCTTGACAAATGATGCACCAAGAGCAGAAAATAGCTAATATGAATCTTATCTCAAAACTGTGCTTGCAACAGTAATAAGAAATGATGTAAATGTAACTCATTCTTGCTATGGAGGACTAAAGAGGATAACTCGGACTAGAGGAGCAGTATGCAGCTAGTGCAGAACTTTGCTATGAAATAACACTTTAATCACAGGTATCTATAATTTTTTTGTACAGCTTAATGACCATAGTTGTTGTATGATACTCAAAGTGGCAGAAAAAAAAATGTATCTTGCTTTTACTTTTGACCATTACAGATAATTTTATATAAATAAATGAAATTTGGTATGGAAATAAGTCAATAAAATGCTTGCTTACAGGCAATGTGTTCTGGCTGTGCTTAGTGCTGTTCTGCTCTACTTGGGTGGACTCTTGCAGAAAGCACATCGTACAGAAGTCATGGGAGAAGAAGGTTTTGTTCTTAGAGAACTCTTTTGCCTCCTTATTTTCTCTGCCTTTTGAACCCATTTTGTATTTTCTAATTAAAATGTTATTAAACTAAATAAGCTGTTATTAATCCAATAACTGGCATAACCTTCCAGTTGTCTTCCATGCTGCTCTAAAGTGTTTCATTCTCTGAGGAGGGAGTCTTTCTAAGTATTGCAGTCCTCTATGGTAATAGCTTGTCTAGCTTGTCAGAGGAGGGATTATCTTGCCCATACTTTTGAGAGGATAGTTATCTGTCTTTTCACTTGTTTCTCTCAAATTCTTAGGACTCTTAAAAGCTGGATATCCTTATAGGTTCTTGTCTTCATCTCTGATTATTGGCTGTGATTGAAAAAGATTCCTACTGGAGCATAGCTTTGGCTGACGCTGTCCATTTGCCAAGTTCTCATCTTTTTCTTTAAAACTGTGGAAACAGTATTCTTTATTCTTTACAAACGCTTTGTTTTCAGCATCTCTGTTCCTTTGGTGTGCTGGGAATTTCTCATGCTTGTATTCAGTCCGGTACTTTTCTTCCTGTCACTGCAGCAGACAGTTTGTTCATCTCTGAAAACTATCCCCAACAACAGTGTTAGTATTTTGATAGATAGAACAGAATCAACCAGCATGCATATCCTATTTTCAGTGCTGCTTCTTGAGTGATTTGTTTCTTCTTCATCTTACAGACTTGCAGATTCAGTTTAAACTTCCTAATGTGTTTGCATACACTCTTACAGTTTGTTTCGGGTCATTATCTGCTCTTGGAAGTGGTTGTGCCATTACTGATGGCACCCAAGCTGAATCTTCATTGTGAGGAAGTGCTTCCATGTTTGCAAAATCCTCACTGGAGATTTGTGCTAAGTTTCTTTTTTTGGGGGGATGTTTATCGATTAGTTTCCATTTTGAAGCTGGAACTCCAGAGGAAACTAGGAAATGTTATTCAAAGATCCTACTTGGATCAACAAAGAAAGCATACTGTCTATTTAACTATGGGAACACATAGTCCAGTAAGCAACCTGCAGTACAGATCTCTCTTTGCTACTTCTGGGAAGAGAGTTTGATATCTTTCAATAAGTCAAAAGTTGGTGGAATATCTCTTAAGAATAGAGCTAAAGAAATCTTGTGTTTAAAACACATCTCACTGTATTCCTGCTGGTTGTTTTGTTGCTAGCATTTCTTCCTGCTTTCTATCCTTCACGGATAGCATCAGACACACCTTTGTTGCATTTGCTTCCTAGTTTTGCTTACAAAAGCTTATATCTATATATTCCGGAACTTTCTCCATGAATCTGCATAACTGTTTCTTTTGCTACTAAATATATGTTTATCTGAATATACAATGACGTATAGTCAGTAGTGTTAAATCCACCCTAGTAGATCTTATGGATTTGCTTTGTAATAGTTATAACCTGTCTGTTTTTTAATAAGAAAGTCTTTTATGACCCTGTCTTCAGAGGAAAGAGTCCTTAAATTTATCTCTTCATTTTGTTTCCTTCTTGCTGCAGTTTTTAAAATAAATAATACACAGTGCTCTAGACTTACATTTCTATCTTTGCTATGTTCTACCTTAATTTTTGTGGAATACAGTATATTCACATGATGAAAAAGTAGATGATACTTCCTTCAATCAACTGCCTTTTGAAGAAATCTTTTGTAGGGATATAATGAAAGCAGTGAGTGAAATTCTGCTGTTGTTGTCCTTAAAATCCATAAAGACCTTGTGTGCGTGCCTTCAGCATTTTGGTGCATCAGAGTAATGTTTTTCACAGCTGCAGATGAGTTGTAATGGAAATGAAGTCCACATTCTGAAATATCTTTGAGATTTAAGTATCTCCAAAAATTATATTATATATGGGACTGTCCAGGGCTTCTTCCAGTCCAGAGCTGAATGTTCTTAGAGCAAATACTTTTTTTTTTTACCTTTGTCTATCTCGTGTCTTTTTATGCTCCAGCTGTTAGATCATCCTGTCTCTCTTCAGCAGCTGATGCTTACATCGAATGCTAAAGTCAGTTCATCTGCTGAGGTCAGCCATGTGCAGACAGCTTTCAATTTCAGTGATCCATTCAGGTCTCCTGTATTGCAGAGCTTCTCTTTATTGAACGTTTCTGTACTGCAGGTCAGGGTGATCATAAGGTGCTGGAGAGAGGCAAGGATGAGGAAAACAAGGGCACAGCTGGTGATGTTGTCAGCCCACTCAGTCTGGGATCAGTGTCCAGGAAGCAGTAATTTGCATCTTGGAAATAAACACATTCCTCCATTCCAGGAGAATTGTGTTTTTCTTAGCTAAGAGTGATTGTCTACAGGTTTATGAGCAAAAATTGAGGTTGGAGGAAATCTTTGATTTGTCCCAGAGGTAGTATAAACAATCATTTCCTGGATGGGCATAAAAACCAGACACGGTTGTTCAACAAGAAGTCATAGCGCCAGATAACAACTACTATAACACAGAAAGGACATGGTTTAGTGGGGAAATATTGGTGGTATGTGGATGGTTGGAATAGATGATCTTGGTCTTTTTCCAACCTTGGTGATTCTACGAATTGTGAAGAATAATCAGAAGACGCTAAAATTCATAAAGCAGATTGTTGTTTATCATGTTTGTTACAAGGAAAATAAATTTTAGAATGTTTCAAGCAAGATATACCTGTGAATGCACTGCTTATGTACTTTTTCTAAAGTAGGATGATCTTTGATTAGATGCTGATCAATACAAATAAACAAGTTACTGAGCATTGTCTAGCCAAGTGGTGGGTTAGGTGAGAATGTTCATGAAATGATACTTTCATTATCCATAGGACTTAAATAGCACATAGCAAAACAATAACAATGAATTTCAAGTGGGAAGACTTCAATAAATCTGTAGGTGTTGCCTGGGAGGCAAGCCTAATGGAGTAGGGAATATAAGAATGCTGGCAGTTCCTTAAAGGAGAATATTAATAAGGCTCTCTCATTGTAGAGTAGAGATAAGAAGTCAGTAAGATATGAGTTTGGCTAAATTATGAGCTTTTTATTGACTTCAAACACAGGAAGAAAGTATAGAGAAAACAGAAACTGGGTCAGACTTCTAAGAAGAAGAATAAAGGCATTGCAAGAGCTCTCAGACCAAATCAAAAAGGCCAACATAAAAAGAAAGAAGATATGGCAAGGTGCATTTGTTATGATCGGTTCAAATGTTGATGCTTAATACATAGGTTTGGAAAAACCTGAAGCAATGGATCCTTTATTCTGTTTTGTTCTTCGCTTGCAATTGGATAGATAGCAGTATGAATATCAGTGCCCAAAGGAGTGTGAGAAGCCATGTTAGAGCAGGAGAGGAATGCAGCAGAGAGAGTTTTCAAATGTTCAGGGATATGCAAAGATCTAGTCAATTAAGGGTAGTTCTACTAGCTCTTAATGTTTTTCTTCTGAGCATGATTAGAGACTATATACCTAGCTGGTGCATGGGTGCTAATGAGTAATAGTCTAGAGAAAATGACTGTAGACTGATCAGTATTCTGAGAACAACGTAGTGTACTAAGATTTCATATTGAAAAGTAAGATATTGTCAGTGAGGTTTTTCAGGGGTCTGCTCTGAGTTTTGCTCTGCCCATTGTTTTGGTTAGCGATGTGCATGATGGAGAGAATGCAGAGAACCACTGCAAATATGCTAATGCAGATCGTAATTTAGTCTTGACAGAATGGAGATATGCTATAAAAAAAAAAAAGTATTAGTAAGGAGTGACTATATGCTTATGTATGAATGATCATGTATATGAATAGAAGATGAAAATAGAACTCTTTGGACATTTAGAGGTGAGTGAATGGGTGGCAGCGAATTGCAAATGACACAAGTGAATGATGCAAGATTGGTAAACCTGTTAGTCTCTCAGGGGACTGTAAATGGGAGCACAACCTGCAATGTACGGTAATTAATCTTTCCACTTAGCAATAGGATAGCCTTAGAAGTAGAACTATACACAGATTTGAATATCATCTTTTGAAAAAGGGGGATGAGTATTCTCTAGCTGAGAACAGCTAAAAATTTGACCTACAAGAAAACATTGAAATATACTAGGATAAGCTCAAGAAGGTTAAGGAATGAATGCTGAAGAGAACATTAAAATCTTCCTTATTTAATTTTGTTTTTTTTCTTTTTTCCCCATATTTTCCCTATTTAAATGAAAAAGAGAATGTCTTCTCTAAAACCATTTTTGAAAATGGAAAAAAAAGAGGGCGATTTACAAGTTAGAAGATTTGCAAGCTGAGCTGTGGGACTCCATCAGTTTCCATCAGCTGGTTTAAGAGCAAGTTTGACAAATATACATCAGAATGCCAGTGGGGCTCCTGCGTTAGGCAAGGAGATGGATGGACCAGTCAGTGACCTCTTGGGTTTCTTCCAGCCTAATCTGCTATGATGTGAGTAAATAAGATTTTTATTTACTAGTTGGAGGTAGATACCCTTCTTCGTACCAACACCATATTGGCTTGTGAACAGGGCAACATCAGGATGAACAGTAGTCACAGTAGTCATCTATTTTCGCCCTGTCTTTAATTTCAGACACCTTGTCTCTGAAAATAGTGATAATGCCACAAGGCATAGCTGACTGCTATGGTTATACAGACAACTACTGAAATTCATAAACATGCAGGTCTGTGACTGTAAACAGTTTAACTCTAGAGAATGCTTATGGATGAACATTACTTTTTTGTAGTGATTGCTTCATAATTGACTAACGAGCAGAAAAATGTCTTTCTGCTCATAATATAGAAAAAACTGCCTACATTATTAAATGAAATCAGTTTTATCAGCTTTTGAGATTTTTTTTTTTCCAATGCTCTTTGTGCTTCAGTATTGAATAAAGCTGAAAGAATGCTTTGGGCAAGATATGATTACAAAAGATGGGTGTTGGCCAGGGTGTTAGAAGAAACATTTGTCATCTTACATCTACTAATTGATATGTTCAATGGCACTAAAACCCTCCATGAGGCAGTATTTTTCAGTGTTGTTCTCTAAAATGTTTGTAGAGAGAATTTCCTAGAAAGAAATGCTGCTGTAGTTTACCGAATGCAGATGAACTGGAAGCCTTCAAACACTGGCAGCTAAACAGCTTACAAGGAAACAAGGGAAAAAGAGAGAAGCTTGTTTCTAATTGTTCTCATGAGCAATGAATATTTCTAATATCTGGGATGATATTCTCAGGACAAAAACATCAAGTTTCAGTGCTTAGTATTGTTACATATCTTGCTTTGTACTGAGAATGTATCTGTATTAAAGTTAAGAATGCAAACTTGAATACAATAGGAATGTATAGGAATGTGTAATCAAATGTTTTTGTATTTTAATATTTGTTATTGCTTATGGGAAGTTATGAATAATGCAACATGTGAGAATACCTTTAACACTGCTGTTAAAGAAAATCCATTTTTTAAAATCTCAGGATTTAATGAATGCAGGGATGGGCTATTCCTTGCAGTCATTATTTTGAAGATTATGCCAGGTTATTAGATTTGATTAAAGGATTTTACGCTTGGCTTGCTTGAGAGTTGAGGATTAAGCAATAAGGAGCTTTCTCCTGTGCTTTATCTCTGAGCTTATCATTTTGGTACTGCAGGGCTCTGATTACTTACTGATTTTTGTAAAACATACAGATTTTTTTCATTTACAGCTTTTTAGATCAGTCTGAACTATTAAGTCTGCTAGATAATATCCTGGCTGACAAGCCCTATTATGGCTAGGTTATCTCCTGTTGGCCTGACTAATGTATGCCCTTAGTCATTACAGAGCACCCTCTGTAAAGCTTGTGTAGCCTTCGTAAGGACTTCATTGACTGTAGGGATTGAATTCTCCTTCCAATTAGTGACTACACAGAAATTTCTGGGATCAGAAGATTTTTTTTTATTTATTTACCCAATATGAAAGATTTAACATTCTGTAACTCCACCCAGAGATATGGAGAGATAACACTCCAGGCTTGACTGTGTTGACTTTCTGCCATTCTGTGGAACTATTTCCAATCTACATCTGCACAAGACCAAGCTTCGCCTGATGCTATTTTCTAAAGATCATGTGGAAGAGGAGAGGAAGAATCCAGTTGCTCACTTTGTTGTTACAGTGCTTTCCAGGCTAGGAACACGTTTCTGCTACATGGGAATAATGGCTGTGAGTGTAGGTCTTTTGTGTCCCCTTTCCAATACAGTACAGAGGTGGCCAGAAGACGTGAACAGAATGAAAATGTTATTGTGAATTACCTTACTGAGGAGGGAAAAACATCCCTCTCGTGGTCCTGTTTTCCATGTATTGTTAATTGTGGCTATAAGAGGTCTTCTCCAGCCCAGCTGTTGGGATCCTTTTGATCCCATGCAAAGTGATCTATATACCAGGGATGTTGAGGTAGAAAAACTGTTACTGTCATCCCTCGTGGTTAAAACTGCAGTGTTCTCAGCAGATGCTCTGCTGAAGGCATCTCTTGTCTTCTCAGATACTCTGCCAAATGTTGTGTCAAATTCAAGGATGTAGGATATGTTCTGTGTTGACCTTAAAAGCTGCTGGAAAGTTTTCAAGTAAACATGGATTTTGTCCATGGCAAATGACATCCCCTTCAAGACCAGACAGTTTGTGGTTCCTGAATGCTTTCTTGCATTTACCCTTCAGCTCGTTTCCAGTGGTGGGATGAGATGAATGGAGGACTTCGGAGTTTAGAACAAAACAAAACCTCTGTTTCTTCAAATTAACCTCTCACAGACAGCTTGCTGACAGAATTAGCCCAGATGGTTGCCTGGTATAATTATCTGGTCGGTAAGACCCTGCTTGCTTACAGATCCCTTGGTATATTCTCTTAAGTGTGTGGTCAGGTGCTGACTTCAGTGTTAAATTAAGTGTACAGAAGCAGATAAATACAACTGCTGAGCTTTCACAACTGTTAATGCACTTAATTGTTTCTGTCCCATCTGACTTGATGTTCTTACTTCAGTGTGTGTTTTTTTTTTCTAGCTTTGACCTCTTTTCTATATCAAAGAGCTAGAGAACAGATACTGTTCTTTGACTTTTTATTCCCCGAGGTCAGTTCATAATATATTCAGCCTATTAATTGTGTTGCGTTGTGCTTGGCTTATCTTTCTTCAAACAACTCTTGCAGAAACTGCAGTTTAGTCTTGCTCCTGGTGTACTGGTGCTAACTCTCATTTAAAAGTACTTAAATCCAGATTCAGCAGAAAACTGCAGCTCTTCTGGGAGTGCAGAGACAGCTCTGGGCTGCACAGCTAGGGTCAGCTTATAATATGGGAGGAGTTACGGTGATGCAGAGAGATAGGTAACAGTAATTTACAGGAATACCAATGAAGAGACCTACAAGTGATCCAAGACATTTCTGATGCTGTTAATCATGGATTATGCACCTTCCATTGTTTTTCTTGCCTTTCTTAGCCCAGGTTCTTGAACTTGTTCACAAATTAGCATTAGTAGTGATATTTTGGACAGGTTAGGTTGTACAAGGGTGCACATTTCAACAGGAGCAAAATGCATTGCTTAGGTGTTAGATGCTCAGTTGTCCTTCTGTAAGCTTGAGAGAGACCTGAGTAATCTGAGCGAACATTGAAGGACTTACAGTGGCTGATAATGTCTGAGTGATGTGCTTTACTGGTATAGTAGTGAAGATCTGATGATTGGACTAGATAGTCTTAGTGGCCTTTTCCAGCATTCATGATTCTATAATTCAGAAACCATTCCTAGCTGAAATACCTAATATTTGCTTTCTTTTTCTTCCTTTATTTTTTTCTTCTGGTATTATTTTAATCAACCAATTAACTTTATTAAAATATGAGTTGTATTCAGAGATTAAATGCCTTTCACCTGAATTAACTTTATGCGGAACCATTTTATTAGTGATCTTAGACCTTCAATCAAGACTAATGATAGTAAATCATTAATATATATTCTGCCATTTTAAAAATTAAATCTGTGCCATGGTGTCTTTTTACTGTTTTATAGCTATTATGTGAAGCCCCTTGGGATGTTCTCATAAAAGGTGCCCCATAAATTTTATATAGCCTTGTACTGCATTTTATTTTATTGCATTATTCCAGGTTTCAAAAAAAACCTCCAAGGCATCTTTTTTATTCTTTTTTTTTTTTTTTTTTTCTGAAAGGCCTTCATGCAGGAAAGACATCAAAATTTGTTTTGGCAATTTCTAGTGAGCACACTTACAGTTTGCAATTGTCATCTCTTTTCTCGGTGACGTATTGCCTTCTGTCATTTTGAATGGAAAAAAAGACACCAAGGGAGATAGAGTTGCAAGAATAAGGGGAATTTCTTTTTGTATTTCTTCCATCTCTGTTTACATATCGATTGGTTTATTTTTCCCTGTTTTGCCTTCCCACTGAGAATTATTGTGCCTTCCTGTAGTTTCAGAAGACAGACAGATCCAAATTAGTGAGGCACTTGCACAGGTTGCCCAGGAAGGTGGTGGATGGCCTTATCCCTGGTTAAGAACAAGCAAAGAGATGCTGATTGCTTCAATAGTCTGAGGGTTTGTAGACCTCAAGGAGGAGAAGAAGAATGGTCTTGTGGATGTTAGCTGGAAACTTAGTCCACGGGATTAATTTCCGTATCTGTCAAAAAAAAGACCAATATTGAGATAATACTGGAACAAAGCGAATTTGCAAATATATTTTGGCAACCTAATGATGCAAAGCCTCTGTGAGCTTTTAGTATGGAGATGCTACAATGTTCTAGGGTGCTTAATGATTAAAATATATATATATAGAAATGGCCATATGAAAGGGTTCCTGGAACAGGCATCTTCTCACAGCAAGCATACAGCACCCCGGGCAACAGTACCTGAAGGAAAGGGGGCTCTTCAGGAAAGCAGTTCTGCTGTCTGTGATCCCTGGATTCCAGAAACAGCAGCTGCTCCTGTTGCAAACTCAACCAGGTGGGAATGCAGAAACCTCAAAGAAAGCTTAAAATAGCTTTCTGCAAATGGTGGGAAATAGTGTCAAAATTCATCTATACTGCAAGCACTATTCTGCATAGTATCAGCTGTTTCTTAAAGTGGAAATGAGTTTATCACTACCACTCTTCTTAAGAATTGAAATTACCCACTGTTGGAATTACATGGGGGCAGACAGGCAAAGGAGATGCATACCAGGTCTTTTAATTTCTCCAGAAGCCACTGTTGCTTTTTCTTTAGAGCTTTACTTGCTGTGATTCCTACTTATCAATTAAAATGCCACTCTATTTTCCAAGATGTAAGATCATGGGGAATTCTTAAGGGAAAGCACATTTTCAAAAGTGTTTCATGAATTTTTGAGCTCCTGATGTTTCTGAGATCTTGTTGCTTTGCTTCAGTTATTTTTCTGGCAGAACTAGAGATATGGGCAGCAGGGGGATTGGGACTGGATGGTCTTTGAGGTGTCTTCCAACCCAAGCCATTCTATAACACCATGTCCCAGCTAACCCTATCCATCTCAGACCTAAAGGATCTCTCAGAGCCCTCTCAGCAAACTGCTTGAGAATTAATCTCTCAAGTTTTGCCTTATCACTGATGCCCCCTTCCACATCTGCTAAAGCTATGATCTAATTCAAAGAGTGAAATAAATTGGGAAAGGCTAAATGTTGTTGTTATGCACATCCTTCTTGTATTTTGCCTCCTGAATTTTTCCCTTGGCTTCTGGTTCTGCTGTTGTATCAGGTATGCTGCCTTTTCTAATGCATCCATAAGCCCATTTACAGTCATGCTTTTTGTTCTGCTTGATTCTGTTCATCATTATTTTCCATCCTTGTCAGCAATTTTAATCAGAGTGAAATCAGATTAAAACTATTTAAGTATGCTAATATGGTGACAGGCAATTGAATAGCTGCTTATAAATGATTCAGAATCAAACATAGCTTCCTGTGCCTCGCACAGCTGCACCTTATTAGCTTTGATATTTCTGCTTGTCAAGTACATTATATTGCCACTTACTTTCTTTGCAGTCTGACTCACCTTTCTCATTGCCCTAGGTTTATTTCATATACTTCCCAAATTGCATTCCTGTTTTTGTCATCACAAAGACAGCTTTGTAAAACTGCACCAGAAATTGCACCTAATTGCTTTTCTTATGCATCATAACCTACCAGAAAAGCAGGTGATTGGCTATAAACAGTTGAACAATAACTGAAAGATTTATATTGGGAATCCTTGGCATCCATTTTACAACCAGCAAGATGGGAGGTTTCAATTCAAGCTTGAGAGACTCCCAACTAGCAAGATGTAAGGATGCAAGGGAAGCACAGAACTGCCAGATTTCCCAGTGAGGTGTTTCAGCACTGGAATAGTTACAGAGTTCATTTTATTGGTCGACTAGAAATATGACTTCATTTCATGTTCCTGACTAAGCTAATTATGGGAGCAAAACATTGCGCATTAGCAGTCTCCAGTGGAAGCCTAAATGAAAGAGACAGCCCTGATCCCAACAGGGAGACCAGCCTTTTTTGTAATTCTGGCGGAGTCAGAGGGAGTGGGAATAGATAAGCAGTGTGTATGTTTTGTGCTTGCAGCAGAATTGCTTCCCCTACATGGGATGACGTGGGGGATGCAGAGGGTGCTGAAGGATAAGGCCTCTCAACAGTCTTCGAGGAGGAGATGCTGTTTTCTAAAGGGTACTGTGAGTTATTGAAGGAAACGTTTGGAAATTTGTAACAAGAAAATTGCAAATATTGGATTTTTTTGTGTGTCAAAATTGCAATGTTTAAAGAAAACTAATATGTCAAATCCCAAAGGAAAATTTTGTTCCCCAGGTATCAGCACTTCTGAAAAAGTAAAGAGTTTGTAATGTTAAGTATCATTACCTTTTTGTTAAATCTGTATCACCCTTGGTTTACTGTCACACACTATTACAAGCCCATGTGTTAGGTTTGGAAATGTATATGGAAATCCTTATTTGCAGAGGCTTTAAATAATTCATGCACACTGTGGTCAGAGGTGGTTAGATCTCAGCTGGAGTGTTACAAACTTATTTTGCTGAGCTATGAAAACGATGAGCAATCTAAGAGACCGTGGAAGATAAACTATAGAAGGAGAGGCCCGGGAAACGTGATCCAAGTCTTTTGAAAATAGGGAGTATGAATTTCATCTCTAGGTGGTGATCAAGAAGTAATCAGCATAACCCACAGAAAGCGAGATGCAGGTTAGGAAGACGTACTTTCAGGTTAGGAAAAAGTAGTCTTGGAAGTGTTCTAGAGCTTGGAACTAGTAGATCTTTAAGGTCTGCTCCAACCTAAGCCACTCTATGATTCTATGTAATGTGCAACATTTGTCACTGAATGTCTTTGACCTGTGTTTGCCTGAGTGTTCCTTGGGAGCACTCCTTAAGGTGCCGCAGATCCCCAGCTGGAACATAGCCTATAGGTTTGTCAGAGTCTCCTGTTCTGATTACTGTATTAAATGAAGTAAATACAAAATAGGCTCTCTCCAGGGAGGTGGTTGAGTCACCATCCTTGGATGTGTTTAAAAACCATTTAGATGTGGTGCTCAGGGATGTGATTTAGTGGAGGGTTGTTATGGTAGTGTGGTTTGGTTGTGGTTGGATTTGATCTTAAGGTCTTTTCCAACCTGAGCGATTCTATGATTCTATAACAAATCACAATGACTTATTTCAAATAAAACACTACCTTAAAAAGTAAAACTCTTCTTCCAATCAATTCCTGATTTTAGGTTCTGGATAAACGAACGGCAACAATTCCACAATAAATATTGGAAAATATTGGACAGAGTAGATAACATCTAATCCAATTCTAAATAGCTTGCCAGCTTTTATGTTTCAGATAAAAACAAATACTATAAAACTGGAGTGGTTTGCACCTCCTGAAAAATATGAAGTCCCTCTTCACTCAAGCAAAAATGTCTCTTACTGTCATGTATGTCAGATGCAATTTCCTTGAAGGTGATCTCAGGCAGAGTGACCTTGGTGGCAAGAAGAGCATGTATTGGAAAAACCTTATGATGCTTTAGCTAGTTACATCAGTGTTGCATGCAAAAAAAAAAAAAAAAAAAAAAAAAAAGGAGGTAACCCAAATCAATCTCATAAAGGGATTTACAGTCCCAGGTGATAAATTATACATGTTATGCAGGTATGGGAATAGTTTTGATGGCATTGCTATACTTATGAAATCAGGAACTTGCTTAGTTAAGGTGTTAAGTGTGAATGTAAAACTGGACAAAAAACTTTGCCATTTTCTTCCCTGGTATGTGTTCGAATACACCAAACAAATACACATTGCAAAAATACATTTTCATCTGCATTTAAAGGCTAAAGTAACATATCAGTGTATAGGAACAGAAGTGTAATTAATGCCTCTTAGTGAGCACTTCAAGTAAGAAATCTCTGACAAAAACCACACCTGCAAGCTAGCAGTAATGTGAAGGGTCGCTGACTACTTTAGCTAATGGAGCACTCAGTACATAAAAGATTGAAGCCATGCAGTTTATTTAAAATGTTAAATAGTTCAAGACGTGAAAACACAAGCTGAGCTGAACTTGCTGCTCAGCTTTGCCGAGCCATCTGCGAAGGAAAGATTTCAAAGAGAGATGTAGGAATTGTCTGACCTGAGTCCTATCGCATCCCTCAACCCAGGACAAGACTCTGTTCTAGAGTGCATTTCCTAATACTTGTTCATACGTTATCTATGATTGAAAGGGACAGATCTGAAGATATCATCGAATCGTTAAGGTTGGAAAAGACCACTAAGATCACCTAGTCCAACCACCAGCCCATTACCACTGTGCCCACCAGCCATGTCCCTCAGTGCTGTTTGCACGTTGTTTCAAAACAGCTTTGAGTCCATGCGAAAATAGAGTTGGGCACTGAAGTGCTTTTATTTCTTTCACGAATATCATCTTGCTGAGTTGGAACATCCAAAAGATGTTTCTTCTTTTTGTTATACAGATTTATTTATTTATTTTTATTTATACAGTATTCTAAGATTTGAGCGGGAGAAAAGCTATATTTTAAAATCTGCCAGAAATCATAGGGTAAATGGACTTGGCATTTCTTCTGTCAGCTTTTTACTGAAAAAAAAACCCTGAAGACTTCAGCTTTGATTTTTGTAATTTTCTATTTCATTTTCATGTATTTATATCCAAACTTGCAATTTTAGTAACACAAACTAATGATATATATATATATATTTTCTTCTTTTATGTCCTAAAGATTGAACTGAAGGGACTAGCTATGAAATCCAGCACTGGTTTAAATCCAGGTCCCTTAGAGGTACTGTACTTTTGGAGGAAAGTCACTTTTCTATGAATGGGCAGCATTAGTCAAAACAGCATCTCATTCTTGACTCCCAACCTTATGGACTTTTTTTTAAAGTGAAAATAAATAAGAAGTGGTAGGAAGAATGTAGTTGCAGAGCCATTACTCAGCATCCGTGATCAAGTATTTTCCCCGGTGCCATCACTAATAGAGTTCAGCTAATCCTGTTTTCACTCCTTTTACTCAATTCAATTTATGTATTTATTTATTCTGTACTCTCTTTGTAACAATGTAAGTCTGGTTTTAGCATGATCCATTTAAAAAAAAAAAAAAACATTTTAATCTGATTATACAGCTTAGGGTATTAAAACAGTAAAGCGTGAGCCGAAAGACACTTTCTGACTTTTTGTTGGGTGGGAGATTTTTTTTCAGGTGGGATTTTTATTTTTGTAAAGAAAACGAATGAAATGACAATTGTGGGGAAGAATGTATGAGAAGAGAGGATTAAGCATGTGGCTGAAAATGAATTAATTAAGCCAGGCACTATAACTGTGTGGGAGCTTATCAGCATCGCCTCCCTCCTTGAATGCAGGAAAGAGCCTTGGATGCTGTAACTGTTCAGGTAGAGATGACTCCCCGGTAGTCTAATGATTCATTTCTATTGGCTTTTAATTAAACTATGGAACTGTGAGGAACTTCAGAAAGGAAGATAAGAGTAGTGCTGTCAAAAGTGATAAGAAACCAGCACAAGAAATAAGGAGACCAGCCCAGTTTTTGATCTCAGAAATACGATCTGAAGCTGATGTCTCACTGACATTCAAGGAGGTTAAGACCTGAAGGATGGTGGTTGTTGGCTGAGTGTGTTGCATTTATGTCTTTTTAACTGGCAACATGCTGGCAACTTAAAGTGGCCAGGAGAAGATATGTGCAATCACAGAATGGCTTCAGTTGGAAGGAACCCTAAGGATCATCAAGTTCCAACCCCCTGGGACAGGCAGGGCCACCAACCTGCAGATCTGATACTAGACCAGGCTGCCCTGCACCCCATCCAACCTGACCTTGAACACCTCTAGGAATGGACCATCTATAGCCTCTTCGGGCTGCCTGTGCCAGCACCTCACCAGTCTCTTGGTAAAGAAATTCCCCCTGACATCCAATCTAAATCTTCACTCCCTATGAAACCATTCCTCCTTGTCCTATCACTATCTACCCTGGTAAAAAGTTGATTCCCCTCGTTTATAATCCCATTTTAAATACTAGAAAGCTGCAGTGAGATCTCCTTACAGACTTTTCTCTTCTACAGGCTGAAAAAGCCCAGCTCCCTCAGCCTCTCTCTGCAGGAGAGGTTCTCCAGCCCTCTGAGTATCTTCATGGCCCTCCGAAAGAATCAATCATTCCTCCCCGGGTGCAGGACTCTGCACTTGCTCTTGCTGAACCTCATCAGGTTTCTCTATCTGACTCTCCAGTCTGTCCAGGTCTTGTTGAACGGCAGCACAGCCTTCTGGTGTGTCAGCCACTCCTCCCATAGATGTTTACCAGAACAGTATTGCACAATAGAACAACGATACAGATAATGCTAACAAGGTGAGAATAATCAGTTGCAACATGTGGAAATTAAAATGATGGGCATTTCCTTGTAAAGAGTTCAGTAACTTCAGTACAGCCTTATCCTAGCCATCCCAAAGAGCCGCTTTTTCTGTGCCACAATACATTTGTTTCAAGACATTTATTGTATCAAGACTTCACATTCATTTATGATTTTTCACAATTGTTACTCCTACTCCTACTTATGCCCTATCACAGAGATGTGGAAAACATACAGATTAACTGGAAGGTGATGGTGAGAACCCATCTTAAAGTCAGCTAACGTGTTCCTAGCCTGGTTCAACTGTGAGGTGTGTAATTTAGCTTTGTTTTTCCCTCTGCAAGTCAGACTAACTTGTTACTGCTTGTGAGTTGCCTATTCAGAGACAGGAAGTCTAGGAACCTGTCCATGTCTTCAAATCCTCCTGTCAAAACCAGAATCAAGATCAGTTTAGGCATGGCAAAGACAGAGAAATTAGCAAGTTCCATGTGACAAAAACAAAGGATAAGGAAAAGAAAGCGCTAGTAAGTTCATGGTGTATCTGTGGGTCAAGAAGTTGCTCTGAACATAGAAGCAGCTTGAATGGATTTGGTGTGGTGATGCTGCAGGAATTAACCAGAAAATTGTGGGGATGAAAGCTGGCTGGAGTGAGCACAAAGGAAGCAGCAGGAAGGGATCACACTGTAGGCAGACTGAGTAGGACCTTGAAAGAAAAATGTGGGAGATCTGTGCTTGATCTAGTAGAAAAGAATGCATGCGTTCAGTTGGAGAAATAGTAGAGATGGGATTTGTGGACCACTTTGGGCAGGACTGGGGCTTGCTGTGTGTCACTCCAGCCTGCCTTTTTACCCCATACTGAAATATGGATCTGCTTGTAATGTAATGGAGACAGGACAGAGAACAGAGGAGGTGTGTGCAGGGCAGCTGGGTAAGACTGATACAGGTGAGGGCAATGAAAAAGACTGTAAAAGAACTGTTAAGATTTCTGAGCCGATTTATTGGTGCTTTTTTTTAATCAAATATTCTGAAAGATCAGTTTCCATTCGATGGAGAAGAGAACACTGCAAACTAATTATCTTTCCAGAAGAGGACTAAAAGCTCATGCAAAGGCAGAATTATATTGCAGCTGTTCTGTCACAAGCCATTGAACTTAAAGTGAAATATGAAAGTGCCATTTTTGGCCAGATTGGATTAGTGGACCAACTGCATCTATTAGTTAAACTTCAGGCAGTATAAGAGAGTTACCACATGGAAAATAATGTGCTGCTATATAAGAGGTAGGTGTAGTTGGCACTTTTGATAGCTAATGGTTTTGAAACTTTTTGTTACAGCAGAGAGAGAGAGACTATGAATAGGATCAAGATTTCTTATGTTTCAAAATGATTTAGAGATCACGAAGAAAACACTTTTCCTTTGGTAGGAAGTTCTTCCTATCCTGTGCTGGATTCTTTCTCCACTACTGTCCCATCTTAAATAGGATGGAAAATGCATGTGAAGTCAACAGACAGAGCTTGCATTACAGCTCCATCACGTTTTATCTTGTAGTGTCAATTTTCTGTCTGGGAGGTGACAGAGGACACAAATTTTCAGAGTTATTTTGTTCAACTGGAGAAGAGTTTTTCAAAAATAATGTTGTTATAGTCTGACGTTGTTTCCATACAGATGGAGCAAAGCGCTTTCATCCATTTATTAGAGATTTGTGTCCAGCTCTCTATCCAAATTTGCTGCTTTGGGTGGCTTATTGTGGTAGGGCAGGAAAAGCTGCCTTAGGTGGGAAGAGAGGCTAATCTGTGTGAAATTGTAGCTATCATTTGTGGAAATGTTGTGATTACTGTGTATGGCTCTGACTTCCTACAGTTCCTGGAATTTCCGTGATTATTAGGTTTGAAAACCTGGCTTACTGACTTCTTAAATTATTAAAGTAGTGAGAGTTTATTGTATGTTTATATTTCAGAGGTATGCTGCTGTTCTCTGTAGGAATGCTTTTCATAGCACAGACCATAAAAAGAGCTTGATTAGTTTTCCTCTCGTTTCTGCTTTGTTTCAATATCAGGTTCTTCACTGTAACGTGCAGTTGAGAGCCCTGTAGTGGGACATTTAACAGATTGCAAAGACTGCTTCTACTGAATAAAAAAATTAAGAGACAGTAGCCTCACACCCAGACTAAAAGTGAAATTCAGTGTAAATGTTGAGCTTCAATGAATAGTTTCTGTGATGCTTGGGAAGGAGTTCTCAGCAAAGCTCACAACATGTGAGCATTGCATTTTCCCAGTCATATTGCAATGCAGTTATATGATTGCAATGCAAAGCCAGTAGGGGGGAAGCAAGGAAGTATCCAATCTTATAAGAGAAGAGACATCTCCGTAGCTTGTGTTAAATGAATTGGAAATAACAGGTGTCTTCTGGATTGTGAGTATGAAGAAATATTAACAATCACCTGGGCCGAGTGGTTTTGTGGCATCTTTGTCAGCGTATCACAATGAATCTTGAAAATGGTACTTAATTACTTTGCTTACTTTCAAGTTTCTATGATTAATTTAGCGAACAGAATGACAACTCCCTACTGGAGATCTGGAGAGGAGCAGCACAATTTTCTTTTCAGTAGAGATGGAGGCCAGCCATTTATGTCTTTTTTCATGATATTGCCTGTTTGATCTGTTTAATACAAAGCAATGCATGCAGAATTCATGATGCTGGCGGCCTGGGTGATTGACCTCTGCCTGATATTTCCATTGGATATTGGAGATGGGACTGGGATTACAGTCTCAGGATACTGTTTGCTGCATCCTTCTATGGAGCAAATGGTCTTGTTCAGAAGTTCCTGTATCACCCTTCATAATTTGGGCTGTTTTTTTCTTTTTTTCTTTTTCTTTTTTCTTTTTTCTTTTTTCTTTTTTTTTTTTTTTGCAACATTCAGCACCTTACTCAGCCCTTACTCAGCTCTCTCTTGAGATGGAAAGTCAAGCAGTCTTTTTTCTCATGTTGAGCTGATGTACACAACGTATGTTCAAGTGCTTGGTTCCCTTTTGCTTTTCAGAGTTGGTTACCTTAACTTCCCTGTTGCTTATACTAGGTGGTAAAGTTGAGTTTTCTTCCAGAAACCTAATTGAGAGTCCTATTTCCTGCCTTTGACATGGGACTTTGCTTTCCTGTAACACCACCTTCATGGAGATGCTCTCTGTACCAGACTGTTGGAACTACTTTCTCTTCCCAAGAAACACAGTCTCCTTTGGACCACTTCTCTCCATCTCTGCTGACTGACTTGGGGACCCTGGACTCTGTTACGAATTTTGAAGTAGACTGAATGCTATCATCCTCTAGCTCTTATAAACTGAGTTACATAACAGCATGACTCTGGAGAAAGCTGTTTTTCTTGCTGCTTTCATCCCCTCTTCAGCATTACTGGAACCTTCAGAAAATCTGTCTCCTGGCATAGAAATTATAAGCACTTATGTGGCACTTAGATTCCAAGAGCAACAATGAAAGTGGTTGTGTTTCAGACACTTGTGATGGTAAGGTCTGCACTTAGCGTAGAAATGAGGATGCAGCAATGTGTATGTGTAGGAGAGGAGGATGTCAGAGTGCACTTTAGCAGAAACAGATTCAAATCCCAGCCTTGCCATGTTGTTAACAACACTTTATTGTCCTTGTCATCCTAGTAGAACAAGGGCAGAGTTTATCTCTTCAGGCATTCAGCTTCACAAAGGTAAACATTTTCTACCTGTAGCCTCTGCTGTGAGTTGCTGGAAATGACAGAACCATTGCCAAAATCTTTCTAATCTGTCTTGCATAGAGGAGATATTATAAGCAGTTCATTTCCCAGACATGTAGATTAGTGGAACTTTCTAATTAGAGATGGAATTACCACTCAGGTAGCCAGACAGACGTTAAGCCACCTTTTGAGCTGAAGGAAATGGCTCTATATCACAAAACTGGCATAAATTAGCTGAAAATATAAGCCTGGAGAAATAGTTTGGTGGGCTGTTTTTATATAGGACAGCTCTTAGAGTTTTTGTAGATGGGCAGTATTTACTTAGAAATAATATGAAATAGTGAAGGGATATGCTTTAGACAAGCACTAGTCATTCAGTTTGGTGCAGGACTATTTGCAATAAAGGCAAGACATTCTGTGGCAGGGTAATAAAAGAGGTAAGAGCTGATGTTATAATCGGGTTCTTCTGATGTTACAATCCACAAATACTGCAGGAGTGAGAAGAATCTGATGTGAAATTTAGTTTGGGAAACAGCTGAACCTGTGAATGTCAAAGCTTAAGGAAAACAATCAAGAATTTAATTCAAAATGGGAAAAGCTTTTTCATTTAAAGTATGGAGCCCTTTTCATCCTTCTCCCTCTCCTGTTACCTGCCTTTAGCTTACTGAAAGATTTAGAAATATGAAGAGGCATTTACAGTAGGTCACATCTCTACCACTTTGCTAGTAAAAGGTTATTTCTTCCAGAAATGTCACTATTGTAAGCCACTGCTTCAACGTTTTACTCTGTGCATAAGTCCCAGTGAAATGAGAATATATCAGTGGAAGGTGGTAAAAACTGGAAGGTGGATGGAATTGGTTCTGGAAATTGGAGAATTAAAATAATCTCTCTGATTAGAAATATATGTTACATGGCCTTAATTCTCTCACCATTATCTGTGGTCAGAAATGCCTCCTGCATGTCTTCCCAATAAAACCAAAGGTGCAATAAGGAGAACAGTGGTGTCTGAGGAGTTGAAATAGCTCATGGTCTCTCTTGTGAGTAGGCAGAGATAGGAAAGAGTTGTTCTGCGTTGGGTTTATTTTTTTTTTCAGTGCTCACTGGCAGAAAGTACCTTCTTGGAAACTTCTGGAGCCATTAGCATTTCAATTGCATTACTATGCTTCCTTCATGCATGTAATGACAGCCGTTGCCACTGCTCCTCTTAGACTTAGTGAGAGGAAATAATTATCAAAGGGGGAAAGGAGACCTCAAGGTCACGTTTCTATTTGAGTGCTTCATATTCCAGACATCAGCAGTGACATAAGCTCTGGGACCTTCCCTGTGAGCCTCACCTGTCTAAAAATAAGTGTCTTGCTGATAGAGAGTAGCATGTCCATACGTGTCCTCCATGCAAGTATAGGGGAGTTAGGCATTTGCCTACGTCTTGTTGCTTCCAGATGGATCCTTTGGGATGAACAATCCCTTCTTTTGCTGATCAAAAGTGATTTTCTCTAAAAAAAATGTGGCTTTCTAAATATTGGAGGGTTTGATCCCAGTGAGACTTCTCTATGCCCAACACAAGACAGCAAGACTAGAACTGACAGTTTTATAATATAGACTGATATTTTACACAAGATTTATAGCTGCGTAAACTATTTAGGAAGACAGTAAGACTCAGGGCTTTATTTTTTCTGTTTGGGGCTTTGTCCAGTATTTAAATCTGAGAAAGTGGTAACAAATCTTGATACTCTGAAGTGTGTTCAGCTTCTTCTGTATTTCAGCAAATAGAAAAATACCATACAGAGCAGGGGAAAAGCCGTGAGTGTGTTGTATAGACATGAAATTGTTTCCTTTTCTTATGGCTGCAGGTCACTAGCTATACTGCACAAAAGGTCATGATGGCCTATTTTTCCTGATGCAGTTTAAACCTCCTCTCTTTCCTATAGTATTTCAAACTACACTTTCCCTAGTGATTGCTTGTTCCATTGGCTGGAGGAGGTACTCTTCACTTTATACATCATTCAGAGAGTAAGGAATTTTTACGAGAAGCAAATGCCAAACAGAAGAGTTTTCAGAAGTTTTTTGTGGACTTCACACTATGCCTTTCTCCAATCCTTTTGTCTGAGAAGCGGTGGATGCTGCCTTGAAGATCTGGTATTGTTTATACTGATCCATGTGGAATAGCAGGGCTCAAAACATCACTGATTTTACCACTGTGCTTTGAGAGATGTGCTCTGAGGATAGGGACTTGACATAACATTTCTTTTCCTGCCATCTCTGATGATGCAGATGCACAAACGAGGTACTAGCTGTTTACTTGCATGTTAATTTTAAGCATAATTAGTAACACAAGGGGCGCGGGGAATTAGTGTTTGACAAATGGTAGAAGATGCATTTGGTAGGAAAACAAAGCAGCATTTGTTCTTAAGCTCCTAAGAACAAATTCCAAACTATGAAGGGAAAAAGAAAATAAAGTTGAACTTACAGGAAAAGTACTTGAGACTGTCCTTTCAAGTACTCCTTCCTATAATTTAAAAGGCTAATGACTGCAAATATAAAGAATACTGAACACTTGTCCTGTATTTCATTTACTAGAAAAACAAGAATGAGCTTGAACTTAGCTGTGCTTTCCCCCAGGGAAGCCATGGGACTAAATTACAGAAGAAGAAACATTATCTGTGACTTCTGAGCTGATTACTTCTCCCTCCTGAAAGCAGTAACAGGAACTATGTAGTCAAGTTGGTCAATGGACGGAGAGATTTACATTTTAAAAGATGTACTACATTTATGCTCTTCCTAGAAGCTTTCCCTCTCTTATTTCATAATCTTACCTCCTTTGTCAGCCACATGGAACCACTGTGAGGTGTCTGATGTGTTTTCTTTTAGAGGCCACGTTTGGGTACTTTCCTGCTTGTGGGAACTTTGTCCCATGGCTTTCTCATATTCTTCTTTGGTGCTATCTAGTCATGCAGGACTAAGGCACATTAAATATATTTCATAAAATAAAATTAATACTTAAGAGCTTAACTTTTACTTTAAAAAAAATTTGGAGCTCCACTGGTCTGAATCTACATGTCCTACTTTGTTTGCTCTCTCTTGCATCATTAGTGAAGTACAACCCAAAGCCAAATCATGGCAATTCAGAGAAGTACATATCCACTGAAGGATGTGCTTGGCTGGTGGGAGGAGATAAGCCATGAGCTCCAAGGAGGAAAGACCGAGGATATTACTTTCCCCTTTACAAAGCTGGCCACCATCTCACCCCACTGATCTGTGTGTAAGGTGCAGAAATAAGCCAGAAATCTTGTGTTGGGATTTAAGTCTGGAATTAACTGAAAAAGCATCCCATTTTATTTTATATACCATCTCCTCCATGATTCCTTTAATGAAATTAATGGCTTTGTTCTAGCCCCATGTTGGTTAAACAATGAACAGCAAAGATTTTCTCATCCCTATCTAGCAGCTTCTGGGGTACAGGATAAATGGCTTTAAAGACCTCTGCCAATCTGCTTCACCCCTAATCTTTTCCCTTCCTAATTTAAAGAAAGACTTTGTGAAGGATTTTATCTGCTGTTATTTCTAAATTTAGATTGCAAAATAGGGCCAGGGGCATATTAAAAACTGCTGGAGAAAGTAAGTGCTGGTATGAGGTGTAAGGCTCATGTACAAGCTCTAAGCAGCTGCATCAGAGGAAGATATCTAACAGTGGCTCATGTTGCATCGCTCATGCACATGGAGGTGATATTGTATCCCTTTGTGCTGAACTTGGAAATGGGGAGCTGCAAGATCAGAGTGCATGAAGCAGTGCTTTGCACTTGCGAAGTACTTTAAAGTTTCATGTGTCTGTTCATGGGAAGACTGCAAGCTGTCAGCTGTGCAACCTCAGCAAAACACGATGGCTGTTCTCCGCAGCTTGCCTTTGATTTCTGAGCAACTCTGGAGGGCAAGCACTTGATTTACTATTGGAGGAAAATGCTGCAGAAGTTAAATGGGATCAGGTGAAGATTGGGAATTACTGTGCAGCTAATGTACAGAAGCTAAGAGGTCTCAGTTTCTGAAGAATTTAAACTTTGGATGATTATCTCCTGGCTCAGTACTTTTTACATGAAGCTTCTCCACATCATCTTGGCATCTGGACATCCTTGCTGTTTTTATTTTATTAAAATATTATTTAGCAGTGCTGATGAGTGAAGGCACGTGGAGAAGACACAGTGACCCATGCTGAGAGTCATGAGAAACAACTCCATGCTTCTCATCACTGGAAAGGGCTCCTTCAATTGTCATCTTCCAAAACAATTCTCTTCTTGGTGCATTTGTACCATTGTGGGAGCACTGTGCAGAGCAGCTCTGTGAAGTTTGGTTTCTTATGTGTTGCCTGGATTATTCCTGGTTGTTCCCCTCACCTGCAGGGAACAGGAAACAAACCAGCATCTTCTGGTTTTGCTAGTCCCTAGCTCTTGTAGAGGCAAGAGGAACTTCATCCATTTCTCCTGCACTACAGCTCTGTCATGGAAACTACTGTGGCCAAGTAGTATCAATATTCTCTCTGTTTATTGTTACACATACAAAGAGTTAACAACAAGGAGTTTGCATTTGCCAGGCATCTACTTCTGTATCAATCTGCAGCCCATGTTTGAAGTCTATGAGGGTTGCAAATCCTGCTGATGTGTTCTCTTTCTCTTAAATTATTTTTATTTTTACTTTCCCCTTAGAAAAATACAATTGTTACCAAATAGTTTGTGACAATAGGCTCTCTTCGTTTCTCTGCTACGGTGGAAAATATTTAGAGAAATTTTTTAGGGAAATTGTACTTTTCCTGGGAACCCATTTGCTTTTCCCTGAAATGAAGAGGAGGCACCACGTTGCTGCAACAGAAATTGGATTGGTTCCTAAGTGCCATTAGTATATTTCCTTTTTACTGTGAGATACCTTCCAAACCACTGACTGAAATAGAAACAGGGTTTACACACATCATATACATACAAGCAATCTACCTCTCAAGTTATATCTGGCAGTGATCTTTATTTCTCTTTTTTAAAACCTGTTACATCTTTTCTTAGTGCTGCATGCTGGTAGAGCATTCTGTAGCTATTTATTGATAAATGTAGTATATGGCATATAGGGGGGAAAAAGCATTCTACAGCCACCCTTTCTGGAGTTGTTTAAAAGCAAAAAGGCTGTTCTGTGTTTTGAATGTACCAGCTTTATTAAAATTAAAAGGCATAGAGGAGATTTCTCTTTCAAACTGAAGACAAATATTTTCTGCATTCTACCAAAGATGGAGTGCAAGGATGCCCACATTTTCCTCAGAAAGGTTTCCTGAAAGCACAGGGAGGCTCTCCTTGTCATTAATCCAAAAGACATCAGCATAAATCCTGATTCTCAAACCAGACCTCACTGATACTTTTCTCCCCTTATCAATGCAACTTTCTCTAGATCAAAGAGGTAACTTTCTAGATCTTAGGAATTATTTGTTCTGGTGATATTCTCTGTGTTCAGAGTATGTGATGGTGTTCCAAAAAGTTTCTGGACTACTGCTGCAATATTTTTGTGGCAGTATTTTTTTTCTCATTCCCACTTAGCATTTAATCCAGATCTTGTAACTGACCTAATTCAATGAAATGTAGAGATGAAAATCACAGGCCTGTTTTATTCCACAGAATGAATGGCAGTTTTTTAAAATTTCTTTTTATTATTATTATTTTACTGTTTTTTTTCTGCACTCTATGTGCATGAGTTTTGTATACTTATTCTACACAGGTGATTGAAATCATTAGTACAAAGCTGCTCTGTTCAAGTTTTCCTGCATTTTTTGTGAAAATTCATTTTATTCCCCTCAGACAGAATTACCCCTTTTCAACAATGACTTTCCCATGCATTATATTTCCCATTCAGGAAAGCTATATGTTGGGGTCTGTCCTTTCCCTTTGGATTCAGAGAATGAGGATGGACGTTCCAGCTTGTCTCCTCCAAACACACATAGATGATGTTACAGTGCTGCTAATCAAAATGCTAGGTGCAGTGGAGGATTCAGACTGTGTGAGGTTCTGCCTGTTAGAAGGTTGTGAGGCTCCCTGTGATGAGTGGGCTGATTTTTCTGAGCCTGTGTGTATGTATTCGTGAGGGAGAAAGGGTTGTCAGTAGATCAGAGTAACAAAGCCTTCTGTTGGTGTCTGCTCTTTTGGGAGGAAATGACTAAAATAGCAGAGTAACGGAGCTGAAACTATAATTTTGGCAGAGTAGGAAACGATCTGCAAGAACCATCTGTTAATGCTGAACACTCCATAGACCAACGTTAGAGCAGGCTGATCTTTCTAATTACACCTTCCCCTGAGCCCCAGTCTTACTTCTGACAGGGCTGCTGGACCTATACAGCTCACAGCTAATGGTCCTTCATATGAGCTCACAGAGGCTGTGTTATCATCTGTTATCTTGCCTTCCCTGGAGCAAGGTTAATTTGCATTCGAATTCGTGCTTTTTGTACTGCTGTCTTTCCTTGTGCCTGGTAATTTTCCATTGTCTCTTATCTAGGTATAACAAGGAGACCTAAACAATATCTCTTCTTCCTAAGTCTTCTGCTGTCGCTGGTAGTGCTCCAGAGGTGGACATAAATCAGGCCTAACAACTTTTCTATCTCTGTTGTAATACACCTAGATCCCTTAACTTCTGTGTAAGAGGCCTCATCTTTCAAAAAGCATCACTATATTGGTATGTTAGAGGCCTTATGTGAAAGGCTTAGTGATGAGGGAGGAAGGAGAAGTGGCACATCCCACCCAACCTTTGCGCTCTTTTCTCTGAAAATACTTGTGTTTGCTGATACTGATGAGCATAGAGCAACTCCAGACTAGAAACTCAGCATGTCCTATGAAATAGGAGTTTTAAGTGAGAGACAACTGCCAGCAATCACCAGTAGCTGTAATAGAAAAGTCAATGAGATACTGCTCTCCTTCCGCGGCGTTAGCAGTGAAGACAGAAAGCATGCAGAGTGCCAAAATACAAACAGGGGATCAAACTGTCTCCTTCATGACTGCTTTTGCCTTTCCTAGAGCACAACCAGCCTCAAAGCTCACTTGGCCCAGCAGAAGTCTCTTTCCCTCTACTCCCCCTTTTATAGCAGAACAAGTCCTGAAAATCTTGATAGATCACTGTGGGCCTCAAAAATGGCTATGGATTTTACTGGGCTGTTGCCTTTTCTTGTTTTACTCCAGATATTGGGATTAATTTCTAGAAGGGACTTATGTTTTCCATTCTTTAATGGTTGTTTACTATCAGTGTCTTGATTTATAGTGAGGGAAACAAATAACAGCACAGTACTTCCTTTTCTTGTCCCAATTCTGTTTTCTGCAAATATTACTGTAAAAAAGTTCAGAGTCCAGGGCATGCTTTGCAAAATATAGTCTATCTCGCAGTGGTGCTGTGAACATGTTTTCTTTGGGAGGAGAGATTTCCCCTCATTTCAGCCTTCAGCTTTTGTTCTTCTAACCTTAGGGATGGACTGGATGGCTATAGTAGTCCCTTACTCACAGACTCTTAAGTCTTTAAGCCAACATCGGAGAGCATATTTGTCCCTCTAGAGGTAAAATCTTGTTTATGTTTCTGTGTTCTCTCACCACTCATCTGGTATTGCAACAACAGTAAATATTTTCACAGTAAAATCTTTTAGCTGTCACTTACTGGTGAACACATACACAAATAACCGTGTTCCTTCTAGCAGCTTGATTTGGGCTGGTGTCCCCAAGGCAATGTGGAGCATGATAATGACAGGGAGGATGTTATCTGATATTGTGCAAGGACTAGGAAGTGTCAGTTAACATCCCAGATGCCTCTTGTAAACTAAAATGTCAGCATTGGAAATGACATCTCCATGTCTCTCCAAACTCATTGATGATAAAGTGGTTAAAAGTGATAGATTAAAAAGTGAGTCTCATAAAAGTGAACTGAGTTCAGTAAAGCCAAATGAGATACTATGATCTCTTTATTTGGCTCCCTGTTATCGTGTTAATTTTACATCCTGGTAGCTCAAAAGGTTTATATAATGAGATTACTTAAGACAATTAGGTATGTGATGCTGATGTAAAGGAAATTCCAGCAGATATCTTATATAAACTGATAAAGAATTGCTATGGGTACAATTCTTGGAAATTGGAGTTCGGAAGAGGATAACTATTGTAGAAATCTTGTTGGTGTAAGATGGTAGTTATATAAAACTGTCCTGTTTTTGTCTGTTAAAGGCAAACCTTTCCTCAGAAATTAGATGGCATTCTCCTAACAATGATATCACTTGGCATTTTTGCTGGTGTGAATCTAAGAAGAATTACATCCTCTTCAGAGAAGAAGAAAAATAACGTATGTGCCTGTACATATGGAGCTACAATTTGGATAGGAATTTGTTTCAGATTAGAAGACAACAGATATAAATAATCAAAGTTGGACTCAGAGTTTGGGGTATATGGTTATTTTCCTGCAGTTCTCCTTTTAAGACCACTGAAGGTTTGGGAAACGTGAGGCAGTGATGGATGGAGGTGCAAGTGGCATTACAGGAGCCTGTAGTACATGCAGGACTTGCCTTTGGAATGGATGGATCTGGAAGTAAAGCCAGAGCTATGAAGAGCCCTGGAGGATGGCCTCTTGTAGCCCAAGAGCCAGTTACCCACGATGTTCAGCTTGGAAGTAATTCTAACAAAAAGTAGAAAAAGTCAGAAGGGATTTTCCCTGCTAAACTTTTTCAAAACAGTTGCTTGAGAGGATCATTTTCTCATAGGTTGAATTGTTTTGCTGCTGTTTTGCTGCTCCCTGTGCTGAGGTGCCAGGAATGCTTCAAGCTTGAGGGCATTCTGCTGGGATGTACAATAAACTGAATAGTCACCTTTAGATTTTTGATGGCATTTTCAAAGTAAGTCACAGCAGTGTTGGATAATAACAACTCTGTGAAGAATGCTTTTTTTTTTTTTTTTGGCCAGAGGGATGGAAGACTGGAGAACACTTGCAAAAACTTCAGTGCTCTACAAGGGAGGGTTTGGTGAGGTAAACTTCTTCACACGGCTAACACAAACCTCTGACACAAGTGGCCTTTGGCTTCCCTTGTAGCAGCCGCCAGAATGCATTCAGGGAACTTTCTTAACTTTCTACAAATCGTGCTCTGAGCAGCAAAGAAAACCAAGATATGGTGAAAACCGGGAGACTCCATGGGTGGAATTTTCTCATGGCGAATGCTACCTCCTTGCAAGTGAATTCCTCCTCTTTGCACCTCTGCTCTTGGCTGCTGCCTAAGGACTACTGGTGGAGCTTTGTGATTACTTGTAAGATCAAAGCTGCAAGCCTTCTCGTTTTTCTTGTCTCATATAACATTGAAACCCAGTGCCCCACAGATATGTAACAGATGATCAAAAGCTTTCAAGATTTTTCTGACTACATTAGCTGGTCTAATAACAGTCATCTTCCTCTATACTTCTCCTGTATCCTTGAAACTATAGCATTGTCACATATTTAATGTTTAAGTATAGGGAAATAGAGGGAGAATTAACCCCCCACCATTCTGGTCTGAGAAAGAATAACCACTCTGTGAGGGCAGTCAACTAATGATACGGAATTTATTTCAGTGTTAAGAGTATTTAAGTTTAATTTGATAGAATACTTCTTTTTTTTTTGTTATCTCTTCCTTGGCCCTGATCTGATTCCCTGAACTCTTCAGCTTCCATCTTTGCTTTATCTAGCTCCAGATGAAAACCATTCATAGGTAGTAGAACTTGTCCTGAACTTCCTTCAGTTCATATCTTTAAGAACTGACTAGCCAATCCTTCCTCCTTTGTACCTTGCTGCACTGGCCTTTATTGGTCTCTTTTATCTCTATAAAGCCTGACTTCTAACACAGGGGGTGACCGACGTCATCTTGATCCTATTACTAAGCCAATTACTCTTGTTGCATTATTGAACCAGTTTACCTGTAATCTATTCGTGGTAAGCTATACCATTCAATAGGTTAGGGCTAAATAACTGAGTACATGCTAGCAGAGTAATTAAATACTGTGAACTGAGAGGATGAAATCTAGTAATCTGGAGAGAGCTTCAAACTCTTTTTAAAAAAAAATAAAAAATAAAAATCAAGAGAATTACTTCTATTTAATATAGGGACAGCTAGATGGATAACATACTAACCAATCTGCCAATATTATGCAGGTTTGGAGGAAAATGCTGATACAACCAATATTGAATATGTACCAGAGTCTAAATCATTCAGTTAAATACTACTTGCAAATATCCTCATGTTTTCTGCACAGCTGTTTCCAGCTGCCATGGAAGCAAACCATGCCATACTACAAACCTCAGCTTACTGTTGATTAAAAAACCCACGCAACAATGGTAATTGATGTCCCAAAAGATTTTTCTCAGACTGTGTTGAAGGGAAAGGGTCCAGACCATGAATATTCCTTACTTCTGATGTGGTTAAAATACTTACTTATATATGATCACTACAGTTGGAGATTCTAAAAAATTAGGGCTGGGACATAAATTCCCCTCATAGTTATACAGATTTGTTCAAAATAAAGCTTTGGATTTCATGAAAGCTGACGTTAGTTTAAGAATTTTCAAGAAAATATTGAGGAGTCTTGTAAGTAAATGTGTTTTGGTATTCCCTCCTGACATTAGCTTGTAAGAGTTCAATCAGTTTGCGTGTACTGTTGAAATTGCCTATAGTTATCCAACAGTATATAGCAATTGCTCAAACTGACTGTGAACAGTATTTCAGTGTGATTAAGTCAATACCAGATCTTACTGAATGGAAGCATTCTGAGCTCAAAAGAACTGCTCAGGTTCTTAGAATTAATGACCCAAATTATTTCTCAAAATGACAGCATCTGGATTTTACAATTAATGTACAAGTAGTAACAATTTTTAGGGGCATAACCAGATAAGCTGCTGTGGAAGTCTCCAGGAGGGTTTGAGTCTGTCAGCATTTTATTTAAAAATAAAAATTAAAAAACTATAAAAAAGGAGTATTTACTACTCCCAAATAGAGCAGTTTTTCTTTCTTTCAGTCTTCCAGAGGGTAGAAACTCTTACAGATAGTTAAATTACTGACAACTGTATTTTGTACACATCTGCCCTACTGTCTGAACTGAGATGCACTGAATATGTCGGTGATTGAGCCTACTTTGAGTATTTGAATTGCCACATAAACTCTTTCCTCCTTTTTCCCAGCTGTGTCCAGAGAATATAAGCTTGTACTGTTTGCAATGAGAAGCAAAGGAGGATTCAGGCTTATACCCCTTTCTGCTCTTCTCCTAACACGTTTCTATTCACAGTCCTGTTTGAAAATTAGACACTCTTCATCTTCACTAAAGAAAACAGAACCAAATGGCAACACAGCAGCTCTTTAGTTCATGTAGGCCATTTGGGTAAATGTTTTATTTGTTGCCTATTCATGAGTGCCTAATAACCTTGAAGGAAATGCTAAGACTCCTGGGTTGCACCCAAGGTAAAATCTCTTTTATTAAATTAGTTCTATTCAAGGCTTCCTCTGGAGTCCAAAGTAAAATCTGAATGCTGTCAGTGTCCCTGGAAAGCATGAAGAGACAGCTTTAGAGGTAAACTCAGCAGCTCTGGTGCTTGTTCATTATGTGATGATTCCCTACGAGTCTCTTACAGTACTATTCTGGAAATATACACAAAAGGAAATTCTTCAGAAGAGGGAGCATGGATGCTGTTTACAGATTAAAATTAGGTTAAAAGTAGGTCAATATTTGGAAAATTTTAGCTTTTCAGAGGAGCTCTTTTAAACCAGTTCTTATCCTTTGATTAGTAAGGAAGAGGAGACATTGAGAGAGAAGGATTTTTATTTTGGATTCTGTTGTGAGAATTTATTATCTTCTGCAAAGAAAATAAGGATTATATCTGAAAGGCTTTTGGGTACTCAGGAGTAGAATTTTCCAGGTTCATTGTATGTTTCACAGCTTTCTTCAAAAAGATTTAAATGCACTCCACTTGTGGTTATTTTATTTTCAGGCAAAATTAAGTACCTACATAGAGGACTCGCTATCTTTTCCTAAATGTATTTTGCAAAGCTATTAAATATATTTTCTTTCTTTTTTTACAGTGCTTTTGTATCACTTGTCTGTTATTCCCTTACATTTTTTATTTGTCAGATGAAGGAACTTTGTAAATGTTCACAAAATATTAAAGTAATTCAAATGCAGCACTGTGCATGATAGGAAAATTATAGACAGACATTCAAGATGTCATTTCTTGTGACTGCCAATACAGCTTTTAAGCTTGAAAGAAATTGTGTATTCCATAATGATCTTTGTGCAGTCTGTAAACTGTCTTAATTTGTCACATCAGGGTCAATGGAAATGAATGGATCCCCAGATGTCCAAGCCATTTAAAAGACTCTTTCTTGCTGCCACAGCGTTTAAATCTTGTTTTTTTTTTTATTAGTGGGAGTAAGTAGATTAATGTGAGCCACTTGCTGAACTAGACTCTGAGCTTGTGCCTTGATCACATTCTCCCTGCATCTGATCAGAACAAGACAGTCATACAATCATAAAATCATAAAATGTCCTGGAATAGCTGTTTAGGTTGGAAGGGACCTTAAGGATCATTGAGCTCCAGACTTTGGGAGGGGAGGAAGGATTGTGCTCCTGGGCACGATGCTGGGACAGCCAGCCTCCCTTCTGATTGGGAGGTGTGTGGTTATTTTCTCTGAGTGGTACTGAAAAAAATATATGTATTTCTTCCTGAACATGGCTGACCTGCAGAATTGAACTTGGAAACAACGGAGGGGCAGCTTTGGTGAGTTTGTTCTTTCACATAGTGCACATTTGGTGAAGGGGTCTTGCTTCTGTTCTGGCACTCAGCTGCCTTTGGTGTGATTTAGATTTGCTGTAAACAAACACTGGAGATAGTTTTTTGGGGAACAGATGAGTTCTTAAGGCTCAGCCTTGTCACTATGTGCCCCCTGGGACTCTGCAGCTCATAATGCTGATCGGTGCTAGTGATGCCGAGGGAGCAGTAAAGCAAGGAAGGAAGAATCAAACTCTTCTATTTCAATTAAGATAATGGTTAGTAGATCAGGGGCCGTATCTGCTAAGTGTTGTTATTGCCCTAAGTGATTTACAGAGACTTTGGAGACTCATTTTCCTTCGTTACAGAAGATACAGCTATGAAACTCTTCCTCTGAAACAGTCACGCATATTGGGCTGTAGTGATGCTGCCTGCATTACTCCAGTTCCATGCAGTGGAACATTCAACTGATCGATTCACTAACGCAAAGAACAAGGAGAATAAAATGGTGAAAAGAAATGCATAGAATTAGTATAAAGTCAGGTGCACAAGGGCTTCCTTCACAATACCTACATGTCCAGTCTGCAGAGGACCTAAGTACAAGAGTCGTCTTACCATTGAAGTTAACTATGAATTGCAAAATGTAAGCAGTATGGTAGAAATACAGCTGCTGTAGCATGGCACAGGTTTAGCAAGTCAAGCAGGAGCCACATGGATCTATCCTGAAATATACGGAACTACTCCAGAGGAAAACCCCTCTGGACATCTTTTGTTGGAGAAGCTGTAGCAGAAATGCCTTGACTTCTGAGAAAAGTTTTGCTGAAGCTCATCAAATTGCAACAGAAAGCCAGTATCTGGTAACCGTCCAAAGCTAGAGATCAATCAGGTAACACTTAGGAACTCAGGATAACAAGATTTGCTTTCTTACTCAGACACTTAATATCCATTTTCAAACTTGTTAAATATGATCTATCTTGTTGGCAATTCAGAGCTGAGACACTGAAAAGCAGATGATGATCTAGATTCTGCTTTCTCTTGAGTATAATTAATAACCTAGATTATGAAATTCAAGTCAGTTACAACTTTGTAACAACCAAAAACAAGAATAATAAAAGGTTTATTGATCTTGCAGAAACTGTGCAGTGGGAAGTGATTTTGTTTTTCCAAGTCCAGGACCTTTTTTATTTGCCATGCTAGTGTGACTTTCCAGACTTGGTGGCTGAAAAGCCATATCACATGAGTTTTTACCTGTGCTTTTGGCAATATGTAAGTATTTGTTAGTGTCATCGTGTGTCCTGATATAAAAGGAGAAAAATGCATGCAGTGTCGTGAGTATTAGCTAAACATATCCACATTTTTAAATGTAGGAGATTAATATGGAAATTAAAAAGAAAAAGTGATAAAAATATATTCCCTAATTCTGATTGTAGTACTTCTGAAAAGCATTTGGTTAGCAAGGGCCCTTTCATTAAGAAAAAATCTTCAGATGCTTGTCTTCCTCCCAGCCACAGGTTGTAACATGAATCCCTTGGCTGTAAATCAAAGTAGACTGTATTATTCATCTCATCTATTTCTGGCTATAAAAAGAAAAGTCAAGGAATGAGCTGATATCATATTGAGGTTAACTTCCCAACGAATGGTTGAACATCACTTGTTAATGGAAAGTAGAGAATGGATTTCTTTCTTTGATTCCATGTAAGTTTGCTTTTTTTTTTTCTCCCTTTCATGAAACTACTCATTATCTCAACCCATGAGCTTTTCTTTTCTTCATTGTGT
This sequence comes from Phasianus colchicus, assembly GCF_987193195.1. Taxonomy (NCBI): domain Eukaryota; kingdom Metazoa; phylum Chordata; class Aves; order Galliformes; family Phasianidae; genus Phasianus; species Phasianus colchicus. Next base: position 46,580,093 of record NC_143441.1, on the reverse strand, counting down.
TTTCTTCTGCTGTCCACTTGAGGTGTGGACCAGGAGAACAGCATGTTGAATTAGATTCCCACTGGTTGTAAAACTAACACCATAAAAAAAAAAAACCAAGAAAAATGTTGTTCCATTAATGCTGGAATATGCTTAACACATCCATAGTCTATAATTTGCTCTAAAAATTCCTTGTTGAATTAAAACCTTGGAGGAAAAATTCTTCCTCTCAAGACAATGAAAATTTTCTAAGTTGTTTGGTAGACTTAAGCACTACTCCAAGCCTGAATTTACAAATTCGGTGAAATCTTCGTGTAAGAGGAAACTTCAGTGATGAGAAGTCTTTGAAGATGAGAGCTATTATGATGAAGTGTTTGAAGACAGACTTTCTGGTGGTTTTTGAAGTAGTAGGAGAACAGAAATTACTAATTGCTAGTGAGTTTCCCTTTAATCAGATTCTTAGCAGATCATTCAGTAGAAGTTTTGATATTACTAAAGCTACTGTGAAAGATGTAAATGTGCACCCTGGTTGTCCTATAGCACAACAGGAAACTATTGCATTATTATATCTTTGCAAGAATTCCCTCAATTTTCCTCCTGACTGCCATACTGGATTCTTATCTTGACTGGTGATTATCATTTGCTTTCATGGTTGTTGATGTTCACTTATGAGAGTTGCAGCAAAGTGGTTAGTTATGTACTTTTGATCTTGTTGTGGTGCTGCCTAGAAAATAAGAAGGCTTTGGATAGCAAAGTAAAACAGCTGAAACCATTGGTAAATAGTTTGATGTCTTCACCTTTCTTCTAAATGGTTCAGTGGTGTTCCTGAATTTAACTCATGGATATGTGAGCATGTGGGGCATGGCTATTATTTACCTCTACATTCTCATAAAGAAAAAGTTAACATCAGTATGGATTAAAGCTCTTCAAAGGTGCTTCCCAATTGTGTTTTTATGCCTTTAATGTAAAAATAATAAAAATTTAAAAATCTGTCAGTTAATTGCTTACAGTACTTCAAAACTGAGTCTGAAACAAATGAGATTCCCGGAGTCCTCGATGTGAATGGTGCTCCTTGTTTCACTTGCAAGATGGGCAGATTTTTTTGTTTTATATGGCAGGTCTCCAGCCAAAGCTGTCTAGTGGAATGAAATATTTTCTGAACGTATAGTCAAGTGCTGTAGATGCAGTTCTCTGGGAAATGTAGTGGGTGATAAATGTTTTTAAAGTGTAATAAAACCAACACTCAGCTCTGGCGTAATGTTTCAATTTTCAGATTGTTCTTAAATCTGAGCTAACCTGCCATTTCCCTTGGAGTAATATAACAGTTATTACTCCTATTTTACAGATGAGGAAGGCGTTAAAAACAAAACAAAAACAACCAAACATTGTTTGAAATTAGTAGTTTTAGCATTTGTGAAAATTTTATGCAAAATCACAGGTGTGCCTGGAATCCAATCTATCTTGTTCATTCTGATTTCAAAAATATCTTTAATAGAACTTAAGGGCTATGACCTCTTTTACAGTGGGAAACCTTGTAAGAAACATGCTCAGAATTTCACTACCAAACATTTGTTTTTGAATGTGTACAAATATTTGTTTTCTCATCAGATTTGTTTACTAAGGCTTACCTTTCATGAGGGACTGCTCTTTGTAATTGAATTGGCTGTTCCTTAAAATATCAGTGTCTAAGCACTGTATTGGCTGTTCCTTACCTGTGCGAAAAAGAAGAACTTGTACATTTTAAATCCAGATTTTCACTGTTTTGGTGCTTTTAAGCTTGTGATGAATACTGAAAAAATGAAAGCTTTCAGCAGTAAATCAGAGCATTAGGAAAAAAAAAATGCCCTAACCCTGCCAGACAGGTCCTAATGGTGGATTTCCATGCTGTGATTTTTTTTTAATTTGTTTTTATTTCACTATAACATCACCATTCTCTGCTACAAGGCAGAATTTCCTATCATCGCCAGTCTTCTCTTCGTGAAACTCCCGAGAGCCAGGAACTTAACACAGACTGCTTTCTTTCCCTTAATGAAAAGTACTTTATGAGAAATCTAGGACTGAGAGCATCTCACCTTATCTTGAATTGGGCAGGTGATCCTCAGAAAAGTGGGGTAGCATTTTTTGAAAACTACAGTTTTTTAAACAAGTGTTTGCTGGAAATGTGTCTATCTCCTGGAAGGATTATTTTCCTAGAGTATAAAAAGAGAAACCTATTTACTGTAGAATAGCCAGCAGGTAGTCTACACTCATGGACAAAATCTGTTGAAGAACATTTTAATTTTTATTTTTTAATTTTTTAGTGAAACCTCTAAAAATGAGACAACTGTAATGCCAATGTCCCAGTCAAGGTCAGTAACCACAAAGAATTTTGACTTGGCAAACTCCAGATAGAATGGCAATAAATGTGTACGTACTTCTCAGTTTGTAATGTATTCTTGCATTCGTACTGTCCAAGTTGAAAAGCTTAGCCCTTTACTTCTTACAGCATAAAGATGGATAGGCTGCATATATTTTACAATTTTAATGCTGAATGTAGAGGTTATTTTCATACGTGTAAATGTCTAATCTTTTAATGACTATAATTAATTGGTTTATTAGGTGAGCCAGAATTCTCTAATCTTTTGATTTATTAGGAATTTAAAGTAAAAATAATTAGCCTTTTCTGTAGGAGAGAAATTCTTTCTTTGGCATTCAAAGGAATGCAAATGAACCAAAGTATCAGCAGCTCCTCTGATGCAATTATGGCCTCCAAGAACTTTAATGTACCTTCTAATATGAAAAACAATTCTGCATTGGATAGCAATGTGGCAGAGACCATTCTTGAGAAGAAGCTTTTCAGGGATGAACATACCTATATTGAACATATTGTTTTGGTTCTTTTTCAGTTATAAGAAATAGTACAGAACTCACCCACGCTTACACGTTTAAAGATGGTCAAGGTGCAAAATCAGTATCTTAAAAGGTTAGGAAGTGTCAGTATGAAAGAATAATACTCTTTCTTTTTTGGCCGCTTTGAACCTACATGGTATACCTACATGGTATTGACTTCAGTAACCTGGAAGTCTAGTTGATATTTTCATTTCCACATCACTTCTGTGTTTCAAGACCAGCAGCTTTCCTGTTGCTTTTTGTGTCTAGAGTTGACATCTGGCTGCAGAAAGAGCAACAGGAGAAAAAGTTGTTGCTATAATCTTGGGTTAGACCCCTCTCATGTAAGAGGGACACTCAGGAATTTCTTTTGTACTGGAGTGAATCTTTTGAATTAATGGATGAATTGGTGAAGAGCACCAAAATGAATGTCTCCAGCAGACACAAAGTTCTTCCAAATCTGAACTGATTCAAAATCTGAATATAAGAGATCATCCCAGAAGAGAAGGATTTAAACAATGCAAAATTCTCCATGGAACAGAGAGCCCAGCATTCCCAATTTAGTATAGTTCAAACTCAGGGCTGTGCAGAATTGCAGTCCTTGGAAATTATGAGTTCTCCAACACATGGTAGGTGTGATCTCAAAAGAGTCACTTAGGAGACTGGGTGCAAATGATGCAGGCAAACAAACAATCAGGCCTAAGTGCATGTTCCTCTCACTCTGCTTTATTTCTATTGAAAATTTCTGAACACTACAGTAAAAAATGTACATTTTAATGAATGGTTATAAATGTACATTTTAATGGTTATATGCTAGCAAATTATTAAGGGAATTTCTTTCAACAAGTTACGTTCTTGTATAAATATTCTTGAGAATGAGTAAGCCTTCTGAAGGGGAAGCGGTAAAGCAGAGTGAAAATTAGAAGCATTTCTGCTTAGGTTTGAAGATCACTTTCTGTTTTTTAGAAAGCAGGATTCATTGTATCTTAGTTGCTGCCTGGGCTTTACACTTTAGCTGATGTCTATATAAACAAGCAATAGAAATCAATATTTAAAAGCAAGGAAGCCTGCATTATTAATTAATTGATTTATTAATTATTCTTTCAGTTCAATACATGCTTAAGTAAACTGTGCTTTCAGCAGAAGGGTATGGCAGAGCTAATCTCCAGGAATAATATAACTCAAAATGGGATTCATCATACCTTCTTATTGCTTTATAAAAGCAAGGTGTTTCATCTAATCTTGTTGCCTGGGGGGGATGGTTACACACCTTCATGTGTTGTAATCCCAAACTGGATCCAAAAGTCTCTTAATTGTTAGGCCTTAGAAGTCCTTTATTCACCTGTGTTGGAGTCAGCTGAAGTGAGTTTTGCACTTACTGACTACAGTGGAAGCCTTTGGGAAATGTGTGCCTTACGCAGGTACTGTAGGCTGAAACCTGAATTTCCATTCAGCAGAATTTAGCAAAGGAGCAGATGTGAATCATGAGGATAGCAGTAATGCACAATACTAAGTGCAGTCTTGTATGACTAGTTTCAAAGGCACAGAATTGTTCCTGATTCAAATGTCATTGCTAGTCAGCAGAATGTATGGTGAATGCTTTTAATGACGTATATTGTACAACCTTCTCTCAATTTCTTCCTAACAGATTGCATGAACTCTTTAATAATGGGTGCAGGTGTATTCTTATTTGTAAAATACTAGCTCTGTATTCATCATTCCTCTAAAAGCACATACATCTTCTGTGTGTGGCTCACTAGTCAGGAGGAGAGTGAGAAATAGGAATGTGACTTCAGCCTCATCTGATGACATTTTCTGTGAGTGCATGGGTGTGCTGGCAGCTGTCTGATTGTGTGCACCTGTAGCAGTTGTACAAATGGCAACCTCAGAGAGTATTTGTGAGCCCTGATGCAGCCCCACATGAAAAGAACTGTGAAGGAGCCTGTGAGTTATTAAGTCCAATTGCTTTTGCACAGGCATTGAGAGGGAAAGAAGGTTTTAAGGAGAAAAAGTCCATGGAAAAAGCAGGGTCTGACAGTTAGGTCAGGGCATGAAGTGGAAGGAGGTCTAGATTGTACTGTACAAGTAACCAGAAAATCAATGGTCCAGGAAGAATATGATGTGGTTCTCCTTCATATAAGAAAGACAAATGAAACTGCACAAGATTTCTACCTTGAAATAGTCTGATATATATGAAAAGGAGACTGAAAAAGATGCCTCATCAGACAACCCAAAATACCTGGAGCAGCCAGTTTTCTTCATTTCATGGAATGGTTTAGGTTAGAAGGGACTCAAAAGGTCATCGAGCTCCAAACCCCTGCCATGAGCTGGTTGCTACCTACCAGATGAATATGCTCATTGCCCCATCCAACCTGGCCTTGAATGCCTCTGGAGTTGGGGCACCCACAGCTTCTCTGGGCAGAAAAAACTTACACTAGAAAGCACATAATCTATTTTGAATGCAGATCGAATCTCTTGTTAAAATAGTCTTCTTGTTTCCAATTCTGTGCCCTGCTCATGGAGATCAGTGATCAGATCATGCATCTGAAAGACTATGACATCCACTAGATGGAGATGTGATACTGAAGCTCTTCACTCTTCACACACTTATTTCTCTTGTCCTGTAAAGAATTTGATAGGGAAAGAATTGCAGGGGAGTTGGACTAGATGGCCTTCAGAGGTCCCTTTCCAATCTAACGTTTCTATGATTCTAACAATAGATGGATGACAAGGGTGTAAGTGGTGCCTTTTTCTAGTATGTATCAAAAGAGGTGAATTTTTGTAGTTAGTTGCACTTAATGTGAACCCAAGAAAAGCTGTCTTGGATTTCTATCATGAATCTAACGGAACTCGATCTACTCTCTTTTTGTTCTTGTTTTTGTTTGCCTTTGTGCTACTTGCTCTCCTCCATGCTCCAAATCCACCCTCATCTTTGAGTTCATCTTAAAGCATTTCACATATATTGGTTTATTAAAAACTCCTGAGCAGCTCATAGAATGCTTCATAAAGAAGGCTAATCACATGAAGATTAAAATGGTTTGCTCTATTTGTTTTGAATCTAAAATATAAAGTCTACCTGCTGGGAAACAAAGGGTACTTGCTTATTAAAGCTGATACCAATGGTTATTTTTGCTCTGGTAGATGAAGTTTATCTACTGTGCTCGTAGTAGACTCTAGTGATGGCAGTCTACATCCTCCTTCATACTGCTTATTCTAGGTTTTCAATATCCATACGATTAGTGAGTTTTCCCAGTGTCTAAACATCCATTAATGTACCATAAGCCAGGCATGAAGCATGGTTCATTTGTCTATTTTCTGTATGCATCTTTTATGATGTTAAAGTTTGTTGCCTCAGTCTCCTCCTCCCAAACTGAATTGGCCCCATGCTTTTCCTATAAATGTTGTCTTCAAGAGTTCCTGTTTTTCACTGTTGTTCTGCTCCCTCTGATTCATGTATTCCTTGAGCTGTAATGTTCAAAGTAAAGCATAGTGCTTTCTTAACGACTTGTTTGGTTCAGAGCTGTGAAGGAGGAGCACTTAAATTTATTTTGTATGTTTCATTCCTTAAATGTTTTCAAACCAACTTAACTTATGTTTGTTTACAGTGTAATTCTCTAGAAACTCCATATGCTTTCTGTAGAGTAGCTGCATAACCAGTGACATCCCAGATTGTATACAGCTGAGACCTTGTTGTGCCATTTCAACGTATGAAGGCAACAAGAAAGATGGAGAAAGACTTTTGATCAGGATTTGCAGTTACAGTATGACAGGCAACGGGCTTTAAACAGAAAGATGGTTGATTTGAGTTGGATATAAGGGAGAAATATCTTGTGGTGGTGATACACTGGCACAAGCTGCCCAAAGAAGTCATGGATTTCTCATCCCTGGAGGTGCTCAAGGCTAAGTTGGATGGGGCAATGTGATCTGGTGGGGTGTTTTCCTTACCCAGGGCAAGGGGTTGGACAAGATGACCTTTGAGCGTCCCTTCCACCACAAACCATTCTATGTTTCTATGATAGTATGATTATTCTGTAGTTTACAGTTGTGCTCTGCATCCTTTCCTTACTGCCACTTTGCCAAGGAAAGATTTTTTATTAATTCACTACACAAAGATGCAGCATCTTTACTATATCACGGTTTAAGCTCTTTAAAAAAAAAAAAAAAAAAAGAGAATTGGGTACATAGATCAATTTACAATAAAAAATCCCAAAATTCAATCTGGAAGAAACTGGTTCAGTAATTAAAGTGTCCTAAAACTTTTATTCAAAAGGCAATGTTCTTCCCTCAATATTTATGCAAAGTGTTGTTGCTGTAGATGCCTTAGCATGACAGCTATCATTCAGTTTTCAGTGGGACAAGAATCCTACAACTGAACTTGGTCTTCTGCAATCTCCACCTTCATTTCTGTCTGAATTCTCACTTGGTTGTATGTCTTTCCTGTATGATACTACTAGCTTAAGGGAACAAATACAACTTTATTCTTGGAGGTCCTAGGGTGCTCCATAGTCTGCTAGCTAGAAGCAGTTTCAATTACCATCTCTACAGTGCTCTCACAGGTGTCAATTAAAAATGATCCAAAAATATGTTGTACACAGCCTGAGAAATCTGACAGCTGTGCTGCAAAAAGTAGGAAGATTAGCCTTCTCTCATAATCATTTAGAAATCCCTGGTAACACAGCATTTTTAAAGAATGATGTGAATGGATAAAAGTAACATCCATTTTGTACACATTTGAAAACATACTAAGTAGTTAGGAGATGAAATTACATAAAATCCCTGTGAACTTTGTTTCACTTCCTCCCATCTCAGTCACGTAAATCTTACTGAGGGGAGCTATTTGCAAACCCAAGCAGGGAATTTCAAGCCTATCTGAGCACCTCCTGCCCATCTTGCTGTGAATCAAGTCAATACCACAGCAGCATGATTATGTTCTGCATCAAAAATTCTGCAGAAGCCTTATCAAGACCTACCAGGGAATGAAGTCTTAAAGCGTTATTCGGAGTGCAAAGGCTGGCCACACGTTTTGAGAGGGAGGTTGTTAATCTCAGCACTGTCACTGAGTGTGGTGTCCTGGGAAAAAAAATAAGAAGTAATATCACCTTGCATTTGTTTTTGTATCTGTGGTTGGGGAATGCAGTGTTTGCTTTTCTTCATACTGCTTCTGCCCTCCCCAACATATTTTCCACCAACATAGTGCAATAGATCAAGTTAATAACTGATAGTGCTGCTTTGTTTGACCAATGTTTTGGCACATACATTTTTTGTCCATATATACCTTGTGGGGTTCGTGTTTTACAAATTACCCTGTAGAGCTTGGCTCCTAAGGCAGAAGAAGAAAAACATTAGTATGGAATATTCAAAGCAGTTATGAATATTTTAACTCTGACTCTCCATTATCTTGTTGCAATGCAGACAGTTTTCCCCTAAAATCTAGGTACTTCATAAAAGGCCTTCTGCAAGTGGAAGTACCTGTAAAAATATGCAAAATTATACGGAATCCAGCGCTGTGACTCTGAAATTTTATGGAGGAGGGAATATTACGTTTTAAACTACAGTGCATGGCTTATTCTGTCTTATGGTGGTCAAAATATTGCCATAATCACTTTCAATAACATTCATCCCAGTCTTATGTGATATCTGTATTAGTCAAGGCCATATATCTGACATAGCACGATTTGGGTAGAAATCAAGTGCATGCTGTGTCTCTTATCACTGCATCAGTGTGATGGGTAATTAAATGCTAATCAAGCCATCTCCTAAGGACTATAGCTTACTGCTGCAGACAACATGATGGATTCAAGCAGTAATTCTGCCTAATAAGATAAACTCCATGATATTTTTCCTCATTTTAATTCAGATGATAGAAATCTCTCTTTTTGCTAATACAGTTCATAATATTGTATGTATGTAGGTAGCCTTAAGAGGGGAGGATATGACAGTAGGCCAAGGGAAGAAGAGAGAATGGTTGTTGATAGGGCAATGAAATACAGGTGGCACAACAAGGTGGGTAAAAAGCAATCTTAGAGCTCAGCCTCTTCTGTGGAAGAAATGCAGTATTTCCTGCTTGTTTCTTTTGAGAGAATCTTGCTCACTTGGAAAGCAAAAGTCCTGAACTTCTGTCTAACAGTAAGTGTAAATCATCAGAGTAACTCTGGAGACTTTGTTAGGTGAGTGTCTACTCTATGATTGACAACTGATGGAGATGCCCAGGAAAGTTTGCGTTGATTATCCTCTTGCCTTAGCTTGAGCTTGGATTTACAGCTCAAGAGATGCCAGTCTCAGCTTTTAGACGCCTTGAACTGTTCTCTAGAAATACAAATGAAAACACGGAGCTAAACCCTTGACATTTGTTATGTTCACAAATTGTCTGCAGGAGTTAGGGTGAAAGCCACACAGCACAGATTAATCGTGGTAGAAAGTGAATTATTAAAAATCCAGAATTTTCTGCTCATTTACCCATACTATTAAATTTTCTAGAGTTATTCCTAGAATATATTACCCCAGAAATACACTGTTATACTCAATCTTTTAAAAGCATTTTAACTACCACAGGATAAAGAATACAAAGAACATTGTTAGCATAGATTGCACCTGAAAATGATGAATTATTAAGCAACTCCTTGGTCTTAATACTGAAGTTACTATATTAAGAAATGCTTTGTACAGCACTCTAGAGGGTTGGCATCCTAGATTCAAATTGCCAAGCATAAATAACAGTTCACATTGTCTGGCCAGATAGCATTGGATGCTGACATCAGTGCCATATGTCACACTGGGAAGCAGGGCTCTCTTGTTTGGAGGGATGTAACAGGGAACCAGGATATTGGCTATGTCAGATTTTACTTCTGTAGCTGTGAAATTTGGGATGGGTATTGAAGCTAACTTTCTCCATTGCTGGGCAGCTTTGTGTGGTGGCTGCAAGTGACTGAGTATTTTCATCTCCCTCCTGACTTTCACCTTTACTGAGAAAGATATTATGATGAACCTCTGTCTTGTTTCAACAAATTTAGCACTCCTATCTAAAATGATTTCTTTTCCCCCTTCTTTTTCAGTAGTCCTCTGATTCTGCAATGTAGTTGATTTTCTGCACTTATAAAGCAATGACTGGTCTCTTAATGGACAGTAATAAAACTTGACCCATAGATGATTCTCCTTCCAAAATAGTTATTATATTTTAATGTGGAAGGAAATGCTCTTATAGAAAACAATATTTTTTCTCAAAATGAGAAGAAAGGAAAATAAATAGAGAGGAGGAATAGGAAGAAGAAAAGACTTTTCTTGCTTATTCTGCTCCCCATGACCTCACAATAATTTACGTGCAATATAAAGTAAAAGAAAAATTACCATAAAGTTGTATATTGTCTTCCTCTTGAGGGAATAATAATTGTAAACTGCAAAACCCAGATCTATTTTGCTGTTATAAATGGATTGTATATATGAGTAGCTTTTGAAGGTAAGTGGTGAAACTACTACTTATGAAGGTGTTTATTTTATATTGCTTTTGCATTCAGGGCAATCATTCTCCACTTGTTTGTGATTTTTATTAAATATGATGCCAACTCATATTTTATGAGAAATGCTTATGCAAAGTAATCTATTTGATTCAGTATCTCAATGCTTACCTAATGAATAAATATTGCGTATGATTAATCTTCTATTTTACTGTGCCAAGCATTTTAAAAAAGAATAGAACCAGAGTGGGCAGCTTCATGCTATGCAATAAACTGCAAATGAATAAAAGCTTTGATCAAAGCTAGTTGAACTTACAGTTCACATTTGCCTTGCAATGTTTTCTTTTAAGACTAAATGATGTTTTTCAAGTAATTCTTATATTTTTTTCTCCTTCAGAACTAAACTGCAATGGCTAACTTGTTGTTCATATGATTTAAGAATCTCTACTAACAGGCAGGACGTTTTTTGTTCATGATTGAGGAACCTGATATTTGTTCATGATACTGCCATGCAAATTTTACATTTGTCTCTACAGGTTCCTTTGGGAACGAGTTCTACAATTTAATTATGAATTGTATGAAAAACAATTTCTATTAATTTTATTAATCTGTCTTTCTGATTATTTTATTTCAGGCTGTCTATTTCTTGGGCAGTAATACATACAATTGCAAATAATTATTTGCAATTTTTCTTACCTGTTCAGTGCCAAGCTATATCCTTTTCTTCCCTCTCTGTAATTCCTATAGTCTATAATTTTGAATGTGTGGTTATGGTTTTGCTTTTTTTTCTCCCCCTAAATGCATTACTTTGTATTCATCAGTATTTAAATTCAATTGCAATCTTATAACGCTGTCACTCAGCATTGTGAGGTCCTTTTGTGAGTCTCTGAAATCAACACAGAACTGACAATTCTGAATAACTCTGTGTTATTTACTCCCATTTCCACACCACTTATGAATATGCTGAGTAGAACAAACTCTGGGACAGATCCTCGAGGGCTTCTCTGTCAACTTTTCTTCACTCTGAGTTATCTGCTATACTTCTTGTTTCTTTAATTCTAAGTGCATATTGATCTGTAAAGAGTTTATCTTCTTTTCTGACTACCTATATTCTCTTAAAGCTTTTGGGAAGCGATTCTATCCAAAACTTAAAAAAAAATCTTAAGTAGGGTGTATTGACTCAATAATTTTTTTTTTTCATTTTTTCTGACTTCTTCCAAACCTCTAAAAAAAGACGTATGAAACACATTGGCTCTTCCTCATGTATACAGTAGACCTGGTCTATATAATAATTTTCCACATTACTTGGTGCAGGAGTCAACTCGCTGATTCACTGCTCCAGTCTTCAGTGGTCTCAGTCACATTTGTCATCAACTGCTGCCATGCTTTGATGGATCTTTTCCTCAAGTATAGCCCCATAAAGCACAGCCCAGAGATGGGAAACCCTCAGCTTTCCTCCTTGCAGACTACCATCTCATGGGGTCCATTCAGCTTTTCTGCAATGGCTGTCACTTTCCGGAGTACCACTCTTTCAGTCTCAAACATATCTGAAGCTTTCCTCAATTCATTGATTTGATATTAAATCATAGTTATGACCACAGCACTTCTCAAAAAGAATGTTAAGGTGTAAATGTATATTAGAAATACTTTATTGACTGTTTCAGTGTCAATTGGGCAGAAGATAAATTATTTATTTACCAAAGGAGAATGGAATGTAGAATTGAGGCTTAGTTAAGCTCTGACTTTGATATTCTTTTTAAATGGAAAAGTTCTGTTTAAATGAAATGTAATTGGAAATCACTTTTTATACAAAAGTGTAAATAATGTTGAATGTGACAGACCATTAGACTTTGACACAGACTCTTTGTGGTACTCAAAATGTAACTTCATTGCCTTCCAAGCCATAGATTTGTCCTCCAGGTGGGTTCTGTTTGGTTGATCTGTTCATGCCTGAGTTCACATATTTTGTTGTTTCTCATGCATCAGAGAAACTGACTCCTTCAAATATCTGCTGTTGAACCTCCATCTCTTGGGAAGATGGAAGCTTTTAAAAAGGAGCTCCCAACCAGTTTTACTGATATGCTGTGTGTCTCAATTCTCATCCACTTGTGCTATAACTACTATCTTATCATAGGATCATAGAATGGCTTGGGTTGGAAGGGACCTTAAAGACCATTGTGTTCCAACTCCCTGCAGTGGACAGGATTGCCACCTGCCAGATCAGGCTGCCCAAGGTCCTGTCCAGCCTGGCCTTGAACACCTCCAGGGAAGGAGCATCCACAGTCTTACTTCAGTCAGCACTCTGCTGCCTTAGCTCCAGGCATGTAAGCAGTTTGAGTAAAGCTGGCTTGATGAAATAAGTTTATTTGCATGATAAACCATGATTAACATGTGCTTTGTGCTTTCCTGAGTCCAGTCCTAACTAGAAAAAGATGATTACTTGTTTTGTTTTTTTAATTCCTGTATGTGTCATGTCGACTACTTACTTTAGGTGTATCTAAAGAGCGTCAGTGCAGTACCCCCACCCTTGGGTCAGTACTTGGGCTCAGCCCTGCAGTGCAGCATACAGCTGCTGCATGGCTAAGGAGAGCAGTCCAATGTTTGTTAAAGCAACACAGTCAGCTCTCCTGGGCTGAGCAATGGCATAGTTCTGCCTGGAGGAACAGTCAGTTGAGTCCCCCAGAATATCAGCTGTTTGTAATGGAAATGTTGACATCTTATCTGTGGCGACAGTAATGGAGGAACCAGGAAAGGGAGTCCCTTTATTGGTTTTAAAGTAAAAACAGAGGCACATTCACGACTGTAATCTGTTCAGGACAGGAATTTGGTCCTTGTTATCTGTGGGTCCAAATATAATGTGTTTTTAATTGCCTATTCAATGCATCTAGCAATTAAGGCAAAATTATATCTCTTCTTTTGAAAAATGTATGAGCCTTACAATTAGAAGTAATTGTCCTCGTTAATTGAAAGTGCAGCTTTGTTTTCTGTTGATTGTATATATTTTTTTAAAGGATTCCAAAGGGTTTTGAAATCCCATTAAAGGGCAAATGCTATCGGGTGCTTTTGCTGCAGCCACAAAGAATGTACTGGAGGGTTGGCTGGTTAAGCTTTTTAATCCCCATGTTTATTCAGTTTAAAGTTATTGATGTTTAAATATGCCAAGTTGTGCTAGACCATAACTTTCACTCTAGACATCTCTTTCTCTTATCACTCAGTATCACATCCTTGTTTCTTTGTGCAAGGGCCATTGCTGCATTGTGTACATATACTATTCCAAGCAAAACAGTGCCAAGGCCCTGTGTGCTGCCATTTCTTAAAAGCAAATGTACTGCATGAAGGAGAAGACACCTGGAGACCACAGAAAGTTTTGGGAGGCCCAGGACAAATACTGGACAGACGTCAGCAAATCTACAGCTGGATCAGGCAGCAAGCCAAAACAGGTATGGTGCGTATGAACTGTGAATGGTACCTCATGTCAAAGTTGTAAGAGATTTGTTGACCAAGCTGTTTTTCAGACATCCAGTGTGTAAGGAGACACTTGATCTCTTGCACTCATGTCACATTTTCGGAATGATTAAACTGAAGGAAACAGAAAAAATGGTGAGATAAGATGTTGGCCAAATACACTTCATGTATGGGAATACTAGGCTAGACTTTGCATGTGCTGAACATCTTGGTATAAAAAATATACCAGTATCACAGCTGCAGCGCATAAACTGGGGCACCTTCATCATCCAGGCTACTCTGCTTAGCAGTGGTTGCCAGAATCAAACCTCAATGCATGCAGTCAAGCCTCACTGCTGTGCAAAGATCCTGCACAAGTCCCTCAGAGTCCCTGTTCACCCTTCAGCAGAGCTGGAGCACGATTTACACAAAAAGTCTTCTTTCACCTTTTTTTTTTTTTTGTCCATGGCATTGCAAAAGGAATCAAATGTACTTATGTACCAGGCTTTTCTTCCTAAAACTCTTCACTTTATTCTTCATTTCACCTTTAAATTACTGAGTTCTGTGTTTCACAGAGCAACTCTGAAGAAAGACACAGAATGGCCAGGGTTGGAAGGGACCTCAAGGATCATGAATCTCCAACCCCCCTGCCACCTGCAGGGCCACCAACCTCCATATTTAATACTAGACCAGGGCCCCATCCAGTCTGGCCTTGAACACCTTCAGGGATGGGGCATCCACAGCCTCTCTGGGCAGCTGTTCCAGCACTTCACCACTCTCTCTGTAAAGAATTTCCCCCTGACATCCAACCTAAATCTTCCCTCCCTCAACTTAAAACCATTTCCCATTGTCCTGCTGTTATCTACCATTTCAAAGAGTTGATTCGAGGCAACTGCATCATTTTAATCTGCTTGACAAAGTGATCTCTCATGACCTGCCAGCAGCAGCCTGCTCACTCGCTTTAAGTGCAGTGTAATTGCTGAATATCTGACTCACCTCTCTGTCTTTCAAGTGCACTTCTATGCTTACATTTTTAGGTATGACTTTAAAATACAGTGCTAAACACTATCTGTTCATGTTTCCTTATTGCCATACTGTTCTTGTGAGGATCTGTCTGTCAATCAAATGGATGCTCAACCTTTTCTCCTGAGAAGAGAAAATAACGTGGAATAATGTTCATTGGTCTGTGAGAACTGAGTTCTTGAAAACTGCATGCTTCTGTGTTCTTGTTTGAGTGTAATTAGATTTAATGTGACAATGTTTTGGTTCCTTCTCCCCAAACACAGCAAACATTTGATTTGTGGATATTTTAGGAGTGGCAGTCAGAGTGCAGTTCAGCTTTTGAGTTGTTCAATGCTTCTCTGACAGGAAACAGTCTATTCATGGCAAAATTCTGGAGGATCTAAGCCTGCTGTGGCTGGTTAGATGCAGCAGTTTTCCATTGGAGATACCACCCAGGTAAAATGCATCTGTCTAAGGGCTTGCCCCAGAGGGTCCTGAGTGCATTATGAAAGTCAAATAAAGGAGATGCAACTTCAGTGGTCTGCCATAAACACTGGGAACGTTGAGTCCCTTCCAGCAGAATGCTTTTAAATAGCAGAGCTTGCCTTGTTCCATAAATCCTTTTTGATCTCGTTTTCTTTAGCTTTCCTTCCTTGTATAAATATAACCTGATACCTCAAGCCAGAAGCCAGCTTTGGAAGAAAGTGATTGCACAAGGTGGTGTTTGCATTGAAAATTATTGAAGTAAGATGAGAATCTGGAGTGAAGCTATTTTGCTACCTGCTACATCTTAAATGATATCTCAGATGAATTTATAGTAGCTCATTCTTATGTTCTATAATTCATACGGATTTTTAATTCTCCTTCAAGAAACATTCTGCCTACAGTGATGTGCATTTTTTACCTTATTTTTTTCTCCTTCCATTCTCAAGTTGGCAAGTGAGGAGAAGGCATATTTGAGGCACAGGCTAGAAATTACTATGTCTGTATGCAATTTAGCCATGAGAAATACAATGTGACTCAGTGTAGACACTGCAGTGTGGATTGACTGAAGTTACCCAGACAAGCGTGAATATAATACAGGGTATGATTTCTTCTTCCTTCCTAAGATATGCATCCAAAATAAATCAGCTGCATCATTTTTCTCTCCGTCTGTTAGGACGGTAGCTAAGGGAGTACATACAGTTCAGCTTTACTGTGTTATGTCTATAATATAGATGTCTAAAGTTGGCAAAGATAACACTCTTCACTACCTATATCTCATTGGAAGGTCCCATGTAATCAATATTTACAGGATTACATCCAGACATCATCTTGGCTCTTGTTAGGACTCTGTCTCTTGTGGTTTTATGTTTGGTAATAGCATCTGACAGTTCCAGAAACTACTGCATAGCTGCTGGTGGGAAAGTTTTATATGGACACTCATTCTCCAGCTTGCAAGTCAGAAGAAAATTCTTGAGTTTTCATTCAGTGTGAGCAGCTATAGCTCACTCTTAGGGTGACAAAAGCACAGATGATTGGGTCTGTGTTCACTTTTGCTAGGAGAGCACAATGTGCTGTAGAAATTAGTTTACTTTGTCACAACAAAAATGCCATGGGGCAGCTTTGAGTACTGAAGAACAGCTGTGAACTCATCTCACTGTGAGGATAGGTGGCAGACATGGCTGGGAGAGATGACCAGGGAGTTTCCATTTCCAGACTGGCATCACTCCAGTTTTTCTTTACTTGAGTGGGTCACAGCTGTGTATCTTGAAAAAAAAAACATAAAAAAACCTATCTTGTGCTTATTCATGGTTTAAATTGTTTTCAGAGCCAGTTGCTTATTAGGTATTACTTAACACTTTAGCATGTATTTTATAATCCATCTGTGCTTTCAGGTAAACACTAATCAAATTGGGCAGATGGCATGGAGAGAACAGGAACAGCATGTCCCAAAAGGAGCAGTTGTCAGCGATCAAACGGGATCTTAGAAGAAGGACTTGAATAATCACAGATTTATTTATTTATGGTACCAACAGCTGCTGAGGTCTATGAGCACCAATGCCTCTTCATACACTGATGGGAGCTAGGTGCAATGGTAGTGGAAAGTTGTTTTTTCAAGTAAAAGAACTGTAATTTTCATCTAGGTTTGGCTTTCCTTGCCAAAAGACAGAGAAGACTATCCTGAATGAGGGAAACAAATGAAAACAAATGCCAAAAATAAGATTAAATAGCAGAACCTTCAAATTCACATCTTACATACTCAGTAGCTTTCGTTAGTGTTTTCCATCCTTTCATACTTCCTTGACAGATAGTGCTGCTGTATCTCACTGCTGTTCTGTGATCTCTTCCCTTACTGGAATAGGCTTTTTAATGATTTCTGAATACATGATTCTAATGATCACAGCACAGTCCAAGGTGAAGAAGTACATCTGAGCTGAATGATCGATGATTTAGCTAATCATGACCTGAATCACATTAAGCATTTTCAGAAAAAAAATCAGTGTGGCTCCAGACAAAGGTATTTTCTTGGTAGGAAGGAAGTGTTTATCTAGAATTTGACTGTCTTCTTTCATTGGTTTGAGACTGCTCACTATGTGCAGTAACGTAACAGCAAGACATAAAATGCTTTCTCCTGACAGACATTCCACTTTTCTGTCATTTGACAGTGCTGTAAGGCTTCCCAAGCACCATATCAGAGTGAATTAATGTGCAGCTATTCTCTGTGCTCATTATTATGCTAAATTAGCAGTTTACCCATACTGTGGTTATTTTGTTCACAGAGAACAGGAGGGATGGTCCCAGATTTCAGGCAGCATTACAGAGCTGGAAAAACAAGCAGTTATCAGATATCACCAGTGATCTTCCTTATTAATGACTCACAATTTCTGTGGGCAGTTTTTTCATAGGATTGAAGATGTTTGGGATGAATTTCTTCGTGGATGGATGGAAAAAGTAGGTAAAACTGTTTTACAGATAGGGATGGAAACATCACTGTTCTTGTGCCTTTCCCAGAAGGGTCATGGAGGCTAAAAATGTATGTCCATTTCCTTTTAAACTATTTGTTTGGCAAAGCTGCTTCTTGCCCACATTCTTACTCATTCCCATTTTCTTTTATCCTTGGAACTTCTCCCACTCTGTCCCTCTGACATTTCCTTTCTCTGTTTCTTTTATCTGTTATTTTGTTTTTCTCTATTTATTTCTTCCTCCTATTTTATAAGATCAGCTAAAATCTTCCCTCCATCCTATCTTCTCTGACAGCAACTCTCAGGCTTCCCATCTCTTAACCAACCTGCTTCCCCACATTTTGTTTTTTATGATGTGGACAAGTTTTACCATAATACTCCCCTGTAGTGTGTATATGTGCATGGAAAGTTAGGCAAGGTAGAAATATAAATGCTGCAAATCACAGAGTTTTTTAATTATGTTATTGCAGCAATAACTTTAATAATTTTTTAGACAGTATCACAGGATCAAAGAATGGCTTGGGTCGTAAGAGACCTTACAGATAACGTAGTTCCAACTCTGTGTTCTTTTTGTGTGTAATGGGAGAAAAGAAGTTAATAACAGAGGTTCCTTACAGATACTGCCTTTTACCTCACTCCACCCTTACCAGAAGCACCATCAGAAAATTCAACACATGGTTATTTTTAATCACAAATTCGTGAGGTCATTACTGTGCAGCATGTCCCAAAGCATAAGTAACCTTGTTAAAATATAAAATCTGGCAGGTTATCAATTAAAAAAAGGACTTTTTTTTTTTTAAAAATATGTACTTACTATGTTGTATGTTGAAGCTCTAAAGATTTTGCAGTATTTTTTCTCTTATGTGTGCACACTGATCACCAATGAGCAGACCCTATACTGTCCAAAGTACTGGGAAATCATAGAACCACAGAATATTAAGGTTGGAAAAGACCTTTAAGATCATCTAATCCAACCATCCACTTACCACCAACACTGCCCACTAAACCATGTTGCTAAGTACCGCATCTACACATTTCTTGAACACCTCATGGGACAGTGACTCCTTCCTTCATGGTGGAGTGGCCAAGTGATGTGTTAATAATGGTGGCATGCCATTAACAATTTTCAAATTGTTAAATTTTGAAATTAGTCAAAGTTAGTCAAAGGTTTTCAAATATGCCTCGGGAGTAAATCTTTACATAAAGAAGATGCTTAAGCATTCAGCCTCTGCTAACATAAATGAAGTTCCAAAGGAAATTCCTGAAGGTACTCTTGAGAGCAAAGGCATCGGATTATATGAATGTGTTTTATTGCCACTTGAACACAAAAACAAATCATTGAGATGTTTATGCTAACAAGTTTCTTTCAGAAGAAATAGCACTTACATGTAAAAGTACACGTGTATGCCCACACTAACGTGCACGCATGCAGCTCCAAGCATGCACGTGGGGAGAGAGAAATTTTAGAGCAAATTCAGGGAGTAGTTAAATTTTGTCTGCCACATTAAGTCAGTGTGTATTAAAGGTGCAATAAAGATGCGAAGATATAAATGAGCGCAACACCCGGTGCAGTCAGAATTGACAGGCTGAGATCTCCGGAATACGTGATGTCTTCCCTTCCTCTTTAGAGCTTTTTTCCAAAGTAGCAGTGAGCATAATTTATTGTCCTAGCAAGAAATAAATTGTTTTCTGAGAACAGCACTGGGCTTCTGCCTGCATATTTCATGCAGCTGTGATTATGGAAAAAAAAAAAAAAAAAAGGTTTTAGAAAATGAGCCATCCCCAATTGCATCCTTGCTACAAATACATTTGTTTCCATTTCCCTGTTTGGTTACAACTACAGAGACATTTTGTGTTCAATTTTTATTTATTTATTTCAGTTAATGTTTATTTTTTAATCAAAACGAATATGTTACAAGGAAGTACATCCTTTGAAATGAGCTTCTTTACCCAACATTTAGGTACCTTTTAATTATTTGTTTTCTTCCTCAGCACTGAGATTTTCCCCAAAGCTCTCGGATTGAGATGGAGTCTTTGAGGGGAGAATCATCACTGCTGGATTTCTTTAACAAAAGACACAGTGGGTACACTTACATCAGGAACAGCTAAAGTGCTTCCAGTTGTGTCTAAGGGTCCTGCTTTCTATGATTCCTTGACAAAACTTCACATAATAATAGAAATTTCTGAACAAGTGCTGTGCAAGCAGAGGAAGTGTGAAATGATGCATTAGAGATGTACTCTGCATTGACACGCTGTACATAATCTATGAAATTCCGATTGTTGAGAAAGCTTACAGAGCAAAGCCTTGACAACCTTGTTCAAGAAAGGCAGTCCATGCTCAGGAAAATATCTGGGTAAGGGCAAAACATCAGTCATGCTCACATTATCTTCTGTGCGAACTGAGTGGAGCTTCATTGTGCTCTTTTTTTTTTAATACTTTGCAATGTCTGAGTACAAATATTAGATCCAGAAGACCTCAAAGACTATCAGAAAGATGTAAGTACTTGGGATTTCTCCTTGACTTCTGATAGAGCAGAATGGGGTGATAACATCTTCACACCTATCAGTCAAACACATGGCAAATTCAATCCTCCCCACCAGCATAACTAGCTACTACAGAAAATACTGGAAATACCAATTACATCAGTTGTTATTAAAAAAAAAACAACTGTAATTCTTATTAAAAAAGGAATTGGAGCAATGCCCACTTACAATCTACTTACCTAAATGTATTCTGCAAAGCTATTAAATATATTAAATATATTGTTCTCCATTCTCATAATATTGTTTCTATGATTCTCTATGCGTGTTTACACTATACAACAAGGTAGGAGGTGCTGCTGAAATATGTTCCAGATATGAGGGTTGAATGTAAATGAAGGTAAAATTATGCCTTTTGTCTGTCCCGTGTGGAGGCAAGATTGAAAGAGATGTGTGTGATGATACATGTGTTGTTTCAATGCATGAAACTCTTGCTTTCAGGTGGCAAGGATCAGAAGTTCAGCTTACAGCTTGTATTTGCTGTAAAATTCTCTCCTCTGGTCCCTAAAACAGTTATTACTACAGAGATGAAACGTTGCTGAAGAACTCAGACATTCTTACAGCTTTGGGCATGTTCAGTTCTGCAATTATCTGCATTTGCAACTGCTGCTTAGGAATGTTAGAAACCTATTTAATCCCCCTTCCCCTTTTTAATCTAACAAATGGGTGGTGCCATTTACCTGTATTCTCTGCAGCTATTGATGCTTTCTGGTAAGATGTGTGTAATTTACCCTTTACTGCTAAACGTGGACTCAAAATGAGGACTTCTACCTAGTAAGATTTTCATAACAATGCCCTATGGTGGGTAATTCAGACCTGAAAGTGGGTCTACCTTTGGTTGTTTTACTAATGGATTGGGTATTTTGTGATTCAAGATTCAAGAAAGTTTTCTTAGGATTCAGCCAATAAGGAATACATCAAATACATCCTTTTTACTAATGGTGAGTCTTGGGGCCTTGCAAATCAATTCTTAATAAAAGAAAAACCCATGGTATGGAGTCCAGCTACACGCCTCATCTGAGTTCTTAATAGAGTTCATATAAAACTTTCATTATCTAGAGGGATGTTCAGAAAAACACAACAAATCAAACTCTCATTCCTGACAACCACAAAGCCATTCATACTCACTCTGGACAAATTAGGGCATGTAGTAAATGGTCTTCCTGCGAGAGCTTCCCAGAGGCAGGACATCTCCACAGTAACATGACTTTTCTTCAGTACTCCTGCATCCAGAGAAGTCATCAACGTGGGTCTAAAAGATTCTTTTAGTGCCTCTTACAGTAAGAACTGAGGAAGCTGTGTCTGTGCCAGGTAAGTAAGCAAATAATTAATCATTGTTTGATACATAATGAAAATTAGAACAGATTGAACTTGGGACTTGGGGGATGCTCTTAGCTATTTCTGGGTCTGAAAAGTAACTATCTTCAAGCTCTTAAACAGAAAATAAAAATCCTTTATTTCATTAGGAATGCTCTGCTGTCTCAAGAGTTTTGTTTGGGTTTTTCTATGAATGCCAGACAGCAAAGCTGTGCTGAGAAAGGCATGAAAAGAATCATGTTCTGCCTAGTTACGGTACTTAAAGAATCTGTTCTATTTTTAACTGAACATTTGATTCATCACAAATATAAGGAAAATGCGATTACAAGGTGTGTGCTTCTGGCATCATATTTTGTACAGTACACAGCCATATTTTTGGGAAATGTTATGAGGAGGGTCCATTCGTGTTCCACATACTGGCTTTTCTTCCTTGGAAATATTCTTTGATGATAGAAGTGTTTAAAAATCCATTACAACCGGTACATTGGGTTGCTTTGAATTGGAGTGTGGGAAAATGCAGCATCAGCAATTTTTTATTTCAGATGCAATTCATACTGAAACACTCTGCTGAAGCATAATTTACACTGCAGACACATTGGAACAAATAACACGTAAGTGCTTTGTTTTAAAATATTGGTGTGGATAAGAATGTATTATTCAAGAGAGCTCCTTGGGATAGTTCTGAAATAGAAAATAATGTATGCAGGTGGTCTTGTATACACATGTAAGTGAGAAACCTGAAGAAGCAGTAGCAAATGAGACCCAGCTGTGATTCCATCAGGTGCTCTACAGGGATACTTTCTAACTTGCAGAGTTTATTTTCCCTTCTTATTTTCCTTCATTTTTTCTCTTCTCTGCCCACCTTATTTGACTTTCACTTGCATCTCCCTTCTTAGACATCCTTGATAAGAGTTTGATTGTTACTCGATCTGCTTGCACTATTCTCTCTCCTGTTTGATGTTACTGATTTTGAGCTTTTCATCCTCACTTCTTCTTCAGTGGTGAGAAGGAAGATATCTTTATCTATGCTCTAATCATTTCTGTGCCTCATTTGGGTGTTGATGCTCTGAGCCCTCTGAGGCACACTCACACTACAGCTTGCTCAGGAAGGAGCCAATGTGCATCTTTTCCTGAAACACACTGGAGACTTCTTCTCACGAGAAAGGCCCTCTCTGCTTCCTCTGTATTGCTGCCCATGCACCTACAAGAGCTTATGCCACTTTTCAAACCTTGAATTGAACTGCTGCTGTGGCCTGAACCCCTCTCTTCTAACCCTCACAAAAGACCTTTCAGTTTCCATTACCAGCCTGTGGCCCCCAACATAAAAAAGACATTGGCCTGTTGGAGCAAATCCAGAGAAGGTCCATGAGGATGTTCAGAGGGCTGGAGCACCTCTCCTATGGAGACAGGCTGAAAGCTGAGTTTCCAGTACATAAAGGTGGCAACAGAGAAGAAAAAGACTCCTGGTCAAGGAGTGTGGTTGTCCCCCTCCATGGAGGTGTTCATAGCTGGGTTGGATGGGATCCTGGGCAACCTGATCTACTCAGAGGTTCCATGGCAAGGGATTAGAACTAGATGGTCTTGATCCCTTCCAACCCAAACCATTCTGCGATTCTATGATATGGCGTTAAAAGAAGCTGGGATTTATTTTTGCCATCACAAGCATCAGGAATGATGCTAGTGAACTGTCAGGTCTCACATGAGCCTAACTTGCTCTTGGCTGGCATGAGTAAAGCACAAATTTGCCTGGGAGAGAGTTGTTATGAGAGACTGAAAACCTTGTGGACAAGGGGTCAATACTGCCATTTTTACTGATAACTGAGGAACTTGTGCTAGCCTTTCTTCTGGTGTGTGCATAAAAGCTGGTGTGGCTTAAAATACTGGAGAAAAAGTCTATAGGCAACACCACAGATAGTAGAGGGCATATTTAATTTCTGCCCCTGAGAGAGCTGGTCACAGGACAGACATTTCAAAGCAAGAATTAATATAGGTGCCACATTATTTCAACTTCTTGGTGTGCATTGCTGTACATTTTACTTCCATCTGTTTAAGCCAAAGAAAATGTATTCCAGGTGACATTTTATTTAATAAATAACCAGATCAGGTTAAGAGATGTCTTTAATACTAAAAATGTACATTGGTGGGCATAGAATGAGCTGTAAACGTGAGTGCTCTTTACACATACCTCAATTTAGTGTATTCTGTAGAATCTTTTTGATGCCTGGATATTATTTGGGCAGTAATCATGAAAGCTCACACAACAGCAGTATGGTGTGGACCATGCATTTCAGCTCTCTAAATGCATTCTGCTGCAGCAGGTGGAATAGCAACTTTGTTTTAAAATGGAGCAGAAATATAAAAGAACCAGAAACTTTTTTTTTTTTTTTCTTTTTAGGAAGGGGTACTGACACTAATTACAGAAGAACTCATGACAGCAAGATCAAACACTTGGGACCTTCTTTCATTAAAACTTTTATCACCGTGAGATAAAAATACCAATTCCTTCTTTAAAATATCAGGGCCTAAATTTTCAGAACAACCAGGTATTTCAGGTAGCCCAGTTTATAGTTTCTCATTTTTTTTAAACTATACTTATGAGTGCTATTTTTGCAGAGAGACCCTTCAGAAATCAAACCTCCAACGAGGTTTAAATTGGATGCGCATAATACCTTCTTATCTGTGAATAATTCAGGTCTGGATGATTCTAATGTAAATACTTACCATTTATCCATATCAGAGTCAGTTAATATTAGAGAAACAGTTTGAAATGCAATCACTTTTCATTAATGTTTTATGTGTATGTGAAAGGAAAGAATGAACTATTCATAACGTACAGATTGGACAGGGCACAGAGTGATGGGGGTTAGTCCTATGGTTTATCTTAGCTATGAAGAGCAGCTTTCTAGAAGTAAGATAGTACTAAAATAGTTTAGTGTTGAGCTTGAGCAATCTCTATTATTTGAGATTTTTGTGAAAAGCTTAGGAATAATCAGTTTTGCAGAAGAGTGACTCTGTGAGTTCACATTGTTTTTTCAGCCTCAATTTCTATGATTCCGTGCATATATATGTTGTAAATTATGGTGTATATATATTCTTAACATCATGTATATAATTTAATACATATAAATGATTTTATTTTCTTGTATATATATATTGCACACATATATTGCTCGTAGACCAACGTATACCAGCAGTTTAGAGGCATGGCCTGCTGGAAGAGTAGTTTCATCTTTAGATTTCTAATTTTTCACACTGCGGAATGTAAAGCTGATGAGGCTAAAAATAATTGCTGTATTTGCAAGATAGGCAAGAGCACAGGAAATGCAAAAGTTTTGCTAAACAATTCATTCTACCTTTTTAGCTCCAGGAAAAATCTGCAGTGGGGCCACAAGGTGGCAGATGAGCTGCAAAGATTACGGATTGATAGCTGTAAAATAGAAAATAGACTGTAAATGACAATTTAAAAAAAAAAAAAAAAAAAAAAAGGCATAAATGATTGAGTGTTGTGCTTTTTTAGTACTTTAAAAACAAACAAACAAAAAAAAAACCAAAACAAACCAACAAACAAAACAAAAAAATACCCAACCCAGATATGTTTCCTGTCACATAACAAAGTAAATCAAACATCAGCTGCCTTGACCATCTTATTGCAAAAGGTTGGGGATCTAATTGTATTCAGTGGTAAGTAAATCAACCATCAGTTTTTTTGTAGGCTTCTTATCTTGGGCATTGTTCTAATGAATTTGCTATGACTGACATTTCATTAATATCCAAGCTGAATCTGTTCAAGCATGAATTAATTTTTATTTGATGCTTTGGTACTGTTGAGAAGAACAAGAATTTCCCTTAGACTGGAGCGTAGCATCTACAATGTATATTTGTCCTGGAGCCCACACCTGCCTATAAATACCTTTGCATATCTGCTGCATGTAGAAGAAATACAAAAATACCTATTTTCCACAGTGCAGAACTGATATCAGAAAAGGCAAATCCATATCGTACTTCTGTTCTGAGAGATTCATCCTATGTTTTGTAGACTCAGTTTCCATCTGAAGGCTCAACGCCTTCCATCTGAAGGTTTGTTCTGCATGACTTCCAATCAAAATCAACAAATCCTCCTAAACTGCTATTTTTTCCTTCTTGTATTGGACTAAATTACAAGCACTGTCCAAATCATTCCTGAGGCATCAAGACAGGAAACACCCACAATAAGCTCTAGTTCATAGAATCATAGGACATAGAATCAGTAAGGTTGGAAAAGACTGCTAAGATCATTTAGTCCAACCATCAAACCATCCCCACCATGCCCACTAAATCATGTCCGTCAATGCCACATCTCCAGAGTTCTTACAGAAGGCTAAGAATTGGGATTCTACCACCTGCCCAGGGCAGGCTGTTTCAATGCATTACCAATCTTTCTGAGAATAATTTTTTCCTAACCTCTAACTTGAACCTCTCCTGGTGCAACTTAAAGCCATTACCTCTCATCGTATCACCATTACCTCTTGTCCTATTGACAAGTTCGTGTCATCTTTTTCCAAACTACACAAGTTAAGCCTCATTCTGCACCTTGAACACATTTAAGGGAAAAGAGGAAGCTTCCAGAATGTTTTTCGCTGCTTCAAATTACTGCTCCAGTTTTCAGGTGCTATAAAAGCTCCCTCCCATATAGGTCTTCATCAGTACCTGCTTGGTTGGTGTCCTCTGTCTGCACCACACCAGATCAGTTCAGCCTCAGGGAGGGAAGGCTAATAAGCATCTGTGGAGCAGGTAATACCTGTTATCCTGTCCTCTTGAGACTACCGTGTTGAACTCCTTGATTTGCAGTCCTTATCAACTTGGTTGCTTCAAAGTAGACTTTTCTTTCAGTTTCTCAGAGGCTGAGCTGATCCTATTCTTCTAAGATCCATTTAAGCACAGAGTAGCTTTTAGACAGCCCCTCACTAGCAGTGATAAATCTAATCTGAATGAAGACATGCTACTTGCTAATGGAAACACTAATAATGGTTCCATTGCTTTGAACTGTATTGAATAATTAAATGACAATTTATTCTTTTAGTTTTGAAAGCATTCCTCTCACTCTTCAGCTTGTTTTGTTTTTTGTTGTTGTTGATTTTCCTTATATTTGGTATTAGAAGAATATACACCAAATTACTTTTAAAACATAATACAGAAATAAATGCTCTGCCTGTGGTCTTGTGAAAGGCGCTGTAATTATAATTCAGTCAATATTAATTACATATTCTTGTTTAATAATCAGTGAATTCCATATCTTCTGTTCATTAGTTTTCCTTTTATTACAACAGTATCTCATAAGCTATTGTCATATATTCCAGAAGGACTCTGTTATAGTAGAAAGAGGTGACTGAAAAAGCATTTCTGTCAGTGTTTTTTTAAAGGCTTGTCCTGTTTCTGTTCTTTTGTTGCTTCATAGTCCTAAGAACAGGAACAGCCAGATTTTCACACGAAAGAAACGTTCACAGTGCTTTTTGTTTTTGATTGTTTATGGTGGTTAATCATAATAAATTATTATCATTTCATGATTAAATTATTCAGAATTCAACAAACTCAAGAATGCTTTTACTCTGCACGTGTTTCAAAAGGTGAGTATGAATTTGTAGCTTATATGAATCTGCAAATCCAGCTTGTTATAGTGAGAGAAGGAAGAAGAAATTTTTATTATGAAATGCACGTTCCTAGAGTATCAGACTGAAAAATGAGAACGATAAATTCCTGTTCCCATAATGATGTGAGCATCCATAGCTTTGTCTGGTTTTGGTGAAGTCAAAGGCATTTCATATGTTCCAGATGTGGGCATCAAATCAGTTCAATGGCTCCTTGCCGGGCTGGCACAGCAGAGACTGGAAGTGCTGATTTTCTCTAAATACTGCAGTGCTTACAGCAGTGAAGTAAAATAATTTGATTCAAGTAGTATTTAGCTTTGTAATTTCTGATTTATCTTGGTTAGCTATTATTGTCCCTGAACAGCAGCTTCAACAAAGTCTCATCTCTCCAAAGAATGTGGTTTTAACCATTATCACAAAGCTTACAAAAACTACCTGCTCCTTTTTTATCAACTCTTTTGATATTACTCTTCAAAAGTTAAGATATTAGGATGAGTCATTTTCTTTGGATGTATCAAGTGAGCTGAAATCCCAACCACACAGTAACTGTGAGAAAAGATGGTAAAACTGTGTATATGGCAATAGGATGTTGTATAGTCAGATTTTATTTTTTTTTGTATGAGTCAGTGATGCTAAATCAACATCACAATGGCAGTATCAATCTTTCTGCATATTTCTAGTTACAATACTGTGATTAGCTATAATATTATGCCACCATTACAATAATACCATGATTATGAGTTGTTATGCTATGATGAATTTATTTGCCAGGTCAGAAGAAAAAAGAGAAGCTATCCCTAGAAGACTAAATCAAAATCATTATGACTTTAAAGACTATGTGCTTTCTGCATGGATCAGATTAAAAAAAGCATTTATAATTTAAAATGAGTATGTGTGAATTTTTCCTGAGTCCTTTCTGGAGGATTTCATATACTTGTTACAAAGTTCTAATGTGATTGTCCATTTGAGAACTGAAGGAGATACGTACTGCCTTGATAATAGCTGAACATTATCTTCATGTTACAACCTATTGTATTTTAGCTACACATCAGAGTAAATGGATAAAGTGCTTTGAAGAGAAGTTCTTAGTCATCTCTTAGTAATTTTGGCAGTAAACATGCTGAAGATTAGGTAATTGCTAAGACTAGGTAAGAAATGCATTCCTACAAAGACCAATGTAGGAATGAAAGCATGAATGCAGAACTCTGTGGAAGGAATAGCATATTACAGCCTTGGAAACTATTACGAGTGGATCTTCAAGGAAAGCAAAGTGAAGGAGATGACAGGTTGGGAATTTTTTCACACTCATTACAGAAACATGTATGCACAAGAGTCCAACAATAAGAAACATTTATTGACAAGAAATCACATTTATCTTTCCTGTAAGGAACATTCAAGTGGATACGTGTGAACTATCTTAGCTCAAGTTAACAGGCACTATGAAGGTTCTGAAAGAGTCTTGAAATTAATTTTATGTCCTTCAGTCATATTATTTCTGTTTCTTTGTGTGAGGAAATACAAAAAGGGCCTTCCACAGATGTAAGACAGTTATTCTTTGCTCTCTTCTCTGTGGATATTTCCTTTTTGCAGTCAATGTTCCACCGAGGTAGGAACTGAAAAATCTCTGCACAATGACTCAAAAAGTCTTTGTACAAAACTAATAAAATGCTGAATCTGTACCAAACTACTACTTTCTTTTCAAATTTTACTTAAATTACAAACAAAAAATGCCTCTCTGTTGAAAATACATCCATTTAGTGGAGATGTTCTTACACAAAGCTTTGTTATCTTTTTTTCCCCCTCCAATATTTTCATCTAATTCATTCCTGCTCAATACCTCCTCAGGAGTCTCTGTTTAACTATGTATTTCCTCCAATAGAAATATAGGCAAAGAGTTACAATATTCTTCATTCCAGCATAGCTGGCCACTCTTCAAAATGCAGTAATACCACTTGTAACAGACATCTGCAGCAGGAATCTTACTCTGGAACGACTGCTAAGAGAAGATGCCAATAGATAGAGTGTTTGGCTGCAACTATTCTAAGGGATTAAACATGCCTGGGAACAGCACTAAGTTCAAGTGGCACCAAACAAGCCATGTCAGTAATTGCCAAATTCTCTTTCTCTCTAAAGCAATCTACTAGGAATGACAAACTGCCCACAAACCTTGTGAGATACATTGGCCAAATCTGCCCTTGGAAGGACTCTGCTTGCTAGCATTTCAAACCATTTCAGAGGATGGGAGTCATTGCCTGGCATATTTTTTTATTATTATTTTAGTAATATAGATAGAGTTTCTACAATAACCAGAGTTACACATGGACTTTGATATCATGATTATCAGTACTCAACAATCTGCTTCTACCAATAAAGCTTAAAGAGATATGTACCAGTTACATACAGTGCCAGTAAAGATCAAGATTTTAGCATCTTTGAGGTTGGACTTAGAGGAAGAACACATAATTCAATAATTCAGGAACTAGACTGTTCTACTAAATACTATTCTTTTTAGACAAATGCTTCTAAAAGCCAAAATATTCACTTCATTTTTCAGTTGCCTCAATAACCTGCTATGACTTCCTCCCTTCAGCCAATCATGGCTATTGGTGGGAACTGAATCCATGAACTTCAGTATCAAAAGAGCAAAACTTTATTACCTAAGCCAAAAACTACATCTTTTATCTGTAAGAAACCAGCGGACTATTGCAGACTCTGGGGCTAGCTGTTAGATGAAAGCATGATTATACACTGAGTCAGTGTATTATTACACTTTCACTTCCTCTGCTGAAAGGTCTATTATCCTCTCTGTGAACATGATCTAATGTCTGTTGAAGTCAGCATGAGCTTTTCATTGAGTTTAATTGACTTTGAATCACGATCTAAATGTGAAGCCTCCTTTTACCAGCTAGAATTAAACAGAGTATGAGAAATATGAAGAGGAGATCTTTAAATATACCTATCCATTTATCTCTCTCTATATATATACTATAGCACCTTGATATTTATCTGTCTTCCACATAAACACAG
Source organism: Phasianus colchicus (assembly GCF_987193195.1). Classification (NCBI taxonomy): domain Eukaryota; kingdom Metazoa; phylum Chordata; class Aves; order Galliformes; family Phasianidae; genus Phasianus; species Phasianus colchicus. Next base: position 46,549,895 of record NC_143441.1, on the reverse strand, counting down.
GCTTGAACATACCTAGAATAGCTGTCTGAAGGGGATAATACAACATGTGCAGGAATCTGGTCTACATTTAATCTAGGGGATATAAAGAGCAATTTAGGTACGACTGATAGAAAGATGAAGAAGCTTTGTGTGTGAAAGGAAAAGAGGAGTAGGAGTTCTCAAAAATAACTTTCCCAAAGGGAAACTGATAAGCTGTTTCATGGTGTTTATTTTTCCTCTTGCTTCTCTGAATAACTCCAAAATTTCTCTGCACAACCCGTTCCAATGACTCATCACTCTCATAGTCAAGAATTTCTTCCAAAGTAAAGAATTTCGCCATCAAGGTAGAAGATTTTCTTATGTATTTATTTCTTGAAAACTCCAGGCTATTAGTATATATTCTCACATCTACTTATTGATGAGCAACTAAGACTCTAAAAGGTATTGTTCATACTATAGTTCCGCATAAATCATGGATTTCCTCGTTTTCTGCCAGCGATACAAGGGCACAATTACAAATCTTGTTGTGACAGCCAAAGCTTCCATTTACACAAGCAAAAATAGCTCCTGTTGGAAAGCAGGTAAAGATATTATTCCTGCAAATTGTGGTTGATTACCACAAAGAGCCTACACAAATGGAACTGCAGTAGAGCAGCTATAGCGATAGATGGATCGGTTTAAATCTGTAGTATAGACAAGTACAGACTATAAATCAGTAAACATTCTCAGCAGACTAGCTATTTCAGCCACAATTATTTATTGTAGTGAAGATTAACATACATTTGATGGGTATATAAAAGGCAATAGAATATAGCAACTGAGAGAGCATTACCTGGCATAGAGCTGGGATCAAATTATCCTTTTGTACCTAACTCAGACATACTGACACAACTGGAATTTTGCATAGTTTGTCACTGTCAACAAAGAAATCACCTAGCCACTATTATGTTGTCTGTAAGTGTACTGTCATAAATCAGCTACTTATATACTTTTACAGAGAAAAAATGTATTTTAATAATAACAGAATGCTGACAACTTTGAGCTATTGTATCCAAAACCCTTTGCAGAGAGCAGTCATTACTTTCAAGGATTTGGGACCAGGTTTTCTAAATTTCCCTATCTTCTCCTACATCTTCTAGTCAGCTGGTATCAACAGCAATTACAATGCATATTACAGGAAATCATAGAATCATTAAGGTTGGGAAAGACCATTAAGATCATCTAATCCAACCATCAAACCATCCCCACCACACCTACCCAGCCACGTCCCTCAGTGCTACATCTCCATGGTTCTGAATACCTCCAGGGATGGTGACTCTACCACCTCCCTGGGCAGCCTCTACCAATGCCTCACCACTCCTTCTGAGAACAAATTTTCCATCATCTCCAACCTGAAGCTTCCCTGGTGCAACTTAAAGCCATTATCTCCCGTCCAATACTGTATTATTAGTCCATAAATCACAAAACTGGAAACTCGAAGCAGAGTTTTGGGCTGTAACATGGGTAACACCAAAGCTGTGAATGAACACTGGTCTTTTGTGAATAGCATTAAATTTCTTCTAAATGGAACCAACCTATGAATTAAAATTTCTCCAGTAACAGTGCAGCATCCAAAGAGAGCTGTTTTTGACAGAAAGTGAGGATAAAAGGAAGGGAAATATAATTTAAAGAAACAGTAATTTTTTTGACATTACCATTTTTGTGTACTTAGCAAGGGTGATCACACTGTCTTATCCAACTTTCATTTGACCTAATGACCTCAGTTTCCTTAATACCAGTGGAGACAAGTAGGCACAGATAAGGCATGACTCATCCCCTAAAAGCAGACAACAGCCAGATGAAACTCCCAGATGAGCTTATTTCTTTCCAGTGATTATATAGCTCACATATAAGTGCTCACATTACAGATATATAATGTTAGGAGGGATGAAGCCTCCTATAAAGTCACTGCACTAAATGCAGAAGAGTACTTTCTATCTCTCCATCCACCAAGCACTAAAGGAGCCAATCAATTACATGCCTCAATCTTGACCAAGGAATACTTCCTGATATGCTGGTTCAGGTACAAGTCCCAGAATAGCAGTAAAAACTCTCAGTAATATTATGGGGGAAATACGTAATTATCATTTATGTATCTTACTGTCTTTGGGCTGGTGTCTGATTTCTACTCAGTTGTAGATGATCAGCATTTTACAGCCTGGAAATTCAATGTCAGCATTGAGACCTATCATAAAAACTTTGAAATATAACTAATGTTAAAGAATGTTTCGTTTTATTCATCGATTTTGTCAGTTTATGTGATAAAGAAGGTTAATTTCAGTGTCCTGTTAAGTCTTCTGGGTTAAATTAGTTTTTAGTAGCTTAGAGGATTATGTTTCCACATAAACTTTTATTGACTACAACATGCTTATCAAGTAGGGTCTGGTTTTCTGGACTTTATTTTGATCTTGTTAAGTGATTTAATTTTATTAGATTGTTTGATCTTGTCAAAGTGCAGCTGTTAATCTGTGCTTTTCCACAAGCTCTTCTTTCTTCTGGAAATCAGTTCTGACATTATGACCAAACTGCTAGTCTTACTAAAAATCATCTTGCCTTTCATATAATAGAAAAACTTCACATACCTTCCAGAACCCCAGACATTTTCTAGAGGGCTCTCATCTATTGGATACCTGAATGAAGGTCTTAGTGAGCTGGGGGTAGCCATATTACATTGTCTCTATGAGTTGTTTTAGGTTCACTGCTCACCAGCCCTGTACTTTTTTTTTTAAAGACATTACTTAGGTTTCAGATATTCCTGCTTTAATTACATCTAGAAAATGTACAGCTATGATGATTTCTCTGCAGCTGTGAAAATACAGGGGTTAATTCAGATCATTTTAAACAAGACTCACAACAGATGATAGCTATCATTTTGTTTTTGTTTTCTTTTTTTTTCTTTGTTAGGTTACACTTAAATTGAGATAAGTGATGTAAACCGTGGCAATAACAGGGAGATAACTTCCATTTTGTGTTTCAGTTCCCATGCAGTTTCTTTTATGTTTAATCTACTTGCATACTTCCTGAATCTCAGAGATTTACTAGATATTCTGTCTTTGTTTATGCAAAGACAAAAATAACCCACTGCAGAAAAACAGGTATTTATTCTTTATAAATAGAAATTCTGTTTATTTTTCTCAGGTTGCTTGCTATTCTTTGCTATGCAGTGTAGAAATATGTTACCAATCTATGCAGAAAATCAGGGAATGCAAATCAACAAGGAAGATGAAAAAGAAGCTGTTGTTGGACTGATCTGTTCTTTCAGCTTCTGTAACTGGACATTACAAAAATTTCTGTTAATTTTTACACCACCAAGGGTATAACATAGCTAAATCTTTGCCATTGTATACATGCACTATGTATATACATACAAACACTATATGCATGAGTAGTTTCTAAGAAGATAGCAATGTTCAAAATATACAAAGGGATTAAAAGATAAAGTTGAGAGACTGCTGTCCTGAATAGGATTAGAATCAAAGGAGATAATGAGGTCAAACTAAGGACACTTTAAAACTGTTCATTACTTCCTACTTATTGCAGACCTCAAAGTACACCCAAAGGGGGCTGTTAGTGGGTAGGAAGTCAATCCACGTTGTCATCAGGTTATAATTTTGTCCTCTGCATTGGCCATGCATTGTAAATCCCCAAAGTGACTGCAACTATGTAGAAGATTCATAGCAGTTTTGTTAATTTTGTTAAGCTTATGCTGTCATTTCAGCAGCCAGGATGTAAATAGTCAGACTTTCTAGATTGCTCCTCAAATGAATCAACTGTTTTCCCTATCAATTTTTTTTTTTTTTTAAATGATATCAAAATTCCCTATATATACATGGCTCTTTTGCATTCACTATTTGTGGAAGATCATATTAAGCAATTTCAGATGAAGTAATGCTCTTCAAAATGATAAAACTACGAGTGTCAAATTAATGACCGCACTTTAACCACTCTCATAATGTTAACACAAGCTAATATGTGGAGGCAATGGAGAAATTACAGCCTCGGGATATCACCTCCCTGCTCCAGATCTACTTCAAATTTATCCCCTGCTTGGAGAGCAGCACTGCCCCAGCGCAGCAAACCCCTTCTGCATGGCACTGGGTACAAAGTCAAACCCTGCACAGCTCAGTGCATGTTAACCTAAGTGAAGCACCAGGCTCACAAAACGACAGCGATCCTCTTAATTTGGTTCATTTAGAGTTGTGCACATTTGGGTCCATTGCGTACGTGGGGCAGTGACTGATTTGGGCTGTTTACAGCTCATGGATTGGTGGGGTGAGTGAAAGACTGTGGTGTTCAGCTGCAATATCCCAGCAGTGTGCGCTCCTCTGCCAGGATACCAGCAAATACATCAACGCATTCCATCTCTTCCTTTCAGAATACATCCAAAAGCCAATCATTAGCCCATAGGCTCTTGCACCCCCTGTATCACATGCCTTGTGTGCTTAAAGTGCTCTTTGCTGCTAAGAATTGGCTCTATAAGAAAAAATCACCTGCTCAGTGACATTGCTTCTCCTGCAAATATATTATCCTTGTCTTCAACAGTTCTTTCTCCTCAAGGAGCTGCACAGGATGAGAAGATCTTTGAGCTGAAAATCAGGATAGTGCAAAATATAGTTTAGCAAACTGAAATATTCTGCAGTACAGAAACCATATTAACAGCAGTTGGCGATTAGAGCTATTAAAGCCTGATTGTTAATTGGATTGTTACAAATGAAACACATGGAGCATTAAAAGGACATCAAACTTGGTGGTTTGCAGTAGGGACAGCAGGCTTTGGCAAAGACAGATTATTCATTAAGGCCATATGATGACGATAAGTAGTAGTCGTTAACACCAAATTTCACTCTAATGGGAGGCTCTTTGGTGCCTGGCTAATTTCCCTTTTCATCTTCTTGTGCTGCTTTAATGGGCTTTTTCTTTTCTGTGTTTTCTTTGGATTTATCACTGTCAGCTGCATACACTCATGCCCCAACAGTCTCCTTACAGGTTTCCTGCTTGCCTGCTTGTTTGTGCAGCCGTTTCTTCACCAAGTCACTGACAAACATCAGGGACACATCAGTCCTTTTTAGCACAGCGGGAACGCTCCAATGCACATGAGAGCCCCCTACTACTCTTTATTATCCTGCTTACTTTTCTTTTCTGTTCCACTGAGTTGTTCCTGGGCTTCCTGCAGTTATCCCTCTTGTTGACAAAGCCACAGATCCACACCTAGAAATACCCGTGGTTCTGCACCAAGACTGCTTCTTTTCTCAATCACCCAGTGTAGATCAGAAGCCAAAATGAGTGTAATACCAACATAAGCAAAATGAGGATCAAAACGTCTGTAAAAAGATCCTCAATAGAGTCCCCCTAGCACCAATCTCAACGAATCTCAAGCTACATTTCCTCATTTTGTATATTTCACCAACCCCTTATACATCATTTAGCAATGAGAAAATTACCCCAATGGTTTTCATCAAGCATCTGTTGTGCCTGTTTTTACTGCTTAACTACTTTATCCTAGCACATACACTAGCTTCAGTCTTAGCCATGCATTCTGTTCACAGTGTACGTCTTTAAATGTTGTATTAGAACATTTTCTCACTCTGCTCATCCTTTTCCCTATAAATACCACATGTATCTCGTGTAGACCTCCATTAATTCTCTGATGGACAGCAGGCAGACTACTCATTAGCGTTGTATTTAATTGCTTATCAGTCACACTCTCGAGCTTTCCAACCTTTGAGCTGCATATCTACTGTTATTAACACTGCCCCTTTTTAGGCCATTCCAGCTTTTCTTTAGCCCTTCCTTGGGTAGAGGAGAACTCAAATGATCTTTTAAGTGCATTGAGGGAAGAGCGAAAGGAAGCTGTATTTCAGATTTGTCCCAAATCAGATAGAGGCCTCCAGGGCTGATGGCAAAATTGTTTTAGTTTGAGCTGCCCCTCTTCAGCAGTTTATGCTATGTTTTATATCCAAAGTTACCAGAACGCTGTCTGCATGTAATCCTGTGCAGACCCAATGCAGATAGCACTGTGAACAGACCAGTCCCTTAGAAATGTTTGAGAGATTTATAGGAAGTTAATTAAACAGATACTGCTCTGGAAGACTAGGCAGTCAGTTTATCATGAAGTTTGCTTGACAAATTAAGGTGAATGAATTCATACGGACACTCTGTCATGCAGTTGCTGCAGCTGTGTGTGTTTGAGAAGTTTAGCCATTGGTGCCTTTCAGAGGCAAGCCTATACCTGACACCTGGTGTAAAAACAACATCCAGCTCCACACAGACCTCGATTCTGCAGCTGATAATTTGAGCAGAAGCCTTTTCCCACGAGGAAACTCTCTGATCTTAAGATTTCCCAGGCTGGACAGGAACAATTGAAACCAGGTGGGAATATTTGTGATACGGTGGTTGGTGCTCTGCAGGGATAGAAATGGCTTTGATAACATACTTGATAAAGTCTGAGCAGAGCTTCTCTCAGATGAATGCATTCTGTCAATTCAAAGTGATGATTCTCAACTGTTTGGCTTGAATTTTGGGTAATGGAAATGATATATTTTTCCTCCTTCCTGCTCATAGTAATCTTTGGTTCTTGAAAAAATGGCTTTTAACAGGAGCAATCAATCTTTGCAATGCTTTAATCATTGTAAACTCTGAAATCTGATGCTTGTAATTACTTGCAATTATTTCTTATAGCTGGTCTTTCTAACCCCAAGAAAATACTGATGTCATTGTGTTTGCTCCTCGTTAGCCCAATGATATCCTGTAAAATTTCTTTAGCAAAATTAATTGCTCCATCTTGTATTGATCTGTTTGGCTCATGTAATTGATTTACCTTTTATTGCTGACTGGCTGATGATGTTTGCAATACAAGCTGATGGATAAATCCTTTCCTTGTGATAGTATCACAAGAGAAATTGCCCACCAATATCTTTTTCTTTGCAGTAGAAGTTTTACTGATACAGAGAGGAGATCTGTCACAATGAATAAAAAGCCAAGGTAATTTTTGGCTTGGAAAACATTTTTGTAATAACTCTTGACAGTTGAAAGTGTTTTCTCTAGTCATGGAAAGACTGTTATCCATGGAAAATACCTAAACTTCTGCTGTAAATTTAACAGAATCATCTAACACACTCAACTTGTCACGGAGACTGGATGACGGGCAATGAATGCAGACTGATACAGGATTTGAAGCTCCTCACTTTTCTGTGAAATTAGCTTGTTTAATGCCTGCTCTTGAACATATTCAAATTAATAATGAGTTATGTATTTTATTAGGGAAAGAAACAATTGAACAGAGCTGTGGCATCTGCATTGCCCTGATCTTTTCCAAGCTATCTGGGTGAAGTAAATGGGATGAGAACCAAGCCAGTCAACCAGGCAGCTCTTCTTAATCTAAATACAGCATATACCAGACTGTGATGCCTTCAGTTCTTCTGCCAGATGCCCTCTGGTACTTACTATGGCACCATATGATTCACTTGTAGATCATCGTAAATATAAGGGGATTTCTAGTGTAGTCTGATGGCATTTAGCTCCAGCTGTCTTGCAGTAGTATGTAGGAGGGTGTGGATGCCAGGTCCACACAGACGTGCCCTGGTGGTTTTCAGAACATGGGCCTCTGATTCATAGGAAATACATGTATGAGCTATAGCTCATAACCATGACTAGAATAATCAGAATTGGGTCCTTTGATTCCTCTCTATGATTCTGTTCTGTTTTTCCAATCTGCTGCTTCTTTCAGTCAGAAAGTGCAGAAAAATATTAATTTGTCTGTAGCAAACCACATATTCTTATGTTCTTAATGGGAGATTAAACAATCTCCCATGCCTCAGTTGCCTCACCTTGAGAATACTTTTGCATATCCCATCTCTAATTGCTAGGCACAACCTTCAATCACTTTGCGCAGAAAGCTGAAAAATGACTAAGAGCATCTTTTAATAACTTTGCTAAAATGCTCAAAAATGGGAAAAGTGCTACTTTATTGTGTGGAGCAGCTGGTACTCATTCCAACAGGATTTACCGAAAAACATTTTTGCTTCTGGCTTTAGGATGACTCATAATTGGTCCCAAGAGAGTAGCTCTCTGGACAAAACATAATTATGTAAGTATTTTGGAAAATTTAATTATTCTGCCTCTGGGAACTTATAGCCTTTAGAAGAGATCAGCTTCTTACCAGATTTATTTTGGACTAGTGATTTCTAATGGGACAAATACTGTTTAACTCTTATCATAAAACAACTTTAATTTCAGTCTCATTAAATAAAATTAATCTAGGGAAATATTCCTTACTCCAAATGACACTGGTGCATGGGCCAAGACCCAGGTCCTCATTGGTATGGAGTTGTACATATTGATATTTGACACTCATTAATTTTGATGGAATTATTTACTAAACTACCTTTGTGGATTTGGGAGTAAATCCCAGCAAGGACCAAAGCTTTGAAGAGACCCTTACAAGTACCAGCTGGCATACAAAATGCTGTGTGAATGCTGATGTTACACTGCAGAGAGTGAAGTGCTGAGAGCGGTTCTGACATAGTTGTCTGTGGTTGGTTTATCATTGAATTATTTGAGTTGGAGGAGACCTTTAAATGTCATCTAGTCCAGCTCTCCTGCAGTGAACAGGGACGCACACAGATCCACCAGGAGTTCAGAGCCCCATCCAGCCTGACTTTGAGTGTCTCCAGGGATGGGACATCCACCACCTCTCTGGACAAGACGTGCCAATGCCTTTTAAGCTGAGGTCAAGTAGTTTGGGCAGCAAAGACAGAAAGCAGTCATTGCAGTCATACAGAGGAGGGTAATGGTTTCTTACAGGGGAGAAAAGACCGTATCTTAACTTAGAAGAAATTGGCCATAGTCCACCTATTGTTCAAGTTTATTCACAAACATTTTAAGGACATCTGTATATTGAGGATTCAGATAATTTCTAGTGTGACTATCAAACATATCTTGTGGCTGATATGAGAGCCAGAGGGCTCGTATTAGTATAAGAACAAATCTTGTTTGGTGGCAGGTAACATCTGGATTGTGTTTCCAGAACTATTGTTGGAGGTATGATCCTACAAAAAAGAATTAATTCTTTTGGTGAGTGCTGACTGGTACAATATATTGATGGTTGTTTTAAGAGAGAGCTCTCAGTGGTAAATCTGGTTTTTGCCTCTAGTCTCTATGAGAGATGGTGTAGAAATATATCCAGGAAAAGAAAACCAGTTGTTTATATATAGTACAAGAAAAGTCTCTCAAATAAAAACAAGCAAAAACACCTGAAAGGAGAAACCAGAAATGTTTTGTTACTGATTTCAAATGAGCATTCACTTTTTCTTCTGAGCTAACATAGTCTAATTGAAGGAAACTATCTTAGTGTCCCACAAAAAAAAAAAAAATTGTCTTCTTTACTTAAACAGTGTAAATATATTTTTATTTGCTAGACAGAATATATATTAACTCTAAATTATTTTTCTCAGTTTTCTGAGATAGCATTAATAGAGGACCCTGAAGCTAAACAAGTACTTTTGCATACCAAGTGATTTTTCACTACATACCTGTCATAGGAATGCTTAAAAATAGGAACAGGTTGGTGGGCATGAGTTCCCTCAGTCTGCTGTGAAGCACAGATCTAAAGATTGTACCACTAATTTCCATCATGCAAAAACTCAGGTACTTATATCAAATAATAATGTTGTCACCAAAGAAAGCTGTGGAGTCAGATTCTGGTCCATATAAAGCACCAGTACTACATGGAGTGTTGCACAAGAGCCATCTGCTGTCACCTGCTGATGTTCTGATCACCAGAGTGCTGAAAAAAAAGGATATGTCTCTTCTGTATAGTGATGTCAGCTCCACTTTGGAGATGTAGGTGCTGGAAGGGACAATTTGCAGCCAGATGTAGAAACTGAAACAAATTGCACCGGTGCTGCTAGAGAAGAGCTTTGTGATCATTGGGAGTGTGCAAATGGAAACACCCTACTGACTCCATTAAGAAGGGAGCTAAGCCTTGAAGAGTCAGCAATCTGGGCTTAGATTTGGGGAAAACAGCAGCAACAACAACCTGGTGTGCAGGTGCAAAGAATCCCCGCAGTGCCTGTAATGTCAGCCTTCCCACCACCTGCTTGCTGAGGAGTATGTGTTACAAGAGGGATTTGTGAATGTTGGTGCATCTTAAAGATAGTTAGCTGATAATACGTGTTTGTAAATTGTGTATGTGTGATAACTTTCTTTGATATGGCTGTATATTGGCTTTAACTTAAAGAAGCTCCCATAAAAGCTGCTTGCTGCATTGAACTCAGTGTCACACAATTAGCACTCTAGTGGGCTGCAGGAAGTGGAACTCAGAACAGAAATGTATGGGTTGGTGTTTCACATAACTCTCAATGAATTTTTTTGTCTTTTAAGTAAAAAGATTTGTTTTTGAAAAAAAAAACAACCAAAATCAACAACAAACAAAAAAATAATCCAAACCAACAGCAAAAACAAAATAAAACTCTGGTGCGTATTTGTTAGCTTTCAGCTGGACAGTAAGTTTCTGTACTTGGGACTTAGTGGACAATTCATGAATGAAGGAACTCTACACTTGACGATGTAGGACGCTTGCTTCTCTGACTTCTGCTTTTACATCTCAAGATGATCTTTATTGGTGATTTACATTTTTCCCTTATGTTTTTTCTTCTTCACTGTTTTTTTAATTTTCAAATAACTTGCTTTCCTTTTTTTTTTTTTTTAATTGACATTAATGTGAGGGTGTTGTTTAAACGAATAATTGGATGAATTCAGGGTTAAATATTCATTAATTGTTAAGGAGGTTGGATTCAAAGTGAGTATCTGTTCAAAAGACTGGAGTGTGTGAGGAGAGAAATGCGAGGAAGGAAAATATCTTATTTACTGGCCAATGTTATCATATATATTAGTACACAGCTTTAAAAAATTAAGCCATGCTCTTTTCAACTTCAGATATGATCTTGCTGTAAAAGGAAAATATTATTTTCTCTGTTGTAGTGCTGCAAAGAACAAAGTGAGTCATTCACATCTACTTGCCAGGGTGCGAAGAAAAGGTAGCCAGCACATCCAGGTGCTCCTGTCATACCATCATAATACTTGATCATATCTAAAGGTTGGTTGGTGTTTGAAATTCAGATCTATTTCCCTGGATTTCCATTCCTCATCGTTAAGTTTCCTGTACTCCCAAGTGCTTTAACTGGGAATGATTCCTAATACAAATCTACGTTTGAAAGTTTGGAGTCTTTAAATTTATTTTGTAGCTGTGTGATTCTAATTAGAACAAGCTTAGAATAAATTCAGAAGCAGTTAATCACTGAATCAGAGAGTCATTAGTGTTAGAAAAGACTAACCCATCACCACCACTGCCACATCAGTGGTATCCCTCAGTGCCACATCTACATGCTGTTTGGACACTTTCAGGAACGATGACTCCATCACTTCCCTGGGCAGCCTGTTCCAAGAATCTGGAATGAAGGAAAGAAATAACTGGTAGAATATTGCAGCCCAGATAATCATCAGTTTTTAGGAAGCAGAACATGCTATGAACTATAGGTCTTTCCTATTGTCTTCTACACTGCCTTTTCTCGCAGCAGAAGATAGCTGTGTGGCAAGGGCAGTTACATCATTGAAATCTATAGGGTTGGATGAAATTTACTCTGGCAAAAGTACAATTGGATCTTGGCTTCCTCTTTTTATGCTTTGGATGTGTCATTTCATGTTTTTGTCAGGTATATGCCTAGGTGGAAATTAGCAAATATCATATGGATTTAATAAATAGATAAATGCAAATTCTATAATTAAGCAGCTTTATTTTAAAAAGTTCATTTTTTTTTTCTGTCATAACAGAACTAAGGGTTTATTTTCATTCTGAATGGAACTACAGAAAAGTGCTTCTTGCAAGGATTTTTCTCTAAGTCAGATATGCCTCATATCCCAATGATGATAGAGGGATGGCCTTCTGTACAAACCTTGTGCTCCAGAGGAGGATGGAGTGTATCACTCTTGAGTTAAGAATGAAGTTGCTACAGCCATACCAGGGTGATGTCTGTCAGTCAGTCTCAGCAGCTGTTTCTGCTGCCCAACATTATAATAAGTTAGCACTCTCCATGCAGAATAATATTTTCTACCTCTTTTCATTATAATTCATTTCAATATCAGGCTTTATAAAAGCATGTGCCTAAGAGACTTAGTGATAATTAAAGGACCCCTTTCACTGTAAAATAATTGGTGAATTTTGGATGCTGTTGACTGTTTTGGTGTATCTGATGTGCAAAACTCAATATACTGTTTCTGATTACACTGATTTATCAAATCAAGAGATGTGTGGTCACTAGCAGAAGCTCCAAACATTTCTGTGACTGCATGTGGAAAACCAAAACCAGAAGGGGTTTCTGGCTGTGGTTCTTTCTGTCAGATACATTTTTGTTGAAAGCAGTGATGTGAGGCAAGTAGGATTTTCCAAAGATAAAGTAACATTGCAGAGTCCAGTGCTCTAGAGATTTCTACTTCTCAGCATTGTGTAATACATTTCCACAAGGTAGTGCTTTGGCTTGCAGGAACAAATAATACTGTAAGGATTCGTTTTTCTCTCGAACAGCAGTGTGTGCTACTTTGTGGGCAGGTTTGCAGTCCTCCACAGCAGCAGTCTTTATTACTTATTTGGCTACTCTGTAGGTACTCAGTATGGCTGCCTTCCTTACTATAACGTGGATTTTTGTGCTGTGAATGATCTGTGCTGCAGTGAGAAGCAGCTGTGGTTGTCACTGCTGCAGAGAAGACACAGCTCAGTGGAGGACAACCCCAGAGAAATGCTTGGTCTTTCCTACAGCCAAACTACAAATATTTGTGTTTGAATTTTCATACAGTGGCATACAGTCTTTTGATTTGATAAATCAATACAACCAGAAACAATCTGGCTGGGCCTGGATGTCAAGCATGCCCAAACAGTAAAGAATTCAGAGCTGTACTGTGCAGCAGAGGGGAGTGGAGAGGTCATTTATCCACATCTCTGAGTTCACAAGGAGATGTCCAGTGGCAGTGCAGAAGCTCTCAGCATGCATCAGCTCTTTACCACTCAGCTGCTCCTTATTTACTGGTGTCATCAGTGGCACTACAGAATCTTCAGGCAAGCTTTTTTTCTTGCAGCATGTAGGAAGAATAAAATATTATTTGTTTTAATTTTTCAGATAATTGCTTCTCAGACTGTTCATCTGACTGATTTCACCTTGGTGTTTTTTAAACAGAGTTTGTGATGCTTCACTATTGCTATTTTTATTATTTAACTTGGGTACAGTTTCAGTATTCTGGGTGATGCTTTCTTAATTCTAATATCTTTTTCTTTGCTATGTCATCACAGATTTTCTTTTATCCCTTCTCAAACTATTCTAATGCATGATAGTCACAAGTGCTGTACTTCCAGTTTGGCATCCTAAGGTAGTCTATATAGTGCATAAAAGGATTTAATTCCTTTAGCTGCATGTTTTAACTTCCTAATAAGCTCTCTCATTTTTACTGAAGCCATAGGTTGGCGTTTAGCCCTGCTGTGGTGGATTTTTGTTGCTCCTGTAAGGAGTGAATCTAAGTGCATTTTAGTCATTGTTAAAACATAGAACTTCCACTGTGCAAATTTGAACCAGATCCAGTGCATTGCTCAGTATAAATGTATGGTTTGCTTTTCATCTCACTGTTTGCTCCAATGAACTACTGCTGTTAACTGAAATCCGTGATATAATTCGCCTTTCACTGAATTCAATGAAATCACAGTTCTAGCAGATTCACTCAGGGAAGCTGAAGTTCAAACCCGTTTATAGCAACCTTGAACAGTGGAGTGAAGGATAGCTTGAGGAATGGGAAATTCTCTGGATTCTGGAATGCAATTAGTCTTTTCATAAATCTTAGTTCTTGAGCAACTTTGCTTGGAAAGTTCATGAGCTGCCTTTGCTGGGAATATATTGTTTAGTCTGGAGAAGAGGGGGCTCAGGGAAGACCTTATTGCTCTCTGTAACTGCCTGAAGGGAGGTTGTAGTGAGGTGATGGTTGTCCTCTCGTGTAACAATTGACAGGAGGGAATGGCCTCAAGTAGCACCAGGTTGGATGTTAGGAAATACTACTTTTCTGAAGGAGTGGTCAGGCACTGGAATGGGCTGCCCAGAGAGGTGGTGGAGTCACCGACCCTGGAGGTGTTCAAGGAATGGTTAGACATTGTGTTGAGGGACATGATTTAGTGAGAATTATTGGTGATAAGTGGACGGTTGGACTGGATGATCTTGTAGGTCTTTCCAACCTTGGTGATTCTATGAATCTATGATTCTATGAAAGACATTGCTATCTAATACATGTCGATCAGATTATTTGTCAGTCTCAGACATCTCCTACCTGCAGGGGGCTGTAAGATGGGAGAGGAGATCTGAGCAACTACTCACCCTCCGACTGCAAATCAGCCACAACCTTTGGTACTTGTACCATATGGCATGGTACTTGTACCATGGCACCATACAGCTCTGAAAAACAGACTAGAAAGATGGTTTTTTTTGCAGATAAGTTCCCATCTTGTGTCTTGCTATCATTTCACACTTCTCAGGTACAGCTGTGGGGAATCTTTAGTGCACACCAGCATACATGTATTCTATTATTTTTCTTCGTTTTTTGGATGCAATAGTATTAGGAAGAATTTTCGCACTTTAGAGTGAGAAAAAAAGTGACATCAAATTAACCTCATCCTGCAAGAGGAAAAGGCAATATATTAATTCCATTTACATGTCATATTCCCTGTTATATTTGCATGGATGTATGCAATGAATTTTCAAGTGTTTTTAGGGGAAAAACAGTTAGGTGCCAGGAATGGAGTTTTCCCAGAAGAGAAAGCCACGTCTCTAGTTCATAAATGCAAGAAGTGAATCATCACAGACCATTGGCTCTGCACTATGCTGCTATGAAACTGGTTCCAGATGCAGATGAGGCGGATGTAGACTCATGCTTCCTGAACTTCATTTTTGTTATTGCATTGTGAAAATGCTCACATAAGATGAAAAATTATTCAAGGACTAAAGAGATGTCAATGCTATCAAGGCAAAACCCATGGCAAGAGAAAGCTATTGTGGAAATAAGGGATGGCAGCTGAGGGAAAAGATTATCTTTCTCCTGAAAGCTATTACTTTTTGTTGGAATAAAAGAAAAGAAGTAAAATTCCATAACCAAAAACAATATAGAAAATGATGCAGCACAAGAATTTACCTCTGCTCCTCATTTTGTTGTACAGAGACAAGTTCCCTCACTAGGCTGCACTCACACTGTTTTTTGATATAAATTAGTGACAGCATCACACTGGTTGCAAGAACGCGACTGAATAGAAACCCATGAAGATATTTAATGGCATATTATATTTTCTGAATGTGTTTGTCTAGTGGCTTCTTCATTCTTCATTCTTTATCTTGGTAACCAGCTCTCAGCACTGTCAGCCCTTGTTGTAGGCTTTGCCATTCAACGGAGCATTGAATTCAATAGAGAAGAGAGCCAAAAACAGAAGTAAAACACATGTTTAGAAGTCCCACTCTATTTCCCTGGGCTGTCAGATGACAAATATTTGACCAGCTGTAGATTAGTAAATTACATATCCCACTTGCCATGAACTTAATTTGGGAACAAAGACTTAAGGAGTATAATTGTGCAAACCTCATTAAGAGTGTTTAGGGTAGGAACAATGTGGTTGTGGTTGGAAGTTTTATTTGCAGTCTTTTGTAATTTCATTAGGATTTAGTTATTTCTCCAAGACAATTCCATGAGTTCTCTTTTGTTGCCACAAAGAGTTAGAGAAGATGACACTTCTGTTAAGTCTCACAGTGAGTGAGTGCTCTTATGAACTCTGGATGCTATCTACACTGTTGGAAGATTTTCCCTTTTATGGTGAACTGCAGTGCTGAAATGAGAAAAAAAACAAGTTTGTGCCTTTTATTGGTTCTTTATGATGCAGAAAGACAGTTTTAGAGCCTGTCCTTCCACCAGCCTTTCAACAGAAATATAAAGCTCTGAATGCCTGGTTTTCTTCATGAGTTCTGTGGAGTATAGGTTCAATGGGACAGAAATATCACAACAAATAGAAGTTGAGACTGTGTTTTATATCTTATTCAGACTCTGAACTGCTGTGTTTAGTCTTTCCAAAACACTACTTTGCTTTCTTTTGTAGGATTGATTTCACCTAACTTTAGGTGTCAGTCAAGGGAAAGAAATAGGTGTGTTTAGGGAGAGTCTCACCTGACCTATTTTAAACGTCAGTTTAGCTTGAGAAGAATCACACTATTGATCATAACATGCTTCAGCTGGTGATAAAGAATACCTCCAGAATAGGTCAGGTGAATCACTTCCTATGGATGAAAAATCACAGATGGAGGAACACAGTGCCTCCTCAGCCTCATTTTCATATAAACAACTGTACAACAGACAGAGTAATGAAAGCCACAGAGGCCTTCGTTTGTTTCCTGGGTTCACATACAGAGAAACACCATCTGATTCCCAGGGCACAGTTCTTTATTTATGAGTCTAATTATTTTAAGGCAGAAAAACAACAGTTCTTCTGAAGAAATCCTTCAACTTTTCACCCAAGGTTAAGGAGATGCTTGGAGCCTATAAAAGAAATAAATATGACAGTATCTTCCAAGTATTTTTAAGCATAAAAAAAGTAATTTCATATGTCATGTGGATGGAATTGGCTGAAGACAAAGAACATGGTGAACTTGAGTCCTTACCTGAACACAGACAGTGAAAACAGTCTAGAAATAGATGCTGAGTCTCACAATTTGTGTTTCAGTCTATCTAGATTTCCAACAAACAATCCTCTGGGAAAATAAAAAAAGAAAAAAAAAAAAGATAAAAGCTAGCTTGCTCATTATTGACAGATAACAGGAGAAACCCCTTTCTGATAAAAGGATGTGAAAAGATGTACTGACAGGCATGTGAAAGATTCACCTAACACACAGGATTCCTTGTTCCTGCTGAACACTAATACACCATTTGGATACACAACAAAGACCAGACTTGAATGTTAATTTGTGCTGGGGAAGCTCTACTCCGAATAGGGGATACTTGCTCAGTATAATCTCCTCTCATGCTGTTGATAGTGGCAATCTCTTATAGATAATGTACATATATGCCCTTACACACTGTTAACTGTAAGTATGTCCCCATCAGTATTTTATATTCCCATATTTCTGACACAGAGATAGGGAAGGACAGGGAATTGAATCTAAATTTGTATGTTATAGTCATCTTTGTCAAATGGCTGTCCAATGTCTGATGGCTTTTTAAGCTTCCAGTGGGTATCTGCAAAGGAGAATTGATTCCACCCACAGATACATTACATCTGTGAATGTGAGGGAAGCATTGAAACCTGTTTAAATTAATCAGGTAGAGTAGAATTAATCTAAACACCTGAGCTAATCCTTACGAAGGCAGGATGCGTTTTGTCTTACTTTATCTCCTTTTTCAGTCAGTTAACAATAAGGGGCAATTTAAAGGATGATATATGTGATTACTTAGGCATCTGCTTTAGAACGATATCAATTGTAACACAGATTCCTTTGAGCATAAAGACAAAGGTTGAGTGATGTCTTAGTGAATGTGAGCCATACCCTTCTAAATCTTTTTTTCCCTCATTACCCTTTTTTTTTCCTGCTCTGAATATTCCTTCTTGCTGTTTCAAGGGCAGTGGTTGATACAGTAGAGTAGTGTGAATCTGGCAACAAAACAGTAAACCTGGAAGTATCGGGGCATTAATTTCTTCTAACAGAAAATTGGAACGTAAGTCTGAGGCGTGGGACTGTGTGAAAGATGGCTATTACACTGTGTTCTGGAAGCAGCATTGGAGAGCACAACTTCTGTGGAAATATAAAATAAATGTACTTGAAATCTTAGGGTTGAAAACTCAACATATGTAGCTGCCTGGAATGAGTGGCTTCAGTTTGCTATGTCCATCTCTGGAAAATTGTTGCTTATCCAATTGTAAATATCTGACAGAGAGCCAGACACCCTTGAGGGCACCTCAGAAACTGGCAGCTTCAATGGCTGCTGGTGTATCATCAGGGTAATACACCTAGCAAAATTGTGCTGGTGAGACCTGTTCCCAAATTAAGGCAAGTAAATTGGAAGTAATATCCTAGGAAAAAGATTACTTTTCAGGATGTTGTTGTGGTGTAATTAAATGGGCAGAAGGTGAAAGAGAATGACCTTTGGATGCAAGGAAATCAAAGGTGATAGCCAGGATTATTGATGTAATTCCTGAGATGAGGATGGAAGGCCTATGGGGATTCAGGCAGCTGACAGAATTAACAGGCACCACGGAGATGGGATCTGTGTGGTTGGAGGCATATTTGGGTGGTCTTTGGGGCTGATGCTTGATAGAGATATCTCTGGCCAGGGATGAAATGAATGTCTTGTACTGTGACAAGACAGCAAGCAAATCAGTGCAAGATAAGACTAAAGAACCACTTGCAGCATTAACACTGGCTTTGGCAACTGAAAATAGACCTGGGAGCAGGGCATTAATTACAGTTTCATGGATCCTGAGGCAACTGAGCCTCAGTTAAGGCCACTTTTGTTCTTGTGCTGCAAGAAGAAGAACTGGGAATTGACTCAGCAGGATCAGACCAGCACTATTTGGGTGGAGTATCCCATGGGAAATGATGGTCCCCACTTAGTTTGATGGGGTATTTCTGCTTTTGTGCAGAGGGTTAGTTAAGACTTGTTCCAGCAGGGAAATGCCAGTGTATAAACTTGAGACCTATCACCTGGTTTCTAAGGACAATAAAATATTCATAAACATTAATTGAGCCACATCAGCTAGTGTGTGGGGAGTACTAGAGACCAGCAGGCTTTAAAGACAAGCCACAATTTCAAGGTGAATAGCAGAGCTTAGCTGGAGTCAAGCCAGTTACAGTCAGAGGGCATTTTATTTACCAGTATACTACTTAGAACTCAGATCAGGTATACAAGAGAATAGTTAATGAGCCTAATTATCCTTCTGAGATGGTCTGAAAATACCAATGGATGTTTTTTCTTCCAAATTTGACAAGATTTGGATGTTTCCATGGAGGTCACCCATTTTGCTGAAACTCCAGTGAAAATGACCACCGTGAACTTTTCTGAACCTTCCAATGACCTACTTGGCCTGTCACAGACATATTCTTTCCAGTGGTACTTTTCTGTGACATAGCCAGCCTGCCAGAAGGTGAGGTGCCACTTCACCAATATCCTCACCCTGGCTGGTTCTTTCTATTCTTTCCATTGTATTGCTGTTTTTCTTCACCAGATCCTACTAGAAACTGTTTCTTCCTCAATTTGCTTTCACAGGCCTGTTTTCAATCTCTGTTAGTCTCTGTGGAAGTCTGAGACTCATTCTAGAGACCATCCTAAATTCTTGCTCAGATATTTTTTCCCATTATTATGTTTCCAGTTTCATCCAGTAGAGGAATGGTGATGGAGGTAAAGGTTGTAACTTGAGACGGTTTAGTTTTTGTGTTTAGAGGAAGAGTGCTGGTGGTGACAGCAAGGCTGGGATGGGACGTAGGTGGAGGCTCTGGAAGCTTCTTGCTTTTCTTTCTCAAACTCTGTTGATTTCAAGGAAAGCCAGTCTGGATGCAATAGAAGTTGTATTACATGGGAGCCAACCTTCAAAATATGCAGTCAAAGCTACAGAATGGGAATAGGAAAAGAGGCTGCACAGGAAGATTATGCAGTAAGACAGCTACAGGTTGCCCAGGAGTTTCAGAGCTTGTCTGTGGACTCAGGGTACAACTCCACATTTTATTCTCACAGACTTTGTTAGTACTTAAGTTTTGTTTGGGACCATATTGATAAGAAATATGAAAGTGTATCGTGAGTCAAGCTTACAGTCAGAAAGGTGACCAAAAATGTCAAAGATTCTGAAATTTTGCTCTTCCATGGCTTGGTTTCTTTACTTCAGAATGGTGGTAGTTACGTTTTCTTACTCAACAGAGGTCATACTAGCTGTCTCTATCAGAATCAATATGGGGCACTATGGAGTTATCAGTTTCCAACATGACAGAACTTGTTAATAGGAGTGTATTTGGAAGCAAAAAGAACGCGGCTGTACCTTTAAAAATAGAGTTATGTTTTAGAACATTCTTCATGATGTCTCCCCCAAGCCAATACTGCTATTTTGTACCTCCTAGCAGAACTCAAACAGAACTGTTTGTGTTGCTCAATAGAGGGAAGAATTTGCATTTTCTTGTACTTCAGTCACTGTGAGGTTCTCACTGTGAAGATTTAGAGAGTCTCTTTGGGGGAAGTGAATCAAGGGCTCTGCTGTCACAGTGTTCCAGTTGCAAATCAGATTGCAGCTTATGTGTGAGAAACAGCTTTGGGGTAGTCCACATTCCTGTTTCTCTTCCTTTTCTGCATCAAAATCTTCAATAATGAAATGTCATACAGGTTTGTATTAATGGGATTTATTTTAAGATCATTGCATCAGAAAAAGGGACTAATGCTGCCCCATGATATCTATACTTGTGAGGTGAAGCAGGTGCTTCCAAGCAGTCAATGAGGCCAAAGTGCTTGTTTCTAAAACCATGTGAAATATGTGCAGCAATTTTTTTACACCAAAAATAGACCCTGTCTCGCCATGGGAAGGTATCTGGGAACGCACTCCAGTTTCCTACAGGATTTTGCTTTTCATTGTTATCTCAATAGATCTGGAGTATGAATAATTAGTTTTTGGAACTGAATTCTGAGCTCTTTCAGTCATTTGAAAGTATTTCTTTTTCTGCAGCCGAGGGTCCGCTGGGTCTGTCACAGTTGTGTTTGATGACTGCTGGAGAGCCACGTGAGCGATGTGCTGCCCAGGAACTCCTGCAGCATACAGCTTTCCTCCCCATATCCAGACCAGATTTCCTGCCATAGTGCCCCAACTTGGTGGAGCTGGTGAACTGAGTTCCCATCCCTTGCTAACGCTCTTGACACCCAATACTTCCTTCTCCACTCTTTTCACAGCAGAGTTCTGAAGAACCACAGCTGATCCCACTCTCTGCTATATTTGAGCAAATCAAATCCTAGTAAAGAAGCAGTCAAATTCATTTGCAAGTGAGCTGCATATCCAAACATGTGCAGAAGAATATGAGCAGGAAGGACAAGAAAATAGCCTCCATATGGCCTCACCAGGTTTCTGCCCACAATGAGTTGTCTTCAGCGAGTAAAACCAGATCTCAAATTTATGTGAATCCAATAGGCTAAGCCATAAAATTGATAGTATGATATGGAGGTGTTAGTCAGATGTAATAGGCCATTTAGAAAAAAATAGGCATAGATTTTCTGTCTTTTCCCTGATCCATTTCCTTTCTCACAGAGGAACAGCTATGAAGGGAAGTGCTGCGCTTTTGTTTCGTAACCATTCCTCTGATGCTTATGTGATGCTTTAATGGAGATGCTTTGAATTTCTTGCTTTAAATTGCTGGTACCTATTATTTTCATATCCGCTTTCAGTTACAGTTAAATGAAGCACCTATTTAGTAATGCTTACCCAAGGACATGAGAAAACAATAGGAAGATGCTTAGTGCTGCTAAGTCTCAGGAATGTAGTGTGTGGTGTGTATTCATAAACTGTACAAATATTTCTGTGGACAAAATGAGATTGCACACATGGTTGGGATTTGTGCTCAGGGTTATAGCAGCTAGTTGTGTAGGAATCTTCTGTGAATCTTGGCATCTGTGCTGCAGGATGAAGCAATTTCAGTAAATTATTAGAAAATGCTGCACTGAAAAAGATGTGAGCACTTTTTTTAATGCAAAGGATTCAGTATATGTTACATATCCCTCTTCAGCACCTTGTCTGCAGGGTACTTAGGCTAACAGCAATTGAAAGCCAAAGCAAAACCCTAGATGAAGCAGTAAAACTCCTGGATTTGCCCCTGAGGGCCCTATATACTATCAGAAAAGATGAGTGATGGGGCTACTTCAAATTTCCTATTACTATGATTTTTTTTCTGTTTTTAAAAAATGGTGCTTTTACCCAAATAGAAAAGAAAAATAAGATCAACAGGAATCTATCAGTTTCAACAACGTTTCGCTCAAAGCAAATAAAATGCTCTAAGCCACCCTGTGTCTTCCTATCACACATGGTCACCCCCTGCAAATCTCAGGAGATACTTTGAGGGTAGCAAACATTCTGCTTTGACATTTTCTGAATGCATCATTTTTCTCTGCAAAGTCATCTCATACCTCAATATTTCCTAAACCTTTGTGAATTATATTAAAAAAACCAAACCAAACCAAAACAAAAACACACCACAGACAAAAGCAAATGATAATAGCAAGAAAATAACACATACATCACTGAAAACTTTATTCAAAATTGTTGCTTCTGTTATGTTTTACAGACAAGAAGCCCACTGAGCTGATTTCATAGGATTATAGAATGGCTTGGGTTGGAAGGGACCACAGGGATCATCATGTTCCAGCCCCCCTGCCACAGGTAGGGCTGCCAGCCACTAGATCATGTACTAGAGCAGATTGCCCAGGTACCCATCCAACCTGACCTTAAACACCTCCAGTGCTGAGGAATGTGGGCAGTCTGGGATTTGGGAGAAGGGTTCTGTTGGAGACACCTAAAGCAGTCCTTCAGTGATCAGCCTCTGGCAAAGATGCTTTATGTACTATCCTGTACCTCCCAAGTGCTATGGGAATGGATAGGCTGCATCTCATGACAAAGCAATATCTGGTGTATCTGCCTGTACCTCTTCTCTTACATTAAATTAGGTGCCAAACACAGATATCTTTCCAAGTTTAGAAATATTTGGTTGGATACAACCAAAGGCAATCTGTGCAGGGCCAAGAGTATTAATGATTTGTCAACTCTGGGTTTAGTAAATAACAAAACAAATTATGAGACTTTCAAAAAGATTTGTTTCTTTTAATAAAATCTTTTATTAAAAAGTGTAAATCAAACCATTTACATTTTTCTAATTCATACTGTCATGCTAAGTATTTATTATCTATCCTGTGGTTTTCATACAATCTTGCTGTTACTTCAGGGAGACAAATTTAGTAGGTGACTGATTTCAGTAGTAATGTAATTAAAACCTCATACATCCCAATGGCCTCATCTTTGATAGTATTTGGCTTTCAGTCCTTTTTGAAAACTTGCTCCTGAAGAATTAGGAATTGGTGTAGTGGAGAAAAGGGATTAGTATTTCTTTGTTTTTCTTGTTGATTGCCAGACTGTTTCAAAAAAACTCAATCCAACCACAAAAACAACAACAACAAAACTATAAGTGTCCCACATGGTGCTAATACATAAACCAAATAAACTAAATGCAAAGCAAGCAAAAAATAACCAAAAACAAAAACACCACAAAAGAAGTGATTCTCAGCATGATTACTAATAAAACTCCAGTGCCTTGTCTACCCTGTTCACCACCTGGTAAGAAAACCATACCAGATACAAACTGCTTCCCTTAGCCATGCACAATGGGGATGACAGTTTTCGCTCCCTAACTAGTCCTACAGAGATTTGTCTGTCTCATCTTGCAGTAATCCCAAATTACACAGCCTGGATTTAATGGAGTCCTCAGACATCTCCATATCAGCTAGATTTTCCATAGGAAGTGGAAGATGCACCTTTCTCAGGAGCTCAAACATTGTTCTTCATTTATCAAACTGATCACAGACTTGGCCCATGTTGAGAAAGGCTCTTTCTTTGGAGAACCCTGGTACCAGTGGCAGCTCTGGACTCTGCTAGGACATTCTTGTACTTGGGACCTACAGCAGGCAGACTGCTGGGGTTGCTGGTACTCAGTTGCTTGCTCTCTTGCTGGAAGAGTCTTATTCATCTTGCTGCAGGTACGCGTGCTCTCATGTTCCTTGCATCTGCTAAGGCAATTCTAAAAGTTAAAGCATCATTAAAGTACAGAGGTGGATAATATCCCCCCAGGAATTTTAAGGTATCCAGCCATGTTACTCTCTGATTTGTTAAAACTGATTGTTAGCAAGGCCAGGAATTTGCAGGAAAGTGGATATGCCAAAATTTTTGAAGGATAAATAGAAAGAATTGGGTAATTACAACTCTTTCAACATGACACTGATCCCAGAGTGGATAATGGAACGTTCAATCTGGGATTTGGCTGATGAAGAATTAAAAGACAGTAATACAATTAATGCTAATCTACCTCGGATCATGGGCAATAGATCTTGTCAAACTAAAGAGGCTAACTGTACTTGATAGCTTTACAAGCTGTGTTGACAAGGGAAATGCTATCAGTTTAATGGATTTAGACTTTCCTAAAACATTTGCCTTAGTTCCATATAGAAAAATAGAAAATCAACACAGGTACATTGAATTGATTAAAAGCTTCTAATGAGCAGAACTCAAAACATTCCTGTAAATTGATGATCATTACTAGGGAAGTGAAATGCTAGTAAAGACTGCTGTTTAACATCTCTGTCAATGCTTTGAAAGAAAGCATAAAAATCTTCCTGATAAAGATTAGTGATGACAGTAACAATGGGGAGTGATAAATAATGTGAAGAGAAGTGATGGACATGGAGTGGTCTGAAACAGTTTGTAATTGACGTTGGCCAAGCAGCACGTTTTTTACAACAGCAAATATGAAATTGGATACTGAACCAAGAACAAATGTTGGATGAAGACTGTTGCTGGAGAAACTGATTCCCCAGAAAGCCTGCTCAGGGTGGGTAAAACAGACTCAGCATGGCCTCCTGGTTTGGGGTCTCAGCAGATGAGCTAAGGGGCTCCTTGTTATCAAATCGGGAAATGTCAGATTGGTTCAGTGAGATTTTTAACATCTCACACTGTTTTTCTTTTAGAATACATCTATATGTAACTAAAGCCCTCACTTTGCAAAGTGTGTAGGACCATGCTGAGTCATTTTTTCCATTGAGGATATGCTTTAAGAGTTTGCTGAGCTGGGAAACTTCACTACAGGATACTCTTCCATTATCTTGTGGTTAGATTTTTTTTCCTGCTGGCTTCATAAACTCATTTGGATGCAGTGGTTTTCTGTGGTTTAATTTACTTTCTCTGTTTGTCTCTAAACTTTGTATATTCACAAAAGGAGTTAAATTAATACTATTTATTTTACAGCCTGTAATTATCCTTTTGGAGAGCAGCCATTATGTAGATACTCACAATATACATCTTTTCCTGATTGGGAGCTCTCATGACACAAACACAACAAAACAAATATCGGGTTCAGTTCTGTGAACTATTTAAAGTAGAACATGCTTTATTTCCAAGAACATCTCAGCAAAGACACTGAAGTATTCATTCAATTTAATGGAAGCTGGAATATCTCCTGAGTTCATTCCATTATAAGAGGTGTTTCATTATCGATATCTGGGTAGAAGTGTCATTCAAAGATCAGTGTGCTTGTGTGTGATCAAGTGCACGTGCAAAAATCTCAATCAGTTTAATAGGAGATTTCCTGCGGCTCCAAGTTTCAATTAGGATAGGATGTCCCCTGAAATACCCTCAGGCAGTAACCCACTGACTTCTGGCCTCCAGATGAAATATAACCCATTAACTATGATACTCTGCGGTCAATCATCCAACCAGGTTTTTATCCAGCAGATTGACTACCCATTCAGACCCTAACATTCTAACTTGACTACAAGAATATGATGGGAGATGGTATTGAAAATGCTGTTGAAGCTGAGGCAAATGGCATCTACTCCTCTCACCTTGTCCACAAATCCATCTGTTTTATCATAGAAGGTAATTGGATGGATCAGGCATGATCCATCTCTGATCCATCTGACTAGTTCCAGTCATCTTTGTCCACTCGTGTTGAGGAATGGTTCCACATTTTTCTCAGGGGCTGGAGTGTGACTAGCTTGTTGTTTTGATTGCTTTTAAAGATGAAATGAAGGTTTTCTTTCTACAGTCACTGGTTACCTCTTATGATCTCTGTGGCTTTTCAGTGGCTATAGAAAGTGGACTCTAATCAAATTGGTCAGATTTGTATTTTGGCACAAAATAATTGGATATAAAATAATTGGACACAAAATAATTTTGGACATCTGGTCCCATGGAATTGTATAAAATTCAGGGTGTGTCATAACTTCTTTGAGCTGCCTACACAAATGTTTCATCCTCATTCACATCCTGTTTGATAACATGCTCTCACCCTTGTTTCAACCTCAGTACTTCCTCCTCTTATACAGACACCCAAGAAGTCACTCTCCCCATCAAGTCTCATACAAAAGCTCAGTATCTGAGCTCCTGCTTCATGTGGAAAGCAATACCTTTCATCTTCTCCATGACTGCCTCCTGAAGAGTTTACATCCATCTGTAACAGAACTTCAGGCATTTAAGCTATCCCACTACATTTCAGATATTCCGGTGATATTATAGCATACTGATGACAATGAAAGATATTTAAAGATATTTAAATATCTATTATATTCCTCCTGGAAGCACCTACAGCCTCTCAAGTTTGAGACAGCATCCCATAGGGCAAAATGCCATACAGAGAGGAAAAAGTAGTCTGACTTGAAACTGTGAAGCAGCAGGTTGTCTGCAAGACCTTCAAGTGTAATTTACAGCTGCAGGAACCAATTTAGCAGGAGAAAAAATATGAGATTGCCTTCAGCAGGAATCTTGCTTCATTGCTTTGTGTTAGGGCTCTTTCACAAGCCACATTTTGACTGGGGGTTGTATTAACTTGCTTGGTCAAAAATACATTGATCTACTTCAGCCTGGATGAAATGATGCTATTTCAAAAATGTCTGCACTAGGGAAGTCTTGTGGAGTGAGTGTGATATCTTCTGCCTACAGACAGTTTTGAGAATAATTGGCACAGGCTTAAATGAAATTGGTCTACCACGGATAAAGCAAAAGGCTATTATATTAAGTATAAAAATTGTCTGGATGTATTGACCTTAATAGAGACACAGTGATTTACCCTAGCTGAGAAACTGGCTCTGCATGACTATTTATTTATTTTGTTTTCCTTTTCTTACTGTTCCTATATTTTTCTTCTCTCATCCTTCCCTGATCCCTTTGTACACAGGCATATATAAACACCTAGACTTGTTACTTACTCTAGATTTATCATTTTGCAATCAAGCTTCAGGACGATATCATAACAGAGACAGGAGTACTTTGAGCTCAAGAAATTTTCGCGTTCTCACCATGTTCCTCAACTGAACAAAGCAAGTTCTGACTAGCCAGGCTGAAGGATTGTTTATTATTTCAATGCCAGAAATCTGGATTGTTTTATCCTGGTCTTTGCTGCTTTATCAACACAACTTTTTTTTATTCTTTTGTATTCTTTTTATATGTCCTGAAAAGTCAATGTGATTTGCTTTTCAAACCTCTCTTGCCAGAGTGTATCCTTCTGATGCAAAGTCTGATATTTTGATATTATGCCTAGCTCAATGATTTTTTCTGGAATGAGGAGTCTCAGAGAGGGTTGAAGAGGAATATAGTCTAACAAATGCAAAACCTTCTTGCAAATACAACAAGTTAAAATAAAATAAGCTCCTTTATATTCTTTCCCCCTTGCATTTACTAGATCATCTCTTTCTCTTGACAGTGTCTTCAGGAGTTCTCAATTTGTTGTGATTTAGCTGCTCAGATCCTTTGATGTTCATTGCAAGGAATAGGTATGCAGAGCGCTTTTCTGCTACTGTCTTAGTTTGAATAGATGAAAAAACTGAATTCCTTCAGTCCTTGGACACCGGGTCAATTCAGCTGGGAAATCCAGCCTGGTCTTAGCCACCTGTAACAAAACCAAGCACTTGACACTGAAGCATAAGAAATAGAAGGCAAAGCAATGCAGGCAGTGCCTAACATCATATTCTGGCATTTTCCAGTTCTAACTGCTACTTTTACTCCTTAGTAAATTTTTTAAACTTTAACTATCTCAAAGCCAAGTGGCTGGATGTCACTTCAGGCAGATGATTTTTTGTTTTTGTTTTTGTAAATTTCAACTAAACTCCCACTTGCTATGCACTGGATCCTTAATACACCTAAATGTTTCTTTTAACAATGCTGTTAATTCAGAACTGGTTTGTTTCATGCCCTTTCAGAATGGGGAGAATGGGTAGATGTAACCCTTGTAAAGCCAGGAGGTTTTTAGGCAGGATGTGGTCTTGGAGGGTAGGGAGTGATAAAAGCTTCTGAAAGACATAGCTGTCAATTTCACTTAAAAACTCCTATGACATAGAATTTCCTACATGTGTAGATATTGCTGGGCTTCACTTTTTTTCTGCAAACAGCACTGACACTCCACCAAGAGCTGCCCTCATGGCCAGCTGGTAGGCAGACTAGAAACTGGGGAGTGAAGAAAGCAAAACATTTCACAAATGAACAGAGGTGGCTTTGCTTTTTCCTGCAGCCTTCAAATTAAGACTAGATGCCTCTTTGGAAGGCAGGCTTTAGTCAGACACTAATTATTGGAAGATGCAGAAGAGCAACCAGATGGAACGGAATGACTTTTGTTCTGCTAGAGGGTCAGATGGTCCCTGCTGACCTTAAGATCTATAACTATCTAACAAAGGACATAAAGAGACAGTCAAGCCATGTGCTGTTGTCAACACTTTGCTAAAGTGGTATAATTACGGAGAGCAGGAACTCTTCTTGCACTCCCAAACATTAATCTCATTATTGCTTCAGCAAAGAACATTCGTAAGAGTTTCTGTACATTTAAAAGTGGTTAAGTTTAACCATGAACACAATAATTTTGTGGCTGCAGTAGTGACACTTTTTGTCCATACGCCTGAAGTTCATGGAAATCCTGAGTTATTGACTCAAGAGGGATTTGCATAAGAGCTGATGACTTTCTGCTTCCATTACAGTCTGTAATGACATTTCATTGACCATAATGGGGATAGAATGAAGCTATCTTCATTCTTCAGGAAAGTGTTTAGTTTTGAATAATCTGTCTTTAAATGATTTCCACTCTGTAGGGTAGCAGGCCATCGAGCTACCTTATGAAAATGGCTTCACACTGCAATAAATGAGTGCAACTATTGTCCCTACACACTACTCATTGGTATAAAGAAGAATGCTCTAAACCAAACTTATTTTGCTCCATGGGTTGATTGACGTTTCAGTCAATAAAAGAGGGTATTGCATTTCTCACACTTCATTTTAGGAGCTGGTGGTAATCTACCTAGGAAAGCATTGCAGGACTCCCTAATATGTCTCCTTATATTACAGTCTGCTCAGAGCAATGGAGGAAGGTGTCTCTTAGACACAGGGATTAGGCTGCGTACTTAACAGGCTAGTAGAAGAAATGGTCAAATCTAGGGAGAAGATTTGGCATGAACATTGTTAGTATGCCATTCTGTCTTGTTTTTGTATATGAAATCAAAGCTCAAGGTATAGCTGTTTTATAGTGTTTTAACCTTAATAGGTTAAAAGATACATGACATTTATAAATGCCTGATAGAAATTCAGTAGTTACAGCTTAGGTTCAGGGTTATGGGCCTGGGAAATTGGAACAAACCCACAGCCAGAAATGTGCTCTTGATTGAGGTAGCTTGAAAAGCTTTCAAGGAGAGAGTGGACCACATTTTGTAAAGTCTTCTGGTGAAGCAGCTGATCTCAGAGCATTTGCAAGAAATATATTTGTTGGTTTGTTTTTGCTTTCTTTAATAGATGCACTGCAAAACACCACAGCCTCTTTCAGAGGAAAAAAAAAGTTATTAAGCTGTAAACATTCCACATTCGTAGGATGGTTCACTGGCAGTAGTTTCTCTAATTGATCCAGTCAGGAGAGTTATGTTGGTGGTGTGAATATAATCGACCAGCGAAAGATTATTATTTCTGTCACGCAGGTCCTCTGCAGATGTGATAGAAAGTAACTTTGGTAGGGGTTTACGGGCTTTGGAGAATCTCATCAACATACAGCAGTACACATACTTGTGTGTTACTGAGATAAACTTGAAATACAACGTTCATAAACACCAGACCCTTGGGCTCAGAGCACCTAATGAATGTGGAATGTGTTTCTCATGTTTAAGTACTTGTGAAGAAATGCTATATGTTGACTGAAAATAAAGCTCTATTCACGAAGTATTTCTTGTTAAAAAAAGTATTTATATTTACATTTAAATGATACATAGGAATAACATCTGTTCCTATTAACTTAGGAACTCAAATACAAGTTATGTGAGCAACCACAAGTGTCTGAATGACAGCTTACTGGAAATATTTTCAGTTGATATCTGTACCATGACAGATCTGCCAAACTGCACCTTGCTAAGTCCATTAATATTCAGAAAAGTATTGATAATACCTTTGTTGCAAGAGATTAATTTGTTTTTTTGTCATCTATCATATAGAAGCCAAAAACGAAAGTAGGTAAGTTGTCTCAATTACCATGAAAGTGCTTTACATATAAATAACGAACAGTGACTGAACAGCACTGAGAAGATTTATTGAAGAATATATATTGGTTTGGGACTTAATGCTTTAATCAAGTTCTTTCTGCAATCATGGCATGAATGTAAACCTGCATTTATGGTGGTGGTGAGGAAATAGCTTCACTGTTCCACTACTAATGTGTTTTATAGAAGCTGTGATTTGGCAACAGCTCCCAAAATCTTGATTGTACTCTCTCCCTACCCACTATCAGTACATTTGCCAAGAAGTTTTTTTAGTATTTAAATTAAAAATGAAAATACAGCTTGAGCAAACTCTGGAGTAAGCCAGTATATGAATCATTTAAATTATAATGTATATCACTCAAGAAAAGAATTTGGAGTGCATATCTGAAAATGGTGTAAAAGAATGGCACCTTCTTACCCACAGATTTCTGACTTCCTATTTTTATTTCAATAAAATTGCTTTCTTTTAGTGACAAAGGCACTTTATTACTGTCGTAGCCAAGACAACTGCACAGCAAAGAGGCGATGAATGGTTCATTGTATTTTTTGCACGGATTACCATTGGAATATCTTTCCTGTCTCTACAATGGTATTGAAAATAGTTAAGGCTGCAGAACGTTTTCCTTTGCTGCAAAATTACTTCAGATTTGCAGCTAAAGTCCTGCCCACACAAAATAATCTATGATCTGAAATGAAATGGTGCTTTTACTTTGCAGAGTAGACTTGTCTTATAGATCACAAAAACTAGAGGCTAAGTTTGTGCAGCCCATCAGATTTTGAACAGTCATTTTGTGGTTCCATGCAAATCCAACAAGCCTGTCAGTGACTTGCTAAAATCTCTTTCTGTTCCCCTTTCTATGGAGACAAAAATGTTTTCCCTTCAAAAAGGAGGCACAGAAAGACAAGGTCTCCTACAGCGCCAAGAGTTTGGCACTGGGAGCCTGAGACCAGAATCAGAGTTCAGGATCAGTCCCTGATAACCCACAAAGTAGTGCTTGCTCAAGACCATCATTGGCACATTGTAGCTAGCTGATGGGCTCTGAGCAATACTCAATCTCTGATGTGGGATATGGATATAAAAGCATTGACCAGGTTGGATCTATATTAAATTTATCACCCTTTTGTCCTCCTTGGCTCCTCAGCTGCTTCTGCACCATCCTGTGCTCATCTGTGTTCTCCTTGTACTTTTCATCATAGACCCCTTCCTGCTAATATCTCATTGCAGCTCATTTCAGAAACACTGTAGGCAGTGAGTGTAAACTCAAGGATTTATGGAGGCAGCATACAGACACATGAAGTTTTGCCACTGGCAAAATATTTAGGCACCAGGTTGTGATGTGGGATGTGATCCATAACAAATTCCAGGAGGAAAGGGAGATGAAAAGGGGAAAAAGAAAGGGAAACATGAATACAAGCTACAAAATTTTAAACACGCATTCCTGCATGACTGGAAGCAAAAGTTTTTGTATTTGCTTGCATGTGAGATGAATGTGATTTTCCACAGCCAGGCCACCTTGCTCAACACTCCTTGGCCCCTATGGGACTCCAAGGGATGGACCAAAGCTATCCAGCGCCACATGGTATTTTGCAATGAGGATGTTTGGCTTTGAGAAATAAGTTCTCAGCAAGAATGATATTTAAATTTATCTGGTCTCTAGAATATCATGCTGGCTCATGCAAGGACTGTGTAGCCTCTCCTGAACTACCACAGGAAGGTTTATGGAAGTGAAAAGAACTCATGTAAGTCTGTAGGATGGTTTGTGTCCGCATTGGCTGCACGCTGTTTTTTCTGGTTTTTTTTGTCTTCTTCAAGAGAGTTTCTTTGAGACTGGAGTAGTCCCGTATGACAGTGACTCAATACCTGGGTCCATTTCAGTTGGAAACCATGGAGAAGTAATGAACACAGAATCCCACATTGGCATTAAAGCAAACCCACGTTTTAGAGCAGAAGCTGACATTACCAGGTGCCAAGTGATGCCTTTTTGAGCCACTGACAAGTTTTATTTTTGGAAACAATTCAGCATACTAACTGTGTGGAAGAAGTAAGAAACGGGGTTGCTTTGTTTTTATTACATTATTTAGCATAAAAACATCACTTTTTCTTCTCAGATGTTGACTTATTCCTCTTGCTGTTGCTTTATTTGAACACATGAAACTAAATTTAACCAGAGTGTGATTTTGACTCGAATTTAGATAAAAGCCACCTTTCATCAGGTATCTCACTCTCTGTTCTTCCCCAGCCATCCCTTCTCTACTTCTTTGCTACTTTAATTTTGTGCCAACAATTGCCAAGGTTGGTTGTTACTCTCTAACTTGATTGTCATATAGCCATCAAAACTGAGTTGGTATGGCCAGACTTTTTCAATAAAGAAGTCAGAGCTTTAGAAACATCTGTTAGGGATTAAATTGGCCCTTAGAGCCTTTTTTTTTTTTTTTTTTTTTTGACAATTT
Source organism: Phasianus colchicus (assembly GCF_987193195.1). Classification (NCBI taxonomy): domain Eukaryota; kingdom Metazoa; phylum Chordata; class Aves; order Galliformes; family Phasianidae; genus Phasianus; species Phasianus colchicus. The sequence continues at coordinate 46,517,087 of NC_143441.1, read as the reverse complement.
CCCAGTTTTCCAGTGCCTTTTCTACTTCCATACAAATTAAACGATTTGTCTGAAAAAGAGGCATTATGGAAATATTTCTCTGAGACAGGTGTAAGCTCCTAGGGAGACACATGTGGCTGGGTTTTGAGCTTTTGATGTTGTGGGAGATGTCAGCATTATGGCTCTCACTTATAAGGTTTGCAGTAAAACAGACTTACTTGCAAGGTCTCCAAAACAAGACGTTGGACTTGTCACAAAATCAAAAGCTCCAGTTTATCTGGGATCATTACTTTTTCTGACTGAACAATACTAAAAGCTTTGTTAGCATTTGTCTTTGTACAGTACATTGGGACAGGTGCACTGGCAGCTGTAGGAGGAATAATGCTTGTACAATTAGTACCATCTAAATAGGGACTTTGTAAAGAACTTGGTGGCATCAGGATGTTCCTTATTTCAGAATCCAAGCTGGGCTCTGCTTCAGAGAGAAATAATCTAATGTGGTACTCTGATCTGATGTTTCAAGTTGTGCAGTTGGTGAAAGATACCTCTCGAATCAGTAACAGATTTAAAAGCACAGAGGAATGGCTGAAAGTGATGCTTGTCACTAGAACCCTCACTGCCTCTATTCACATTGTATTGGCCCTCATCTTTCATGAGGTATGTTGGGAAACGTGAGAGTGAGATTAACAACACAAGCAAACACAAATTTACTGTCCTGACCAGTTCATGAGGTGTACTGACAACAGAGTTCTGCTCTTTGGTAGATTTACATATCAGAGAACAAAACAGACTCTCTGCGTCATGATTTGGATAGTGCAGACCTGTTGTAGAAGCTGGACTATTCCAGATAATATCCAAACATTTGAAGTTCAGTCTTCAAAGGATATGGATTAATCAAAAATAGGAATTAGAGAAAAAAATTGTCCAAACATCAGGTAGTTGAAAAAATAAAAAGGAACAGCTTTGAGCTATTAAATGTTGAAATCAAATCTTAATAAATGGGATACTTCTGACCTTGGTGCATAGTATTCAAACTTCATGAGCCCCAGGATGTTACTTTAAGAGCTTGCTTTTTTCTGGGCAGCCCGGTCTGGTGGTTGGTGACCTTGCCCCTGGCAGGGGGGTTGAAACTAGATGATCATTGTGGTCCTTTTCAACCCAGGCCATTCTATGACTCAATGATTCTTGACTGGTTTTCAGTACATTTGGAGCACCCTTCAAAAATGGGAGGGTGTGCATATAGGTGGAGAGCTACGAAAAGTCCGAGCAAAAGAAAAAGAAAAATTCATCCAGTTTTATTTTCAGCTTATGGTCTGTGGTCCCTTGGAGGAAGGTTGAGGGCAGGGGGCAAAAAGGGGCTGTTCTTACTTCTTAAGGATCCTCAAGGAGTAATTAGGGGAAAAAAAAAACCAAAAAACTCAAGCTAATTTTGCTGTCCAGGGGTTCCTGGGAAATATATGCAAATCAGAAAAAAAGAGCTGAAAAGCATTAATCTGCAGCAACACTGGAATGTCTCAGTGTTTCATACTTTGCAATGAACTCACTTGTTTCCAGGAGATGTAGTGTGAATAATGTTCAACAAACAATTTATTTGACCCAGTGGTTTTTTTTTTGTTTTTTTTTTTTCTTCTTTCATTTTGTGTGTATATTGATCACAGTTTTCAACTCTGCCTCTAGGCTTGTTTGTAAAAGCAGGGCCCAAATGCTCAGGTATCACAGAGAGTCTTATGAGCATAGCTGGGCAAACTCCAGCGTCTGTTGGTGCAGCCCAGTGCTGCAGGCACTTTCAAAGTTCAGTGAACTTCACTGTTCAAAAAGCCAGGTGGGATTTGTCTCATAAAGCTGTGCAAACAGTCTCACTATAGGACTGCAAAGGCTTTGAGAACATTACACTGGGTTCTGTGAATGTAGCTCCAGCTTGAATGGATTCAAGACTCTAAGCAAATTGAGCAGCTTTGGTTGGTAGGCTTTGATCATTCACTCCATAAAGTTCTCTTGAAGGATAAAAACTATTAATCAGACTGTATGATGAACTATTAATTCTTAATAAACCTACCTAATTTTAAGTATAGTCTAGACATAAGAAAGCCACCTCACTGTTAAAAAACAAACCACCATGGCATTTTTTTTAAATTATGGTACATCTATGGAGTGTAGATAATTACCATGTCATGCAAAAAAACATCTAAAGGTTTAATTTTGTGTCTCCCATAAACAGAAGCCCTGGGATAACTGTATTCTGCCAGCCCGTTGGATAACAATAGTCACAGCCCCAGAATCAATTGCATAACTCATTGACAGTCTCAGTGTATGCTTATTTTAATAAGCAGAAATATTCTTCATGGGAATCTTCTGGGAAGAAATATGAGCTCTAGATACTACAGTGATTTAAAGAGGAGTATCCCAGAGATCCTTGTTCTATGCTGGATTGGAACCTCCTACATTTTTTTGTGTGAGTGTAACAGGGAAAATTCAGTCCCAAGCTAATTGTAGTCACCTTCTAAGGCTTCTTTATTGAAATACGATGTGATTTCTTTTTCTGCTTATAACTGATTTTATACAAGCGATGTCTATGGTATCAGTCCTCAAGAAACCACATCAGAAACTTCTGAGAAACAGATCTTTTCTGAGATTTTTGGTTACATTTTGGATTTTACTAAGCTAGAAACATCATAGGAAAATCAAGAGCAATTATAATTGTAATAATTTTAAAAGAATGATTGCATTTTGCAATATTTTTTGTTTCTGCTTTCATTTCATCAGTTGGATATAAGTTTATTTGACCTCTTAGCTCTAACATGAGCTGCTGATCATTACAAGCCAGCAGAAACAACAGAGATCTACATTTGAACCTGAATGTCACAAGTTTAACTCCTTCTGACAGTCATACAAGTTAGCACTAAATTAGTTTATGCAATTTGCCCATGATTCCTAAGAGCTGGTGTGTCAGGTCTGGTCAACATGTCTATCTCTTTGAAGAAAACTTTGCTCTGAAAGACATCCTGATACTACTTTCTTTAAATAGAGAAAGAAAAAAAGACCTGCATAAGATAACATGATTATCCAGGATCTATGACGAGGATGTTATTTTTAATGATAGCTCAGCTAAAATAGAATGTGCAATGACTTTAGGAGGTCATCATCTGAAACTTAGAATCACACAAAGACAGAAAAAAAACAGCATGAAAAATTGATTATACGGATGCCTATCTCACACAGATGACATTTTTCAAGGAGGAACACCTTTCATGCTTCCAGAGGGAGCTCTACCATTCAAAAAAGCATTTATCAGGCAGGAAAACAGACTGCTATGAAACTTGCAGCCTGAAACTGAAACCTGAAGAAACACATTCCTGGTTTTGCTGCAAGTTTGGAACTTTGAAAATGTTCACTGCAAGCTTTGTGTAAATTTCTACCGTTTCTTGAATGCTTGTCAAGTTTGTGAGTGATTCTGAGACCTACATGTTTGAAGAAAAGAGCACCCAAGGCCTTGCTTCAACAGAGCACAATGCTGATAACACTCATTGTCTCGTTAAGACTGATAATCACCATTATATTATCTCAATTGGGTGCTGAGAGAGCTGATTGCAAACACCTGGTTCAGCAGTGGGGAGTCAGCTGAGCATGTGCCAAATCTATGGCTTTGGGTCAACCATCTTAACCCATAAATAGTGAGCAGCTCATCTGCCCCTTGAGTTTTTCTGTATGGTAGTTGACTGTGTGCTGGGATTTCCCCTTGGGAAAGGAATGCCTTTGGAGGTTGTGTCTGCTGTAAAAATCCCTTAAACCTTGATGCAGAGAGATGCCTTGCAGATACAGGCCCTTGGTAAGTGATTAATAGCTTGCCTAAGCTTGGCTAGCTTTGCTAACATTTATATATTAGGTTGATTGTGCCCCTAGGTGTAAGCAGTACGTGAAGACTGGGAGTAGGAGTGGATTCAGCTACACCTAGGTTCTCTCCTCTTTGGCTTAAGGAATTTAGAGTGCAAAGGTGTGAGCTCTGAACCTTGTGGTTTACTAAGAGGACCTCCTGGATAAGTGTGTTTGACTACTTGTTATACAGATGATGGGTGACTACTGTATCCTAGCCATCCCAAATCTTCAGCTCGCTGTGAATGATTTCTTTTACAATATGTTTTCTCTAGGTTTTAATTTGCACTCATAACAATGTTTGCTGGTTCTAGTAGTGTCTTGTGTCAGACTGGAGGTACAGGATCTTGAAGGTTTTTTGAGTCATAGATCAATACTATCTCAGCAAGAACCTGAACTCTTTCTTTTGTGAAGAGAATAATCACTTTTTGGGCAAACTTCCTGTTCTGACAGTTGATGAGATTAATGTTTTTGTTTTGCACTCTACTGCTGGAGTAACTGATGCAGCATAGAACATTGATCTGTAACTTGTCAATTTGTCAAAACTTGAACAAAACAGTTTTGTGATTTTCTCCATGACTGGATGAATGACTTGATCTAAATCCACTAGAATCAGTGAATAGATGTTTTTTTTTTTTTTTTTTTTTTGTTTTTTCTTATTTTTGCTGGACTTTAGGCAGAACCCATGGAAATGAGGCTTTATTGGAAGGCAAGCATTTTTATGGCTTTTTATAAAACCTATATTTCCAAGCAGGATAGGTAGCATGAAAGTTACAACAGTCCAAGCATCACCACTCATTGGGGTCCTAACATGACAATTCATGAATTCTGTATGACTTGTGCAGCAGAACTAGGTATCTTATAGTTTCCAGTCTCTTAAAATACCTTTCAGAGGTAGATAATGTTACTCTTGTATTTAACAAATGGTTTCACAACACAGAGATCTATGTTCAGCCCATGCTGCTTGCTGCTCACTAATGCATTTAGCTTTGAAAGTCATAGTTCTTTTACTGTCATACAGAGATAGAAGATTATACTGCAAGTATGCACTTCATGGAATAAGTAGAGCAGACAAGTGTTCGGCAGTCCCCAACATCTGTCTTGGGTATGTTTAAAAAAAAAAAAAAGGCAAAAAATCTACAGTTAATGGCATTCAGTTCAGACCATAGCAGTCTGCATCCTGCTGTAAATTGAAATGATGTGCAGTAGTGCCTGTGCCTCTGTATCTAGAGTGACTTTTTCTTTGCTGACAGTGAAGAATATGCTTTTAATATAAGTTGCAGGGAAGTAATGAATTTCCTTTTAACAGCACTCTGAAGTCAATGAATACTTACTCCAGGACAAACTCACTCCAAGAACAGGGTGAACTGAATTTAGCACAAGGATAAAGGAGTAGAGATGCACAATGCCTTTATTTATAACATGATGTCTGTAGACCAATTCAGATCTTCATTTGTGCTATAGGATCTTCTTTTACATGAAGTGGTCATATAAAAGCTGGTATCTTTTCTCTTTTTGATCCTACCCCAATATTGGGGTTACTTCTAACACAGGGAGAGAAGACCATGTGTCATCAGCAGCTGAGGGACACTGACTGAACTGGACAAGGTGGCAGAAAACCAGGTCTCCAAGACAGGTGGCAGGCAGAACTCAGCTGACCTGTGATCTGTTGGAGCTTTTTCCGAACTAACATGACCCTGAGGAACTCTTCCATTCCAACAAATTAGTGAGGTCAAAAGGCAAAGTACAGTTACTTAAAGCATTGATCTCTGTTCAATCAGGCATCAGTTTTCCTCTTGCGGTCAAACATCTCAAAATATTGTCAACTTCTTGATTGCAGCTTAATATTAGGCTCGCATTCTTCTTGGAGCATAACTTCAGATTGATGGATGGTTACAAGTTCTCAAGCGAGCTTCTCTCTTCTAAAAATTTATTCTTCCAGTCTCCAATACTTTATTTGATATTGTGTTCAAGCTTATGTGCTTCCTTATCTGTAGTGACTTCATATGCATGTCTTGCAACAAGACTGGTGTCCCAATGTTTGAAACTGTTGGGAAAGATAAAGAAAAGCATAGAGAGAAAAAGACAAAAGTGCCTGACTCACTTCAGAAGACTTTATTAATAATCTGAGAAAGTTCTGGCTGATTTTTGAAAGTGAACTACCTCCTTTGGTATTGTAGGACAACAGTGCTACTAACCAAGAGCTGTTTACAAGGATGGATCGTGATAGGACAAGGGGGAATGGTTTAAAACTAAGATGGGGGAGGTTTAGGTTAGATATTAGGAGGGAGTTCTTCACACAAAGGGTGGTGACGCACTGGAACAGGTTACCCAAGGAGGCTGTGGATGTCCCATCCCTGGAGGCATTCAAGGCCAGGCTGGATGTGGCTCTGGGCAGCCTGGTCTGCTGGTTGGCAACCCTGCACATAGCAGGGGGTTGAAACTAGATGATCATTGTGGTCCTTTTCAACGCAGGCCATTCTATGATTCTATGACACTGGATGCATACGTAACACCAAACTAAATAAGAGAAGGATGAGTCTTAATAGCCTCTAACAAACATTAGAGAAGAAAAATGTTTTTCACTTTTTAAAATAGTTGGTGTTTATCTGTGTACTGAACAGAGAAGTGTAAGATTAGCTAAATAGTGTTTTTTTAAATAAAAATGAGGAAAGTGTTCATGTCTTCAGGCTGAGAAAATGTGTTCTCCTCTTTTTTCTCTTCTGGAAATAAGTCAGACTTCGTTATTGTGGGTTTCTGGAAATATTGTGAAAGTTGTTGCTTTTGAGTAAAACAGGTACGCAAACAGGAAGAACAGTTTCAGCCAAAGGTTAGGGATAGAAGAACTGAAAATCACTGAAAGTTTTACATTAATGAATCTAGAATGGATTACTTCAATAAATAAAACTGCCGTTCAATTAATTTAATAAGAGTAAAGCAGCATGCTAAATCTGAAAGTAGAACTCAAATTATGTGATGTGATAACTGCAATAGCAGAGTGTGGGACCCAGGGAGCAGGGAGGTCTCTGGGAAGATTGGTGAGATAGGTCTCCTTTTCCTGGGCACATGTTCAGTGTCACTATCTTACTGCTGCCACCACTAAAGGTGGTGTGGAGATATCTGCTCTTCTGTTGAGGTCACCTATTTCTTTTTCCTGCATGTAGTGTGGGTCAGTTCAGTTGTATGCAGACCTGGGACCACCTGAGATGTCCAGTGGTCTTCAACTCAGTGGTGGGGCTGGAGACAAGACTCCTGTAGATCCTGCATCTTGCCTGAAAAACACACTTGGATTTCCTAGGTACCCATGGTTACTTTGCATGGAGCCTTTGTTTAGGAAACTAATTTTATTCCTACAGAGTAAATCTAGACATCTACAATGCAGACATTTGTATGAGCTAGTCAATAAGCCCACTGAACACAGCATGACTAAATCAATAGCGGTTTAGTCAGAATCACTGAGATCTATGGTACAGTTCACCTCCTCCTGGAGCATACATCTCAAAAGGTTGCCTGGCTGCCAACCCAGAAATGTCTATTTCTCCCCAGTGACTATAATGAGAGCCCAATGTGAGATGCTCTGTTGCGATTCTCCGTAACTTTCAGATGTGAAATGAGATTGATTCATCTCTTATTGTACTGGTCACGTGTGAACACTGATGAAGCTCCTCAAATACAACAGATTCTGGTAGGAAGAAAACAAAGCATAGTTCTAATAACTTGTGAATCAAAGGTTTGTCTTGAGAATGTGATCAGCTGCTATTCACAGTGCAGGGAAGCAGCTCAGCTCAACTACTCGGGGTGTTTGGTGTAGACCAGGGCAACTGCCTGAGTTTGACCATTTAGAACACCAAATGAAGCTGCTCACTTAAACAACTGTGGGTGAGGTGGTCACTGTCCAGCTCAGAAATCAGTGTAAAGAATTAGATTTGCTAAATTGTGCAGATTCATTATCCTGTCTGTTGCAAATATTTGTCGTATTTACACAAAATACATTTTTTTTCATTTAGCCTTCACTCTTTGGTTGCAATCCAGAGCACAGCAGCTCTGTAGACAGTGCTTTGCATGTTTCCCTCAGTATATCTCAAGACATAATTAACTGATATCAATTAGCAATTATAAAACTACAAGAATCATAATTGACTTCGTTGGAATGACTATGTAGAATAAATGGATGTGATGTCACTAAACTGCTCTCTGATTATCCCTTAAAATCATGAGCGCTTTTGCAGGTAATGCTTGATGTTATGTAGGAATGTAAATACAAAATCTATTGATGTGGAATTGATTTTATACAGCAACTCAAGCATTTATCTTAGCTCTACTTATTGCTTAATCCCAAGGATAGTAGCAAAATCAGATTCTCACTAATGGAAAATGAGTTTCAGGTTTCTCTGAAGTGATACAAATTGTTTGGTAATAAAATTTTGCATAATCACCTGCTTAAATAATTACCAACATCATCCTCCTGCTGATGTTCTCTAACAAACATAATGATTTCTAAAAACATTGCACAATCTCTAGCAGGCTCAGGCATGTCAAGATTTTCTGGTCTAACACTCTGTGAGGTGAAAAAAATCGTGCTTAGCATGCATAAAACATGCTGTACTGTCAAGCTAATATTTTTGCCAAACAGATTGTGTTATTGTCCGTACATCTCCAGCTGATGCTGCCCTGTATCACAGAGCATTTGGCTTACTCTCTGCATCAAGAAGAGGAAAAATCATTTTGTATTTGGAATTAGGCTGGTGATTAATCTTTTGAGTTCTTGTTTAGAGAGATATATATATTTAAAAGAATAGCTATGGTTACTTGACAACATTGTTTAAATTTATGATATTTATGTAGTCTCTTCCTGTAGTGGAACTGGAAAATTGACTCCAACAGAGTTGAAAGAGTGCTTAAATAACCAGCATATAAAATACGGAGCATGTTGTAATGTTTTACCCCAAAATTTGTCTTGTCATTGCTGTCTAAGTGAACAAAAATTTGGAGAGCGCGTTTTAGTTGAAAACTTATTTTGCTTTAATTGTGGTGGCATTTAAACCTGCTGAGAGCCAGTGAGTTTTCTACAATGATATACTGAGTGCTCAGGGTAGACAGACACAGTGGAATTCAAAATAGACATATACAGCTCTTCTGATTCAGAGTTGTGTTGACTTGATGGGTTCCTTCTGCGATCTGTGGATGCTTAGTTCAGTACAGTCAAGTATTTGCCCTTGCCCCATCCCTGGAGATGTTCAAGGTCAAGATGAACCAGGCTCTGAGCAACCTGATCTAGCTGTAGATGTCCCTTCTCACTGCAGGGGAGTTGGATTAGGTGGCCTTTAAGGGTTCCTTCTAACTCAGTTCTATGGTTCTAAACAGCAAGACCATCTGCCACAAGGAGGGAGATCCTCATTTAAGAAAAATGAAAATTTCTGGAAAGAATAATCCTTAAATTTGAAAGGTTGAGGTTTGTTTTTTGTTTTGCTGATGATATGAGGAAACACTTCACTTAAAATTATCATTCTCGGAAATTAAGTCTTAAAAAAGAATGACACAGTTTCAGTTTCTGAGAGGTTCTATTAAACTACCAAGTGAATTTATAATTCCCAACATAGAATCATTAAAGTTGAAGACCTCTAAGATTGTCTAGTTCAACCATCTCTACTATGCCCACTGCCTACATCTCTCAGTGCTACATCTCCATGGTTCTAGAGAACCTCCAGGGACAGTGACTCCTCCACTTCACTGGGCAGCCTGTTTCAGTGCCTCACCATGCTTTTTAAAAATAAATTCTTCCTGATTTTGTAAAGCAAAGTACTTCATGCTAAAAGCAACAGGGATGGTGGGTGCTTAGGCCTCCTTTTTAAAGATGCATCAATCTGTGTGCACTGGAGTTAATGTAAACCATTTTCTTCTAGGTTGTAATTTGTTATTGGCTGTCTACTGTCTAATGAAGTGTGTTCATGTTGCATCTTTTACTACATTGTAAGCTTTTCTTGTTTGCCAGTTTTCGTGCAACGTCTCTGAGACTTTTGCTTGAGTTGAATGTGGCTTCATCACAGCTGGACAGTCACACAGTTATAGAATCATTATGGTAGGAAAAGACCTCTGAAGTCATCTAGTCCAACCATCAACCTGTCACTACTGTGGCCACTGAAATACTGTCACAGCCTCTCTCACTCACATCCACAAAACCTCTATATCTTTAGGAAAAGAGGTTAAAAACTGTTGGCTCCAAATAGTTAATCTAATTCTGAATGTGCTTGCTGGGTGTGCAAATCACTGTTATAATGGCCAGATGTTTATTTCATGAGTCCACACTTCAACATTCCAGTGGTCGTCTTGAAGACAAAAGTTGCCTTCATATTCTTTGCATCAGGTATTTCTGAGTGCTGTGACTCTTACTGGAAAGGATTTGCTAGCTCAGAGGTCTTGCATTTGTCAAATGAATGCTTGGGGTAACATTTTGTTTTGTAGCTTAGCCTGGTGATTGTGGTGAAGTCACAGATTATGGAAGAAACAGATGATGGTTCTCTCTGTACTGCAGAGTCAAAAATTGGATGAGGTTTTAATGAGGTGACATTGTTACCAGCTCTAGACCCAATAGCTTGTCATCTAGTTGTGAGCAGAATAATTACCAGTGTTAAGGATTCATTGAAAAGGCAACTTGCCTTTTGTAAGGAATTACTGTCTGAAGCTCTATGTTTGGGCTAACAAGCCTCTGAGAGGGACATGGAGGGAGGCAGCAAGATGGTAGACAGTATGAGCATGGGGTTGAAACAAGGCTTTGAAATGATACCTTCCATTTGCTAAAAATAAAAAGCTCTTCTGAGCTCAGTGGTTTTATTATTTCTTTTTGTCTGCATCTGGGAAGACTTTTGATGGGCTGGTGCAGAAATCAGCTGTCTGCAATTTTTTCTGGCATGAGATGTGGTGTTACGTGAGGGTGCAGAACTCCCAGCTGAGCCCAGACCAGTCTGGAGATCACCAGGAGCAAGGATGTCGGAATTTCACTTACATTTCCCTGGGTGGAAGGCCTGAGATTGGTGACTGGACTGTACTTTCTGAGACTGCTCAATGTGTTTTAGTGCTTTTACTCAATCGTTTTGCAGTTTAGGTTGAACAATAATTCTGAAATCCCACTTCTCTCTTTACTCTTATGGTACTGGAAAGTGCGTTTTTAAGGTGTATTTTTGTGCTCTGCCTTAAAAGTGCAACAATGACCATAGGTAAATGTTCCCTGTATGTCTATTAATGTTAAATGAGGCTTTTAATAAATCCTGACTTAATTTCTTACGTTATGCCAGAGATTATTATCTTAGTGCTCTGTGAAATTAAAATAACAAATAGGAGTTAGTTGATATTAAAGTTGCATATCTACCTAAAAACATATTACAAACTCCATTAAAGATTTGCAGATAATTTAAATGCATTAATCTACATTAATTCCATTAAGTGGAGATAGTGTGTTTTTAATGCTGGAAAATACTTGTCTGGCAGCTTAATTAAATATTTGGAACAAACAAAAACAGCCGAGATCTAATTTTCAAGTGTTATTCAGTCATGTTTGGAGAGGGGTAAATACATCTGCACCAATCTGCCTTTCTAAACAAAAAGGTTGCTAGTTACAAGGAATCACTAAAAGATTTATATACCTCTTTTTGCCTTTCATCTAAAACAAATAACACACTACAGCTATAATTATGGATGTAATAAAGAAAAAAGCAATCAAGCAGAATTTAGTGCTCTGAAATTGTCTAGAACAGAATTACTTCAAATGGATGTTTAAATTGTGTAATTTTATAGCGAGATTAGAAAACCAGAATTCATCAGATATTGGGAAAGTGAAGAGTTAGAAGTCATTGATTGCCATGAGTTTAATCCTTGCCAATGAACACAGTCCTTCCACCAGTTGCTTTAAATAGCAGCACTCATTCTTCACACTGGAGGCTTTACTGTGTTTGTTCCACACTGAGCCTGATCAAAGCACAGCATTTTCCTCTCACTTCAACTCCTGTGTTCGCTAAAACTGGTGTGGTGGTTCTATGCTGCCCAGTTCATATCCCATTTTGTGTGTAGACCTCAATGCCTCTGCAGTGGGAAGGCAGCATGCAGATGAGTACTGGGAGTATTTACCATTTTTATTTGCTTGGCCCAGTTGAAAAGTTTTCCAAAGCTAAAGATATCTGTGTTGCTGAATGAACCAGAAGCATCTGATTGAAAGGAAAAAAGCAGTGTCAAGCCTTGCTTGACAATTGCAGTTTACATCCATTTGCATACTTGGTATGGTAGTACTTGATCTTCACTGAGTGGTGAAAGTCACAGCATGAGATACAGGAGAATCCCAGCTTGGAATTCTTTAATGTCTCTGGGCTGCAAATAGGTGGAGCAGGAGTGAGTTGCTCCCTTGGCTAAACCTTGCATCGCTCCAGCTTGTGCCAGACTGATAGAAACATAGCTGGGCATTGAGGTGTGAGATGAATAGAAATGTTCCCCAAAGCATGGGCATTCATGCCCACAGATTGCTCTGTAGGAATTTATTTTGTTAAAAGAAATATTTAAATCATATTTTAAAAAAATATATAGTTGTTACTAATGTTGGTCAGTGAAAGTGGATCCAGTACCGTGAGATGTTCTGCACTGCTTAAGCTGGTCTTCCATTGAACTTTATTTTTTTTCTTTTCTTTGTGTGCTGTTTTCTGAGAGCACTGAAGAGTCTTCCCTGATGGGGAAACTTCCACAGAAGAACACGGCTCGTTTTGGCAGCTCTTTCCCTGTGGTAGCTAAGAAGATGGTTCCGGAGCAGAGGGTAATTGGTGATGTCCAAATCCTGCTGTGGCCATGTGGATCCATATGACACAACTAAGGACACTGGTAAGGCTGTTCTAATTTATGGTCCTAAGGGGTCACTTGTTATCTGGGAGATCTTTGGTGATTTAAACCATCTGCACGAGGCTGGCAGGTATTTTGTATACAATAACAAAAATCTGAATGTTTTAGACAACAGCCTGTGCGTAAATCTAATATATATCTATTTTTTTCCAGGAGTACTGGCCTAAAAAGAAGAGGTTCATCTGTATGCTTGTGTCTGCAGAGTTTACCAACACAGCTGCTCCATGCAGTGGCTATGTGTTTCTCTATTTTGAAACAGGAAATTACTGCTTGAAAAAGGTCAGTGATCTTGTAAAGAAATATTTCAACTGGGTAAAACCCCTGTTATACATCGTGATACAGAATTGTTCGGAGTCATGAAGCTCAGAACTTGTTTTATTTCTTTTCTTCTTTTTTCTTTTTTTCTTTTTTTTTGGCCTATCAAGGATTATAGGCTGAGTTCAGCTTCAGTTCAACCTTCATCAATCAATATCATTAAAAGCAAAAAATTTGCCAAAGCAAACTTACTCTGTCAGTGCTGCTCTAATGAGTGGATGAGGGGAGCACTACGTGATCGACTTCAGAAGGGTTGCTCCACTAAGTGTCACGGCTGCTTGAATTTAAAATGTCAAAGCATTACTCCAGTTATAGCTCCTGCTGGGCACCAAAGCCTGTTGGAAAAACCCTAAAAGACAGCTGGAAAGGGAATATTGTATCAAATGTCCAAGTGTTCTAATTGACTGGTCTGAGCATAGAAATCCACAAAATGTTGAGAGGCCAAATCCTTGTCCTCAGATAGTTGGCTTCAGGAGAACTTGCAGGTGAGTTCAAAATAAATTTCATGCATCCCTATTGTCTGTGAGGATAAGAGTCTAATGCAGCTGCTGAAGTTCAGCTTTGAGTTTGAGAGATATCGATCTGTGCTCAGCTCTGTGGGTCAGGGCTTTAAACCTGCTAACGACTCTTGAGGAAGCGAATCTTACACATCTATGGCAGAAATCAGCCTCAAAGTTTAATACTGGTGAGTTCTCAGCGATCTATTAAAAAGAAATACTGCAAAGAAGGGAAACTTTTTGCCTTTGAAAATAATATCTCTACACCCTGCTGTATCTGAAAATGTGCTTTTGCAGTGGTGGAAATGTCATGTTATTGCATGACTGATCTCATTGCATTGAACAAAGCTGTTTAGGGCTGATAGGACCATTTGACACTGCAAGACAGTTGGTTATGCAGGACTTCAGCAATGGGGAGAGGTTCTCAGCATTCAGTGCACTTGAGGATTCTAGCTGAGCTAGGCTTTAAACAACTCAACAGAGGATTGCTTGTATTTTCCTTTGTTGTCTCTTCACACTTGTCTATGGCTGTCTACCAGGGAAAGGAAAGATAGCTACGAGGTGGATTGCTCTGCAAGGAGAAGGCAGGAAAGCTGCTACATATCTTGGATATGAAGATGTGGCTGGGGAGCTAAGACCACAGGTATGGGCAGCACAATGCAAGTTAATGTATTTTGACTCCCCTCTTAGCCAAGGAACTATGAAAGCTTCTGGGAAAAAAAGTTTCCTTGGGAATTGCTTTCTAAGCAGTTGTTGTGATGCTTTGTATATGTAACAAAATAAAAATAAGGTCAGCGTGCTTATTCCTTTTCCCATTTCACTCATGCTGAGTTTTTGACACATTAAAATTAAACCCTCAATGTATCAGGTTGAACACTAGGAAGAATTTCTTCTCAGAAAGAGTGGTGATGCATTGGTACAGTCTGCCCAGGGAGGTGGTGGGGTCACCATCCCTGGAGGTGTTCAAGAACCATGGAGATGTGGCACTGAGGAACGTGGTCAGTGGGTATGGTGAGGGTGGGTCATCTAGATGATCTTAGTGGTCATTTCCAACCTTAATGAATCTATGATTCACTGAACATTATTTGCAGCAATACTTTGTGAAGGATTTTCCAACATATTACAGGGCTCCAATAACTGTTGGAGGATGAACTAAGAAACAGCAGCATAGATGCACCTTCTGGTCACCTGGGGTTGTGCAGAATGTTGTTGTGCTCATACAGACACTATGGGAGAGAGCAGCCAAGGAAAGTTGGTAGCAGACAAAGTACTTAAGCAGTACAGGACAGTGACGTGAGTACCTGCTTATAAAAGAATGAGGTTCTACTGTAAAACCTCTGGCACAACGCAGAAATAAATGAGTGTTGTGCTTTATGACAACAGCCCTTTAAAGACTGAAAAATGTGTCCTTGCTCTCCTGAGGTTCACTTCAAATAGAGCTCTGTGTTCAGCTTGTGAAGAGGCCAACCACCTTGCTCCTTGGCAGCCCTGCTCCCTGAGCACACCCACACCTTGTGCACAGAGAAGGCGGCTCATACTCCCTAGAACTTCATCTTCTCATGAAAACACTCACTGCAAGAAAGAAGAGTTCCTCTTCCAAGAGGGAGTGGAGCATTAAAATAGAATCATAACCTGAGGAGGTTGGTATTATTTTTATATTGTGAGTAGGATCAGACACCAAAAAGAAGTGCAAGAAAAATCTTCTGTCCCCAGACATCTAGCAGTCTAAACAGACAAGTGAATGAGTGGTAGGAAAGGGATGCCTGTAGAGGTGAAGCATCAGCAGAAGGTTGCAGGGGTAGGGCAGTGTGAAAAGAGCAGGTTTCCTAGTTGCAGCCTACCCTTTTTCTAGTCATTGGACTTTCCTGACTTAAGATGCCAGTTTCAAAGCCAGGTTAGCAAATATAATTGCACTCCAGTCATGTTTATTGCTTCCTTATAGCTTACTCAGACAGCCTTACAGGTGTAATGCTTTATGGACTTCTGAAATGGCAGGTATCTGCTGTGAGGAGCTCAGTTTAGACTGTGCTTAGCACTACTGAAAAGTAAGGGTAGACAATAAACTAAAGAAGACAGGTGGGAGGGTTGTAACATTGAATGTGCTGATATATCAAAGAAAAGGTAATGAAATCCTACGTCGCCAGTACATCCTTCATCCATAAAACAGGACAGTTCACAGCAAGGGGGGACTGCATATAAATGCAGCTCTGCCTTACTAATGTTCTTTTGGCCGCCTTCCTTTCTCTCTTGCCTGTGCTCTGACCACGAGGCTTTTCCTACAGTACCTTTCCCTTTAATCTCAAGCTTGGTGTGTGACCAAGGGAAGAAGGTGGCTTTTATAGTCTTTAAGGATAAACCAAATGTAAGTCATAAACCAACTGTTCACTTATCCTTTTTTTAGAAAATTGTAGTTGAGGCTGAAACTGAAAGCAAAGGTCTACTGGGCAGTGCGAATGTTTGTGTGGACAAAAAGACATTGCTAGATGTAAAGCAATAATGATCACAAAGTAGTTGATGTGCTTTGTTTGGGGAGGCTGGAGAATGATTGTCCTGCAATACCAAAAGCCAAGAGAGTGAAATTAAATTCACAGTTGCAATTTTACAAATGTGTGCTGTTGGAGAATACACTTGGCATTAAAATGAAGCAGAAGAAGTGGCAAACACAACAAAATGCCTATAATCTGACTAATTGCTGCAAGTGTTTTAGAGTCACCTCTAAAGTTAAGGCAGGAAAAAATTGAAGAGAGGGAGGTGAGCGGAAAATAGAAAGACAGCAACGCAGATTCAATGGAAGGGCTTCATGCTGCCTGGTATCTTCCTTTGATGTGAAATTGTGTCCCTGGGATTTTCCTTCTTTAGATAATCAGAAGTTTGAGGCAGAGCCTTGTGGGAAACTATCAGTAAAATCAGAAAATATGGGGAGCAGTGCAAGAGTTGTAAGGTGCATAAGGAAGTGACTGATCAGGAAGTTTTAGCAGTTACACCAAAAGGAGCTGTGTCAGTCTCAGAGAAGTTATGGATGATTCTTCTCAAGAATCTTTGCAGGATTGGTCAATAGACAATAAAAGGAAATAGTAAAGAAATACTTTCCTTTAGTAGGTGGCTAGGAGCAACAGATGTGGCACGGCTATGTAAAGGCAGATACTGTCGTGGGCTGTACTGGGAGCAGCACATCCAGGTAAACAAATAGTGAGGCACTGGTCATGCATCAGAGCATCAGAAATTGTATCTGTAAATGCAATACTCTGGTCAACTGCATTCAAGTGAGATGAATCACAGGCCAACAAGAGCAGGAAAGTACAGTGGACAGGAGCAAGTGAGGGTATTTACAAAAAGCAACTAGTAGAGTATGTTTCTTATAGTCACCCAAGAGAAGGATGAGCAAGTGTACGAGTACTGACATCAAAATAGGTAACAGAGAAAGTACACAAGATACACTCAGCACCGAAGAAGGAAGAATTAATAAAGCTAGAAATTTGTAACCATCAGAGAGGTGAGGCTCTGGAAGAGGTCATCATACAAGAGACAAACTGTTCACGTGACACATAGTTTGGACTGCTTGCAATAGCAGGGCAGAATTCAATGATCCAGGAGCCCTCCTATGTTAAGGAGGAATAGGGGTGTCTCATAGGTGGATGTGGGGACATAACCTCCATATGAACTGTTCTTCACTGCCCTCTGCTGTGGGTGTGTGTATATATATATATTTATGTCAGTAGCGTTCATGCACTATCTGACTGATTCTTGGATCTGATAGCTTTGGAAGTAATTGATAATCCTTTCACCCCAGATATGTCACCCAGCAGAAATTGTCCTGGAGGATGCTGCCCTCTGAGGATGTTCCAAAAGAGCTGGGAGCAGGCAATGCATCAGTTGCAGGAAGGTAGATATGCAGTTGAAAGAGATTCTCTGTTTTACATATCTGTTGTGGGGAAGGAGTAGTGTGCAAAGTACAGAGTATAAACTGTGGGTGAAGCAGTTACGAAGAGACTTCATATTCCATCAATTCTAAAAGACCTCTGGTCTTTAGTCCAATAACTGAGGCTTACAAGTAGCTTGCTACTATAACTCACTAAATCTTCATGTTTCCATAGGTCAGAAACACAGCCCTGGTTATTAGAATTCGATAGATCTCCCGCTCCTTACACCAAGATTAGGTCTGGTCATCCTGATGGCCTTTGCCATAGATTGTGTTAATTTGGATGCAGCATTTATCTATGCAGTTTGGCAGTAAAGTTATCAGTTATCTGAATAATGTAATATGAAAAGGAAATGCAATTTCATTTAGAGATCAACAGGGATAATTTAGTATTCCAAATAGCCTCTTGACAGATACCTGCAAATTAAAGGTTACTTTCTTCCTCCATTTAATAACAGGGCTCTCCTAAATGCATCCATCTTAATAAAAAAAAAAAAAATTCAAAATCTAATTTATCAGCTCCCCACATAGTACTAGGATATTTATAAGCAAGCAACAACTGAATTAGTTCAGCCTTTAGTAAGCCTATAAATATCACTAAAAGGAATAGACATTAAGACTTCTTTTGTGAGCTCAGATCAGTGAGCTACTATTGAAATCATCCCAAACCTCCCCTTTTAGTTCTTTGTTCCACAGGCAGCTACTATAGACAGTCAAAACCAAGCTCATAATTTTGATTTACAGTAGCTGTTTTCAGGGCCTGATGGCACATTTAAAGAAATGCCTCACGATTTTTGCAGTTAAAAGGATTATTTTCATGTGGAATAGGACCATCCCTTCTGTGATGTGCTGTGAAGAACTGTTACACCTGTCTGAGGCCTCAGAAACAGGAGATTTGCTCTCCCTTGCCCTGCCAGTGTCATCACTGATGCTCTGTTAGCCGCACTAGGGCAAAGGTTTGTTCCTCAGAGCTCTTCCTCCTTGGCCCACCTTCAGGGCACTGAAAACAAAGAAAAGACAACAAGGTATTGTTTATATTTTGAGCTTAGAGCATCTGTAAAACAACCTAATTGACTGCTAGAATCTGAGCAGAAGGTCATAGTGATGTCCGCAGGAGATGCTTGTTACTCACCAGCTAGCCAGTGTGCTTAAATAATTAGTTTCTAGGAGAATAACATGCTAGTCTTTTTTTTTTTTTTTTTTTTTTAATTGAGCTATGTGGTTGAGACATGCCTTTTAGAATTCAGGAAAATGAGGATGGAAACGTAGAGCTGTTTCCTGCCTATGGCACTTTCTCCCCACCATATAAACTGCTGGATCACTGTCAAACAACATTTCTTCTGTCTTCCAGTTCACAGCACAAAGCTCAGTTTCACAGTAGATCCCAGGAAATTCCTATTGAAAGGGACACATACAGTGAGAGACTTAACAGCTACTCAGGTCAGGTACTTCTTTGAATCTGCTACAAAAGAGGGAGGCAGTGAGCTGCAGTTTCCATAGAATTATTCAGTGTTTATCTCCAAAGGGCTGTGAAGTATGAAGTTTAGTAGTAAGCACCCATCCTCTGGAGCAGACAAAGCTAAATACAAATTTAAGGGCAATGCCAATGCAGAATTTCCATTTCATGCTAGGAAGAAGGAGATGGCTTTTTATGACCTGATCTAATTTCAGTGTTCCCAAACTGATAAATCTCCAGCTGCTGCTGCCCTTGAAAACCGGCATCCTTGCTGTGTTCTTGCTGTTTCTTTATTTATTTCTTGGGATCTGATCCTCTGCCCTTCTCTGTCCCCCAGTACTGATTCTGTTTCCTCCTTCCCTTCCCTTGGGAGCCATTCAGAATGCTAATCTGGGGTGTGCTGGCCTACACCACCTCCTCAAATTCTCCTGTCTCCCTGTCTATGGCATTAATACCTCCACTGCTCTCCCCTTGTCAAAGCAGTGAAAATACTTCCCATACTGGATTGTCCTGCTGGGTGTTTTTGATTGCTTGTATAGCAGGTGATAAGGAAGGCAGCAATCATATGAGATTTTTATTTTCAATTTTTATTGTACCATCCTTCAGTGTGGTTAGCACAGAGTTCTGTGTGACACCAATCAAGAGCAGCTGGGAGCCAGCAGCAGTTTTCCGCCCAGTACAGCTGCCATGTGTCCCCATAGCTGGAACAGCTCCTGGCTGGCATGGGGTAGCTACCCAAGGAAGTCTAGGAAGTCTGTGATACACCAAGAAATCAATGTCTCACCAAATGCCAAATTTTCAGAGACTAGAATGACTTTTTGTTTGTTTATTTGTTTGCTTGTTTGTTTGTTTTTCATTCTTTTAACTCAGCAGAGGTAAATTTCATACTCTAAGGTTGACATGTCTGCTGAGGGGATTGGATGAGACTCTGCTGACTTTGTACAGATGCTGATGTCTATGCAGCAGAGACAAGGCTTGGGGCTCTAACACAGTGATACGAGTGATCACCAAATCTGTTGCAGTGGCTTCTTAGTCTTCCAGCAAGGATGCAACATAGCTGCTCTTCATGGAGATAGTGCAAGGAGTAGTTGAGAGCTTATTGTTAGAGGTGCCTCCTGAAATGTAGGAATGGAGCTTGCACAGCCTCTGCTTATGAATCATTAAACGGAACATGCCCACTCAGATTTCAGGTTCTCCACGTTCGGAGGAAAAATGGTGATGCAGAAATCTTCTCTAAGGCTGCACCCCATCTTCCAAACTGTTGACAGCCAAGGGAGGACTGGGAGTGGGATTTGTCTGCCCAGAGCACCTTGTGCAGCTCCCCACCTAACTCACAGCTGAGATGCAAAATCTTTTGAAACTCTCCCTTTGCTTCAGATATGGACAGTGCAGTGGCCTTTAATGACATTCCTTCCATGAGCAGCCATGCGTACAGGTTGAGGCCTCTCATTGCGGTGCGTTTATTCCCACTAAGTGCTCTGTGCATGTGAGAGATACTGTTTTGCTAACTATTCCTCTTTTGATAAATTATTGATAAAGTTTCTCCTTGGCAGATTATAAAGCTAGGGAGCCCTGGGCACTTCTGCTTCTCCGTTAACACATTCTAATTCTTGCATTTATCTGAAGAATATAGGCATGATTTTGATGATGACTTTGCAGCTTTTTGGAATGTCACCTTCTTCAATAACACAATATTCTGCTTTCTGCAGACAGGAAAACCACTTTTTCATATGTTTTTTTGGGTTTAATGGGGGAATACTTTACCAGAGACACGATCCAATTTCTTACTGAAAGATCATGGAGTATTAACTCCAAGCTTACAACTGGCTTTGGTATAAATACTCTGTACAGAAGCATGCAGTTGTAGCTAGCTTGCACTGAACATTGGTCTGTGACCTCACTGGCTAGAGAGGATAGTAGTATTATCTGCAATAGTCTCCCTAAGGAAAGCCTGTTGGACAATGAGTTCTGATGCTGTTTTTCTCCTGTTTCTATGTGTTGGCCATGTATGTACTCTGTTGTCACCTTTGTAGAACCGCACACAACCTTCTAGCAAACTACAGAAATGATCCATTGGCTACGGCAAAAGTCTGGGAGTCAATGACACCATGTTTTATTCAGGGAACCATCCCTTTGCTGTTGTGTGATATAAGAAATCCATTTTGCACTTCTTGAGTCAGTTAATTCATCTAAAATAGCAGTGTCCAATGGTTTTTAAGTCTTGAAAGCATTATGTATAATTAACAGGTGTGTGGCAATGCCAGGAATATTCCATCTATTGCTGCTGGTTTTGTTGTAATGTGTGGTTCCCAAATGGGAGCATGCAGTTGTTCAGCAAGGTGGAAGAAGGTTTCAGGGGTGGATAATGATTGTACTTCTGTACAACTGCATATCCAGTCATCTGAAAAGCCAAAGAGCTTGGGATCACTAAATTTCCATAAGTGTAGGACCTTCTCAGGACGATAGGAATACTTTATTTTAGAGTTTTTCCAAATTCAGGCTCAAATGGACCACCTGGGAGCCAGCATGGAAGACATGAGCTTTCAGTAGAGTGCCTGGATGTTTTGCGCCCCGAGTCATATTTGTATATTTAAAAACCATTAAAAACATCAGACAGAATGGCATCTCTGCTGGAAACTGAGTCACCTTCCATCTACTATAAGTTGCCACAGAGGGGCATTAGCAGCCAAAACCTGAGTTATCTCAAACAGCAAAGTAGCCTTCTAATTACCTTCAAAGAATACATTTTACTGTTAGTGATGGCACAGACAGCTCTTGTCATCAAAGCTGCAAAGCGGATTCTTTGCAGCACTTCAGCCAAAGAGGAAGGCTTGAAGCAAACTCCTCTTCTGGAACCATGCCCACACACAAGTAATGTCTAGTTTGCAGAGTTTTATTAACTAGAAATTGATTTGCAGTTATTACAAAGTGGGATAACTATCAAACTTCAGATTCTTTCTAACTCAAACAAAATCATCCTTCTAAAACTCTGCATCCATTTTACTGTGCTATTGAAATATTTCCTATTGAGATATATTGAAATATTTCTTAGTGAGACAGTATCACCTCCTCCTATTTCCATATATAATTGTGTATTTTTTTATGCTCTGTTTTGCATTACCAGAAGCAGGTGGGGCTTTTTTCTTCTCTCTGAAAGCTGAAAATACTCCAGTGCCAGTTCTGGTTTGTTCTGCCTCTTAGCACTTCTATCATGGAGAAGACTTCTTCAAATTCCCCAAGGGATGAGGCTTGGTAAGAAGCCGGTGGAGGCTGGAGGATGGTCCAAATTTATTAGCTCTTTTTCTGTGAGTGGTTAGAAGCACAGAGAACCATTTATGTTGGAATAGACCCTTAAGATCAAGTCTAACCATCCACCTAACTACTAAGTCCACCACTAAACCATGTCCCTAAGCAGTATATCTATACATCTCTTAAATACATCCAGGGATACCGACTCCACCATTTCTTTGGGCAGTCTGTTCCAATGCCTGACATCCTTTCCATGAAGAAATTTTTCTTGATGTCGCATCTAAACTTCCCTGGCACAACTTGAGGCCACAACATGAGAATACCTGTACTCTTATTGGAAGCATGTGTTGTCAGCAGTGCTTACTGCATTAGATCTTCCAATGGAGGGCTTTGGTTTTTTAAACCATTAGACAAATTTTGGCCCTGCAAGTCATCATATATCAATATCATCAGATACTCTAGTGTCCATTGTTTTCTTGTAAAAGAGACAAATACAAGCTACCTTTCTTTCTGTCCCACTTTCCCACTAGACCAGTCCATGCTTCAGACTAAGAAACATAAATTTGATGTGATCACGCTGCTTTCTCTATATTTTTCACTATCAAAAATATAACCTATGTAGGGAAACTGTTAGGACACAGCTTGAAGTGGTGATTGAGCATCTGGTGAAGGCCCAAGGAGCACAGGTAAATTGTTTGCACCTGCACTCCCCCTGTGACCAGAAGGGGAGGACCCAGGGTGGAGCCACCCTGGGCTCATATGGATCAGCCTCTGAGAGGTGAGTATCTCTTGGATCTGGGCTGCTTCCTTAGGAGTGCTGTATAGCTAGAGAGCCCCTTCACCAGTTGGGTGAGTTCTTTTTTTTTCTGTTGGCTAACCTGTGAGAATGCTTTGTCTGGTGTTGTGTGTGTATGTAAAGTCCCTCAATCCCATTTTGATGTTATCTGTTTCCTTTGCTGCCTGGGACCTGCACCTGTAACTTTAAGCCAGAGTGAACTGATAGGGAAAGTATTTACCGCTGGCTAGAATGGGTGTTTCTAATCCATCTTTAGCATAGGTATGCTTGGTTTATCTTCAGTTACAGCAGTTTCAAGAGAAACTTAAAATTGAAAGTGATCTAACTGCAGTGCTGCTGGGTAACTTCTGTGGTTGTGATTGTGTTCCCAGTGAGGTAATCCTTCAATTCAGTTCTTAAGAGTTATAGTTTTCTGTGTCAGGGTCTTTTGAGGTCTTTACTCCTGATTGTAGTTTTCAGGGATTTTGCACTCTAACTGGAATCTCTTTATGGACTTTTTTTTGCATGACCAGTGAGTATCTTTAGGTTAACACTGGAATGATCACACAAAGGATGCTAGTAGAAGTGAGACCTCATATGCCCACTGATTTGTTATAGATACTGTGAAGCACTTCTGCGAACACAGTTTCTAGGCCATAATATTGGGAACAAGGACTTTATTTTCTGCAATAAGCGAAGTGTGATATCTACCTGAATGAAATCCCCCAGTCTCAAAATGGCGTCTCATTTATTTCACAGGCTTTGCAGAACAGTATCTCATTCTTTCTCAACCACAGTGCTTTGGCAACTCTTTTAGTGTCTCAGAGACCTGACTGCATTTTCCCTGTTCGTGCTGTGGTGAAGGCTCTACAAAATACAAAAGCAGAGATGTGCTATCCTGATGTACCTCAGGCTTCCAGAGTTCAACAAACCACATCTGAGGAACCACTGGGGCTGAGCCGCTTGGGCACGAGCCAGAGTATGAGCGAACTCTGTATCGCTGATTTGGTCCCTAAGGATTTGTAGCCTGAAACAAAGAATTGTCAACTCTTTCTAAGCCTGAACTTAGAGATAGGTTAAGTCCCTGTTCCAGCGCTTCATTTAGTTCTCTTTCTATGATTTATACCTACTCTTCAACTCAAATTATTTGGAATGGATCCTCGCTTCTATTTTGTTAAACCAAGCTAGATAAAAATAAGATAGATGGCTTCAGGCTGAGAGGAACTCATTGTACAGCAAATTTTCTAAGCTGTGTTTGCTGCTCTAGACAACAGAGAACTGAAGCTGTGCAGTGAAGCACGGAAGATGAGGGTTCCCTGATTCCTATGGGAAAAATATCAATCCTTGTGTACCACCACTGAAAGTACCTCATCTGAGAAGACCCTGGTTCACAGTCACTGTTTACATGCTGAATTCTACCCTCTCCCTGCGATGTTGTCTATCTTCCAGTCATGTGGGGCTGCCTATTTCAATCTAGCTAGTATTTTATAGTTCTGCCTTCCAGAGTTGGATTTTGTGTGGGCTTTTTTTTCTTGAGTATTTTGAATTGGAGATTTCTCAGTCCTGAGTGTACTGATATCCTTGGACTTTGTTTATATTTGGAACATGACTATATTTTTTCTTTGCTCCATTCTCCTGATTGTGTGAGTTTAACACACAATCATACATCTTCCTCTTTACTAAAATGAGAAACTTAATGCTCGTTTCATGTTTTGTTCAAGGCTCTAGTCCACTCCCAGTCCACACTGGCCTTGCCTCCTTTATTTTTCTTCTTTTTAATATCTAGAGACATTTCATTATGTCTACAGATATTCTCTTATTTCTTATTTCTTTTGACAGAAATAACTCAGTTTAACTCTTGGCATTTCTCATCCAGTTGACAGCATTATCAGATTGAATCTTCTGCTAAGGTTTCTGAGAGGATGGTCCAATTTGCCTTTGTTATTCAGGCTGGATTATAGCAGTCATTTGCTAAAGTCAAATAAACAAGAACTCTTTTCTTGTAAGCAGAACTTAATTTGTAATGGAATGATTTAGGGAGAATGCCACTGTGTCCTTCTGACATAAGATGAACCATCACTTTCATGCCTATTGATCCAATTTAACTTCTAAGCAAGCTCCCATTAGACCTCTGAAACACAGCATGGGAAGGTGACTCTTTTTGACGAGTGCATTTATTTTATTATCCCTCATAATAAGGCACTGCCACTTGATTCCCTTATTTCCTTGTCTCCCTCCTTAAGCACAAGCTCTACTGGGCAGGAGAGAACCAACTGCTATGTATCTGAATAGGATTCAGCTGAGGAAGAGTGCAGTCGCTGTTGGGCTCTTAAATATCTCTGTGTCTATAGCAAGATAAGGTGGTGCTGCTTTGTTCTGGTTTAATCATCAGCCCCTCAATTTTGCAAGTTTTAAAACCATCCAAGTTGTTTGCATTTAAATCTAGCTAGTGTTTTTTGTTCATTAATAAAGAAAAGTAGAGTGAAATTTAATATCTAAGATTGCTTGTCAGTTTTCCTCTTGTGTTCCAACTCTGCTTGGTACTGGCAGACAAATAAGAACACATGAAAATCGCCAGTGATAACACATCTCTTTAAGAGAGCACGTGAAGTCAGGAAGATTCTTGCCAATTTATGAGTTTAAAGCATGAATAATTTAACAACACACTGACACAATAGGTATTTATTTGTGGTACTGTTCTGAGCAGAAAAGATTAAAAAAGACACAGTAAACAACCTTTACTTTGACCATAAAGATATAAATATGAGGTTTAAAAACAGTCTTACAGAATTTAAGAAGAGAAGTTATGCTTCTAAGTCCATGTACTTTTTTCTGTAGATGTTCTCCAGAATCTTGTGTGGTTCCTATGTACTTACATTGTGCCTTATTTTCTGCCACTTTCTGAGCACAGTATGTGCTAATATTCTGGAATTAGCACTTGAGAAATATGCAGTGGCTGTTTTAATTATAAATACATTTTCTGCAATGAAGAATTAAATCCCACATCCTCGACTAGCTTTTCTGTAATTGGGCTTGCAGTTTGAGTTCTTGTTTTGCTTTGTGCAAAGGAAATGAAGATCATCTCTCCCTGGAATCAGCCTCTGGAGGAAAGGTAGGTGTGGATGCAGTGGATAGTGAAGTTAATTTTCTGTAAATAGGATTTGAGGATGTGATGACGTTTGAGTGTTGCACGATGACAAACTCCTCCAGGCAACTGAGGATCTCTATTTTTTCTCTGTTCTCGGATGTCACCATATGACGTGGCACTTAGGCTCCTAAATCTCAGAGTTGTTTTTCTGTATCAGTTTGCACTGTTTGTGCATGGAGAGACGGAGCTGAATGGAGATGTGTTCAGGCACAGCTTCATGTCTGAGTACTGCACTTTGTAGTTAATGTACCACAACTTTAAGAGCTGATACCGTGCAAATTTAGCTAGAGAAAAGCAGCATAGGTAAAGCTGTCAAGAGAGACTGTACCTTAAATACAGAAAAAGATGCCAAAGCTGCGACTGAGCATTTGAGTGTTTGCTTTCTGAGTCATATCAGAAGTATTTTTTTCAAGAAGCTTTCTCTGTATTGTTCATTTTGCAGTTTCTTTTTTTTATATAAAAGCTGAACATACTGTTTCTCTGTGAGGTGTTAAGAAGATGAGCGTCGCATTTTCAAGCTGGTGAACGAGCTGCCTGTATTCCCCAATACAGTGCCAGTTTCTGCCAAATTTCCTATGTGGGAAAGAAAAGTTTGTTGTCCCAGTAGGCTGAACTAAGGGTAAACCCACGCTGCAAACACTGTTATTTCCCAACAGAGGTGCAAAGAGTATGAAGTGACAATGCAAGAGGCATCCTATTAAACAGCTAATCACAGAATCATTAAGATTGGAAAAGACCACTAAGATGACATAATCTGACCACCAACCCGTCCCCATCATGCCTACTAATCATGTCCCTCTGTGCCACATCTCCAAGCTTCCTGAATACCTCTGGGAACAATGACTCCACCACCTCCATGATGCCTGCGCCTTTAATGCAAACATATATAGAAAGTTTTGGATGCACTACCTGGCCTGTGTTATGACAGATGGTTGGAGTCAGACTAGGTGATGGTTCTCTGTGTCCATATCAGCTGTAAATATCATAAAGATAGTAATATATACTTACGTTACACCCATAAAAACTACTTGAAATAATCATTAGGATTACATGATTAGACACACACTGAGTAAGGAAAGCCAGAAGTAAGGGAAGACTGCTAATTTATGGAGAGCCACTATAACTTAATTTCATAATTAATTACAACATGGCTCTGTAGTGTGAGGATTCAGAAAGAAGAGGAGCTCTCTTCCAACCTTTCTTGACCAGCCAGAGTGCACAGATCTGTTGCACCAGCTTCTGGGAGCAGCTGCCTTCAGTTTGGGAGCCCTGGGAGAAAGGACCTGGTCGTATCAGAGGAGAGCTGGACTTAGGCTTTCCCGTTGTATGAGTGCTCCAGCTGGCAGGACTCTGAGTTTCAGCCTGCAGACAAATTTTTAATGGTATTCAGACCTGCAGTGCCACACTTTGTCATTGAAGCGGGCATCAACACTCACGTCCCAGCTGGAAAACAGAAGTAACAGCATTTGTCTGCACACAGGGGAGCTGTGAGGGCAAAGAAGTCTCGTACAGACAGATTGCAACGTACTCAGATAGCAGCTAAATAAATGAAAGATGTCTCACACAGGCCTGTTAGCTCCAACACTGATCTCCAGAGTGAAGGCTGGTAATTACAGCCCTGTATCTTAAATTAAATGGTAAGTTTGTCCAACAAAACAGAAGTTAATTAATTTTTACTTCTTCTCTGTAAGATGTGAGCTGAGCTAATTTGTGTTAAAATGACAATGACTTAACTTACTGCCTTAAGTGATTTCCAGTCTCACTGTCTGGGTTTACCTTCAGCTTAAATCATGTCACTCAATAGCTTGTATCATTTATTGACCAAATGTGTAAAAGTTGATTTACTTTTCTGTACGTGGCCCAGTGACAGGTGACTATCTATATGAAATTAAATCTCAGCCTTTTGTTTACTATTCTGAATGGAAAATTTTTCTGCTTGAATTCCCGCTTTGTTCTTGATGTGATTTCAGGCTCTTTAATTATTCGACATGATGAATATTTTCTTCTTCACTTCCCAACTCTGTTTTAATTTCTTCTTTTCTAAAAAAGAAAAATTATGTTTGTTCTACCATTCAGAATAAGCAATCTTCTGAAAGGTTATGAGTTATCTCTTTTATCTGCAGATGAAAACCGATGGTTGCCATGATCTCATCAGTGTCATGCTCTAATGACAGCTGTGTTCACAGTGGGACAGTTTTCCACCCTCTGCCCCTGAATTCTTTGCTTTTTGTAAAGCTATCACTTCAGTTTGATGTGCTAAAGGTCCGCTTCCATAAGGAGCATGTTGTTGGATTCCATGCTTTGAGCTTTCTCTGTCCCCTTGCCATAGCAGCAAGAGCCTGGCTCAAGTCTGGGACCTCTTTTGTCAGTGAGGAAAGCCATTCCCCTTCTGCTTGCTCAACCCTGCACTATCTTCAGCCCTATATATGCCGTCCCAGTGCCCTGTCCCAAGCTGGTGGTGATCTTAAATATGTATCTATGTTTTCTGGGCTCCAGGCCCAAGAATGCAGCTGAGAAGTGACACTTCTGAGTGAGGGTCTTTGGGATGGCTCATCGTTAGCCTAGAAGGGTTTCTGTCAGATGTTAATCTTTGGCTTGGAGGTTTCCTTATAATTATATACCTCCAAATGCCACATGCTTTGAATACTTTTCTCCAGTGCTTGGTAAGTTCTTGTACCTGGGATGGTATGATCTGCACTAGTGCTGGAAGCACTTTCTACTTTTTTAGTGCAATTCCAGTTTTGTTCTTAGAATTCACATTCATTTCAAATTCATCAATGAAGAAAAAGGCATGTGGAAGTGGGGATACTTTTTACCTAAGCATACATTTAGAAGTCAGGCTTTAAGATACATTATTTCTGTTAAAAAATAACTTTCTGTCAGACTTTCTTTGTCTCATTTTGGGGGTATTGGCCCCTAAGAGCAGCCTCTCCTTCGTAGTATGGCTGACTGAAACCTGCAGAAAATAAATGTATGCAGCATTGAATTAAGGCTCAATCCAGCGCATTTAAGAGGGGATCTAAACAACAGGAAATCAAATCCCAAACCAAAGTGTGTAACTACTTAGGGAGATACAGAGAGTTACTCCTGTCTAATTTATGCTGTCCAAAACTGTATTGCAAAAGATCTCTGTGCATCAAAGTGATAACTCTTTTTGGTGCAGGAAGAGAAGTGGTTAGTACACAGCTTTTTATTGCGTTCTGGAAATAGAAGATAAAGAGAACACTTCAAACTTGTTAGTGAAAGATGAACCAATGACAAAGATGTAAAATATATCCAGTGCCTGCAAGTGCCTTTCATCAAATATGACTAATCAATACAATGAGAAACAAATTTGAGACTGCCGGGGTAAAAATAACGTATTCAAGTTCACTTTGGAAATTGGACTAAAGATAAAGAGTAGATTTCCTTCTGTTATTTTTTATTTATTAATTTACAGGCTGGTTTAGTTAGATGGGGTCCTCTGTTGGAGGTGCATTTAAAAGAAAAATAGTAAAAAATTAATGGGGACCCCAGAGGGAAGAAAGGCAAATTATTTTCTTCATAATTGCTTATTTCTTTGAAGAAATGCAGCCCTCCCTGGCCTCACTGAATGCATTTGAGAGGAGGTGGAGGCATGAGCTCTCTGGATGCAGTAACTGTTTGGTTTTGTGGAAGCGTGACCTTTTGGCAGCGTTCAAAGCCAAAAATATGTCAAACAGTTTAGTTGTCAACTAAAATTTTTACTGGGGAAGTTGATGGGAATAAGAGAGTAGATGAAGTTGGCTTAGTGCTCATCTTAGTAGATGCCCTGCTGAAGTGAGGTTCCTATGCTGTGAGAGAAAATAACATTGAACTGAACAAGACAAAGTGCCAGGTCCTGCAACAACAACCCCAGGCAATGCTACAGGCTTGGTGCAGAGTCGCTGAAGGACTGTGTGGAAGAATTGGTCCTGGAGATGTTTGTTGACACTCGGCTGAACGTGAGCCAGCAGTTTGCCCAGGTGGCCAAGAAGGCCACTGGTGTGCTGGCATACGTAGGAGATAGTGCAGCCAGCAGAAGTAGGGAAGAGATCATCCCTCTGTATTCAGTACTGATGAGGCTGCACCTTGAGTACTGTGTTCAGTTTTGGGCCCTCTGTACAGGAAAGACATTCAGGCCCTGGAGTGTGTTCAGAGAAGGGCAACAAAGCTGATGAGGAGTCTGGAGTACAAGTTTTATGAGGAGTGGCTGAGGGAGCTGGGATTGTTTAGTCTGGAGAAGAGGAGGCTCAGAGGAGACCTTACTGCTCTCTAAGCTACCAGAAATGAGATTTTGGTGAAGGTAGAGATCAGCCTCTTTTGTCTAACAAGTGATAGGATGAGAGGGAATGACCTCAAGTTGTGTTGGGGAGATTCAGGTTGAATGTTTGGAAGAATTTCTTCTCCAGAAGAGCGATCAAGGGCTGGAATGGGCTGCCCAGGTTGGTGGTTGGGTCACCCTCTCTGGAAGTGTTGAAGTTTAGATGTACTGAAGGACATGACTTAGTAGGGTGGAAGGTGGTTATGGTAGGTGAGTGGTTGGACTGGATGATCTTGGAGGTCTTTTCCAACCATAGTGATTCTATGAATTTCTGTCTCCAATGTAGAATTTTTCAATGAAGTACAATGAACTATTTAAAGAACAATCTATCTCTTGGTGAGTTTGAAGAACAGAGAAATATCTAATCTGGTTTTTTATTTCTAGAAATGATACTTTTCCATGATTTTATGAAATCCTCCATTAAAAGAATTCATGCACAACTAGAAAAGTAATGGCCATAGTGGGATAAGTAACAATTCTTAATATAAAAAAATATTGTATAGAAATATGAATTTGCTATTGCTTTAGGCATCCGTGTCAAACAACGAAATCTGCATTGTAAGAGTAACTTCATATTTTGAAATTATTATATTCCTTCCCTGCTATTGACTAGCCTGAAGGCATTTTAAACTAAATTTTAACTTACTTTGCATTTAAATAAAAAGTCACATTGAAACTTTGACATTTTTATACCTTGTAAGTTAAGTTTTAGTGCTTGTTACATGTTTATGGAAAACAGGAGTCATTTCAAGTAGGAATGATAAAATTATTTGCTCTATCATAACACTGTTAGCCCTTGATGCAAGCTCATAACATTTTGGAGACTTAATTATAGTGACTCCAAAGTTGAATTTAGTCTATATTGTGAGTCTCCTCAGTCAAATCTGAAGCAGCCTGCTTAAACCTTCAAGTATATGCAAGTGCACTAGGGAATTATGTTGTTTTTGGACATAATCTGCCATATAACAGGCATACTAATTCTATCTTTTAACTACCAAAATATATTTATTTCATAAAATATGGCTTTGTTTTCATTTCCATTTGACCATGCCACTGACACAAAGTAGTGATATTTTAAACTTGGTCTTCAATGTTCTTTTAATTGTATTCCTGTATAGTTCTTAACACTGTCTGCTTGTTTATCAGTCTCTTATTGTAGTATAGAATAATAGAATCATGAAGTGGCTTAGGTTGAAAGGGACCTTTAAAGATCATCTATTCCAACTCTCGCATCATGATTAGGGTTGCCACCTATCAGATTTGGCTGCCTAGGGCCCCATCTAATCTGGCCTTGAATGTCTCCAGGGATGGAGCATCTACAGCTTATCTGGGCAGTCTGTTCCACTGTCTCTGAGTAAATAATTTCTTCTTTATGTCTAACTGAAGTCTCAACTGTTTTAGTACAAAACCATTGCCCCTTGTCCTGTCCTGTGAGGTCCCCCCAGAATTTTTTTTTTTCTCCTAGGCTAAATAAGCCTAACTCCTCCAGTCTTTCTTCATTGAAGAGGTGTACCACTCATGACCAACTTCCACCTGGACATTGAGCCGTTGTCTACAACCCTCTGGCTGTGACTGCCGAGCCAGCTCTTTATCCACCAAGTTGACCAGCCTTAAAATCCATCTCTCTCCAATTCAAAGGAGTGATATATCAGTCAAAGGCCTTTCACAGGTCTAGATAAATGTTATTGCCCTTATTTTGTCCACTGATGCATCACTTCATCACAGGAGGCCACCAGACTGCGCAGGCACTGTTCTTGCCCTTGGCAAAGCCATGCTACCGGCTTGGATCACCTCCTTGTCTCACATGTGCTTTAACATCTCTTCCAGGAGGATCCCTCTGTGATCTTTCCAGGCATATATGTGAGGCTCGCTAACTTGTAGAACCATGGTTTCTTGAAAATGGAAGGAATGTTTACCTTTTCCCAGTCATCAGGGAATTCACCTGATAGCTGTGATTCATTGAATATAATGGATAGTGTCTTGGCAACCACATCAGACAGTTCCTTAAGGACCCACACCCCTGCCTAGAGGTTCACGGACATGAGAGATGTGGGAATCCTAGCTACCAGTGAAGAATGAGGTAAAGAACTTGTCGAGTACCTCAGCCTTCTCCATGTCTGTTGGAACCAGTTCTCCCTTCTTGTTTATCAGAGGGTCTACACTCTTCAAGTATGGATTGACATATTTTAAGGAGAGCTGAATTTGATCCTTTGTAGTGGCTCCCTAGCTTTCTGTGGGTAAGGGCTAAAGAAGGTTATTTCTCCTTCCAACCCACATCCGCAAATTGATTTTTTTTCTGTAAATTGTTGCTGCCCTTGAAATTGTTTTACTATCTACTAAAGTTTCTGATTCACTTCTTTATTTGAAGTGGCACATTCTATTTCAAGGTACTCTCTGTTTCAAGCACTTCTGCACTTGTTGTATGAAAAAAGTTATCATGATAATCACTGCCTGCATAAAAGTCACGGTACTAAGATGCCACACAGATTGGATTTGTGCTGCTGTTCTTCATGTGCATTGTGTTCAAATAAATGACTCAGAAGTTCAGAACATCCAAATGGCCTTGTGTTCCCTGCAGTTCTGAAAAAAATCTATCTCTGGTTACATATGGACAGAGAGGTGGGAGCTCAGTGGCTTCTGGCTTCTGCCATCAGAATGGAGATGATGGTATTTTTCTATTTTTAATGGGGTGCAGAAGAGAAAATAATGGAAAAATGCATGGAGTTGAGAGAAGCAAAGAAGCGGGGAGAAAAAATACATTTTGAAGAGCATGTGGGACTATTAGGCAGAATTAAATTTGCCAAGGCCAGAGTGAAGGATGCTAGAAAGGCCATAAGATGAGAAGTGTTGAAGGCAGATCTGTCTCTACTCTAATGAATTCCTTGGTTCTGTTTGATTATTTCCGAAGTAATATCACAACTAAATGCTTTTTGCATTTGTAAGAGTTTCTTTCAGCAAAACTCCAGTGATAAATTGTAATAGAATGTTTGTAACTTGATTATGAAAGGCAACATTATAGAGGAGAACAAAGAAGTGAATAATTAATAGAAATGCCATTGGGGTGGTGATAAAGAGTCTCAGAAGTAGTAATGTGAAAGGAACTGTGCAAATCTTGTGCTGCAGTTTTAGTGTAACTGCAGAGTGGAAGGAAGATATATGACTTACAATTTTCTGCTAGGAAATTGTGTGGTTAGGTCTGTCCTAAACTCCCAGGAGGAATCACTGAAAGAAGTCATTTGATTTCTCAAAGTCATAGCATCGGAGTCTTGAAAAGGCCCTCAAAAAGTCAGCCAGTATATTTGCCTCCCAATGCAGGGCAAACTTCATCTGTGTTATTCCTGTCAAACTTGTTCTTGAAGAAATCCAGTGTTTGATTCATATACTCTCCAGACAGCCCATTCTCTTTCACCATGATGTGTTTGTAAAATGCCTAGAAAACTTTCTTCCTGCATTACAGTCTGCTGGTTATTAGTAAAACGTTTTGAACTCATGTTTTGAAAGTCACTTTGTAGATTCAGTGAGAAGACAACTTGTCAGGACCACAAAGCAGAAACCTTGAAGAAACCATGGAGATCTACTGGTTTTGTTGATAGGGTTTAGCAGATTCATGACAAATTATTATGGTACAGTCCAATATCTGCATCGTGCATCATGCTGTAGCATATATTGTACTGCACTATTGCAGCTCAGTATCATCTGCCCTTTAGCTCTGGTACGAAGACCTGAGATCTAGGTTTATTTCTTTTTCCAGAAAGGCAAAGTTGGTTCTGCTTTTATAATGCAGCAAATAGGGAATGGAATGTGGTTTTGTTTGTACTGCTGTCAGATTCCTGGGAGCCACTGCTCTGCTTCTTAGTCACACAGCCAGTAATTTGGAAGATGACTGCATCTCAAGTTGTCTAAACAGTGAGAAAAGTTAGTTAAAACTTTTGTGGTATATTCTCATGAGATTAGAGTTGACTCAGACTCATGTTCTTTGGTTCTTATTGCATGAGCACCACACTGAAGCCTTGCAACATTTCTGACACTTTTCATTGTATTGTTATTTCTGCAGAAATAATGCATTGAATTCAACAGATACAGAAAATCCAGGAATAGTTCCAGACACCCCCAAAACTGTGTTCTCGACATACAAAAGAGTCAGAGAAATTATACCTTTCAGTTTGTGCAGATATAGGGGGAAAATGGTTTCTCAAATGTTTTTTCACAAAATAGGGAAAACAAAAAGGAAATAAATATTAGAATTTTGTGTGTCTATTTACTTAGTAAACTCTGAACTGTTTGGCCCTAAAGTATGTCATGCAATGAAAGACTGCTTTAATTGTTTTCGCTTTCTTTTCTCTTGAATATCACACAAATAATAGTAGTTTGTTTCTATTTGCCACAAAGTGGGACATCAAAGACCAAGTCCCAGGAATTTATAAGTATTTAAAAAACATTTACACTTTCTGATTACTGAAAGGTCCTTCACAAGCATGAAGAACTCAGCATGCACTTTGAACATTGTTGTTCTCCACACTTCAAAAGAAAACACGTCCACACTCAGTCACCCTTTATTCTAATCTCTGTACACTCACTATAAAAAACTGAAACCAACTGAATTGCACTTTCTGTTATTCTTGTGTCAGGAAATGGCCCAAAATAAAAGGCTAGAACAGGTATGCAGGTGTTGCTACAGCTGGGGCTTTCTTCTTTCCATCTCCAATCCACCTTTCTCTCTATTCTTGAGAATTTGCTTTTGATTTAAGCTCTTCTTCTATCTTCCTACAGTTATCCATCCAAACTGAAGTTTTTCTTCCTGTCCCAACTGTCTTTAAAGTAGACAACTATCCTTCATGGGATGGTTAAGAGGATGAAAGAAATGTGCCTTAATAGGTGAAAAATTTAGTGGGGAGGTCTCATTTTCTTTTTGAATATGTTTGGTATTTATGGAGCATTCTCATTACCTTCCCGTGAGTTTCCCCATAAGTTAAGAGAGAAAAATGCCATCCTTTCTCGTGGCAGATCATTTTGTTGTCTGCTGATGAAAGGTATGCATGATAGGTAATTGTTGCTTTTACAAGTATTAACACTAAAGGCTATACATTGCCTATATATTTTAGGGAGAATGGAAATTCATTTATCTCCCCTTTAAAACCAAAGCCCTGTTCTGAAAAGCTGGATTGTTCTGAACTAAAGGATTGGCAACCATATTTGATTCCATTGCCTGCATGCTTGTGGATGCAGTGTTTTCTGCCTCAGCTGTGCGCCATGCCCCAGTACCAATGCACCCAAACAAATAGTGAGGCTTCATGCAGAGCAGCTCCCTGTGAACGCATGGCCCTGGACAGGGAAAGGAGTGGGACCAGCACTTCTGATGGCAGTATTCAATTGTGTAACCACTTCTTCAGGTTTGTAGATAATTAAGCCAGGACTGCTGAAGTTCACAGCATTCGTACAAATTCTGCAGTTGGTAACGATTTACATTCATCCAGAGGCTGTGAGTTGTATTTCAAGGATTACTGTAAGGTCAGTTCAGATACTGCTGTGAGGTGGGACTTGGAGAGCTTCAAGTTCTGCTATCCCCTGTGAAATGTGAGTCAGAGCCTTGATTTATTTTTTAATTACATCAGGGAGAATAAAAGTGATGTGCTTCTTTCTGCCCCCTACCTAACAGAAGTAAAGGTAAGAGGTTGAAGATGCAGGTCAGGAGAGTTACTGTGTGTGTCCTATGCTTAAAATCAAACATTTTACTTACCTGGAAAGTGTCAGTTATCTTCTAAGATACTGTGTTTTCCACTCTCTTATTATTTTCTCTGAAAAGTGAGTTCCAAAACTAAGAAGAATGTTATGCACTGAACCTGCCTGTCACTGCTGTATCTATGTGGTGGCAGAACCGGAGTGGGAGAAGTGATTGCAGGCAGAAGGGAGTGCCAAGAGCTGCAGGTCTGTTTCTGTTTTAATATGTGAAATATGGGATCAAATCAGTCAGCTCAAACAGACTTGACCACAGTAAGTACAACAGGTGAGGAATGAGCTGGCTAGAGAAGTAGAGCAGGGAATTATAACCTGTTTCTTGGGAAATATTCCTCTCTCTGCATTTGTGTTCTGGGCAAATGGATATTCTTCATGTAGCTCCAAGTGCCCTCCTGGAAGTAAGAAGTGAGCAAATCTGTTCAGATCCACTGGGAATCAAAAAAGTGAGAGAGTGGAGTTCATAAAATTGATCCAAGAAATGGAACACTGTAAGAGAGGAGACAGGCTCTATAGTAGGATATGTTGTGATAGGACAAGGTGGCAAACTAGATGGTGAGAGATATAGATTGGATATAAATTGGATATTTTTAATTTTTTTATATTTTTTTACGATACAAGTGGCAAGCCTCTGGAACTTGCTGCCCAGAAAGGTGGTGGTTGTCCTGTCCTTCGAGACATTCAAGGTCAGGCTGGACAGGGCTCCTGGTGGAGCTGTAGGTGTCTCTGTTCGTTGCAGGGGAATTGAATCAGATGACCTTTCAAGGTCCCTTCCAACTCAATCGATTGTATGACAATTATATGTGGTATAGCAAATAACTGTGGTTGTCTTCATCTCTGTTCTTTATTGGTGACAAAATAAAAGGGAAGTCAGATGCCAGCTCTAGCATTTCTGCTTTCTACTCTGTGTTGTTCTTTTCTCAGCATCTCTAATTTGAAGTGTTTCTGTTAAAGGTGTAATATCTGCAACAAATTAATTAGCAAAATTGTCAAATGAAGTTATGAAACTTAGGTAATTAATTATTGATCTGAAGATCACAGGGACAATTTCTGTATTTTTTGCCTTTTCATCTTTATACTGCAAAAGAAAAAAACAAGATAGACATGCTGAATGGTGATGAGATGAAATAAGTGTTGAGATATTTTTATTTGGAGACATGAATTCAGACGTATGAAATGAATTGAAACTCTCTGACCTACACAAAGCCTCCAGATAGTCAAAAGCATCCCTTGGTTGCTTGCTGCAGGTGTCTTGTAACAATAAGCCTGCATTTAGAGCTCCTGAGCATCACAAACTTCTGAATATTAAGCTCAGTGGAAATTAAGACAAAACATCCCACAGCTCTGTGCTAAAAAGCAGATGAGCTGCCAAACAGATTCTGTTGCCAGCTGCTGCCTACTTTGCTCCTTTTAGGATCTATCACCTGCTTTGAAATTCTTGGTGATTAATGTAGGCCATCCCCAATCCTCAGGCAGAAGTCATTGCTACTCAATTAATATTAAATACTTTTGGCTTATTAATATAATAATTCTGTTTTTGCCTAATTGCAACCTTTAAGGGATTATATACAGTTCTTTCTTCTGTTTGCAAGTCCTAAGAGTTATTGATCAAATCTTCCCCACAAATCCTAATGGAACCTCAAGAGCATGTGATACAGCTCTGATCACTCTCCATGTTGCTAATGAATGCGCTTCAAGAAAATGAGATTTGTTTCAGCCTCACGTTGCTCATACAGATGCTTTGAAGACACGTGAGATGAGTAGTCCAGATAATTTTGGCATTATCAGAGATAAGAGTCTTAGCAGGTACCAACCTAATTTTTTTCATGAAAGCTGCCAGAGTAAACCCATGACTCTCTTCTGAATCAGCACATCACATTTGTTGTGCTCTGCAGAAAGAAGAGAATAGCAAAAGATAATGGACCGTGATAACACCAAAGCTCTGGGAAATGGAGCAATGGAAATAGCAGCAAATGGTGATCAAAATGTCTGTTTTAAAGCTCAGCCCTGGACAAGACTGGATACATCTTCTCTTCAGTTTCTTCTTCTGAAAAATAAGGCACTAAACTGTTTACCTCAGGCATTTCTCATTATGCTCAGAAAAACAGTACATTTTTTCTTATTCTGGATGGAAGGGTAAGATTGGAAATGGTGGCCTGATATCTGTTAGCAAACAAAGGAAAGAGGAAAAGGAGAGTTTTGCAGATAGTCTTTCTAAGTCTCTGCAAGAGTACTCTTGGAGTAGCACTTAGTCAAAGGGAGCCTTTACATATGTGTAACCCATTTAACTGTGATAAGATGAAGCCCTCTGCAGACCGAGGATGGGAGATAAAAGAAACAGAGCTTGCCTACCGGCGGTTGACAAACAAACCAAATCTTTTATGCTTAAAGACTGGATATGGACATATGGCAAACATAAATCCTGGCATGGTGGCATTTCATAATCCTCTTGAGGCTTTACAAGATGTGAGCAGACATGCTAAGAGCTTGCATTCCTTATGAACATTTTCATCTACCATCAATAGCTCAAGTCTTTATATTTCACGCTACTATATCTCTAGGTTGCTATGCGGCCAAAAATCCACAATGATTAGCAGATATTTGGACATTGTGGTAATGAAACCATGTTAGTTGCCAGAGAAAGTGTCAGTAATTGATTGGTTTGATGCACTATGAATTGGATGATAGTTATTCTTAGGAAAGATGTTTCCATCCATTTTTTTCCCAGTGTTTTTCATTTGTTCTCAGAACATTGAAATTTTAACACGGACAATTTTAGAAATTAAAAATGCATGGCATGAGGCCATTCGATGCTACCATTAAAGCACTTCACTTCTGTATTCCTGGGTCATCAAGGGAGGAGGATGGGTTTGTGTAAATTAGCAACAAGCTGCACAATGCACAGCTGCACAGAAGGACCCAGAGTGATCTTAACTGAGGGGCAAAATGGACAAGCTGGCCAGCAAGAACTGCCTTATATAACAGAAATTATAAAAAGCCATTCACTGTGCAATCAAAAGTGAGAGAAACCTCTGGATATGATGCATTAAAAATTTTAGGCTATTTTGATACTGGATCCAAGTCACTCAGTCTGGTGGTTTTGAATACCTCACGACATGCATGTTATTTGCTGTGTTTACTCCTTTTTGGATGATATCACTCTTTGCTTTTCTGGTCCACATCATTTTGGATGTGTGTTGATATACAATCTCCAACTGCCTGTGCAGATAGCTTTTCAGTAATCCCTACATTGTGCAAGAAGAATAGATTTTTAAAAGTCAAGGGCAAGGTTAATCATACTACTGTGGTTGTGCAGGTGTGTGCAGCACTTCCCCTGAACTATTGTCTAAAGGGTTCCAAGGCATGTGGTTAAAAAATGAGCTGTTAACTCTGTATTCAAACATCTATATATTAGAGGCCTGGCCTGTGAGAAGAAATGGACACCCACATAAACCTCCAATGCTGCTCCACATATATTTGGAGCTTTATCATAAAAGGATTCCAAAATTAATCCCATAACCTCCACATTGGAGGGCTTTATTAATGCTCAAAGACTAATCTCTGTGACTTCTCCGTGAGGTACATATCATAGGTGAGCTATGGGCCAAGAAGACGTCAGTGAATGATTCATGCCTTGAATCACGGGATGGAGAACATAGCTGAAATTATTCTAGTTTCTAGCTCAATGCCTCTTGTGGTAAAGGCTGGTTGATTATTGCTTGTAGGTTATCCTTAGTGTTACTATTTCTCTGAATTTCTACAGGAGATACCGTGTTCATTCTTTAGTTGACTAAAGGAGGGGATATCAGGGAATACCAGCGGTTAAATAACATTTTTGTTCTCCAGGTGCGGGAGAAGCTTCTGAAGGAATGTGCAGTGCAGACCCCTCTCAAATTTCCAGGAAATAAGGTGCTGAGAGCACTGGCTCTCGTGTGTCATAGCGTGTGCAGGGCCTGTGCGTGAAGGGGGAACCGTCACAGCCCGTTGCTAGGGGACATCACCACGGGCTGCCACCCCCACAGCACCCACCCATGTTTCAGATATTACCTCCTTTTCCTGTTCCCAATTTGCTGTACCTTCCCCTTCATTCCTGTCCACATTTTAAGCTCTACACTACCGCACAGGCCTTTCTTTTTCTCTGATTAAACCATCTCTAGTTGTTCATCTGTTTCCTCTGTTTCTTCAATAGCAAACTGTACATTTTTCACGAATGTGTAATGTAGAAACTGGGTTTGGCGTTCGGGTATGAGTAAGGTTCGTGAATTCCTTTGGCACTGGCTGAAGGTGAAAGAACACTCACAGTCCATACATAAACATCAACTTTAGTGGTAAATTTATGTAGAACAGCTCTCCTGTAAGCGTTGGCCCTCTCACAAGTATATCTACCTAAGTGGTGCGGTTTTATGGGAGGTCAAAGTAATCCTTGAGTTACTTAACAACTTTTGGGAAAACTTGTCTTTGCAACTTCAGGAGGAAAGAATGCAAAAGGGTTGGGGGGCATGGGGAGAGATCACCACTCTTGGATCCAGTGTCACACCTGCCAGTGGGGTGTCAGGTGTGGAGAGAAGGGGCTTCCCCTAGACTTGCACATGTCCTTAATTGTAGGCCCCAGTGCCTGGGCTTCTGGAGCCTTCTCTTGTCCTAGTTCCAGGATCGGATGAGACACCTATCAAATGAAGAGAAGTGTGTGGGCTCCCAGTAGAGTCACTTGGACTCATCCCTCACACTGAGGTGACCAGTTTTCACTGGCAGGCACTGAGGGAAGAAAGTCTTTCTCATCATCAAAGAAGATCAAGCCTGCGGCCATGTGAGGAGCCTGGCACACATCCCTGCGCCCAACGAGATTCATTCCAGAGTCCTCAAGGAATTGGAAGATGGAATCGACAAGCCTCTATCAGACTTGTCAAGTAACGGCAGTCAAGATGTCCCTGCTGATAAGAAAAGAGAGCACTGCACCCTTTTGTGAAGAGTTTATTAAGAAGGACAGTGACCGCTACCCCCAAATCCTGACCCCTGGCAGTGTGGTTAGCGGGTAGTATTGCACAGTTTACCATGCGTGTGTGTCGTGATCCCGTGGTTTTTGTCCTCGGTATTCCACACGATAACATCACGTAGTGCCCTAGGAGTTAAAAAGTTAACGCTGCAGTTCTGTCAACTGTTCCGTTTACCTGTCTCAGAAGGGAAGAAATGTACGACAGCTCCCAGAAGACTTTGCTGCTCCGTTTCTGTTTTCCCGTTGGTGGGAAAGATAAATCTGACTGGAAGTCACGAGAGTAGTTCTCTTTGCTCCCTGGCGGGTCAGAGAAAGAACCTGGGCCTTCTGAAACTTATTTCTTTGATGTATTAGGTCCAATCCCCACTAACTTGTATTTTCGCTATTATAATTAGTAAAGTAAGTTTGTTTTCTTCCTCTGACCGTTGCCACTGCTTTTTCCCTCTCATTCCTTTTGTTCCCTTTCTCTATTTCCCAACTTTTTGGGCTAGTGGGCCTGTGGGCCTGCTGTCCCCATCACGGATACAGACCTAGAGATGTGGCAGTGTGAAACGTGCTGCAATTCAGCAAGCCACGTGAACTGGGATCTCACAGGCATTCCTCATGAGTGCATAGATCGGCTTTTATGGAAAATACCTCTACCTGCCGGTACTTTGGCTGCCTTCACCAGCCGCTCAGAGGATCCTGCTCACTGTGGCTCTGCAGCTCACACCCCGCACACGGCCCAGGAGAAGGGTTAATGGTGGCACATCCACACCAGGTGCTGAGAGCACTGGCTCTCGCGTGTCATAGCATGTGCAGGGTGTGTGCGTGAAGGAGGAACCGTCTCGAAAGAAGGACACTAGGAACAACGCGTGCATTTAGGTTTCTATCTTTTATTGGAAACAAGGGTAAGCCCCGCTAGAGGCGCCGGGGGGGCCGCCTCTTGCAGGGCGG
Organism: Phasianus colchicus; assembly: GCF_987193195.1. NCBI lineage: Eukaryota > Metazoa > Chordata > Aves > Galliformes > Phasianidae > Phasianus > Phasianus colchicus. The sequence goes on along the minus strand of NC_143441.1, from coordinate 46,475,019 downwards.
AGGAGCGCGTTGGGTGCTGCTGGCCCTCCTCTTGGTGGGGCGCCGGGGCCCCCCAGCCGAGCGCTTCCTGCCCCGGCTGCGAGTGGAGGGGCCGCGGCTGTGGCCCTGGTCAGCGGGACCAGCTGCCTCGGGACCCGGCTCTCCAGGACCCTCGCCGAGGGCCCCGTTGGAAGTGCCGGGGAGCTCCTCGGTGTCGGAACACGCGCAGCTGCAGGAGGGCGCAGCGCTGGGGGCGACGGTCCCCTGTGGGGAGCCGGTGGGAGCGGACGGGGCCGCGGAGCCGTCCTCCTGCTCCTGGTCAGCGCTGGGGTCTTCGAGGCCCAGCAGCCTGCGGGCCTCCTGGCTGCACCGGCTCTCGATGGTTGCGACGAGAGCGTCGATGAGCGGTGCAGCGCTGGGCCCCAGGGTGTGCTCTGTGCACTGCACCAGGATGCCCCTGTCTGGCCCCGCCTGGCACAGGAATGCCAGGATCATGCTCTTCCACCAGTTGATCTTCCACCATGGGAGCTCCCCGTTGCGGCGTAATTCCTGCTCCAGCCAGGGCAGCACCGGGTCGAGGATGTTTCTTCTCTCCCGGAAAAGTGCTGCCCAGACTTCTGGCAGGAGGCCGCCCACTCTCTCTGGCTCCGCGGCCATGGGCCCAGGGGACGGTGGTGCAGAGGGTGGAGGAAGTGCCGCAGTGCCGCTGGGGCCGGTGGTGGTGCCGAAGCTGACGGGCACCGGCACTGCGGGCGGGGAGACGATGCACTCCACGTACTCGTCTCCCCGCACAGAGACCTGGATGGTCTGCATGGCCGCCCTGCACAGTGGGCAGCTGTCTCTCAGTCTCGCCCACCGATGGATGCAGCCGAGGCAGAAGAGATGGTTGCACGGGATCACACGTGCAACGTCCCGTCGCTCATCGCGGCAGACGGAACATGTCCACACCTCTTCTGCGGCCATGGTCATCTCGCTGCAGCAGGCTGGGAGAACTGAGGATGTCAAGTTGTCCTCCTTCAGCGGAGCTGCAGCGGTGGTGTTGCACTCTGCAGGAGGAAGAGAGATCACAGTCACTCGCTGTCCCAGCGTGTGAATGTCCTCAGCATTCCCTCAGCAGGAAGCCCTACCAAGCCCACGATAGGGCTGTCATGGCTGCCCTGCGGGACACAGGTGCCACCTCACCACTCACCTCCGCTGCTGCGGGTGCGCTCTGTAGGGCCCCGGCTGCCTGCACTAGGCAGGGCCAGGGAAAACAGATGCGATACTGCGGGGTCAGGCGCTGAGATGCTGCAAGCAGCCCCAGGCACGACCCAGCACAGCACAGCTAAAGCCTTGCTCGACCTCCAAGCCTCGCAGAGCTGCTCAGCAGGGTCCAGGAACGAGCCAGACTGAGCCAGCACCCCAGCATGAACAGTGAGGGCTAAGCGGTCACAGTCCGTCGCCTTGTGATGTCACACAGCCCGTTGCTAGGGGACGTCGCCACGGGCTGCCACCCCCACAGCACCCACCCATGTTTCAGATATTACCTCCTTTTCCTGTTCCCAATTTGCTGTACCTTCCCCTTCATTCCTGTCCACATTTTAAGCTCTACACTACCGCACAGGCCTTTCTTTTTCTCTGATTAAACCATCTCTAGTTGTTCATCTGTTTCCTCTGTTTCTTCAATAGCAAACTGTACATTTTTCACGAATGTGTAATGTAGAAACTGGGTTTGGCGTTCGGGTATGAGTAAGGTTCGTGAATTCCTTTGGCACTGGCTGAAGGTGAAAGAACACTCACAGTCCATACATAAACATCAACTTTAGTGGTAAATTTATGTAGAACAGCTCTCCTGTAAGCGTTGGCCCTCTCACAAGTATATCTACCTAAGTGGTGCGGTTTTATGGGAGGTCAAAGTAATCCTTGAGTTACTTAACAACTTTTGGGAAAACTTGTCTTTGCAACTTCAGGAGGAAAGAATGCAAAAGGGTTGGGGGGCATGGGGAGAGATCACCACTCTTGGATCCAGTGTCACACCTGCCAGTGGGGTGTCAGGTGTGGAGAGAAGGGGCTTCCCCTAGACTTGCACATGTCCTTAATTGTAGGCCCCAGTGCCTGGGCTTCTGGAGCCTTCTCTTGTCCTAGTTCCAGGATCGGATGAGACACCTATCAAATGAAGAGAAGTGTGTGGGCTCCCAGTAGAGTCACTTGGACTCATCCCTCACACTGAGGTGACCAGTTTTCACTGGCAGGCACTGAGGGAAGAAAGTCTTTCTCATCATCAAAGAAGATCAAGCCTGCGGCCATGTGAGGAGCCTGGCACACATCCCTGCGCCCAACGAGATTCATTCCAGAGTCCTCAAGGAATTGGAAGATGGAATCGACAAGCCTCTATCAGACTTGTCAAGTAACGGCAGTCAAGATGTCCCTGCTGATAAGAAAAGAGAGCACTGCACCCTTTTGTGAAGAGTTTATTAAGAAGGACAGTGACCGCTACCCCCAAATCCTGACCCCTGGCAGTGTGGTTAGCGGGTAGTATTGCACAGTTTACCATGCGTGTGTGTCGTGATCCCGTGGTTTTTGTCCTCGGTATTCCACACGATAACATCACGTAGTGCCCTAGGAGTTAAAAAGTTAACGCTGCAGTTCTGTCAACTGTTCCGTTTACCTGTCTCAGAAGGGAAGAAATGTACGACAGCTCCCAGAAGACTTTGCTGCTCCGTTTCTGTTTTCCCGTTGGTGGGAAAGATAAATCTGACTGGAAGTCACGAGAGTAGTTCTCTTTGCTCCCTGGCGGGTCAGAGAAAGAACCTGGGCCTTCTGAAACTTATTTCTTTGATGTATTAGGTCCAATCCCCACTAACTTGTATTTTCGCTATTATAATTAGTAAAGTAAGTTTGTTTTCTTCCTCTGACCGTTGCCACTGCTTTTTCCCTCTCATTCCTTTTGTTCCCTTTCTCTATTTCCCAACTTTTTGGGCTAGTGGGCCTGTGGGCCTGCTGTCCCCATCACGGATACAGACCTAGAGATGTGGCAGTGTGAAACGTGCTGCAATTCAGCAAGCCACGTGAACTGGGATCTCACAGGCATTCCTCATGAGTGCATAGATCGGCTTTTATGGAAAATACCTCTACCTGCCGGTACTTTGGCTGCCTTCACCAGCCGCTCAGAGGATCCTGCTCACTGTGGCTCTGCAGCTCACACCCCGCACACGGCCCAGGAGAAGGGTTAATGGTGGCACATCCACACCGGGTGCTGAGAGCACTGGCTCTCGCGTGTCATAGCATGTGCAGGGTGTGTGCGTGAAGGAGGAACCGTCTCGAAAGAAGGACACTAGGAACAACGCGTGCATTTAGGTTTCTATCTTTTATTGGAAACAAGGGTAAGCCCCGCTAGAGGCGCCGGGGGGGCCGCCTCTTGCAGGGCGGAGGAGCGCGTTGGGTGCTGCTGGCCCTCCTCTTGGTGGGGCGCCGGGGCCCCCCAGCCGAGCGCTTCCTGCCCCGGCTGCGAGTGGAGGGGCCGCGGCTGTGGCCCTGGTCAGCGGGACCAGCTGCCTCGGGACCCGGCTCTCCAGGACCCTCGCCGAGGGCCCCGTTGGAAGTGCCGGGGAGCTCCTCGGTGTCGGAACACGCGCAGCTGCAGGAGGGCGCAGCGCTGGGGGCGACGGTCCCCCTGTGGGGAGCCGGTGGGAGCGGACGGGGCCGCGGAGCCGTCCTCCTGCTCCTGGTCAGCGCTGGGGTCTTCGAGGCCCAGCAGCCTGCGGGCCTCCTGGCTGCACCGGCTCTCGATGGTTGCGACGAGAGCGTCGATGAGCGGTGCAGCGCTGGGCCCCAGGGTGTGCTCTGTGCACTGCACCAGGATGCCCCTGTCTGGCCCCGCCTGGCACAGGAATGCCAGGATCATGCTCTTCCACCAGTTGATCTTCCACCATGGGAGCTCCCCGTTGCGGCGTAATTCCTGCTCCAGCCAGGGCAGCACCGGGTCGAGGATGTTTCTTCTCTCCCGGAAAAGTGCTGCCCAGACTTCTGGCAGGAGGCCGCCCACTCTCTCTGGCTCCGCGGCCATGGGCCCAGGGGACGGTGGTGCAGAGGGTGGAGGAAGTGCCGCAGTGCCGCTGGGGCCGGTGGTGGTGCCGAAGCTGACGGGCACCGGCACTGCGGGCGGGGAGACGATGCACTCCACGTACTCGTCTCCCCGCACAGAGACCTGGATGGTCTGCATGGCCGCCCTGCACAGTGGGCAGCTGTCTCTCAGTCTCGCCCACCGATGGATGCAGCCGAGGCAGAAGAGATGGTTGCACGGGATCACACGTGCAACGTCCCGTCGCTCATCGCGGCAGACGGAACATGTCCACGCCTCTTCTGCGGCCATGGTCATCTCGCTGCAGCAGGCTGGGAGAACTGAGGATGTCAAGTTGTCCTCCTTCAGCGGAGCTGCAGCGGTGGTGTTGCACTCTGCAGGAGGAAGAGAGATCACAGTCACTCGCTGTCCCAGCGTGTGAATGTCCTCAGCATTCCCTCAGCAGGAAGCCCTACCAAGCCCACGATAGGGCTGTCATGGCTGCCCTGCGGGACACAGGTGCCACCTCACCACTCACCTCCGCTGCTGCGGGTGCGCTCTGTAGGGCCCCGGCTGCCTGCACTAGGCAGGGCCAGGGAAAACAGATGCGATACTGCGGGGTCAGGCGCTGAGATGCTGCAAGCAGCCCCAGGCACGACCCAGCACAGCACAGCTAAAGCCTTGCTCGACCTCCAAGCCTCGCAGAGCTGCTCAGCAGGGTCCAGGAACGAGCCAGACTGAGCCAGCACCCCAGCATGAACAGTGAGGGCTAAGCGGTCACAGTCCGTCGCCTTGTGATGTCACACAGCCCGTTGCTAGGGGACGTCGCCACGGGCTGCCACCCCCACAGCACCCACCCATGTTTCAGATATTACCTCCTTTTCCTGTTCCCAATTTGCTGTACCTTCCCCTTCATTCCTGTCCACATTTTAAGCTCTACACTACCGCACAGGCCTTTCTTTTTCTCTGATTAAACCATCTCTAGTTGTTCATCTGTTTCCTCTGTTTCTTCAATAGCAAACTGTACATTTTTCACGAATGTGTAATGTAGAAACTGGGTTTGGCGTTCGGGTATGAGTAAGGTTCGTGAATTCCTTTGGCACTGGCTGAAGGTGAAAGAACACTCACAGTCCATACATAAACATCAACTTTAGTGGTAAATTTATGTAGAACAGCTCTCCTGTAAGCGTTGGCCCTCTCACAAGTATATCTACCTAAGTGGTGCGGTTTTATGGGAGGTCAAAGTAATCCTTGAGTTACTTAACAACTTTTGGGAAAACTTGTCTTTGCAACTTCAGGAGGAAAGAATGCAAAAGGGTTGGGGGGCATGGGGAGAGATCACCACTCTTGGATCCAGTGTCACACCTGCCAGTGGGGTGTCAGGTGTGGAGAGAAGGGGCTTCCCCTAGACTTGCACATGTCCTTAATTGTAGGCCCCAGTGCCTGGGCTTCTGGAGCCTTCTCTTGTCCTAGTTCCAGGATCGGATGAGACACCTATCAAATGAAGAGAAGTGTGTGGGCTCCCAGTAGAGTCACTTGGACTCATCCCTCACACTGAGGTGACCAGTTTTCACTGGCAGGCACTGAGGGAAGAAAGTCTTTCTCATCATCAAAGAAGATCAAGCCTGCGGCCATGTGAGGAGCCTGGCACACATCCCTGCGCCCAACGAGATTCATTCCAGAGTCCTCAAGGAATTGGAAGATGGAATCGACAAGCCTCTATCAGACTTGTCAAGTAACGGCAGTCAAGATGTCCCTGCTGATAAGAAAAGAGAGCACTGCACCCTTTTGTGAAGAGTTTATTAAGAAGGACAGTGACCGCTACCCCCAAATCCTGACCCCTGGCAGTGTGGTTAGCGGGTAGTATTGCACAGTTTACCATGCGTGTGTGTCGTGATCCCGTGGTTTTTGTCCTCGGTATTCCACACGATAACATCACGTAGTGCCCTAGGAGTTAAAAAGTTAACGCTGCAGTTCTGTCAACTGTTCCGTTTACCTGTCTCAGAAGGGAAGAAATGTACGACAGCTCCCAGAAGACTTTGCTGCTCCGTTTCTGTTTTCCCGTTGGTGGGAAAGATAAATCTGACTGGAAGTCACGAGAGTAGTTCTCTTTGCTCCCTGGCGGGTCAGAGAAAGAACCTGGGCCTTCTGAAACTTATTTCTTTGATGTATTAGGTCCAATCCCCACTAACTTGTATTTTCGCTATTATAATTAGTAAAGTAAGTTTGTTTTCTTCCTCTGACCGTTGCCACTGCTTTTTCCCTCTCATTCCTTTTGTTCCCTTTCTCTATTTCCCAACTTTTTGGGCTAGTGGGCCTGTGGGCCTGCTGTCCCCATCACGGATACAGACCTAGAGATGTGGCAGTGTGAAACGTGCTGCAATTCAGCAAGCCACGTGAACTGGGATCTCACAGGCATTCCTCATGAGTGCATAGATCGGCTTTTATGGAAAATACCTCTACCTGCCGGTACTTTGGCTGCCTTCACCAGCCGCTCAGAGGATCCTGCTCACTGTGGCTCTGCAGCTCACACCCCGCACACGGCCCAGGAGAAGGGTTAATGGTGGCACATCCACACCGGGTGCTGAGAGCACTGGCTCTCGCGTGTCATAGCATGTGCAGGGTGTGTGCGTGAAGGAGGAACCGTCTCGAAAGAAGGACACTAGGAACAACGCGTGCATTTAGGTTTCTATCTTTTATTGGAAACAAGGGTAAGCCCCGCTAGAGGCGCCGGGGGGGCCGCCTCTTGCAGGGCGGAGGAGCGCGTTGGGTGCTGCTGGCCCTCCTCTTGGTGGGGCGCCGGGGCCCCCCAGCCGAGCGCTTCCTGCCCCGGCTGCGAGTGGAGGGGCCGCGGCTGTGGCCCTGGTCAGCGGGACCAGCTGCCTCGGGACCCGGCTCTCCAGGACCCTCGCCGAGGGCCCCGTTGGAAGTGCCGGGGAGCTCCTCGGTGTCGGAACACGCGCAGCTGCAGGAGGGCGCAGCGCTGGGGGCGACGGTCCCCTGTGGGGAGCCGGTGGGAGCGGACGGGGCCGCGGAGCCGTCCTCCTGCTCCTGGTCAGCGCTGGGGTCTTCGAGGCCCAGCAGCCTGCGGGCCTCCTGGCTGCACCGGCTCTCGATGGTTGCGACGAGAGCGTCGATGAGCGGTGCAGCGCTGGGCCCCAGGGTGTGCTCTGTGCACTGCACCAGGATGCCCCTGTCTGGCCCCGCCTGGCACAGGAATGCCAGGATCATGCTCTTCCACCAGTTGATCTTCCACCATGGGAGCTCCCCGTTGCGGCGTAATTCCTGCTCCAGCCAGGGCAGCACCGGGTCGAGGATGTTTCTTCTCTCCCGGAAAAGTGCTGCCCAGACTTCTGGCAGGAGGCCGCCCACTCTCTCTGGCTCCGCGGCCATGGGCCCAGGGGACGGTGGTGCAGAGGGTGGAGGAAGTGCCGCAGTGCCGCTGGGGCCGGTGGTGGTGCCGAAGCTGACGGGCACCGGCACTGCGGGCGGGGAGACGATGCACTCCACGTACTCGTCTCCCCGCACAGAGACCTGGATGGTCTGCATGGCCGCCCTGCACAGTGGGCAGCTGTCTCTCAGTCTCGCCCACCGATGGATGCAGCCGAGGCAGAAGAGATGGTTGCACGGGATCACACGTGCAACGTCCCGTCGCTCATCGCGGCAGACGGAACATGTCCACGCCTCTTCTGCGGCCATGGTCATCTCGCTGCAGCAGGCTGGGAGAACTGAGGATGTCAAGTTGTCCTCCTTCAGCGGAGCTGCAGCGGTGGTGTTGCACTCTGCAGGAGGAAGAGAGATCACAGTCACTCGCTGTCCCAGCGTGTGAATGTCCTCAGCATTCCCTCAGCAGGAAGCCCTACCAAGCCCACGATAGGGCTGTCATGGCTGCCCTGCGGGACACAGGTGCCACCTCACCACTCACCTCCGCTGCTGCGGGTGCGCTCTGTAGGGCCCCGGCTGCCTGCACTAGGCAGGGCCAGGGAAAACAGATGCGATACTGCGGGGTCAGGCGCTGAGATGCTGCAAGCAGCCCCAGGCACGACCCAGCACAGCACAGCTAAAGCCTTGCTCGACCTCCAAGCCTCGCAGAGCTGCTCAGCAGGGTCCAGGAACGAGCCAGACTGAGCCAGCACCCCAGCATGAACAGTGAGGGCTAAGCGGTCACAGTCCGTCGCCTTGTGATGTCACACAGCCCGTTGCTAGGGGACGTCGCCACGGGCTGCCACCCCCACAGCACCCACCCATGTTTCAGATATTACCTCCTTTTCCTGTTCCCAATTTGCTGTACCTTCCCCTTCATTCCTGTCCACATTTTAAGCTCTACACTACCGCACAGGCCTTTCTTTTTCTCTGATTAAACCATCTCTAGTTGTTCATCTGTTTCCTCTGTTTCTTCAATAGCAAACTGTACATTTTTCACGAATGTGTAATGTAGAAACTGGGTTTGGCGTTCGGGTATGAGTAAGGTTCGTGAATTCCTTTGGCACTGGCTGAAGGTGAAAGAACACTCACAGTCCATACATAAACATCAACTTTAGTGGTAAATTTATGTAGAACAGCTCTCCTGTAAGCGTTGGCCCTCTCACAAGTATATCTACCTAAGTGGTGCGGTTTTATGGGAGGTCAAAGTAATCCTTGAGTTACTTAACAACTTTTGGGAAAACTTGTCTTTGCAACTTCAGGAGGAAAGAATGCAAAAGGGTTGGGGGGCATGGGGAGAGATCACCACTCTTGGATCCAGTGTCACACCTGCCAGTGGGGTGTCAGGTGTGGAGAGAAGGGGCTTCCCCTAGACTTGCACATGTCCTTAATTGTAGGCCCCAGTGCCTGGGCTTCTGGAGCCTTCTCTTGTCCTAGTTCCAGGATCGGATGAGACACCTATCAAATGAAGAGAAGTGTGTGGGCTCCCAGTAGAGTCACTTGGACTCATCCCTCACACTGAGGTGACCAGTTTTCACTGGCAGGCACTGAGGGAAGAAAGTCTTTCTCATCATCAAAGAAGATCAAGCCTGCGGCCATGTGAGGAGCCTGGCACACATCCCTGCGCCCAACGAGATTCATTCCAGAGTCCTCAAGGAATTGGAAGATGGAATCGACAAGCCTCTATCAGACTTGTCAAGTAACGGCAGTCAAGATGTCCCTGCTGATAAGAAAAGAGAGCACTGCACCCTTTTGTGAAGAGTTTGTTAAGAAGGACAGTGACCGCTACCCCCAAATCCTGACCCCTGGCAGTGTGGTTAGCGGGTAGTATTGCACAGTTTACCATGCGTGTGTGTCGTGATCCCGTGGTTTTTGTCCTCGGTATTCCACACGATAACATCACGTAGTGCCCTAGGAGTTAAAAAGTTAACGCTGCAGTTCTGTCAACTGTTCCGTTTACCTGTCTCAGAAGGGAAGAAATGTACGACAGCTCCCAGAAGACTTTGCTGCTCCGTTTCTGTTTTCCCGTTGGTGGGAAAGATAAATCTGACTGGAAGTCACGAGAGTAGTTCTCTTTGCTCCCTGGCGGGTCAGAGAAAGAACCTGGGCCTTCTGAAACTTATTTCTTTGATGTATTAGGTCCAATCCCCACTAACTTGTATTTTCGCTATTATAATTAGTAAAGTAAGTTTGTTTTCTTCCTCTGACCGTTGCCACTGCTTTTTCCCTCTCATTCCTTTTGTTCCCTTTCTCTATTTCCCAACTTTTTGGGCTAGTGGGCCTGTGGGCCTGCTGTCCCCATCACGGATACAGACCTAGAGATGTGGCAGTGTGAAACGTGCTGCAATTCAGCAAGCCACGTGAACTGGGATCTCACAGGCATTCCTCATGAGTGCATAGATCGGCTTTTATGGAAAATACCTCTACCTGCCGGTACTTTGGCTGCCTTCACCAGCCGCTCAGAGGATCCTGCTCACTGTGGCTCTGCAGCTCACACCCCGCACACGGCCCAGGAGAAGGGTTAATGGTGGCACATCCACACCGGGTGCTGAGAGCACTGGCTCTCGCGTGTCATAGCATGTGCAGGGTGTGTGCGTGAAGGAGGAACCGTCTCGAAAGAAGGACACTAGGAACAACGCGTGCATTTAGGTTTCTATCTTTTATTGGAAACAAGGGTAAGCCCCGCTAGAGGCGCCGGGGAGGCCGCCTCTTGCAGGGCGGAGGAGCGCGTTGGGTGCTGCTGGCCCTCCTCTTGGTGGGGCGCCGGGGCCCCCCAGCCGAGCGCTTCCTGCCCCGGCTGCGAGTGGAGGGGCCGCGGCTGTGGCCCTGGTCAGCGGGACCAGCTGCCTCGGGACCCGGCTCTCCAGGACCCTCGCCGAGGGCCCCGTTGGAAGTGCCGGGGAGCTCCTCGGCGTCGGAACACGCGCAGCTGCAGGAGGGCGCAGCGCTGGGGGCGACGGTCCCCTGTGGGGAGCCGGTGGGAGCGGACGGGGCCGCGGAGCCGTCCTCCTGCTCCTGGTCAGCGCTGGGGTCTTCGAGGCCCAGCAGCCTGCGGGCCTCCTGGCTGCACCGGCTCTCGATGGTTGCGACGAGAGCGTCGATGAGCGGTGCAGCGCTGGGCCCCAGGGTGTGCTCTGTGCACTGCACCAGGATGCCCCTGTCTGGCCCCGCCTGGCACAGGAATGCCAGGATCATGCTCTTCCACCAGTTGATCTTCCACCATGGGAGCTCCCCGTTGCGGCGTAATTCCTGCTCCAGCCAGGGCAGCACCGGGTCGAGGATGTTTCTTCTCTCCCGGAAAAGTGCTGCCCAGACTTCTGGCAGGAGGCCGCCCACTCTCTCTGGCTCCGCGGCCATGGGCCCAGGGGACGGTGGTGCAGAGGGTGGAGGAAGTGCCGCAGTGCCGCTGGGGCCGGTGGTGGTGCCGAAGCTGACGGGCACCGGCACTGCGGGCGGGGAGACGATGCACTCCACGTACTCGTCTCCCCGCACAGAGACCTGGATGGTCTGCATGGCCGCCCTGCACAGTGGGCAGCTGTCTCTCAGTCTCGCCCACCGATGGATGCAGCCGAGGCAGAAGAGATGGTTGCACGGGATCACACGTGCAACGTCCCGTCGCTCATCGCGGCAGACGGAACATGTCCACGCCTCTTCTGCGGCCATGGTCATCTCGCTGCAGCAGGCTGGGAGAACTGAGGATGTCAAGTTGTCCTCCTTCAGCGGAGCTGCAGCGGTGGTGTTGCACTCTGCAGGAGGAAGAGAGATCACAGTCACTCGCTGTCCCAGCGTGTGAATGTCCTCAGCATTCCCTCAGCAGGAAGCCCTACCAAGCCCACGATAGGGCTGTCATGGCTGCCCTGCGGGACACAGGTGCCACCTTACCACTCACCTCCGCTGCTGCGGGTGCGCTCTGTAGGGCCCCGGCTGCCTGCACTAGGCAGGGCCAGGGAAAACAGATGCGATACTGCGGGGTCAGGCGCTGAGATGCTGCAAGCAGCCCCAGGCACGACCCAGCACAGCACAGCTAAAGCCTTGCTCGACCTCCAAGCCTCGCAGAGCTGCTCAGCAGGGTCCAGGAACGAGCCAGACTGAGCCAGCACCCCAGCATGAACAGTGAGGGCTAAGCGGTCACAGTCCGTCGCCTTGTGATGTCACACAGCCCGTTGCTAGGGGACGTCGCCACGGGCTGCCACCCCCACAGCACCCACCCATGTTTCAGATATTACCTCCTTTTCCTGTTCCCAATTTGCTGTACCTTCCCCTTCATTCCTGTCCACATTTTAAGCTCTACACTACCGCACAGGCCTTTCTTTTTCTCTGATTAAACCATCTCTAGTTGTTCATCTGTTTCCTCTGTTTCTTCAATAGCAAACTGTACATTTTTCACGAATGTGTAATGTAGAAACTGGGTTTGGCGTTCGGGTATGAGTAAGGTTCGTGAATTCCTTTGGCACTGGCTGAAGGTGAAAGAACACTCACAGTCCATACATAAACATCAACTTTAGTGGTAAATTTATGTAGAACAGCTCTCCTGTAAGCGTTGGCCCTCTCACAAGTATATCTACCTAAGTGGTGCGGTTTTATGGGAGGTCAAAGTAATCCTTGAGTTACTTAACAACTTTTGGGAAAACTTGTCTTTGCAACTTCAGGAGGAAAGAATGCAAAAGGGTTGGGGGGCATGGGGAGAGATCACCACTCTTGGATCCAGTGTCACACCTGCCAGTGGGGTGTCAGGTGTGGAGAGAAGGGGCTTCCCCTAGACTTGCACATGTCCTTAATTGTAGGCCCCAGTGCCTGGGCTTCTGGAGCCTTCTCTTGTCCTAGTTCCAGGATCGGATGAGACACCTATCAAATGAAGAGAAGTGTGTGGGCTCCCAGTAGAGTCACTTGGACTCATCCCTCACACTGAGGTGACCAGTTTTCACTGGCAGGCACTGAGGGAAGAAAGTCTTTCTCATCATCAAAGAAGATCAAGCCTGCGGCCATGTGAGGAGCCTGGCACACATCCCTGCGCCCAACGAGATTCATTCCAGAGTCCTCAAGGAATTGGAAGATGGAATCGACAAGCCTCTATCAGACTTGTCAAGTAACGGCAGTCAAGATGTCCCTGCTGATAAGAAAAGAGAGCACTGCACCCTTTTGTGAAGAGTTTATTAAGAAGGACAGTGACCGCTACCCCCAAATCCTGACCCCTGGCAGTGTGGTTAGCGGGTAGTATTGCACAGTTTACCATGCGTGTGTGTCGTGATCCCGTGGTTTTTGTCCTCGGTATTCCACACGATAACATCACGTAGTGCCCTAGGAGTTAAAAAGTTAACGCTGCAGTTCTGTCAACTGTTCCGTTTACCTGTCTCAGAAGGGAAGAAATGTACGACAGCTCCCAGAAGACTTTGCTGCTCCGTTTCTGTTTTCCCGTTGGTGGGAAAGATAAATCTGACTGGAAGTCACGAGAGTAGTTCTCTTTGCTCCCTGGCGGGTCAGAGAAAGAACCTGGGCCTTCTGAAACTTATTTCTTTGATGTATTAGGTCCAATCCCCACTAACTTGTATTTTCGCTATTATAATTAGTAAAGTAAGTTTGTTTTCTTCCTCTGACCGTTGCCACTGCTTTTTCCCTCTCATTCCTTTTGTTCCCTTTCTCTATTTCCCAACTTTTTGGGCTAGTGGGCCTGTGGGCCTGCTGTCCCCATCACGGATACAGACCTAGAGATGTGGCAGTGTGAAACGTGCTGCAATTCAGCAAGCCACGTGAACTGGGATCTCACAGGCATTCCTCATGAGTGCATAGATCGGCTTTTATGGAAAATACCTCTACCTGCCGGTACTTTGGCTGCCTTCACCAGCCGCTCAGAGGATCCTGCTCACTGTGGCTCTGCAGCTCACACCCCGCACACGGCCCAGGAGAAGGGTTAATGGTGGCACATCCACACCGGGTGCTGAGAGCACTGGCTCTCGCGTGTCATAGCATGTGCAGGGTGTGTGCGTGAAGGGGGAACCGTCTCGAAAGAAGGACACTAGGAACAACGCGTGCATTTAGGTTTCTATCTTTTATTGGAAACAAGGGTAAGCCCCGCTAGAGGCGCCGGGGGGGCCGCCTCTTGCAGGGCGGAGGAGCGCGTTGGGTGCTGCTGGCCCTCCTCTTGGTGGGGCGCCGGGGCCCCCCAGCCGAGCGCTTCCTGCCCCGGCTGCGAGTGGAGGGGCCGCGGCTGTGGCCCTGGTCAGCGGGACCAGCTGCCTCGGGACCCGGCTCTCCAGGACCCTCGCCGAGGGCCCCGTTGGAAGTGCCGGGGAGCTCCTCGGTGTCGGAACACGCGCAGCTGCAGGAGGGCGCAGCGCTGGGGGCGACGGTCCCCTGTGGGGAGCCGGTGGGAGCGGACGGGGCCGCGGAGCCGTCCTCCTGCTCCTGGTCAGCGCTGGGGTCTTCGAGGCCCAGCAGCCTGCGGGCCTCCTGGCTGCACCGGCTCTCGATGGTTGCGACGAGAGCGTCGATGAGCGGTGCAGCGCTGGGCCCCAGGGTGTGCTCTGTGCACTGCACCAGGATGCCCCTGTCTGGCCCCGCCTGGCACAGGAATGCCAGGATCATGCTCTTCCACCAGTTGATCTTCCACCATGGGAGCTCCCCGTTGCGGCGTAATTCCTGCTCCAGCCAGGGCAGCACCGGGTCGAGGATGTTTCTTCTCTCCCGGAAAAGTGCTGCCCAGACTTCTGGCAGGAGGCCGCCCACTCTCTCTGGCTCCGCGGCCATGGGCCCAGGGGACGGTGGTGCAGAGGGTGGAGGAAGTGCCGCAGTGCCGCTGGGGCCGGTGGTGGTGCCGAAGCTGACGGGCACCGGCACTGCGGGCGGGGAGACGATGCACTCCACGTACTCGTCTCCCCGCACAGAGACCTGGATGGTCTGCATGGCCGCCCTGCACAGTGGGCAGCTGTCTCTCAGTCTCGCCCACCGATGGATGCAGCCGAGGCAGAAGAGATGGTTGCACGGGATCACACGTGCAACGTCCCGTCGCTCATCGCGGCAGACGGAACATGTCCACGCCTCTTCTGCGGCCATGGTCATCTCGCTGCAGCAGGCTGGGAGAACTGAGGATGTCAAGTTGTCCTCCTTCAGCGGAGCTGCAGCGGTGGTGTTGCACTCTGCAGGAGGAAGAGAGATCACAGTCACTCGCTGTCCCAGCGTGTGAATGTCCTCAGCATTCCCTCAGCAGGAAGCCCTACCAAGCCCACGATAGGGCTGTCATGGCTGCCCTGCGGGACACAGGTGCCACCTCACCACTCACCTCCGCTGCTGCGGGTGCGCTCTGTAGGGCCCCGGCTGCCTGCACTAGGCAGGGCCAGGGAAAACAGATGCGATACTGCGGGGTCAGGCGCTGAGATGCTGCAAGCAGCCCCAGGCACGACCCAGCACAGCACAGCTAAAGCCTTGCTCGACCTCCAAGCCTCGCAGAGCTGCTCAGCAGGGTCCAGGAACGAGCCAGACTGAGCCAGCACCCCAGCATGAACAGTGAGGGCTAAGCGGTCACAGTCCGTCGCCTTGTGATGTCACACAGCCCGTTGCTAGGGGACGTCGCCACGGGCTGCCACCCCCACAGCACCCACCCATGTTTCAGATATTACCTCCTTTTCCTGTTCCCAATTTGCTGTACCTTCCCCTTCATTCCTGTCCACATTTTAAGCTCTACACTACCGCACAGGCCTTTCTTTTTCTCTGATTAAACCATCTCTAGTTGTTCATCTGTTTCCTCTGTTTCTTCAATAGCAAACTGTACATTTTTCACGAATGTGTAATGTAGAAACTGGGTTTGGCGTTCGGGTATGAGTAAGGTTCGTGAATTCCTTTGGCACTGGCTGAAGGTGAAAGAACACTCACAGTCCATACATAAACATCAACTTTAGTGGTAAATTTATGTAGAACAGCTCTCCTGTAAGCGTTGGCCCTCTCACAAGTATATCTACCTAAGTGGTGCGGTTTTATGGGAGGTCAAAGTAATCCTTGAGTTACTTAACAACTTTTGGGAAAACTTGTCTTTGCAACTTCAGGAGGAAAGAATGCAAAAGGGTTGGGGGGCATGGGGAGAGATCACCACTCTTGGATCCAGTGTCACACCTGCCAGTGGGGTGTCAGGTGTGGAGAGAAGGGGCTTCCCCTAGACTTGCACATGTCCTTAATTGTAGGCCCCAGTGCCTGGGCTTCTGGAGCCTTCTCTTGTCCTAGTTCCAGGATCGGATGAGACACCTATCAAATGAAGAGAAGTGTGTGGGCTCCCAGTAGAGTCACTTGGACTCATCCCTCACACTGAGGTGACCAGTTTTCACTGGCAGGCACTGAGGGAAGAAAGTCTTTCTCATCATCAAAGAAGATCAAGCCTGCGGCCATGTGAGGAGCCTGGCACACATCCCTGCGCCCAACGAGATTCATTCCAGAGTCCTCAAGGAATTGGAAGATGGAATCGACAAGCCTCTATCAGACTTGTCAAGTAACGGCAGTCAAGATGTCCCTGCTGATAAGAAAAGAGAGCACTGCACCCTTTTGTGAAGAGTTTATTAAGAAGGACAGTGACCGCTACCCCCAAATCCTGACCCCTGGCAGTGTGGTTAGCGGGTAGTATTGCACAGTTTACCATGCGTGTGTGTCGTGATCCCGTGGTTTTTGTCCTCGGTATTCCACACGATAACATCACGTAGTGCCCTAGGAGTTAAAAAGTTAACGCTGCAGTTCTGTCAACTGTTCCGTTTACCTGTCTCAGAAGGGAAGAAATGTACGACAGCTCCCAGAAGACTTTGCTGCTCCGTTTCTGTTTTCCCGTTGGTGGGAAAGATAAATCTGACTGGAAGTCACGAGAGTAGTTCTCTTTGCTCCCTGGCGGGTCAGAGAAAGAACCTGGGCCTTCTGAAACTTATTTCTTTGATGTATTAGGTCCAATCCCCACTAACTTGTATTTTCGCTATTATAATTAGTAAAGTAAGTTTGTTTTCTTCCTCTGACCGTTGCCACTGCTTTTTCCCTCTCATTCCTTTTGTTCCCTTTCTCTATTTCCCAACTTTTTGGGCTAGTGGGCCTGTGGGCCTGCTGTCCCCATCACGGATACAGACCTAGAGATGTGGCAGTGTGAAACGTGCTGCAATTCAGCAAGCCACGTGAACTGGGATCTCACAGGCATTCCTCATGAGTGCATAGATCGGCTTTTATGGAAAATACCTCTACCTGCCGGTACTTTGGCTGCCTTCACCAGCCGCTCAGAGGATCCTGCTCACTGTGGCTCTGCAGCTCACACCCCGCACACGGCCCAGGAGAAGGGTTAATGGTGGCACATCCACACCGGGTGCTGAGAGCACTGGCTCTCGCGTGTCATAGCATGTGCAGGGTGTGTGCGTGAAGGAGGAACCGTCTCGAAAGAAGGACACTAGGAACAACGCGTGCATTTAGGTTTCTATCTTTTATTGGAAACAAGGGTAAGCCCCGCTAGAGGCGCCGGGGGGGCCGCCTCTTGCAGGGCGGAGGAGCGCGTTGGGTGCTGCTGGCCCTCCTCTTGGTGGGGCGCCGGGGCCCCCCAGCCGAGCGCTTCCTGCCCCGGCTGCGAGTGGAGGGGCCGCGGCTGTGGCCCTGGTCAGCGGGACCAGCTGCCTCGGGACCCGGCTCTCCAGGACCCTCGCCGAGGGCCCCGTTGGAAGTGCCGGGGAGCTCCTCGGTGTCGGAACACGCGCAGCTGCAGGAGGGCGCAGCGCTGGGGGCGACGGTCCCCTGTGGGGAGCCGGTGGGAGCGGACGGGGCCGCGGAGCCGTCCTCCTGCTCCTGGTCAGCGCTGGGGTCTTCGAGGCCCAGCAGCCTGCGGGCCTCCTGGCTGCACCGGCTCTCGATGGTTGCGACGAGAGCGTCGATGAGCGGTGCAGCGCTGGGCCCCAGGGTGTGCTCTGTGCACTGCACCAGGATGCCCCTGTCTGGCCCCGCCTGGCACAGGAATGCCAGGATCATGCTCTTCCACCAGTTGATCTTCCACCATGGGAGCTCCCCGTTGCGGCGTAATTCCTGCTCCAGCCAGGGCAGCACCGGGTCGAGGATGTTTCTTCTCTCCCGGAAAAGTGCTGCCCAGACTTCTGGCAGGAGGCCGCCCACTCTCTCTGGCTCCGCGGCCATGGGCCCAGGGGACGGTGGTGCAGAGGGTGGAGGAAGTGCCACAGTGCCGCTGGGGCCGGTGGTGGTGCCGAAGCTGACGGGCACCGGCACTGCGGGCGGGGAGACGATGCACTCCACGTACTCGTCTCCCCGCACAGAGACCTGGATGGTCTGCATGGCCGCCCTGCACAGTGGGCAGCTGTCTCTCAGTCTCGCCCACCGATGGATGCAGCCGAGGCAGAAGAGATGGTTGCACGGGATCACACGTGCAACGTCCCGTCGCTCATCGCGGCAGACGGAACATGTCCACGCCTCTTCTGCGGCCATGGTCATCTCGCTGCAGCAGGCTGGGAGAACTGAGGATGTCAAGTTGTCCTCCTTCAGCGGAGCTGCAGCGGTGGTGTTGCACTCTGCAGGAGGAAGAGAGATCACAGTCACTCGCTGTCCCAGCGTGTGAATGTCCTCAGCATTCCCTCAGCAGGAAGCCCTACCAAGCCCACGATAGGGCTGTCATGGCTGCCCTGCGGGACACAGGTGCCACCTCACCACTCACCTCCGCTGCTGCGGGTGCGCTCTGTAGGGCCCCGGCTGCCTGCACTAGGCAGGGCCAGGGAAAACAGATGCGATACTGCGGGGTCAGGCGCTGAGATGCTGCAAGCAGCCCCAGGCACGACCCAGCACAGCACAGCTAAAGCCTTGCTCGACCTCCAAGCCTCGCAGAGCTGCTCAGCAGGGTCCAGGAACGAGCCAGACTGAGCCAGCACCCCAGCATGAACAGTGAGGGCTAAGCGGTCACAGTCCGTCGCCTTGTGATGTCACACAGCCCGTTGCTAGGGGACGTCGCCACGGGCTGCCACCCCCACAGCACCCACCCATGTTTCAGATATTACCTCCTTTTCCTGTTCCCAATTTGCTGTACCTTCCCCTTCATTCCTGTCCACATTTTAAGCTCTACACTACCGCACAGGCCTTTCTTTTTCTCTGATTAAACCATCTCTAGTTGTTCATCTGTTTCTTCTGTTTCTTCAATAGCAAACTGTACATTTTTCACGAATGTGTAATGTAGAAACTGGGTTTGGCGTTCGGGTATGAGTAAGATTCATGAATTCCTTTGGCACTGGCTGAAGGTGAAAGAACATGGTGCATGTGTTGTAACTTCATAAAAATAGCATAAATGTATCTCAGTAAAATGCAAGGAATAGAACTTCCGCAGATCAGGAGCTGTGAGGTAGAGGACTATCAGATAATTCTCGTAGCTCTTTCGCCTTGGGTTCACATGCTTATGGAAGTTTTGTTCCTTCAAATGCCAAATTTTGTTGTAGTCTGCTATTGGCCTGCTTTGCTTGGCTCATCTGATGGCATTTGCTTATTTTTCAAGGCAGAGCCAAAATAAATGTTTGAAGAAAGGTTTGGGGTTTTTTTTTTGGTAGGACGCTCAAAAACTGTTTTTGAAAAACATTCTCTCAAAATGTAGGTGTTTACTGATCAGCAGATTTTTCTTGTTGGGAGCAGTTTAACATATTGTTCCTGATAAATCTCATTTTTACACTGTTACCGTTCTGTCCTAAACATTATGAATCTTCTAAGGTAGCTTACCTACACTAAATGACCAGAAATAAAAAGTACTAGTCAATTGCATTTATGAATGTAATAATCATATTAGAAAAATATCATAGGTTGAAAAATGGTCTGCCACCATTTAACGTGTACACTAATGACTATTAATGCATCAAATCCCCTTCTTATTTAAAGCATTTATCTTGTCTTCACTCCTTTGCATGTGGTCACTACACCTTTGGGTGCTGTAGAAATAATAAATAATACCCATCGCATGCCAAATGTGAGTAACATTTGGAAATGAACTGAAAATGGACTCTAAATACTTTATATTTTGGCTCACTGACAAAGAATATTTCACACCATTGTATGAGATTTTTATTTGCAAAGAGAGTACTGAAAATAAAACTCCCCTCTCCAAAAATTTAGATTTCAGACAGAGCAGTTTATTGCTTTGTGGGATACATCTCTAGCTAAAATTTACACACAATTTAAAAACCTAAGAAGTTTTTTTCTATGTCCTGAAGTTCCATTGTCTTAGAGAAAAAAGGAAAATTATGTAGTTTAAGAAATATAGTAACCTTGCCACCTGAGAACAGATCTGAAGTCCATCTTCTGTAGTATCCTGCCTCTTCTTCATGAGAAGTGCCTCAGAGGAAGAGCAGAGAGTTTGGCAACAGACAGAGACTGATTTGTTTATCCAGGAAAATCAAAACAAAAATGCAATGATAACACTCTGTATAGACACAATGCAATTACTCGCTGACTGACATCCCAACAGCAATGCGAGGTCTCACCCCCTACCAACCCAGGCCAGCAACCCCTGAGCAGCAGCTGCTCCCAGCCCAGCTCCCCACAGCTTTATGGCCTTCTGCATGTTATTACAGGGTATGGAATAATTGTGGGCCTAATTCTGGCCAACCATCCTGGCTCCATGCCATCCACCTCTGCCACACTAAAAAGGCAGCAGCTCTTCCACACTGAGTGACCTGGACTGGTTCTGGGTGTGTTTCCATCACTTAGTGACAGCCAAGGTATTGGTGGGCTATTAATTTTGTTTTGTCTGAAACCAGGACATCTGTGTAGGGGACTAGAAGAGATTGGCTCTAATGGAAGTTTAGGGAAGCTGGTAGTGTGACTGATAGGATCAAGGCTTTCTACTGATTTCAGGTGAGCCCTTTTGTAGACTTAGTACTCCAAACCTGAACTTTTGGGGTCTATCTCAGGACCTGTCCTCCCTGCTGGATGACTACTTCCACCCAGACAACAGATTGGTCACTTATTCAACTTACTATTCATAATTAAATCATTGACATCTTGCTGTTTATGTGCAGTCAGCTGTACTGATCAGGTTGTGGGCCATCATCTAATTGTTTCAAAGCTATTTTGAATGCATATATTTCTGGAAAAGTGAACTGGCAGACAAATCACAGTTTTAAAAACCCCAGAACAAATCCAAGCATTTCATGAGCATCTTTCATATGAAGAAATGAATATAAGGAATTAATTCAGAAGGAGTCTATTTGTGGTCAGAGTGTTTGAAATCACTGTCTGAAATGGAGCTTGAAGGATATTTCATATCTGTGTTTTCTTCTTTTTTTCAAAAACTCAGCCACCTCCAGACCTGAAGATACTGGAAATAGCTGTATGAACAGATTTAACAGCTACTGCTTGGAACTGCTCATTTTCACTCCAATCCTTGAAAAGCATAAATTTGCTAAACCTGGTTCTGTGTAGATTAAGCTAATGATCACCCTTTTTACCAGGAGGCCATGATTGTATGGTGGAAAGTATGGCTACACAAGAGCATCTCACCTTTCGCTCTTTGCCTGTTCTCACAATACAGTAAATGTTGGGAAATTCGGGATACTTTTCTGCTCAGTGGCTGAGCTCATCCTCAGATACAAGCACACTGAAGACAGTGAGATGGAAAGAAGGCATTGTGTATGAGTATAACCAGTGAGATGAAGCAGGGCTTTGTGTTAGCCCACCAAAGGCTGTGCAGGCAGGAAGCAAGACAGAGGATGATTTCTTTGAGCATTTTAAATTTCTGTTGGGGATAAATGTACCATCCCCAGAGTAAGATTTTCCAGTGAAGGGAAGATGCTAACTGACTGAACTGAGTTCTTTGCAAAAGCCCTAAGATAGCCACAGCCTGAAACATGAAGACAAGTTGCCATGAGGCCAGACACTAGTGCAGGGACTGAGCGAGCTGTAGTCTATCCATCCTTCAAGATATTCAAAACCTACCTGGAGTAGACCATAAACAACTTCATTTAATTGAAGCAGGCTTCATTTGGGCGGGAAGTTGGACCAGATGCAGAGGTCCTCCCTGTGTCTGAACTTTTCCATGGATAACTTATCTTGATCCTAATACCCAAATGAAGGCTGTCTTGGATGACAAACTGCCAAGAGAAATAAAAAGGGTATATATGGTATATGAATCTAATATGGTATATGGTATAATCTAAACTGCTTGAATCCCTTTGAAGTGCAAGTTCCTCATGCTTCCAAGAGAAGGAGATTGCCAAGGGAGAGTAGTTGCCAGAAAAAATGTATATCTCTGCAGTGTCTGATGCACAGACTCAGATGTGAATGATCCAAATTGTTTATTACAAGTTCTCACATCACTTATATACCTTTACAAGTTTTCTTTTTCTAGCTTTCCCACTCACCCCTACAACTTTCCCATCCACCTTTACATGTCAACAGAGCATTCTACAAAACACTCTTCAACCATTCACACAGACGCTTTTCCAATCAGAGCCATGAGACATTCTTTCTTCTTCTAGAGGTATCCTTGGTTCTCATGCTGTTTATCTTGCTCCACAGCTTCTGTTCTGAGCAGTTTTTCTTGTATTCCCACATATCCCCTAACTCATAAATCTCAGAGCAGTTACTCAGGAAGAAAGTAAGGCATATTCTTAGTGTTGCTTGGAACTTTGTTTTGCTAGGTGTTCAGCACTTGATTCTGCTCTCAGAAACACTCTAGCATGAGCTTTATTTAGGTGGCAAGATCACCGATGCACTTGAAATTATATGCTTCACTAGACTAGAAAACAGTGCTCAGCATAAACCTGCATAAACCTACCGTGGTGGCAGGGAATTCTGATCAGAGATGCACTGCAGAAATCTTTGCAGAGGTTTGTTGTGAAGAATCAGAGCGCCCTGATTTCTATTTTTATTTTTTGCCTGTATCTTCACAAACAAAGAGATTGACTTTGAAAATAACACTTGAAAGTTCCCACATCAAATTTACCTCCCTTTGAGGTTTCTCATGAATGACTCCATGTAGGCATGCAGCAGATTTCATGCAATTGTGTAAGAGGAAATGTAAAGTGAATTTTTTTTGGAGATAAAATATGTTTATCTTTATTTGTTTCTTCTGTTCGATTTTATCACGCGAAGCAATGACAAAAGCAAAAGTTGAGTCTACATTTTCATCTGCATTTGCAAAAGTAGAGGAACAAGGGGCAGAGATGTTTCAAAGCAGAACTATGTGGATCAGGGAATTTTTGTAGAGAGGGAAATGTCAATGTCTTAACATTTATTTACCCTTCAAAATGAAACAAGCCTGTGCTTTAAAGTTGTGGTTCTGCTGAGAACTGTTTAAAAGTTCTGGAGTTTTTTTCATGGTTTCTATGAAAAATAAACATGCAGTTTGGAACTGCTAGTATCATTAAATATTGATTCACAGGGAAGTACTTCTTTCTGGAAGTTATCATTGGAAAATATAAATTATTCTTGTATTCCCTAAGAAGAGCTCTCCTTTAACTGATTCCTTTGCCAGCCTCCCCTTTCCTCCTTTCCTTTGCTGTGCCATTGAGGAAATGAAGTTAATTGAGAATTAGTGGCCAGCTCCACTTGTTCCAGATCACAAGCAGTAAATTACTATCCAAAGGTCTTGGGGGACAGGACTTCTTTCTGGCTTCCCTCCAGCCACTGTCTCTGTGTGCAAAGGAAACTTCCAGCCCAACAGTCACAACCATAGCTTCATGGATGGTGGGCATTTTAAATCTGAGCTCTTATTCCCATTTTATTTTGTTGCCAGTGAGTCAGTGGGAATCAGTGGGTATAAATGGGAATAACTACAAATCCTGGGAGAAAAATGATCCGTGCATTCTTCTTTTTACATATATGTTGAATTTTTGGATCAGGTTAGAGATTTTTTCTTAACTAACTGGTGAAGAAGCATCTGGTAATTAGGGCAGTTTCATGGCATGGGCTGCAACAGGTGAAGGTTCAGATGTGTCTGTCTGTTAACCTGATTTAAACTCCAGCTCTCAGTTTGACCATATCACTGCTAACCAGGCATTTTCCTGGACCAGAGGAACGATGTATTATTTCTTACATTTTCAATTATAAAATAGGACATCTCTTTGCACCTCTTAGAATGCTATTTTGTGATCTTACAAATAAAAAAAAAAGTTCTTATGACTATGCTTGTAGACAGAACAGTTGATATTTATGAGTCCTCAGAAGAATGCACCTCAGC
This sequence comes from Phasianus colchicus, assembly GCF_987193195.1. Taxonomy (NCBI): domain Eukaryota; kingdom Metazoa; phylum Chordata; class Aves; order Galliformes; family Phasianidae; genus Phasianus; species Phasianus colchicus. The sequence continues at coordinate 46,451,416 of NC_143441.1, read as the reverse complement.
CCTTATGATTCTGTGACTTCCAGGGAAATCCCCAAGCATCTTCAAAGCAGTTAGCAAAATATACATCTCTTATTTATAATTAGCACTGCCTAAGTGGAATAAGAATTGAAGTCTGATTTTCTTTATAATCCTTTCTCCTAGTCACAGAGAACAAGTTTGGATTTATCAGACTCCCACCAAGCCAACAGCATTGCTCTATTGTTTTGCACTTTGATTGGATTGTGACAGAAGTCTCATGTCGGTGTGATTGTTTTCTTCTTCCAATTTTCCTTGCTCTGAAAATATTCTTCTTTGGATTCTTCCTCTGATTCTTATTTGTTATTGTTGTTATTTAGATTGCTCTCCTGATTCATAACAAGGCATACAACTTTGTGTGTGTGCAATAATTTGTGAGCCATTACGCAGTTTCAGTTAAATTCATAAAAAGTGACAAATAGCAAGAATAAGGAAGTTAGAAGATTTTGTGGAAATGGGCACCAAACTGATGTCTTTAATTATCCCATGTAAGATAAAGTCTGCAATCTGAGCTTCCATTATATTAGGTATTAGAGATCCCAAACTGAAGATATGTGAGAAAGGGAGGAAACAGAACAGACTTTTTCAATACTCCAACCCTGTGTAAATCTGTGTCAGGTCTTGTACAAGTCAAGTGCATGCAAGGCAATATGGGAAATGAGACTCCAGTGCTCACAGAAGTTCTGCAGTTAATGCATTCCTAGAGCAGGATCACCACCTCTTCTTGCTTGTCTGTGTTCAATTGTGCGCACTGATGGGGAGAGCTCACAGTACAAACAGACATGGGAATCAGAACCACAAGTGACGGTAGGAATAAAGAGACAAAATTTGGCATTTCTGTAAATAAGTCTAGAAACTTATATTCTTTACCTTTTGTTGTTGCATTTTTACAGATATTTAGGTATCCCAATCTACTGATTTAATGACTGTGTGCCATTTTGTTTGTTCCATTTCCTGTGCAGCACCACATGCTCCCATCAGTTATATTCAGCCAGTGGGAAGGCTGTCATCCAATATGCTGATGATATTGTGTTGCCTGTCATATTTCAAACATCTGAAACTGCAAAACTAAAGAACAGAATGTCTTCATTTCCCTATTTATCATTTCTGCTCTTGGAGGATCTGTCACTGCAGGATTGATTTTCAAAGTGATGCAAGGGAGAAATTCCTCCAACTTGCTAAACTTTTCTATATCTTTTCTCATTAGTTGCAGTCAGATATATGAGTTACTTAGATGTCTATAGTTTGTGAAAACTTGTCATAAAGCGTCTCTTTGAAGCACTTCAACTCTTAGTGATGCTTTCCCATTTTAGGGATAATATGATGACAACAGAAGAGGAAGTTGCCAAAAATGCTTTCTGAGCGGGTAATCAATCGATGTACTAAACATCAGCTGAGGTAATCCTAGAGGCAAAAGGCTCAGTGGACATTTGCCATAAGTAGGTATGTTCTTATGGTTGTGGATATTTTGTTTGTACAGCTATCATGTTTCACTGCCAGTATGTTAAAATCTGAATCCTTCTGAGACAATAAAAAACAACAGTAATGCTCATTGCATCCAAATGATTTACAGGTAGTTAAATCCGTTTTGCTCTGTTCTTGAAAAATCAATTCTCTGTCTCTTTATCTTAGTTCTGGTTAGCACCAAGACAGTTGTTTGGAAAGCCCTCATATACCAGGATATTGTACTGCTGAGTGGGATCAGCACTTGTCAGAAATGCACTGCCTTTCCAGTTCTTAAGCTTTAAATATATACAAACATGCCTAACAAAGGAGAGTATGTATTTCTTCATCTTTGAGTGGAAAGGAATCAGGGAAACAAAAAGGAATCAGGGAAACAAAATACGGTTACTTGCTTGTAACTTTATAGTTAAAACAAAGTGAGGAATTCACTTTCTTGGAGTACTTCATTTTTTTTTTTTTTAAATGGGAAATAAAATATTCTACTGGATTAGCATGTAGTGACTTGTAACAATTCCTATGATAATGGTACACAAGAAATTACAAAACTAGCATTCATCATCTTTTGGTCACTTGAAGAAACAGGTTACAGATGAGTTGGCTGGTATAATCTTGACTTAAGTCCTTCTCAGTATGCAAACTCAACCTTTTTTCTTAGCTTCAACAAGGCATTCTAACTGCTTGTAAGAGCTTTAAAGCAAATGAAGATGAAAAAGGACATTTTCAGAACTGCCTTCTAAACCGCTGGGAACAGCAAACCTCCCTAGGTCTTATGTAGAAATCAAAACTGTACGCAACAGCTTAGGAATGAACTGGTTGCCCTTAGTTCTGGGAGGTGTTGCTCCCATGCCTTCATCCTGAAAACCTGAGCAATCCAGGTCCTTCCGGTAAAAGGGAAGGGAAACCTTTTTCTCCAGCCTCATTTACTTTGTTGATTGTTTTTAGGGGGGCATCTGTGTAGGCTGCTCTGGAAGAATGCCTCCTATTTATTTTTCTGGAAACTACAATAGATACAATGGGCATAATAACACTGTTTGATAGAGCAACTACTCAGCTACACAACACTATTTTTTTTCAACACAGTCACCACCATTAGCTATGCACCTTTGCCAGCAATGGACAAGAGCATGCATACCATGCTCATAAAAATCTGTGCTAGTGGAGGTGATCCATTGTTACCACTGCTGAAATGTACCATCCACAGCCTCACTGTGCTAAAATCCTTGCTTTAGTCTCTGTAGACATTCAGCAAGCATTGGTGAGTGTCAGTAGGTACAATTTTTTTCCGCATGGAGGAATTCAATTCCACACTTTTGCTTTATCACACTTTCATGTTATAGACTCTTAGAATGGCTTGCCTTGGAAGGGTTTCAATCCAAGCCAAGTTAGATACCAATTTGTTGAACAGCCGCTCTGCTGTAATCTGTTGCATGGCAACAAAATACTGCCATACTACCAATATTTGCCTCTGGTGTCGTGGGCAAACATAATAAAACAGGAGGCATTACTTTTAGAGCAGCTGTTATATTTATACTGTAATCATCATATTTGTTGAAATGTTTTGCTTCATTTGAGTGGGCTGTAAAAGCCTTCTGGTTTTCTTCTGCTCTTTAAATTTAGATCTATTTTTGGGTGGAAAGCATGGCTTCAAAATGAAACCTTAAAAGCTTCATTTTGAAAGCTGTTAAAATGAAATGCCTCATGTAAGAAATTGAAGATTTTATTTGTGAAACATGGAAACAAAACTTCAATGTTTCTAAAATCTTTCCTTTTTTTTTTTTTTTTTTTGTTCAGGGAATTATATATATGAATCTGCGGGGATTTTCACTTTCTTACTGCTGTCTTGCACTCCCACTGCAACCCTTTCATTCAATTTGGTAATAAGGAAAAAGAAAGTCCACTCCCTGTTTAAGTAAACAAGCAGATGGGAACAACACCAACATTGCTTGGAGGCTTGGGTGCAGGACTATGTCAGTACTTCCCAATTCTTTTCCATTTCTCATGGAACTTAATGAGTTGACAACTGAAAATATATGCATGAAATAAAAGTAGTCTTATTTTCTGGAATGCACAGTGCTTGCCACTCTTACTGATGAAAGTGAAGCTTCACTGAACTGAAAGACTGGACACTTTATTGTAGGTGCTTGGCTCACTCAAAAAGCTCAAGTTATGTTATATATTACTTGTCAACTAAAGGCACATGTTCTTTTAATACTCTTTATATCCAATTTCTAAACAGTTATGAAACTATATTTTGAAATAAGGGAGCACTTGTTCAGAAACAAACATGATGTTTCCATGCATGTAAAATAAATAAATTACTTTGCTGCATGTGTCCAGGTCCTCTCAGTTTCGGGACTACCAAAGCAAATGTTCTGAGGTTTCAGCACCAAGGTGGTCACGTTAGAACATTTCTTGGAAAGCTCTATTTAACAGTTCTCTTGCTTTTCTGAATTCATATTAGCTAATTGATTTTCAAATCAAAGTAGAAGTAGAGTTCCTTGGAGGCTCTGGAGGTATGCTGGTACACATTGTGCTGTATCTGCTCACTTCACTTTGAATTGCATCACATTTTGTTGTGTAACAGACTGTTAATGGGTGCTGTCACATGCAGTTTAACACATTCATATGTCTACATTATGAACTTGTAGTGTCAGTCTTAACTCCACTGCAGCTATGAAAATATATTCAGCCCTTTATAGAGGGCATAGGCATAATGTATATCTATGCATTTTGAGAGAGCTTTTGGAGGCAGCAGTACTGCAGAACTGCCACTGGACCAGATCACCTTGTACTTGGAAGATGCATGTAGCTTAAACAGAATCCAGGCTGGAAAACAGACCCCTATCTTATATGTAAAAAGTGAATGAACTACTTTAAGCATCAGTCAATTCTGAAGAACATTGTCCTAGCTATGTAGATTTTCAGGATGAGTTATTTGCCTTCGACAGAGAGATGCTTGTTCACCCTGAGAATCTTGCTAGTAATTTGTGAGACATTAAACTTACCTCTGTTACTTAAACACCAGCTAAGCTCTTGCCTTCAGCAACATTAATTCCAGGGGCTAGTGGAGTTGCTGTGAAGTATAGCTAATGGAAATGAGAGGCAAATCTGACCTGGAATCTCATATGAAAACTGGCAATAGAGATTGATTGAGATGTCATTTCAGAAATATTTCATAATCAGCACATGACTTCAAAGCTCAATGTCATCTCAAGTGTCTTGGCATGGATACATGACATTTATTAATAGAGGTGCTGAAGGACTGGCATCCAGTGGATGCCATCAGACAAATTACTTCTCCATTACCTATTGATTACTGTTCTGATTGGCAACGAATATGTGCTTACTTTTCATTCCAGTGGGAAACAGGAAAATGCAATAGCTGACCACTTTAGGTAATTATCCAGTTCTTGAAATGCTTCGTCTATGTTCAGATAGAATCTGTGGCTTTTCCAGCACCCACTAATCTATCTTCTCAGCAGAAGAGTCCAAAAGAACATATTTGTCTTGTATTACTGGGGTTTCCCTGGATCTTTCCTATTAGGTATGAGGTTTAACTCACATTTCTGACCTGATTTCACACTTCTGCATTGCAGTTAATCAAAGGGTGATTTTTATTATGCCTGACCCACAGCGTAGGGTAAAAAATAGCATGAGAAAAGGCTGAAAGAGCTGGAACTGCTTATCCTGATGATGAAGAGACTGAGGAGCATTTCATTAATGTTTATTCTTGAAGGGAGAAAATGTAAATGATGAAGCCAGATTATTCTCAATGGTCCCCAGTGCCAGGACAAGAGGCAATAGGCACACATTGAAATAAGTGAAATACCATTTTAATGTTAGAAAACACTTTTTTTTCTTTTTGTTACCATGAGGGTGGTCAAGTACGGAATGGAACAGATCTGTATATATATGTGCAACCCGCTTTGCTGGGTAGTTGCATTAAATGAACTTCAGGGGTATCATCCAGCCCCAGTGAGCCTGTAGTCTGTGGGGATGTCTCTCTTCAGTTGGATTGACTGCATTTGCACTGACTTCATCTTTATTCTTCAAAGCAGAAATGTAGCAGTTTTCAACTGGTTGATAAGCAGATAAAGCAACCTAGTCCATGACTCCCTATTGCTGATGGCTTTATCAGTGTGATAATAGCCAGTTTTTACCATGCATCTTCAGGTAGGAAAAATTGCACAGACAGTCTTGTTCTTGTTTAATAGCACTTTCTACAGATAGGCTCCTTGGATTAACATCTTTCCTTTGTTCAACTGTCAAAAATAATTCATGCAGCAGTGCGAAACATATTTGAGGCAAATAATAGCACAATAATGAATAAACCGTGTAGCATTGCACAGCAGGTAAAGCAAAGGGGAAAAAGATGAAAGAATTAGTAGCTACAACGATTGGGAATGGATTATTTTTAAAAGATAAACACAGAGTGATAAATATCACTCTAAAATGCAAAAGTGTGTGCAGCCTGGAAAAAAAGGTCTAAACAAGCAGAACACATCCTCTCCTTAAAGCAATAGAAAAATAATTAGAAAACGTCTGGCAAGGGAAGCCAAGTCATCTTTAAAGGCTGCCAAAAAATAATACATAATGGATTTGATTACATGCTTTGCTCTTTGCATACCCAGATCTGTAGGTTGCATCAGAGGAGGAACCAGCGAAGTCAAAAGGTAGAAATGAAGCCCCGAAGAGGAATTGAGCACAAATTCTCTATTGTTTACACCCTTCCCTGTCCTGCTTAGGATTATAGGATTTTGCAACATTGCTAATCACCTGGAAGCACGTCTCAGTAGGACTCATCTACATGTTACTTTTTTTTTCATCATACTGTTGCAGGAAATGTATGTAGTGTCTAGTTTGTGAGAGAGAAAAACAGAAGTTTCATAAAAATCCATGGAAGAGAGTTTCACAAGATGAGTGCTTCCTGTCTTTAGCAGTCACACTGGCCATTATTGGTGGAAGTTAGGGCAAGCGTGAATTGTACAGATCTCATTGGGCTGGTTAAAATCAATGACTATTTTTCTTAATAGTTTTAGTAGTGCAAAAATAACATGTCCCTCTTAATCCTCTTTTTTTTTTTTTTCCAGAGAAATTGAGGTAGTTTTAATCCAAAATCGCCACTTACAGAAAACAAATAAAAACTTAATTAACCTACTCTCCATGCACATTACGTTTATGTCCTAATAATCTCTTACTTTGTGATAATCTCTAGTCATCTTGAGTGTCAGGAAAGACTTATCTTCCCTTTTAAACCATAGTTTTGCTGCTAGGAGGAAACCACAAAGAAAAATGGTTATTATGTGATAGGAAGGATGTGATGGGGAGGATGTTCTGGTGGTGCTCCTAATGGCAATGGCCTTTTTATTCCTAATTATTATGTTTTGTCTGTGATGTGGTTCCAAAAGAGTTTTGTCTCTCTTTTTTTTTTTTTTTTAGTTGGAAAATAGGAAAGGGAACAGCTGTGCTGTATTACAGAACTGTCCTCCACAGACAAAGGTCTGCAATGGAAGTGAGTGAGATGACATATGAGATGAATGAAGTGCAAAGTTTCATGAAAGAGACTAAGGAGGACCACATCTATTGCCTGGTGTGATTATAAGGTTGGAGAAACTTGAAAGGTTTAGCTCCTTTTTCAAAGGAAAATGTTCTATGAAGAGTTTGCCTCCGTTTGCCTCCTCCTGATATACAGAGCTGTTCAGAACCAAGAAGCCTTGGTTATTTTAAATAACCTCTGAGCTATGCTTTTCTCACTTAGACAAAGTGCATATATATATTTTTTATTTTATTATTATATTTTTTCCTATATCTAAGACAAAATGCAGTTTGGCTATTAAAAGGCATTTTGACATGATGACATTGAATGGAGTGTACAAAGCACTATGATGACCAATTTTCTTTCATTTCAAAGTGTGCTAAGTGATTTAGAAAATGCTGATAAGTACCTCTCTTACCTCTCTATAAATATCTTTAAATGTCTGACCTACACGATCCTATAAAAGCAGACAACACAGCTGCAATTCAAATGCTCTGCAGATGGTAAATGATCCAGGCTGGTTGTCTGGCTCCTATCTCATGATCACCCCAAGAAGGCAAGAACTTTCTGTAGTCAACTGTGTGGGAACTGCTGAATCACAGCCTGAACCTCTGATTGATCACCTGAGGCGAGCAATGAGTCAGCCACAGGAGCACAGGTGAAGGCAATTCACCTGTGCTGCCGGAAGGGGTGGAGCCTGGCTGCACCTCTCCTAGACCCATTTAAGAGCTGACTACCACTGGGGATGGGTATCTTCTGGAGATCCCCACTGCTGGAGTTTCTTAAGTGAGCCTAGGATATGGGTGAGTATCCTACCTATTGTCTTTGTGTTATTGTAATCTGCTTTGCCTAACTCTCTTGTTTATTTCCTAATTATAGCATCTTAATATTCTTTGATTATACATCAACTGAAGTTATATGCATGAGTAAGGAAGTAGAACTGCTTGAAGAGGGAGGATCACATTGTGTGATATCTGAGAAGAGCCTCCTTATACAATGGTAATCTGGGAAGTGTCCCTGCAGGAGACAGATACTGACATCATTGCATGGACTAGGAATGAAAGAGAGGCAAACTGAATTTTTCTGATAGTAAAGCACAATGAAGATAGCTATGTTTCCCAGTCTGTTCTTTTCTTACCTCAGACATAGCTTGAAAACTTAGTCTATGTATTGATTTGCATAATGTATGGATTTGCTGGGGGCGTCAAAGGGTTTCTGACATTTGAAGAAGTTCTGATGCTCTAGAGGATCTCACTATGATGTCCTCACATCCTACATCCTACTACACAAAAAACCCCTACTTCTTCAGACTTTCTTAGAAGAAAGACATTTTAGGCTTCTTGAAATCTTGGAGGTTGGGGAAGTAAGAAAATCTAATTAAAAAAAATCCTTCTTGAATTCTTCAGCTCTAGAAGATTCTTTCCTTATTCAGTAGGTGCTTTGGGAGCAGTGATAGGAAATACTGATCACAAGAAAGGATGTGCAGGACTGAGAAAAAAGTTCAAATTAGGAAACATTTTCAAGAGGGATGCATTAGCAGCGAAGATGTCCTTTTTCATTCCAACTTTTTATTTTAATTTCTTTCTCTCCTTTTCTATTTTTATGAAACTGTAGCATGCAATGAGTGCCAACCAGTGTGTCAGGATATGGGCACCAGGAGCCATTAACATTTACATGTCCTTGAACATGTCAGGGAGTGTTTCCTTGATATATATGGTGTTCTGTTTGATCTGGTTTGTAAAACTGGTAACTGGAAGTAGACTGGAAGAGAGTGAATGCTTCAATTTCTTTTACTGTCTTGTCATTTCCTGTTGTCAATAGACATAATGTAGTAACCTAAATGCCACAATAAAAAGAATGCTTCTAAAATCTTCCTAGTGTCCTTCACTTCCAGTTAATGAGTTGGTGTTTGGCTGTGCCTTTCAGCTTGACTTTTCCATCAGTAATGAACAATGTCAGTGAATTATTACTTTTTTTTCAATGAGATTCACCATATAGCTTTCCAAAATGTAGATTTTCATAGGCTAAAAAAGTGGATAAGAATGCTAGCAGAAGAACATCTTACTTCATGCAGTGGAAAACAATCTCTTTTGCACATGTCTTCTCAGATTAGTCTGCATTTGCTCATCATTTTTACATTAGTAATGTAATAATTACATAAGAGATTGCTCTCAAATGTTTTATCAGTGCTCTGATTCCATCAGAAACTCTCCATATATCTGACTTCAAGAGACTAGGCTCTTTACCAAACAGAGTAGGACAGTTATATCCTGTCAATAAAGACTAATATCTAACTTCACATCTATTTTTACTGAAATAAAAATCATTTTTTAATGTATTATTCATAAGGACTTTTCACCTATGTGTGTGAAATCAGAGTATATATATATTTTTTTTTTTAAACAGAAGTGCTGTGAAAGTAAAGATGGCAAATAGCACAATGCCACATGCAAAATTAACTTTTAACAGGAGCACTGGCCATGAAGATTTCAGTTTTTTTCTGGCTATTTAAAAAAAACAAAAACAAAAACCAGTGAATGTTATAATCTGAGAATCCCTGTGTGGTTGAGTGAGGGCAGCCAGTATATGGAGCAAGGTGCTGTCTAATCGAATCATGGAAAAATGTGGATGGCAAAAGTATAACGTGATTTCTCAGTACAACTGAGAAATTTCCTAGGCAAAGGAAATTTCAGGCTGCCATTGAAAGAGTAGTCCCTACTCACTTGGGGATGCAAGGTCCCATTCACTTCTTCTGGTGGGACAGTGCAATTAAAACATTGCTCTTGATGTGCCGTGCATCCAACACATTGTTAGCCTTAATCTACTACAGTGAAAGGGATATAAGACAGAAGTTATGTACAGATGGAAGTGAGTTCTCTCAACTGGGCAGGAATGTTATGACTATGCTGACTCCTACACCACTGAGCTAGCCAGCTTGGCTTGAGATCAAACTAGCCAAAGGAATGTTACTACTGATAGTTGACAGTTTCCAGAAGCCAATGTCTTTTAACTATTCTACCATAAGAGTTCCACTGAGATGTGTTTTCTATTACTTAATTTGGTGAAGCCCATTCTTATTTAGCATTATTTTGAAGTTTAATACTTTTTTTTTTTTAGGTCAAATCAATGTGTTGTGCTATCCAACTGCAGTGAGCTAGTTAATTCTCATCCATCACACTCTGGGCACTACCTTCATTGACTATATAAGGCAGAACTGTCTTTTTGCATTGAAAAGCCAAGGAGTGGTCCCAAGTCATCTAAGTTAGAATGATCACTTTGCAACAGCTAGTTCTTCTGTAGTGATATATGACTTTTTCAAAATCAGTCATAGGTATATGTTTAAAATTCATAGCTGCACTGTACAGTTTATACACTATATGGACAATTTCAAACAGAATCTGACATATACCGATGTATTTTCCTGTTGTATATGTTAGAATTTTTCTGAATTTCATTAAGAAGTTTCTCTACAAATAAGTTAACTTTAGTGCTGTTACACGCTCTCCTTCTCACGTGAAATCAAGCCAGGGATGCAGGCAAATGCCAGGCAATGTTCAGCAAACCTATCCAGCAGTTCTAGTTACATCACTGGTCAACTGAATAATGTAAATAAGGCATTCTGCCCTGTGGTTCTCAGTTGGCTCTTGTTCCATTTAAAAATGCCTTGCCTGTGCCAGGAAGACAGGATATATACGTGCTGTGCAAGGGTGTATGAAAAGAGAGAGAGGAGTAGGTTTGTACCTGAAAAGTATATAATGATTGCAACTTCTAGTACTGCTGTTATACAGTTTAATCACAAATATATTTGAATATAGCTAAATGTAGCTATAGTAAGAATGCTAAGTCAGGGCTTGAATCAGTGATTGAGCACCTGGTGGGAAGGCAGAGTCAACCCAGGGGAGCTCAGCTGCATGCAATACACCTGAGTAACTGGAAGGGGTGGAGTGAAGATTCACCCCTTCCCAGACCTCATTTAAGGGTTGGCAGTGGAGACAAGGGTGTCTTGCTGGAGATATCTGCCTAGTGGAGACTTCCTAAGGGTAAGCAGATTTTTTTTTCTTTGTTTCTGTATCCACAGCTGCTGCATTTGAGCATATCTTTGCTTGCTGCAGCCTACGACTTTGCTACCCTGCTGTCATTGCTGTGCATTCTATTGCATTATATCGTTACAGTAGCCTTTGCTGTTATTATATGTGGGTTGATTTAAAGAATCATAGCCAAAGCCACAAAACAGCCTTTTGTTTCTGTGTCTTGTGACTGGACAGATCCTTCTGGATTTTGCATTGCCATGATGCACTGCAAGGTCCTGCTGATCAGTGGCAGGAGAGTTGTTGAGATAGGCTCTCAAATGCCTGAGGCAACCAGCATTTACTCTGAGGTCCTAATCTTGTGATTTTAGGTATGGGAGGGGATGCCACGTAAAGAAAAGCTAGCTAATCTTCCACTTAGTGGAAGCTCTGGCCCCATTACTCTTCTGCAACCACATGAGCAGAGCACTGAAGGGCTTAAATCATAAACAGGAGCAACAGATAGGAAACTTTTCCATTTGGTACATGCTTCCCACAAGTCTCTGCAATACTGTTTGTCTTTTGTTTCTATGTGGGTCAGGTACACAAATGTCTGCTCCTAAAAAGTCATCTCATACTTCATCTTCTATCAGATTTACCTGTCTCACATTTTGCTCTGACTTGTGACTGTTAATTTATCCAATACACAAAATGTTCCTCAGACTTCATTTTCCTAACAAGCTGCATTATTATTGTAGGTGTAAAAAAAGACTACAAAAAAAAAAGAGGATAGGCTGTATAAGCTGCAGATGGGTAGAAAAAGGCAGGCCTTATCTCATCTGCCAGTCTCAGGAATTGTCCAGGTTCCATACGGACAGCTCTTCTAAGCTTGCCTCCCTCTTTGCACAAAGCAGGGTTGGTCCTGTAGCATCCACTATCTGCTGGACAATGACTTCACTAACAAATGCTCTCCACTCTTTAAAATACTTCAAGAAAGATGCTTAATTTCTTGCTTTAGATAAGCTAAAGAGTAGGCTGTGAGTTACTTAGATGCATTGCAAATTCTCCCATGTATTTCTCTTTGCAAGCACCTCACTTTTGTTTACTGTAACATATTAATACTGGCCACTTGGTGGCTATAATGGGGATGGGAGTGGACTTCCCTTCCTGTCTGTTTGATCCTTTTGCGGAAACTGATTCCCATTCTTAGCCTGGTCCCCTACAAGCAAAGGAAATTATTGGCTGAACAGTTGTACACTGATCTCCAGTTGGCCTGGATCAGAACCCAGACGATGTACAGGATTGCCCAGAAAGAGAAGGAAGGATGCTGCAGCCTTTCAGAGGTCTCTTATTCCTCCAGGGCTAACCCAAAAGCCTGAGAAGTTCTTATGGCGTGTCACTAGCAAATAGGCAGCCTGTTAGTTATGCTGCATTTGGGATCTTTTGCTTAAACAGGAAGAAAGAGCTAAAAGAAAAATGAGCAGTCGGCACAGCCCATCCCTCAGTGCACTAACTCAGCCGTTCTTGCCCTCTGCACATCAGCTGTCTGTCTCGTCTGCTGGAGGACAGAGCTTCAAGAGACCCTTGCTTTGCACTATCTGCTAAATCCTGCAGCTGAGCTCTTTGTTATTAGTAACTATTAGTAGCTAACATCTACCTAACAGCATGGATTTGGCTGCGATATGCAAACTGAGAGGAGAACAACAGCCCTGGGTAATTCCTGATAGGCTGACTATCTCAGCTGCCTTGTGGGTTTAAGAATAACTTCAGCAGTTCCACGCTTTGGGAATGTTCCTGCTTGGCTTTTTAATCCAGTTGTCTTTTGAGCCATAGTCTCTGGAGCTGTGCAGGACTATTTCTGAGGATATCAAACTCTTTGTTTCAGTTTGTACACAAGCAGTAAACTTACTACCTGAATCCACAGGATATTTTTGGGAAATTAAAAAAAAAAAAAAAAAAGTAGTTTGGTTTTGTTTGAGGTAACAAAGAAGGCGCATTCTGTAATGGAGCCAAGGTGGATACTTAAAATATTGATACTGTTACAGAAGGGCTGTTGACAGACTGATGGTTTGGCTTTGTGTGCGTTTGTCATTCCCATTGTTCTCCAATGAGACAAGCCTGTTTGTTTATGCCCGGGGGCAGATTGTGTTGTGCGGATAACTGAGCTAAGAATGAATCATGAATGTACTCTACAGGTGAGGAATATGTGACAACACTGCCCTGGTTGCCTTCAATTCTATGCGGGACATGGGGATGAGACACTGCTTTGGGTGGGACAGGGAGCTGCTTTTTGATCCTTGTTGTGTCCACTCACTTCAAGTAGATCTAATCTCGCATTGCTTTAGGCACCTGCAGTGTCATCCTGGGCTTCCTTTAAATCGATAAGAGAAATGGGCACCTACAGGTAAGTGCTACTACTGATAGTAAGTAGGTGCCCGATTTTGAAGGAGGCTCAGCAAAGGCTGCCTTTGGGGCACTAGAGTGGCTCAAGGCATTCAGGTGTGGATAGATAGCTACATTTAGCTGACTGAATCCATCTGTGGTGGGAGATTCTCATTTGTTTATTAGAAGATTTTTAGCTGTTAATGCATATATTTCAACTTCTTAATCTAGAGCCATTCCCTGGAGGTGAAGAGATCTGTACAAATGTATGTCTACTTAAGAAAAACAAGTCTTTTTTCACTTTTCTCTTATCCTGGAGGCACAATCTTCTGATTTGCCAGGGTCTATGAGTTTTAAAAGGTGCATTGTTACTGAAGCCATGAATGTAATCTTGATGGCAAGGTGACATCAGACTGCCCAGAGAAGCTGTGGATGTCCCATCCCTGGAGGTGTTCAAGGTCATGTTAGAAAGGGGTCCTGGACAGGACTGATAGGAGGCCATGACAGGGGAGCTGGAGCTTGATGATCTTTAAGTCCTAAGGTGTTCTATGATTCTATGACACTGTTAGTGGTTTGTAGTTTATGAACCCGTGAGGAACTTTCAGAGAAGGTAATAGCAAATTACAGGGGACAGAGAAGTAAGAAAAAATGCAGCTCTCCCTTAATGGATAGAAATGTGGGGAAAATGGTTTTCTGACAATCCTTCTGATAGATTTCATCAAATGAATTGCTGCTGACCTGCTACTCCTCTCTGGTGTTTGTCTTTGGCACCAGGAGCATCATGGGCTCCCAGTTCACTTGAATAATGTTGCTTCTCATAAACCCAGCCTGACCTGATATGTGGGATTCTATTTCATTTCTAGATACGAGCTCTAATGGTGGAAAACAGACCTCACAGATACTTTTCATGAAGCCTTTTCTTCTGTGTTGTACCTATAATCTAACAGCAGGCTGCCCTGATTGAGAAGTACATTGTTTTTCTGGGAAAGAAAAATCCCTTCTTTGCAAGCTGGTGATAAGGAATGATTGTGCAGCTCTATTGTAAAGAGGCAGAAGCATTCTGCTGTTGCTGTATTAAAATAATTACTGGCATAAGGAAAAGATCTTGAAAAATCAAGCAGGGGGAGCAAGAGTGCATGTGAGTGTGTGTGCTCCTTTCATTAAAGGCCGAGTGAGGATTAATATTATATTCATTTTTCAACAACACTGAATCACCGCAGTTTTCATTTAATGTTTCACCAAATGACTATAACCTTGGAAGTCAAATACATGACAGATGTTCTTAATTACCTCATTGTAAGAAAAATAATGCTGAGGCCTGTTAATAGAAGAAATGAAACATGACTAAGCTGACATTTGTTACAGTGCCTAGTTTCTGACTTTTCTGAGCTGTTCAGTGATAAGGTGAGTCTGTAAGGAGTAAGTAGTTACTATCTACTGAAGTCTTATCTTCAGAGCAAAGTAGTCAGGGTCAGGGTAGACAGGCTTCTTTGCCATTTTGGGCATGGGGTTGGGCTAGATTCACACCAGAATGCAAGAACAAAAGGAGATGTAGGAAGAAGAGAGGGGCCAAGTCCTAGAAGACCAGTCTGTCTTCATTGCTGCTGCCATTGGGACTGGGGGAACCATCCTCTCCAGATCCAGACCCTGTGTGATGTCATCAAGAAACAAATAGGAATTGCACTCGATGGTCTTCACAGGTCCCTTCCAATTTGGGATATTCTATGAAAGCTCAAAGAGGCTTAAACTGACTGGATCCTGATTTATTATTGAAAGATGTAATATCCAGTTCTTCCTAAGCATGAGTCAGCATTCAGGTTGCATTAGTGAATGCAACATGTAGCTTTTGTAAGCAAACACATCTGGGTGTCTAAGCCAGCAGGCATTACCAGCAGGGGAAATGCTTTATGCCATAACTTGTTCTCATCTTCATTTTTTTTGTTTTTGTTTTGCCAAGCAGACTTAACATAAATGGGCTGCAAAAAATATGCCTTTCCAGTGCCCTTGGCTACTACATCAGAATACGAGGTTTCTGATTGGAATACTTTCTTATATAGTAATTCTTTCTTCTTCTTTACCCAAATTTTTATTCATTACAAAGTCAAAAACGGTTCAGCTGAAAAATGATCACGCTTAAATTTCTTTTGTGTTAAGCATTTCAGTGAAGCAGTAAAGTGCTTTTTGTGTTTCTCCATTGCCTGAAACATTTCTTAAAGCCTTTTCTCATGAGTAACTTTTACCCAAATGCTTGGGAAAAGAGGAAAAAAATTGGAACAAATGGATTTATAAATGCAGCTATTGTTTTTTTAGCACACCTTTCACCTTTTTATCTTTCTATTCTGAAGAAAGATACCTTGTCTATGAATATTATTGGCTCTAAAAAGCTTCTGTCATATATCTCATACTTATGGAGATTAGAGACAGTGGACTACTGGGCCATTTAATTCATTCTCTTACTGTTATGTGACTATCATTTGGAGTATTTATGGTACTTTGTCCTGTGCAACTCAAAATATTTTTGTAGATGAGGACTTTGGAATTTTTTTCTAGGTTTTTTTTCAGTGTTGTATCAGTTCCACATTTACCAGGATGAGGCAAAAAAGTCCTGGCATGGTCACAGCACAGATGTTTTATTGTAGGGAATTGTGCAAGAGCCAGTGATATGATTAAGTCAACACACAACTATTTCCCTAGCCTATCCTTACTGCACAGCTTAGGATAGGGCAGGTTTTTTTTGGTCAGAATGGTGAATTTGTACCCTTCCTATACTTCCAGCTTGAAGGCTGGGATGGTAGGAATTGTAATTGCTGTAAAGCTTGTGTGTCCTTACTGTTAAGGGTGCTCTGCATGCCAGCTTCCTCCAATGTACAACTGTTATACCTTTCTGTGCATTTTATTTCTAAATATGTAGCTACTGCCAGCTTTGTTTCTGGAGACAATACCTTCGGAACCCATGGAGCAGAGTACAGTATTAATTGGCTGTTAGAAGATAAAAGATGTACACAATATTCTCTGTATACCAGGGAGTTTGCATTAGTTTCTTGCTTTTGTTCAGAATTTCCTAGGTTAAAATTGTTCCTTTCTGGCTATGTCCTTATTGCAATTGGATATTGGCTTTTTCCTTCCCATGGTCTTTCGGGCTTTTGAGGACAGATGAGTTGAAGCACATAATTCCTCTACTTAATCTGAGTCCCTCTGGCATATTTTAATATATTTATTTTTTAATCAGAAATGATTAAAACATCCTTCAAGAGCAGGGTAAGCAATTTGGATTTCATCCTGGACAAAGTATTTTATTTCTGAATAGGATACATTGTGCTGCCTTAAAAAGAGGATTGCTAGCTAAGGTCAGTATCTTCTCAAAAATTTATTTTGAGGTTTCTAGTGTTATTCTACTTTTCCAATAATACAAACCTCAAAGGTAAACACTGTCCTGCTTTCTTTGAAGGGATAGAGCCAGAACAATTTGATAGGATGAGAGGTAGTGGTTTCAAGTTGTGCCAGGGGAGGTGCAGACTGGATATTAGGAAAAATTCCTTCTCAGAAAGAGTGGTAATGCATAAGAACAGGCTGTCCAGGGAGATTCTGGAGTCACCATCCTAGGAGGTATTCAAGAAAAGGACAGATATGGCACTGTGGGACATGATTATTGGGCATGGTGAGGATGAGCTGCTAGTTGGACTGGAGGATCTAAGTAGTCTTTTCCAACCTCAATAATGATCCTATGACTAAAAGGTCCACTAGTGAACAGGTTTCCATTACTTATTATTCTCACCATTGTGTTGCAGCTGAGAGGAAGGCTCTTGTGCTACCATGAGTGATCTACCATGTGTGATGCATCATAGCACAGTGATTACACTGAGCCTGCAACAACTTGTGCAAATACCAAGAAATTGTTGACATTTGGATTATCTAAGAATGAGGTTAGAGGAAAAAATCAGAAGAAACAAAGTCTTTCTGGCAAGTGTGCATATTTTGTTGAAGGTAATGAATGAAATGCCCGGATTTTCCTGCTTTGCTGTTTAGTTTTGTTTGCTTGATTGTCAATATGAAACAAAAGAGCAACCTTGTATATCCCAAGAACAACTTCCAGGGAGTGTTCTGGATCAATAAGTACTGGTTTCTCTTTTTTAAAGCTCCTTCTCATTGTATCTGTTAATAATTCTTTCCATAATAGGTTTAGGAAACTTTTTTCCACTTAAACCGTAAAGTCATATCTAGGAACAAATAATTGCTGGACTTCCATGCAACAATGCTTATGTTGACACAAAGCATGGACAAATAGAGGAAAATAAGGACATCATGAATGGGTCTTAATTTTAGAGCTCATTTTGGAAAAATTGTAGCCCAGTGACATAAACATTTACCTATATCCACTCAGGAGGATTGCTCTTTAAATGCCTATAGCCTTGGACAGAGAGAGCAGATGTCCATGCAAATGCAAAGCTGCCTTTCTTGCCCAGCAAGGCTTGCAATGCAAATGGCCAGTTGGAGTCCTGCCTATTGCATTCTGTTGCCAGCATGGATCTCATGTCTTCCTTTCCCTCTAGTGCTGCTCCAGCTGCAGTCCCTCCACAGGCTGTCTTTGCCTGTCAGCTTGATGCATCAACCCCACAATAACCCAGCTGGGCACTTTCCTGCCTTAGTGGCTGCTGTGAGGTGATACAGGTGTGTCACCAGGGGGCTCCTGGCAATGTCCCCAGACCACTGGCCTCTGCAAGTGACTTTGCAGCTGTACTGTCACTCTCAGGACACATTAGAAGATGCTTTTCTTATTTGCCAGACCATGTAGTAAAAGAGAAAACATGTGAAAACAAATCATATTGTTGGGAACAAAGATGTGAGGATATGGATGAAAATTGCTAACTAATGAAGAGTTTATCAAAGGACAGAACCTCGCTGTCCTTGGCTGTAACACAACATTGTGGCAAGGGGTCTTGACAAGCTGAGAGCTGGGGCTGATCAGAGTGGAGAAGAAAAGACTTCAGGGGAGACCCTACAGAGGGCTTTCAGTATCTAAAGGGGAGCTGTAAGAAAGCAGGGCCTGTGTGATATGACAAGAGGAAATGGTTGCAAACTATGTCCAGTCAAAATTTCCCATCTTTTAAAGGAAAAAAAAAAAAGGTTTCTTACACGAAAAGTGATGAGGCGCTGGAACAGCTTGCCCTGAGAAATGGTGGATGGAGATCCATGGAGATATTTGAGGTCAGGCTAGAAGGGGCTCTGAGCACCTGATGGAGCTGTAGGTGTCCCTGTTCATTGCAGGGGATGGCCTTTAAGGGTCAAGTTATTTTATATTTTTATGACTGTTACTTGTAGGGGTTACTCCTACAGGGCTCTGGGAAAAGGACCTTTCAGAAAGAAGAACATATAACACCTGTGGACCTGTATTTCCTATCTACATTCACATGCTACCCACATTTAAATTCCACCAGTCTTTGCAGAGTATCCCATGAATTAGGAGTATTTCCTGCTTGGAAGCTTTTACTGATATTCACACTATACTCTTCTGCTTATTTTCTACTCTCTACTTTGCCTTCTGCTGCATTTGGCTCTGCTGCAGGAGTGGGCACTGGAGCAGAACATCTTTGTGAGATAGACAGGCTAGCGAAGCGTTTGTGAGATTTTGTGAAGCCACTGGAAAAATCCAAAGCTCTGCAATTGACTCGCCTGTTCATGCCCTAGCAGGGGGTGATGGAAGGACAAAGTGCTTGGACAGTTTCATTTGAGTTGTGATGTGAAAAGCAGCAGTAGACAAGAAAACAAATGCTATCATAAAATTCTGATTGGAAAAAGAAAAAAGCTTTGCTCTCTGATAAGCTGCTTTAAGCATTGGGGATTTTGTTCTTTAGTATGTCTATTGGTAGGACTGGTGATACTCATTCACAGCTAGAGACCTTTTCTGTAGATCAGTGTGCCACTGAATACTTTTTTACAGTTTACTAAATGCACAGATCATGGAAAGTGGGTGTTGAAAAGAATAGATTCAGGCAAAAACTAGAAAAACTATTTAAAATTCTGTTGTTAATAAAGAAAATTTGGAAAATTGCACTGGGTTCCAGGTCGCAAAAATACTTGTTGGGAAATTTCAAGTTTAGAATGTAAATACTTTTGATACATTTTTATAAATTTTTGAGGACTCAGTCTGGGTTTTCATTTGTAGCAATCTGTCTCATTGTCTCATATCATTGTTTATGCTCAAGAACTCTTCTGACAAGTTGAATATCTGGCTCTCATGTTAGATGACTTGTTATTAAGCTCAGCTGCCTGATTCTTATCTTCTACCTAGTTGCAGGATTCTGACAAAAAGCAAAGGGAGATAGGCAAGCATGAGGGAATGGCTGATTCCCTCATGTCTTTCTTTCATGTCTTTCATGTCTCTCCTTCATCAGTGCATCGCTGAATGCTGCCACAAGCATTTCTCCATGACTATGTAGGGACACAGTTGATTAATTATTAATTTTTTATTAATGGCTCTTCACTGCCCTTGGTGCTCACTGTCTTGAAAATGTTGGGGTGTATCCACACCACTTAATTTTTGGCTGACTGGCAGATCTTGGCACAAACTGCATCAAAGTATGGGGAGGCTGACCGAGTTTTTGCTAAGTGTTATTAAAGGAAAAGCTGCTGGTAAATGCTGGCTGAAGATGTGTCTTGCTTTAGTTTTATGATCAGTCTGCATAGTGCAACACTCACTCTTCTTACTCCAGCAAATCATGTCTGCTGAAAGATAAGCAAATATATGTCAATAATACCATTGAAATCTACATTTGTCTAGATGAATGTTTGTACTTCTGTACCATTTATAAACTGCAGCTGTAAATTCAGGCTTTCAGTATGTTAGGGAATGACAGGGAAATGAAATCTGGGGTATTGCCAATGTGTGGTTGTATTTGCAGGGTGTAGTTCACTCTGTTCACTCTTCTGTTGGATAATCCTAGCGCTTTCCTAAGCAATTGCTGTTTTTTTCTAGGGAGGGCAGCCTTAGCTGCAATCTACTTTGGCTGCTCTGGATATTATATTAAAATGTTTCTGAGTAATCTAACAGTGTAAAAACTGAGCATCCATGGTATTGTCCTAAAAAATACTGCAATCATTGGCCAGGCTTCACAATATGAGGATGGAGCAGAAGGTCATCAAGTAGAAAATCAAAGGCAAATTAAGCAATAAGCAAGATTAGTAAGAAAAATGATTGGAATAACAAGTAAGGAGTACAAAGCTAGCAGGCCTGCCTGTTTAAAGGGAGATGTGCAATACAATTTTTTCTAGGAATATGTGATATAGCAGACTCTGAGGAAGGAGGAAATATTGGAAAAAGTAGAGCTTCCAGTCCTGATTGAGGGTAGGCTTATAATTCTGCTTCTTTTGCAGATGCTCTTCAGTGGAGCACAAGATTCCATAACCATGTCTGTAATTCAGCCTTTTCAACTTGATTCTGAGCAAGGGCATTGACAGTATCTCGTTAATTGCACATTATTTGCAGATCTTCCCTTTCTTCCAGTCAAAGGTCTCTCACAACAACAGAAACAACAATAAAATTGCTTGTTACTTTATAAACAGTCAGAAATCATCAGTCTGCTTTCCATAATGCTTCCTTTGAGCACAATATTGCCATTGCTCATTGGGTAACACAGTGAGAGCCAACAGCGCATATTGAGACACACATTAGTAGTGGAGAAGTTCTGAATGGGGTTTGGAACATGGGCAGGGAAAAAAAGATAGCAAAATGCTTTCTGAAGCTCTTTGTTGCTGCTATGAAAAGCATCACAATATCTCTTAATGAAGCAGATGTTCAGATAAACAGATTTTAGGCTACAAGCACTAAAAAAAAAAAGAAACTTCCCCAGGGCTTAAGTTCCAGTTCTGATTCCCTTGTTAACCAGTCGTCATGCTCTGCCTGGCACACTGTAAGCACCAACACACCTAGCAGATGGAGAATATTTCAGAAATAGTGCCATTAGTTTCTTAAGCAGGTTCTATTGTGGTTTCCTTCACCATCTTAGATGTAAATTTTGTCTTTCATTTTGTGATTCCTATTGCTATTTCTCCTTTCACTCTCATGTGGGACATTATGGCTCTAATGCACTACTATTGTAAAACTGGGAAATCAGTTTATGTAAAGCAGCTGAGTTTTCATTTAATTGTTTTTTACTCTAATTATGTGTCAGCACTTGCTAACTGAGACTATAACAAATCTTCAAAGCCTCGTGAGAAAATTGTTAACATCCACATTTGGTAACACTAATATATTTCCTTTAGGGACTCTTGCATTTTTTTTTTTTTTGGATATGTAAATGACAAAATTTCAAAGTGAGGCTGAGAAGGCCTTTTGGAGGGTGGGCTTGCACTTTCATTATGAAATAAAAAAATGCCACATGCCAGCTTGGAGAATTCTGCATCGCCTGTGCATCTCTTTTCTTAAAGTGGAAGACGAGATGGCTGGTGATGAAGAAGAGATGGTGGACTTAGCACTTGGTTCAACATAAGGACCACTGGATCAAAAACAGAGTTCCCCGTGCAAACACTGCTTTAGCTTTGTGCCAAGAACTCTGGTGACCTTCTGCAAGCAAGAGATGTGGATGTGAAGTCCAAGCAGCCTCCAGAGTAGTGTCCATTGAGGGATGTCAGTTTGTGATTAACTCTGTGTAAATCTCTTAGAAATATGCAATTATTCTTAAGCTGCCATTGCTGATTTTGAAGTGGCCTGCTTGGCTTGTTCATAGGCAGGAAATGGGCATCTGGAAACATAAAGCTGACTAAATGGAGAAAGTGCACAAATCTCTGCAAAAACAATGCTGGCTCTTTGCAATCTGGAAGCAAAACAAAAAATCCATGTGAAGTATAAAACGAACCCAAAAAAGGGGAAGAACTGAACTGCTTAATGGCAGTGACTACAAAACAGCTGCATGTTTATGTTCTCCCACAGCCCATGTTGAACAGCACAGATACTGTACATGCTGCTCCTCTCATAGTTTTGATTGAGCAGCATGTATTGAGAGTTTTCCTTGCTGTGGAGGAGAGCTATGTGTGATATGGTGGCCAAGACAATCTGCCAGCACCTGTATGACTTCTGTCTTCATCCAGTGCACAGCTAGGTAGCACACCTCCTCAATGCAGCAGTAATATTGGAAGACACAGCTGCTCTGGCCTCCCCTAAGTTGACTCAAATTAAAAAGTCCCATGTTCTTGAGTTACGACACACCTGCAGTGAATTCTCTGTGGGGAGAGACAGCTGGAAACAAAATCTTCTGCATTAACAAGGAACAGGAGCTAAGTGTTAAGCTTTTGAATGTAGCAGCGGTATTGCGGATTATGTGAATGTATACGTGTGCTTAACTCCAGCATGTCCCAAAGTACACAGCTGGGTTGATTTTTTTCTTCCACACTGAGCCCCGGTCAAACCTGGCATGGTGAGAGCTCTGCTTTCATTTCATGGGACATCTGTTCTACGGAACCTGGTGTGCTAAATGGGCATTAAAAAAACAAAGCTCAGCTTTCCACTCTACAAGTGAAAAACGAATGTACAAAGTGGTTCGGAGGGTAGAAATCATGAATAATGTAAAATGTTGTGGAACTGGTGTTAGCTTTGTGCTTATTACTATGTATGAATGCTTGGAACTCTTTCGAAAACAGGCTGAATGCTGAGGTCTGTTGAGTTCAGGTTTTGTTCCTCAGCCACAAGGATATGTTTTTCTGGAGTCCACAAATGCAGGAAAGGAAGAATGTTTGACCTGGAAGTGAAATTTTGACTTACAGCTCAACTTTCTTCTTTCAAAGAAAACGTGCTACTCATAGGCCATGCTGGTCTGCCTTAGGGAGCTGGCTTTCCTATCTAAATCTGTGTTGGGGATTGCAGTGTCTCATCTCCTTTGTTTTTTTCTTAGTTATTGACTTGAGGTGATCCAGACAAGAAGGGTACATGAGTAAAAATGACTTTGTAAGGCCTAAGCATTATCATAGAGGAATTGAAATAGCTCTCCCCATTCAGGCTTTTCAAGAAGATCTTCATCTACGGGATGCTTTGTTGTCAATGGAAAGAAAATCTTAAGCTAAGAGTGGAAACCTTCTGATCTATTGTAGCTATCTACTGTAGAACAATTATTTTCTCCCATTTCTATCCCCGTTGACTAGATAGCCACTGAGTCTAAAGGGAACTTGCAGCAACTTGCTTAGCTATGGATGCCTTTACTTAGCTGAATCCACAGGCTGATACAGAGAATCTGAGTCAAAGATGACAAGTACAAAAATAATAAAGAAATGAATAGACACTCGCCAATTTTTTTCTATTTTTCTATCAGATAAAAGCTGGTGCAGAATACAGCTATTTCTTCTCTTTCATTAAAATGCTCTTAAGTTGGATTGCAATTCACTTACAGACCCTCCTTCACATTTTGCCTTTTCCCTTAGAATTAGCTTCTGAACTCACCATTTTCTCTGAATATCATGACCTCAACCTCCACTAACTTTTTTTTTTTTTTTAAACCAGGATTGTTCTTGTGCTTTTTACACAGAAACTGCTGGTCTTCTGGAGTCCCAGCCATCTCTGTGTCTGTCATTAGCTGTGAGGTTCTGAAGAATGAGCAGCCTGTGGAACAGAATTAAATGTGCCCAGTGGTCACAGCTGTCTCCTAACTGATAATGTGGCCTAAGTGCAGTACATGGATTGCTTCCTCTTCTTTGATTACATGTCGGGTACTGAGCACTGTCTGGAACTCTATGGCAATGATTTATCTGAATGCCTCGCTGCAGGGGTGTGGTGTTAGAAGTTCCAGAAGTCTTATGTTGGAAGAGCAGTAAGTGTGTTCCTTGGCACTAATAACAGACTATTGCAATTCTGTCAGTGAAGACTTTGCCTGGCAGTGCACTTTTAACCTTTTCCAGTCGTTTATGATAAGCTCGAGCCATCACCTTGAAAGCTCTCAGGAAAAATTCTTAACACTGTGAAACTCAATGTTAAGACAATGGTCTGTAATTTCAGGCTCTCCCTAACCTGGTTCTATGTGACATAACATCTGTATTTCACTTTTTGTAAAAACGCTGCAGTTTCCTGAAGCCAGGAAGAGTTTGAGAGGCCAGATGAATTATACCAGTGGCAGAAAGAATTGACTGTAGTCTGGAACTCAGTACGTAAGGAGTGAGGTATCCCCTTCAGTTCTGTTCACTTTGGGGATTGGTACTGCTCCTCAGAGATGTGCTCCGTGTCTTCTGGAGAAGATGGGAACCTGCTTCATTGACAACTGAGTGCTTTATATGTATTGACAAGATAAGGTGTCATCCCAATGTAAAGATTTGCTGTTTTTTAGGAAATTAAGGGCTTCTCATGAGTTATATTAAGTGTTAATACAGCAGTAGTTCTGTTCAAGGTGTAAGAAGAGAAGTCATCTTTACTTAAATTACATATGCTTAAAGTTTTGGAAACAAGTTAAGAAAGATTGAACTGTAAGATACATCAACAATGTCACTGGTCTACTTCCACATCACACCTCTCTTTCTGGGTTTTCTACTTGCTCTCTTTGACTAAAACAGTTGTTTTTGGTTCTGTGCTTCTCCCATGTTGCTCAAAGTACTGCCAAGTCCTAAAACAGTGTTAAGATTTTCTCCCCCACTGTCCTTCGTCTTCTTTACTCTGCTGAAGAAAGGGGTTTCTGACGTTGCTGCACCATTGAATGCTGTGGAATTTTGTGAGTACAGCCCACTGTCTTGTTCACATTGCTTCTCTATCCTTGCCCAGACTCTTTAATTAGTGTTTCTGTTGTGAGCTCTGGTACATTTTTGCTATCAGGTCATTTAGCTTCTTGTTTGCAAGTTGGATATAATCTTTTGAAGATGTTTTGGTAGGATCTTAAATCCTACGCTGAGAAAAATTTTAAATGTGCAGTAGTTTTCCTGGCTTCATGCTAGTTTTCCTCTGTCGATATCACTGAGTCAGCATTAAGTTAAAAAAAAAAAAACACAAAAAACAACTGGTATGAGGTCCTTTATTTCAGTAACAATCATAGCCCTTTGAAATCGTAGGTTGTATGGGATCTCTGCTCATCAGGAACTACTGGTCTGTGTAAGAAAGCAATAACAAATACTTTACTCGACAGTCCAGTAATTGTACCAAATGTGGACCTAACTATTGTGGTGTCCAGACCACAGACTTTTATCAGGAACAATTCAAGAAACACAGATGTGCTGAGGATGTGGTTTAGCAGGCATGGTGGTGTGATGGGTTGATGGGCTAGGTGATCCTACTGGTCTTTTCCAAACTTAAGGATTCTATGATTCTGTTTCTAAGAAATGCACTGTTGAATGAGCTGTGAATTTATCAGAACACACTCCATCACCTGCTGATCAACTTTTTTTCCTTATGTCAGGCCATAAATCACAAAGTTGCCCTGATTGTTTGTACAGTCTGTAGCACAGATGGAGACATGACCCATGGCTGAGGACATTAAGCCTCCTATAATGTCAGCAATAATAATAATAATAACAGGCTTAAAAGAAATCCATGCCTTCACAGAGGTGCTGGGAAGGACATCTGCTGTAAGCAATTCTTTTATACAAACTGCAAGGAAATACTGTGAAAGCTGTGCTTGTGATTTGTTCTGTGAGTTCTGTGCCACTGTTACCCTTTCTCTAACCCAAATATTTCCATCTTCGATTGTTTCCATATTGTTAATCCCTTTATTTTCATCTTTGTTTTTGTGGATACAATTTCTCCTCACAAGTGACTTTTTATTGTTACAAGCATTGTTTCATCACCATATTGTGTTGTACAGCTGCTGTTTTTCCTAGAGCTGCACTTTTGTCTGTAATTTCCTGCTTAGTGCTTAGCACAAAACCCTGTTGTCTTTGCATATAATTTTTGCTTTTTTCCCTTCCTAGATCTGATTTGCCCTTGACTGTGATTGAGAGTCCATAGCTGTGTTTCCTTTTACCTCTCTAACTGTACTTCTTGCAATATTCAGTATTTCCCTCCCAAAGAAAAGTTGCAACACTGTGTTAATCAGTTCCTCAATTTTCCTAAGTGCTCTTGCATTCTGGATTCAGCTATCTTTTCTTTTTCCTAATGCTTCAGCTATCATAATACCAGATAGTTTCTTTCCTCTTTATTACAGTGCAATCTTGCCTGCAGTTTTACTTTATTTTCTGGCTATGCCTTTCAATGCTGTGTAATGTTTCTCTACTTTCAAGTTTGTCCTCTTCCCAGCACCAGTTTCTTGATTTATAAGTATTTTACTCACTCCCTAAAACACTTCCTGTACTTCTCTGTAATACATCTACAACTCAGGGCTCACACTGTTTCTAAAGTTCATCTTCTTTCTTTGTCTTCGTGTCCTAATGGTCTGACTGTGCTTAGGTAGGTGTCAGTGGACATGCCTCTTACCTTCCTTGTTATTCACCTCCACCAGCATCGTTTTCCTCCTTTCTTTCTCTACTTCCCCTTTATGTCTGCTTCAGCACTTTAAATAGTGGAATCTAAATAATTACTTTGCTATCAAATGTTCAGTTTTCTTTTCCTTCCCCAGTCTATAATTCTTCTCTGAGCAATGACAGCACAGTTAATCACAATTCATTACATGGCTGCCAAAAATCCACACCCTCACTTGTCTTGACATATTTAATTAGTGCCCTTGGCTTGCGTGCAGTAACTTGTAGTGGGCTTTAGATTAAACTGTTTTTGTTTCCTTAACAGCTTATACATCTTGAAATGCAGCCATTGCGGGAACATGGAGGAGCTGGATGGAGACACAAAAACAGAGAAAAACAGGAGAAGAAACAGCTCCTGAGCATGATTGGAGATGTAGCTCCAGTGGTGGCTGAACCAGGACTGGTGAGAGGAGACCACTACTTCCAAGATGTCTCTTGCCTTGTGTGGCCAAGCAGCGCTTGGTGCAGGCTGCAACCACAGCAGACAGCTCCTACAGCATGTGAGAAGGGCACTCCTGTGCATTGTTGTAGAAATACTGAATTATCTTTGGATCTTGACTAAAGGAAGGAGGATTTGAGAAAGATAAAATCATTTTCTGTGTTGACTGCTGTCACTAGACAAACTAGCAGAGCTTTTAGGTAAATACACCCTTCTTCCAGCCAAAAATAAATGCACTCATCCTCAAAGCTAAATTAAGTTGATGATACTGCTGAAATCACCTTGCTGCTATCATCTTTGTCCCGAAGGACGTGCACCAAGACCAGTCTGACCTGCATGCCTACAGACCTCAACGAGGACCTGTCAGAAAAAGATCAAGCTTTGGGCTGGCCCAAATATATTGCCAAGTTGATCTTTTTCACAGTCACTACCAACACAATGCCTTCAGTCCATGTGAACAACTGTGGGCCCTGAAGTGGCTCCACTCTGACAACTTCATCATTCAACACTTAAGAGAGTTTGAAGCCAACTTTAGTCAGCGTTTTACCTGAGAAAACACAGATGGCACCTTTAAGTGGCTGAACTGAAAACCTGGATTCACTCATTGAAAATCTATCATCGAAACCAATACTCTAGTCCTCCATGAAACTATCTCCTGAATCCTGCTCTAGCAGTACCAAAGTCCGAGAAACCATGTCAGCATAAAAAATGGAAATTGAAAGTCCACACTATATAAAAATGTGCAAGTCAGCACACCTAGGTGTACAAAACCAGCAGTTGTTCAAAATATATCAAAGACGCTACAATGGGCTGTTAAGTTTTCAACGCTGCCGTGTCTGCCATGTCTGTGTAGATGAGAATGTCAACAGCCTAAAAAAAGCTGTTTGCCAGTAAAAACATTCAAAGAAGTCAGTAAAATAAGAAACTGACTTTGAAATTTTCTTGGAAGCTTGCTTCACAAACCTTTAGCTGCACCCAGATCACTGAACTTATCAGTAAAGGCAAAATGCCACACAGCATGTACAAGGTGGAGTCATGTTCTGCCTGAATAACATGTATGAGAATTGTCAGCATGTTCCCAATCTTAAATATATCCCCATATAACAGCACTTTATCATCCCTGAATTATTAGTAGAAGAAAATTTTTCATAACACAGTTACTCCATTTCCACTCTTAGTCTTCACTCCTCAAGAGAAAGCTACGAAACACTTTTGAAAGATGACAATCAAAAGACATTCCTCAAGATAAGAAAAAAAATCACAGCATCAACAGAGACAAGCGTTTATGGCATGTTATAATTCTTCCCTTTTGTTGCCACACAACATCTCACTTCTCAGCTAAGCCATCCATATTCCATGAACTATGAATTCTCCCTCTCTGTTCTGTAACTCCACCTCGTTCCAATAGAAGATATTGCTGTGTCACCTTTTGCTTTATAATATTCTTTCTTCTATCCCAAAGGTGCCAAACACTACTATTTTTTCTAAGTGATTAAGAGAATCTAGTTAAAGTCATGCCTTTGTTCTCAGCTCATACTCACCTTTGAAGTTTGGTGTACTTATTTCTGACCCAGTAAAGAGCTTTTGAGTCTAAAACCTGCCTGTTCTTGCAAAGTAAATCAGTTGCTGTTGCCTACTTTCTCCCTATGAACTTTGAATACATCCCAAATCTATCTTATTATATAATTATTGTTCAGATTTGATTTTCAGAGCTCCACTTCTAATTTTATAATTTTTTTCTTTTTCTTTTTTTTTTTTAACTTGGAGTGATCTCTACTGCAATAATATTATCTGTTTTGTTAGGAACTATATGAACTGAAACGTGCAGACCTGTGTGAATAAATCACCTCTGCACTGACCTGGTTGGTTTGCTATAGCAACGCAATGATGCTTTATTGCTGTTCCTTTGGTAATGCATTAGAGGCCATGTATGACTGACTTACACCTGAATATCGTTTTTTTAAAGCAACATGTCTGTGTTAAGCTACAAGATATGTATTTGCAGGTCTGATTCATGACAAGATCTCCTAGGTATGACTACAAAAGAAAGTATTACTAAGTGGAGCTTAATCCTGCCATCCATTGGCATGTGGATTGCAGGTAGGGCTGGGGAAAGACCTTTCTGAAGTGTGAGTATGTGAATCAGAGGAGCACTGGCTTCCTGATAGCAGCTGAACATAGATGGAAAGCCACCAGGTGGTTTGCACAGTCTGATACATCATGGTTAAGAGCAGCTTTGAACTGGGGAAGGTTTTGCCCTTCCTCCCATGGAGCCTGGTGCATGATGTGAGTGCACATGCTTGCTGCTGTTCGGGAGATTAAAGTGGTTTGATAGGAGAGCAGCTTTCAGGCATGAGCACTTGAACACCTCATCTGTACTACTGCTGAAATTTAAGAGGGCTAAGTGACTTCTGAATTACTTTTATCATTCCACAAGGATTGCATTTTATCTTCTTTTCCAAAAGTCTTGTTTTCTTTCAGTCAGTAAAAGTCCATCGGACTATAAATCACTTCTTTACTTTGTGTTGTTGATAATGACACATTATCTCTGAATTTCTGTGTATGCGAATGCAACTGGGAGGTTCTCGGTGACTGAAATGTCAGAGCAATGTATCTCCAGGTGAACCAAAGCAGGTGGGATGGCAGCTTTGTCTGTAACATATAATGTGAGTGATGTTTCAGTTCAGGTTCAGGATAATACATACCCAGGTCTCTCTATGGATTAGGTGTAAGCTACCTATATTGCAGACCTGACTGATAACACATTCAGTCCTCCCTTTCTCAATACTAAAGTAATCCACCACAGATTTCATATGCGTGACCCTGCTGCAAAGTCAAAGTCACCTGCATGCTCCAAAATGGAAAAAAATGGTCTGGAGGAAATGTCAGTGCCGAAATGTTGATGATGTTGTAACTTTAGTGAATTTCTAATGTCATTTCAGCATGTCATAGTACTAAATACTAAAAAAAATCCCCGAAGTCCCAAACGTGTTTTTTTCAAGAGTTTGTGCTAAGGACTTTTGGCTGTATGATGCACAAAGGGATGCTACTGGAGATTACTTACTCATAAAATACATCTGCTGCAGTAGCTCAGTAAAGACTGGTTCCACTTGAGTGGAGGCAATCAGCAGCACAAATCACTGCTTAGGGAGTACTGGGGTGGGCAGTGGTGCTGTGGTAATATTTTGGAGAAAGGAGTAAGCCCCAGCACAAATGCATCAATGTGGTTGTGGAAATAGTCATCATATTAAGATGACTAAGAGTGGTGTCACAAGCAATCTTCCATACACTGCAGAAATAGTACAGATTCAGCTCTGTCACTGCATTCTGTCCAGGGAACTCAAACAATAACGTGAACCACTTCTAGAATTTTTGAGGAGTTAACTGGAGTTTTTTGGTCAAAGAAGCGAGACAGTAACAGCCTTCAGAAAAGGCAAAAAACTTACATTAAGCAGCAAGGGGATAAACTGCTCACCCTGTTCCTTGCATGTGGGAAGAAAAGAAACAACATTAGATTGTAACAAGAAACTCCAGTTAGGCATTAGGAGAAAACTTGTCAGGTCACCTATAAGCACTACAAGGGCCTAGCATCTCCACCTTACAGGTCATCATGAAGAAGTCATGCAGACGCATTTCGGTGATGATGATTCAGAAGACAGTTGACCTTTAAAGGTTCCATCTGCTACAAATGAGAAAGTTCTTGTACTGCTCATACATAATTTAGGAGGCTTGCAGCTGCTGCCTGTATGCTTCCAAAACCGGCAACGTTCATAAGTCCTTGGCAGTGTTTTGTTGTGTTTCTCAGTGGCACCCATGAGTATACATGCAGGAAGATTATTTTTTTTTTCTATCTGAACATCAGAGCCCTCTGTTCATTTATCCCTGGTGAACCCCATGTGTTCATTGGTAAACTGAAACACAATGGGCACATGTTGAGAAGCTAGACCAGCTGCTTTGATTCAAATATTGTCTTGCCAAAATTATTTTTGTGTTTAACCATGGGTCAAACTTAAAAATAATAATAATCCAGTAATAAACAATAATTAAGAAAACCTTAAAACAAAGTTACAGATCAATAATTGTCCTGTTCAACACAGCATTTATTTTACCCTGCTCATACTGGCTGGCTTTTCTTTCATTCTTTTTCTTTCTTTCTTTCTCTTCCTCTTCTCTCTTTCTTCTTTCTCTCTCTTCCATCTTTCTTCCATTCTCTATTTCTCTCTTTCTTTCTTTCCCTATTTCTCTCTTTCTTCCTTTCTCTATTTCTCTCTTTCTTTCTTCTTTACCCTTACATTCTTTATTTTTAAATAAAATATTTAGAAAAATATCAAATAGCATTAAATATTTTTTGCTACTAACACAATGTCTTTTCGAAGTTGTCTGGACGCAAGTTGATGACCTTCTCCTACTATTTTTTTTGGCATACGTATATATTTATATCAGGTACATATATATATCTAAAAATCCCACTCAAAGTCTTGTTTGTAATTTCAATTTTACGACTGTGTTATAATTATCTTTTCTTATTGATTTTCCCATTCAGAAACTAAATAATAAAGCAGAAAGCTCAGGCAAGGTCCTCACTGTAACAATCTAATGACACTTCCAAATGGTATGAAGAGCCAGTAGGATTTAAATCTGATTAAAGGAATGCTACTCTGCTTTACTGTCAGTTCTAGCAGCCCCTTAGTATGTTAATCCACTTTTAACTTGACCTGACTGGTCTGCAAACTTGACCATACTCAGTTGGAGACCAGTCAGAGAAATGTTACAGAAACACAATGGTTTGCTCTCTGGTTCTGGGCTATTGTAGCAGAAATGCTAAGTCATGGCCTGAAGCAGTGATTGAGCACCTGGTGGAAAGGCAGGGCCAACCAGGAGAGCTCAGCTGCATGCAATGCACCTGAGTGACCAGAGGGATGGAGCCACGAGCTACCCCTTCACAGACCTCATTTAAGAGTTGGCAGTGGAGGTGAGGGTGTCCTTCTGGAGAAAGGCCTTCTAAAGGTAAGCAATTTATTTTTATTTATTTTTATTTATTTTTATTTATTTTTATTTATTTTTATTTATTTATATTTTTTTATTTATTTTTATTTATTTTCCTCCTCTCTCCTGTGTTTATGGCTGTTGTGTTTGGGCTTCTTCTCATTTGCTGTAGCTGAGAATTGTGCTACTCTGCTCTCACTGCTGTACTTTCCATCGCATTATAGCTATGAAAGATGTTGCTAGAAGATATCTCTAAGTAAATATGCTGTGAGAGCTACCAGTGCTGACTAAAGTGCAGAGCGTCCTTGGAAAATCTTAAATGCCTTTCTTAGCCCCCTATGTGTAACATTTTCAAGCTCATTGAGCAGTTGTGAAATAATGTATTTGGTTCCAAATTTGTTCTCTCAGATGAAAGTAGCCACTTGTTTGTCCAGTTCTGCTTTTCTCATGAGCATTGATATTTGCTTAGTAAGTTCACCAACTGGATGCCTCATTTTTCCTAGTTCATTTGAGTGAGCGTGAAGGTGGAAGATCTTACAGCTTCTCTACATCCCAACTTCTTTTTGGAGAAGGCAGAGGGGACTTAGCATTTTGCAGAGCCAGATCTGCACAGAAGTGGTATAATTTAGTATGAAAAATGTGGCTGTAGTCAGCAAAATATTTCCCTCTAGGATTAGCAAACGTAACAGGAAAGCAAAGAAAGTTAATGTTTGCCAGAAGGGAAATAAGAAAGCTCCCTGGTATGGGGCTCCATGGAGCAATCAATCTTGAACACGAGCTCAGCGTGCCCAGAGCCAAATGCCCAATTCCTTCCCCCCAGCAGGAATTCATTAGCTTGAGTCACTTTCCACAGCTTTCTCTTTGTATTCTATTTTCATGGTACAGAAGTGCTCCTTGGGGGCCAGGCACTCCAAAAGTGTTATTCGAGTAATTATTACATTGCTCTTTAAGGAAAACAAACGAGCAGCTACACGCATCCCTTTCTCCAATCAGGATGGCTGATGTACAGCGTTATTCATGTATTTTCCATTACAGAGGGATGTACCAGGCCCGGTGCTTTGTTGGGGTGTCACTCTGGCTGGTACCCTCGGCAGGACTTTGCCCCGGGGATGTGGCTGAGCGTGCTAGGGAGCTTTTCACTTCCAGCCATGAAGAGCTGGAACCAGCATTACTGTCTGAGTGCGGATTTTCAGACTGATTCTCTCTCACCCCCATGGGCATTTATTATGGGCCATTCAGAAAATGTCTTAATCTTCCTGGACAGCACGGCAGAGATAGCAATTACTTTTAACTGTAATAGCTGCTTTCTTTAGGAACTGCTGCAATGATGAACAAGGGAACTGATGGCTTTTGTCTGTGACGTGCTAGGATAAGGCTTGCAGACATCTCAGTAGCTCCATTGGGCTCATATCTGCTTCAGGATCATCTTGCTTAGCTTGGTGTGTCTGTAGGGTAGAAGCTTCCATCTGAGTCAGTCACTCTTACCATTAATGGAAATGGATGTACACTGTTAGGATGTCCCTTTTAGATTGCTTGCACTCTAAAATCTGCACTTGTTTCACTGATGACTGTAATGGATGTTGCAGCCCATACTCCTGCCTCGGGCATCTGCATTTGGTTAGAACTAGCTTCATCTCTGGTCTTCCACCGCATGTGCAGGGTCTCTGGGGCAAGGATGACCATAGTATTGTACAACTATTTGAGTTGGAAGGGGCAAGGCCATCTGGTCCAACTCCTGTATAGTGAACCTCTACAGCTCAATCAGAGCCTTGTCCAGCCTGACTTGAATGTCTCTAAGGATGATGGGTGCATCCACCACACCTCTAGGCAACCTGTTCCGGTACTTCACCAGCCTTGTTATAAAAAGCTTCCTTATAACCCATCTAAATCTCCCCTCTTTCAGTTTGAAACCTATGATGATACTTCTATGCATTATATAATGCCAGATACTATAAGGAACCATATTCCTTAGCAAGACCATCAGATGTGACACAAACCTTTTCTGAAGGTTCAATAGTTAACATGCTTCTGCTATCAACCAGTGTTTAATAATTAACATGCTATTGGTATTGATTTGTTTTTAGTTTATTTTCTCGGCAGGGATTCCCAAGGCAGTAGCACACTGACCAGGGGTCAGATCACAGATATCATCAACCTCTGTTTGCTGGTGCCACCACTAAATTTTAATCACCCATTACAAAAGAGACCATGACACTGTTTCCAGCAGCCACTACTTTGTTTGACTAATGCTGTTATTTTTTAAATCTGTTATTATTGAATGCTCTCAGCCTGAGAAATCTTTATTCTGTGGACATGGTTAAAGATTTTGAAGAACATTTTTCAGAAGGGGAGTACTTTGATAAATGTTTTACAGATAATAATCAAACAAACCCTATATGAATGCAGTGCTGTTAAGATATCATTTTATTTCTGGTGAAAACTTGGAAATTCTGATGAATTGTCTATAAAATGCATGAGCAGAGGAGGCAAATTAAACAGCAGTCTGGATGAATAATTATTTTGTATGCTTACTAGAGGAAATTGATTATCAGACAGTCTTGATCAATTCATTTTCCCTACATATTCTTTTTCACTAGAATTAATATGTTTCACTTTATTAAAATTTCATGATGTAAAGGAGCTTTTAATACTGTGAAGCAGTAATGCCAATAAACTGTTAGTACAAACAGCCCAGTCTAGGAGAGATGTGCAAAAACTTCATATGTGGAATAAAGTAAGGGAGATACAAAAGAGAGGAAGAAGAGAAACAGCTAAATGAAAATGAAGTAAGATTAAATAAGTAGTAAACTTACCTTTGTCTCTTCCTCATTGTGTTACTTCCTGATTAGAGTTTTCTTGTTATATCCCTATCTGAAATATTCTCTGTGGTCTGTAAAGCATTGTGAACACATCAGGTGAACAAAAGTATTCTATCCAGTGGTTTTTGAGACTGTCTTTGTGAAACTTGTCATCTACCCAATGCTTGTACCAGAACTTCATGCCTTGAAATGTGTAGGTCTGTCCCTGGAGTCCACTGAAAGCAGCAATACAGGAACATGTCATTAGCTCAGGTTTATGTGGAGGGGCTCTGCAGAGCCTTGGGCTGCTCTGTGCAAGAATCATGAATTGTGCTATTGGTAGAGATACTGAAGCTTACCCCATCTGGAGCAGTTACGTGAGTGTGTTAATTTGCAGGATTGGCATAACCATAGCAAGACAGCACTTTTTGCTATCTTCTGGCTGTGAAAAGATTCATGCCATCTCTGAACTATCTGCTTTTGTATTTCAACATGAACTATCTGCCTTTTTATTTGTCAGTATACAGCCAGAATCTAGCCTTGGTGATGTTTCACTCATTTGGAAAATTCCTGGGGTGTATGAGGATTTTCTGTGTGATTATTTAATGTTTGTTGAGCAGCCAGTATTACAGCATGGGGATGGGAGACAGAGTTGTGCATTCTGCAGGATTTAGTACAGGACCTGTTGTGCTAAAAGTGGGGACAGACCATTCACAGATACTGACAGAACTGAAACTTGAATTTACCTGATGTATCTTCAGTATCAACACAGGGCACCTGAGGTGGGAGAAAGCTTGCTATCTTGTTGGAAAGGGACAGCACAACCAAATTTGCACTGAAGCTGGACTATTTTGGTTTGTTGACTAGACAGAAGTCCTGGCCAGACACTTATGTTTGCCCTGCAGCAATAGCTGTGGTGCAGTGGGAAATCAGGGCTGCAGCTGTGTGCATACCCCATGTATTTGTATCCCCAGCTGCAGTGATGACTCAGTGGCCAAAGTTCACTCAATGGACTAACTCGAGACAAGAGGACTGACTGCCCTCCTTGCCCACCTTTCACACAAAGCTTTTCACCATTCTCTACAGAGTCCACCAGCTGGTAATTTTGGACTGTCCCCAGTCCTAAATTGCTGTGCATAAACCAATTTTTATGTCTCAGAACAATTTTTTCCATTTTGACATGTTGATTAATACTCTGGGTGGAGAATGTTGACTCCATGAGGCACTTACAACTGAAAAATTGATCAAATTGTACATAGGTAAGATACTCATAAGTAGACAGTAGGAACATGACTTGCAGGTTCAGAAAGCTCATAAGGGACTTTTGTTCTGTTACGTACTTTTCTACTGAAATAGGAGATGTTTGTCTGCAGTTTAAGAAAGCCAATGGCTATGTGCCATTCATTTGCTGTAGTGTTCATGCATCACCAGAAAATAAGTAATGTAAGAACTGATCCTTGGAGATTCTCACATGATCTAGACAGAGATACACTTGCCAGAGTTCTTTAACCCAGACTTCCATCACTGTCCAGGCACTGTTCAGAAGATTTGATTCCCATACAAGTGTTACCTTTGGATATGATTCCAGTGAATTTTTTGCCATAAAACTCTCTGTTGACAAGTTCTGTGCAGAAGACAGATGCTGAAAATTGAGATTAATACGTATCTGAATCCATTAAACCAATTTATACTATAGCAAATTGTTAATTGAGGAGCCAGTTATGTTATGCAGTGCTTATGGAAAAACTGGCATGAGTTTGCAAGTTGTAGTTCTTGTTATTCCACATTCTCCTCTATCGTCTCAGAGTTCTGCTTATAATATTGTGTTGTCCTCTAGGAAATATTTTTTGCATCAATCTCAAAAGTAGGAATGTTTTCTTAACCTGCTGTACACCAGTTGGGCAAGAGGGAATAGCAGTAAGGACAAAAGTGATGTCCTTGAATCTTTTGTACAAGTAATTTAAATTCAATCTGGTTACAGAGGTTAGATACCAGTATATTATTCAAATCCCAATAGACTGTAACATCAAGGGTGGGATGGTATTTAGATCCTGCAAACACAACCTCCATTTTCTTTTCTTAATGCTGTTAACACATTTCACCTTACAGTGCTGAGTAAACACTCTAAAGAAACATCAAATAAATATAACTTCAAGCGAAATTCCATCCATTTTCTTTATTAATCATACAGATGCATTCTACTGGCAAGGTTTCAATTGTATTAATAGGTCAGGACATGTCTGAATTTCCAGACTGAAATAACAAAATATTTTAAAAAGGAAATATTTCCACTATGCATTACAAAGAAAAAAGGGCAATCAAAAGACTTAAGTTGTGAGTTCTTTCCTCGTTATTGTTGTCGTTACTGTGGAATTAATCTTGCAGAATCCAGATATATAAAATATAGACTTCTGGAATTGGCAATCTCCCTGGACTCCCTGTGTGATCATTGGGAACTCAGTGAGTTTTTAGGGAATTTAAGATGCAGTTAATCTCATCACAAATACATCTACAAACATGACTTTAAGCTGTTTATTTCTTTCCACAAACTGAAGAAAACACTTCAACAGGTTCACTCATTTGTGGATTGCAAAGATGTAATGTTGGCTTTGGTGGGACCTACCATAGACTTTGTAGCAAAGAAGCTATAGAAGCTCTTGAACGTCTTGGCTGAATAGGAGAGTATGTATGTAGCTGGCTGCTTTTTGTGTTGGCCAGTTCTGAAGACAGAGGAGACCACCAGAAGTCTATGAAAATCCTGAAAAAATCCCTGGGAATGAAATTGTGAACAAATTATTTTCTCAGGCACATATTATAAAATGCTGGTCTTGCTCCATAGAGTAGGAATGTGGTGACAGGAATTGTCATGCTCATTTCAGGATGCTAGAAATAACTTAGCTGTAGGAATTACAGGTGAAATTTGAAAGCATCTGAATCAATGTTAACTGATGAGAGCCAGGGACCAGCCTGACTCAGAAAAGAATGCTTGCAAGAACTGATGAGCTGTACCAAACTCTAAGAAAGGTCTTGGCCAGTAAGTCTGCTTTACTCAGTTGCAACTGCTGCTAGAGGAAGTAACCAGATTACAATTTGATAGCTACATATGGTCCTTACAACCACTGAATCAAAACTTCGCTGCGCAATTGCTTCTGCTGCCAAGACGAGGGTATTTTGAATTAAACTCTAAATCTCTGACTTAGACTCACTTAAAAAAAAAAAAAAAAAAAAAAAAAAGACAGGTCAGCTAATGCACAGCCTGTTAATTTGTTGAAGAAATTATTTCTGCCAAAATGCAGAAAGAAAAAGAAGCACTGGGCTTTTGTATCACCACCAATAAGAAAGCGAATGTGATCGGACAAACTGTGTATACAGGAAATTGAATCTCTGGGACAAAACAAGCTAGTTAGCTAAAAAGGGAGCCAAGAAACCAGGAGATGATGATTATATAATATCCCCATCTTTGGCTACAAGGTTTTAATAAGTTCTGTCTTTGCTTCAGTGTTTTACACTCCACCTACTGACCATTCATTTCCTTACCACTTTAGCAACAGGACACAAACTGGAGCACAAGAAATTTCCATAAGGAAGAACTTTTTCACTCTGAGGAGTACACAGCATTGGCACAGGCTGCCAGAGAGGTTGTGGAGTCTCCTTTGAAGATACTCAACACCCACCTGGATGCTTTCCTGTGTGATCTACTGTAGGTAACTGCTTTAGCAAGGGGTTGGACTGCTCCCTTCCAGCACCTACTCTTTTGTGATGCCTACTTATCACTTCTGAACTCCAGCTTTCTCAGAGATACTTAGCATCAGGCTACACTATGTGTAGTCCAAAGTCTTCTGGAAAATAATAAAGAAATGTAGGAATGGAGGTAACTTCTCCTTCCAGGTTTTTTTCTCAGCCTCATCAGCACCAAGATGTTTTGGTCCATGATAGTGCCCCTAGGTCCTCCTGTAGACAGGTTCTGTCTCTTCTCGTTGCTTATGTAAGTCATTATAAGATCTTGACTGTAAAAGGAATTATTTCCAAATGTTAGTGGCTTACATTAAAAATGCAGAAATAAACTATTATTCATAAGGAAAGCTATTTTAAACACAAAGAAACTGTTCATTTAAATTGTTGGGCCAATGTTTACTCTCCCTCCTTGAAGACCACCTTCAGCCAGAGGAAGGAAACCCTTCAAGTTTAATTTCATAAAGTGTTGTTTAAAATTGACAAATAAAATCTGGGATACAAGAAACTCTTCCAGAGCAGAACAGTGCAGCAATCCACCAAATCAACATGACTTCTGGGAAATCTTCTATTGCACAATGTGCGGGTATGTGCTCAAGATACAAAACCTTCCAGAATGACTACATGTTGGCCAGGCCTTATGCCTTATTTTCTGATCATCCCTCTAGCTGAACAAGAACTGTGGTTGTCATAAGATAGTATTTCTAAAAACTGAATATTCACAAATAATTTGAAGACTGCTTGATGCTCAAAACCCTCTAATTTTGCAATAACTATTTTTAATTATAGAGCTTGTCATGGTGAAATGTTTACGATGTTCCTTGCTTTCACTAACTGTCAAAGGCAAATGGAGAGCTTAATCCCTTCATACCACTGGAAAAATTGCTTTAGTGTAAACCTGTGGAGAGGAAGGAGAATTTAAAAAATAGCAGTTCGCCAGAGCTTTGGTGACAGCTTTCTTCTCCCTTCTTTTCAGTGCCATGCTAACAGCTCATAGAGTCTTAAGAAAAGACAAAAGAAAAGAATCCTTTCAATGGGAGAGAAAAATGAATCACTTCAGAATAAACATAATTCCTCATCCTTGAAGGGCAATTAAACTTCTTTTCCTAGTGAAAGGGGGAGCTTAATAAAGTTATGAGTGTTCTAAAACTCATACAAGCAGTTTTTACATTTCCCCCTACATGGATGAGCTCCCACAAGCCTCAAGTTTGTGAGCTCATTATCAGCAGCCATTCAGAGAGTAGCAAGCTGCTGAAGACCACTGTCAACTCTCTGCTTCCAAGCTTTTCCCTGATGACCCAAGAATCCTTTTCTTTTTTTTTCCATCCCAGGAATTTAGACCCAGTAAAAACTGTGATCATAAAATGAGAAATAACGTCTTCACATGTGCATCTAATTTCTTTATGCCAGGTTTGTAAGTGATTAGCCAAAAAAAACTGGTAGATTTTCTTTTTTTTTTTTTTTTGTACTTCCCTTTCCTCCAGAATAGCTGTTGAAAACGAGATGTGAAAATACGTTACTTAGACCCTGAACATATGACTGAAAAAGCAAAGCTCAAAGCAGTGCAGTGGAGTAAATTCTGAAACGCAACAGTGATGATCAAGTAAATAGGTTAAAAATAGTTGTTTGAAAGCCTGGAAAGTATAACCTTGATTCATCTGTGAGCAGAATTGCCAGTCTCTGAACAGGTCTTTGAATGTTGGCATTGTGTCTAGGGTTTTCTGCATTATTTGGACTTCTTTTCCTAAGTCTGGCTCATGTGACTTGTGATAAGCTTACTTATCTTAGTTGTTCTGGCCTTAAAGTGGTTCGATTTTGCAGATGGAAATTATCTTCCTTTTGAGTGCTTATACATTTGCATATACAGCAGAAATGAGCTGGAAGGAGAGGTCTCACTCCATTTCTGGTTCCCAGAAATTCATGTAAAATTGAAATGAACTTTATTTGCGACCTGTTATGTGGATAAATTCTGTACCTTCTAGTGGTTTGAGTAGTTAATGCAATTCTTAAGATAAAAATTACTGAGGACTGTCTGCAAAGGACTTGTCTTTTGATAGCAACTGTCTTCTATCTAGCAGCCTAGAATAAGTATTGTTGTGAAATGCAATTCTTTTATCAAACCTCCTATTTCTGGGGTGCACCTCACAAAGGACACCATCACAGATGAAATTTCAGACACCTAAATCAATAGCACAAAGAAGACACACCATAGGTGGTATTTCCAAGTGGTGTCACTCCCATGTGGTGCTGCCCATCCCAAACTGATCCTATGTGAGCTTCCCACAGGTTGCAGTTCTTCAAGAACTGCTCTGATGTGGCTCCATACCACAGGGCCTATCCTTCAGCACTGCTCCATGGGTCTCCATGGGCAGCAGATCCCCCTGCTCTACCACAGGTTGCTCCCCATGGGCCAAATACATTAAAATATGTTAAAAAGCTCTTTTCTGAACTTTTTAATATATTAAGTGAACTGTAATGAAAGGGAAATCAGGTTTCTGAAGTTGTAGTGGTGTGGTTGCATTGCTGCTGAGCTATATGCCATCACCTTTTTCTCTGAATATCTCCATTAGAACTCCCCAGGGCATATGCATCATATAACACATATGCATGCACACATATATTTTAGGAAAGGATTTCTCTTTGAATTCTCAGGTGATGGGATTATGAGTATCATGTTTATTCTCCAGGGAAATTAGACTGTGTGCTTGTGGCTTGCTTGTTAAGCCAGAGGCCATATCTAGAGATCTTCCTAGAGAAATTCCCAGTGTTGAGTTCATCAGTTTTTAAATCCTAGCACAGGAAACAATTTTTGAAACAAGGTCAATTATTAAAAAGAAAAAAAAGCACCTATTAAATATGTATTTTTACAACCTTAGCTCTGCTGAAAGGATAAAATTACATCTAAGCCAACCCACACCAGCATCCTCTGTAAATTCCAGTAATATCCACAGTCAAAAGTGGAATCACATCTCAATATTCAGCCCTCCACGTGGTTGTTGCAAAGTAATACATGGATCAACATCACTTATAGCATGAAAGTCAAAAAGGTCATAATAACACCAACTACATGTTAGCAGAATAAACTTCTGAAAATAACACACATTTTTTTCCCAATTACAGTGGCCATACATTTAACAAATATCCTCTTCAGACACAAATTCAATAATCCCTTGATATTCTCTTTGGGACCTCAGTATAATATCATTGTGTGATATGCACTGTTTTACTGCTTTCTAATATAACAACTCTCCAGTGTGAAATATGGTTAAAAATAACATAAAATACTGATCACTTTAGTACAGTAGTAAATCAAAAGTTATTTCATACCTGAGCTGTCACGAGGGTATGATTAAATTTTATAGAATGGGAAGGATTTGGGGAGCCATTTGATTGGTCAATATTAGCTCTAAGGCATAGATATAAATCTTTATGACTAAACAGGTCGAAATTCATTAGCCTCATACCCCTCCCTCCTATAATGTTTCTATAAATTGACAAGAAAAGAGCGCCAGTGGAAAAAATATCATGGTATTCATTCCCTATTTTCTCCCCGCAGAATAAAAATGTACTGCGGGATTTAGGTCTACGCTTGCTGTATGATGATTGTTAAAGGTCTGAGAGCCACATGCTGGCTGTCTTTGGAAGGCTGAAGTGTGGAGGAGCTTATAGGAGCCAGAATCCTGCAAAAGGTGCTCTCCATTTCCAGCCAAGGCCCAAAGCCATCGCTGCTCCTTTCCTGTATCCAAGGCCAAGCTTGAGCAGCCGAGCCACCTGGTGCTGCTTGGAGAGCCAAAATGTGGAAGAAATCCTGGCATAGGCTGACCAGAAGTCCTCAGTGTTGTTGAGTCTCAGTCCTTGTCTCCTCTATGACTTGGGGCAACCCCCAAGAGCTGCACGCTCTGCTCCAGCTTCTCTGTAAATCAAAGGCACCTGATTTTGAACTGCTGATCCATCTGTGCTCTTGTCCTTGCTCTCCAGGACGCAAACATCAGTGTCCATGGGAGATGAGAGATTCCTCCAAGCCTGCACAGCAAGTGAGTTGGCAGTGCTTATGCACAGGCCCTGATGGAGAACATTTGTTTTCCTTTATAAACTGTAAATGAAGGAACACGATAGCAAATGATTTGGCACCTTGTGTTTCTAAATGAGATTATTTTGACAGTTTCCCTCCTTCAGCATTAACCATGGGGTCCTGCATTTTTGGCCATTGTAGGTCCCCATTTATGTGGGAATTTTTTGTGCATCCCACAACTGAGCAGCTGCCAATTCTGCCTAACCCAGGGCCAAGTTTCTTCCCCAGCTTCAAAGGAAAAGAGATTCCACCCACGAAATGCCTTACTAGCATACTGTTGGCATCTCCAGGGGTTTAAACCCAATGATGTCCTGCTTTGCAACTAGCAAACTGCCTGCCATCTAACCAGCAAAGGGACCTTGTCTGGAGCACCAATCCTGGGCCATGGGAATGTGTCTCCAAGGGAATAAGTACATCTACGGTGGTGTTTGAGTACCAACTATTCAGCTCATCTCCAAGTGAAGGTGACAAGGACGCATGGAACTGTTGCATTACAGCAGAAGCTTGACCAGAACCTTCATCATTTTTCTGTGTCTGTCTGGCAGCAAAACTGTAATAATTGTCTACAGACAGTTAATGATGTGTTTAAGCTCCAGACTTTCTAACACTGTGAATGTTTCTTATCACCCCTCTAAACATTTTCCTTCAGGCTGCTGTTCCCATAATAATTATAAATTGATAGTATTTATTGGAAGACAATTA
This sequence comes from Phasianus colchicus, assembly GCF_987193195.1. Lineage (NCBI taxonomy): Eukaryota > Metazoa > Chordata > Aves > Galliformes > Phasianidae > Phasianus > Phasianus colchicus. The sequence goes on along the minus strand of NC_143441.1, from coordinate 46,407,867 downwards.
TAGAATCATAGAACAGTTTGAGTTGGAAGGGACCCTTAAAGGTCATCTAGTCCAACTTCCCATGAATGAACAGGGACACCTACAGCTTCATCAGATGCTCAGAAGCACCCCGTTCAGCCTGACCTTGGATGGATGCCCTCATCTGGCAACCTGTGCCGATGTCTCACTACCCTTATCGTAAAAACTTCTCCTTATATTCAATCTAAATCTCCCCTCTCTAGATTGAAACCATTTCTCCTTGTTCTACCACCATACACCCTGCTAGAGTCTGTCCCCTTCTTTTTTTTCAGCCCCTTTAGATACTGAAAGGCTGCTATCAGCTCTCCCTACAGCTTTCTCTTCTCCAGGCTGCACAGCCCCAGCTCTCTCAGCCTGTCCTCACAAGAGAGATGTTCCATCCTTTGGATCGTTTTTGTGGCCTCCTTTATACTTGGGAATTAGGCAGCTTTATTATAGAAACTCTTCTGAAACTGTGAGTGCTACTTTTGACTATGCATCTTAAAATATATTAATTTATCTCTTGTAAATTCTCAAATATTGGCTCCAAAAAGGAGTCTGAGAACACAACAGAAAAAGGAGGTAGTAAAATACCAACAAAATACCAGTTTCCTTTAAAGCAATCAGGGTATGACTAATGCAGAATTGGAATTAGGATAATAGTAAAACACTATTAAATGGGAAATAGCTTTCTTTACTCAAAGGAACTTAATGAAACTTCCCCAATTTAAACAACAAATTTAGAAGAAAATTTAACCAATGCTGGAAGCAAAAAGGACTCATTTCTCATGAGTGATCAGTGAATTATCCTGTGAAGTAAATATTCTCTACAGCAGAATTTAGCACCTTTACAGCCCAATGGCCACAAAAGCACAGAGGAGCAGGCAAAATCTTGCTGATTAAATAAGAAGGCTCTTTGTCCAGAGCAGTGTCAAGAACTTTGATAATTACTTTGCTGTTCCTTCTCTGAAAGAGTGGTCAGGCAGTGGAATGGGCTGCCCAGGGAGGTGGTGGAGTCACTGACCCTGGAGGTGTTCAAGGAACGTTTGGACATTATGTTGAGGGATGTGGTTTAGTAAGAACTACTGGTGATAGGTGGATGGTTGGACTGGATGATCTTGTAGGTCTTTTCCACCTTTGGTGTTTCTATGATTCTGTGATACATCCAAGGTTCTTCAGAGTGATTTCATAGAATCATTAAGGTTGGAAAAGACTTCTGAGTCTAATCCAGCCATCCACCTACCACCACCACGCCCACAAACCCATGTCCCCAAGAACCACATCACACATTTCTTGTTCACCTCCAGGGACAGTGACTTCACCAACTCCCTGGAGGTGATGCTCTGGTCTGATTTAATTGCTTTTAGAAGAAAACAAACAAATAACTATGCTGAAATAAAATATGTTTCCCTTAGAGACTACTATTTCAGGAACAGGAGAGCCTCTTATTTCTGAACAGCACAGAATGGGACGCATTTCTCCTTTCAGATAGAAGGAGAACCCCCTTAGATGGGGATCATAGTGACACTCCTCTGTTAACACAGATGGCTGAGTTTAGGCTGAGCAGACCAATAAATGCTCTTGTTTGACTTGTGCCCTTTGAATCCGTGGTTGATTCACAGTCTTTAGTGCCTTTGTGTGGCCATCTGGTCACCTGGCCAGTTGCCCAGGGACAGCCTGCTCCTACCCTTACCCTTGGACATATGGCTGTAGTGCTGAGCAAAGGGCAGCCTTCGCTGCAGGGCAAAAGGCAGCAGGGGCAGGGAACTGGGAAATTCAGGGGAATTCTCCTCTGTTTTCCCCTCTGCTCAAGCTCTCTTCTCTGGCAAGGAATGGGAAGAAAAATACAGAGAGTGAGTCTGATGTCTTCAGGCAGTCCGCCTGCCCGTGGTGCTCCCAGAGGATTTGCAAGCAGAGGGGACCCCTTTAAGCAGTTTACCCTAAGCTCCATTGAGGGTTGGCAGAGCTCTTTGAGTTATCAACCACCTGATCTCACTTCAGGCTGTCTCCAGCTGAACACATCCAGCTCCCAGTAGAGCAGGGGAGAGTTGGTTCCCATTAGAAATTCCACCTGCAAACATCTACCAGGCAGCAGGTAGGCAGAACCTCCATTTCCCACTGGCTTCACCCAGTTACAGCTGCTGTGAGAGCACAGCCCCCAGGCACCCACCCTGTAAAGCTGGATTTACATTTTGCACAGCCAAGTGGGTGTCATTTTGAGGTCTGGATACCAGAGCATTAATAACACATGTGCAGTACTCATGGGTGGGTGCAGCCCATATAAAGCAGATGTTCACCTCCTTCTAACAGCAGTTGCCAAAGAACATCTCCCCAAGACCTCCATTTTTGTACAGTCTGTCAGAAAGCAACAGGTCTAAAATATTCCTGGACAGAGACAATGAGCTCCAGGCTTTTATGCTTAGGAATGATTAAAGCGGTAGGGTTATTTGAAGGGAGGAGATATCTCCAGGGGATAAAAGGCAGCAGGTCCAAACCCACAGGGAATTAAGTCAGTATTCACTGCAGAAGATGCTTTGCTATGATTTGTCACATATGTGTAATTCAAAAATTAGCGTGCAGTTCTGTTCTTTCAACAGTGCCTTCTAATGGTTTTTTGAAGGATTTATTTACAAAGGCTTGTTGCAGTATTTTATTCATTCTATTTTAACTTTTTATTACAGGTAACAAAAGCTGAAAAAATACATTGAGAAATTGCTCTTATTATGCCCATAAACTACCCTTGACTAGACAGTAAAATAGTAGCTGATTTACAGAAAAGTGTAACTTGCTTCACAGTTCACCACAGCTTTGGAAGATTTCTACACCAAAATCTCTCTTTACAGCTCCAAAATTGGAAAAAAAAACACCTCAAAATGAAGTGCCTACAGAGGAGATTTAGGACTGAATTAATAGATTAAAGAGCCCCAGATTTCTAGAGCTAGATGGTACTAATCCAACTGCTCAAACAATACTCAAGTATGAAATTGAGGAAACATTAAGTATTGTTTATCTGTGCCTTCCTGTCTGAGAAATGCAGGGCAATAAATGCAATCTCAGTGGCAAACACAATACTACCCTTTGAAAGTTCTTTATGAGTTATATAAGGATTCTGAGACTAGTGATCCTCTTTTTTACACCAGACAAAATATATAAGCTATAATAAAGAAAAGAATTATAAAACACTGATATGAAAGGCTGATATGTTGCTTAGAATTAATGGTATTTTTATAGAAAAAAAGAATGGTGATTCACATATCTCTTTTAGGATTATTTGAAAAGAGCCCACAAGCTTGAAGATAAATAAGGGTTTTCTTGGTGCAGAATACCTGGAGTTCCAAAAACCTCAAATGTCTCACCAAGACTTGTAATGAAACCAAGTTTTAAGGCAAAATCCTACTTCAGATTAATTACTGAAAGCAATTAAACTAGCAACTGCTTGATTAATGAATCAAGAGATTAGAAATAAACAGCTTGATTTCATATTGGAGTGCAAGAAGAGGTGGGTTTCTGCCTTAAGGTTCTCCATTAACTTCTGTGCTGTCTGTTCCCAAAAGGCTATGGAGAAAGGGGAGATACTTGACTAAATCTACACCTGACTGATGGGCTGAGAAAGAGTCTTGTGATCTCCTGCAGCTTTAAGATAAAAAGGCACACTCCATTCATTATGGATCTCCACCCAGCTCTCACCAGCAGGTATGGAAACACAAGGCATGGCTTATCATTCTGTCACCTGCACACGGGATATCTGATGGTTATCTTTAATGAAGAGGGATTACATGGCATGTGGGTGCTTTGTGAAGCCATAAGAGATATTTCTGTGGAAAATCTCATCCTTTAACACAAAATGTCTGCCCAGAACATGGTGAGTTTGCACATGGAGCACTGTTGTTTCCATAGATGCCCTGTGCCACCCTAAAGCAGCCACAAAAGACAAATGTCTCCCCATGCTGTGAGGCAGCCGGTGTTCAGATTCTGAGCTGAAAATTGGACCTCTTGACAGCATACAACATGTAAAGCCCAAAGAGAAGATCTTTAATCGAAAGAAGGAGGGAGGAGAAATCTTCAGTACAGCCCTTCACCACCCCGTGTTCAATCAGTATTTCCTCAATGATGAAGAAACTCTTTTTTTCTGTTTCCAGTCTTTCCCTTATGTAAGGTGAATTAGGCCCATCCAGTATTTATGGCAGTCGTTATTTCATATTGATTATTTTTAGCTCTTAGTATTCAGCAGCAGAGAACTGTCTATTGAAGTTCAATGTGAAATCTGACTAGAGCAGCACTGTGATAATTATTTTATGAATTAATTACAGTTAAGTGGCTGAGCATAAGGGCAATTGTAATTATCTGTATCATACAGTGAAATCCTGCAAACTGTCATGCACTTGAGCCTCTATACTTTGTCTCTTGAGAATAAGCTCATTGAAGCTAGCACCATAATTTGGCTCACAGGCCGTGTTGATTGAATGCAACACTTCTGTCCTGGGCTTGTGGGTTTTTCCCCTGAAGATCCTATTAGCAGCCTTTTCCTCTTCCATACTCTCATCCAGTTGCTATGTGAAGCAAGTTTCAAGGTCAGGCAATAACTCTGTTAGTCTTTATGGTAACATCCCTTCTTTGGGCAAAAATCTCATCAAAATGAATCAGGAATGAGTGTGGAAGCATCTATCTAATATTGCTTGCTTGTCCTGGGCAACTGTCTGAACTCTGCTTAGTTATGTCATATCTCATCTCTGCTGCTCCACTCCTACTTCTGAATCTGCCTGAGGAGTGTGATTAAGACTGAAGCCAAACAATCATGAAATAGTGCAGACAATAAATTCACACATCTCTCCTCACACATACACAAGCTTTTGAGGGTATTCAGAAACTCACAACGTCTAGCACATCCAGCACAGTGTGTGCATAGGAGCACAGCAAAATTTCTGCTGATCAGGTAGATACCACTTGAGACATGGGCAGCATTACAGCTCAGCCCTGATCTGAGGGCTAAAGGGCCCTTTGCTCTCCCCACTTCCCATGGGGATGTTTGCACATTCCATGTAGCCCCCTATGATCAGCTCTGGAAGCAAAACTGGTTTTTAAAATCAGAGAAATGTGGTTTGTGTGGGAAGAAGAAAAGATCAAAGACTAATTAACTTAGATCTTAGGAAATGAACCACAGATCAAGCAAGAAAGAAACTAGGAAAACTGAAGAAAGATCTCTCATGCTGCAAAATTATATCTGGAGAGCTGAAGTACACAGCAGTCTGCAGTGAGAGCAAGAGGCCCTGAAGCAATGCAATAACAAAGGTGAGAGAGGATGAATATAGTAACACTTTTCTCTAAAAATGGTTACATTTTTTCGATGAAAGCTAGAGAAATGTGTGGCCTGCACTATGTGTAATCTCAGACACACACTTTTTTGCAAACGTAAAAATCAATATAAATGATGTGAAATAGAAAACATTTCCCCCAAATGTAAACACTGAGGATATTTTCATTACAGTGATAGAAGGTACTGCATGTTACTTGCTCTTCAGCCCTTGTTCTAGAAGATGTGAGTTAGAAGAACTATAACTTACTAAAAATCAGTAATCTAATATTTCCAATTTCTGGCCATTGTAAAATATTTTGATCAGCTTTCTGATCATCCACAAAGCGAGCAGCTATTGCCCTTCTCTCTATATAGGAAATGAGTTTGTTAGATTTTGGCTCTGCCCTGAGTAGTGCTAAGTAAATATACCTACATGACTGAAATGCATGGGAAAGAGTTAAAGCAGAGCAAAGGCTTCCACTTCTGAAATATATCTAGAAATTCAGTTGACATCCATGGCAGCAGAACATCACAGCTTCTTTGGAGGTACTTAGTTCAATTTTATACACGGATTAACACAGCTGATCTGGAGACTAATTCAGTCCTTATTGCTTTCAGCCTTGTTGGAGAAATGAGTCTTTGTTTCTAAAAGCAAACCTGGGAGCTGGATCTGCCATGATGAGGCTCTGAGAGCAGGACCTCTGATTACCCATCCATTTTGGAGGTGTTTCACTGGTGCGATTGGAGGCATGAAGATGACATTTTGCATGATTCCTCCCATTTTCATGATCTTGTCAAGTCACATAGCTTGGGGAAGATAACAGTACAATTAGGATGAATGCCCAGCAATACCTGGACACTTCAACCTCCAGTTCTGCTGTCAGCCACTAAACTGCTCTGCTAGTACTAATGAACAGTAATCTCCTGAAGATGTTGAGACAGAACCTTACAGCTATTTCACCTACCAGTACCACTGGGAAACACTGCAGTAGTCTGGGAAATAAAATGTAGTTGCACTCATTCTTTCATTCTTTCTCATGGTTGCTCATGACATCATTCTTTCTACCATCCAAAATAAGTGGCAGTACATAGCCTCCAGAAATGTATTTCAGGCTGCCTGCATGATAAATCACCTTTCACTGCAAAAAGTGAAGAGCTGACAACCCTGTGTCTATGCTTTTTACCATGTCCTTTGGAAAGAAAATTGACTCCTTCTTTTTTGAAATTTTTGTTCTGGAAATATGAAAAGTCTATTTATGTGAAAGTATATATATATGTATGTATGTATATATATATATTTTTTTTTCTTTCTTATTTTTTTTTGTCCTTAGAGGCTTCCACTTATCCTACCATGGTTGAAGCAAACTCCAAGAGATGTGTGGCCAGAGACATGATTATGATTATTTCCTTAGAACTACTACTATTTATGAGCGACATTAGCCTGGCTTAAGTAATGTATTCAGCATTCTCAGTTCTTTTGTCAGAAATATAAAATACCATGAGTGTTTGAGAAGTTGATTCTTATTAATTTTCAACCCTTTCAAAAATCAGTTTAACTGCTGTCCTTTTTAGGACAAAGTGCTGACTACAGCAGCTCATCTTGGGAAGTCATCAAAACCACTGAAATAGAATACTTTCTGAGAGTCAAACAGGGAGAAGACACAGCTTACAGCCAGGCTAACTCAGCTTCTTAGAATGGTTAAAGTGACATCTGTCTCTTCCATATCCTTGAGTCTGAGTTGCTCCCATATCTCACCTTAAATCATCCCTTTTTTCTGGGCATAATGTAAGATTCTGGATGGTGACCTGATATGAACATGGGGAAGCCATCTAGGTATTTCTATCTATAAAATAGACTGCATAAGACTGAATTCTGCAGTATGAGCTGGGAGATATCAAGTGAAGCAGAATATGTCTCAAACATGAGACTTTTACTTTCCCTTTTCAAGATTTTACACCTTTTCTGTTAAATAGACCGTTTTGTACAATGGACTTTATAGAGTTGTAAACTGTAAGGTTTTTCCAAGTTACCCATTTCCATTCAGTCATTTCACCTTCCCCTCCACAAAGATGAGCTGAAGAATCAATTCCCATCTTCAGAAATGTTAAAGCAGCTAGTAAGAATATTATAGTAAGAATTGATAGGGTTACTTCACCTCCAGATATAGCTGCCCAACTTTTGCTCACTTCTCTGTATATCAAAAATTTCTACCCCTCCTTTAGGAAACGAAAAATCAAGGCTGAAATTCATTCTTGACTGATATCCTATAAACATTTGCAGATACAAGTATGGTGAGATATAACAGGTGATAGAGCAGGGCTTTAAAAAAAAAATAAGATGTTTTAAGCAAAAAGCATCAGAAGTTGTAATTATTTAGGGATTTAATAATTATTAATTATAATAATATATAATATAATAATTATAAATTATTTAGGGATTTCAGGCCTCTTCTTGTATCTTTCAGTACAACAAGTGTTTAAAGTAATGAGAGATTCTTGCTGTCAGTCTATACCTCTTGACTGACAGATTTTGCAGTCTCTGTTATGAACTTCTAATGAAAGTTTTGTTCAGCATGAAGGTTCCTCCATATTTTAAAAGGCTAAAGAGAACCTCCCTACTACACAGGAGAAATTCCAACTTACAGCATTCAGGTAACTGATGTTCAGTGAAGTTATAAGCAACTGAAAGCAGGTTGTTAGTTGGTACCTTAGTAATCATGCCTCACTCAAACATCTGTGTCTGTGTGTGTCAGTTCACCAGGGAAGAATCACAGAACTGCAGGAATTGGAATGGACCTAAAGAGATCATGGAGTCCAACCCCTCTACTAATGCAGGCACCCTACAATGGGTTGCACAGGTAGGCATCCAGATGACTCTTGAATATCTCCGAAAAAGAAGACTCCACTACGTCTCTGGGCAACCTGTTCCAGTGCTCTGTCAACCTTACAGTAAAGCAGTACTTGTGCATGTTAGTACAGAACTTCCTATGTACAAGTTTTAGGCAATTACTGATAAAAAAGCTTTGTTTCCAAGCAAGGTGTTATAATACCAACCAGTAGCAGAGTTCTCAAATCAAAAGATCGCAGGAGTGTCAAAGCACGCACCCACCTCAATCAACAGGTCTCAAAGTCAACTGAATAGGAATTGCTTCAAGGATCAGTTAAGGACAGCATCCTGCTCTAATCTAGATACGCATGCCCTCACTGATTCAGAAAACAGAGAAGGAAAAGCAATGGGAAAAGTCCCGTCTTGAAAATATTTGTTCAGAAAAGCGGTTCTAGTGTGCAGCCATGCTAATAAACAAATAAATAAAAAGAGAAGGCAATCACAGCCATTGCCAGGACTTGCACGCTCTGCTTAGATGCACCTTTGATCCTACACGAAATCCCCAAAACTTTGTGCCACCCGAAAACGATGCCCTATCGCCTCCAAATGGAACTGGCTTAAAGAATGGATCAGTTTCTGAAGGACACAAGGCACGTGATGCAGCTATACATAGGAAAACCTATGTGATTTCATAAAACAGTTATGCTTCACTGGCTTGTTAGAACATGGTGAGTTTTACTGTCAGTGTAAAGGCTTCTGCAGAGAAGCTGAGCACTACACTGGGTAGGATATTCATAAAGCTTTTAACCCAATTCCTTGGTTTCCAATTAAAATAACATCTAAAAGGCAGAGTCATAGAGCCATGAGATATTGGTGCAGTGCTTAAAATTAAGCTAATTCTAGAAACCATCTCTTAAAAAAAATTAACAATCATGAGAGACGCTGTAGAAGTCAGATGTGAGATGTGAGCTTTGTTATTGTTTATATTAACAATGAGTATAATAGCAGAGAAATAAAGGTTTTCTGGTTTGTAAATTACACTAAAGAGCAGCAAATGATAATGGACTTTGAAATTGGACTCTGAAGCAATATCAAATAGTGAATGTGATTAAATATAGATAAACAGAGAACAATCAGTCATGGAACAAGAAAACAAAAAAGGCGAATGCAAAAATGGAAATTTGCTGCTGCGAACTGCCAAGAAAAGAGATTTTTCAAAGAAAGAGAAAATAGATCAGAAGATGTCCTGACTTCAGGCAGCAGCTTCACTAATGAATGCAAACAGGACATGGTCTGCACTGCTGGAGAATAAAATCATTTGTAAATCAAAGGAAGAGGTGGAACAGTGTTTCTGTACAACATATTCGTTAAAGGCCTTCTCTAGTAACCATCATTATGCTTTTGGAAGAAGCTTATTTCTCTTAATAGGGCAAAATAGAGATGAATCCTAATATTATGCATCTCAAATATTTGAATGAAAGAGAAATTGTATAAAAATTGCTCCTGAGTGCCTGATGCAAAAGGCCATACATGTAAACATTTTTATAATTAATCGATAGCATTGTTTCTGAGAAAATATACACAGGTAAGAACAACAGAGAATACAGTGCCCTCCAACAATTCTTAGTGCCCTCCATGCCATGACCTCCCCCTGCCACGTGAGGACAGCACTGGAGAAACGTGCTGGGGAAGGGTCCTCCATCTGAGGTGCCCTTGGTGCAGTCACACCCATGTCCTAAAGAACCAACAGCTATTGTTACACGTCATTGATAAAGAGGTGTGCTCTGTTCTAGAGAGCTTGCTATGCAGGAAGACAAAAACAACTGGGGACAGCAAGACATTTGCAGCACGGTGATTTAGAAGCATAGTCACTGAACCAGGATCTCCACACACCAGTTTTGTAGGGTTAGAAGTACACAACTGTTTCTGAGGTATAAAACATTTGTATAGCAAGGTTTTATTTTGTTCATTGCCTTCCCATGGGCTTTTTCAGCAACTGCATCTCTCTTCATTTCTGACCCTCAATTTCCAGGTCTGCTGTGTATCCTTTTCCTTTATTGGTGCTGCAGTAGCGCTAAGCTCACTAACACACTTAATACATCCTTTCTTTACAGCACTAGCTGTTCAGCATGAATGTATTGCTCTTTGCTCGTCGATCTTGTGTTCCCCTGACAGTATTTTTTGACAGGTTTTGAACACATCACAGATAGAGAGGTGGGGAAGAAGAAATGAATCAAACTAAAATCCCAGGCAATGAGCTTTCTTGCTTCTGAAAGCTCTTTTTAGTTTATGTTTGATCAGAAAGTTCATTTATTACCCTTTTTTTAAGAATTGCCTATTCTACCTCCAAGATCATAATTGCTTTGCAGATTGCTTATATCATTAATACGCTTAATATCTTCATTTTCTAGCCTAGGTAGTAATTGAGCGTTCAGTCATTGTTGTACTCACCATTCTGCCAACATTTATTAAAATGAGGCAATTAACTATTGTCTTAAATGGAGTTTAGAGGTAAGGCTCATTAGTTTTAGACTCATTACAATTAAGTGGGATGATAAATGTAAAATTATTTTATTGCAGCTTGGTACAGAAAACTTGTTTTATTATCTAATGTCAGTGTTGACTTTGCATTGTGATTTTGCAGTTCCTCTGGGCCCATTTTATGGAAATCTAAGCTATTACATAGGTGCTGTTATAACTGATAAATCTCAGTCCATTTACATCCTGATGTTTGACACTGGAGTTACGCTGCCTCTCATCTTCTTATAAGGTAAAGCTGCCCCAGAAGAACGTTAGCTGTTGTCTTCTGAAAGCAAACCTTTAATCCTGTGAGCAGTTTCCACAACTTTGCTTCTTAGGCACTTCCATGTCAGATGCTGTTTTGTCAGACTGCTCCTCTGCTGCCATCTGTCACATGGAAATAAAATGTAACAGAATATGGATGGGAAGGTTCAACCTCTATTGTCATAACATCAACACTCATCTGTGACATTGTGGGTTAACATAATAAAATAGGAGGCATTACTTTCAGAGCAGGGCTTGTGAAACGCTCAAATCACATTGAGAAAAATCATTCAGATTGAGCATTCAGGAAGACACTAATGCAATCCCAGGGCTGGTAAACAGAAAGTATCACTTTTCTACCCAAGACACCTAAATCACACAAAGTGATGTGGATTCATAGGCTGATTTCCACCACACACTCAGCTCAGCTATGAACCTCTTGAATGAAGTGCTTTTCTAATTAAGATCCTTAATGCAGACCAAGCTAATGATCATAGAATCATTCAGGTTGGAAAAGACCCTTACGATCATCTAGTCCAACCACTGATCATGTAAGCTATGTGTTCAACAAGCTCTAGGAGACAGCTCCTAATGTAATTCGGAAGTATTACTCAGGAGCATAATGTTAAGACACCTTATTAACAGCTCTGCTGAATGAGAGCCTCAAGATCTAAATACACCCAGTCAAGCTTGCATATCATATCAGCTAATACCTGTTATCCATATACCCAAACATACTCACTCTTGCAGGGCATTTTCTATTGCAGCTTTTGTGTCACTGGAGATGTAAATTACATCACTGTCTTGCTTATGTTCTTCTTAGGAAATTGAGAACATCTAATAGAGCACAGAGGACCTACATCTACAGAGCTTCATACCTCACCAACATTCTTTCTTGTATTCACAATGAGATAAAAGCAACAGAGCTGGTAAATGCCTTTTTGAAACCTGCCAGGCTTTCTTCTCAGTTTGTGACACCTTTGGGAATCCCTGGGCTGGCTGCAAAAATACTGCTGTTGTGGTCCCTTCACCAACCAGTTTATGGCTGTAAAATCATACTGTTGAAGTCAAGGAGAGTCTGACCTCTGTCTGCAGGATGATCAGGTGGCCTAAGAAATGCCTAAGGAAATTGCACTGAATCACAAATGGTCTTTCTCATCTCTGAAATACCACTGCAGAGAAAGAGGATTCTGATCTGCCAGAAATCCATCAGTGAGTCCCTATAGGATGTACAGGTGAGCTGTGTCAGGTCTTCAGGAGATGCCAAGATTAGATGTATTGAGGTATCAGGTCAATCAAGCGAGCTTCTTGAGAGGAAGAACCACGTGAACTTGCAGAGTTTAGTCTCTTTTTGGCGTCCCTTTGATGCACTAAAACATCTGTGCAAAATATCTGTTTTTTCAGTTCATTAGCCAAAAAGAAAAATGGGACAGGGAGCAGTGGGAAAGAGGAGAAGATTTCACTCAGTTGAAAGCCAAAGCCTTTGTGAATGGGAAAGTAACAAATAATTCATGTCACATTAAATAAAATCTTCTACTTGATCCAAAACAAAATGCTCATGTGAGGAGTCTTTTTAATGTTTGAATGTTTAATAAAAGCAGTCAAATTAAATTAAATCAAACCTGACTTTGAATGAAGGTCTCTTCTTTAGAAAATGTCAAAGCAAGAGGTGAGGAGGCGATCAAGAAGCCTGCAAAATGCAAACAGAATCATAGATTAATTTTTCCCAGAAGGGACTTCTGTATCTGCTTGGGTCCGTGCCTTACTGCGTTTCAAGTATCTTCAAGGATGGAAATTTCATATTGCTGCTTGATAATCACTGAATGAGATGCTCATGGAGAACTGCTAGATGGGCTTCTGCAGGAGAGGAAATTGTGAATGCAGACACAATGAATGCATCAGCTACCTGCTTCTGCTCTGCAGCAAGGTGGCTGCCCAACATCCCGCATTTTTAACATTGTCTGGACTGTTCTGTCAATGAGGAATATAAACATATAAAATATATATGTATATAGATATTACTTCTTTTTTTTTTTTTCTGAGATACTGAGAAGACCAGGTTTTAACTCAGACACAACTCACACTTTCAGTAAGGCTGAATGTGAAGTGTGCGCAGATCACACCACTGCAACGCCCAGGCATCAGTGGTGTTAGCTCAGTTGTCCTCTTACCAGTCTGAGGGGAGAGATGTGTCACATGGAACAGGGAATAAGGCAAGAAGAGGCCGTAGCCTGAATCTTCAAAGCATTTTAGGCACCTCGTATGCATGGATGCGATGGAAAGGAAGCAATGCTTAATTTCTTTTGAAATTGAGTCCCTAAGAGATTCGTTAAATGCTTTATAAACTAGCTGAGTAGAGCACAAATTGAACCTTTTCTCCTGTGCCCTGAGTATTTTGAATGCTGGAGCAGGTTCTTGCACATTGTGCCTGTTCCCAACACTTGAAGAGAGATGTTGCCTTTGGAAACACGCAGAAGAATTCATGATTCTTTCACTACATAGACCTTATAGAATGTCAAATGCGACACAAAGTGATGCCAAAGACGCCAGTTTGAAGCTGGCCAGTAACATACTTGGGAATCAAGTAATGGGGATGACATAAAATTCATATTATCATGATGGCTTGTAAAGAAAACAAAAAACAAAAACACCTTTTGCTTAAGAATCTATTATTCAGTGACAACTTTCATTACGTACATAGAATAATTTTTCCTACATGCTCAAGTATTTTCCTATGTTAGTGCTTTGGCTTTTAAACTACAATGTGTAATCTAGCATGCAATTTAAAGTAACAAAATGAAAACAAGTAATTGTTGATTAATTTGACCTTTTCAAGAAAAACATATTTCATAAAGGACTAGCACATTATTTGTAACTGTGTGTTAAGGGGAAAACTAAACAACCCAAACAAAATTGAACTAAACTAAACTACTAAACAGACCACAAAGTTTATGTTTTCTATGTAGTTCCAAATTAAATTTCAAATCTGAGAATGCTTTTTGGGTCAGAAATTTGTTTTTTTTCAGCTGTTTTCATTACTTGTTTCCTGGGAGAGATGGAGAGGTAGCAAAGTATAATTTGGAGAGGCTACAGATAGCCCCAAATCCTGTAACTAACATTTCAGGAAAGGTGCTTTGTGCTTTCAGTCAGGCAGTACTGCACCGATGTAATCAAAAAGAGAATTTGTGCCTTCTGGGGAGGTTGCACAGAATCAGATGCTGCCATTCTTCAGCATCAAATCCTCAGAAGTCGGCAGATTCATATTTCCAGCAATAAGATCAACACTGAACGATTGCTTTTAGCAGTAAAATTCCAGGCAGCAAGCCTCATTCCTCTTGCTTGGAAAGCGAATTTAAATGAATGAAATTCAAAGCCTTCAACTTACAGTGGCACCCAGTCAATGGCCTGTCGTTCCTATCATTCACTCCCAGATTATCAGAGTTTCTGTGCACAACACACTCTCTGATTTAAACAAATCTGCCACCAGCAAGCACAGGAAATGCATATTACCTGCCTTCACCCACACGTCCTGTGTTTACCCTGGGAGGACTGCGCTGCGCAGGACGCACTGATTTCCCAGATTAGATGTGACCCTGCCTCCTATCTCGCTCAGAACAGAGTGCCTGTGATTAGTAGCTATCCGTGAAATGTTCAAAGTGAATCGAGATTTAGCGGTCTCATGGTGCATAATCCCTGCGCGCGGGGGCTGAGATGAGCCGCTGTGACGTAGTTGGTAATTAGGCAGCTTGAATAGCTGAGCTCCTTCAGCTGGCTGGGTAAATCCTGCTTTCTCCAGGAGCGCGCTTTACGCAGTGCAAGATAAAAAAGCAGCAAGGCAAACACACAGCTTACCACAAAGCCAAGAAACAGCTACTCACACTGCCCATTGCCCCTCGCTTCGTTTTCTCGCTACCTGTGCAAAAAGCCTCTTTCCTGGGACATTCCCTATGCTGGATAATGTGGCTTGATTCCAGAAACTGTTGTTCTTCCCAGATCGGTGATGTGAATATCCCAGATCTTCATTTCACACCTATTTACACCACTGCTGACTCAAGTAACCGTGAAGTAATTCTAGCCCTGTTTGTAGCAGATTTAATAGTTTCACTCTATTTTATATATTAATATCATATTGTATTACTCTAAAAAGAAGACCAAGATGGTTTCTCTGGATCAGTAAGATCTCTTTCTTGTCTTTTTCTGTTACTCCCTGCTACAGGAAGAATTGGTTCTTATGGCTTCTGACTTAAATCCCTATTAGAGTACAGGGGGTTGTATTGCTCTGGAGGGAACCACTTCAGATTGCAAGTTCATTTTAAGTAACTCCATTGTATTTTCATTGTTCATCCTCCAATCCAAGATTATCTTCGCCCATCTGTTATTTCTCCTACTGGCTACATGACCTGTGGCTCACCCAGACTTTCTTCTAAAATCTCATTCTGTTTTGCAGGTTTTTTTGTGTGTGTGTCCATTCACTACTTGATGCTTATTGCCAGTGTGCATTTTTACCTGAAAGCTACACATTGAACAGCAGAAGGGTTTGTTCACACATCTGTAGCTCTGCGTGCTGCTGCTGCCCCATGCCTTGCGTGTGTGATTCCCCCATGTCACGCAGGGGCAGCAGAAGTCTGGAGAAGCACATGAGTACATGTTGTACAGCCCCTGAGGAAGTCCATATGTCTGATGTTGCATTTGCAATGCTTCTTGAACAAATTGAGACCCACTGGTATGCACTGAAATCTGATATTAGAATTTTTCACTGGCGTATTTTTCACTCGCTGCTGTAGTTTGCACTCACACTCACCTAATGTTGTCCTTGCAGGTGTGCTCTTTGACAACTGATTGACTTAGAATTGCTGTAATTCTGGATTGCAGAAGGGCTTTGCTTATACTTGTTCTTAATACATATGGTATTAATACTAATATAATACTAAATAATTAATATTAAGATTCTAATACATATGGTAGGTATAAAAGGCACAGAGAAGCAAACTTTGATCAAAAGAAAATGCCCTCTCCCCCCCCACAAAAAGATAGTTTTGGTCCAACCAAAGCTGTTGAACCTCAAATAAATTAATACAAGGCCATCCCCTAGACTTAAATTACACCGAGATCTAACAAGTTATTCACACAGAATCCTTTCTAGCTTTCAAGTTATTCTTCCTGTCTTTTTTCTTACTGAATAATTACTCAAGAGGGAGACTGAAAATGTGATATTGCTACTGATATGCACTTTGCATTATATGGTGTCTTTAAAGTTTTATTGAGGCCTGTGTCCCATTATGCTGGGAGCATAAAGACAGAGAGGAAGTCACTGTTGACCTCAGGGAAATTAGCATTTAATTTAATAGCATAAAACAGGTGGCTGTGAAAACTTGGAGGCTGACGAGGCCTGGGAGCATGGAGGAAGAGGCTCATAGGAGCAGTTCAGACAGGAGAGTATATGGAATTTAAACAGTGACATTTTTTCATTCTGACTCCTCTGAAGTTACTTGTTTAGGTTTTCATGGACCAGCCATAGAGAAGAAAATGCCACTGGCTTTGCTTGGTAGATAGTACAAGAATGAAGACACTTCTGTTCTGTTCTGTTAGGATCCTTAGTTTATCAACGAGAGCAAAAAATGGAGACCATGACTTCAGCTGCACAGCTGCAAGAGGATCTAGAGCAGCTGGCTGTTCTCTTTTTGCTTAAATCCCCAGACATCTACCTCAAAATGCTTTCTGTTGCTTGTGGAAAGGAAAGGGAGCTTTCATATCCCCTTCCTCTGCAGTTGCCTGTGCCATGCAGAGACACGTAAGTACAAAGACACATCTGTATGGAAGAAAAATATTTTTTTCCAGGACATTAAACTAAAGGCAAGGGTTTTTTTCTGAGTAGAATTTACAAGCTATTACCCATCACATCTAGAATATTACTGGAGCTGTCAGGAGAAAGGAATCAGTGTAGAAACATCATTCCACTGGGAAATATAAAATAGCAACAAGTTGGTCCCTCAACAATAAGTCCAGTGCTTAATATAAAATGATCTACAACTAACCTGCATTGAGTTCTGTGCAGGATCTCTCTTCTGGGATGTTTGTGATTTTCTTACTTGTCTGGAAGAAATTATTCTCTTTTTTTTTCTCTTTTTTTTTTTTTCCCTCCCAGTATGGGCTAATGGAGATGCTGAGTGATTCAGCTGCTAATGTGATCATGGGAGGAATGTGTTTCATCATTTATGATTCTATGGTGATTATAACTCCCTCTCAGTTACTTTCCATACTATATACTCTGCATTACTAATGAATGGCTTCAGGCATTTTTCCTCTGTGGAAGACAAAGTTTTGGCTCAATGACCGTATCTTCTCCTCTCTCATCTGCTCACTGTCCTAGGTGCTTTGTTCCCTTCTATCTTCCATTTGACTCCTCCCAAAACATCATCTCATGTTCTCACAGTGAAGAGATTCCTTGGAGGAATTTCCTGCAAACATCTGCCCTGTGCTCTTAGGTTTGATTTCAGCTCCTGGACTGAAAGCCACATTGGCAAATTGGCAAACAACTCCAGGCTCCTCCATCTTTCCCTCTTCAAGATTTTCTTGTCTTTTCCTCTTTGCTTTTCTCACTCTGACTTTCAAGTATTTTGCTTGTTCGTTATTCCCACCTGTTTTCTCCATTGATTAAATTCTGCATTCCCAGCTGTTGACTGCCTCACCTTCTTTCACAGCTCTCTTTTCAAAATGTGATGCACTCTTTCAATATCCAAATACATTCAAGGTTAAAAAAAAAAAAAAAAAAGACCAAAACAGTCGTATCTCTATTACTTTACTGAAGACAATGAGTTTTTCCTAATCAAGTGGTACAAGCCATTATGCATCACAGCCAGGACAGTACCTTATGCTTCCCTAATAATCTTATGATAACCCTGGCTTCCTTCTTCTTTCAAGTATTTAAAAATGCTGATGACAGCAATGAATCCCAAGTTTATATTCCTCCAGCCATCTTTCTAGCTGGCTCTTTACCCAATTTTATGGGCTCTGAGCACTCTCTGACAATCTTGGTTTTTTTACCAGGTGATTAGGTTTCTGTTCCCTCCCTTTCCTCCTTAACCTTTAGGCTGCTTCTGATACTATTTCTCAGCCTTTTTCAATGCTTTATGGCCTGCTATCTCCAATAGTAGCAGTTCTCGTCTAACTGTCATTGTTTCCTTGGGTTTTTTTTCTGTTTTGTTTTTTTTTCTGTTTTTTTTTTTTTTCCTCTGATCATGTACATAAGCAAAGACAACCTCAGTTCTCCATCCCTGGTCCTGGTAATCGTTCTTCTCAGCATCCCAGTCACATCATAGACTATCCTGAGGTATATGAGACCCATCAGGATCACTGAGTACAACTCCTGGCTCCACACACCACCACCCAAAAATCAGACCAGATGTCTGAGAGTGCTATCCAAATGCTCCTTGAACTGTGGCAAACTCAATGCTATGACCACTGCCCTGGGTATCCTGTTCCTGTGCCCAGCACCCAATGGTGAAAAATCTTTACCTGATATCCAGTTTGAAACTCTGCTGTCACAACTCCATGACACTTCCTTGGGTTCTATCGCTGGTCACTGAAGAGAGTAGATCACAGTTTCCTAAATTCTCCTTATGCACAAGGTAAATAGGGTGGTGGCTGAAGGAGCACTTCCAAGGAGGAGAGCTTTGGTGTTGAGTGGATTTTGGTGCATTTGACGCTTCCATGAAAAATCAGATGAGATAGTTGTAGGTAAGTACTGCACAAAAGGCATGTTATGGGTGACCCAAAAAGCTGTAGAAGTTGGCAAGCACGTCTTCAGAGTATGGCAGTTTTACAGCAGTAATTTTCCAGGACCTGCTAGACATTATGTCCTATTAAGATGATCTGTTGTAACCACTGTTCCTTCCCTAGGATGCTATAAAGAGTCATTCCTTATATATTATTTATGCATTGCTCTAGTCTGGGTAAATATATATGGTAATGCTGAGTGGCTCGTTTTGCATCTTGCTATGTTCACTCTATTTTACCTGCTGTGTTAATACACTTGTTTGTAGTGGCCATTTCATCAGAATATCCTTCACAGGTGCTAGTACCGCCTCTCAAGCTGTGGTGCAGAAAGTTTCTGAGGGATGTGGAGAAAATTGAAATGGAAGAGATTACTTTTAAAATCCCAGGATGTTTGTCACTCAAACTGTAAATCATCTGCGTGTTACACAGCTACATTACTGCTTTTTAAAGTATTTGTATTTGAAAATCAACTATGGAGGAAGCTGCAAATTCCCTCCGGACTTCATGCTGGCAGGTTACTTTAATCATGAAGCAATTTCATGCTCATATTAAATAGGAAGGGTGTGATTTCTGTTTTTGTTAAAGGCACTTTCTTTCCAGAGCAGAGGAGTCTAACAGCAACAGCTTTCAACTCTTAAAGCTGCCAGGGCTCACACTTGCCAGTTTTCTCCAGTAGCTGGAGAAGGGATGACTCCTGTGGCTGGATTTTTCTTCTGGAGAAGAGGAGGCTCAGGGAAGACCTTATCCCTCTCTACAGCTTCCTGAAGGGAGGTAGTGAAAGGGATGGCTGTTGGCCTCTTCTCCCTGATAACAGTAATGGAATGAGAGATAATGGCCTTATTGTACCAGATGGAAGTACCAGATGGAATGTACCAGAGGAAGTTCAGGTTAGATATTAGGGAAAATTTCTTCTCAGAAAGAGTAGTGAAGTATTGGCACAGGCTGCCCAGGGAGGTGGTGGAGTCACCATTCCTGAAGGTGTTCAAGAAACACGGAGATGTGGCACTGAGGGATGTGGTCTAAAGTGGGCATGGGCTGATGGTTGGACTAGATGATCTTAGCAGTCTTTCCAGCCTTCATGATTCTATAATGTCACTGTAGGGCAATGCCAGACCAGATGCCAAGCTTTGGCAATATTAGAGATGGAAGGGGAAGCTGCAAGCTCCTGGGAGCACAAAGCTTGGAGGGGCTTGGGGTCCCCTGTGGGTGGAAGAATCCCCACTCAGAGCTGAGATCTCTGCTCATTCTACAGAACTTTCTTAGTGAAACTGTTTCTCTGAGACAGACAATATCTGTACAGCCTTCCCTCATTTCAAGTGGCACGAAGAACAGATAGCCACTCAGGTAAGGTCTTTTTTCAACCCCAAAACAGACAAGAATGTACTGTGACTGCAGATTCCTCAAAGTATTCTAGCAGATTTCTGAATCCCTTTTTCTATAAATGTTTGGACTCAGCTGCTTAAACTGTTTTGTTTGTTTGTTGCTTTCTTTATCTTGTCCTTTAACCATGTTGGCATTGCTTCCATTTTAAAAGTAAATATATACACACATACATGCATACACATTTTATCTGCACTGGAGTGCAATACATTTAACCAATTTAACCAAATGCATTGGAAAACAGACATTACTCTATGGAAAGTAAAACTGATGGAAAAATACACACACATGGTGGGTCTGTGACTTGATTAGGAAGATCAGTAAGGTAACAGATGAACAAGTATAAACACATGATGGTTTGGATAGCTTGTAGTTTGTCTTTCAGATGGTTCTGTCTGGAGCTTCTGAAACACCTCCAAGAAATTCCTGTGATTTGGATGCCAGGAAAGTTTTAAACTAAGGGAGAAAAGAATTTGAACAGATGTGAGGAAGTTGATGGTGTACTTTCCATTGTGGAGTAGATACTGTTTTTAGGACTTGACCAATGCTGTGATAGATTCTCAGATTCCATAATATAGCATGATTCCACATCATGCCACTCAGCCAACTAACTTAGCCATGCTGATCAGAAAGCTATAGTGATCTTGTATTTCTTAATTTCAATAGGGAACCAAGGGGAGAAAGGTATGTATGGAACAATCATGCTTGGTTTATGCATGTAACTTTCCATGTCCCCAAATCTTGTTTCAGATCTAAACTTTAGCCCTGTGAATTATACATTTCTTGTTTCTAAAAGATATCAGAGCATGTTATGTGATTTAACAGTACTTTTTTTTTCTAGAAAATGAATGCCAGGTGCCTCAAAAGTATTTAAAAATGGATTTATTTATTCTTTATTTTCTCCAGAAAATGTCTACACTTGAGATCTCTGGAGGTGATTTTTATGGATGAAATGGGCAAGGAATATTATTTTGTGATCTCAGAACATTCACCTGCTCTCTGGCCCATTTAGTAATTTCACTTTGCACTGCAAAATCCATGTATTAAAGATGAAGGGCGTGTATAGCTCAACAGTGCTGAACCACAAAATTACTAACTCTGTCCTAAAATAGCTGTGCTCCACTAAGATAAGACAGTTAAGTACTTCACCTCAAGTAAATTATCATCTGGAAAGCATACCCTTTGCTTAGTAGATCTTTAGAAGAAGTGGGGGCTCTGTAGGTAATAGCTCAGATAACTAATGATTGACAGACAGGGAAACTTTAGTGTATAATCTCATTGTATGTACGTGGGCTAAAGCTACATCTAAAGGTCTCCACAGGTGCAGGGGCACCCTGTGCTGAGGACTTTGAATATACAAATGCTGTAATAATAGAACATCAGGATTTAGTAAGTATTATAAAATCACTTATGTGGTACTTATCTTAAAGCTTCTTTGAAGTAAGAAGGATTGTTAATGTAATGATCCCTTAAGTTGGAATTCACTTCTTTCAGGGCTTACTGCTCACTTCCTTAAGTTGCTATAGACCATTGGATCAGGTAGCTTTACTTCTAATATACTAAAGACAAAACACTTTCAATGAGCTATTCATGTGGAGTCCACACAGAGAGCCCAAATGCTGGATAATCTTTAAACACCTGTGCAGGGGCAGCGTGCTTCTCCTCCAGTACTGCTGCTGGAAGTCTTTTGAATAAAACATTTGTATGCCATTAATTCACAGCATCAACTTTCAGTCTCTCTCTCTTAATCTATACTCTTTCTGTTGTGAAGATGATGATTTTGTGGCTATACTTTGATTTTTCCAGAAAACTAGAATTGAAGATAGTGAGCTTAATTTCTTAGCAGTAGCAAAATTATTTTATTCATCTAAATTGCAAATGAATGAGCTATGAGAGCTGCTCCAAAAGCAGTGCCTCCTATTTTGTGATGTTGATCCTCAAAGTTAGAGGTAGATGTTGATGGCATGGTTGTAGAGGCTGAATCTGCTGGCCAATATTCCATTACGTTTTGTTGCCATGTGACAGATGGCAGCAGAGGGATGCTCTGACACAATGGCATCTGACATGTAAGTGCCTATGAAGCAGAGGTGTGGAATTGAATTCCTCCATGTGGGAAAAATTGCAACCATTGATGCCTGATGAATGTTTATGGAGATCAAACAATGGATGTGAACACAGTGAGGTAGTGGGTGGTGAGTTTCAGCAGTGGTGACAGTGAGAAGGATAAGCCACATTTCAGATGGCTGTGTACAAAATGAAGTGTCTCAACCAGTCTATCCATGCTAGTTGGCTAATGGTGATGACTGTTGAAAATTAGTATTTTGTAGCTGAGAATTTGCTCTACTAAATAGTGTTATTGTGCTCTTTGTATCTATTGTAGTTTCCATGGATATAAAGAGGAGCCATTACATTTGGAGTGACCTATATATATTGACTCATGAGCTAACATAGCATAAATGTACAGATTGCAGACACCAATGTGCTAGCTGAATTGCAGTGGGTTGAGATGGTCCCAGTCGAAGTGGAGAAGGAGGCACATCAACTGCTTCTGAATCATATTGCAGAAAATGAATTGCCACATAGCCAAGGGTCCAAATTTCCATTCAGACAATGCTGAACAAGTGTACAGCTTGTATACTGTGCAATAGATCCAAAAGGCTCAACAGGCATCGGAGTCTGTGTGCTTCAGGTGCAGCACAGTTGACATTTAGATTCACTCATCTGGCTCATGGAAGAGATTAGTATCAGCCCAGATCCTGGTTGTAGAAGGGCCAATGTGCAATAAATGAACAAACAAAACAGAACTCACAGGATTTAAAAATGATTGTGTTTTATATCAGTGTGGCTGTATAACTGTTGTGGAAGAAGTTTCCCAATGGAAATTACAGGTTTTCCATTTGTTTGTCCTTGGGCCCTTGTCCACAAGGACTAGAAAATCTGTGTAGTGCTGTTGGACTCAGAGGAAAGGTGGGAAGAGCTGGTGCTCTTTCTGGCACAAGTTTTGCCAAGACAGCAGTGCAAAACTTGCTTAGTGTCCAAGGAAACCACTTATCCCAGCTTTACCAATTACTATTCTACCTTATAAAGGGAGTAGCTGTGTATTGTTGGGGAGATGTGCGATGATAAAGCTTGGATTTCAGTGTTCTTACATCTTCATCAGTTGTTACTAGAACAACAGATAGAAAAGCTTAATGCTGGGAGACAAGAATTATTGAAATGAATAGCAGCTGAGCCTTCTTCACCTGGTTTTATCTCATTTTCTCTCCTCTTTCCCCTGCCTGCTCTTGGGAGTGGAGCTCTGTCAATTATCAGGCATCATCAGAAGCAGATGGAGAGCATGAAGGTATGTCTGTCTGCAGGTTTCCTCATGCTGCTTGTTCTCCCTGTTCTCTGTGCCAAACACTGGCAAATATTTTTTTGGCTGCTCTTGTCTGTCACGGTCTGATTTCTTTCACTAGCTTTACAATTACTGCACCTGAAAGCTGCACCTGGTAGGTAAAGGTAACTGAAGAATGCTTTATGTGCCACACAACGAGATTTCAAAACAGAAGGTAGCAAATGCAGATTCCTGGAAAAAGTAACAAAATATGATTTCTTTTGTTGTAAGCTTTACTCACACTGTAAAACCAATTAACCATTTTTCATCAGCTTTAGACAAGATATCTTGTGCTTAGAACTTCTCCACAGGTCTTTTCTTCTTGGTTTTAGATTATAAGCATTTTGCTTCCATGGTCTGAATTCATCTAATTTGCCCTTTCACATGTAATGGGAGATGAACAGTTTTAGTGCAGGAGATGTTAGATCTTACTTCTCAACTAAGTATAGCAGAATCATTGATTAGTTAGTTTTATAACTTAGTGTGCTCCAGTTAAGTGCCTGAAGTATGGGGAGAGGAAAAAAAGAGGATTCTGGCCCTCATTCCTGAAGAGAAAGGTATATTTTTTTCCTTTGTAGAAATTGGGCAATATAACTTCAAGTTTGTATACTTCCTAGATGAAGGAAATTGCATAAGAAATAATCCTTTAACTTATTCCTTTGGCTTATGTATATAAGGGGAGCAAAGTGTGAATAGAGACCCTGCTCCAAGTAAGAGTGTAGAGAAAATCAATTTGTTCTAAGCCAGAAAGCCTGAGAGTGGATACGTACTGAAGAAGCTTAGCTAATATTTCTGCTATAACATGTAGAAGTTGATTAGTCATAAATCAACTTCACTGGAGCTGTAGGAAAACTGTCTGGAAAAACAAATTCTAATGCGACTTCATGGTAGCAAAATTGCATGAGAAACCTCAGGCAGCTCAGCTGTAACTTCATAAGAAAATTAGATGTCTGTTTTCCCTAGACCTTGCCTGTTCTCCAAAGTGAAAGTCACTCTACTTAAATCATTCCCTTTGACATGTCTTGAATACATGAAGTAGATAAATACATTTTTATATAGACTGAACAAGGCCAATTTACTTCAGGGCTGCTGATGTATGGACAAAAATCTGTCAATGTAGATGTTATTAATGGAAAATTCATTAGCACGTTGTATGTGCAGGAGCCTTGACGTACCTTACTGTACTTAGAAAAATGCAAGGCAAAAGTACATTACAAACTTATTTTGAGAGACTTTTAATGAACTCATTTTCTAAATATTTTAATTTAGAAGGTGAAGAGAATACCATGAGTGGTACGCTTATTGGAGAAATAAAACTTCTAATCCCTTATCAGACTGTATGTAACCTGCTTTATTAATATCTATACATTAACTGCTGAATGTGTGGCTGAAGAAGCATTTGTGTATTACTCAGCTCATACTTGTTATTAATGGTAGAAATGTGCATGGTTATAACTGTTGCTTCTCATTAACTGTAACTGTGGCACCGTAGTTACCTCTCCATCCTCTAGAGTCCTGATAGATTGGAATATTCCAAAATTCTGGTAACGCCATTCTGCTGGGGTGGATGGAGTAAAGATAAAAACATTCAGGCTTATTTTGCTCCCTTTTGACCCTGAGCTTGAGTAAGCTGCTGTGGAGTAACTAGGATCTCAGCATAAATGGAGCTGATCGAATATAGAGTGGCCACAGGGTGGGACTCCGGATCTTGGTCTAAGAAATACAGTGGAGAGGTACTTGTGGTGGCTCTAGTCAGAACCATTTCAATTCCCACCAGGTTTTTATTTCAGCACAGTCTCAGCTGATCCAGTTCTGAAGCTCTGGCACTGCAACCCAATTTAAAAAAAAAAAAAGGCAACTGCACTCAGAGTGCATGCATTTTTATCTTAGGCATACATTTTTCAGAAGAGCAGGAATTCAGATAAGTGTTGGCATTGTAGATTCAGTACTTAAAAACTCCCTACTTTCAGAACAGCTTTGATGTCAGCCGAGTAACTAACTGAATGATATCCTCTGGGAGAGCTGATGATGTAGTTAAAAGGAATGAAGATGTCGAATAAAACCCAGAGCACTAATTCTCATATTAGTAATACAGATATTAAAAGGTACAGCTTTTTGGTTCTCCACATGTACGACTTCCATTGATGTCACCGAGAAGATGCTTGCGCAAGGGTTGTGGGATCATGCCTGTGGTGATATGTGAATCAGTTGGTGGGAATTAACAGCTTTTTTTTTTTTTTTTTAAGGAAGGAGAGTAGCACACACACAAAAAAAAAAACTACTGGATTTAATGCGTTCAGCATTACAGAACAGCAGGAAAAAATATTTTTCATTAGAAAATGGCTAGTCAAAAGCAGATTTCCAGTTCAGGAAGGTTGACTCTTAAATGAAAGGGATTAAGCATATTTCTTTGTAAAAGCCAATATCTCAGTGGCCAAATTTCCTTTGTCACTGGGGAGAAACCAAGGGAGAAATTCCACTAACTAAAGTGGGGAAAATGGATTCACCAATGTCTAAGATTTTAAGCAACTCTAGGGTTCCTCTGTTGAATTTTCCTTTTTAAGACCTTTTTTTTTTTTTTTTTTTTTTAATTATTCCTACCCTGAACAAAACATTCAAAACCTCTTTTTGTGTGTGTAAAGTACATTGTTTTGTTTTCCTGGCCAGGCCAAGCTGTCAGATCCTTTGAGGAGCGGAAACAGGGAACCCACACAGCATATGGTGATAGTTGGCTGTTCCCAGAGAAAGCTGTCTGGCTCTCCTAAAATACAGGCAGCCAAAGCATTTGAGGAGAAATACTGTGAGTTTACATTGATATGCTGTGTTATTTCAGACACCACCATGTTTTTCCCAGAATAGTCATTAAGACCCATAGGAGAAGATACTTAAACACTTAATACTTAAAATAGTGAGTGTTCTGGAGAGAGTCACTGAAATCACTCAATCCAGTAACCTCCCAGATTAAGTTTATATCATAACTACAGAATCTCAGGTTTCATAGCTACTGACAAATACTCCATAGAATCATAGAATGACTTGGTCCAGAAGGGACCTTCAAAGATCATCTAGTTCCAACTGCAGGGTTGCCAACCACTAGATCAGGCTGTCCAGGATCCCATTCAACTTGGCCTTGAACACCCCAGGAATGGGGCACAGCTTTTCTGGGCAGACTGTGCTAGTGCCTCATCATCATCTAAAGGAAGAACAACTTCCTAACATCTAACCTAAACCTCCTCTCTTCCAGTTTAAAGCTGTTCTCCCTTGTTCTATCATTACCTACCTGCATAAGAGGTTGGTCCCACTCCTGCTTGTAAGCTCCTTTCAAATATTGGAAGGTTGTAATTTAGGTCTTTCCTTCTCTCCCTCAAACTAAACAATCCCAACTCCCTCAATCTTTCATAGAAGAGGTGCTCCAGTGCTCTGATCATCTCTGTGATCCTCCTTGGGATCCATTTTAATAGCTTCAACAGCTCCCATAGAAGGGGTGCAAACAGTAGACTGTTGATTTTCCACTCTACTTGGTCACTGGCAGTCTCCTTGGCTCTACCATAAAGCTTTCTAACTGTCTCTTTCACTCACACACAATTTTGAACAGTTTCAAGACAGTATTCTTGCAGCTTGGAGGCTGCTTTCTCCTTTCCCCATAAACAGTCTTCCAAAAACCTCAGAGCCAGGTCCTACATAGTGTGCATGGGGTCAGTCTTCTAAGAAGGAGTGAGACCTAAGCAAGTTCACATAGCCCAGTCAGTGTCATATGGACTAAAGACCAAGGCTTGGTGCCTGGCTTGTTTATTGTGTATGCTAAATAGTATGTTCATAGTACATATACTAGTTCACAGCACTGTGGTACGTGCTAAAGCTAAATCTTGGCGCTCAGATAGAATTTTAATTTTGTTACTGTTGACGAACAATCTTGAGTAGTGTTCCATGTAGCCACTAATCCTATGGGCTTTTTAGGATCATTGTAAGGAGGTGAGATCTGACATAAGATTTATCTGTACTGTAAAATGTACATAACAGGACTGCTTTAGGTGATCTCTTTCAGATATGTGTCTTTAAAAGCTGTGCTGAACTGTGTTTGTTACAAAGGTTCCCAAGTGTATTTGCCAGCAGCAATTTTTCTCAGTCTTGCTGCTGGTCAAATGTCTGCTGAAACATCAAGAAATCAAGGGCTCTTGAGCTTTAATCCAATGGCTAGTATGTCACTCAAAATTATCATTGTCCTCTCTATAATATTCCTAAGTTATCAGGAGGCCTTGAGAGTAAATACTTCAGTCATAGATAACAAATGCTATCTGAATAGCTTTCTTCCCTTCTCATTTTCTTCATCGTGACCAGACTGACCACCAACATGCTGATTTCAGTGTGCAAGTTGTTAACATAGTAATTAGCTGAAGAGCTTGGAGCAGGGCAGCAACTTTGCCTAACAGCATGGGTAAGGCACTTGTGACTTTTGCTAATCATTTAAGTGGATTTACTATGCCCCTAGTTCCCTCAGTTCTTGGGTATCCTGAATTGTAAGTGCAGTTTGAGATGAGTTGAGGGGACATGCATATTTTCATCCAAGTTGAGTGTCTATTCTACAGTGAGATGATTGTATCTTGGAGTCCATTGAATGATAGATGAAATCTGCACTGACTGGAAAGGGAATCTCCTTCTGCCTCAGAGTTATAGAATTCCACTGGAGTTACCTACTACTAGCCAGATGGCCCCCATATTAAATGTCTGTCTAGCAAATTCATTCATTCTGAGCCCCAGCTTTTCAACTCATGTCACATGTGAAAGGTGAATGTAACTTAAATTGAGAATTTAGGATACCTCTCTTTATATGTCTGTAATAACTGCCTATGGAAGGATGGCTGTTTCATTTTATTATGGGGTTGAATATCTGCTATGTAGATCTTATTCTGGAGACAAAAGCTGTTGGGTATCCCAACCCTATAAATCAGCTTAATCACTCTATGCTAGGATGTGGTGCGGAAATGAGAGAATTTAGTTGACCATCTTTCTTCAGCTGTCAGCTGCTCTGGAGGAGTGAAGAGACTTCTATCCTTTAGCTACTGAATGTCTAAAGTTATTCAGGGACTTGTCACAGGCTTTCCCTGTGGCAGCCCTGACTGAAGTCTTACTACAGAGGGGAGGGAACAGAACTCACTTTACTCTTTCAGCATGAATGTAATCAGCATCATTACCCAAGGGAATTGAACTGTAAATCTAATGTCAACCTCAAGGTTAGTATCACTGAAAGCACTTCATAGGATGAGGTATTTTGACTTACTGCTGTTGTGGTACTCTTGATAATATAGTACTGTCACTACATGAGCTGTTACAGACAAGGAATGCCCTCCAAAGTGTCCTCTTATGAAGGTGGTTTTGAGGATTAGGGCACTGTCTCCTTCCTCTCTCCTGCATATTCTGTGTGGAGGGCCTTTCTGCGTAGGAAATGAGCCTTTCTTTCACACATGCCCAGAATTATGATTTAACTAGCAACATTCAGAACTGTGACCAATGACAGAGCAATCTGAGACATGAAATTCCTTCACTCCATCTCCTTTACTGTCAGCTCTTCTGGATGAATAACCTTCTCCTTTTGGGTCTCCTTCAAACTTCTTAGGGAGGTTTGAGATCACATGCCTTTCTGTCCGTACTGGAAATGCTAAATCAGGGCTTGAAGGAGTAATTGAGCACCTGGTGGGAAGGCAGGGTCAACCCAGAAGAGCTCAGCAGCATGCAGTGGAACTGAGTGACCAGAAAGGGTGGAGCCAGGATCCAGCCCTTCCTAGACCTCATTTAAGGGTTGGCAGTGGAGGCAAGGGTATCTTGTTGGGGATTCCTCCCTACCTGAGGCCTTCTAAGGGCAAGCAGGTTTTTTCCTTTGTTTCTGTGTCCACGGCTGCTGTGATTCTTCCCCTCTACTCTGTGCTGGTGAGACCTCACTTGGAGTGCTACATCCAGATGTGGAGTCCTCAGCACAGGAGAGATGTGGACCTGTTGGAGCGCATGTAGAGGAGGGCCACAGAAATTATCTAAGGGATGGAATGTCTTTCCTACAAGGACAGGCTGAGAGAGCTGGGGCTGTTGAGCCTGGAGAAGTGAAGGTCGGGGGGAGACCCGAGAGTCACCTTTCTGTAACTAAAGGGAGGCTGTAGGAAAGAAGTGGACGGACTCTTTAGCAGGATCCCTTGTGACAGGACAAGGGGAAATGGTTGCAAACCAAAAGAGGAGAGATTTAGACAGGATATAAGGAAGAAGTCTTATTATGTTAAGAGCTGTGAGGCACAGATACTGGTTGCCCAGAGAGGTGGTGGATGCTACAGTTTTGAATCACGGATCTAAACAGGATACTGAACAAAGTAGTCAAGGTAAAACAAATAGTGTGGTATAAACCAGCAGAATTCCATGAAGGAGGAAGAAATAGCTCTTCTTTCTCAAGGTTGCTCTGTGTGCTACATCCTTCCTTGTGTAGGTTGGATTTTGCTATCACGTTTCAATCTCAGACTGGTAAAATGACTCAAAATATTTCTATCGCCTCCTCCATCTGCATTCTGCCTCCTTTGTCTTTTTTTATCCCTGTCTGAATAACTTGAAAATGAATACTCATGCCTAAGTACCCGTGATTGAATCTTCTGTTTTAAATTGAATGAATTGATACATTACTTTCTAAACTCCCTTAATCTGAGTACCTGCTGATATTGCATGGTCATGACATCAGAATTCTACTGCACTTCTTAAATCCTCCGAATAAATTGTCACAGCAGTTCCTTCTAATATGACTGCAATAGCAGCAATGCCCCCAGTAGGATCATTCCAACAGGACAAATTTTCCTCTTGTTTTATTCCCATGCAAACCCCCAGGTACGTATTCAGTCAAAATACTTCAAAGCAATATCTGGGTAACAAAAGTTTACAATTTTGCAGAGCTCAGTAAGAACTTTCAGGATTAGATTTCTCTAATCTGAAGCCTGGCCCTAATGCATATTTATGAATATGGAGGCTTACCACTGTGCAGCCAAATTGTCTATAGTACAATTTGTTTATGGTAAGATTTACCCATGCAAGGGCTACTGTTGTTCTTGTAAATAAGCAGCTTGTAAAGGCACTTGCAATTATATGCAGGACTCTTTTCAGGCCTGCTGTTTTTTCTACCGAATTTGATGAGAAATAAACTTCACCAAGACTTCTGCGTAACCCTTTTTATTATAACTGCATGGCTTCTTGTACTGTAGTCAGCTGAGAAACTGACTGCGTGCCTCAAGATCTTGGCTTATTAACTCTGATCTCTCTAAAGGAGGTTTAACACCCTTCAGTTAGGCTGTAAAATGGATAGCGTGAACTTTCCTAAGTTCAATTTCTACTGTGTAATTCAAGCTAATAAGCCTAGAAACAGTTTTTGTAGGAAACCAGATAATAGCTTCTCCCTAGATTGCTTTTTGCCATAATCATTTTATTTGGTGGCATCTCATCATAAGGCTGATGGGGCCATGCCTCTTTGCGAACGGATAACGAAGCACTGCAAAAAAAAGCCCTGCCATATTTTAATTAGGAATAAAGTACATTATGTGCCAACTTGTAACATGTGGAGCAGGAAAGAGATTTGCAATGTAACACATTTCCTGCTTTCTCTACTGTTATTTTTAGCATAGACACTAATAACCTGTAAGACCTAGTTATCATCCTTGTATGTTATGGGCATGAATGCCACTTAAATCAAGCAGAGCTACACTGTGACAGGAAGAAGACAAAAAAAAACAGTGATTGTACTTTGTCATGAAAGTTAATGATATAGCAGTCAGCACATGCATGTTTGTGTGAATCTTAGGGAAGGATTAAGACCATACATTAATTGTATCAGCTCTGTATTATAGGATTCTTTATATCGGCACTAAATATTGATGAGATTGAGTCCAACAAATGTGGTCCTATATTGATGTATTTTTCACTAAAATCACTGTCTTGAGACAGAGCTTATTACCTCTGGCACTAATTCCTTCTGCCAAAGCAAACTTCCTCTCAGTCCTCATGGTGGAGAGTGCTGAACCAGGTCCAATTCCTAGTTTTGGCAAAGATGTCCTGTGAGGTGGGAGCAGCCTGGTAGCATGCTTGGACCACTAGGCCCATGGAGGGCTTGAACACTTGGCTCTTGGACTTCTAATTGGTTTTCCATCAACTTGTTATTCCATGAAATGCCTGGGGAAAATAAATGCCTTAGAAGGAATTTCACAGCTGGAGTAGGAAAGAGTCTGAAAGAGCAGAAGAGATGCAGCAGATGGACATATTTCTTAAATCCTGCTCTCTCTGTAGTTCATGTGCTTACTGCATTACCTTCTTCAGTTCAGGATTGAGCTCTGTTCTTTCCTGGAGAAACACAGCAGAGGTCAATATTGCCTTACAAAGGATTTACTGCAGTAGTGACAAGGCTTATGTATCACACATACCCCGTGCTGGATAATTCAGTAGCCACAAGACACCAGCATCACCTTTGAGCACATCAAAACTTTTACCAGCCAAGCAAGCTAGCGGCCTCCTACTTCCTTCTTTCTGCACCTGAGTTCCTCAACCAAAAGATACAGAAGCTATGTTCTTTGGTCTATAGGATCTTTATGCAAAAAGCCAAAAAAGCCAAAGCAGAAGCTACAACAAGAGCAAATGAGAGTGCCACCCAGAGCTTTCTACTCAAAAAGAAACCTCCCACACACCCCAAGTTCACCATTAATTTTTGGTCAGATGATGTGCTCCAGATATATCCATGATATAAGACAGCCAAACCTAGGTCCACCATATCCTGGTGAAGTGCTTTTAGAAGTTGGTTATTATTGAAAGATGGCAACCACACTACCAGGTGAAGACAGTTTTGAAGAAATCAGTTTCTGATGCATATTTTTTTTGCCTCAACTGATGTGCCCAGGGAGTCAGATATGGATAAAACTGATCTCTTCCATGTTCTCCAGGCAGTTCTTCTCACTATCCCCTCACACAGAACTTCATGTACATTGGGAGTTTCAACGTTCAAAATACCTTATGTCTAGTATAAGAAGAGAAGACAAGGAGTGTTGAGGCTTTCTCTGGATCTGGAAAATAGCATATTTGAGTGTAAATAAATAGAAAATTTCAAAGAGAGAGATTAGATGTGATGGTGATTGAAGTGTTCTATCAACTGGGCAGAATCAGATGTCAGGCAAATCTATCCATTAGAGAAAATAATAAAGAAAAAAAAAATATGGAAAACCAGATCAAAATCATGAAGAAAACAGAATTAGAGGGGAGAAAATTCCAGTTTGCCACTTCTGAGACCTTATTAAAACAAGGCTATTGACCTTCACTAAGATGGAGTCATCTTCTTATCAGTGTGAAGGAGAACACAAAGCCACTGCTATTAGACATACAAACAGATCTGTATCTACATTTTTTTTAAGACGAGCACAAATCCAACAAGAAAAACCTCTTGAATTCCAATTTTTCTGTTGACACAGATATATCTAAGGAGTGGCAACATCTTCTACTCATTCTTCTTATTTCTCTTTTTAGAGACCTCTTAGCATCCTAATTTCTGACTACATGATTTGACCTAAAATCAGACTGCTCTGTAAGCTTAAGTTGCTTTTATGTACTTCAATAAACATTTGCAGCATTAAGATCTACCCTTTCAATTGCCACATTCTGTCCAATTCAGTCAAGCTGAATTCACAGAAATACCAAACAACACACTTGAACAGTCAGGTAACAGATGAAAATGATTAGTTTTAATGTCTGAACAATTAATTTTTTTTTAATATGAAGTATATAAACAAGCAGAAGATGAATGGCAATTTGAATTTTCTACCCTCTTCACAACTCCAACACTAAAGATGAGAAAGAGCAAAGACTTCAATTAGCCACTGGAGGTCAGATTGGGTTGGACTTCATCAGGCTTAGAAGAAGGCATATTATAATAGGCTGGACTTAAAGTCGCCCACTGTAAGATCTCACAAGAAATCCATATCAACACCATCATCATCCATTAGGAATTTGCATCTTGAGAATAAATGAGAAATTGCCAAAACACATACTTCATCTCAGGTTAATGTATCTGCACTTATATCTGTATTGTATATATTCATACATTCTCTCTCTCCATATATATATATTTATATGCATGCATGTTTGTGTGCGTGTCTCTGTACATAAATATGCCCTAAAAACTTTTGAAGGTACTGGCTATTTAAAAACACCTCAGATGGAAAATTGGGAGCCTCAGAGTTATTACGCAAGACGTGAAAATAGCCTGAGAAAAGAGGGATGGAGACTACAGCAAATCCTCACCAAGGAAAGGGCTACAGTCTGAAGCCAACCCTTACTAGAGAACCTAAATTGAGGACAGCTGTTACAAACATGCCAACTGGAACAAATGTTTCAGCTGAGGCTCGTCCTATTTTGGAGATGAGAAAGCTCAATTCCTAAGATGTTGGTCTTCATTACTTCTATGCTTATGAGGCTTTCTCCTATGATATCCTTCACGTTTTTCATCTAGTAATTGTTGGTTGTGCAGCTTGGTGTGTGAGGGAATTTGAAGATGTTTTATTAGCCTGAAAATATATACTATTTTTCTGAAAGCTAAAAATCATCTGTGGAGAGAAAATGGAGAAAAAATAGAAGATAATTTATAGCTAGACTCATGTAGCAGCTTTGTTTCAGCAGGATTCACTTTTTCCCCCCAGTATTTATTTTATATATAATGAGTTTGAAGGATGATTTCTAGAGTTTATTTGAGATGTCTGTTTTTAAGACCTTGGCGTTGCCTGCAATGCCAAGTGAGTAGGGATTTCTGTCTATTGCAGTCAATACTTCAAAACATATTGTTAAAGCAGTTTTGTTACTGATTATAACACTAAAGAAAGGTTACGAACTGTGTCATTTTTTATAGTCTTGGAGCCTGAAACTTATGCTCTCTGTGAATGCTGCCCATATTCTTTAGATTGCATCTGAAATATGTAGAAATCCTGACTTCTTCTTTACGTTATTTCTACGTGTACATGTTTTATCAAAAGCTTTTCTTCAGAAGATCATAACGTTGGTCACGGTAACTTTAGAACAAGAACTAGAATATAGTTCTTTTGCTCCAAATAAGTGTGTACTTGTAATCCTTAAGGCTGAGTGTCGTTTCTGCCTAACTCTTAAAAAAGAAAATGAGAATTTTACACTTGTTACAACTATCTTAATAACATACCTCCTCATCAGTCCTGCGCTGATTAATTCTAAATGTAACATGTCAGCAAGAGCACCCCAGTGGCTTAATCTATTTGACAAATTAGGAGTATGCATGCGTTGCTATAGAACCACCAATGTGTAGTGCGAGTTAATATATAGGGCTTGCCTCTAATGCTGCTGTCAATTGTTTTTATTCCTTTTCATTTTGAATAATTCATCACTAAAAGGATCGACTTAATATCCCCCTCCCCTTCCCAGCAGGCTGTAATTAATAGAGACCACATTTCTTATGAGGTTTTACAACTTTAAGTACACAAGCTACACTTACTTTTTAGTTTAAAAGACTGGACAGCATCCCCTTAATATTAATTAGGTAGTATCCGTATTGCAAGCTTTTTCATCACACTGCGGTGAATTCTTCTGACTTCCCATAGAGCATTAGAGTGCAAACTATGCTTCATTTATCTCTTATATGGAGGTGTGTGTGGGGGGAGAGCCTAGACAGACTCTATGGTTCAAAGCAGCCGTCTGTTAAGTATTGATCCATTTAAGCCAAGAACATTCTTGTTAAGTTCGCTCTGTTTTCCTATAAGATTTGCAATTTATCTAACACTCCATACAGAAGAATTTATTTCTGTAAATATTTTGATCAAGACACCAGAAGCAGTATGCAGGAGGGGAGGAAAACTTAGAAAAGGCAAACATTTGCACAGCAATGCCATCAATTCATCTGGTAACTGCTACAGCAATGGTTGCTTCATTCGACGCCCACGATGCAGGGATAATCTGTTGTCTCAAAAGTTTTCTCTCCTTGCTTATGAATTCTTATGAATGTATGTGCTGTGGGCTGCATTGCTTTTTATATATATATATATATATATATATATATATATTTTTTTTTTTTTTCCAGGCAACTAAAAGTTGTTCCCATGCAGCAATGCCAGGTGACTACACTTGGAGAGACAGTACAGCCAGCTTAAACAACAACAACCACTCTAAATCCTAGCCACAAAAAACAAACAACAACAACAAAAACCCACAAACATTTAAAGCAACTAAACCAGCTAAAACTGTAGCAGAGATTGAAATCCCCTGATAGGTAGGGCACGTTACATGGTTTGTTTTCAGGTCTCGTCCTTTGGGAGTACTTCTACAAAAGTACTTTGCCTTAGATGTCTGATAGGCTTTGGCTGTAGGCTTTCCAGAAACGGGTAGCTCTGAAGCAGCCCAGAGTGCCTGAAGATGTCACCTTATTGCACTGACATTTTGTGCCTGAGCCATAAACAACCAGAGAGGTTGTTACAATCTCAGGTTTTTGGAGGGTCATAGGCTGGAGCCAGCCAACACACCTGTTCCTTGGTGAGTTAGATCTTCCATAGGAGATTTCTGAGCACAGGTGGGAAGCATTGGGATGATATGGTAAGTTTAGCTGAAGGGCTGAGGAGGAGGGATTCAGGTTCAATCTGCTGGTGAGGTGAATCTGAGGGATGGGATCTGAGGCTGAGATGAGAATGTGATCACAGCTCTATTAACCACAGCTCTTCAAACCATAACTAATGCACAGCTAAAACTAGGCTTCATTGGGAAGATAGGAGCCATAAGGTGCAAATGTTATATCCATTGGATGCATAGCTAAGCCTTGTCTCCACAAGCTATGGTCTGAACTCTTCTGAGACCAGCTGTGAACTTTTAGAGTTGCCTATACTGAGAATTGAGCTGTAGATCACTGTTCTTGAGGGGGGAAGGGAGAACTGTCTAAGCTTTTTCTTTCAAATTTACAAATGTACAAAATGAATACACCTCATTTACTCCTGAATTTTCTGTTGCAGCAGCCATCACTACTCTTCACCAGATGGACTTGTTTTGCAAAGCTAAGTCTTTAGTGTTTCACTGATGGTTGCCAATACGCATCTCCTGTCTGAGTTCTTCCTGTTGTTGTTTTCCTTTTCAAGCCTCAGTGGTAAGCAATGACTTTTTTCTTGCTGCTTTGCGGATGTTGTCTGTGTGGGGGTTAATTTTAAAGTAAATTATGTGTAAGACAATGTAACTTACACCAAAAGTGCAAGGTAAAATACTTAAGAAATAGTAGATGGGAGAGAGATTCCTGGGCAATATCTGCAAACACGATGTGATAGTTTGATAATTCGGTGCCGTGTGGTTTTAAAGGCCTGCTACGGTGTTCTCTAGAAAAATGTTTTTAGGCTTTTTTTACTTCTTTAGATCTTGTGGTGATGTCAGTGAGGACAGAACCTTAACTTAGGGCTTCAGCCCAAAGCTGAAGCCACTGGGTTGGGCTGTCCCACAGCAATGGAATGAGGGACAATGCATATTCTGCACAGGCTCACCTCACATCAGTCACAGCTGTACCAAACTGAGATGGCAAAGCCTCCATTGCTCAGGACGAACACCATGAAAAGGTAGTACTGCCTAAATATCTCTGTGCAGCTCTGGTTAATGTGAACTTCACCAGGTTATCTGTGTTTCTGTACATCCTACTGTTGTTTTCCAGTAGTGTTTTCTTTTCTTGTAAAGTTTTGAACTTTTAATAGTGTGTTGTGGAAGTTGTCCCCAGATAGTCTTCATGTTGACTTAACAGAGGGTTTTTACCACTGATTCTAGAAAATCTACAAACGTTCATGTGACAGTTTTACAGCAAATTGTACGGGCTTAGAATTTGGACATAGAAGGGATTCGTGGTAATTTCATTTCTGAACATTCTCTTCAAACTTAAGAACAGGAGGAGAAAGGAAGGGTAAAGCCCCTTTGGATCAGAAGGGACAGCCCAGGTGGGGGTGGCTGCTGTGTATATGTAATACATATTTCACAAACAGGAGGTATATGCTACCAGCTGATGGGTCATATTTTGCTCATCCTCTAATTCCCACTGCAAGTTGCCCAAATAAACAGTTAAAATGCAATAGATGCAGCTATTTGATTTTGAGGAGTTTAATGAAAGTCATCTTAAAGGCACCCGTTTTTATGGAGTAGAAGCTCATGGTTCCACGCTCTGTGAAAAAGAGGCTGGTCATCCAGTAACTGAAGCATTCAAAATAACTCCTCTGTTTTCAAGAACCTTGGCTTAAAGCATCTTTTTTTCTCTTCTCTCTTCTTCTTTTTTTTTTTTTTTTTTCTATTCCTTTTACATCTAAGCAAATGCTTTACTTGTCCTGAGGATTCTGTGTGTATTGCACATTCTTCACGGAGAACAAAAATGAAAACTAAGGCTGCTTGGGAATTTTTGATCAAAACTGACCCTTGGAAAAATACTGTATTTTCACCTCAATAGATTTTTTTTTTTTTTTTCCTCTCTCTCTACAAATCACGTTTATAGGGAGTGGGCAGGACCTTAATAGTTTTGGCTGGAAAGTCTTAATGTGATGATATGGAAAGACTGTTCAGTCTTACAAAAATTCTGATTTAGTGGACACAAATCTCCTTATCCTTCTCTTATGCTCAGGATTCACAGAGACACTGCAGCCACTATACTGTATTGGCTACTTCATCTCTGAATGATTACTAATGAAGAACATGAGAGATGAAGTGCTGAGAAATCCAGATAAATGGACTGGAATTCCTGCTATCTTTTTTTTTTTTTTTTTTTTTCATTTTTATGGATTTTTGTACACCCCAATGGTTTTCAAAGGTGACTTGAGGTTTCAAAATATCTAAGTAGTGATCAGTGCAAGAGTCAGAGCTGCTCTTTGAATGTGCCATCCATGTGCATGGCCAAAGTATTGCACCGTCTTGTGGATTATGGCATCATTGCAGAAATCCCTCCCCTACCCATTTGCAGAAGGTAGTACCAATGCTTTAGCCAGATTAACACCATTCATTTTCAATACGTGCAGACCACTCTTTCAACTGCTTTACACAGCATGCTTCTTCTGCAAAGGTGAGATTTGAATGAAAATTTCCCATTCATTTATAAAATTAATAGTCATCACCTAGCCTGAGAAACATTTGATGGCAAGGTTTTTTTGGATGATTTTTCTTACGTTTATAATCTGTATTAATTATGCAAGATTTTTGTAATGTCATATAATGTGATTTATATCCCATCTATATTCTTAAGCTGAGAGTAATGTGGTGAGATGACTTTGAAAGGTCATTAAGTATAAATAAATTAGAGTGAGAGCTAGAGTGGTACTGAGAAATAACATACCTTCATAAGGAGACCTCATAGACTAAATGAGATGAGTAAATTATTACTTAATAATGTCATTCTTAAAACATTCCTAATAGTTAGGGTGCATCCAACTGGGAGTGTTAACGTATCAGGCCAAAGGACTGCTTACCCAGCAGCTGTATAATGTGAAATAGAGTGCAGTCAGAAGGAGACAAAAAACAGACGTATATGAAAATGCTCTTAACAGTGCTCTGTGGATGAGGTTCATCCTGGGTATGTGCTATTTAGTAATATGAGCCCTGTTTCTTTTGCTGGACTGGTTCATTGGAGATGTGGGCTTTCTGGGTATCCATTGAGCTCATTGAATTTAGGAGCCTGTCAGAGCCACAGAAACAAAATTGAGATTAACTGTTTTCTAACTGGGTGTTTCAGTTCCATTGAAGTCCTTTATCAAATCTAGGCCATTGTCTTTGCTCCAGAGATCCTACAGCCCTGGTGCAGCTTGGATCCAAGATGCCATGCTTAGGCTCAAGCTACTGCTTCCTCCTGAATTACACTGGCAGATTGAGTAGGCAGGGAATTGTGGGACAATACTATGGGTAAGCTGAGGAGCCCAGCTGATGTCCCATTAATTGCTTGTTTTCTAAGCACCTTTTTGCCATTGTGTCTTGGGGGAGCAATGGGCCAGAGAAAAGAAGGACTGGGAAATGTAACAGAGGAGATGGGACAGGTTTGGTTACCATGAGAACTGTTGTGAGTGCTCTAGGACAGAATGATACCAAAAAAGTGTGGATCTGTGGCTCTCACATTCTCACTTCTCAGATTCTCACTGGGACAGCTTCTTTCAGGAATGGATTTACAACCTGTGCAGCCTTCAAGGGATTGTGGGGATGCTGTGAGCTGGCTCTGGTTGTGTGAAGTTTGTACTTTGAGAGGGGAGAATAACATATCTTGCTGAGCTCTGTGCTGGCAGCATCAGCTTGATGTTTACCTGAAGTTACAGTCAGCATGGATGCATCCTGATAGTCTGCTGGGAGAAGACTGTTCATGATTAAGGTTTTGAGGGTCTTTGGACGTATCCTTCAACACCTCAGATTGGATATTTGAAAAAATATTTGTTCAGAAAGAGTGATGAAGCATTGGCACAGGCCATGCAGGAAAGTAGTGGAGTCATTGAGCCTGGAGGTGTTCAAGAAACATGGAGATGTTGCACTGAGGAGCATGGGTTAGGCATGGTGGAGGTGTGTCAACAGATGGACTAGATGACCTTAGTGGTCTTTTCCAATCTTAGTAGTTCTATGATCCCTTCCTATTCACAAAGCCTGGATTTCCACATCGCTGGCACTGTTTAGGGGTGATTTAATGTTTGCTTCAGTATTACTTATTTTTCCCATCACTATGTTCCTTCACTGCTGGCTGCAGTAAGAGGAAAGTGAGCTTGGAGACTGCTTGCTTGTGATATCACTGCAGAGCATGATTGGACAGAACAGAACCAAGCACTGCTGGGGTTATTCCCTCTCTCCAGTGTTTTGCTGAGCCCATATCAGGGCTCCCAGAAGTGCAACTGCTGCAGGGGATGCTCAGCCTTGTCTGAATGTATATTTCTTTCCACGGGGTGAGAGTCACCTGTGTGCAGCGGTGGATTTTTACCTGTATTGCCTTAATAGAGACTAAAAGATGTTGTGAGCCTCCTCTGAGCTGCTGTCATGGGAAGAACTCTAACAATCAAGCCAAACTCTGCATTAGCTGTGTCCACTTCAGTGGATTCAAAAAGCTCAGTCAGGCTTCTGGCTATGACTAAATCATCTAATTATAGCCTCCCCATGCTGTGCTTTTTGCATTCATTCCTGATCCATCTTTGCATTGATTTTTAGAACTGTGTTCCTTAGCACTCCGTGGTCTCAATTTTCACATCCTTCTCATCTCCTGCACTCTCCTCTGCATTCACTGCATGTTTACTGCTCATCTTTCTAAGTATTTTCCTTACGCCACGCTTTTAATCGCATTTCTCTGTCCAGGTGACTCTTCGTGTTCTCTGCAACCCTTTGACTTTTGTGCAAGTTCATACAAAATGGATGTGCCTTTCTGGTTACGTCACAAGTGATGTCAAAAATTGCAGTGGTATTAAGTGTTTGTCTGCCTTGAGGAGCTTCCAATTGCAAATGTCAGAAAAGGAAATAGGAAGTATTATATCTTTGCCATATTACTGTGAAAGCCTGAGCACCCCTGGAGTTCACAGAGCAGTGATACCATGCACCAGACAGCCCAAATTTAGATCAAAATAGACTCACAGAAATAACTTATAAATGTGGGGGTGTATTTTAGATACAGCCTCATCTCAGTCTGAACTGGAACTTGAAACTGGATGCATTTAATGCTCAGCAGTCACCCGGTTTAATGGTGAGATTTGTGACACTGGATGTTTCTCCAAAAGTCTCAATTTTTGGAGAAAGTATAGATCTGTAAAGCTCTTATTTTTATTTTGCAGGCTTCACTTCTGAAATATGAACCTAAAGAATTTGAAGAACTCTCAACACATTAAATTTCTTTAATTCTATGACATAATTTTGGCTGTTTTTTTTTAAATCTTAAGTCATTATTGTGTGTATTTCCCCGTATCCATTTTGCATAGCTCTTGCTCAGCTCCAAAGACAGATTAGCTCTCTTTACGAAGTGCTCCCAAAAAGTATGACTAAGATTCCTTCTTAATACTCTTCTCAGCTCAGCTTATGTATAATCCTTTTCAAAGTGTAAAATGCCAAAGGATGTTTATATGCTGGAGCTTATATGACAGTATA
This sequence comes from Phasianus colchicus, assembly GCF_987193195.1. Classification (NCBI taxonomy): domain Eukaryota; kingdom Metazoa; phylum Chordata; class Aves; order Galliformes; family Phasianidae; genus Phasianus; species Phasianus colchicus. The sequence continues at coordinate 46,366,326 of NC_143441.1, read as the reverse complement.
TTGTTGTTCCTTCACACTTCACTGAACAGTCTACGAATACTAATCTATAAAACACTCGCTCTTCTCATATGTACTTTAAAACTTGGTGCTGTTTGTGGCATTATCTCTTCTTTTCTAGATGTATAAAAGACACTTTCGCATAGAGAACAGACTTGAATGATTTCATGTTTGTTTTTCTGCAGTACGTGGGGGCCTTAGCTGAAGCAATGGGCAAATGATGCTGGAACCTGTAGGATGAGTACATCCTGCTTGCAAGGAGCCATAAGAGTGTGGGCAGAGGTGAGGGCTTCCCCAGGGAAGAAAGGGCACTGATGGCAGAAGATGGTGGCTATTTTTTTTCCTCCAAGATGATATATGTAGGAATGAACAGAACTTGCAGTTGTATCAACTTCTCACAAATTTCAAAGGCTTAACTTCTACTGTGCATTAAGTAGTCTTTTTTCAAGTGTTAATAAATATCAACTGCTCTGAAAGCAAATCTTTTCTCCCTACTAACCCAAATGGAAGCTATAAGTACGGTGCTGTCTTGGTTTTAGGGGAGAATGGGGACTTCTGCAAGTGGAGATCTGTGCAGGCATTAAATGGAAAAATGAGACGGAGCAGGAGGCTTTCCCTGGCTCACTCTTGTCAGAGCATAAGACAAAATGTACCCTACAGTGAAAATAGCTCTGTCTGCTCTGCTGGTCCGGCTGTGGAAGGAAGAGGAGGTTACTGCTTGGGAAGGGTAGTGGGATAATATCTTTCATATCCTTGTTTCCTTCAGGACAAAACTGAGCTAAAACAGCCTGGACTGAAGCTCCCATTATCAGCTTGTAATACAAAGTGTTTGTTGTGCAAGGAAGAGAATGTGTAAGCTGGAATAAATACACACGTATACACCTATATATACATATCAGTTATGTATTTCCTTTATTTACCTGAAGAATTTGGCTTGGAAGGCAAGACAGAAGAACAGATTTTTCACCAGTTGCATGCAGTGCTCATAAGGCTTTGCCATGTATCTCTCTGGGCAGCTTTGCTTGCCTATCTCTGATTTTGGAAAGCATTGCACATCCTTGTACAACTGCAAATACTCCAGGGATGACTGCATGTCTCAGTGCAGAAACTACTGAGAGGCAATAATGTCAGTGGGGCCCATCAAATATGCAACTTAAAGTCTACAATTGGATTTATAATATCTTGGTTAGGAAGACAGAAAAGCCACTGAAGGAAGCAGTCAGAGAGTAAACTTCAACTCCTAATTGGAACAAGAAGTAAAAGCCACCAGAGGGATATAGAGCAAAGGGAGCAGATACTGGGAGACCAAGGAGCAGAGTGTGGTAACTCTTTCTGAAGAGATGGTTTCTCTCTGGGGGGGGGACACCCGTTTCTTTTAGCAAACCAGACATTGAGTATCTGCTCATCTCAAAACTGTATGCGCTGCTGCTGAAGGGGGAGCATGTTGACAACATGCTGAGGCTCTGGGGCTTCTCTCCTATATCAGAGCGTGAAGGTTCGTGGCTCCAACCAAGTTTACCTTTTAACTACACTTTCTTCTGCAGTCAGCTTCCATGATGGTCTCTACTAGCCACACAGCATGAAGATTTAGCCAGTGAAGCATGTAGTGGTGCACGTATCCCTCAGAAATGGGAGAGCTGGGCTTTTCTAAAGCGGTGTTGGCTCTGGTGCGTGAGGAGCAACCCAACCACTTGATTCTCTGAGGCGCTGCTGTATGGCCCAAGTGCTTCCCTGACAGAAGCAGCACCTGGGAAACATTTATCTAAAGGCTTTAAAGTATGTTATGAAAGCATACGGTGCCTTCAGTGATCTCTTTGGATAGTTGAACTCCTAAGGGGAAAAAAAACCCATAAACCATGCAATTTGATAAGATGAATTGTGTATGATTACAGCTAGGTAGATTTTCTTAGTCAGAGGTAGGGTTGTTTATAGTCTGTTTTGTTGTCTCTTTGCTTTTCCTTACTTTGCAAACAGATTCTCACACAAGTTTTTGTTGCAAGGACAGAGGAGGCAACACTTGCCCTTGTGGGCTGAATCACAGAATGGCCAGGGTTGGAAGGGACCTCAAGGATCATGAATCTCCAACCCCCTTGCCACATGCAGGGCCACCAACCTCCTCATTTAATGCTAGACCAGGCTGCCCAGGGCCCGCAGAGCCTGCAGACAGCTGGACTTGATGGTCCTTATGTATCCCTTCTGTGTTTCTAGGATCTGGTCATGATTCATGCTGTGGATTTACTTTTTGTCTGTTTGTGTGGATTTTTTTTTTTATTTTTATTTTTACTTCAATTTTTATCAGCAAAATGGGGGAGGTTGTACAGCCCCCATTTCTGTCCGGTGTACCTGGAAGAAGAATTATATAAATTATACTAAGACCTAAATCCCGAGGCTTACGAGTAAATAAACATCTCTCCATCGCATCACAGCCACCCTTTCATTTCACCGGAGACAGCTGCTCTAACTGCCCCAAGCACTGGAAGAGGGGGGTGAAAAAAGAAAGAACCGTGCTCAAGTGGAAGGCTTGGCGGTTTTTAACGCAATTTCCCACGCTGGAGGAAGGGAGGGGGGATTAAAAAAAAACGGCGGAGAAGTGAGAGCGCTGCGGCGGGGGAGCGCTGGGTGAGGCCGGGCTGCGGGACAGCGCGCCCCGGGGAGCGGGGCCGAACCGAACCGTGCGGTGCCGTTCCCTCCCTCCCCGCTGCCGCGGCGGCCCCGGAGCTCGGGGGGCGGGCAGACCGGGCTCGCCTCGCCTCTGCTTTGGAGGGCGGGGGAGGAAGCGGAGCCGGCGGCCGCGGGTTGTTTTAGGGTTTGCTTTGGAGCGGGGAAGCCGGGTGCGCAGCCGGCGCGCACAGCCCCGAGCCCGGGGGTGAAGTTCTGCTGCGGGGACAGCCCGCCTTCTCCAAACCCTCCGCGGCACAACTTTCCTGCCCGGCCCTAGCATGAACCAGACGGCCGGGGTGTCCAACAACGTGCGCTGCTCCAGCGGCAAGGGGCCCAAGGTAAGCGGGGCTGCTCGGGCTCTCCTCTCTTCTGTCCCTAAACCTGTAGCCGGGAGCGTTTCCCCCCAAAACCGGGGTGGCAACCCCTTGCTCTCCGCTCCATCCCAGCACTTTGCCAACTTCAGCCTTCTTTCTTGGCATCCCTTCGGGGCTGTGGCTCGGGGAGGTGATAACCGCGTTTGTAGGGACTAAAGATGCTGCGGCCTCGCGGTCCCAACGCGCTCCTGCTTCAAACGGGTTAAAATGCTTAGAAGGTAGAGATTGGTGCTGGTGTGTTGTGTCGGATCAGGTAGAGCTGCTGTGTTCACTTCTTGCCACATTGTGTTTACTTAGCTAGCAGCTGGAAAAAATAAATAGCTGGGATAAAGCACCTGATTGTGAACTCAGCTGAATGCGACCAAGATGTAATTGGGTCCTCACACCTGATTCCAGTCCAATTTGCACTGTTGTTTTTCTGGTACTAACGAACATGGCCCTTGCATTTATCTGTATGACAGTGCTATGCTGTTAAATGGGAGTTGTGTGGGTTTGTGCCTTCTTGTAAGCATTTCTGTTGGTGCTGCTTCTGCAACTCTTCAAAGCGTGTTTTGGTGTTTGTATTTCTGTTTTGTGGGGTATTATTTATTTATTCATTTATCTGTTTTCTCCAAGGATTTCAAAAAACTGCTTTTTGTTACGAGGCATGTTTCTGCGTTGGCTAATGGGATGCACCATAAAGAAATGCAAAATTTATGGTTTGCTGTGTGAGCTTCTTTTATTTTATCACTTAACACGGACTTTACGTTCCATCTTCTAGGCTTCATGTCATGTTACTGTTTGAAATGCCAGTGCTGCTGCTCACCTGGTTGGCAACTTTGTGCCTTGTCAGTGAATACCCAGTTCCTGCAAGTTTGCAGACATAGCCACACAGATTTATATCATGCCTCTCCTGTAGAATGAATTCAGTCATTGCTCCTTTTATCATCTGATTTTTTAAGGATTAAACCCATTAATCATGCATCTGCACGAGTACTAAAAGATGCTGTGCGATGAGGGCTGTGGAAGTACGCAAACAGTTCAGATGAGTCTGCTGAAACTGTTTACTTAGCTCCATGACTAATCATATATTTCAAGTTAAACCCATTCATGAGCACTTTGCATAATCAGAGAGCCTGAAATTGGAGGTCCTCCTGCCTGTAATTTCAAAGCTGAGCCTCCTTTCTTTGTACATCTTGGTTTGGTTTGAGTTTTGGGTTGAACAGCAAATGTTATTGAGTATCAGTAATAATTTATTTTATCAAGCTGCTAACCTAATTCTTTAATGCACAAGGAAGAGATGGGGCTAAAATGGTTATATTCTTAGCACGTGATAATTGATACGTTTGTCATTGTCTTGAAGGCATCCTCATCTTATTTTCAGATGCTGTAGGAAATGCATGTTTTTCCATTGGAAAGAAATATATTTTTTCAAGTCAGAAGATTGACGTGATTGATGGTTTCAGGTTTTTAATTAAAACATAGGAAGCTCCATGCACGACTGATTCCAGGAAGAGTTCAGAAATGGAATTGTATAAAACAGGGCTGAAAAACAACAAAAAAGAACCCAAACCCAAAGTAGTAGACTAGAAAAGAGTCAGAATGAAGGAGTGTTTTGTGACACTAACTTCTGAAACATGGAAATGCTTGTGAGATGTTACTTTTCCCCCCAGAAAACCAGATATTAACAACCAACCAAACAGAACTTTTCTGACCTTCCTGATCTCCTAAATTCTTAACTCATTGGCCAGTTTTAATCAAAACTGACAGAATAAAAGTGTTGCAAACATTGACTTTCTGCAAGTGTCGTGGAAGTCGACTGCTTAATAGGGAAGAATAACTATTTGATAGCTGAGCAGGAGAAGAAGCAAGGGGAAATCTGCCCTTACCTCCTTTACTTGCACTTTCACATTAGCTCACTCAGTGCATGGATATAAATACACTGAAGACTGTTTAAAGATTGAGAGAGAATGGGAGAAAGGAACGAGTGCAGAATAAACTTCTAGAAGAAGGGAAAGTTGTTGGTAGGAGAGCAGCAGCGATGTGTGAGAGCTGGGATATTTATAAGAAGGATTGGGTTGTGCCAACATTATGGGCTGGAAACCCATTGCAAGTCAAACATTTTTCTGTTGTTATTTTCTCTATTCATGACATAAGGTGGGGTTTTTTTGGTTGTTTTTTCTCTTCTCCCCTCCAAAATACATTGGCACTGTGTGTCATCTGAAGGGCAGCAATTGCCAAGTCACCGGGGCAAGGTCACTCTTCCTGGCTTTGCTGATTTTTCATCTCACTAGGCAATAAACTCAGACTCCAACTTCCCTCTGCAAGATTTACAGCTTTGCACAGATGCAGTGAGCAGTAGAGGCAACATTCTAAAAAGAGGGATGCTATTAAGGGCCTTAAGTAAATAACTGACTATAATTCCAAATTGTAGTAATGCATGCCTACTAAAACATATATATATATATACTTATAGGCATTTCCATGTAACACATTTAACTGTTTCTGACCAAGATCTATCTCTAAGCCACTTGTGATTGCTACTGAGAGATCTCAATTAGTTGATTAGAGAGACCTATAGTGAGAAATATTTTGTGTACATACGGCTTCCAATGCTCTTTTTTCCTGCCTATGACTAATCCCGTTGCCTTTCCTAAGACAATTTGTGGGAGGAAGGCAAATGGATTCGCCCCAATGCTATAATGAAAAGCTTTGTTGTGGGAACGTTTCTGTCATGTTTGGGTGCCTGGGGTAGTGAGCCTTCCATTGCTGAGAGTCTACACAAAACCAGCCGCTCCTCTTGTGTGGGCTAGGAGGAAGCTTCAACTCTAAGGAAGAAGCATTTTCTGGAAAGATGGTTCTCTTATTTAGATACTGGCATAAGACTTCGGGGGTCAGTTCCCAGTTATCTCCTTTTGACAGGTTTCTTGAAGGAATTAATGAGGACTAGCTCCATATGGGAGCTCAGGCACATCAACGCTGCACAGTGCAGTTCCTGGCTCTTGGCTTTCATTCAGCAGTGAGGAGTCCTATGCCAGCCAATGAGAGGCACAGAAGTTGTCTTAAATTTCACTTCTTTTATTAGATTATTTCCCAATTGAAACACCGAATTTCATCTACCTTGAGGGAGGCAAATCTAAAGAAAACGTTGGGTGTCGTTTCTTTCTTTAGAAAGGAGTCATTTCTGGGTTGGTGCTGATCTGTGTACAGTGAGCAAGGAGGTATCCCAACTAGCAGGCTTTGTGGATCTGGTGTCATTTTAAGTGATGATGGGGATTCAGAGCCTCACGAGCTCCTATCATTTGCAGTAGGTATCAGGAGACTGGCTGCTCCACAGCAGGGATGCTCTGCCTCCTGCAGATGGGCCAATGCATGTTCTTCAGAAAAGGGATGGAAATGGAAAGCCTCAATGCCTCCTGGGGACAGAAGGATGCACCATCTCTTTGCTCTGTACAAAAACGCATTTAGCCAAACTGTTGGCTGCTATGCACGATCTGCAGGGTAAGGTTTGAATCCCCCAGCTTCCTGCAGCAGCCTCATCTGTAGATTTGTGTTTGTTGGTTGGCACTGTGCTGCTGCTGCTGCTTCCGTCTCTTCTGACTTCTCTCTGACTGTATCTTTGAATGAATACATAGCTGTTTTGTGTGGAGCTGACTTGGACACAGAGTGCATCTTCTGTGTCAGGTCTCCTGTTGTCCCATTAGATATGGGTGCAACTTCTTTGGTGTACACCAATAAACAAGATACGGCCCCAGCTTCATGTCAGCAATGAGTACTGAAAAAGCCTGCATGTGTTCTGAGGATAATGTTTTCATTTTGCTGCCTAAATTGCAACGTTGTTTCGTTAGACATCTACATTTTTTCCTGGATCTAGGCTTTAACTTATTCCTGATTCAGATCCCAGTGGGTGGGTAGGAGATGAGTGTTTTCTTTTCCCAACAGGAGTGATAGGAATCACTCAGACTGTATGATAAAAAGAAACAACACTGTGTTAAAACTGAACAACTAGTGTGTGTTTCCATCATGTCTGTTTTAGCTGTGTCTTAAAGGGTACATTTTATGCTATAGCAGATCCTAAGCAGTCACTCTTCCTCTCTTGACTTAAAGTATGCCCCCACCTTAGGAAAAGCTCACTGAATGAAAGTATTGAGGTTGGGACATCTGCCTGAATAACCATAACGTGATTTTTAATCAGCACTAATGAATGCCTGAGGATAGCAGCAAATCACTTGGATAGAGGTTTTGTTTTGTTCTTAGTTTTGTGGGTTTTTTTTCTTTTAAAGGAGAGACAATTGCGCTAATTATCAATTTCAGTATGCGAGAAAGTAGATAGGAAAACAACTCAGTGAAGTAATTTAAATTCTTTGTAAAAGTAAAGTATGTCAAATTAAGCTGAACTGGAAGTACAGATGGTACCCCTGCTTGCTCTCCCATTATTTTGAAAAAAGCAATGTTGACCTGTAGGAAAAAGAAATGGTAGATTTGGGGTGTTGCTGCAAAACAGGATATTTGCAAGGAGTTGCCCTGATCTGAAGGTGCAGCACAGTGCTCGTACAGCTGTGGTCAAATGTCAGTAATGCCCTTTAAACACGATATGAAAGAGTTTGTTATTTATAGTAGCTTATTCTTTAAACTCTTCCTTAATAAGACATTATTGCCTCTACGCTTGATGAATGTAATTCTCTTTTATATGAACGTTTGCCCCTATGTGAAATTAGCTTATTTCAGTTGAATTACTACTTACTTATTTTGGTTTAATTGTGGAGATTCAATACCTCTAAAAGCAGAACTGTAGTGTCTTAGCACTTCTGGATGCAGAAAATACAGATAAGGAAGCTGTTGTAGCTCCTGAGTGTTATTGCTGAAGTGGAAACAAGTTCTTGCACATTTTACTTGCACACTTGTGTGTGGCAAGTTACCATGTATGAGCACAACTATGGAGTATATTTATGAGTTGTCCAATTTAATACTCTACTGGAATGCAAAGTTGACTTCTGCATCTAATAAGTATTAAAGTAAAACCTGGCATAGCTGCTCGGGTTTTATAGAATGACCGGTCAGCTGTCTCCAAAATCCAGCTCTACTTAAAGGGCAGTGCCTTAAGAAGTCACATTTTCATCTCAAAACAGCAGTCTTTAGACTAGTCTAATACAGCATTGCATAAGAGCCCAGCTAAGATCAGGAGTTACTCTTGCTGGGTGCTTTAACCCTATGGAGACAGAAGCAGTTTTTCCTTCAGTGAGCTTAGAATTTAAGTTAACAATAGAGGCAAAAATCTGCCAGAAGGGGAGAATCACTTTAATTACACAGACAGAGAATTAAGCAGCTAAGTATAACTTACCAAACTTTACAAACTTAGCATAATAATGATCTTAAATTCAGCAAAAACAGTTAGAGAAGATAGTCTGACAATGAGTTTCTCTGACATGGAAAAGGAAGGCAAAACCAGCCATTGTCCACTTAAGAGCCAGTTAATGCATGTGCTGATGGCATCCCACAAGCATATCCTTCCCTACAAAGTTGCTCCCTGTTGGTGTTGGCAGAGGAAAGCTAGGGTCAATTGAAAGGGGAGAAATATATTGACTTAGGTAATCTGTAGACTTTGCCACTAGGATTCTAGGAGTTGGTTTGGCTGCTCATGGAGGAACATTTGTTTTTATATGAGGTTGAACCCTGTAGCGTTGGTTCAACACTTTATTGGTTTTTAGAGGTCTTCCAACTACTTTATCCTTTGTGGGGGATTTCTCACAAAGCAGCAGCAGAAGGCAAAGCCTGACAAAACTGAGAGACGTGAAAATCAAGAAAAAAAATATGCTGGGTAACTTCAGGGGACGTGTTGGAAACTGTTTTTGTCACATTCTCTTTTTTGTAAACTGTAAGATTTCAGTTGACAGTGTGTGGTGGAAGTGCTGAGTTACTGAGAGATCTTCTGCTTCTGTTGGTGTAAATGGAAAGACTTCAGAAACTTCTAAAACTCTAAAGCAGTGAAGCATAGGATTTTATGAGTACTGACTGTGGGAAATTCTTGATTGTAACTCATTATTTCAAAGAATGAAATCTGCTTTCTCTGTAGTTCTTCCTGTACAACTGATGATTTTGTCAGTAGTTCCAGACATATTCCCTGGGGAGCTTCCTTGGACCATCCTAGAGTCAGCTGTCCTGTAAAGTTCCCATTAACAGAAAATTTTGCCAGGGGGGTGGTGAGAATTTCAGTGGAAGTCTCCAAGTGTCCCTTTGAAGGATATGAAGGCAAAGGCAGTTGACCAGACTGACTTTATAAATTGGCTGCTGATCAAAAACTTACTGGTAGGAGTGACATTTTCCCCAACTGGAGAGAATGCAATGGTGGGATAGAACCTGTGAAAGAGTTCCTGCAGTGCTTAATGATGCTGTTACTTCTCTTGTTGTCTTTTTTGGTTGGTTTGTTCGTTTTTGTTTTTTTTTTTGTGATGGGGAGTGCAAGAAACAACTTGTAGTGTTGTGCAAGTGTGAACCAGCAAGAATATAATTAACCTGGAACAGCTGCTGTTTTGAGGGTTTGGAGACTGTCAGAAAGGATCTGGAGAAGGACGGTTCTTTCACCAACAAATGCTTGCCAGAAGCATTACGGTAGGGCTGTGCAGAGCTTAAGGGGCTTCCAGCAGTGTGTGGAGTTTTGTTCTCCATCTCTTCAGTGCCCTCTGGCACAAGCAGCCTCAAGCTCTGAATCTGAATGAGCTCTGGGGATCCTTGACATCAGAACTATCCTGCACCAGGTTTATTTGTGGGTGCTGCTCTCTGCTGCTGTTTTTCATCTTAAATGAGAGCTGAACACACCATAAAATTTTATTGGGTGTTTATGCTAACAAAATTAACTAACAGTTGGTGTTCTGAAAAAGCAGTCAGAGCTGTGAGCGCTATAAGTGGAATCTGCAATGGCTTTTTAACTGGTGTAGGACAGGGCAAATGTGTAAGTGCCAATGTCACATAACTGTAAACCAATTTTGTATTAACTTTTCATTGACTAGAAGTGATTACTTGAAATTTCAAGCAAAATCTTAGTGCGATAATCATGTTTTCAGGTATTTAGATAGCTAGAAACTTTGTCAAAATGGTGCTGTTAATTTACAGTACCAAGACCAATGGGCTGGTCATCAAACTAAATTAGAGTATCAGCCAGCTCTGAGAAGGAAGCATGCCTTTACATATGTACAGGAAGGTCTAATTTGTAATTCATGGCACTGCCAAAGTTTGGTGTAAAGGCTTTTGATAGTGTTCAAGGGAAATGTCTCAATTTGTGGATTAAGCCCTGAGTTCCACCAGGTCGTTGACCAAATGGTTTTAGCTTTATAACTTTTATATGGTCATTTTATTATAGATTCCAGTTGATTTTCGAGGCCAAACACTGCTGTCATCAAGAAAACATGTGCCAGGCTGCATTTAACATCCTTGTTTAGGAATGGTCTTGGGTGTCTACAATGAAATCAAAGCAGTTAGTGCTAACTGCTCCATACCAAGACTGGGACAAATGCTTTATGCCCATGTTTTATGGTTGGGTTTTTTTTTTTTTTTCTTTTGGCAAAAAATCATAGAATCACAGAATGGCTTGGATTGGAAGGGACCTCAAAGATCATCCAGTTCCAACCCCCTGCCATGAGTAGGGTTGCCAAAAATATGAATGAGCACTTCCTTTGCATAATCTTGACAGCTCTTTGGTGGAAGGTAACAACTTTGTGACCCACTGAGTGGAATTCCCATTCTGTCTGTTCACCTTATGTCATTGTGTTTAAAATGCGAAGAGGAGCTTGTTAAATTTATGAAATGGTGGGGTATTGAGAAACACAGCATATACAGCACTTTCTAGGTGTTACGACTTCAAGTGGACAGAATGAAATATGCTGCAGCAAGGGCAAGGCTTGTCATCACTGAGCCCCAGAGGGAAGTTTGGGGACTAATGAATGTGCCAGGTGCTGGTCTCCTCCTATCTCTGCCTGCAACTTCAAAAGGAGCAGAACATCAGTGTTTCGAGGTCACATAGCTTGCTAATTTGCAGATGGCATCTCAAATTGGAATTCTAGGAGGAGGTGTAAATTATGGCAGACAGATGTGTGCAGACAGCTGCTAATTTACTGCTACTCAAGGCAGCAGATACATAATACGCTTCCTCATCTGCCCCCACCTTGATGTATTAGTTTATGCTTTCAGGCTTTTGACTCTTCTTGGTCTTCCCCTTAGCATCCCAACTTGTACTTGCAGCTTTTTAGTGCTGGCTTTCTTATTCAGGTAAGATTTTGCTAGATAGTGACCTCACACAGAGCCTTTGCCACTCCTTTAACTGTTCTCTGAAGTCAAAGATGAGATGGTTTTCAAATGAAACATGTTCAGGAAAAGTCCAGCTGCAGGGACCTGCTTCAGTGTTCCTTCTATTGTGTACTCCCTAGCAGCACTGGTTGCATACTGGGATTCAATTTTACTAGAGGCTTTGCAGCCAGGCAGCACAATACTGTTTCCTGCATCAAAGAACATCCATTTTAAAATTTGTTCACTGGTTTAGGGTTATCTCTCAAACTAAGGATTTTATTCCTGATGTTTTATTCTTGTTCTTCAGCACTGATTTGTGTGTGTGATCCCATTGATTGTCATGAGGCTTATATCATGATCATACCTGGAGCTCAATGGAAGCATGCACTGTGACACATTTTGCTTGACATACTGTGTTCCCTGTCCTCTTGTCTGACCCCCCGTGGCACAATTAGTCAGCCAGCAGAGAGGCTGCCAAAGTTTTTCAGTCACTGGAAGTGTAGACAATCGTTATTGTTATGGATCTTCCACCGGGCTCAGGACTGCCCCTGGATTTCCCAGGTTCTCCTCTGTGTGTGCTCTGTATCTCCATATTTTCTTATTTGTTTCTACATTACTCACTTGAGTTATCTTGATGCTCCCAAAGGCTGCAGAACATCTTCCACTCCTTTATTTGGGGCTTATTCTTGCTTTCTTCCTGTATCTCCTCTGCACCTACTGGTTTTCATAGCAAAGAGGACACCAAATATTCCACTTCACAAAGAAATTAATTTAGTTTTTGTGAATAAAGCTTGATAGATTTCTCTTAAGTAGTAATAAAAATTTGAAGCTTTTTCTTCACCATTCTATGAGTGTTGCGGATAAAGGACGTTCACGTTGTTATCAGACCTGAATGCAGTGCTGATGTGATCTATCCAACTCATGGATGCTGAAGGACTGACAGAAACACAGATAGCTTTACATGCTATTCTGAAAAGGTAATGATGGTTTTTAATCACTACAGTGTGAGCTATGGGGAAGGTATTTTGAGCCATTGCTCAGAACTTGCACTTCAAATTTGGAGCCACGTGTGGTCATTGCAGAGCATGTAAAGATATTAACCAAGAATGGAGAAAGGAAAGAAACTGGTTTGGGAACCTCAAATTCATGGCAGTGTTTCAGGTATTTGGGTTCCTTCCCTCCCCTCCCCCTTCTCAAGCCAATAGAAAACTTCAGTGCTTTTTTATTACTTTAATGGAAAGTAATCAATGCTGAGCACCATCATAGTAGGATGATCAAAATACCTCAGATACAATATTGTGCTGTCAAATATAGCTTTAAGTCACCTCCAATGGCCTTTCTCAGGTACTCTCCTTCTGTAGCTTCATTATTTTTTACAGCATACATTTTGCATCTGAAAAATTCCAGTTTACAGCTGATGCAGGCTAGCTGAAAGAGACAAAATTTTATTTGTTTGCTTGTTTGTTTATTGTAACTGCAAGAGGGAGGTCTATGTCTAAATACTGGTGATGTCAGCAGAAGAAACATATCTAAATTTCTTGTGTGCTGTTGGAGGAATTGCTCCTGAAGCTTTTTCAGTGTGTGAAGTTGATTGTAGGACCCTGTAAGGAAAAACTGTATTTTCTAGTGCTTAAGTTTTTAATGATTGCAGAAAAATGGGTCTTCCATCCCTTTAAAATATAGTCTGTAGAGACATTATCACAAATATCTTACTATTTCTTAAAAACTCCTTTCTTCTCACTTTCTTGTAAGTATTTATTAGATTTGAGTTTTGATGCAGAGATCATCCAGAAGAAAAAAAATCAAAATTTTAGCTAAAAGCTGACACTTCCTTATACTCTCATGATTTGGAAACAGATATTGTGAAGAGTTAGGGGAAATCTAACATATCTCAAAGGAGTCTTACCATCTTGGTTCACAGTCTTAGCGAGCTAACAAAGTCTGTAGTGCTGTTCATACGACAACTGCATTCAGCTGAGAAATAGCCATCCTTTGCAGAGGCTGAAGCAGTCAGATTCACCCAAAGTACAATGATTCCATGTAAACATTGTTCAATCAAGGACACTGATTTATCTTGTATTGTACAAAAGGTATCTGTTGCCCATTGAGGTGTGTGGAAGCCAGTCTGCATGTGTTTGTCAGTGGTTCTACAGAGTTCAAGTTACAGTGTTTGCCAAAAAAAGGGGGTTTATTTGAGAATTGGGAAGGATATGTTGTTGCATCACTGAAAAGGCAGCTTTGTTCTGATGTATAAATGAGAAAGAATGTTCATTTTTTGTCTAGATGGTTAACTGTGCTGTAACAGCTCTCCTAAGTATCACTATGACAGCATTTCATGCCAAGCATGAAATTTCATGTATTTTCCAATTTCATTTACTAAAGAAATATAAAAATAAAAATCAAATAACACTCGAGTGTATATCTGATATTGCCACAGATATGTTCCATTAAAGGATGGAAAAATACCATCAGAAGAATGCAGGGATATTTACATGAGTCTCCAAAACTGCAGTGTTTCATTCTAATTGGACAATTAATGTAAGGTTATCTTTGAAAGATAGGACTCCATTTATGGATTACTACACCAATGTTTGTGTGTGGAATTAAAGTTCAAATGTAATCTAGGGCAGGATTTTGCTCTACTGATGCTACACGAGATGTGCCAGGTATCCTTCCAGATGCTGTACTATGAGGATATGAATTTCCAGCAGGTCTTGTGTTGTGTCTGCAATACATCTTGGAGGTCCTGGGACATCTCAAGTGATTTTGCTATCTTCACTTAGCTGAATATAGCTAATCACTCCCTAAACTGTGATTACAGTCAGAAGTGCATGGTCTGTGTGAGGAAGCCTGCTGTAAGCTCACTGTGGGACAGCTGCTCTTTCATTTGCTTCTTGTATTCCATGAACTTTTTTTTACTAGGTTCTTGTTGACAATAACAGGAATTTAGATACCTGGTACTCCTATAAGTACGTCACATAAGTGACTTAGCCATCTTAGTCTCAAACTGTGTCTCACTTGTAGCGTCAGCCTTGTCCACTTTATTATGTGATGTCTGTATGCATAAGAAAGGATGGAAATAATTCTAGTATTAATTTCTTGCCTGCTATTTCCTAAGGTCCAGGCAGTTTCTTTTGAGTCAGGATGAAGGGCTGAGTACTGCAGTGAGATCAGTGTACCCTACATCGCTTGATCTATAATAAGATCTCGGATCAAAACGACTGATTTATTTTTGAAGAATTTGGGTTTTGGAAGAAACTTGGGTTATTTGGATCAGAGTAAATGTGGCAGGGGGCTTAGATTGATGTTTGCGCTTCAATCTTGATGTTGCTGAGAGCCTGTTTGGAGCAAGAAAGGATGCTTATGTGAATTGGGAAATAGGATAGATTTTTATTTATTTTTGTTTTTTGAAAGGTTAGACTATCCAAGCCAATCCTTTTGAACCAAGGGAATAAGGGCTGCAGAAAAGCTGATATCAGTGCACAGAAGATTTATGAATCTCTATGTGGAGGGGAAGGCAGATGCAGATAAAGCAGGCAAGGTTAAATCATGCTTTGCCTGTAATTCTGAGCATGATATCAACGTTGGTTTTTTGACTGCAAGGTCCTTTGAGAGCCTTGCACACACAGTACAAACATCAGCTGGTCAGCTGCATGCCAGGCCATGGCTTATTTTATAAATGTTTCTCTAAATATATTTAATCAATAATGCTAGTTCATGTTAAAAAATACACTGCTTTCTATTGATGCTTTTTTTTTTTTTTTTTTTTTTTTTGGCACAGAGGGATCCCCCTCCCAGAGTTCTAAAAAGTAAAGATAAGATATTTGTCTGAGTGTTCAAAATTAGGGCCAAGACACTAACATGTGTTTAGTGCCAGCATAGTGACATCTCTCCTTTAATCCTGTTGCCATAAACATAAACATGGATAGTCCAGCACATACCTAATGGTAAGGAAAAACCAGACTGTCAGTACTGCTAACAGCTCTTGTTGTAATAATGATATTATAATAGCATCCTAACCTGGTTTGTTTGTATTCAGCAAATCAACTCAAAATTATTCTGACATTTAGATAAGAAAACATTTGAAAGATTGCTTTTTTGGGAAAGATAGGCTCTTTTTAGTCTTCTCTGCTCAGTAGCTTTGGACATGAAGTCCGTTCATTTGGACATGAACTTCATTATGACAATGAAGTTTTCTTTCCAGTTGTGCTTCTTAGAGAAGATACATTTTTCTGTTCAGAAATAACTCTGTAGTGAAGTGACAGTGTAATCTGTAAAAGTCAGCAGGGGAAATATCCTTTCATGGGGGAAAGTATGGGCACATGGAAAGTTATTTTAAAAACTCCTGGAATTTCATAAACTTTGTTTTACTGGCATTATCCTCAGAATCGGAGATTGGGAGTGAAGGAAGAGGCAGTTAGTTAAGAGCTAGGATATTTCTGTGGACTTGATTGCTACTGTGATTCAGCTCCTCAAAATTTCTAATGATATTTTCTTCAGATCGCTATTGATCGCTGTTGGATTGGATTGAGTTACATTCAGTTAGTGTTAGTCTGGCTTTATGGACAGTGAAACTGAGAAACGACGGCAATGGATTTTTGAAGATATTTAGTTGTGTGCATGTAAAAAGATAACATTTTGTGGTCTTCTCATGAGCAATGGTCATTACATGCGAGATGGGATTACATTGTGGGATGTATCTTTTTTCTTTTTTTTTTTTCCTGAGAATCCCAAGTGCTTCCATAGAATCATAGAGTTATTTGAGTTGGAAGGGACCCTTAAAAACCATCTGGTCAACTCATCTGCAGTGATCAGGGACACCTACAGCTCTGTCAGGTGCTCAGAGCCCCATCCAGCCCAACCTTGAACATCTCCAGAGGTTGCTCTCTGAGCAACCTGTGCCTGTGCCTCACCACTTCTTCCTCACATCCAATTTAAATCTCTCCTCTTTCAGTTTGCAGCCATTTCTGCTTGTCTAGCACAACAGACCATGGTAAAGAGTTTGTCCCCTTCTTTCCTACAGCCTCTCTTTAGATGCTGAAAGGCCTCTATCTGGTCTCCCCAGAGCCTTCTCTTCTCCAAGCTGAACAGCCCCAGCTCTCAGCCTGTTCTCTTTCCAGTTTACAGAGAAGGATGTTATGGGGAACCACGTCAAAGTTCTTAATGAAGTCGAAATAGGTGACATCAGTGGCTCTTCCTTTGTCTCCTGAAGCAGTTACACCATCACAGAAGGCCTCTATGTTGGTCATGCACCCCTGAAACACTGCTAATTTTGAAGCTCATATAACCCTTCCTGGATACTCTCCTCTGCAGTCTGTGAGAGAGCAAAAGAAATTATTCCAGGCCTCAGCATATCATATTAATAAATCAACAGCTGAATTATTTTCCTTCTTGCTGGCAGAAGGAAGGTGTTCACACTCAGGCAGTTTAGAGGCTTCCCTTAAGACTACTGGCCATTGCTGCTTTTATCTAATGTGTATCTAATGTATTAGATTGTTTTGATTTCAGTAGTTAGCTTTCCGGATGCATCAAGAACCGTAGCCCTTCAGAATTGTTTCTGAATGATTTTAACATGGGAGTATCCACTGCCATCAGAAACAACAGATTTGTGAGTAGTCCCTTGCTTCTATCTATCCATTTCTTTGGAAGCAAAACACTTAGAGCATGGTTTCAGGGACATGTTGTTGTTCTGATTAATTTTGCCCCTTGAATAATTTTTAAATTCATTCTGATACATGAATGTCACTTATAACTATTACTTTCATGTACTCAGAGTAGGGGGCCATATGCAAAATGGGAAGTTGCAGTACCATACTGCTGAGATGAGATTTTGAAGGCAGGATCCTCAAGTGCTATCGGCTTCACTGGCTCTAGAAATAAATAAGTTGTATCATGAATGAGTTATGTGAGTTCAGCAGTACTTAGAAATTTATAAGCACCGGGTCTGGTAGGACTGAGGTACACAAGGCCTTCTACACAAGGACAGTGGGGATCTAGGAAGAAAAATATATCTAAATGTCAACCTAAATCACTGAGGGATTGAACTGGAAAAGAGGTTAAGAACATGTCTAAAACAGAGATGAGATTCAGTTTTTCTTGTTGCTCTTTTTTTCAGACATGCTTTAAAAAATAAGGCACCAGCTTTCTCTTTCTCTCTAGGGAAAAATAAAAATTGATGTGTCCAGGGGAGGAGTGTGCAGTGTGAATCCCAAGTGGATGGGAGTTTCCTCTGCAGCCCTGAGGGTAGGAAAAGTTCAGAATTCAGAACATCTCATTTCTAAGCCTTTCACGTGGGCTGGTGCTGAGCAATTTCAGGAGGTTTGGGGCTGGTTTTCAGCAAGTTCCTGCTCAATAAATGTCAAAATTTTACTCTGAGGTACTTAATTCTCAGAAAGGTGCATATAATCTGTTGTTTTGGATGATGAATACAGAATACTACTGATTGATCATTATTCTCAAGTTTTCAGTTCTGCAAAAGAGACTGTGTGGCATGTTCTGCTTCCTCTCATCAGATTTGATGTCTTTCTGCGTGCCATGACCACAATATCTGAAAAATCCAAGTTCCTTCAGTTGGTTTCTGCTGAGCAAAACACCTCCATTATGTGCAATTACATCATGTGTTCAAGGCCCTGAACAAAAGTCATGAAGAATCTCCCTCCTTCACTTTTTCCTTGCTGGAGTGGAGGATTAGAGGACTGTGTAGTCACCCACACGTTTTAAGTTATGTTATTTAGTTTGGTGGTTTTTCTCTGCTGAATGTTCCTTGACATCTTTTCAAAGATGAGCTCACTTCATTGGCCCTGTTTACTGGTTATGTAGCAGAGATGCCTGTCTTGATTGAAGCTTTGAGTTCTCCTCATTCAAGCATAGGTTTTTCTTTACTTGGACTCACACATGCAGTAATAATAATTAGAGTGGACTTAAAATATTTTGATCATGAGATTTTGACATTTTGTCCTCTTTGTAGCATCTTTCTTATTTTTTATTTTTTTTACCATTTCCTTCATTACTTGAAGGAAAAAAAGGGCATTTCAGGATTTCAGAATACATGCATGCGTAATTTTCTGTAAGCTGACTTGTATCTTCCTGTTTTCTTGTGGCTTGAAATGAATTTTAGATTTTTAGAACGGTGATATAAGCCATTAAACAGTCTTGCTGTCTAACCAGTCATAGTGCTTCTGTAAATCCTTCTCTTTCTTCAGATAAAAATCAGAAACATAGCAGAGTGAGAAAACCACACTGCTTAGGAATTAATAACATGTCTTGTTGAGCCAGAACAAGTGGGTTGCAGTGATGTACCATTGATGTGCATCATCTTTATTTAAGCAACAGCTGCACTCATAAGTTGATGACCAGCAGTAGTTTGCTGCTAGCTTACAGACTGCCCAGAGAGGTGGTGGATGCCCATCCTTGGAGGCACTCAGGGTCAGGCTGAATGGAGCCTGAACATTCTGTGGCTTCAGTTTGGTGAGTACTGATACGCTTAGCATTGTTTTGTGGGTGCTTCGCTTATTTCCAAGATGAGAATCCATATCTATCTATGCTTATCTTTACTCTCTTCAGCTTTTTAACTCAGATCTTTGCCAATCATTAGTAGTTATATATTGTCCATACATATGGTCTATATGTAACATATGGTCAATATAGCACTCATTGACTGCTGTCTTGGTACCAGAGGGGTTCAGGTTCCCAACCTGAGATTCCCACTGTGAGAGACCTGTTTCCAGACAGGTTTTAGCCTCTGAAAGGAGAAGAAAGTCATTTATTTAGTAGGTTATTTAGTTAGGTCATTTATTTAGTAAAGTTAGGTAGCTGCATATCACTTTTCAAAAATTCACATAAAGTGTACGTGTGTATACGTGTGTTATACATATCATATAAGGTACTTTCATTGTGGAATTCATTTATTTAATGTCTTAAAAATCTCCCTTTCATAAGAGGAAAGCGTTTGCCTTGTCATCAATTTCATCCTGCCCCTCTCTGTCTGAAAAGGCTCAAATTGTGACCTATTTGGTTATTGCTTGCTTCCCTAATTCTATTTCAAAGTTCCTTTCATGGTGCACTACAGAAGGAGGTGAAAAAAAGAAGAAATGGAGATATTTTATACGCTAAGGAGACTATGTCAGACAGGCAATTAACTGGCATTGTACGGCTTGTACAAGAAAATCAGGAGATATGAAGATTTGTGTTGGAAAATGTAAGCAATGGGCAGACTGCTGCTTGATTTGATGCTGGGTCCTGAACAGTTTTCTTACTGAGTCTGAGATGAAGATTCTGCTTCTCTCTGTGCTCAGATTCACATGGATAGGACGGTTTTGCTCCATGCTGGCAGCCCAGTAGTCTCTAGTAATGGTAGTACTCACCTCTACCGTTTTTTGTTTGCCCAACAGTTACTTGTGGCCAAATTCTTTGCTTTTGTCAATGCTTCTGGGATCGGTGGAAATGTGCTTGTGCACACCAGCAGAAATATTGGCACTGCTCCATCGTAAACAGATGGACAATCTCAAATGGAGCTTGATCCCACTGTCATTCATTGATGAAGATATTAAAGAGCACTGGTCCCAGTACTGACCCCTGAGGAACATCACTCATCACTGGACTGTTGACCTATCCTGATTTTTTTCTAGCAGTGCTCTTGCTCAAAGCACACAGATGTGAACAGAAGGAAAGTATTCCCCCACCATGCACGTAAGTCTAACAGAGTAACTAGAGATTTTTCGTCCCTTGTGATTTAATTGGATGAGCTGATTAAAACTCAGAATTTCTTTCCTCCCAATTTTTGTCAGTCAGGATCATTTTGTAAACAGAGCTGGCTTCCACAATCTGGCTTTTCCTGATGGAAATCTGTTCCAGTGGAAGTCTTCCGCCAGACCTCAGTGAAGAACATATGGATCCCAAAACTGCTGAGACTGAGGGATGAGGCAGTAGTCTGTTGGTGCACTTAGAATAAATAAATAAATAAGTCCCACCACAGCAAGAGCTGCTGCTTGGGGACTCTGCAGCTCTCCATCCATCTCCTGTTTTGATTCTCAGTCTGTGCAGAGTTCCTTTGTGCTGAACTTCACTTCTGAGAAAACAGTTTTAGTATGTGTGTAGCTGCACACCTCCCTCTGCAGGTAGGAAAAAAAAATAATAAGGAAAACCAGATGCAAGAATTAAAATAATAGTAATAAACTTTTATTACTGATGATGGAAAGCATATTTGAACTGAAGATGCAAAGCCAATAACAACCAGGGAGCTAGATGCACCATCAGATAAAAAACACTGTACAAGATAGTGTTTTTATAGCAATATTTGTCGAGAGAACATATTCCAGGTAAAAGACAGGCTTCTAAATACATACCACTCAATTGCATGCGCCAAATTAAATAATGGAAGTGTGTTTTCTTACAGTGAATCTTTCAACAGCAATGCTCAATTTTGCTCATTGGGTCAGTTCTGCTCTCTTGATCATTTGTATCAGCAGTAGGTCTAATACAGTTAATAAAGCAGGTTACCATTCCTGGATTTTGACGACCTCTGTAACATGCCTCTGAGTGGTCAGCAGCAAAAATCATGTTAGCAGGGAGAGACAGCCATTCCTATGGGGTCTAGAGTTAATATGGAAATGTCACTGCAGTAGAAACAAAGCAAAAATGCTCCTTTCCCAACCCTGGCATTCCAGATGCGCTTCCCATGCAATATAGAATTCGTGGTATTTAGGTATTTATGGCACTGTACTCATTAATTCAAATAAAAATAGAGTCCCAAATTGTAAGCAAATGATTTCAGCTTTCATAGACTCAGTTGCATCAGTCTATTCTTAGCATATTCATTGTTGGTTTTGATCAAACTGGATTAAGATGTGCATTCATACGTAGTGACAAGTTTGACGCAATGCCTTGAAAGGTAGGAGGAGAGTGAACTGATTTCCACAGCTATCAAAGTATTTGCTTGTAATTAGCAATCAGAAGCATGAAAGGCATTTGTTACAGCAGGGATATCTTTAAATAATGACAGTATATTTCCCAAAGCTCACCTTACAGCCTCTGCGATTAAGGCAGAAATAGTTAGAGATGAACCAAAGGAAAAGGTGGCATTGCAGACAGAAGGGCAAATATCTTTTGAGAAGATATCCGTCACAGTCTTGCTTTGTATTGCAGTGAGGTTTTCATTGGCATTGTGTACTAGATGATGTTTATAATGACCTGAGAAATCCCCCAGATGGAACAACAAATGCCTGAAGTGTGGAGTCAAAGTGCTTTGCTCACTTTCTTGAAGGGTCAGAGAAAGAAAGGGGAGGAAGGCTTGCAGATCCCTGATTTTGAGGAGACACTGCTGTTTGCTTTCAGTAGCTGCTGTCTGGATAAGGGTGGTAGGAGCCCCACTTGGCTTTCCTGGGGGTATTTTTGATGCTAAAAGCTGTTTCTGGTGGATGACAGGGATGACCTTTGTGTCTCTGGTAGTGGCTGCTGGGCTCAGAAATAACCTAAGATGTAGCTTGGAGCAATCTGACTGTTTTGCAGGTGTGTGTATGCTTTGTACCCTAGTGTAGAAGCTGAAAACAGCTTGTTAGGGGAGGTCTTACATAGCTGACTGCTAAAAGATTTCCATGTGCTTGTTGTGCACTGTCTCCAGCTGGACACCCACCATGGGGAAAGTATTCACCTGATGGCACAGAACAGATCTCAGCTGATCTCTGGAGAAATGTTGATTCATGTCTGATTCCCTGTCCACATGGAAGCTCTACTTTGTATCTCTGGTGGGCTGGGCAAAACAGTGGCAGTCACCACAAATGTTCTCTTCTAGACCAAGTCCATTAGTTTTCTGCCAACAGAAGCAGAATGAATTATCTGGTGTGGCCTGAAACCTTTATGCTTGGTAGCTGACTAAAAGGCCTTTGCCATTGCAGTACAACTTGTTGCCTTCCTCTTGTCACAGCACTTTTCATATTACTACTTGATAATCTGCTGCAATAGCATTTGGATTGTTAGTGGGATTGAGTTAATTGTCCTTGGTGTTCCCAAGGAGGGAGGTACGAGCAATGATGTGCTTGTGGAGACACAGTGTGCCCTTCTCTACCACTGCTTCCCTATATAGTCTCTTCTGTAATGCCTGGTCCTTCTGGAGAGACAGCAGAATTAGGGTACATGATGTCCCTATGCCTAATGGTCTGCACAATTCTGTTCCTGTAGATTAATAGGCTGCCTTGACACCAGTAGATTGAATGTGCCTCGGACAGTTCTCAGATGTTCAAGCCATCTGGCATAAATTGCTTGCCACTGTATTGCTAGCCTGTTGGAAACTCCCCAGGAGCATGCAATTTGTTTTTTGCCAAGGGATCAGCACCTGTGTTAATTTCCAGTCTACACCCAGGAGCTGACTGGGAGAGTGCTAGCTGGCACAGGTCTGTGATGGTTAACGATTTAACATTATAAAGCTCTCAGCATTTGTACCCATGAATGGTCCTTGACACTGGTTAGCCTTTTAGCACATGGCCATTTCCCCTTTTTTCTTTCAGGAGACAAGTCTCACTGTCAAGCTTAGTGCTCCTGGATGCCTAATGGACAGGTAGATGTCAATATCTGTGATGCCTTAATGAAGAAAACAATATTTTCTTAAAAACGTGCACAGATCTTGGATTTCTCTACACAGCTCCAAACTAGGATTGAAATCCAGAACAAAACCTCTCCTGAGGTGTTTTGCTTGCCCTTACAAGTCAGTAAGTATTTGTTGGCCTGTCCAGAGGACTTAAGACCCTTTTAAAGGATTGAAATCCCAAAGGATCCTTGTTTAGTGTTCAGTATCTTTTCAAGGTTGTCATTCTGTTACTTAGATATTGGAAGCACTTGGGCAGAGCTTCTCCCTTAAAGACCCATGAATAGACTCGTGATAGATGATGTGTCAAAATGCAATTTAAAAATAAGAAGTCACAAAATAAGAACAATATCATTCCATAACTCTTAGCACCATTAGGCCAGTCAGCATGGGAAGCAGCAGAAGTCACCCAGGAAAGAAAAAGCATGATAATTTTTTAGAAGAACATAGCCTGTTAAATTACTTTGCCACTTCTAACCATCGGGGGAGAAAAACAAAATATGTTCATTCCTGCTTGAACTGATGAATTGAAACTGCAAAAGAGGCTGGGTTTTGTGTTGCTGGTCTGCATGTTAATTCAGATCTCAGAGTTGGTGGATATTGTGTTGACTGAGCATAGTTACTATGGCGTATGTGTTGGGAACTTGTCTTCTTTATTACTGCCTGAGTGGAAACGGTTGCTCAAGGGAATTTTCAGATAGCAAAATCTTTCTTATGGTTTCCTGGGGAAATGAGATGTTAGGTGGCTACAATGCATGTGCAAGCATAGGGTTGCTTCTCCCATTTCTCCTCAGTAGTTTTTTAGTTCAGCTGGCGAATGTCAACCAGATCTGACGAAAGGCTCTACAAGCTTCATGAAAACCAGTGGCTTCATTATAGAGAGGCTCTTCATGCTTTCGTCTTGTAATGGTGGCAGAAGATGTTCTTTGTTCAAGGCAGTAGGCATCTGCTGGAAGGAAGATTGGACTGAGGCAATAGGCTTATGGCCAAATCTGTGTAAGACTGTGTTTCACTTGGAATGTTTACTAATGAGTTGTGACTAGCTCCTAAATTGGGTTACTTTCAACCAGTATGGATTCAGAATTTTGATACAGCTTCTACACTAACCTTGGAGAGGTGATGGATAAAATACAAAGATGGGTAGGAGTTGTTCGTCTAGTTCATTGATATTCGAGAAGTGAAAATTTAATAAATAACCAAACTTTGAGGCTGACTAACCTCAGTAGAATTTTTTGATGAATAATACCCAACTTTCAGACTCACATCTGTCAGCTGTTGTCTTTTGCTGTTTGAGTTTCTCATCCAAAATCTTCTTGTAGTTGATAATTTAAATTTTGCAGGTTTTATATTAACTTTGTTTTCCTCTGCGTTTCATTCTATGAAAAAGCATGGGATCTTTCCTCGATACGATAACCAAGGCTAGATATATTATACCCAGAGAGGTCTTATCAGTGTCTTACAGTGTCTAGCAATTATAATAGCGCTTTTGATTTATGTTATATTCCCTTAGCAACCACACATTCTGTTTGCCACCTTCACTTCAGCTACATATTGGACTAACAGATTTAGGGATTTTTTTTTTTTTCCTCACAGTAAAAATCCTTAATCTCCCAAACAGTTCCAAATCACTTTCCTGGTCATTGTGCTAAAGCTTCTCATTTTCGATCATGGTTTTTATTTTATTATAAATATCATTTTCTTTCCTCGAGATCCATTAATGTCTTCATTTTTTTTTTTTTTTTACATCAGCTTTAAGCCTTAACCACTTTATTTAATATGTAGCTGCATGTTTTTTAGATTTGGGAGGCTGATTACACCGTGTTTTACTCCCAGCTGATATTTGCAAACTTATGACCTTATCCAAGGCCTTTGTGCAGAGCGAATACTGGCACTTGGAAGTTGTCTGGGAAGCAGCTACAATGCTTCCACTGTTTGTTCTGCTGCTGAATGTGTGCTGTGAATGCCTTGAAGGGAGAATAGCATTTTCCTCCTTCTATTATCCACTGGGAAAAGAAGAACCACTCAGAAGAGTGCATTTCTGTTGGGAGGGTGTTAATTTATTATGGTGTTCTAAATTTATGTGTAAACAAATGCTGATTTGAGAGCAGTCAGCTTTTATAACGGCAGAACCATCTGTAGGGGACCAGTTCTAATTTAATCTCATTATTTCTGTTTCTATTTCTAGTACACAGCTATCACTCACATCCCTGGACCTCTGTGTCATTGAAAAATAACTAAACAAAAATTCAGACACCAGGCTCCTGACTATATCACTGTGTCAGGTTAGGCTTGGTATAGCTGAGCATTCATCATGCAATATAGTGAGAAAATGTGGCCTTTGGTGACAACAGTCTGAGCCTGGCTTAAGCTCGGATTGTTTTGACTCAAAGAGATCTACTTTTGCATTTCTAGCATCTGTTTCCATCTCTTCCATGTCATACAACACCATGCCCAGATCCTGCACATGTCTGTGCTTGCATTGGCACGCATTCGTTCCATAGTGCAGAGACAGGTGGAGCAGGTCAGAGAGGGATGCCCACTGCCTGGGCTGACATGGGAGCATTTTTCTCATCTGAATTGCACCAAAGGCATTTCTCCTTGTCCTCTCCATGCCATTGTTAATGTCTGTAGGCACAAAGTCCAAGGCTCCATTCTGACAAATATTTTGGAAGGTACCAACTCTGCATTAGGAGAGTGATGTGAGCAAGAAGCAGTGCGTTAAGATAAACTTGAGCTTTGTCTTCCTGTCACCTGTAATAATCTAGTTGCATGTCATGGATGGGCTGGACCAGTGAGTTTGTATTGGTGGTGAACTCGGGGCTCCTCCTCACTCCCTTTAATTCAGTGGGAGCCAAACTTCTCAACATCAGAGCTGATGGCAGCCTTTCAGGTGTAGATTTGAACATCACGGGTGCTGAGCACAGGTGTGTGTGTGTATGGATCTTTTTAGAAAGTAGAAACAAGAAATCAATCTTTCACATTCTATCAAAAACTGTGGTGATTGCTTGTATAAACTTAAGGAAAGTTACAAATAAGGTATCAGCTCCTTTTGCAAATGCATATTATGCATGAAAAGCTACAGAGCATTAAACACATAGGATGTATTTTAACACATTTTCCAGTTCAGGAATCTAGCTCTCTCATGTTAAATGCTTTGAAAATCTGTCTTGCTTCTAGGGGGCCTCCAAGGAATGGGACTTGTCACTTTACAATCCTGTTTATAGGATATCCCCCTGCCCAGTTTTTGTTTTTGTTTTTTTTTTAATAGTAAAACCCAAGTAGCTTTAGCACAGGATTTAGGTTAGTGTTGTTTTACTTGCCTTTCAAAATTCTTTGGATTGCTTACAATATATGATGCAAGAAAATTGAGTGAAATCCACAGGTAAGATGTAATGTTAAAGCTATACTAAGAAAATACTGAAATACATCTATGCTTTGTAAGAAAAGTAAGTTTCTAATCTGTACCACCACATGGGTATGTGACGAGGTGGTGGTTTGCTATGGATGAAAGAGTTTTAATTTTGACTCTTCCTTCATAAATGTTAATCCAGCTATCAGTGGTGCATAGCAATCTTTGAGACTCACACATTTAGAGGAAGAAGAAAATGCATACATTTCCATCTCTGAGGAGCTGTGTGCCATCTTTGCCAGAAACAACACAGGCTTGATGACTTGATAATACACTAAATGCCTTTATTGCTTATAGTATTGCAGCATGTTTTGTCTGACCTTGAAAAGAATTATGCTTTTATGTCCAGAAACGAAACAACCAGAAATCCAACACAAAACAAATCTACTTCAGATTGTAACTTTAAGCCTCCTCACCAACATGGATTACTGAAATAACACCACTGTGCTCTGCTCACTCCACTGACTGCCTATATAGAGCAGCAAAGGGATTATGCAACTCTCTCAGAGATTGGCTGTCATAACAAGACCCCAGATCAGGTGAGTTTGATCCAAATTTGGGTTGCTGTGAATGCTTTTCAAATAGCTCTGTGTGCACAACACCTGGTGTCTCACTGTGAGAAAGAAGCAGATTCATTAAAACTCAGCATCTCTCATCTTCTTGTTTGGTAGTTAAAATACCAAATGGTACACACAAATACATTTAGACTTGAAATCCCTAGCAGCATCTCTTTTATAATTTGCCTTAATTAGCATTGGTCTGAATATGCAAAAGTTAAAATTTCAGTTTTGCCTTGTTGCGTTCTTCCTTTTACTAGAGTAGCTTAAAGGATCAGCTTGTCAGGAAGAATAAGAGACTCTCTTGTGTTGGGAGTTCTCATACAGGGCCCTAAGAGCTTCAATAGCACCATTACTGCCTGTCGTGTGCCACCAGTCTTTAACATACAGACATGTGGCTGTATTTAATGCATGAACCCTGCTAACATGATGGGGAATCAGCATGTTTTCTTGCTGAATTGGGCACCTTTAGCCCCTATCTGCAAGAAAGTTCCACTACTGTATGCTTTCCATATTAATTTATGGAAATTTATTCTTTGATTTATTAATTTATTCCTTTGAAACGGTGGAGGAGCAAAAAAAAGTAAAAATGCAGAATAAGACAGGAGACACTGACATTACAAGTGCAAGCCTACTTTGTGCTGTGACAGTCTATGTATTCAAAAGACAGCTTAAGGAAAATTCATTTCTATTAATAGTGGAAGAATGGATGTGAAGAGACCTGAATGAGATGCACAGCATTTCAAGAGATGGAGGAAACGGGGGGTGTCAAAAAACTGAATCAGGCTGCAAAACAATGCACAGAAAGGGATAGTGAGACTCTGAAGAAAGATTGGTGAAACGACAGCTGCACTTAAGTAGTGATGGGGAAGAAAGCTTTTTCTATGCAAACTGCAGCAACTCTTGATTTTAAATCAATTTAAAATTGCAGTGAGATTCAAGATACATAGAGGAAAAAAAAAAAGAACACAGTATTTGTGTAAAAGTAATTAAGAGAATAAGTTTTGTTTTTTTTTTCTTTTTGGCAGTTTTGATTACTTAAAATGTTGCTATAGGGGAAAACTATCCATTTGGAATCATTTTTGAAATTGTACATAGTTCCTATGGGACTCAGACTTCCACAGGGAAGACATAACCAAGCAAACTCATCCACTGTGATATCTTGGCAGTCATGTCAAAGAGCTCCCTCAGCAACCCACCCCTCTAGCTACCAAAAAGAAAAGGAAATTGATGCCATTTAAATGAAGATAAAACAAAACCTTGCATCAAGAAGACATTTTATCAGCAAAGTGAGTCCATTAGAAATTTTGCTGTTTGCGCCATTTTTTTTTTAATGCTCCAATACTGTGGGTTAAAGAAACGTTAAAACGGGGAAGTGGACACGTAGTCGAGCTTTAGACAAAGATTAACATTTTGTGTGGTTAACAAAAATGTCCAGGGTGAACACATTGTGCACCAGAAGCATCTTGTTGTTTTTCTGATGCAGTTGCTTGCCTGGGGACCAAATCATTTCTTCTGACTGAAGAGAAACTCTTCCACGAGAGTTAATTTCTGTGGGTGAACTGTTCACCAAAGGGACTGGATTCAGGATGAGAAAAACCTCTCCAGGGTTGCTCATCACCAGCCGAGACAGAACTGCAGGAAATGACCTTTTCTCTCTACTGTCAATATCGGACATTGATGCTTGGGTTCAGGGCATTGTTGGCATATATCTCATTTCCTGCATTAGCCCTCGTAACTAGTCTGAGCCATCATAAGATGGATTTCAGTCTGCAGCTTATGATCCTTCCTTTTTTATGTATGTTGGATTCTACAGCACTGTGGTGCTGTTGGAGCATCTCTTGCAGAAGATGCATTTGATACAACACCTTGCAGGATGAATGCACTAGCCAAAAAGGGATCCTGATTTGGAAAGTGGAAATAGCAGGTAAATAGACTAAAGGCAAGCACAGGAATCTAGGAGCACGCTGGCTAGTGTGTCTCCTGTGTCCAGTAGCATGCATAGAGAAGGAGGAGAGGTTATGGCATAGTCCTAATGAAAACAAGATCATTTCATATTTTTTTTTCCAACAGGGGGATTTGTTATTGTGAGCAGAAAAATCAATGTTTGGGTTGCATTTCAAGATGTAACCTTCCAACTGTATTCCAGGAATAAAAGATGTTTCTAGATGAGCAGAATTGCACCAAAGAAGTTGTCTGATACCCATCAAAGCAAAACGTCAAAGCACTTGAATCAAAAAGAAATTTTAATTTCTTTGGTTTTCACTTCCAAATTTCTGCAATTGGTTTCTGATGTTTTTGTGAGTTCTTATCAGAATTTCAGTCTTGAGTATTACTGTCTTTTGCCTCCTGGCGTTGTTGAACTTGTAAATCAGGTGACAGCTCCTAGTATAGCAACTCTACTTTGTCTGTTTCATTCACCATGTTACTTGAAAATAGGTGGAAGAACAACTTATCCTTTTTTTGCATTATCTAAATGTAGCTGTTTCAAGTTGCAATGACCAACAGCATTGAAAATACATTTCATATGCCTTTTGTGTTATTTGATCTGTTTGTGTGTGTATGTTTGAAATAGTTGGAGCTCAGTTCGGGAAACTTTGTCTCTTTAGTAACGTGGTCCAGAATGTTGACCATGTCTTGGGCTGCATCAGTAGCAGTGTGTTGAAGTTATGGTTTAACCCAGCTGGTAGTTAAGCATTGCACCGTCGTTTGCTCACCCCTCTGTCCCTCCCAGTGGGTTGGGGGAGAGATTAAAAAACAAAAAAAAACAAAAAAAACCAAAAACTATCAACAGAGTAGAGTTCATGGGTTCAGTTAAAAACTATTTACTAAGCCAGAAAAGGAAGAGGAAAAACAAGATAATGGTCATGATAATGTGTATATATATGGAACTGCTTGAGTGGGTCCAGATGAGATCACAAAGATGCTTGAAGGGCTGGAGCACATCTTCTATGCAGATAGGTTGAGAGGATGTTTAGTCTGGACAGGGTCTCTTGTCAGGACAAGGGTAATGTCTTTAAACTAAAAGAGGGTAGATTGAGAGTAGACACTGGGAAGAAATTCTTCTGTATGTGGGTGAGGAGGCAAAAACTTCTTCCTGTCGTCACCATGTTGAAATGTGCCATGTGTTCTTACTGTTTTATTTTTAACCAGCTTCTGACCCATGGCATTTCCTTCATTGTGAGTTTGTAGAGGTTAATGCAAGTCTACTGAAGCTGATGTTTGTCTCTTTAAAGGGTTTTGGATTAAAATCATTTCCCTTGTCTTCTGAGGGATCTTCCAATAAAATAGAGTTACTATAATATCATTGTCAATCTTATCCACTCTGTTACCAAGGCACTGGATGACTGCAGAGACCTCGTTTAATCCCTGTAAACTCCAGATATATCAAGGGTATCTATGGTAGTAAACTGAACAGGGCCAGGCCAGGGCCTGACAACTGCATGTGGTTGTCCATGCTGTGAAGTTGTTAACACAGCTGTTGGCACAATTTTAATCTGTCACTATTCCCAGAAGTGTTCAGGCACGGCTCCAGCTGTAGCAGAGGTTAAAGACCTTTGCAGTGGGTTGTCAGCATATGCTCCCTGTTTTGAAGGAGCAGAGGACTTCAGTTGCATGGATGTGATCGTGGTGCGTGGCCTCAGGACAGGAGATCATCCCATGGGTTATTTTATCTGCTTGCATAGACATGAGCATGCAAACTGGTAATGAACCAAGCATTCCTGAGTTGTATATTTTGCATAACTTTGTGTACCGCCGTGGATTGATTCTTAAGACAGTGTTTGATTTGGTGAGTGAACAGGATGTCAAGGCATTGTGTGCCCAAAGGAAGGTTGACAAGATTGGGACTGACTACTGGACTCTGACAGGCACAGAAGGAAATCAGTCTTTTTCTCCAGGTCACCTTCATAGTGAGGTCTTAATAACTGTAGAACATCCCTTTCTGAGATCAGGATGGGATTGTTCTCCAAATGATCCATATGCTATGTTTAGTGATGCTTTTAAAACTGATGGTTATCTTTTACATTACTTGTAGGCAGTTGGCTAAGAGAAAGATTATGTCCTTCACATGTATACTTTAAAGGAAGAACCTTCCCTGAGGGAAAGACTGCACTGCGTGTTTCAGAACGTGTGAAAGAGCAGAGTCCTTCTTTCCAAGATCTATCAGTAGACCTGCCTAACATTGAAAATGCTTTAGGTTGTAAAGGAGACTAGGAAATTAGACATTTCAGTTCATTGGACATATGTTTTTTAAAGTAGTAGATCAAGTTACAGTAATGCGTTTCTGTTCCTTAAAATGGAGAAGATATGAGCACCTGTTAATAGGTGAGATGAGAAGTTAATGGAATAGGTCTGTTTGTGCCTTTCTACATGCATCTTTACTAAGGCATCACTGCTCATTGAGGCAGAGGCCAGTGCAGCTAGGGATGTGACTAGCGACCTAAAGGAGATATCACCAAAGAGAGAGGCAGGAGAAGAGCTGTCTCCTGAGCTAGCTGGAAGTGATGAACAGCCAAAAATGAGTAATCAAGAAGAGCTCCTGTCTTCCAAAGTACCACTTATCTCCATCTCTCTCACTCAGAAATTTACGAACCACCTTACTTCACAAGTATCCATCAATTTCATCTGCTGATAGCTTGGTGTATAAAAAATGAAGCAAGAAAGAAATGTTAAGATTAGAAGTTGTAAGGTAAGCCTTGGTGCTCTTCCCTCACAGAAGACCAAGCACTTTCACGTGGCTGGTGCTCTTGTCTTCACTTATCTTTGTCTTCCAGCTCAATTTCATTCTCTCTGGGCATCTGAGCACCATACCACTTTCTGCTAATGAGCTGTGTTGTCTGTGCATCTTAAAATATAACTTCTCAATGCAGGGAACTTTTCTTGGTGTTTGGGAATTAGCTTGTCTTTCAGTGTCACTGTATGATGGAATCACCCAGGAAAAAAAAAAAAAAGTCCTTCTGAATATAGAAACCCTCATATACCACTTAATGAGAAACTGAAGTAACACTTCAGTTTACCTAGGAACGTAGGGTCTATACAGGACATTTGGGGTTAAGGCCAGCCCCCTTTGTGGCCAGCCTTTGTCAGACCAACTCTTTCACAAACAAATTAACTGATCCATCTTAGAACAAATTAGGTCATTTGCTACCATTACTTCCCCTGGGACATTGTTCAAGAGCTTCAATTCTCTATTGCTTTGAAACATTCTTCTAATTTTCAGCCTCACTTTTTTTCATGGACAGTTTATATCCATTTGTTCTTGTGCCAATGTTGTCCTTTAGCTTAAATAGCTCTCTTTCTCCTCTTGTTTTATTCCTTGATGTATTTATAGGCAGCAGTCATATCCCTTCTGAGCTTTTGTTTTACTAGTCTGAACGAGCCAAGATTGTCTCTTCCTGTAACAGACTCTGTGTTGTTGTCACTGTCTTCATAGTTCTCAGCACCTGGTCTCATCTGAGTTTGTTTCACCTGTACTTGTATTGTGGCCCTACAAATATTTGATAATAATAGAGACGTTTCTATCCAAGGTTCAATAAAAGAGAAATAATCTACAGCAAATCTGCACCAAAAATGGGAATTGATACTTGCAGAAGATGAGATGGAAGTATTTCAGACTTTGTTTCAAGCATAAAAAACCACTGTTCTGTACTCTAGGAAGTTTACACATTGCTTTCTCCCACTATCTGCATCAACACTGTGGCATTTTTTGCCTCTTGTGGCTGTTGCTTTCTTTTCCCAGGCACTTTTTCAGGCCACTGGTTTCTTTTTAGTGTATCTAGGGTAGACACAAAGGGAACAGGGAAGGGACCTGTGTGTTTAGACACCACTTATCTCTTTAGCAGATTTATTTCATCATGCTACCCCATCTTCATGCATTGTGAAAGCTTCATTATTTGTTGCTGTAGTCATCACACTGTGTTTCAGGGCAAGAACTAAAAATGTAATACAATTTCTTTATTGCATATACTTGCACTTATATGCTCTCACACTCTTTAGAAGAAGAAAAGTGACATTCATGGGTATCACTAAGGGAACAGGTCTGTAGAAAAGACTTAAAATATGATGTTTCAGGGGTGAGCTTGTTTTGAAGCTAGATAAGAAGTCATATACAGCATTTCACAAAAATTCCTGTTATCGTCTGTTATTCCTTTCTCTTATTGTTCCTGATGCATGCTATCATCAAATGTCTGTTTCACATATTTAGCATCTATTCACATATCTGTTTCTCATCTAAAATACTTCTCTATTCTGTTCCAAGCAGTTTCTAGGCTTTAGGAGGTCCCTTCATTAGAGATGATCAAAAACATTTTAAATTTAACGACTATCAGGAAATTCATCTTAATCAAAGTAGACACATTTTGAAGGGACAAATTGGTTTCAGCTTTGATACAATTTTAAGTAGAGGAAAAATGCCAATGAATCGTGTCAGCTGTTTCATTTAAACATATGAAATATTTTATTTTTACTGTTTTGATTAGTTTTGTTTTACCTGTCGCACTGTCAGTCAAAATACTGTTCATATTGCCATTTATTGTGTTATATTTGTATTTAGTGCTTAATTAAAATGCTTTGGTGTGATTAGAACTTTTCTGTAATGAAAGGGGCTTTTTTCTTTTTCCTTCAGAGTTTGGCGTTGATGAGAAATTGAGTTTGACAATTTTTCTGAGTATCCTAATTCTGGCAATAAACTCAAAATGAAGCCTCTCTCCGTACTTTCATAGAGCCATAGAATCTTTAAGGTTGGGAAAGACCATGGCATGGAAGACTGAAACAGCACTACCCAGCTCTGGGTATTGATAATGTGGATTTAGCTTTCTTTGTCACCCAGTGCTCTGTGAGCAGTTTATTATCTGGAAGGCTGGAGAGCCTTGTATTTCACTGATGGCTATGCATCAAGTGTTTCCCTGGCTCTCAGGCTGTGCTCAGATATCTTTCAAAATTATGGTAAATATTGATTTAGTGCCCTGCTTAAACATGCAGCTCTGGCACAGACTTTTCAGTGAGTGTGACTGTGTCAAACAAGAATTAAATTCACAGCCAGGGTTCACTATAATCGCTGTCTTATTCATCTCATGCTTGCCTTCTTGCAAAGCGTTGTGCTGTCAAGTGTGGCTCTGAAGTACATAAATGAAATAAATGTATTAAAATGTTAAGATCCTTGACAGTGAAATATACCCAGACCCTTAATGCTGGAAAAGTCACCTTTGAAAAGTGACTATAAAAACGGTGTGTTAGGGCTGTGTCTCTGGCTCCCATCATCCCTTCCTCTGTTCTCCCTTATTTACTACTGTGGCACTTTGGGGAGCTGCTGCTGTGATGACCATTTCATCTCATACAACATCTGAAATAAGATGGATATTCCTAGGAGAAATGGTGTTCCTGGGCTTGCCAGTGGAATCCTGATGGCTAGAAGGGATATGGTGGAGCAGTTCTTTGGTGTTCTTTGGTGTGTGGTGTCTGATGAGGAGTCCTCTTCACAGGTGATGGACTGATAGAATGTCTGTGAGAAGGCCAGCTTTGCTGCTAATTGCCAGAAAAGGCTGCAGTGATTTATGGAGTTGATGGTCTTCTCAGAAAAATTCCACATGTCCCTCTGAGAAGCTCTTTGATGTAACTACTTTGGGGTCTTTTCTAACTGGAGCTGTTATTAAATAAGTTCTTAGCTCCTCAGGATGTGCTCCTTTGTCAAATTTTTCACGAAAACACAAACTATGTATGTGTAATATGTTTGAGATGCTTGTCTTGAATGTTTTGAGAGATGGGAAGGATTAAGCAGACTCAAAAAAAAGAAAAAGAAAAAGAAAAAAAGAAAAAAAAAGAAAAAAAGAAGAATCTCACTTCTGCTCCATAAGAGACTTTGTTAAATTGTGCAGCCTTCCTCCAAGATATCTTATGGTGCATAAATGAAATTAAAAATATTCTTCCCTTTGATGTTGCACTATTCAATGGCTACCATCTCTAGGAATTCACATTACTAGAGGAATTAAATTCTCTTCATAAGAAACACACCACTGGCTGTACTGGATGTACAACTTCTGTCACTGAAGATCTTAACTCTGACCAATCTTGCCTGTGCTCTTAACTGGAAAGTTTCAGGATTGGCCCAAATCTCAGTAGACCTGAGAGGATGTTTGTCTGACAGTGTCCACTGCCTGTACAGGGCCTTTTCTTGGTTCTTTCCTTTTATGATGCTATCTGTGACTTGCATTCACCAATGGTTTAGTACTGAATGCTGCATCTCTTAGAGCTGCATCTTTTGTAATCTGCCTCCATGAAGTGAAAGATGTGTGAAGCACGTCTGTTTTGTCTGAGACATGAGGCAAGGTACTGTGTGCAGACAGCTGCTACTGGCTGTGGGGAAAGAAGAGGACATTGGTCTTAAAGGTGCCAGTTTAAGATGCTGATGGATTGGGTGGCAGATTCAGACAGACAGATTGGCATCCCTGACAAGATCCCTGACAAGTGATGTGAGAGGTTAATTAATGGTGCATGGCTCATTTAGAGTAGGATGAGCACCAGCTGGGCAGATCACGAGATGGATTTGCTGAAAGGGCATTACAGCTGAAACTAGATGTTTTGGTTTGTTCTTGCTGAAATAGTTTGTCAGGTGTACTTTCCTACACGAACCTGATTAACTGTACTCTAGGGGAATTTGTCTGAATGTAAATAGAGTGTTTGTACATATTTATACATGTGCTTCCCATTGTTGGCTCCCTAAAAGTCTTGGTCAAGCTAAGGATCTCCCAAGCAAGGATAGCATTGATGGTTCCTCAAGAATCACTACAAAGTTGGATTCTACTGACCACGCTAAATATCAGATCGGGCAGATATTTAATAATGTACTGAACTTTTAGTATGTGAATAGTCCCAGTAGGCCAAAGCGTGTACATAAACACTTTTCTGGTCTATCAGACTGCTCAGCTTTTTGCAAGAGGGAGGCTGGAATGACCAAAACTGCTCACAGTTAGTATTGATATTTTACAGTACTCAGACATGATGATGCTTTTCATCTAAGCACTTTAAAAAGGTCATGGTTTTGCCTCATGCTAGCAATGGTAGAGGTCTTTTCTCAAGGTTATCCATCAAACCAGTGGCAGATTTACAAGTAGAGTTCAAGTCTCTTGAGCCATGGAGTAAGGTCAGCTGATCCTTCCTGAGGATCTGCTGTCACATACATATGGTCCCTAGTGCTGCTGTTGGTTTTTTTTGTAGCTTTTTTTGGCTCTACCACTATAAAAAGACCCTGTGTAAGGAATCATTAGTTGTCACTTGGCCTCTGTATCTTTTGCTCGTAAGTGTACTGGGTGACAGAAAGAGTGAACAGCATCCCTTCTTCCTCTGGTCACTGTGACTGATACTGTCCTCACGCTACTTCTTGTGGGCATAAGTTTGTAGTGAGGTGGTGGGGCTCATCATTCTCTTTGAGGTTTCCAATAGGAACAGGCACAACTTGGTGCTAACTTTACTAGTCACCTTATAAGAAGAGTTGTTTGAGCTGGTTCCAAACTTTTTGCCTGTCTGTCAGATGGTTGGGAGCTTCATTTCTGTGAGAGGAGGAGGACATGCACATGAATCATTCTTTTAAAAACAGGAATTGGACTACTGAATTCATCTGCCCAGGACCATGCAAGGCTTGCTGGTAAAGTTGTGCTCACTGTGGATGGCCATTAACAGCAGTATAATTTTATTCTAGACACAAGAGATTCTTCCAGAAAGCATTCTCAAAAAAGTAAACCAAAAAATAAAAAAACCAAACCCTTGAATTCCTCGATATGCAGCAGAACCTAAAGTTGCAAGAGGGTGTTTCATTTCTACAGCTAAAATAAAGCAGCACTGCTTGAACCAGGTGTGCTGATACATTTTTAATAGGAGTAGGGAGGCTGTTTTTCATTTCTTCGTTACAGAAGTGAGCAATCTCCAGAACATAGTTTGGTAATTACTCGTTAATCATGTATTGGAATTATTGGCATAAAACAATACAGTAATGGAAAATACTCAAAATGTATATTGTTCCTCATTGGTTTGTTGACTTCATAATAAATACCAATTTGGCTGAAGACCCACTGAAAGATGGGTACAGTTGATGTGGTTTCATCTTGTAAGTTCTGGTGCTGTAGGTAACTACGTATCTTTATAGGTTATCAAATGAAAGACAAACAAGACTGAAAACCTGCCGCTGACAGTTTTAGGAGCATTTTGAGAAAATACAGACTAAGTTTGCCCTCTACTGGATTGCAAAATTACATGGCTGACTTTATGACCAGCTAGAGACGTTATGTGCTTGTTATTCCCAAGGAGGTTTTACATTACATGATGTAACACATACCCATTTCTACCTCAAGAATGTGTAATTTTCTGTGTTGTCTTTCATCAGTCACTTTTGTGTGAGATGTTTTTTGTTGAGTTGTTTCTCTTAAAAATGACTGCATATAGTGCTACCTTTGAATACTCTTCCTTTGCATGAAAACTTTCTGCAGTGGGAATAATTCTGAACATTGGGAATGAACTAACAACTGATTGACAGGAACCATCTGCATGAACAGATCCTCTCTTTTCCCTCTGACAGCTTGTTTCCAGCAAGGGCTGGGGTCTCCAGCAAGCTGTAGTCACAGTGAATAGCACCCAAGGGGCTGCAGTTCCTGCTCTTTCTCTGCCAGTCCTGCTGCCTGCCCTGTATTTACTGAACACTTTAGTGTGGATGGAGCCACTCACAGCCAAGGCATGAGACTATGCTGCATCCGATTCCTAATTGTGTAGTGGGATTTGGGGTCTTATTTGTCTTGTAGCTTTTAAAAGTAGTAACAAATACATGTCTGTAGCTGTATTTTGGGCTGTATTTTGGGAACAGCTCTACAGCGTGATAGCCTGGAGTTATGATGTCATACCCAAGAAAGCTAATTCTCCCTGCAATGAATCACAAGGTATATGAGGCCAGATGCTCATCTAATGTAAATCAGCATAAATTCTCTGACCTGAACAGAGTTATGCTCACTCATTCTGGCTGAGGATTTCTCATTTTTAATGTCATTTCTCATTTGTTGTTTTATTCTTTTGGATGGGCTTGTAATGAAAGTTTATTGGCCTCATCATGCCACTTTGAATTTCTGACCTTGTTCGTCATTTTTTGGTCTGCTGGGTTTTGTTTTACTACCATGAATGTTATGTCAAACATAAATTAATTATAAGAAGAAAATCAATGGCTGACTGGACAATGCTCGGTAGATCTTTGTTCTGACCCTGTGTCCAGATTTCTTCTGTACTGAAGAAACACCATTCAGCACAGCAGGGCACTGATGTCACTATCTGTGACAGTGCCAATGTGCTACAAACAGCTGATGACAATTTATAGATTCCCATTGCTGCTCTCCTCTAGCCCTTGGAGCACTCAACGGGTGTATGAACCAGAAGGCCATGCTGAGTGCTGCTGGAAAGGCTCTGATATTTTTGCTATGAAGTTGTGTCCATGTCCTTTTGGACTGTTATGGTAAAAAGTCATGAAATCAAAATGAAGCCAGAGAACCCAGTGGTTTTCTTGGTGTCTTCACAATTCCCAGAGAGTCAGGATCTGTATTTTCAGCGAGGTAGGAAGCCCTCAACTTGACAAGCTGATGAAGCACAGAGCTTACTTTTCTGAGATCTCTCCTCCATACTTACTGGTGAGTGACAGGCTCCTGGGCTCCCAAACGTAGCAATGTAAATCTCAGGGCAACCATAAAAATCCACTACAAATAACCCCAAAGCACGCTCTGCTTCCTATTCACCCGTATGTGCCACACTATGGGCAGAATATCTCAGATTCCCAGTGAGTAGTGAAATGTACCTTTCCCAGACATATAAAGCTCCTTTCAATAGCATTATAATTTTGCAGAGCCGGCAGGTTGCTTATTTGTCATTATAGTTTTATATATGGCTACCCTGAAAGAGGCATGGAGATTGAATATTATTTGCGCTGCCCACCAGTCAAGACTAAATTTGGAGAGGAGGAGGAAAATGACATATCATGGAGCATCAGGTAATAGAAGTGGAGATATTCCTGGCTGCCTGATTTATTTGTCCATTTATTTCACCATCCATTTTGGAGCTAAAGTCCGTAGTAAAATGGGGTAAGCAACAAATGATCAGTGGTGAAAGGCATATGATAAATTAATGTGCCCATGGCTCTATAGCTCATCTCAGGGGCAAGCACATCCATGGCAGGGAGAAGATAGTGCAGCTGCTTATGTTTGGGAAGAAAACTTTTAACATTTGAATGCCAGGCAGGTTGGACTAAGAGGATCACTGATACAGTGGAGAACCCGCTGATTGTTCTGACCAGCAAAGGTGGAAAACCTCATCAGCCTTTGATTTCTGAGTCTCCTTAGGTGAAGTCAAAGGTTGGTAGTTCCCCCAGTAATTGACATAAAGCTGTGAGGAGATCCCATGCTGAATGTCCTGAATCCCACGTGCCCTGAAATTTCATATTTTGGGAATCTTTGGGTCACGTTCTTCCCTCTTAGTAAACATGCAGGAACAGAGTATGTTGGTAAGAGCTGAACAGTTGCATTATTGTGGGGGAAATTCTTTTATTGACAATAGACTGTTAATTTAACTTTTGGCCTGTAACTGATGTTGTTGGGGTAAATCCTCAACACTACCATGTTTGATTCTGCATGGCCTAAAAGGCAGTGGAAGCAATGTGGCTTTGTTGCTGGGACAGGGAAAGCAGTCCTCTGAATGTTCGTTGTGACTGTTGCATGGGTTTCTGCCCTCAGGCTTGCAGAGTGTGGACCACAAATTGTGTTGATGCTGTGTAGCAGGACAAAGAGGGGGAGCTTTCTAGCTTTTGTGTCAACATCTCTGTTTTATAGCTTTCCACCTGTAAGTCCAAGCTATTTATCAGACCAGTTGCCTTTCTAAGGCAAGCAGAAGGTCCCTTGTAATTATGGTGTCTGATTAATTTTTATGATGCTTTTCTAAGGATAATCCTGGAATAGAATCTGATTTTTTTTTCCATGGAGTGACATGCAGAGGAGCTGAGATCTGGATCCTCAAAGGTTTTTGGCCTTAATATCAGGGCTGTCAGTAAACTAATTAAACTTAATTGCCCTGAACAGCCTCACCTTGGCCCATGACCCAACAGTTCCATTTAAGTTCAAACATCATTTAAGTTTGCCTGTGCTATGTTATCTCTGAGCCCAGCCCTGTCTCCTGCTGTCCTGGCATGGACTGCCCACCCTGGTTACACCCCTGAATCTGCAGTGTTAGTAGAATATCTCCAGACCAGTCTTCTACTGGAGCTCTCAGAATGGATCAGAACCTGACACACCGTTTGTGGTTTTGTCACGATTTGTGACTTGTGGAGGTCACCTGTCACTACCCTGGCCCTGCTCAGGTGCTGTGGGACCCCATCTCCCTCAGCTCCTGCCTTATTCTGCCTTTGGAGCAGCCCTGCTTCAGCTGCTCCCTGGCACTCAGCCTTGTTGAAATCACTTATCCATTTACAGATGTTTCAAGAAATAACCTATGTCTTGCCTGAGGCCATGGAGAGATGTTAGGAGGCATGAGACATGTTCATTGAACCATCTTTTTTATGCTGCATTGATCCTGAGTAATTAATAAGATTTACAAACTTGCGTTTATTATTTAATTGCTTCTCTATTCATAAACATGTCACAGCGTTTTAGTTTCTTTCACTTTAGAACTATGCTATCTGTGGGGCATCATGCAGATCTTGCCTTTGTTATAATGTCCCTTTGTTGTAATATTTATTTAGTAGATAATGACAAGAAGGTCTTTCTTGTTAGCTCAAGCCTGGCAACAGCCCACTAAACATACTTTTGATAGAGAAGGCAGAAAAGTGATGGAAAAATTTGGGGAAATGAAAGAAAATATAAAAGATAGCATGATAATTTTCAAAGATAAGTCATTCAAAATATCTTCGGAGTAGGTGGGCAGATACTGAAGAGAAGGGGACCTGGCTCATGAGCACATTGCATAGAAAAGGTCAGGGGGTTGTGTATCGCATCTCATATAATACAAAGCCACTTCTGTTTTGTAATGCACATGAAAAGAGAAGAAATGCCTATGTTCATTTTACTTGCATGAGAGCCTGGCTCTGAATTCAGTTCTCTGGTATTACAGAGCTAGAACATTAACTCATTGAGTAGTCTTCCATTTTTATTTTCATAAACAATAGCTATGGCATTGGAATGCAGCTGTGGGAGTTATAAAGGAAGGGAAATAATTTCTCTTGCATTCCATGGCATTTGCTCACATCTAATTTATACATTTCATAGATGACACAGAAGTCAGATTCATCTGAAAATGGAGTATTTATTGTACAGGCAAGAGCAGACCAAGGAATGCCAGGAGGAAAAAAAAAGAGAGAATCACTGAAATCCATATTCTGATCCCAAACTTGAAAGAACTCTTGTCTCACAAGCAACTCTGATTTCATGTTATTTTACAGAGAGGGAAGTAATATTAGAACGATGGCGTAAATAGTCTTGATATTGCAGCTGATTAGGGAATAGTTCCATCTCTTGTATCAGAAAGCACTCTCTATTTTTTTTTTAATTAGAGAAAATGGCAGTGATTTTAAGAGGGAGCATGGCATAACAACTGTAATTGCAAATTTCATCCAGCATTTGGATTTAAATCAATTTTTCCACTCTGACTTTGGCCCAGATTCTTAAGACCTGTTGTCATTTCAGAACTTGTTTTCTCTTCATTCTGGGAAAACAGCGAACACTTGAATTTCAAAGAGGCAGCAGGCATTTATGTGGAAGTGAATAGAAGACAGGAGAAGAAAAGAGTGTCTGCCTAAGGTTAGGATTTCAAACCACTTCTAACTGCAGCAGCAGATGAAGGAAGATATCTTTTATGCCTCAGTAAAATAATGAGAAAGTAAGGTCATTTTCTCCATATAAACTTCCAAGTTCTTCCTCTCCTTGGCTCTTCAGGGTATCTGCATGTGTCTGACCTGGAAGATGTGTGTGAAGAAGATGTGAGAACCTAGAAGACTTTGGGGCCCTAAGTCTTGTACAGTAATGTGAGAGCTAAGCAGCAATTTCCATGATTTCAGTTTTATATGCAAACATGCAGTGAGATTCAAACATGAATAGAGCTATGGACATACTGGAAAATGTCCAACACAAGTTCACAAGGATGACGAAAAGACTGGAGCACCTTTACTATGAGGAGAGGCTGAGAGCTGGGACTGTGCAGCTTGGAGAAGAGGAGGCTCAGGGGGAATATGGGACCTTACCAATATTTATAAATTTCTGAAAGGTTATTTACACCTCAACCATTCAGTGATTTCTGTGTAAGTTCCACTCATGTCCTGGTTTAGGCCATCTTCCACTGGCCTTAATTCTTTTTGCCCTGTGTGTTTCCTTGTGAATACCAGGGTAATGTTTTCCTGACTCTGTGGCATATAGGACTCAGCTTCTCTGGAAAATAGTGGCTTAATAAATACATAATCAAATATTTTCAAACTACACAATTTTCAGATGGAATTTTTGGAGCTTGCTAAGTAAAGGTTTTCATGGCCAGAATTTCCTTTCCACAAAAACATTCATGTTCTCTTTTGAGAATATTTCTTCTCTTGTTTGTATATTTGATTGTATTTAGAGAGGGGGAAGAGAAAAGATTTTTGCTATCTTATAATCATGCATCAATCTTTCATATCCTTGTTTCTAGTGGAGATTTTTCTTCACAAGTCACATCATTCATTTATCTAAGGAGCCAGATCTATAGGAAAGATTCAATGGGATGTGAACTCCCCTGATGCAAAATAGCTGCATTTCAAAACCAAGTTACTCAGGCAGAATTTTGGCTTACAGAAAATTTCACCATAAAAATATATTCTTTTCTGTAAGTTAAGGTTTTAATCTCTATTTCAAAATTGGAAAGTATTTCTATTTTAAGCTCTATTTCAGAATGTTTTCCCTTGCAAAATTCATAGTGTAATTTATGCTGTGTGCTGATATTTAACAGATTGGTTTTGTTTTTCAGCCATGACAAGGAAAGATTAATTTTGTCAAGAAGGATGGTCTAATGTAGATGTGCTGTATAATTTGGATGATGAGTTATTGGAGATACAGAGTAGCCTGTGTTGTGGTCTTTTTATTGTTCAGTGAACTAATGGAGTTAAGTTATATTTACATTTTCTAATTATATTTTGTTATGCCAAAGAATTATACGTAAATATCTTCTTGCCACACCAACAGCTGAGCTCTATTCCTCAGGAAAAGAAAAACAACAACACAACTAAGACTGAAATAGAAAACAAAATAGATAATGAAAGCCCATTGCAATCACAAGAGCCTTCATATGGCATGCTAGTCAAGCCTCCTGCTTTTCATCAAAGCCATGCCATGGCCTTTGCTTGTGTACTGAGCTCACAGCTCAAAGTCTTCTCCTGCCAACAACCTTGGCCAAGATCCCTTGCTCACTGCTGCTTTGAAAAACTGTCTTCACAGCCTTCTTGATGTGGGGATCAGCAAGCAAACGTGCTTGCTAGAAGCTGTAGCATGCAAAAAGCTGTTTGAAATAATGCTGCCACCTGCCAGGTGCGAAAGAGGAATCAGGGCAAGGATGTGTGATCAGATCCCACCATATGCCATCTTCTGTCAGCACGCACCAAGCATAAGAACTTTTCCTCTGAAGGGATGGTTGAAACTTCAGTGTTCTTGTGTGGAAAATGGTCTCCTGGAAGGTGGGTGGGCTGCCTGGGTCATTGTTCCTCTGAGGTAATTACAGAGAGGGTGGGACAGAACATTGAGTGGGACACGTTTTTTTCTCCTTTCTTTCTCTACAATTCTTCGTTAGGTTGGTTATTTCTTTATACACGTTGTATCTACATAAGTTGACTGAGAGCCAATGAAGCTCCCACTTACCTTCTCTAGATAAGTTTCTTACAGTTGAATTTTGTGAGACTTCTTACAGTTAGTGAATTTAGCTTGCTGTTTCATATCATCATGTCTTTGTAAAACAAGGATGTCATCGTTTTTTCTTGTTTAAAAATCTTTCTAATGGAACTTCCAGTGTTACTGCTTTATGGGCATTCATTTATTTCAATTTTCTCTTTTTTCCTTACTTACTGTTTCCCCTCATTTAAAT
The DNA here is from genome assembly GCF_987193195.1 of Phasianus colchicus. Classification (NCBI taxonomy): domain Eukaryota; kingdom Metazoa; phylum Chordata; class Aves; order Galliformes; family Phasianidae; genus Phasianus; species Phasianus colchicus. The sequence goes on along the minus strand of NC_143441.1, from coordinate 46,322,388 downwards.
GATTGTGTCTAGATTAGACTACAGCATGCATTAGGAAGCAAACTGAGAAGATGTATTCGTTTTAGTGACCAGTAGAATAAAGCTTATGACTATATCTTATAATGAAAATGATGGCTAAGGCAAGCTTGCACTTTGGTGGTGCTTCCCAAGAGCTGGCAAACTCAACAAGAAAAAAAAATAGTCTCTAAAGCTCCTATTGCTTTCACTATTTAAAGTGTTGGTCCCATAGAAGGCAGCACTCAGTCTTTAATTGAAGATAAAATGATGATGTGAGTTATCATTTGCTTTCAAAGTGACCTGACTTGAAGCTGAAAACTTACAAAGCAATTAGATTCTTGATCATGCTGAAAGATTTGGGCATTTCGAGACAAACTCTTAGTCTGGATCCATCTTACTATAATACTGGGGGGGAAAAAAGTGTTTGTGTATTTATTTATTTATTTATTATATTACTGAATAGAAGTCAGGGCCCTGTTTGCTCAAGCATTTTAGAAATGTGATAAAATGCCCTAAGGTGTTCACACATTTACAGACTCAAATATTACCAGTTAGGTGATGGGCACAACAGATTAACTGAGTCCTTGACTTTAATGCCAACCTAGCAACTAGTGCATATTAACAGAAAGTAGACATTATTTGTAGGCATGGTATCCCTTATTCAAAAGAATTTACATGCCTAATCTGAAATAACTGAGAATTTGATCCTCGCTTACCTAGGAAGAATAAATTGTGTGTTACAGTGCCTGTATTGCAAGAGTTGGCCATCTATTGTAAAAATCCACTTGAAAGTCCACTGAATAGTAGAGCAAAAATAATATCTGCAGATGTGGTAGGAATATCATCCAACAGTAGGATGCACTAATATTATCCTCAAGGTGAAAAGAACTCAGACTGAATTGACAGGCTTATATCAACCTCTCATCACATAAAAGGAGTAATGCAATTAGATGCAGTCTTATTTTGTTGAAATATTTTTATCAGGCACAGAGTGTTATGAGGTGATACAGATAATTAGCGGAGAAATTTAATCATCTGTATCACAATGGAAGAAAAAAAATTGGCTCTCTAATCAAAACATAGACTCACCTGATCTGAAATTAGAATGTTTTAGTATGTCTCCCGGGCTAGAAAGTTTAGCTAGAAATTAATGGGAGTCGGCAAGCATTAAATTATCTACCTAAAAGATCCTGTGCTGTTTCATGAAAGAAATAGAAATGTCCTGATACTTACAAAAAATAAAAAACCTTCTCTACAAGACTGCAGCATTGTCTTTCTTAACATATACCAAAGCTAGGATGCCTTCTGAGCAATAGCCTGTCAGTAGGTCATCTATTAAAAAGAATGCTCATTCTTGGGTAAAATGGGAATGGTACTGTTTTTTATTATTATTCATATTCATATTCATATTATTATTATTATTTTAACTGATAGTGAGCTTGACGTACGTGTTTTGTGTTCAAAGAAATGTTATGGTTGGAACCTGGTCATAGCTATGAGATTCAACTGCAGGACTTCCATTCAATTCATAGAATGAAATCATAGAATCATTGAATGGCTTGGGCTGGAAGGGATCTTAAAGATATCTAGTTCTAAGTCCCTTGCCATTGGGGGGGGTTTCATTGAGATGAACTTGCTTGTATCTTAATACGTAGCATCTTCTTGCCATTATGTGAGATTCTCTTGTCTTCCAGGAATTGTGGTTTTGGTATCTTTCCAGTTTGGCTGGAATCACTGTCAGCAGTAAACACTTGAATGAAGGGGCTTATGCTTTTTGCATCCTCAATTTAATTTTCATTACAATATGTAACTATCAGAATGGCAGTGAAATTAAAATTGCTCCAGAGGGTGAAATCCATTGCATGACAAAATTTTACTTTTTAACACAAGTCTGTCAATGTTTTCAATTCAGTGTTAATGAGAAATCTTAGTGCACACATTGCTTTTAGCAAACAATGCTTTAGTTATCCTTCCATGTATTTAGTATGTATTTTAAACTCTGAAACACCTTCTTATTCTGGGAGAACTGAGTAGCACAGCATACTCTTAGTTTAGCAGTGTGATCAGTTGCTTACACAATGAAATTCCTGAAGTCTAACTGGAAATTCAGAGTCCATTCAATACTGAAAATACTTGCTAGAATATATTAATATGGTGCACGTCATTTCTACTACAGAACTTGTAGTTTTTAAAGTTTTAAACATACTATCTCTGTTTAACCAGAAGCAGTACATGCCTGGAAAGCAAGATCTCAGATTGCTTCATGTTAATGTTTTCCCATTTCTACTAGTGTTTCTAATGATTCTGCCTAGATTTTCCTAGCATTCACATATATTTAAATTTCATAGGCCATTTCACTATGAAGAAATTATATTCTGAATACATTTCCTCCTTCTCTGAATCCCTTGGCAACTTCAACAGTCGATTTCATTCATGAAAAAGTAATTATTTGAATTCTGTATATTTTTAGCTTTTATTCATGGAGTTTAGAAGCTGGAAATGTGAAGAAAGAGAAGCTTCAAAGGGGAATCTATAGTTTTTAGTAGCAGTTCTGGATTCTACTGTCCTAGCCTGCAGCTGTCCATGCTCCTTTACGCCCAGGCTGTGCTGCATAGTGTGTGGTGTATACACACTCTTAGCAAGAAACCTCACATGCATCATATGGGCATATATGTCCATATGTACTCATTTGAGTCTCTCATTTCCTATGTGCTGTAGTAATGCCACAGGTGTACTTCATAGAGGTCTGAGGCACATAGACATTAGACAGCACCGAAGAATGGTATTCATTCAAAATCTGAGAAATATTCTTAGGTTCTTCTACCTAATAAAGTAATAATATGGGACATGTGGGCCAGTAACTCTATACATCCATTCGTGCAATGGATCATAGTGTAAGATCTCCCATCTCATACCATTTTATGAAGTACACTCCAAGGTCTTGTCCGTAGTTGAGATGGCAGCGTAACAACATGTAAGCAGCGCTCCATGTGAGCCCGTGAGCTCTGTGGTTTATCATGGACTACAGAAATACAAACTAGGGATCTTTGTAGCAATGTTATGGTCTTTGGCAGCTGAATAATTCAATTGCAGAAAATGGGGAGTTGACTGCATTCCAGGTAGCTGTCTGGAGGTGATGCGTTTCAAGTCACATCCCTGGTGAATCTAATGAATTACCCTGCTTTCTAAGAGCTAGATGTCAAACCTAGTGCATGGTCATTTAGTGTCTGAATAATATTGCTGTTTCCCCCACAGTGGAGTTAATACGTGCCAGCAAAACTGTCCAGCTGTACTTTGAGAAAATTCATTCTTGCTGCTGTAATAGGAACACGCTAGTAAGTTGTTCCTCAAATGCAACATTTTTCAGGTATGTGGTTGCAAAGTCCCTGGGAACATGAAGTTGCTTAGTTCTACATCTCAGTAGATGAGGCTGTGCTTCTACAAGGAATGAGGAGTGAATGGCCTGTACCAGAGAAGTAAAGTGGAGGTCATGGGGAGAGGTGGAGAATGTCACCATCTGGCACAATTTTGGCAGTAGCACCACAAATCATTTGAAAATTCAGCGGTTCCTATCACATTCTTTTTTTCCTCAGAATGTCTGAGATAACTTAACTTTCCCATTTTCAGCTATTTCTCTCCTGTTTTGGTTAGCAAAGATGGCTTAAGTACCTTCATGCAGTGAAAAGTAGCAAATGTTAGCTTTTTAGCAGCAGCTGTTCTGTCATTATTCTAATTTCTTGAAGAATTAGGGATTCTCAGGAGTATTTTTTTTATCTTTATTTAACTTTATAGTTGCTTTATCTGTCTCTCCAATGTCTTTTCTTTGCAAGAAGGAGCAATCACTACAGCTGTCCTCATGTTTTTGTTTAAATACATGGGCAAGGTTCCAGCATAGTTTGAGTACAAGTTTTTCAGAATAGACATGTAGCATGTCTTGGCTAGCAGAATGCTCAAAAATGGTCCACTTTATGAAGAAAAGAAGAGGTTTCTTGCTGTAATTCTCCCTCCAGTAGTGTACTACCAAATAACATTATTGAAGTATGTGCTATTCTGTCCCTGGCTTCCATTAGGGTTGCAGTATTACACTCAATCATTTTACTTGGGGCATCAGCAATCCCATTCCTTTGTATGCTCTAATTAGTAGCAAAGCAAGTACTACAGGTGATGTTTCCTTTGGTGATTATCTCATTTCCTTGGCACTTGGTCCAGATCTGGGCTCTCAGACAAATTGGAGCAAGTTCAGCAGAGATACTGAGGTGGTTGGGGTCTGGAGCACTTAGCCCTTGAGGAGAGGCTGAGGGAGCCACATTTGTTCAGCATGATGAAGAGATGGGTTCGGAGGGATATGAGAGCAGCTTTCCAGTCCATTGGGGAGATTATCAAGAAGGTGGAACCAGATTCTCCCCAATTAGGCAGGGCAGGAGGATGAGAGGCAACGGGCCTATGCTGAAACAACAGAGGTTCAGATGGAGTATAAGCACTGGTTTTTCTTTCACATGAGGACAGTCAGTTGGAATGGGTTGCCCAGTGAGGCTGTACAGGTGCCATTTCTGGAGGATTTCAAGATATGACTTGACAAAGCCCTGAACAACCTGGGCTAACATCAGAGATGACTCTACTTGAGAAGGTGACTGGGAGGTCCTTCCAGCCAGAGTGATTCTCTGATCACAAGCATTTGGGTTGGGTTCCCTCTCAGCATTTCTGTGACAACACAGTAGCACAGAGCTTGTCATTGTCTAAGGGAGAGGAAATGTTGGTTGTCTGAAACTGTAGAATTATTTTAGATTTAAGGCTAGGTAAGTATTTCAAGTTCTGCAAAATATGTTCCCATGGCAAATAGAATTTCCTAGAGCTCAGTTGAACTGACTGGCCCCAGAAAATGAATAAATATGCACAGTGCTGTGACCTGAGTCTGCTGGGATGTAAGGGACAGGAAGAACTGGTGGAGCTTTAGCATGACTTTGAATTATCTTAGAAAGCATAGTCTCGAAATGAGACTGAAGAGAATCCTGAGCACAGACTTGTTGGATAGGCTGAAAGGAAGGAGATGGAATTCATATATATGGGTTTGACTGAGAAGCAAATGCTGTTTGTTATATTTTGAAATTACATAAAGTTTTTTATTGGGGAGCAGAAAAAGTAACCTTAGTTTGAGAAGAAACGGTGAAGTCCTGGTAGTCTCAGAAAGGACTTTCAGTTCAACGGCTGTTGTATTTTTCTGCGGTCTTACATCCTTAAAGTACTTCTTTAAAAATACTGAATAAAAGAAAGACTGTGCTATGCAGCCAGCTAATATTGTGTGAAATTAATTCTTTCCTTCTATTCAGAAGAACTGTTCCCAGACTTGTTTTGGCTAGTGAGAAGGGGAGCCAGCATCAAATACAATGAATGGGTTTTATTTGATAAAATAAATTCTCCCACTCTCTTATCATGGCTTTAAATAAAGTACTGTCAATAGGAGGTAAGCATTGTAGCCTGTGTTCCCTTTCAGATAAAGAAAGTCTGCATCAGAGCACTGAAACCTACAATGAAAAAAATTTCTATAAGGCAGTTTCTGGTTTTTTTTTTTTTTTTTTTTCATGTATTGCATTCTGTGATAGAAGTAAGAAAAGTACATTTCCTCAAAATAACCTATAGGAATGTTGGCACATGAAGACGGCATTTTGTTTTTGTCAAAGTACCTGAGATACAGAGAAAATTCCTGAATCAGGTATAAAAAGAAGCCTGAGTTCCCAGTGTTTTTGTCCCAGTATGTACCTTAGATAGAAAGAGATTGCCAAATATATTGGTAAGCATATATGTTTATGTAATTGTACCATCATTTCACTTAAGATCTAGAGGTTGAGTTCCAGCTGAGTCTGAGCTGAGCTTCCCCACGTTTATATCAGAAGTAGCTCTCTTGACAAAAGAGATACATTGAGTTTAAACCAACAAATGCAGAAGTCATGAATTCTGACTATTCTATTCTCCAATAGAAAGCTTGACATTTTATATTGAGGTTCTCTGGGGGTAGATTTTTGGCTTTAATTTCAGGATGACCACCAGCAAGCAGTTTAGCTCCATAAGCCATGTTATTACTGCCTTTGGTTGTAGGGTGATTGGTTATCGTTCTGCATCATTCAAATGTTCCTTATAGAAATGTGGAAGAAATCTCAGGTCCTTCCTGCATTAAACATCTTGGCTGATGTTTAATAATAATAAAAAAAACTCCTCAACAACTGAATGGTGTCAAAGGTGAAACTAAGCCTTTTGCTTGTAGTCTTGACTTTAAACAAAGTTGTTTTAATCAAGGCAGTTGCCATGGTTTTGCCAACAATGAGTAATTTAAATGAAAACAGTCAGGCAAACCCAGTAGCTGCATCATGCCAAAGCTGAGGGGAAAATATCCAAAGATGCTGTTGCCAGAGTTCAATATATGGTAAGTAATTCTGTCGGTATATAAAGTAAAGCAAAAGGCAAATGGGACTGCTAACTGTGAAGTGGATAACAAATGTTCTGCATTCATACATAATTAAAACACCTGAGGGTAAAATACTCAGATGCAACAGGAGCTGCTTGATAAAACAGAAAAATTGAAGAAAAGAAAACAAGAGACAAGAATTTGGGAAACAAAATGGAGAGCTTCCTACTCAAGAGGCACAGCGTATCAGGCGTATGCAATTCTGAAATAAAGATAACAGAGAAGATAATAGAGACTTGTAAGTGCAGGGTGATGTTATTGCAGAAGAACTCACACAGGTTGATCCTCAGGTTTTCTGTTTCCAATGGGTGACCATTGCCCATGAGAAAACAGTGTTCCATACTGCGTAGGACTGGAGTTGTAGGCACTACAGATGAGCACAACAAAAGGACTTGTAGAAGTCCCCATGAATATAAGGGGAGCTTCTACTGCAGCCATTGGCTTGGTTAAACCTTGGATGACAAGAGAGTTTCTGGCTTCAACTACTTCTGCTTTTTCTTGGTTTTCTTTCTCAGCTATTTAAACAAATCACTTCCTCTCTTCTCAGAGCTTTTTTCTCCTCTTTGGAGCATGCAAGTTCATAAGCAGCTGTGTCCATCCCAAATGAAATCAATGGGCATTCTGGTCTTGTCTTGTTTTACATATGGAGGTTGGCAGTCCTGCCTGGGGCAGGGGGGGTCGGAGCTTGATGATCCTTGAGGTCCCTTACAATCCAAGCCATTGTGACATCTAATTCTCCTGCAGCTGGCAGTCATTATTTCTGAACAAACTGTACATGTGTAATAAAAGAAGGGAGAAAAAGACACAGCTCTTCAGGAAGGAAATGTTCCTGAGGAACCTGCTGAGGTGTAAGCCTTTGGGGTGAGTGGTGTGGCTGTCTCTGGAAAGCCACACTGAGAGGCTTATTCCCACATTGGTGGCAGGAAGTGAACATCTTCCAGTGGCAACTAAGCAGGGCAGCTTGGGTGGGGGACAAGAGGTCTGTCCAAAGCTCATATGGGTGAAAACAACAGGAAGAGTGGGAACAGTGCTAGGAATAAAGGGTGTGGTCAAGTTTTTGTTGCAAACGTAAGGGCTATATCCTTCCACGTGTATTTCTTCTCTGAAGGAGTAAGAAGGTAAGGCATTGGAACAGGCTGCCCAGGGAAGTGATGGAGTTCCTGTCCCTGGAGAGGTATTAAAGAACCACGGAGCCGTGGCACTGAGGGACATGTTTTAGTGGGCATGGTGGTGATGGGTCGAAGATCGGACTTAATCATTTTAGGAGTCTTTTACAACCCCGCTTACCGCCTCAGGGGCAGCTCGCCGGGCACGCCTCTGCCCCAGACTGCGCCGAGTGCATCCCGGGGGCTCCGGGCAGGGGGTTGCAGAGTGGCCGGGCCGCAGTCTTAGGAACGCGGAGCAACTGCCCCCGCTATAACCCGCGGTGTTTCCATTCCCCACCCTCCTTGCATCAGCCGTGGCCTGGCCTTACCCGCTGAACAGTTAATGCTGCGAGAAGCGGCTCCAATCCTCCCCCTTCCCCCTCTATAACCCCATCCCCGGTTCCTGTTTGTAAAAAGCGTGTGCACCTTTCGGGAAAGCAGCGAGCCGGGCATGGCCAGGGAAGTGAGAAAAGGCATCACCTCCTTCCCCCTCCGCCCACTTCCCGTCTCCTTTTTATTTATCATTTTCTCCCCTCCAATCTGCGAGCGGGGTCTCACGGGGTGTGGAGGGCTCGGTGGGACCCTCCCCCACCCCCGAGCATGGAGACAGCGAGGGGCGGGCGTGCGGCTCCTGCCCGCCCCACCGGCACCCACAGGGCAAGAGCTGAAGCTGGGGTGGGGGGGGTTGGATCTGAGCCTAGCTGCCCCCCAATCCTCCCTTCCTTCCCATCTGATAGGAGCTGTTTTATTCATTTATTTTTTGGTGGGGGGAACGGGCAAGGAAAAATTTATGAAAGGGTGGGGAAGGGAAAAAGCACGCCAGCATCCTCCCCCTCTGCTACTCGTAGTTCCCTCCACTCCACACTAAAAAGCCATCGCAAGTGCACGCTGGTTCTTCGCTAAAGTGATCCAGCCGCTGGATTAAGTAACTCTGGGAGAGCAGCGCACGCACATACACACACACGGAGCAAAAATGAAGGAAAAGGCAATGTTTCAAACCGCTAAAATGCAGGGGAACATGATGGTAAGTGGCTGCTGCCGCCGCCTCCAATGACTGTAAGTAAGCGGCGGGGTCCCCGCCCGTGTTTGGTGCTCCCACACCCCCGACACCCCTCTGCACGGTCGCTGCGGGGCCCCTTTGTGTTGAAGGGGGGGGGTGGGAGGGAACGACCCAGCGAGGGGCTATCTCTGCTCAGTGCCCACTCCTCGGGGCGCGGAGGCTGCGGTGATGTCTCTGTTTAGGAGGGGCTGTGGTGCAGAGGGTCGGTACCATGCTCCGGCACAGCCAACTTCGATAAGTTGATGTCCGTAGTGTGTGTGTGTGTGTGTGCTGGGGGGGGTGGGGGGAGAGGTGGTTTACCTCGTGTTTCATTGGGCATTAGTATTTGGAAACGCTTATTGTGGTGCTGGTTTTTAAGAAACCTGCTCGGGATGCTTTTAAATCAGCTCCCTCCCTTGAGGTGGGGAAAAAAAAAAAAAAGTAATAATAGCAATAAAAAGCCAGCTGCTCTCTCGGAGGAAGTGCTGGTTGCCATCTTGTGCTGATGGAAATATATTGGTGTGTTTTGCCCGCTGGCTTGACCCGCTGGGGGTACCGGGGGTGCGGTGTGCTCTGTATGCTCCAACAGCTGGGGGTGAGCAGAGGTGTGTCTGCAGGGCACTTTGCTCTCAAAGCTACTTCCCCGATGTGGAGGGGACCTGTTGGTCTCCTGTCCCCTCCTTCTGTCAAGGGAAGCGCTTGGATTTTGCCCACCGTTTGAGGGGAGATGTGTGTAATACAGATGGTTGTATGTGTCTCTCTCGTGCTTTGGGTTGACGTGTTCAAGAGGTGGCCGAAGTATTCTCCATCCTTTAATTAGGTTCTGTAGTAAAATGCTTTGCTGGCTTCTTGAGGATATGCCTCCTTTTCCAAATTCAGTAATGCTGCTTTTTCCAGCAGTCGTTTTTAAGAGGAAGGTGCAATGCTATGTGACCTGTGAATTCAACTAAGGGAACTGCATGGGAACTTCTGCAAACATTTTTCTAGCAGAATTGCAAAGCGTGATTGCATCGTACTCCTTTCATTGTGCTTCTTAAACGCCTGGAAATGTTGCAGTGCTTCTGGTGCTGCAACTTTTGTAACGTGGGGAAACAGAGATCATTATTTGCTTAAGCTGCTGATCCTAGAGGTCATTGTAGGTGGTGATGATGCTGTACAATGCCACTAAGAAGAAATAATTAACCACTTGAGATGGCACTGTGTGTTTAAAGTACAGGATTCACCTAATTTACATAGGCAGTGTCCTGTGTAATTGATAAAACCCTCACGCACGTTTCCTTGCTGGACTCTGAAGTCGGGCATGGTGAGCAGGCAGGGATTCCCCAGTGCTGCTTCTGCTGGGGATTTTGGTCAGCAAAATGGATCCGCATCCACACCCCTCTGTGAGATGAGCACGGGCTGGGATGATCGATCTGAACGCAGAGCTGTGTGCTGGGGGCTGTCCACAATTCAAAACCTCCCCCAGAAACCATAGTTTTTACCTTTGATTCAAATAGGGCAGGATGCAGCTGCCAGGCTGCTATGTCACAGCTATCTCTTTCATACTGTGTGATACAGGGTGGTTTCCCTGACCTGAGTGCCAGGTTTTCCTTTGTAGAACTCTTTTTAAGGGCACTGTCAATGAGATCTGGAGACAAGGAAGTTGTAATACTGACACAGATGATTTCTTTAATTCATGCCTGTGTTTTTATGGGCCACCTGAAACATACGGCTGGTTTCTATGCTGATCTGGTCTGCAGTTGTAACTGGATCTGCAGTTCATTTAATAAGACTTAAATTTAGGTGAATATTTCAGCTTTAAAATATTTGGAGAGATAAGGTAAGAACTAATCCTCAAATCTCAGGTGTGCTTTCAATGAATGTTCTAGCAAGTAAAGATTAGTACTTTCGTTGCTCTTTTCTTTAAGTTTTATTAAAAGAGAAATTAAAACAGTAGTATATTTCTTTTTATCTATTTATCACTTTGTTACAACTACTGTTAGAGCCCAGGAACGGTCATGTCTAAGCCTGCTGATGGGATTGTCCTCTCCTACACACCTGGCCGTCATTGAAGGTAGGGGAGGGATATGTGTGGAGTCCCAGGGGCTGCTCTGTGTTGTGCACTGCTCTAATTGCCTACTTGAGAAATCATTGAAGATTCGAACCCCACTCTGGTTTTCTTCTTCTTTTTATTTATTTTTTGTTTGTCTGTTTCCTGGCAGTTTTGCTGTTGCTTAGAATCTTGACAAGCTCCTAAGTATGTATTGATTTTCTTCTCTTTAGAAATCTTTCTTAAACTGAGCTATTTCATTTTTAAAATGATGTGACACCAAGTGATAATGTGGCATGCTGCTCCCTGGCTTCCCAATGGGCCCTTTTAAAGTGCAGTGATAGCTCAAGGAGTTACTACACCTGTGATTTCTTTATTATCTAATTAGACTAGCAAAAGCCAAGCCAGTCTTGTGACAGTGAGATAAATGTTTTTATCCTTGTGACAATATTTCATCAGAGCTTTGTTTTGGCTTTTTAAACAACGACGCGTACCTGGAAAGGTGCCTACTTTTGTTTTACTGTACTATTTCCTATTCATCATTTGAGCCAAGGAAATGTAGCTTACCGAAACAGTTCACCCTCTTACAATGAGATTTCTCTTAATTCTACATGAATACTGGAGGGAGTGAGTAATACACGGTGGTTTCCTACACTAACAACCAACATAACCCATGAGTTTTTCACAGTCCCTTTCAAGTTAATATGCAACAAGTAGGGTTTGGAGAAAAAAGTGCATCGCTTTTGGAGATTAATTTAATGCACTTATATATCATCCTAACTGGTGCAGCTATGTAATTTATTTTGTTAAAATATTCCTGTTATTCCTCCACATATTCAGTTGTCAAGTAAAGGATGATAACACCAACTGCACTTGCACTTGTTTTATTCTGCTCTTGCCTTTGTCTCCCCTGGGATGATCTATCATAATCTATCATGCACATAGGTTTTTTTTCTTCTTTTCTTTTTTCTTTTTTTAATGCATTTGCAAGAAAATCCATTAAGTAGAGCTATTTTAAAGACCTTTAACATAGTGTCATATTCTCCTCTTATGTACACCGATGCAAAGCCAAAGAACAAAATGGTAGAGCTACAATGAAGAGAAAGAGGAGCTACTGCCTTCGAATGTAGGCACGTTGGTGAGCAGAGAAAATGAGCTCAGTGGAAGTTCATAGGGTCTTGTGATGCAAAATTTAATCTGTTGTATGTGATCATGCTGTTATTTTGGTGTCTTCAGTTGACAGTGAGAGCAGTGAGCACTCTGCTGTAGCCAGCTATCTCTGTTAGAAGGATGTGGCTATGAAACTCATTCTGAATTTCAATCTAGGCAACATCTGCCCTAATGATTGAAAACTACCAAGAGAAACTCCAATGAACGTGGTGCTTTTTTTCCTTTGTTGGGGAAAAAAAAGTAATGAATGGGGCAGAAGAGGCTGTTCTGGTTCATTGGGAGGACTTATCTAAATCTCCAGATTCTTCTATGTTTTGTTTGGCCATTAAATCCTGACTCTGATAGCTGCAGCTTGGGTGGTTATATAAAAACAAATAAAAGCAAGCCCCATGGTGACTGTTTTCACCCATAAACTCTTTTGGCATCTCTGAAGCATCAGAAACTTCAAGGGTACAAATGGCACGAAGATGGAGCTATGCTGCCATCCTTGTTGTGTTCCTTCTTTGTCTTTCTGGAGACACATTGGTGCTGCCTAACAGAAAATCCAGCTTTCCTCCTGCCCTTTTTGTTTTCATGGTGCTCTGCAGTGCAGTAAATTCATATTAAAAGCATAAATAAAAGAGTTTGATGTTCCATTGTAATTTTCCTTATTTGCTGTATTTTATCTGAGGTTTATTGCTCACGGTGATCAGTCACTTCACACTGAAACATACATGGTGTAATGTTTCTCAGCCAAGAATGCAGCTGGCCTACATGGGGTAAAGAAGCTGCAGAGATTAATCTTTCTTGAAACTCCCACCTGAAGTAAGTGGTGGAGTTTCTGTTCCAGCACATTCTACCTGCTACTTTTTCCTTCCCTCTGCTTCAGATCCCACTTGATTTAGAAACCAAATGCTGTCCAGATTTTGTGTGCTATCCATCAACTGTCTGCTACGTTGGCTGAAAAAGGGGCCTCCAGAGCTGAAAACAAGGGAGCTGTAGCAGTTCCCTGATGAGTTATCATGACTCCAGCTGAAGTTTTAAGTCAGGTAGAAATGAAACTGCTAAACAACAGCATGAATTGCAGCAGAAGATCTTTGGCTGTGCTGCTTTATGAGAGGTAGGTTAAGTTGTGAGGTCTGTAGCAGTCTGGTATTCTTTCCGGGTCAAGCATAAAGGAGAAAAAGCATTCTCTTTTGTTAGGATGATACATGCAGTGGAGGGCACAGTCCAAAGGAGTTACTGAGATTGCTGCATGGTGCCCAGTGGAAAAGCTGTGAGATGTTCTGTGACTGTTCAAATGTCATATCAGTATCTGATGGAAATTAAGAGTGTTTGCACATTTTAAGGGGGATGGCAGAGAGCTCCAAGAGGAAATATCCAGTGGGATCCGAATGTAGCCCTTCTAATGCAGAGTGTGCCTTTATATACATTGATATGCAGGGAATGGAGGGAGGGAGTCTGACTATGGAATGAGTCTGTTAATGCCAGAAGATAATTCACTGCATGTTCCATTGCACCGAGCATCATTCCTGTATATCCCACAGGTTAAATTTCTTCACAGAACTTTGCACTCAAGTGGTATTGGTTTAACTACGTGAAGGGGAAGGTCATGCTGAAGAAATCATAAAGAATCATGCGGAGGCATGACTCTAACTGGTATTAGAGCTCTAATAGCAACAGGCTATTTAATGTAGCTGACAAAGGCAGAACAAGACTCAAAAGCTGGAAGCTGAAGTCAGAACATTTTGGACTAGAAAAGTAAAGTGCCCCATTTTTGTAGAGAAGGCGATTAACTGCTGGAACAGTCTCTGTGGGAGTGCAGTGCTTTCTCAGGCTCTTGAGGTTCTTCATTAGAACGAGATGGAAATAGGATTCCTCTGACTAAACGTTGGTTTATTCAATACATCTAAGACATCTGTATCTAATGTAGTCAGCCTAGACACCCTTTATAATTGTATTAGTCAGTGGAGTCTGGGGCATGATTCATCCCATCTTCGTGTGGTTGTGTCAAATGGACCAGAGGAATTGTACTCAAGTGCTGATTTCTCTCCATCGACGCTATAAAAGATGAGGGTACTGGCTGAGCCATAAACATCTACCCTGCTGGTATCTGAGGCTTGAGTCTGTTGCTGTAGCATCGTCATAGATATTTCAGAGCATCTCAGATGGCTCTACACATGCAGTTGGGTCTTCACTGTTATGCAAGACAAGCACGGTTCTGCACCAGGGTTTGCCAGCCAGCTGCAGTGGGATGTGGGGATACGTGAACTTTAAGTTTAGGGCTTTACTCTTTCCAAATCTCAGCATGTTTGTGCAGAAGTGTGTTGGGTCTCCCAGTGCTGCAGCCCACGTACAGCAGCAGAGGAGCTCTATCTCAGCCACGTGCCATCTTGCTGTGGAAATTGCTTGTTCTGTGGCTTGCATGTTTACAGAGGTCCCTTAGAACATTATAATCTACCTCTAGCTTTAAGAGAACTTAATCCAAATGGCTTAATGTCATCATAAACTCAATACATTCATTTGTTTTTCTAGATGTGTTTGTTTGCACATGTGTTGTTGAACACTGTTATACTAAACAGTGACTCAACTGAGATTAACAAGCAAAGCCTATTTATTAAATTGTTTTATGTATTGTAAATCCTGTGTAATCCACCAATGCATAATACTGTAAATTAGGAACCTTGGTATTCTCTCCCAACAGAGCATTGCATTTAGTAGATTCCTATGTTATTCATTTTAAAAAGGCTAAAGTTGGGGATAAAATAATAATAATAAAAACAACTAATTTACAGAATAAATATAGATCATTAGAGTTTCAATGCTGACAATGCATTGATAATTGGTTCCCAGCTATAGCATGTGTATACCTGTAAATGCTGTGGATTTGCTGCTGTCTTAAGGGCACTGTACTAAGTAAAGTCTTCATTTGCCATTCCCATGTGCCCTAGAAGTGGATTATCAAGGTTATGTTACATTTCTGCTTTTGCAGTAACTGTCTTTGTGGTATCATTAAGGTCCTGGAAATTTGTGGGGCACCTGTAATGCTTATGCTGTGCACTGGGAAGAAAATTATGTCTTGCAGGTGATTTCCAAGAATAGAATGTTTGCTGTAAGAACTGTATGTCCAATGGTATTCTCTTCATCACTGTCAAATTAAAGCCTGGGAACAGCAGCAGTGGAGGGGATAATTACTGTATGTCTTACTGAATCTGAGTTCTGCCCTCGATTGCACATAGGTGGTTCACAGTCTGTATGTTTACAAGGAATGTTAGAAGGATTGCATACTCATTGCATGTCCAGTGATCAGCCCAGGATTTTGTCTGTCATAAGGCTTCTTTGGTGGTGTCTTTATTATCAAATATGAACTATTTCCACCATAGTAATGGTTGCTCTGAGATACACCCAAAAGTCCAACCAAAGCAGCGGGATTAGCTGCACTGTTGGCTATTGTATGCCCAAGTGAAGCACTGCCAGGTAAGCAGAGTGGTGAGCACTGTGGAATATCACTCTGGAGTTGCAGAGGATGCTGGCTAGAAGATTTTGTCAATTCAGGTGAGTGTGGAGACAGTTAGGCTTGGCATGAATTCCAGCCACGTATTAGATGGCCTCATTCTGTAGTCATTATTCAGCACTTACTCAAGCGCAACTTTTGCTGAACTTAATGGGTTTACTACTTCTGCTGAACTGAATAAGAAATTTGTTTGAGATTCAAGTGCCTTCAGACCTGAATCTCAACACAAAACCCCACCATGTTCTGTGTCAGTAGGGTTTTTCAATACCTTTTTTTAAAGGTTGTAAACTGAAATGTACTGGAGAGGGGAAAAAATAACAATCAAAGGCAAAGGGGAGTGATAAAGAAGTACAAAGGGTGGGCAAGGTAGTTATCCCAGAGGATGCTGCAGGTTGAGGAAAGCACTCTGAGGGTTTTGCTTCATCTCATTTGCTGTGTTGTCCCCCGTGGAGAACCCGATAAGTTTCTCCATCAAATGCTTTACAGGGCATGCTGCATGCCTGCACTTTTGTTTAGGTTTTCACTAACGATGATGAACTGGGAAACATTCTGGAAATGAAACCTTTCTGTTTGTTTATGATATAGGAGAGATGCTATTAAAACCACGGAGAAAAATTGAAATGATAGCTTAGCATGTTTTCTGTAAATATTTAGTAGTCCTTCTCCAGTATATGATATAACTAAAGCAACCTAAGAAATGAGCTTATATTGCTCTTTTCTGTTGTCTACGAGGATGTGAAAAATATGCCTTCTCATCCAGCTTTGAGGGGGCTGAAAGTATCTCTTATGAATGTCTCCTTTGTAAAGCTAATTATTGTAATGCAGGAATGTTACTACTCATGAGTTCTGAGTTATTGACTACGTTGAAGTTATATCTGTGATCCGTGTGAAGGATATGTGAATTGCTTTGGGAAGAGCAGGAATTAATTGCACTTCATATCAATATGACAGCACCTTTCCTTATCTCACTATTTGTGAGGGTTTTTTGTTTGTTTGTTGATTTGTTCTGTTCACTTTTGTTTACAGGAAAGGAAAAGTCATGCAGTGGTGCTTGATGATTTTGTCATTCTCAGTGCCTTTAATTCCATTTACATTAACTGTATACATTTAGATTTACAATTTGTTAAGAACTTTATTGAGGAAGGTAGTATTAATTTGGACTTGGAATTCTTGTATGAATCAAAGTCTATCAAAGATGACAGCAATTCAAAAAATAAAATGTCGTTTCTTGGTTTTTGGATTCCAGGATCATGGATTTTACAGTTACGCTTTGTTTGTATGAAGAGAGCATCTCCACTGTTTTCTTATTCAGATTTTAAGAGAGATACAGGTAGGAGGCTGTTGGTAATATCTGAGGGCAACCAAATAAATGAATTAGAACCATACATATACAACAGCAATAAAGCAAAAAGCACATACCCCAGAGGCTCCTTGTTATGTTCCTTGTTCAGCAGTGTACTTGAGCACCTGTATAACATTAATGATAAGCATATGCTTAAATGTTTCTGATGACTTGGGAGTTATGAGAAGTCTGTCTTGCACACCAGTTCAACAATAGCTGAACAGCCCATTTTCCATCTGTGTGCAAGTCCAGAGCACAGTGCTAGCAGAGCGTTTTGCAGGTTAATTAGATTGGCATAACGAGATCCCTAGTGGACTCTGTGCAGTCATCAGCTCTTCTGCACTCTCCAGTTATCAGGCGCTCTGTTTGAAGCAGTGCATCTCTTGCCAGGAGCTGAAACAGAATATCACACTGTATTTCACTGGCGGGTTCGATTAGTAAAAGAATTGAGTGGATTGTGAGTACACCATAAATACCAATTTGGCTCCACGTTGCTAGTGTGAATATGGTGCATACTTCAAATGCACTATGTCTACCAAGGACTATTTATTCTATGGGACTACCAGTAATGGCCGTGTGCTTTCATAAATTATGCATGTATTTGTCCCTAAACCTCACCTAACCATGTGTTTAACTTTGATGCTGGTTATAAGCACAAATTGCAGATATTTTTCATAAAATGTAATGGCTTTTTGGATTTCTCTGCAATATTAGTAAGAGTTCATTATGCCTGCATCAGCTTTAAAAGAAAAATTTCTGACTCAGTATAGGAGAAAATAATCTTGATGCTCCAAAGCCTTGCAAGAAAGCTCAAAATTATGGGAACTCAGAGGTGCTCTATTCATCTATTCACTAAAGCAAGTGAAGTGGGATATAATCCCATTGTAGATATGAGGAGTTATTATTTACCAAATGAAGAGAGGAAAATAACCCCACTCTGTGCCAGGAAGCAGCTTTCCATGGTGTAACAACGCATCAGTGAGAATTGTATAAGCCTCCAGGCCTCTGGATGGGTTAAAATGAGAATAAAAAGCATGCATTTTTTAGGTAGAGATCAAATACATGAGGAGGATTGTTACCACTTCTGCTGAATTCAGTGGCAGAAAATTATCTTTCCAGTATTTTCGAGGAGTGGCTGCTTTGGTTTCCACTGAAGAGACCCTGTTTTCTCTGTGCACTTGTAGCTGTACAACCAAATCTCTGTTTTCTGGAGGGTTCTCTTGTATTTAATGTTTGTGTTTATGTTTTGTTTTTTTTTCTTAACCTTATGAAGCATTGCATGTTAAGAGTGACATCACAGAAAACATTGAGACAAAGTGGGCTAATCTGCAGAACAGTGAAAAATGGTTGCGGTGCTGTTCTGAGTTCTGTTTCCTGCTATATTAAAGAAGACATGTCATAAATTGATGTGACTAAAGAAAAGCAGAACAACGGGAAGACCGGAAGGCTTTGGGCAATTTGCATTTGGATATGGGGAAGCTTTCAATCTTCAGCCACAGTTTGAATCTATCCTAAATTGATAGTTATTGATGGTTGCTAACGTTCACTGCCTGCTTGCTAACCTTTGCGTGCTGGAGGAGGAGGAGAGCCCGAGCTGCATGAGTAATTGCTGGGAAACAGTTTGTGGCCACACTGCTCAAATGCTCTCTGGAGGTGACTGATAGAGTCCACATCACACATCACTTGGCAGGAAGGCTTTGGTGCCCAAGTGGCCTTGTTACTGGAATTAAAAAAGTTTGTGTGTGTGGTTTTTTTCCAGCTCAAAAATACCAGAGGGCAGAATTCAGTCTTTCTGAACAATGTTTTTGTTCTGTGACAAAGATGTGTGTGTGTTGCGTGCAGGAGCTGAAAGTAGAAGGCCAGCTGAGAAAGAACTGGAGGAGAATTCTGGGTTGAGGTGTGTTTTAAGTGTGCATTGTGTCTGGAGTGGGCGCTTTGTAATTGTGTCTTTTACAGGGAGCTAGCAGTGTTGCCTGGAAAGCAGCATGAAAGTGAATTGCCATGTATGAAACAGAGATGCTAAACTCTGCTTTCCTGGAGTGAAATAAAGAGTGAGTTAAATCTGTAGTCAGGACGCACGCAGTCTCCACTTATGGGCAGAGTCCGTATGCAAAGAATGCTGCAATTGGAGAAATCATGCACAGGCACACGGAGAACTTGCAATGCATAGGAAATGCTGGACTGGGGGATACTCAGTCTAGTTTCTGTCTTTCTAAAAAAAAAATCACAGTATAGCATTTTAGTCATTGGTATATGCAGGAGGAGCGTTGCTTGAGGCTTGTAGAGTCCATCAGATCAAAAGCTGAGCCCGATAAACATATGTACTGTCTGTTCAGTGAAAACAATTATTTCTCCTCTGCCTTGTGAATGTGTCACACTGTTACATCCATTCAGCTGTTTTGCCTCTTATGTTTTTTGCTTCTGGAGCTTCTCGTTGTAAGTCACTTTTTCTCTCATGTAACTAAACATATAGAGACTTGTAACAGAAGTATTGAGGTATTACTGAAATACAAATGTAAACATGAGGAAAAATGTGAAGTTAGATTGGAAATAGTGTTGTTTACTGATGATGAAGAACATTGTTCCCTGCAGTGAATCTGAGTGATGTACTGTGGTGTCAAGCCCAGAAAGCTTGGGCTCTGATAAAAGTTATATAACAGGCACCTCTAGTAAACTGCATGTGTTCTATACTACTGGCATACACCTGTATACCTGGAGGTGTTCAAGGAGAGGGCAGTTGTGGCACTGGGTGGCATGGTTTAGTTGTCATGGTGGTGATGGGTTGATGGTTGGACTACATGATCTTAGCAGTCTTTTCCAACCTTTATGATTCTATGATTCTGTACAGGCATAAGACCCAATTTTCTGAGACCATTAATAGCCAAAAAATGCTAGCACATCGTGTACATGATGTATGTGCATGTATGTAATTCCTTTTCCTTGTAAGTCAAGAAACTATGCTGTGGCTAGTCATATTTTTTTAGATATATTCCATACAAGCAAAACCAGATAATAAGCATCTAAAGTTTGAGTGCCAAAGTAGACAAGATCCTGAAGCAAAAGACTACCCTGTATCAATAACTGACTTACAGAAAATATGAAGAATCTTTCCGAAAACTAGTTCTTTATGACAGTTAAAACAAACGAACAACAACAGCAAATGCTGACATGCGATCTTAATAGTTGACATCACTTTTCCAGCATATCTGCTAAGAATCATCATGGCCAGGCCACTTTAACACCCAGATCTTTGTGTTCGGAAGTTTGCAATGAATGAGAGTGAGAAGGCAAAAGCATGCTGAGCTCTTGTTGACAAGGACCATCTTCTTCCATAAAGTCTTTCCTTGGGACTTGTTGCATTCATTTCCTGCCTACTTAGGAGTCCATTGCTTGTTACCAGTAAGTGTCTGTGTGTTGGGGTAGGTTATGTGTAATATGACAATGGAGGTCACACATCTTGACCTTTCCAACCGTATGATGGCAGCCGCGCTGGTGAAATGCATAGCTGGAAAAGATTTTAGCATGGGGGCTGGAAACTATCAGAATTCAATCATAGAATGTCTTAAAACAGTTGCATGCATCTGCAGATATCTAAGTCTATTACACCCAGAGCATTAGCTGTATCAGTGAAATCTGTGATCTCATCAAGAAATGAAATCAAGCTTGTTTGACAAGGCCTGTTTTCCAGAAAGCCATATAGACTAACCTTAATTATACTCCTATTCTTTAGTTCTTAATTAATTAACTCCCATGTCAGCTTTACTATTTTTTCATTCTTAGCAGTCTCTCTGAAGGGATGCTAGCAAACTGTATCAGTTCTGTGGTATATAGAGCAGTAGTTTTGAAGAGGTTACTTGTAAATGCTATTAGTCTTAAGAGTTAAGCCCACAAAGGTAAGGGGGAAATGCTGGGATCTGCTTTGTGGTGTGAGGTAAGACAAAGCACTATCAGCAAAAAAAGTCCATTCAGGATTCTGCAGCATCAGTGAAACGATGTGTACGTGTCCATAAGAGGAGAGGAGAGCATGAGGCAGAGAAAATTGATGTTAGTGAATGCCCTAAGGTGGTGGTATTGTTTGTTACAAATTTTGTTTGCAGGCAGTAGGAAAGTATGCTGAAGGTGTGAGGGGAGGTAAAAATGATATTGATGATTCAGTAGAGAAACAGCTTTATGATGAAACAAAACAAAGGCACTAACAATTCTCAGCTATAACGAGGGCAGACTGGAATGAAAAGCAAAAGAATGCTGATGTGGATCTCTGTATGCTGTGCTGGAGTGGAAGGATGTGTTGTACAATCCAACTGAAAAGTCTATGCCACATTGCTATGACACGGAGCAAGTTAAAAAATTGTTAATGCAAATGTGTCCTGCCATGGGGAGAAAAAGCAAGTCTGGAGATTTGACTATAAACGAGAGGAAGGACTAACCTATGGTAATGAAATGCAAAGTGTCTGATCACAATTCAGTGTGTTAATCTGAATAGTAAATCTTTGATATGAATGTGTCACTGGAGTCCCATAGTCTACAAGATTTTCTGTTTTCAGTGTATGTTGCCCTTGATGTCCATTTTAATTGCAGTGTGGTAACATTTCAGTATTGGCACTTCATTTGCCTGCCAGAGCTGCATTGGATCAAATGGCTTAAAAAATTTCCTAACTGTAGCTAGGGGCCACAGTGTGTAAAACAACTGTGATTTGTTAAAATGGAAAGTATAAGGCTTTTGCTTGTGACTATGAGAGTGTGATATTTAGCCAGTGGGTACTTTGTCTGATCTGGTCATTAAAAAAAATGAAATTTAAAACAAAAAATATATGTAAAAGCTAATGAGGGTAATGCTCGTAGGAAGCTGTGCTGAGCTGTGGCCGTTTTGCTGTCTTCAGCTTCATACAGATTTCGACTTGCCATAAGTTCCCATGATATACTTGCATACTAGAATAGTGTAAAAACTGGGGTGTTACTCTTCTAAGTTGGACTACTTGTCTATATTTAACATTATATTAAATAATAGAGATGTCATTGATCTATTGAAGACGTGGTGTTCAGTAAGAGATTATAGGAGCCTGTAAATCTGTATAGTGGTAGTTAAACTACAGTTGTAGAACAGACTTATTCTAAATTACAAAGGACATACAGGATAACTTCTTCCACTCATGTCTGTCTTTGGGTCTGAATCTGGGTTTTATTATGAATCTGAGCAACATTTGTCACAATTGGTGCAGAGCAATTTTTTTTTAACTGGATCAAACAATATCCTGTGTACTAATGAACTGGTAATATTTCAGTTGATGAGAAAATTCTGACAGTGTATTCTAGACAGAAACTTCAGATCAACTATTAAAGCTTTCTGCGTTTGTGCTGTTAACCTCAGAGAACGTAATGATTTTGATAATGCTTTGTTTAGAAAACAAGGAATTAAAGGTCTGCCAAAATCAGATATCTAGAAAAAAATCTCTGGCTTGTAATGTTTGATGGTTGTTTGCTTTTTTGTTGTATAAATAATATGTGGAAAATTAATTATTTCAGTTTTAGTAAGGTGGTTGGTGGAAACTGAAATTTTGTTTACTGGGAAGTTTCAGCAGTCCTTGTTTATGCTGGTTGGGAAGGAAAGCAAATATTGAAATTTTCTTTTTTCTGCTAAAAGGAGATTTAATTTCTTTCCTCACCTCAGCTTTGTCTTTTAACACATGACTTTCCCATTAGTCTACAACCTATCAATACCATCGAAAATACATTGTAAATTGAGGTGATTGAAAAAGCTTATTTAGACACAAAGTATTAATGCTTAATTCATTCTTTGCTGTTGCAGCCATTCTGTTGTGCAAGACTGCTCTCTCCATGCACAACTCCTTTAATATCTAGCATGATATTTCCAAGCATAAATTGACTTACGTCAGGTTATTTGCATAAATAAAATGAAAAGGATTGAGTCTGGAACTGTTCACAGGATAGGAACGTGTTATATTAAGAGGTGTTTTGTTTCTCTGCCTTCAGAAGGAAAAACATCTGCTGTCTGAGATTTACAGTGGGTTTGTGTAGTTTGCTTTGTCTTGACACCCTGCTGGATTTGAGATAATTTCAGAGGAGTTATTACAGCTTTCCCCTTAAGAACACAATTGCTCCTTTGCAGCTGTGAATATCCCTGTAAAAATGTACTTTCAAAGTCATTCATTACCGAGTACACTGACAAGTACTGAAGTTCTTGGCATCAACTATGGGATGGTTTCAAGTAGATTCCCACATGGACAAAGCTTTCAAACAAGTCTAGCTGCATGTGCTGTCCAAATCCTACATTGGGTATTGAAATTGACTCCCATTTCATTTCCACCAACTTCAATCTTCGTTCTCTGTGCACTTCATATGCAGTTGTATCATTTCATTCAAGTGGCGTAAGTTGGAAGAGACCTTAAAGATCATCAAACTCCAACTCCAAGAAAAAATGTTGCCAAAAATGAAACTGGATACTCTTCACCCTGTATTCATGTAGTCAGCCACTGGCAGTGAATCTGGGTCAGGCAGCTGTTTTGAATACCATATTCCCATTGACTAGTCTAATATCACCCCAGACTGGCTTGTATAGAAATATCAGAGCTATTGAAATATCCAGCTGCATTTAAGCTTGCACATGATTACAGTCCCATCTCTGTTCGTTTGTTCTAAGCACAGTGCATTGCCTTGCCAAATTCGTTGAGATTTTTGTTCGCTTTAGACAAACAGCTCCTAGAGAGATGCTATCACTTAAGGTAATCCTTACTACATAATAGGTTTGTATGGCTGGTAGTGTGAGGTGTCCTCTCAGAAGTGTAACTTTGTGGTACGAGATCCTAGTGTCCCATGGTAACTGGCAACAATCTGCAAGAATGGTCCAAGCTGACTCGGAAAAGAGCTACGCATATAACGTTGCCTTGTTTCCTGCTTTTTCCCCCAAAGCAGAAACCTCAAAGTTTGTCTTATAAGTCATATGAAGTGTTTTAGGTGGTAGCAGGGTGAGCTGAAGCATGAGTTCTCTGGGTTCTTTGGAGCTAATTTGCAAAGGGCTATTCTTTTTTTTTTTTTTTTTTCACTTCTTACAGCATCATTGCTCCTTGCATGTACTGCATGTTTCTGTATTATTGGCTAAAATAACTGTGAAAGCATCAATAACAAAGATTTTAACTGCAGTCCTGACCTGGTTGATTTTGTTCCTAGCATAGAAGATTTTGCTTCCACCCCACCCTCATTTCCTTCAGGCCTTGACTCACTGCAAGTGTACTGTGGGAAGAAAGTCATCTCCTCCTCATAGTTTGTCTCCCCGTACCTTTGCGGGGTTATGGTGCATACCTAGATAATAATCTTAACTCTACTTTGATGAACAAGAGAAGTAGACAATCTTTGAACTGCCCCAAGAGAGAATTTGGATGTTACATTGAAGTGTTCCTGAAATTATTATTTTTTAACTCAGCATTGTTGCTGGGAGTACTTTGTTATATATTGTTGCAAAACATAGTTGATAAATACTGAATCCAAAGTGCTGGATCTAGCAACTTGGGAGACAGTTGAATGTTTTTGTAGACAAAAGTTGTCATGGAGTTTGATTGCCAATTTCTATTCAGAATGATGTGCTGGGCCTTTCTTAAAACAAAATCGGTGCTTTGTCTCAAAGCTGCAGTACATAAAAACTGTGTCTGGCTAGCCATGCTATCTGCAGTCTTCTGTGTTGTAATGACAAAGAATCCTGGCTATTAGCAAACTGACCCAGATAGGGAGAAGAATGTTTTTGTTGCAAATGAACTGTTCCATTTTCACCTAGCCTGCTCTGGCGCTGCACAGTAGATACTTGTAGAGCTGTGAATAGGATGGAGTGATCCTATAAGTGACCCTGATTATCACTCTCATAAATGACTCTGCATTTTCTAACCAAATGACGAATGAAGTGAGAGTCATTGAACAAGATTTTAAATTATAACAAATGGAATCTGTGCTCTCTAATCAGATTGCTTTATAGGTGGCTATTATTCATTACTAAAAGTTAAAGCAATTAAGTTTCAAGCCATTATAGGGCAGCTTATACCAAAGAATTGCTTTATTTGAGAGCTTGGATTTCTTTAAAGATTTTTTAAAATAATCTTACTAGTGGTGGAAGCTCACAGTATGTTGATCTTTCGAATCTATCTAAAGGTGAAGTTCTGATGCTGATGCCAAAACAGCAGCTGCAGGTGATGCTGTCTTAGACTTGCAGACTTGAACAAACTTAATATTGGGGTGCCCATTTCATGGTACGGAAAGGGAAATGTAATATTAGAATCAGGTATTCAATTTCTTTTTTCTTTTTACCGTGTTTTCTTTCTTTATCTATGTTTTCTATCTGTCTCTGGACTGGCTTGCTTATGTTCTTTCTCCTTTCCAAGTACACTTTTCTCCCCCCTGCTCTTCTGCCAGCCAAGTGTAGAAAAGTATCTATTCTGGCTGTTTTGGAGGCTAGAGTATTCTGAGGCAACACCAAGAGTAGCTGTGGTATCTCAGTTCAGAATGCAGCTTATGCGGATGCAATATTCTGCTGTTTGAAAGAAAAAGTCTTACTGTTTCTTTGAAAAATATTTCTGCTAGGAATTTACCCTGTTGTAGCTATAATCTGGTGGGAAAAAAAAATATAAAAAAATTAAGCAAACTCTAATTGACCTAGTTGTATCTATTTTTATCCATTTGGAAAATGGGCAATTTTAATGTTTCTCTGTCATACAGAAGTGCTATAGGGCTTGGTGAAGAGTTGCTTTTAAGGCATTTGGACATCTTTGGATGATAGGCACTATAGAAAAGCACTGATTCTTCACACTGTTTTACTGCTGTCTTTCACCATTTTAAGTCCAGCACGGGAGTTACACAAAAGTGTCAACATTCTTCTGTTTGCTCATTGTTTTTATCAAGAAGTAATATTTGTATTCACCATGCACACACACAATACTTTTAGAAATTAGAGTAAAGCTACTTTAATTCCAAGTATATTTAATTTGCAGCAGAACACACTGGGAAGGTGTTTCCACATCCAGAAGGAATGTTGTTAGAATTCCTCAGCCAGCATTAGTTACAGAAGGGAGGAATAAGCCCAAGGCTTGAGTTTGATTGTTCTTTGGTGGACGTTTGGAGGTAGAACCAGCAGAGGTTCTCCTCCGAGAGAGCGCTGAACTGCTGGTAGAGCAGGTGCTGTCCGTGGTGCTGAACGGTGGGGCGCCGTGCGGAGACTGAGCGATGTTTTGCTCGGCACTGGGTGGATGAGTGCCTCTACTGGCATAGGGGTATAGCTCACAAGACAGTGCCAGCACACAGGGATTCAGCTGAAACTATCAAGTGACTGTGATATAAATCTTTGTGCAGAGTAGTGCACAGAGGCATGCTTTAGAAATACCATTAGAATGGTGTGAAATCATGTAATATCCTGAATTGTGAAGGACCCCAAGAGTCACTCAGTCCAACTTCTAGATGCACAAAGGACAATATAAAATTGAAATCGTATCTCTGAGAATGTTGTTCAAATGCTTCTTGTACCAACCACCTGCTCAGTGAAGTTCCTTTTCCTAAGACTCGACCTGGCCCTCCCTTGATGAACCTTCATGCCATTCTCTTGGCTCTTAACACTGTCACCAGAAAGAGGAGATCATTTCCTGCCCCTTGTGAGGAAGACATATATTAAAATGTGGGCACAATTAGCCACTCAGCAACCAATTTGAAAAGATAGTGCTAATACTCTGCTTTCTGTCATACTTATGTATTACAGATCAGGGAGAACCTTTAAACAAGATCTCCTCCTCCTACTTTTTGTTTGGATGCTGTCGAAGCTTATTCATTTGGGGGGCCTTAGCAAGGTCTATCTGAATTAACTAATTAGATGTCAGTTGGCTATTTAAGCCAATTCTGAATTCTTGCTCAGAATTAAAGTAGCCTTCATTTAATTTTATTTATTTTACTCATGAAGTGGATTAAACTAAATTAAATTAAAGCTATTTTAATTCCGTGTGGGACTGTCCTCTCAGGAATTTAATGTGGCATAATTCATCCATCTACAAAGTAAATTTACATGCAGTTTCTCTGAGAATCTCAATATAAATGTGTCCTTATCAAGAAAACAGTTTGCTGTTAGGCAGTGCACTTGGGAAGTGTGTAAAGTTATAATGAACAAGGGCACCAAATGTTTGCTTGGGGAGTTGGCACAGAACAGCAAATGGAATATAAATTCACTTTTTGCATTAATTTGTACTACTCTACCCTCTTTGCAGATGAAACATTCTGTTGAGGTCTCTAAATCTTTTCCTGGGAATTTATGACCCTAGATTCTGTTTAGAAACATGGTAATCACAGATATGTAAAGTGAGGGTGGATTTTGAAGCCTGATTTGTCAGGGAACACTAGGCATATGCTTAGCTTTAAAAAAAGAGGTAGTTAGATTGGCTGGTTAAGAATTGTTCTAAATAAGAGCCGAAACGCTCAGTCTTTTTGCGACATTTATATGGCCTCAGGGTATGAGTATTCAGTGAAAACTTCAATTACAGTCTTCCTTATTCAAAAGTCACATTTTTTTTTTTCAGAATTAATATTGGTCTAGATGATATAATCATTCTGTTCATTTTAGTACAGATTGTACCAGGACCTGTTTGCAGAAAGTAGTTTACTGATGACAGCTTTTTACAGGCAGCTGGAGCATTGGGTTGTAATCCCTCCTTTGAGTTAAAGTTGTTTATCACTTATTAAGGCTATTTTAATTTTTTTTTTTTTTTTTTTTTTTGTGGAATACTTTACAGAGACTTTTGTTTTTTTTTGCATTTTTTTAACATGCAGGTATTGCTACAGGAAGTCTCTCTTAATTAAGAAGTGAAAAACATTAACAGCAAAGTGCTGTTGATGTACTTTATTGTAGTCACAGATAAACATTTCTTGGGGAAATGGTAATAGAAAAGGGATCACTGGGGAAATCATGCAACACCTAAATACCGCCATGAAATTCGTACAGTTCTACCACTATAAGTACACCTTCCAATGCATGTAATAAATAAGACTGGGGTTGGATCATAAAAGCTTCTTTTTAACAAACAAACAAATCGAAAAAGAATTTTTTTTTAATTAAGGAAAAACATCTTTAAATATGTAAAACAGCTGAATTATTAACTGTAAGAATATACCTGGGCACTTAAAAAAATTTAATATGAATGAACATTATTTTAAAGTCACCTGAATAGTATCATTGAAAAGCACAGAAAACACCTCTTTGGTACCACTAAATTTATTTGAGTATGCTGAGAAATCCTAGAAACTGTAAAGTTAATAACCTAACATAAACTTACTTTAGTATCTTAGTAAGCAAGCAGGAAAAAAAAACAAATCACAAGAACTTGAAAGGAATATGATTCTTTTCATTTAAAAAATCATTACAAGTTTGCAATGGGTTTCTATATAAATGTATAAAAAACATCTTAGAAAGGAGGTGTTCATCATAAATAATACAAAATAAAATCTACAGGAAAGAATTAAATTTGAAATTCAGTTAGGCTCTGGGCAGGCTTAATTTTCCTCATCTGAGGCCAAAGCTTTGAATCTGTAAGTGCTCAATTGCTCAAGTAACTTGCTTCCGGAGCTCATTGGACAGTGTGGCATGAGCAGTTGTGGGCTACCATAGCAGGTCTTACCCAACGGTGATGCAGTGCATCTTAGGACCTGCATTGGTCCAGCTTCAGGGATTGGGGCTCTGTCACAACTGCTTGTCTTCTTCTCTTACCCTAAAGCAACATAATTTTTGATTACTTGCAACCCTGTGAAAGAGAAGCTAATGACTTCAGTTATGCATGAGAAGAGGCATAGCAGTAACAATGGCAAAACAGCTGGCTTGAGGCATCTTGTTGCTACATGAGTAGTGCTGAACTGAAGAGCACGTTTGCTTTTTGTTGCACTATGTGCTGCTTTTTCAGTGGACTTATGACGTTGAAACATGAACACTTTGTCAAGGGAAGTACAGAAATATCACAGATGAGAATCTGAGGCATGGCAGGGAGTGGGGATTTACTGTTGGAAGAGGAAGGCAGTAAGTAAGGCAGTACAGATGGAGGTAATATAGGGCCTTGAGAAGGGGCACAGGCATATCTAGGAATAATGTAGATCTATGCTCCTAAATCTCACTCAAGGCCCTGCATTGTGTAAGGTCAGCCCTCCCCTACAGGTTGGTTCCGTATTTCATTGTAAAGTAAATTGATCAAACAATTGTGCCAGTCCTAGAAATAAAATTCTACCATGGGATCTATTAAAGCTTCTCCCTTAATCTACTTTCTTTTGTGTTTTAGTACAGGACTATATAAAATTAATTATCCTCTAATTTGTAGTTGAGGCACTTAGTGACTGTAAGTGATAACATCTCCATAGCGCAGTTAATGTTATGCTTCTTTGTGTACATAAATACTTCACAAATGCGTTTTTCTCTAATGTCAATTGAATTCTAATATGTTAAATAGGACAGTTTCTTCATAGTGCTTGGTAATGTATTCCAGGTGCTTGAAAGCAATTTTAGAGAGGGTGAAAAATTCTGAGCAAATTACGCAGATCTTGGAATATCTGTCTGTATTCTACTACATTAGGCCTAGTATTCTGTTAGTAATAAGCATATTTTTAAAAAATAATTTGGTATAAATCTGCTTGACTCTAAAGACAGCCAAGTAACTTGGATTTTCTGTTGAGCTTCTTAATGCAGGTACAGTTGAAATTCTGATGAAAAACATATCAAGGTTAAAAAAAAAAAAAGGGTTTATTCCTTTTATGTTCTGATAAACAACTTTTTTTTTTTTTTTTTTTTTTTTTTTTTTTTTTACTATAGTGAGATTGAGAACAAGAATTACAGGAGGGATGTTTTTTTAGGAGGCATTTATTTTTCCAGTGTTAAGTAACATTTTAATGATTCTTGGTGAGGGATCTCTGCACTTTTGGGAAATTAGACCCAGTAAAGGGTAAGTTGCACTGGAGAAAACAAAATATGAGCTGCCCTCAAAGACTTGGTCTATGGGATTAAAATCTTTAATTAAAAAGGAAGAAGTGATGAAAGATCTAGCATTAATTGGGTTTCAAAAAGCTGAGTGATAAATTAAGAAAATAAATTTTGTATTTGTGCAATTAATACATGCTTCATTTTTATTAACCCATCCAAATGGGAAAAAAATGCCTAAACATGGTTACTAGATAGATTTTTACTCTTTTAGATAAAGCCCTGAACTTTGAAAGCACTCTCTGAGACATTTTTATGCATGTCTTGATTGTTATCCTTCCATCATTTATGCTATAATGCATTACTGGAAGATCTTGAGTAAATTTAATTTCCTTACCAGCTGCAGTCTTTTCCTTTTGGCAAAGAGTAATCACTCTTTTGGCTGTGTTTAGAATAAGAATAGAAAAAGCTTTTCACAGGGTTTCTCAGATCTGTAGTGGTGTGTGAAGTGCTGAAGTAGGAGCTGGTAATGGCAAGACGCTGTCCCCTGATGGGACTTAAGACATTCAGCTACATTATCAGCTCTGGGGGAATTAACTTTTTTTTTTTTTTTTTTTTTTTTACCAGTACTTGGATTATATTACTACAGTCAACATCACAGAAACTCTAACAATGAAATACCTGGAGTGTATTTTATCAAGTCTCCATCCAGTGTGATGTAGTTAAAAAACCTACAAGCTTGATCAACCACTGCATATGTAATTTCCAAAGTGTCAGACTCACTGGATGTATTCTCAGTGGTGATGTGGGTTTGGGGATCTTCTGGTGTGTGTTTTTGTTTTTAAAGCAGTTTGCAAATGTGAAAAAAAACACATTCAAAATGCAGCTATGGGAGAGTCTCAATACAAGAACTCCATCATTTTTTGCCCTTGTGGCCAAAAAAGCCAATGGTATCCTCAGTTGCATTAAAAAGAGCATGGCTGACAGGTCATGGGGGGTGATCTTCCCCCTCTGTTTTGCCTTGGTGAAGCTACATTTAGACTATTGTGTCCAGTTCTGGGCTCCCTGGTTCACCACAAGGATCTCCTAGATGGAGTCCAGTGGAGGGTCACAAAGATGTTGAAGTGCCTGGAGCATCTCCTGAGTGAGGAGAGGCTGAGTAACCTGGATCTGTTCAGCCTGGGGAAGAGGAGGAGGAATCTCATAAATGTTTATAAACATCTAAAAGGAGGTGGGAGGCAAATGGATGATGCCAGTCTCTTCTCAGTGGTGTGTTGCAATAGTACAAGGAACAATGGCCTGGAACTTTTACATAGGAAGTGCTAACATTCAGAAGAACTTCATTATGGTAAGGATGATGGAGCACTGGAACAGGTTGCTCAGAGAGGCTGTGGTGTCTTTTTTCTGTAGTTCAAGATATTCAAGTCCCATCTGGATGCTTACTTGTGTGACTTATTGTAGGGTACCTCTTTTAGCAGGGGAGTTGGACTTGACCAATTGAGTCTCTTCAAACCCTTGCAATTCTGTGATTCTGTGATATGTTCTTGTGTTACTACTAAATCTGTTGTATTACTA
Organism: Phasianus colchicus; assembly: GCF_987193195.1. Classification (NCBI taxonomy): domain Eukaryota; kingdom Metazoa; phylum Chordata; class Aves; order Galliformes; family Phasianidae; genus Phasianus; species Phasianus colchicus. Next base: position 46,291,207 of record NC_143441.1, on the reverse strand, counting down.
CTCAGTATGTATCTATGTCCCTAGTATGACTGCATCTTGAGGCATGGTTTTGCACTAGGAGCGTTTATTCCTTGACCTTGATGTGCTGTAAAATCAAACCAAACAACAAAAAACAAACTTAGAAGACAGAGGAGAAGATAAGCACAGCATGATAACAGCAACAACTCAGCAAGCTTCGGTCTTACCTAAATGAGAATCAGCAGAAATTTAGACTAATTAAATTCCACACTTAATGACAGACTGTATGAGCCTGATTTAGCAGATTCTCTAATGAGACCCTTGGGACTTGGAAAGCAGAAATATGGTGCCCTAAGAGGTTATTAAGGCATAGCATCCTCACCAAAGTTCACAGAGCTGCTACTGTGAATGGGAGACCAGGGCACTCGAGACAGCCGGCCCACGTTTCCTAGAGCAAATAAGTAAGAGCTGAAAAAGCAGAAGAGAAATGTGCAACACCCTGACATTGCTCTTGTTGTCATTGTTTGTGTACTCCATCTGAGAGGGAGCAAAAAATTGTGTTCCAGTATTTAAGTGAACAAAAATTGGTTATGTGTGAGTGTGTATGTGTGTATGTATGTGTGTGCATATGTATGTGTGTGTATATATATATATATATATATATTTACATTTGCATTTTCAAGCTTTGGACATTACTCAGAGAAAGAAATGTTCTCTGCTCAGAGAAAGATACTTCTGATTTATCTTATTTCACCATCACAGTATTTACTGATTTGCCAGAGATCTGCAACTATTTCAGTTTGGTTTTTTTTTTTTTTTTTTGGCACTGTACTTCAAAGTGTGTTGCCAAACAAGTTAAATGTGGGGAAAGAATTGGTATCGTTTTCTTTTTGCAAGTTAGAAAGTGTTCAGAGCAGACAGAAGCAAGGGCCTTCAGCTTTCACTCTAAAACCAGAGTCCTGACATTAAATACCTTCACACTGTGAAAGAGATGGAAAAACATTCTAGGGATTAGCATGTAGTACGGACAGAAATCTGTCTGATGGTTTGTTTTCAAATTCCTACATTTGGTACTGCTACAATAGCCTTTTTAAAATGGAGCAGGTTTCCCACAGGGTAGGTTTATGAGATGGAGATAGAAGCTTATTCACTGCTGGTAGGTGTTTACACTACACCATACTGACTTGATTTCCATGCTAGGGTCCAAATTCTCTTTCAGTGCAACTGCAGCTTCACTGCAAAGCAACATCAGGAATCTGTGAAGTGTAAGGTTGGGGCAAAATAAGATAGCTGCTTTTGTTAAGGCAACTTGTGCACACTCTAGAAAAATATACCCTCTGCCCTCCAACCCCCAAACTTAACAATTGCTTACTGAACACAGAGGTACACTTTGTTAGACTAAAATGTCATTGATACTTCATTAGATCCTTTCATGAATCTATTCTGACAGACTGAATAGTTTGTCTTCTTGCTAACTTTCCATACTCTACATCTGGGGGAGATAAAATAGGTGTGGGCTGTGACACTGCATTCCTTGACTTATGTTTAATGGCCCTGGAGGGTCAAAAGGAGTATTTGCTCATATAGGTGGTTGTTCACTAGTTTGAGAATGGTTTGTAGAGCATCTAACATGGTAAGGCACAGACCTGTATGAGACCCCCAAATGTCCCAGCCTCACAGTGTCTATTGTAACCTTCCTGCTGTCACCTCTTCTTAGAGATGCCAGGGTGAAGTAGGCATTCACATCAGTTCCAAATACACTTTGTTTTCAAAGAGTAACGAGTTAAAGAAGAAAACATTGGGAGTGAAGTATAGAACAGATATTTCAGATATTCTCATCATCCCCAAGCCCACTTCCATGTGAATCTTTATTCCCTTGGTGGCTGCCCACTAGAATTCTTTGCCTTGTTTCCTCCTGTCTGTCTCCAGTGTTATAGATATAGTCCCACTACCTCCCCACTTGTCCTCAGTGTGTATTGATTTGGGGATTTGTTCTTCAACTGTAAGTCCTTACTCATACTCTGTGCTTGTTCTGAGGGATTGGCTGCCGTATTATCCTGCATGGTAGTGAAAGATATGTACTACCATGAAACAAAAAATGTCAGTCTGTAGGTACTGCAGAGCTTTAAAGTCAATTGGGCGCTGCTGGGAGAACTCTTGTTTTGAACTTAACTAAGTTCTCTTGCTAGTGAGCTTGATTGAACTTCACAAGTAAGGATGTGCTGTGTTGTAAACATTGCCTTTAATTATGAACGGCTGTGTATGACTTAAATCTAAAAAGAAACCAGTTTCAAAGTTGTTACCTGGAGGTAAATAATTTTTTTTTAAAGCATGTTATGCAGTGGATGATGAAAAATATCCTGTAGCTGACCCTAATTTTTTTAAAAATACTTTTTTCTGTTCTTTTCCAGTGTTAAAATTTATCAAAAGTCTTATGTTTAAAAAATAATCACGTTGTTGCAAATTCTGTCAAAATTAGTAAGAATATTAAGTCATATCCTGAAAGTTAGTATCTAGATCTGCTTTCAGAAATGCAAAACATTGAGAATGGCTTTATCAAATATTGCGTGCCAAATGTATGTGTGTCTCTCTCTCTGTATATATATACATATAAATGTGCGTGTCTGTGTATTCATGAATGTTTCAAGAGTCCAAACATCTCAAACATCTCAAAATGAAGCCATTTCAGTATTTCAAAACCAGCTTTTCATTTTTTAGCTGACTAATAACTTAAGTCTGATGTACATAGGACACTAAATAAATGTGTCATTTCTCTTATATAACATCAGTGTCTAATTTTCAGTATTGTCAAGTGACAGTTGAATATTTTTCAGTATAATCTGTTTCATATGATTGGACCTCCTGCTGGGGAATAGATGCTGTATCAGTGAAGGCAGATGTCAAAGCAAAGTGTTTTGACAAGTGCAAGGTGTTGCACTTGGGTTGAGGCAATCCCAGCTATGAATACAGACTGAGAACTCATTGAGAACAGCTCCAAGGAGAAGAATGTGGGAGTTCTGATGGATGAAAAGCTGGTCATGAGCCAGCAGTGTGCCATTGAAGCCAACGGTATCCTGGACTGCATCAACAGAGGGGTGGCAGCAGGGAGAGGAAGGGGATTGTCCCCCTCTGAGAACATGAAGGATGCAGAGCGGTTGGAGCGGGTCCAGAGGAGGGCTACAAAGTTGATCAGGGACTGGAGCATCTCTCCTATGAAGAACGGTTGAGGGATTTGGACTTGTTCAGTTTGGAGAAGATAAGGCTCCAGGGAGACCTCATTGTGGCCTTCCAGTTGTTACGCTAGAGCTAACAAGCAGGAGGAGGGCTGACTTTTTACATAGTCTGATAGTGATAGGACAATAGGGGAAATGGCTTTAATTTAAAAGAAGGGAGATTTAGGTTAGATTTTAGGAAGAAATTTTTTACTCAGAGGATGGTTAGATTCTGGAACAGGTCACCTAGAGATGCCACATCTCTGGTGATATTCAAGGCCAGGTTGGATGGGATCCTGAGCACTTCATCTGGTGGGTGGTAACCCTGCCCCCCGGCCAGGGAGTTGGAACCAGATGTTCTTATAGGTCCCTTCTAACATAAGCCTATGGTTCTATGCTTTTTTCCCCTCTTCCTTCCTGATAAAGGTATAAAGCAGCCTTAAGAGTCTAGTAGCCACTGGGAAATTGAAGTGTCCCCCTCATTTATCTGCAGATGAGGAGCTATCAGTTGGCACTTGTGTTTTAATTCATAATCTTGAGTATCCCTGCTGAGAGCAGGTCTAACCATCACAGCAGTGATGGCCCAGAGGTAGTGAAATTTCCCAAGTGCAGGTATTGTTCTCTCACTGTATGTGTTTTTTTTGCTTTGTATGTATGGAGGGGGGTGTTTGTTTGTTTAGGACTACATAGCTTTACTTTTTTTATTTAGGCACAAGTGATTTTTTTTTTTTTTTTAATGGCTTCAGCTTTTTTTTTTATTCAGTGCTGTAATCTTGGTCCTCTAAAGATGGCATGCAGCCTTCTCCGGCAGAAAGGGGGAGGGATGAGTACTGGATTGTTCCAGCTTAATGCATTCCAACAAACCAGCACTAGCTTTAAAGATGTCTCTGCTAACTGGGAAATGTCAGTAGTGCTGTTTCTTAGCTTACTGAAATTATAAATTCATGTGGGGTAACTTACTTAGAAAGCAATCTGATGTAAAGGAGATACCTACAACAAAATAAGCGCTATGGTTGACCAGGAAGGAAGGATGTTTCAATGTGGTAGAAGAGACTGGACAGATTTGTATAAACAAGGACAGGCAAATTCATAAGAGCAATGTTCAGAGGGCATACTGGAAGCAGGACTGCTTCAAGCCGCAATTAGTTAACGAAACCAAGAGGGATGTCAATAAGAAAAAGACAAAATAAGGAAAATAAAGGTGAGTAAGGCTCAGGATTTCTTTTTACTAGTTCCCTCTTTTGCTCTACGTACTTTGTTCCTTCCAGGGGTCTGATTAAATAATGCCTTGACCTGAAGATGCTGTCCTAGAGTCATTTCAGTCGGCTCGCTGTTCAGATATCCCTTGAGTGAAAGAGCTTAGAGATGTCAAATGCAGTTATTCTTGTTGTGTTGAGTGCTGGAAGATGGAAGAGTGCAGAGAGCGATGTCAGATCCAAATGTGGTTGAAGCAGGTGGTTCTGTGCAGAGTGTGGTGCAGAAATCCCTGCCTGTCATCTCAAATATAAATTAGAGAATGATTCCTGGGGTCCTCTGGCATGGGTCTCCTGAGGGCATGACACTGTGTTTCTGTAATAAAAGCCTTTCCCCAGCAGGGTCAGTGACAACTTATTTCCATATTTTCATTGAACCAGACTCCTCAAACCTCGTATCTGTGTTCATTAAAAACTGCAGAGTTTTGGGAGAAACACAAATCTGATGTTTCTTTTTACATCGGAAGTGACTAAAAGGTCATCAGGCTTCCCTTTGTGGTTTCAGCAATTCAGACATCTCTTTGAACTTCATTCCTTTTTAATATGAGTTCTTACATTATGCTGATTACATGTTAGAAACAACTTTGAAATGTCCTTTGTGGGCAAAAGGTCACCAAACTAACAAGTTTTGAAAATCATTTAAATCCTTCCTGCGAGGAATTTAGTTTAGATTTTGAGAAATGCGTTTCTTCTAGCTGGATGCAATTAATTTTACACCATTTAGTGAAACAGAAAAGATGCATTCTTAAAGGCGCATTAATTTCTGTGATGTTTCTTGTCCACGGGGATAAAACTGCTTTAAAAATGAGAATAAATTACTTCACTCCATTCATTAACAGGGACTAAGTCACCAAAGAAAGAAATGACTGGAGCAAGAGACACATAACCTATCAAAACCCAGACACTAATTCAGGCTCTTCAATTGAGGACTGTGCTTTTTTGGACTGAGTATTACAAACACTGATGCATGCTCAATTTGAAGTCAGTGAGTGATCTGAAATGAGTTCAGTGGGATTATGAGGCTTGAAGCTAAGCACATAGGCAAATCTTCTAGCATGTGCGAAGTTATCATGGTTGTTCCTCCAGACAGGATCAGTTTGGTTGAAGAGTGATCTGCCAGGTAAGGCAGCATATAGGGGCTATAGCAAGTACAAAAACAGCTTTTCTAGGAATATCGTCTCAATTCACATTTACTTTGTCATCTTTAACTAGTAAACAACAAACATCTCCTTAGAAAATAATAAGAACGGAAGTATCTATCTCCACATAAATGTATCTGAATCCTTCCAGTACCCTCAATTATCTGCAGTTGGCATGGAAGGATGATGGAGCCAACATGTGCCACACTACAGTATGTGACATTATAATACAGGCAGTTGTAGAGATATTAATTTCACTTGGTTTTAGGCATCTACGATGTGAATGTCTCCATTTGTGTTTGTTATTCTGGGCTTCCTTTATAGTCAGTGAAAAGAAATTGGCACGTTTAGGGCACAGTTCCTCTGACCTATTTTAGCTATCTGCTTTAGGGGATGAATGCTGCCTCATAGGCTGTTGGCTGTCAAGGGAGTTGAGAAGGGCTAGCTGAGAAGTTTGCAGTACCTACATTTGATCAGATAATTCCCATCCTTAATAAGTATTAATAAGTATTTCCTTTTTAAGTAATCCTTAATAAGTATTTCATTCTCCAGAGTGATTTGTTTCAGTGTCTTGGTTTTCCTTTATGGATAGCAAGCACTTAGCCAAGGCCTATTGAAATCTTGTGTGGCTGAAAATAAAATGAAGTAAGCAGGTATCTACCAAGTATCTATTTTAAGTTGGGAAATGGCTCCCCTGTCTTTCCTTATGACCTCCTACTTTTCAATACCCAGATGTTTTTATTTTTACGAGGTAAAAACTGACCACCGTATGAACCTCAGTATCTCCTCAGCAAGATGCCCCTACTAAGAGCGTTAAGCAGTAGCTGCTTTATCACGTTCATGTTTTTTGCATTGTCCTCAATTACCATTTTTAATACCCTTCTAAGGTGTTCTCATTCCCTTCAGAAGAACCTGATAGTCTTTGCTTCAGATTCCTGCCTGAGGTATTGATTTTGTGTTTGACACAGCACAGGGAATGGCAAGGGTGAGAGTGCCATACCCAAATGATCAGCTGCTTCTTTATTAGAGGCCCATCCCAATGCATTCCTGTTCTTCCCACTTCATCTCTCCTCCATCCCACGTGTGAAGTTTTCAGTCCCTGAGGAGCAGTTTGAATGGCTGCATGCTCAACGCAGTGTTTTATAGTACAAGTGAGTCTAAAACCATCTCCCATGCTCACACTCTCTTCTGTCATGTTGTTTTGCTCATCATTAATGCTCACGTCCAGTGAGATCAGCTCATTAATGAGCAGAAACTGAATCTTATTTTTCCTTTGCTGGGTTTGCTGGTTGAATGAGCTGATCTGATTCACTGAGCCAGAGAGAGACGTCAGTCAACAAGGAGCACATAGCAAAGAGCTTGGACAAAGAACCCTTCCATTTACGTTGATGTGGTGTTAGATGGCTTGATGAAGGGAGAAGGGAACTTTCTGGGTAAAGACAGTCAGATTTGTTTTTAACTGCACTTTTATTTGTTTAATGAACTACTAGTTGTGCTTGCAAGGCAAAATTAGAAGTGGTGATGTATGCAAACTCAGTTCTGGCTATCTCATGCTGTATGTATGGTGAAGAGTAGTGTGGTGTGGAACTGTGGATACCCTGCAATTTCCTGAGTATTTCACAGATGAAACAAGGAGTTTAACACAAGAAGGAAAAAAAACAGGACCTGAAGTTTTTGTGAGCAGTGAAGATGCCTTGGAACCAGACAAGGTGAATGCTAAAACACATCAGTTAGTCTAGCAGTACAGAGCATTAGTGCTACCAGAACTTCTGTTTTCTGCAAATGAAAGGCAAAATAAGCAAAAGATTAATTATACTCTTGTTGTTCCATGGCTCTACATTTCAGAATTAGTATCTTTTTTCTGAAATAAAAATGATTTTATTCCAGATTAGAGTTAATGCAGTGGGGCAGTGTTAACTTATCTGTAGCCAGATATTTCTTTCTTTTGTAGCTGGCTAATATCCCCATGTAGCTGAATACTGAAACGGGTTGGCTCTGAAGCCCAAGTGCAGTTTTAAGTGAGATGTGATGCAGTGTGAAAATTGATCTGAATGTCACAGCTTGTAATGAAGAGAGTGTAGGTACCTGTTAGTGCCTATAATGCTCTCCTTCTCAGCCTCAGGCATGATGGAGTAATCACTTTGAAAATTATCCGGAGTAGAGGGCCATCTCAAACAATTTGCTGAGCATCAGTTCCTCTGTAGGTGTTCCTGCTAAGCAAGTACCACATTTAAGCTTCATGCTGATTAAGGAGGTCTTCCTGTACACAAGGAGATATTAAAAATGAGGTTGCTCTTCCCCCCCCCAGTAGATTTAACAGATATTTTTCTCTGGGGAAGAACTTCATTATTATCAGTTTCATTTATGAGCAAGTAATGAAGTTGTGTTTGTTACCAGGGAACCAAGGAGAATACCCTGGCATCTTAGATGCTTTGTACAGAAAGAATAGGCAGCTCTTAGCCAAAACCCACGTGGTCTATGGGAGATTTGTAGGGAATAGGTCAGGAGTCCACAGTTCATACTTAAGACACTCTTAATGCTTGTGTTATGCACACAGAGAAGGGCAGTGCACTTCTATAACGGCTGCTGGGACATTTTACTGTGGTTCTGCTTGCTCAGCTGGGAATTGGCTAAAAGGAAAGCAGTGGGGCAAGTGTGAAGTGAAATCTGAAACAGAAGATGTGAGAGACAGAGGTGGAGAGAGATGGAGTGCAGAAAATATCAGCATGCAATAGGGGAAGTCCAGGAAGGACTGCAGATGTTCCTGTGAACGGCCAAAGGCTCCCAATTTATTTGCTTCTACAACTGTTTCTGTTTTCTGAGGTGTCTGGAAAACTATATACAGTTATCCTCATGCCCTTTGTTGGTTAGGAGACACTGTGAGCGCTGAACCGTGGATAAACCACCTCCTGCTCAGTTTTTGGATCAAAGGGAAGAGAAACTGTTCTTTCCGGAGGTTGCATTACTGTACTGTACCTGATCCACTTCCTCATCTGATTATGGTAAGAAAATCTCTGCTAGGATTGCAACTGGCTTACTGCTAAAACAGTGAATTGCTTCTTTTTCACTAGAGCAGCATTTTTAGCATTTCAGCTTTCACCAGTCCTTGCAGAGATTTTCTGGAAGCGGAAGATGTTGCTAATGTTAACTGTTAGTTTCGAGTAATATCATATGTAGCATCACCTTTACAGGGACAACAGACAAAAGGAGCTTGGAAGTTAAACCTGTGGATGTTAAGTGAAATTAAGGCAGTCGCTGGGGTGTCTCAATAAAAAACAACAGCATTATTTTTTAATTTAAACCAACACATGGCATGTTCTGCAGTCCTGCTGACAACATGTGCCGCAGCAAATGCAGCAAGATCAGAGCTGATCCTAGGATAAGACTGAAGGGGAAGGAATTTTGAGCCTGATTCCCAGTTCTGACAGCTACTTCCAGTGATGTGGAGGACAATTTCTGTCCTGCCTCCTTTGTTTCATTCTAGTGCATCTGTGAATCCCAGTAGCCAAGCACTGCCCCATTCCCCTGCATGCACCATGTGAGCTCATGCACTGCAAGGGAGGGGGGGTTCTTAAGCTTGACATTTGGTCACCAGTCTGAAAAGGTTGGAGCACCCCAATTTACATCCTCACTTTGAGGGGAAGAAGACACAACATTGTTAGCCTCTATAACCCTGTTCCCCTGCAGTGGTGGAAGAACAGAAATACAGGTTCTTACACAGGTCTAAAGTAGTAGTATTTATTGCCTCAGGACTTTGCATCAATGCAGATAATAGAATGCATATTGATATTGGCCCACGTACAGCTATGCATAAGAAAACTGCTCTGGAAGAAGAGGCAGTTTCTCATTCTTTTCTATAAAATCTCAATACGGTCATGAGCTTGGTGAGACCTTGTAGGTATGGCCGTGGTAAAAATTATAAATCCTAACAATTACGTTGGTGTTCAATTCTGCAGTGATTCTCTGACAGCTTAAGTGCAAAGTTTTGTGCCAGTGACTGTCAGCACAAAGGATCAATCTCATTTGGGGTACTGCTTTGAAATGATGGACCCCTAAGCAATAGGAAAAACTGCACGTATCACTTTAAATCTTTCAAACATTAAGACAAACCTTAGCTTATGTAAGCTGTCACTCCCTCTGCCTCTTGCAAGCCAGGGAGCAAGCTGTTAATACTGCTGCTTACCTGTCGCCTTACTCCTTCAAACAGCTTCTGATAGGGATCTAGCAGAAGCCTTTTTTATTCTCTAGAGCATACAATATAGAAGAGATGTTCAGTGTTAATCCATACAGATGTTTTCCTGAAGTGTGTTGCTCTGGGGTTGGATTTCATAATTTTTGTATGAAAAAGAATATCTGAAAAAAATAAAAATGCAGTGGTCACATCTTGTCTCCTTAGGAAATGGGTCTGTTGGTGTTAAAACTCTTTGCTGTTGTGAAAGGTATTTTCTAAAAGAGTGCATTAAGAAAAAAGCAAACATTTGTTTTGCACAGTCTTACACTCCCATCTTAATATCTCTATATGATTTCTCTTGCTGGTCAATTTCAAAGATATGTGAATTTATTGTTAATTATGGAAGTCTGGGTTTGGGATAGGAGGTACTTACAAGGGTTTGCAACTGAATATGAAAATGACTTTTACAGCTATATTTTGCTCCAAGAGCATGCAAAGCAATGTCTATCCTGAGGAGGCTGCACAATATTTTTAGTTTTATTGGTGATATTTTTTTAGTGCAGATTGGCCAAATTATGACTGACTTGGTTTTACCTCTACAACTGTAAAATAATAGTGCCAATAAAAATGAAGTTGTGACTCTGCACTCCATGACATTTTTTAGGCAAGCTGGGAATAGAAGCTATCTACATTCCTCTAAATTAGGACTATTGTAAGGGACTATTCATCCATGCTCCATTCATTCATCAGCCATAGCTAATAAAGTACAGCTGAGCAAAGGCTCCTGTAATAGATTGCAAGGCTTATTAGCGCACATATCCAAGTCCAGCATGCCTGGGGTTTTATAACAGAAGTGTTCTGAACTTGGTTTACTGTAGTTCTATGAAGTTACCCTATCCTTCGAGTTACATGTGCTGAATGGAATAATGAGGTCAGTAATCAAGAGCTGAGACTTTGCTGATGGATAATAATCCACTTTCTGGTTATGGCTGACCCCTGTGAAGAGTCAGCATGAGTTGCATTGATTAACAAGATAAGAAACCGCAGCTTGATAGGAACAATCCACTTATTAGTGTAAAACAATAGACTCCTTGTGAATTGCACGGACTAACAAATTAGCCAGCAGGAATAAATTGCTGCTTGGGCATTTTGAGATATCATAGTGGAAACCCCGTTTATAGCATGAAGAATAAGCTGTGCTTTGGCCTTTAGTTTGAACATCACTGCCACCAGTAAGCTCTTATTAAAAAAAAAAAAATAATAAATCAAACTCCACCAAACCATAACAATATTGATTTAATCAGATCATGGGCAGTAGGTTCAAATGAGTTTTTTTCCACCTCATGAGCATCTTTCCCTCCTGCTCCTCCAAATTTGTGCTTTGGGAGGAAAGCTAAAGACATTTTGATTCTTCTTTCCCCTCTCCCATCCCTCGTGTAGAGTTGATTTGTTGACTTATGTAAATTCATAGCTCAATATTGAGGTGTTTAAACGTGACATAAATAAAACTACACACTCTGCTGAGTCAAAGGGGTTTGTCTTGTCCCACCCAGTGGGTTTTGAGGGAGGTGAATCTTTCTGTCTCTTGAGTTGTGCCTCCTAGTTAGGAGGGGTCACTACTGTAATGGAGTCATCCAAGACTCAGAGGAATAATACAAATCAATTTATTGAGAGCTTTCTAACAACTAATACTCTATTTGGAGGTGAAATTGGCTGATTTGCTAATAGCAATTAATAAGTGTTGCAGGTAAGAGTACTTTGGCACAAGAACTATTTCTATGCCAAAAGTTCTAAGATGATGTTAGGCAATGGGTTGAAAGTGTAAAAGAAAATAAAGAGAAAAGATAGAAAATGGGGAAATAGAGACAGATAGACAGACATGGATATACTTAAACATAGCAAAGCAGTGGACCACTCCTCGGGCTCAGGGAGTGCTGATCTTTGGTAGTGGTGCGTTGTCCAAGGAGTGATGGTCAGTTGACTACCATGATGAACACACATCATGTGTTTTCTTTGAAGTGACAGCTTCTGGCTTCAGGGATCTCAGCAGGAACCCTTTTGTTCCTGTCTTCCAGGCCTTGCAAATTTAGATCAGCAGAGACAAAAGGAAGCAGGGAGACGCCAGCTTGCATTTTACCATCACGAGATACAGTGGTATCATCTCCTAACCTCCTGTGCCAAGCTGAAAATGTTTGCTCCCAGGCCGTGTCTTCAGACAGGAAACATTTCAAAGCAAACAGCTTCTGGCAGTGTCCACAGGAATGCTTTCAGATGTAAGCTATCGACCACGTATTGCTGATTGTCTCATGTTGACTTGAGACAGTGCATTCCTTAACAGTCTCAGACAGGGGTTGTTTTGCTGGGAGCGGGTGTGATTTACAGTAGGCTTGGCAGCAATGGAAATCTATGGTCGGTTTGTTAGCACACCTGCTTTGGGTTTGTGGAAGATGGGTGGTCTTGAGGAACATAGCAGAGAAATAGGAGAGCGGATGCTGGCCCTATTTCTGAGGAAAAGAAGGCTTAAATCACCCGCAGCTTAGAGCCTGCTGCTCTAAACCTCAGGCAGGAGGTGATTTGGATGCCAAGCCAGGCAGTGTGAAGTCAGCAGGTCATTTGTTTGCTTGATGGATCCTTTGCTTGGATCCCCCTCACATTCCCCCTTCCAATACTGTCACCTGGCTTAGCACACTGCAATTAGTGTATGTGCGCAGTCTTTTATTATTAACGGAAGGACTGCTGGACAGCGTTCCTCATATTTCTTACTGATGCTCTTCCATGAGAGATCTGAAGACCGCTGAAGCAGAAGTCCTGAGATTTAATATATCGCCTGCACATAAATTAGATTGATCGCCTAAATGCCCTTAGGAGAGATTAGACGCTTTTTTTTTTTCCCCCCCTAAGATTAAGCTGAAAGTAGAGCAAAGCCATTCTCAAGAAGGCAAATCAACTTTTTACGTGGGTAGATAATGGTAGGACAACAGGAAATGGCTTTAAACTGAACAGGGAGGGTTTTCAGAGAGGGTGGTGAGGCACTGGCACTGCTGCCCAGAGAGGTTGTGGATGTCCCATCCCTAGAGGTGTTCAAGACCAGATTGGATGGGGCCCTGGGCACCTTGATTTAGTGCTTGGTCTCTAGTGGTTGTCAACCCTGCCTGTGGAAGGGGTTGGAACTAGATGATCTTTGAGGTTCCTTCCAACCTAAGCCATTCTATGATGATTCTATGATTCTGTGGTAATGTCTCAGTAATGCCCTGTGGGGGTTAAAATACCAGTGCTTTTCATCCCTTTAAGCACTTTTCTAATAGGAGATAATAATTGGGTTGATCATAATATTTAGTTTATTTTTCTGGTTTATTCTGTTTCCCACTGTGAAGAGTATATTTAAGATGGCTTTAAACTGTGTCGTTTTGGGGCTTGGAATCAGAATTAATTATGAGGCTCTCTTTTCTTTTTAATATCACAAAGTGTTTCAAGTTGTGAGATTTGGCTTGCATTGTGCACTGCCTCACACAAACTGCATGCTTCACAGAGTTAAATAACAGACTTGGAGCTTTTAATCATAAGTTATGGCAAAGGCTGAACAAGAGCTGCAGAGTAACACACCCTGGAGAGATCTGAGGATCGATGGTTGATGTGATTATTCATATTCCAGGATCATCCATGGGCTTTGCTCTGGGAAGAAGGGCTGAGTGTGGTAGACACATTAACACGTTGCACAAGAGGTTCCTGATTGACAACGAATGACAAAAGGTGAATGAAACGCACAGGTGGAGCAGAAGGTGATGCAATAGGATGTGCCCATTTAAGTTTTTATTAGATTAGCTGTTGGCTCAATGAAGTCCTGTGGATCTTCTGGCAGCAACAGGGGTGGAAGAGGTCCAGCCATGGCTCTTTGAAGGAGTTGAGTTTGTAGAAACACAGAGAAGTAGCAATGCTCAGACAGTTGTTCCAGGGCACAAGAGCTGCAAAGGTGAAGGTGCTGTACTTCCAAGTAATGTGAAGAGATGATAAATAATTTCATTTTAGGCAAGAAAAAATCAGTGCAGATGTGATGCCACACTTGAAGTTCTGTTTTTTTGTTTTTTTGTTTTAATTTCTTTTTATAATGTTACAGAAAATGTCAGCTCTTGCCTGGAAACTAAGCATAGTTTTAAACCCTAGAGAATAGGCTGCTGCCAACTGAACCTTGCTGATATTTTCAGATTTCCAGAAAATCAATGCATGCAAACCAAATTGAGAGAATTTCACATATTAAGACTTTGTATTAATATTTAATAGTGTGCATGTCTATCAAAAATATGCTAATCCAGTGTAACTGGATCATGTTAGCATTTAATACCTTCAGCTGATCACTTAACTCATTATCATTTGGAGCCTGCCTCTCCAATGCTTTGTGCTTGAGGCAGTCATTAACACCCTGGGCAAGGAGGAGAAACCCTCTGCCACAACAGAGGAGTTGCAATTTGGTCTCAGTTTGCATGAGTGAAAATCATCTCACATGCTGGGAAATAACGTGAGAGAACTTTGGAGCACTGAAAGTAAAGAAGCCTTAGATTGAAGGAGGTTTTTTACCCTGATGGAGCAGTTTTGACTAATATTACGTCTGTAGATGAACAGACTAAGTTTCTGCTCCTCCTCTGAACTTATCCTACACTACCTGTGCCCCACCCTCCCATCCCATGCAGTGACCTATGTAATTCTTGTGACTTCTGTGGCATCATATGCTGACTTACTGGGGCCAATGGTTGCCAGTTTGTAGTAAATTTTTTGGATGTGACTGTTCATGACAAACCATTTGGATTTCTTGTGCTTTGCGCTTTGCTAAATGCTGATTAGTCATTTGCTGTTAATATTGGTGTTGTAGAATACTTTGTTGTTGTCTGAACAACAAAGAGAAATGTCTTTTGGTGCATTTCTCTGGCTTTACTCCTTAGTTATCTCCTCAACCACTTTCCCTTCCCAAGTCTCATCACTGTCTAGTATGGTGAATTTTCTACTGCAGCTTATGTTGTTTCCTTTGTGTGCCTGTTTCAGAGCTGGCAGCAGTCCAGGTCATCTGTTTGTGATGGCTTTTGGTTCTTGGCTTCTTTACTTCAGTAGGATGCCTCCTGGCTTTGGAATTCTTTTAGCTGTTTTTCTGAGTGATCATTTGTCTATTAGACTGCAATTGCCTGTTCTGAGGAGATCAAGCAGAATCCTGACTCTCTATATACTAATAGTGCAAAGGATAATTGCTTCTGCCTTCCTCCGTGGGTAAGCAGGAAGAACTAGCATCACAGTGCTTCTGTGTTTCACCACAGTTCTGGTGGCATCTTCTTTAATTCCCTGTCTGAATCTAGCACAACAGATACGCTTTGTTTCAGCAGACCACATTAAACGTCTCCAGATACCCCGCATTAGAGAAACCAGAGCAGTAACCTGTGAGCAGACACCTCCCCATTTGGTTCTGCTTAAAGTGGATTCAAGTTAAAGACGGTCCTCTGTCTTCATAAATGATTTTTTTTATTTTACTGTTGTTCATCAGAAAAAGATCTTACATTTTGTGTTGTGAAACACTGGAACGCATTGCCCAGAGATGTGGTGGATGTTCTGTCCTTGGAGACATTCAGGGTCAGGCTGGATAGGGCTCTGAACACCTGAGGAAGCTGGTCATTGCAGAGGAGTTGGACTGTATGGCTTTTGAAGATCCTTTCCAACTCAAATGATTCTGTCATTCTAGGAAATCTGTGTTTCGTTGGCCTTCTGGTCTGCATGGGGTGCTCTGTTTCTAGCTCTAGTTAGCTGTGGTTTAGTCTTGAAATATATTGTTTGATTGTGATGTAGTATAAAGCCTGCTGACTGTGCTGCCTCCTTTGTCACAGAGATTTCCTTGTGTTATACTGGGATTAAATCCATAACTTGTGCTTCCCAGCAGAGGTTGATTCTCCTTCATGCTGGCTACTGTAAGCTTTCTCTCTTGTTTTTGTCGATCTCTTATCAACATCTTGCATTTGCTCGCTGGCCTCAAAGTGGCTTTATTGTCTTTCATCAGCTCCTGCTCACAAGCATTATGGTCTGCTATTACTGCCTTGTCAGGGTTGTACGGATAACGTTGCAGCTGGCTGCTCAGTTCTGCTGGAACAGAATTGGTCATTGACCCAGTAATATACCTGCCAACACTGAGTTCTTGGCAGTTTTCTCCTGTGTACGCATTGATAGCCTTTGGATTTGCTAAAGTCACATCGTGGAGCTCCCTTTCATTGGAAATTGGAAATGTTCAATCACTGCATGCATTGCACTCTTTCTTGTCAGAATGGTTGTGAAAGTGGGAAAACAAAATGTTTTCCAGCATGCTTTAGATAAAGACATTTTTTTTCCTTCCTTATCCTTTAAGTTCCAGTGTGAAGCCTGTGTGTCTGTTCTGCTTCATGTTTTCTTTTTACCTTGGTTTTTGGTACTTATCTGATTTGTTACTGTTAGAAGCTTTCCTCTTTCAGACCACTTGCCTTTGCTGTTTACAACTCTTTCTCAAAAATCAGCTGTAATTCAAGTATTTCTCCTATGTAATAGAATCAAATGTCCCAAGCATTTATCCTCTGATTTCAGGCTTTAATGCCTACCGAGTTACGTGCTGATTGCAGTAAAGCCCTAATTACTGTGGCCACTCAACACTGCGTTGCTCAGCAATAGTTGGTCAGTAACAACCAACTGTTCTGTTCTATTTCCTTCTTCTGTCTACATGAAGAAGGGTATTTCTCTGCAGGCTATTTTTTTTTTTTTTTTCTTTTGCCTTGAATGTGGGTACTTACTAGGAAATCATTAGTCCAGGTGGTTTGAGGCAGTATTCCTGGCAAGTTTCTCCCAAGAGGATTTCAATTTTTTCTGCAGTGCAATTGTAGAAGATCTCATTGCTCCTGATATAGTTGTTAATACAGATTGGTCTTTTTTTTCCTACACAAAGATTTTATGTAGAAAACTGTGTTTTTTTTTCCAGTTGCCAATCAGAAATTTGAATCTTCATCTGTCTGCCTTAGTTTCTTGTAAATGTTCATCTATCTTGTTGCCTCCTTCTTTGCTGTGTTTCTGTTTATTTTTTTGTTTGGTTGGTTGGTTTTGGTTTTTTTAAACAGAGAGGTCATAAAACCCCCAATTTTTAAAACTGAACTCACTTTTTACTAGGAGTAAAAATGCTTTAAAAATGCTGTGTGTTATTGAAAGTACAGACATGCTGATTGCCTTGTACCTTCACAAAACCTCTTTCAAGATCTGTTTTGTTCTCTCCTGGATTCATAGTTGTTAGGCCAACGCTGTAGACAAATGATTCTACAATGTATGAGAGAATGGAAAACTTTATTTAATTTCTAGAGTGTAAACTAATTCATTAAGATTGTTATGCATTATTACATATCTTTGCTTTCTGGATATTCATCTTTCTATTCTTCTGCTGTTGACTGTCTCACAAGTTTTCACAATGTCTGTATACTTTCCACATAAGGCTCCTGAGTAATAATTCTGCATTAACCTGAATCTGTAATTCTCCTCTGTATGCATAAACTGTGGGATAAAGTGTGATAGTGACATATTTATTCTGGGGAATAAGAGTTCAACCCAAAACTAAGATTTTGCTTGTTGAAGATGAAGCTGTCAAGAATGTGAATCTAGAAGAACGGTCCTTGGCTCAGATAGAGCCTAGAACTAAGGATGTCTACATGACTTTAATATCTTTTTAATCTCAGTTTGCCAAAACTGTGGACAGCTTGTCTTTGCAGTCTGAGCTTTGTCCCTGTTTTTCAAGATGCCAGTCTCCTGTCTGTGCCTGTCAGGAGGAAGAGTGTTCAGCTCCCAGTAAGGCTGTTGCAGTAGGTACTGCCACGGTGTGCTCACCAGGCTTTAATCAAATCTTACTGGAAAACATGTTTGCACCTTCAGTAAGTGGTAGAGAAATTTATAGAGAAAAGATATTCTTTTTTTTTTTTTTTTTTTTTTTTTTTTTGCAGGACGTTGTGGTTAGTTTTTGCATATATAAAATGTGAGACTTTCTTGAGGGTGTTTCAAACTTATATGTAGCTTCCCACATATAGCAAACCACTTTTCCTTTGTTCATTAAAATGCTGGAGTGGAACAAAGTTGAGATTCATAGGCCAAGAGATACCACATGAGTAACTTTCCAGCTGGTTAAAGGATTTATCTTTGGGTGGGGAGTGTTGGGATCTCCTTCATGCTTCTAGGCCTTTTCATGTGTTTTGAATTAAATAGTTATTGATTATAGCTCTGAGTCCTTCAAACTGACGTTGGGTGGCTTGTTTCATCACATGGAGCCAGGTGATAAACCGTCTCTGTCAGGTCAAAAAATAAATAAATACAAATATACCTTAGGCCAGGCAAATTTTCAGTTTACCTTGCTGTTTTGTTGTGGTGATGAAAACACATGATAAAATCAGTACCTCAACTTCAAAAGAGCTTTTAGCCAGAATACAGAAGAAAGGATTGTAAAAGCAATTTAGGCCCTTCAGCATCTCTCCAAAATCTCCCATTTTTAATCCTTATCCATGACATCTGTTTAAAAAGCACTCTCTCCACACACCCAATCTTACTAAGAATCCTTAATAAGAACTTAGTGAGCTTGTTGCAGGTAGAAATTGAAGAGAAATCACAAATTCAACATCTTGTATCTACTGCAAAGGCAGTAGACTAAACTACTTTGTGGTTTATGCATAGGTTTACATATGCTAGATTGAAAGAAGTTTAATATGAAATTAAACACACATATTTGTTTACACCTTGGCTGTCATAGAATCATAGAATGGCTTGGGTTGGAAGAGACCCCAAGGATCATTAGGTTCCAACTCCCCTCAATGCACAATGGCCAAATATAACAATAATTGCCTTTGTACTTTATGGTCAAGAAAGTATGTCCGTGCTGCTTAACTTTGTGGTAAACTTTCTTCCATTTTTCAGTCACAATCTTGAAGTTGTATGTTTATGTGAAGATTTTCTATTCAGTTACAATATTTTTAAAGGCACTTTCAGTCTATAATGCTTATGAAGGAGCTCGCAAATAGAAATCTTGATCATTTCAAAAGCAAAGAGCAAATAAAAACAGTGTAAGTGAATAATTTTTAAACCACGTGATTCTTAAGTTAGATGCAGTATTTGGAAAAGTATAGCATTAGGCTTACAGCTCTTCAAAACTTGGAATGCTGGCTTTTTGGTGCATGTTTTTATTGCACATTCATTGATGCTTCTGTGTGCTACTTGGAAGTAAAATGAATAGTAATATCTTAGTAAATTGGACTGAGTAAAGTAAAAACAAAATACAAGTATGCATACACAGAGGGGAGAAAAACTCCTCTTTTGTAATACTTTCAAAATTCTTATCCAGTATGAAAGTCCCCATATGACAACTACACTTCATAGAAACATAATCTCTAGGAGAGTTCTAAAACATAATTGCAATCAGCAGTTTGAAAAAGATAATAGCTCCTCAAATATCTTCTCATTAATTCCAGGTTATTATATACTGGACTAGGCATGTGGTACAGCATTAGCAAAACATAAAAGAGTACAGTTGGGCAGAAAGTGATGTTTTGTCACATTTTCCCTGATTTACAAGGAAGTGCTCTTTCAAATTAAATAAATATTAATTCAGACTGAGTCATATCTTACTACTTACATTCCAAAACTACTAATAACGTTCTGATCTGCTTCAGACTATGGAGAACTTGGTTTGAGTCTGGATTTAACCCCAGTGAGGGTTAAAAATGTAGCTTTCATGCTCTTTGAGAACGACTGGCAGGAGTAAAAAGAAGTGTTCAAGCCAGATTCAGTGACATCTTGGTGATGGAGAAATTCTGCTCCTCCCAGAAGAGTCCTGCTATTAGAGTGCATATAGCAATGCCTATATTGTAGCTGTATTTTATGTATGCCTTGCCAAAATGCAATACCATCTTTCACAAAAGTGATGCATTTTGCAATTGAAGTTTGCATGTGCAAACAGAAGAAATGTTATTGCCTTATTGGGAAATCAGACTCCAAGACTTTTTGACAGATCATACACTTGTCAGGAGCAGCACTTTCCAGTCTGTACTCTTTTATGCTTTTTAGACCCTCACAAACTTAAATTCTTTAATTTCTTTCTGAACTTCTGTTAGAATTGCCTAAAATTGTTGAGAAACACTGTAAACAAAGTTATTTTTGCTTTTTTATGCTCTATTGTAATCGTCCTCTTGTCCTGTTCTCTTTCTGTTCAAGCTTTTCAAATTATATTACAGCTTGAGGGTGGTACAGATCTGTGGGAACAAACAGACCTATCTGTGTTCCCTGGAGAAAGTAGCTATGGCTCCAAAATAATTTGCACTCATCTGTGGACTACCAGATCATCCAGCAAGACAAAGTGGATCTAATTTGGTTTTTGGCACATGCCCACATTTCTGTTAGCTTCCCTAGCACACATGCAGGCTTTCAGGGTTGCTGTGGAAGACTATCTGGACCTGATCTCACTGCAGGCCTGCTGGTGCAGCCTTCAATTGTCTGTATTTCTGTACTGAAGTGAGACCAGCAGAGCTGAGTTACTGCTGGGGCAGTGCTTTATGCAGTTTAGGTAGGAGATTTGATCTGGTGAGCTTGCGAATCAAATTTACTGTGTGAGGAGGTCTGAGAAGGGAAATGTGAGGTTTTGGAATTCTTCTTGCCTCCAGTCATTAATATTCAGAAGCTAACACTTGTGCAGTTTTAGTTGCAACAGGCATTAAAAAAAAAAAAAACAAGGTCTATTTAACAACTCACATAAAAAAGTGGATTTGCATTAAAATGTATCTAGTTTATACTCCTCTTAAAATAGGTTACACATAGCATATCACAACTTGCTGCAGAGGCTAATGGCAAGTGGCCTCCTTGCTTATGAAAGTAGTCCACTCTTTAATCCCATTGCGTAGGCCATCAGTATTGTTTTCACACTTGAACATTAATAGGATTTATCTTTTTTTTTTTTTTTTTCCTAGGAGATTGACCACAAGGAATGTTTGCAGAGGATAACCAGTCATAACCACTTATTTTCTTAAGGCTTTGATATCTTCTCAGTTTTAAACTTTTGCAAAATGTTTCACTTGATTGTAATAGTTCAGGTCAGGCCTCTTGCTAAACTTACTAACTCTTTGTTGGATGAGAAACACGAATAATGGCTTGAAGGAAGATGCCCCTCTTCACCCTATTAACAGGTTAAGGCTTTTGAAGCCAAGCAGTGGAACGAGTAGCAAATGCTGTCTTAATTCTGCTGCTCTACACTTGCATAGTAGATTCACGTAGATGTCAGATTGCTGAGAATCTACTTGATGAGGAGATTTAATGATAAAAGAACGAATATGTAGTAAAGAAAGAAGCAAGAGATGCAATATCAAAATGCCCCTAGCATTATGCCTAGCAATGGGGATTTTCCTTATCTGTTTAAAGTAAGTCAGCTAATGAACTTCTACAACTCCTTACAATTGAGGTGTCCTCCAGACTTCTCAAAGTTACATTTTCTCCTTTCCTTTTGTTTTTAAAAAACACAACTTGCTTTCTATTCAGTATAACATGCAATGATCTAGACTCGATCCATCATCCCTTTACAAGGTCTGATTTTTGTTAACTTGTGATCTGGCACTGGAACATCACAGATACTATCACACTATTGAATATATTTTCCTCTGTCCTTCACAAGATTTATTCATTAACATTTTTATGGCTTATCATGTTAGGATTATATCCGTGGCTTTAGGCTTTAAGCTGCTTTCCCCATTTATAAAATGGGCCTTTTAAAGTGTGCTGATATAGCTTTAGAAAATAAATTAAGATTAATATTAGCAGCATGCATTCCTCTTTAAATTTGTAACGTGTTACTCAAAGTTATGGCTTTCTCAAGGATTTGTGTCTGTATGTATACATGAAGACAAAAATTAGTCTTTTAGTGAATGTGTAAGGCTGGAGAGCCAGAACTGCCTACCCCTTCATTTCCTTGTACTACAGCTGTTAGGTTTGAAGGGGTTTGGAAAACTTACTAATACAGGAGTCCAGTGTTAGACTCTGCACTCTGAGACTTATTTTGCAAAATACTGTGAGTACATTTCTGGCAAAATACTCAATTTGCAGTAGTGGGACATTTGTTGCCTTTTGTTGGCCGTATCCATTGTACCAGTTGTTAATGCTTAGAAGAGATGCAGTTTTTATGAAATATTCCTGGTTTGGCCATCATGTTGCCTTAGAACTGATGTCCATGTCAGACTGGGTCAAAAAACCTGTGTTCTATGGCCCAGTCAGTGAAAAAAGTAAATGCATATGTACTCATCTGAGAAGAACTCCTCAGTGAATTTTGGAAACTATCCTTAGATGTGAAAGGAGTCTTGTTTTCTAGACCATATGTTAGGTACATATTTCAGCCATTGGAATGGACTTCAGAGAATCTGAGAAAATACTTGGAAGGAGTGGTGTGCTGCAGAAGGTGATCCTTGATGTGCCCATTTTCTGTTTTGTTCTTTTCTGTGGAAAGTCGAAAAGGAAACCTCTTTGAAGTTTGGGGTTGGAAAATCAGTGTGTGATGAACCATTTGAAATGTGGTAATTGTTTTGTACACCGTTTTCCTCTAATGTCAGCATCAGTGAGTCAGTTAATCATAGTGGCTGAGGAGTAATTTGATGGTGAGGCACTTTCCACTGTGGTGCTCAGTGTAGTTGAGAAGATACAGATACTACACTAATTCTATGCTAATCTTATGTGTCTTGGGCCACGTGTTTCTGGGTGAGATACTCAGGCGAATGTGTGGAAATCAGTTCTTTTCCACCAGATCAACAAAACAGATCTAGTGCAGTGTTGGGCTGTTTTGTAAACTGAGTTTGGTTTTAACGTTTCCATAGCATGCATTTAAGTAGTTGTTTCTGCCTGTTGTACTTTTCTTGCTGTTGTCTGCTTTTTCTTTCTTCGTGGGGAAGGGTGCTGGGCCAGTGAGGACTGCTGAGGGTGGATTGTCAGGCTGTGAGAGGATGCCTACGTTTTGCTACTTGTGCAATGATGAGAAGTGCACAAGTAGCAAAAGAACTTCAGCTTTTCCCTTTATGGATGTTTGCTCTGCAGTATCTCTTCTCTCCTGACCCTTTTCTTGATAGCTTCTTTCACCAAAGAGACAGCACCATGCAGTGCTTTCACTCTCAAGCCTGGTGTGATGGGGTTAGTCAAATGAGATTATCTGAGCTGTTTGTCCAAGGTAAGAATCCTCGTAGATGAATGTCTATAGTTAGGATCTTTAACCTTAAAACAGAGGTGGAGATTAAAATCATTGAGTTAACTCACAGCTGGAATGTGTTAAGGGCAAGCTGCTATCATAATGAAATTAAATGCATGTCGTAATGAAAGTCATTTCCAAACAACTTTCTAATTCTTTTGAAATATCTGCTCCTACATAGGCTAAGGAATGTTGGTCCTGTGGATACATCCTAGAGGATTTTCCTTGGATTCATTAAAAAAAGCAGTAAATTGTTAAGTGCAACTGTTATCTAAATTCATTTAGGTCAGAGAAACTCATCAGAAATTCAGAGGAGCCTCTTCTGACTAATCAAATAGACTTGATACTTTCCCTCAGTTTTGCAAATACTACAGCCTGTGACTGATACAGTAGATAAACAGAAGGGCTCCTAGGAATTATTTTAATGCTCAAAATATTGATCGAACAGCAATCTGAGTTGCTGTAATGTCAACATGAGTTTACAAAATTATTTCTGATGATGTGCTATTTCAGATTGTGGAAATAATCATAGACTTAGTGGCCCAAAATAGATAGCTGATAATCTAATCAAAGCTACCTTATAGCTCAAGTGTATAGGGAAGCAAGCAGAGTTTCTGCTATATTTTGGCAGGCAGGCTCTACCTGCAGAGTGTATTGTCACTTACCTTGCCTAAAACTGGGATGCTTTCATGGAAGAGACCAGTTTTCTGCTCTCTGCTTGTATGGGACTCGAGAAGAAATCTCGAAGGATCCTTCTCCCTCCTTCTCCCTCCTTCTCCCTCCTTCTCCCTCCTTCTCCCTCCTTCTCCCTCCTTCTCCCTCCTTCTCCCTCCTTCTCCCTCCTTCTCCCTCCTTCTCCCTCCTTCTCCCTCCTTCTCCCTCCTTCTCCCTCCTTCTCCCTCCTTCTCCCTCCTTCTCCCTCCTTCTCCCTCCTTCTCCCTCCTTCTCCCTCCTTCTCCCTCCTTCTCCCTCCTTCTCCCTCCTTCTCCCTCCTTCTCCCTCCTTCTCCCTCCTTCTCCCTCCTTCTCCCTCCTTCTCCCTCCTTCTCCCTCCTTCTCCCTCCTTCTCCCTCCTTCTCCCTTTTTTTCTTTTTTGCATAGATTGTTCCTGTTTCTTCCATTTGTTGGTTATACTGAAAAGTATTTTTATGAGCCATACGCAGTTAAGAAGCTCTACTGATCATAATGTTCTGCTCTGAATTAAGGACATGCTCCAGGTCTGTTGGTTGGAAAGATTTGAGCATACCCTGAGCCCTGCATTCAGGTCACAAGTAATGCGATTAAATGTTGAACTCCTACCTAAAGCAAACGGTAGAGTGATTTTAAGGAGAAATCTAGTTCTCATACCTCACCAGTGGGCAATTTTAGTTAATTGGTTGTTATATCCAACCCATAGTTTTTCCTCTCCTAATTTTAGTTCTGCAGTTTTTCCCAGTTTTGATGCACCAGGAGGGGTATGAACTTCTGACTGATGCCACCAAAACTGTCTTGTCACTTTTTTAAAAACCTTCTTTTCTGAATAGCTTCTTGCAACTATTACTTTGAAATTATTTCAAAGCTGCGGTTTAGCTGTACACACAGATCCACTTATGCTGCTTAAGGCAACATATAGTTCTTGCATACTTACACTTAAAAAAAAGATTTACCTGTTGGTCATGTGTCAACAGCATTCTCTTGCTGCAGGCTGTTTTGTGTAGATCTGTCATTCAAAACAAGGTCATTTTAGCTATGTGATTATGTGAATATCTTTAGTCATGCATGCACAACATCTCCCCATTAATTAGGTACTTGTTCCTCCAAAGTGATTAACAAACCAATTTATTCTGCTAATTGCCAGAGGATTTGACACCTGACCTGGAGAATTGCTATAAATTTGAGGCAGGGTGATCCTTAAGATTTCTCTTGTGTCTTGCTGATTAAATATCTTCTCAGTTGTTGATGGTCTGCACAATCAGGGGAACAGTTCTCTTGAAATGGCCTTTCATCAGCTGTGCAGGAGGTGAGAAACAGCAGGAATTCTTTCATAGGAAGGAGAGGATGAGCATTTCCTTTGCAGTTTGTATCTTGATTGATGATCCATGCAAATCTCATTGGCATCCTCAGTCAACCCCAGTTCTGGAGCTGAGATTGGTTTCCAAATGCAAGGTTTTATGGCCTTACTTCTTTTCTAGGCACTTTCTTTTTAATTCTTCTCTAGGATTCCAGGATCTTTCACTTCTATCAACTGTAGAAATCAGAAATTCTTGTTTATCTATTTATTTAAAATAAATGTCTCAATAATGACTAATTTATTAGTAAGGCATTAGAAGTGTAGTTTGGCAGGTAGAGTTCCTTTGCAGTGAAAGGAATGAAACTCCTTTCCACCTGAAAAACTCTTCTGCTAGATCTATTCCTGCTCGACAGGGAGGATGTGGCTTTTCTCTATTTCATGAAAGAGTTCAGCAACCAACCAACCAACCAAAAAGAAAAAAAAAAAAAAGATTAATAATGACACAATTTGATATTCTCCACAGTTTGCCAGTACCGGTTATCTATCATGGTTAAACAATGTATTTGCAGGGGACCTAAATTATATTTTGTTTAATTATGAATTAGAATGAACTCTTTCTGAGTTCAGTCTTTAAAAGACAAACGAGGAAAATAACTTACAAATGTGTTCAGAAATAACTTTTTGAATGCCAGGACTTTTACTGTTGGAGGTGCTCAAGCGGAGAGATTCTCAGCAGTGCTGTCTTTGGCAGTCCAGTATTCATGGCATTGAGTAGGTATGCCCTTATTTTGGCTTCTTCAGGAGGGAGAACTCTGAGATGTAGAGAAGCCAGTTTTCATTCGTGATTTTTCTGGTCAAAACTTCAACATTCTAATTTAACATCTAGAAGGTGGATGTTATGTCTGCAAAAATGAAGTTTGTGCGACAGAAATGCCCGCTTAGGTGCTGATGATGGAGCTGGAGATCTCTTGTATTTTATCATTATGTTTAATCTTAGTAGAATGTAATTTTGGGGCATTATCAGTTTAGTTTATCTTGCAGGTTGTTAGAATATTTGGTAGGGTAATACTCTGGTGAGCATTTCTTCAGATCTCATCCCATCTGTGGAGTATTGAACATCATTAAGGTTTTTGTCTGTAGAGGTGGAATGAGGCCTAAAAACAGCCTCAGAGTGTTGATATTTGTTACCTTTTGCTCTACATCTATGAACTCACTGTTGCAACTCACCAGAGGATGCAGTCACAGCAACTAACTGATAAATACAGCCTTTGGAGGAATGTTGTCTCATTCTGTGAGCGTTTTCTTAGAAGATAAATCTACTCAGTCACTTCTGTGATTTTTAAACAGTCCCCTGCATTCAGCAGCTTGCTGAAGAGTTTTTCACGTTACCTGTATTTAAGAATTGTGGGATTGAGTTACAGATCAATCTAGCCCCAGCTGCAGGGTTCTGCAGGGGTTCATCTGTCTTAATGTGCTTGTGGAAACAAGCAATGTCTTAAACAAATGCATTCGTGCCACTGCCGTGAAATGGACATTTTGTAGGCATAAATGAAAGCTGGAGGACAGTAGTAAATTGCAAAATAAATAAATAAAATGAAATCCATTTCATTACTTTGGGGCTGGGTCTGTTCTTATTTAATGTAGTGGAAAAAACAGGAGGAACGATACTATTGAAGTCAGCAGTATTGCCTGCTAAAGTAAGAACAGAATCAGAGCATAATCAAGTGAGAGATGCGTAGTGTATTTACAAATATCCTAAAGATTCTTGCTTTGGCATATGGTCATTTTTGAGGCTCAGAAGTTTTTTGCAGACTTGTATTGTTACAAAGCACAATTTCCACAGAACAGTGAGATTTTCCTTTACATTTCAGCCCTGCTGTCTCCCAAGAGAACTTGAAAGCCAAACTATGGACATTCTTTCTTGTTCATCCACAAGCAAAACAAAATAAGTAACTCAATGAAAAAAAAAAACAAAAAACACCCACAACACCAAACAAAACAAAAGAAAAAAATGGAAAATAGGGCTAAAAGGAATCACTAGGGTTTATCTAGCTCATTGCCTGGCTCCAAGCCAAGACCAGCTCTACTTTAGTCACTCTTGGGACATGTTTGTTTGACTAGAATGAGGTCGGTTTTACAGTATTCCCGACTGTTTCTGCAGCACTTACCTGTACTTATAAAGACCTTCTCTGTCTTACATTCCCAAGAGTATCTGGTAGTATCTGCTTTGCCCACCACAGGCACAGCAGCTTTTGCCACATCCTCTATAACTGGCTGTTAAAAAGCAGTTGGGATTGGAAGTATATTGTAAATTCTTTTTTTTTGCCAATGGTTCCCAGCCTAGTATTTGTGCTTGACAAAAGTGTGATGTTGTTGTCTCATATTTAAGGTCAGTTTAATATCAAATCCATTCCTGCAGAGCTTCCAGCTATGCAAAATTTCCCTAACTCAGATTGGTGTACTTTCTTAATCTTGCCAAAAGTCAATTCTGATCCTTACTGCATTTTGTTATTTCTCCAGTTAAACATTTGTCTGAATTCTAATATACAGCAGTGTGTATCAGCTTGTTCCAAAATCAGGCACAACTGTGATCTGTGATGATGCAGAGAGAAAGATGTTACAGATGATGCATTCATTTGTTTACTTTGCATTGGTATGCTGGAGTAAAGCTTACTTCTGTCATAATGAAGTAGATGCTGATTACACAGCAAGCATAGATCTGTTCAGTCTGCAATGCATGCATCACTTTTCCAAGCTGAATCTTAGAGGTCCATTTAAGTAAACTACAGGGTAAGGCAAGAAATGAGCTCAGCTCCTGATAGAGAGGTATTCGTGTCTTTGCAGAGTTACAGCCAGTTAAATTTTATAAATAATGAGATACTATAGAATTTTCCAAATGTGTATTAATATCCAGGAGATACAAGTGCTAGTGATAAAAATCACTGCAGCATTACCAGTTTCTTCACAGAGAGGATGTTGCTGTCATTTGCAGGCTGAAGGCAAAGCAGAAGAAATGTATTTTTTTTAGTTTTTCAGTAATTCTTTACCCTCTAAAGAAATCAAGGTGAAATTAAACCCATCGTAGCTGTGCTGAAAAACAACATTTACACAGGGAGAATATGAATGAAGTTTGTGAGCAGACACTGTTTTCTGCCTGTAGGAAATGCAATGAAAATACAAACCAGCTGGCTGAGCATTGGTTTGTGTTTTGACAAATCTCACAAACTGAGTATAAAATCACACATCTGGCTTCCTCCTCTCACTCCCAGCCTCCCCCATCTTATGCATCTTGCCTTTCAAGTATGCATGATTTCTGTCTTGCTCTGTGACCCCATAGAATGTGTGCTCTTCAGCTGCAGCCTAAATTCACAGCTCTCTTCTTTCCTCAAGGTGCAATGCATGGGGGCACATCCACATCTGAAAGTATCCGCATCTGTCTGTCACTGTAGATTTCATTTTGGTTTCTCCACTTGCTTGATTCTGAGTGTAGCAGACGCTGTCAAACAGTATTTTTTAGTGGCCTGCCAGTGGGTGTTTTACCTTGATGCCTGCCTATGCGCTGCACCTGCTTTGGGATACAGACACTCTTCATTGCTTTTTCCATATTAATTTAATCTACTGAAAGAGGATTAAACTATAAAACAGTTTTTTTTTTCACGGGAAGAACACTGTGTTCTTACCCTGTTCTATCCATCACCTTTGTGGCTGGGACTAGCTCTGTTTGCTTTCCTTTTGCATTCCCTGATGACTGATTTCACACATACGTAAAGTCATAAGTATTAAGGATCCTTGCAGTTTTCACAGCCCTGAAGTCAATTGGTCTGTGCCTAGCAGTTTCAGAAGTGAGTTAATGGGAGAAAGCATTCATGCTCTCAAGTCAGATATGGGACTGAGACCAGACATCCTTGTCACTAGAGGATCTGCAGGTGTTTAAGATGAATTAGTTGTTTGTGCTCTTATGTGTTTGTGGCGGCTTCATGGTGGTTTCATATATACCACAGAAGTGCTGATGTGTGCAGTTAAGAAAGCATACTTGGTTTGCTTTAATGCTGGCTTATATGAAATTAAGTCAATGTTGGGCAGAGTGTTCGGATTAGATTCAGTTTAGTTGAAACCCAAAGCATTCCCTTTATTTTGAACACTGTGTGGCTCCCTTGTTTCTTAAAGCTGTAAGTCTCCCTTCATTTACCTGAATTCTCCCCAAGAGGCTGTCCAAATGTCTGATTATTCGGGGTTACTTTTTCTCAGCGCCACCTTGTTCATCTGTGGCCACGCTGCCGTAATAGTCACATGAAACAGTATTTAATATACCTTTTTCTTCACAGTGTTTTTGTGAGATTGGGTAGTATTATTGTCCACTCAGGGCACAGACAGGCACAGGGCAGGATGAATTCAGAATTGCTCTCATTAAATGTAGATGTGCAGGGTAGTCACCTTACTTTTGAGCTGGTCACCCCAGCTGCCTACTGAGGTCTTTGGTGACCTGTTGAGTGTTCCTGTGGAGGCTTACAAAGAACTTTTCTCTGTATGACATGGATACTGGAGTATCTCCTAACCTGACATGGCTGTTAATTATAAAAGGAGCCTATTTAACTAGATCTTAGCTATAAATGTACACTGTAGGTTTTTGTAGGTATGAAAGAAAGCTCTACTCTATACAGTTCAAGTACTAAGAAAGTACTGAGTTAAAAGTGGACTCTGTAGTTCGTTTATAGGAAAAATCCAATGCAAACCGTTGGCTTGAGATCCTTCTGTGATTGCTTTCTGGTGTGTGTGTGTGAAATCAATGAAGATACGTGTTGAAAATGGGCATTTGTGGTGAGCTTTATAGCTGTGCATTCATCTAAATATTGCAAAAGAAACGTTGCATTGTGCAGAAGGAAATCTATATTTCAGTAGAATACTTCACACTAACCTATCCATCCTGTTTGCACAGTAGAGGACAATTTGGAAGTGGAAAATCTTCGCTGTTATATTGAAATGCAGGGCCTCTGTGCCTGCTTGAATGTTTTATTGCATGCTGTTAGCGAAGTTATATGAAGAAGGAAGACTTAACCGTGTTTCTATCTGGAAACTCTGAGGCTGGTGCTTGGTATTGATTTAGTCATTGTCTAAAAGAACACTAAAAATTATGCCTACTGTGGTTGTTATTCTTTCATCGTAAAGCCTTTATTGACCGGCCTTGGCCTGCAATGCTAATGGATGGAACACTATTAAGCTCACTCCTCTTGTAGGTCAAATGAAGTCTTATCAAAGTTTAGTAGCTGTTCAGTGTGTTCTTTCTTAGTGATCGTGCTCGTAGTTTTCCTGGGTAGGTGGAATGCATGTTGCAACTGCTGAATTGTGTTCTTCAAATACTGTGTTTCCAATGGCTCTAGACAAATGAGCAACCTGAAGTGGCAGCTACCAAGGGCATAGGGAGCTCTCACTTTTTGAGACAGAGTTTGTTTCGTGTTGTTTGACTTCACTTGTCTACAACACAGACATCTGCATCTAGAGGTGGGAAGCCTGAGCTTCCTTGATAGGGGAAAATCAAGGTGCCTTAAGGGAGTGATTTACCCAGCCTTTTTAGGTATCTGCTTCGGCAGGAGGTGATATTAACATCATTGCAATAACATCCTTGGTGTTATTAACTATATTTGGTTGCTATCCACTGACTGTGAATGGAGTGACTTGTTCAGTTGCAGATACTTACTTTTAGTCAAATGAATCCCATCTGGAATCTTAACCTCTTCTCCTAACCCTGAGAAGAGACCTCTTTTCCAATTCTTGATATAATCGAAATAAGAATGAGACCTTTTTTCCAATTAATGAAATAATGAAGTAAGAACATGAATAGGATTTCTGGTATCAGTACTGTGTTATCAGCTACTCTAATGTAAATGCTGTTTTTCACCAAATTTTTCGGAGTGTACGAAAACCACTCATTAGTGGTTGTAAACCACCAAATTATCAGGCCAGATTATGATATTTGCATATTTGTGTCATGCGGCATTAATAACAAATGTTTTTAACAGCTTAAGATTTCTTGAGGGTCTGATCAAAGCTCCAGGTCAGCAGACCCCACACTAATCTATTTCCTTGGAGTCAGATCTTAGTTTAGCTAGCTGCCTGATTTATCTTGCAGATGTCATTGATTTGTTATCCCCTTGCTTTGAATGTTTTGTTCTCTATTTTGTCAAAGCCAATGATAAAGAATGCCCTGAAAGCATGACTGGGTTAAGTTGAAAAATGTACCTATGCAGAAGAGTTCGTAGATGAAGATATGGAAGGTATTTCTGTTGGTGGTGGAGTCCATGATCTCATGGTTAATTCCTAGGAAAGGTGTTGGATCCAAAAATTCTGATCCTTTTGTTAAGGGAGTTAGTAGGCTTTTAATGTTAGTGAAAATTGGAATTAGCAACATCTTAAAAGTTTCAGATTCTTAATGTCTTAATTTGTTCTTTAACTTTCTGAGGAGATCTTCCTATTTCACAGCATTTTGTTTCTTACTTACGAGGAAGAGACTATTTTCGGAGAAATCAGGAATATGGAATTATAGAATTAATTCCTTAAGGATACAGACTTATATTTTATAGTCTACGTAGTCTATTGTCAGAAGCATATTGTATAGCATTGAAACACTGGTATTACAGTACGTTTATTTAAATGGCCACTTGTGAATGAAGGTCATGACTGTTGAGCACTCTGTGTTTGTCTGCATGTGTGAGCATGTGTATGCTGTATAGAATCAGCATCTATCTCTTGATAGGCTTAATAAGCTTTTCCCTTATTTAAAATGCTATGCAGACAGTCTGAGTGCAAGCAACCCTGCTTTATTCTGTTTCTTCAATCTTGCCATGCATTATGTGGAGAAATTTCCAAAGAACAAACATCTGTCTTGAATGGCTTCATCTTTAGTGGTGTAAACTGAGACCTATGGAATTAGTACAAAGGAAAAAAGCAGAAAACATAATAATAATTATTAATAAATAATAATAAATGAAAAGCAAGAGTCCTTTTTTAAAAAAAAAGTTTGGTTTTTTTTTCATTCAAAGGTTGTATTTTAGGCATGTGCAGGCATCAAATTTCTGTCATCTTCACTTGTTAGGAATTTTTTTCCTTATAATGTAATTAGGCATCATAAGGGAAAATTGTGACTAAGAGCCTTTAAGAAGTTAGTGAGGGGCTCTCAGTTGTGATGCTTGTAAACCATACACTTAATATAAATATGTATCTAAGAGCAAGGAGAAATCTGAGACAGGGAGAAAGAATAAACACTAATGACCTTATGTTAAGCCTAGTGAATTAAAATTCTCAGATGAAATTAATGTCTTACCTTTCACCACCTTTTGACCACGTTCAGATGTTTTAGTGGGCAACTTAATGGCAAGAGTTCTTTTGTCTCTTGTGGGTTTCGTCCTGCCTGTGTTTAAGATATGCCATGGAAGCATAACAAAGGCATTTGTCTGTTCTTGGAAGTTGATGATGAGCCTTGTAGTCATTCCCATACTTCTTTCAGTGAAGAAGATCACACACAGAGAGGGAAATAAATCTTGTTTATGTTTTCGTAGTCTTATCTTCATACTTCAGGAGATGAGGTGACCTACTTAGGAGGAAAAAAAAAGACAGTGAAAGAGAAGTAAAGGACTAAGGAGCAATAACCTACCATAGATTCATGGAGAGTCACAGCAGAATAAGCTCATCACTTCGGTTTCTGGAGATGTGATTCTGCTTGCTTTCTGCTTGGGGCTTCTCACAGTTCAGCCTGCAGAGATGTTATGGAATGTGCAATGTGTCCAAAATGTCAAACTCCTTTGATTAGCAGGTAATATGGCCAACTTGGCAGAGGACATAGTGATATTGGGAACAAAAGAGTTTTACTCATAGTTTTGTGACTGATCTTGCTTCATGTTTGTTCTCTTTGTCACTTTTCTTTTCTTCTGAAGACTGTAAGCTCTTCAGAGCCAGAATTAACATCCACTGCATATTTGTGCTGTCTTGCATACTGAGACTCTGATCATTGTTGGGAGTTTCTGCTCCAACAGTGCTGAAATAAATAATAAACCTCTTTTTTTTTTTTTTCTTTTATACTTCTAACTCCACCTCTGTTGATATTTCCCTACTTGTGTTCAGGTATTTGACAAGATGTTGAGGTATTTCAGGAAATAGCCACAGTCCTTGCTTACCAGTTATCCTGCTGATGTTAGCACAGAACTCTACTGGCTGCAGCTGAATTTGGGTGAAGCATTACCAGAAATAAAATCGGAGTAGTGGGACCAGGCAGCCTTCCAATAGTGACAGGTGCAGGAATAGCAATGGCTTTTCCATATGTAATATACTGTTTGCTTTGTGCATGTTGAATTGATGTAAGTAGCAATTGCTTTGCCTAGAAGTAGCATTTTCCTTTTGCTGAAACAGAGTACCCACCACCACATCTTAATCTTCACGTGTATCCAAGAGGGTGTGTCAGATCCGTGTCAGAAAGTCTTACAAAAGGTCTGTACCTTTGAAATCTTGTCAGCTATGCTTTGCCATAGCGGTCCAGTTCTTTCCCTGAAGTCCTTCAGAGTAAGCTTTACCACACAGCTCTTGAGGGGCAGGTCATACAATGTCTCATATCCAGAGACGATCAAAACTCGGCAATCATGCTTCAAAGCAAACTAGCTGGCTTCATTGAGTAGAGTGTTTTTGGGAGCTACTAGATCCACAGAAGTTTTTCTTTTCAAATTTGCCACCTCAAAGGTTATTTAGATCACCTTGCTGAAGGCATTCAGTTCTGGTGGGTTAGGGAGGAACTTGGGCTTGCTGTAGGCAGTAGAGAGAAGGATGCCCTTCCAGAGAGTGCCTTCAGAGCTCCTAAGTTTTACGCTTGCTTACTTCCCCTTGCTGAAGACCTCAATTGTGCTTTCTCTCCCTTTACTTTTTCTTCCTATTTCCAAAGAAAATAGACATGTACAGTTGTGCTTGTGTGTCTCTTATTTCCCCTATTCTAATAATTTCAAAACCAACTGACTTCCTCCAAAGCCATCTGAGGGTAGAGGTATATATTGCAAGTTTTCTTTGGAAATAGGTATCTGTTGAGCAAAGATGCAATTCATAGCTCCTTGAAGAAAGACTGCAGTGTGATTTTTTTGTCTTATCAAGCACTATAGAGCTTATACAGAAGGAATTGTGAAATGTCTCATCTGCAGGACAAGCTTTAGTTGAAACGGATAGGCTACTAGAAGCTAGAGAACCTTGTCATGAGATATGTCTCTACAGAAAACTGTTCTTCACTAGTTCTGCTGCTCTACAAAACTACCTAATTTTTTCCATGCCCTTGTTATCTGCTTTTAGGCCAGTGATTTGTTGTGTGACTGGCAAGTCCAAGTACCACAGTCTAGCAACAGTGCAAAATACCATCTGCTGTGAATGACTGTCAGTGCTGTGTATCTGTTAGAACATCACCAGAGATCTATGTAAAGGTGCAATGGAAAGCTTCAGGAAACAGAACTGCAAGTGAAGCTACATTTGTACCATGCATGATCCAGTCAATGCCAATAGGATTGTCTGAAGCTTAAATTAGTACATACTGATGACCTCTGATGCTTAACATTAAACAGAAGGGACAAATTTATTTCAATTAATCATGGCAACAGTGGGTGTGAAATGTCTACATTAAGTCACTGTGCTAATCCAAGGAACCAAAGGCTGCTACTCTGAGACAGTAAGTAATAGGGAGGAGGTCTGCATCAAGGAAGTGAGTAAAGTGAATGCTATCAAAAATTGCTTCCATGCAACCCTCTTAACACATCAGTATTCTGCATTGCTTTGCTAAAGGGAAAGCAGTGTAATTCCAGCTGGGACAGAACAGTGCCCCTTAATACAAGTTTGTGGCACTGATCATGTTTAATTCATTGATATATGAATAGGCCACCTAACTTAAGGTTCCTCTGCCCTTTTGGCATATATCATAGGCTATTGCTTTTTATGTGCATATTTGCTTTTCAAATAGGTAAAAGAAATTTGCCTACTGCAGATGGTCAGTTCATTCAGACTCATTTCTCAGCCTGCATATATAAAGTTGGGAGGGGAAGCTGAGCAATGAAAGAGTATTCTGAGCCTCTCTTTTATAGATCATCAACAAGAAGCAGGTTTCTGAAAGATTAAAATGTATTTTGAAGCTGTAATATGCCATATATTTTACTGCACTGTGGTATGCTAATGAAATGACTGGTGAAGCTTTGAAATACCTGTCATTCCCACTTGTGCCAGTCATGACAGACGTGTACAGGCAAATGTTTCATGGGTAAAATTCGGAGTGCATCAGGAGAGTGAAATACTGCTCTATTGTCTGAATAGGAAAGCTTACTGAAATATCAAACAGCAGCATGGTGTACATTTCTGTATAAATACAGTTAAGAAATCATGTTTCTGGTGTAAATAATTCCAGAAATGAATGTAGTGTCTCATAAATGTTCCACTCCTGTAACCAGTACCTACCTGGGGTTAATCTTCCAGTTTTGCAAGAATGCCCTTCTTCTTTCACTGCCTGGAGTCTTAATATCCTTTTAGAACTATGCAAAGATTGCCTTTGTTATTAGTGAATTTTGCATCAAACCTGAGTTCCAGCTTTAGACTGTCACAGGCAGAAGCCTTGTATTTCTCCTGTCTGCACTTAAACTCCAGCCATGTCACGCCAGTGTTTCATGTATGCGTGTATAAGTACATGTAGATAAGCACTGACACACTTGTGGTCATTTTCAAAAGTGAATCCAGAGTGCTGGTAGTCAGCTTCTCTCTGCACTCAAATCTGGGTGAGCTGACTGGATTTCATTTGTGGCAATGAAGAGAACATGAGGGTACAGTGAGGAAGCAGACAAATGAACTAACAGAGGTGTTACCTGTGCTTTGGAAGGGAGGAATTATATCTTTGGACAATGTTGATGTTTCAGTTGTATTGTCTATATCTGACATTTATCACCCTGTCCCAGGCCAGGTATGGAGATGCAGAAATTTTCTTTCTGAGTGAAGCGTTTTGCTTGGCACAGCCAGCCCAGGAACTCCTTTGGGTGGTACAAAGGATGCCAGTTGTGATCTATCTGCCTGGAGTTGGTTCAGTGCAAGGATCACGCTTGAAACATTGATCTGAGATAAGCAGAAAACCTGACCTGTGTGCCAATTAAAAGTGAAGTCAATTAGCAGACTCTTCTCCACGAATCTGCAGTATCTTCCTAATCACAAATCTGAAATAGCCCGTATTTAAAGAACCTGACTTAAGTTTTTGTTCCTCCTGCACTGAAGCAAATGGCTGGCTGACTGGGTTTCTATGAAACTGATTACTTGAAAGCTGTTGAAATTGTATTGAGTATTTAATGATGTTAGGGCATTGAGAGCCATAGAGAGGTAAATTTGTTGATCATTTTAAATCTAAATAAATAAATTGTCACAGCACATGCACTATTTCCATTCTGGTCTTCATAAATGACCCTTTCTTGCACAACTCCTCTTTGCTCAGTGCTGCTGACAGAAAGAATCTCACTGATTTGGTAGGGTGATTTTAAGAAATGGGTGCAAATCATTCCATGCTTTCTCAACCCTCCAGTAAACCTGGGAACAGGAAAGTATTGAGCAGAGAAGGACTTTGTTGATGTAGGACGCACGCTTGAGTAAAGAGCATTGTGTGCAAACACACATTTTCCTGCAAAAACTGGGTAGCTCACTGCAGTTCTGTCATGTGTGCCTTCTTGCTTCTTGCTTCCCCTCCCCTCCAGCTGTTAATTATTCTTCGGGTTTAGATCTTAAGGGAGGAATTATTTATCTTTTTCTATTTCTGTTTTGGTGAAACATTAACAATCTCTTACTAATTGCCTCTGCTAATTAGCTCAACAGGAGCTGCATTCCTGCTCTTCTAGTGGAGCCATGGAGGGAGAATATGGAGCAGAAATAACACAATCACTTTGTTGTCCCCTTGTTATACAAGATGCACAGAAGCAGAGTAGATCCATGCAGATAATGCTTTGCTCAGGACCAGCCTGTAGGAGTGCAGGTGCTTTGGGACATTTGCTGTCCTTCTGTAGAGGAGTTTGGGGTGTTTTGCAGGAGGCCATAATTCAGTGTTTACACAGCTGTCAGGCTCTCCTGTGCACAATGACACAAAGCAATCGCGTACTCTTTGGAATGGAATATTTCAACGTGAAGGTTTGAATGTTAAAAAAGCATTTGTGCATAGAAAACCACATTGGTTTAATACGTGACAAGCATTTGTTATTTGTCATGAGTGCTTCCAGGCATCTGCTGCACTACCAGTTATTTACAGAAGGAAAATTAGAAACGTTATCCAGCAAGTTAGAGTATAATGGAACTGAATGAAACATAAGATTTGAGTGTGCAATAAATAATAAGATTATTTATTGAAAAAAATTAAGTGCTTCTAACACTTATCTAATAGAAAAGATTCTGCAGTGGCAGACATAATAAATATGCCTATAGTGCTATTTCCATCAAGACATAAATCCTTGCTAAATAAGATGACTGAAAGAAAGAATGGAGTTATGGAAATGCATGACTTATGAGAAAATGATATTAGCTATTCTAATGTAAAAGATTTTCTCACACTTCTAATGCTGACCTTTTCCCACTGAAATATGTTTATGTCACTTGTTAGTTGTTAATAGTTTCAACTCTTCTGGTCTTTGATTTCACAACTCTTTATCTTGAATGTGTATCTTAAAGTAATGGAGACCATCTTCTGCAGTGCAGAAGACTGATCATTTTTCACATGTAGACGTAACTGGGACAAATGTCTGTCCTTGGCATCTGGATGCCTTCCTACCATTAATCTTCACAGCCCCCTCTGGTGTAGATGGAGATTAGTCTGCATGTATTTTACTCTTGGGGTAACTTAATCAGAATCAAAGTAGCTTGCCCAAAATTGAATCCTGATCAGATTGAAGTTTATAGGAGCCAAATACGTCACTTGGCTGACGGCATAATTTCATTCATTGTGTAGATGAGAGTCTGTAATCAGGAGTCTGCACAACCAACAGCCAAATCACTTCTCTGTGACCTGGTTGCTGATTCTTCTTATGTGTGTAGGCCAGGCTGGAGCTCTGTATAAACCACTGTGAGATCAACTCTTGCTTTAAATGAGGCCAAGATGGTATTTTACCTTTTGCTATTTTTGCCTTTATAAAAGTCCTCACAGCAGTTCTCTAACTTGGAGGGGGAAAAAAAGAAAAAAAAAAATACATGTGGGTATGTATATATAAATATGTATTTACTCACTGGGGAAGTTAATCTGACGTTTATGACCTCGCTATAGTAAGTAGGTAAGTCTTGTGCTAATGTTAATTATGGGTAAAGGCGTTTATAGAGATATTTAAAAGGTTACCCTTCCCAGAGGAATAATCAGGGCACTGTCTGCAAAGTAACGAAAATTTAAAAATAGCTACTTGAACAATACATTGTGGGAATGAATAGGCTATACAAAAAAACACATTTCAAGTCAAGTCTGTCTGCCTATTTCTAACACAATAAAGAAGGGGAATATTGACATATTGGCTCTAATTTTAGATGCCCTAGTAAAAAAGTGTTTTGCTACTTAAGTTTAGGGTTTGCTGCTGTTCCTGTAAAGATTCTGCAGTAGCCTTCTCTCAATCTTTCTCTCTCTCTTTTTTTTTTTTTCCTAATGCTGACTGCTACAATACAGGGGCCAAAATACTCCAGTGTATTAGCAGGCTAAGGCCAAGGAAGTGTGTACTGAAGGATATCATTTGCAAAATGAATTTCTGGCTCTTGCATACCTCTCCATGATGCATTCTCCTGCGTTTTATTGCTTTGCTTTCCTTTGCTGTGAAAGCAAGGCATGAGGTACTGAGGATGCAATGGGTAAAGATGTTAATTGAGAGTAGAGCGATTCTCTTTTAAAATAGAGACCATTCGTTATCCATTTGGGTACCACCCTGGGAGAAGCATGCTTTGGATCAAGGAGGCAGAGGGTGTTGACTTGTTGAACAGTAACCAAAGGAGAATACATGGAAGAAGGCTGAGGCTGTACCTCTCATTCTGTAGTGCTGTTCCTAGTACTTTCCTGGTCATAGATTATCTTCACTCCTACACCTTTTAGCTGATTGCAACATTATTACTGGATTTCTAGACCAAGATGCAGGTAGCCATCATCATTTTCCTTTCATCCAAACGCATTCTAGCCGATACCCAACAGAGAGATTAGAGCTGAATGGGACTCAGGTTTCAAGACTTCAGGAACTTTGCTGTTGCAGTTGGGATAGGTAATCAATCTTGGGAATGTCTGCAAGACGCAGTAAAATCAGTTTGTGTCAAGTGAAACAGTTTTTTTGTTATTTATTTTTGCTTCTTTACTTTGCTATCCTTTATCAGCATTTCAAAATCATTTCTAGAAATGAATCAGTGTTATTTTCCATTTGAAATTCTGCACTTCTGTCTTCTAACCCTAAGTAATAAATCCCCCTCTGCGAATGTTTTTGAACTAGGAATTTTGTTTTGAATCAGCCCTTTTTTCAGCAGCAGTTTTAACTTCAATTGTTCAGCATTTTCCAAGGGTATCATCAAGTAATTCCTGACCAGGTCTCTGCAGTGTCTAATAAGACTCAGATGAAGGGATGTGCTTTCCAAACCAGAGCACGTTTTATGTGCAGACTCTGTGCTTTCATATTTCACAAATATTTCACAAATAGAGGGATTTCATAAGTCTCTTTTAACTTCATTATTATCTCTTCTTTTTTTTCCCCCATGTTTGTAAATCCTCATGAGCAAATGGCTCTTCTGATAAAAGCACAGTAATAACAAATAGGAGGACTCCTAAGTAATGTTTGACTCAGACTCTCCATTTAGATTGCTGTGGCTTTTTTGAGTCATTATCTATTGTATTTTGGTATCTCTTTGTGTTTTACTGACTATTCAATATACTTCCCACAGAGACTAGTTCTGTACGTTTCCTGTAGCGAAGACTATTCAGAAAGCCTATAATCCTGTAATAGTTTATAGCAAAATCAATTGGTATGCATTGGAAAGTGTTCTCTTCTGCTACATTAAAGAAAAATGTGTGTACAGAGCTGAGAATTCGTATTCATAATGAATTTTTTTCAAGTTAGAAAAGCATGTGCTTGTGTAATTGAAGGTTCTCTTGTTCTGCTTAAATTTTCTTTTTCCAACTCTTTGTAAGGAGAACTCTATTTTCTCTCTTTAGTTTAGCCAGGAAAGTTTTAGGATCTAAACTTTTATTTTAGAGTGAGATCTCCTGTTCCACCCCTGCATTTTGTGTGAATTTAGCTCTGCATTTCCTAAGTGCCTGCGTGGAAGTAATGAAGTGAGTGATTGTTGTGTAACTCAGTGCACAGCACCTGCCCGGTAGCACATCCTTGAGTTAATATTTAAGAACTACTGCAGCACCCTCAAGTGGCGATGCTGATCTGTATTTACGATTTTTTTCCTAATGCTTTATTTCTGGGTTATGATTCATTTTAATGTTTTGGGCTGACATGGTCTGATATTATCAGAGCCTGCACTCCTTCTTCAGTTAAAGCTCCTACTGAATCCAATTAACGACACTGGAAACTGCACAGGAGGCTCAGGAAAGTTTTCCTTGGATTGTCAGATGATTTTGTGTAGAGCATAAAGCATTCGCCTTACCTGCAGTAACTCTGGCTTTTCTGCCAGTTGTGCTGGAATAAATAATGTTGAGTGCCCTACAGAAAGAGGAACCAGCATCTAGGGCTTTTTCTCAGGGCTGCAGTTGTGTGTGCTATAAGAGGCATCAGCATTACGAACCACACAAATTACTTCAGCACCCCTCACCAACAGTGACATCTATTGTAATGACTTAGGAGGCATGCTCTCTCTCTCAGTCAAGTTTTACTGGTTTTGTTGGGAATTTCTATTATTCCAGCTTTTTTTTTTTTTTTCCATTAGCTACCTATTTTAACCAGGCACATTGCTGGACCAGATGAATGGTGCAGGTTTGGGGCCCGTTGCTTCCACAGTTAGCAAGCAACATCTTCTGATACTTCTTTTAATTCTGCTGAGATTTCTTAGCGCTCAGAGAAAAGAGAGCCATTACCTCATACAATAAATGGCCGTAGCATGAAGTCTGTGCACTCTCGTGCCCCTGGTATGGACCTGAATGAGCAAATCACTTAACTCCACTGGTCCTCAAAGGTAAAAACCCAACAAGAAGTTTTATTTCAGAAGTTTACTGTAGGTCCTAATGGATGTTGTCTCCACTTTAAGGGCCTTAAGTGAAAACAGATATCAAGATGCTTGCTCTCATGGCACTTGTAATGGTGTGTGCAAGGCAGAGGGCACAGACAGGTGGTGGTGGGAGTGCTCCCTCTGCCCCAGAGCTGCTTTGTGTAGTCTCTGCTAATGCTGTGGCTTAGCAGGATGGCACAGCTTCTTATTTACTACTGCAGTTTCCACCAGGACTGGTGTGTTTTCTGCATCAGACTCAGCAGACTTGACAACCACTGTAAACAAAACAGTTTTATTTTTAGGGGGTAGAAAGTAACCCAGACTTTTATTTTTAAAGTTACATTCTCATCCAATTATTAAGAAAAATTTAATTTAATTTTTAAGTAGAATGGTTATTTCTCTTTTTACCCTCTCTCTGAGATACTTGATGCTGGAAGTAGAAATCATTGGTATGTTATGCTGTGTTCTTTCCTCACTTCATTCTTTTTCTTTTCACCCTCTCTTCCCATAGAAGAGTCACATCATTTAAAGTGTACCATCTAGGCTGTCTTGCACATAACAGACTGCATTGTGTTCACGTGAAAAACAAGTCAACAGAGGGCAGGGTCTGAGAGCAGTCAGTCTCCAAAGGGATGTGATAAAGAAATGATGTCTGTTTCTAATCTAAAGTAGATAATAGACAAAAATAATGCGTGATGGAGCATATTTGTGATAATGGCTG
Source organism: Phasianus colchicus (assembly GCF_987193195.1). Taxonomy (NCBI): domain Eukaryota; kingdom Metazoa; phylum Chordata; class Aves; order Galliformes; family Phasianidae; genus Phasianus; species Phasianus colchicus. The sequence continues at coordinate 46,249,342 of NC_143441.1, read as the reverse complement.
TGCTCTCATCTTAGAGGCCCAGTGTCAGCTTAGAAGTCACACTGTGAAGATATAAGGATTTTTTTTTTTAATTATATATATATATATATATATATACATATATATATATATATATATATATAAAGGCACTACCAGTAACACGAAAGAGCATGAGAGAGATTGCTTTGTAAACTTGCCTTAGGCTGCTCCTAAAATAAGTGGAGAAGTGCCATCAGACCTCTCTCACTGTGGCTGCAGCTCTGAGCTGGGATGTGTTGGCAGCCTGCATTGCAACTGACCCACAAACCTACTTTAAAACATTTGGGGGCACATGTGAGGCTTGTGAGGTGGAAGAACATGTGGCTTCTCATGCCTGTTAAACTAGGTGGCCTGGCTAGGGAATTGCCTGTCTCAAAGTGCTTGTGGCAGCATGGTTGCGTATTACAAAAGATTTATTGGCAGGAATAGTGGTAATGCATTTGGAACAGGCTGCCCAGGGAGGTGGCGGGGTCCTGTCCCTGTTGGGGCTCAAGAAAAACAATAGTCACACTGAGGGATATGGTCTAGAGCAGTCAAAAATGCAGGTTGACTAGATGATCTTATTGGTCTTTCCAACCTTAATGACTCTATGATTCCATGGGGAGCTGGGACTTGGAGCAAGAATCCCAGTGGAGCCAGCCACTAGAATGCTCCTTGGCCCTGGATAGCAAACCCTAGGCACAAGTGCATTACAGAAAATGCATTGCTTCTCTACAGCTTCCTGGGAAAAGCAGGCCAAGGATGAAATTGTTGGTCATTTATTTAGAAATAGGTCTTGATGAGTGTTCTAAAAGTAACACTATTTTGGGCTTAAAAGACCAGCAAATTGCAAAGATTTGAGCTCCTTGTGTATATTTTCTTTCATTTTTAACACAAAACACTGAGTTTTTCAAGGTGAGGAAGATCCTCTGACAGTAAAATCCCAGCTCATTTAAATTTTTATATGTACAATATGACGTCGCACATTCTAGCCCAAACAGTTTCTTCTTCTTTGGGGTGACTGTCCCACTTTCTGGATACATCATGTCTGTTTTCCACCAAACGTTTCCACTTCTGACAAGTTGTTTGCCTTTGTCACCATGTGCTGCAACTTGTGCCCTGTGCTGAAGGACTCGTATGTGTGCAGGTGACACAAGTAGGCCACGCTAATTGTTTTGAGGTGTCATCCGCTTCCAAAAATACCAAGCAATACCAGTGTAAGAATTTGCTCCTTTGGATGGAAGCTCTCTTTTCTCAGTAAAGGATATTTTCAAGGAGTTTATTATCCCCAGAATCAATAGTGAATTCTGTTTTACTGAGTTACTAGATGAGCAAAGATATGTTCGGGTTGGTGAATTATGGCTAGAATAAACAATTCACACAGAAAATTGGTAAGCTTTGCCCAGTCTCATGAAATTGAAGGAGTTTTTAGTGTGGTTATTTATTTGAGATCATTCAATACGCACTGATGAGGAACAATTTCATGATGGTTGGACTCGTCCAACCTTAATGATTCTATGATTATCAAGAGCCTTAAATTGCAAATGAACGATGCTGCTGTTTCTGTCTGCATGTTGATGGGGGCTCCTGTAGGTGTAACAAGTGGGCTTCCAACAGAAATTGTTACTGCCTTAAGTCACTGTGGTGGCGTTGTTGTTGTTGTTGTTCAACGATTGCTTTCTGGTGCACTTAAAAATTGCAGTGCTGTCTGTGTTGCTGAAGTCTTGTTGATGTCATCGCTGCAGAAATTATGATGGTCTCAAAGGTTGTTTTATGGAGCTCTGATGTGACATTTTTAGCTGCCTTGTTGCTGCTTGTCTGCTTTGTGGAGAGGAACAAGAGGCTCTGAATGCTGCTGTATTCTTGCATAACTTGAAGGGATTTTTTTTTCAAATGGAAAAGCAAATCAGACTTCTTTCAGACTTCTGAAAATATCAGTTGCAGTCAAAATTTTACAGGATTGCCTTTGTCACAGTTATGCTCAGATCACTATGAAACAGTCTGTATTTTCTCAATTAGCAGAGTACTGAATTGCTTTTGTCATTGCAGTAAAACTATTGAGCACCTCCAATGTGAGTTTTCATACCTGCTTTAATTTGGTGCACTTGGCATGCTTTTATGATTCCTTGGCACATGCAAATAAATATTATCGATCCATGTCTAAGTTAGGAAGTACTAAAAACACACATGCCATGATTCAAGGGTTTACTTGTTTCTACTATTACTTAGCAAGCTAATAAGATCTACGCTGGCTTTACTAACAACTAACAATCAAATGCTCCTAAACTTAGCTACATGCAGAAAATATATGAAGATGAATGTGAATGTCCACTGGAATTGTCCAAAGCAGTGCCTCGTATTGATTATGCCATCATTTATCTGATCTCAGTAATTCTGGTGTATTCCAGTACCTCGAGTTAATAAATACCTTTGCAAAGCTGACCTCAGTGTCTGTTTGACATAGTTTGAAAAACTGCAGTAAGGTTAGTGGGAAGCACGTATATTGATGAGTTAAATTAAACACATCCCAAAAGATGTCTAAAATGAAAGTCTCTCTTTGGGTACTATCTTGTCTGTTTACACAACTGCTCATAAACCTCTGTTGAATCAGCAAGAATGTAATTTATTCAAGTCCTGTTAGTATTCCACTCTTGTCATTGTGCCTTCCACCTCTTGAAAACTGAATACAGTGTTTGGAGAGCCATTGGTAATCCTGTATATTTGCTGTTACCTAATGGTAGTTGACTTTTAAAGCATTACTAAACCTTTAAGAGAGCCTCAGTTGTTTTAGGCTTTGTATCACTAAGACAGGTGAATTGGATGACTGGAATATTTTCAATTAGAAAAACGTATATTGAACTAGTAACGTTTTTGTCCTAATCAGTTCATGAAGACAAATGGGCAGGAAAGAACATACAAATAGTGAAGTATCACAGACATCTACCAATACAAACGAGAGTGAAATTTGAAAAGGAATTATTTATTTTAAAGGTGGTTTCAAGGGGCGTTAAACAGCAAATCCAGAACAGTGTTCCATAAAGTCCCTGCTTACAGACCGTTTAGCTTCAGATGACTCAGACTCATTAGATGCTTTCCTGTTCAGTCCAAATACATCCTGAAGTACCTACGGTGGCAGTTCTGCACACTGAAAACTGCCCTGAGAAGACAAGCTCTTCTCTGTCTGCAGTTCTGAAGGGAAATAGGAACTGGACTAAATTTAACTAAAGATTTCAAGATGTGCAATCCAGAATTTATTCCCAGAAACTACCCAACATGCTCACAGGATGGAGTTTTCAGTGCTCCTTAGTTCGTACAACACTGTAAGTGGAGAATATTTCAACCTGTGAATTTGTGTCAAACTAGACGAAGAAACTTTATGCTTGATAGGCCAGGATGAAAACATAGGATTGGAAAAATATTTTGTTATCCTGGTGGTAGCTAGCCTGAGATGTCCATCTCTCTCCATATGCTAGCTTCTCTGCATATTCTGGGTTCTTTCCTTTAGCTCCTAGAGTCTAAAACCTAAAATTGTGTCATTACATCCCCTGGGGCTTTTATTCAGTCTATGTTCTTGTTCTTTTCTAACCAGCCAGAAAGCAGTCAATTTAGTGACAGCTAGTCCGAAGAGTCACGGTTCTGCTTAAAGGAAATCTCTATATTGTAAAGAGGAGGTCCTTAAATGAAACCTTTTTGTCTTGTCTGTTCCTTTAGAAGTCACTGGAATGTATTTGAAATGCTGACTGGTTAAATCTCTTCTGTTTCTCTACGATTTTGAATGCTCAAGTGGAAATACAGAATTCCTTCAAGGTAAAGAAATTCTGTATCTGTCTGCTAGTGCTTTTCATAGTGCTGAATTAGAGAGGAATGTTGTCAGCTCCTCTCAACGTGAGCGATTAAGGATGCAGTACACGGACATAAGGTGGAGCAGGAAACTTGTGTATCTCCCTCACATGTGTAGCTGAGCATTATCTCTTGCCTCAAGATAGAGTCCATATGAAGTAGCTGACTGAAGTGCCAGGGGATACTTCAGCAAAATGGTTGCTATTTTGATAGGCTTTCAACAGTCTTCTTTGCCTTTCTAACACTGAATTTATTTCCTTTTCTTACTGATAGCCTCTTTGAGAGACAGTATTAATCAAGCAAGCTCGTTGTTGTCATGGCATATCTGATTCAAACATCAAATACTGGCATGTTGCAAAGCAGAGAAGAATGTGTATGGTGACCAGTGCAGCAACATTAGCTGAGTCTTGCCTGGCTGCCAACAGCTGTTGGCACCCAAAGAGAAATGTATTTATCTGTAACTTTAGTGCTTAACTTCCTGGCTTGTCTTGAAGACATGGAATTGGGATCTCATCCTAATTTTTCTCAGACAAAGCTTCAACAGACAGAATGTTCATTAAGGAAAGAAAGAGAATCTTCAGTGCAAATTACTCTTTGTGTGTTGCAGTATTAGGTCTAGTGATGGGCCAAGACCTCATTGTGCGGTACAGCTGTTCAAATGTGTGCATCTGAACCTTGTGCAAGCCTGCTGCCAGCAAAGCCTAACTGTTGTTCCTGAGCACTCCCTTCGGTATCTCTTTTTCTTCCTTTTCTCTCCCTGCACCACCTGCAAAATCGTAAAAACTAGGGATGCGAGAGACCTGTTCAGTCATATGGTTTATCCTTTTGCCAACTGGCAGGATAATTCCTTACAGCACATTTTCTAATGCCTTGTACAGGCTATTTATAAATGTCCTCAGCATTAGGACTTCCACCCATTTCCTCTGGGAACAGTTGTGCTCACACCACCAGGAAGAACTTGCTGATATTCAACTGTGTGTTCTTGGTTTCATTCAATGAAGCCTAGGCGTGCAGTAAGAATTCTGGTGGATCAGATCACCTCTCTTCTGACTGCAGAGCAAAATGTTCATCCACCAGGTGTTGGAAGCATCCTCTTGAGAGGCTAATCCTTCTGAAAATCCTCTCATTATGTGGTTCCAATTAACCTTGTAGCACTGCAGTCCATATCTTAATTTTCCAGACATCTTGGTGCTTTGCATCTCTGCCAGCTGTGGTCCATTTCTTCTCTTATTCTTTGACTCTAGTGATCATCCTCTCCTTTCTCACTCAGCCCCCTTGGTATGTCACTGTGTTCATGCCTTTTCTTGGTACTTCCATGTTTCTTCCTTCACTGCTCATCCTGGCTCCGTCTGTTTACCTGAACAGCCTTTTCTTCCAGTTCTACTCCGTTTTCTTCCCAAAACCTTATAATCCTGTAAGCCATCTTGCCTGTTATTCCTAGTGCTTGAGCGTCAGTGTTTTCTTGTCCCAGAAAGAGCCTTCATCTACTCATTGAATTACTCTCAAAATGCCCAGAAAACTAGCTTTTCCAGCAGTTACCTTTTTCTGCTCTGGCAAAGTGCCTTGCATGTTTGTTTAGGTGTTGGGTTGTTGGTGGCGGTGGTGGTTTTTTTTATTGTTGTTTTGTTTTTTTTTTAGGTTGTTTTGTTTTGTTTTCTTATAGTTGTAAGGATAGGAGGCTTAATTTTTAGAATAATCTCCGTGATGCCAGAGAAGTTCACGTTTTTATGTCTCAGGTTCGCTTGCTGTTTAGTGCTGCATTTCTACAGAATTCACTTCAAGAGGCTACTGGCACAAATAACGATATAAGAAAGTAAGCATACTAAGTCCATACTAATTCCACAGTATATAATGCCCCTCAGTCTTCAGCAGCCCTACTGTCACTTATCTTGACAAAATTATATGCTTCCCCCAGCACAAGCATTAGATCAAAATGAGCGATCAAGTGTATCCTCAGGGACTGCTGTATTGATGCATTTTGTCACAGCAAAGAGACTTTCTGTTCTGGTTTGGTTTGTGTTTGGTTTTAGATGACAACAGACAACAGATGTATAGATGGCATAAGCCTGAGGCCAGTAGAGATTCAGGAGTTGGAAGTGTTTATCTTGGCTAACAATAGTAATAGGTGTTAAAATGTTGTTTCTGTAGTGCCTGAAAGTTGCTATTATAAAAAAAATCAGAGGGGTGTTACACTTATGTTAATAAATACCTATTAACTGTACTGATAACTGTGGTCATTTTAAGAACAAATAATAACTTGGAGCTTCCTGGAGCGATATGAAAAGATGAGCAGACCCTTCTAACATTCCTTTAAAAGTTAATTGGAAAAGGATAATCTCATATTTTAAATAATAAAAACTGTACTTAAGCTATTGGAAAAATTAATTTCTGTTAATAATTTTCTGCTAAGCAGCTGCTCACATTTCTCTTGCTATATAAGCCAGAAAAACGCTTATTCTTTGTGCAGCAAATTTGCTGTTATTTAAATGACAAGTTCAGAGTTTAAGCAAACATAAATTGCTTAGTCAAAACAGAAGAATGGAACATGAATAACTGCTCACAAATACTGCATTCTCTGACAGAATTTAACAAATATATATCCAAGAGATGTATTGCTCAATTGCTTCTTTGCCAGTGCTGTTCTGAGATGTCTTGTCCAAAAATAAATCTTTTATGTCTACTCTTAAAGGCAGAAGGGTCTGGGTTTGACCTGTGTTTGCAAGTGCTTCAATAACATTGCTCAAATGTGGGGATGCTGTTTATTTATACAAGGTGGAAAAACAAAGTGTCATTTTTATCTGCGTGCTTTAGAAATGTCAGTAAAACAGTTATTTTGCCACTGTCAGGAGAATATCTTAAGCTAACACACTTTATTTTGATGGAAATGTCACTAGTTAGGAATGAAACCTCCTTGCAGAACTCTGGATACTGAATTAAATATACAACTAAGAGGCACTTGAGAACACTGTTGGTTTTGAAATGCCTTGATTTCTGTCTTGGGAACAGATTTCTATCTGTTTGCAGGAGCTAAGGAAAGGATTTTATTACATAGAAGATGCTTTTTTAAAGACTCAAATCTTAGGTTTGCCTTTTTGAACTACTTCGCCTCTTTAAATGTGTTTCACTATGCAAGTTGCTCTGTGCTTAAATCTCACTTTCTGCTGCAGGGAAGCCACAGTTATTAATATAGTGATAATTCATTGCCATTTACCATTCTATCTCCGTGCTTCTGTGTTGTGTTTGCTTTCTTTTTAGCATCATCCTATCTGCCATGCTTTGCCGGTATGCACACTATATGACAGTGTCTGGTCACACAACCATGACACTGTAGAGGACTCTGGGCTCCAGGTTTTGCACAGGTAAACAGCAAATTAACCATGGAATTGCAAGCAGAGCACAGGGCTTCCAGCACAGAGCTGTGACTCAGGAACGCTGGGCTGTGTCCTCCCCTAAGAGGTGGACAGATACCACAATACATGCTCATAGAGGACGAGCCACATCCTGAGATAGCTTGTGCACAAGCAGGTTCCAGAGTCCCTAATGAAATCATCTGGTCCCCTATGACTCAGAGTAATCCTCCTGGTTTCAATAATGTCTCTGGCAGACCAGTTCTGGCGGATCCTGTTGCAGGGAGTTGGTTATTCACGATATTTCTGTGTCTCGCTGCTCGCTCAGCCCTTCTGCATGGGGTCACTCACTGTAGCAGGGCTACAGAAACGTGGGATGCAGTTCCCAATGGGAACCTTATCATGCCACAACTTTGCTTCTGCTGTCCGTGGTCTGTCATGGAGAAGAGAGCTGGAATGGGGAAGACTTTAAATAGCTGTGATTATTTATTTCAGGGCAAATGAATCACAGCCCAAAGCTGCATGATCAGGGCTTTTGGTGGATGAGAACCATTTAGATGGTTGTTTTTCACTGAGCTTTTGAAGTATTTGACATTGCAGTTTTATGTTCCCTTAATACAATTTTTCCATGAGTTGTGTATAGACATATATGCACGATATGTGTGTGCATGACTAGACAAACCTGATTATGTGAAATCTTGAGTCTTAGGAATTAAAAGCACAAGCAGAGTGCATTTGGAACTAAACAGATCCTTCATGGTTCCAGCAGAATGTTCTTCTTTCTTTTTGTGCTTTCTTGGAGACCTTTTAATTCAGATGTTTAATCTTCGGTGTTTTTCTGCCTGGTGCTTTAGTGCCTTTTTGTGGCTTTCTTTGATTATTCCCTTGTGTCCTAGTTTTCCTTAAAGTTAAAAATACATTATTTATTTTAATTTGATTTTCTTATTCCTTTGTTGTTGTTTTTTTTCCTCAGTTAGCTGTCACCAATTTTAAGTAGTCATAAAGCCACTGTTAATGCAGTTTGAGATGAAATCTAGTGGAAATTACTGTCTGTATTTGTGTTAGTGTGTAGTCAGTTTGTGGCAGAAACATAACTTAAGAAGGGGCCAAGTGGAAAGTTACCTCTGTTGTGATGTATGTTGCTATGACATAGAAGCTAGAACTTCAGAGCATTGTGCGTTTATCTCATTTTTTAATTAAATGTCAGGATCTCAGTTCTGAAGATCAAAATGATTCCTCCTTTCAAGTTCCATCGGAAAGGGGACAAAGCATTTGTTTGTGTTTTCTCTCCATGAGATAAGGTTCCCTTTTCATCTAAATGTTAAGACTTTTCATCTCTGACTTTGAAGATACAAATAAAAAGCAGCAGATGAAACCGTTTGGATGTAGGGAGATTTTTGATCAGACAGTTGTTGAAATCATTGGGAGGGAGGGGATAGCTACACTTCAGAATTGTACGTATGATCTACTTTGTTGTGGTTTGATTTTAAGATGGAAGAAATTGAATATTTCAAAGATGATATTTTCTTAGCAGCTAAAACTTTAAGTAAGGATAGTGTTAGAAACATCTTAGCCCATCAAGTCTGCTTGCTGAAGTATAATCAAGTGTGTGAACTGTTCATGTCAACTCTATGGATGGGAATGGGCAAGATCTGGCTTATGCTAGATGTGCTTCCTTCCCATAAGAGAAAGGGAATATCGCTGGAAAACCAGAGGTCAAAGAGGAAGGTTTTGCTGCAGAAGAAGAGGGGACAGCAACTCTGCCACTTTCCTTTCAACCTAAGCATCTGTTGCTATGGAAACCCCGGAGCCTAATGCTGGAGCAACAAGGATAGTCCCCCTGTGTCCCTATACAGCCTGAAGGGAGCAGCTGGACACCCCCAGCCCCCTTCCCACTGCCCACCCGAGCCCATGACCATTTTATCCTTTGGGAGCGTTGATGAGCGGCTGCTGCTCTCTGCCCTGAGTGTGCACGGACCAAGGCAAAAGGGACGGCGAGGGGGCTGGGGGATGCTGCAGGCAGACCCCCGCCCGGTCCCAACTCCAGCCCAACCCAACCCGGCTGCCCCTGGTGCTGGGACCGCTTGTTTATCTCGGGCTGCTCCTACCGGTAGCCACTGTGGGAAGATATCCACAGAGGGGCGCTGAAGCACGTTTTAATGCAGCAAAAAATAAATGAATTAATATAAAAATAGTAGGAGATAAGATTTACCAGCTTTTTTTTTTTTTTTTTAAGTGGCAATAATAACGTCCAAAAACTCACAGCCTCCCTTTCCCATTTACCGTGCAGAGGCAGGGGAAGGAGAGAAAGGAGACGAAGGGAAAGTGACCGGCAGAGACTTGTGGGCACGGCTTCGGGGTGAAACCGGGCAGGGGAGGGCATCAGGGCGACATAGCTCTCCTTTCCCCTGCTTTCTTCCCTGTGAGCAGCTCCGTGCTCCCGGCTCCCTCCAGCTGCTTGTCCCTCCTCCCCACCCTTTACCCTCCCCACCTTTCCTTTTCCCTCACCATCAGGTGTGTCTGTTGCGTTTTTTTTTTTTCACCTTTTTTTTTTTTTTTTTTAAAGTTGTTTCCCCGGGAAAGAAAAGGAAAAAAAAAAAAAAAAAGAGGAAGAATAAAAAGCAGGTGCCGAAAAGGAGCTGTCTATAGAAGAGCCCTCCCTCCCCAGAAGAACAACGTGCTTTGAATGAGGTTTCCCAGCCTCTTCCACTCGTCTCACACACGCTGTCACTCTGCCTCTCGCTTTGCACACTGTTGGTATGCGACCTCAGAGACAACTGCTCCGCCGCCCGAGCTCGGGGAGCCGCTGACAGCCAGCCATTGAGCCAGCCCCCCCTCCCGTGTTTTTTTTTTCCCCTCCTTTTGCAAACACACACGCACACCCCCAAAGCATATTTAACGCTGATCCACTCAGGCGCCATTATCGGGGTTACGTCTGGGAGTGTTTTGGTTCTCTCTTTTTTTTTTTCTTTCTTTTCTTTCTTTTTCCTAACACTGGATGGTGCAGCATTCCCGTGGCCTGTGGTGTTTCGGCTCGACTGCGTTTTGTTATTCGTTTCTCTCCTCTCCCCCCAGCGCTTCCCCTCTCCCTGCTCTCTCGATCCCCCCGATCTCTCTGGGCACCAAGGAGGAGCCCTCACTCTCTCTGCCACCGATGTGGGACTGAGCTTCCCCCGCGTGTAGCATGCTGTAACCAAAAAGGAAGAGAGGAGGGGGAAAAGAAGAGAAAGAGAGAGAAGCGGCTCTCTTTCCCTCCCTCCCTCCCTCTCGCTTCCCGCGGATTGACTTCATGGCTTCGCTATACCAACGCTTCAGCGGGAAGATCAACACCTCCCGCTCCTTCCCTGTCCCCCCCGAAGCCAGTCACCTCCTGGGCGCCCAGTGCAGTGAGGAGGACGGCTCTGCTGGCAAGACCCCGCGTCCATTGCAACAGGAAGGCAGCCGGCCCCGCTTCCAGTACCAGCCGCGAAGTGACTGCGAGGAGGAGGATGTAAGCGCCAAGTCGCTCGCGTTCGGCTCCGTTCGGTTTCGGGTATCCCCATCGGGTGTGTGTGTGTACCCCTTTAGGTTTGCTGAGGTGTCTTCTCTCCCAAGCCGGTCTTTGTGCTTCTCTTCTTCCCCTGAAGTGCTGACAATGGAACAGGACGGGGCCAGAGCAGAGCTGGGCTCACCCTCCCTGTGCTGCCCCGTTCCCTCTCTCCTTGTGCAAAGTGGGGCTGGGGGCCACGAGGTCAGCACGTTTGAAAACAGTGAGAGTGAGTTCCGGCCATTTCCTTCCCAGTGAGCTGACACTTTCCTTCTTTCCTTTCCTTTTTTTCTTTCCCCCTCCTCCCCCACTCCTTTTTTTTTTTTTTTTTTTTTTTTTTTTAAGTACTTACTCCATTTTTTACCCTTTATCACTCTCCCAGGACAAAGTCTTTACCTTGTTCCTCCCTCCCTCCCTCCCTCCCTTCTTTCCCATCAGCCTACCCCCGCCTCCAGCAGCCTAGCCTCAGGGAAACTTTTTAACCCCTTCGTAGCTATCTCTGGAGCTCTTCCCTTTCCCTTCCTGATGCCCCTACTTGAGCCCCTGTAGGAAGAAGCAAACTTTGGCTTTGCACTTTCCGCTCCTGCTCTGCCTCAAGAGCAAAGACTTCAAAGGGTGCATCTGCATATTGCCTTAGTAACGAGTGACTCATTCAGGCCGCTGCTGTGCCTGATGGAGTTAAACTTGCTTCAGTTGGTTGCACCTAGTTCTCCCCTGAGGGTAAAGGGGATTTAGGGAACGGGGAAGTGCGGGCGTCAGTCACTCCAGGTGGCTCCCCAGAGCTGGTGTAGCTTGTGTGGTGGTAGGTTTGAGAAAATGTTTGGTGTGTTTTGCCGCTATGGAAGCACACTGAAGGAGATGCAGATGTCCACAGTTGGGAATAATGTTTGCGTCGATTGCAAATTCTTCTTGTATGAGCAGGACTTTGTCACAAGATCAAGCTCTGGCTCTGTGAGCATTCCCAGGAAAGGCACTGCCTCAAGCTGAGGTAGCACTTATGGCTTACTGGGGGGGGGAGAACATTCTTGCAGGGAAACTGCCATGGTTCGTCCATTAAGTATCAGACCACTTCCCATCCCTTCATTAAAACTTTTGTGCTCTGAGGAGCAAGTGCACTTTTACAAGTGAAAAGACAAGTTGACATTAACTACGTAGGGATGATTGCTGGTCTCATAGCACTGACAGTAATAGGAAAATGAATTTAGTTTTTGTTGTGAGCCATTAACTGGTGACAATCTTGGCAATTCTGTTCCGTGGCCCTGGCTGCGTGAAACCCATCTCATTTTCAGGGCATGGGAACCCACCGTGGCCCTTCCCGGTGTGGCAGGAGACATGGGGCCCTTCCTGGCAACGAGCTGGGCTCTAGGTGTCGCTGTGAGTCAGCTGAGTGTTGCTGCCAGGGCTGGGCTCAGACACATTTTCCTCATTATTTTACTGTTTTAATTTTGCTTTCCTGAGTTTGGAGACAGCAGATGTCTAGACCTGCATCTCTGATCACCAGATGCACTGAGCCAAGAAGGAAAGGATGCAGTTTAGCATGTGTGAGTGATTTGTGCTGACAGGCTCCCAAATAATATTTAGAACAATAGTATTAAACTACTACAAGAGTAAAAGAGGAGTTGCTTTTCCTTTTTTTTTTTTTTTTTTTTTTTTTTCCACCTACAGGTTTGGTGGTGACTGGAGACCACTGTTGTGTAATATGATCTGTACAGGGATAAGTGCTTGCCTAGGAGTTCCTAGAAACAGATTTGGGGTGTTTGTAAACAGATGTGGGAAACTCTTGTGAATTAAGTTTAAAGGGGGCAACATGTCTGAGAAAGTTCAGTAGACCAGGTTGGGCAGTTCCAAAGTACTCCAGTCCAGCAGAATCTGGGCATCTTAGGCTTGGAACGGTACAGAGGGGACAAAGAGGGGACAAAGCGAGTGGACACGGCCGTAGTGTGTGCTGCAGGAACGGGGTTCCCCGTAGGAAAATAAGGACAAGGGAGGGACACGGAACGGTGGGGCTGTCCGTGGTGCTGAACCCAACTGGAGTAGCAATCGACGGAACTGTCCCGTAGTGCTGAATTCCCGTCCCGGCGCAAGGAAGCTGTCCGTGGTCCTGAACCTGCTGGGGATGGCACCTGCGTGGTCACGGCAGAGGGAAGGGTTTCTCTCCCGCTCCCGGTGGCAGCAGGCAGGATTCTTTTCTTCCCTTGAAGAAGCCGACTAATGTAAACACCGAACATGAAATCTCCAAGGGAAAGGGAACTGTAAGGCAGGTACCGTGGAAGGACTGTGGGAGAAGTGCAAAGAGGACAGTCGCTTTGTGCAGGGTACTAGGAGCATGTGATGTTGGTTATCATGGGAGAGGGTTGAACAAGATGGCATAGGACATTTCTTTCTATGGTGGTTGAACTTCAGATTTCAGTTTTACACAAAAATAATAATAGCACATTCACATTGTTGTTCATCCTTAAAGATTTTTTTAGTAGAAGAACTCTGAGCTTAGAAATACAGAAAGTTTTGTTGCTTGGCCACACTTGAAAATACCAAAACAAACCAGAGAACTACACTGTTCTATTCTTAACATTGTTGTGTGATTAATAACCAGAAGATGACTGAGATTGTTTTATGCGTTACTGATGACATCTTTCCACATTGAAATGTGTGTGCAGCATTCAGTACTCTATTTAAGCACCAACAAAAACCTTAATGCAGTGCAAAAGATAGAATCTTGCCTTGAAGGTCACAGTACTGATAGTAAGCATTTTGTCTATTGAAAATACCACTAGTGGAAAAATACTAGACAAAACCTAAATGTAGTTAAAGAGGAAACAGTAATTGCACATACAAGATAATTATAATAATGCAATATGATATAGGATGAATGAATATATAAAATAATCATAGTATGACATATACTAACTTCACTTTACAGCACCGTTAAGATGGGCATGAAAACTTAGTTTTTGCAATATGAAAGTATGGCAATATATAAGCCACATCATTTTTTAGTATTTTCACTAGATTTTACAGTATTTCAAATCATGGTAGCTATATGAGAAAAAATACATGGTAGACCTAACATATAAACCTAAACTGTGTTAAGTATTGTGCTTTTTAAAGGTTAAATATTAGTCTGATCAGAAAACCAGGTTATCAGTGGTGAACTACATAGGCCCTGAATAACTCCCTCCCAAAACAAACAGACAAAATCCAACAACAAAAACATTTTCTGGGTGGCTTTGTGGCAGTATTGATACTGACGTTAATTATTGCAACAGCAGTAGATGAAATTATGATATTATTTTTATTTTCTTTAGCTATAGATGCACTTTTTCACTACCTTTATTTAGGTATGAGGGATGTCTCTGAAGACTATGTAAAACCTACTATGGTAACATAGTACCAGAATATTAAGCATTTTGGTAACGTTATTCTCCTTTTACATTGATAAGCTTAATGTGTGCCACATTATATTGTGGAAAGGATTTTATCCTAGAAGTTGACTTGAGGTTTTGTTCCCATAAAATAGAGCTTTTTCATTTTTTCCAAGCTTATTCTTTGGCAACACAGTGATTAATGAGTTTAATTTTTGCAGGCAACTGCCAGGAGGTGCTGAGTAAGATGTATCATGCTGATTGTGTATAACTCTGCTCCTTTTAATTATTGGGATGATAACAATGCATTAATCAAATACATATGAAATTCAGCACTTTTTTCTCACACAGAATATTGATCTATTTTATAGGGCGCTGACTATAAAATGATGATTGCGAAAGTTCTTTTTAAATTAAATTTTGTATGATAAGTTATGTGTTAAGAATATGAAACTCTCCACTGGAACATAAAACTTTCATGTATGAAAACCCATATGCTGCATTCTTACATGTCAGTTACTTAGCCAGAACTCCTACTGGATTTAATAGGAGATTAAACCATAAATAAAAACAACTGAACCTACTGAACAAAATATTAGCGTGGATATTCTTTCTATTACTCAATTTTGAATAATTCTTAATTTCCTGCATTTGCTTAAAGCTACATTTGATCATATATTACACTCTACTTATTTTCAGATTGATTATTCAGACTGATTCACATTGAGAAGTTTTTACATTCAGATATAAACAGCGATAATTTTGAAATGCTTCAGTAAAACTGTGTTTCCTGCTAGCATAAATTAAGGATTAAGTATATCAAATGTCAGTTGTTAATGGAATGAGTCTGAGAAAGTGAGTATCTAGCTATTAGTGTAAAAAATTGTAACTTGGTATGTCAGACTTGCTGATGCATGTAATTAAAAGTGTTAATTTTTCATTTGTTATTTGTTGAATATGAAGAGGTATTGCTTTCTGAAAATGTGTATCAAGGACAATGTTTCAGAAAGTCTGAGTGCTGTGTAGCAGACAACAGGCATTTTTGTCTTTTCCCAAAAAGATGAGAGATTTGATTTACTGGAAAGTTTGACTGGACTGCAGGAATCATACCATTACGCTAAAATAGTTTGAATGGTACCCATAAGTCTTGTCCACAGATGTGAACTACTGTGTTTATTTACAGAAACCATTGTTGAGACTCATAAGTCTGTAAGAGTCTCTTGTTCTGCCTCTACTTGGTGTTTTTTTCTTTTCTTTCTTTCTTCCTTTTTTTTTTTTTTTTTTTAATGCTAAACTCAATTACCAGCAGCCACTAAGATTTGTAGGGCTAAGATTTGTCTTTTCAAAGGAAATGGAGTTGGGCTCTTCTGGCATTTTGTAAGCTCATCTTTTGAAATTAATACAAATTACAACCTATTCCCCCAGAGAGAAATAGTTATAAGCTTTAAAAGTGTGTGTGTGTGTGTGTGTGTGTGTGCGCGCATATATGTATATTCTCAGTCATTAGTAGTAGACATTGATTTGGAAGTTATATGATATTTATATTTTGCAGGTTAGCTATATTTATAATGAAACCATCTTACGATATTTGTTACTAGTTTTAAATTAGGCTCTATTACTACAAGCTTTGCTAGCCATGATGACAAAGATGATGCACGCACTAAAAAGAAATTGTCAGAGAGAACGTATTTTTAAGTATTCATATGTGAACAGGTTGGATCATCTATCTGATAGTAGTGAACTGTGCATTAAGTTGGGATGCCTCATTTAGAGTACATAGCTCATGTTATTTCTCTTGAGTTAGTAGAAACTGGGACAAACACAGCATAAAGACACTGAGCTCAGAGTCAGAGCAGCTGGTGTGGTTTTCCGAAGGGCTTTCCAAGATATGTGGTGAAAAGAGCCAAAAATGTGTGCTGTTCTCCTTTCCTTTGTATGTTTTGTATTCAGAAAAGGCAAGAACAGTTGTAGTTCTTAGGGTGTTCATCCAAGCTTTAAAAACACTCTTTGGGAATCAGAAGATTTTGTACCTTTAAATGAAAGCATTTAAATTCGTGTAGGGTAATAATCTTATGCTTGTCATCTTTCAAATAATTCTTCCTTGACGAGTCACTAACTTCAAATTGATTTTACCGGGAGTTTTGCATCATTAGTGGAACGATTCCCAGGACGCTGCAGTGATGTATGTGCATTTTCATTCCATGACCAAGGGGTGGCAGTGTCTCTTGACTACACTGTTCCTTTAGAGCTCCTGGCATCTCTTTGCTTTTATAGGACAGTACCAACCAATCACTTCCTTACGTAGTCATACCTACACGGTAGAGATATTTTAAATTCCTCATTGGTTTCTTTAGGTTTGATTGACTCGCTGAAAAACTAGCAACGCTCTCTTTCACCATCAGGGAGCAATGCTTGTTTTCAAAGCTCAGGAAAAAAAGTGATTTAGCAGCGGTCCCAAATTGAAGTATAGGGGAAAGAAGGGAGAAACAAATCTTTTTTTCTAAGGAAATGCTTGGCTCTTTTCTTCTAAAGGAAAATGAAAAACAGCCTTTTCCAAAAGCCTCTTGCATTCATATTTAGCTGTGCATCTATGTACATTACATACAGTACAAGTAGATTATACAAGTTTGCAAATCCTGTTTCTTTTAAAACTGGTTCATGATGAAATCCAAATATAGATATTAGATATAGCACAACTTTTCCATCTGCAGAGCATTTAGAAACTTTCATTTCCTCCATTCAGTGTTTATTTCTCATCTTTTTAGCACTTAGGCTAGAGATCTTCTATACTTTGGTTTGTTAAAATAGCACTTGAATGTCTTACCAAAGATGACAGCAAAGAGTATCATAGCAAGTTCCCTGGATCTTAAAAACTAAGTAGATCCAGACAGAGATGAGAGGAGGGAGATAGTCATACATGTTGCAAGTAGTCGGTTAAAGCAAAGACAATGAAATATGTGTGGTAGTGTGAAAAAGGCCAATATTGTGAATCTCTGCTGAGAAATCTTTACAGATTTCCATTGAGCATATTTTCGAATTGCTTAGCACTTGCATAGTGTAAATTATTTTCCTCTAAGCAGGGTGCTTGCTAGTGTAGCTCTGCTATTACACAGACTATTCCACCAAGTGTTGTCTCTGTGCCTTTTAAAACTAGATTTAACATTATTATCTTCACTTTGCAGATGGAAAGTCTGAGACTGAGTTGACACATTGCCTCAGAGACGGTGTGTCTCAGCTCAGCAGCAGTGACAGCTTGCTGTGGTTCAGCCCTGTGAGCCGTTGCAATTTCTGATCCTGGGCTTTACTTTCTTTAAGAAGTAGTTTCAGCTATCGCTAAAGATGTCCTTACAGGTGTCACACTAATTGCAAAGTCTTGCACATTTAAGTCTGTTTTGTGTCTAGCCATCATTAGGAGCTTTTATGAAACATTTCACATCTCTGTTATTTTCCTCTAGCTGTTCTACGTTTTGGATGCTTTCTTTGACAAAAAGATAGAAAGCATCCAAAAGGAAGGATGGGAGTTTCTTAATACTTTCATTATGTAATACTTGGGCAGGGGCATGGGGGTGTTCCTTCTAGATTTGTCAAAATCATGAGCTCCAGCATTTCAAATAGATTTCATTCTACGCAGACCTTAAAAGCAAATGCAAATTTCTTTCCAAGCTTGCTATCTTGGACATGCAGAGACAAGTGAAATGGGAAAGCTGCAGGGGGAAATGCCCAGTAACCTTAGTTCTAGTTATGCCCCAGTCATTAATTTTATTGTGTTTATGACAAAAGTATGTCTGGTTTCGTTATTTTTCATTGAAATGAGTTCCAATTCTCCATAAAAGAAATTAGCTGTAGTATTTTAGTTAGAGGAGAAATGAAACCCACAGCGACTGAGCAATTACAGATGTTATTGCTGTCTCCAAGCTGTAGATCTGAAGACACTTGGTGAGTGAAGCCAGCAGCAGGTTTACTTAGGATCCCTCTGCCTGCTGCTTTCCTCCCATTCTGGCAGAGGTAATAATGCCCAGCATATGGGCGGCAGCAGGAGGCTCAATACTGCTTGTTTGCCCTTCTCAAGGGTATAACCAGTGGTTTGCAGAGCCCAGCTGTGTAGAGCTTGTGTCTGTAGAGATGAACTCAAGTGTTCTGCAGTGCCTCTTGCTACTATGGAGTAAAAAAGGACCTATGTCTGTAAGGCCAGCTTCTGGAAAAAGAAATAGTGTGGACTGTTGTCAGTAGCAGAACAGACATTGGTATCTGTGCCAGGGTAGACAAGCAATCTGATAGCTACTTTTAGGATGGTATGGGATGTGGCTCTAGGGTCTGTAGCTCTTTCCATTTACTCCCAAGTCTCCCCAGTGCCTTAACAGCAACAGAAACTGTAAGCACAGCTCAGCATTTCCTCTCTCCTCCAACCCCAGCTCTCCCTTGGCCCATTCATCATCACAGAAGCAGAACTCAGTTTTGTTTGCACTGCCAGGATGCTGCGAGCCAGTTCTTCTTCCCTGTTTATCAGGTGTCTGCTGGCAACCTTATCTCTCTGTTCTGGTGCCAAAAGATGATCTCCCAGCACAAGCTCAGATTACTCCTCTCCAGCTGCTTTGCAGTGACCTGCCCTCTAGCACTGCAGAATGGAAGTCTCATTTGCTGCTTGTCTCTCCTGGACTCCTCCTGGGGCAGGAGTGTCAAGTTATCTCATATTCCAGAGGAACACAAGGAGCCTTGAGCAGAGAGGAAAGAGGATATTGGCATCTGCTTTAAGTAGTGCTTGACCCCTTGCATAAGAAAGCGATTGACCTAAGATAAGTTTATTGCATACAGAGCTCTGAGATTTGCACAGATTGTTCATGGGATTATGCTTCATGTGACTGTAGAATCCTTTAGTTGTTTGTCATTTATTGCTAAATCCTTCCTCATGTTTCTGGGTAATCTATATAAAATGTTGTTTGTCTTTGGTTTTGTTTTTCCTATTTCTTTTAGATGCTGGAAAAAATAAAGGTAGTATTTAAAAGACATCTATCACAATGTTGATAGAATTGCTGTAGAAATCAACAGTGCTGTTGTCATAGATACACAAATGGTTTATAGTGAAGCAAAGATTTCCACTTTTACTAGTCTTGATGCTAGGCGTAATGAATGCAAGTAGTTTATTGACACAGATAATCTCTTTCTTTTATATGATTTTATTTTAGCATTTGTAATTCCAGATGCTGAGGGGGCATCTGTAGAAAACACTGGAGTTATTGCAGTGTTCCACAATGATGCCTCTAATAAAGTGGGGATGCTGAATAGCTGCTTCCTTCTACTGCGAACTGCAGCACAAACAGCACTTGTCAAAACACATACAGTGATTCATTGCAAACAAGTCTAATTAATAAGGACTGACATAACCAATGTTTTGGATCACAGGAACACAATCTATTTTGCTTGTCTTGTTTACTTTCTGCATTTGAGTTCTGCATACTTGGAAGAGGCTTGTTTAAGGAGTAGGTTTCACTGATTTCTGGGTATGTTCCTAAACTTTCTGTTTGAGGTGGCATGGGTTGTTGGAATGGCTATTAGGGAGATCTTACCATTCTTAGGTCTGCCTGCTGAATGAATTTCAGCTAGTTATTTATCCCTGTGGGGCATATCTGTTGGATACCATAAAGAAATCAAGGTCATGACTTCATTCACGTCATCTTTGTGGTAGTAAAGAATTAAATAATTTCTGCTTCTGGCCAAAAGCTTTGGGCTGAAAAGAACCCATAGTAACATGAGATTATTAAAAATTAGCAGTGTGATCATTAATTCTGACAGTGGCAACATTTGTGGGAGCGTTGCAAATAAACAATCCAGGCCTGATTTTGCTTGTTTACGGTGGGCTAGAGGTCTCTCTCATTATAATGTCTCACAAGCAATGCCAGAAGCTGATAATCACTATAATACACGTTTTTCTTTTAGCTAAGAAAAGCTAATAAGCATCTGTAGTTTTGAAAATGTCAGATTGAGCCAAAGTGCATGCAATTAAATAAGGATAATGTGGCAGATAATAAGAAGATACATGGTACTGGATGAGCAGTTATCATACTATTGTGCTTTGGCTGCTAAACTGCTGTGTGTCATATAAAAGAAAGCAGATGTTGGTTGAGGGAAAACATGTCAGAGATGGAAATGTAAGCTAATGTGATGAAGTGACAAGGTTAGCCCTGGGGGAGTATCAACATGCACGTTAGGCTCTTGATAGATAGAAGGGCTGTCTGGGTTAAAAGTCATGGCCATGGGCTGGTGGGAAAGGCTGCTCAGGAGAAAGTACAGAAAGGAAGATGGGTAGAAGGATGTTATTTATAGTAGCCATCTCTAAGGTTTCTTTATTTCTTTTGTCAAAGACTCTGTCTTGTGTGTGTGTGTGTGTGTTATCTGTCTCCTGTAGCATGTTACAACTTTTCTGAGATAAATTCCTTGCCCAAAAGCAGGTACTGCAGTGATGCACTGATGAAGAGTCTGAATGTGAATTTTCAGGCAGTGAGTGTCCTCTGTTTAATTTGCCACTGGGGGAAACAGTGAGACAGACTCCAAAAGCAAGAGAAAACAGCAAAGGGATGAAAACCAGACAAGGGGCAAGGGAGGGAAAGGAAAACAAGGAAAGCTACGCACAGATCTGGTTTACAGCTCTGAATCAGGACTTAACTTTTATGGAGAAAAGAAATTTTACTTAAAACTTTTTTTTTCCTATATTTCTTTTTTGTGGCTGAGGCAAAATATTCTGTTTTCCCTTTGATCCTACTTAGCCTAAGGTAGGAACTGACTCCATGCAGGAGGGCAGGTGCTCCCTTGCCTGGGTGAGAGAATTCTTTGTCTCATAGGTTTGTTTTCCTGAAATGTCTTTCCCACCCTTATCCTGCCATGATTGAAGTATTCTGATTTCTCCAGAAAGAGGACATTGGAAGCCACTGCTCCCACATTTTTCTTCTATAGTAACTATTACTTTCTTTCTTGTTATTTGCTCTTGTATTTAGAATACACTGCATATTTTGTATTGTTACAAAATATTTGACAAAAGCTAGTTATTTATAGTTCTCATCCTATTTCCTTTTGCAGTTCTTTGTCTTTAGGAAGATATTCTGTAAGTTTTTAATTAGTGATCAATTATGTAATGTTACAGCTGCAATCTCATAATTTTCATTGTGAAATATTTGCATGGCAGATAATAAATTTAGAGCATATTCTAGCACTTATAAAACAGTTCCCACTTCCTTTCTACATCGGAATATGTCTCTTTTTATATAGCTTCTACCCAGATTAATAGTGCTTGTATCAAAGGGTTGTGCAGAAGCATGAGTTTAGGCATGTGGTTGATGTATACATTTGGAAAAGGACTCAGAGAGAATCTCCTTATATCCTCAGGCCTTCACATATGGATGGGAGCTTCCCATGCTATCACCATTCAATGCAGCCTGCATTTCTACACTGTGTGACATGGTTGTAGATAGGTGTCTTTTCAGACTGAGTTTTCATCTTTCTTGACCCTTCACCATTAAGAATGGCTGCTCCTCTGTAATTGAAAAGCACATTTTCTATATCCCTTTCTTTTTGCGTTCAGTCATTCTGGTGGACTCTGTCTAGGTCTATCAATGTTGGTTTGCAAGAGTGGAGTTCATGGCATGAGATTGAATCAGGTTTCTGGTAAGAATGGTTACAGAAGGAAAGATTCACTGTCAATAAGCTCGGTATGGGTTGAGATTCTCTTCCTGTGAATGGTGAAGGAAAATTGCTCAGCACATTCACAGGGTGCAAACTCAGAAGTTGTGTAAGTGTGGCCAAAAGGATTATTTCTGTGGGTGTTGTTTTGTTACTACAATTCAATCAGTAGCAAATGATGTGCTTCCCAATAAGCTGTTCCTCTCCAGGTGAAAGGGCAAGCCTGGTTTTAGGGAAGAGAGAAAGGGGAAGAAATCAGCCTTCTTGTCTTTTGTTGAATTATGAAGAACTTCAGTCTTCCACAGACACGAGGATGCTTATAGAGATTGTCCAACTTTGTATGGCTCTCTCCTCTTTGGAGGAGCAAAAAAGAAATTCTCCCTGGCACTGAAGAGAAAAACAGAAGGTTAAGAACAAGGTTAAAACCAGTTTAATCTCACCATGTAAATCTATATGTGAAAACCCTTGAGTTACAACTGTGTTCTTGTCTGTGCTAAGCTGAAGCTCTTCTAAAACTGGGCTTCTGGCAGATAGCACAACACAAGTGGAGTGGAAAGATATGTGAGAATGCCATAGTCAGCTTTATAAGTGTGCACTTAGTATGAAATGCAGAGAAAAGCAGTGTGAATCAGAGGTTTGAATTTGCTCTGGAAGTTCCACAATAGGCTCCTCTTTTGCTAAAGACAGACTGTGCCAGTCCAACCCAAAAAAAGCTGTAATTTAATTTGGAAGTAGTGTTTCGCATTCCTTTCACCTGGTTTTGATTGGTGACGAGCTATAGAATTTCTCTGTGTTCCACTAGAGTTCAACAGATGAGAATTTCCTAACTCTACAGCATGATTAAAAGCACTCTGAATGCACATTCTGTGAGACGACTCAATCAGTGGGCTTGGGGTGACTTTATGAAGGGTTTGCTGAGCATTGTTGAAATGTGAGATTGCTGAGATAGATATGAACTGCAGGATACAATAATGAATTACAAGGCTTTATGTTTAAAGTAACTTAAGAAATGATAGCATGCACGTAACAGAGATTTTCCCAGTTTGCCACAGTGCCACGTAGATGAATTGTTAGAAGTATCAAAGTCTCTAGCAGTGATAATGAGAGCTGTGCGGCTGATTTTGACAGCAGCCCACTCTCTTTTTCTTTATCCCACTGCCTTGGACAGCACTGGAAAAGAAAAAAAAAAGCAGATCAGTTTCACATGTACTGTCTGTATCTCCTTCAGAAAACTCATCTCTTCTAGCATGCTGTACCATAAAGCAAAAACTGAATCCACTTTCATCAAATGCTTGTGAGTGATGAACCGTTGCAGGGCCATTGTGTTCTGTTCAAGGCATTTCTGCAAACAGAAGAGGAATGATTGATGGCCTCATTGCAAAATAAATGTTGGGCATTAAGGGCTGCCTTTCCTCTCCCCTTCTTCCCCCTTTCATACAATCTGGCCATGACTTTCCAAACAGACAATGTTGCTACTTCTATTTTATTTTTTCTGCTCCAGTTGCTTGCATGAATAATAGGCAGAGACTTACTAAGGTGAGAATGGGCTACCAGATTTCTGGAAACTCAGCCTTTTAACATCTTTTTGGATGCTCAAAATTTCTAAGATACAGTGAGGAAACGTGGCTGCTACTTTTAGTTGAATTGTTTATTCCTGGCTGAGAGTTTGTTGCTAAACCTTCTGAAGAAAACTTAGAATAAATACTGCCATAGTTATTGCTTACTTTGTTCCTAATGGGTCTTGGAGCACTTGAGCAAGGTACAGCCCAAAACTTATTCCTTGCAGCAGTGACATAATCTTCAAAGAACCCAAGTGGAAATGACTGTGCTCGCTAAGAGGCAAAAAGTTGCTAGGTTTGTTTTTAGTTGTTTTAGTTTGTTTTTAATTAAAGGATCCTCTTATCAAAGCAGGAGATTGGAATTTTCTATGACTTGGTCTCTCCCCTTTGCTGCTAATGGCAGAAATGAAGAACCTCTCCATCCTAAGGATATCTGTCTAGGAGAAACTTTCATTGTCAGATCCAAGCATTCCCAACATTTTTCTTGCTCATCTTCAATAATCACTGCTTCTCATTTATTCAGGTCAATGGGCCCTTTGCCAGAGGGAAAGTACAGTTTTTTAAGATGAAGGATAGTATTGGAATAAGAACAGATGGCTGTAATCTGGCCATAAATTCATTTAGACTGGAAATTAAAGATTTCTAAGATCTTCAACATTGAAGTATTGGAAGAGCCTTCCAGTAAGACTAGGCAAAGATAAGTCATATCTGGCTTTACGATGGATCTCAGTTACTCTGTTTATAGGACATACTTCTTTTTGGAAGCATGCTATCCTGTTTTACAACAAAATCCACTGTATTTTTCCATAAAACCAGTGGAGAAATCCTTTCCTCCATTTGGGTGACAGGAACTTCAGTGTTAATCATGTGGGCTAAATATCTTTTAGGATAATCTTTTGAAGGGTTAAAGGTTATTATTACTCAGAATATTTGTGAAAAAATACTGCAGTAAAATGTGTTATCCAGGGCTGATTCCATTTTTAAGGTTACTTGGTCAAGCTTGTTAAAGAGTCCCTGAACTGCTGCATCAAGTGTTCCAGGTATATTTGTGGACTTCTAGCTACCTCCCCAGCAAGCCAAACATTTTTACTCTTCAAGATCTACTCTTAAAATATCTGTCACTGCACTGTCTACAGTACATCTTACATGGCTTTTAGTTGCAGATGATCTGCATGGACAAATATAATTTAGAGTGGTTATCTTCCTCTCTTTGTTGTAAATTTGTATGTTCTTGTTCCTCTGAAGGGCTTTGCTCTAGCTTTTCTATGTAGTCTACCAGAGTCCTTCTCATGGTAGCCTAGGCCATGGGTGACTTCATCTGTCTCAGTAATGAAGGCAGAAATCTCTATAGGGCTCTGCTCTGTCTTGACCTCAGTGAATATAGGAGAAATAAGTGAATTGGAAAGGAAGCTGAGGGGAAGGGAAGCAAGCATGTCCACGTGGCTCAGTAGGAGTAGTTCTCAGATGTAAGGCTTTGCTCCTCAGCAGCTGGTAGGCCTAAAAAATGGACAAAAAAGTGGCACCACACACGCCAGGCTATTGCCATTAGCTTCTTACCCTAATGCTGATATTTTCAAGGTTACATTGGGCTCAAAATATTGACAATGTAGTGATGACAGTGCCTGACTTGTAAGGAACCCTGATCTTCATTGCATCTGGCTCCAAGCACTTTTTAAACTTGACCTGTGCCATAGACTTGTTTAAAACAAATATAGCCACTTTTTCAAATAAAATGATGAGAGTCATAGGTGTGAAGATATTTATTGTAACAAGTCTACTCTAATACAGCAAATTTCTTGCCAATTATTCCAGCACTGATAAAAGAGAAGGGCCTGCTCCCTTTCTGGGCCATGCAGGAGGGAAACAGCAGAAGCAGTACTTTCTGAAATGACTGACGAGGGAGAGGTGGTGATGCTGTATCCATGCAGTTAGAGGCCAGGGATGCTGTTGACAGCTTCCTGTAAGGTGAAGAAGTGGTTTGGGTTCGCAGGACAGTGGGTGTGTTGTAGGAATTGGTGCTGCAGTTATCTCATCCCAGCAGCAGAAGGAAAATGTAAGATCATCTCTATGATCCCTTCCAGTCCAAACCAATCTCTGATAAGTCAGCAAACACAAGGGCCAGCAATTAGACAGCTGGCTTCTATTGCTATATGGCACTTAGTTTTTTAGAAGCTTTTAAAGGTACTGGACAGATTTTCTGGAAGATTTTAGTTATGCAATAAAAGCCATCTAATGTTGTTTCTACTCTGCTGTGAAGATATGGAGCATTCTTATTATACCCTATAATCTTACTTGTGCTTTCTATTCTTGATGGTTTTTCTAAGCCGTGGGCTAAAAGACATTGCGATAGAAATGATTCATCCAACAAAATGTACAAACTGTGAAGCCCTGAAACTCCTGCCTTTTTTTGTACTTCTCAAGACAGTAAACAAAGAGCAAGCAGTACAGCTTATACTGCTTGAAAGTGCTAGTATATGTCAAACACTCAGGATTTCCATGGTTATTTGAGCTGGAATTTCACGTGCCATGAAACACAGCGTAACTCTGTAGCAGTGCCCCCACAGGGCCATGTGTTCCCAAGGGAAGAGCTTGCCTCACATCAGGAATACGTGCACAAGGCCTAATGCAGAACTTTGGGTGAAGAACTAACGTTGACGCAAGCGCTGCGTTGCACTGGTGCAGTGCCAGCTGTTATCTGCTGCTCATTCATATTAGTCAAAACTAATTTATCTACTGATTACTCACACGGCTACACTGGTATAAGTGGTTCAGGGCTCCTTTGGATATCTCTGCATGGTATTACAAACACATTAGAGAAATCATCACTATGTCAGGCCCTCAAAACCGCAGGTAATGGCAGCCTTAAGTTACTGGTGAGTCCTCTCTTTCAGTTCTCTCTTGTACTTATTACTCTAGTTTTCTTTTGTGCCTTCTGTTAGTCTTTAATTTAATAATTCCACGTCATTGTGTTTCTTTGCACAGGACCCTTTTTCTCATGCTCACAGGGAGTTGATGTAAAACTCTTCAATATTCCATTTCCCTTTGTTTTTGGTGTGTGGCCCTAGGCTTTAATCTGTGCACTCTCTTAAGATGCTGTTGCACCTCAGTACAAAAGGGACATTGAGGTGCTGGACAGGTCCAATGAAGGGCAACAAGGCTTGTGAAGGGCTTGGAGAACGTGCCCTATGAGGAGAGACTGAAGGAACTGGGGCTGTTTAGTCTGGGGAAAAATGAGGGGAGACTTTATTGCTTCTTCCAATACCTGAAAGGTGCTTACAGCAGAGCAGGGTTGGTCTCTTCTCACTAGTGACAGGTGACAGGATGAGGGGAAATGGCCTCAGGTTGCACTAGGGTAAGTTTAGGTTGGATATCAGGAAAACCTTATTTACAGAAAAGGTTGTTAAGCACTGGAATAGGCTCCCCAGGGAGGTGGTTGAGTCACCATCCCTGGATGTGTTTAAAATCTGTCTGGATGTGGTGCTCAGGGACATGATTTAGCAGTAGGTTGTTAGTTAGGATAGTATGGTTAGGTCATGGTTGGACTCAATGATCTTTAAGGTCTTTTCCAACCTGAGTGATTCTGTGATTCTATGACTCATTTCCTCATGGGTTCTTTTTTAGTATTTACTGTCACAGATTTTGGATGTGTCTCACATCCTACTGAATTTGTTTCCATAGGTCAGCTGCTGAACATGAGGAGGGGTGTATTGCTGTTCTACAGACAGAAAATTGAGGAACATATGTCAGTGTGTACGGAATATCTTGATGGGGAGACTGTTTTCATGGGAGCCCATGGCACAGGTCCTTTACCTCAGTGACAATGCTGATACTCAGCATTTCTACAAATATCCGAAATCCTAAAGGTGGCCATTTGGAAAGCAAGAAATGCTGTAGCCGTCACTTAGCAGAACTCAGCATCACAGAATCTGGCTGTATGAGGGGGAAATCATTGTGTGTTCAGGGTGTCAGTCCACTTGATTCATCGTGAAACTGTCCCTTTATCTCAGTGCTTCATGTACTGCATGCTTTTTCTTTTTGGCTGTGCGTGTCACTGTGGGCCCTGCAGATACCTTTCTTTGGCTTTCTAATTCCCTCGTGATTCAAAGGTCTTTGGAGTTGGAGGTCCCTGTGTCCTTAAAGACAAGAAGGGTCAGTCAAGGTTACGTTAGACCTTGTGAATTCTATGTAGACCTGAATATTGTGCCATACTTGGGTTTAAAGCAAGACCTGTGGGAAAAAGTAGTGTTTTCTTTTGTGGTAGCTGCTAGGTTCTGTGGGTAGACAGATTTTAAGTGTGTGAGCCCTTCAAATTTGAACCCTTTCTTCTCACTTCAGTTGCCTTGGGTTGTGCAGGAGGAAGCAACATTATCTCTGTTACATCATAGTAATCTACTAAAGCAATGTCACCAGCAAATGTAGTTCCCCGGTTGTTTATGGTTGGATCAGAAGCAAGGGAATGTTACTACAGATCACTGGATTAAAGGAAAAATAGAAGAGAATACGTTTTTAATTCTGTCTTGGAATCATTCATAATTGGGAAGTAGGTTCTTCTCTTGTCTGTTGTATCATAGCTGTCAGGGCACCTTGGAAATAAAGCGACTTGGAAGTCCTGATTTCCTTTCTGATAACAAAATATATTGTGTGGTAACTTCTACCTGACACATTAGGAAATTATATCAACTTTCTCATGAGGAAATTAGATGAACTGACTCTGACACATCTCTACTATATGTTCCCTGTTTATATGCATCTGCCTGTCTCTGTATCATGTTTTAATAAATTATTTTTGGTAGTAACTATGTTTCTGTTGATTCTTTACTGGAGTTGGCACAGAGAGGATGTGGTTCGTGCTGGGATAGTTAGGTAAACTTAGATATCATTTTCCAAATGAAATGTATTTTTTCTTATTTTTTTTAAGCAATTTAATTTCAGTTCTCATAAAACTGGCAAGATTGTTTTGACTTTATGGATAGATATTCAAGGATGAAATTCCAGGAGTCTCAGCAGTAGAAAACAAACAATTGAGCTGAAAGAAACAGTGTCCCCCAAAACATAAAGCACAACTATTTTTTTTATAATCATTCTTGATCTCCTGCATGCTCTGCTATAATCTTATATTACTTTAGTTGTTATTGCAGGCATTTTCTTTCTATTGTAGCATTTCAAAAGACGTCTGCATTTTGTGTTCTCATTGGGTTTATTCCTGAGAAAGGCTAATTGAAATCTGTCTCCTGATCATCTTGCTGCTCTGTAGGATATTGCATCTGAGTTACTTTAGGCAGAACTTCAGTGCTGATGTAAACTTAGAGGATTTTCAGACTTTTAATAAAACAGAGATCCGTAGGGTTTTAGCTCCTGGAGGAGTCAACAGGAAGACATGTTCATTGGTGTTTAATGGAAAACCATAGTCCTCCTGCTATGAGAGAAATGCAGCACCACAGGATTTCTTTTTTTTTTATTGCTTTATATGACAAAAAATATGCTTCCAAATTCTCATAGGCAGATGAAACTTCATGTACCTGGAAAGGAGTAGTTTTCCTGTGTTTTGAGAAAAATTAAATGAAACAAAGGCAGATTTATGAATGGATGCAGAAGAAAATATTTCCGTGTGTACTCAAATATATAAATGTCTTTTGGGAAAAGTATTTACGTAGACTTGACGACAAGGTTGAAGTGTGGTCTGTTCTCAAGAAAGCTTCCTAAAGGTGAGGTTCCTGAGGCTATTGAGAAGTCTTACTGGAATAAAAAGTTCACTTTCAGTTCGAGGCCTGTAGATATCTAGCAGTTGGCATTCAGGAACACTAAATGATGGAATGGAGGTCAAACAGAGCAGAATTTGGTGTTGTGTTGTATGCTCAAATGAATAATTTTAAACTACTTGGTGAAATAAAGTAGATATCTTTCCTATTTGCCATACTTACATTCACTGAGTCTGATCCTGCTGCATTGAATGAAACTGCAGTTTGGAGTGTGGGTTCTAAACCAGCAAAGAACTTGTTGCACTGAAAGCTCCCCCAAACATCCTCAGGTGGTATGTCAGAAGAACAGGAGTTTGCTGCATTACTTCAGACGTGCATGTTTGCTTGCCTGATGTATCCAAACTGCCTTACATTAGCCATGGGCTGAGTATGCACAAAGAAACTTTTTGCAAATACGCCTCAGTGACAGAGAATACATCCAGGTGTTGAAGTTATGCAGTGGTTAATCACTCTGCTTCATTTTTTCACATGAATTTGTATTGGTTTAGCTTCAGCTTTCAAGCCTTGTTCTTCTTCTAGGAGGCTGGAAAACTTTCTATCAATCAAAGTATATGGTAGGGGAAGAAACTTGTGCTTTGTAAGTACAGCTCTGTGCTAATGCCCCTTCCATTTCTCACTTCTTTACCTATCTTTGCCATTTAATGTCACAAAAAAGCCTTTTCTCGCTTCTTTCTACAAGGGTTTATAATGGAAATACTGCAGCTGTGGAGATTGAATAGCAACTCCTGTAGGTGCAGTCACGTCTAATAAAAGGCTGTTTTGACTGGCTGCCTATTAGGAGTTTAGTTGTGGCAGCTCAGACCTCACTGTGGGCTCCTTATGGCTGTCAGATACAAAAGTTTGTGTTTGCTTGGCTGACCTTGCTGAACCTGCTGCTGGGACTGAACTGCTCCAGGGACCTGAACTTGCTAGAGCAAAGAGAGTATGTGCTGCAGTCTCCTATTAATGGCTGTGAAGATATACAGTGTTTCTTCATTTATTTCTCACAGATCTTTATCTCTTTTTATTAAATTAAAGTTAATTCTTGCTGCCTAGGAGTCAGCACATTGCCTGTTTATTGTCTATTGGAATGATCCGAATGGAAATTCTGTGCAATGATATTATTGAAGTTTGAATAAACAAGCTCTCCTCTGGCAGTGTGTGTCTGTCAGGAAGCAAAAGTTTTAGAATGAATTGTTCTTTAAAACCATGATAAAACACGTTACAAATAATAAGAATGGTTTGCTTGCAGGTAAGTCTGGTTACATGAGAGAAGTGAGATTTGCAGAGCTTTGGGATTTAAGTATTTCTGTGAAGGTGACCTGGCTTTTCTGCACTTTGGGCACCAAAATAGTGGACTCTTGGCTTGTGTGTGCAGATCCCAAATGAAATGTAAGAATAAAAGAGAGAAAGAGGGAGCGAAGAATGAGTAAGGAAAAGAACTGCCAGTTCTCTTCCCAAAAATACATTGTAGGTATATGATGAAACTCAACAGCATGCTGAAAGAAAAGAAAGCAGATTCAAAATACGATAGTGGTGGCAAATGGTCAAAGGGAATAGACTGGAAATGTGGGCAGATAAATTTCAGTAGGAACAACTGCTGATGGAGAAGGAGTGGCAGATGTCTCTATTTAGAGAGTAGGAAGGCACATGATAAAATAACATGGAGAAATTTGAGATTGCTCAAATTGAAATTTGTAGATTCTTGAATTCTTGACAGTAGCAACAGGAGAAGGTGATTTGCAGAGAACTGCTGCTTCACCAAGGATACCTGAAGGTCCTCAGCACTTGCAGCTCCGTATGGTTTTCCTGGTTTACTTTGATGCTTTTCAAATGGGTGTACTTAAGCCTTCATAGCATAACCCCTAAGTTTACTCCACTGGACACAATGGTTTCCTATTAAGTTCTTAACACAGTTAAAGTGATGAGAAGAGAGGTGAAACCAAGGAGGATATCTTCAATCCTTCCAGAGCAGGGTTTTCTCTGCAACACATTCTTGTGTTTGTCCAGTTTCACTTTAAATTATGTAAACCACACAGGTAGCCCTGAAATAGCTTGTTTCATATCTTGAATCTCAATAAGTCTGTCTGTTCACAGAGCAAACCCTTCTGCATGCCTCTGAGAGCTGTGTGCACTGATTGGGGATGGGCTATAGGCCATGGAGCAAAAATTGCTCATGACTAGCCACAGGGGTTGAGCATGATGAAAACAGTGGATTGCAGCTTAAAACAAACCAGCTGGCCATGTGCACTGTAATCTTTATCTGTAGGCATTATTAAGTCCCATTCTGTGAGAGGGCCGTAGGGGAGATCAGTTTCAGTGGAACCTACATTGTAGCTGGTGCGTTTAAGACACTATTAATGGAATTACGTGTTGTCTGTGGTTTGATTTTATTCTGTTGTTCTCAACTGCTGATTTGCAGACCGATTTACACAGTAGGGAACTTACTCCTTTTAAGGAGTTGAGTCAATGGAAATCCTCACAGAAGAATTGGACTCAATGTTGATCAGCTGGTGGTAGTGGGGCACTGAGCTTGTTTTGCAGTTTCAACAGCGCATACCTGTTTTTTTCATCTGGTGAAGTCCTGCACAGCTTTCTTCCCCTCCTGAGAGCGAATGTTAAGCACGGCTGAGCTTTGTCAAAACCTTACCTTTTCTGCTTGCTTGTTGCAGCTGGAAACATGCAATGGAGACACGTGGAACACTGACATGGCGATCTGAATTTCACATCACAGTAGGTGGTGTGTCAAGTGGCAGGACGTGGGTGAGCTGTCCTATTGCACAGACCCCAAACACACAGGCTGAGAGGAGGGACCAGATCGATATGTAGGTTGATTCCTCTATTGCTGCTGCTTCCTGGCATGGAACAGTTGGAGTAAACATCTTTGTGCTGAGCGATGCACAGTCAGGGAGGAATGTAGCAGTTAAACACTGAAATGGAAGATGTGCAGCATCAATACTGCTGATACCCAGCACCTGTAAACCTGACCTTCTACAGACTGGGATTTGCTGAGGATAATCAGAAGATTAAACAATTCTGAGTCTTCTTAAGGCCCTTTATAATTTGCTTTTATAATTTCAGGCACTGTGCTGCTAAAAAAAAACCCTGATGTTACCAAAGAAATGCCACTCTAAAGCATAGCAGAAAGCTGAAGAACAGACAGACTGGATCAGACCAAAGGTCAAAATAGTTTAGTTTTCCATCTCTTTGACAATTGTCAATAGCAGTTGCCTAGAGAAAGGATATTATATGAGAACAAGCTCCCTGTGTGGCTCCCTTGGCTTGTCCCTCTGGCAGCCTGTGGCTGAGAACATTACTGTGCCTGAGGTTGTGTCACTAGAATGTTTGTATAAAAACATATAAACATCCTTGGGCAATGAGCTTTACAGTTGAGCTGTCTACTGTTGGTAAGGAAAAGAAATAGAGGCTTTTTGTAAGAAGAGGAGAAATACTCATTGCTTTGCTGTTCCTGCACACGTAAGCCCTGATATTCCACTTCACTGCCCCTCCCACCCTTACAATAAAGTCATCACTCCTGCGTTTCCACCTATGAACTGGTTGGCCTGTATTCCGTTACTTTCTGAGACATAAGTGGGGTAATTCTTATTTTTTGGGAACACAGTGAAGTAGTTCCACTTATATCCTATCCCAATTTATCAAGCAGCAGGGTTTTCCCCTGCAATTTAAACTACTGCTGAAACAAACTTAGAGAAGCTGGAGCTGAAGGAGGCTGACCTTGTGTCCAATCAGAGCAATACCAATTTACCAAAATATTCAAAGCAAGAAGTGTATTATCATATGTATTATAGCAGTAAGAAGAAAAGCTTTGCCATTTTGTGCTGCAGTGGAGAGAGAAAACACCAGCAGGGGAAAGGCTTTAAAGGGAGACTGAGATTGGATGTTAGGAAGAAATTCTTCACTCAGAGGGCAGTGAGGCATTGGCACAGGCTGCTCAGAGAGGTTGTGGATGCCCCATCCCTTACAGGTGCTGATTTGGTGGGGGCAACCCTGTCCATGACAAGGGCTTGGAACTAGATGATCTTTAAGGTTTTCTACAACCTAAGCCATTCTGTGAGTCTCCTGATTGATACAGACCAAATTTTGATTTTTGCCTCCCAGGTGAGAATTGTGTAAAACTCAGAATAGGTTTCAAACTGTTACGGAAGTTCTCTGCATTTCAAGAAAAAGAGAGGAAGATAAAAGAGGGGGAAGACACACTGAGAGAGTAAGCAAAGGAGAAATGAATAGATCTGTGTCATTGCTTTGTATCCAAACGGCTTTGCTACCAAGCTGGCATCTTTGTGCACTGTAATGCATTTTTCAGGCTATGTGGTGATTTAAAACCATGCCTGGTATCAGAGACTGGAATGAAAGGAAAAAGCTGTCTGCCTTCTGCCCTGAAATTCACTCCTTTTCTTGGCTATACGCCACTAAAACACAATTAAAATAGTGTGAACAGAATGTGTCAGTGGAATATGAAGGTCATAGTGTTCCATCAAACGTTCTGGTTGTGCCCTCCGGAGACCCTGCAACAGAAGGTAAGCCTTGTGCATGGCTTACATCCCTTGGGTGCCAATGCACAGGTAAAAGGCCTTACAAACACAGCCAGAAATTTGTGGCAGGAGCAGATGAGGAGGCAAAAACAAGAAATAGAAAGCAAATGACAGAACTGGTGATAAGACAGTTGTAAGTAAACTCTCTCTTTGTGTTTCCCCCTCCTTTTTCACTACTTTGGAACAAAGAACAGGGCTCAACATTGTCAGCAGCACAGGAACGTGCTCTGTGTCTCCAAGCCTTTCAGTATGTCTTCAGTAAATCAGCAATTTGATGATCCTTGCAGCAGCAGAAGCCTTTCTTCAAGACAGCACTGCTGTCTGCTGTAGCAGATTACGTGAACAGATGAGGTTTTGCAGCCTCTGACAACTGCAAATTCAGGGCCTATACTACTGTCTACATGGCTTGTTTTAGCCCTTTTACTGCACAGTTTGGGTCCTAACATTTAGGAGATCGGTGCGACGCATAAAATATTTTAGAAGATTGCTTTTTGAGTTGCCTCCTGATGTTTCATTATTCACGAGGCGTTTAATGGTGACAGAGCCTATCTCCCTGGCTAGGGAGGATGATTTGTGCTCCTGCTATGGCATCTTTATGTAGAAAGCTACACTGAACTCAATTGTCCAAGCTTATATTAAAGGCTACTTGGTTAGCAGCATGCTCTGACTTCTCCCCACTGCTCTGTGCTTGTAGTAATGTATACCACACATCTGCTAATTCTCTGGCACCTGTTACTTGATGACATCTCTTCAGCTCCATAGCAGATCTGAGCCCCTTCAGTGTCACACTGACTTATTTTGAGACTCTAGGTGTCCACATCTACCTCGAACACGTACCTATCATTGCAACATGCTGCTTTTAGCACTTAGAATAGCACCCATAAGAGCTTTGCTGTGTTGGGGTAAGCAAAAGCAACCTGCAATGCTGTGAATAGCAATGAGAGCCAGAAAAGCTTTTCTAAGGATGCTATCAACTTGAAAATCACACTCTTGTCTGAGAATTGTATCTGTTCTAATTAGCAGTAGCCCTGCGACTGTGAGAAAGTAGCAAGGCATCTTCTCTTAGATTATTTTCCTGATTGTGCTTCGAGCTCTGTTCTTACTGCTTTTTTTGGGGGGGGGGAGAAGGGGCTGCTTTGCATTCACTTCATTTATTAGGATGGCCATGCTCTGGCACGCTGCACATTCTTTGCCTTAGGCTGTGCAGAGCTATCCTTGGAGCAGCAGCAGGAAGACTCGTGCAGCTGTGGTGGATGTGGATCTCTATAGGTGTCTCCATTTCTCACTGAATCCTCTGAGGGCAGAGAAGCAGTCTGGCTGGCTTATGTGGTAGAGCTGGGGAGTGAGGAGGCATGGCTGAGCCATAATGCCTTTGTCTCCCTAACCCATGTATCTGCCAGCCTGGGGGGAGGAGGGCTAGGAGTCTTTTATTTCTGGGGACTGTCATGGCAGTGAGGAGGAATCTGAATGATAAGTTAAATTCCAGTCCTGGTGCTAAGCTGGGAGCAGAGGGGATTTGTGGCACGAGGTAAAACTTACCTTTCTTTTTGTTTGTTTGTTTGTTTGTTTGTTTCCCCTTTCCTGGGCTAGTTCTAGCTTCCCTTTAATTTGTGTAATCATGTGGCCATACAGGTATGGTGTATGTCCTGGTCAGGGAAGTAATGAAGTGATGACAGGATTTGGCCATTATGCCATTTTAAATCTTTATTAAATCTTTGTAGACTTCACCATCTTCATAGCCCTTTTTGTCCCAGCCCCATGCTCTGTGGGTCACCTGGAACCTGTATTCAAAAGTTCTCCACAACTTGGCACTCACCTCCTCCTCCACAATGCAGATCCCAGCCAGTAATCATCAGGGCATGGCATGGGTGGAAGCTGGGCTTTGTGTTCCTCTCCTTGGCTTTTCCACCTGTCCATCCAGATGTATCCTAGCATCACAAACCCTGTGTCAGGTTTCGTTGCCTTGTAAGAATCTGCAGAAAAAAAGACTCGAAATACTGAAAATTCTGCTAGCTACTCAGTTTTCAAATTAAAATGAAGATATGCCTGGTTTTACCGACCCATCAGCGAACTCTGCTTCTCTAAAAATCCAGTGACCTGATCTCTGCCACTCAAATGCTATTCAGATTTTACTGGCTGCTCATGTGCTGGGATTTTGATTCTTAGCAATGTTGAAGGGATATTTGTCATAACGAGGTAGATTTTTTGCACAGTGGGAGGGAGTCATATACTGTTGATATGATTCAGATAGAAATATATTTTGTGCTAGCCTTATAATTAGTTGAGAAAGTAATGTAGCAAATGGCTTTAAACATCGCTGTTGAATAAAAGGTCTGAAAAAGGGCTAATGCCAAGGATTATGTATGAACCTTGATTTCACAGTCGTCCCACTACGTGGGGAAGGCTTACATTTCTGATTGTGCCATTGTGACCAATTTCGGAGCGGTGTTGTTGATGGAGCTTAGACAGGAGAATGAACAAAATCTAGAGCTTGTTATTGAATGGCCTTTTGCTTGCATTTGCCATTGCAGTGTATGTATAAGTAGGCAAAAAACCAAATGTGTGCACAGATAGCAGTAGTGGCATTTAGTCAGCAGAGGGCAGGGTATGCTGAGTAGAAATTCTTTCAGTCCAGAGAAATAAGGCTCAGGAAAGAGTTAGAGAACCTGGGAAGGAGAAATTCTAAAGATGTCGGCATATCAATTCTTATCTCCCTACTTTCCCATTTGGCAAGTTCAGCTGTTCTCAGTTTCTTCTTAAGCTTTGTTTCTTAAATCTGTTTGAAAATTTCTTGTAGTTATTTCTGGGTTTCCACCTCCAACATAGTATTAATGCTTCAGTTCATTTCAGTTATTAGGGTGCTCAGGGACATGATTTAGCAGTGGGTTGTTAGTTAGGGCTGTGTGGTTAGGTTACACTTGGTCTTGATGATCTTTGAGGTCTTTTCTAACCTGAGCCACTCTATGATTCTATTCTATTCATTTATGAGCTTTGCAGCTTTGAGGACCATGTTTTAAGTTTCATAAATCCATTTTTTGAAAATCATTGCAGGCCGTATTCTCTCTATTTGGAAACATTAAAATAACAGCAGAGTTCAGTGAAGCAAAATTGCAATACAGAAAGAGCTGTGGGGAATTTTTTTTTATTTTTTATTTTTTATTTTATTTTGAGCTGAGGTTGGGAAAAGGACAAAAACTTGGAGGAATAAGTTTCAATTACTGAGAAGAGGAACAGATTGTCTTTTTCATCCTGCCCTGGTTAAATACAAGACAGAAGGGTTGGAGAGAGCATGAAGTCTGTTGGCTGCCTTTTACCTGAAGAGTAAAGCATTTGAAGTTTTATAGTTTTCAAAGTGTCTGTGAAACATTACTGAGACTGAGCTACTTATGATATCTAATACTGCTATATAATGTCTGTGAGCCGTACAATAATAGAAAAAGGTTTTGAAATATAAAAAAACCCTGAAATTTTCCTTAGTTTTCCTTTTTTAATCATAATTGAATTAAATGGCAGAGGATAAAGAGCTCATAAGGCATAAATAAGAAAACTGATTCATTTTAAAACTGTCAGAAGGAAAGTTGATTATGTATAGGAATGCTTAGATCTGGATCTGTCCCTGTAGCTGCTCTCACCTGTGGCTGAATTGAGATCAGGTTTACATGTGATTTCACGTATGAAATGTATGCAAAGTTATCTGTATCATAGAATATTCCAAGTTGGAAGGGACCCATAAGTATCATGGGGCCAACTCCTAAGAAAGAAAACATCACTGTAAAAAAAAGGGAGTCACAGTGACAACAAAGAAATTGTTTTTAATTTCTGAAGTACTTAAGATGACAGTCTATGTGCGTGTGAGATCAGTTCTACTTTTATTAAACTGCAAAGGATTCATCTGGTTGGTCAGTGGATGCTATTGGATGAGTTCTGTCACTGACTTTATGGAAACAGCTGAACTCTGCAGTAATGTGATAATAGTGAGTCTCATGGGGAGTGGGGAGTGTGTGAATATTTTGGAAAAGTCAGATTCTTCTGAGGATTACAATTTTAGCTAGGGGAGATTGGTCCTTTTAGGAGCCTTTTATAGGCAAAAGTTGGTGTTCTTAAACTGAAACGGCCAACAACATGCTCATACTTTATCTAATACTGCAGAATGATAGGGGGGTTGGAAAAGGTTCGTAACTAATAGTTACTTCATTTGGTTCTTTAAAGGGAGTAGAAAAACAAAGGGGGATAATTTGATGTATGAGCAGAGGAAGAGTAAGAAGTGCCACATGGTGACAGTCTGGATTTCTGGAAAGTTCCATGGCTGCTATCACCAACTGTACTGATGTGTTTTGCTCAAGGGAATCAGTAGTACCTTATTTATTTATTTTCCTATTTGTGACCCTCTCTAATCAGTGAGACTCTTACACAGATCTGCTTCTGGTTTCGCTGTTCAGAGAAATATAAGCAGGGAAAAGCCAAGCCAAAGAAAAACACAGAACTTTTTTAGAACCCAACTTTGCTGGAAAGTTGGTTTCAGAAGTTGTGGATTTGTTAGACATGTTCAGATTAATGTGCTCTGCAGTGCAGTGAATATTAAAGGAACTGTCAAGAAGGAAAGTCTGTGTATGGGATAAATTAGGGCTCTCCAGGGATTAAAAAGATGTAGGATTTTTTTTTTTTTTTTTTTTAAAGTAGCTAGCCTAGTATTGAAAAATAATGAGTAGTTTCCATAGCAACCTCCCTTTCACATTGTGCACACATACTGTAGCAAGATAAAAAAAAAGAACGGTATCAAAGAAGGAATAAAACTGAGCTGCGCTATTTGGATTTTTAAAAAATATTCCTCCATCCTAAATTATCTGTTTATAACGCAAAGATCAGTAATCACTGAGGATATATATATATTTTCAGAATAAATGATTATAAATTTTTTCATCCAAATATTTGGGAAAAGGAAGCAAAGTAAAAAGTATTGCTCAGAAGAGGAATGGAAATGTTCTTCCTTTCCATGCTATAGGTTGAGCAAAAGCAAGAGTATTTCAAGCTATCAGCATCTTTTCATCACCCTAATTGAGATCAGGGCAACAAAGAGACTACTGCTGTTATTTCCTGAATGCATGTCAGGGTGTTTGACAGCTTGTGAGACACACAGTTTGGCCATCATTTGACCTGTGCAGAGTAAGACCACGGGAAGATAACAAGCTCTCCTGGCTATACGTTCTTAAGATTAGACTTCTCTAAGGTTGGCCAGAGGTTGCAGTTTCTCCAAGCAAGTCTGGAGTGTTTATCATTTCACAGAGAAATCAGAGAAGACAATGTCAAAACAGAAAGTCCAGCCAACAAGTTTGAGAGACTCTTACTGTTGTTGTTGAATATCAGTTGAATCCAGAATTCCCAACAACCGTTGAAGGAACTGAAGCTGAGGAAATTTGCAGACACCCTAACTATAGCGAGCTGAACTTTCACTGTGTGTTCTCATCAGGAACATTCCTCCAAATGACCTGACTCCACAATATAGAAAGAAAACTATGATTGTTCTTTTCAAACATACACATTTTAGAGAAAAAGTGGAAGGAGAATTTAAAATACTTAGAGCAGAAGGGATTATAAATATAAAAATACAAAGTCAGGATGAGAGAAAGGTGAAAATTAGTAATAGTAATCATTATAATAAATTAGAAGATGGAGTTTCTAGAACTTTGATGAGGAAAGGTTAAGATGATGGTCTTCTCAGGATCAAGTTTCATCAGTTATAGCCAT
This sequence comes from Phasianus colchicus, assembly GCF_987193195.1. Classification (NCBI taxonomy): domain Eukaryota; kingdom Metazoa; phylum Chordata; class Aves; order Galliformes; family Phasianidae; genus Phasianus; species Phasianus colchicus. Next base: position 46,210,004 of record NC_143441.1, on the reverse strand, counting down.
TATTCCTCCAGGGACATTGTTTGTTTGGTAACGTAACATCTGAGAGTTTCCTGGCTCTGGATCACTGCCCTGCATGGCACTCAGGGAACTGCAAGTGTGGTCAATGATTGTATCACAGTCAAATTTAATTATCAGAGGAAATGTAGTGTTCTCAGTCTTGCAAGGTTTGGTTCTCGGTATCAAGTGAAGGACCAGCTCCCTGTGCATTAAGATGTACAAACATGTTCACGTGCACTGAATCCTTCAGCAAGAAGAAGGAAGTTATAGTAGGTTTGGACTTGTTGGGAACCTTATTTAGAATCTACACGAGGGACTAGTATCTGTGTTTCAAGAAGACCATTCAGTGCAGTGAAGGATTCAGAGAAAACCTCTGGTGTTGGATAAAGGAAGGAAAAATATGCCTTGCTGAGAAGGTGGTTGAGTTTGATATGTTCAGTGTGTTAAAGAGCTTACAGCTTTATTGTGTCATTCTGATCTGCTTGGAATAGGGGTAAGCAGTGTCTGGTGAACAAAAGTGAAGGTAGGAGAAGGTTTCAAAATGAGGCAGGAAGACATAGCCTGGCAGTGGAAATACTTGCCAGTTATTCATAATGAACTTGGGAAATTTTGTAGTCAGGACTAATCAATTTTCTACAAAATACTCTCATTTCAAGCAGAATTCAAATTCAGTGAAGATCTTAAACATCATCAAGTCCAACCACGACCTAGCCATACTACCCTAACAACCCTCTGCTAAATCATGTCCCTGAGCACCACATCCAAACGGATTTTAAGCACATCCAGGGATGGTGACTCAGCCATCTCCCCGGGGAGCCTATTCCAGTGCTTAACAGCCTTTTCTGTAAATAAGTGTTTCCTGATATCCAACCTAAAATTGCCCTGGTGCAACTTGAGGCCATTTTCCCTCATCCTGTCACCAGTGAGAAGAGACCAACCCCGCTCTGCTGTGAGCACCTTTCAGATATCAGAAGAGAGCAATAAGGTCTCCTCACAGCCTCCTTTTCCCCAAACTAAACAGCCCCAGTTTTAATGCCAAATGCTAATTTTTCATGGGAATATGCTTTCTTATAGCTCTGGGTTGTTCCAGAAAAATGACAGCTTTTGATAATACTGAATAAAATAATACTATATTGTTTTTCCTGGGGTATTTTAGCGCATAGAACATCTGATGCAATATAGATTTTTAAGGTCATTTCATTAGTAATGAACTCAACAGGGTTCTTTTTTTGTGTGTCTGGTTATACTGTCATAGTTTTTAAAACACGTTCCTGAGGGAACTTGTAGGGAGTTCACTGTGGGGTTTCTTGAAGTCTGAAAGTCAATTTCCTCTACTAACATTAGAAAAAAAAAATCTTGTATGACTGCTAAGATGAGTGCTGTGATGTGATAACTTGAAAAAGATTCCAGCTCATTTTGTTTCTGCGAAGATCTTAAATGCACTTCCCCTTTATCAGCTCTCCATCCCACACCACTTACTTTTCAATTAATAATTTTTTTTCCAAGTCTCTTCGGGGTTTTTCGGGGAACATATTTTTATTACCTTAGGAATCCTCTTCTGCTTTTTACAGCTGCTTGGGTTATTTTACATACTTCCCATGTGGATTGTGAAAACCTCAAGTTACTATTGCAAGACTAGGCATTCACTGGAGAGTTGTTCTAACCCATGTCTGATCCTGGCCCGTATGAATCAGTATGGGATTCTACCAGTAAGGCCATGGAGAAGATGCATCCCAGCCACGTGAGTGCAGCCTGCTGTGGTTTTGCAGATGGAGGCAGGGCAGTGCCTGACCTGTTGTCCTGGCAGGAATTTTCTCTCTTTGGAGCTGCTCAAATTCATGTGACTTCTGCAGGGCCAGAATTGTTGACGTGAGATCATCCTTTGCAAAGCCCGTAGCTATTCAGTGTACTCTTGCAGGGTGCCTCTATCCTGCTTTTCCTATCTGCCATTGCTCCAAGTGGACACTTGCTTTCCCCAACTCTTCTAAAGCCGCTGTAACACTGAAATGGTTAAACAACTGAACCTTTTTAGTTACCATCACTGCTAGAAAGCACGTTCTGGAGTTGTTTGAACTTCTCGCCAAGACATTGCTGACTGCTGGTGGTGTGTCTTCCTCAAAGGATGGCTTCCATCCTTGCTTGCTTCTCTGCAGAGAGAAAAAAAGCCTTTGAAAGCACCTTCTGCCTCATCAGAGTAATGAGCGCTTAAAAAAAAAAAAAAAAGTCAGCTCAGTAGTTCAGAATTTTGCAGGATTCTGTGTAATTAATTAAGATTTTTTTAAAACATTGGTTGCTCTGCCAGTCTGTGTATCTAGGTTGTGCCAGTTTCCAGGATTCCCCTCCACCCCCATCCCCGCCCCTCGCCCCGGTTCCTCGCACAGACGTGAGCAGCTGCAGCAATGGAAGACTTCTTTGTAGAGGAGGCAGCTCCAGTGGAACAGGTAGGCGGGCTGGGGTGGGTGCTCACACTCTGATGTGCTGCGATGGTCAGCAGTATTTAAAGCCAATAGCCTAAGACTCCAACCAGCATGCAAACTCTTTCTACTCGTGAATGAGGAAGGCTGCTGGTGTCTCTGGAAGACATGCCAGGTGTAGCTCAGAGCAGCCTGTAACGCTGGATAAAGATGGCGTAACATCTGCGAGGAGAAGGTTAAAAACTTCCCCGTATTTTGCTCACCGAGCAGCTGTTGCCATCAGCAGAGAGCTCTCTTCCAGAGAGAAGGGAATTCAGCGGGAATGAAGCTGAGCAGAGCTGGTCTGAGGTCTTGTGGGGTGCAGGGAAGGACCTGGAACGGGCTGGAGGCTTCGTGTCTTTTCACTGCTCCCTGCTCAGGTGGATTCGTTGGCGTTGCTTCCCTGTCTTTTCTATTCCATGTGATGTCGAAGGTGGGTAACTGACATCACTGAATCAAAACCGAATTTGCCCCTTATTTGACCCACAGCATCTTCTTCCTATGTGACTTTTTGGTTTTGCCTATTTGCATGTTGGTTACCTTTCAGGTATTTACGCCTCCTGCCTCAGCCATACCTTAAACAAGCATAGTTCCGGCCAAGCATGAACAAAATGACTTCCTTTGAGCATTGAGTGGGGAAGAGATATGAAGCTAGTTAATGCCATGGAGTTTGGCAAAAAGGATGCAGAGCAGTGCTAATATCTCAGGACCTTTAGACTAAACCTAGTTTGTGAACCGTTTTCTTTGTTGGGACAAATGACAACTGCGAAAGTCATTTTTTCTTAATACTTCTGTTTTTCCACCATGCTGATACTGTGGTGTTTGAAGGGAAATTATATGCTAGATTTGATTTAAATTTCCTAAGGTATAATACTGTTCAAATTGTGATTTTCAAAATAATGTGTAAATTTGAATTACTCAAACCTATGTTTTGAATAATAGATACACTTTAGAATTATTTTCTTTTACCACCTCAGGAATGTGTGCTGAGTTTTGCTGCTGTTTGAGTAACTCCAAACAAAGCTGTGCTACATTAGCAATATCAGAACTAACTGCACTTTTCCAGTGATCCTAATCCAGAGATAGCATGCAAGAAATAACAGCTGAGAGCTGGGAGGAAATAACTGCTAATGTGGGCACAGGAGAAACCTGTACAGCGAATGGGAGCTGCTGGGGCTGATGTTGCCAGTGATGCTCAAGCATGCTGTGGCAGTGCAAGGCCTGCTTGCTGAGTCAGGATGTGGTGTTCATGTCAAGTTATACCCAAAAATATATTCCTTATCTGGCTTGTGGTCAGATCTAGGATTGGCCAATTCAGGGGCTTGCTATCTTGAGCTCTACTGAATGGATGGGCAGTTATTTGTCTATTGGGCTTTTTGTTCATCGTAGTGAAAGGGGAATAATATCCCTTCCTTACTTTCTGAGGATGCGTGTAGGTAAATACTTCATGAATCTAATGGGACCATAGCCACATTTAAGGGATGTAAAGAGGAAGGTCATGTTCACTTCATGCCTGATACGGTGTTTTGAATCCAACAATGATGTTTGTGTCTCTGATTAGAGAAGATGTAGAATTTCAGTCTGCTAAGTAGCTTCAGGAAAAAAACATTCAGAACATTCACCTGGTAATATTTTGAAGTGAAAGTTCAAAATTTTGTCAAGTCACACCGCGTTACCTGACTCTTCTTTGAAATGAAAACTGATTCTGATCAGTTTCTGAACTGATTTGGTGAGTACACCTATTTTGCACATGGTGATTTCTCTTTATAGATAACTGAAAATATCTGTTGGAAGAGTGAGGAGTTATTGTCCTGGGTTAAAATAAAGTAGGCATATCAGTAATAAGCTACCACTTCTTTAAGCAGATTTCTTTGAATGATTGAGATATAAGCTCATAATTCAATCTATATGGACAGTTTGCTTGTGCTGGATAGCTCATTTTCATTTGCATTGATGCAGATGTTTGGCTAACAAGCAGAACAGGAGTCTAGCTTAATGTTAGTGCTGGTCTGGAATTTATGACTTTGAAAGTGCCCTGCTTAATTGCTTGTTTCCCCTGGGAGTGGTGTGCCAGAGTGTAAAGAGCATTCTTAAACTCCTACAAAGGATCCTGTTCAGCCATTTCTTTTAGAAGCACTTCTGAAAGGAGTGCTTCCTGTCTTTGAATCAGTCAAATTCTGAACTGGGGAATTTTCTGTGTTTGCTTGTTTGTTTGTTTGTTTGAAGGGAAAGTTCTTACTTGCAGTGATTATATATTACTATAGATTTCCTTATGCTTGCAGTCTTTTTACAAATGCTGATGCATGAATATGAGAAGGAGGGAGAGTGCACTATAACTACATAATTGTTATGTAAGCATTTTGGATAATGGAAGAAGGAATACAATTAAAGCTTGCAAAACTGATAATTGCAAGCACTCTTGAAGAGGACAGGCTTAGAACTTCAGATTTTCGTGATAAATTTGAGTGACAGTGTGAAATCAATAAGATAAAATTCAATAAAAACAAATACTAAATATTGCAGTTAGGAAGGAGAGCCATATGACACTGGGACAAAAAATGGCTAAGCAGCTCTCTGCAGAAAAGAGTTTTTGTGGCTTATATATAGTGGATGGCAAGTTAAATATAAATCCAAAATGCATGCAGTTGCAGAAGTAGTAGAGCTCATACTAAGATATATTGATAGATATGTGGCATTCAAGTTATAGGAAGTAATTATTCTGCTCTATTTGGTATTGGAGAAGCTTGAAATTGACTATTAGCCCTAATATTTTGAGGGAAGTATATGGAAAATGGAAAGAGTCCAGGTGAACTCAGAAAGATTTGAGAAAGAAAAAAAAAAAAAAAGAGAAGATGGAGAGAGAAATAATTCCAACAGTCTTACTTATGCAAAAGGAAAGGAAATATTAATTTGCAACAAAGAGATTTTGCTTAGATTTTAGGGGAAAGTTCATGATAATGGATGGCATATTTCTGAAGGGAAGAATTCAGAACAGGGTAGACAAACATCTGTCAGTGGTAGTTGTGAAACTGTCTGTGGGAAGGGACTTGGAAGTCCCCTGGGCTTTCTTCAGCAGTATGTTTCTGTCAATTTTCTGAAAAGTAGATGCTATGTACTGGGGGAAAAAATGCGAATCAGTGTTGTGTGCTTCAGAAGAGTTTTGAGCTGTCACGGAAGAGAGGTGCAGAAACAAGACTTATGTATGCAGTGCTGCTAAGGTCATGTGGAGTCAGTCACAGTGCATGGCATCCTTGGGGAATGATCGCAAAATCATAGAATAGCTTGGGTTGGAAGGGACTGCAAAGATCACCCAGTTAGAACCCCCTGTCTTGGGCAGGGCCGTCACCCACTGGCTCAGGCTGCCCAGAGCCCCATCCAATTTGACCTTGGGCACCTCCAAGGATGGGGCTTCCACAGCTCTAGGCAACTTGTGCCAGTGCCTCACCACTCTCTGAGTAAAGAATTTCTTCCTAACATCTAACCTCAATTCTGGTTCTTTAAATCATACAAGCGATTGATCCTACATTGATCAACATCATTCTCTGTCATCAAATGGCACACCATCCCACCCCCAACGTTGCCTACTGAAAGGTTTGCTTTCAGAGGTAATCATTATTTTAAAGTTTTCCCAGTTTTTGGCTAAAAACTGAATATCTCCATGTTTTATGTTGAGATGGGGACACTGGAGTAGGAGGATGAGTCAGAGAAATCTTTCAGGGTACTTCAGTGATTCCTTCACTGGAAAAGGTTCCATTTTACTGTTTGGCTAGCAGAGTGAAAACTAAACAGAAAATGTTTCCCCCGGTGAGTTCCAGTAAAAAGAATTAAAGAGATAATAGCATCATAGAATGGCCTGGGTTGAAATGGACCTCAAACATCATCTAGTTTCAACCCCCCTGCTATGTGCATGGTCGCCAACCACCAGACCAGGCTGCCCAGAGCCACATCCAGCCTGACCTTGAATGCCTTCAGAGATCTGTAACTCTTGTGTAGTAGGCAAAGAATTTTTCCAGTGATTCAGTGTCTAGCAAAATCCTAAAATAAAAATAAGTAAACGAGTTTGCTGCTGATATAGTATTCTTGGACTTATAAGTCTAGTGGTAGTTACCACGGTTATATTACTAGATATAAAAACTCTGAGTGCTTTCTGCTGGAAAGGCAGGTTTTCACAGCTTAAGCATGATCTAACAGACATTTTAAGAAACACATGGATGTGTCATATTTGGATCCTTCTGGAGTAATTCTGAGTTACCTATTGATTGCTGTGGCAATACAAAACTAGTATAAAGCATGAATTGGGTTAAAATCATTAGAATATAACTAACAGATTATTCTCCTGCAGGAATAAATAAGTAAATACATGAATAAATCTACCAATGACCTGTCTTCTGGATGATCAGAATGGTACATCAGACTGTTTGTGTTTCCACAATAAAGTAAGAGGAAATAGAGAATGCTGTACCATGGTATTGTTAGAGCTGATTCCATGAGTCGAGTTCAATTAAAGGAAATGCATGCAATTAACTTGGCCCTTTCAAACTTGCAACCTGTTAGGCAATCTGTTTTTATCAAATATTGCATAGTTACGGCACTGGGAGATAGAATGAAGAACAAGCATTCCCTGCCAACCTTCTCCTTTCCACACATTTTTATAGACCCCTATCTTCTTATTCCTTTCTAGGTTGAAGAGTCTGAGTTTGTAGCTATTCCTCATATGGAAGCCAGTCCCTGACTTCAGTCACCTCCTCTTGCCTTTGTCTTCATGCTGTCTGTACATCCTTTTAGAGACAGGGAGCAGCAAGGGAACTGCACACCATCTTCAAGATGAGGATAACTCAAATGAATACGTAGTGGTCATTTTTTTTTCTGTTTTGTTCACCATTTCTTTCCTAAGCATTTCTCAGTGTTTCATTTACATTTTTGACTACTTCTAAGCACTAAGCTGGTATTTTCTTGGATCCATTTATTATACCTCCTTTCTGAGTGCCAGTCACCCCAAATCCATTGTTGTCCACGTAAACTATAGCACTGTTTTTCTGTAGTGCATCACTTTCCATGATTAGTCTCTTGACAGCCGTTTCTTCACTCAATCACCCATGAGGGTTTGTTTTAAGATATTTGACAGTCACTTGGAAAATCTTACTCTTATTCCCTTCCAATCTATTTACTGTCCTTACTTTGTTGGCCCTTCTGCCTTTATTTGTTATTAGAGCCAGTTATTGGCGTTAATCCTAGTTCCACTGATGGATACATTCACAAGGATGTCACTGCAAGAGACAGACCCTACACTTAACATGCTAAATTCCCTTTCCCTGCTGTCACTTGTGTGCTGGCTTGCTTTGGTGCTTTCTAGTATTGTTTTCCTTCCTCATGGTACAATTGGAAATATATCATAAAACAAACAAGTATTTTGAGGTTCTTCTTATGGTTCTTCCAGTTTCAATACCAGAGCTTGGGCAGTAACGCTATTTGAGAAATTTAGTCTCTTTATGGAGATAATTTGTCACTGGTTTAAAAATTGGACGTGCTAGATTTATGGTTCTGGCAAACTAATGATCTCTTTTTCCAGTGCTTTGTCAAAGCTTGGAGGGCTGCCCATCAGCCAGTCCAAGCACTGGTGTCTTAAGAGGAATGTGTTTCTGGTGATTGATGAAGTGTTGTTTTCATCCTAAAATTATTGCACTGAATCTTGACAGAACGCTTCTGATTCCAGCACATTTATTAGATTGTATATGTTCATCCCATCGATGCCATTGTAATAGTTTCCTGTACTTGGTTGCAGTGAAGTTAAAAAAATGAAAAAGGATAGCCAAAGAGCAATGTATATATTTGCATAGATTGCTGAAAAAGATGTCAGATAAAATACTGCTGTGTTTTTATGTTCTGAGCATGACTTGAATTGCAGCCTTCTACCAGCTGATAAATTCCTGGGGTCAGATATGGTCGAATGAGTTTTTGCCTTGATGAGTCAAAATAAAGATGTGGGTGTGAGTGGTTGTTTGGAGAACTCACAAGGTGAAAGGAGTATGAAAGTTAACAGCTCTAGGAAATGCAATGAAGGTGGGAGAGAGCATATGCTTTCAAAGGCTGGAACTTATTCACACTTGTTTGGGTTGCATCTATGATCTGATGCAAACACAGATTTATTTCTGGATAGGAGGAAACCGAAGAAACTCCCTTTTGTTTAACAGTGCCTTTATTTTTCAGTCGCCCAGTAATCTAACAGATATCTAGGTCCTCTTTTCTGTGTATTTAATGTGTGTTGCATTTACACTGTCCCTCACAAGCCTTCCTGTTAAATGACACTGTAACTCTTCATAATGCCTTAGTGATTTAAAATGCTTTAAGAGAGATTTCTTAGAAGCACAGCAGCCATTCACATGTCTAATACTCTTTGCAAGTCTACACAAACAGTAGTAGTTTTTGCCCTTCATGATCCCCCACCAGAAACAGCCTGATGGTTCTGTGCCTGTTTCTGGATTTGTTCCACTGTGCTTTGGGAGTAGCAAAGAATCACTCCAGAGGGAAATGTGAAACCAAATTCCTTCTGGCTGCAAAGGAAAGGTTCATTTCCTCCTTGGAGCATTAGTGCTCCATATTGTGCTTTATCTGCTAGGACATTGATTTGTGAGCATGTGACACTGCTTGTTTCTAAGTTAGTAGGATAGTATTGTAGTGGGTAAGAAGTTACAGTGTAATGATGTTACACAGAGAGAATGTTATTAGTGCCAAGATGACGATCAGCTTTATTTTCTTTTTGCTGTACATTCAAGTTGGAGTTGCTAAAAAACACTGTTAAAATATTCTCCCCGAATATTATGTTTCACATTTGATGTTTTAAATACTTTCCAAATAATCTGACACACACCGCACTCTGTCAGTTAATGCTAGTAAAAGCAGCTTCAGTAGTGTAGCTAATACCTGTGCTTTTCTGTCATATCCTGACCAGCCTTTTTGCTAGGCAGATTTTCTTCTCATCCTTTGCTGCATGTGATGAATGTGTCACAGATATTTTTGTCAGTTACTTTCAGGCTGTATGATTATTTAGCTATTAAACAGTGTCCCAGCATACACTTGTTGAGTGGATTGGAAGAGCCCTCTAGCATAAGCTTAAAATGCAGCAAAAACTTTTTTGGCAGTATAGTTAAGTGATCTTTCCAGTAAGAGAACATACACCAAGTCCTTACAGAAGGAATGTGGAATAGGATGTCAGTAGGAGGGATAAGAAAGCTGGGGGGAAAGGCATTAAGTCCCCCATCTTGCCTTGCCATGCAAATGACATTTCACAGTGATGCAATAAACACAGAAGTGGTTGTGCCATTTGTTTAATTTTTCTTCCATGCAAGTGAAGGATGTAGGAATGTTTGAAGCATAAAACAGGCTTCTGCATGGTGGGAGGCTGCAGGAGGATGTGTCTCAGCAGCAGCACGTACACCTGCTGTAATCAAATCCAGTCATCTGACATCAGTTCTCCCCACTGTTCTGTGCTGTCTCTGATGTGACACTTCTCTTTCATGTCTCAGAGTAATCCTAAGAACTGGTGCTTATTAATATTCCTCAAACCAAAGATTTCCTTTGAAGAGACTTTGTCTTGAAGAGTTAGGAAGACTAATGCAGTCTTCAAACATTTCTCCTGCAGTCATCTCCTTGCCAATGACCTCTGCTGTCTGTTCTCATCAGCTTTGCATGCACTGTAGCACATGGTTCAACTGAATCCCATATCAGTGTGTGTGGACTGGGCTAGGATTTGGGTGCCTCTAGCATTGAATACTTCACCGAGGAAAAAGTTGGAGAGGTATTTCAGGAGATAACATACGTTGTGGAGGCATATCTTAAGGAGGTCTGATTCATGCGGTCAAAATTCATAGGGGAATGAGTTAGTGTTAGGCACACAGCAAATGCTGAGCTGATGTGTTTACTCATGGTATGTTTTTCAGCTTTCGGGTGCCTGTGTATCATTTCAGAAAACGTCTGATCCTTATTAAATAGCAGAGACCAAGCAAGCTTTTGAGCTAGATAGCTGACTCTGTTTCTGTAGAGTTCATATCTTTTGCTTGTAAGAGTTGTGATTGTAGGTATCAAGCTAGACTTTGTGTGTAGTTTTAAAAGTGTACATTTATTTATTCATTCAGCCTTGCAAAACTGTCATGGAAATTTATCAGCTCAGCCACAAAAACTAATCTTACAGCTTTAGCAGGATGGAAATACTAATGACATTTTACTCGTCCATCAAAAATAATTACTTATCCCGGCTGAGCGGGCAGTGGAATTTGTAAGAGTCAATTAAATACCTACATTTAGGAGAGTTTATATCATGTTCTTGTTGTAAAGCACTTTGATTCTTACCAGGGCCGTATAAATTAACTACTTCAGTGCTTTCCAAGAAACTTCAATGGGGCAGAACTGAGATTCATTGGCACTTTTTTTCCTGTTAAGAGTGGCTTACGCTGGGAAGCAGATAATAAAAGATATCTACAGTAGCAAAGTGATTTCTTTCAAATGCAGTAGTGGTAAATATGTAATAGTAATTGTTGTGTAATAATAGATGAAGTGACACACACAAGAATAAAAAGCATCAGTATTAGCTCAAGCTTTTTTTACAAGACTTTTAGCTAATAAGGAGCCACACATCAAACTGAAACCTTCTGAGAGGAATCACAGTGTTGTAGATCAGTGTAAAACCAATATAGAGATGGTTGCAAAGAGGTTTGGTTCTTGGAGAAACTGGGCTTCTCAGATGTGCACATCCTGGTCATCCCTGCTGTCCTGCAGAGGCCAGCCTTAGGAAAGATGGTGACAGTACCTGAGCTTTGAGCACTCGCATTGCCCATCCCTTGAGGAGGGCTGAAGAGGAGGCACCGCACTGTTCTGAGCACTGCAGTGGTTAGAGGACTTCTCATGCAATCTTATCATCAATCATAGGCACAGGAATGGGCTGCCCAGGGAGGTGGTGGAGTCACTGACCCTGGAGGTGTTCAAGGAGCGTTTGGACGTTATGTTGAGGAACATGGTTTAGTGAGAACTATTGGTGATAGGTGGATGGTTGGACTGGGTGATCCTGTGGGTCTTTTCCAACCTAGGTGATTCTGTGATTCTGTGATTCTATGATCATTGACAGCATTGGGATAGGAGAAGTGCTGGGTTACAAAATAGCTCATACTTCCTAAGAATGACTCACCAGGTAAGAAGTTGATTATCCACATCTACATGAGTCTTCCTTATAGCTCTGCAAGTCAGCTGGTGATGTTTCTGAGAAATGAGGGACCAGAGATCATTGGCTGCAGGCATGCTACATCAGATGCACTTGTGCTTTCATTTTTGATGGAGAGATATTCTTGAAACTCTTTTCTGCATCTGATAGATTTCTTCCAAATAGCCACTTTCCACTGCTGCAAAGCCTGCTGTTCTCCAGGCACATAGTTCCAGGTCTAATTTCTGACAAAGAGGAGATTAGCTCAGGATTTATGTAAAGAAGTCCTGGGTGTAGAATCAATTGAATAGCTCAATTTATTCTGACATAATTCACAGTCGGAGTGACTGTCCCTTAAATGTCACAGAAACATGGGTCATCGTGGAGTTATTACAGGTTTGAGTCACACACTTAAATAGAAACATGGAAATTGGAAATCAAAGAGTTGTCAACCCATCAGGCACATCACCTCACTTGTACTGAATGTACCCTTGGACCCATTGAGAGCAGAGTCTGTTGGCTGGACTGATACTCCTCACTGTTAAATCAGTTCAGTGCGAATTTTACCAGCCAAATATAAATGGTAAAAGGCTCTGATGACATAAATACCTTCAAAATTCCTTTTTTTTTTTTTTTTTTTTTTTAATTTTAAATATGCCTAGGCAGAGCATTGGCTGGAATATTTCTAAATAGTTAAAGAAAATGAAATGACCACTAACAAAAAAGACTGTGACAGGAAGATTTCAGAGTGTGTTCTGATGTGTTTTATAGTTAATGCTGAAACAGTATGCATAGAAAAGGGAAACAATAAACCATTTCCTTTTATAACACTAAAAAGCTTCCATCATACTAAAACCATTAAAACTATAGACCACCCAGCAACCAATTAAGCCTACAGTAACGTAATGACCACTCAGCACCATTAAGCTCTCAGAATTAGGTAACAAATTTGCTCAACCAGCCAGTGACATTAAATAATCATACACACACAACCTCAACAAGTTCATAAATCAAAGCTACACAAAATCATTATCCCCTTGCATGTCTTTCCTGCATAAGATTTCTGCTCTCCTTCCAACAATTGTGCACATTGAGGGCTCTTCCAGAGCACCTGCTAGAAGGGCATCCAGTTGAGATGAACAAGGAGAAGGAGGAAGTTCTGAGCCTTGAAAGCATGCTCTGCTAAGAACTTCTTCCTCCAAGAAGGGACTTACAGGTCAAGTGCTTCTCCTTTGTGTAAGTGAGAAGATATATATTCCTGGAGAGCAGACAAGTACTAGTGAAATCTCTTATGAGTAGATTCATCCTTGTGCTCAACTTCTGTGTGTTTTTTTTTTTTTTTAAGTAACTGTTGGTTACTTATACACCTCATTTGTTGGTGCCTTGGTTTCCATCCTGTAAAGGGTGAATAATATGGTTTCCCTCCATCAAAGGGAGAGTAAATAAGTTGCAGACTGCAAGGCAGCCAAATACCAAAGAACTGGAACTAAATAACTGCCTTAAATTATAGAGCATTACCAGATCACAACCCGTGTGTTAAAATCTCTACCCACAGGCCAGTCTACAGAGAACCTGGGCTCATCTGTCATGTTCACCATAAAGCGCACCATGTTTATTGCTTCATCCATGAACAGGTACAAGGTGAAGCCTGCGAGAGAGTGCTTCATATTGATCTCACCTTGAAGTTGTATGTTTTTCTGTGCCTGAAAGCCTGGAAGTTGCCTTGTGTTTCTACAGTTATGTGATGTAAGTCTCTCATTTGAGTGTGGTTATTAGGATGTGACTTGCTGGGTCATCCCAGCCCATCAGACTGGCAGTGAAGTTCCCACCATGGGAGATGGGATTGCTGGTCAGATAAGCTCTGGAAGACAAGTCATAGCCTGAATGATTGTCCTTATCATCAGATTTCTCATTCTTCATAAAGCCATCATTTATTCCTAAGCCTTTCCTAGAGCAGATATCACTGGAGGCTGTTTGGCAATATATAGAGAGCAATATGACAGTAAATTAGAATTTTCTTAGGAAAATGTCTGAATATTTCCAAATAGCTCTGTTGTGACTGTGAAATAAGCTTCTAAAATTTTGACTGCTTTCTGTGTGAATCCAGGATGCTAAGACAAACAAAGAGCTCAGCTTTGAAGGTTACATTTAAAGAATGAAAGCAATAAAGAAATATAGATGGAATTGAAAGGCAGGTAGGGACCAAGTCAGCATGCAAGATGAGATGAAAGAGCTGTAAAAAAAAACAGTCAGAAAGTTATCTGTCTGTAGCAGGCAGGGTAACTGGCATTAAAAATAGAAATATTTAGAGATAAACTCTGTATGAATATTGATCTATATTATTCATGGTTTTAGAAATGTGTTGGGAAAAAGAGGAGGCTGTGCTTGTGATATAAGACTGAGGATTAAGTGCCTGCTGTACGTACAGTTGTGTTTTCTGAACTCTATTACAGAAAGAAAATTGTTTCAAAATATTTCTTCCCCTTACAATTACCAGCTTTTAATCATGATGATGTTCAGTGTAGAAAAAAGTGTCATCTCATAATGAAGAATCCAAATGCAAAAGCAGGTACCTGTACAACCAAACACTCTGGGAAACCAGAAGTCACAATTCCTGTAAACTCTTTATAGCAGTTTTTTCAAATCACACAAAATGTAGCAGTTGAAGATTGGCAGTGTATAAGGTCATTCAAAAAGTACATTACTCACCCAAGCTGGATTTGAGTCTCTGGCAAATCTATTTAGACAGTAGTGGTGTGTGAACAAAACTCCAGCTGATCAGGCTTGCAGCACAAACCCAAAATGAGTTTGTCACTCTTTTAAATTCCACCATACGCTGGTGGAAAATTGATGGAAAAATGAAAAGAAGAAATGGCAGAATCAGTTCAGTTTTCCGTCAGCTAAAAGGTGCAGACAAACTTGCATGAATACAATACATCAGCAAGCTCTTGCCAGTATAATCAGGGATGGCACACCAGCATAAAGGACAAGAAGTTCAGATATTAATGATCTCAGTCTGGACTTCTGTTCTTGGGTCTTTAAGGTCTAATCTCACCTGTGGACCTCTCTGTTGGCCCTTTGCCTTGATACGTTGTGCACACTATCAAAGTGAGAGGCTCTTATTGAGACATATTTTATAAGTAATAAGACCGTGTACACATCAGGTAATTTGGAATAGCTGCTCTTGAATAGCAACTGCTGGGTTAATTTCTGTTTAAACAGACCTCAGTAACTTGACAGTTTTCATTCTGCTGAGCTCAGACCTACCTTTCTTCTTCTGCCCTCTTTCTGTAAGCCAGTTACAATTGCGTATGTTGAATAGGATGTAGAGTTCAAAGAACTGGCATTGCAGATACTTAGTTTTGGGTGATAAATGATTAACATTACGTCAGGCTTCAGCTGCTCTCTCTCAGATTTATGCTCACGTCTTGTGTTTTGGAAATAAATAGAGGAGCAGAAAGTGTACAATCTGCGTTTGTGCAGCTGTAACAGAAATGCTAAATCAGGGCTTGAAGAAGTGATTGAGCACCTGGTGGGAAGGCAGGGCCAGGGGAGCTCAGCTGCATGCAGTGCACCTGAGTGACTGGAAGAGGTGGAGCCAGGATCCCCTCCCACACCTCGTTTAAGGGTTGGCAGTGGAGGCAAGGCTGTCTTGCTGGAGATTTCTGCCCATCTGAGGCCTTCTGAAGGTAAGCAGCTTCTTTCCTTTGTTTCTGTGCCCGTGGCTGTTGCATTTGAGCCTTGCTTGCTGGACCTTGCTATTCAGCTATTATTGCTGTGCTTTCCGTTGTGTTACAGCTGTAGAGGGTTTCTTCTGGGAAGTTTAACGGCAATAGATGTGTTGAGAATCAAAGATGTGAAGCCTCATGGATGATCAGGCCCTGAATAAACAGGAGTAATGCCAGTGTCCCACACAAACTGGAACACTGCCTGGGGTCATGCCTGTCTCATGGAGTGAGTGACTTACATAAGGAAACCCCTGTGGTTACAAACAGGTGTCATATCACTTTTCCTATTAAACTGATCAAATGGGTTGAAATCCCCAGTGACTCTGTTATTAAAGTTCATACTATGGGCTGCGTGGTGCAATTGACTGGAATCTCAGGGGAAGGGGAGCTTTGCATAGGAAATGAACTCTGGCCATTTAATTTTCTTTTTTTCATTAATAATTGCCTCAGTGTCTTTTATATGTGTGCTGCATAAAATAATTACAGGTGTTCCATCCCCCCCTTTTTTTTAAGTTGTTACTGTTTGGCTTGAAAAATGAAGCTCAGTTATTTACTCCTTGAACTGATAGTTACTTTTGTGTGTCTAAGGATTTATTTCTGGTCTGAGTAAAATGTCGTAGAGGAAAAGCAGTCTTGAAAGTATGGCAATATGTGAATTGGCCAAGCAAGGTAAAGAACACTGAAATCAGGCTGTTGTTTCTTGCAGTGTTACTAAAAGGAGGCTTATAGCGCGGTGGGGGTTGGCCTCTTCTCCCAGATACCAGTGATAGGTTGAGATAATGGCCTTACATTGCACTGGGCAAGGTTCATGTTGGATATTAGGGAAAACTCCTCCTCAAAGGGAGTGGTGAGGCATTGGAGCAGGCTGCACAGGGAGGTGGTGGAGTCACCATCCCTGCCAGTATTTAAGAAAAGGGCACATATGGCAATGGGGAATGTAGTTCGTTAGTGGGTGTGCTGGGGCTGGGTTGATGGTTCAGTTGGATGGTCTTAGAGATGTCATCCAGCCTTAATAATTCTATGCCTGGGGAGCAGTTGGAACGAACCAACTTCTGGTGTTCGCAGTTACTACAGACTCCTCCTTTGAACTGTTATCAGGTTGGTTTTGCGTAGATCAATCGTGTTTTGTTGTTTTTCATGTTTTGTCTCAGTGAAATTTGAATTTCTATTCTGGGATGGTTTCTTTATGTTAAGTGTAATATTGGTGCGGTACTGTGAAAGCCACCACGTTGAGAGTTTGGAATGAGTTCTTCACATTTGAAATGACAGCATTCATCTTTTTGTGTCCAGTGACATCCCTGGTTCCAGTTCCCTTGTAATTAAGATGTTCAAACTCAGCTACAAATAGCACATCATAATATGGTATTTTTTAGCACTGCAGCAGACCGACTGCAGTCCTACTGCAGGTGTGCTGCAGTAAGCCATGAAATGCAGCTGCCACAGCAGCGTATGGGAGAGCTGGGCCCAAATTCCTCCAGCTGCCTGGCAATCAGGCTAAATTGCTGCTGGTTTGATCAAAAGGACAAGTAGATTGGCAGTAATACATGACTGTATTGACAACAGCCATAGAAGCTGAATAGAGAAAAGGTAGGACAGGACTTCAGTGCATAGCCTAACAATTAGATTGCCTGTTTCTCTTCTACTCTTTCTGTTTTACTTCTCCACTAAATGCTATTCTACTTAACTTTTATATTTGTCCACCACTATAATATTAAATTACGTTATTGAAGTAAAGGACGAGTTGTGAAAGCCACAAATGATAGCTCCCTTAGTGCATTCCTTGTGGTTTTCACTCGTGATGTTTTTGACTTGCAAAGGATTTGGCAACTGCATACAGAATGTCTGCTGGGGGTGGAAAAAGCACTTGCTTTGGACCAGTTTATTAAATCAGTTGAATATTCTTTGCCATATATGTGTGTAATCTCGTGGGGCAGGTTTATGGAAGGTATTTCTGTGGTTACAGGTCTACATGCACCCAGCAAGCTGCTAGCAACATGTGGGGAAAATCATGCAGAATGATGGTTTTCTGATATCTTTTTCTTTAGCATGGGGAACAAATCATACCAGAGAGAGTTTAGCTCTCAGAGGTTGGACTGTTTCAAAAAGCAGCTTAGGAAGACATAAAGGAATAGCACGAGCATTTGGAAGGAGAGGAAACTGAGTTGAGACACAGAATAACTTGCAGCACGTTAAGTGCTCTAAAAGATGTTAAGAAAAGGTACTATAGGAACTAAGTACTAAAAGGAGCATGTGAAAGATGAACAAGTTCAAAATAATTATATTAATTAGAATTGTCCATGAATGCTTGAGGAGTGAGCCACAAGGAGGGAGATGTTTGAGACTATAGTAGACCAGTCAACCTCATACTGACAGCCCAAAGGAAAAACAACCTGCCTGTTAATAATCCCATAGGGAATAATAATGTGATAAAAATAGACCGTGTGGATTGATCATGTATGAATTGTGACATTCTTGTAGCAGGATAAGGACTGCTGAGTGGATAAAAAGTGGCAGATGTGACATATTGCAAACTATTGTGAAATGGCAGCGTTCCTCAATAGCACTTGGATAAACTTAGCGGTTGCTTTCATTATCCACCACTCAGGAATTCTTAGAATCATCAGGGATGTTGTGTAAGAGCAAGTCATTGAGCGAGGCAGCTGCCACTTATTTATTATCACTCTTTGCTTGTCTAGGGCACCTTGCAATTATTCAGACATGTTCTGGCAAAGAAGTCAGGCTCTTCCTCGCTTACTCTTTGCTGCTTATTCTCAGACAGCATCTCAGACTCAATATACAGCAAACCTACAGTTCTTGATTCCTGATGACCACAGTGCAACCCCTCTGTATTACAATGCATGTAGTATTTTGTACTAAGCTACAGCAGTATATCTAAGTATTACACCCAGCACTAAAATTGACTGAAATTATTTAATGATGGTGGTTTACACTGAGATTTTGAGATGATATTTTGCCACGTGGTGCCAAGAGGTGCTGGGTGGAAATGTGGTCCTAGGAACATCAGTAATAACAATTCTGGTGACTTTATTAAAGTGAGAATTGTGCCAAAGAGAACAGGAAAAAAACAAGAAATGCAGCCAGCTTGAAACTTGAAAATAAGAGTGCGTAACAAAAGTTATACTTGAAGACCAGCAAAATAGATGCTCAGATCTGAGCACTCATGTTTGCTAAGCCTGGATGCAGGGAAGTCTTGTGCTGAGACAATAGAAGTTTGCTGCTTTTTTCCCCAGTCTTTGGCTGGATAACTGTCCTTTGTAGTAGGATATGTGAAGAGTGTGGGAGGATGACCAGCACTCAGTTTGTGGCTGATGAAGTGTGTGTAGGTTGCAGGCAGTGTTTCATCCAACTTCATCCAACAGCAGGGATGGAAGTCATTCTTTATTTCTTTGTATATAAGGAAAGTACAAGGGTAAAGCTAAAGACTGTTGTAGCGTGTTTATGCTCTTAGCAGATTATATACTATTAATAATTGTCAGGGAGAAATACAAATCGCAAAATATTGATAAAATATCATAACTCTTATAGGAGATTTTTCTGGAAGAGATGTATAGTTGTTACCTGGTACATTCAGCATACTGTGAAACAGCTAAATTGTTAATAACCGAAGTTGTTTCAGATCAGAAACGTTTTACTGTATCTGTAATTTAAACAAAATGATCTCTGACTTTATTTTCTTTCAAGCTGCAGGCTGCAAATTGACTGACCTTGGAGAAAGTGTTGTTGTTTTTTAAGACATTTTAAAGAAATAAAACTAATTCTGTTTGTGGAATACTGCCTTTTAACAGTTCTGTTTATAAGAAAAGAAAAAAGCGTAACAACGTAGATCTTCGCGTGGTGCAAATTCTGGTTCAATTGAAATACGTTCCATTTCAGAAATTGTATTATGTTCTGGGAAGTTAAATATGAGCTTGAAAATGTGGAAATAAATTAGGTCCTTTCATTCTCTCCCTGGTAAACTTTAACAAATAAAATTTAATATCTTTGAAGGACAAATGATTGAGAGTACTGAAAACAGCCTCTATGGATTTGGGTCATGCACTCAATCATTTCTTCTGAACTTAAGCATAGCTGTGAAAAACAACCTTAGTTCTTTATACATTAAAGCCTGGGTCTTAACTCTGAGCTTTTGTCACAATTTGATACTGAGATATAAATCACAAAACAGAAATCTCCATAAAGCCTCATTATAAACGGGCCTTCTGTTAGTATCACTGATTGATTTGCTGATGTACTGCATGCTCACCATTGATCAGATGAAGTTCTCAGCTTGCTGAAAGTGTTCCACATTGTTATTTGTGAAAATAAGCACACTGACTTTCCCAAGCCTAGTGAGATTATAACATACCTTTGTAATTTTAAATCTAATTAAGGAAATAGCTGATTTCTGAAAGTGGGCTTTCATCCCATGAAATCCACAGTATTTAAGCTAATTGTTAAAAAGTTGTGCTGTAATTTTGCTGAATACTAGCCATGATTTAGTATCTATATTTTGGTACTTAAAAGAAAGATGTTTGGTTGTCTTCAGTGAGCACAGCTGAGCTTTTAGATTCCTATTTCCAAAAATAAACAAAACTATAAAACAAATCAAGGGGAAAAAAAATAAAGCCCTTGTATTTTGGTGCTTTGGGGCTTTTTTAACTAAAACTTTTGAGTCCGGGAGATATTTGTAGACCAAATCTGCATTAAGTATTAGGGAATAAGTAGCTGAAATATCCAAAACAGGCTCTGAGATACTGAGGTCGCAATCTCCTTTGGTGGAACGAGTCATAGAAGACATTATTTCATGGCTCCTTCAGAGAGGAAAGTGTTTCCTCCTTTATTGCATTTTCTTCTTTCAAGGGCAGGCACAGATTAAAGAAAGATTTTTTTTTTTTTAAGGTTTCTTGGTGCTATTGATCAAAATAAATGCAGGCATTGGCATTTTTTTTCCCCATCTGCAACTAGTCAAAAAAATATACCCATCAAATTGGAGACAATTCGGTCATAGTGATGTATTTATTTCTAGTCAAGTATTGCTGTCATACCTTCCATTAGAAACCAAGTGGTGAAAACTAAAGAAAAGGTAAAGGAGGAAAAGAGTTTTCTTTGTTCAGATTTGAAAGTTCTTAGTTTTAACACAAACTGTCTGTTTTAGACAAGGTGAATGGTTTGTGTCTCTAAAATATGAGTAACAATTAAAAAAAAAAAAGTTTTTAATTTGTTTGGTTACTAAGGTTGTGTCACTCATTGTAGAGGACACTTCTAGACCATATTTTGGTAACACTTCAAATGAAAGGTGCTGAAATTGTTGCAGCACTGATATAAACCAGTGGGTCTGCTTTCTGGTTAGACTGTGAGCTCAATAAAAAAGAGTCTGTATCTAAACACAGATATGGCAGATAGTTAATTCAGAGAGCCATGTTTCATGCTTTGTAGTTCTGTGATGAGAGAATACATTTCATAAAAACCTTGGTGTAGAATCATAGAATGTTCTGAGTTGGAAGGGACCCATGAGGATTCTAGAGTCATTATTCCAAGCAAGAATTCCTTCTGGAAGAGAAACAAACAACAGGCAAAACCATGTCAAGCCACATCAGGTTCCACTTCAGATAAGATGGCTTAGAAACTCATCCAACAGATATTTATGTGGGTAAAATTGTGATAGAAATACTGTGTGATAGGCTCATCTTCATGCACTGCACACCTTTCAGCTCAGTTAGCCTCTCTCTGTCTGATGAAATAATTACATTGAGAGCATGATGATGCACCGTTTTAATCCTGCCATTGCTGATAGCTTATTATTTTGTCTACTTCAACTTAAAAAGGTGCAAAGAATGTGAAACTAAAATGCACGAAACTCCACTTACACTGGCAGAAAATCTGACTTACCATATTTCTTGCGATAACACGACTGGAATATCTGAATAGGAAGAGCAAGTGTGTCCTGGAGGCAATAAATGAATGCCTGGCTTCACCGTGTGCAGACAGCCTGTTTTAAGCATGGAGTGCTTTTTTGTGTGTGTGTAGCAGAGGAACCAGGGCTATTTCTGAGCAGCTGCTGAAAGGAGGATACATCTTCTCCTGCTCCGTATCTGGTCCTCTGGTCCCCTCTACTCTGCTCTTGTGAGGCCCCATCTGGAATACTGCGTCCAGGTCTGGAGCCCCCAGTACAAGAAAGACAGGGAGCTGTTGGAGAGGGTCCAGAGGAGGGCCACGAAGATGATCAGGGGACTGGAGCAGCTCCCCTATGAGGACAGGCTGAAAGAGCTGGGCTTGTTCAGCCTGGAGAAAAGAAGGCTGCGGGGTGACCTCATTGCAGCCTTTCAGTACCTAAAGGGAGCCTACAAACAGGAGGGGAATCAACTCTTTGAAAGGGTGAGTGACAGCAGGACAAGGGGAAATGGTTTTAAGCTGAGGGAAGGGAGATTTAGGTTGGACGTCAGGGGGAAATTCTTTACGGAGAGAGTGGTGAGGTGCTGGAACAGGCTGCCCAGGGAGGTTGTGGATGCCCTGTCCCTGGAGGTGTTCAAGGCCAGGTTGGATGGGGCCCTGGGCAGCCTGGTCTAGCATTAGGTGGAATGGTTGGTGGCCCTGCGTGTGGCAGGGGGGTTGGAGATTCATGATCCTTGAGGTCCCTTCCAACCCTGGCAATTCTGTGATTCTCTGTGTGGTGTTCTGAATACGGAGCTTTTCAGCTTTTGTATCTGCTTTTCCTTGGTCGCTCTGCCATGCTGCAGCATGACATACAGAGCTCTGCAAAACTCTTTTTCCACTGTGTCAGCATCTGAAGTTGACTTGTCTACCAGTATGGATTTACTACATTTGAATTGTAACTGTAGAATCACAGGGTTTGTGCTTTGGTTATATGCAGATGTTACTAGAACAGAACTATCTTGGCTGCCAGAACAAATAATGCATGGGCATACTAGTTTAATAAAGTAGTCAGTCATTGCCCACTTACCTACATTCTCAAAATACATCCCCTTAATTCCCTTCAACCAAAACAACAGTATTCATTTTTTTTCTAACAAAGACTTGATCAGGCTTGGTTCTGTACAAGCACAGGGCAGGTATGGGCCCAGCTCTGAAGAATTGGACTCTGTGACTTTGAATTTCTCTTGATGAATTTTCATGTTTTCTTTGATTTGGACATAAGCCGTTCTGGCTTGCCAGTGCTTATGAGCTCCTCCTTCCCCCAAATTCTTCCTAATATATACTTCATTCCGCAGAGATTTGCACTTCTGATAATTCTTTTCCAGTTCTTCCACAACACAGTACAACTTTATAAACTCTTTCAGAGCCTGAATGGTACCCAGTCAATGCAATCCTTCCTTATTATTCCATCTCCTAATAGCTCCATCAATCTGGTAACTGTCCGGTGCATTATTCCTCATCAGCAAGGAAACTGGCCTTCTGGATGGAGGTAGAAACATTCAATATGCAATCCGCTGTAGAAAATTACTCTTCAGTAGTGAGTAACTTGTAAGAATTACAATTGATCTGTTTCACATTAATGTGTGGGAAGTAATGCCTCCTATTTATTTCCATGGAAGCTACAACAGATACAAAGAGTGCAATAGCACTTTTTTTTTTTTGAAGTAAGAACTACTTACTCTGGAAAAACTCTTTTCCTCAGCGCTCTCTTTTTTTTTTTTTTTACTTTTTTTTAGGTATTCTATTTTTATTCACTGATGGCTGAAAGGAATAGTCTTATTTTTCTTTCTAGCATTGACCAGTGAGAATCCTAGTTCCTTACGTGCTCTTGTTAGGCTGTGGAGCACCAAAGAGCAGAAGATACTTCCCATGCTGATGTCAGATGTGTTTGTGTGTGAATTAAGAGCAGGCTGTAATTTAATTTGGGCGTGAACTGCATCATCTGCTTCGGATGCTTGTGCTGTACTCAAGCCAGTGTGGAATTTGTCAAAGCCCAAATTGTGCCTGACAGTTCTTTTGTTTACCACCTCACTGCTCTTCACTTTTGCATCTTTTCTATCTTTCCCTAGTTTCTCCCTGTTTCTCCACCACTGCTTTGCTTACTATGGGCTTAGTCTTCCTCTGTACCTGCTACACTTCTTTGCTCTTCTTGTGCCTGTTACCTCCTTTGTTTCATCTATCCCCAGAAGCCAAGTTCCCTCCCTCCGTCCATCTTTTCCAAGTCACAGATTTCCCTGCTGCATGGTGGCTTCCCCAGGGAGCAGCATAAGGTTTAATTGTACTGATGTTCAAGTCATCAGCACTTGTACACACTGGTAAATAAAGGGTTAGTAAAATAATGCAGTGTGCATATAAAGGATGTCAGATTAAAGGTTATGCAATGAATTCAGTTAAACTGGCAGCAGAGAGCTGGGGAAGCAGGGGTTCAATTTCTTATCCCAACTGGCAGATATTTTACTCCCTAGGTATCATTAAAGAGAGAAAAAGGCTAAGCCCTAGAGACATCCCTGACTGCCAGTGCAAATATCCTCATGAAAGTACAGTAAAATCTTCAGCACATAGATAGGACTTATACCTTCTAAGCAATGCTCTTGACAATCCTTAATCCTGTTGACTTTAGACATTCTCTGAATGTTCTTTTTACACTTCTGTAGAAATGTCTGAAAAGTAGGACAGGAGATTTTCCATCAAAAATGGTTTGTAAGCATCAAATCCATTTCACAGCACACAGATGCAAATGGTCCTGGAAGTATAAAGAGGGTTTATTCAAAGATGAGAGGAAATGCTCTAGATCCAATTATGTATATGAGAAATAACCTCAAAGTCAACTTGTTTTGTAAGTCCCAAACAGTATGGCAACTGTTACCCCCCCTCCCCCCCCAATGCTGTATAGCTAACCATAAGATTCAGCATGAATATAATCACATTTACAGACCTTATGGTCAGAAAGGAATATTGTTTGAATTTCAGTTTGCAAAGTTCTTTAAACTTGTGTTAAATCCTAATAAAGGCAGGTATTTAAAAACATACTGAGAAGAAAAATACAGATAAGTGTAAGTCCTTTGCTATCATTTAAGCACTAATCTTTTAGAGAAATAAATGCTTAATAGATGTTTCTGTTTTGTGATTGAACTAAATGTGACCATGTATACATTTCATGTGATGATGTGGACCAGGCAAAAGATGTACAGTTTTTTTTATACAAAGGTGTTCTAAACAAGCCCCTCTCTCCCTTCCTCCCAGTAACCAGGTACAGATTTTCTGGATGTGCTGTGGGGTGCACAAAGGGCTAAAACTCCCTATGTACCCACCTGTGTCTCTGAGCATTTTTCCCTGTCTGTGACTCAGAAGCCATATTTAGGTAACTGCAGAGGAGCTATGGCTCTCTGAACAGCTTCCTAATCAGTAAGGATTAAAGAAATGTGGAGAGCTTCTTCATCAGTTGAAGAGTTTTTCAGCTCTGATATTCATGTTCATTAATTATCTCTGTTCTAACTAGTGAATCTGACACAATGGCCACCTCCTGTTCCTGTTTAGAAGTGTATTATTATTAAAAGAAACTTTGCTTTCCACCTCAGGAAAAGGTGCAGCAGCACAAATGACATTGTTATGATAGAAGGAACAGCATCCTATTAGTGAAGTGGCAACTCTGTTGGTGCCATAGAAGAAAAGAGAGGAGGGAAGCATACTGTCCTTTGCAGTAATTTCAGCATCACTGTATAGTTCCCTGGAGTGTGCCAGGCATTTTCCAGATGTGAAGGAATCAGTTTTCACTTTCAAAAGCTTCTCACGTGCTTCTAACTAAACATCCCAGCTCACAGTGTGGCGGGTTGGAGAACCAGATTTCCTGCTGCTTGAAGACCACGGAATCAGAACCTCTTTGCTGTGTCACAGCCTCAGGTCCTCAACCTGTCTGCTCACAATAATCTTGAAATCCCAAAAGAAGTTAACTTTGCTGTTCATCATGGCTGAGATTGAAAAGAAGTAGCTGTTATTTCAGTTGCCCACTCTTAAGGAGCTGCCAACTCAATTGAGCCATGGGGAAAAATCTCCTACCGAGCCTTTTATTTGTACTGTCTCTATTTTGATTCAGTTGCTTTTCAGCTGTTACACACTTAGCTTATTTCTTTTGGCATGTGAATTGAGTTTTCTTTACAAAAAAGTACCAAAGTTACTGATTACATTAAGAGTATTTTACATATCTGAGAGGTTCAGTAAAAATCAGTATTGTTTAACAATTACTCTTTCTCATACAAAGCCAATGTATTTCACATACAGTCCAGAACTAGACAGCTCCTTTTCTCAATTATGTTAGGCATATAATTAAACAATGGGAATAATAGTTTTATAAAATAGTTCGGTAACATTTCTGGCCCTTTAGTATGTATAAAAAACTTTTGTAGTAAGTGGAAGCTATTTGACTGCTTTTGAGTGATGTGTTTCTTCTTGTTGGGCTCCATGGTCTTGTTTCTTACTATGTACAAAAATGCTACTCTAAGTGTTTTCATACTTTTTATTTTGATAAATCCTATAGCACTTTCTTCTGGGTTTTTCTTCAAACTTTTAAAGCTCTGAAACAAGCCAAAGTGTTGTATGCTGTTTGAGCTACTAGAGGTGGGATGTGTTTTTGCAGCATAACTGCTGATTTAGGAGATGCCACCATCTTCTACATTTCTGTTCTGGTTTCAGCTGAGATAACTTCCTGCATATTGGCTGGTACAGTGCTATGTTTGCAGAGCAGTAATAAGGTAGAGCTCACCGAGGAATCTATCATTTACCAGAGGTTTGAGTTTGCTGCCCGCTTCCACTCAAGATGTGCTTCTCAGTCTGGAAGGCTTACACAAGAAATAAGGCACTGCTCAGGAGGAGAAAATAATATACAGGCAGCAGGCACTGACATTAGGACTGAAAACATTAAATCAATCTCTTTGCAGGGAAACTTATATTATCTTTCATTTTTGTGTGGGTGTTTATTTTTCCTTCCAGTATTTCTAGAAAGAAATAGATGTCTTTCTATTCATGAGTGTACTTGATCTTGAAACCCTTGATTAAGCCAAAAAAGCATGGCATAGATAAGAGCAAGTGGTTTCTAAAATAAGGTCTGGTTCTGAGGCTCAACAGAAGATAGTGCAGGTCTATTTTTCAGAAGTAACAAGCTCTGTTAAAGCAGTGGTGTACCTAAAACCATAGTAACTGACTATGCTGTTTCTTCTACGAGTATGTGATGACTGAATATGCTATTGTAAAGGATGCCCAGGGAGGTTGTGGATTCCCCATCCATGGTGGTGGTCAAGGCCAGGTTGGATGTGGCTCTGGGCAGCTTGGTCTAGTATTAGATACAGAAGTTGGCAGCCCTGCCTACTGCAGAGTGTTTGGAGCTTGTTGATCCTTCAGGTCCCTTCCAACCCAAGCCATTCTATGATGTGCTTCAAGGCACTCAAGATTGTGACTCGTGTATCTGCACATAATACAGTGGTGTGTCTTGTACACGTCTCCAGGCAAAGCAGAGAGATGGCAGAAATGTCATTTCAACCAGATAAAATCTGTATAATCAACAAATGTTTCAAGAACAACAGCATCTGACTAGAGCGTTACCTAGAGTTTGATTAAAAACAGAACATGATAACCTCATCATTCTGTGAGATCTGTACCTGTAGATACTTTCCCTTACAGTCCTTCAATAGGACTGTTCTGTCAGTTCATTATATAGATTATATATTGACCGCTGAGACTACGATATTGCCTAATTCTGACA
Source organism: Phasianus colchicus (assembly GCF_987193195.1). Taxonomy (NCBI): domain Eukaryota; kingdom Metazoa; phylum Chordata; class Aves; order Galliformes; family Phasianidae; genus Phasianus; species Phasianus colchicus. The sequence goes on along the minus strand of NC_143441.1, from coordinate 46,182,947 downwards.
TAGAACAATATTTATAGATACCCAGATCTTTAAGAAAGCTCATTTTCCTCAATTTTGTGACAAAAATAGCAAGGAATCTTGATGTGTTTTTCTCTTCTGTAAGGATTAGGAAAGGACTAGTTTTGAAAGCTGAGGATCTTTGACAACTATATGTTGCTGAAAGATCCCTGTCAGCAAACTGTAATCTGACAGATTCTGAGATTTTTACTGTAAAACACATAGCATTGCTTGGCAAATGAGTTATGTGCTTCAGGTGATAGTTTGGAAATAGCTTACCAAGTGCTTTATATAATAATAATTCTGTGTATCATACAAGCAAAACAATACAGATGATACACAAAATGCAGACAGTACAGCACGTAGTACAAATCCCAAACCAATGCACCAGAAAATAATACAACAGCACACCTTGCTGTTGCCCCAGTCAGTGAATTCTGCTGTTGACCTCCCCTGGAATCAGCTTCACAGTGAAAGTAGACAAAAAAAAATTGAGGGAAGAAGTTTGGATTTTACCTCACCTTGGCGAAGAACATTTGGCCAAAGCTCCAAGAGCACTGAAAAATTGTAAAGCAAAAAAATAAATAGCAAGCAAGTTTTTTTACTACTTTTATACTTGCACCAGGAATGTCATAGGATATTTAAGCAGTTTCAGTGAATAGAAAAGGACATCAGGAAAACAAGGCATCAGGGACCCTTCTGGTACCTTGTGGTTTGTTTGCATGGCACCATTGCCTGTGTTTTGGCAACTGAAATAAGCCTGAAGGATGGGATCTGAACTGGAAGACCCCTAACGTGAGTCAGCCAGCTGAGCTCCTGAGGTAGTGAAGGGAATTGATGAAATGAGTGGAGTCAGGAGAGTTCAGATCACACTGAGATGCCTCATCAGTTGAACTGTGCCCAAAACTCCATTAGCTGCATTGACTGCATCTGCATGGTCTGCAGTGGGACATCAAGAAAGGTGGCTCTCGTGGTCCCCCTAAGGCATCTGCCAGCCCAATCCAACCCTAGAAGCTGTGTAATATTTGTTATCTTTTTAATTTTTAGCATTTCAGGGGACTCAGCATTCAAAGTTCTTTATCGTGTTGGAGGTTGTTGTAGTGGAAGCTGTGAGTTTTGACAGAAAATAAATAGAGCATTTGGTGAAAAGGAAAAACTGGAAGAGGTTTGGGTACTGTTTGATAATTATACTTGTATTAAAGTAAAAATCATCAAAAGGAAAACAGTTAATGAGTGATTGTCCCAGTTCAGGGTTTATTTAAAGATCATAGCTGAGAATCTGTTAATGACACCAAAAGAGATGCTGCTCTTCCCTCAGCTCCTCTGCTGTTCCACAGCCATCTATACATGGAGGAGGAATTCGGTGCTTTTTGCTTAGCTCACACATTTTGGGTTTTCTTCACAGCCCTAGCGGCAAGGAACATCACTTCCAAATGAAAGATGCACTGCTATTTCATGTTAATGAAATGAATGTGACAGCATCCTGAAGACATTGCTAATCACAACTCTGCTAGGGATATGTGACAGAAAAGCATTATTCCTGCCCTGTTTGGTAGAGTAGTAAGTACTGATCAGACTCCAGTGGAAGTAACAGATGTAAGCGTGAAAATGAGCTACCCATGTTTCAACTTAGTTTTGTCACAGTGGGTAGCCTGGCTTGTTTTGGATCTATTTTTATAGCTAGAAAAATATCTCCAGATGATGGAGAGTTACTGACTACAGTGCAACTTGGCCCTTACATTGCCCTAGCAAGTAGTAACTGGTTTTCTGCTGTGCCCTGCACCATCCACTGCCTCTCTTGCATGTCAGCTTTGCTTGGAGAGAAGTGAATGAATAGCAAGATGCTTTTCAAGCCATGGTTAATAAAAAAGAATTAAAACAGTGAAGAATGAATCTTTCTCAGATCCTTTCTAGTTTTAATTTATGTTTAACATCATTGAACTACATTGCCCTCTCATTTTTACTGACACTTTCAGCAACCTGTTAAGACTACATCTAGTGGCAATTAAGTAAAGTTCTGAGGGAATTCACTGGGCTCTGGACTTACCAAGCAATTGTCAAGAATGACCTAAGAGTGAAAGGCATGCTCAGAATCCATAGGTTGTCATTCTTTTTAAGAAAGGGTTCAAAGGACACTGGATTTGAAGTGCAGAAGGCATTTCCTCTGCAGCCTCTACCTTTGGGAGGTCAATTCATTCTTCACCCCTTTGTTTTCCTCTATTTCTCTGCATCATTATTTATTTTTGAATGGTAGTACTTAATGGCAAGGAAATATCGGTAGGTGGCCAGTTGGACTAGATGATTTTAGAGATCTTTTCCAACCTTGGCGATTCTTCTATAGATGTTTATGATAGCTAGTCCATGGATTCTGCTTCTAGAAAGGGCTGTGACCAAAATTGTCAGGATTGGTAATTATTCCTTCTGTAAGTAATTGCATTTTTTGGATGAGTAGCTTGTCTGCAGAACTATCAGCCTGCTAAATAATAGAATCTTTGCCTCTTAAAGAATGTAAGGAGCAAGGAAATGCTCTGTCATGGAGTATCTAACAGATACAGCGGCTAATGAACAAATCTCTCTTGTACTTCTCATGCAGAAGGTAATCTTTTTGGTTTCTTCATCCTGCTGCTGTAATGTATGAGTTAAAGATGATGCTGTGATGATACTGTGACCTCCTCTGTGGCCAAGCCATCCACTTAAGCTTGTTGAAGAATGCTTTCTTACATGGAAAACATTCATTAACTCAGGTGAAGTTTTCAGGTCTGGAGTTTTACTGTTCAAGTCTCCAGGACAGGTCTGAATGGCCTTTGATTTCTTGTATGTCTGGTCCTAAAGCCATTTGACTAGAAGTCAGAGTGGTGCTTGAGCTGTGCCAGCCTGGAAATGCAGCCTTTTGTTCCAAATGCAGACGCTTGATAAAAGGAGAATAAAAAGTCAACTATGAATTTAACTATAAGGTTCAAAATATGCTACTTATTTTTATTAGCCACTACACAGTGCTATCTTCTTGTGTATCCAAAAATATTCAGAATTCAGTTTTACTCCCAACTTCTGCAAAGCCACTGTGGAGTTATGAAGGAAAGGTGAAACTGAACCACACCGTTATCTTGGAATGGTTTGCTATATCCACTCAGGGAAAAAGCTAGCAGAACAGGTGGTACATAACACCATATAATATCTTTATTCTGATGCAGCAGCAGAACAGATTTGATCTCTCCCTCCAGGGCTACTCTTGTATCTCGCCAGAGATGAACGGGTTGGATCACAGCAGGATGTGATGCATTGTGATTGCCACTGCTGTGATTCTAGAGAGATTCTGGGGAGCCTGTCTGCACATCTGAGGTTTCTTGATGTTTTTTGTTCTTTGACAAATAGGACTAAGACTAATTGGTTTCTATTTACATAAGAATACAGGAAGTTCGGTAACTCTGTCTCATTGTTTTATATATTGACACCAAGCTGCTGAAAGTAGACTGCTTTATAGTACAGAGGATTTCAGAGCCCAGAGCTACTGAATGTTCATGCATTTGGAGGTGAAAAGTGGAACTTTTTGGGTAGTGCCCCAACACAGTGTGTCTCTGCATACTGAATGTATTCACAGCCATGATGCACGGTGTGTAAACTCAGTGGTGTTTTGTCTGCAGCCAGCTTGGAAGATGGGGTGCAACAGACTTCCTCCATTCTCCAAATAGGGAACTTGAGGAAATCAAGGATACATAGAACAAAACTGTGCCAGAAATGCAGACTCAATTTCTGATCAACCTGTTATGAAAACATAATTTGTTCACTGTAGAATCTAAGCCTTTGCTTTGATGGAGAGAAATGTGAGGTAGTGTTGAGTGAATGTGATATATGAAAATTTAAATAGAAAGTCCTTCACTGAAGGACTAGTGCTTGATCAAGCAACTGGCAAGCCTGCCAGTCACAGGGGTTGGAACTAGATGATCTTTGAGGATCTTTCCAACCCAAGCCATTCCATGGTTCTGTGATGATTCTATGAAGTTTACGTGTTGCTTTTGGTGGGGGAGACTGAAGTTGAAATACAGAGCCTCTTTTTGAAATGTCTTTTAATTCACGGAGACTCTGTGATGGTCTTCTTCAAAGTAACTGTTGCACTTGTAGAGGGGAGAAGAGAAAATAGAAGTGGTTAAACACTCTAGAAGAGTTGAGCTTCTAAGCAAACTGCTGAGAATTGTAATAAATAGCAGCAGAAAGTTCATTTATTGTAAATGTGCAGAGGAGAAACTTGGCGTGCCATTGCTTGCATATGGAGCTGACAGCTTTCTTCTTCAGAGTGGAAAACCAGACCTTGCAAGAAGTTATACGGAAGCTTGAATGAGGTCTTGGGCAGGAGAATGTTACCCATGAATGAGTGTTGCGCAGGAGAAAGGCAACCAGAGCAGTGCATGAATTCTGCAACAGGCAGTGAACCTTGAGGTCATTGATCCATTATTAGGAAATGAAAAGGTTGTTCTGGGCTGTAATGACAAAACAATTCAAGTCCACTACTTTGCCCGGTAATTTAGGAAACTTAAATTTGAGTTAGGCTCAAATTTATACTTACTGTCATGCTCTCCAAATTAGCCATGTACTAGACAAGGTAAGCTGGCTGGCTGAGAGGTGTAGGGTCTGTGAGAAATCTCAGTCTTACTGTAAATTTAATCGTGTTTCATTTTCTGTTTTTAAATATTTTATGGTTTGTGCATATTTTGTACGCTTTGTGCTTTTCAAGTACCTATTTTGTGTAAGATTTAAGTTCATAAAGAACCATGAGGTCCTGGTTTTAAATTACACCCATTTCTGGGTCAGACTCTGCAATTCATGCAATTTGTTAGCCAGGAAGATATTATCTAGAGGAATAAACATTAAAAAACCTTCTCATTCTGTCCATAGCGATGTTCACTTTTCTGGATAAATCAGAATCTCTGCTATCTATGATTTGACCTGCAAAACATTGTTTGGCTGAAGGGAGGTATTTCAATGTCCTCAAGCTGGTTTTCTTTCAGATTGCTGGAGTGTATTATGGCTGCATTGATTTCATTCAGATGCATTAGTGAAGGTACTGTTCAGGGGCTTTGGGCTTCATCCTGTACCTGGGTATTTCCTTGATGCACTGAGTGTATATGATTCTAAAGGGATCTTATGGTCATGCCAACCACATCCAAGACTGACATGAGAACCAGGTCTGTAATGAAAATGCAGGCTGAGATATAAGTACAGTTTATCAGCAGCTCAGGATGAGCACATACCAGGCTGTAGTTAACCCAGAGGAAGACGTTTGCATTCATTTTGCCAAAACAAAATTTAGTCTTCTGAAGCGAAGGTTTATTAAAAATAGTAATAATAATAATAATAATAATAATAATTCTGGAAATAGTTTTTCTTCATGCAAAGAAAAAGTTATTTGAATGCTGTATTCCCCCAACTCACTCTAACACAGAGTACGTTTGAATCTTAGCAGTGCCATCTGGCACCCAGTTGGAGAACCACGGCAGCGTATGTCTCTTTTATGTTACTACATTATTTTAATGAATAAGTCAACTATGTTTTTCTAATTATTTCTTAAAATCACACGTTCAGAAAATTAATGGGAAATGTGGTCCCAGAGTTTGAGCATAAACAGAGAGAGAACAGTTTTCAAAGAAGAGGAAACCCAAAGCAAAGGTACAGCACAGAACCATTCTGCAACGTAGTGTGTGGATCAGACTGATGTGTTCCAAGTAGAAAATGAATAACTATCAGCTAGTTAAAATCCTGATCCCTCTATTCACGAACAGTTGTGATAATGTTTCAGTTGAAAATTATTACTTTTCAATAGAATGAGTACTGCAGTCCTTGGGGTTGGCTCCTCATCTGCCATGGCCCTGAAATATGTATCTGCTTTTCAAAGGACATCTAAATATATAATTCTGGAAACTGCATCCTCAGATTCAAAAAAGGTGTTGGCACCTTTCCACACAGAGATAAGATCATCTGTGGTCTTTGCATTGCAACCTTTATTGTTAGAGCAACTGTGTTGTCCCTGTGAAATGGGTGATAAGCTCAGGTCCTGATAAAGCCTATCTCACATCTAATTATGTCCACATTGTATACCTCAGTCCACCTTGACACAGTGCTGTGCTTGGGAAGATCATGGAGCAAATCCTACTGGAAGCAATGTTAAGGAATGATCAAAGCTGCCACTTAAAAATGTGTGTATGTACATATTTACTAAAACAACCCTTTGAAAGTGGCTTCTGAACATCCTTAATCTGTTTTTTCTTTGTTTGGCTTTTTATAAAATTATTTTCTACCTAAGAGGAAAAAAAAAACCAACAACAAACATTATCTTCACACAGTGGAGCAGAGATAGCTGTGGACAGCATTACTGTGCTGACATGGAAAGTTCAGTAGAGCTCAGTGGACTTCAATCCTGCTGTAAGATGCTGCTAATTAGTAAAGGCAGGTGTTTTCCCTTTGTTTAATTTATTATTATTATTGGCAGCAGATTTAGAGACAAAAATATCAAAACTTGATTCTTTAGACAGAATTCATAAATATTAAAGACAGGTCAGCCTCCAACTTTACTAGAAATTGGCTCTGATTGTGAAAGACTGCACAAAACTATATGCTGCTTTAATAGAGCCACGTTTCATAATGCAACACAATTTAACAGATTTAAGTTGCACAACAAAGAATGTCCCATTTTCAAAGAGCATATAAAAACTGAAGCTACCTTTGGAAGAATGTGGCAGAGCAAATGAGAACAGAACAGATGGGGAAGCATTTACATAGGAAATGGCAGACAATTTCATTTTTTCTATTGGCATGCTAATTAATGATCTTTCCAAAGAAGGGATGCTGTATAAATCTCCTAAAGGAAGAATAATAGGAAGGTCAGAACTATGTGGGAACTTGAATGCCCAAATATTGCAAAATCCTATGTCATATTAATAACTTGTTCCAAAGAGAAACACAAAGCACTTGGTAAACATGATTTGAAATGCAGATGCAAGATAGAAGGGTAACACAATGGAATTTCAAGTTGCTAACCTTCAATTCTTGAGTTGTTCTGGATCCTGCAGCAATGGTTTGTTTAAAGCTATTGCTCGAGGTGGGTGTTGAAAAGCAGAGAGGAACTCAGCTTTACCATTTTCTTTTTCCCAAGTTAATGGCTGTTTGTGAAGGTCTGCACAGTTTAGCTGAGAAGCAGTGATTCAAAGACTTTGGTTTAAGTGAGGTAAACATTTGAAATAGCAGTTTTTCTGCAGGTTAGAATAATAGCTGTACAGTTCTAATACTTGATGTGACTGAAACCCATGTAATGCCACTAGATCTGCAGCAGTCACAGTGTGGTCTGGATGGGTATGGCTCATGGCTGCCACCTGAATCACAGCGTTTGGGGGCTGCTCAGTCCCTATGCCTCATGCACACCAAGCCTTTTGAGGTATGTCTTTATTTCATAAAATAAATGAAGAAGTTGATTAAGGTCACCCTAACAAGCTGTGTCAGAGAACAATAACCCAAGAACTGCAAGGCTGCACTGTGCCAGCACATCTGCCTGCAGGCGCTCCCACCTTATCTCCCTCCTTCTCTCATAGTCTCACATCTTTGGCTCTCTTACTCTTTGATCTCTGACTTTTTTTTTCTTTCCCCTGCTGACAGTTCCCTGAGAATTCAGGGTTGCAGCATTTCTGGGTATGCTGAATTTCATTATTTTAATGCATAGAGACCATCTGGAAAACATTTTTGAATAGTAAGATTATAAGTAGAGGATTGTGTTTCAGGAAAAAGAGCACAGGGCCGTGATGCGAGTAACAAGTTTGCTCAGGTCTGTGATTCTGGGAAGTTTGATCTGTAATGACTGCAGGAAATCTCTGTGCTCACTGAGCACCCAAACTGCTGACTGTTCAGGTGAGCAAGGAACTGTTTGTTCAGAGAAGGTATTTGATCCTCACTTTGGATCCATTCCACCTGTGAGTAGTTCCAGGCTCAATTCACAAGGAAGATTGAGGTAAGCTCCCGAGTCTGAAATGTAAAGCATCATAACTTCCAAGTGGTGCAGGAACAGCTGTCTGTGAGGGCCCTCTGAAGCCCTGCTGCTGGCCTTGGGCAGAGCAGGGGGAGCCTTGACAGTCTGGAGCTATGTGATTTATGTATCTCACACTGTAGAGTTCATGGGCTCTGTCTAGCCTACAGGACTGACTTATCTGCTGTCCAAAGCCTTTTGTAGCCACCTTTTGCTGTGTTTGTGGGATGTGAGGCACAGTCCTTTCTTCCTTGATCAGAGCTCAGATATGAATGAAGTCACATCTTAATGCTTGTGTTTGTTGGTTTATTATCTATGGGCTCAGGTACATACCAGGGAGGTGAGAGAGATGGATTCCCATCCCTACTGCAGTTAGTTTGTTAAACACCTGGCTCAAATTGAACAGTTTGAATAGAGAAGACATGAACATAAATCCCTGTTACCAGTGCAGGGAGGGAACAGGTAGTTTTCATCCTAAGACGAAGGAATTAAATTTATGCACTTAGCTCTCAGTGCCACTGTAAGCCCAGTGTCTAGGTTCCTACACAGGATCTGGGTCATAAAATCATAGAATGATTAATGTGGATGGAGACCACTGAGATAATCGTGTCCAACCATCAACCCATCACCACCATGCCCACTAACCATGTACCCCAGTGCCACATCTGTCCTTCCTATGAAATTCTAGCCATGGCAGTCAGTGTACGTTAGAAGCAATGCTGTAAACTTCTGTTTTAGGGTAAATTAATTTATTTTGTGGATTCTCTTCTTATTTTCCATTATAACTAAGGCTCTTCTGCATAGGAAATTTTTGTGACTTCTTATCAGCATTTAGTGGGAAGCTGAGGACATGAATTCATGTCCAAAAGTAACCTTTGCTGCAGAAGGGCAAAGCTCCCATGTGTGTCTGCAAGTAAACCTGAGGGGGAAAAAAAAGAAAAAGAGGCACAGAGATGGCAGAGATGGAGCCTGAACAACAGTAACAAAAATATGATTGCCAGAAGTAGCAGTTGATAAAGAAATACAGTAAGGTCTATTAATCAGTATTCATGCCTTGTCAGATGGAAAACAATCCCCATCTCAACATTTAATAAAAAAAAAGAAATGCAGGTGGAAAAAAATTATTATGATGATTTTGCTGTGTATTTTCAGTAATATATGAGATTCGTTAAGAAAATGTAACTTAGGACTTGACAAGCAAGTAGGAAAAGTAATCATGCATTGAAAAAATAAAAAAGAAGAAGAAATATAAACATAGCTAGAAATACAAGGCAAGTGTTGAAAATTACTTTTAACCTTGACGTTGCAGAAAAGGTTGTTGTGTAATATATTTGTGTGAAAAGTTGCAAATTCTATGGACTGTGCAAACAACAGATTATAGTTTGGCTAACAACAAAGATTCTAAAGGTTTTTTATTGTCATTTCTAATATAGAAATAAGAGTGACTGCTAGCTTGGCCAAGTTTGCATCTAATTTAATAGAAAATGAGACATTGGCAATGAAATAAATTATGCTGTTTAATTACAGTCATGGCCTTTAGTAATTGCTTCGTTATTACTTGATACAGTAAGAGATTTTATTATATTTACTGAAATAATTGTGTTGCTCTCTGTTGAAACCATCAAGCATTGGAACTGCAAAATATCTGTTGGGTTACTGTGTATCTACTACTGCATGATGTCTTCTCCAGTTCTGCTCTAAATATCTTCTAGAGTTGCTTTGTGCAAAACTCACTGGAAGGTTTTTCTGCATCTTCACTGAATTTACCCTGGAAATTGAAACCCAGCAGATTTACTGCTGCCCCTAATTCTGTAGAGTCCTTGTGACCATGGAAAACATCTTACAGCAGAAGTGCTAGTTTAAAAACAAAATACAAATAAGATAAAAACAAACTAGAAGCAGATCTCCCAGCTTCTTTTGCACGTCTGGATCTACCAAGTAGTGTTGGAAGAGCCTTATATCAACTGGGGGGAAGGGAAGGAAATCAACTCAGGTCGCTACAGTGGATGTTTAAGATGTATGACTGGTAAATAGTAGTCTAGCATGTCTAATGAGCTCTGAAGTTCTTTCTGTCATTGTGCCAAATAGTTTGAAGTATTTGGCTTTATTGGGTGGTCAGGTGAAATACATAAGTAAGTGACAGGGCAGTGAGCTGGTTGACGTGGGATGTGTTCCTACACGTCCCAAAAGTAAATTAAAAGATCACTTACTAAATGTATCCAACTCATTCATCAGTTATATACAAGTAGTGAATATTTGTAGAGGAAAGCCTCAGGAAATAAGAGGGTAAATCCATGTACATAGAAAGTTACCTGATTTTAAATTTGTGCTCATAGAATCATTTCTGAAAGGATGCTGAATTATTTTTCTGCACTCTGTTGTCATCCTCTGTCTGTAGTCCCCCATGCCTCAGTTTCCCTTCAGCCATGCCTTCTTACTGGGGTCTTTCTGAAGCAGGTGTGAATGAGTGAAGACAATGGGCATTTTTCCATGGAGGAGGGCGAATCCCAGCCTTGCTGGTAGCTGAACACCATGAAGGGAGTTGAAATTAAGTAGATTTATCCATATGAATAAAACACTGTTATTTTTAGCACCTTGACTGTTCTGACAGACCCAGTAACTTTTCAGTTAATCTCACTGCTGATCCTCCTGAGCCATGGGCCATCCTGCATCCTCCAGAATTGGGAAGTAACATCATTAATGATAATGGCATGATTTTGACGGAATTTGCTACCTTGTAGCCTATTCCTCTGGGGTCTGGAGAGCTTCTTTCAGTGGCAACTCTCCTCAAGTGAGTTATCCAGTTTTCAAAACTCATTAGAATCATCACAGAATGGTTTGAGCCAGAGGGGTCCTTTTAGAGGCCATCTGATCCAACTCCCCTGCAATGAACAAAGGGGACATCTTCAGCTCCATCAGGTGCTCAGAGCACTGTCCAGCCTGACCTTGAGTGTCTACAGGGAGGGAGCATCCACCACCTCTCTGGGAAACCTGTGCCAGTGCCTCACCGCCCTTATTGTTAAGAATAAGAATAAAAATCTTATATCCAGTCTAAATCTTCGCTCCTTTAGTTTGCAACCATTTCCTCTTATCATAAGAGACCCTGCTTCAGAGTCTGTCCCCTTCTATCTTACAGCCCCTTTTTAGATACTGAAAGGCTGCTCTCAGATGTCCCCAGAGCCTTCTCCTCTCCAGGCTGCACAGCCCCAGCTCTCTCAGCCTGTCCTCACAGGGGTGTTGTTCCATCCCTTGGATCATTTTTGTGGCCATCCTCTGGATGTGCTCCAACAGGTCCACATCTCTCCTGTACTAAGGATTCCACATCTGGATGCGAAAGTGCAATTGAATATCTCACTCTTGCAGGGAGATATTCCTTTCACTCAAAGATTTAATAAGTCTTCTGGTTTAGATAGGTCCCTCTCTGATCATTACAAGAGGCAGGGCCATTAATATCAGCTTATCAGGCTTTGCTGCCCTGTCACATCGTTTCTTCTTTTAATTTTACTAAAACTGTTATACTAGCAGTGATTCGGAAGAAATATGGAGATTTTCTGGCCCGATATTCCTCCTCTTATTTTTAAGAGACTCTATATTTTGTTTTTCAGCCCAGTGTATCAGCAAGCCTTTTATTTTCTCCTCGCTAGAAGGGGAAACACATTTAGTTTTGATGGCTACCACCAGGCTGTAGCAGCAGCAGCAGCTGATGAATGCAGCCATCCCTAAGTACGCTTCCCTACTCTCTGTTTCCCAAATCTAGAGCTTGCCTTGCACCCTGCCACTGTCCTGGGCTGAGCTTAAGAGATTGCAGCACCCCATTCCAAGCTTCATAAAATTACTGTGCTATGAGGGAAATGATGATAACGCAGCCTGCAAATCTCTGGTGTTGAGCCCTTCTAGGGCTGATGTCATTGTATTTACCTGACACTGTCTGATGTTTCCTCCAGGCATCACAGGCTTGTGTGGGTCAGATTTTCTGCAGATATTCTGCATATATTTTCTTTTTTTAGTGAGTTGTATGCAGGATAAATATGGATTTCAGTAGATCATCTCCATCCTGTGGTGGTCCTTGCCATTACCAAAGCTCATTGTTTAGGGAGGAGAGCGGTGCAGGCTGTAGTTTCCAATGAAAAGCTGATCTCTCATGATACTCTTTCTCACTGAAAGTTGTCTGGGCTGTTGGTACCACTTCAGCCTTATAATCTGATAGGCACAAAGAGGCTCTCAAAATCTTGTTGTGCTAGCTCACTCAATGCCAGTGGCAGATCCATAGAAAGAAACTGATCAAGAGATCCAACAAGGAAGGTCGTTTAATCATTCCACTTACGCACTGAAAGATTGCATTCAACGAGTGTTAACGCTTGTAAAAATTAACTAAAGTTTGAAAAATTGTCCCATAATGATTCTGGTTCTGTTTTCTAAGAAAAAAGAAATCTATGCCTTTTCAGAGAACTCAGCAGGAAGTTGCCTTTGTTTCCTTTATAATTCATTGTATTCAGGAAGGAATTAATGATTTTCTCAAAGGCTTATTCCTTTCAGAAATCAGTTCAGAAAAATCACCTGTCTTGGCAAAGCAGACAGAATTCTTCCCAAACAGGCCTCTCAAGATAATGGTTGCTCCTTTGAACTCAGATGACCTTCCCAAAATCTTCAACCCAAATGAGATAGCTCTAATTGCATGGAAATGCTGACACCAGAGTGCAGGTGGATGCAGTCTTAAAGTGTGTGCTACTTCTCACACAGATGATGATTTTTATCCACATGGGTATTAGCATATGTTTTAAGTTGCTTAACGTGTCTTCAAGCAGCTGAAGGTTTTGATGGAGGCAGCAGAAAGAAGAGAAAGGAAAAATGGTGGAAGTTGTTAAAAGATAGGATTTGCCATTTCCTACTCTAAATAGGGGAGAAGATTGTGTTCTATTTTAGGAGCTGCTCTGTCCCAGATATCAACATTTCTTTCTGTCTGTCCTCACTTTGTCAGGGCTCGGTATCTTTCCTCTTGGCATCTCTCTTTGCCTTTCAGCAGCCTCCCCCTCCTGTAGCCTCCGCTTATTCATATCCTTCTCACCAGGCTGCTTTATCACTCTTTCCTTGAGATTCTCTGTTTCTTTCTTCTCTGGCCTTCAATCTCCTCAGATGCACCCTAAGATGATCTTTCTTATCCCGTATCTTTCAGCTCCAGGCTTGCCTTCCCATCCCTCCCCGTAAATTTCTCCTCTCTGTCTCTTTTCCTGCACTGAATTTTCTGTGCCCTCAATGCGAGTTGCAGAGCCATATTTGGCAAAAAAGTTTTTTTGTATGTATGCGCTCATTCTGACACGTTTGACACTTTCAGTGCTAGAACCATTGTTCAATGGCCTTGCTGTGGAGACTGAACCTACGGGATGAGACCATCTTGATCTAGGCCTTTATTTCTTGATATTTTAAATCTTCAAGTGAGTATGATTTTGGTCTCTATCTCCTGCAACTTTAATTATTGGAGTGAAAAATCCTGTCAAAATATTCAGTTCAGTGCAAATGAGACACTTGGCTATCCAGCTAATGCAACAAAATTCTCCAAGTGACATTTGTGAGATAAAAAGTCTGCTGGATGCTGCTCCCCTGCTCGGAATGGCCTGCACAGATGTACTCTCCCAAGATGGGGTTCAGTCCAACTGGCTTCTATTGCAAAGCAGAAAAGCAATTCTGGCAAATGCTTGTTCCAGAACAGAGGCCACACAGATGTGAGAGGTGAACTGAAAAAGAGGCATGATGGTATGCTCTATCTGAGCAATGAGCTCCTGCTTCAAAAGGTATGTACCAGGAGCCTCTTGCACCTAATGTCCAGCTTCCCTTGGTTCTGTGTTGTCGAATGTGAGAATGGCATTGGCCTCTCCATAGTGGTCTACATCCAATGGGAAGGATGACTGCATTTGTGGTGTAGCTGGCAGTGATGCAGCTTTCTGTCCTTTCCAGTTGATGCAGTGCCTTATTGGTACAAACTCATCCAGAGGAATTTCATGCAGCAAATACCACCACTGATGAATATGTCCCCGCTGAGAAACTCGTTGGCACAGTCACCACTTTGACATTCTGTCACTGTGACTTAAGGGAACAGAAACAGACCGAAAAAAGGAAGCGTGTGTTTTCCTACCCGATTCTCTATCATTCCATATATTTTAAAAGGCCACAGAGGAACGAGGAATCCTGCAATAACTCAAATGGAAGAACAACAAATCTATTTCCACTGCATGTTTTTAGGCCTTATTCAGTTCATAACAATTAAGAGGGGAAAATGATCAACTTTTCTATGTTATTTTTTTTTTTAAAGGACTCATTTGATTTCTCAAATTGCACAAGCCTGTTCTTAAAAAACAAACAAACAAAAAAAAACAACTGAGGCAGTTTGCTGAAGGCTAATGATTCAGTTTTGTGTGATACTTTTCTTTAGCCAGATTGAGATACTTAGAGGAAATAATAATTAGCCACACTGCTGATCTCTAAAATGCCTGTAAAGACTCACATCTAACTACAGCACTTCAGTCATGACGCATTTTTGTTCCATGCTGTTTGGAATCAGTATGTTAATGTGAGAGCAGAACAGTGACAAGATTATATGACCCATACAATTTTTCATAGCTTGGCATTGTAAAGATGTATAAGCAGAGAACAACGTTACAGAGAAGCACCTAAATAGAATCTGGAGGTTTAATTAGGGAAAACGATGCGACTATAAAACTGTCTGTCTGGTATCATTTATAGCTGATCTTGATGTTCAATCAAACTGCCCTTATGTGGGAGCAAGGCCTGACCTTCTGGCTGTGTTACTGCATTTCAGAGCAGACACTGTTACTGCAGATGATGTTCCAGTGGCAGCTGGTAGTTTGGGATGCCTTTATTCATAAATTGAATATGGAAAGAAGGCTGATGTTCAGTAACTCAGTGAAAATTGGTTCCCTGTATGATAGCTTGTGCTGGGCCTTTGGACTTTGCTATGCTCAGATTTACTGATTGTTTCAAGAAATGTAGCCTTATTGCATTATTGCATATTTCTGGAGGTTTTTTATGAAAAGGTTACATATGGCACTGAAGGATGTGGTTAGTGGGCATGGTGGAGATCAGTGGGTGGTTGGACATGATGGTCTTACTGGTCTTTTCCAACCTTAATGATTCTGTGATTCTGTATTTTGATGTAGTCTTTTTTCTTTTTTTTTTTTTTCCTGCATCCCCTTAAACACCAACAATACCACTGGGAATCATCAGGGAGCCTGCAGGCATCTACAATACAGCTTGTAATGCTACTAAATACTGCATTTACTGGTACACATAATGCATTACTTAAGCTCATAAAGAGACATTTGCCAAATCTGCAGATAACAACTCTGAAAAATGTTCCCTTTTTCATTGTGTGTCTGAAGGACCAGTGGGAGCCCAGCTTTTCACTTCTGAAATATGCAGCGCTCCTTCTTTCTCTGCAGGAACTACGTTGTGAAAGTCTGCTTTTTATACGTGTATATGTATAGGTAAATATACTTTTCCATTGGAAGGCAAGAAGGGGACAGGTGTCCTTTTCCTATAATAAAATTGACTCTTACCAGGTTCTGTGACCAGTGTCCATCTAAGTTGTTGTAAAAATTATCATAGGAATGACCCGATCCAAACGCTATAGACTAATACTCCATCTGGTCCAGAGCTCTGTTTCCAGAAGTGATTTACACCAGATGTTTCAAGGGAGTAGTAAACTATTAAACATTTAGAAAGTGCCATGAATGCCCTCGCCAACGACTTATTTGCTAGGCAGTTGCTAGGAGGTGTAGTGACAGAGGGAACCTGCCATCATGTCTGCTCTTCTAGTAACTAGAGTAAAGACATGCACTTCCCTGGGGAATGTCAGTATCTGTTATATCCAGCCATATACACACTTACCATTCCTCCTGAGCTCACATGTGCATCTAGATGCATGCATAAACCCTGTTCTCTTTAGTGGGGAAAAAAAAAAGTGCAATGCTTGCAATGCAGTGGATTTTGTTGGGGGTGAAATATTGCTCAGGAGACTTGTGAATTAAATAGAATTAGTTTTAGTCTAAAACTAGTCTAAAAGGGATGGAAACCTAATCTAGTCACCCTTGGCTGTGTTCATAATTGAAAGAACAATATCAGAACTTGCTGGTCATCTCTCTTCTGACCAGGTTTAGATGCCTAGTGTAGGGTACAGCGACTCTGCTGACTTGCTCTCCATCAACTCCATGAAAAGGAGTCCAGGAAGACTTGCTCATATGATGACCTTTACAGGGCAGGCATCTGCATTTTGCCAAATGAGTCCCATCCATGATGGTTAAGCTAATATTTTCAGTATGAATAGCAAGTTTAAAGAATTAAGATCTGAAATAGTTAAGGCACTTGGGAACATGTTTCTGTCTGCCCCTCTCCTTAGTCTCTCTTATCATCTGGGCAATAATTACATTGAAAAGAGTCGAGATGATTATAGGAGAAGGAGCTTCTTACTTCAAACTAGCAGCTAAAACTTATCCGTCTTCATAATGACTAAAATATGTTAGCAGTAGATAGCTATGATATGAGTTGATTGCATCACTAACGGCTGATCACACAAAATGCCCTCTGGATTAACATTAACCGATCACCTTGATGGAGATTTCAAATGAAAACTCACTGAACAGAGACAGTGACTGTTTTCTTAGTAGGTCTTGTCCTTTAAACAAGGTAGGAGCACCCAGAGGGGATGGTTGCACGACCTCTGGTTGTACCTGTTGTTTCCTGCCTTCAGGTCTAGTGTCTTTTCAAGTCCTTAGATCTCTATTTGTCCTAATTGTTTTATATTTCTGCATTTTTGTAATTCATTTTTTTTGTTGTTGTTATTTCAAGCACATCGCATTTTCATTAGGGTAGAAAATAACTTGTTATGTATTTTCTTTAAATCTACTTTGCTGATCTTTCATTTTATAAACCTTTGTCTTCCATGGTCAGGGACTAATTTACTTTAGCTGGTTAAGCAGTTCTGATGGAAGTAATACCAAGACAAAAGCCCATTACTGTTCCTAACAATCTGTATCTACACGGGATGTATAAAGAAAGGCAGAAAACTGCAAGGCACAGTGTTATATCACCGATCAATGTCAGAGAACAGCATAAAGTGAAAAGAAAAACACGCTCCCACAAAGAGCAGGATGCTATAAACGCAATGTAGAAATGCACACCTAATAAAGGATATAAATTCAAACTATCATTATGAGAACATATGATCAGATCTGAGAATTCATATTATGCTGTGTATGGAAAATTAATTGATATAGTCTAAAATCAGGTATTGTTTAATGCCTTTCCTCTGAAGGTCGTAGCGGCAGTTTTTATTTGTCTGAAGAGTAATTGTAAAGAGAAGAAAGACTCTCTAGTCTTGTAAGGATGGTGTAGAGTAACAAGTGAGTGTTTCTTTTTCCTCTCTTTTTCCCTGTTAAGTTCAAGCGAACACAACACATAACATATGTAATGCAGAGAAGGAGATCCTATTAAATGCCTCCTACTGGAGTACAATCTGTGTACCGGGTTTTAATGAAGGCACTGCTTGCAAAAAGTTTAAAGTGTATAAGAAATAGTGTTTTACATCAGATAGTGGTGATGGTAGGCTGTAGTGAAGGGCTTTGTTCCACCCAGGGCACACACAGCTTTCAAGGCTTCTTTCCTGCAACTCCTGCAGATTGGAAATCAGTTCACTAAGTGCAGCTTGGAGTAACTAAGCTACAGGTCCTACTTCTTGTAACAGCTCTGTGCCTGTGTATTTGCATATCCATATATGAAGAAGGGCTTTTTCTTCCCCTTCTGTATTTTTCTAGCACAATGCACAGATATGGCAAAGTATTCATATGCAAATAGCAGTGACTATCAAACATACATTATCTCCTCTTACGGATGATCTTCAGTATGTTTTTATTGCTGTAGTGTGGTTCTTCTGAGTGCTTTTTTGCTTGCAAGGCACAAATTCTCACCTAGTGATATTTGGTGTTTCCAAGAAGCTGATTCAGCAGTTGCCTATGGCTCACAATGAGGGGCTGGTGGTTAATATTAGCAGAGGGAAATGCTTATCGTCAGCTTGCCAACACAACTGTTTGCACAGCCATACCATGAGCCAGATCCGTGTGCTGGTAAGTGAATTTTCATCTGCCTCAAAAATAAGTCGGTGAGAAAGATGAATTTTCTACTCTGTGTCACAGCATGACCCCGTAAGGGATTGTGTTGGCACTACCAAGGAGGTAACACATTGCAGCGTGCTTCACATTTGAAGAAGTAACATCAATAGGAGTGTCTGCTGTTTTTGTACGTTAGTATTGTTCAAATAAAGTGAACATAGGTGCATGTTAAGCCAGCTTTGTGGCTCACGCTGGCACCATCCCATTTGTAAGAGCAAGTATAAAAAGAGTAGGAGATAGGGATGTTTGTTGTGCAAAGAAGCACACGTTGCCATGCAAAGGCCTGCTCCCAAGCGTGTAGTAAAACCAGAGCTGTGTGTGTCAGATTGAGGACAGCACATTCTGGTGACAGAAGAAGGATGGAACACTTTAGTTTTCTGGGTTTATTTTAGATCACAGGACTGAGCATGTACCAGCTTCATCCTTTACAAGATCTTACAAGATCTTAAGAGGATGAAAAGTTGGATGTTTGGTTCCTCCTCTTTTGTATCTGGAAGGTACTCCTGTTGATGCAACCAGTTGTCATCGTTGTTGTTATTACTATTATTATTATTATTATTATTTGTTTCCTCCATAGTTACAGCTTCTCAGTTTCCCTATTCACTGGTTAGAAGGTGGTTAGTTGGTTAGAAGCTGTCTTCTTAATTTTAGCTTACCTTTATTCTTTCTTGATAATATATATCTATCCTGTGTTGGTGTTGATCTTGAGTTTAAAGAGCTCTTCTTCCCCATTCCTGCTGCTTTTCCCAGGGTATTTATCAGTGACAACTATAACCCCTTTTTAGCCTTACTTTGACTACTTTAACTCTTGTAGTTTCTGTCAAATGACAGGTTCTTCATTCTCTCCATCATCCTCCAACCATTATTTATTTGCATCTATTCCTGTTCTGCTTTCACTTCTCTTGGATACAAGTGACCAAAATTATACTCACTATCCAAAATGAGTTGCCAGCAGTACACAGATTTTCTACTAATATTTCTGTCTGTACTGGAAAGTAAAGATATTTTCATAATTCCTTGTATGGCTGATTTCTTTTTTCATTGTCTTCCACACTGGTGGCTCATAATCCCATGATATTTATTTATTTATTTATTTATTTATTTATTTATTTATTTACAAATGTGACTTCTCAATACAATGTTCTCTGTCTTTTTTCTCTCCCTTTCTTAATCTGACTATTTCTTACAAAGTGATGGTCGTGTAGGAAAAATTCTATAGTTTAGTGAAGAGAGGATGGGAATTTGACTCTTGTTGTAACGAGGCTTATTTTGAGGTCACAGTTTATGAACATGAGGGAATGATGTGGTAAGCAATAGCTGGGCTCTGCTCTGACCTCCTCCATTTCACTCAACGTGGTGGAGATACCTTAAGAATGCCAATGCTTTGACACTTGTGGGTTTTGCACTTTTTACACCTAGGGAAAAGATGTCAAGGTAATGAGTGTAATGAATGAACTACTCTAGTTTATTTATGAATTAGGATTTTATCATGGTAAAAAATGTGCTGAAATCCACTTTTCAGCAGATTACAATTTGGGAAGACCATAAAAAGCACTTGAGATAAGTCCATAAATTGGTATGGAAGCATTTTGAAGTAAATGTATGTAATTCAGAAGTAGAATTTTCCTGGCTTCTAACCAAAACAGTGAAGTCATGAAGAAGAAAGCTACAAGATAGAGCCATGTCATTCAGATTGACCTTGGCCTGGACATGCAATGTCATTTACATGCCATGAGCAAGTCAAGCAAAAGGGATATCCTGAGCAATTGCCCTCATTAGAGTATGTAATGTCAGAAGTTTTTGTCAATCTTTTGAGAATAAAGAAACATAAGGCAGATTCTTGTTCTTAGAGGAAACAGTTTAAGGAATGATTGCTTTTTTTTTTTTTATATACTGCTTTGGTCTAGTATGATACTTCAGCTTCAAGTGTCTAGTGGTGCATAAACAAGATAGGGAAGAAGAGAAAAGCAGTAAGATGCTGACCCAGCTCTTACTCAATATCCATGTGTTAGAATTGGGCTGTCAGCCTCGTTCTCTTTAGAAACACAGCTACGTGCAGGAGTCGTACAGCTATAACCTTAACTGCACCTACAGTCAGTGCATTTGTTCCTGTGCCACCACTTGCCAGTATTTAGCTTAACAGCACGAATTTAATGCCTCAGTAGCTAGGACCACATGACATCAAGAAGAGTTTCTCTTTATTCTCTTAAATCTAGCTAACCATAAACAAACCTAACAATAAATCTAACAATATTTCAGACTAAGGAGTTTGAAATATTCGTAACTTTTCAGTGGCAGGCAGATTAACTGTGTTCTCAAAATACCTGAAAGGCAGGTCTGAAAACTTAAAGTTCGGAATAACGTTAGATAATTCAGAAGCTGATTCCTAAGGGGAGAAATGAAGTGTTTATAGGAAACGTATGGAGATATAGTTTGTTTTATATTTTCCATATAACTGAGACATGACTCACTTTTATTCTTTATTAAACAGATCCGATTCTGTTAATGAAAATGCTCCAAATGTAACAACGTTAGGACTTTGACATCAATCTGAAAGCAAAATGATCACACAGATATCTAGGAGCAGTTTGTCTTCTTTGAAAACAGTACTGATTTGCTCTTATGTCAACCAATCTTGGTATGCATGTTTGAAGTGAAGCATCTCACGGCTGCTAGAAAGCATGGGTCAGGTCCTGAATTTACTGGTAAATGCACATCACCAGAACTATTTTGCTATGCAGTGTAAGTAATGAAACGCTGCACAAGTAGAAGCTTACAGCTTCAGACCTGCAGCACTTCTGTGTAGATCTTTTCTTGATGAGGAGGAGGCCAAGTTTGATAGAGGCTGCATTAGTACTGGCCAGCAATATCAAATGTGCCCTTATATGCAGTGCAATTTAATCAAGAGTACACCACACAGTATTTTGAGAGGGGAAGATAACATTTCTGCAGTGCTGCAACATGAAGATAAAGAACTAAACACCAAGTATCTCGGAAAGTGACATGAAAAGTAATAAAATTCACATGAGAATATAGTGGTAACCCTTTTTTTCGTGTGCATGGAGTACACACACAGTGTGTACTGAGTATTTGAAGCAAAACCATTTTAGAATATCTGTTGTGTGACTTCTGCACACCCAAGTTGTTACGGTACCTGGCTTTTGATTCGAGGTGACACTTATGAAGAGTGTCCTCTGTGTAGCCACATCTATAGAGATGACTCAATGCCATGAGTTGATGGGCAGGTCAACTTTGAAGTTGTAACAGCCTGTAGGAAATCATAGTTCTCCAACAAATTTTACTTTCTTAAGAACTTGATATGTATTTCTCTATTTTTATATCTTAATAATGAAATATGTTTCACGCAGTTTCTGTTTACTTTTTCTTTTCCTGGAGTTACGAAATTATAAAAGGGAACATAAAGCCAGTGGTGTGAACAATAAAACCAGATGACTCCATTTTTTCAGCAGCCTTGTAAGCATGAGCTGTGATCAAATTTTTCCATGGTTGGGATTTGTCATGGATTCTCTCACAGCTTCATTTCCCTTAGAAATCCCTTGTATCATCCATTGATTTCCAAAATCAAAATCTAGCATCTTTATATAATGGCATTTTATTTTTCTAAGGGAGAAAGGGTTAAAAATCATTTGGATAGAATGGCTGATTTGCACATTCACACAACTATATAAGCCTTATATCGCTAGGAAACTACAAAAATAAATTAGAAAACACCACATGATGTGTTTCTCAGCACCATTACGTCGGAGCATATTGCCGACTGCTCTGTAATATCCTGTGATTGCAGGCAGTTTTGTAATATCATATAATTTTCATATATTTTAACTAGCTCCTTTTTATTTCTTTCCTTAAATATAGGATTAAGACAATCCTTTTGTAAAGACTCATCATGACAGTGCTTTAAAGTGCCACGGCTGTCAGCTTACGAGTCTTCTTAAACTTGGATGGCTGACATAATAGCATCTCTTTTTTCACTGACCTAAATCAAGTATTGGATGGATCAAGCCTTCTCCCTCTATGATCTCAAAGGAGGGATTTTATTTTTTTTTTTTAATGTCATGTTCGGCTATTGGTTACTTTATGCTGAGCTGTGAACTGTGTGGTTATTGGAAGCAGCATTAAAAGCCAGGGAGTGCCTCTGTTTTCAAGACTATCCATCACTCTACTGTTTTAGGCACCCGACTGGTTATAGAAATACTTACAGCCACATAGGATACATATTTATCTGCAGACAACAGAGATGAACAAATCCAAATTGTCCAGAGTGAAGAGATTTAAAAAATTATGGAGGGTGAGTGAAAAATATGCATTAGTCTATTAGAAAGATTGCTATGGGGAAACATAAATTACAAGGAGATAATATTGGTGTTTGCAGGCAAGCTGTCCTGCTGCATGCGTGTTATTTGGTCAGACTTGTCAGTACAGCTTTGATCGTATTTTTATGGTTTTGCAGATGAGTTGCATCTTTGTATATTTCTCTCTAGAGGTGTTAAGCATTCAGGTTGATATGACTTCTGAGAAAAGTTATGGAGAATTTGAAGCAACAGCAACACTTGTACATTAAAAACCCTTGGGGAAGCTCAGATAAACCGATTTCCTCAGCAGCATTGAAAATGCCATTTTTGGGTGGGTGGTGAATGTAATAAAAAAAAAAAGGGGGGGGGGGTAGGAAAAAAACCTCTTGTCTGCTGAAGCTGTAACTTAACTGAGATAAATGAAATGGTGAAGCTGAGCTGTATGGAATGTGCTTAAAGCCCACGTTCCACTGAAGTCTGGTATGATGGTCAAGTGAATAAAATAATAATAAAAAGGTATATTTACTTTTTAAATGTCTGCATGCATGTTTTACAGATTAGAAATAAGACCTCAGAGAAATGGAACAGATCATTCTTTACCCAACATAAAGTTAATTTTGTGCAACAAGTGAAGCGGACATCCCTCTGGTGTCTCGCAAACTATTCTTTGAAGGCTTTCTTGACAAGTTTGGCATCAGTTCTTCTCACTGATAATTAAGTAGAAAACACCTTTCATTTCAAATCTTCAACAGATTTGCCTGGATGCTTTCAGAATACAGGACTCTCGTATCAGCTGATGAAGTTGCAGACATTGTCTTGCATTTAGTAGTTAAAGAGTGGGAATTATCCACAATGTGAAATTCTGTTGACTTGCTTCCTGGTAGTATCGATTTGAATATTTTAGAGCAGCTTTTATATGAGATTCCATCAATGATGAGAAGGCAATGATCTCTGTGGTATGCAGCAATTTGTAGTCTGCACGTAGAGTTGTGGAGGTTTTGTGCACTTTAAGGACTGTCTTGAAATAGAAGTAATGTCTCTATTTATGGTTTTGTTTATTGACAAAGTGTTATTGCCCAAGTGAAAATTATATTTTAATCATTATGCACGTTTCATTTGTGCAAGCAGGCACAGTTTCCTTAGAAATTAAAACATATCCATTAAGCATAAGGAGGTATTATATCATAAGAAGTGACATGAGATAATTACCACAAGGCATGGTTCTTAAATGGGCTCAGGAAGCAGTTAAGCAGTTTAGTTTTAAGGGGCAAAATGTCCTTCTTGGATAGAAAGATTTTATTTGCATACAGTTGTGTATTTTGTTGTGCAGCTGAACGCTTTGTCCTTTACCTCCTGTTTGTAACAGCTATTAAACTGCGGGCTATTAAACATCCTTTAACTGACACATTTTCTGCTCCTCTCCGTAAAGCACTTTCCCCTATTCCATCAGAGAGGTACCTGATATTTCAGGGTAATATAGTTCAAAATTAAATTTCTGCAGAAGCAAATGTCAGTTTTAAATGCTGCTGTTTCTTTTTCCCACTTCAAGTTATTCTGGGTAGAAATATGTCAAAATCTGGAAGAGGGCTTTTATGGTTGGGATTAAAATAAAGGGTAGATCTCTTTATTTTTATTGTGCAGTGTGTGCATTTATAATAAGCCATAATATATTTATGCAGGAGATTATATGTCTGTGATATGGCACACACTCCCTTCCTCCACTTAACTCTCGGCATTAACTTCCTCAATATTTATGGATATATCAAAATGATGATTTACACTGTACTTATCATTAACATCCTTTGCAATAGCTCTCTGTAGTTCTTGCCATCCTTCGGAATACAGTCATAAAATGAAGAGATTAACAGATAATTAAATTAAATCCTTAATTATTTGGGGATGATGAATTCTCTCTGTGATTACAAAAAGGTGTAGAGAGCCTTTTTCACAGGCAGTACAAATTGAAACCAGTGGAGCTACGATGATTTATGTCTACTCAAGGATCTGAATCACACTGTTAATTATCTACTCCCCTTTTAAAAAGGTATTCATAAAAAAATTGGACGCAAAAGGCTTTCAAGATATTTTTTGAAATATTATATACATTCAAAGGTAGCACTGCTTGAGAGGTATCAGTCTTCACACAACATGGAACGTCCTTCAGCTGGAGTCAGGGAAACTTTTTTTGTTTCCCCAACAATCTTTGATCGCCATGAGAAGCCTCATTGTTTTCAGTGAATTTTTGATCTGGCCTATGTTTCACATGGGTCTCCAAAGCACTGATATCTATCAATGACTGACAGTTCTGAAGCATTCAACAAGCTGTCTACCCCTGCTGCTGGAGTGGCTGGGAGCAAAACCCTTCTGAATGTACATCCAACTTAGCTAATTAAGGACAGAAAGTCAAATCTATTGGAGAAATGAGGAAAATATAGCAGCAGCAGTAATAGTATAGTTAGGTTATGGTTGGACTCAATGATCTTTAAGGTCTTTTCCAATCTGAGTGATTCTATGATTCTAATAAACAATCCTTCTGTACTCAATTGTGAGTTCATTTACCTAAAAATAAATAAATAAATAAATCTCCCTGTAGTCATTATGAAAAAGATTACTGATTGCAGTATTTAATGGGCATGCTGGGCTATCATGAGGATTGAAGGATATCGCATTTAACTTACGCACTGAGAAGTCTTGAGAGCTCATTAGTAGTGTTTGTTAATGACAGAGCTATTTGGCTAATGCTTGTGCCAAGTTTTGTTAGTTATAAAACCCTAAAGCCATTGTCATGGTAACATGAAAATTGGTATGAAAATATATACTGGCTACTTCAAAGACACGGAACCCCTGCTATAAACCTGGATTTAGAAAATGTTTAGAGCACACGTTTATTCGCACCACATTGTGATCCATCTTATCTGTAAGTATTTAAGCTCCATTTCTGTATGGATTTTTGGCCCAATAGATTGTGATGGTTATAAAAACCTGCTATGATCTTTCATCTCAAGTGCTTGAAGGGGATGTTTGGAGTAAATATGCCTTTTAAAAATCCCTATAATTTACTCTGAAAAGTACTTATGGTTGTGAGCTGAAGCAATTCTCATTCTTCAGGAGCAGCTCCTCAAACTATCACTGTTTCCTTCAGGAAATGTTACTTCTCTGATTCATAATTTGTGTATTCTGGGCTGAAAATTGGTATAAAAAGCACTGATTCTGAAGAAATTTCTCTGTCTCATTGCTTCTTAAAAGCATTTCTTCATAAACACTGTTTGTGTTAGTAACCATAGAGGCTGGAATATAAAAATAATGCTGCTTAAATAGTTTTTAAAATAGAATAATATTTGTAGCTTTACTGTGCCTTCCCCAGCCCCAAAAGCAGCAAGGCTGACATGCTTTCAGCCAATTAACAGAGTGCCTATCCAGTCTTGTAATCCTGACTTCTAGATAAAAATGCTTTCACCCTTGCTCGAGTGGCAGTGGCCTGTGGTTTCATTGCTGAGGAGCAGGATCTGAATGCAAGTTCCAGCTGATATGGCCCCACACATTCCATTTGTTCTCCACAGCATCTTCATTAGTGAGCAATATGGTCAACTTTAAACTTTTTTGGAAAGTGGTGTTGCTTCCTTGCCTTTCCTTCTTGATGCTTCTGAGTTATGCTTTGTCAGAATAGGCTGTAGGGGCTCTACCTATTGTGTCCTCGAGGACATGTGCAAATAGTAAAAGCTGATGGTACAAGACTTGAGTGAGCAGAGATGGATTTAGGAAGGAAGCACACTACTCAGGGATTCTTGATGGCTTCTCTACCGCTGCCTATAATAGCTTTTAAAAGACTAACAGCACCCAAGTCCATCCATTAGCCTCCACCCCCTCCAGTTCCAAGGGTGTATTTCTTCTGCCTCTGGCTCCAACTGGCAGAAGAGTGGGAAGGAGGGAAGAGGCTGAATGGCTTCAGTAGACCCTCAGAGTGGTTGGGGAGCGAGCCCATGGGCACCTGCTGGAACGCAGCCGGAGAAGCCCTCCTGTGGCTTGAGCAGCGGGGACCTGCCTGATGCTGATCTGGTTAGTGCTGGCAGGTAGGAATGGTGGGCTGAAAGGTGCAAGGATGACAGAGACACAAAAATTCAACTTACAGAAGTTGGAATTGGGCAAGGGAAGCTGTTGTTTACTCTTGGCACAGGGCAAGAGAGGGGTCAGGGTTTCTGGCATTGTGGTCCTTCCTTTGCTTTCTTCTCTCCTCCTGTTTTATGGTTTTGTGATTAGTCAGTGGAAGAAAGGTAGTGAAAGGAGACGTTTTGATGTAGCATCTTCCAACTCTACTGTTTCTGTTGGGTCCAATTCCTATCTCTGGGAATCCTTCAGCCTCAGGTGAGCAGCTACCCAGGAGGAGCGACAGTGATTTATGTCGCTCCTGGTCCCTCCATTTGAGGATGGATTTACCAAGGGACCCTTGTGTGTCTCTTTCAAGTCACTTACCCTGTACCTGGGTAGGCTCCTCCAGACCCATGGGTTGTGCCTAGAGACACTGCAAGGATTCACCTGGAAAGTGTTCAGGCAGATGAACGAGGAAAACTGTTAGATGTCAAACAACTGCATGCAAATGTGGATCAGTCATTTATTACTTTCTGTTTTATGATGCTGGAAATATCCAATTGTTCTTTTTGGGGAGATCGTTGACACCTTTGCTGGGTGTGTAATGTGTGTTGCTGCTGAGGATGATTGAGGTTAATTACAAACAAAAGTGGATTAATCTTGGGTTTCACAGTTCTTGGTCTTGACAGTTAGCACTGCAGAGGTCTTCCCTGGAAAGACAGATGTTATATTCCTTAAGCAGGTTTTAGTTATTTGAGATTTGTCTTTTGTGTTGGAAAAACAATGAAACTCTAAATCTTTAGAAATGTAGATTACAGGTATTGCTGTGTATTGCCCCTGTCATAACTTTTATAGTGCTGCCAATTACACGCAAGTATTAATACCAGGTGTTTTGAATTCAAATAGGGACTATTTAATTCACTACATATGTAAGTGATCTATCACTTCTCATTTCTTAGGGTCAGTATGGGACTCCCAAGTGTGGTAAAGCTGTTAAGTGTAAACTGGATTATAGACTTCATTCATTCTTACAAGTCTTGGTGACCAAGATTTAAATTACTTGATTGAGTTGTTCAAACTGAGGTTTGTAAACCAGTCTGAAAGTGTTTCCTATTGTAACCTTAGATTAAAAGGTAGGATGAATGAAGTTGTAAGCATTCTTTACAATGCTGCTTCTGCTTTTACATTAGGATTTTGCAAGCCAATATGGCTTTAAATAAAAAACAACATCTAAACTATTGAAGCTTAGCATGCACAGATCTGGAGTCTAAGGGTGGTCATCTTCTGGTGGGCTCGGTACTCACTTAAGTCACCTGTGTGGGTCCCATGAAAGAAGTGCCAAGGAAAAGAGCAGCTTGGAACACTTTGGCTGTCTTAGCAAGTTTGGATATTTGGAGGTTGTAAGAATATATAGGAGAAGCTATTTGTTTATCACCTTGAGTTTTAGCTTGAGCTACAATCCTACCAGAGATGACATCAGAACCTCTTAGCACAGGGTCAGCATTTAAAAAAAAAAAAAAAAAAAAAAGAATTTTACAGAAGAAATAATGCTCTCAAAATATCAATCTCCAGTTCACATACTTTAGCAACGTAAAGCTAAAGGGGAAGAGTCAGCAAGGAAATAAAAATGGGCGTTTAAAACTTTTTAAAGGGTCTTCATACTTTTGTAAATCACTTTTTATCTGTGGTTGCCATTTCATGATAAACATGCTGTGTACCTGTTCTGAAGTCAGTCTTGCTGATGCTGTGCTAATGGCTGTTTGTAGTCACTGTTAGCAGTGACAGCATGCTGTGTATAATTTGTGTTATCATTTCCAGTCAGCATTTTCCTTATGAATTATGAGATCCAAAGTTTCTGGAGTGAAATCCTGGTCTGCTTGAAGTCATTGGCAAAACTCCATCAGCTTCAATAGGTCAAGAACTAGATGCTGAGGGTCTTCTGGGTGAATGCATCTAATGTAACAAGCCATGTGACACAGGGACTTGGCTACATTGCTTGCAGTTAGGTCGTTTCAAATATTCTGCTTATTTAAATGAGGTGCAATGTGTTGTGAATTGACTTAAATTATTTTTAAGTTATGAAGAAGAGGGGAGGACAGCAGTGGAATTCAGCTCTTTTCAGGGGCAGTATGAGCAATTGGTGTTGTTTACCTCTTATGAGCTCAGCTCGGTCTCCCTTTCCTCTTTCTGTAAGTACCTATATGGACTACATCATCGTGTGTTTAGTTACTAGGGTCTCAGCTTCTAAGCACTGCTAAAACAATGATAGGAAGCCAGTACTTGGCCTTTAATTCATTTAAAAATAAACAACAGGATGACCTTCTTGTTAGAATCTTGCAGTTCATTATGTTGAAGGATCCATATGCTGCTACTAGAAGTTTGAAGAGCTTAAGGGAGTAAGATCTCAAACCAGATCTAACTTTTTACCTTTCTATCGAAGCAGCAAAAAGGGAAGACTGAATGTTTTTTGTCTTCCCAGAAGTAGTTACTGGTGAGAAACTGAAATGTAATTAATGTAGGTTGCTACAAATGTAATGCCTCCTATGCATTTCCATGGAAACTACAACAGCTATAAAGAGCACAATAACACTATTTGATAGAGTAAATTCTCAGCTATTAAACACTATTTTTCAATATAGTCACCACCATTAGCTGTGCATTTTTGACAGAGATGAACAAGAGCTGGCAAGCTGTGCTCATGAAGTCTGCAGCAGCAGAAGTGACATAATCGCTGTCTCCACAGCTGAAATGCACCTCCTACCACCTCACTGTGCTCATATCCACTGTTTGGTCTCCATAAACATTCAGCAGGTGTTGATGAGTGTCAAAGGATGCCATTTTTTATACACAGAGGAATTCAGTACCTTCAGAATTTGTTTCATATACATTTCTGTGTCAGATGCCATTCTATCAGGCTGTTCTCTCTGCAACCATCTGTCACAGAGCAACAAAATGTACCAGTATTGGTGGAAGGGTTCAACTTCTACTGCCATGCTGCCAACATCAGCCTCTGACATTGTGGGCCAACATTATAAAATAGGAGGCGTTACTTTTGGAGCAGCCCACTTATTTACATTCAGCAAAAGTAGCATTTTATGAAAAAGTTACATTTGCTCCCATTTAAAGAATTGAACTTGCAACTTTGCTAGCAGGATCGAGGGCACTTCTCTGCCTGAGAACAGATTGCCAGCAGGCTGAATCAGTTGTGACAAATGGTTTTGGATGCCCTTAGAGAGCCTTGAGTCAGATGGATCATCGTGCTCAGTTGTGTGCCATCATCCTGCATTAACACTGTTCACGTGGTACCTCCCTGTCACCTAGAGCTGTGTGAAGGTCCCAGGGGTCTCACAGGGCAACAGGACCCAGGATGTGATGCGACTCTTAATGGCTGCAACTTCCTCAAAAAACTGAGCAAGGAGCAGCCCATTCCATTTTGCAGGCTATGGCATCTCTCTGTCAAGAAACACATAGATAAACATACATGCATAGGTACTCCTATTCAACTCCATTACAATCTGTCTTCTCCAGGTGAAAGGCAAGCATTTATTAGGCAAGGATTAACGCATCTTTGATATGAGAAATAGTTTATGAAAGCAAGGAAAACATGAGCCCTCTCCAACCTGGTAGCTAAGGAACTCCACAGCTGGTTAATCTTGCATGCACTCTGTGCTAAATTGAACATCTAACCTGAAAGTTTTATAGGATATACTCATTCAAACTACTATATATAATCTAATGGCAAATAACACATTCAAGGAATGCTTGCCTATAATTGCCTATTATTGCTTTTTTTATTATTATTTTGAGAACTGTTGAAATTGTACCGGGGACTTTTCTTGACCCTGTCTCCTTACAGGGTAATGGTGTCTTCTCCTCCTTTGCCCAGCAACAGTGCTGGAGGATGGGAAGGTGAGAGTATCCTTGAAGTGTGGTGCAGAATCTCTGTTTGGTGGATAATAGCTGCATTTAGAGAGGGTACAGAATTAATGGAACAGTGTCCTTGTGGCAAAAAAATAAAAATAAAAAAACACACATATTACAGAAATAGTGCAAATAGCTGAGAATGCCTCTGCAAATGCAGAAGTTTGCAGAGTTACACAAATCTGGTCAGTAAAAGCCATAAAAGTAGTAATTTCTGGTGACGGTAAACAAAATAGGCAACTCCTTCAGTACCTAAGGAAATTTGGTTATGAAAACTCTGGATCTTACTGAACTCTAAGGACTTTTTCCCTTTGCTCTTAACTGTTTTGCTAATTATTCTGGGACAAGACAATTTTTTTTTGCTTCCACTTACTGGTTTATATCTTTAGGGACAATGATCACCTATTGCCCACCACTCACATCCTATGATGAAAATCAGAGCGGTCTCCAGCCTAGGCTAAGCACATCAGATGATAGAAGACTGGTCAGGAAGATGATTACTTCCTTCCTCTCCAATGCATTTTGGACAGTTATACCACAGGTCGATAAACAGAAAAATTATGTTTTCATCTCACTAACAGAGCAACTCCTGGATCCATTCTGACCTTGCCCCAGACACGCCATTGTCCTATTTATGGCAATTCTTCTCCTGTTACGATTTCCTTTTATTACTATTGGCTTCTAAATAAATCATGTGTGAGGCAAGAGGGAAAAACATTTTAGTGTGTTGACTCTGTTCTGCTCTAATACCTACAAGGAAGAAAGGAGTCTCTCGTACTCTTCAGAAGTCAGTATGAATTTTAGCGTTCTTCATTACTGATAGAAAGGAAATGCCTTTCCTATTTTCTGCCCAGAGAAAAGGACAGCAGCTGGAGGTGAGTGATGCCAGCAGGCAGCCCTTGTGTGGGTAGGAAGCCCAAGAGGGTATTTTGGTATGAGGGAGATGGATGGATACCTGGTAGTGAACATCTGGGGGCTTAATTCAGTCAGCCTCAGAGACTGAGGGGGGGGGAGAAGGGGAGAAAAAAGTTCTTTGTTGATATGTTGATAGTCTCATCTGTCTGGGAAAGCTATTTTTGTTATCCAGAGTTCTCTATCATGCAAAGTGTCAATTTGTTCTGAATGTTTCTATTGACTTAACGTATGGGAATGGCTGAGCTAAAATAAGAATAGTAAAGCTTCAACCCATAGATACCAATTCTCAAGAAACAAAGAGAGGCAGTGACTCAGTGGAGGGTACACAGATTTATCCCAAGGTGGTATTCACATCTTGACTTTGGCCTTATCCAAAGCTGATCCCTCCTGAGCAAAGAGCTTTAGACTCCGTTGTCCCTTTGGGAATATGGCCAGACTCCTACCTGAAAGGTCAACACTATGGTAGCATTTAGGATCATCTGACATGAAGCCAGGATTTGAGCTATATGAAATACTGTAATGTGCATTTCTTCCAAGTCCTCCCCTTACACTGTTCTTGCTTCCCCATAATGCTTAGAGCAAGCTGTTGCTGGACTACTGGAATGAAAAAGGTTTATGGCTGTTTCCTGCATTTCACTGCATTTATTGCCTCTGTGGAACTTTTTCTGAAAACTAGGAATCTTTCAAATAATAACTTGATTGACAATGAGTAGATGGTTTATTTCTCTCCTCAGAATTATCTGTAGTTTCGAGCTATGTATAGCCAGTGGTTAGGGAGAATGTTCCTTCTCTTACTGAAGAGCAGTCCCTCTCCAGGCTGTAAGGATGCTGTTGGATGGCTGTGACTAAGAGCAACACTAGGGTGGAATTAAGTTCTTTGGCACTTTGTTCTTTGCAGAGGTGCTGCAAAGAGATGTGACACAGAGATATCCAATGCTTGGCTTCTGTCATGTTCCTTGTCAGCTCTGCCAGAACCAGTTGTTTGCTCAGAAAATGCAATAGTTATGATATATATTATTTATAATAAAGTCAGCTTGTTTTTAAAGCACTGAAGTAAAAAAGTGAAGCTGAGATGGTTTCTGAAAGACACATGGATGTCTCCCCTCAAATCACAGGATTTGTGATGAGTCATAAATTCTTTATGGATTCTTCTTCAACAACTTTGTACCTCTAAAATATGAACTAGATTTTGTGGATTTATAACTAATTGGTTTAGTCATTTTGGTGTTACACAAGCTGATGTGCAAAAACTTTAGAGACTGTGTATGACAAAGGTCTTTTCTTTCCAAGTCCATTCCTCTTAGGCTTCATGCTTGCCTCAGAACATGTATTTCAGGTTCATAGGTATGTCTGTTTTCACATTTCAGATTATGGACTTGATTTTGCAATGGAGTTGCACATAAAGCATCCATTAAGCACATCTGTGGTTCCCTGTAGGTTCAAAGCCTATATAGTCTGCTTTAGCAGTCTTGTGTTTGGCACTACTCTGGCCAATGACCTAAATTAGATCTTGGTATCTGAGTACCTGGTACAACTTTGACAGAGGCTGCGGACCACCACCCAAAGAGAGGTCATCACCATCCTTTTGGCAAGGTCAGCCCTTTGTTTCAAGATCACAGACCAGCTCTCAGCTTCTATGGCAAACCCTCATAGAATCATAGAATGGCTTAGGTTGGGAGGAATCTTAAAGAACACTGAGTTCCTGCTGCCCTGTTGTGGGCAGGGTTGGCAACTTCCAGGTCAGGCAGCCCAGGGCCAGATCTGGCCTGGCCTTGAATGCCTCCAGAGATGGGGTATCCACAACCTCTCTGGGAAACGTGTTCCATTGCCTCATGCCTGTGTATAAACCTTTCTGCTTAGATAGGTGGTGCAGAGATGTCCAAAAGTCCTTGGTATGAGCCTGGACACTCAGCTCTAAGTGGTCCTGGTGGGGCAGGGTGGGAACAGATGGACCCAGAGATGCCTTCTGACCTCAGGCATTCTGTGAGTCTATGGTTCTGTGATTTTGTAATCTGGTATTACTTTTAATGTGTCTTCTTATAAGCAGTCTAAAACCACTGATCTGTTCCGATCTCTAGCTTTGGAACTGTGTTTGAGTAGCCAGAGACTGGTCCTGGGGGTTTTGCAGAGAGAGAAACACTATGCACTTCATTATTAAAACCTCCCAAGCTCTTCCTTTCATCACTGGGACTGCGTGGCTCTGAGTCTGCTCCTGCCTCTCTGTCACTGAGCACTCAGGACTGGCTGCAGCCCATGGAAGATGTACTTGCATTGGTGAGGCCACACCTCAACTACTGTGTTCAGTGTTGGGCCCCGCATTACAAGAAAGATATTGAGGCCCTGGAGCGTGTCTAGAGAAGGGCAATGAAACTGTGAAGGGTCTGGGGCACAAATGTGATGGGAAGCATTAGAGGGAACTGGGGTTGTTCAGTCTGGAGAAGAGGAGGCTCAGGGGAGACCTCACTGCTCTCTACAGCTCTCTGAAAGGAGGCTATGGAAAGGTCGATATCAGCCTGTGCTCCAGGTTACGGTGATAGGATGAGAGGTAATGGCCTGAAGTTGTGCCAGGGGTGATTTGGGTTGGATATTAGGAACAATCTCTTCTCTAAAAGAGTGGTGATGCAGTGGCACAAGCTGCCCTGAAAGGGTGCAGTCATCATCCCTGGAGGTGTTCCAAAACTGTGAAGATGTGGCACTGAGGGATGTGGGCAGTACTGGGGATGGGTTGGTGGTTGGACTAGATGATCTTAGAGGTCAATTCTAACCTTAATGATTCTGTGATATCCTCTGCAGTGTTCAAACTGCATCCATGATCCTTCCTCAGCCTCTCTGCACCTCATTTCTTATCAGCCCCCTGCATGCCAGCACAAGGTGAAAATGACTCTGCCTTCCTGCTCTGTGA
Source organism: Phasianus colchicus (assembly GCF_987193195.1). NCBI lineage: Eukaryota > Metazoa > Chordata > Aves > Galliformes > Phasianidae > Phasianus > Phasianus colchicus. Next base: position 46,148,630 of record NC_143441.1, on the reverse strand, counting down.
TAATATGTTTCTAAGAGTATTTTGAAGAGATCTCATTGCCCTTTCTTCCATCTTCATCAAACTCAGAAATCATATTTGCCTTGCCCTGTCAGTCTAGCTGTCTGCTCAGAATGCATTTGTTTTCTTCATTGCTCTTTCAGAGGATTATAAGTGGAGGGAGAGGAAATGATCAAAGGATTGGAACAATTAGTGTTTGAAAGAACATTGAAATATGTATGAAATGCTTTGATTTAATGATGAGTAATGTAGAGACAGGTTGATGGCAGTCTTCATATTTATGAAAGTTGTAAACATGAGGAAAAAGAGAAAATATTTGTCGTAACAAGACAGGATTTAATTTACATTTAAGGAATTAAATTTTAAATGGCAAAACACGTGTTGAATATAAAGCAAAGCCTCCTGCTCGTAAAATCTCTTCAGTGACAGAATAGTTCCCAGGGGATGCAGCTAAATCCCTTTACCATTATATGAAAATTTTAAACTGACCTAGAGGAAACACTACAGTATTGATTTAGGAGATTGGTCTTGCATCAGTAAAGAGGTAGTCTGAATGATCTAATTGTTTGGGGTTGTTTTCCATCATGAACTCACAGGATCCAGCGGGTTTCTGAATTTCTCGGGATCTGGGGAGGGTAAACAATATGAGATGGCAGTTTCTAATTTTTGTGCTATGTAGTGAGGATGAACAGCAGCCTCTGCAGTGAGCATGTGCCTTCATAAGCCTATTATTGCATCTCATCTAATTGCTCTGCAGGCTATATTATATTTTAGCTTGATGGAAAAAAAAAATAGTTTCTTTTCTCCTGTTTGCACCAGTGGTGCTTGAACAGAGAAGGGCTAATGATTTACTAGGAGAAGAATTTGTATCCGTGCAGTGCTCTGATACAGATTCAGAGAAGGTGATCTGTTCATTATACCTACAGCAATGATGATTGCTCAGCCCTTTCATGGTATTTAAAAATTTCACAGCACACCACAAGCAGTTATTAATTGTCAGACAGCCCTCCAAGAAGGGCAAGCATCTGCACCCTCGTTCTGCAGGCCTGATTCCTCAGAAAAACTGTATATCTCTCCCAGAACTAGAGGAGTTCTAGGCTGTGTCAAATGAGGGGTGGGAGCAGGTCAGGGAGGTGATTGTCCTCATCTGCTCTGCTCTCATGAGGCCCCATCTGGAGTGTTGTGTCCAAGTCCAGGGTCTCCAGTGCATGGAGGTGTTGGAGTTGGTCCAGAGGAGGGTCACAAAGATTCTCAGAAAGCTGTAGCACCTCTCCTATGGAGACAGACTGAGGGAGGGGGGCTGGTTTAGCTTGGAGAAGAGAAGGTTCTGGAGATACCTCACTGCAGCCTTCTGGTACTTGAGGGGAGGTCGTAAGCAGGAGGGAAATCAGCTTTTTACAAGAGCAGATAGTAATAGGATAGGAGAGAATGGTTTTAAACTAAAGGAGGGGAGATTTAGATTAGATGTCGAGGGGAAATTTTTCACTTAGAGTGTGATGAGGCACTGGCACAGCCTGCCCAAGGAGGTTGTAGATGCCCCAAACCTGAGCATTCAAGACCAGGCTGGATGGAACCTTGGGCTGTCTGTGGTAGGGGTTTGGAATTGGATGATCTTTGGGGTCCCTCCCAACCCAAGCCATTCTATGATGCTGTGATTCTGTGATTCGATAGCAACTGTCTGCCTCACAGCCCAGGTGATTCTTTGTGATGCTTCCCTGGGTTTGTGCAGATCAGAACATCACCAGGCACACTACTGCAACCCATCACACAGAGGGAATTGGCACAGCAACTCCCAGGAACTCAAGGTCAGGCACCAAGAATAGCCTAGATGTGCCACAGAGGAAACAAAGAGGCACAATACCTATGCCAGGGTTTTCAGCAGCTACTTCTATTTTGCCCTATTTAAGTATGTCTAGTATTTAAGATAATGCAGAGGTAGAGTGCTGTGTTGATTCTAGATGGGAAATTGGAACCAAGAGATTCAAAATAAGACTTTTTTTCCAAAGAAACTGAGCATTACAACTCTAAATACAATTTCACTTTAAACTTTCAGTGCTCAGTAAAAGACAATACAGAGATGACATGGCAAATTTGTGTATTATAGTAACACATACTAAATGAGTGCATGGCTATGTTAACAACGAGTAATAAAGAAAATAAACGTATGAGGAAGAGAATTTGTTGAAATCCAAAATGAATTATTGCTTAAGAGAGCAATAGCTAGTAGCTAACCCAACTAGAGAGAAAACTCCCCATTTTCCTTCAGCTCAAAGGTATGTGTTAAGATTCAGAAGAGGTTTCAGGCCATCTGCTAAGGTAAAGCAGATTCAGTGCCAAGGAACACCATTGTGGTACAGAACCAGTCTTTTGTTATCATGTAACTTGTACAAAGTTATCTTAATTTCTCTAAGGCAATTGATTATGGTATTACCATATTATTTTAAAAGACATGGCAAACAAAAATCTTCACTGCTAATATGAAGTCATTTTGCTTTAAGTTAATTGAGGGTTTAATCACTGATTTGGAACTTGGCTGGATTTATGACTTCTTCCCATAGAAAACTCCAGTCCACTTCTTCCGAATCTCCTTGCTTCCAATATTTTCTAAAAATCTTTTTTTTTTTTTTTCTATTAATATAACTAAACAGCAAAGCTGAAACTTACAGTCATTACTTGTCTAGGTTAAGCTCCTTCATGTATTGTTCCGTGATTCTGGATATCTTACTTTGTGTTCCTTGCGTTATCTTTCCATAAGTAATATGTATAGGACTACAGAAAGACTTAAGATTACATGATAAGACTGCACTTAGCTCAGTCTTCCTGCCATTCATCAGCATTACTTAGGATTTGGCTCAGTCATCTAAGGATTCATCTCCAAACTAGCAGATAGGTTTTCACTGAATTTTTAAGTCTCACAGGTCTCTTTTTCCCACATCTCTGAAGTGCCTGGTGAGAAGCTCTTTCATTTATAAGCTCCTGGTATGCTCAGATAATTTTCTTACATGGCTCAACATAGTATGAAAGTCCATTATTTACTTACCAGCCATAATCCCTCCACTGGGCTCCTTGCAGTGGAAATCAGCTGAAGTACCAGCCTGCCTGGGACTCAGCCCAGCCCTTGCTGAAGGATGCCTTCTGCAGAAGAGCTTTACATAAACAGCAAAATCCCCTCATTTATGAGCCCAGTGCTCACAGAAGAATTCCTTTTATTCCCACAAAGTCAACACGTGACAAGAGAAATGGAAGAAAAGGCCAAGAAATGGCATGCTCAAAAACCAAATAGCAGTTTGACATAGATGGTTCTTGCTACGCAGCAGGATTCAAAAGAATTCAGAAGCAAATTCCTCACATCTTTGTATTCTGTGCTTTTACATATACATAGGTGTGCAAGCGCCAGGTATGCCACAGTCACATTAAGCGTGGCTCTGTGTGTGGGCACGTACATGAGCAGTAGTCATTCTCAGGAAGAACTACATCTCTTTACCAAAAGATGTTTAGAGAGAACTTTGAACACTGCCGAGATAAAGCCCTTCCAGTAGTACAAACTTGGGGAAGATGAACCTCTCTTAACTTAAATGAACTCTGCATAGGTTGGAAAAACCTCTCTTCAATACTGTCGAAGCTTTGAAGTGGAAATGTGCACGTTGTGAAGGAATGATTGAAGTGTGGAAACCATCAGCCCATGAGAAGGCTGTAAAGGATACCCACCTGCACTGATCAGTGCAGCTGTATAATAGGAGTTCTTGCTCTATGCCTCTTTCTCTTTACTCTGCGTATTTCTCAGCCCCAGTATCAATGCACAGCTGGTGCACTGTAGCAGCATGAAGTCATCTATCAAATAAAACGCCACAAGATGGCCCAGAAATGTGCAGGGCCCTGAGACATAGACCTAGGACAGCCAGGATTGCCAGTGGGCTGACACAGAGCAAGAGGACAAAAAGCTTCATAACCCAGGGACACAAGTCTTGTAATGAACCTGATCCCAAGAAATGCTGTCTGAGTTTCATGAGTACAGTAGAATTCATGAGCAGCTTCACAAGGAAGAGAAGCTGATCCAGGTGGTTGCATCTGCTTTTCACTTACAGGAGAGAAAAATCATTGTTCTGGTTTTACAAAGCTCTTCGCAGTAGGTTTGAACCTCTGCACTCCATTTGCTCATGGACCAACACCTTCCTCCCTATACACAAAGTGCTTATGAAGATATCACTCTAAAACATCAAGATTCTGCTTGAGACCTGAGGCTGCATGTCCTAGGGAGGTGCAGGCCCACTCTTATCACTAGGGTGAAAAAGGACCAGTTGTTCTCCATCATGATCTTGAGCCAGGTTCAAGGGAAATCTAATCAAGATGAAAAGATAAAGGGAAGCTGCTTGGGTTTCCAGGTGCTGGGGTGGAAGATGAGACAGCATTGGGATAAGTGTGTTATTAAGCACTTGTGGTAAATATATACCTTTTCTGCAGGGAGAAAATAACTCTTTATTATGATTGTTATTACTTATTGTCCTCATTCTTCAATCGTTTTCATAAAAGATCTGCTGTGTATATATAAAATGGAAGGCACGCTGTACTGGCTGTACAGGGAGCTTGACAATGAGATTGGTTGGATGTCCTATAACTTGTGAATTTTGAATGTCCTATAAATATTTTAAAACTCCTGCTTCAGTTACAGTCTCACTGAAATCCACATTGAGGCTTCATTTTTCTGACAACTGCCTTCAGAGTTGCAATTCTGCCTAGTTTTGCTCTTGCAAAACTTAATCATTAAGAAAAGTATGTAGTTGCCAGTTTGAGCCTATTCTCAGCATATTTGGTTTAGAATTGTATTTCAGGCATCATCACTTCCTTGCACGGTCCTAGAATTTCAGACCTTTTTTTGCAGATCATTGGACTGTAGGTCCCTTTAAAAGCACCTTTATGATGTTGTTAGGGATTGCTTGCACCAGGCATGTATTCTGAGGCTGATGGGCTGTCTGGAGTGTGCAACAATTTCATACAAAAGCTACCGTTCTCTTTTCTGGGATATGTTGCATTGTGCATTTCTGGCTTTGTGGGATGCAGGTGAGAAGGACCATCCCTGCTGAGGGGAAGAGCCAGGTCCTCCTTTGTCACTGATGTTTTAAGGTTTAATGTTTGCAAATTGATTCTAATTTGTAAAAAAAATATTTATAATCATGTTTTAACACTCCACAAGCATTCTTGGCAGATAATATCTGTGGTGGAGGGAGAAGTGTTTGGATACAGAAGTATAGGATTAGGTTTGTGCATTGATCGATGACAGTGAAACATCCTTGAATAATCTCTCCCTCAAAGCAAAATTTGACTTGCCTAATGACCTCACTTTTTCTTGCTGGGTGACCAAAACGTTATGATAATCTCAGGAGATCCTGCACTTTCCATGTTGAATGGCTGTGTGTGGTGGGGCTACCTTTTCTACAAGAACATGAAGGAAATCAGGATTTCAGGAACTGTGGCGAAAGAAATTTCTGTAATAGCTGTGGGTACCAAAGGGAATAGACCATTTGCTTGCTCTTATTTCCACTAGGGTGGCTGATGGAGGAGTGAGAATTCACCGCAGTGAGCAGTAGTTCTAATAATAGCATGACTAATAAAAATAATAGAAATGTAGCTTTTAAGAAAAAAAGTCCTCTAGGATTCATCATAATCTTCTGACTTGCTTACATATGATATTTATACCTACCTATACTACTAATATCTGTAAATACTAGGTGGAAAACCCCTAGCCTGACCATAGATTTAAAAATATGTTTTACTTTGAGCTGATATCCTGCAATTAACATTCTGCTTTTATTTTTACAAACATAGAGTATTCCACTACCTTCTGAATCCTGCACTTGTCACAAAAGTAAAAGCCCTCAGCTGATTATCTCACTGAAATATTGTAGAGTTACCCTAGCTGTGACTTGTTTCCTGCACTCTATAATAAGTACCAAGCAATTACTCAGGTTATGTAATTTGTAAAATTGATCTGCTAACTAAAAGTCTGATTCACCGACAAAGAAAAAGTGAAGGCAAATTAAATGTCTTCTGTAAAGGTTAAGTGCATATTTTATTTGCAACAGAATATTATGGATCTTCCTAATGCAGTTCTGTGTATCTGAGCAGTCGTGTGGAAAGGAAGTTTTTTTAAAAGCTCTATTTCTATTGCTGATGAAATTTCTGAAACCTGACTGCTGTGGATGGTCTCTGGGGCTGATTCTCCAGTGCCTATTCTCTCGCTCCAAGAAAGATATTGAGGCTGCAGAGCGTGTCCTGAGAAGGGCAATGGAGCTATGAAGGGTCTGGAGCACAGGTCTTATGGGGAGCAGCTGAAGGAGCTGGGATTTTTCAGTCTGGAGAAGTGGAGTCTCAGAGGAGATGTTATCTCTCTCTACAACCCTCTGAAAGGAGGTTGTGATGAGGGGAGGGTCGGCCTCTGCTCCCAGGTAACAGTGATAGAATGAGAGGGAATGACCTGAACTTATGCCAGGGGAGGTTTATGTTGGATATTAGGAAGAATTTCTTGTTAGAAAGAGTGGTGATGCAGTAGCACAGGCTGCCCTGGGAGGTGGTGGAGTCACCATGGAGGTGTTCAGAAGTGTGGAAATGTGGCAATGAAGGGTATGGTTTAGTCAACATGGTGGGGTCGGGTTGATGGTTGGACTAGATGACCTTAAAGATTTTTTCCAACTATATTGATTCTATGACTCTATGTTCGTTGTGCTCATAGAATCATAGAATGGCCTGGGTTGAAAAGGACCGCAACGATCATCCAGTTTCAACCACCCTGCTGTGTGCAGGGTCACCAACCAGCAGACCAGGCTGCCCAGAGCCACATCCAGCCTGGCCTTGAATGCCTCCAGGGATGGGGCATCCACAACCTCCTTGGGCAACCTGTTCCAGTGTGTCACCACCTTCCTAATATCTAAAACTTCTTCCTGATATCTAACCTAAACCTCCCCTGTCTCAGTTTAAAATCATTCCCCCTTGTCCTATCACTATCCACCCATGTAAGCACTCGTTCCCCCTGTAGCGTATATGCTCCCTTCAAGTACTGGAAGGCCACAGTGAGGAATGAGGTCTCCCTGGAGTTTTCTCTTCTCCAAGCGAGTTAATCTTTGTCTAAAAAAATAACAAATTCCCATGTGCTCACTTCAGTTCAAAGGAAGAGACAACTGTATTATCTGAGTAGATGCGATAGTATGAATGCAAAAAATTCCCAAATCCTTCATCTGTTTCTCATTCAGAACAAAATTGATGTAAGTACATACACACAATACTGTGGTCTGAGCAATGGCAGTTTTTTCCAAGATGTCTTAAAAAAAATATGTCCCCATCATTACCTAGGATAACAATGTGTCTGAAAGATTATAAGGAAACGTTTACCAACCTCACCAGGTTAGGCTTTTATTTTGGAGATAGCAGTACCTATGTGCACTCAGTGCTGCCAATGATGAGCTGTAATCAAAGCTGTAACTGCGACGTGTCCAGGTACTCCAAATAAAGCTCCCAAGGTACTACAGAATCTTTTAAGTGATTCCATATAGAAACAGCTTTTCTTACTCAGTACAATGCAAGGACGAGTTAAGTTGCAAAACTGAACTGCCCAACAGCAAATAGCCATGTGCTGTTCACTAAATACACTAACCATTACTACTAGCAATGATTCATCCTGGCAATGCAGAAGTGCTTTATGTGGCCATCCTTGATCATTTCTTTCTGTATGTATGTAAACTCTTGTCTGTGATCTCTATCAGGCTGTCTGTTTCCATAGAACTCATGAGAGCTCTGCGTTTGTTAAACTTTACTTCTTTGTTGAATTTTGTAAGTGAAGCCACAAGCTGAAAAGGGAGAAAGGCAAGACAGGCACAGGTGCAGCATAGTCACATTTGCTCTGTTTCCTTAGAAAAACAGGTTTTAGAATCAGATTGAAAAGAACTGCCTAGTGAGAAATTCTTTGAGTCCCATTTCCTATGTTTTTGAGACTGTGATGGTGCTCTGCAGGGTCCAGAGTCAGAAGCAAGAACAGTGGTGGTAAGGTTTTGTTAATAACTTGTAAATTGTTCATGTTCTCTGCAGTGGATTCTCTGAAAGGGGGGTGTGTTAGATAAGTTAGGTAAAAAAAGAAGAAAAGAGCAATGCCTGTTATCTGAATAGTGAGAAACTGTAGTACGAGATAAAACTGAAAACAGCACAAAGAATTCATCTTCTCATTCAACACATTCTGCTTTCTAGTGGCCACATACAGGGAGTGCACAGATCTCTTCCTCTCTGTGCTCAGTGCTCCAGCCCTTGCCAAAAGCAGAGCTGATTCACCAAATTAAAATGCTCAGAGCAGGTAGGACAGAATCAGTTTGTTCCATGCTTCATCACAGCAAAGATTTTGCTCTGAAAATAATCCAGACTTGGTTGTTGCTCAAAGCAAATTTTGTTCAAATATTTAGTGTGGAAATTGTTTTTGTAGATTCTCTACCTGTTGACTTAGATGTGCTGCTTGTGCCACCCTTTGTATAGATCACATACCACTTCCTGAAGATTACGGATTGGAAGAGGAGTCATAGAATCACAGAATGGCTTGGGTTGGAAGGGATCTTAAAAATCTCCCATTCCCCTCCGCCTGCCATGGGCTGAATGACCTCTACTGGATCAGGCAGACCAGAGCCTCGTCCAACCTGGCCTTCAGCATCTCCAGGGATGGGGCATTCACAGCTCTGGGCAGCCTGGACCTCACCAGACGTGGAGTAAAAAACGTCCTCCTATTATCTAATCTTTGCTGTCAAAAGAAAACGTGCTACATGAAAGTTGGACGAATAGAGAGATACAGACCCCATTTTGAGCAGCTTTCAACATGTGAGCCCATGGCACTAAATTAAGAAGAACAGAATCTTTTCTGGAGCAAGATGAATTGATGTTTAAGCATCCTATCTGTTAATGGCTGATTAGTATATGCCTTTCCTCATTACTTCATCAAGAATCTTGCTCTCAGTCAAATGACAAGCATTGAGAAATGTTTTAATTGATTCAAAATTACTTTGCTGTAATTAGTCAGCTGTAATCCTGAGGAAGAGAAGAAGTTGAGGATAATGGTAATATTTCCTGACGAAATATTTGTGTTCAACAGTGATTACACAAAAGTACAGCAGTGCATTGCAGTTCTGTAGGCTTGTGGGAAGATGTGTGCCATGCATCACCTCTTGGTCTTTGCTGTACACTGGCTGAATGTTCATCACTTAAACACAGATGCAAAATTCTGCCCCCGTTCACATCTTGGGTCATGCTTCATGCTTTGTCCAAGAGTTAACAACTATTTAAACATAATTAAGGGCACCTGATATATATTTCTAGAGTATGTGTGACATCCACTGTAAGGTTAAAACCATGTGACTACAGTTGTCCACTCCATTGCCCTCCATTTACGTTGATGGCTCAGACATGAAGTTTCTTACTATTTCATAAATAATAATGGACCAAAAGCATGTACAGTCATGAATCAATGCATCATTAGGAATTGAAGCATTCTGTAACTTCATGAAAATTTTTATATTTCTGATCATGAAATATATGACATCTACTGTAGTGATGACTGTAGTGCAGTCTCCAAATCTCCCATGTTATGTTAATCAAATATATGTGTGTTTACTTTATCTAATGTTAAATACTACGTAAATCAAAAGTAATTTTATTTTGCTTTGCCTGAGTACAGTTACCAATAAAATAGTGTCTGCTCTGGAAAGGTAATTGAAAAGCTGGCACCGTTCCTGTCAATGAGTCCAAAAAAAAAAAAAAGGATACCACAAAAGGTAGCCCAAAAGATTTTCTTGAGTTGTAATTTGCACAGTGTATCCTGTTGTTTTTTTTTTCTCTGCCTAAATCAGGCAGCTGTACAACAATTACTGTCAGCATAAAATGAGCAAGCTTGCAAATTGTCTTCAAAGTCATCGAAGAAAGCAACTTTATCCTTCAAAATTACTGAAATATTGCATAGATAATGTATACAATTATTCAGATAATTTATAAATTTACTTTAGGACAAGTTAAGTGCACTTTGTTTTTCATCTGGATGAGTCCTAATGCATGGAAATGTGAATTATTCATAAGTCATCTTTTGGTTCTAGGAGTCTTTATATAGCTTTTGTTTGCTAATGCATTTCGTAGGCTATTTTGTGCACTAACCCATTACGTAGATAGTGCCAGCAGTAAAATAAATGCTGAATTATATATTCAGTAGTTCTACATTAAGAGCTAGTACACTTCACCTCATTGTTTTTCCTGTTTTACTTCACAAATCTAAAGACAATTGATACTGTGATGCTATCATCTAACTCATCGAAAATACACTGCTGCTGGCTGATTGCTGTATATATTGATGTAGAATTGGTACTGTTGACAAATTTATTAAAGCAATGAAAGCCTAAATATCTAACCTGGAAGCTTCAATGTATTACCCAAATTACATTTTGGGCTTCTGAAATTTGTAATATGAACAAATGGAATTTACAGTCGTCATCCAGACAAAACAAATGATAATAATCTTGAGTGCTTGTGTGTGAATGTGGCCTTTAGCTAAACTGATTCCCTAAATTCCCTTCTACTGAAAAATATACGAAAGAGAAAAAAGGGAGAGCAACCTCCCCACTTTTCCACCAGAAAGATACGGGATCTGAAGGGCCACAAGCATCAGTGGCTTCTTTTCTTATCAGGAGAGCTTAATCATTTGAGCATATGAGTTCAGGGGATTAGAGGTATACGTGCCTGAACAAACTTCAACAGATAGTTTCTATTTCTGTGAAAGATACAAATATTGTTTTTTTTCTTTTTTTAAAGATTGTTTCATCTTCACCTTAAAATGTTAGAGCTTTTCTGAATTTCCAGAGGATCCATTAGTTAAAAATCATCGGAGTGTAGTTGTTCATCTGTCTTGAATTCAGAGTGCAGATGGATGAACAGCTTTGGAGGGAATCCAGGCTTTCATAAACTTTTTCAATTAGGATACAAACACTTAATAAAATACACCATGATTCAATTAATCCTTAATATAATGGGAACCTTATTTCTATATTAATTGATCCTTACTAATAGCCTACAATATATTCATTTCAAACTGCAGAGGATTATACAAATAAGGATCTCTGCTTTAATAAAACTGGTCTTTTTACACGGATGAAGACTTAGCATGAGATACTCCTAAACTGGAATTATCTGTTTGCTTCACTTGCAGTCTGATGTTATTCTGTAATGAGTAACTCTGTACTCATTATTATTTTTTTTTCATAAAAATACAGTTATATGTCAAGAGCTGCAGGTTTATGTTGCAACTGAATAGAGTGTGGAGATACTGTAGTTGGGAGAAGTTGTAGGAGATAATCTGGTTTAGACCCAGGGGTACTCAGAATATAACCACACTGTGAGTCCTAACAGAGGTTCTGTGTGTTCCTAACAGAGAGGGTCAGCATTGCATCTCGTGGAGAAGCTTTTTCCCTTCTGTTCTCTTTTGGCCCCTCTGGGCTACAGACTGGAAGGAGCAGTCCTTGAGAGCAGCCCTGTGGAGAAGGACCTGGGGGTCTTGATAGATGAAAAACTTAATATGAGCCAGCAGTGTGCCCTTGCGGCTTGGAAGGTATCCTGGGCTTCATCAAAAGAGGGGTGGCCAGCAGGGACAGGGAGGTGATTGTTCCCCTCTGCTCTTGTGAGGCCCCATCTGGAGTACTGTGTCCAAGTGTGGAGCCCAGTACAAAAAAAGACAGGGAGCTGTAGGAGATGTCCAGAGGAGAGCCACGAAGATGATCAGGGGACTGGAGCAGCTCCCCTATGAGGACAGGCTGAAGGAACTGGGCTTGTTCAGCCTGGAGAAAAGAAGGATGTGGGGTGACCTCATTGCAGCCTTTCAGTACCTAAAGGGAGCCTGCAGAGGGGAGGGGAATCAACTCTTTGAAAGGGTAGATAACAGCAGGATGAGGGGAAATGGTTTTAAGTTGGGAGAGGGGAGATTTAGGTTGGACGTCAGGGGGAAATTCTTTACAGAGAGAGTGGTGAGGTGCTGGAACAGGCTGCCCACAGAGGTTGTGGATGCCCCATCCCTGGAGGTGTTCAAGGCCAGATTGGATGGGGCCTTGGGCAGCCTGGTCTAGTATTAAATGTGGAGGTTGGTGGCCCTGCGTGTGGCAGGGGGGTTGGAGTTTCATGATCCTTGAGGTCCCTTCCGACCCTGGCCATTCTGTGATGCTGTGATTCTCTTGAGAATATGCATGTGAGTGTGTCAGTAGAAGAGGAGTAGGGAGCTGTCTAAGCTGCTCTTGGAGATTTAGGACTGTTGATGTACCCAGACCTGCTGCAAAGGTGCAAGTTGGATAAAAGACTTGATTACTTGGCTGTACTCTGTCAACTGCTGTCCTTTAATGGTAATGATTATTGTGTACTAGTCCTAATCACATAATAGGTTTGAAAAGTCATTTATCGTAGGCCAGGATGTGAACTAGAGTGTTGGACTCCTTCAGAGGTTTTCTAGTTTCTATTTTGCTTTGCTTGATTCTTGATTAAATAGGCTATTTTGAAATAAGATGTTTTACAGAATCAATTGCAACAATCTATTTGCTTTTAAAATCAAAATTTCAGGTAGGTCAATTGTAGAATGACAGTAGTGGAATAATGATGGAGAGAGCTGTGCAGCTCTGAAAAGTCAGGACCAGTGGGGAATGTGTGGTTAGGAAAGCATTTCTGTCGGTATTACTGTTGCTTCAAGACGTAAGGTCATCGTGTACTTGCCCCTCTGAATCACTCAATAGATCCTACACCAGGTATATCTTTCTTGTTCCACACACTTTCTACATTGAAACCTATGTGGTTCCCCCTCTGCCTCCCCCCCATTTGCTGCTTCTTTCTTCCCTGCTTTCCTTCTTGGGAAAACAGTTTATATAAGCCAAAAGTTGCGAATTTTAACTCTCCAATTGATTTTAAAACATGGTACAGCAGGCTGACTTTTCAAAAGAACAAATCTAATCTTTTTAGAAGTGCTATCCCATCAAGATTTAAATTGAAGGATCATCCAAATACAGTATGCAGTCATTCTTAAGGAGATTACACCAATTTGTATGGTTGGTTCTAGAATCCTCTAATTTAATGAAAACAAGAAGTTAGCGTGGTCATCCTGAAGAGAAGAGAGAATATTAATGAGGCAATCATAAGATTTGATCTGCAACAATAATTTGATTAGTTTTTATTTTAACGGGGTAATTAGAAACAGTAGTTCACATTTTACTGATTTCATTTCCTATGGTCCATATAAGGACATAAAAATTATTAATAAAAAATGTCTACGTGGAAAACTAATTTAGGTATATCTTCTTACATGTCATACTTAAATTTTGTGTTCCTCATTATTCTTCATCTATTGCTGTGCTTTACAGCTTAAATTTCTGATATATACTTCCCAGTGACATTAATGGGAATGGTTCATCAAAATCCTCTAGATGGCTTTGAAAATTTCCAATATATTTTCAGTGTGCTGTGGAAATACTGCTGAATTTATCCTTACACCACCCTTCAGAGACAGGTAAATATACTTTAAATATATTTTATTGAAGATGAACTCTGAAGAACAGAAACATGAGAGACATAATGGGCCTAATCCTATTGACGTAATTTGGCAATGGAAGCATAATTTTGAGCCAAACTATTAAGAATTCATTGGGAAAGAAAGTACTCTGATAGCATATTTGTCTTGTTCTATTAAGGACGAAGTGCTTAAAATTTTTCTAATTTTGGTTTTGTGTGTGAGGAAGCAGAGTATTTATGTATATTCTGAAGTGGAAACCAAAATATGTATCTATAATTGCCATTGTAATGCCTCAAGGGAGAAGCAGCTCTTGAGCTGCATATTCCCATCTTTTCCTTGACAGAATTATGTGATGCTGTGTTCTTTTCTCTATTGAAACCGATAGCACCCTTGGCTCCAATATAAATCACCTGGGTATTGCGGGGTAGTTTGAGTCACCCATAGATAAAGCAGCCTAACTGCCATTATGCACACTAGCTGTTTTTTAATTATTATAGGAATTTGGTATTAACGTTCACATTTGCTTCAAAAGAGGAGATAACTCTTGACGACATTTTCACACACAGTTTCTCATCAAAATAATGTTGATTAATTGTCCAACAAATTCCTCTAGTTATGCTGGATGGATTTTTTTCCCCATGGTCTTCATTTCCTGTACAGTTCTTCAGAGGGGAATCTTTCCCCTTTGTTCACTGTTCGTGAGACCTCATGTGAAGTATTGTGTCTGATTTGGAGGTCCTTGTGAAAGGAAGATATCAAAGCAGTGGAGTGAGTCTAGAGGAGGCCACCAAGGTGGTGGCAAGGGTTGTGCCAGTAGAGGCAGGAGAAGATGGCTTTGTCCAGCCTAGGGAAGCATCAGATTTAGTGCTGCTTTGTGGTGCACCAGTGAAAGGATGGCAGGCAAAGGGTACAGCTTCAGTAATGCGTAACTGAGACCAGACATTAGTAAATAGTAGTAGAGTTAAGCAAACATAGGATAAAGTCATCTTTCAGCACTGTGGACATCCCATTTTTTGGAGATCTTTTGGGATACCCTGGGCATCATCTTTCCAGAATGGCCTATAGTGTGCTTAGTTATTTTTCTAGGAGGACAGTAAGATGGAACACCCTCTCTCAGATTCCTCCGCAGTGGTTTTCTATGATTTTTTCTGTGATATATAGGACAAAACTTCAAGTCTGTGCCTTGACTCAGGTACAGTCTTCTTATGTGACCTTGGGTACATCAGTTAATTTGAGCTTTGTCCAATTCTCCATTTCCAAAAGGGAGATTATTATTAGTGTTTAGTATTAGAAGAAATGCAGTGAAGGTATAATCCATTAATGCTTTTAATGCTCTGGCACATTATATTAATGATAAAGAAATGTCCCAGCCCTGCAGAATTTATAATCTAAAAAGGTCAGACAGGGAATGTGAGAAGAAACATCTATATCCTTGTCTTACAGATGAGCAACAGAGCTGCAAAGAGAAGTGGTTTGTCAAATGCGTTAAAGCACAACGGAGATGAAATACAGAGATTCATGGTGCATTCCTTTCAGTCACAAACATTATGATTTTATTTTTTTAAGCTCCTCCTTCAGTGACATTTTTCCTGGCAGCTTCATTAGGAGCAGTACAACCTGCAGCCGTTTATTTTAATGCTGCAGCAAATATTTCCAAGTTAACAGCACTAACTAACTGGCAGTGTATCTTCTCCTGACCAGCCACAACTGTGTTCACATTGAAGTCTATCTCAAAAGCTTGTTGTTGTTTTTTTCTAATACTGCCCAGGCACTGCTATTAATAATCCATATGTTACTTGTTTTTATGGCTTCCTGTATTGCCTGGCATTCCTTTGTGCTTTTCGATTTCATGATTTTTGGACCAGAAATGCCAGCAGCTGCCAGTCAGCTTGGTCCAACATTCACAGTCCAAGCAGGTTTCCTTCAGCCAGCCATGAGAGCTGCATCAGTTCTGCTCCTCTTTAATAAGTAAAGCTGATCTCTGCAGCTTTGCTACGTTTTGTAGTACTTAGTGAGGCCTAACGCAAGCCACACTAGATAACTTATTTATTTAATAAAATGCATTCATCCAAGACAAGACATGAAAGGGCTGAATTACTATGGGAAGCACTTCCTTGTGGGTGGGAGCTGTTGCTTCCATGCTCAGTGATGGTACACACAACCGGTGACTCACCAAAGGACTGCTGGGTTGGAACAGGCTGTCACAGGCTGATGCGTGGTGCCACCAGCAGGACATCGTCTCCTAGCAACCGCCCAGAGATGCTGTTTTCACATTTAACCCTTCCAAATTTCCTCACACGCCAGGACACCACCAGGATGTGTTTGCACAGCAGCTTCTGCTGCAGTTTAATCAATACTTCTGTTTGAACAACGTGGGGCAAGCTAGAGGGCTCCAACAGATTGGCTCACCTAAGGCAGATAGATCAATCTGTGGTGCTTGCGTGATGGTGTGAAACTTTCCCCTTCTCTCACCTTCCTGTTTCTTTTCCCAATGTCTTTTAGAGTTGAACATTTTTCCTGTTTTGCTTTTGTTGAAGTTTATCTTCAATTGCACTGCCCTGCAGGGCCTCTACATCATGATATCCAAGGCGAATTTTTAAATGGTCAACCTGTTTAAATATGATGGGGAAGATGCAGTAGAAATCTGAACTTTAGTTCACTTTATTATGTGTCAGTATATAAGTGATAGATCTCCATGAGCCAGCTGCTTCCCTCTAGTTTCTGGTTCCCACCATGTGCGATGTGACAGCAAAACAGGAGTGTCCATGCAGAAATAAAAAAATAAAACTCTCTGCAAAGTCTTTCACCACGCTTTTATTTTAAAAAACAAAAGAATAGAGGTGGATTTTATAGAAAAAAAGTCGATCTCAGAAAGCTAAGTAGAGGAAATCATGGTGTCATTGATTTAGAGGTACATAAGCATTAATGAGGCAGAAGCAGGTGCTTATCAATTCTGGACTGGTAAAGGAAGGCTCCTGTTCAAAGCCACTGTGTTTAGTAAACTGACTTTTGTATCTGATCATGGCAGAAGTGAGTTTGGGTCTTCATTTACCCCTTTTTATATGTCTGTGCATTTGAGTCTGAGCACACCTATCGGAATGAAAAAAAAATGTATTCATGTTTTGTCTCACATCTCAGTTTCAAATCCCTTAGGCCTGCATTTAAGTGGCATTAGGAAAGCTGGTTCTTCCCAGTTGCTGCTGGAAGTGCATTGTTTGTACCAGATGGGTAGGAGGTGTATGAACTGACAGCATTACGCCTGTGCTCTGGTCTGAGGAGTTGGCATGTGCCTTGGCTGTCCATTGCTGGAGCCAGCAATGTGCTCCAATAGCCAAGAAGGCCAATGGCATCCTTGTCTGTATCAGGAATGGTGTGGGCAGCAGGACTAGGCAAGCGACTGTCCCCTTTTATTTGATAAGGTGCTGGTGGTACCTCACCTCAAGTACTGTGTTCAGTTTCAGCACCCCACTACTAGAAGGATATGAAGTTACTTGAGCACATGCAGAGAAGAGCAATGAAGCTGGTGAGGGGACAAGAAAAAAAGAGCTTTATGAACATAAGGAGACTGAAAGGAGAACTCATTTCTTCCAGTAACTACCTGAAAGGAGGATGCAGTGATGAGGTGTTGGTCTCTTTTCTCTGGTGGCAAGTGATAGAATGCGAGGCAATGGCCTCATGTTGTACCAGGGGTGGTTTAGGTTGAGCACTAGGTTGGGAAGAATTTCTTCATGGAGAGTGCAGTCAAGCATTGGAATGGGCTGCTCATATTGGTGGTGGAGTCTCCATGCCTGGAGCTTGTTAAGGGATATATGGACATGGTGATAAGGGATGTGGTTTAGAGATGGACTCCGTAGTGCAGTCTGTGTTCATTAAAGAAAAAGTTTCAGACTCTGCACAGGTTTGTGTAATATTGCAAATCTTTCAATACCTATTAGAGTGGAAGCTTCAGGCTTGAATGCTAATGGTACTGAAACTTAACACTGAGGTGATCCAACAAAACTGCCTAAGGAGGTTTCTGTAAACCCTTTGTGCATTGTCTCTGTGTCTTTGCCAGTAGAAATCAACCTCTGCTTGAAACTTCACCTAATTCATTTAGAAATAGCAGGAAAAGAGAAAATCAATCTATAGTGAACAGTGTGAATTGTATCACATTGAGAAGATCTAATTAGGAATGGCTTTTTTTCTATTGCACTGATAACGGTAAGCTTTAAGATTGACATCATGACAAAACCCAATACTTTATAACTGAGTGAATTTTTAAAACAGGTGTTTTAACTACCAGATCAATAACTTCAAACACCACATAATTAAATTGTACATACATTCTCAATAAACAGTAAGTAAGAAAAGTGGTACTCTATTTTGTAATGAATTAGGTTATTTTCATGTGCGTGCACTTCTAAAAGTTTGGCAGATATTTCTGTGGAGTGGAAATATTTCTTTACATATCACACTGAGGACAAAGTCTTCACTTTGTCTTCTTACCTGTCTTCAGCTGGTGTTGAGAGGAACAGTTTTCTATGCTTATGTACCAATCTTTCCCTTTAAATGTCATTTGGATTTCCGTGTTTCCTTCTTTTAAGAATCGTAGTTGAAGAAACATGGGAAAAATCCCAAACCACTCAATGTAACTTCCAGTATTTTCAAATCATTTTTGTAATTTCTTCAGAAATAAGCCTAACTTAAGATGGGCTTAATTTTAACTTTTTGTCCGGAGTTAACACAGTCTTCAAACCAACTTTGGTTTTACAAAAGTGAAATACTGCTAATGAGTGTTATTCAGCCACTGCATGATTTAATACTTGGGATAATCCATCACGGCTTGGATGCAGCTAAGATGCAATAATGTGCTGCATATCCATTACATCAAATGGCCCAAAGTATGATTTGCCATTGGCAAAATTATTTTTTCTAAATGTGCACAGCTAATCTGCACTCACGTATTTTGCTCACTAAGGGAGCAGCATATCTAATGTGTAATCTTTTTGTAATGAGCCTATTACTCTGGTTTCTAGGTAGAGCTCCACCAGGCATATCTGTGGGCACTTTTGTTCGTACTCTCATTAAAAATCATCTTAGTAAGATTAGCTGCTGTTTGGCAATTTGCATGGCTAGATCTATTTGTTTATAACAAGAGCAGGAGATATTTAATGCACTTTGTACAGCAACTTTCAGCCATGAAACTAAACAGGCTGAAGATAAAATCAGTTCCGTTTTCTCTTCAGCCAGCAAAGAGTTTCAAAAAAGTATAGGAAAAGGATTCAAGGTTATGTAACAAAAGAATTTCTGTGGCGTGGAACTCGCAGATAAGAAACAATGTGCTGCACATAATACTTCTGAGATTTGAATTAAAATTGCCAGCGATATTGGATGCAATGATGAGCACCGTTCAGCAAAAGGAGTTCATCACGGGTAACAGAATTTGAATTATGCTTTACTAGATTTCCTGCATATGTCAAAAATAAGTAATTGCCAATTACCCTTCTCAAAAGAGCTGGTGGGATACGATCATTTCACTTCAGAATAAGTGCAGATCTGCAGAACTGAGGAAAGAGTTCTGCAGAGGGAAAGCTTCAAGAAATAGTTTCTGATAAATCAAGATAACTTCAACTACGGCAGAGAATAATTTTAGCTTGGGCCCAGCGTGCAGATGTTCAGTGGTTCTTAATAACCTGCAGCAATGTGTCTACAGCGATGGGTTAATCCAACAATACACTTGCTGAATAAGGCAGTACCATTCATAGTTCAGGAAGGAAACTGATCCACAGAGACTGTGTTTGCTCAGAATAATTGTGAAAAAATACAAATGAATCTGGGTCTCTTAAGCTTATCCCCTTGTCCACTGGAGCTTTCTCTGGATAATTAGAAGAGAACTAATTAGAAGATACAGTTTCTTATGTTGTGGGCTTTTTTCCCCCTTTCTATCCACGTGAGTAAAAATTGTTGAAATGTTATAGGAGCCGCTATAATTAATGGTAAGGTCAGAGTTCAGAGCCAAAGCTCTAAATTTCTGTTCCAAGTTTTGCTGTTATCTCATTCTAGGCAGGTCACTTGTTAGCTTCCCCAGGAACTGAAATGGAAATAATTAAAAGGAGTTGTGGTGATATGAGACATTCTTGTTGGTTTAGATTGCTTTGGGATCTTTGCAAGAATGATAAAGAAATGTTAACTATTAAAATACAGCAATCTTTGCAGTATATTAAAAGGTATGCCTAGAAGCTGTGTACCAAGTTAAATATATATATATATCCATTTATGATAACCATATCATAAATCATGGTTGTTTATGCTTGCCTATAAATACACTCATCTTACACAATGCTTGGTGTGACTAAACTCCTTCTGGCACTGGTAGAACTGAGCTTAGCTTCAAACGTCAAGCAATTTGAGGTTTCACAAATTTCTGTGTTTGTGTGAGAAATGTATTTGATTTTGTAAATAGATTTCTGTGAGTCAGACTTGATTGCAGATTAGAAGTGTTGGAAGTTCCCATTCGTTCCCATTCCTTTGATCCTCAGTGCCTACGTACAAATTTCCAAGGCGTGAGGATTGCAAATGGGGCCAAAAATAATTGCATGTGGGACAGCCAGAGAATTCCCCAGGCACAAAGAAAGCAGCCCAGTTGTCTTCCACGTTAGCAGAGGACTGGAAGTGGAGGAGTGGGGGAAAATGGTTTTAAGCTAAAAAAAGGGCAGATTTAGATTGGATGTAAGGGAGAAGTTTTTTACAATAAGTGTGGTAAGGCACTGGCACAGGTTGCCCAGAGAGGTGGATGCCCCGTCCCTGGAGACATTCAAGGTCAGGCTGGATGGGGCTGTGAGCACCTGATGGAGCTGTAGGTGTCCCTGTTCATTGCAGAGGAGCTGGACCAGATGACCATTAAGGGTCCCTTCCAATTCAAACGATTCTGTGATTCTATAATTCTATGACTAAGAGCACAGGGAGGATAAGGGGTGGCTCTGCACTGCTCAAGTATGTAGGCTGCACATCGTGAAGTCCCAGATTTATACTTGGTCTTGGTGGTGTGAAGTGATGGACTGAAATTGCTGAAAGCAGCACCGCAAGTGATGATTTTCACTCCTCAAGTTAAACAGGCCTTGGATTACCATCTAAATTAATCTATGAGTTTTGGCCTCCAAGCTATTTAGCTGATCTAATAGTTCTGGCAGCCAGAATCCAATGGAGTGCAGGGATGGTTTGCCTACAAATTAAGGAGAGAAGCTATACCGAGGCAGTCATCTCTTAAAATCTTGTTGCCACCTTAGTTTGGCTGAATCCTAAATTTAGAGGTGGAGAATGGAGGGAGAAGAAGCTGATAAATGTCTATGGAAAGATTTGAGGTAGTTGCTGTGATGTATGGTGTGCTTTGATGTTTGACAGCGTTGGATATGGCTTAGTGTCTGCAGGGTGATCTGGTGCCTGACCCTGCCCCTGGGGTTTCCTCTGTCAGTTAAAGAGCCCCATCGTGTACAGTGAGGTCAGTGGGACATTTATTGTGTTGGTAGGATGGTGGCCATCTTAAGAAAACAAGGTCAAAAAAAAAAAAAAAAAAAAAAAGGATTTTTCAGATGAAACCAAAAATAAATTGGAGAAAATCCTTGTTCTGTTTTTTTAATTCTTTAAGTAAATAAGATTCTCGTGGCCTGCTGACCAGCTTGCCTGGAGGCTTGGTAACTTGAGCACTGGAACAGGCTGCCCAGGGAGGTTGTGGGATCTCCTTCTCTGGAGATATTCAAAACCTGCCTGGACACCCACTTGTGCGACCTGGTATAGGGAACCTGTTTGGCAGAGGAGTTGGACTCGATGATCTCTGGAGGTCCCTTCCAACCCCTATGATTCTGTGATTCTGTGAAACTTATGAACCAGGCTGACCTCTGCAAGAGAAGCCAGTCCTTTCCCCTTGCATGCGATGCTCTGCAGCATTCAGCTAGGGAGTGAAGAGCTGGCTCACAGCACTGCCTTCCACAGGGAAACAGCTGCTGCATTTTAATTTCTATCTGAAAGTAGGTTAGAAGGTTCTGCTGTCCCCCTGGAGCTTCATCCCTGGCTGAGCAGATTACAGCTCTCTAGGAAAGCACTCTAGCAGTCTGGCACTGTTGGTCCTTCTTCCCCGCCAAGCCTGCTTGCTGCTTTTCTGTAAAGAGGTGAGGAGGGTGAACTCCTGCAGTGAGCTAAGGAACTCACTGAGGAGCTCAGGAACATTTGGTCCTCATCTTGTGTCCCTTTAAACAGCCGGTCCATCACCTTCACATGACATCCCTCCATACCAGGGGACAGCTACACTGAGGATGCTGTTGTGCTGCTCATGTGGTCTGTAAGAACAGCATGGTGTATATAGATTTGAACGTATTTGCAGTGGAAAAACAAATTACAAAAGCTCAAAACTACCTTAAAAGCAGTGGTGTCAGTTTGTGTGGGGTTTCCCTCTCTGAATTATAAATTCCAGCAAAAGTCCTGTGTGTATATTTGTTCCAGTCACTCCAGCTCTCTTCATAGAAGAGAAAATGGTGTGGTTGGCTCAGGTTCCCCCAGGCCTCCCATTGACTGTATTGGCAGAGAGCTGTAGACTTGAGAGCTACACAGGGAGCTCAGGTGTGGATGGCTTCAGTCAGGCAAGTCCCTTTCTTTTTAGGGCTCATTGCCATCATCCTGCACTGTGCCAAGAAAAAAAAAACATGTCTAATATTGTGCTTTCTTTCCCAAACGAGCAGTGACAGAAGCCTATTCCCCTCCATCCCTGGGATATTTCCCAAATATCATCCTGAGGACAGTGTGTTTGGAAGGGCTTTTTGGAAGTCCGCCGTTGCCTCTTCAGCTTTTTTGTGATGTCTGTTCAGAGAAGGAGTAAAGCATTTAGAGGCTTGACCCAGCTTGACCATTCTCATCTTATTTGGCTCAATTGCTCTGCCAAATACTACAGTGGTTTGTGGGTTCGGCCATATCTGCCTTCTCCTTAAAATAAGCTGTGAATTGATTTTTCCCATCCTTTACTCTCAGTGACCTCTCCACCCCTCCTCATTTTGGGGGCAAGACTGTGTAACACAGAGCTCCCAGCCCTCTCTCACTCTTCAGCATTCTTTTTAATAGACAGACATTACTTTGGCTGTGCCCTGCTGCTTTGGAGCTGCAATACAAAGGCTTTCATACTAAAATGTACATTTTCAGCAGTCTCTCACCTTCATTTCTTCTCCACTCTTGGAGTGATACCAGCCAGCCTGAGTGATTTATTGCATTTAAATTTATTGAACTGTTCTTTCACCTCTCTTCTCCATGCATCTGCTTTTGCAAACGCCTCTGTTTCATTGCCTGTAAAATGTCACCTTGGGATGGTTATTTCCCCTTCACCTTCCAAAGGGAAAGATAAATGAAAAGAAATCTGTTTAGCTTCTCTGCTCTCTGACTGAATCATTTAGCTTCTCATTCTCTTTGATTGCTCCTTTTCCACCATCATGGTACTGCTAACAAACTTTCCTCTGGGCTTCCTATGTCCAGTGCAGCAGGAACTGGATTATTGCTCATCTTTGTAGCTCTGGTTAATTCATCCTCATCTCTCCAACAGCTCCTCTTCAGAAGTAATCTGCAGTAGACCTATAAAGTACAAGCATGCATAGGTGTGAACAACATTTTTATTTGTTGTTTTGCCTGAATATGGCCTGATCTCATACATTCTGCTAGCTGGGAAAAGAGGAGGAGCTATCTGCTCACTGGGAACTGATGGCAGAATCATAGAATCACCAAAGTTGGAAAAGACCTCCAAGATCGTCCAGTCCAACCATCCACCTCCCAGTAATATTTCCTTGTAAACCACATCCCTCAGTACAACATCTAAACATTTCTTGACACCTCTAGGGACTGTGACTACATTATCTCTCTGGGTAGCCCATTCTAGCACCTGAACACTCTTTCAGAGAAGTTTTTGCTAACATCCAGCCTGAATCTCTGCTGATGCAACTTGAGGCCATTCCCTTTTATCCTATTTCTAGTTACATGGGAGAAGAGACCAACCCTCACCTCGCCACAACCTCTCTCCAGGTAGTTGTAGAGCAATAAGTCTCCCCTGGCCTCCTCCAGACTAAGTAATCCCAGTTCCCTCAGCCCCACCTCATAAGACTTGTGTTCCAGATCCCTTCCCAGCTTACTTGACCTTCTCTGAGCATACTCCAACAGGAGTGTGGGAAAAACAACAGATCTGCACCAGGGGATATTCAGACTAGGCATCAGCAAAAATTTCTTCAGCATGAGGATGTTCAAACACTTGGGACAGGCTTCCTAGAGAGGTGGCTGATGACCCATACCTGCTGTTGTTCAAGAGGCATTTGGTTAACGCTCTTATTAGTATACTGAAACTTTTGGTTACCCCTGAAGTTGTAGGACTTCAGAGGCCCCTTCCAACTCTTCTATCAAGACATATTCCGTCCCCTATAGTTGAAGTCTTTAAACCACTCAAAGAGGAGAGAAATCACTGCTGGCACTGCAGTTTTCTCTCCACTGGATAGTGGTGGAGGATTCTGATCTTCCTCACTCATCTGCTCTGGTTCTGTTTTTTTCCCCTCTATTTACCTAGACAAGTGAAAGGATTATAACAAAAGCACTATTTCTGCTGCTTCTAGCAGAATCTGACTTCAAGGTTAATCTGTTTAAAATGTGGCTGCTATGACTTGTTGACACAGTCACCTCTAATTACAGAAGGCAATGCTTGTGTAATACTGAGGTTTTTTTTATTCTTTTCTCACTCTTCCTTTGCTGTTTTTTGCTTATTCTTGTTCTACATTCTATTCTTAGCGTTAAAAATCTGTTCTATCTTTTTCAGTTTTCTGTCTTTTTTAATTCAGCAAAAATAGAAATTTATAGACACAGGATAAATTCTGATCTGTTAGACATTTGATTTGTTCCCAGATCTTGACTATATTGTGCACAGCAGCACTGGAGCACAGCAGCATTTTTTCTATTAGATTACCTGGATTTATTATTATTTCTCTTTCTTAGCCTTTCCTGTCAACATCTAAACAACAATTATTTGTTTCCTATAAATACATATTTCTCCTTGTAACCACCTGACATGATTCTTCCAAAGCACCTTTTTACTTCCTTTACCTTACTTCCCAATTGTCTTCTACCAGTTGCTCAGATATTATTTTCTTTAATAACTGCATACGTTATTTGATTTATACTCCAAACAAAAACAAACCACCTTAACATGCTCCATCATCTGAAGTTCCCCAATGCCTAAGGTTAGCCACCATTCTTCCACCCTTGTCCTTAACAAAGAGACAACGCAATACAGCAGTAATCTGAATGAGTGGACTGGAAGTAGAGAGAAACCTACAGTAGCTGGCAGATGTCCTATGTGTAGTAAATTAAATAAGTGGGGCTTGCAGCCCCAAAGCAACTACACAAAATTTGTCCTCCAAAAGGTTGGTAAGGATGCTCACCTTCCTACAGTGTGCATTCCTCTGGGATAGGGAGTGGTTCTGTGTGGTTTGTGTGTTCAATACTCAACATCAAGACCGTGGCCTTGTCTAAACACCTTTGGGAGCATTGGTAAAGCAGTGTTCCTTGTGTAGGAGCAGTGATCTTAACAGAAAAAGATACCTTATACATACCATACATTATAATGCATACCTTATAACGTTACAGTTGCTCCTTTACAAGAAGTAGTGCATCTATGAGATGCCTCTGTGTTGACAGAACTGCATCTGCACTAGATGCTATGGCAGAATATTTATTTCAGTGTGACATCCTACCCCTGCCTACCATAAACTTCATCTGTACAAACACTGCACTTAGGTCACGCTGACAATATTAAATCCTGCCTGTGGAGCTATCTTGACTTGAGGTGAGAAAATGAACATCATAAGACTGACAAAACACTGTGCTGTGATGAAGAAAGACAGTTTCAGGGAAAGGGTTTTTTTTTAGTTTGGAGGAGACTCAGGGGGGACCTTACCACTCTCTACAACTGCCTGGAAAGAATTTGTGTTGGGGGGAAGTCTCATCTCCAGGTTACAGCAATAGGATGAGGCAGAATGGCCTCAAGTTGTGCCAGGGGAGGTTCAGGTTGAATATTAGGAAAAAATTTCTTCTCAGAGTGGTAAGGCATTGGAATAGGCTGCCCTGGGAGGTGGGGCAGTCACCATCCCTGGAAGTGTTTAAGAACCATGGAGATGGCACTGAAGGACAAGTGGGCATGGTGGAGTTGGGTTGTACTTGGGTTTTATGATCTTAGATGTCTTTTCTAACCTTAAAGATTCTATGATTTTATAATTCTCCAAAGTTAGTTTGTGCACTCTGCTGCTGGTGTACATAGCCATGGGGCAATGTAAAATATGTAAAAAGCACAGAGGTTTCTGCCCTCACACAGAGAGCTCTGCCCTCAGCAACAGAAAGTGGGCAATGAAGACAGCTACAAAGCAGGGACTGCTGCATCTGGGAGCCAGATGCCGCCATGAAGGTGGTGACAGACTGGAACAGGTTGCCCAGTGAGGCTGTGGATGCCCCCTCCCTGGAAATATTCAAGGCCAGGATGGATGGGGCTGTGAGCAGTCTGGTCTAGAGGGAGGTGTCCCTACCTGTAGCACGGGGGCTGGAATTAGATGATCTTAAAGGTCCCTTCCAACTTAAACCATTCTGTAATGCTATAAATACTTTTGTTTTCTGATACTAATTTTCAAAGTTCTGCATAGGGTTTGCCTCAAAGATGTGAGTACAGATTTCTTGCAGAAGATAAATAGTTTTCAATACAAAGATTTTTGAAAGGAAATGTCTTTTCCAGCTAATTCTCATGGAGGAAAAAAAAAGGGGGAGGATGGAGGGAGGGCAGAGGGAGACAATGATTTCTGCGTCACCTACCTGCCTCAAATTGCTTGGAAGTGCAAGAGAACATATTGAACAAAATTTGCTTTGAGAAGTTATCATTTTAAAAATATGTGAGAAATGAAAGTGTGAAGCCTAAGTTTACACAGAAAATCTTCCACAAAGTGATGATTAATACAAACAGTTCCTCCTGATTTATTCTCTGATGTCTCTTCTTCTAAACACCGTAATCTAAATGAGAAAATAAATAAATAGAGCAAGGCCAATTTCTGCACCTCCTAAAGACTCGCAGTGGAGAATTAAGCTCTAGTGGTGGGGACGAGTGGAGGTAATTAAAACAAATTGGACATCTTGATAGGTAGAAAAATGGGAGTCTTTCTGTCAGTGAATAATCTCAGTTGGCAAAGTACTTGAAGATGACTTTCAGCCTCGACTTTTTCATCTTGAGCAGCAAAACGAGCTTTGTGATTGCTGACCCTCAGTAAGTATCTCAGCTAATCTTCATTTGGAATATCTAGAGGATCAAGAGACAACCGCCTCTTACCCAAGCTGTCCTCAGGTGCATTTTGCAAAATGCTCTCAGCAGAGTGCTCACAAAGACGTCAGTAATCTTTCCAACCTCATCAGTTCTTGCACAGGCATCTATTAAAAATGAAAGAGCCTGGTAAAATTAGTGCAAAGTACAGCTGGGAAGAAAATGAAAACTCTTTTCTGACAGACTTTAGGTTGCTGCAAGCATCCCTCACTTTCCTGTTTCAAAAGAGATGCAATAGTCCTTTTAAGTGGTTTTTTTTTTTAGTATTTGAAAGAGAAATGTAAAACTGTTTTCTACTTTTTTTCTCCTGTTTGTTAGTAACATAAAATGCAAACTGGATGAGGACAACATAGATTGTCCTCGCTTATGTTTTTTTTTTTCTTCCGAGAAGATGTGCTCAGTGTTTTAACAGCACCATCTGTCACAGTAGCAAGAGCCAAGTTGCAATATTGATCTTGTCACTTTGGGGAACGGTATGATATGTAGGATTATAAATAACATTTTTCTTTGCTCCGCTCATATGTTTAGTTTTTATGTAGAACCCAGACTCAAGAAACTATTTACATCCACTTCCAGGACAAGTACTTACATAGAATCCATAAGAGAGGCTTTGTTGGGATCTGAAGAGCATCGTTTGTATTGTTAACTGTTGCACCTTAATAATTGAATAACTTAATTGGTCTGTGCAATTGATGTAGTGACAACTACAGTCATGATGAAGCAAAGATAATGGCTTCTAGTGCCCATAAGTCATTATTGGGCACAACATTTCTCTCTTTGAGAGAGAGATGATTATGCTGATGAGATTTTAAATGAAGAGCACTCAAGCTGATGTTACAAAGAAAGCAGGTGCTGTATTTCTTGCTATTTTACATGTAAAACAGTGGTTCCCTGGGTGTTTAAAGGTTCTGACCACTTAGCATCAGCTGGATGTTGTTTTAAATCTTCATTTAGGCTGCCCTGGAAAACAGAAGATGCACTGTGTGGCTCATTTTTGCCACCAGGATTGGGTTGGGGTAGAAGGTGTCACAAACATGGAGAGTTTTTGGTGCATTGCACTGTTTCATTTAAACAAAGACTTTCGGTGGCCAATAACTGGTGGGGAAAAGAGATTTCTCTCATTAATGCAAAAACTTCTGTACTTTTATATCTCTATTTGCATTTCTGGATGTGAATGAATCTTTCAGTACAGTTGGCAAGTCTTACGCTCTTAGGTGGTCTCCCTAGGCAAAGATATTGGACAGATGGAAGGGGTAGTGAAGTTTTCCGTGGGATAATGATATTTTCCAGGATTTACAGGGTTGAATACTTCTGTGTGTAGTCCATTGTTGGACATGATTGACACTTCAATGGTACAGCAGCATTTTTTTTGCTCGATGTTATAATCCTCTTTCTTTTGGTTTGGTTATTACACAAGTTTCATAACCATTAAAGTAAGATTTCACTGGGATTTGTAGTGTTTAAGTGTCAGAATAAAAATACTTTAATACTGTTTCTTGTGTTAGGAATTCTGCTGCTGAATGTCTGTCTATCCTCTGCATGCAATTTCACACACACCTTCAAGGCAGCACGTAAAGCCTATAAGTACTATCAGTTTTACAGATTGTCAGCAGTTGGCATTAAACATCCCCTCTGAAAAAAAAAAATAGAGCTTTTACACAAAACATCAAGAGTTTGTAGTAGAATAATCCATTATAATCCTATTCTTCACTTCTGAAAGGCTCTGCAAATTGATTTCACCTAAGATATTGCCACACTATATTCAAGGCTTTGTTTTGCTCTTTTATTTGTTTCATTTCTTTTAACTTACAGACATTTACAGAGTGGAGTATTTTTACGGGGGAAAAAATAAAATCCAGCAAATAGGTTTCGGGTACTGAACAATGAGGACTGGATAATCCATTCTCTGCCTCTTCATTTTACTGCCTGATTGCTCAGGCCATTGCTCACAGCATTTCATCCAAGTGCTACCTGGTGGGCAGAAGAGCCAGATTTGCAGCCATGTAGAAATACATACAGATGGCACAATTTGCATCTTAGAGAGATTGTTGTATGTGGATTTACAAGCAGTCTTTAATAAGATCCAGACAACAACTCCAGAAAATGTTCATTGTGTGTGATATAGATATAGACTGAGACAAGACAGTTCATGATCACACAGTTCCATAGTGATCGTAGCAGGGATACTATGGTGATTTGGATACTAAAGGTGATTTTTATGTAGGTGGGTTCTGGCAGGGGGTTAAGCATTTACAGGAAGTGCAGTCAGGCAGTGCCCAGCCTGACTTTGTAGGGGCTGCTCTCCGTTGACCTCAGCATCATAGTGGATGGGCAGTGTGGATGGCAGAGCTGCTCAAACCCTGCTTTTGCATAAGGGAGCA
The DNA here is from genome assembly GCF_987193195.1 of Phasianus colchicus. Lineage (NCBI taxonomy): Eukaryota > Metazoa > Chordata > Aves > Galliformes > Phasianidae > Phasianus > Phasianus colchicus. The sequence continues at coordinate 46,119,355 of NC_143441.1, read as the reverse complement.
GTGACAGTCAGGATGAGAATTGGCGTTGCAATAGCAATTGCAAATCCAGTCTCCTTTACTGATGCCCCTCTGGCTCTCAGAGCCAAACAAGCCTGGTTGCAGGTGGGAAAGGAAGCAGCAAAATACATTGCTCTGTTTGTTGCTTTGTGCATATGTGCTCCTCTGTCTTTTGGTGGTGGCAGGCAGCTGTACCATCGTTACCAGTCAGCAGGATGCGTCAGGAGATATGTTTGTGTAGCAAGCTGAAATCCTTGGTGTCTTTCTAGGGGCAGAAAGCAGAGAAAGTAGTGGGCAGGAGCTGAACTGCTGGGGAAAAACTGAACTGGAAGGTTGAGATGGCCTGGGAATGCTTGGGAATAAGGTTGAGGAAAGAGCCATGGCAGGAGGAGAGCTGTGAGGAGACGAAAGGCTGTAGCTGGAGGATGGGGAGAGAATGATTTGTAGGTAAATGAGCAGAGGGATAAAGGGAAGGGATTACATGAATCTCTGTGATCAAATAAAAGGTTCTCTGTGCTTGTTTCATCAAGAGGTACATCTCTTCCCTAGGCTGGATAGCACAACTTGCTCTTGAGCAGAGACCTCTAAAGCAAACATTGGTATTTCCTCTCTTTGGATGATCAAATAGAAGAGCTACATAAAGTTACAAAAAGCATCTGATTAAAACCAAATCCCCCCAAATGCCTATGCTGACAACTCTTTCCAAATAAGATCTGTATGGCTGTGTGCAGCCCACGCAGACAGGGCTGTACCTGAGGAAAAGAAGCAATAGACATCCTTGGAAAAGCAGAGGAAGAGATGGAAAGGGCAGCAGAGATCCCAAAAGAATCAGAAGCATTGCTCCAAGAAGGGCAAAGATGCATGTTCTCTGAGTACAAAGTACTTAAGCAGATTTAATCTGAGGCTCGTGGGCATTATTGTGAAAGAAAACATGTCAGACGTATTGTAGTTAAAGCATTTATGTTTGTAAATAGACTGTGCAAATTCAGAAATCTGAGAGAACATAAAAAACAACTGTTTTGGAGATGGGGGTAGATGCAGCATGGTAGTTGTTTCTTCATCGGTGTGCTGGGAATGTGGCAAGGAAGAGTCTGAGATCTGGCTTGCAGTGGAGAATGATGCACAGCCTTATTTGTAAAAGAAAGATAATTAGGGAATTTTTTTTTTCTCTGCTAGCAGAAACAGAGGCTAGCGTCATGGAATCATTAGTGGGAAAGACATCTAAGATCATCTAGTCCAACCATCAGCCCATCCCCACTATGCCCACTAATCATGTCCTTCAGTGCCACATCTCCACATTTCTTGAAAGCCTCCAGGGACAGAAACTCCACCATTTCCTTGGAAGTGACTGATCTCAGGCAGTAAAACGTGCCAAGTATCACAATGCCTCTCCATTAGAAAGACCAAGGGAACAATTGCAACTATATATATAAAAAAAAAGTGCCAGTAGCATCAGTATAGCAGGACTTGAGGAATGCCCTGCTCCAGCACTGGGCAGACTCAGCTGTGCAGCAGGCAGCAAGGCCACACGCAGCTTCCCTGTTCTCGGTGTGTCACTCAGACCTTCTCTACCAGATGTGACTTCCAGAAGTGTCCCCCTTCTCTGATGTAGATGTCACAAACAAATGATGCACATTTGGCAGGGGAGCGAGCATCCTCTGCCTGGGCAAGAGGGTCCGAGGAGAAGCACAAGCCCAAGGCAGGCATGGACACATTTTGGGGCTGAAATCCAAAGCTTAGGGCTGTAGAGTTTTTGGTCGTAGAGGCAGCTTTCTGTAAGGGACATTTGGCAGGCGATGTATGCAATCAAAGCTTCAGAGAAAACTAGAATGGAAAGAATCTCCAAAGATCATCTAGTTCATTCTTTTGTCCGAAGGCGAAGTTTAATTATATCCATGCAGTTCCTGAGAGAGGTTACATCTTCTCTGCCTCTATAAATTAGACGATCCGAGTTCTTTCAGATTTTTCCTCAGATACGATGTATTTTTGGAAATCTGTGAGCCTTGCCTCTCTCCAATTGACTCACACCCTCCTACAGCCCAGGGCTGTGTACCCTACACATCCCCTCCCTGGTTCCAGAGAGAGCTGAGGATGACTGGTGCTGATGAATGCCCTTGCTGACTCTGCAGATGTACTGAGCTTTTCCTATCGATTTGGAGGGAGCACCTGCAGAGATCAGTTTAATGTCATGAAGAACTCTTTGGTTTGTGGGAAGGACCTCCTTCACCAACTTGTCTCAGGGTAAAAAAGAGGGCTCGTGGCAGGATTGGAATTAAACTTGGTCTCTTCCAACCCCAAGCCATTCTACGATTCTATAATTCTAATGAAATAGTGCAGCAAGTCTGAATTTGAAAGCTTGTATAAACTGCCTCAGTGTGAAAACAGTTCAGGGAGCACTGAAAGTTAGCATAAAGCTTTTGATAAACAGCAGACTCTTCTTATAAGGAATTGCTCATTGCAGCTGTCTGTGTGAGGTCAGGTCTCATTTAGCATCTTCGTTTAATGATTCTGATGAGGGAGTAAACAGTCTGTTAATGAATTTGTGTGTAAAGCTATAAAGGGAGGAACTGTGAGTAATAGGAAAGTAAAGACTACAAAGGCACATGGAGGTGACGAACAGTCACAAATAATGGAGTTAATTTAATCTCTGAATAATATGAGTTAATACATTTGAGTGAAGTAGAGGAAGAAGATATGCTCAAAAAACATGGGGAAAAAAGACAGTCAGAAGCCTTACAAGGAAAATAGACCTAGGGTTGCAATGGGATATTGCTCCCTGAAGGCAGAGCACTACTTTGGGCTCTTCAGAAAGACATTAAATACAAGTGGGACATGGGAATTTCTCCTCTCAGCTGGTTGGTGATGACCTGTGTGCTTTAATATTTGAGTATAGAAGATGAAGGGGAAACTGCTTAGTGAGACAAGATTCAAAGAGCCTGGATAGGCTGCTTAACCCAAGGCATGGAGCCGCCTACAGATACAGGTTTCAACTAAGAAAACATGAGAACAGAAGGGTAAAATTATGAAAAACTTCAGTTAAGAATGGGGAAACTGAAGCCATCAATTGGGCATTTGAGCTGATCACTTGCGATGGATAGTATAGCATGGGGCTTAGAAAGGTCTACACAGTGTATAGGAAATATACACCAGGGAAAAGCTGAATTGTTGGAAAGATGGCCTTGGAGATAAGAGGTGTCATCATCATCCTTATTTTCATTTATTTTAGTTCCCCCTCACATCACTGTGTGCAAGAGTAATGCAGCAGGAAGCTTGACATAAATGACAACCTGGCCCTATGAGTCTGCTGAGAGCAGGTTCCTTCCTGTCAGCCTTTCAGTCCCTTCTGCAAACAGACAAATGCAGCGATCAGACATGTCATCTGCTCAGAGATTTGGATGTAAAGACTCACAGGTTTTTATTTCAGCTCATTTCCTCTCATCCCCTTTGTGAGCATCCCAATGTGCTGGAGGCCTGAATAATTAAAACTACCAATGTAAACAGCAATATATCCAAAAACATTTTCTTAAACATATGTGTGCTTTCATATGTATAAAGAGAGTGAGGGAATCTGTGATTATTGCTTTCCTTTTAAAAAATCTTCTGTCCAGTGCAGTTTGTCATAGCTTTGTTGTGAGAAAAAAAAGATATAAAATCACACAAAAACATCTTTGAGATAAGAAAATGGTGTACAAAAATTAAGCTGGGCCAGGTAACCAGTAACTGGAACAGAGATAAACAGAAGCAATGTCCTTAAATATCACAGAAACAGCAATGCAGAGTGAAATAGGTGTTAAGAGGCACGAGTAGGGTATGATAGATGAGGCTGTCATCTCAAAGAGCTGCATGAGGTCTTTGCCATTGGTATTAAGAGAAAAAGCTGAAGGTCACATCAGAGACCAGAAATATGTTTTCCCAGGGGTAACACAGAATGCTAAAAGGTTTTATCGTTACATCAGAGTAGATAGGTCAGCAATTAGGAGCTGTTAGAAGTTGACAATGCGCCGGGTCCAAACGAGTTTCATGTCAGCATTCAGATAGAAGCAACAAGTGGAGGTGAAAGCTTTGGCAGAGGCTTCCTGATCTATCTCCAAGGATGGAGTGGCTCAACAGGACCAGAGAAAGAGGGGCTAATGCAGTTTCTGTGTACAAGCAGTGCGTGAGAAAAGAATTCAGTGTTTATGCAGTTCATTGACAACAATATAACTGTAAGGGAGAAATACATTTTGTTTCTGCCAGCAATGATAGAGGATTGTTTGCTTGGACTCAGGAAAAGGGAGTTCTTAGCTTGTAAATTTACTTGAGTTTCTGAGACGTGTTATTGCACTGGGAGACAAATGTCAAGCAAAGCCTATAATTTATCTGGCTTTCCTGAAAGCATAGCTTGCAAAATATTGATCTTCTTAATAAACACACATTATCACCTGAAAATGATTAAAAAATAGCTAGGAAGAATAAATAGTATCAGTAACATTGCTGGGAGATAAAAGAAAACTGAGCGTAAGCATACTTTAAATAGAATCTACCAGCATTTGGTGGGCTCTTACAAATCCTTATGCAATGTATGCCTTGTTTTGAGTATTAGACTTAAAAATATTGTGGAGGCACAGGAGAAAAATCTTGTCCTTCATGTGCTTCATGTTACAGGTCAGGTTCGATAAGGGATAGGACTGTAAAGAGCCTTTCAACACAACACATGATAAGCTTTAATCCATGCAAAAATCTTATGTTTGCTATTGACAGAAGTTGCCCTTAAGACACAGTTCCATATTCAAGGAGCTCAGCTCTGTCTGTGGTGATGATTGGCGTTGTAAGCAGTAAGGATGGCAAACCGCACTGTTTCAAGCAGTACTGGATGTGATGATGTAGCCAAATATTTAACAGAAGTTGAAGAATAGGATGTTGTAGTTCCAATTTTTCTCAGTATTGAGCTGCTTCCCAAAGAAGGGTTCCCATGCTTATTTGGAGATGAAACAACAGCAATGGGCAGCATCCTGTCCTGGATGTGATGTTCTGCTTGTCTCCTCTTTCTAACTGATAGAGGTGTTGCATCAACCCTGCCACGTCCCAGGGTTGCAGGTGTGCCCTAGAGGGATGGCCCTCTTTTTTTGCTGCTATTCGGCTAAGTGCCTTTATTCCCCTTGCATTTTCTCTTCTTTTGAAGAAAGATAAAGCTGTAATGTTTCTTGAAGATGAGGTTTTTATTCATAGCATTTGGAACTAAGACCATGACAATGTAGGATCTGTTTTATAGTGCAGAGGGAGTCCGCTTTCCATGCATGCCTCCGTTGCAATTCTTTGTGTTGTTACTCTACTGTGTCAAAACAACCCTCTTGCATTCACTCTCCAGGAATGCAAATAGGAATTGCAAGTGCTCAGCCTTCAGGGATCTGCTGTTGCGATAATCTCCTCCTCTAGTGTAATCTTCACAGCCAAAGTGCTGCTAATGTGTTTGCAATTCATCTGTTTTAGTATTTAACTAGTAATTATTATGGCATACTCTTTGGGGTGATCAGCCAAAAGCTGCAGAGGAAGAGTGTCACCTTGGATTTTTTTTTATAGACAATGGAAATTAGTTGATAATGGACAACAGTAATTGCTTGGATGACAGTGCACCTCCGGAGCTACATCACCACAATGCAGCAGTGAGGCCAGGAGCTTAGCAGGATTCAGAGAAAAGGGAATTAACAAAATGCAAACAAGATGTTAAAATGAATAAAAAATGGGATAGAGGATAATACAGAGGGTAATTATAATGTAATTATATAAATATAATTATATAAGTAAGTTCTGCAGTTTCATTGGGAACGCTGCATTCAGGGCTGTGCTCACAGATGCTTGATGAGTATATTCTGAGGCTTGAACAATTCTAACGCAGAGAAATCGATAATGGCTGGTGTTATTTTTGTAAAGGAGCCCACAGAGAGAACATCAGACCAAGACATGGGACTCAGTAGGTGTCAGCCTCTGGGTCAGATCTAGCTCATGGAGCCCAGTGTCCTGCCAAGAATCCAACCCCCACTTCACTACATCCTCCTCATATTTTCAGTGTTTGAGTTTGATTCAAACACCATGATGTCGTTATCATGCATGAAGCTCATTGCCATGAGAAGCTGCTGAGAGAAGAAAAAGTCTGAGTTTGGGAAGAATCTGGAAACTTGTATCAAAACTAAGCATATTGGTATTGCTTTGATTAGCAGTAAAACATTTATGGAAGGATACTCAAACTCTACAAGACAAATTGTAACTATTAGTATGAAGACAAAAGCAAAGCATTCTTCCTGTTTTCTTATACTGCCTGAAAATTAATTCTGCTGCCTACCCAGTTAATTCACCCTCTTGTACTTTCTGGTCAGGTATCCTCCATACTGCTGTGATTACATGAACAAAAAGCATTCACGATCGTCATGGTAACATTTAGAAGTACATTAAAAAAAAAAAAAAAAAAAAGGTTTTGCAAAAAACATTAATGTCTCTTAACATTAGAAAGTGTGTGCCTTGAAGCAGGTTGGTGAACATTTATTCTGTGGCTGATTCAGGCTGTCATTACCGTAAGCTGTGCTCAACTCATCCTGATGCAGTGCAGTGTCTTCTGCATTTTTATCTGCCTTTTGGTACAGACATCCTTCATTCAGAACTGCCTTCACCAGTAAAGTTGCTGCACTTGCAGGATCCCTGTTAGGCAATCTTATTTTCATATTTGTCAAATGAATGCTCTCGTACCAGTTAGTGCTACTGGATCATAGCAAACATTAAAAAAAAATAAGGATGTAAGCAGAGGTAAAAAGAACCCACAACAATTTTACATGTTGAAAAGTAGCTTGATTTCATTTTTGGCCAGGGGCTTCTTCAAGCAGAGGGAGAAAATGAATAATTTCATTATCCTCTGTTAAATTGCTATCTTATTTTTTTTTCTTTACAGTTTGAAAGCTGCATGACGAAAATCTTGTTCACTTTTCACTGTGTTTTATTTTAAATGTGAAATTTGAAAATGGATAATATATCTGTGAATTTTTCCATTCCATGGTTTTATTGCTGGGACAATATTGTTTCTGTTACGGCTTGTGAGCAGTGCTCTGTATATGTTCTTAAATAGATCTGATGCATGAAATGTTTCCGTGCTTCCTCAGGCTTTGAAGTCGTTAGAGCTAAGTACTGCCAAGTTGGCTAAATGTCTGGGTGGATGAGTAGCTGTGCTGTCAGACTTGAATGTTCAATAAGTTATAGTCCATACAAAAAAAAGAGTATAGACTTTTTTTTTTTAAAAAAAAAAAAGAAGGAATATATTTTCTGGTCTCTTTATTTCTTTTCTGGGTTTTGAGGTTTTGGTTAATGTAGTCAGGTTTTTGCCTTGCTTCACGAAGGGCAGAAACTGATGGTTTATTCTTTTTAATGAAATTCAGGTTTCTCACATGGCTCGCTGTGAGAGGACGTTTAGGAAGGCTTCATGCATCGTTATTTCCTCAAGATTGTTGCTGAGGCAAATGGAAGATGGGCTGTCTGGCTGTATGGAAGGTGTCTGTCTGGGTCTCTGGTATGGAGTAAAAGGTCTCCCAGGTGTATGGAGGCTCCATTGCCTGTGGGCTACCTTGGATGTTGTTGGAGTTTTTCTTAAAATTTTAGGATCTAGCTGCCCTGAACACTGGCTGTGCTGTTACTGTCTGAGGATGGAGCCATAGCTGTGTTCTACCTGTTCGTCCCTCCCTTCTCCCATTTGGAGGAGTTAGATCTTCTAACAACCTCTTCAAATATATAAGCTATCCTTTTTATTATGAATGTCTTCACTCTTAGGTTTGCAGGTGTGTTTTGAACCTGAGTGAAGGCTCAGTAGTTCAAGATAATCCTGGAAAAAGCTGGCTGGTGCTGTTCTATAGCTGATGGCTCACTTGTCATTAGGGGATGATGTAGTTTGGGAGGAGCTGCCCTGCCTCAGCCAAACATTGTCTATGTTTCCACATTGGGTAAAGTAATTGTTGGAATACCTTGTAAATGCTGGCAGACATTTGTTATTCCTCTGAGGTGAAGAGTGAAATGGAAATTGATGCTAATAATCAATGTAATTATAAAGAATGCTGCTGGAAAGATTCCAGATCTGTAAGGGAAAACTGACATTTTTAAGAGCTGTGTTTTGGATCGAATGAAAAATGTTTGTCCAGAGAAGGGCAGCGGAGCTATGAGGAGGCTGGAGCACACGTGTGATGGGGAGCAGCTGAGGGAGCTGGGGTTGTTCAGTCTAGAGAAGAGGAGGCTCAGGGGAGACCTCAGTGCTCTCTACAATTGCCTGAGAGGAGGTTGTAGTGAGGTGGGGGTCAGCCTATGCTTCCAGGTAACAGTGATACGATTAGAAGAAGATTAGAAGTAACAGCCTTCAGTTGCACCAGGGGAGGTTCAGGTTGGATATAAGGAAAAAATTCTTCTCCGAGTTGAAAATATCTTTAAATAATTACTGCAAAATTAAGGAACTATTTTGAAGCTGTAGGTGAGTTTGATGTGTCGTGATCATGTTATTGGTAGGAGTCCCTTGCTCATTCAACTTTATGAGTGCAGAATTGATATTTTCATTTAATATTTTCTGAATCATTGTCGTCTTCAGTGGTACTTAATTGAATAAAACATAAGATTCACTCGAAATAGCTGCAGATACAAAGTACTGCATTTCTCAGAGGAAGGATGTTTTCATTTTGTTTAACCCAAAGCATCAGTTTATTTCCAAACATAATTGATACTGGCTTGCAAAGCATTCCTAGAGTACATTAAATGGAATAGCCATCACAACAATATTAGATTTATGGCAGATGAGTGTAAATAGTGCAATTTTAGCTGTAATGGATTCTGGACTGTAAATATGCCATGATGTCCCACTGTGGATGGACCAAGATTCTCATCCATTAATGGCAGTTCAGATGTGCATTGCTCAAAAGGAATAAAGTCCTGTGTTTTACATTATGCTCTCATTCTTTACACAAACTACAGCTTTGCATTTCTATAATGCTGAGCTGCAGGGTCAGATGCAGACAAGGGTAAACCGCAGGTCCTGGACCCAGTAGTGGCCAGAACCACAGGTAGAAACACAGTGTGGTCCAGTGGAGGGTGCACCAAACCTTAGCCAGAAAAACTCAACAGCAAAGATGCTGTTGAGGAATAAACGGCCACGTGCTGGACATATGGCAGGCAGAATATTCTTCTTGAGACTGTAAGTTATTTTCAGCAAGGTACATTCTGTTGGAAGCATCTCCATCCCAAAGCACAGGAGAACTATGGATTGTTCAGCTCCTGAGTGCTGCTGAAATACAAACATGTAATAAATAAATAAATATGTATACACATATAAAGAAGAGATTATTTTTCTTACAATGTCATTTCACTGAATTCCTTCACTATAGTTGCTGACTGTATTGATTGTATGCCCATATGTCATGGGATTATTTCATGAATAGACGCTTTTCAGATTTGACTTCAGCTCACAAAAATGGATTTTCATTTATACGGCCTGCATTGCACTTCCCTGACTGTGTAAGGAGGTTTTAAAATTGATGTGCCTTGCACTTTCAGCCACTTACAGTGCCACTTACATCCACTTTACAGAAGCAGAGTGATGTCAAGGAGCTTTAGAGCCTGGCAGAAGAAGATGCATAGGTCTGTGCCAGGATGGAAGCGGTAACAGTCTTTTAAAGCAATCAAGTGTCTTTGATTATAGAAATTTAAGCCTCATTTACAGTGTAAAATCTGATGAAGATGCTTACAATTTTTGCTTCTTGAAAAAAGATTCCTCCCAGGTGAATCAACTATCCCTTCTTCCTCGTAGAAGGAAAGTCACAGTGAGGAAGGGTTCTGGTACCCAGGATGGGCTCCTTCAGCAAAGGCCTTTGTGTTTGAGAAAGATTTATTCTACCATCTCTGTTTATCTCCACTTCTGTTAAGTTTAACAAGGCATAGTCTTAATCGGGATAAAATTAAATCTTTAGAAAGGTATATTTAACATAACTACTTGGAATACTGTAATAGCACTGCTAAAGATTATGGCTGTGGTAAAGGAAATGATAGTGCAGAGTTTATTTAGCAAAGAGATATGAAAGAGGTTTTTTATTATTATTATTATGAACAGTGTCATCCTAATGGATCAGTTGATAAGAAAACATGAAAATGTAATGCTGGATGGACTGCCAATAAATTATTAATTTTCTTTCTATCGTTACCACAAGGGTAAGCCAGCAGCCTTATGTCTAAAAGGTAACTTGCATCACGACCATGTTGTTCTGCTGTCAATACAATTGAAGTGGAATCAGTTTCAAGAAAATACTGAATTAAAGCTTCCTTTCTAGACCATAACTGACTATACTGCTACTGGTGTAATTTTCAATCACATACAGCCTGTTCCTGGCATCTATAAAGGGAATAAGCTCTGCTGAAAATAGATTAATTTGTTTTGGAAAGCTTGCCTCTTGACTTCACTTCTGGACATAATTAATAGCTTGATATGTTGGTTAGGATTTTCCTATTAGTTTGACTTTTCCTTGACTACTAGAAAATGCAGAGCGATCAGGCAAAGTATTACTGAGGCATCCTGTCCATTAAAGCTTTTTATAATCGCCTCCCTTTCCTGCAGCTCGGATTTACTGGCAAACATGAATGTGTGTACTTTTCCCATCAGTCTATTATGCTTTCTTCTCGTATTTCTCCTTCTGGAGAAGCTGTTACTTGTTCTGATATCACGAAACCACAACATGAGGTGAAATTGCTGGTTAAACCAGCAATTCAGTGTTCTGAATTATTTTATAAGGCAGATGGAATTTATTGTTTTCCACTTGCCAACTTCTATTTCTACTATTCTGGGCTCTTTAAGCTTAGCCTCTAAATGTCCTCTTCAGCAGCCACTTCCTACAGTGACAGAAGTCTTGATCTGTGGAGGAGAACAAGAGAAATGAAAAGACTGCTGATTCAGTGAATAAATATAGGCCTTAGGCTGCCTTATTATCCCTAGAAAATGTGTCCAAAAGACTGTCTTTGGGTAATATTTGCAATAAGGTGCTAATAGTGTTCTCAGGTATGTCCTCATCTTATTTAAGAAGTCTGGTCTGCTCAACAGAGCGTGCAGTGATGGGTGTTGCATCTTCTCTTTTGCAATATGAGTTCCTGTATGGAGGTGAGATTTCATAAGCTCTCCTCATGCAATCACAGTTGTAAATGTTTTGCAGGTTGAGCTAAATGCAGACCCAGAGCTTTCCAGAAGATATTGATCATAGCAAAGCTTGTACACAACCAAGCACGTGATGTGATGATGGGTCAGTGGTTGGACTTGATGATCTTAGTGGTCTTTTCCAACCTTAATGATTCTATGATTTGCTTTGCTTACTACTGCTGACATTTAGGCAACAGATTTTTAATTCCTTTTGCATCTCTTGCAACCAGACCATAGGTTGGGTTAATAGAAGACTCTGCTGATGCCTGGAAGCTAGGGTGAACTCAGTTTTTGTATCTTTGTTTGGCATTGTTATTGTACTGCACCATATTTAGGCAATTGCTTGTGCTACTTGCAAAGGTGATGCATCTGATTTGTATTTAAATAAATATGGTGGGCATATCATATATGTGTAATTACAGAGATCTGTGAGGTGTGTGAAGGAGATGTGCATTAATTATTTGTGACAGGTGTATGGTCTTGGCTGGGAAGCTCACTGTCAGGCTCAGATTTCATACTTGCATGGAGAAATATATATCTTCAGGGTTAAAACGTGCATTCTTGCATCACTTTTTTCTAGCTCCTAGATTTTGCAGTGCATGAGTGCCTGAAGGGCCATTGCTGAATACCTGCTCTGTCTCCGCGAATTAATGAATATTATCAATGATGATTAAAGTATGCCTTACGCCCTTTTAGTGGTCTTATCCTGTGCTCAGAGCTCAACTGTTCTCAAGGTCTCAGTAAAATGAAAATTATATATAGATCTGTGCATCCCTCGTGCATATATTTTCTTGTGTTACTTGCAAATCAAATAAATGGTCGGGAGCAGGACGTTGCTGCTACTTTACTTGGCTTACTTATGCTACATAAGGCTGTATTCAGGCAGCTGTGTTGTACATTGCACGCTGCACGTGGTGTGGAAAGTTTTCCACTTTCTTTTTGTGTCATCTGGCTTCAGGTGAGATGGGAGCCTGATTTCATGGAGCATTCTCAGAACTGAAGAGCAGCCCACTGAGGCAGTTAAAGCAGGGGCACAATGCTGTTCACAAAAAGCAGCTCTCATCCACTGAAAATGAAACTTCTCAAAGATGTTCCAAGTGGCACATCGAAACTGCTGGTCAATTTCTAAAAAGCAGAGCAGGGACTACTCTGGTTTCTGTTTGCCTCAAAACAATTGGACTATGAGGCTGTACCAGCAATGTCAACTTCACATGTCCTCTTTTTTTCCTCAGCCTTGTAATAAAGACATAACTTACCTCTGCATTCAGGATTCTGAGTAGGCATTTCCAGGTGGCCTGCTTTCTATTGGCTTTCAGAATACTGGCAACAAGTTTTATCCATCCTCTGCTTTGGCATGTGCACTGTGCGAGACATTCAGTTCCAAAGGGTGAGCACAGGCTGCTGTGTTTACCAGAACAAGTTTCATCCCAATAAATCTATAAACACTTGAAATACAATCAAGGCAATGTATAAATGCTTGTAGCCATCACAGTTCTCACCAGCAAATGAGGGTGCTGGAAGCCATCCAGCTACAGTGAGCATTTCAGAGAGGCAGCAAATACACACCCAAGTGAAAATACTGCTGTGGGTGCCACACCTCGTGTCTTTGACCCTCTTGGTGCTGTTCAGGAACATTTGTGAGAAGCTACCATGAGCTGTTGGAGCAGGTCCAGAGGAGGGCCACAGAGATGCTCAGACAGCTGGAGCACCTCTCCTATGGGGATAGGCTGGGAGATGGGCTTGTTTAGCTTGGAGAAGGTTCTCAGGAGTCCTCATTGTGGCCTCCCAGTATTTGAAGGGAGCTTGTAAGCAGGAGGAGGACTGACTTTTTACACAGTCTTGATAGTGATAAGACGAGGGGGGAATGGTTTCAAACTAAAGGAGGGGTTATTTAGGTTAGATGTTTGGAAAAAAGTCTTTACTGAAGGAACAATGAGGCCCTGGCACTGCTGCCCAGAGAAGCTGTGGATGCCCCATCCCTGGAGATGATCAGTGCCAGGTTGGATGGGGCCTTGGGCTCTGATCTGGTGGGTGGCAACCAGCCTGCAGCATGGGAATGGAGCTCAGTGATCTTTAAGGTCCCTTACAACTTAAACTGTTCTATGAAGCTGTGAAATACAATACTTCTAAAATGAACGTATGTTATATGCATCCATCTCCTTAACAGCATCAATGGTTTGCAGAATTCCATTACTGAAAGTATACAGATCATGTTGTAAGTTCAAGTATTTTTTTTCTTCCTTTTCTTTTTGTTTAAAGCTGATGGAAAAGTAAATGAAAAATAACAACCATTGCAAAGAAAATTGTGCTTCATAAAGCAAATGTTTAAAAAGCCACTTGCTCCAGCTGTGGCTTTTATGTACAAGGATCTCTCAGGCAATTGTATGTGCTTACATAAGATGTCTTTCACAACATTTACATTTAAACCAGTCATCATCGTATATGCAGATCATTTATACACCCTATAAGTCATTGTTGTAGCTAAAAATGAACACAAGACTCTCTCTTTTCCAAGCTGTAGGCTACTAAATAGAATAATATTTTTTTAGCTGTTTGTGGATTGTCTATTTGTGGGTGACTTGGGGGAGATTTTTTTTGTCTTCTCTCTTTTTTCTTCTCTAGTGGTCTCTTTTTCATTTCATAGTATCACTGAGGTTGGAAAAGACCGCTGAGATCATCTAGTTCAATCATTAACCCATCATCACCATGCCCACTGATGATGTTCCTCAATGCCACATCTACCGTTTTGCTGAATGAATATTTTAGTTGTGAAATACAGATTGTGGCTATTTGACAAAATTAAGTTCTTTTTATATATATATATGTATTAATGGGGAGCAGAGAAACAAATCCTTCCACTCCCTTCCAAAACAACAGCCAGAAAGCAGCTATGTTGAAGCAATGAGGAAAGGACTCCGCTGCACCCAAAAAATAACAGGAGGGGGGAAATGGAAAATCAATCCCTGTGATCATGGGGAACAAACATATTAAGCCAGACTGTGAGGAGGAAAAGTCTGAAAAAACAATTTGGAGACGATTCACAGCTGGCACAGAAGCTGGGCCCTCAGAAGTCTCTTGCACAGATAAACAAGCAAGGAAGAGGCATCTGTTCATTACAGCTGCCAAGGTCACACCAGCAGGACCAGAGAGAGGGGAAGGGAAAAACCAGCAATACTGTCCATATTCCTTGCAGCAGTAACACAGTGCCAAACCAATATGGCACTGCTAAAGATGTGCCTTTGGAGTTGTAATGGTATTAAAATATATGTGCTGGCTCAAAAAGAACTCCACGTATGGTCAGAAATAATGTTGTTGAAAAACTGAAGTAGGGAAGTCTGACACTAGGTACAGCTGCTTGATCTTTGGGATAAGCAGAGACGTAATGCAGAAGTGAGTAGGGCAGCGTCATGCACCCCAGAGATATGCTCCAATTTAGGCAGGGAAGTGCCATGCAAAATAGCTCTAAGCTGCACACAAGTGAGCAGACTTCTTCACAGCTTGCCTCCTAGCACTGTCTCATTTGTTTACCATGAACTGAGAGATCCTGGAACTTGCTGCAGCAGCTAGAAACAGAAAACAGCAGAATACTGAGCGGCAGATAAACCTGTTATAATCAATTTAAACCACACTTCCATGTTAAAATTAAAAAATAAATGCATCTGAGAGAAGCTCCTATAATGCACAAATAGAGGCAACACCATGGGACTGTTCATAGACCCATGAGTTATTCTTGCCATGCCCCTTGTCTCTGTGTCCTCTGCTGCAAATAGAGGAAGGCTGTCTCAGATAACTAGTTTTCAAGCTTGTAGAAACATTTTAAAGTGCTCTCCTTTTAGGAACAGATATTCATTGATGTGCCTAATTGATGGCATTGACTAGATAAACTGTTTTTGATCTGTTAAGGGAAAATACCACATCGAATTGCTTTCTTAATGATCTTAGTCATGGGTAAGGGAAATGCGATGTATTTTTGTCTGTAACTATGTTCATAGTCTGTAATTGCCTCTAGCACACTCAGAAAACCTTTGAAATCTTGGAACTCATTTGAATGGGTCCCTAAGCCACTCAGTGGAGCCTCTAAAGATTCATCTGGACATAAAGACTCACTTGTTGCTCTCTCTTGGTAGAACAATTATGTTGGAGACAACAGGAGAGGGGTGGCAGAGCAAGGCTGGTGCAAGATAAATTAATGCATATCCTCATCAACAAGCTGTGCTTACAAAACAAAATTAAATTATCCCCCACCAAAGCTTATTCAGACAAACACAGAGCAGAGACTTCCAGAATGAACAGTCAGTATATCTTGCTGCTTTTCTGATAGGATGAGAGTTAATGGCTTTAAGTTGCGGCAGGGGAGGTTCAGGTTGGATATTAGGAAACATTTCTTCTCAGAAGGAGTGGTGATGCAGTGGCACAGGCTGCCCAGGGAGGTGGTGGGGACGTTCCAAAACAGTGGAGATGTGGCACTGAGGGACGTGGGCAATGGACTAATGGTTGGACTAGATGATCTTAGAGGTCTTTTCCAATCTTAACGATTCTGAGATTGCCTCTAAAAGCATAAAATCCTATACAGAGAGGTTTTTTTTAACCATGCAACCCTCCTGGTTTTACCATGATCTCCGGTAGGATCTATAGGGGATATGCCATTGCTTTTTTGACTGGTGATATTTTGTCACTGGGACTGCAAGTAGTTGGTCCCCACCATGGCTTGGCACATCTGCAGAACCATAATAATGCTATGGACAGCCTGCATTGCACAGATCCTTCTCATTCCCCACCCTTTGACATCCTCTAGAAAAGTTGGAGCCGTGGGATAATAAGGAAGCTGCAAATTTATAAACTCAGACTTGGAGATTAGTTGGATTTCTCTGGCTATGCTCTTAAGAAGAGCATAGAATCATAGAATCATTTAATTTGAAACGGATCTTTAGAGTTCATCAAGTCCAACTCCCCTGCAGTGAACAGGGACACCTTCAGCTCCATCAGGTGCTCAGGGCCCCGTCCAGCCTGATCTTGAGTGGATGTGGCATCCACCACTTCTCTGGCAGCCTGTGCCTGTGTTCCACTGTCCTTATCATAAAAAACTTTTTCCTTTCATCCAGTCTAAATCTCCCCTCGAGTCTGAAACCATTTCCCCTTGTCCTATCACAACAAACCCTGCTAAAGAGTCTGTCCCCTTCTTTCCTACAGCCCCCTTTAAATACAGAAAGGCCACTCTCAGGTCTCCCCAGAGCCCTCTCCTCTCCAGGCTGCACAGCCCCAGCTCCCTCAGCCTGTCCTCACTGGGGAGTTGTTCCATCCCTTGGATCATTTCTATGACCTCTGGATACACTCCAGCAGGTCCATGTCTCTCCTGTGCTGAGGACTCCTCATCTGGACGCAGTACTCCAGGTGAGGTCTCACAGTGCAGAAGAAAGGAGAGGGTCACCTCCCTCGACCAGCTGACCACGTGTCTTTTGATGCAGCTCAAGATACAGTTGTCTTTCATGAATGACATGGACCTTTTTTCCAGACAGTTACTGCAGGAACTGCTGAGAGCTCATGTCCCCATCCTTCGATCTCCCTACTGGAAAGCAGCACTGCTTTCTACTGAGCTCAGCTCACCTTGTAGTCTGCGGATTTGTGTTGATCCAAGCTACATCAATCACCTTTCAAATATCTGAATGTTAAAATCCATGCCTACAACATTTCTACATGCTCCTCTCACCTTCTCCCTGTGGGTGTCTGTGCTGGCAGTCTGTCTCTCTTTCTGAGTTGTCTCACTAACATCTGCTACCTCCAAAACACTGTAACTGAAAACTATAGCTTTTAGGACTTTTCCTATGTAACCTACCCAGGAGTATGTTTTTACATTGCCACAGATTGCTAGAGTGCTTTCCTGGGCTGTGCGTCCTCCCTGAGCTGAAGCCAAACCAATGGGAAGTGGTCTGTGCTGAGTGTGGAGCTCAGAGGGACTGAATGTACAAAGGCAGATCGTGTGGTGTGTTCTGCTGGAGGCAGCACATTACAGCACTGCAGGTACCAATGGGTTAGCTCCACTAAGAAGTTCAGATATGTAGCTCTTCATCTGGGACCTGGTCCTCATCTGAAGAGGGGAGAACATTAGTAGGCTGTAGGAAGGTGTAGTTAATCAAGTAGGATTCATTTCTACCCATTCTACCCACTGGCTTTGACTTCCTTGATGTGGTAATGAGGGGGGAATTAATAACCTGGAGTGATATAGCCAGAACCCTAGGTTTCAAAGGAGCAGAAAGGCTCTGCATCCAATAACTCTACCTGCTGCTGCAGCAGGCTTATTAATGTCCTTGCTCAGTCTCTATTCCCTCCAACAGATGTGTGCAGCTGGTGGACTCCCTGCGAGCACAGGCTGCTCTTGGATCTGTCCTCTGTAACACAAAGGAGATGGGAATGCTCTGCACCAACTCCCATCAATGCTTCTGCAAAGGGGCTGCTCTGCATTCACAGTTAGCAGAAATATCCACCGTGGATCAAAGATGGCCTAAGTAAATTGATGTGCACCATTTGGGGGTGAAAATAACAAACTGCTGCTTTCCCTAGCATACTTTGCTGTAATGGGTGGTCAGACACAATCCTTATTGTGTTTTAGCTATCAAGAGTGCATGGGTGCTCATAGCAATGACTTTAAAAGTTTTTGTTTGGTTTGTCTTTAAGAACCATTGCAGCATTATGTTCCATTTGCAACGTACAAGGCTCACAACAGTCTTGGAGCATGAGAGGGCATAATGGTTGTGGTAGTGATGGTGAGGGTGATGAAGATGGTCTCTAAGAATTCCTGGGAGTGTTCTGAGAATGCTCCCATAGCACAGTTCTGTTCCTGCTGGTCTCAGGAGAATGAGAACAGGTCCTTCCACCTGTCAAAGGTTCCTCTTCTGGTGGGAGGGAAATGTTTGTCCTTTCACAGTGCTGGAGCAGCTGACTGATGTTCAATGGGGATGCTGTTTGGGTGGCTGTAGCTGGCATTTGGAACATAGAACCATAGACTCATTAAGGCTGGAAAACACCACTAAGATCATCTAGTCCAACCATCAGCCCATCCCTACCGTGCCCACTGACCACGTCCCTCAGTGCCACATCTCTATAGTTCTTGAACACCTCTAGAGAGGATGACTCCACCACCTCCCTGGGCAGCTTGTGCCACTGCATTATCAATCTTTCTGACAAGAATTTTTTCCTAATATCCAGCCTTCATTAACAGGCATGGAGTAATCTGCTCACGCATCAGCAGGGTGAGGCCATGCAGTGTGACCTCCACACTTGGGTAGGGTACCAACTTTACTGTTTGGCCTATCTTATGAAAGATTAATCTTCCCCTATTACAGGATGAGAATCAGGATCTGCCAACCCCAGCAGATGACTCATGGCCATCTGAAGGGATGAGACCCCCTGTATAGGCAGGGAAGGCAGAGAGGTACCACCATGCAGAGAGACCAGTGAGCTTCAGTAACACTGGAATAACTGTGCCAAAACACTCGGACGTGCAGTGTGAACACTCAGTTGTAATGCACCTATGTAATGAGGTTAAGCCATATGCGTTTGTATAAGCTAACTGCTGGACTAATTAGCACAGTTAACTTCCTATGCGCCCAACAACAAGGGGAAAAAAAAAAAAAAAACACCTTAAAATGTAGGTCTGGCCATTTGCAGAGCTGGTGAAAACCATGTCTTATATTGCTGGCTGCAAAAGAATTGAATGTGCATGGAGAGGGTGTGCAAGGGTTAACAGTGGCTAACAGACACAAAGACTTAGACTTCTTTTCAGTAAAAGTGTAGTTTAAGTGAGGGTCAGGGACACAGAGAATGATTCATGCAGTGAGAAGATCCATTCTGCAGAGATATCCAGGACATAGAGTGAGGAAGTGCAAAACAGTTTTGTTTTGTTTGAATTCCTCTTGGGAAGAAAGACAGCAAAAGTGTGGAGTAAAGCGAGACTCCATTACTGCCCACAACAGGTGGGAAAACAGACCAAGGCAACTGAATAACTCAAACCAATCTACCTGTACAGCTTTTGAAAGCAATTCTGTTCATACGATTGGGGAAAAATACCCGAGTGGAGATAACCTCACTAAAAACATCATTGTGACTAATACTGGGACTAAAGAGATGAAATTGCAGTGTAAGCTGGGACTGTGTCATAGTACAGCCCAGCAAGAGGTTGACACAAGCTGTTAGATTTAAGTGTAAATTACTGCTTCTTGCTCGAGAGGTGCTATTCACTCCTCTAATGAGCTGTTCCTGGATGCTGGCAGCTGGAACCAGGTGAGGTTGTCCAGTTTCCTACCAGCACAATTACACGTTGGAGACTTTTTGTGTCGTGGTTTCCATGAACTGGTATACTATGTGATGGTGGAAACACAGGAATACTTAGTGGTGGCTGGAAGCTGAGCTCTAGCAAAGCTCAGCTGAGCATCAAATTGACCCCGAGTGTAAGGAGTGATGGCATCCAGCAGAGCCATGGATTGCATCCAGTGGAGTTCATGGTTAATGCAACCTAGTAGCATTACCAGCAATATAACATTAGGGGTCAAATGAGGCGTAATCACTTGCTGGATAAATACCCTGATATTCCTTAGCTGGTGATTTGCAGACTCAGCACGGATCCCAGTATCACTCCTGAGAGGACACTGAGCTTTGTCCTGCAGCACAGAGCAGGGCTGTGGGCCGGATGCAGGGGGTGTGGGGATGGAAAGCAGCACCGCGGCAGCATCAGAGCGCCCGGCGTTGAGGTGAGGCGTGGGACCGCATTAGTCCCTGTCCCATTTACAGCATCCTTCACATCGCTCCAAGTTTTTGCATGGGCAGAGGCAATACCTAAGCATACCTTGAGTATGACAGCCAGGCGGGAGGGTTGGGAAGCTCGATTTGTGAGAAGAGCTCTGCTGAGCTGGGGAGAGAGCTCGAACAGCGCAGAACAGAACGCACTCCGTGAGCGACAGCGGCGATAAGAGACATGCAAAGTGACCCCATCCCATTAGGGACGCACAGAGTGGGGGCTGGGAGCACCTCCGCTCTCAGCATCCCATCGGGTTCCCGCAGCGCCGCTCTCCGCGCAGGACGACGCGGAGGCGGCGGGGCGGCAGGGCATGCGCAGCGCGGAGGCTGCCGGCGGGGAGGTGCGGAGCGCGGAGCGCGGCTCTGCCTCCCGGCTGCCCGTCTCCGGTTGCCAAGCAGTTATCATTGTTTCTGTGACGATTGCAGAGGCTGTTGCTAATTGAAGGAGCCCCCCACAGCATCCTTCTCTCTCTCTCTCTCCCTCTCTCTCTTTCTCTCTCTGCTCCTGCTTTTGATTTTTAGACGCTCAAGGGGGAAGCCAGCTAGACTAGAGGGTTGTTTTTTTTTAAAAAAAAAAATTCTATTTTTATTTATTTTCTATTTTTTGCTTCTTTTTTTTTATTTTTTTTTATTTTTTTTTTATTTTTTTGATTTTGCGGGGGTGGGAAATTTCTCAGCTGGTGGTTAAGTGATGGACTAGTTACTCATCCCTCCAGTCTGTGTGTGTGTGTGTATGTGTGTGTGTATGTCTGAGCACACGCAGACCTGCTCACACTCACTCACACACACACACACGCATACATACGTTCCAATCCTGTTTGCCGCTGCGGTGGGCACAAATAGGTGAGCATGACTACAGCCAAGGAGCAAAATGCATCAGGGAAACAAGCCCAGCAGCAGGATCAGGTAATGCTTCTTTTCCTCGATTTCAAACAAATAGAGATTTGCGTTGTGTAGCTCTGTGTTTCTTGTGTGATTTTTGAATTTTATTTTATTTTGGTGCACATTCCTGAAATTGTCAACTGAGTCACCAGTCAGTGGCAGGAGGAAAGTGCTGTGCATCTGAGCTCAAGGTCTGCTGTCGGTGTGCGTGGAGGCTTGGAGGGTTGGGGGGGGGGGGGGGGGGGTGAATTGTGCTATTTTTATCTGACTGCACCTCTTCCTTTGGGCTTCCTCGGTCCCTGTGTGCATGTGTGGGGCAGAGTGCTGGGACAGAGGCCCCTTCTTGTTGCAGGAGGGTTATGGTCACTCTGCAGGTGGATGGAACAATGCAAAAGTGGGGTTTTGGCTCTTGACTTTGTGCAGCACTTTCAGAGATTTTTGGGGGGTGATGTTTTCTTGGAGGGATGCCCCAGGGTACAGCATGTGCAGTCAGTGTTGTAGGTACATGTAGGTATATACCTCCACAAGGAGGTATAGCTCCCAGGGACTGATGGAAACTGCAGTGCTGACACCCTATTTGAATTGAAGTCTTTTAGTCCTTTTTCTAGCTTATATTCAGTACCCTTTGTTTTTCTATAGGGGTAGCAAAGTTAGTCTTAATTTCCTCTGCCATGCCTGTTTGTTTGGGGCTGGGTTTTTTTGAGAGCATTCCTATTTAACAGCACTTAACCCAAGCAGGATGAAGTCTAAACTTTCCCTGTCAAAAAAAAAAAAAAAAAAGGAAACAGCAGGAAAAAAAAAAAAAAGTGACACATCCTCAGCTGTAAATGGCAGATATGGTTAGAGGTGGTGACACAAGGGACAGCAAAGCTGCACTGGAATCCCAGTGTCCTCCCACTGCCTGTGGGTGCACAGAGCATCCACGTCTCCCCTTCGTCCTTCCCCAAACATTGGAAGTTCTCTGCTCTCGTCTTTGGTTAGGACAGCACAGGAGGATAATTTAAACAGATCTCTCAGGGCACAAATTAATTCTTAAAATAGTTCCTCCTGACTTCGTGGGCTGCGAGCCTCGCACATTATGTATGTATGTGGTTTTTGGACTTGATCTTTTTAGGGAAATAACAAAAGGAAAAGCGTGGGAATTCCTAGGGCACCCTCACACCACAAGCAGCATCATAAATTTTCCATTGGCGTGGTGACATTTCACTAATGGACAAGGCAGACTTATAGATTCTGTTGAAACAAGAGGAAAACAACTTTGGTACGGAGGGTGAAGAAACAATGGCTCAAACTGATCTCACCTCTGCCGTGCTCCACTGCTACTGGAATACTGATCTGTGTCTCTGTGTGCTGCTCCTTGCTCCTCTGGCTGTGTTTCTGGGAGTAAAGGGGTGCATGGCAGCCTTTGCTGAACAAAGAAGGCTTCTGTAAACCGTGTAGAAGTGGCAAGTTTGGTAACTCAAGGAGCACGGGTTGGTTGCCCTTTATAAAGGAGCACAGCTTTTATTGCAAGTGGTGTTAGCTGCCAAATACCATCTTACTACTGACTTCCCACTGCTTTGCTGCTTCACTCTTCCTCTGTGAAGTACAAAATGCCCAGAATGGGTCTCTGGTATTATGCAGAATGCTGACTGAATGTATTCTGTACGTGATTGAGCTGCAATTATATCCATATGGTATTCTTAAATAGTCTGAAAGTACATACTCTCTCAGCTCTGCCCCAGCATGAGCATGAAATAGAACTATCAGGCATATATAAATATCAATGAAATCAATGATGAATATTAATGTTTGGGTCTATAAGCAACTTTGCTCGCTCCTATATTTTTTTCTTTCTTTTCAAAGTATGTTATTAGTAAAATGGGCTTTGCAGTGGGATGTTGAATCTAATCTGTGTCCATTGATTTCTGTGCACTTTTATCTTCTAACACCAAACGCAGATCTAAGCCTTTATTCTATTTGAAATAGTTCATAACTGAAAAAAGGCTCTATCCAAATTCTATTTCCAGCTGAAAATTAGCTTCTGTGTTTCAAGGATTGCCAAGGTTCTTTTCTTGCATAAAAATGGTCAAGAAATTGAAAAATGTTGCTAGGAGAAAATTGAACACAAAGTGCTGGTCTGTAGAGGACTGAGGCTTCAGAAGCAGCTGCTGCTGTCATAGAGGGATTGTGACCATCCCTTTTCAGTATCCCTCTCTGTGACATCCTTGGGATACAGAGGTAGGCAAGTGACACATTGGTTGTGTCCTACCATGTTAACCCAAGCAGAAACTGGGTGCAAAAAGATACTGTAGGAACAGGGTGGGGAAAGTTTAAAGAACATCTGCAGAAGGGCTGTGGGCATAAGTTAAAAATTTAATTTGGAGCCATGCATTCGTGCAGAAATGAAGGCTCTGCCCTGAGATTTGCAAATATAGTGATAGTTAAAAGATTAGTAGGATATGGAGGTAAGCAATGCACTGTCTAACTTGCTTGAAGGCAGGGAATAAGTGTCCTTTTCTTCCCTTTGTTAGTTGAAAGCATTTCTGTAGTTTCCTCCTGATAAGCAACACTGCCTGCCTGCAAACCAGTTAAACTATTTGGCATTTTAATCATTTATCTCCATACTGCTCAATTTCATGGTGCTGAACTTTAAGTCTTTTGGGCATCACGAGCAGAAAACATCCTGCAAGATGTGTAATCGGGTCTCCTGCAGTCATACTGGGATTGTTTGCTCAAGATGTAAGTTGGATGCAGCCACCTCTGTATGCTTTGATGTTTTTGCTACAGCTGAGGTTTTCTTGTTCAAATGGTTGGAGATGGATGCAGTGCATTGTGCAGGGATTACATTTGGCTTTCTGCTCTACCAAATGCTCAGAAGTCCCTAAAAAACTCTGCAGGCACTAAGAGTCTTAGGATCATGTTGGAGAAGACTAATGAATCTTGGTCTCAGCCTTGGGAACTGTTATCTGGCCTTCCTTCAATGGTGTATTCACCTTTTATAAAACGTATTCAAGGGATGATTGGTTAATAACACTCGGAATAAATGACTGTTCCCATTTCTTTTCCTACATAGAACTGTCATAGACTTGGAGGGATCAATATCCTGCTCCAGAATGTGCTCATGTCCCAGACGACGTTGTTGATGATTGTTTGCACGCAACAAGGCCAAATATTAAGTAAGGAGACAAAATAGCTCAATGACTGCCCGTTATTGAAGTGGGCTCTGTGGAGGAGAAGCGTCAGATCAATCGAACAGTTCTGGCTATTAACTGTCATTAAGATAATCAATTTTGAACGTTACAGAACAGATGAAAATCCAAATGATAGGTGTTTTCAAATGGAGAGAGAACATATTTGCCTTGGAAAACCTAGGCCAGGCTCAGGGATAAGAGGATGGAGAGATGAATATTTCATGCTCCTAATGTTCTCCTGCCACTCTGTACTTCACAGAAATAGGCTGTAGTACGTTGCAAAGTGAGTACAGTTGGAGTATCCAATATAGTATGCTAAAACCTGTCCAAATAGGACAAGAAATGTACACTGTGCAGCCTTTTTCCATAGATAGATATAATTCCTATAATTTAGGTCATTCTGGAATTGTGGTAGCAAAGGGAGTCCATCCCTATGTGTGCCGTTGTCTTCCTTCAAGGTCATAAATAGCTCCAACCATTGGGATCTAAGTCCTGTGCTGCCATTTCATTCCCAGAATAGATTAAACTCAAAGATATGTTTGTGCTTACATTAGGAAGTTGTGCAGAATGCTGAGGGTGAGAGAAGTACTACTGAGGTCCAAAAGCTCGTATTATACGAATCTTCAAGAGGGAGTTACTTCCAGCCAGTTCTAAACCAGTGTGCGTGTCAATTATTGATTGAACAGCACCTTCTCATTTAACTTCATCCAAAAGGAAGCCAATGAGGCATGACTTAAGTCATTTCAGACTTAGGTTGTGGATGCTCCATCCCTGGAGGCATTCAGGGCCAGGCTGGATGTGGCTCTGGGCAGCCTGGTCTAGTGATTGGTGACATAGCAGGGGGTTGAAACTAGATGATTATTGTGATCCTTTTCAACCCAGGCCATTCTATGATTCTATGATTCAGATCTGCTTTATTCATCTGAAGTCTGTCCAGCAAATCAGTGTATCTGGGTGCTCAGTATCTTGGTTAATTCAGGCTTTATTGAAAGGCTGCAACAATCCTGATTCTCTGTGAATTTAAAGCCTCCTTACATCATGTGAAATCGGCTCCAAAGAGTGCAGGATTTCTCCACTTTGTAAGCAGGCCATGCTGTAGCATAGGTTCAGGTGCATGTTATAACTGAATTTTATCTTCCATTTTTCATAGCATTTCCAGCATATGCTAGACCAAAAAGAGCCAATGGTAAATCCTCTGTGTTTCAAGGGTTTGAGATATTGCGTTCTAAGGTTGTGTTCAGAAGCAAACCAAGCCCCGAAAGCATTACAAGAGAGCTCTGATTTATGGTGCTATTAACTGGCACAGTCACAGTCCCCACTGCAGCACCCCACTGGCATAAAATCCATGGAGAATAATTGAGGAGCACTGTGACATGCCTCTGTGCTACCTAGATTCAACAGTGGGCAGGAAAGAGCTTGGCCTGGGGCTGTTGAACAGGTGGGAATGAATCTCCCAGGAGATGAGCAAATTTAGCAGATTATCTCAATGACTTATGATAGCAAAATTCCTGCATTCTTGGCTAGAATTGAAAGCTGTCATATCCCAAAGGTGAGTCTCTGCTCATGAGAATCTTTCCTGCTGATTTGCTGCAGTATTCTTGCTTTGACTATTATAGCTGTGCAGAAATCACAGGGCAGTGTCCACCTGCAGAAGGTATCTGGCAAAGAGGAAAGAAAGAGTAGAAACCTAACTCATGACTTGCATAGAAAACCAAGTTGTTGGGCTTTGTTTGTTTGTTTGTTTTAATGGAAGTGTTTAGTATTAGGTGTTGAAATGCATAATTTTTTTAAGAAATAATTTTGTTGATATGAAACCACCATTGTTTCCTGATAACAATTCTGTAAATTACATATCTTATTGTAGATTCAACAGAGGTTTTCTTCAGGAAGTTTTAGAGATCATTTGTATTTCATTCTCTTAATGATATCTGCTCTATTTCTCAAGAGATTAAATTTCCGTAATTGTGCTCCTGAGAACACTGTATTCAAGAACATGAAATTGCATCACATTGTCAGTCTTTTCAAGCTGATAATTTTCTATGAGGAACACAGGCAGCTGAGAAATAAGGAGAAGGAGACAGAGATGGAAAGGGACATGTTTGGCATAATGGTGGAATCTGAGAAGGAGAAGGCTATAAGAAGAGCTTTTTTGGTGTTCAGTACTGAAATGGAAGTTCTTCTGGAAGGCCTCGGATGCCTCAACATTGCAGTGTGGCTGTTGAGCTACAGGTATGATGAGCAAAGGATTGAAGCATTCATTGGTTGCTTGAGATTGTGTAAAATTGAACTGTAGCTACAATATGACAGATGAAGTGGAGACTGCCTATAGGATGTGCTTAGCCACTTGTCCTTTGGTCATTACTGGTTGAGTGCTGCTTTCTCAATTTGTGACATAGATATGTCCCTGTTTATTGCAGGGGAGTTGAACTAGATGGCCTTTAAGGGTCCTTACCAAATCAAATGATTCTGTGGTTCTATGATATCTTATGTTGCAGTCTTTCTCATTAAGTCTTTTTTTTTGCTGATGGGTCAAGACAGAAGAGTTTGTCTCTGAAGTCGTTTCATTTATCTAGAGCTTAGGAGACTGGGATTGAACTCAACAAGAAAAAACTCTTCTTTTTTTTTTTTCTTTTTTTTTTCCCAACTCTTAGTGTAGACCATTCCATGCCTCAGTTTAGTTGTGGACCATTATCAGTGCTATTCTTTGCTACAGTTATTTTATGAATAATGGTTTTACTTGCTTTCAGTTTTTATGCCTTTAATACAGCTTCCTTATGACTTTATAATGCATTACATCGTTATGAATCGTGGTCACTTTGGATGATGTGAGAAAAGGGTAGTTTTTGTTAAATGATGTAAAGTACAATGGTATTTATTATTTATGTACTTCATTCTGTATGCTTGGTATTCCAGTCTTTTGATCTTTGATCCTTTCTATTTTTCTTTTTTTTCATACTGTCTTTTGTCCTTCCATCTTCCTTCCCTGATTCTAAAGTGAGATCTAAATAGGTGAAATAGATTTGGAGAAGGGTGAATGCTGACAGCAACAGAACAGGAAAGCTGAGCTCACCTCTTCTCCATGGGTCACTTCAGATATGGAGAAGCAGATTGCAAAAGTGAGAGAAAGGAGGGGAGCATTTTCAGCAGGTTTTCAAAGCCTTTCTAGAACATAACTTTGGAGAGGGAAGCATAGAAATAATAGCAGAGCAGGAAGGTCCTAGGCTGCAGCAAGTGAAGAGTCCTGGCTCCATCCTTCTGGTCACTCAGGGGCATTGCATGCAGCTGAGCTGCCCTGGTTAGGCCCTGCCTTCCCACTAGGTGCTCAATCACTGGTTCAAGCTCTGACTTAGCATTTCCATTACAGATGAACTCCTTGATATTTAGAGAAAGTATGGCAAGAAATTCTGAAAGTTAAAACTCATTCTGAAGCATCAGATATGAATAAGAATTTCAGCAGGATGAGATCAAGAATAAAAGTAAACCTAGCAGAACTTTGAATAGTTATAAGCAGACTTGCAAATGAAAGAGAGAAAATATAAAGAATTTTGGGATTGCATCTGATTCTGCGATTTTGGGAACTTGAAGCAGTTTTTGACTTTGAGGTAAGATACAGATCTTTCAGCTCTCTCTTGCATAATGCAGAAGGATCTTTTCAGAGGAGTAATTTGATTTTTTTCTTCAGTAGGAATACTGTGGTATAATTAGGACCCCATAGAGATGAAATGGGAAAGTGAGTAAAGGAATAATGATAAGCCAGAGATATGTGTGGTTGAGGATAAGAATAAAACCTTTCAGAAGAGGAAGGCAGATGGGCGAGAGGAGCAGGGTGAAATTCAGGGGCTGTGGGCTGATGGAACATCTCTTCCTGAAAGTCAGGCTGAAGCTATGAGCCAAGGCCGAAGCCTACAAGCCATGGATGAAGCAGGATGTCCTGAAAGTGCCCTTGCTGCTGCTGAGGTAAAGCTTTTTTTGAGAGAGAACCTGTGTGCTGGATGATGTATGGCATCAGTCTCGCAGTGTATGGCTATAAGAATTACGAGATACGGTTTTGTGATCAGAACTGCAGGTGGAAACTGCAGATAGAGCATATCTCACAGTGGGATTTGTCCTAGCCTGCTGGGTAACAGCTGGTCACAGGTGCATAACAAGGACTCTGTTTTGAGGTTTTCTCGTGTTCAACACCCCTGCATCATGGCCATGTCTCCAGACTCCTCCAGCAGCCGTGGTGGGAGAGGCTGGAGAGAAAACGAGGCAATCTCTGTGTCTCAGGACTCAACTGTTGGTTGTTGTATTGTATTTTGTTTCTCATTAACCCTTCTGCTTACCTCCTTACCTTTGTCAGCCTGGAAAGCAAATGGCTGTTGTGGTTTTTTTTTTTTATAAAACTAACAGAGACAGAACTAAAAGTGAATTTCATCTAAAGGTGACAGTGCCTTGACAAAAGTAGCTTGTATTACTGCTGAACTGCTGCTGAGCTTGAAATTGGAGAGATAATAAGCCTTCAACGGAAGCAATTAGTCTGCAGTTTTTGACTCCATTACCTTCACTTATGTTTGTAGCAGATATTTAAGGCTTAGTTGTAGTATATTATTTTCAGAAGTGAATCCACAACTTGGACATTAACTTATTGCTAATTTAGCTTGTCAGAGATACCATAATAAACATCTAATTGGGGGGGAGCAGGGGTGAATGAATACAGTGGCATATTATTTGATGTATGTTTTGGGTCTTTAATTTAGCTTAATTACACACCAACCAACCTCTTAACTCTTTTCGTGCAGAGTTTAAGGGGGAATGCTGTTTCACCTTTATATACCTGTAGGATTTAATGCACATTACATTAAGTTGCAACCAGCCACTGATAACCTCGCACTTTGATCTTTCTATTTTTGTGACCGGTAGCAAACAAGTTATTTTTAAATATATATGCAGCATTTTGTGGCTCCTTGTAGAGAGAAACTCAAGGACTTAGAGGAAAAAATTGTGGCCACATTTCCCATATTAAAATGAGAGAAGTAAGAGACAGGTAATCATTTACTAGCTGTATAAAACTAACTGCATTGTAGATGACATAACCTGAGGGAGGTAGTAAGCAGAAACTTCAGGTTCTTTATTATTTTGAGATAGTGTGGCACTGGATTAAAGGAATTGCTCAAGGTGGGAGCAATTTTTAAAATATTTCTTATATTTCAGTTTCTGCCCTAAGTGTAGTAAGTATTATCTTCTCCTTCTGTTTGCTGCGGGGTGACCTCACTGCAGCCTTCCAGAACCTAAAGGGAGCCTATCAACAGGAGGGGAGCCAATTCTTGGAAAGGATTGATAATAGCAGGGCAAGAGGAAATGGTTTTAAGTTGAGGGAGGGAAGATTTAGGTTGGATATCAAGGGGAAGTTCTTTACAGAGAGAGTGGTGAGGTGCTGGAACAGGCTGCCCAGAGAGGCTGTGGATGCCCCATCCCTGGAGGTGTTCAAGGCCAGGTTGGATGGGGCCCTGGGCAGCCTGGTCTAGTATTAGATGTGGAAGTTGGCAGCCCTGCATGTGGCAGGGGACTTGGAGCCTGATGATCCTTGAGATCTCTTCCAACCTGGGCCGTTCTATGATACTGTGTTATGGGAAATTTGTATTTAAACCATGTTTCTGCTACTGAAGCAATCCAGACGCTTCATAGTTTAGTAGAATCTAACAATAGTAGCAGCCTTCTTTTTCATATTTTGATGTCCCAGTATGTCTAATGTAAAAGTCCATTTACAAAGATTGCTGAGAACACTGATCTATTGAATGTTATGAGTTTTTGAGATCAATCCTGGTGAAATTAATCTGCAGAGCATTCAGTTACATTAAATTGAATTCTTTTCTGTGTTCTGTCCCTTGTAAGGTGTAATACATGGCTTTACATGGATTATATTGATGCTTGACATTGCTGTTGCAAATCATGTTATGATTACATGTTTTATTCTCACACTCAAATTTAAACTGGGCAGATAAATCAAAGGACAGTTTGGAAATGTTAGGAACAGGAAAATTTAGGGAATTAGTGTTTATTTACCCGAGAAAATTTACCTTTCTACCTACAACATCTTTGAGATTTTGAGGTTAATATTAAAGAGACTGCCCTTTTCTTTATCTTGGGGTTGCTGATTTCATCCTGTTGTCAGCCCCCTAACGTTGACGTAGCAGTGAATCTAAGCATGCTCTTCTCCTCTCTTGGTCTATACCACTGTCTGTGCTTCTCCTTCCACCTTATATACTTGGTAAGGGGAGGAGGCCAACCAAAAAGGAGCAGTGTTTATTAGGCAGGCCGGTCTTCAGTCCACGTGCAACTCTGTTGTCTTGGCCCTGGCGTTTCATGCAGAGAAAGGAATACGAAGGGCTGCCAAAAGAGTTAAGGATGGGCATATCCCTTAGGTACACTGCCCAGTATCCTGTAGCAAACTGAGGCTTTAAACTTGCAAATGCAAACTAGCAATTTTATTCCAAACAGCCTGTTCCATTTTCATGTGGCTTTTATCATAGAAAGAACTGAATATTTTAAGTGTCTCTTCTCTGCACGTTTCTCGCATGACTGGGAAAAATATTTTCGTTAGAAGTCAAGTTGCTCTTACTTGAGAAATGAACTTTGAGCTTAGGACTGCAACATAAATGAGGCCACGTTTGCACCCTGGACCAAGAACCATAGAATCATAGAATTACTCAGGTTGGAAGGGACCTCAAGGATCATCAAGTCCAACCGCAGCCCAACCATAGTACCCTAACTCCAACAACCCTCTGCTAAATCACATCTCCAAGCACCACATCGAAACGGCTCTTAAACACATCAGGTCTCTTCATCAGTTGCTTCAGAAGATTTATTGGAGCATCTGTTAGCTCACATCCTCTTGTACGTGGCAAAATACTGTTCACACGAGTCTTCTCCTGACCTGGAGGTGGGAAGTGACTGGAATGCTCATGGAGATCAGGACTGTAGGTCTCCCGCCACTATGATGGCTGGTATTTTTCTTAGACATTTCTGTATGCTCCTAGAAATTCCTGTAGTTTCTTATAAATTTGAGAAGTTATTTGGCAACCAGTCAGCATCTTGTTGGGTCAGTAAATAAATTGTTGTACGGCGTCTCATGCCAGAAGAGAGCAATTTTTTTTGCTTTTCAGTGGCCTAGTGTGAGTTCCAGAAAGACTGCAGTGATCGATAGCACACAGCCTGTGTCACAGCCTGAGCCCAGATTTAAAGTCTTCAGTGTTCAAGTCTACAGGGCCTTTCTGTATGTTAGAAGTGTTTGAAATTATGGCGTATTGTTTTTTTTGCAGTAGAATGTAGTCCATCCACGAAGAGCTATTCCCACTGACTCTCCTAACTCTAAATATTCTGAGAGACCTTTCAAATCTTCACACTGAAGGTGGTTGGACCATAAATGTAAATTTGCTTAAAAATTTCAATAGTTTCATTAAAAAAAATAGAGTATCTGCATCAACCTGGGAATCAAAAAGGATGTAAACTCCTCTATGAGAAGATGGAGAATTACCAAAGAAAGCTCATTGTTCTGAATGTTTTCTGCTGCCATAATATGCTTCCTTACTTTTTTGTTGTTGCTGTTCTTGTGGGTTTAAATACCTGAAAATTGAAATGTTTTGTTCTGATTTGTGACACAAGTAGAGTTATTTTCAGTTCCCAGTTAATATCCCAAAAACTGTGAGGTTGGAAATCCCTTCCTTATCTTGCTTTACTGAAGAAAAGAGAGCTTGGCTGACTCTTACTTCTGTATTAATACATTCTGGAAATACTGTTCTTGGCACGCAAAGATAGAAAGTCTTTAACTCAACAGTCCGTGTAAAATACACCTGAGAAATAACATGTACTTGAGGCTAAAAATATGATCTAAAATAGATCCTAGTGGGATGCTAGATGTTCTGACTACTTCGAGTCCTCTCATTGAAACAAGAACTTGTTTCTCTTTGCTTTTGTTTCCCAAACAGCTTCTTTATCATCCTTCCCTTGACCTGTAAGAAAAAGTTTGAGTAAGAATTCTTTCTCCAGCAAAGTTGCTGCAGCACCATCAACTGTAATACAGAAGCTCTGTTTAGTACTGCAGAGAAGAATAAATGTTCTGGAAGTCTAGGAAAGCACTTAGAGACCATAATGAAGCTGCATGAGTGTGTTCTTTCTTTGGGGAATCCCTGTGTAGGGAACAGTGATAAACATTCAGATGCTGTTCCATATCATGTTTCATTCTGTTCTATCCAGGTTCTAATATTTTTGGTTGCAAATACTTAAGGGTTGCCAGAAGCACGCCCTCTAATATCTACTGAACATATGTATTTTTCTTTGACTGGCCCATTCCTTACTAAATGCTTTTTGTCAGTAAAGGAGAAATTGGTTTTGTGAGGAAAAAGGAGTTAATTTGCTTTGAGCCATTCACAATGTGCTCTGTGCTTTTACATGTGGTTGGCTGCTCGTCAGGTGCAGTGCATAACTTTTACTTAGTTTTATTGCTGCAACTGGTGATAAAACAAAGAGATGACAGTTGTTGTAAGGAGACTGAATTTAGGTGACACTGGGATGTTTATACTTCATTACTTTTCATTGACTTGACAGTTTCCATAGAGTTTATTTCCATCCTATAAGCCTTCAATTACCAAATGAAGATTAGTCCGTGGCTCCAAGCCAGAAGACTGTTGAACAGCTTTTTTAATATTCTTTATCATCACGGATCTTACAACTAACTCAAGAATAAATCAACCAAGTGGAAACCTTTGCCTGGAAAAAGAGTGGCATTGATGTATTCATTTGCTCTAATTGTCCTTGCTAATATCACCCATCGCTACATTCCATTTTCTTTCATGTCCAGTGAGGGAAGAGAGAATACACAAAAATGCATGTTAAACCATGCTATTAAGCAAGCCAACAGACCAGTAACGTAGCATTTGCTCTCACCTACACCACCATAAGGGCAGGTGGAGGAGGATGGCTCTGAAGTCTCCTCTTTATGAGCACTGAGCAAGCTGCAGAGCCTTGCTGTGGTAGCTGGGATCTGGCAGGAGGTGACCAGTGAACATGAAAGGCCAGGAAGGAAATCAAACAGCTGTAGGAGATGTTCAAATTAACAGATGAGAAGAGGTTGCTTGCAGAATTTTGATTCTACACAATAAATTATTGCTGGTAAATTGAACTGCTGCCTACTGCTCGGTAATATTAGAGAAATGGAAATAATGCATATTTTGGCCAGGCAATCATCTGCTGTCTTTTACTGACAAACAAGTAAAACCCTAATGAGAAAAGAGACTAAATTAATCGTTAGTTCATGTAACATTTAGCAGTATGGTACAGTCCTGACATCTGAGTCCTAAGTATGCAGTGGCTGTTTAAGTTAGGCCTGTTTCTTTAAAAAAACAGGGGAAAAAACATGTGGAAATACTTGGGGATGTTTCAGGGGAGCTTAATAGACATCGGTGTACAAGTCCAGCTGAAAATGACCGTCTCAAATGTTGTAGCTTTCTGTTTACCACACAGCTGTAAATAACGCCCTGAGGGGAAACTGTTGAGTTGTGATAAATTGTTGAGCATCCAGGAGCTGTTGCTGGTCTCACTGGGGACTGCTGCATGCTCAAAGCTCTTGAAAATCCATCCAATTATGGAGGTGCTTATGCATGGGTTTTGAAGGGTCGCTTTTCTTGTGTATTAAAAAGAGTGCTTCTTAAATGCTTTCTGCACTTGCTAGCCATTTATTTTCCCTCTCTGTTATTCTGAAAGCAGCTGAAAAAAAGGTAGCAAAATAGAAAGAAACACATTTGAAATGCTGTGTAGTCCGGTGATGGCATTTAATTTCAGGAATCCAAGGGAGGTCTGCTGGTCAGTATTAAGAATGCAAAGGCAGCAGTTGCTCAGGCTTTAGAGAACCATGCAATCTCTTGAGTTTCATCTTTTTTTCTTTTCTTTTTTTTTTCTTTTTTTTTTTTTTTTTGAGCCATGATATTAAAATGGAACTAAATTACCATTTTAATCATGGAATATTTGTGTTTTTTTATGTTTTAATTTGAATGTGACAGGTACTGCAAGCTCTCGGGACAGAATATGTTCTAAAATATTTATTAATACTATTTAATGTAAAGAAAAATAATTATAGGCTTATACTGTTTAAACAGAGCTCCCTTACAGAAAGGTGCATGCTGCTAAACTGTTTCTTTCATCTCATAAATAGTCACAAAATAATACTTAGTGTTTTCTTTGTGCTTTTTAAAATATTCCTCCTGATATCTCAGCGAGGTAGGTAAACTGCGTTTCCCACACTTGGCAGAAAAGGAAGCTTAATAAGAGCATGAAATGACTTGCTCAGGGCTTAATCACTCATGTGTTTCAACCTCCAAGAGGATGCGATGCAGTGTTGTTCTCTGCTGTTGGGGTTCTTGGTCAGGGTCAGCCTGGCTCCAGGCAGTTTGTTACAAGGAGTAGATATGTCCTACATTGCTCATTTTTAAACTGTTATCAGTGTTTTATTCATTCATTCAGTTGCTTGTGTCTCTGCTCTTTTGGATAAGATCAGATGACATTGGGTCTCCAAAGGCCTAGAGGTTTGATAACCGTTTAAAGAAAGGGCTCCTAAAACACATTCCAATAATTGTGAATGTAAAGCCACCATGGAAATCATCAAATGAATCCTTCTGTACGTTGGCATTCATTAAATTGTGAACCTGAGAGCAAGAAATAACTACCTTAAGGCTAAGGTGCTTCCAGAGAGATGCTGGGCAGTGTCTCTCCTCTTTGAGAGCCATTTTTTTCCACTGAACTCTGATGGTTAAAGAAATAATTGACTTGGGAAAGAAAAAGCAGACTTGCACAGTGTTTCTGAAAAATGCCTCATCTCCAGAGTAAAGAAACAGTTCACTTCCACTGCAGATGGTTTAAAATTTGATGTGTTTATTTGTTCCTGAAGCAAGAAGAATTTCAGGACGTGTACTGATTTGTGTCAGAAAGATAAAAGGAAAAATCAGTACTAAAAAAAAATACCATCCTCTGTTTCCCTCTGTTTCCTTGAGGTCTTTCTGGAAATTCTGCATCTCAAACTAAAGACAGTTTTTATCCTGAAATGCTTCAGGTAGACTTTCCTATTTCTTGTGGCTCTACCAGTATATGACCCTTGGTTGACTGCCATAAATTGTACTTTCAAAAAATACTTTTCAATTTAGTAAGGTAGTGCTTCATCTCTACAGATTCCAAATGACTCTCTTTCATTGGCTTTACAGTTCAATTCTAAATGGATTTATATTACCTGCACTCATGTATTTTTGGTTATCTTAGACTACTTTGTAAAGGTTCACAATATGGAACAGTGTCCAAAATATGCCTTCTGTTTTCATTAGATCTGTGTATTATCAAGCAATGCATACGACCATGCACATGTAAATTGTACATACAGACCCACCTTAAAGATACCTTTCCTGTCCAAAGAAACAAGCAAGTAATACTTCAATTAAATTATAGGGGACTTGAAAAAATAGCCCAACTGTCTACTCTAAAAGTTTTCAGTAAAGCAGTCTTCGGTATTTCAGGTTATCTGTTTATTTATTTTTAATGATGGGTGAACTACGGGTAAGCTATGGGTGATTTTTGATTGTAATACTTGGGAGTTTGCTATCTAGGGCTCCAGTTGTTGAAGGTCTCAGAAGATACCTTTTTACTGAAAGAGAAAGATGGTCTGGTGGCAGAAGAGGTTAAAATGCTGTCATTGGGTCCCTAACTCCCTCGTGTTTTTCTATGGATGCTGAAATGCTTAGCCATTTTTTTTTCATAGTTCCACTAGTTCTTATTTGTGCCTTTTTTTTTTTTTTTTTGTTCAAC
This sequence comes from Phasianus colchicus, assembly GCF_987193195.1. Taxonomy (NCBI): domain Eukaryota; kingdom Metazoa; phylum Chordata; class Aves; order Galliformes; family Phasianidae; genus Phasianus; species Phasianus colchicus. The sequence goes on along the minus strand of NC_143441.1, from coordinate 46,083,511 downwards.
TGCTCAGTAGAATTCTGAATCTGATTTTTTTCTTTTTTCTGAATTTCAACACTGCTAATGTTTCTAGCTGCAATTGAACTAGATAGGAGCTATGCTCTAACAATGTGAACTTACGATAATTAGTCTGCAAATTATCTGATCTTAGGCACCTGAAATTGGAAACCCTAAATTAGCAAAGTATTTGACCTTAATCATTGAGTTTGCTCCCCATCTGTGCAAGGGGATAATATCCTCTTCACCATGCAGAGGTGCTGTGGAAAGGAAGTGATGAGTATTTGAAGCACTCCCATGTTCTAGTGATGAGCTCCACAGGAACTGCTGTGAGAAAACTGACAACAGCCTTTAAAAGCAGGTTGGGATTGTGTGCTGCCAATAAGGCCATGCACACAATGGTGAGGATCAAGTGAAATACTGAAGAAGCCTTGTTTTGTGTGAGCACCTGCCACTTGGTGCAGTGAGTGAGGCAGCTGGAAGCATGGAGGGTATGTAATCAGACTGTAGCACAACACATGTGCACGAGGGACTGAATTACAGCTTGTGGATGGCGAGGCTTCAATCTGACATTTCCCAACTTAGTGCTTGCTTGTGAACTTTAGCCATCTTTTAAGGTAGGTTTTATCTGTTACTGCTGAATGAGGGTGAGATTTTCAAAAGCATTTGGCTCTATCCTGCCTGCGTTGCTGGGAGAGATGATAGGGCTGCATGGATGACTTTAGTGGGAGCAGAGTCAGGCCAGTGCTGAGTGCCTTTCAAGTCACAAGCTGTGTTGCAAATTATTTGAGAAAACAGAAAAATGCAGTGCTTAATGCTTGAACTCTGTGAAGTTCTTGTCATACCTATAGTCTGTTAGCTTTATTAAGAGCAGCCTTGTATGTGATATGCTAAAATTAGGACTTGGCAGTGTTTATTGTTTTTTGGTAGTGCATAACATGAGCATGCAGGATTTTTCTTATCAACCTTGAATGCAGAATTTCATTGACCTGATTCTGAACATCAGAAGCCTTGAGGCAACCTGCAAAGGTATCTCTCTGACATGCACTGAATGGCATTTAAATTACACAGAATGAATTTTTGGTGTTGTTTATACTACCGTAAGCATCAGAGATCAAAACCTTGTTGTGTCTTATCAGACGCTGCCATGAAGATCAGGCAGTTTAAATTGAAAAATGGTAAAAGGAGGTTTTTCACTGTCGTTTTTCATTCAGAGAAGGCAAAATTTGGCTAGCAGGAGGTTGCATTTACGCTGGGGGAGAAGATCGAAGTGCAAAGCAAGAAAATGTGCATAAACAGTAACATGGAAAGAGATGGGAAGATAATAGAAAAGTGACTTTCTTCCTAGATTTGTTAAGGCTCCCAACATGCATGGTTACATATCGCTCACATTGCAGTATGTAGGAAAGTCTAAAATGAATGATGCATTCATCTAAATATGTGTGACTTTTGAAAATCAGTATTTTCTGAATGGGATTCTGTAAGGGGAAGAACATTCAGATTCAAAGAGAATCTCTTCTCCCATTTTTGCATTCAGGAGCAAATTTCTACTCAGCTCAACAAGGCCGGCTGAGCAGTGGCACAAAAGAGAGCCTGCATTGCTTATTGCCTGCAGTAGTTGTGGCACCACAGTGCAGAGGGGAATTTGAACCAAGTGGTTTAATTATTCCTCCTCTGAGTATCACATCTCTTTGTGCTGTTTAAGCACTGAACTCTCTTTTTAAAACTTGTTTTGAATTGTGCTCTGTGGCGTTTCAGTTTTTTACTGTGGTTATTATTGGGGGAAAAAAAAATCTCAAGACACTAATGAGATGGTAGGGAGTCCCTATAAGATATTAAATACTCAATGTGTATGAGAATGAATCCTTGTTATTCCTAAGGCTAACTTGTAACAAGAATGTGTCACTAAATCACTAATAGTTTGCTCTAAATGTGTTCCTAAAGTGTCAGGGCTTTCACATGAAGTGCAATCGTGTAAGTCCATCTGTGAGAGATGAGTCAAATTCTGAAAGTCTCTGTGGTTTCATAGCTTGAAAGCTCGTTTCTTTATCTACCGCGCTTCAAGGTTTATTTGTACAAGGAGTAAGGCTTCTATTGCTGAAAGAGTGTGACCAAATCCCATGTGCTGCCGCACACCTGTGGTTTTTGTGGTATCTGTGAGATTGCTGTTTGTTCTTCTGTAGAAAAAATGATAATAAATCAACCACTTACACCTGCTAAATCAGCAAAATTGGAATATCACCCCAGTATATTTCTATAAGGGGAAGGAAACGCATGAAAATGAGATTTCACCAGAAATTGAATTACGGTGTGCACTACAAAGCTCCATTTAATACTGAAGTTAATGACTAATGTATTTGCATATTCAATTTCCTTTGAGGCTTCAGCTGTTTTTCTAGGGCTGGGTGGAGAACCTATTCCCCAGTTGAATAGGAACAGCATCCATCATGATTGCAGTAGGGCAGCTCCTTGGAGAAATTTATGAAAAAAGCTTGTGGCAACAGTAGGAAGCATCCAGATTTCTTCAGCTCTTGAGCCCTTCTACAGATCTGTCCACTGAAAGAACTAGACCCTTCACCTGTTGGTGGATTACCTACTCATGTGCATGGCCCGTTCCTTGTGCAAGTGAACAGATGCTGTCTAGCCCATAATAAATTAAAGGTGGCTGCATTGTTGGGGCTACTTTGTTAAAGAGAGCATGATATGAGAACTATTGATGATAGGTTGGACTGGATGATCTTGTAGGTCTTTTCCAACCTTGGTGATTCTATGATAAATGTAGCTATAACTATCAGTATAAATGCTCCAGTTGTAACATTCTCCAAATCATAGCAGGTAACACTTAAAACCAAACCATGTAAAATCAAAGCAAACAAAATATGCTTGTAATTCTGGGAATGAAGTTTACTATTTAGTAATAGGAAGGTAATATAGTATAATAATAAAATAACTAGTGACTGCACATCTGGCTTCTGAAATTGTAGAATTATTCAAAGCGTAAATACGAAGTAAGTGGTGTTTGTAGCTGCTGCTAACCTCTACTACTAGAAACACTCCTATCTTTTTTGATATGATTTCTGCTGCAACTTATTGTTTCTTTTCCCAGGAACTTACCATGCTTGCTAAAAACTCATGTAATTTATGTTCAGTGAACTTCACAGATCAGTGATATTTTAGCAAAATTCTATTCCTTACCAATTCCTCTCTAGATGACTTTTTTTTTTCAGAATATAGCATAAGCCAGATTTTTCATTTACTGTTGAAGTTATTTAAAAAGAGGTGATATCTAAGACATATTGTGAAAATAAATGAAAAGGGAGGATTCTGGAATTCATGGCTGCAGATCTAGTTGAAATCAAGATGTCTTTTAACCTTCGTTCAGCATAGATCTGATGAACATCCCTCCTTGCTTTCATCCCTTCTTGCTTCGCTCCTGAGTACAGAATGCCAGTCATATCAATCTGGGAAAATGCTTGCAATCAACTTACATATGTCTGTTAGCAAGGAATTCTGGGCTCAGTTTTGCTTGAAGCATGCCTGAATTCTAGCAGCTATTCCAAAAGTCTCAAATTACACATCTGCTGCCACTACATATGCTACTGTCTGGCCTGTTTGTAGCTGCATTGCTTTCATATGTTCTCCTCAAACACTTCACGAGAGTGACTTTAGGAGACGTTCTCTCTGTGTGCACAGAGGCAATGTCTACTCCTGAGAAAATGGAGATAAAGTCTTGATTTCTGCAGTTATTATATATATCTCCCTATTGGCAAATGCACAGGAATTAGTGCCTTGAAGCAGTTTTCTCTCTGCAACCATTACGAATCTTTCCCTGTGTAATTCTAAGGAAATACTTCCCAGCCTCCCATTTTTAGCTTAGGTACATCAAAGATAGGACGTCTTTTGGTAATCAGACTTCTGGCTATGCTTGATGACTGTCTTTTATTATAATGACATTTTGCAATTTTGTGTGTGTGTATAGTTCAGATCATTTCAAGGAGCCCTTTCTGCTTGTTTGGCTTTAGTATTAGTATTAGAAAATATCTGTTCTTTAATATGAAACCTTTAAACAGAAAAATGGTCTTGGGTGTAGGTAGGTAGGTACATTTGGCCCTTGTGAAAGAGAAGTCATTGTTGCACAAGCATCGTTGCACAAGCATGAATTTGCTTGAATTAACAACAGGAGGTTGGAAGTTCCTATAGAACGGTCTTGCAGTGACTTAGGCAGACACCATTGAAAGAAACATTGTATTTCTGATGAAGGATCAATCCTATTCTATTTCAAATGGTATGAAACAGTTGTTACTCATTTCGGCCACTTTGGATGGTGAACCTGAAAACACCCTTATGTGTTAAAAACTTGTGCTCTTCTTAACATCTGTACTGTATATCAGACCAGGCTTAATGTTGAAAAGTTTTATTGATGGCTCATAAGCAGGGCTGTCATTAGTCACTGGAGCCCTTATTAAGTTATATGATCTGTTTAATGGATCTACAGTATATTTAAACTGCAGATAAATCACATCCATAGTTTTCTAGGTAGGTAGTTAGAAGACAGCCTACAGACACAGGTAAGTAGAAGAAAGTTTTGTGAGATTGTTCTAGGAGGAACTGGACTGGAGATTGAATAGTTCTGATAATTAATAATTTTATAAATTCTTCCTTATTTCTGAGAGCTGTAACTTGGGTCCATTGAAAGGTAACATGTCAGACGTGTTTAAACTTTGACCTTAAGACAAAGCTTGAAGTTAGGCCAAAATGACATTGCTCATAAGCAGTCATTATCTCAAGTTACTCACTGTCCTTGCAAATTTCAGATGTGATTTTTTTCCCCAGCATTATGAATGACACTTAATTATTTAAACCTAACTACCTGGAACCATTTTCACACCTTTCATTGTCCAGGATGCTTGCAGAGATTTGGCAGCTGACGTGTATAGAGGAGTTAAGACCTGCATGTTTCTGCAGTGCCAGAGAGAAGCAAGCAGGATATCCTTTGACATTTAAAATAATCTGTGACATCTGTGATTTGGGAACAGGAATCCTACTCTTATCTTTTCATTTCTTTCAAGTGTCTTGCAGTGCTTTCTAATATCTGATGTTATTTGCCTTCCGTGCAGTCGTGCAGATCACAATATTTCAGCAATGTTTAGTTTCTTAGCACGCAGTTTCAGCTAATAATCTTTTAAAGATTTTATATAACTTATCTTTCCTGTCTTCTCTTCTGTATCTCTCATCTATACTGTTTTGTATCAAGTTCTGTATATGTCATCCTAGTTAATAATTACATATATTTATGAATGACACTTCTTTCCATGTTCAAGTTTCTGGTACACGGAATGATTTTATCTTCAGTATTGGTCATGAGCAAAACATCACACACATGATCTGAGATGGATTTTCTCGAGACAGTGCAGGCCAGATAGGCTAAAGGATTGTGAGCTAACAAAAGTCAGGAGCTATTTTATGCAGTTCCCTGGAAAGAAGAATTTTTTTACATTTTGTAAAGATGTTAGGAGGAATTATTTTGTATGGCTCAGCAAACTATTGTGATAATTGCAAAAAAAACCAAACAAACAAACCCATGCTTCCTCACTGTAATTTAGGTAGGAGAAATGTCTCAGTTGCTTACATGGAACTAGGCAGTGTCATGAAAATGATGCTACTCTTATTTCAAAGACCAAAATTCCAGAACTACTTTTAATTCAGGAATGCAACAGGAAGTGAAAAAAAATAGTACAGTGAGAATGAGCAAAAATATTCCAGACTCATTCAGATTGACAGATTGGAATATGAGTAACATCAGAAGAAAGCTATTTGCAAGATTAGCTCATGCTTGAAACTGCACATTTTGTAAAGTACATACATTCTGTATGTAGGATGAAGTCTTTGCGTATTTGTACCAATAGCTGTTAAGTTAGTTGAAAAAATACTCCTAGACTTGATTTGAAAGGATCTGTCCAGTCATATCATACTATTTGTCCATGTCTTCACCAAGTGTCACGGACTGGGCAGTGAATTTAAAAGTATTGAGTCCAAATATGAAAATTGGTGGATACATAGGGGAAAAAAAAGCTCAAATTAATTCTTCTTCTTAGAGAAAAGACAGAAAGAACTTGTCAGTTGTGTTGTGTAGTTGGCCTGTCCGCTGGTTGAGTGACTCACTGGGTTGTTTCCTTTTCCTTGGCCACTTTTCTTACTTAAGCTGTGACTCTGTCCATACCACAGCTGAAAGCTTCCTGATGATTTTGAGTGCATTGGAAAAGCTGTGATGCTCCCTTTTCAGCAATGGTATATATCAGATCTACCATTATCAATGATCTGTACGTAGGTAGACACTGAGAAACAGTAGTTCACAGAATCATAGAATTACTTAGGGTGGAAGGGACCTTAAAGATCACCCAGTCCTCACTGCTGTGGGGCCGCCAACCGTTACATCAGGCTGCTCAGGGTCCCATCAAACCTGGCCTTGAGCACCTCCAGGGATTGAAGAGACATCCACAGCTCTCTGGGCAGCCTGTGCCAATGTCTCACCACCCTCTGAGTAAAAAAAATAAGATCTTCCTAACATCTAACCTAAATCTCCCTTCTTTTTGATTAAAACCATTCTCCCTTGTCCTTTTGCTATCAGGCAATGTAAAAAGTCAATCCCCATCCTGCTTACAAGCTCTATTCAAGTACTGGAAGGCTACAATGAGGTCTCCCCAGAGCCCACTCTTCTCCAGGCTGAACAAGCCCAGCTCTCAGTCAGTCTTCATTAGAGAGGTGCTCCAGCCCTCTGAGCATCTTTGTGGCTCTCCTCTGGACCCGCTCCAACAGCTCCACATCCTTCTTGTGCTGGGGGTCCCAGGCCTGGATGCAGTGCTCTAGATGAGACCTCACAAGTGCAGAGTAGAGGATAGCAGTCACCTCCCTGATCCTGCTGGAATTATGCACTAAAATTAATTTTAATTATTTTATATTACAAAACGTAACTAACATTAATGTATAAGAAGTGTCTAGGAGGTGAAGATTGAAGTCTTAAGCTAAGCATTGTTGGAGTTGTTCTGTTTGGCTGTAATCCTCCGTATTCCTGTAGATTTTACCACTTGTCCCACAACCAAAGAACTTCAGAATTCATTGTGGTTACTGACAGGAATACTGCAGCTTGGGAAGTAGGCTCTCAGTCTTGGGTGCCTGTAGTAATTCCCCAGAGAATAGCATCTGTTGGCACAAATGGAGCGTGAAGCTGAAAGATTTTCTATCTCGGATGCATCAGCGAGAAGACTCATGCAGTAAGAGCTCAACAGTTTCGTAAATCTCAGCCTGAAAGAACACAGTTTGCTCGAAGGGCGCCAGACAGGGTAGTGCCTTCCAACTGGAATTGCGTGTATGTGTGGTTTTGTCTGATTGCTGCTGTATTAACTTAAGTAATGGCTTTCATTCCAGTGAAGCTCTGAATAGGGAAACAGCTTTAAAGCCTGACAAATCAAGAATCCCTAAACAGATAATAGCCACTTGAGCTTCTCAAGGGTAACATTTAACTTTCTTTAATACACATAATTTTCTTTGTTTCTTTCTCATCAATCTGCTCGCTACCTCACATTCTCGTAACAGATTTTTTCCAGGGCTTGTTGTTAGATTTTTTTTTACTTTTTATTTTTATTTTTGTCATAGGCTCTTGAATACTCCATGTTTCAATGCATTTTTTTTTTTTCCAAGTCAATTACAGCTTTTTGTTTCTCTTAAAACCTAGTTTTGTTGAGACATCAGCATTGCTTCTATCTTCCACGTGACAACGTTACAACTTGTGGCCGAGTTTTACTGCAAAAATGAGGGTGACTTTGACCTTCAAATGAGTATGCTGAAGTCAGTGTGCCATTCTCTTTGCTTCTAGGGATTCAGGACTTCCCTGAAGCCCACAGTCAGCAAGTTGATAATCTCTCATCAGGAGAGTTCATGGCCACAGACCGTTTCCATGTAGCTGGTTGCAGGCAGGCTGTCAGTTTGTCCTCACGCAGCACTGAATGGTCTTCACAGAGACTCTGCATGGCAGAAATGTGCCTCTGAGCAAAGACTAATGCAAAATGGCACTGGTCCTCCTCTATGATTCATGTATACCCACGTATCTGTATACCCACAGAAATGTGGCTGCCAAAGTGTAATTGAAAGTCATATGTGGTCCAGGGGAGGATCTGTGTTTCTGTTGATTTCTGTAGTGCACCCAGGATACTCTCATCCTACACAGATGTGCATATTAATATGCAATAATAAAACACTGAAATACTACCCAAAGGCCAGAAACAATTTGAGCTGTATTGTGCTCTGCATGAATAAAAATCATAGTAAACCCAGCTCCCAAGGGGCTGCTGTCTGAAAGGCAACATGAACAGGTGGAAGAGATGGCAGAAGCAGGAGGTACTGAGGGAAAAGAGGGGCGAGAAGCTGCTGCTAAGTACAATCACAACAAAGACTAATACCAGGTGTAGAATAATTCCAATTAAAAACGTAATTTCCTTCAACAATAAATGTTGTTATCAGAATGAATTGCTACCCTCAAGCTTGGTGGAGTGAGGATACGTGTTCCCTGTATGCATGGCAATACTTCTGATTTCTGCCAAATGCAGTTAAAGAACTCCCAGCTATTTCAGCATCATCAGGAAGATTAATTTTTCAAGATTTGTTAAAAATATACATGATTTAAGTTGTAGGCCAATGCATTTACTAAGCATAAATTCCCCTGTGCCCTCCTTTTCACCCATATCTTTTGGACTTCTTTCCATTTCTCGTTGCATAAACTCATTAATTATGTATCTGTAATGAATAAAGGATAAGTTGTTATTGTGGTTACGACTTCCTCGAACCTTTATATTACTGGTTGTGTGATATATATGGACAAACCCAGCACACCTGACTTGTGCCTGTGGGTCCATTAAATTTAGAAGAGGTATATTTGAATTAAGAATTACTCAGGTAATAATGATGGATCAGACCGTAACGTTTAGCTGGGTATTGGTCTGTCAGTGCTATAAATACCCATTAAAAGAAATGTTTTGTTTTCTGTAACTTTCCTTTATGTATAAAGTGCCAAAGAGAGAACCATAACATTCTCAGCAGCAAAGCTTTAAAATCCCACATCCCTTTTGAGATAGCTGGGTCTGCATTATTACATATGAGATTTCCCTGTTGTCTGCAACCCAAGGGAAATAATCTACTGCAGAAAGACAAACCATATTTTAAATGTTCACATAAACTCAACGTAAAAGACCATTTATTTTCTGCATAGGTACATCAATATTTGCATTTTCTTCATTATTTTAATGTTTGAAACGTGTGGAATTCCTCCTTTTTGGAGGGCTGCAGGAAATCTACTTTGCATCTCTTTATTGCAGCTGCAGCGAGTCCAGGCTACTGACACTGTGCCCAAATCTCCCTTTACTGAAAATTGTAATTAGACATTGAACGACATTATAATACATGTCACAATACAGAGCACAGTATTTTCGTGGACTGTCTGTTTATCATGGCCACCTTGCAACAGAAGCATCAGGCAGAAGATGAGAAAGGATAACAGAAAGGGAAGCAACCATTTTAAGCCGTTGTTTCTCAGAAGGAAGCATAAATAAAGTGTAGAAGTAAAAACTGAAATGCCTCAGTGAAGAGCCAGGATTGTGTGTGTCTGAGGCATCTATAAACAAACATGGTTATGCCTTACATGCAGCATTATAGAAATATTAGATATAATATTGTTATTACTACTACTACTACTTGTTATACACAGGGTTTGTTTTCTGTGTAGAGGGTTTTGTTAATGCTATTTAAACTTGTTCTCAGGACTTTGCTGTATCTTTTATACAGTTGAGACATCTATTTTCAGTATTCTTCTTCTTTATTTCTTGCTTAACAGTTCTGTCCGGGTGTGAGGGCTCTTTGTAAGCTGTTCTTTGATTGGAGAGAGAAGATCTTGCCATGTGCTGTGGGTTTCTGTTGCTGAGGTGTTGGCCCCAGGCAAGGAGCTGTGCTTAGGTGTATGTGAGGATGAAACTGCATCTCTGCTGTTGTTTCTTTCTCCCCAGCACATATTATATGAGTCCTTTTTTCTTCCTTGTTTGCGGTGCTCTCAGTTGTAACTGCTGTTGTTTTATTCTTCTGCAAAGGAACTGTGATTATCCAAAGCCGTCTCACTAAATCTGTTTTCATTTGTCACTGCCAGTTGCTGAATTACCTCTTGATCAAGCAAATCAGCATTTAGGAAGGATCAAATTTCATCCCAGTTTACTGACAGCAAACGAGCACACCTGATAACCTTATATGACAGTACTGTTCACCTTAATATACAAAGATAAATACACACAGGCTCCCTTTCCAGGAAGCAGATTAATAAGGACACATCTCTGACCTGAGTTTAGTCCTCACTTTTCATTATGAAATCCAAACCAAAATGATCCAGATGGCCTAAGAATCTAAATGTAGTGAAATAATCCTTTGGTGAGCCTACACTATCTACTTTTGCTGAAGTAAATGATCTTCCTAAATTATTTGAAGTATTAATTCAATTTAAGTGATTTAAACTAGTGCACGTAGGGCCAGGATTTCTTACTGAATCCTGTCTGCTCTCTAAGGGATAACTCTTTATTCTGAAATGTTCTGCTATCAAAGAGTTCCACTTGTTCTGTGCTTCTGGTGCTTGTCTGTGGGGAACATATGCATCTCCATGAGGTTAAAAGTGTTAGTGACACCTGGAAATAGGGTACACACTCAGTGAGAGCAAGGTTCTGATCCTCAATATAGAACCTGAGGTTCTCTTTGTTGCTTTGTGCAGATTGATTTTACTTAGCTGGAGTTGGAAAGTGCTAACAGAATTTTGTCAGTGTCCTATTTCAAGGAAATCTTATTAATCACTTTCGGTCGTGCTGCATAGAGTTTCCTGCTGTGTATTGTTGCTGAGGAAGGAAATTCCAGCCTGATGTTTTCATTAATGACTGCAGAAAGTTGGACTGGCACTACTTCCAAATGCTGAATCAAGAAAGTTCATAACGTGATATAAAGTTATGCCATGGGCAGTTCTGTCTTCATTAAGGATTATGCTACATGAAAACAGCAACTAAAGCAGTTACCTGCAGAGAGTAGTGGCCTTAATATAGCACTATAGGGATTTTCAGCTGCTTCTTAATACATTGAAAACTCACAAAAACATAAGGAATCAAGCACTTGATGTATTCTTCTAAATGTTTTTAATACAAGTTATTGATGCGAGCATTCACTTCTGTAAATGTTCTGGCTATCTCCATACATCAGTGTCTTCACACTTTCTTATTTAAAAATAATGCATTCTTAAAAAGCAAAATCCCAAATCTTGTGCAGGATTGCATAGGAAAAAAAAAACAAAAACTAGGCTCAACTTTGAATCTTGGTGATGTTTTTCTCAGTGTTTGTATGTGTGTGTGTGTGTGCACATTCTTGTGTGCCTGCGTGGAAATCTGTGTTACTTTTTTTGTTTCTGTTTTGTGAAATGCCTGCTGGTGAGATGTGGATCAGCATTGGCATCAAGGCTCAGCAGCCTGCTGAGCCCCATAGTCAATGATCCAGGTTACTGTCTGATAAGTCTTTTTAGTGGTATGGTGCTGATGGCTTGATGATTGGACTAGATGGCCTTTTCCAACCTTAATGATTCTATGATTTTATTATTTGAAGTTACACCTCCATTACATTCATCTGGAAGATGAGAATCCTCAAAATCTTCCCAAATGGAATTCAGAATTAGATTCTTACAGTTACTGCACATAGCTAACTCGCTTTTCTACTCATCTCATTTACAGGAAAAATCAGGATTTTACTCCTCCTTTTAGGTAGCTATGTATTCGCAGATTCATTCCTCATGTTGATATGTGACATGAGTTGGTTGTTGAAATGGATTTCAAATCCTTCTATATTTACATCATATTCTAAGTATAGAGCTTAATGCAGTGTTATATAGTGATTCAGAATAGAGGCAGGTGAGTCAGAATTGAGGAGAAATAGCTAAATTATTTTGACTGCTCCTGAAGGCATTTCTGTCAAAGGAGATATTGGGAAAGAATTTGAATATTGCATCATAAGGGCACAATTTAAGTCAGTGAAAGAAAATGGAATGTGGCTGTGGAGAGTATTTACACTCTGGACTGCATGGAAGATAAGAAACCTGCAGAACAGATAAGAGCCAGACCTGGTATGCTTCAACATTGTATTTAGAGAAATACAAACTGAAACATCTCGGATCTTAGAGAATAATTTAGCAAGTAGTTAAGGAGGAATATTGAAAGGGGAAAGAATTAAGAAATCCTCTATGAAGAAAGATACAACTTGCTTATAGGAATTCTTGTTTATTTTAAAGATTCTGTTGTATATGTAAATAAGCTGTTTGATGTAAAGTGGGTTCTGTATCCTCAGCATTTGAAGTACCACATAGCCTGCAACAGTACTTTTCATTACTTGGTTATATGTAAGTACTGAAAGTTGTCTCATTTTTAATTTCCTCTTGATAAATGGTTTGCTTAGCTTCTTGAAGCAAAACTGTTCTCTTGAGTTCTGGTGGAAGCCTCTATGAATGATGTATAAGGTCTCATTTAATAGGTCTTCTGGTGTCTCCATTGTCTACTGAACTTACTTCACTTCCTGAGTGAATTTAATGAACTTGCTGTCTGTAGGGAACATTGATATTAATGGTGCTGTAATGTTCAAAGGCTCTGAGCAGGGCTGGTGGAAGATACTGTGCAAACATACTGATTTGATCACAGGCCCCAACTTCATTTTGCTAGTCTTGTTACTTTAGTTTCTCACTTGCAGCAAATTCAGTGAAAAAAAAGTTCCTTTGAAACCACACTGTGATAGCATAATTGCTGCTCAGCAGCAGCAGGAACGTTGGAATAGGGCCTGTAGAGTAGGATTCAAGGGACCGAATAATTGGGGCCATTAAAAACATTATGTCAGGTCTGTCTGTGTCTTCGAGGGGAAATCATGTGGAAATAATGGCAATGGGTCCTTCTATATTGGCCTCAACAGCTCAGCTTTGAGTGGAGGTGGTAGGTTTACTCTTTACTCATCGCCTGGCTCACCCCTATATTACTGCATGGATCACTGCGTTGTGTCATAAAGGGACAGGAAAAGAAGTACCCTCCTAATATTAAGAAGATATTTAATAGAAGAGTAGTGTAGAGCACAGGAATGCTAGAAGGGAGAAGTCATTCCTCTACACACACTTAAATGTCGGAAGAATGTTATTCCAAGATGGACACAGGGCTGTGTAGTGCTTGATCACACCAGCTGACCATGTCTGACCTAGCCTTGTGGGACCCCCAGCTTGTGGGATATTCACAGACCTCACAGTCAAATGGTTGCTACATGGTTGTGCATGGACCTGGGCTACTGCTCTGTTTCCAGATGGTGATGGTGGTTTATCTAGAGATTGGTAGCAAAAGAGCTAGCAGGTTCCAATCAGGAAAATTATCTCTCTGTAGATGCCCCTGTTCATTGTAGGTGAGTTGGACTAGATGACTTTTAAGGTTCTCTTACAACTCAAAAGATTCTGATTCTGTGAAAATGCAAAGATGGAATGATGTGCAGGCAGAATTAATTTGCATAATTTTCTCCAAATTTTAGCAATTTTATTATAGTTATTTCTGTTAGGAGATCAGACTACCTCCACAACACAGATGCAGAGAGAATATTCTTCCAGTATTAATTGTATGAAAATCAAACTGTCAGACTTCCTATTCTTGTTTCCAATGTTATCACTATTAGTGTAACTCTGGTGAAATCCCTTACTGACCCTGGACCTTCTCTCACTTTTTTCCTCTAAGAACCCCAGTAGCTTTTAGTTCATGGAGGTACTGCAGATTAAACTTTGCCAAGTTTTACAAAATGCATTGAAATGAAAGCAGATTATCAGTGCAGGACGTTGTTAAATTATCTCATCCTAAAGTGACTCATGTTGAGAAATTAAAAATAGGGTGCCAATGGGTTTTGTCTTTTAGTTGCCATACTGCAACAAAGGCCAGCTAAGCAGCCTTTCTGCTCTGAGGGGCTGTGAGTATTTCAAGTTGCATCTGGGGGACATGTTTGCAAGAGACTTTCTGCTTGAGCAGAAGGAAATTGATATGAGGAAAAAGATTTTTCTGTGTTGTTGTAATGGAGTCCCTATAATTCCTCAAACTCTGCTTTTTTAGATCTGAAATGCATTCTGTGATTTCTGTAACTGCAGAGAGCGCACCTTGTGTGTGTTTTTGCTTCCCTCTTTCAATTGTGTGATGAAATACTGCCAGTTATTCACCTCTCTATCAGATCTGTTTCCTTGTTCACGCTAAGTGCTTTCAGTGTGCTCCACAGCTCGATGTTTAATAGTCGTGGCAAATTTATGTCTACTTTTTCATTTTTGGCTGATACACTGTTTGTTTCTTGTTTTGATTTTATAGAGGTAGATGAGGTCAATGGGCAAGGACTTTTTGTACCAATTTGTCATGTCATTTTCTCATATTTGAGGTTATATTATGACTTCTAAGCCTTTTAGATTTGGGGAGGAGTATTAACAGCCATCAGTAAGGTGCAAGGACCAGATTTACGCACCTATCATGATTCAGGAGGAGAGGGCAGCTCAGTGTTTCCCTGCCCCTCCCTCCTCTGTCTGACCATGGCACTGTGTCCCCATATTCAGTCTTAGTTCTACCCAAATTTTGCTTTCCATAACTATGAAGGCTTAATGGTGGCCAAAATAGAAGCACTGTGTGTTGGGATCTGAATGAGATCGAGCCTGGGAGAAACTGTGCCATCAGTGCTCTATGAAGGACCTTCTCTTTCTCAGAAATCTCTGACCAGGGAGGCCTTCCCATTTACATAGAGGCAGTGTGGCTCTCCTGGGAGCTGTTTGTTGATGCTGTCTTTCAGCTGCTCTTATATCTTTTATTTGAAACACCTTCTGAATAGGTGAAGTATGCCCAAAATATTCAGATATTTCAGATATTCTGCTTCCAGGAACTGGAGGCTAAGAATTAAGTCCTGATGCTTCTCTGATTTCAGTAGGGCGTGAAGTAAGATGGCAGAGGGGAGGGGGAGAGGTGCGTTGATCTCTTGATTGCTTTCTACAACTCCATGAAATGAGGTTGGCAAGGTGGGGGTCAGCCTCTTCTCCTGCATAATGAGCAATAGAAGTAGAGCGAATGGCCTCAGGTTGTGCCAGGAGAGGTTCAAGTTGGATGTTAGGAAATATTTCTTCTCTGAAAGAGTGGTGAGCAGTGGAACAGGCTGTCCAGAGAGGTGGTGGACCACCGTCCTGGAGATGTTCAAGAAATGTTGACATATTGTACTGAAGGACATGGTTTAGTGGGGAAATATTGGTGGTGGGTGAATGGTTAGACTGGATGATCTTGGAGGTATTTTCCAACCTTGTTGATTCTCTGATTCTTTGGGGATTTCATCTCTGTAGTGTGATCTGGGAGAGGACAGAAGTGAGTGGCTGATTTAATTTGACATTAAGCTTTGGATAAGAATGTGGCTTAGCCAGCTAGATCCCTAGAGTCAGTCTCTGGCCTGATGAGGCTATATGGTATGTGATGAGAGAGAGGAAGGCAAACCAGAATGATGGATCCAGCAAAATAGGAACTGAGGCAAGAAAATCTCTGATTCCTGGTCGATAGTTACAGCCTTCTGAAAGGTGCAAAGTAATTGCTTCTACTTTCTGTGATCTTTCTCGGAACCAGATACAACCACAAATCTCCAAGCTTGCTTTGAGATCCCCATTGTACCCTGGAGGCAGCTCCTAGGCAATGTGCCTAGGATTGCCTGGGATGTGTATCTCAACATCTTGTTTCTCTGTGGCCATAGTATTCCTTGACTAAAGGGTCTGCAGTGTTAAGCTGCAGTTGGAGAGCCCGCTAGTTAGCTGACTTCCTCTGAAAGTGTGGCAGATCCAACCCCCACAGTGCTGTGCAGCTCATCAGTAGCCAAAGGACTCATTAGCAGTGGGGGATGGATTGCAAGAAGGGCTGCAGGACCGCATAAATCTAGCTGCAGGGAAGCATGACATGCAAACAGAAGTATGGCCTCACACTGAATATACGACACTTAACCGATCTGATAAATTCTTTGACTACAGAAGAACAATGCTGAAGTCTGTTTGGGTGGAACCTCTTGCAGGTTCATGAGGGTTTTGAATGGCTTTCTGGAGATCTTGCATGGCTCTCTATAGCCCCACAATACAAAGCAATGTTTCTAGGGCAAGTAAGAGCTGTGTGATCAACTAAAAATTTCTTTGCATAACCCTGATATGTCTATGTAAGAATTAGCTTTCACATCTGGCAAATAAAATACTGTGTAAACTTTCTGTGACCAAAAGATGTCATTAACATAAAATGAATTGTAATTAATCTTAGTTAACTGCTAATTACCTGTAAAATCTGATTAAGGAGAAAACTAAATTTGCCTGCAGTAATTAGTGTACTGATATGAAGGCTATGTCCATGTAAATATGTCTAGCTCTCTCTGCTAATTTATCACCAATGATATTTACAAGCTTTTTTTTTTTTTCTTTCTGCAAAGGTTACAGAGAATGAAGGGCAAAATTAGAATAATGAATTTTTGTTTATTAACACAGCAAGAGAACAGATCGTGTATAGATATTTTATAGATTCCAACATGATGATATTATCAGAGGAGCTTAGCATTTGAAGCACATTAGCATAGAAATAGGTTTGTTTCCTATTACTTCAAATAGTTCTGCATGCACTGGTTCGTCATTTAGCTGTCAGTAGAAACGCAACAAACATTCAGTGTGAACTGACCCCCAAGAACAGGCCGGTGATTCTGCTGTCCATTGACAAATGCATTTTGAAATATTCACATCATGAAATCCCCGGAGCAAATGGACGTTAATAGCTCACGGGTTCTGTAAAGCGACATGAAATCACAGCTGGACACACAGGGTGAATTTTAAGTAAGGATAGTAGCAAGTATATACCCACTTACTAATGTGATTGAAAGGAGTAAGACGTGTAATCCTCTGCTCTGTCAGGTAGTAACTCCTTTTCTCCCTTTTAGCACAAATTCATTAGCTGTCCTCCATCAGACTGTTTTAAGAATATTCCTATACCAGGAAAACTTTGTGCCATCTTCAAGACCAAAAGGGCAATCTACAGAGTATTCCACATAGACAGCAAACAGACCTAAACTCTCAGCACTGCACAGTGTGCTACCATTCAAAATGCCCCGTGCTCGTGACATATCACTGCATCTGCTCTGATCAAGTGTAGCCTGCCTCCACCACCTTCACACAGCAATGTGCTTTTCTAGGGAAATTGTCACGTCTTTGGTTAAACACCTCCATGCTACATGTACATTTACGGAGAGAGTGGTGAGGTACTGGAACAGGCTGCCCAGGGAGGTTGTGGATGCCCCATCCCTGGAAGTGTTCAAGGCCAGATTGGATGGGGCCCTGGGCAGTCTGGTCTAGCATTAGGTGGAATGGTTGGTGGCCCTGCGTGTGGCAGGGGGGTTGGAGATTCATGATCCTTGAGGTCCCTTCCAACCCTGGCAATTCTGTGATTCTGTGATTCTGTAAGCACACTGCTAAAACACATCTAGGGGCTTCGTGCTGTTACCCCATTTGGGAATCTGTACAGAAAATGACTCTGTCTTTATGTTCCACTGGAAGAATAACACATCCTGATCCTCTCCCTTCAATCCTCTAAGCAGTTCTTCAGAACTTCACCAAACTGATTGTCAGAAGCATGATGAAGTCAGGTTGCACAAAACAACAGATGCAAAAGCTGCCAAAATATCTCTAAAGCCATCACAGAAAACTGTTCTTGACTACCACATCACCAGTGAGTTCTGCACGTGGGAGCCTTGGAGTTTAATATGCTTTCTCTAATGCACCACTCTCTTGGAGTTAAGCAGGTGAAAACGAACAGTGATTTTGCACCACAGTAATTCTGTATTGTTAATTGGAAATGAACAGAAAATCTAGTCCTCAGAGGACAGTGCTTCTTGTGGGGAACTGCTTTATCTCCATTTGGCTGAGCCTTGTTCTCAAGGGAGATGTGCAGAACTCCTTCGAGGGAGGAAGTTTGGGTTAAAATGCACGACTTTGCTGGATATTACAAATATAGGCATAACTGAACCATTTTTAATATTGCATTACAGTTTTTCCTAAGCCTTGCTTTTTGATAAATCCTTTCTATTCCACCTCCTGTCCAACTGATAAGGAAATGAGCCTTATCACTTCTCCCCTTGGTTACCCTTCTGGATGCCCTTCTCTCAAGTTCTTAGCTGATGAAGATGACTAAACAAAGCTCAGAACAGCATGTTCCAGTCTGTACCGAAACTGACATTTCCTGCCTCTGTTTCAGCCAAAATTGTATCAATTGCCTTATAAAAAACAATCAGATTTTCAAATCTTGCCAGTCTTATATGGATGAAACATGGTGTTTAGATGTCTACAACAGGACTACTACTGGAATCTCTTTCTTGAAGTTTCTCTCGCATGAGGACAAGAGAGGAAGAGTTGAGGTAGGCTTTTCTGCTTAAAGAGGAATAGGAAGGATATCAAAACAACTTCCTGGATGTGATGCCCTTTCTCTTTGGAGTGAGGATGAATAGATATTCACCTGGTGGATATGTACACTCCTACTCTGATTATACAAAGTTAGACAGGAAAACTGTAGAAGCTTTCAGCTAAGTCTCCAAAGACATGAAGTCCTGAATTAGGCCCTTAGCTCTGCTCTGATGAGCCCATAGATTGTAACACTAATGGTCAGTTACCAAATGACCTCGTAACATCAGCTACTACATATGCCTCTGTGCATATGCCTCTGTGAAGATTTATGCTGCCATATAAATAGAGTAGAATTTGTTCACGTATGGAGAAACTGAAAAAACACTTATGTTATTTAATCTTGATTAAATCAGTTTTGACTAGAGCCTTCTACAACAATGATGCAGTGGAAACCTGTCAGATATGTACAAAATGTTGTAAGTGCATAGTGCTGGATCCTTAGTGGTAGATTTTCAGGCTATGGTGTGTGCTCTCATTTTAGGATGAGAAGGAACTTCTCATTCATTGTACTGTGGAAACCAGGAGGTGAGCTCAACATGCTTTAAAAACACGTTTTGATTTTTCACAGCTGTATTTCTCTGCGGCCTTTTCTTTGTTACTTGATCATATCTAAAATCTGCCCACTTAGTTGTATTGTTCAGGAACTGCTCAGTCCATTGATATTCAGCGGATAGATGCCTAAATGGTTTTGGGCGTTGAATATTTAAGAAATTCTTCTGTCTGCTCTTCTCTAACATTTGCACCTTAAACAGATGCAGTTACAAGACTGCATCTCTGTTTTAGGCACTCTACAGATTGGAGTAATTATGGAAAGCCGAAATATTGATATTTCCTTTGACAGATGGGTTAGAATGAATCACAGAATGGGTTAGGTTGGAAGGGACTTCAAAGATCATCCAGTTCCAGCCCCTGCCATGGCTTGGTTGCCCCCCAGCAGATCAGGCTGCCCAGAGCCCCCTCCATCCTGGCCTTGAGCACCTCCAGGAATGGGGCATCCACAGCTTCTCTGGGCAAGTGAAAAGCCTACTCAGATATTTGCCTATTCAGAGGGCAGAGGTTGTGTTTCCATATTTGTGGTGTTTGGTGTTTTTTTTTCTGAATCAGTGCTCTCATGTTAGCTTGTTTTTGTGCCAGTGCTGTTAATCCAACCTATAGCTTCTCTGCAGATAGGACTCAATTTATTTGCATTTTTCATGCCTGGTGTCAATTTCTCGTAGCTCACAACAAAAGCCTGAATTTTGGCTGGTTCTCCTTAAGATTTTATGACAACTGGCTGTGATAAAAATACTTAAAAGACCCCCCAGGCCGAGAGCAGAACTTAGTGCATCTTCCTGAATGCCAGCAACTCACCTTGCCAGCAGCAGCTGAGCTTTTCATGTCTGGAACAAAGTCCTGCTGACATTGTCCCTTCACTAACATCTTGTCAACATTTTGGAAACAGGCAGCTTTCATTTCCTTTCTTTTTCTGAATGCTGCATGTGAGCGATTTCAGAAACTAGTGAGCAAGGCTTCAGAGTGCACATGCCTTCATTGCAAACTGGCCATCCCATTGAGCATTGGTGCTTCCTTACCAGCCCAGCATGGGTTATGTCCTTTTCCATGCCCTGCTGCTGAAGGTTGGGACGTTATGCAGTAGTAGGGTGGTAGTTGGAAATGCGTGTGAGAAATACAGCCACAAAGCTTTTTCTGCTACAGAACGTGGTGCACCAGGCTGATAATGCAAATTGACACTCTGCCTGTCATTTGGAGGTGAGCACCGTCATGCCAAAGTAGCTGAAATGCAGCAGAACTGTCATTTAGAGGTAAAACTATTAGGGAGAGTGATGGAAAGAGGCAGATTTGAGAGCAAGGTAGAGCTGCCGTTTTTTACCATCTCAAATAATCAGTAAAAGAAGTTTATAAAATCAGATGAAAAAAAAAACACAAGTGTCTCATGGAAATAACCTGGACCTGAAAGTTTTTTAGATTAGAAAAGGTATACAATTCAAACTGACTGCAACTGTTAGGTAAGTTTTCCTACGGTTGTTTCAGAGACCACTCTGCAGTAAAAGAACAGGGGGAAGTGTGCCTTCCTTGTGATGGTCAGTATCAAAGAGCTGGTAAAATATTTGACCAGATTAAGAGATCTTTGGTTATTGGGTGCTGGCTAAAGGCATTTAACAGTGCTGTCTTTATTCAGTGGACATGTGGGGTTCTTGGCACCAGGAAGGAGATGGTTGCTTGGCTTTTTTTTTTCCTCCTAGTGTTGGGATTTAGCTCTGATTACTGAGGCTGATTCTTCTTTTATCTAAGAGACAAAAGCAGGCAATGATTCAGTCTATTAAAGCTGAACTGTATCAAACTGACTGGTGATTCCGTGCTGGAAATCAGCAATGGGCTATTGCTTAGAATAAAAAAAATCCTGATAACATCATTGATTCAGGGCTATCCAGTCCACATCTTTAAAATTCAGAAGAAAAACAAAAGGAGGCTTGAATTAACACAGGCTGAACCTCTGCAGCAAATAGATTATCGTCAAAACAAAGAAAAGGGGAAGGGGGAAGGAGAGGAGAGGAGAGGAGAGGAGAGGAGAGGAGAGGAGAGGAGAGGAGAGGAGAGGAGAGGAGAGGAGAGGAGAGGAGAGGAGAGGAGGAAAGAAAAGTCTGAGTAAGCTTTATGCTGTTCTAAAGCAAGAAGCTAGGTAGGACAAAATCCCATAGACTTCTAAGAAAAAGGCTGAACAATTTGCCTCTGTTGCTGTTGCAATAGAAGAAGGAGGTGTGAGGGTCTGAGACAAGCTTGCTTATCTTTCGGTGCTCACACCCAAGTATCCTTTTCGCTCCTGATTCTCCTAGGCTTCTCATCTGCTGTTCCTTTGACTCAAATATTTTGTGGGATATTCATTTGCTTGAACCACCCATTAAAAATAAATGACATAGTAAGAGAACCTGTTTGGATAAGTTGAACAAATGCTGGCAGAAGCAATGGGCATCCTCACAAATCCTAAGGATAAGACAGGTGGAACCTTGCTATCTTCACAGCAGCAGCAGGCTCCATCAGTGCCAGCTGGTTCCCTTCCACTGCCTGCTCCCTGCAGGAGCCAGAGCCCCAGTAGCACTGACTGGTTTTCACTGATGGAGGTCTGTTCAGCATAACGTGGAAGTACATTTCTTTCAGCAGTTTTAAATCTGTAAAGGAGCTGTGATCAATGACAAGTCAGGGTGAATGACAGGTTTCCTAATTCAGATCATGTCTTGTGTTAGGTTTCACATCACCAGGCTGCTGGATACAGGTTGCTTGGCTGTCGCCTGATTTTCCTTTCCTTTGAAGCACACAGATAATGTTAAAAATGGAGGAAACATCTGGAGGGAAATGTTAATAATATTTAGATTCTCTGCTGATTTAAACCATCTCAGACTTCCGTGGAGATGCTCTGAGCTACCCCAGGCAGGAGCTGGAGCCAGGAAGGATGGCAGTTCTCTTGGTGTGCTGTTTCAGTGTTCCTGTTTAGCTAGGATTATCAAATTGCAACTTCATTAGTTGCTAATTTCCTTTTGGCGTTTTGAAAATACCAGATGAAGTGTTTTTTCTTCCACTGAGGACTTTATGCCCTCTTATTTTCCTATGCTGTCCAGATGCATCTGCAGTGTACGGGAAGGCTGTAGGACTGTGGATCTGGTCCTGCTTCTTCCATTTTTCCATCCAGTGACATCTATGCTGCTGTGCAAATGATCATTATTGTATTTCTACAGCAGTTCCAAGGCAAAAATGAAAAATAGTTCTACGCTTGCAGTTGGGAAGAAGTTAACAGCTCTGAACCAAATTTAAAAAACATTGTAGTCTGTCTTGGCTTGTGTGCAGTATACCTCTAAAAAGAGTCAAGTTCAGAATCATTTTGGAAATTTTACAGGCCTGTGCCTGTTCCACGTAAGAATGCAGGTGGCCAGGAAAAGTTGCCTTGTTTTTCCACCACAGCATAACAATTTAAAGGTATTTAGATTGTCTGTCTTTAGCAAAGGTTTCCTGCTGTCCTCTATATCATTATTTCAGCTGCAGCTTCATAAGCTGATGTTCTAGGTTAGAAAAAAGAATTTATTGCAGAGTCAGGTATCTAAGATGAAAGCTAAAATAGCATTTTAAATGCTCCTTTGTGATGTCTTGAAAATAGATCAGCTTAAACGCTACATCTACCTACCCTCCCAGTCATACACCTACTGCTGAATAGATAAAGTTATCACATGGAAATCTATTTGAAATACAGATCTGGAAAAAATACATTTATTTTATCTTTGGACCAATACTTGTATAGAGGCTGTTTCATTAATGTATTATCTCATAAAGACGACTGTGTTTGTTGGAGTTGAAATGAGATTAAGTGAATCAGCTACTGCAGTGCATCTGTTCAGTCAGATGCACTTTGCTCACACTTTGTAAAACAGTCTTCAGACTAATGAAGTAGGGTCTATCACACGCGTTTTTGCTGGAACCATCTTGCTGTTAATTGTGTCACAGCTATGGTTGGGTCAATAAATGTTGCCCTTGTCCGTTGCCTTTTGCTGTGACACAAGATAAGGCAGTTTTTTATCACACGGTGCAGATGTAGAGTCTGTACAGATCAGTGTTTAATTTCTTCCATGTTGGAACTCTCTACGTAGTTCCTATTTCTTGCTATATCCAAATGTGCCTCACTGCTGAAATGGCTGAGTTAGCAATGGGCAGCTGGCACTTAGCACTGCAATAGACCTGGGAATCATTCAACTTTCATAGATCCCCTTATAAATTCAATGTATTCAGCAACTTCTGAAAACAACATACTATCCGCAATTGTGCTGGTTCAGCTTGTGGCTCACTGATGGATGGGAACGACAGGAGAAACATTTCAGTACATAATATATGCAATGTGTTGATGAGGTATTGCAGTGATTTCATTGAGTATGTAATTTGCTAACAACAAAATAGCCAAGAATGGGAAGGAGGATGGGAGAGAAAACTGTTAGCTGTAGTGTCACACCTCCTGGTTGATGTTTCAAGGGACATCAGACAGTGTTTAGCCATCTGCTTTTATAGTCACCTTGGATGCTCTGGAGAGGAGGTTTAACCAGGTTGAGAAGAGTAAGCCTGGGCTAGATTTGAAAAAGGCAGGTGAGGTGAAAAGGAGAGGAGTGAGAAGGTGCCCTATCTCAACTGGGTTGGAGAAGGAGCAACCTGCCTACAAGTTTTGGGTAAAACAGAGTTCATCACTAAGTTTTTCTGTGTTTAAACTTTTTTTTTTTTTTAATTTAGTCTTACAGTTTGTTCTTTTTGTTAAGATTTGACAATCAGAGATCAAACTCATCAATTGTACTAACCTTGGTTTACAGTCTTTGGAAAAGAAAATGTGGTGCTGCCAAACCCAGTTGGGCTGAGTGCAGAGCCTGCTGTGAAATGTCCTCAGCAGGGAGGGACCATCTGGATCTTTTTCCCAAATAGGAGAAATGAGGAGAATCTCACCAGTTTGGAGAGACCTCAGAGGGCTCAAAGTTGCACCACACATTTTATTTGTGATTGTGAACGGGGAGAAATATTCTGTCTGATGAAACAATTCTCTCCCTCTGTCTTTTTTTTGGTCCTTTTTGAAGTTATATCTTTTTCTTGGATCTAATTGGGAAAAAAGAAAAAAAAATAAAATAGCAAAAATACTAAGAATATTCTGGTAAAAATAAAAATAAAAAAAAAAAAATAGAGCCTAGAAGAGCAAGCTGCACAGAAATTAGGTTATTTGCCATTCTCTCACCTCCTCAAGGAACATGCCAACCATTCAGCAGCTGGGTGCTCTGGGCTGGGTTTGTCTCAGTCTTTCTTGTTACAGCTGTATAAACAATTAAATATTAATTGGACTAGGAAAGCAGATTGGCCATGTGGAGAGAAAAAAGAGGCTCACCTGGGACACATGGGCCAGCTTCAGCTCTCAGCTCAGAACCTGCTAAAGTAAATTTTCCTGACCTATTTCTGAGTTGTTGGCCTTGGTCACCAGGTATATTTTATCTCTGTTTCTGTTGCCCGATGTCTCCCTCACATCCAGACCTACTAAATATAAAACAACTTTTCTAACTGTTTCATCAAAATTAGCATGTTCCCAGCAGAAGGATTAGTTTCAGTGCCTTGCTAGTGTCACATTTAATGCATTTGTTCATACATTTCCTTGCACTTGAAAAAATATTCAAAAGTATTTCTTCAAGTGAACCCCTGGCTGTATTTTCGTTTTCCCATATGAACCTTGAAAGCTGAAGCATGAAAACAAAGATGCCTGCTACCTTATTCTGCTTTTCCCTTCCCTTCCCTTCCCTTCCTTTCTTTCTTTTCTCTTTCCCAGTGGGAAGATGGCCAGTTACCTTTTGCATGTTACTAGCTTCTTTTTTTAGCACAAGACACAGCATATGCTGTTTCTCTGTACATCGGGGCATCCAGTCACCAGGATACAGAGCTCCCAATCCTTGTATTTTGTCATCACACACAGTGCAAATAGGCCAAAGAGAAACATGGAGTGATGAAAGTGTTGTATTTTGTTCAGAAAGCAAACTAGAAGGATTGGCTGTCCAAAAATGACCACAGGAGATCTGCATGGATATATGTTCAGGAAGGATCAAAGCTCTCTTTTTTGATTTTAAGCATAGAGATTTTTCATATACCAAATCATTATTGTGAAACAGCTTTTTACTTATATTCAGTCTTACCTGTGCTTGGCATTTCCAATTGAGTGGAAACTGAATTTAAAACGTGGCTCAAAGAAAAAACTCTTGTCAAATATTTATATCTTTTAGTTGTTTGCAGCTTTTAATTTGATTCCTTTTGATCTCAGGAATGTTAATAACCAAGTGTGATAGCCAGAACTCCATTCTGGCACTAGTTTTCTTCTCACAGTTCCCTCAACATTTCGGTAACTAAGTGTGAATTAATTACAGGACAAAACATAGCAGTGATGCTCTGCATTGAAACGGCATGTTCTGATTACTGGGCTTAATTGTTCTCTGCTTCCTGTGCATCTTCCTTGAGGTTGGTGGGGCTGGCATGGGAAGAACTGTCTTTGCCTGCTGCTGTTGCTGCCTGCTGCTGCACATCTTAAATTTAGAGCTGATAAGACACAAGGGAGATCTTAGTTATGAAAAAGCCATGAGATTCCCAGTAATTTTCCGAGAGAGCTTGGGTTCATGTTGTCATTGTTGTTAACACTGTCATAACTAGCATGCTGTGTATTTGTCAGTATTGCCACAACTTGGTGTGCTGTTAAATTCAGCTGGGTAGCAGCAGCAATTGCCAAAAATTGTTAAATTAATAAAATGTGGAAGTTTTGGTTATTGTTTTGTTTTTCTTTCTTATTACACAAAATGATTAACAGTTGAGTCACGTAGATTTTTCTTTGAGCTGTTTTAATGAGTAAACCTGCAGAAGCGAATGTGTAACAGGGGCATCTGTTATGGGAGGATGGAAATTTTGGCAGAGAGGTCTGTGCCATGCAAGCAGGAATTTCTGATGGTGGGGAATCTGTTTCCTAACGAAGACCAGTTTCATAGCAGCTCCCCAGTGCCAGCCCCATGGTTGGCTGTTGTCAGTGTAGATACAGCAATGAGCAGTGAAGCAAACTGTATTAATCGAAGATCTGTTCTGATTTTGTCATTCCTGCTGGTCTTCTGCATTAAGAGAGTGTGACTTTGCCAGCAGCACAATGTTAAGCACAAAGCCTCCAAATCATAGAATCATAGAATGGTTTCGGTTGGAAGGGACCCTAAAGATTACCCATTTCCAACCCCAGGGCCCTATTCAACCTGGCCTTGTGCACCTCTAGAGATGTAGCATCCACAGCTTCTCTTGTGCCATTGCCTCACTGCCCTCTGAGTAAAGGAATTCTTCCTAACATGTAATGTAAATCTTCCCTCTTTTAGTTTAAAGCCATTCTTCCTTGTCCCGTTGCTATCAGATAATGTAAAAAGGCAGTCTCCCTTTTGCTCAGGTAATGTGAGGCCTCAATAAGGTCTCCCCACAGCCTTCTCTTCTTCAAGCTAAACAAGTCCAGCTCCCTCAACCTTTCTTCATAGGAGAGGTGCTCCAGCCCTCTGAGCATCTTTATGGCCCTCCTCTGGACCCACTCCAATGATTCCACATCCTCCTTGGTCTGGGGGCCCCAGGCCTGGATGCAGTGCTCCAGATGTGGTCTTATAAGGGCAGTACAGGGGGGAGACAAGAATCTGGAAGTTATTTGGATGCAGGCTTATTTTGCCCTTGCCTTGCTTGTGCTTCTGGGAAGTGTGTTACCATTTCTAAAGGACTCATAAGAACTGCAGCTGATAGGCTGGATTGGAGAAATGTTTTGTGGCAAAAGATGGATTGGACATGGTCCCTTGCACTGTGTTCAGCACACCAGTAGATCACAGGATCTACTGCTAAGATCTGCTACTTTTGCATGTATTTTTTATTTTCACTTCTTAGCATCTTTTGTGATTCCCATCTAACAGAGCAGTGCCCACCCTCAGTGCTTCAGGTACCAGTGCATGTTTACTGTAGGATGAAGCAACAGAAAGGTTTTAATCTTGCAGAGGTGTTGACTTCATGTTTTCAGGAATCATTACTTGAGTTCTCTACAAGTTCATGATGACTACCCAAGAAAACTAAGTAAATTTAAACTGTTATCTTGAACAATATTGAGTCTCTGAGGAGCCATTTAAAACATGTTTTCCTGCACCATGAAGGGATAAAAACTTTTATTTTGTTATTTTTCCAACACTCTAATAATCCCACAGCTAAAGAAATAGGATCATTAAGGAAATACCAGGAGCTTGCCAATACTGGTGAGTAAATCTGCACGCTCACAGCTCTTACTAAACTAAATAAGTCATGGGAATTGAAAGACTCTCGAAAGGAAGTTTTAAATCATTAAATCCTTCTGATCTGTCTACGGAGGCATACAGTGTCTAACTACTTTATTTATAGCCTTCTGACCCCCTTCCTGATCACTTGCTTACATGCTGGTTGGCATCACGGTCAACCAAGGAACTGGTGGCTGAGAATAGGGAGGTGGGAATCAGCTTTCTCCAACCTGTCCTGCTTTCCATTGGACTGCAGAGGCCCTGTGGGACAGCAAAGCCACTCTGTTAAGAGACAGACAGATAATGGAAACAGTTCTTTGGAAAAGATTTTAAAAAATAATGAGCTGTAATATGTTTGCATTGGTCGTTACAGGGAGTTTGACATTTGCTGGAGTATCTCTCTGCAGATAGGTGTTCTCTTATGTAGCTATTGGTCTTTTTGTGATGTGGGCTGCATTTGGGATCTCTCAGCCATGTCTCTTCCCTCTGGCCATATGTCTGGTTGACCAGTAGTTGGGAAAATCTATTATATGTACACAGGATTTTTGGTAACCCTTCAACTTCTGGGTCATTAGCAGACAAGACAGGCTTGGTGACTACATGTTCTTCTAGTAGGCTTGCTGCACTTGCTGGCACTGTCTTATAAATCTGAAAGGTTTTCTTCTTCATAAGCATGAGGGAGGCTGTGTCTGGTTGCTGTGGTACAACTGGAAATGTGGGTGACCACTGCTGCACACCGGGGGGCTATGCACCACTGGTTGAGCCCTTCCTTCCCAGGGGCCAGCAGGAATGTGATGTTTCTCCTGTTAGTGTCCATACCCTGAGCCTCCTTCAAGCACAATGAGCATAGGACTACGGCAGCATCCCACACGGACGCAGGGAGGACAAGTCCTTAGGACTAACCTAAAGCAAAAAGCTTAGCCTGATTTAAAGATGCAGTCAATCATCAAATCAGATGAATGACATTGTACAATTTTTTTTTTTTAACTTTTTTTTTTTTCCCTTTGGATGTGATCTGCTCCTACAGAGCATTCCTTACAGCAAAAATCCTTGCTGATCAATCCTACTTAGTAGGGGAAGGTAGGACTCAAGTACCAGTGTTCCATGCAATCCCATGGGGCTGAACTGATGCTTCGTTGTTACGCTATTTCAAAAGACAGATAAAGTAGGGAATTAATTATAATATTGATTCCAAATTAGCTGTGTTAGATTAAATGGTTTGTTCAATACTGGGCGATTTTTAAAATGTATTAAACAGTACATTATTTCTAATCTTCATTTAAACAAGAGAATCAAAATATTTTATGTAAGTAAATAAATGGATTCTGAAACATAATTCTACTGACTAAGTAAGTAGGCTCGGTGCAATTCTGGGCATTTTTTTTTACAAAGAATGACCTTACGAGGGCAGGCAGAGGATCTGTCTGGTCCAGTGCCTTGTCTTAGGCAGTGTTCAGTACCAGATATCTGCAGAATAGTGTAAAAAAGGGAAATGCACAGCTGTCTTATGTCAGGTCACCCTCTTGTTTCCTGCTATCTGTTAAGAAGAGCCTGCAGTGCCAAAGATGGATTTCTCCAGATGTAACTGCATATACTGTCACTGAAATCAATGCTATTGCAATAGATTGGCATTGCTGAAACAAACGTAAAGTCCGGCTTTTAGCTTCCACCAAGGCAGTGCCATTGAATCCTGTACTGACTAGAGAAAGAATAAACAGGAATAGGTGATTTTATGGCATTATATCTCAACAAGGCCAATGGGCACCTCTAACAGGAGTCGAAATATAATAAAAGCCAGGAGTGCAGTAGTATGTCAGTGATAAAAATCACACATCAGGATTATGAAGATGAATTATACGGCAGTTTGCTGCTTCTTTGAGCCTGAAGATTTCTCTAGAGAATTCAAGGTTTAAGCATAAAATGTTTCTGGCTGATAGAGCTGCTCACGTTGTTGCTGTGACTTACTCATGTTTTCCCCTGAACTGATATATTTAAATAACATCTAAGGTTTGTGTCCTGTAGCCTTATCAGTTCTGCCATCAGTTCTGATAGTCCTTAAACCACAGGAAATGAAAGGAGATGAGAATCTCTTTGCTGAAAAGACTGGCTCTGACTGCAGAATTTCTGGGGATAGCCAATGTCTCAAGATGGTTACTGTGTCTGCTCTCAGTAGATGGGCTTCACGGTCCCAAATTTTGTCTCTGGTGTTGAGGAATGCAATGCAAGGCTGAGATATGCTCACAAAGATGCCATTTTTCAGCTGAGATGGGAGTAAAATTTCATATTCTTACCAGTCTGTGTGGCCTGTTCCTGGCCGGTTCCCTGTTGTTTGTGTTCCTGACCCTTTGCATTCAGATCCAGACCACATACAGTTACTACAAACACTGCAGCTTTCTGTCTCACTGACGAGGACGTTGTACATCTTCCAGCATCTCCACAAGTTTCAAGTGAGATCTGGCAGCAGTAGTTCAGGGGCTCACCAGGCCTTCTCCTACAAAACATGAGAGGAAGAAGGAGCTGTCAGGCACAGATTTTATCACAGTTTTCTCAGTATTTGGTATTTCTCTTAACTGAAGAACTCCAGGAGGCACGACTAGATGTAGACCTCAAAGCAAGCAAGCAAATGAACAAAAAAAAAAACACCTTGAAATGGATGTACTGGCAAGATCTAAACTAGAAATACAGTGATACATTTTAGATTTTCTATTTGAAAATATTCATTGCTTTCGGAGTAATCTGGTGATTTGATGTATGTGTGAGTCTGACTCCTGCTCCCTGATTACTGAGGAGTTCACAGTGCTCAGCTATCAAAAAAAGGTGAAGAATGGTGCTTCTGCTCTTGTTTTGTTCTTATTTTCTTGGCCACAGTATCTGGGCATTTGAGTTGTCTTTGCAGAGCAGAGAAGCTCAGTACGTGAGATTTACAAGGAAGAGCCCTTGCAGAGTATTTTCCTTGGGTCTGGGAGAATTTCAGGTTGGATGTTAGGAAAAATTTCTTTTCAGAAAGAGTGGTGTTGCATTGGAACAGGCTGTCCAGGGGAGTCACCATCCCTGGAGGTGTTCAAGAAATGTGGAGACGTGGCACTGAGGGTTGTGGTTTAATGGATGTTGTGGTGATTGGTTGATGGTTGGACTAGATGCTCTTAGTGGTCTTTTCCAACCTTAATGATTCTATGATTCCTAGTGTGAAAGTGTCAGAAGTGTGCCTTAGAGAGGGTTCACATGCACCAAGGCAGTGAAAACAGCCACAGTCATATGGGATAGCTCTGTTACAGAGGGATGTCTGAATCCTAGTGCATAGCACAGCTTTTCCCATACCTGTGTTTTGCTATTTTGTTAGCAGATTTCTGGATGAAATCCCAGCCAAATCTCTTCCCTGTGGCGGTGAATCAGTGGGGATGCTGTGTGCATACTCATTAGACTTCAAAATCCTCATGCATAAAGAAGGACTCACAGTCAGGACAAGCTATGGTGTTTGACCAACAACTATCTTATTGGATTTCTTTCATGTCCAGTGCTGAGAAATGTTGCACTTTGAATTATGTTTTATTGATGCTGGTATGCTTTTCTTTCCCCTCTTACTTCTTCCACATGGGAAAAGCTGTGCTGTTTCATTTGTGTTAAGCAATTAATAAAATAGAATATTTTGCATCCTGTTGTCTGAATAGAATGATAGAACTCATATGTATACAGGTAAAGGCACTGACAACAAATTCCCACTCCTCTACTACTAAAAAATATCTGTTCTGTGCTAGACTTTCAGTCTACTGGTGTTGTAGGATTATTGTTTTTTTGTTACGTCTACCAGAACGTTTTACACTGTATGCTAAGAACAGGTGATGTAGGGAAGTGGTGGAGTCACCATCCCTGAAGGTTTTCTATAAAAGGGTGAATGTGGCACTCAGTGTCATGGTTTTGAGAGCTCAAAGGCATGGGTTGATTATTGAACTAGATGATCTTAGTGGTCTTTCCAGCCTTCATGATTCTTTGATGCTATAATTTTATTTTAAAGGAATTTTTTGTTTCATTGCTTTGAAATCAGAACAAAGGATACGTAATTTCTGTTAGTCTTTTTTTCAGTATTAGGAATGGGTGGTTTTAGCAAAGGGCTACAAACAAGTCAGAGACAATTAAAGATCACTAACAAACCACTGACTTGCAGTAGCTTTATCAGAGTACTGTGTTCAGTTTGGGCTCCTCACTACGTGAAAGACATTGAGGCCCTGGAGCATGTCCAGAGAAGGGCAGAGGAGCTATGAGGGGTTTGGAGCACAAGTCTGATGGGGAGCAGCTGAGGGAGCTGGGGTTGTTCAGTGTGGAGAAGAAGAGGCTGAGGGGGACCTTACCATGCTCTACAAATGCATGAAAGGAGGTTTTGATGAGGTGGGAGTTGGCCTCTTCTGCCAGATAACAGTGATAGGATGAGAGGGAATGGCCTGAAGTTGTGCCACGGGAGGTTCAGGTTGGATATTAGGAAAAATTTCTTGTCAGAAAGAGTGGTGATGCAATGGCACAGGCTGGTGGGGGGTGGTGGAGTCACCGTCCCTGGAGGTGTTCAAGAAATATGGAGATGTGGCACTGAGGGATGTGGTCTGGGGCATGGTGGGCATGGGTTGATGGCTGAGCTAGATGATCACAGAGATCTTTTCCAACCTTCATGATCCTGTGATTCTATGATTATTTTACAAAATTTGGGGTTGTTTGAGGTGTTTGTGATTTTTTATTTAGAGAGCTTTGAGAGAAAAAGGAAATTAAAAAAAATAAAACCCATCACCTAGTCGTTTAGTCATTACTTTGGGACCTATAGCACCACTGCAGAAGTCTATACAGGACTTTTGACAAGCCTGGTGAGTGAGTCTGAGTTAGGAGTTTGTGTGGGGGGTCTCAGTGTTTGGCATGGTCAGATCCTCTCCTAAAATCATCTGCTCAGGACTTCTGCTGCACAGTGTACTAACAGTCAGGGAAACATGCTGCATTTGGTAGTTAAAGTGAAATAGCCTTCATTTTCACTGATAAGAGCTGTTGGAATAATGAAATATTTTGCATTTAATTATGAAAAATTGAAAAATGAGTTAAGAGAATATGTCATTTTCTTTTATATGACAGTTAGCAATGTGCCGTACACGACAGTCTGGAATTTATGTGCAGCTATCTTTTGCAATGAGTCATCTTATTTACAGTCAAATAACTGGTTTTAGTAGAATTTCTGTGCAACTGCAATTCCATCTATGGAATGAGGAGATCGATCCCATCTGCATATGCCAGGTGGATGCTTCCACAGACACCATGCATCCCAGCCTCTTGTGCTCTAGATGTGTGTGACAGGCTGAATCCAGTAAGTCCAGGAGAAGGAAAGTCTCTGCTTTCTTCAAATGAAAAACTGAAGTAATGTAACTTAACCTCATTTACCAAAGCAATATTACATTTCCCTATGCCATCTACTGACATGGCAGTTCTGTGCAGGAGGAATGCATCGTTGTGTGTTGAGGAGAATATTGGATGGAGGTCAGGACCTAATCCTGCAGCTGTTCTTCCCCTTGCTAAAATCACTGTAACTTAGAAGAGAAAGGGCTACAGGATCAGGCCATGACATACAGAACAATTGAATTATTTCATGAGATGAAGGGGATAATGAATCATGCCAGGATTAAACTACTTCTTTTAACTTTTTCTGAGGTAGTATGTGCTTCCAGAAGCTCCTCTCTTAAAATGAAGATGGTACAGAATTCTTGCTTTGAGCACTCACTGTGATTATTTAGTGCATGAGATGCTGGTTCATAAATCCAGGTGACAGCTGAAGAATGTGAAGAACCATGTTTTGCACTGTATACAGTGCACAAAACCTTAATACATATATGATACACATGAGGTCAGCATTATTACTGTGAATGGCAAATGTATCTTGCAGACGTGTTCATCCACATCCTCCCTGCAGCACATATGTGAATATAGGGGTAAATAGCAGGGCTGGATGCACACCTGAGCCCTGGAGATCTGCCTTCCCACTGCCAACAGCAGTCAGCAAAGTCAGAAGCACAATTTGAGGTACAGTGTTCCAAACGACCCTTCCAAACATGACCTCCCTGTTTTGAGGAGCAGCTGTACTTTTAGCCTCAGAATCAGAGCATGGGCATTGTTTAGTTAACAAGAGGTAGCTTTTCAACACCATTTACTGACACACAAGTTGGTCTTATGTTTTCCATACCCTCAAAAGGGACTTATTTTCAAGCAGGAATCAGAGAGTCTGAGCTTGATGTATTCATTATTAATAATAATAAATCAGTTAATTGTGGTCAAGCTTCTTTGGGGAAGCTACTCTTGGAAAGTAAAGAATATCTGAAGGAAATGTCCCCTGCATTTTTACCAGTGTGTTTCACTAAACCCACCCAATATGAAGGTCCCATTCACTTTTGGAGGTTGCTAATGTTGGATACTCCTGTGTGGAGTCAGGAGTTGGACTTGATGATCCTTAGGGTCCCTTCCAAATCAGGATATTCTATGATTCTATGATTCTATTTCTCCAAATATTACTGTTTTTATATGTCTTAGGAGCTAAACTGTATTCATATGGTGATTGCAACCATTTTCTAGACCATCTGTCTTTCAGAACTATCAAAAGCCTAGATGAATGATACTGTAATTTGGAACTAGGTATTTCATTCCCTTGAATTTACTAATGTCAGGCAGAATATAGCTCACTTCTGTTTTCAATAATTATGATCTAATTACATCAGCCTAGCTGAGACATCTCAGTAGGAATAAGCATTTTTGTGATGCTTACTCAGACAAGGGGACTCCTAGAAGGGATTTAGCATAAATACATAAATAACCTGCCGTGTATGAGTGTGACTGTGTAACCAGGATCTTTGAAATTAAGGATAGGGAACGTGCTTCATAAGAGTCCTCCTCATTTTTAAGGCTGGACATGTCCATGATGTGGTGGGGAAAACCTCTGCATGTTCCTGAGCAGCATAAGCTGTGTGGAGACATCATATAAGAACAGAAAACCTTAGGCTGGAATTTCCTAGCCCAAGCCTGTGCCAGGCAGGGGCAGGACACATTACATCATGTTGCTGGTGGCCTCATCCAGTCCAGATTTAAAACTCTTAAAGGCTGGAGATAACATGGTCTGTCTGGCCCATATCCCAGTGCTTTATCAGTCCTATAGTGAAGATATATTTTTTTTATTAGATCTAATCAGAATTTTCCATGTTGAAACTTGTCACCGTTACACTTGCCCTTTGCTATGCATGAAAGGTCTACCAATTGTCCATAAAAGACCTACCAAAAAAAAAAAGGGAGAAAGTAGAAGGAACATGAGAGGAATACTCCCTTTCATCACTTGTGTCCATTTAGAAGTTGCCTGTAAATGCAAATACAATATGTCTCTGGTGTATACAGTTATCCTTGTATGTTCCTTAATTCATAGAATTGTAGAATCATAGGATGGCGTGGGTTGGAAGGGACCTCAAGGATCATGAAGCCACATGCAGGGCCACCAACCTTCAGATCTGATACTAGAGCAGGCTGCCCAGGGCCCCATCCAACCTGGCCTTGAACACCTCCAGGGATGGAGCATCCACAGCCTCTCTGGGCAGCCTGTTCCAGCACCTCACCACTCTTTCTGTGAAGAACTTCCCCCTGATACCCAGCCTAAATCTTCCCTGCTCTGGGCCACATGATCGTTCATATTTTTTTGAACTCGATGCCCTATTCTTGTTCAGTTCCCGGGTTTTACTGCTTTAGAGATTAAGCCAGGGTTGTGTAGTGAAATGAATCGCTTGCCTTGAAGATTTGTTGTGATGTTGAGAAGGGCGTTGTGAATGTTACATTAAGCGTCCCGAATTAGAAGCAGATTTGGACATTCATCTGTCTGAGTGTTGATTCTGAATTTGTAAAGAAAGGGTAGCAGTTCTCAGTTTCTTAAAAAATATATAATAGGAAGACAAGTTCCATAAGTGGACAAAGCTCTGAGGTTTGGAGAATGCCATAGACTGTGTCCATACTGCAAGGAGCTGTTGAGAAGTAAAAAAGTGTGAAATTTATACGGGATGAAATTAATTAGTGTGAAAGAGCTGCACTGAGCATACCCACAGTGTGAAATAAACTTGGCAAAATAAGTGAGATAAGGCCACAGGCAAAACGATGCTGGGGCATGATGTGGCATCCAAGTGCTTAGAACCTAAAAAGGCATTGTAAATTTTGGCTTTTTTCCGAGACCTCACTTTGCAACCTCAGTTCTTTAGTACATATTTTTAAAGGTATTTAATATTATTAGTATTAAAGCATCCCAAACTGGGCTGGCATTTTTAGAGGGCAAATGCATTAGCACTCATCTGCTCCGAACATTGCATATTCAGATGATTCATATGGTACTTTGGAGAATCAGCTGGTGATGGGTGTTTGGCTGAACATGTGGAGGTTTGTGATTTGTGGTGAAGGACAGACTAGCTGTGGATCCGAGCAGATGGTGGTCATTACTTTTGCCAACATGTGACTGTGTTTAATTATAATGGAAGTGCTGAGGCAGATTATTTTCCTGAGCTGTTTACATATATCTTCATCACAAAGTGAGTAAGTGTTCAAGGAAGCATTGCATACAAAATATCAGAACAGCAGTGAGTTCATTTTAATCATTGCTGTGTGACTCAATGTCTGAAATTCAGATTTTCAAGGTCTCATGGATGTTTCTAGATAGATCCTTCACTTGGGAGCAGTGGACTGTGTTCTTCTCAACGTGCACTGGTCAGTTAGTGCAATTCAGTCTGATGGAATCTGCATTTTTCCTTGAATTCATGATGCGATAGAGTAAATTCTGGCTGCACATAGTAAATATGTGTGCACACCTTAAACTGAAAATACAGCCAGCCATTTTATACCACATTATATGGAATTATCTGCAATGTAACATGATTCTGTATGCAGCGCTGTTTTATGTTCATATGCTCTCACTGGGTCATATTTTCAATTTTATGGATTATTTTATTGTTGTTTGGATAATGACACTCAAAACTCTTTCTTGTCTTCATAATGCATCTTCAGTAATAGTGTGGTTTCTTGACTGTGAGTTTGTGGCTGTGGAATAATTTTTAGCAATTAAACACATTATTGATTAAACAGTTCCTTCTGTTCCATAATTCATCCCATTACACAGAGCCCAGGGAACGAAAAACATCTGCAAAGAAGGCAAAATGTAGAGAAGACAAGCTGTGCAAGATTCTTCCGCCCCAACCCCAGATTTCACAGCTAACTTTCTGCCTCAACAACATCATGCAACCCATGATGAAGTGCTCCAGAAGAAAACCACGTGCAGAAATAGTGCATAAAATGTATGTTTCTGGAAGCAGGGCTGATATTTCCTACCTGTTTTGGGGCTTATACGTCTCAAAGAATTTTTACGTGGTCTTTTCTAGTGTAAAAGCAGTGCAATTAAACTTCTTCCCTCAGTAACAAATTCTTTTTTCTATTGCTGTATGGCTTGTTTTGCTCCCAGTGGTTGCCGGACCACCACTGAAACCCAGCTCCTACCTGCCTGCCAATGTCTCTGGTACCTACCAATGTTGTAGGTGATCATTCTGTAGTTTTCAGATGTTTTTTATTTATTTGTCTTTTGGATTAGTAATTCTAAGCTTGTGTATATCGACTTAATTTTCATATATATTAGTTGGTAATAGGGGCCTCTGCTTCATCCATTACAAAGGCTTTTTGATGTTGGTTCTTGGGCATCTTCAGGTGATGCAGCTCCTCTATACTTAGGGAATTTCACTTGTTTGAAATTAGGACCTGAGACACTTCTAATTCAGGATGGATGCAGAGTACTACAGTACTCAATAGGTTTCAGTTTGCAGTGTTGCTGGGAAAAGGAGCAGACCAGGCAAACCTGTGTAGAGTCACTGACAGTCTCTGGAATGGGAGAGGAGAATGAGATGCATAGGGTTGGTGGGAACCATGATGTCCTGCTGACAGCACAATGAGAGTTGAGAAAATTTTCCTTTCACTCTTCTTTTAATTACACATCCAATTATAGAACTGTGTGTCTGAAGTACCTCTGGATGAGCTATTTTAATTTATGAAGTTCTCTAAAAATTTAAGAGCTCCAAACACTTCCATTGGAATGTATTTTAGTGAAATAGGTGTTCGAACTACCAGCTCATAATCAAGCTAGTAGTAAAATGGTATTGTAAAGTAAAAAGTACTTGGAGCATCTTCTATTTTGCTATACTGTGTTTTCTGAAAGCTACATTTGTCTTAGCTGTAGCTGTAATATACTGCATTCTGTTTGATCTTATCATAGTTTGCACTTCCTTTATTAAACTGAAATAACACAATTTACTTAGAAGTAACAGGAGACAGTTTTTTGTTCTTTGAGGCTTTGTATGCAACTGACCTTCACTTAAGCTTTTTGTGCTACATCAATATTTCAGGTGAGCCATGAATCAGGATTAATGCATTGGGTGGCTACCAAATCATTAGTAGTGCAGGATGTAATAAAGTTGCTGCCAGGGTTTTATTAAACAGGGCATGTTAGTCATTAAGATAAAGTAATGGTGTTTGTAAATATGAGAGCAGAACCTCATTTCCTCTGGGTGTCTCATCTTAAGCAGGTGGCAATGTTAGGAATGGCAAGTAGCAAGGTAGAAAGTCAGTATCATTTAAATCTCTATGGTGACTGAATTCTGATTAAATAATTTACTGCATCTCTTCTCAGAAGGAAGACGATCCTTTACGTGATTTTGCATTTGGCCTCAGAACTGTAACCTGGTAGTGCTAAGAGCTGATTTTTCAGAATCAGAAATAAATACTGAAAGGAATGGAGCAAAGAAAAACTCATAGTTTGCAGCAAGTACACTTTTTTTCTGGTGGTAACTGAACAG
Organism: Phasianus colchicus; assembly: GCF_987193195.1. Lineage (NCBI taxonomy): Eukaryota > Metazoa > Chordata > Aves > Galliformes > Phasianidae > Phasianus > Phasianus colchicus. The sequence goes on along the minus strand of NC_143441.1, from coordinate 46,045,268 downwards.
AAATGGGAAACGAGACATTTTTAATCTATTGTCATGAACAAACAGGAAAATAATGCCAAAACAATCTACAAATTCTGTTACAATTAAAAATTTCCTGGCTTAATTGATACTCATCCATTTATTTCATTCATTTTTTGGGCTTGCCACATAGTTTGAGTTTTAGGTATGAAAAAACATGGGTTTTTTTGGAGGGGGGAAGAGGGGAACAGTAGCAGAAAAGTTCACTTTTTCATCATTTTCTTTAGCTTCCATTGCAGTGAATTGCCACTGATGAGGACAGCAGACAGTTGAATAAATATGAGCCATAATTCATATTCAAACAGAAACTGTCCCTGGGGGTGTTCAAGAAATGCGGAGATGTGACACTGTGGGACGTGGTTAGGAGGCATGGTTGAGGGTTGGATAGATGATTGTAGTGGTCTTTTCCAATGGTTTCCAGTGATTTTATGAAGCTATAATTTATTTTTGATCTTTCATCTCAAAACAAATTTTGGAGATTGAAGATTTCTTCTTTCTATTGCAGTGGATTTTGTTCACAGGTTTCCCATCCTTACCTTCCTTCTTAAAATATCGTACTATTATATAGTATTAGAAAAAAAAGAAGCCCATGGTGGCTTTAGAAATGAACAGGTGGAAAAATAGTGTGTTATTGAAGAGTTTAAACTTTATGTAGATATGTGTTCTGGTTGATGGCCTTATAAACTATCCTGTGCTTTATAATAGTCTTTAGCTGAAGTAGACATTTTTGTTTGCATTGCTCATTTCTGTAAGCATCAACTAACGTGATTTAAATGAACAATTTATAAGTATCTGAGTTTTACACCTTATTTCACAGTGATTTATTTCTGTGCAGAACGTGCTTTTACTACAAGTGACATTTCAACAGCATACTACAGTCTCTGGAGTCCTTGAACTCCTTCCAAGCAGCGAGCCTGCTGAGGTTTGAGCCAGTTTGGAAATCTATCTGTTGGGTTGATGGATTATAGTCCATGTAGTGAGCACTCAGCCTCCCTAAGGTTCATGGCATCTTCACCTTTAAGTATCTAATTTATGTAGAAATGCCAATAAATTATTTAGAAGGACATGCTTGCAGATATCAGCAGTTTTGAAGCAAGTAAAAATACTATGACTTTGAAAATCATTGAAAATGTTGGCACATCTTCAACAATTCTGTATGGGTTCTGGCTATTTAGTACAGAGAAGTACGAAGCTTGTTTTTCTTTTCTTTTTTTTTTATCTCCAAGATTTTCTCGTCATTTCTTTAAGAATTTAATGGATTGTTCTAGGAATAAAGTCCACATTTATTCTGGAAAAGCATTCATCCCAGAATCATGAGAGAACAGTGTGCATTCAATATGACGTGGATATGAACAGTTTCTTCCTTTTCTTTTTCACTTCAGACCAGGCTGTCCACCTAATGCTCCTGGATCAAACTCAAGACTTCCCCTTGAGATTGGTTTGTTTCGCTGGTAGCAAAGTCAAAGCCATGTCAAGGACTTGTTGAGTCATGGGCAACCAAGTCCCATTGCTTGGACTGGGCTGTGTTCAGTTACTTACTGTAAGCCTATCTTCATAGGTTTAGTGAGGATTCTGGTTAGCACAGCATGCAGCACGTATGACAACATAGAAGCCTGGCCTGGAAGCCTATGTAGTCCTGCTGGGGATCTGCAAATGTTGACTATTCAGGGTAAACCCCTAAACCTGCCTGAAAACATCTATTTAAAAAGGAGTGTTTTTGCAAGTGCTGAACACCTAAGTTCTTTATTGAACCAACAGGAAATTGAAAATGACCTTTTGAGCACAGTGGAGTAAAATTAACATATTTTAATATACAGGCTTACTAGAACCTGCTTTAGAAGAAAGAGAGAGATCCAGTTGTGCTGTTTCTGGTTAGGTTTTGCAAGGTACCACCAGGTAGAAGAACATTTACAAACTCTAGCCTTCTTTTCTTTCCCCAAAACTTTCTCTCTGTCCCTAAATTATCCCTGAAAGAAAAAAAAAAAAAAAAAAGTGGGTAGCACTCAGCTGCTCCTCATAGGACTTGTTCTCCAGAAATACAGCTTTCGTGCTGCTGGTGGCTCTGAACTTTTGTATCCATATGGTAGCTCATAGCCTGCTACAGTGGATATCTCTCTCACCCCTAAGCAACAGTCTTATTTGAGCTGGTAAACATCTGGTGGAAATTGTTGTTTACTGTTTTGTTTGTTTTTACCATGGCTGGAGTACTGCAATTTTAGGTATGAATCTGCTCCAGGGCATCATCTTGAGATGGGATTTGGTAGCAGAGACAGTCTTTCTTGAAATACATCCAAATTCACACAAATTTGATTTGTATCAACAAATTGGCTTTCTGACACTGTGTCAATATGTAGAGTTAGACAGAGGTTCTGAATGCATTTCCTTACAACAAGGTTATGGAAAGAGCTTTACCAGTGTTAGGGAATGTCAGGGTTTTCAGCTGCTGACTGTCTCAGAGATACACTAATGATATTAAAACATTTCAAGTTGTCAACAGCGACTTGCTCAGCAGAAGCTTTAGGGTCAGCACTGCTTGTTGTAATTAAGCTCTCTTTGTGTCATGCTTGGACAGTCTCTATCACAGGGAGGTCATCGTTGTAATTGGAACTTTTAGCAACCACTGTTGAGTCTGCTGATAAACTGAACATCTAGGTACCAGCACAGTGGTTGCTACTCCTGGTCAATTCCCCATTATTTATTATGTATATACTGTTGTGGACATCTATTGCCCAAATCTCTTCCCCATCCCATTTAATGGCAGTGCCATCAAATTTAGAAGCTGTAGCCTCTCTTCTGGTAATTGCCAATTTATCCAATCATCCCCTTACCTCCCTGGGAGTGTGTGCTGAGCTTTCCCATTTAGCTCAATCTGGGAACATTCATCAGAGACACGTGGACCTGTCTGACTATCTCAGGGACTGTTTCTTTGGCAGCTGCTCTCACTGGAAAGTAACCACTGCCTTGCAGTAGCTAGAGTTCCTACAGGGAGGAAGATAACTTAGTTTTATATTGTTTTGTAGATCTGACGTTTGTAGACCGTAATGTGTTACAGCATGGTCCAAAGGAATCTTGTTAGTTGAGCAGCCTGTTGAAATATTTAAACCTCAGTGAAAGCAATAAGGTATGTTTTTCTCACAGTATAGACGTGTATTTAAGAAGGCTATAAGTTTGTCAAACTATAGATATGTAATGTGATTTTGAAATAAGAAAAATTTCAATGAAGAATGTGATAAAAAAGGCAATCAGCATGAAGATCTGTATTTCAGCTTTAATTTTTAATCACTCTCCCAGTCCATTAGGGAAGTGAAAACAGAATGTGATCAATTGATGAATGTTTTTTTTTCCAGAAATGTTAATTTCATTGTTATGAAGTAACACCTGTTACTGCAAAGAAAGTTATTAGATTGTATATACATGAAGTAATACCCCTAGAAGAAGTTAGATGAATAACCCTTAATAAATCACAGACCACTAGGGTATGCAGTTAATATCAAGATTAATTATACCCTGACTTGTTCAGTCATTATATTATAGATAGCAATGTTGAAATTTAATTTTTCACTAAAAACTGATGAATTCTGATACAGTTGTTTAACTATTTATAAGCACCCTTGAGATGCAAGCTAGAACATATTACTGTTTCATCAGTTTGCCTGGTATAATGGAGTAGTTAAACTTACAGTATCAATCACACCAAAACTTAATTCATGTTTCTGTTTTTCTGACTCAACCTTGTAAACACCCCTTTGCTTTTCATCTTCTGAAGTGTGCTATAGCAGGATGGTTTCGTTTTTGTTTTTGATTTTGCACTCCTGATGGTCTTCTCTTGTTACGAGGACAACTGAAAAGCAGGAAAGCACAGGATTTATTCAGCAATGTTGAGGAAGTGTTATGAGATGCCTAATGTGCTGTTTGTGTCAAATATAATTTATGTTCTTGAGTCACCAGCATAATATTCTGTCTTGTGTCACTCCATAATATTCTGTCATTGTCCTGATTAAGGATCAGATTTGTTTAGAAACCAAGACACTGTTCAGTTGGGCTCGGCTCCTTGCATTGTGAGCAGTGTTGGGTGATAAGTGGTGATACAGGGACTTGTGCATAGGGCAGACATCCTCCAGAAGGAAAATGACACTCCTGTAATGGGTACCTGTGTTGTATCTTGGGTCTTTCCCTGCAGGGATGATGTTTATTTTAGTAAATCATACGCAAGAACATCTAGGAAATGCTTAAGCTCTGTATCCTACAGAGGACCATGGAACATGAACACAAGTTTAAATGGTTCCCCAAATGTAGAAAGGCATCCCATTAACTGAGAAGTCCTGAAGAGCATATGAGGCCAAAGGAAACCATTGCCCATCCCCAACTTTTTTTTTCCCCTGTGGATGGAGGAGAGCATCCTACCAGAAAGGAGGCAGAAAAGCCATAGGGCAGTAGTGTGCATTAACTGCCAGTGACTGTTTTTTAATTGGTACCAAAAGCATTTAGTGAGGTAATAAATACAGTTACTGGTTTGAGGAGCTGCTTGTGTTAAGCAGTATTAAAATGGTATTTAGACGAAGAAAGCAACAGCACACCAAGGCACATCATGCAGTTACTTAATGTAAGAAAAGCAGACAAACAGGAACAATTGTAATAGTCATTCTTGACTTTTTTGGGAATTACTGGTTTTTCGTCACGTTTTCTTAATGCTCACACTTCTCTTATGTATCTGTTTTTTGAATTCTCTGCAGCCCACGTCCATGACACTTAGAATTCTGAAACTGTCTGCACCATTTCCACAACACTGAGCTCATAGCTATAATGTTGCACGAGAAGAAGTGCACTGCCATCTAGACTAACGTAAATGCCATCCCTAATGGACATGGCAAGCATTTTTCCAGAGACTGATTCCAAGCACAATCCCATTATTGGGCAGGTCAAACATTGCCACTCCTGATCCTTCTCCCACTTGTGGCAGCAGTCTTTGCCGAATCAGGATCTTGAATTTTTACATGCATGGAAGACTCCATACAAATAAAGTTTTTTCAAACATTACTTTCATATGGGCTTTCCCATGTGGGTCTTTCTGTGAGACATGCATTTTCTCTTTTAGGAATTTGAATTCTTAATACAAATAGGAAATCAATTGCATTGTGATTGTGAGGCATGTAAAGCATGGAGGGCCTTGGGCAGTCCGTGTGAACACAAGTGCAGAGGTTTCATGGACTTGTCTGTAATGGCCATGCGGGTTCAGAAGCCTTGTTGTCAAAGGATGAGGATTATGACAAGACATCTTTTATTCTTGCTTTGGGCACTAAAGCAAAGCCTTAAGATATTTCTTGCTAACAAGGAGTCATAAAACACACAGCTTTTTTCTCCTCCATTCTCCTCCTACTGAAAAGTAAATGAGGGCATGTCTGCTTCACAGTCACTGCCATAAGTCCTGGTTTTAAATGAGCTCATTTGAGTCCCAGGAGCATGAGGGCAGGTATTGCAGCACTTCATCTATGCTTCAAATGCAGTGTAGTTCAAGGTGTCCAGTGAGAAAACTGGGGGTCCCAGGCAGATATATCAGATGCATCCCACTGCCAAGTACTGCGATGAAATGCTGGCAGGAGCACACAAGGCAGTGGGGTGGGCTTTCAGCTTTAAGGGTGTAATTTTCCACTGTGAGCTGAAGTGGGGGGAAATTAAAGAAAAGGAAAAAAAAGAAAAGGAAGAGAAAAAAAAAGAGAAGAGGAAGGAAAGGAAAAGAAAAAGGGAGAAAAGAAGGAAAAAGGGGGAAAAGAAGGGAAGGAAAAAGAAAGCCACTGGCTTTTACTTCTGCAGTTCCTCTGCTGCTTTTGCTCTTCTGATCAGGCATATTTTTCATTAATTATTCACAGCAGCCAGAGTCCCTTACCGTATGAGAGCAGGCAGCTGTAGTGCTGAGCTCTCACTGCAGCTCCCACTGCTTCTGCCCCTGGAAGGGGCTGCAGCCATGCCCTTGGCTGTGTGTTCCATCAGGGGAGCAAAAGTCCAGCTCTGCTCAGCTCGCTAAAGGACAGTTTGTCTCTCATTTCCTTTGAAATGAAAACTAACAAATAAAAGACAACTGGCTTCTTGTGCAAAGCTAAGTAGGAGGGTCTGTAGGGGGAAATATTCTAGTACCATGGTACCGTACCCTTCCCTTCCCTTCCCTTCCCTTCCCTGTGAAGTAATAAGCTTTGATATTGTATTTTATCCTGGCAACCAAAAGGCTAACTCTTGGCGCTCCCTTCATTAGTAACTCAGACCAGCTGTGAGAGGAGGGAGTAAATGCTACCTAGCAGGCTGATCTGACAAAAAGGCTGCAGTTATACTGCTTCGTTTGCTAACAGGTGGAGGTTGGCTGGAAGGAGAGAGAAAATCCCTGTGAAAGGACAGACAAGGCAGAGCAGGACTGGGTCAGCAGTTTGAGGGGCACTGGAGGAGTTTACTTTTTGCTAGCAGCAAAACAGCCATGTTCTCTCTTCCTCAAGGCATTATTTGCTAATGGCTGAATATTTGTCTCATCATTAAATAACTGAGGTTCTTTATATCAACAATAATCTGCTATCTGCAGAGGCAGGTAGATGTGGACCAGAGGAACTGCTGATAAATGCAGAGGTATTTATGTCAGTGAAGGGGAAGGAAAATAAAGCCAGCTCATGTGACATGCCTGTCCTGCTGCTGCTTGATGGCAGCCAGCACAACAGCCAGTGTATGGAGCATGGATCAGCTGTCATATCCTTTTGTCACTTCTTTGACACAGAATTTTTCACAAAACCTCAGTGCCATTGGTGCCAGCTTTCTGTTCCTGAATGTGGTGACAGCAAATGTTACATGAGAAAAGGATGAGGTCTCTGACATGATAATTTTAGGAAACGCTGTATGGTGCTGTGTAACATGCAGAATGTGATCTTGCTGTAACTGAGTGTGAAGGTCACTATGCTGCTGGTGTCTTCTCCAGGTAAAGTGGTTTCTCTGTGTATAATCATTGTAAGGGGAAGAGTTCATAATCTGCAAGTCAAAGAAAGGACGATCAAGAGCCCATGTGTGTAATTCCCCTGGAGGTGTTCAAAGCCATGTTGGTTGGGACCCTGGGCTGCCTGATCTGGGGGGTGGTGTCCCTGCCTCTGGCTGAGGGTTGTGACTCTGATCTTTGAGGTCCCTTCCACCCCAAGCCATTCTACGATTCTATGTTAATTTGTGGGACCCAGTTTCCAGCAATACCATTATGGAGGCAGTACCATGGAGTTAGAGGAACTGTTAGTCAATATTAGCGTGAACTTGAAACTTTGATTGAGATCTTTTGTGCAGATGTGAGTCCAGCTTTACCAAGGCCATCATAACGTTTTGCTGAATAGGAAACTGGGAGTTCAGAAGCCAAATCCTTCTCTTTCTGAGTATGCAGAAGAATATGCAGCTGGAGGTTCATCAGATCACGATCCCTCTACATGTGGAGAGCCAATAAATGGGATTTCTAGCCATATGACTTTATATTGTATTACAGAAAACGTTGAGCTGTGCAGGCCAGTAGGAAGGAGAGTCCTGCTTTTAATTATGATTCAGTGTTATCTTTCACTGATAATAGCTTTTTTGTAATCATAAAATGCAAAAAATGCGCCTTGCTGATATTTGTGTGTGCACCACAGTGACAATACAATTACAATGTAGTTTTAAATTAAATTCTTTTGTTCCTTTCGTTAATTTGAGTTTGATGGTTTTCCCCAGTGCCAGAGCCTAATTTGCAGCAGACAGAATTCCTTTAAATTGATTTTAAAAAATGCACCTACATACAGTGTATTAACTTTGTCATTCCCTTATGGTATGTGTGAAAGAAAAATGATGTAACTTTGGATACTGCAGAGATGCATATATAGAGAGTATATTAATGGATAGAGTTCCCATTCTTCTCTGGACGTATTTTTTTCAGGCAGTAAGTGAGATCCTGCCTATGTTAATGTTCATTTCTCTTTAAAAATACCACAACCCAAGCCCCCAACATTCGTTTTCTCCCCCTGCTACATATCTGATCACTTCTAAACTCTGTTGTTAGTGATGGAAGAGTTTTATCTTTGAATACAGAGGGGGAGAAAGAAGGCACCACGACTCTTGTCCTTGGGAATGTTTCTGTGCCTGACTCCTGGTAAAGCCACAGAGAATTAAGGATCTGAACACCACTGAGGTCATTAGCCTGTGCAGGGTGTAAGGAGAGGTTTCACACAGACAGTCTCATTGTGGGTGTTCTGAGAGGGCTGGCTGGGGTACTTGGTGAGGAAATTCATATTGGAAGGGTCTTTGGTACCATTGCTTGTGTGTAAGATGTCCTTAAGTCTCACAAGGTGAGTGCAGTGGACAAGGAAATAAAGATCATAGAATCATAGGTTAGAAAAGACCTCTAAGGTCATCCAGACCAACTGTCCACCTATTACCAATATTTCCACCACTAAACCGTGTCCCTCAGTACAACAACTATTTTTTGAGCACCTCCAGAGATGCTGACTCTTCCACTTCTCTGGCTGGCCCATTACAGCACATAACCACTCTTTTGGAGGGCATAGAGGACCTTCTTGAGATGTTTAATCAGAAGTTGTTCTGAAGATCCTCAGCAATGTAGAGCAGTGTGGGGATGGCACTCTCTCACTGTTGAACCTGTTCAGGTCTCTGAAGATCAGAAAGAAAATCCTCCTTCTGGGGAATAAGGGACTGGTGAGGTGCAGAGAAAAATCTCCTTGCTTCTTAGGCACTCACCTTCTCCCTTACTCTTTCTGAAGCACTGGATGCAATGAAAATGTCACTGAAAGGTCATTGTGCTTGCTTGGGCGATTTTTCTCTCCTTTCAAACCCTACTGCATGTTCAGTGCTGTTAAGGTGCTAGCATGAATTGTGCAGGGAGATTGAAAATCATCAAGATAATGTAATTGCTTTGCTGCTGGATGGCAGTGACCCTTGAGAAATAGGTCTGGGTAAAAAATACTGTAATCAGTTGGTTTTAGGGATTTGGAATTAGACAAAGGAGGATGTACCTTCTCTAATAAAAGAGAAGGGAGAACTGGTTTCAGCAGGCATGGAGAAGGTTGAGGTACTCAGTGAGCTCTTTGCATCAATCTGGGGAGACTTCATTGCTAATGCAGCATTATATGGGAAATAAAGTTGGCACTTTGCTCTCCCAAGAAAAAAAAAATGACTTACTGTTTGTTGGTTTTGTTTACTGCCACCCAGAAAGTTTTGAAAATGAAAATAAATGACTACAAAGTTTTTTGTAACGGGCTGCGAGAGCCCTGGTAAAAATAGAAATCAATTAAAACAGACCAAGCATTAAGACTCACAAACCTCTGGAGACCTTGGTGTCACTTTGCATGACAGCAGCCCTCGGTGCTGAGCCAGTCCTCTGGCATTTCATGCTGAGAGTCCAAGTACCCTCGAAGAGCCATAATCCATCAAACTGCAGTTTTCCTAAGTAAGGACTGGGCAAGAATCAGGGCGAATTATGGCCTTTTTTAAAAAGCCTTCCTCACCATCAAATCAGGACACGCATGAAGTGGCTTCTGATTTGAGAACATTTGAGGTATGCCTGAGCATTTAGGAAAGGTGATGTGATACACTTGTCTTGTACAGTGGATAAGATGGTTTGGCTTGAAATAAAAGTTCTGTTAAGAAAGTCTAAAAATAATCTGAATTTTAGCACTGACAATAAATCTGGATGTGGCAGTTTATGTATGTCCTGCACTGTATTTTAATTTTAATAGGATATTCAGACACTTGAGGAATGTGGCATCAGTATGTGATTAATTTATGCTATATGGAAAAGATGAAAGGACTCCAGCATGCTACTAAAAATGTTATCAACCTCAATAAGGATAAAAACAGGTTTAAAACAGGAAGGAATGTTTATTTCTTGTGAGATACTGCAGTCTTATTTAAGGGAGATTTGTATTTATATATATATTTGCTGAACTTGACTTTTATGTATAATGCATATCTCAGTAGGACAGAAATGTGTGATTTCCTTTACTAAAGTTTGAGTGTTTTAGTGTGTGCCCGTCAGATTTTATCATCAGCTGCCTGTAAGTTTGGACATTTTTTTTTGTTCAGTAAGCAAAAGATTTTTGCTTTGCATCTCACCAAGGGAAGCTTAGGTAATTTTCATTGCTTTTGAAGTATCATTATTATGGGCTTTGATCAAATGTTTTTTTTCCCCAGAAGAGTTCTGAACTGTCACTGCGGTGTCACCTCATGCCACCCATCCACCCCTGTCCCTGTCCCATCACCATTATGGGACTTGAGAGGTTGATCCTATATCTGACCTGCTTTGGCCAAACACGCCCACATCTGCAGGGCTTTTGGGAGCCATCACCTTGCAACAATCACGTTGGCCAGGGACCTCATCTAAAATTTTCCATTCTCCAGAAGTAGAAGTGATGATGAAGGGGTGGCATTTTGATCTTCTGAAAAGCAGCTGATTTATTTAAACCTCTGCTTAAAGACAGCAGGTAGCATGAACAGTTGCACTGAGGGTGCTTCTCTTCTTTCTGGATGTTTATCCTTTTTTCTTTTGGTTGATATTTGTTGAGTTTTTTTTTGTAATTATTTTATTTATTTACCCATATATGCACAAAGCTTTGATTGTTAATGAGAGTTACGTATGTTTTGGCCAACCTTGGCCAATCTACTCTTCCACTGTCCCTGCCTATTTTAATTCACGCATGCATCCATATTATGGGTAGTGTATCACAGGTTTGCTTCCAAGTAACCTTGCAAGGTAGTTTTTATTTTCTTAGCACACAGTGCAATTTCTACATCTTGAGTTTGATGGACACCTCAGGAGAGCACAAAATGAAACGATAAACCCGTTTTCTTCCCCCCTGCTGTTCCCATTCCTTTGGTGTTTCTCCCTCATCTGCCCTCGCAGCTTGGTGACCACAAAAGTCTGCTGTCTTAATGGCCAATTCTCACATTGTTCCCAAACAAATTACTTAAGAATTAAATTTTGTTTGCTTCATATTTTCTTTCCTGAAGCATTTGCAAACAAATTATTTACAAAGTGGATTATAGGGAAAAAAAAAAAAAAGTGTCTAGGATTTAGTAAAATATAATATTAAACAATTTCTTATGCTGTTTTTCTGCCCAGGGAGATTAAACACCTCACCACTTCCCTTATCACAAATTGTTTCTTGGTATTCAGAGTCAGAAATTGAATGTTACATTCTGTCTTTCTGAAATAGAGTTTTTCTAAAAACTGTAATTGTCTGTTAGCAAGTATTAGCATCATGGCATTTGATACCCATATGATGTTTTGACAGCTGAACTTGATGATTTCAGTGGTCTTTTCCAACCTTAATAATTCTATGATTCTATGATTTGTTTGGAACTGGGAGAAGTAAAGGGGAGTTTCTCAAAGCTTTCAAATCTTGCAGACAGGTTTATTTTCCCATTTCTTGAAACTGAAATACTTCAAGAAATAAGGTGGAAAAGTGGCATCCCAGCGTGCCCTAGCAGCAGCATCTTTTGCAGATGTTCTCTGTATGGGAATGAGCTGTTTCAAGGTTTGTGTGTATACTGGGTTGGATTGGGTTGGGTGGAGCCAGGTGTTCAGTGCTTTATGGTGGCAAAGCTGGAGCTAAGTAAGCTCTGTGGCACTTGGGGGTCCTTATATCACTGATACAATCTGCAGCATTTGGGCTTGCCAAGTCTTTTCATGGATCTGATGATTCTTATGAAATAGAATCCTAAGCATCAAACCAAGTTGTGCTGGTGCTGTAGCAGGTATTTCACCCTAGCAAATAGTTTGGTTCAGTTTTACTAGCAGAACGCATGTGCTTATATCAAACAGTGAAATGAAGTCAAAGAAAAGCTGTTGATTTTATCAAGTTGCTACTGGGAATAAATCTTTAATTATGCTTTGAATTACAGTAGCAGCTATGTGCCCCTGTGAGCACTGGCAGTCCCACTGTGCCAGGAGCTATAAAAAGATCTAGGACATGGTAGATGAATGAATCAAGCTGAAGGTGGGAGAATGAAGGTGATTAATAAGAATGCATTAAAGCAGGACCATCCCAATTCTTGAGTAAATGTGTCTCAAATTACATACATTTGCCATACATGCATGCAGCCATGGCCATCTCCTTTCTCCTAGGCTTGATACAGAAGATGGCCATGTCCTTGGCTGGAGCTGTGCTTCATGCAACAATCCCAACTTTGTTCAAAGCTTGATATTAACTCACCTAGAGAAAAAGCTCCTGGCAGGATTTCAGAGATTTGAGAGTGTTAGACTTGTTCAGCATGGAGAAGAGAAGGCTTTGGGGAGGTAACATTATGGCTTTCCAGTGCTTGAAGTAAGCATGAGGGGAACTGACTTTTTACATTGTCTGGTAGTGATAGGACAAGGAGGTTTTAAGCTAAAAGAGGGAAAAGTTAGATTATATGTTAGGAAAAACATTGCTTAATCAGAGGGCAGTGAGGCAGTGGCACAGGCTGCCCAGAGAAGCTGTGGATGCCTCATCCCTGGAGGTGCTCGAGGCCAGGTTGGATGGGGCCCTGGACAGCCTGGTCCTGTGGGGAGCAGCCAGCCCATGACATGGGGTTGGAAGTGGGTGATCTTTAATGTCCCATCCAACCCACACCGTTCTATGATTCTATGATTCAGAGTTCACATTCCCAGTTTTTAATTTACTTTGGAAATACCTCTTTGTCTCTCTGTTCCTAAGCACTAGGGAAAATTGGGAATACTTAGAGTAGTAATATTTGTGCATATCTGTGCAATATCTGTTTACTTGTGCATGGTAAGGTGCTAAGAGAGTAATGTGATTACTATGCTTGGGTACAAACGTCATGTGAGATGCCAGTTCAAAATTGAAAGATGCTAAATTAATCTTCCGGTGCTCTTAGGTTTGGAGGGAATCCAAAATCATTTCATCACAGTACTCATAAAAATGATGGGAAGTTATTAAATATCCATTTCTACAGGAACAGCACAGCTAGGAATTCCAGATATTACTGTATTTAGATTTTTTTACAGACTTTTCTGATAAATTCAGAAGTAACACTGTGTTTAACTTTGTCAGTGAAAAGCGAAGAAAAGCATAAGAGTTGTCATTTTTCATCCCCCTTAATCATTCTATTGGACTTGTGCAGGAAAGCCCACATGCGTGCCATGCCTCATTTGTAAAAGCAGACCAGGTTTTTCTTCCTCTCACTGAGATCTCTGAAGTGTCACCTTTAGCATCTCAACAGTGGAGTTTGCTGTAGGGAAGGAGACGAAAAGAAATAAAAAGCCCCAGCAAAAGCAATTTGGCTTGAATTCAGAGATAAAGATGCAGTTATTTGCTTATAATTGTTTACTTGTGTTATGATATTCTCAAGTTCTTTAGTGATTGAGGTCTGCGCTCTGCCAGGCAGGGTACCAAAAATTATTGCTGCCCAGGAAGAGCCTCCATCCTAAATTCAAGGCAGGAGAGCAGCAGAGGATCCAGACTTGGGAGAGTGTGAGCTAAGGCAGTGTGTTATCAATCAGCAATACAACAGTGGTCTCAGGAAACCTCCCACTGTAACCACTTCTACGCTAACAGTTTGCTGCCATTATCATTGCAATTACTATTTTGTTTTTGCAAGGCAAGGTTAATAATCTTTTGATATGGACTAACGATTCTTCATCTTATTTGTAGTATTATTCAGCAGTCATAAGCTGCAGCAATTTTGTGTTATGAAGAGCTAATTAATGACAAGATTATTTTTCCACTGAAGGTCATAGGAGTTATTGCCAAGGGCAAAAGTGTTTATTTCCTGAGTTTTTATAAAAAATGTTTTTATTATGGGCTGTGCTTGGAAATCTAGGGGCTGGCTTGCCACATACATTGCACTCACCATGCTGTGTCAGCAGGGAAAAGTTATAATTCAGAGTAATGGAGCACAAATAGTAGGTAGAACACTTGAATTAACTGTGTGCCAACAAGATTTCTCTGTTTGCTCTGTTTGAGTGTAGCATTTTGGGTTGTGCTCAGGTTATTTAGTTAAAATAGGGAAGCAAATCAAAAGTTCAAGAAGCAGAGCTTGCGAAAGCACTTGCAAGAATGGCAGATGTGGAAACTATACACAAGGTTTTCTGTAAACCCCATCCAACCTCCCCCGAAGCCCATAAAGTTCTTAGGCAGGCTTTCGTTTCATTCAATTACTTTTTACTTTATTTTATTGTATCCTTCCTGATTTACACTGGCATAACTGAGCAGAGAACTCAGTCTCCTGTCTGCACATGTAGCAATGCCACTGGGATTTCCAGCAGAATTAGATCAGTTTATGCATTCTGAATGGTCTGTCGGTGCATGACACCAGATAGCACATATTCTCAGTTACTTTTCTTTAAGCACAGAAGTGACAACTCCATGTTGAAAAGTACTCACAAGCCCACCACGACCTGCCCTCTATGGCACTCTTGATATTTTTAAGGATTTCGGCCCAAGATGTATAGCATTATTTGGTAATACTGGTGCTTGTCAAGCGATGTCAACCCTTTACAAGAGCAAATAATGGCAGGACAAAGGGAAATAGTTTTAAGTTGAAGGAGAGAAGATGTAGGTTGGATGTCAGGGGGAAGTTCTTTACAGAGAGAGCGGTGAGGTGCTGGAACAGCTGCCCAGAGAGGTTGTGGATGCCCCATCCCTGGAGGTGTTCAAGGCCAGGTTGGATGGGGCCCTGGGCAGCCTGGTCTGGTATTAGATATGGGGGTTGGTAGCCCTGCATGTGGCAGGGGGATTGGAGATTCATGATCTTTGAGGCGCCCTCCAACCCAAGCCAGTCTGTGATTCTTTGATTCTTTGATGTCTGCAGTGTCCTTCTCTCATGGAACAGTATTGACATAGCTATTGAAAACAAAGATCAAAGTTGTGACTGAATTCTTGTCTCAAAAAGCTATTATTGTAATATTGCCACCACGCAGGCAGACTTTTGGCAGGTTTCAAATAACTATGCCAGAAATAATTTTGTTGACAGCATCTTGGATCGGAGCACATCCTGCCTTCATCCCTAACATGTCAGTGCGGTGATTCTTTCACAGGGAGGAAAATATGTCACCACAAATCCTTATTTTAGAGTCTTAAAATACTGTATATGTCTGGATTTATGGCTTCAAAGTCAGCTTCACAGGTGGTTAGTGTTATTTTTCAATCATAAATGAAGATGAGAGTGATAACATTTACAGTTTGTAATACGCAGCATCAATGGAGGGTGCTTACTTTAAAAGCTGTGGTAACATCTGTCTTACTTCCCTAATCCAGAAGCAATTAAGGTTTTATGTAAGAGATAGAAGGGGGTGGAAACGGAAAAGGGAAAAAGGAGAAAAAAGAGGCTGACAGACTCACTCGCTTGCAGAGGTCATATAGGCTTTGTGTGAATTCTTCCTAAGAAGCAGAGGGCAGGTGATTCACATAGATGATCGGCTTTGTTGTGACATCTCCTATCCTGTTTTTAGGTAGGTCGTTTTGTTGGGGCAGAAACTATGTGTGCTTGGTTTATGCTCAGATTTCAGCACTGAAGACAAAGTAATAACTTCCGAATTAACGCTGTATTTCACTGTTGAGTTTGGATATAGAATCTTTCAGGAGTGGGGAATTTAGACCTTTGTGCTGCACATTGGAAACAAACCCTTTGAGATGCCACTTCGGGAGTGCTTCTAATCTGCTTGAATCCATAGCTGCCTAGGGATTAATTAAACACATTCCTGGCTTCTGGAACCCACACAGAAACTTATCTGAGCAATATAAACAACTGATGTGTGCTTGCAGGTGCTCTTTTTTAAGGGATGGGAGCTTGCAGGCAAAGACATGAGGAACCAGGGGAAAGTGGTAAGGCTGTAACATCTTGGAGGTGAAAGATGGTCACAGTAACCCTTTGGAATACTTTGAAATGACAAGAGGTAATGGCCTAAAGTTGCACTGGGAAGGTTGAGGTTGGATGTTTGGTAAAAATTATTCTCAGAAAGAGTGATGATACATTGGAACAGGCTGCCCAGCCTGGTGGGGGTGTTACCATCCCTCCAGGTGTTCAGGAAATGTGGAGGTGTGGCACTGTTCTGAAGTGGTCACAGGCATGGGTTGATGGTTGGACTAGATGATCCTATTGGTCTTTTCAATCTTTATGATTCTGTGAATCAAGAGAAATAAAGGTAGAAGAGACCTAAGATGTGGGTGCTGGTCTGTATGGCATTGTGTTCTGATGTCCTATAAGTAATTCCATTGGAAGAGACTACAAGTGACTGAGAACAGCAAAGCTGCTGTCCAGGCCTGTCCTGAATATAGCTGTTTGCCTTTATTTGAAATGTCATTTATCTCCTCTTGCTTTTTATCAGGGAAAAATTTCTGATGATGTTTTGAAAGCAAAATGAAAACATTCCTTCTGCTTTGTCGCAGTGTATTAAACCCCAAAGTTTTGTTGGTGAATAGTTTTCTTGATGTGTTAGAAATTCCCAGTCTTAGTTGCTGTGCTTTTGCTCCAGTATTGATAGAATGACTAAAGAATTAATGGAGTTGTGATATGATAATGGGTTAAATGGAAGTATCAGTGCATTGAAAGCTTGAGAACATGCATGAATGGGGAAACTTTGTGCTTTGTAGATCTGGGTCTGTAGATCAGATTCAAACTCATTAAGTAGTTCTCTCAACTTTAAAACTTACATTTGGGGAGCTGGTTAGTTTCTTTCCAGGGAGTGTTTCCTTCAGTCCTGTAGAGCTGCCTGCACTTCCCTCTGTACGTCCTTCAGACACAGACAGGGTTTGCAATGGCTGTACAGAAGCACTGTGGTTTTTAAGCTGCTTTTCCCCATTTCTCCCATCATCCTGTTGGGTCGCCCCATGCCCTGCTGTGGAAAGAAGAATATTTCTGCCCCTTTCTAACAACACCTGGATTTTTTTCCTGGGTTTATTTGCACTGTCTGACATGGAGTCCAAAATACTTTCCCAGTGAAGGTGTTCTGTCCTACGATTAAATGAATTAATATTTGTAAAAGTACCTAGGATGAAAATGCTATAAAAATGCAAGTATTTACATTCTATTTGCTTGGTGGCAAAATTACATTTCTCAAGGACCCTGACCTACTTTTCAGATTTCTCTATAAATTTGTTCCTTCTAAATTACTTTGCATTTCAAATAAAAAGCCAAGTACAGCTGAGAAGAAAGCAAGGAGGGAAGAGGTTGCTAAAAAAAGTTGAAAATAAGCTCTCTGGATCAAAACCCTTACTCTATTACAAGGCTTTTTATGTTCCTTGGGGAGGGGGAGAAGAGCAAGAAAAGGCTCTGAGCAGGTACCAGGAGGTTTATATTAGAAGATCCCTAAATTATACATCATAATTTAGGAAATGAAGCAAGAATCCTAAATTAGTGTCACCATTCCGCCTGGTTCAACTGGGTTCCATGACAAGTGAGCAAAGGGACCCACGGACCCATCAGCATAGTGATGACAAACCATAAAACCATGACAATTAGAGAGGTCAGCATGGAGGTTGAGCATTTAGAGTTGTTCAGGCTCTGAGGTCTGATCTCTGGAGGGAAGTCAGCTTTCTAGGAAAGTGGAGAGCATGGATGCTTCATACTGTAGCCGCTTCATGCATGAATGAATTCACTTTTAGTGTGCAATGATAAGGGAAAATCCAGCAAAAGGTGTGAGTAAATACAATGGGTGTGCTAAACATGACACCTATCTTCGTGTCCTTAGATCTACCAACATAGGAATGAAGGAGAGGTGATTTGAGTGGACGTGATGTTTTCTCAGAAGGCAAAAAAGGTCACCATGGAGATATCCTCATTGATTTTTATCTCCATACGTGCTCCTGTGAATTATTTATCTCCCTGTATTCCTCTCTAGTATCTTATTTAAGAAGTCATCTGAAAGTTACTGGAAAGCTCTTCATTCAGACTTAATAAGGGTAGGTAGGAAATTGGCCGTTGATAAGTAAGATCGGTGTAGGCAGGCAGTGCTTGAGAATCCTGTGAGTGCAGTGCACTTGTTTATCACATCGTCTGATTTAGATGGAATTATATTGACCCCACAATGTATTACAATATCATGAACTGTACTTGGCTTACCTGCTTGCCTGACCATGGCCACGTTGTGCAGGAATGCTTTGTTCTTCGCTTTCTGCAGTTTGTTTGTGTCTTTCAGTGCCTTTTCTAAACATTTGCTTTCCTTTAATATTTCTAGGAGCTGGTGGGGAGTAATCCTCCACAAAGAAACTGGAAAGGAATTGCAATTGCCTTACTTGTTATTCTCGTTATCTGCTCCCTGATTGTCACCTCTGTTATACTCCTGACACCAGGTATTTATCACCTTTAACTCTTTTTTGTTCTGTTTTCTTCTATAATTTTACACTTCCGAGGGTGAAAGGACTGCAAGCTGATTGCAAAGTCAGCATCTAAGGAATCATCCTTGGAGTTCTTTAGCTTGATAAGATGCTGAGTTCAATACCATTTGTAAGCAGATTGGTTTAGAGTTTTACATTTTGATTCAAAGATTAGACCACTGCTGAGCTGAAGATACGAGCATGGGAAACTTGGTTCCCTAAACACAGATTGCAAGTGGGAGAGGTAGAGGGCACCTGAGACATTGATGTGGGGCACTCAGTTAGAACATGGCCATATTCCTGAAGTCCATGCCCACATGGAGCTGCAACCACCAATTTAGTGCATACCTAGGAGCATCTACCATGGCATTGAATACCTTTGTGTAGGCACTCAAATCTTTTCACTTTCACTATATTGGTTTTCCTATCAGACCATGGTGTTTCAGCTTTACAAAGCAATTCCAGATAGGTGTATGCTAGGTAACTCTTAACTCTAGCAGATTAATTAGTAACTTCCCTATAAGAAATTCTTTAAGTTAATCTTGTTACAGAGCTTCAGCACCGTTCTGTACATGGAATCTTTATTAGTTACTTCTTTTGCAGTAGCTGCTGAGGTTGTAGGTTTGAATCTTAATGTGATATCATTATGATTATTGATTATTGTGTATTTATACAGCTCTTGAAATTTCTATGACTTCTTAAGCAGAAGAAATAATGTGCTTTTGCTGCTCTGAGAAGCTTGTGATCTAAATATGAAAGGACAACCAAATGAGATAAAAAACATAGAACACGGTGTTGGAAAGGGTTAGGAGCTACAAAACACAGAATAAGGTAGAAGGTCACATGTAGTGGGGTGTATAGGAAAAGAAAAGGGTCTCCTCATTGGATGAGTGCATGCAAGCGCAGATGCAGTAGATGAAAAGCAACAAGGGAGAAATGAAACTATAGAAAATGGAAGAGATCAAGGTGGCGAAGAGGAAAATTGAGATGGAAACTGCAAGGCAGAAATTTCTAGGAGCTTGTGGCATATGAACTGACATGCAGTTCTGGCCCATCTTCCCTGACACCGTTCTTAGCCAGTAGTCCTGCTGAAAGAGGAGAGAGCAACAAACAGAGAAACACAGGACTTCACATAATTAACTGGAAAATGAGTGAAGCAATCACTGAGATGTCCTTTGATTACTTAATGATATGCTATGTTCAGTTTATTTCATGCTATCCGGAATTTGTTAATGTAAACACAAGCAGCACATGGTCACACCAGAGTAATTAAGTAATTAAATTAATTAAGGTTAAACATAATTAAGATTCATTCTTTCAATTGCTTTTGCTAGGGTTCAGATTAACACCTTTGGATCATGCAGTTCATCTCTGAGGCGTTTTCAGGCATGGCCTCTGGTCTGTATTCACATTGGACAACACTTACTTGCTGTAATAAATGGTCCATTAGGTTCCCATTAGTTATGGAAACATTACAACCTATGGAAGTTTAATCCCTGGCTTTTCAGAAATGAATGCTGAAGCACAGATTCCTAAACCCTTACCCATGGACTTCACGATGCTCTCAGTGGCTCTCACTGCACAGATGAGAGCACAGGTGCAGCTTCCATAAAGAGCAGGATCCTATGTAGGTGGATATGTGGGGAGGAGCACAAATACCCTAAGTACAGTCTGAGTCATGTGTCATTCCTTCCACGTGAACACCTGTAATAAGAATGTCTATAAAGACAGTCAGAATATATCTAATGATGATTTAGTAGCTCTGGTTTAAGTTCTGGATTCTACCATAGACCTCATTTAGGACTTCTCCTGAGCATTACTCCTCCTTCTCCATAGAGGAAATGACTCATGATTTATATATATGTATTTTTATATATCCATTGATGACTATTATGACTATAGATACTACAGTGCTATTGTCCAGGTAAGTGGTGATACAGAAAAGTACTGAGCATTGAGACCGTGTTGTTAATGTTCTCTTAGGAAAAAGTAAAAGTAACTATGAGTTATTATGATTACCTTCTATTTCATATGATATCACCTGGGAATGTGAAGTGCATGCACTCAGAACTAAGTAAAAGCCACATGTATTTATGTGTTCTTGGTATGTGCATATACAAATACATTTTGTTTTTCTGTGTGTGTATACGCATGTATACAAATCAATCACCCAGGTATTAATTAGCACATATTTAGCAAGAGTCCCAGGCAGCACCTTTGAAAGTGTCTCTGTTTAAAACTGAGGAAAGTGACAAGTGAATTTATATGCCAAAATTTCAAACCACGTTTTTGGGGATTTCTGATATAGCATAATGGAATTTGGGTTGGTTTATTCCTTCTTGGTGTTTCTGAACTGCCCCTTGCATGCAAATACAAAACTCCGAGCTCAGTACTGCTTCTGTTTTTATTACAGATACAGACTGCTTCATGGTGAGGCTCTGCCAAGGGTAAAATCTGATAGCTTAGGTTGCTGCTGTGGCTTGGCAGCAGCTGAGATCAGTCTTGGGCCACTGGCCCTGGAGATTGTTACAAGGACATGCGATGGCACAGGGTTAACAAGTGGCTCATTTCACAGGCACTTCTAAGTGAGACATTGAGGCTGGCTTGGCAAACATCACAAGCACAGTCACTGCTTGTACTGACTGCAGATAGCACTTCCCAGAAAGGTAGGAGAGGGGAAGACAAAGGAGCCTGTCCAAAAGGAGATGCAGAATCTGCATCTACCTGCCTTAGAATAGTTCATTGGATGGAGAAACGTTTATCATTTGGTTTCCAGAAAATAATGGATATTTTAGCTGTGAGCCAAGGAAGGGCTAGGACATGGAAGTAAGGAGGCATAGCAGATTTGTGGATGTTTACTGGGAGCTGCTGCCAACAGTGAGAGTGGTGTTGGAAAAAATCCTCTTTTCTGCTTCTCTCAAGTGAGTGGTGCAGCCTGGCGTGGGCAGAGTGAAATTCTTGAGGATACTTCACACTTAAGTCTTTCTTTTAATATAATATTGGAGTCTAATCTGACACTGCTGTGCTAGTACAAATATAATTTGCATTTAATCTCTGCACTCTTGCTTCTTTGTATTGCTTGTATCTATCTTGGCCTTCTCCCTGGCTGGGAAATCACTGTTCTTTTAGAATTTCCTTTTGGTTTTAAGGCCTGTTTTACAGTGCAACACCAACATGCCATTCAGAGATGCTCTAAAACATGCTGAGCATCATTCAGTGCATGCAGAGAGTAATTTGGAGGTCTGGGATACAGTCAATACACAGGCTTGCAGTCCATATTCAAACAAAGAAAAGTGGTTAGCTGGATCACCAGCTAGTATCATCAGGATGGCATTTCCCCATAATGCATACATCAGAGCAGCCTCATGCAAAAGCAAGAGTGAGTGTTAGAGTAGAGAACAGACAAGGCTTGTTTAGCAGAGCACATGCTGATTAAGGTATTTAATGATGGAGGGGGGGTTGAAGGGGAGGAAAGATTCTTATATCTCTCCAAGATTCTTCTGTAAAATCAATTCAAACCTTCCAACTGTGGATTCGGCTTCAGAAAGGCTGAAATCCCTACTGGTTGGGGTTTCTGGGAGGCAGGGCACTCACCCTGCTTCAGGATTATCTCATAAACTGGAAACAGTGCTCTTTGCATTCAGCTGGCATTGTGCTTAAAATGAGAGTGCAGTATTGCTAGCTAATTCTGAGGATTCTTAAGATTATAAAATCCTAATAAAACTTCAACAGTTTTATGATTTGTATATCTTCCGATATTCTAGAACAGTATTCTTAAATGAAGCAGTAACTGATGAAAGCTTGCACGTAACGATGCAGTTGCCTATGCCGAAGGAATGTGGCTGTGTGTGTGTCAGTCCTGCCATTCCACCCACCTTAGAAAAATGTGAGGCTATTCATACAAGTGATAAAAGTGTGGGATGGAGCCTTTCCTAATTGACAGTTGCTCACTTCTTGCAGCATACGGCGTCTGTATTGGTCTCATCCTAGCAGTTGTGTATTTGTATTAGCATGTGCAAATGTTTATAGATATGCATGTGCACACACACGTATCAAAGCTGAAGAGAAGACCCAAACCTACAGAAGTTTTGATTAAAAAATCTATACCAAAATATTATTAGGCATTGTGCTTAGAAAAAGAGACTGTTGTAGGTTTTTTTTTTGGAATATTGTTCCACTGGAACAGGTTGTCCAGAGAGGTTGTGGATGCCCCATTCATGGATGCATTCAAGGCCAGGTTGGATGTGGCTCTGGGCAGCCTGATCTAGTGGTTGGCAGCCGTGCCCATGGCAGGGGGGTTGAAACTAGATGATCTTTGAGGTCCTTTTCAACCAAGGATTCCATTCTATGAAGAGCGAGGCTAAGAAGGACTGAATTTTGTATGGCTTTTGCTGCTTAGCAAGAGCAGGTAAATATCCAATGAGCAGATGTGAAAAGGTGTCATTTTTTTTATTCATAAGTGTTACACAGAAGCATTAGTTTCCAACGGAATCATGGATTTTATAGCTTACCCACTGTGTTTTGGGTATAGGGAGCGCTGTTGGGGTGGAACAGGGCTCAGGTCTGCCCAATTACTGAGCAGGAAAGCAAGATGGGGTGGGTGTTTCTGAAGTGCTGGATCAGGGCTGCCAAGAGATGAACATTTGCAAAACAAGACATACCTGTCAGCTTGCAGTGCAGAGTAACCCAGGACAGTGACCTGTAGCTGAGCCCCAGGGCTGATAGAAGGAAAGGCAACTGAGATTACCTGATTCATCAGACAGCCTCAGAACATTGCTGAAACTGAGAGAAAGCTTGAAAAACAGCATTGGTATCACAGAGGGAAAACAGGCAAGGAGGTCTGACCTTTCCTTTTTTGTTCTGAGTTTTGGAGTTTTGGATCCTTGTTACGTTTGTGTCCTGGTGAATGAGATTTCATCAGTTCATCCCACGTCCTTTTGGGTGCACTAACTTGAAGGACATGTTGATAGATGAACCCAAAAAATCTGACCAGTGCATGGTTCTCATCACACTTTCGAAACTGAATCGGAAGTAAAAAAATTCATTGTTTTCACTGAATTCTCTCAGCACGCATGTGTGCTGTTTGGTTGCTGGGTTTCTAACCTGGCACTCAAATCATGTGTCCTTGTGTTGTGTGCACCACTGCTGTGCAGGCCCTGGTTGGCATCTACCATATGGGTCTGAAGCTGAAGAGATACGAGGGCAAAAGAGATGGTGGCAATATGCTTGATTCTCTGCTTCCCTGACTTGAGCAAATTCCAATAACTGCAGCAGTGTGGTATCCACCAACTTGCTGAGATGCTCTAAAGTATGCTCAGGTGTGATAGTCAGGATTCATTGGACAACTTTAGACCCTGAAAGTGTATTTTATCTGCTATCTTTCTGCTGGAGCCAGAGAAATGGAGCATGCATCCTTAATTAGCATTCCAACTTGCCCGTGTGTTAGATGAAAGGTCAATACATCCAAATTTTTCACCAAAAGATCACTGGTTAATCAAATATTTTTTTTTTTTGTTTTTCTCCAACTCTATGACTGAGGTTAACATTACCCAAGTACCTACAGAATTATAGAATGTCTTGGGTTCAAAGAGATCTCGAAGATCATCCACTTCCAGCCCCTTGCCACAGGCAAAGTTGCCAACCTCTAGATCAGGCACCAAACAAGGCTGCCCCATCCAGCCTGGCCTTGAGCACCTCTATGGATGGGGCATCCACAAACTCTCTGGGCAGCTTGTGCCAGTGCCTTACTGCCCTGTCAGTGAAAAATTTACCCTTATCTAATATAAATTTCTTCTAATCTAAACCTCCTCCACTGTTCCCTCTTGTCCTATCACTGCCCATGTAAAGAGTTGATTTCCCTAGAGTCTATAAGACCTTCTGCAGCTAATATAGTCTGATGCTGCAGAGAAAGAAGGAATGGTAAGAGCTTACCATCCTGTCCTTTCCCAAAGCTCCAGCACAGAGGTTCATTTGTGCCTTTTCTTATGCTTTCATGATAGGGAACAGTGTGTCCCCATTCCCTCAGGTGGCATTTGGAAAGCAGCACCTGAACCAGCTGTTCCCTGACATCCTGCTTCACTCTGCATAATATTCATGGGTGCCCTATGATAGAACCTTATGCCATGGTGGCAACTAACTGCAAGAGTTTCCTGGAGTTCCTCTGACCTATAATTTTCATAAAATTATGCAGAAGAACTTGTATTAATACGTCTTGGTATACTGGAAGCCAAATTGAGCAGTGTGATTGAAACCTCAATCAGACTTTTAAAAATAATAATAATAATAAAAAAGAACACTGAAGTATCTCTTTTAATTTGGTGAAAGTGATCTATACCGACACACCTTTTGGTGGAACAAAGCATCGTTCAGAGTTAATTTTTAGATGTCTCTGATAGCTCAGAGATACTCCACACATAAATAACTAAGAGATTTCTGTTTGTGAACTATTAAATGGTTCTTTGCTGTATTAAAGACACAGAGGAGTTTATGAGTGATTGAAAGCTTAATGTGGACCATTTCTGAATGCAATATCATAGGGCATTACTCACTTACTATACTTTCAGATACATTTCAAAGTAGAAGTAATAACTGTTTTTGAATGTGTTACAGTTGAAGATAACAGCTTGTCTCAGAAGAAGAAGATAACAGTGGAAGATCTCTTCAGTGCTGATTTCAAAATTCATGACCCAGAGGCTAAATGGATAACTGGTGAGTGAGATACAAATAATTCTCCGGTTTGTTCCCTGGTCTCTCTTTGTATTTCCTCCTTTATTTACCCTATTCTCTTCTTTGCTCTTGAAATTACAGAATCACACAGTGGTTGAGGTTGGAAGGGGCCTCAGTCATCTGTCTAGCCTCCTGTTCAAGGGAGATAGCTAAAATAGGTTGCCCAAAAATGCAGTCCAGAATAGGAATAAAAATTCCTATTCCAGTTTTCCTCCCGATTTATAGATATGCATATGCAAAAACTGCTGCCCTGTTGTTTCCAATTTTCATTTGAGGATCTCCAGTGGACTCATAGCGAGGCATTGACAGCTGCAGCCTTTGTCCCTAAGAGTTCCCAGGATTCAATAGGTGATGGTTAGAAGAAGTGGTGGAAATCATTATTTCACCATAAACAAATCATTTTCTTTATATTCCCTCATCAAAACATTTCTTTTCCAGCAGGGAGGTGAAGTGTTGCTAAGCAACTGGAAAACAGTGGCCCAGCAGCAGCTGGGCTGGTGCTTGCACACACACCATGTACTCTTTTCGTCTTATGCTGCTGTGTGTTTTCTAGTCAGAGGAAAACCAAATAATGCTGGAATTAATACACGTAGTGCTTGCTGGAATTGAACTGGTTAGGGGATGAAAACTCCAGCTCCTGCTGGAAGTTACTGCAGACTGAAGAAACTTTGGCAAGAATAAGACGATCCATGGTGTGCCATTCATGTAGGTTTCAGTCCAGCTCCTTTTATCTCTGAAGTTAGTAGTCTTTCCTTTGAATTTAATAAGGGAACAGGATCAATTCCTTCCTTGTGTTTGGCTTTCCTTGTCTACTATGCCCATTGGGAGCATTTATAATACCTATAACAAAAAGACAGTGCTAAAGGGTTGTGTTGAATGAGCATGTTCCCCAGTCACCCTCATCTTAATGGTCCTAATAAGGGAAGAGGTGTTTTTTTTTTTTTTTGAGATGTTTGCTGCTATCTATGCTGTATCTAGACTATGAGGCAATTATAATGAATGAAACTTTTACAGGAACAGAGAGAATGGAACACTGCCAAGGGGCTGTGTATAACCTCTCCTCTCTGATGCATGCGTCGTTTTGTTGATAAAAGGTGTTTTTCCACAAAGCTGCTGTCTTCTGTCCAAAAATACTTCCCATGCTTTTCAAGTTACATTCACATATTGATGTCATATGCACTTTCATTAAGAGTCCAGTCCTAGCATGTATTTAATTCCATTTCCCTTCTCTCATACACTCTAACTCCAGTGAGTTTTGCCTGCCCTGATGTTACTAAAATATTGCTTCTATATAAAAGAATATAAAGTCATATTGTGCAAACCTGTGTAGATATTTTTGAAGGACTTGTGTTGTTGCTTTGCTACTAATAATACCACTGATACTGATTTTAATATAACTAGAAAATTTATTTGTAAATGCATAAATATTCGTATCCAAAAGTAATTTGGTGTTTAAAGACAAGACTGCAATCTGCAGTCATTCATCCAAGGACCCATGGCTGTTTTGCAACATTAATTTCTTGCCTGCGTTACAGTTGCTTTTCACAGTTCTCTCAAGCTGGCTAAGTGGTGAAGTCTGGATCAGGGTTTTGGATAAGCCAGATGAAAGTGCAATAGCCTGATTCCTAAGCACACTTTCCCTTTGGTCTCATATTCTCAGTTTAAGTGCAAATGAAAGAATGACTGAAAATGCCTACAGCAAACTTGTAAAACTCCATACAGCAAGAGTGCTGAAATGGCTTAGCAGAAAAATTGCCTATTTAAGTGCCACAAAATGAGTGATTCTAACAACGTTTTGTGGAGAACCTGAACAAAAAAAATGTTCAGATACCTGTGTTCTATCCTTGTTTTCCTTCTCCTCCTATGATTTAATGTTGCACAGCACCACCATCACTCACAGATCTGCAAAATTCAGTTCTCTCAGCTCTTCAGATCTATGTTTCCTTCCTTTCCCAGAAAAGTATTTATTTACAGGATGACACATTAAATTATTCTGAAAACTTACTGAAATTGATGGGATGTGCTGATGTTTAAGCATTTTTTTGATTCGTGGTGGGCAAGTGGAAATAACGTATGTCGGATCAATAGCACTGTCATTCCACTGATTTCAAAGGAGCTAAAAAAAAAAGAGAGAACTGGTCTCAAAGCTGACATAACTATATTTCCATTGCAGTATTGGTTATTACAATTAATAGAATAGCTGAATCTTAGAATGGCTTAGGTTGGAAGTGACCACCAGGTTCCAACCCCAGTGTCATGGGAGCTTGGAATTCACTGGGTACACCCAATTGATTGAATGCAGCCTGCCATCATTACTTGTATATCCAGCCTTGCTGTTGGTGTCCTACAAGACAGAGTGTGTATTGTGGTGACTGCTGTCAGGATTTGGGGCTGTGCTTTGGAGGCTGGAGGATCCAACCGCGAATGCATCTTTTTTGTGCCAGACACTGGCTCAGCATGGTGAGATGGTCCTTGCAGAGAGGTTGTAGCCAAACAACAGAATAAAGCATGGAATGAAAAGCAGAATATGTTGGTCAGCAAGGGGCATGGGACGCCGAAGGATGCCCTCAGGCATCTGAAGAGCAAACCTTGCTTGTCTTTGCTCCCTGCCCAATTGCTGCAGCTGCGAAACTGGGAAAATATTATTTATTGTAATCTTGAAGGAGAACAGTAGATTGTTTAGCAAGAGGCTCTAAATGGCATTTTTGGAAATGATTTAGTTGTTTGGAAACCTGCCCCTCAGCTGGAGCCAGAATGGCTGTGTGCCTGGCTCGTGTCTGAGAATGGCAATGGGGCCTTTGCATCAGTCCTCCTGAAAAATGCACTAATAACTAAGAACCAAATATAATACACCAATTCTTTTATCTTTGATACTGAGGCACGTATGTTTTACTGCATGTTTTCCTAATAGCATTATAGGCTCTCAAAGCTCTTTTTAAGTCTAATATTTAATTTAATGACCTAGAACTAATCAGTTTTATTTACCAAGCTGAAAAAAATGTCTTGCAGTAACTGAGGTAATTTATTTCAGTTTACCTTTAATAATAATGCTCAAATCAACAGTTCGTGGAGAGCCCAAATGCCCCCAAGTCTATTCTGTGCAGTGTAAATTCATCCCACTGTATTGATAAAAGCACTGGTGCATTTCAAATGGTGCAGATGCATGTGGAGTAAATGAATTATTTATAGTTTGCTTTGCGTAGATATTAAGAACTTTGTAAGTGCAAATATTTTTCATTGTGAAAAAGGCTTGTGTTAAGATGCTGCTTTAACAGCCCTGAAGACTAAAATAGCATTGTTAGAGCTGTAACATGGTTAGCTGGAGCATAGGCTTCTCCAGGCTGCTCCTCTGTGATCCTGACCACTTCTGAGTGACCAAACTCAGAGCCTTTTCCTTAGCAAGGTTGGACTGGAGTGGAAGGAAAGTTCATCTTCCCCTTGCTCACCAGCTGAACAATTTCCAGTCTTGTGTGCTGTTTGTAGGTGCTCTTGAACACAGGTGCTGCAGGTTGGGGGCATACAGTCACCCCAGCTGTTATCTTGTGTTGAATCAGTGTGAACTGCTCACTGGTTAGTGTAAATTTGGAAGAAGCATAAAGAAAGCCAGGTTACTCTTTTGGAATACTTGCTTCATTGCCCATTTTGCTCAACAGAGATACTAAATAGTTACTTTCAATTATTTTTAATGGTGTGTTGAAATGGTTTGAGAGAATGGCTTTACTGAACTTAACGGCTCAAAGAAAACTTATCACACTCCTAATTCTGGTGTGCTGAACACCATATTTCCTACCTCATGGCCACTTGTTTTTTGTGATATTTGTGTGGATGTTCTGGCTTTTTGGTCATTCTTGAAATATTTTCTAAGATATATAAGAAGCTACCTGGAGCACAGCACAGTGGCTCGTGGCATTGAAGGTTTCAGTGATCTTTGAGCCTCACAACACAGAGAAGCCATACAGTTTACCTTGTGCCGGGGCAGAGAAATGGCACTGAAGGAAAATGCCTTGTAGACCAGAGCAAAACCTGGGGGAAAGACTGAAGGAGGCTTTTCTGTTAGCACCCCCTTGTTGTTAGCACACCCTTACATGGAGGTTTAGTCAGGAATGACTTTCAGAAACACTTTTTCTTTGATCCGTGAATGTATGAAGCAGATGAATAGGCACACAGTGACCTTTGAGGTTGTTTAGGTGCCAGTGGAAGTTTCCATGTGCTTTAAAGATTACTGATTGCTATTTGTAATCTGAATGTCCTCACGAAGTGACATCCTATGTTGCTAAAGGCTCATGCTCTGTCAAGACCACTTCTGTGGACAAGAAGAGCAGAACAGGTTAAATATCTTGAACCATAACTTTGATTTTACAGCCCATTCTGGATCATTGTCTTCACGGTTTTCAATAGATACTCTAGTCTGAGAGCACTGAAGGAGTTTGCCTTGCTCCCTGCCTTGCTGCTGCCAGGCACTTGCCTAAGTTTAGCAGTGACAGTAACCTATTCGCTAAAGACAAGAAACCCTGGAATTAATGGCTTTTTAACATACTATTATAGACCGTGAAGGAGAGCATTTCTGCCATGTAGCTATTTTGTTCATTGCTGCTAGAGAGAATGAAATGAGAAATCAATTTAGCTCTCTTAAAAATTAATACAGTCTGCAGGAACGAGCTGGGAAGCAGCTCTGTACTTGGCTTTAGAAGGGTGGCTGTGCCCAGCTTCACTGAAGCACTGGGGTGCTGTGGGGCACGTGTGGCTGGCAGGCTGAGAAAATCATCCCTGAGCAGCTGGATTTGAAGGGAGAAATATATTGGGGAAAGTCCTGATTGTGAAAAATATCACACACTATAAAAGCAGAAGTGACACAGTAATGGTCAATTTGATTTCTGCTTGTTTTTGAGTAGTTTTATGTCTTGAGGAGGTCAAGATTTTCAGGTAGATAGACATATTTATTTAGGAGTCTCCATAGGTAACCAGTTTCCTCCACAGGATTCTCCTGGGTGAGCATCAGCACCTCTGATCCAGAAGTCCTCTTGAAGTACCAAAACATGGCTTTACCTAATGAAAACCTAAACACCCGTGTGCAAAAATCATCAAATCATGGAATCATAGAATGTCTTGGGTTGGAAGGGGCCTTAAAGACCATCCAGTTCCAATGCCCTGCTGTGGGCTGGTTGCCACCCACCAGATCAGGCTGCCCAGGGCCCCATCCAAACTGGCCTTGAGCACCTCCATGGGTGGGGAACCCACAGTTCCTCTGAGCAGCCTGTAAAAATATGTAAAAAATATTTTTAAAAGAAAAAGAAAAAAAGAAAAGCGATCTCAGATGTTAGCATACTAGCTTTGTGTTTGTTATGGCTGTGCATCACACCAGGTTGAGTGAAGAGGCCAACAAATGGATAGGACTGGTGGTGTGAAGGTCACTTTTGAGGAGTGAGATGTAAGGCAGCAAGTGATGTAAAAGGTTTGGCTGCAGTGAGGAGAACCCCATGTATACAGGGACGATTATGGGGTGTGCATGGAGGAGCAGAGTCTAGAGTTGTAGAAATGATGAAAAGAGCCCTATCCTGTGTGAGAATGCCTTAATAGTCTAAGACAAATAGCTAGAAAAGGCATTCATTTGCTTGGGTAGCTTTATAGGGAACTGCTAAAGAGGAAAAAATGGATGCAGGAGATGTTCTTGACTTCACTTTTCTTTCTTGTCAGAGCTCTGCTAACGCCCACTCTACATAACTGCCTAATTCTGTTTTCATTGATATAATTTTTCAAAGAGTAGGAAAAATAGACTTCCCCACAAGCAATATACCAGTCACACTTTCACATGTTGGATCAGCAGGCACTTCCTTTCTATATCCATTTGCAAAAAGAGATTCCAGTTTTCTTTTCACGCCCGGCTCCGCTCAAATTAGTGCTTCCCTCTCAAAATACCTCAGCAGCGAGGCGGTGCCTCCTGCCACGATGGTGTCTGCCAGCAAGGAGCATCTGTGGGGAATAATTTGATGCTGCAACAGGTGTGAGAACCAGGAGCATTTGGGCTCTGGTGTGTGTTAAATTTATTTGCAGATTTGAGGTAGAAATCCACGGAGATTGGGTAGAAGCCACCCCCGTCGTCATGATTTATGCTGCACCAGGGCTTTGCATGGCTGGTGGCTGATAGAAATATGCAAACTTCAGTGCTTCCTGCAGCTGGACCCAGTTCACAGGGGGGGATGATTTTGATTTAAAAAAAAAAAAAAAAAAAAAAAAGAACAGCAGATAGGGAAATAGGGAGGAAACATCATTCTTCCGTCATTCTTCCATGGGGAGCTGCTGCAACCATGGGGGACTTTAGAAGATGCAGCTCACATCAGCAGTGCTTCCATAGCTGAAAGAAAAGAAATGCCAGCTCTGCCTGTGTGCTAACAGTTTGAGACAAATTAAAACAGGACCTGGTTTTTCATCTTATTCAGAATGGTCTGAAATCAGAACTCACTGCCAAAGGGGACTGGTTTTGCATGGATTTAACTGGATTAGGTGTTTTTCTGGGTTGTGTTAGTTAAAATTCCAGGTGAAGAGCTGTGACACTGATAAATGTGCTTCCGTGACTTATACCTGTAAAGCAGGCACCAAACTCCCAGCTGTCCCCAGCCCCTGACGAAAGGAAACTGCTGTGATGGCAATTTCCTTCAACAAGCCCGTGAAAGGAAAGTGGTTGGTTTTGTAGCAAAATAAAGGTGAAATAAAGGTGCTTTTTTCCTTTTTTTTTTTTTTTTCCTTTGTCCCTTTAGATGTCTCTAGCACAAAAGAGAAAGAGAAGGGAGAAAAGTAAGGCAGCCCGTACACAGCTCCCAAGTGATGGTGAGATCATAGAATTGTTAAATTTGGAATTGACCACTAAGATCATCTTCAACCACCAACCCATCCCTACTATGCTCACTGACCATGTGCTATGGTGCCACATCTCCACAGTTCTGGAACACCTCCAGGGATGGTGACCCCACCACCCCCCCTGGGCAGTCTGTGCCAATGCCCATGCACTCCTTCAGAGAGGAAGCTCTTCCTAATATCATCTCCCTTACCCAGGCATCTGTCAGTGCCTAGCCATGGTTAGGGTTGCCTTGAGGGTATGTAAGAAATGTGTTCCACTTAGATCCAGCACCGCTGAGAAAATCTGAGTAAACAGATGGGGAATTTAGTTTTGAGCTCCAGATAGGGAAGGTCAAGAATGGGAGTTTGTATGGATTTGCTGAGGGTTTTCCTAGTAATCATGCTGATGTAAGAATGCAAATGTTTTGGGATAGGAACGTCGAGGAGATGAGCATCAAATAAAAAAAAGAGGAAAGAAATGAGTTGCATCATTGCAGGATAACCACGAGAGAGAGAGGGCTGATAAGAAAGGAGAGCCCTTCAGTGTGTTCCAGCCCCTTGTTAAGCAGTTGATCCTGATAACAACAAACAGCTTGCATCTTCAGCAGTGATTTCCAGAGATCTGGAATCTACCCACAGAGTCCATCTTTTGAGTCCTGTATTCTGGAGGAGACAAAAAGGTTCCTTTTTTCTCTTTTTCAAAGCAGTTTTTCATTTACTGCATTGCCCTTTGTGCCTGATTCCTTGTTGCAGTCCTGACTCAGGATCTTTCCATGAGCACACTCCACTGCTCTTAGATACTTGTTGAACATGGAGTACTTATAAAGGATAATTAGGGCAGTATGTATTCTTCCACTTGCCCCCTTTTAATGAACATGAAATAAATATATACCCCGAAACAGTAATTTCACAAATTAGAGATGGGAAATGCTGTATTTCTGGTGATTAAATTTATATCAGATATTTGTAATTGAAATTTCAACATGCAAAGATTTACTTATCTAAGAAAGAAAACCTCTAGTGAGTTTGGATCTCCTGACTGCATTAAGCTGTTGACTATATAAGAGGCAGTACTTTTTTTATTCTTAAAAGAAATAGCACCAGGCTTATATGTATAATTCATTAAAAGAAGTATGGAGTGAAATAATTATCGTTGATCAAGGGAATAGAATTATGCTTTAAAGTTTAGATATACAAATCTCACATCAGTGAAAATACAGTTGAGAACGGAAGAGACCAAAGTTTTGCCCAACCCCAAATTCTGTTTCTGTCAGTAGCAATAAGTGTATGCACAGGGATGTGAGAGTGCAGCAAGATTTATGCACTGTTTAGCACAGGGGAATATCAGATCCTTTATTATTATTATTATTCGATAAGCCCAAATGTATTTCTCTTCCAAATCACTTCCAAGTGTCCTCCAGTTCCTCCCGCATCCCCGTATGCTTCATGAAGGTGTTTCTTAGGCCTAGAGCCTGCTGCATGAAGAACTGTCTCCTTTTTCTCACTTAGGAATTTGTTCCCGTTTGCTTTGCTTGTTGGCCCTTAGGTCAGTATTCTTGATCACCCTTGTTTCTTGGATGCTTTCCATCTCTAATGCTTCATTTCCGAGACAAAAGGATCATGGCTACACACAAGAATTGCACAGATGTACCAAGAGCTGAATGTCATCCAATTTCTTTGACCCTAAAGAAAGGGCAGAATCTTTTCCACTGTGATAGATATATGTGATCTTGTGCCAAATTATACCACACTGAGGGACTACAAAACTGTAAAAACATGGAATAAATATGCCTACCATGGCTTTCCCAGCACGTGCCTCAGAGCTTTATATTGGTTATTTGGCTGGCAACTCTTCATTGTCAATAACAAGAAAGACTCTCTGGTAGAAAATAAGGAAATCCTCTGAGACAGTTGTTATGCATGCTGTGAAATAATCTCTGGTTATAGCACCTCTTAAAAGACACTTCTAGTGTTATACTTAGTGGGGAGAAAAAAAATCAAGGTAAGCCAACAAAGGTGAAGAAATGAAAGAAGGAAAATAAAATGCAAGGAAGAAGAGAGTGGGAAACCATTTCCTAGAATAAACATTTGATTGATGGGAAGAGCTGAATGTAATACCAGATCTGTGTACGACTGGGCAGGGAGCTCTCCTTCACAGCCCTGCCAGCAGAGCATGGTGCCAAGCTTTCATGTTGCTGCTTCACCTCAAGGCCCAGCTTCAGCCTTATATGTGATTTGTCAGTGCTTAAGGTTTGCAGTAAGTCACCAAATAAGGACAGTTGGCTTCAAAGCTCACTCACCTTCTGGGGAAGGCAGGTTACGATGGAATGGATGGTAAAAGTATGCAAAGTCTACTAAAATAGTGAGGAATTTCAAAAGCTCATACCAAGAAGGGAAAAAACAGCTTCGGCTCAAAAGCAATTTGTCCATGAAGGGCAAAAGTTTAGATCTACTGCCTAAATGATATTTATTTTGGCATGCACGGGATTTTGTGAAAAATCAGCTGCATGTTGCAGGAGTGGAAAACCCAGCAGTTCACAGGGACTTTCGGCTTGCTGAAGTTTGTGGTCATTCATACTGAACAAGTCAGTCCAGGTGCTGCTTAGAACTATTGGCCTTGTTGTACATTTGCTATATACCATAGTATTTTCTTCTGAGATGAGAAGAAAAGTGGGTTTGTTCAAGCCAGCAAGGCATGGACAAATATATAATATCCACCAATTCAGCCTGGAAAATGTGTCCAGAAAGATTTTGTGTAGTTAAATTTATTACCACCCTAGTAAATGCTTACTATCAGTCCTATTCTCCTATTAAATTAAGAATCAACATAGGTTATTATTTACAGCCCTCATACATATTATAGATATTTGCCTTAATGTTGGGTAGGATAACCATATTTCTAGGGTTCAGGAGCAAGGAATACCAGTCACACCTTTAGTCTTTATTTCTTTCCCTTTTTTTGATGTCTTATACAGGGAGATATTTTTACAAGAAGAATTATACACCAATAATTGTAGTATTCCTAACTTTTTTTTGTTTTAATTTTTTGAAATTATTGGTGGAGGTGAACAGTTGCACTAGATGATCTTGGAGATCTTTACCAACCCTGGTGATTCTATGATTCTATTGTTGTTGTTTTCTTAATGGACACAGAATTACCATCCAAAATGGATCTGGGTATGAAGAACAGGAGAGGATTTATAATCAATTTTCCACTGCAATCATTTTTTTTGAGGGAAACGATATTGGACGATATTCAGGAGAGAACAATACTGAATATAGCCTGCTTTTACCAGTTTGAGGGACACTATCAGCTTAATCAAAACACTGTGTTTTGATTGCTCTATCCAAAAAGAATAGATTGTTGTGGGAATAGGCACTGTCCAAAGAAGCATAAAGACTACAAGAGAAGCATTTAAATGCATGTTAAAGGCAGGATTGCCCTGAGTGGCATAAAAATGATGTAAGAATTGAGAAAATAAAGGAAAACATGAAGAGGTGACAGTTTTTTCATTGAATAAGAACAAAAGATATTGTTTGGTTTTAAAGCCATCTGCTGAAAGTTATTAACACGTTGAGAGCCCACTGAGAAGACACTTTTAGACAAAATATTGTTTAGGATTCAGGAAAGGACCAGTTGTTCTTTTGGTGTAATCATATTTAATCCGTTGCATTTCAATGGATATTTAGGTGTTTATCTCTTCTGCTTCAGTGTCTGTATCAGCTTGTTTGCCCTCCTAGCTGCAAAATGCTAGTCCTGATTCAGGACTGATGGAGTGCAGGATAGGAGTGTTGCACAGCACTTGTTCCTTGGTGAGAACAGGAATAAGAACAAGAATAATGTGGAACAAGAAATTTGATGCATCACTTCTGTGATTCATGTTGGGCTACCTGTGGGAGCTGGGCCAGTCACTGTGGACAAACAGGCTTGAGATGTCCAAGGAAAGCCGTTCTACATGGCTGGTAGTAATTTAATTTCCTCATTGGGAATGCATTTGAAAGCAGTTTAATTACAAACTGTTCTTCTCAGTAGCTGTCCCCTTGATTTGGGTGTCTGTTCTGCTTCAGGTGCTGCTCCTTGCTAGATTTGCAGCCAACACCATGCCCAAACATTCATTGACAGCTCTTTGCATCTACAGAAATCATTTCCATCAGCTCTGTGATGCAGTGCCCTCTTGTGACCAGCACAGAGCAACCAAAATGGGCAGGACATTGGGTTTAGTGTCTTTCCTTGATTTTCAGAGGTCTGGAGTCAGAGTGATGTACTGTAGCCAAATAGCTCCTTCTATTCTTAGATTTCAGCATCCAAAATAAGGAGGTGTGATTGGGATCTGTATGCGTAGTGAATATGCTTGTTAATACACAACGATCTCATTCAGCTGGTGTTGAAATGTCAGAACACTGAGCACAATAATAGTAACAGGAAAAAAAAAAAAACAACCACTCTATGTGTTCTTTCTGTTCTGGCCACTAAGAAGTGTAATTGGGCTGGGGGAGAGAGAAAAATCCAAGGAAATGCATGGAGGAATTAAGAAAGCAAGCTGTGAGGTCACATTTTAGGTCACATTCTAATGAAAATTTATTCATGGATTCCTTTTTTTTTTTTTTTTCCTTAATGTCAAATGGCTTATTCCATTCACTTGTAACACACAGGATTATATGCTCCCATCTGTGAAGGCAACCTAAATGAGGCAGATTAGAGTTGTTGCTGTTGGCCAAAAAGTGAGGGATCGCCAAGCAATGCTGCAGCTCTGAAGGGTGCTTGGAGCAAAGGTGCCAGCAAGGAGGTAATGACAGCTGTCACATCAGCTATAGCAGCTACAGTGGCAGTTGCTCTTGAGGTCTTATACTCCAGATAAACTCAGGGCCTGTGTATCACTCATTTTGGCCACTGCAAAAGCTGGGATGTTCTGTTGTGTGCTGCCCATTGCCTGCACTTTGTTTTGATGTTTGGATGCATGATTATGAAATCTCAATCTTAATGATGAGAGTATGAAACCTATACAGCATGTGAGTAAAGGTGTTCTGGGACTGTTTCCTTGGAATTAGTTGTTTGGAGTTAAATGCATGTTCAGTTGCCTTTGATCTGTGCTGGTTTGTGGCACTGAGAGACCTGGTTTAGTGAACATGGTTGTGGTGACAGGTTGATGGTTGAACTAGATGATCTTAGTGGTCTTTCCAACTTTAATGATTCTTTGTAAGTGGGAAGTTTCTGGCAGGAAATTGAAGGAATGGATGTAATCTGGCATCTCCAGCTGTCAGGACTTGGGAACCTGGGATCACTCTCATTTCTCCTGCTGTAACTTTTACGGGTTTTTTGTTTGTTTGTTTTGTTTTGTTTGAGAGGGGGGACGAAGGGGGTATAGTTTGCCCTGGCTGGAATCAAAATGCATTTACTCTAGAGAATTTCTCATTCATTTTTTTTCTTAATGGCAGTCTCTCTCTCCTTTTTCCATGCATGCAGTATGGAAGCTGGAAAGAGAAGCTTTTTGAAGTTGAAATGCATTCTGTTTCTCATACGCACTTCAGCTTTTCATGTCTATGCCACTGAGCCATGATCTGTGCCTACAGAGTTCCCAGATTGGGGCCCTTTGAAGTGAAGTTCAGTCTCACAAATGAGAGGAGCTGCAGAATTGTAGCTGGTTTAACATTTGGGACTGGCATTTCAAAGATGTGCACAGACTGGGCCTACGGTTTGGTTCCTCAGCATTTTCTCAATGAGAGTGAATAAGCTTTCTTTGAGTTGAGATCATGAAATATTTGGGATTAGATAGAAAGAAAAAAAAAAGAGAGAAAGAGAGAAACAGACTGGTGTTATGGATTTTTATAGCCTTAAGTTTTCCCAGGGCTCAGCCTTCTTTGAGCTTTTGACAAATGATTTACAAGCCTGCTAGAGATGCACCTTGATTTGGGAATTTATCTGAGCTATAATTGTGTTTTATTTTACTGGCTACTATTGCCAAAGCACTATATTGGTGCACCAGCTACAGCTGTATTGAAGTGATAAGCAATTAAAACCATTTCTTGCATAATAAAACACATTCTTTCATGTTGTACTTACTTAATGTACCAGTGCAGTGTGTTACACAGCATTTAGCTTAATTATGCTAAATCACCTATTTCAAGTTTCTATTTCTACTTCTCACATTAAAAAAAATAAAATGCTGGAAACAATAAAAGAATAATGATCCATCATGTCAGGAAGATAAAAATGGGGTTTCTGTTGTCTCCTGGAATTAAAGGCTGTAGTGATGTTGTTAGAGGCAAGCTGTTCTCCATCCCCTGTTGCACCCTTGCATCAGCATCACAATATACGACAGATTGTAACTTATTTCTGCACTGAGATTCAGCAAGGCTGAACAAAAAGGAGCTGCTGGCGGAGGGCAGGTGGATGGAAGACATAAAGCAGGCTAGTTACGGAGGGCAGAGTTATGTTGCAAGTGCCAAGGTGTATAAAGGGCCATCCTCATCACCAGGGTATGGAGATGGGGTTTCATTGCCATTCGTAGAACCACTGAATCCTAGAATCTTTAAGTTTGAAAAAGACCAATAAGATAATCTAGTCCAATCATCAACTCATCTCATACTGCTAGCCACGTCCCTCAGTGCCACATCTCCACAGTTCCTGAGCACCTCCAGGGATGGTGATTCCACCACCTCCCTGGGCAGCCTGTGCCACTGCATCACCACTCCTTCTGAGAAGAAATTCTCCCTAATATTCCTAATAATCACCACATATGCTACACTCTCTCTCAATCTCTCTGCTCTCCTGAAGTCAGTTTATTGTAACATCTGGGGATGGGAAGTGCTTCTGCATTTTCTGTTTGGTAAGCAGCTCAATACAGAAGTGGGCTTGCTTTGTGCTTGGGGGAGTGGATTTTGGTCCAGTTATGAGTACATATGATAAATAACAAATAGAGGCACTACAGCATATCTTGGAAGAGCAACAGGTCATAGTATTAAATGAGTCGTCATAACATTCTTCTTTTCTACCTGAATTTAGGACTGTGTTTATCTGGACACCCAAGTAGGCTTGTGCTGGAGGGTTGAGTGCCTTTATTTTGTGTTATAGTCTCTGCAGTTTGATTTTGTAGCAGTTAAGAAGCATGCATGGCCCTAGCATTTGCTGCCTGTTTATTTGAAAGGAATGTACCACACTGGCACTCTGAACATCAATCTCTAAACGTAGTCGGCTACATCTGGCAGGATTAAAGGTTTTTAGGGCCTTGGTGCAATGCTCAGCAACCTGTTCAACCTCCACTTGCCCTATTTGCTCTCACTTGTCACACAGAAAACACTTTTCTTCCGAGAAATCCTAAGCTTCCCACAGTTTACCTTTCATGCCAGATACTCACATGGAGTGATTGGATCTGCTCCTCATATAAACCTTTTGCTTTGCCTGGCACTAACAGGCTGCTTCATCCTCTTGTGGGTGAATTTGTGGGTGGGAATGTGGCAGTCCCAGCAGCAAGCACCCACCACTGTCCTGCCTGCTTCTGGGTGCCTGCTTTTGTTGTGATGCTGTTCCCACGGTAACCTTCTGAATTTCAACATAAACTAGCAGCCACCCTCGGTCCTGCAAATGTCAGGCATCACTACAAGGTGATATTTTCTTCCTGCATGCTGCAGGCCTGCTGTGGGTAGTCTGGATTTACTTTCTTCATCCAGAATCTTCTCTTCGGCCTCAGTGTGTGTTTGTGCTGGGGTGAGGGCTGTGGGATTTCCTTTACCTTTTCCTTTTTTTTTCCTTTCCCTTCCTTTCCCTTCTTTTCTCTTCTCTCTCTCTTTTTTTTTTCTTTTCCTCTTTTCTTTCCCTTTTTTCTTCCCCTTCCCCTTCCCCTCCCTTTCTCCTTCCCTTCCCCCTTCCTTTCCCTTTCCCCTCTGCTCCCCTCCCCTTCCCTCCTTTCTATTATATATTTATTTTATTTTAGTAATTAAAATTCTACTTCCTCATCCTCACATGATTTCATGAGTGAATATGATTATAGTACACACTTCTGCCAGTTTGAAAACACCACTCAGTCTGTAAAACCATCCAACCCTATTGTGTGCTTCCTTCCTGTTACCTTATGCTATCTGCTCACTGCTGGGCAGTTGTGCCCAATCAGTCCCTACCTGGGAGCAAACAGCCACTGCTGAGCAGTGTCTCTGCATGGGAAAGCCCTGTCTGCTCTGGGTCATTAAAAACCCCACAAAAGCCTTTTTTTTGGAGAAGAGACAGAGTAGAAACAGTGGATTCTTCTCTCATTTCCAGCTGCAGCAGCTGGCCTCACCAGGTGGAATAGGATGCAGTGATTTCACTTGCAAAGTTCTGAGGATTCTTTCAGGTTTTCCAACCCACTAAAAAAGACTGCAAAGTCTCTTGCTACAGCAGCAGAGGTGAGAAATGACTGAAAGCTCCTGGTCCATTCTGGGCAGCCCCATGATGGCCAATGCAGTGCTGCCTCATCCCTGCCCTCTGGACCCGGTGTAATTTGTTTGCCAGCCCTACTGGTCACACTGCTATCTAAAGGCTAAGCTATCTGAAATGGATCAGAATAATTGTAAAATTTAGGTTTCCCTTATTCACCAGTCTCCCTTCATCTTAGAGGCTGAGAACAATAATTCCCCTGATGCTGACTTTCATCAGACTG
The DNA here is from genome assembly GCF_987193195.1 of Phasianus colchicus. Classification (NCBI taxonomy): domain Eukaryota; kingdom Metazoa; phylum Chordata; class Aves; order Galliformes; family Phasianidae; genus Phasianus; species Phasianus colchicus. Next base: position 46,004,746 of record NC_143441.1, on the reverse strand, counting down.
AGACACGCTTGGTTATCTTTCATGTCCAAACCTACAACACTTGAGAACAATTGAGAAATTGCCTTTTCCTCTGAATCTGTGGCTCTGAATGACTAGAGCTCTCCTAACAAACCTGATGTTACCTTCTACCTTTCACTGACTGATCCTTCTAAGTTGCTGCATGTGATTTTTTTTTCCTGTTTTTCCTTCTCCAGTAAATTGATAAAAAATTGCAGTTTCTTTAGAAGTATTTTATCAGAACTGGAATTAAATACTTAACTCCTCCTATCTTTTATCAGTGAATTCTTTCTGCTTTCTGTGCTCTCTGACAAATAATGAAAATTATCCTCAAAAGCATGTCTGCCATTCTTTTACTTTACAAACCAGTCTCTCTTCTCTTACAGAAGAGCTTACAGAGTCTCAATGCAGAAGCTGTACAGCCATAGCCATATATACTTGAGCAATGCAAATCTGTAGCAAGATGTAATTCCTTCAACTTCCTTGCATCTGCCAGAAGTCAAACTCATCCTTTTGGAGGTAAAATTGTCCCTGACCTTCTGTCTGCTGTGATGAGCTATCTGTCTGGTGCCCAGTTTGGACCATGTGAATAGGAGACCTGGATCAGCCAAGTAATCCTACAGTCCAGCTTTGGGTTTCTAACCATGGCAATAGCTGATGCTACACTGGACTTGAGCCTGACACATTTTAGTCATCCATAGATTCTGTCATTCACATATTCTGTGATTTTGTGATAACAGAAGCACTGGATTACAAATGATAAATAATTATCCTGCCCATTTCCTTCAATATCTGCCAGTTTATTAGTCATTGAATTTTTGTCCATGAATTTTGATACTCTGTTTTTTACGTTTTGGGAAATGATAAATACCTTCTTGCTCTCTTGATGATGTTCCAGTGTTTAGGTGCCTGTTTAGGCTACCTTGGCTTGTTGAGCTGACAACCTGTGGGCCTTGTGATCTTTCTCCTGTATTGCAGTTATTTCTTCCAGGTCTGGCAATGTAGCAGCACTGGCGTGCAGGCTCCCAGAGCCCCCTCTGCTTTTCTGGATGGTAAAACCCCAGGAAGGGATGAAGAGCTTTTCATGCCTGAAAAGCAAAAACAGCCTTCAAAATTGGGGACCTAATATATTCTTCCCTTAAAAAAACAGTAGAATCATGGAATCATCTAGGTTGGAAAACACCTTCAAGATCAACTAGACTTTCCAAGTCCCATCTCTAAATATTTCTTAATGTCACATCCACACTTTTCAAATACTTCCAGAGATGGGGATTCCACCCTTCCCTAGGCAGCTTGTTCCAATGCATGAAGAATCGTCATCTCCATGAAGCAGTTCTTTCTAATGTCCAATCTCAACCTTCCCTGACACAACTTGAGGCCATTAATGCCAGTGTTTTTATCTTGTTTTATCCTAAATGAGAGGAGGCAGCACAAGTTCAATGATTGCAGGGGGCAGGAGCTCCTGGTGTTTAGTTTGTTTTCTCTGCATTCACTTTACCTGCCCAGATTTAAGAAAGCTGTCTGCAAAGAGTCTGGGGAACTCTGACACTGCAAATTCATCATCAGTCTTGAGCTTCCTAGTTGCATTTGTTCCATTTACCATTTCAAAAAAAAAAAAAAGAAGAAATTACTGAAGCTCACACTGACTGCATAGCAGCAAGGCTGTTTCATTATTTCAAGTAATCACTACTTTCTGTAATCAGTCAGTTTTGCAGGTGTGACTACATGTCTGTGCCTACATTCTGGATTCTACCAGGCAGACAGGTTCCTGGAAGTTAAGAGAGGAGGGGGAGCCATTGGCATGACCTCTGCTGTTGAAGAAATCAATTATCTAATGGAATAAATGGCTTTGTGCCTGAAAGTTAAAATTTTCAGCGTCATTTACACTGAACACCAGCCCCAAAGAAAGGCAGGTTTAAAAAATGAGATGCTGTGATGACCTTTGTCAGCTAAGGCGACAGCTATAAATCAGGCTGCAAATACTCATCAGCTTGCTGGACAGAATTCATTACTGACAGAGATTACTGCATTGCTTTTTGTCTTTGATTGAGATATGTCCCATATAAATAAATGCTTCTTCAGTGGAACAAATCACACATTTCAAGACAATATTCCAAGAGTATTGTTAATTGATAATAAGATAAGATAGTGCAACTTACAGACCAGCTAAACCTCACAGTGTTTTGCTTGGAGTATAATGCAGAGCAATTTGTTCCTCTTAAGCAGAGTGATTTTTCTGTTCATTAATTCAGACATTGCGTTGATGGCTCGTATTGAATATAACAGCAAGATTTACTGCCCTAACAAATCTGCACTGCTTCATTTGTTCTTCCCTATTTGTATCAGAAGTATGTGCAGCAGATTAGTGACTGATTTTAAGCTCATTACACTTTAAGAAATAACAAAAAGGCCTTTCCCTGCCTGATTCCAACTATATAGTAACTTCCATGTAATGATCTTGAAGTTTCAGACTACATGGAAGTGTTACTTTTTTCAGTGTCTCCAAGCAGGAGCTTAGGGAGGAATAGAAGTGTAGTGGCGATGTAATTGGGAGCAGTAATATAATTTCCATCAGATCAAGTGATGCTCAAGAAAAAATCACAAGGTATTAACAGGCCACTGACTCATTGGCTTAATAAGATGCTTCTCTTGTGTCTTCAACTTAGAGCTGAAGGCAAACATTCATGGCCAGGTTTTCCTGTAATTAAGAGGTATTCTGACAGTGTTACAATTATCCAGATGCTTAACTGGCTGTATTTTAAATGAGCTTTTTTCCTACCTAGAATTTAGAATGTAATTGGAAAACAACTGCTGTTGCTGACATAGGATGATTATTAAAACGGCAATCTTTCTCAGAATGCTTGATAATGAGCTTAGTTATTCCATTTTTCAAGGATACCTGAGAATACAAATTTGAACTATATGTTTTCCTCTCTTAACAAATGATGCTTCAGCCTTAATGGCCTAAGAATACGTATAAATGGGAAATGTATGTAGAGTGCATTAATATATTTTATTGTAGTACTGCAAAAAATTGTTGGCACAAAAGTTTTTCTTCATGACCTGGCACAAAAGCTGGAAGTTGAAGTTGTAAATAAGCAGTGCTGGATCAGACCCCAGACATCATCTGTGCTGGTATCTGGCTGGGGACACAAGCAGATGCTTAGGAAGGATTTTTAAGAGTACACTTCTCATGGCAATAATTTGGAATATGCTTCTGGTCACTACAAATCTCTCATTCAATGGAGTTAAATCCAGTTGGCTGCCAGTCACAAGCGCTGTCCCCCAGAGCTTGGAACTGGGACCACTTCTATTTAACATCTTTATTAACAATCTTGATGAGGGGATTGAGTGCACCCTCAGTAAGTCTGCAGACAACACCAAGTTGGGAGGGAGTGTTGATCTGCCTGAGGGGAGAAAGGCACTACAGAGGGACCTGAATAGACTGGATCGATGGGCCACGATTAACTGTATGAGTTTCAATAGGGCCAAATGTCGGGGCCTGCATTTTGTTCACAGCAACCCCAGGCAACCCTACAGGTTTGGGGAGGAATGGCTGGAAAGCTGCATGATGGAAAGGGACCTTGGTGTACTGATGGACAGTCGGCTGAATACGTGCCAAGAAGGCCAGTGGCATCCTGGCTTGTATCAGGAATGGAGTCGTTAGCAGGACTAGGGAAGTCATCCTGCCCCTGTGCTCGACATTGGTGAGGCTTCACCTCAAGTACTGTGTTCAGTTTTGGGCACCTCAATACAGAAGGGACATTGAGGTGCTGGACAGGTCCAAAGAAGGGCAGCAAGGCCTGTGAAGGGCTTGGAGAATATGCCCTACGAGGAAAGACTGAAGGAACTGGGGCTGTTTAGTCTGGGGAAAAGGAGGCTGAGGGGAGACCTTATTGCTGAAAGGTGCTTACAGCGAAAGTGGAGTTGGTCTCTTCTCCCTGGTGACAGGTGACAGGACGAGGGGAAATGGCCTCAAGTTGCACCAGGGTAAGTTTAGCTTGGACATTAGGAAAAACTTCTTTACAGAAAGGGTTGTTAAGCACTGGAATAGGCTCCCCAGGGAGGTGGTTGAATCACCATCCCTGGATATGTTTAAAAACCATTTGGATGTGGTGCTCAGGGACATGATTTAGCGGACGGCTGTTAGAGTTAGGGAAGTATGGTTGGGTTGTGGTTGGACTCGATGATCTTTAAGGTCTTTTTCAACCTGAGCAATTGTATGATTCTATGATTCAGGGACTTTCCAAAAAGTGTCTTCCCCTCGAGGCCTATAATCTCTGGATTTTTCCATTTTTCTAATTCCTGACAACTGCTTTACTCTGAGACCACAATGTCCACCGCTTCTGTGTGAAGAAATAATCGCTTTTATTTGTGTTGAACCTGTCACTGGGTGGCTTCATGTAATGCCTCCTAATATTTATTTTGGAAGAGGCAGGGAATTAGCATTCCCGACTTATGTTCTCCATGCTTATGACTTTTTGGATGTCTGTCCTCATTCTTCAGTCAGTACATTTACAGATTGAAAAATCTTACTTAGTTTAGTTGTAAATTGTGTGAAGCAATATTTAAAAGTCCTGAATACAATCAGGAAAGCTAATGAAAATGCCGTATCTTTGGACAACACCACATAACTAATGACATTTTAATGCCGTCATATCCAAGCAGGAACTCTCTTCATTACTCTAGTCTCAAATGCAAGTCTTAATCTATCTCTACTGTTTTTATTCAAGACTAAAGGTGTTGATAAAATTTATGCCATAATTAAAAGAAAGAGATACTTTGAGAACTTTTCCTATGTCTCTGAAGGTCTACTACAGTCATTCAAAGTTTGTAACGGGTTATTATCCGTATTGCAACAACAGCTTGGCCCCAAAGAATCTGCTTCACCTTATTCTCAAAATAGATTTTTTCCTTTTTTTTTTTTTTTGTTGTAAACCAGTGATAATTTCTAGAGATGGGTAATGACTGGTCATCACGAGTTTGAAATTGAAAAAAAGTCTGACATATGGGTAAGGAAGGAGCATGCCACCTTTGACTCATCCCTGGACAACCCATGGGTTATGTTTAATCATTCATCTGTCCCTAAGATGCACTGTAACATCATCCTGAGGCAGTCACACTGAGGGTGGGCAGTGAGGAATGGTTTCCCTAACTGAAGCCAGAGGCAGAAGTTGGGTAGGACCCATCAGTTCTCTATGTTAGTTTAACTAGGTTGCAGTAACCCTACTCCTGTGTCAGGAAGAACTGCTGAATCCTTTCATGACAACATGCTTGTGACTTCGGTTTTATCTTTTATCTGTGGGGCAGTGCATGCAAGCACTTATCAGACCTGAACTTCAGTTTATGTCATCTGACAAGATCACTGCCCTCTATTGTTGTAATGTTTTTTTCATCCTGAACCTTCGACCTGCCACCCAACCCTCATTTGGAGACTCTTTCATATGCCCATCCCAGCCTTTCTGTGGTAGGTTTTGAGCTCTGAGAGCTGGAGACTGCCTGAGCCACTCCTGCTGCACCACGATTCTTGTCCTGGTGCAGACATCCTGAGTGCTGGGGTAGTCCCAAAGTGCAATGAGAGCAAGGTGATTTGTTATGTTGCATATGAAAATAGACATTTCTTCCCATGAATCCTTCTGGCATTAGGACAAGCAGCAGAGTCAGAAGATCTGTACAATACTAACTTCAAAAGTATGTTGTGTCAAAAGGTAAGTTGTCTTTAGCCTTCAGGGTCTTTCCAGGCATCTGACATAATGAACTCTCATAGATATTAAGGATCTTGGAAACCTTTCAGTGCAAGGAATATTTTCTGACCTTGTTTTTCTGCACTAGTAATATGACAATATGACAAACAGTTTGATGGCTATACTGGAAGCCAACGTAATGTTAAAGCAATGGCTGAATTAGAAAATCTCTGCTCTTTACAGGAAAGCTCCCAGCAGTTCTTTTGAATCAAGTGCATTGTTGGGTTCCACATAAACAGACAATATCAGACTTCCTTAATGATATTTTCTTTTTCTCCTTGCAGATAATGAATTCATTTATAGAAACCAGAATGGCACAGTGATTCTGAGGAATGTTGAAACTAACAATTCAACAGTATTAATAGAAAACAAAAAAATTGTAAGTATTTTCTATAATGACCATAATTTCAGTATTCTTGCAGTTGGATCTGAAAAACAGAGAATGACTTGGGTTTCAACCCTGTGTTGTCAAAGAGAAACAATATGCTGGTAATGCTGTGAGCTAAGCAGCAGCTGATAATTTGAAATTCAGCTGCAGCTTTCATTATTATACTGCAAGCTCAGTTTCTTTTATACTACAAGAAAGTATCATATAGATATTTGAAATCAGTCTTGCATATCACATATAATTGGAAGGTACATTATTCTGGTCTTTGCATGCTTAATAGAAAAAAGCGACGCTATTTACTGTCTGTTGGTAGCATTGTCCACATTACTCCATGTAAATGCTTACTTGTGGATTTACTGATTTTTCTTGCCTAATGTTTGTAATGTGATTTCAGTATTGTTAATGAATAGCGATGATGAGTGGTATGGGTTACATATGGCATAAACCCCAAGAAATTACTGGGGAAAGAAGTTAGTAGACTCTTATGAAAATGAGTGGAAATAAAATAAATTTGCAGCTAAAACAGTGCATTATTTATAATAAGGACGCATCATTTTTTGTAGCAGATGAAGTCAGCTTTGTGTCAGAAGATTAAATGTCAGAGTGTTTGCAAAATTTCCTTTAAAAAATGAATTCCTGAGGTTAAATATTCTTATGTTTGCTCCAGCCGTGAGATATAAATCATGTTGTTCTGGTAAAATTGCATCACTTCCTTCCAGTTTTAGTCAGATTGAAGGTTTGTTAACTGTTTGGTTTGGTTTTCGTGTAATATCATTGCAAAAGTCCAGAAGTAGAGAATAGCTAACAGACTATAATGAACCAAGGTCTCCAGAAAACAGTCTTGGAAACTGCAGACTTGACTTGGTCTCAAAAAATAGAAGTAAATGAACAAGACAATTTTAAAACTGGATTCCAGGTTGAGCTTATTTTGCAGTAAACCTGAGAACATGACTCTTATAAAGTAGAGTTAGAGTATAGGCTAGAGTACAATATTTTATTTTAATGAGACAAGGAATTAATCACTGAATTATTACTTCAGGACTCAACCTTAAACTTCACATGCTGCCATTTAACTTTTGCTACACCATGCAAGCAATCTTTTTTTTCTTTTTTTCTTTCTTTTTTTCTTTCTTTTTTTTTAAACAGAGTATAACCCCTTTCTTCTGCTGTTCTGTTCTTTTTTTTCTTTCATTTTTTTGTAAGCCTAACAGACCATGTGTCTGTTAGAACACAGACGTGTCAATAACCTAGGGCCAGTAGGGCAGCACAGGTGAATGTTGTAAAATATACCTACCCTAGATGAAACGAATCAGTGCAATATGCTGACTAGAACCAGGATCTGTTGATCTCTGACTTTCTCTAGTTTGATGTAATGGTGATTCTTATATCTGTTATATATTGCATTTTCTCCACGAAGAGTGTTTTCACTCCATTAACAAGAAGGTCTGCTGAAGTCAGGCTAATTCCATTTGTTCTCTCTTTTATTCCTCTCATTTTTAATTTTTACCATTCACAAGAAAAGTGCAGTGTTACAAGATAACCCTACTCTTTAGTGTTATAGCTTCCCTGCTGCCTGCTCTACCCCTGCTCCTCTGTCCTCTAGATAAACAAGTCTGCAGAACATCACCTCCGCAATCATCCCAAAAGTTCTAGTATAAGAGCTGCTGTAATACCTCTTTCTGTCACGTTGTATTTGTCCTCTTCCTTGCCAGCCTCAGGTCAGAATAACTTCTGCTGCCTTGGAATGTTTTCCTTTCTCTATGTCGGTAATATATCAGCAAACAAGATGTGCCTTCACTCTGAACCACAGTGGTCCACTGGTCCCCTCTGCCATTGTCCCACCTCATGCCCCTTCCACTCTGCTGATGCTGGGGAGGTCTCTTTTCATGGGATGTTGTACATTTCCCTAAAGCCCAACTTCCCCCTCCCATTCTGCTACCAATGACATGAAACCAGTTTATTAGGTGAGGGGACAGGATTTAAGAGCTTTAAAAGACAATGGATGAGTGTTGCATTGGCAGCACCTCTCTCTGGTTCCGTGTGTATTGGCACTGTACGTTATGAAGCACACTGGAAAGGAGAAGGGATGTCTGCACTACACAAAAGATGAGTGCAGCAGGGAGAATTCATGACAAGTCTGAGATATTCTGGCATCTATTCTCGTTAGCAAGACTGACAGTGCAGCTTTTTACAGAGTTCAGATCAGGGTGCACAAGGAAAACTGAATCGCCACATTACACCAAAAACTTTCTTGACCGGGGAAAACGGCATTAGGATTCCTCAATGTTGTCTTAACTGGGATAGGCAGTGCTGTCTTCTTACTTATTAATTTGTTCTGACGGGTATTTATTTACTGCTTGCTACCTCCAGCACCATGGCCAGTGACTGCAGGGAATGAGGGAATTAAGTTGTTTATCACGTTTTTTCCTCTTTTTGTCCACTAGCCTCTGTGCAATGGATTTGGAAGGAAAACTTTCTTGAGGTAGCTGCCTGGTCTGTGTTGTAGTGTGGTTATCTTTTCTCTTCTGGAAACATATATTTGCCTGCATAAATTTTCTTATTTTCTTTCTTTTTTTTTTTTTTAGAGATACAAAATGTTATTTTTCAAGATGCTTAGTCTGGTGGTAATCTTCATCTGTATAAGGACAGCTCATAAATTGAAAATAAAAAAAAATAATTTCAATGTCTGGTTTATTTTCTAGGTTTCCTTAAAGGCCGTTCGATATGAAGTGTCACCTGACCGGGAATACGCACTTTTTGCTTTTGATGTTGAACCAGTAAGTAAATAGATGTGATTTCAGAACACAAAGCCACCGGTAGCCTCTTTTTTTTTTTTTTAATTTTCCTGATTGTTTTTGTTTTTGTTTTCCCAAATCTATGCCAGTAAAAAGGAATTTTAAATTAATTGCTTCTAATGAAACAAAGAAAGAAAACCTCTCACTTGGATATTCTGAAAGCATGTCACACTGCCATCTAGTAGAGGAGAAAGGTATAAATTACAGCACAGAGGAAACACTGTCATTGCCAGAATTTTATAGGCTTTGGGAGGAGAGTTGTAAGGACATGTCTTTGCTACAAGGATTTCTATTCCTCTTCTGTGTAATTTTTTTTTTCAGTCACACTATAAATTTCATCCCAAGAACAAAAAGCAACTGTCAGTGTCTCCCACAACTGAAATAATACATTAATTACGGTGTCACTGTTCCCAGTACTGCTGTTAGGGCTGAGCTATCACTTCCATTATAAATCCTTTTCTTCGGAGGTTTTGGTATAAATCATTTGTAAGAAATCACCATTGGGTTACTTCTGAGTTTTAGATTAGGGTAATTCTTTTCTACCAAACTTCAAAAGAGAAAAGTATAATGAGTCATTTTTAAATAACTAAAGCACCAGGCGCAAGGGAAGCAGTTCTTAGGCATGAATAATATTTATTTTCTGTTAAAATTCTGCTGGTGTAAGATCTGAAAGAATTTGAATGATGGCTATGCTGTATCACTTGGATAAACTGTAAGCCCCATACATTCTGTTTCCATAATTTAGGAATGCACCAATTCCTCAAAACGAAAATAAATCATTCACTAGCAACTGCAAGTCCTTTTCCATACAATAAATCTGGTTTGAGCTGCTAACCAAAGGAAATTTGTGGGTCCTTGGGTAGTAGAGTTTGTCATCCTGTTCCTCATCTGATTTCTCTGCTGTCATCGTTGGGGTTATTCCTGACTCACAGTAGTGTAATGGCTGGGAGAACCATGCCTCCTGCTAGGAAAAGGTCAAATAAAACTGTAATGTAAACTTCAGGAATAACTCCTAAACCCTTCCTTGGGAAAAGAAAGCCCAAGGTGGAAAGGGAAAGTTTGGGAAGAAGATTTCAAGATGTGACTAGATGTGTACTGTGTGCAAAAACACAGAAAATGGCTCAAGGGTTCATATGTGAGTTTCTGATAGCAAGAATTCCCAAAACATTTTTCTGACACAAAACTAAATGAAAAAAATCTCTTATTTTTTCTTTTTTCCACTTAAAGATCCATGCTTATGAAGAAGTGTACTAATAGAGGGTTAGTAAGCCATATTGGGTGATTCTTTGTATTTATTAAAGTTGCAATCACTGCTAAATTATTTACTCATCTCTCTTCTCTCTTGATATGCAGACTATGGCTATATAATAGTAATCAAGCTTTTCACATTTTCTATGTTTCAAAATATGTTCTTGGCCAAAATTCAAATTACACTGTTTTCAGCAGCACAAGAAATTGATTAGCAAAGCCTTGGGCAGTTGTCCTTGTTGCAAAGTCAGAAGGAAATTTCGGAAAATATGTTGTCAAAGGACATTTCTTTGAAGTTTAATTCTACAAACACTTTCAAAAATAAACTTCTTGAGCCTATTGTATGTTTTTTTTAATAGATGTCTGAAAATATTGCTTTATTTTTCTCCACTTAAGAGAGTGATGTGCTACCTTTCGTATGCTTGTGAGTATCAGTGTGCCATGCTTTTGGCTGGGATAGTTAGTTTTCTTTGTGGAGGCTTGTATGATGTTTCCTTTTGGATTTGTGATAGAAATAGTGGTGATGGGATACTGTAATTCTTTTTACATAGTGTACTTACACTGCATCTACATGTATGCATGAAATCTTAATATACATAATACATAGGTTGCTGTTTATTTCCATGGAAACAACAGCTGCCAAGAGTACAATAACACTGTTTGATAGAGCAAATTCTCAGCTGCAAAACACTCTTTTTCAACATAGTCACCACCCAATTCATGCTGATGAGCTGATCGAGACGCTCTTCATTTTGTGTTGGGACAGCTGTTCATGGCTGACTGGAACATGGCTTGCCTTTAACACTGCTGTTACCACTGCTGAAATGCACCACTCACCACCTCACTGTGCTGACATCCACTGTTTGGTCTCCATGAATGTTCAGCAAGCATTGATGAATGTCAGTGGGTGCCATTTTTTCCACATGGAGGAATTTGGTTCCACATCTTTGCTTCATAGGCACTTCCATGTCAGACACAATTGTGTCAGACTGCCCTTCTGCTGCCATCTGTCACCCAGCAGCAAAATGTAATGGAATATTGTCAAGCATGTTCAGCCTTTACTGCCATACCATCAACATCTGCCTGTGACAACATGGGCCAACATCATAAAGTAAGAAGCATTACTTTCAGAGCAGCCCTTGTATGAGGAGGTTGCTCAGCAGATAGCTATAGGGCTGCTCTGGGTGCATTGTGGCCAGCCAGGCCGCTCAGCTCATTTTTCCATTGCTTCTATTTCTGGAACTTCAGTCTTTCAGGCAGCAGTATTCTGCTAAGCCTTGTGTTAATAGGGAGCTTTTCCCACCCTGACCACAGATTTGTTTTGAAAGGTCATAGGGAAGATGCCAGGCTTCTTTGTCTTTAAAACAGGACGAGTCTTTGTCTTGTTCTTGTTTCCTTACACTAAAACAAGTTGCAGCCTGCAAATGAAACCACAGGGTAAAGTTCTGGAGAACAACTAGGGAATAAATGCACCCACGGGGAAACTGATTTCAAATTGTCATTCACCAAAATACATAGGGGGGCTGTACCCACATTGCTCAGTAATTCCACGTAAGTAAATTGGGGTTGAGCCGTAGCATCCCAGTAGAGTGGGCCACAGCTGTACCAGCTGGAACCTGGTGCCAGGAGAAAGCCACCATGCATGGGCTTGAGTAGATTTCTGTGGTAGTGCAATTTGTGTGTTGCGTAATGGTGATAAAAGTAGCAGAGAAAAGTAAATGAGAAGAAAAGTGATTTTCCTGAGTGACATGGTGAGGCTTTAAATAGAGAATATTTAATTGATTTTGTTATGAATAGCTGTCGTCATAGTGCAGGAGAGGAATTAAAGTGGCCCACATTCTTCTTAAAGCTGTTCATTCTTCTTTTCCAATTTACCAGTCTGTTACTGTGTGCGAAGTAGTTAAGAACAATTATGTACAAGAAATCCTGGCTGATTAATACGCAGCAAATTGCTAAGTCTTCTGAACAAGAACAATTAGGGCTTCAAGACTTTCATAGCTGATACAACAGACGCTATTACCTATTTTCAAGTTAAAGGAATGCATTTTTATAATGCTGAAAGCTGCAAAGAATTAATCATCATTATAATTAAAGAAGGTCCAACTGCATTTTTTTTAGAATAGTTTCTGTGATGAGCTTTGTATTTGCTTCCATCCTGCCTATTGCCATGGCTGTCACGATGACTTACAAGTGACTGATGGTGTTGCTTTTTGGTTGGTCCTTTAGGCAGAGATTCATTGTAGCTCCTGAGCCAAAGGCAGGTATTCTGCTGAGGATTTAAGACACAACTGAATTTTGCTTCATTAAAGAGGTCTTTGCTTGGATGGAGTATTTGGATGGGTTTTGGAAGAACAACTGAAGGATGAGAGAGGGCAGAGGAGCTGAGAGAGGTGGCACCAAGGAGACCTCAGAAGACCTATCTCAAACCATAGATTTTGTACTGAGTAAATGAAGGAACTAAAAACCAGTTATTTTTCAAATGTAGCATATTGTTATAGCTGTTATATTTTTTAGTATTTGTCCCAATGTGGTTATTAGGTAGAATGAGCAGGCTTTGTGGTTGTCACTCCAATTACAGCCTCATCATTGCTTTAATTAAGCATGTAAAAATTAAAATAATATAATACTTGTTATTTCCAAAACACTAATAGCTATAAATATTAATGACTTCTCCAAACATCCTTTGAGTTAGGTGAGCACTATTATTATGATAAATATGCCTCTGAAAATTAGATACTGTCATAGTTATCAACAGTAATACTAATATTTTAGCTCTGAAAATTTATTACTTAATTGAAACATTTACCAGTGCTAGAAATAGATCTGTTTACACCTGTTTTCCTTCTGTGGCAATAAATGTAATTCAAATTTATTTACCATTCCAACCCAACTTCGTTTTCAGAAGCAGTGATAGTGTACAGTGTTTGTATTAGATAAAGTGAATAGTTAGAATAGTTCCATAAAATCAAGATGGCTGTTTTAGCAGTTTGTAACATTTTTGATAACTGTGTAAACCAGTAGAATTTTCAGAGATTTCTGAGCAGCAGAGTTTTGAGAAGCTTATAATTTTCATTTTTATATTCTTTTTTTTTATATACATGCAGAGTTGGATCTTTGTTACTCATAAACCAGAAGGCTCCTTCTCAATTGCAAAGCTGCACAAAATACTGGAGGTGCTGAACACTGTCGAAGGCTGGTGGCTAAATCTAGTTTCCCAAGTCATTGACATTTCCAAGCTTAATGCACTGTAACTCTGTTTACTCAAGAGAATGTTAGCCATTAGTAGCATAAAATCTGTTGCTGCAGTTCTTACATAAAAAGAAGGGAAAAAAATCAGACCTAGAAATGTAAAACTTCTGTTAGTTAAAATGTTCTTCTACTGTTCAATCTGTGCACGTGTATTCTTGTGCACATCTTCAGGCAAAGTATATTTTCTTGATTCACTGGAGGGCTGTAGTCAATAAGTTCTTAGTGAATTAGTGGAACGACATGGACTCATTGAACCTATTATGATTTGCTAAACCTTGAGTCTTTTCATAAAAATGACATCTTCAACTGATTCCTATGGAATTAATATTACTAATTCCTTTCAGATATTATTTAATATTTCAATTAAATGCTCACAACTTCTGAAATCATGCCATTTTTATGAGCATGCCAATGTGGAGTTTTCACCAGGTGATTCTAGGGAGCTAGAGCTGAAAGTGTAGAGTCCAACAGCTGGGGAGGAATAACCACATGCACCTGTACAGGTTAGGGGCTGACCTGCTGGAAGGAAGCTCTGTGAAGAAGGACCTGAATGTCCTGGTGGGCAGCAGGCTGGCCATGAGCCAGCAGTGTGTCCTTGTGGCCAAGAAGGCCAATGGTATATTAGGGTACACCAAGCAGTGAGGCCAGCAGGTGAAAGAAGGTGATCCTTCCCCTCTACTCTGCTCTGGTGAGGCCACACCAGGAGCACTCTATATAGAGTCCAGTGGAGGGATACAAAAACGTTTAAGGAGCTGGAGCATCTCCCTTATGAGGAAAGGCTGAGAGACCGGAGGCTGTGCAGAAGAAAGGCTGAGAGGGGATCTCATCACAGTAGAACAAGGGGCAGTGGGCAGAAACTGGAAAACAGGAAGTTCCATACTGACACAAGGAAGAAGTTATTTACTGTGAGAGTGACAGAGCACTGGAACAGCCTTCCAGAGAGGTTGTGGAGTCTCCTCCTTCTCTGGAGATACCCAGGACCAATCTGGACACTTTCCTGTGCATGGAACTGCTTTAGCAGGGGTTGGACTGGGTGATCTCTAGACGTTCCTTCCAACCACTACAGCTCTGTGATTCTGTCCTGTTTTGAGTCACATTACTTCAGAAGCCAAAATCAGTACAACAAATAACCTTGTTTATCAATACATTTTTTATCCTGTTTGTAGTGACAAAGATAAGAAGTGCTCCAGCTCCATTTACGTAACAAAAGCTAAGAGTTGTGTGTCCAGAAGTATTGCATTAACAAGAAAGTCTCAAGAACACAACTGAGGTTAATTTTCTGGGTGATGGTTTACTTGGATTTGAGGATGCAGCAGCTGTTTGAGAAAATTTCGAAGCATTCATTTATGTTAAATGGAGAGTGTGTTGTGATTTCTTTTAATTATGAATCTGTTCTTCTTACAGTACCTTTTGTGAAAGACTCCTTATCTTTTCAAATCTCAAAACCACCATGAATAAATTCCCTAAACTGTCGTTTTCAATGTAGGCTGAACAGCAACAGGATAGAGAAAAGAAAATTTTCAAAGGCATCGGAGAAGGTTGACTGAAGATCATTTCTCCATTTCCATTTACTTTTCTGCACTGTCAGACCTGGATGTGTGCAGCTCACCCAAAACTCCGGTGCTGTGCAATCACCTTGAATTAAATAAACCACAGCTGGAAATAAACAAAATCTGAGCAACTGGGACATTTTCCTGGGGATGCATCTGTGTTCAGGTCGCAATATCTCTGTCAGACATACCGATGTATCAAGTTCTTCTGTTGTGTGTTGCTATCAGCAATTGGTTCAGCCTAATTAGTATTTTATTGTCTTCTGTAGCAGAAAGAGACAGGGAGGTTTGCCACACAGCTCTGGAGGGATTTATGTGTTTTTAGAACAATTAGAGAGTTGTGCAAACAGTGTCTGCTCAGGTGTCCTCATTTGTGCCTTTGACTGCTGAACCATTGCAATCACAAATCTTTTGTTTTTCTCTGCTGCACACGCTTCAAAAATTATAAATTCTCACCGTGGGAGGGTGGATACCCGTTGTAATTGAGTAAACGTATCATCACATGGTGAGATCATTTGTTCTTACTGCAGAGTGATCGCTCTGCAATTTCTCTTATGTAGTGTGCGTGGAATAGAAAGTTTTGGATGCAGGCAAAGAATGATGGAATGCCAGTTAGTGAGAGGTTTATTCCTCCATGTTCTTTCAGAAGAAACCACAGAGTAACCAACATTTCATGTTAGTAGTGGTCAGCACCAGTTCTGGACTAACACAGGGGAAGAAGGGTGGTCAAGCTTATTTCTTATTTGTTTTGGGGGAGACTTGTGGTCCATTTCAAATTTCTACAAAGCCCCAGCAGAAAATGTGTTCCTTTGTGTGGCCTAAATGGTTCTTTGCTCTTAAAAACAATCCTTCTGCTTTGACATGGTGTGGTCTAATTCAAGGAAAGAAATCCAGCTAAAATAAGGAGGTAGATAGGAGTTGGGCAGTCCTAGATGAATTGCAGGGGCATTTTGGTAGTTGAGTTCCTTACACAGTAGGGACAAGAGGAATTAAGAACTTGTCATTATAAAAGGAAAAATGAGTGGATGAAGGCCTCTTGTGCTTATTATCCAGGGAAAGACTGTTTTCACTCCTTAAATGTAGGACGGGTTCTCTCTGCAGCATCCTCAGGAGGTACTGTAGGATCAGAATCATCTCAATTTTGAAGTTAGAAGGTGGGGATTTGTGCTTATCACGAGTAGCCACTATGGTTACTTGTGGTGTATATGAAATGATCATCTTAATACATCCATAAAATATGATGTGATGTATTTGTCATAAATGACAGACAGAGCTCCCAGTACAATCCCCAGCCCCCACATTCCAGTTTTGCTAATACATGCTCCCTGTTTAGCAGTGGTTTCAGAAAAATTGCACTAAACACTGGTTTCTTACTGAGTCTCTATTCTAGCTAGAGTTGTTTAATGGGATCATGACAACAAAATACTGACTGCAAGGAATGGAGAGCATTAGAACCTGAGTGTGATGGCTTCAGATGTTCCACGGGTTGATGATTGGACACATCTTAGTAGTGTTTCCAGCTTTAATTATCCTGTGATTCTGTGATCATGCCATCGGAGCTGTAACTAGTTCCTACTAGAAGCAAAGGATTAAACTACTGCTTCTCTTCTAACATAAATATGTGGAGTTAGGACTGACTTTTAAGCCTCATGATTTATAATGTCAGACTTCAATACAAATTGCACAGATGTGACTGAGTACAAAATAATACCTCAAACTAAGTCTTGCTCATGTAGCAGAGGCCAACAAACTGTATCCTACATTTGTTCAGACACAGATGCGTATCAGTGAACTGGAAAGCAAATGCACTGTTCCAGGGAAGAGCAGAAAAATATCAAAAGTCTGAAATAATTATCCTGTCATGCAAGAGTACATAGGCATGTTATGTGTCACTATCAGCAGTCTTCCTCTGTAAATATTTTCTTTAGTAAATGAGATTTTCATCAAACAGAGAAGGGAAAGATTTAAAAAATCAAGGCAAAACGACACAATAAAAAAAACACAACCTTTTTCTATGCTGGGACAATCTTACATTTTTCATTCTAGTTCATTTCCGGAGTGTATAGATGATCTAACTTGAACAGACAGACTAGCAGAGAATAATGTTCTAACAAAATTCACAAAGCGCCTTAAAAATAGCCTGAAATTTATTTTTGAATAAAGCACAGATAAGATAAGTGTAAAAGGTCTCCTAGATGGTCAAACTCAGATAGACAGCAGATATATCACTGCCGTTTTCTTTCTCGTACTTGTATTGTAAACCATCGGAGTGAAAGATGGGGGAACTTTCCATGCTTTATCAGGAATGAAATAGATACAGCTACATAAAACTTATTGAAAAAATACATCTTAATAAACAGCTAGGTTCCCTGCAACATCTACGAGCTTTAGAATTATAGACGGGTGAGTTCCTATTTGTAGCACAATTTTGCTTCCTAAGTTTTAAGGGATGAATCCAACTTACACTGCATTGTGATACTTACAGATAGCTGTTTTAAAATGTTAAGGAAGGAGATATGTTAGGAATAGGATACAAAATGGGAAAATGGCATTAGAATTCAAAAATCAGAAAGAATTTAATTCTGATGTCTGTGCAGGGACATAGGAAGCAGTCCCAGCCTGCAGGAGTTTATGATCTATTTCTTCTGAGTTCTGATCTCTCTTATTTATTTATTTTAAATCAATGAAGTAGGAAGAAAATATATTTAGTGCCCTCTTCTGGAAAAACAGATCTTTCTATGCATGGCACCCCAATGAAGTCTCTATATTCAGAAATGCAGATCTCCTGATGGAGATGTTTTCCTTTTTAGCTGTTACATGCCTCAATCCAGCTCTGTGTTTACGCTGAACAAGTGCCTTTTATCTCTTTAACTGCCTGCAGAACTCTGTTTTTTATCAGAGCTATGTTAAAACCAATCATTATAATTCCTCCTTGGGCAGCTAACGACCCAGATTTGGAACAGGGAATTTCTATGCGTTTTTTCTTCTACTCTCGACATGAAAGAAAAAAATAAAGACTTAAGAAAGAAGAAGAAGAAGAAAAGCATTTTCCTAGAAAAGGAAATGAATTCTAGGGCTTTTTAAGTCTTTAAGTTCAAGAATCTTCAGATTTTTGTGTGCAGGTGTGGAGAAGTTCCAATAGGGTGATTGCTGTGAAGAGATGTGCAGCACACAAGGAACTGGGGATGCTCTGTGCTTCTTTCTGCCTGGTTTCCTTTCCCTTCACTTCCTGAAGGGATACCCACCATTGCCACCATCCATTGACCCCTCTGAAGACGTCTGCAGATGCCAAGGATGACACACAAAATACCCTGCTGCTAGAGGTCTCTTACATGATACCAGTTGATTTTCCTTATCTCAGAAAATAGAAATGTTGCCTATGGTGAATTAAACCCACGCATGCATTCAGATACAGCTCAGAGTCTTCTGATCTCATGTGGAACTGGAAAATGAATCTTTCACTGAAAAGAGAGAGCTTTTTTGGACCAAAGTTCCTGGCATATATCTCAATGCTTTCATTCTCCTTTCACAACCACTTCGGTGCTCGTTCCCTTCTGCTCTCTAATGACGTTTGCAGGTCACATCTTTCTTGTCTTGGATTCCTTTCTTTGAGTCTTCTAAGACTGCCCCGAGCTGAGTAATGTCATAAAAGCTTTCAAGGAAAGTGCTAACTTCTTTGTAGTATTCACCCTCACAACTGCTAGAGTAAGAAAGAAATTTTGGTATGCTAGGAGAAAATTTTAATAAAAGAACATGGGGTGCTCTATACCTAAATTGGATTATTGAAAAGTGAATAAATTAATTAGATATGTTAAATATTCAGCCCATTTTCCTGGCTTGGTTTTTGTGTAATTGCTACAAACCTGCATAGTTTGGATTGTAAACACCACAGAGAGAAGGGTTTTTGAGTCTCCCCACATTCAGCCTGCCCAACTCGAGAAATTTTCATTTACAGAAGACAGTATTTAATGTTTCCTTATAAACATTGGTTTACCATACTGTCCTTCAGCCCCCCAACTTGACATAAATATAGATGTGAACAATACAAACTCTCCAGCTGCATTCGCTTCCCTGGGCTGCCTTTGGAAGTAGTTTTCTGTGGGATGTAGGCCTGAGGCTGAAATGAACACCAGATGATGATTAGAGGAACCACACCCCAACCATGCTTTTGGGGCAGTTGTTTGGAAGAGGGTGTTGCTACGTGAGGTTGTATGTGCAAAAACATGTGACTGGAAAACTCAATGGCAGAGACAGCCCTCAAGGAAGATAGCTGTGAAGCCCTCAAGCTGCCAAGAGCTTGAGGAAGTGTTACAGGGAAGGATGACCACATCTGTGCTAGCTACAGTCTTCTTTCTGAACCTGCACTGAGTTACTTTCAGAGACAAGGCAGCAAATTGGATAGACTCTAGGTCTAACCTAGTGCGGATCACTATTATGACCAGTGGTATTTCAAGAGAAGCACAGTTGCATGTCTGTGGGGCATTGTACAGACTTGAAGTTTTATGTTTGTTCAGTTTTGGAAAATTGTTGTCTCCTTCTAAACATTTTATGTGGTTGTAGGCTACTTTTGTACTCTTATACTTAAAAGGTAATAATGCCTAGTTATTTGTTCTTCCTTTTCTTCTTTTCCTCAGATGGAAGTATTGTATAGTATGTCATAATCACAGCATTAACTTTGTTCTCGATAATTTTATTCTCATTTTCAAGTTTCTGAACAGGACTTGAAAATAAGCAAGTGCAATGTTTGGAGAACGTATATCCAGTCTTTCACTAACACCACTGTAAAGCAGGAGAGGAACCATGTTATGTGAATATTGATAGAAGTTTTTAAAAAGATCAAAAACAAAATGAGTTCATTATTCACAGCTCCCACCCATAGTTCTTAAAAATTGTTTGGAAATGCTTCCTGATATCCTGGTGCAGAGCAGCAACGAGTGCACAAGTGCTGGTGCAAAAACACTGTGGAGTGTTTTGTAGCTGCCATTTTGTTTACCAGTAGAAAACGGAGCAGTCATCCTTTAAGCCAGTGACTGCAAGTGGCTGCTTGTGCTGCTGGTGCCAGTAAAGCACTGTGAGGGACAGGTGGCTCGGGAGCAAAAGGAGGTTTTTGTAATTGCTTGGCAAGGCAGAGCTGTATTAGAGTGCAGCAGCAGTTGGCAGATTGGATTAACGTTCTCCTAGGGGCGAGATCTGGCACATGAGTTGTATGTTAATACCTGGAGCCTAAGTTCATTCTGGAGCTGTATTTGTAACAAAAAGAGCATCCACTTTACCTCCACCATGTCACAGAGGCATAAATACTGAAGCTAGCATCAAAATTCCTTTTTGGCATCATCAGCAGAATAAAGCTCTCATACACGTAATTCAGATGGATATCTTTTAATCAAGAATTATTATTATGAAATAACAGAGAGATAATCGGTTTGTAGAGTGTGAAATAGCAGCATTAACCTACAGCTCTGCAGTCCATCTATTTCTGAAGTGGATGCGGCCATGATAGTTTATTTGTGATTATCTTGCACGCTGGAGATGATACTATTTGTTAAGCAGCAATTCTTTGGTTTAGCTGCTTCAGAGAGCTTTGGGCCAAGAGCTGGAAAATTAGCTAATCCCAACACACACACCCCATGCATTTGTGGGAGAGATTTACGTGTTAACTGCACATGTTGCCTGCAGAACATAACACTATTATAAATGGCTTGAGTTTGCGTGACAAATGCTTCTGAAAAACTAGACCCTGTGGCATGAATATGCCACCCCTTCCTGATGTCACCTTGATATCAGATCACTTCTGCTCCAAGGAAGCCTCTCCGGCATGGGTGGCAGGAGTGCTGGCCATCCACAGTACTGCACGACTGCAGAGCTGCTCCAATCATCCTGCACACAGCAAGGACAAACTTATAGCCTTAAGCTCCTTCAGACTCATATTGAAGTGATTTAATCTGCAGCCTCAGAGAAAACTGAATGAATCACTGAGAGATTTTAAAAAATAGAGGCATGCAAACGTTTTTCCTGATGATCTCTCATGTTCTTTCACTCTCCATCCTTCATACAGACCATATCATTCTCTGCTTCCAGAGCAACTGCTAAAATTTCTTTCTAGTTCTGGAGATACCTAATTGCTTGATTTTATATGCCATTGGGTAGCAGTGGAGCAGTGCCTTATTCACAGTGATGTAGTGATGCAGTGATGAAACTTTGCTTGGTTCTACTTGAGAGAAGGTGTTGCCAGGTGTTGGCAGCATCATTTTATACAAGCATAAATAAACTGTAAGCTTATAGCTGTATTGAGATCCTTCCAACAGAAAGGATTTCCATGCCTTCTCTCCACTATAACGCATGTGTTTGCCAGGTATAGTGCTTTTAGTTCCTGTGGAAGAGAGACAATTATAGTAAAGGCAACCATCTGCCAAATGTTCTGTATGCCTATTGACCCCAGAGACCCATTCTTCTAACTGCCCTTCCTTCCCAGACCTATTTCCCCTGTCTGTGCTCTTACCCAAGTTCCTCAGACCTCCCTGGTGTGGCACAATGCTGACAATGGGCACTTCTCACAGCTGTGACCACACTGCATCTGGGGCTGATCACCTGGATGGGGTATTGGGAAGGGTAAGAGCATTCTTAATCAGGTATTGGGAACAGCTGTGGGTTATTTGGCTGGCAGCTGAACTGAAACGCAGGAAACACAAGAAGATACCATTTAATTTTGGTATTCCTAATTTATTAGAGGCACAAATTGAAGTGGGCAGTGCTCCTTGGAAGACTGTATCAACAGGCTGGCACACAGCTTGTGACTGTGTTAGAGGTATGTTGCTTGGGAAGGGATGAAGTATAAAGGGATAATACAGTCTAATACAGTATAAGAGAGTTTGCTGTTTCAGACAAAACCAAAGTAGGTCAGTATCATGATGAATTTGGAAGGTGAGAATGTTGAAAAGTTCTCAAATTATATGGCTTTATTGAGTTGTTTAGTTCTGATAAATAATCAGGTCTAGGGTACAAAATACAGGTGTGGATTTATTATTTTTTTCATTACAGTGACACAAAAGGAATAAATACTGTGGTTTTTCAGAGCCTAATTCAAAGTTGGTTACTGTGGAGCACCTATTAACAGAGAGAATACTGATGACCAATCTGTCTCCACCAGGAGAAAAAAAAAAGGCTGTTACCTACCTGCCCACAAGCTATGACTCAACAAGAGATAGCCCTTTGTGCTCTGAATCACAAATACATGGGAGAATCAAGGAAAATGTAATTTCACCTGAATGTATTTCTGAAAGATTATAGCCTGAACAAATCATTGCTGAGAAATTAGTGCTCAGCTGTAGGGCTTGGTTTTTCTTTTTAGCCATTTGGAGGGCAAGTCCAACCTATTAGGGGAAATGAAAGATTTCTTCTCAACAGAGCAGATGGGTCCATCAGTTTTCAGGCTGCTCAGACCCAACAAAACCAGTGGCATCGTGAAGGAGTTTTATGAAGGCAAATGATGACTTACTAAGCACAAATTTAATCTCTAATGTTAACTTCCATCAAAATTATAGAGAATTCTCAGAACACGTATAGAGACCTGCTTCGATTCTCCATGGAATGCCATAAAGAAATATAGCATAAATATTAAGGGACAAATGCCAAACCTGCTTTCAACTGCATAACTTGCATCGCAGCATGAGTTGCAGGTTTATAGAGTTCCAGGGCAATTTAGAAAGGTGTAGTACACAGTTGTGTCACACGTTTGGGATTATTCCATTGGGCTGATTCCCATATGTGCATTGGGGGGATTTCCTGCTCATAGGACAAGTAGGAAAACGGACTGCATAATCTACTTAGAGCATATGTCTTTTGAGAGATGCCTTGTAGGAAACTCTTCTAATGGATCTGGTGGTTCCCATTTCACCAGACACTTATGCTTTATTTTTACTGTCTTGCTGCAGTACATGAAAGGGAATAGATTATAAGGACAATTTGGGCCAGTTAAGCATCCTGAGGGGATCTATTACTTGGAGTTATACTTTATTGTAACAGAATAAAAAGTGGCTCCTTTTACCCATATAACTACTGAGGGATTTATGATGAATTATGTTAAAATGCTTTCTTGCTGTCCTCACACTTCTGGCAACTGTTATACAGTATCATTTCTGATGACTTGAGATAATTTTTAAGGGTGCTGTGATGACATTTTGGATGTAATATTTGATTTCAAAATGTGAAGAAAACACAAAGTACTAGAAATTTGATATTAATCCTTTGAACTGCATTATAATATGCTTTATGTTTCTAGCCAGCCCTGTGACTGTTCCCTTTAAAAATCTTAATTCTAATATATTTTGTGAATTTTCTAGGTAATAATTTGAGCTAAGTAGTAGTAGGGCATGAAAGACCAGTTGGCTCTATGGCATCACTTAGAAAAAGAATGGAAAACATGTTTTGTTTCTGTATATTTCACGTAACTAATAATCATGAGATCAGGACAACCAGTCCCTCTGAGCTTTACCTCTGATCAGCAAACTGTTCAGTATGCTGAGAGAGACGACCCTAAATTAATTGCTTTGATAGAGCAGCGAGTTGGAAGATGGAATAGTTGGGCTGACATGGGGAATTTTCATCTAAGTCTCCCCTTCTTTGCCTCTAACCATCTTTGTGAGCAGGCCTTTTCATGCCTGCACATGCCTCCTGTTTGCATTGATTCAGCACCTTGTCATACAGACATAAGGAAAAGCCTTTCAATGAATGCAGATTGCTGTTGCTAGCAGAGCATCAGCTCACAGTGTATGACAGAAACCAGCACAGAAGATGGAAGTGTAAACTAAACTCTTCCTCTTTTTCTGATGCTGATGGTATGTCCTCAGACATCAGCACATCCTTTTCATATGATGGAAATAGATTTCACAGTTTACTTCTTTAAAAAAAAAAAAAATCCCAAATTTCCACCTAAAAACTTTCCCGAATGCTTTATAGTTGCACGGGCTGTGCCAGGTTGGAAATGGTGATAAAAATGCCAAACTTTTAAAAAGAAGTTAATGAAGGTAAAGACCCTGTGTCTAGGTTGTGCCATGTGACAAAGCAGGTGAGATGTGAGGGGTAACAAGGGCCTTCTCTGTCTTTTTGGGCTTATGTCAAGTGCTGCTGCAGTCATTTGGGGACATGAGCAAGAGCTATTAATTACAATTTGAATGAATAGTCA
The DNA here is from genome assembly GCF_987193195.1 of Phasianus colchicus. Classification (NCBI taxonomy): domain Eukaryota; kingdom Metazoa; phylum Chordata; class Aves; order Galliformes; family Phasianidae; genus Phasianus; species Phasianus colchicus. The sequence goes on along the minus strand of NC_143441.1, from coordinate 45,980,594 downwards.
CAGTGAATGAAAGAATCTAAATCCATTGTATTAAATAACTTCCACTTTCTGTTGAATAAGCTCTGCTAGACTAGAATCTGTATCCTTGGAGAACATACAAGGGATTTCAAGGAGGTGTTACCATCCACATCATACTTTGCTGTGATGTACAACAGAAATTACATCTTCCAGTTTGTTTTTGTGGCTTGTAGGACCCGCAATTTATGTGCTATTTTGGAATTTGGTGGTGAGGAAAAAGAGGACACCCTCAGCAAGTTTGCTGATGACACCAAGCTGAGTGGTGCAGTCGATACGGTGGAGGGAATGGAGGCCATTCAGAGGGACCTTGACAGGCTGGAAAGCTGGGCTCGGGTGAACCTAATGAGGTTCAATAAGGCAAAGTGCAAGGTTTTGCACTTGGGCCGGAAGAACCCCAGGCACCTGTACAGGCTGGGGGGAGTTGTCCTTGAGAGCAGCTCGGCAGAGAAAGACCTAGGGGTCCTGATAGATGAGAAACTTAACATGAGCCAGCAGTGCGCTCTGGCAGCCCGGAAAGCAAATGGGATCCTGGGCTCCATCAGGAGAGGGGTGGTCAGCAGGGATAGGGAGGTTATTGTCCCTCTCTACTCTGCTCTTGTGAGGCCCCATCTGGAGTACTGTGTTCAGGTGTGGAGCCCTCAGTACAAAAAAGACATGGAGATTTTGGAAAGGGTCCAGAGGAGGGCCACGAAGATGATCAGGGGGCTGGAGCACCTCCCCTATGAGGACAGGCTGAGGGAGTTGGGTTTGTTCAGCCTGGAGAAGAGAAGGTTGCGGGGCGACCTCATTGCAGCCTTTCAATATCTGAAGGGAACTTACTCCCAGGAGGGGAGTAAACTCTTCATAAGGGCTGATAATAGCAGGACACGGGGAAATGGTTTTAAGTTAAAAGAGGGAAGATTTAGGTTGGATGTTAGGGGGAAGTTTTTTACTAGGAGGGTGGTTAGGTCCTGGAACAGGCTGCCCAGGGATGTTGTGGATGCCCCGTCCTTGGAGGTGTTCAAGACCAGGTTGGACGAGGCTCTGGGCAACCTGATCTAGTAAAGGTGTATGTTTGGTGGCCCTGCTAGGCAGGGGGGTTGGAACTACATGATCCTTGAGGTCCCCTCCAACCCAGGTCATTCTGTGATTCTGTGATTCTGTGATTCTGTGACTCCACTCTGCTGCTGGACGTGCTGCAACATTTGCATTCCCACTGTCATATGATCAGGTCCAGGTTTCTTTTGCTGATTGTGTAGAAAGAGGTCAGTGGCTTCACAACAAAGTGTTTTCATATATAATCAGTCCTGCATTTTTCTGCATTTGAGAGAGGAAAACAGAGCCATCTCTTAGACCCCTTGTGATTTCAGTAAAAACATGCACATGTTGCAGCAGGTAATGCAGACTTGAAAGTAGGCAAGATCTGTGCTGTGACCTGGGCTGAGATACCCAGTGGGAGAGTGCTTCTGGCACTGTGGTTTTAGTATAATGACTTCTCTACAGCACTCACTGATCACCGCTGGCATAGAAGTTTTTGTGACCCAGTTTTTATAATACCTAGAGCCCTTTAGAGCAATCTCAAACCTATTCTGACTTATGCTGGTGGAAAAACTTGGCACAGAGGGTCTACGGAGCAAAACACTGCCAAAAACTCTGCTGCCTTTGAATGTGCCCCTCTGCTGAGAGGGGTTGTGTGCTTCTGGTATGCAGCCAAAATTAGGGCTAAGATAGTCAAATCAGTGCAGTGAACTCGTATCACACCCCTTGATAGACAGGAAGAATGCAAAGAGTTAACACTGCTATTTTTGTTGGTTAAACCTCAAAACCAGACAGGTTATATGAAATAAATAAGAACTTTCAAGAGCTACCCAGTCTCTGAGATTTTGGTTTTCAGAGGGATGCTGATCCTATGCTTTTCCCTAGCGTGGGATTCTCTTACTGATAAATGAATAATTGAACTTAGCAGATATTTTAGTCAAGATATTAAGCAGATATAGTCATCATCCAAAAGAAGTTAAAATAATTCCATTTGGTTTGTGTATCTAAGAGGAAAGCACCCATTTCAGTTTTTAGAAGGACATCCAAGATGTGGAGTTCCTCCTGGTTCTAAGTAATAAATTTTTTACCTTGGTCTCCTTTAATGGCTCTGAGACAGCTTTAAGCCCTCCAGCATGGCTGTGGGGACTCTATATCACAAGTGGAAGCATCAACGGATGGCCTTCTCACAAATTCCCTGGTTGTTTCTTTTCCCTCCAGCCTGCCACATTTCTCCATCTTGTCCTGAAGTTTTCTGTTTGTACTTATTTTGGAGGCTGACTTCTGCTTCTCCTTGCCCAGCCCACTTTTAATATATTTATACTGTTTTCTTCATCCTACTGCCAGGATACTTGAAGACAAAAGTTACTCAGTATTTACTGGCAAGGTACTGTTGAACATCAGGAAAGCAATGAACACAAATGTATCTTGTCATACCTATAAAACTATTTTATACTCGGTAAAAATGCTTGCAGATCATACCTGTATTTCGTCATTTGACCCTGTATGGCTTTCATAGAGTCATTAGGGTTGGAAAAGATGATAAGATCATCTAGTCCAATTGTTGACTCCTCACCACCGTGCCCACTAAATCAATTCCCTCTAAATCGTGTTTTCTAGTTCTACTGACAAATCTACTCCTCCAGTGCATTCTCTTTAAGGAATTGTAGCAGTTGTAGAATTTTAACAACGCTGAAATGAAACCAAAGGTTTCAGCATGGTCTCCATTTTCAGCATTATAAGCTTCAAGAGCTGTTTAGCTTTGGTGTGATTAGCTGTAGATGAGATAATGGTAATTTATTTGATGCTGTCTGCAACAGGTGAATCTGAAAAGGACGTGTACTGAAATCAATGCTATCTTGCAGTGAATTCATTTGTGCTCCTAGATCTTCCCTGATACCAACATGTCAGAGACTGACCTTGTTAGGGGTGACTTTATGTATCAGCACGCCTGAAAAAAGGATTTGATTTTGGGATGAAACTTCATCCTTGTAAGGAAATGGATGAATTGCAGAGATGGAGTCACATCAGTCTGGTGTCAGTCTCTGTTGTCACTTCTGCAGTCTGTGGCAGATTTTTATGTATCTTTTTATTTTATTTTCAAGGAGGGGTTATGCAGTAATGTAAAGATTTAAATCATAACAGAGAAGTTGACTTTAATATCTACAGAATGATATACCAGCTGTTTCTCTGCCTCCCTGTTGAGCCCCCCAGAAATAGATGCCACTGTGCATGTGAGTTATAGGAAGTCCTGCATTTGTGTGTGATGCAGTGTGCCTGGGATGATCACTGCCGAGGCTTGCAGCACCATCCAGGGCATCTCATGGTTTCTTAGCATAAATAAAATAAATAAATAAAATTATCTTCACTAGAGAAAAATATGTTACTAATTCTTAAAGCACCGACCTTGACTCTGGTGTTATTATTTACTACTTATGAAATAAGTAATAAACTCTCCCTACTGAGATGTCCTGCCATACAAACTGGTGAGCTCCTCCCCAAAGCCTGGAGAGCGTAAATTGATACAAAGATTCAACTTAGCATCTTAGCAGGTCAAACAAACGTGAGGTCAGTTCTGTGTCCAAAGTCAATAAGCTTTCATTTGCTGGCTGGCTGTGGTCCTACAACCTGCTCAGAGATCACCCACTGTCACTCCCAGTTTTATTAATGCAAGAATAAAGAAGCGAAATACGTATCATGTCCCTGTTGTGTTTAGTTATAATGAGAGATCGTCTCCAGCTGACCAAGGTGTCCTCATTAATGACTGTTCTATATTTAGCCTGCACGGAGAGCATGTGCCCCCAGTTCAATCAGAGACCCGGTAGTCATGGTAACGACACTGAGCATCTGGATGTATACCATTTGCCAAACTGTAATGAAGTGCAAGACAGAAAGAACACACAGCAGTATTAGGTGAATGAACGCGTTGTTCTTTTCTACTGCAGACTTTGAGTAACTGCTCCCTAGCCGTAAATGATGGGTTTCCTTTATTTATTCGTTTATTTATTTATTTTCTGGAAAAGAGCCCCATTAATAGAGTTGACAATTACTAATCTGTATTTTCTCTCCTATTTCTTAATTTCATTTTGTAGATGTATCGGCATTCGTATGCGGCACATTATGTCCTCAGCAAAATTCCTCACGGGTAAGCAATTATTCAGTGTTTTCATATTAAAATCCAGCCATTAAGAATTCTGCAAAATAATGCGTATCGTGCCCAATGGTTTCCCTATGACAGCCCTTTGCAGAGGTTTGGCATTCAGCTGCAGCAGCCGCTGTGCTATGTGTTGCACAAAAGATGACATAATCTGGAAGCAGAAATACTCATCTTCCCTGGAACACTGCATGAATTTCATGTTCTGGTTTTCAAGGTTTTGGCCAGAACATAGATGTGTTGGCATCTGACTGGGAGTCATGGTTGGCCACTCACCAGAGCACTGTTGGAGGATCTATCTAAGGGAGTCACTTCCTTAAATTTAGCCACAACTAAGGCATCACCCTTCAGTTTACATCTCTCAGCAGATTCCCTGTCCACAAGTGTTCTCTCTAGCATCCCAGCAGGGAGCAGATGGAGCCACTGTGTGTTCACAGGATCCCACTGCACTCAAAGTTACACTGAAGTCATAAGCCTTTGGGTTTTTCAGAGAGTGTAAGTGTGCAAACAAACAGGCTTTACAAAGCATTTCTAAATTTCTGCTGAGTTCACGCCATCCCATCATCCAGATAAGGAATGAAGATGTCAAACAGGACTGGACCCAGTAGTGATCCCAGGGGTACTCCACGCTTTTTCGGCCTCTAACTAGACTTTGTGCTACTGACCACTACTCTGGGCTGGGCAGTTCAGCCAGTTTTTGATCCACCTCACTGTTTGCTCGTCCAGCCCACACTTCAGCAGCTTCTCACTGTGGGTTTTATGGGGTACAGTGTCAACGTCCTTAGTGAAGTCAAGGGAGATAAAATCCACAGCTCCCTTCTCATCCATCAGGCTGATCATTTTATTATACAGGCTGATCAAGTTGGTTGAGTATGACTAACATAGGTATCAACTAGCATGAGGAGATCCTTCTTTATCATTGATTTGAGGCAGCTTTTAAAATCCCTCTTAACCAGCTCAATCTCCATGGCATTGTAGATAACCCTCAGCTCCATTCTCATCTCTCTGCAGCTCACCTCTTATTTGTCTAGAGTTTATCCCATAGTTCCTATCTGATTATCCCTTAAAATATACCTGTTTTGTTTGTGTGTTTTTTTCTTGTCCTGATTATTTAAGGACTAACCCAAGTAGTTAGGAATGGGATTCCATCATATCAACATGACACACATAGGCATATAATGATTCCTGGCATTTCAGAGTGATGTTTCTGTAGCATCCATGGAAATGCATAAACTAAATTCCTCAAATCGTTGTCAGTGAATACGGGGCTAAAAGCTATGAATCTGATGCCAGATTGTGCGTTTTAAGTATCACATTGGTGATAGCTGTGTGGGAATGATAAAAAGTAGCAATATAATTGTGTTGAAATAAAATTTCAGTATTCACTTTGCTTGTTCACTGGGTTTTCATTTCTATACGCAATGGCTACGCCGGTAGCAGATGCTTTGGATCCTTCTAATAGCTGACAAAACCTGTGAAGTTTTAAAAAGTGCACCTGTTCTGTGCACAGGGCGATCATAGAATCACCATGCAGTTCAGGTTGAAAAGGATCTCATAAAGTCCAACATCCAGTTCAAAGCAGGTCTCTCAGAACTTTAACTGGTTGAGTTTTGGAAACCTGCAGGAATGTGGATTATACAGCCTTGTATGAAGCAGTGTTGGATCAGGCAGGAAGAGAGATGGAAGGATTTCAGTGTTGTGTGTTGTGAAAGGTGTGGGTTAGAAAGCAGTTTGGGCTGTAGATACGTATACAGCCATTGCAAACACCGCATAGTAACAATTGCATTGATCTTTCATGTGATTGTAGCACAGGATAGAATTGAAATGCATGGCTTACTAGCATTTGCATGAAACATGGGCATTTATCATTCGTCTGGACAAACCTTAGATATATTTTAGGATTCTGCAAGAAGAGAGAGGGCAGGCGTAATGGGTGGAGATGATGTAGCAGGTGATCAAATGATCAACTGACTGGGAAGTAGAGCCTCTGTTGGATGAAGGCATGAAAATGTCTTCAGTGCATATTTCATATTTAATACAGGGACATTGTCTGATGGATGGGTGGGAGTGAAGAGCATTAGGTCAGGACCCAATGCACTGACAAAGCACAAAGTGCAGTTCAGTTTGATTCCTCAGGTTCTCCAGTGACAACAAAATTCATAATCCAGGCAAGCATCCTTGACCTCCTCTGGCCGATAACAGAAGGTGTATCTCTGCTGAGGCTAACTATTAAGGAGGTTGATTAATCTAATCTTAATCATCGCTTTTAAAATAAACTGACATTAATTTGTCAGACTAAGTTGCTTTTTAAAGGGAAATTTCTAATTGTTCCTTCCACGTTCTGCAGACTCTCCAGATTCAGGCTGTGTCTGAGTGTTCTGTAAGTGTGACGGCCAATCTGAGTACATCCTCATCTCATACGTGGATATAAAGGGTGTGGGACTAACATTTTCCCATAAGAGTTGTTGTGGAAGTGAACTCTCCATATAAGGAGGAGTAGCACAATTTAACTCTCTACAGACAACTAGTATATGCCAGTGACATACACACTGAGGATCTTACCTAAAAATGAAAAAGAGGCTGAGGTAGAAGAGGGAGCAAATAAACCTGCAAGGATTCTGTGTGGATTTGGTGAAGTACTGGCACAGGTTGCCCAGGAAAGTACTGGAGTCATCATGCTTGGAGGTGTTCAGGAAACATGGAGATGTGGTGCTGAGGGACATTGGTTAGTTGGCATGGTGGGGATGGGTTGATGGTTGGACTTTATGATCTTGGAGGTCTTTTCCAACTTAATGGTTCTGTGATTCTATTATATATGGGTTTTTTGTTGTTGTTGTGGTTTTTTGTAACCCCAGCCTTCTTGCAAATTCATAGATTCAGGTTAGAAACCCGTACAGTTTGTGCTTCTGGATTTGTTTGTTTGTTTGTTTATTGTGGCCTGAGGTTTTCATATTTCACAGGGAGAACAGGCCAAGATCTGCATTCCCATTTTACTGGGCAGAGGACTCAGGGCTCGGAGAGGAGTTAGATTCGTTTCTGCTTCCCTGCATGGCACCGGTTTTCCTCTTACTGCTCACTCAAAAATGTGATGCTGGCCCCGGGTGCCATCTAGTGGAACAAGGCTCTTCTCTCTTTTCATCCTCCCTTGCACAGGCGATATGTACCATCCCCTCTGTTTCTGTCTAGCTTAGATACCCGCTGATAACTATTTACAGCTGTCTGCTTGATAAATCCTTTTGCAAAGCTCCTCTCATAACCCCAAACTTGTACTTGCTGCATTGTAATTGCCGTTGAGTTGTAATTTATAGTTACTGCCATTGCATCCCCACGCTTGAATATGCTATAGGCAGCTCTCATGTGAGGTGCAGGAAAAGAGTGGAGAAAATTAATAGAAACTATTTCATAATATTATTTCAACTACCTTAGGAAAATAAAAAGTTACCTAATGTGATGTAGGCACAAGCAACGTGCTTGTGAAATCTAACAACCAACATTTATTTTATGCTCTTGTGGGTTTAAAATAGAGTGGTCCTACAAAGTCCAATAGTAGTGGATGGTACTAGTCATTCACAACCTGTGCTGGACTAGGGAAAAGGCTTGGTTTGTTGAGAGTTTTCTTGTTTGGTTCATGAGACCGTTCCCCTACCCCTGCTGCAGGATTTCCCTTATCAGTATTAAGGTCACTTCCCGCTACAGCTTGATCTGGCACTACAGGTTCTGGGGAGAGCTAACTTTGTATCCCTCAGGTTACCTCTGTATTTGACTTCTAGCTGCAGCCAAAAGTAATACAATTTAAAAAACAGGAAGAAAAAAAAAAAAAAACACCTGAAAAAAACACCTATGTTGTGTTTGCATTTCTCAACACAAAGACCAGCATAAAACTTGTGCATTTCCTCAGACTTCCTAGCCCTCAGCTCTTTCTGCACTAACCATTGCCCACTGAGCACAGCTGAGTGGTAGGGATTAGGACCTACCCCTCAAATGAAGTCTCAGTACAGTCTTAGCACATCCAGACAGTGCACTCCTCATTGATTGTATAAGGGGAGGAAGAAATTGTAAACAGCTACTTCTGCAAAGGATTAATAGAATCATAAACTCCATTAAAGTTGGAAAAGACCATTACGATCATCTAGTCCAACTATTAACCCATCACCACAATGACTTGCACTCCTTCCCAAATTTCTATAGCATTATCAGAAGAACGTGATGAATACATCATAGGAGCAATTGTAGAGTTTGGTTCAGCTCTTCCTACGTACACTTTAAAGCACTGTAAATTATTGCACTGCTCCCCACACTGAATTTCCATTAACTTCAAGAGAAGTCCCATGAGTGCTGTACGAAATGTACACTGGAGATCACCCAAGCTGTAACAGGAGGAAGAACTCAACCCATTTTCAAAGCGATGGCTGCAGATTTCTGCAGAGTTCTCACTGATGTTCCTGTCAAATCCTTTTATACAAGCTTTAGCCAGGGAAGAAATTAAGGCCCATTAAAGAAAGTTTAGCAAGAATTTGTATATACAGTACTGTTAAGCACTTTGAAAGGCAGCCAAATTTTCCTAACATATGCTCTTATTTTCCTATTTATGGGAAAAGGTAGAAAACCCTTCAGAGAACTGGCCACGCTGGAGACAACTTCCAGTATGACCAAGTCTCTTCTGTTTTTTTTCCTATAATGCCTCTTCTTTTTAGCACTCAAATATCACTGCACAACAAGAATCTTCCTGAGCTTCTGTGTCTCCATTTGCAAAGCAAGGAGAGAAATATTGCTTACCCCACAGTGGTGATATGCAGTAATTACTGTAGAAGTGCTGCACGATTTCACTCTTTAGCTTTTATAAACTTGTACTAGAGCCCACATTTTATTTTAAGATAAAAAAGCACGGTAATTAATAGAGTCTGTTTTCAGCTAATTAAATTTTACTATATGACGTGCATATTCTTCCCCTAACAATGACATTGGGGGGTTGAAACTAGCTCTTATAAGAGATATGTGAAAACAAATAATAATACAATTTTTTTAAAAAACAAGTCGAAAACAGTATGCAGTTTGTGAATAATCTGCTAATGTTGCATCTCCTCCCTATTTCCCAATTACAGTCCATTGTTTGTATCATTTTTTGAAGAGCTTTCTGTAGCAAATCCAGGAACCTCTGCTTCATAGTGTGGTGATTCTTGTGCCAGACTATGAATAACAACATACTCATGATCAGATATGCTTATCCCATTGTTTTTGACAACAGAAGACTGGACAAGTTATATTGGTGTTTTGATTGTGGAACCTGACCTTAAATCCTCTGGAGCAGATAGGAATCTCTGAATTTACTGGAATTTGGCTCGAGTCCTGATGGATCAGTTGGGTTCCTTGCTTTTTTAATCATATGAATTAAACACTAAAGGACAGTGCTTGAACAGTAGTTAAAATACATGTGCTTCTTGCTTGGAAATTCATTTTGTACCTTTTTAATAAGAAAGTTCCAGCATTTCATTAAGCAAAGCCTTTATTTGAACATCACTCACTTCCAAGCGGTGGCAGGTCGAGAGCAGCTCAGCCTTGGAAGACTGTTGTAGCCTGTGCCAGTGGGAGGAAAATCACTTCAGCAGCTCAACACCGTATCATTTCCACTGGGAATTTGCCATTTGTTCGCTCATGTTGGTCACTGCTCAGCATTTTTAATTTGAAATGTTCCTCCTCTGTGTAGGCAAAGCAATTCTTTACCACATGCTTCTCTTTTCTAGAGTTAGTTGTGATGTGGGTGGACACCTTAGAAACCATACATAGCAATAATAAAAAGGAGCAGTCCCCTGATGGGAGGATTTGATATTAAGAATGAGAGTAATGGCTGGAGAAACTGAAGGAAAAAGAAATAAAATCTTGAGTAATTAATAGTTAGGTGCGCATGTTAGCAGTTTGGCAGAGAAAAGCCCAGCAACCAACTTCCTGATATTACAGAAAAGGTCTACAGTTTATTCTTCATTGGAAAACCAAAAAAGAGGAATAAAGAAGGGCTTGAAGCAAAGTCTGCCACAGTATTTATCTGAGGCAGCATTCCCTCAAAATGGAAGTAGGATTCCTATTAAATTCTGTTCTTGAATTAATTGTGCAGGGCCACTCAATACAGAAACCAGGCTTCACTAGTGAGAAACTCAGCTGGATTTGGAAATGTTTGGAATGTAATAATATCATAATTTTAAGAACGTTGTTACCAACATCTGAGGGCTATTTCCATTCTTTGTGTACTCAGGTAAGCCTAGAGATTTTGATGAGTGGTTTGCTGTCCTCCAGCATGGATTGGATTAGATTGGATTAGATCTTCACTGGAAATACAAGCCTTACGTTTATTTAATTCCCAGAGGAAGTTTGTGGCTCTTTTTATGGCATGTGATTCATTTTTAAAGTGATATTAGTACTGTACAATATTTCACAGGTCTAGTACCAAAAATTACCTACATGGGTGCTTTACAAACAACGGCAGACTATAATTAGACAGATCTCTCAGCTCCTATTCTCTGCTGTATCTGACTAGATAGCTAAATCAGAGCCAAAGATGTTTTAGATTCCCTTGCTTTTCATCTTGTATGCTCTAACTCCATGGAATTCCTTCATCTTGGACAAAACGCTGGGCGAGCTAAGCTGTTTTTAAGACTTGTTAAATGATAAGATGTGGATCTGTGTTTGAAGTTAGTTGATTCAAATCGCTTCTATTGCTTCTTCCAACTTCCATTCACTGAATAGTGCTGTAAAAAAAAAAAATATGAGTATCTGTGCCTACATGCATTGTATCTTTAATAGTGGATAAACCTACATGCATGGAAGAGCTTTTTCCATCTGTTAAAGCACTTCTGTTTGAATTCCAGGATGATTCCTTTAGTTACATCTTCTCATAGTTTAATTTCTTGATTATCTGTTCTGGTAAGTCCTTGATTCCCATTTGTATTATGTTTTCCTCTTGCTGAGAGTCTCTGTAAGACTGTGTATCTCCTGGGAAGCAATTTTCTTAATGACACCTGTCTCCTTTTCTCCTCGGTGAATACTGAAGTAAACAAGTCATTTAATTGTTTAAGAATGTCTTTTTGCTCCATGAGAAATGGCATTCTTGCTTCTTGGAAGTCTTCCTCTATTTCTCCAACCTATGGTTGGAGAATCTATGGTTCTTTGTTCATTTATGAACACGTGTTCTACTCCCTTTAACTTCTTTTTGCAAATATTCTGAAGCCTACTTCTTTTTTTAATTCACCAACAATTCTTAAATATGAAGTTTCCAGTTCCTTATAACCTTTCCAAATTTCTTCTTTATATGGTGTTTTTTCTTTTCCTCTTTGGAGAGAAGAAGAAATCTATTTAAGCTGCTGTCTGGTTTTATGCTATTAAAAGTCGATGGTGAAGACACCAACTTCTAGTGCTGAGACAGATAATGAGGATAGATAGCTTTTTTTTTTCTTTTTTTATAGCTAACCATGAAAAAGTTTTACAGTGAGATGAGCTGATGAGCTTAGGGCTGTTGTGTTTCAAGATATTCAGTGATGGTTTGATGAAAATAACAGGAGGAGTATTCCTGCCTTCCCTATTTTTTTCTTCAACTTATTTTCATATGACAATGCAGTCTTAAAATGCTTTCTTTATTTTCCAAAGTTATGTCCCAGTTAACCAAGAGGGTTCAGAGCTTTTCTCAGGAGCTCACTCCAGCTCATATATTTAGCTCGCATATATTTAGACATATGGGAATGCTGTTTGGTGGAAATGCTTGCATTTTTGTTCATATTGGCAGTATATGCAAAGAAATTCCATGCAAATACTGTTGTTCTGTATTGGAAATCAAGCTGAAACATTATTCAAGCAGACCCAAGGAAGAACATCCGTACCACAGCCCAGATTGTGATTTTTTTTAACTTCCAGTCTTCTGCAGTCTGGTTCTCTAGAATATTTTTCTTGAAGAATTCTTGAAATCAGAGGAGCTTCTGACGGAGTTATTGGGACATTTTATTTTGTTTTAAGCTGCTTTTGAAGTCATTGTTATAGAACCATTTGTCATGTCTGCGCTCAGAGCAAGACTCAGTGCTGCTGAGGGAAAATGGTCTTTAGAACAGGAAAAAGAGGGGAACACAAAGACTGCAAAAAATCAGCTAAAAGAATGCAATCTCTTTAAAACAAGTTCTTCATTAATCACAGTATTGCTTAAGGTCAAAAACAGGCAAGCTGATCTGACTGTTTGGCTTGTTTTATTCTACATAGATGTTTTGATGTGAATTACAAGGAAAAAAAATGACTTGGTAGATGGCATGCTAATTACATTCAGGAACGTTTCTTATTCAGACTTTTTGAGAAATGAGTACTCATTTAAAGAAATGAGTAAATTTCTCTGTTTACTAGTTCAATAATCTTTTGTGAACATTGTGCTGAAATCATCTCTGTGCCTGGAACATCTGTTCCAGACAATGTCATCTGAATGTGGAAGAGTTTATACAGCACCCAATCCATCCTCTGTCTGGCCTAAAACAGCATTATTTTTCCCTTCTTTCCCAAGCTTTAAAATCGATCATCTTAAGAGATGAAATAAATAAGAGCAACCCTTTAGCAAGCCCTTGCCTTGCCATTACTTTGGCTGGAAAAAAAATGGAGTGCTTTTCCACAAGGAAACACCGAAAGTGGTGTAATGATGCAGTGAACCTATTTCTTCATGTAAACCTGTAATAGTAGATATACAGGCTGCCTTCAGAACAACCCATTTCCAAGGCAGAAATGAGCTCACAGGGGAAGGCTTGGGTCCAAACAAGACCTAATGATGAGAGTCTGTGAGAAGCATTGGCTCTTTGGAGAGGCTGAGTTGCCCTCTAATTTTGACTGATTCAAGAATATATATATAGAAGAACTTTAAGCAGAATGTTCTGGAGGAAGGCTGTAGCTATGAAAAGCCATTGCTTTTCAGTAATAATATAGCTCCCAGAAGGAGATGGCTGGTTAGGCCATCATGAGACTCCATGTATGCAGTGCCTGGACAGTGGGCGAATGCCCCTGACTTTTTGGTGTGTATTTGGTCTGAGGCCCTTCAGGCTTCTTTAACAAGGAGAATAACAAGGAGAAGGTCCAGAATAGGATGACATAAACTGAGGTGTGTTTGATAGCTGCTCTCCAAATGTGTGTTTCAGTTTGTGGATCATGAAGAGCTTCCCTGGTGAGAGTAGTAACGGGTTGTGGCCATCCCACTGTAGAGGCTGTGTAGGCAAGTACTCCTTCTGCTGTAGCTGATGGTGTGGATTTGTAATGGAGTTGTTTGGGGCTGCCGTGGAGGGATTTCATGTTTATGCACCCACGTAGCCCATGTAAGCATGTAGGAATCTACTCTTTCATGGTAGAGTTTGCCAGTAGGTGAGCTTAATTTTATGCCATTTTCAGGCTTATGGACAGTCTGGTCTCACCTGGTCACTGCTAATAGAGAATACATGCTGATCTGGTTTCTCTGAAGCTTTCTAGATCATGGCTGGCAAAGAGGGATGTCTTCTCAGGCCTTTGGATGTGATGCCCGAGTTTTCTGCTAGGAGTGAATAGTGGTTCTCTTGGGAAGAGGATTCTCTTCTTTCTAAGAGAAGACAACTAGAAGAACACGTCCAATTCTCAGGAGCATTTCTGGAGGAAACTAGGATCTTAAACTTCTTTTGTTATCCCATGGAGGAAAAGAATAGTTCAGAGTATGAGGATAGCTTCCTAGCTAATACCTCCCTGCAGTGGTCTACATCATGATTTCAGCATGCCATTCGATATAGAGGAAGTTTATTGTAGCTCAATTTGTACATCAGGCACCTTCACACAGTATGCAATTCCATCAGTCAGCCTTTCTATCTGCACATTTATCAAACGGCAAATAAGCAAGATTAGGCTACAAGAGAAATTTCCCAGCTATTTTGAGCAGCGTAAGAACTAATTCAGCAGATGCAATGATATTTTTCCTCAGAGAAAGGGAAAATGTCTGCTTTTCATGTCTGCAGCAGGGCTTTTTCCTGATAGACCAAATGGAGGGCTTTTACCTTCTGCCTTGTCTTTCACCTTATCAGCCACCAAAGCCAGTTTATGCAGCTTTTCTCATTGCATTAGAGCCTTCCTCTTCTAGAGCATGATGCAGTGAGCGTCGTGACGGGACTTGTCTGGGCTCTGGTCTGAATTACAGAATGTAATTGGTATGTCTGTCGCTAAGCTCCACCTGGGTTATTTGAAGCATTACAGGTTTCAATTCTTACAATTTGTCTAATCTGTTTATTTGGCGATGATATTTCCCTCTCTATTTATATTGTTTATAGTATCTTGCTCCTCTTCTTATTATAGGTGAAAACAAGCAAGCAAACAAACCACCAACAAATAGATAATTTATTTGTCAAATAGTAAATGACTGTTTTTCTCCCATGAGATGTTTCTATTTGATTCACTAGTTTTCTCTCTCCTGCATTCAGATGTTACTGTCTGTTGGGATAATCGAAGTAGCTAACCAAAGAAATTGAGTCTTAACAGGAACAGCTGACTTGAAGTTTAAGTAGCTGATGCATACAAACCTGAAAAGATACAGAAGTATCACACATTAGGGCTGTTCCTCTTGTGGGAATGGGACTTTTCTGGCTGTTATTAGTAGGAGTTCAGTATGACAGTCACTTATCTTACAAAAGTGACTTTAAGCTGCCCACAAAGACTTACTTATAATTGAAAATCATCACAAGAAAAGGCATGATTATATCCCACCAGCATCAGTGCTGAGTAACACTTTGCCAGTAGAGCCAGAAGCCATCTGGGTGATGCACATTGACTTGAAGGGTCAGTGCCTCAACAAACCACTCATCTCTCCACATCTGCATCAGACCTGTCATCGTGAGCACTTCATTGTTCAATCAGCTCCAAGGGCCTCTTCATAGAGACAATATGAGTTATGGTTTATAACTACTCTCTAGCAGCAGTGCAAAAGTTGCTATTCCAACCAGATCCATTATGGAAATGGACTCTGTATACATTGGTATCCCATCCCATTTAGAGTCTTCATATTTGAAAGATTGTAAAATGCATTCCTAAGTTCTCCTGTTGCTGTTGCCATTGGACATGCACCCATGGTGCAGTGGGAAGGTACAGCCATGGCAGATCTGAACTGAAGAGGCGGAGCTGGAACATAGCCATGGCATTGCATTGCTCATAGTCCAAGCAACAAAAAGAATTTTGTTAGTGTCTAATTATTGCTTTCAGTTTTGTTCTGTTTTCAAAATTTGATCTGGAAAAAATTGCCTTTATTTAAGTAACAAATGCTGCAGAGCAGCCTTTTGCTTGGAGGCTAGGCAGGCTTTGGCTCTTTTCTTATTTTTGGGCAATGTTGGCCTCAGATTGCCATGTTAATTCCTATCTGTAGACAGATAATTCTCTTACTTTTTAAAGCCATTTGAATTCTGCTAATGAGACATGCTGTATACTGACTTTTTAGTGCATTTGTTCACTGAACATTACGATACACAGTTTTAGTAATGTGACTTCAGAATATAAAATGTCATTATTTTTACTGAGTATAAATACCGTCAATACATTGGAAGAGTTTTGCATTCTGTGATATGATGAAATGACATTATGCTACTCTGACATTTACAGAAAAAAAAACCCATTCCTTTTTCTATATTGCATTTGCTGCGTCTCACTATTGTTCAGCTACAAAATAAAGGTAATAGATGAAAGAACAAGAAAAGTATTTTATTTTCTAAAAGATAGAGATTTTTTGTATTAGCAGGAGATTTTGCCTTCAGAACCAGACTTCATATCGGTTGTTATACAGCTGCAAAACGTGCTTGCTATCATGTACAAAGGAAGATTATTAGACAGGAAAGTCGTGAGATGATGAAGAAGAAATTATATTTTTCTTGTGGCATTATGTTTCAAATATGTGATTATTGTTTATCCTTATTAAATATCATCAATGTATACAATTACTGTTTACCATCCCTTGACTAATACTTAAGGCTTAGGGAAATCACTGGTAAAACTAATGTTTTTAACATCCTATTAATAGAAAACATAGCTTGTCAGGTAAAAGTTTGATCTTTCCAGTGCTTGGTAGTGGTATAGTTCTTATCATATGATAAGATATATGCTGAATTTGGGCACAAAATGTTAGATGACTCTGGCTGAAAGATGCCTAATGGAACATGGTGGATTTCCAAAGGAGAGCATGCACCAGTTTACATGATGACATTCCTGAAGTTGAAATTTTGTTTTTCTCTTTTGCAGAGATCCCCAGAATTTGTATCCCCCTGAGGTCAGCAATGCAAAGCTTCAGTATGCTGGTTGGGGTCCAAAAGGGCAACAGCTGGTAAGAAAAATGTAGCAGTGAGCGCTTCCGGCTTCAGAAAAAGAACAAGTGTGCAAATGAATTTAGAGACTGTACTGCTTTTGATCTGAAGTAAAGAGAATAATCAGCTCATGACTAGATTCCCAAAACCCATGTGGTAGCTACTGGTATCTTTGTGAAGTTGTTTTATCATGTAAATTATTTACAACATTGCCAAGTGTATAAATGTACAGCAAAGTAATTGTGTCTAAAAATGCAAATAAAGAAGATCCTTTGAGAGGAAGCACTTGATTATCCTCATGTTGGGCACAGGACAGATTTATAATAGAACATATGAACTAGTGAGTATATCACTGCTTCACAAGGATGTCTCCAGATGTGCAAACTTGGCACTGGGAATATTTCAAATCTAGAACAGGTGTGCTCTTAATTTGCCCTGTAGTTGTCTGCAGAATAGACTGAAGTAGAAATGTGTTGTAACAGAAATGCTAAGTCATGGCTTGAACCAGTGATTGAGCACCTGGTTGAAGGCTGGTCCAACCCAGGGAGCTCAGGTGCATGCAATGCACCTGAGTGACAAGAAGGGGTGGATCCTGGGTCCATCCCTTCCCAGACCTCATTTAAGGGTTGGCAGTGGAGGTGGGGGTGTCTTGCTGGACATCCTTGTGTACCTGAGGCTTTCCAAGGGTAAGCTGTATCTTACCTTTACTTCTGTGCCCGTGGGTGTTGTATTTGAGCAACTCCTCATTTGCTGCAGCATAGGGCCTTGCTATTTTGCTGTCATTTCCACTTTGCTGTGCTTTTCATCGCATTACAGTATTGAAGAAAGTTTTCAGAGTATGCCTTTAAAAACAAAACAAAAAAAAACACAAATTGTCAAATATCTTTTGTATTTCATGAAGCCTGATGTAGTAGTCCTGAAATCTCCAATGTTTTTTTCTCTTGGCTACTGTTATCTTTGGATTTGCCTATTTTTCACAGCTGGCTACATTCCTATGCTTCGTTTCCTGGTGTAAATCCAATAAGAAGTATTTGCTTATGCTGGGCAATCTCTATTTTTCTGATAGGGAATTTTACTACCTTCTTCCCCCCAAAAAGTAAAAATAAATAGGAGCTTTAGAGTAGCTAAGAAAATCTAGTATATTTCTCCTCTCTCTAGTGCTTTTTTCAGGGATTTCTTTATTTGTGTCCTTAACTATGTTATTTTCAAAGTTGTGACTTAAGAAACGACGGTTTGTCACTGCAAGTCTCTAAATCATGTTGGAAGAAAAAGAACAGGTGCAGGAACAAGAAGGTGTCTCTCCCTTTCTCCATCAAGAAAATGAGGTTTAAGTGAGTTATTGACCTCAGATCTCATAGGAATAGATGAGACAGTTTTTGCATCTCTGCGTATTGACTACTGAGAAGCTTATTTTTCCTCATCTCACAGGCATACATACCCAAGTTTTGTCCTATAGTATGTGCCATTTTAACTTTCTGCTGTTGGCCTGACAGATCCCTGTTGAGTAGTTTGTACTAATTCACAAGAGATTGGGATCTGATATTGACCAAACTCTCATATTTGTTTGTGAACACCAGCATGTTCATATCTTCAGGCTTCTGGATACTGATAATGTACGATCAGCTGATAATGCTTGATGTTAAGCATCCAGAGACTACCTGTAGGATACAGCAAAGAAAGCAAAAAAAAAAAAAAAAAAGCTTTTTTTACTGTTTTCATTCTTCTAAGTCCAACATAATCCCATGTCCATTGAGCTTCATAATATAAACATATGCATAATATAATAAAAGCTGTCTCTACTAATGGAAAGATAATCCTGAACTGTTTCACTAGTTTTTTTCAAGTTCATAAGGACAGCTCCTTTTTTTTTTTTTTAGTGTACTTATGCTGTGAACTTACGTGTTTCAGTGCCTTCAGTCACAGCACAATACTGATTAATGTTTATGTTAGTTCTACCAAGCTGAGAATATACTTACTTTTCGTCTTAGAAAGAAGATAAAACTTCTTTCAAGCCAAGATAAGACAACCAATCTACTTACTCCATTGACTCCTCTATCAAAGAAATCTTTCTGTACAGAAAGAAAATATATCCAAATGGATGAATTACATGCCCTTGCTTATAGCAGAGGGACTGGAACTAGATGATCTTAAAGGTCCCTTCCAGCCCAAACCATTCTGTGATTCTATATATACAAGAAAATATTATCTCTATAGTTCAGAAAAATAAAGTTTTTTTTAACTCCCAGCTTCATCTTTTTATACTGAAATAATTGATCTCACTTTCCACTATTTTTTATTAAGAATACGGTAATATCTCAATTCCCTAATACATAAAGTTTGGTAAATATCCCTTCCTTGGGCTACACACAGTCTTTTTTTAAAGTAATCTGAAGCACTCCTATGAGTCTTGGAAATATTGTGCTACTGTGGGTTTCAACTGGATGTTTTTGTTTCGGGCTTCTGAATACATAAATATGTAGGCCTATAATTTAGCAGCATTCCCTATTCCTGTTTTGTCAATCAGGATGGAGAAGAGACTCTAATTAGTAGTTCTAAGTGTTACCACATTAACACATATGCCTCGTGATCTTTTCCTCACCAGTCATTCACCTTGAAATAAAACTATGTGTGTAGTTTATAAAATAAGGTGCACATCTAATCTGCTCACAGCTAATTATCAGCAGAGAATTGCCAAAGAAGCTTCTTTTAAAAATAATAATAATAATAAAAAATCTGCAAGCATTACAAATGAGATAAAGAGAATATAAATACTCAGTCTTCTATATTTCAAGACAGATTGAGTTACTCTAAATATAATTCCAAGTGGAGTTAGTTTCTCCTTCTGTGGGGACAGCATAGAGTGCTGTTGCAAAGAAAAGCAGCACTCTTTTCAAGTGTAAATGCTGGGTTGTGTTGTAAGGGAAGGAGAGGGAGTTCCCAACCTATGCGTTGACTCCTTCAGTCAGAACAAAACACGTTAAGTCCCAGGAAAGATGGAAGCAAAGGTTGAATGGATTTACATCACCTTGAAGATACCCCAGTTTTCAGAAAACAAAATACCTATCTGTCGAAATCTCTCGATTTCTGCTTTGCCAGTGCAAAGGGGAGGAAGGCTGGGAGAGTTTAGCCCTGCAGCTTTTTATTTCCATTGTTTCATCCTTCCAAGGAGAACTTTTGGTCACCGTGTCTGACCTTGTTCTTGCTTGCTTGCCTAATGATTCATTAAAACAGATCTGCAGCAGAACAATCTGAATAATTTGCATTCTTTTCAGTTTAGAATAAACAGCGGAACTTTCCCAGGAGCAATTTTCTATTTATCTTGTTTTCTTTTGTCTTTACTCATTAAATTATATGCCAATTTTTGGATTATAAACTCATCAGAGCATGGTTCTTGACTTCTCAATAGCCTGCAGAATGCCACACGTTCTGACAGATCTACATAAATAGCAGCAGATATTGGAACTGAGAAAATCAATGTCAGAAAATCAAAATGCAGAAAAGCCCCCACTTCTGGCACCTCAAAAAATTGTTTCTGTCTTTCTCAGCTTTCAGCCCATGTCTTAAAAAAATAGAAGTCTGACAAGGCTAATGGAAGGATCATGCCTTTACCTGTACTGACCTTTTAAGTATGGAAGGGGAGCCACCAACTTCAGTTCAAACATTCTCTAAGTATGGCAGTAATTAATGGGCTGCTTCTTCTCTTTTGTCCTACCACATGAAACATCATTTATGCCTTTGCAGAGTGAAAAGCACTGTTAAATTTAAGTAGCAGTGCAATTTTTTGTGCATGAAATTGTCTATTCAAGGTACTGGAAAAAAAAAGTCATTGTTACCAAGGTACAATCAAGAGTCCAAAGCCCTCAGTATGCAATGGCATGAATCCCATGACCTTCAGCATGTTCCTGGGTGACTTTCAGTGTGTATGCTGTATTTCTCTCAAGCAGCATCAAAGCACGATACTTGGCAGCAATATAGGGATCTTGATGTCGTGATAGGACTGCAAAAAACATGTTGTGCTCCTCCTCTGCCCTGTTCCATGTATGCTTATCTTGGATTTCTTTTTCTTATCTTGATATTTGTGACACAACAGAAATCATACTTTTCTCCTTTTGGAGTTTCAATACCACCAGGAAAAAAAAAGAAAAAGAAAAAAAAGATAAGCAAAGAGCTTTTGTTAATTGATCTTACTGGATTATTTTAATGCTTTCATGCTTTATAGCTTTGCATCTTTACATTTTTAGAATGAGTTTCTGCATACATGCAAGATTTCCATACTGTATTTCCCTCAGTACTGTCTGTGCAGATCAGAGTCGCTATCAACCTGAACTGGGTTCTCATAGAACATGTGAGAAAGACAGACTTGGGTTCTCTATTTATCCAAAAAGAAAAACAACACAGTGCAGAAATTTCCTTTGCTGGTTTGCCTGAAGGCAGGAAATGCTTTAGGAGCAAGACCTTCTAGTGCATGTCTGTAGCTGAAGTGTGCGAAGAATCCCAAACCCTGAGGTTTTCAGGATGCTTTTGTCTAAGTTATTCCAAAATGAGCACATCTAGGTTCAGAATGTTTGCCTCGGGGACAAGCTGGGGATGTACAGGGGCACTGTTGTCATAAGGAAGGCATAAGCAGTATGACTACTCTAATAGTGCACAGTGAGTGTTTACCTGCATTGCCAACACTAAAGTACTGTTCGTGGACGTGGTTATACTCCAATTGTCAGAGGCAGAAGACTTTCTGCTGTGGTGCTGTTTTCCTTCCTATAATTGCCTGATGGATACAAATGAACAATGACACATCAGATGTGGGGGGATAGCAGTTCTTCACAGCTTTAGAGGCAGCAGCTACAATTCAAAAAATCTCTCGTATCCTAGTATTTATCCTTCAGCAAAGAAAAACATGTTTGAGGTTCTCCTGGCTGTTCAGTCTTTTTTTACTGTTTCCACTGTTTTTTTTATATAATCTAAGATGTGCAGGAACAGGATCATAACTGCATTTAATTGCAATTGGATTGGATTTTTTTGCATGCCTTGCATTTATGGCAAATTCAGAGAATGGTCAAAATGGGTTCCTCTGGCATTCAGATCCAATAAATCTTCTGATGTCAACTCCTGTGAAGCAGGAGCTACCTTTTATCCTTGCAGATTATGCAGCAGTCAAGTGTATAATTTGTTCTAAAGTAGTAAAACTTACGTATCACAGCAGGTGCATGAAGAAATCTCCATTTCAGTGAAATGCAAATGCCAACGAAAATGAGGAACAGGTCTTTCAGCCTCTGCCATGTTAGGGCTTTGCCAGGTGCCCTCAAACAATGAATGCTAATGATGGTTAAAGAGGTTGTTGTGATAGGTATTGCTGTCAAAAAAAAAAAAAAAAAAAAAAAAAAAAAAAAGCACCATTTAGAGAAATACTGGATTTCATTTGTATATAAAACAATGATAGGTCCTGCCATACAGGGTTACAGTGAGTCAGCTTTGCCTTTTGTTATCAAGAAACTTCAACACCTAGCACAATGTCTTGCTAAGTAGGATATCTAGATGCAAAATGCAGGTTAAGTGATGACACCTGGAACTGAAGTGGCGTGACTCCTTTAATTAGCAGGTTGTTCCCTGCACGAATTCATGCCAGCTTAGTGCTAGGCAGAATGTCTGCACAGATCACAAGTGAGGAGGATTTCCACGGGAGGTACTGAGTCATTTGTTGTTCTAATCCAGTTGGGCCTTTGAACTGCTGAGCATATAATTGCTGCGGGTCTATTTGTTTCTACTATTATTTCACAGTTTTTTACAGTGCTGTCTTTAAACTGTGCTTCTCTCACTTTTTATTTTTACAATGGCATCTGAATCAATATTTAACTGTGGTCTGCTATATTAATAACTTTGGCTTGGTTATCTTAGTTGCAAGGAAGAAAATGTTCCTTCCTTTCTAATCTCTGTGTACACCCAATTCACAGTTAGAGGACAGCTTTCTGCATAGCTCCTGCATTCTGGGAAAAGCAAGAATTTCAGAATAGCCTTCGCTTCATCCCCTTTCCCAGTGTCAAAGTCTTTATGAAATCTGCAGTGAGGTGTGTGTGTGTGTGTGTATGTGTATATATATATATATTCTAAATATGGGGACATGTTGCTATAGTTGGAGATTCGCTTTCCCTTCTTCTCCTTTGTAATTAGTGGATACCACTGAAAAGGTGTTGTTGTGTTGGTTTGTTTGTTTCCTTTTGATGCTATGCTCTTTGGTCATGGTGATTCTGGTGTATTATTTTCCATTTTTACACGTGCTTCTTGCTTTCTCTGACATCACTAGGTTTGACATGCAGTCCTCGTTCATGAAGGGGATGTTTTGCATCCTCATTGTGAGCTCTGCTGTCCATTTCTATTTCAGCATTCTCAGTGCTGCATGACCAATGACAAAAGAGTAAGACATTTAAGACGAGAGGATGTTTCAGTAGTCGTTACTGGAAGAAGTTATGGGTGCTATAGATAATGTATTGGCCACTTGGTGGACATGAAGGATCTCAAAGAAAAAAATTAAATAGATAATTTGCCATAGAAGTTCTACCAATGAATCAAAGAAAAATCTACTTCTTTTCTATCTAAATGTGAGAGCCATGCAGTGACTTAGTACTGAGGGCATTTCCCCTGGAGTCTGCCAGTGCTACAGACTTCTTCCATGACTTCGTAGCCATTGCTGTGTTTTCTGTTTTAGTTACAGTATGAAGATGACAATATATAGTCCTTCCTCCCAGTGGACTTACAGGATTAAAACATTAATTATTGTGGGCACACACACATAAGGTATACAGCTAACAAAAATGCATGTATTGATGGATCTGCTTTGCTAACTTATTTTCTCTTTTTAATCACAGAGCAATTCACCATCCTGATGCACCATAGCACAAGTACTCAGTTCTCTTCTACTATGTTACTGTAGCTCATTGTATGCTACTGCAGTTTCACAAAAGCACAAAATTTCTGATAGTCAAACATGTTAGCGCAGCGTCAGTTCCACTGAAAACAGCTCCCTCCTTGCTATCTGAAATGTTGATGTTCCTTTACTTTGCTTGAGTCAGTGCATTAGTGTTTCTGGCATCCTGCTTGATGTGATTTGTAGAAGCAATCCACTGAAGTTATAAATTTCCTTTTGTTTTTTAAAGAAGCAGTCATAAGTAACAGTATGTTTAAATGCTATACTTTAGGACAGCAGAAGCAGTCTCAGTTTGTGCTGCCTAGTCTACTTGCATCGAGGAGCAGCTCACCTTTGTTTGTATTGTGATCTCACCTTCTCCAGGCATTTGTCTGAGAAAAAAGTCTCTAGCACATTTCCATCAGGCCTTCTAGTACTTGCTGCTCAGCTCCTGGAATAAATGCTGATGATTTTTATACCATACTACACATTGTTTGAAAGAAGCATATTGCACTGCATTGTTGACTGTGTAAGGACATTGTGTTCTTGGAGGAAACCAGTTGCAAGTTTTCTTTATGCTGACAAGTAATTCATGCGCTGTCCTTAGCCAGGTATTCATTCTATGACACAGTAAAATAGTTAAAATGATACACTGTATCATCTCATATTAAATAATCTAATTTATAGTGATGCCCTGCATCACTATCAGTGGTATTAGGTTACAGAATACAAGATAATCCATCAAGGAGGACTTAAAAGCAGAATCAGGGTTCCATACTAAATGGTACATTTACTGATACATACTTTAATACAACAAGGCAGTCATAAATTAAAATAACCCCATTAGAATCCAGGGCAAAGAATTCCAAGTGGACGTGGTTCTCTTTGTCAATGTGAAATAAATGTTCTTTCTTCCCCGAAGAACAGAAAATAGGGCAGCATATTTTTCTTAAAACATCTATTTTAAAATCTTCCAAGCCATAATAATTGCTCATTTGGCCAGAGTCTAGCAGATTCTAGGTGTAATTAGAATCTCTACATGTTACTGACTAGCGTGCTCACAAAATATAAATGGAAATAGACTGTGTTTGTAATGATGCAATGTTGAAAATGTGAAGAGGCTTGTAGAAACCTGAGAAGAATATGAATGTAGTTAAGAACTTAAGCTGAAAGAATTGAGACAAAAATCTGTGCCCAGTTTAAAAAGAAAAAAATGAAATGTGTCTCCAGTTCATAGAATTCAGCCATTGCCCCCTGGACTTCATCTAGTATGCCAGTTTAGAGTAGTTCTAGAGACTGTAAGAACTACAGGATCTTACAGACTTTTCTTCTTTCCAAAGGATACCTTAATATCTCTAGTGGAAAAGGTCTACAGAATCTACTGAGTGCTGTTCACAGGATCCTCTGGTGACTACAGAATAGTTGTAGAATATCAAGAAGCAGAGCCTTTAAACCCTTGTGCAAACTGATGCATCTCCTGGTTGCCTTTGGGACAGCTGGGACCTAGTCACTGCTTGGAGAAATAAAAAATACTTTATCTGAAGACATGAAGAATGGAAAAACATCACAGAATCACAGAATGGCCAGGGTTGGAAGGGACCTCAAGGATCATGAATCTCCAACCCCCCTGCCACACGCAGGGC
The DNA here is from genome assembly GCF_987193195.1 of Phasianus colchicus. NCBI lineage: Eukaryota > Metazoa > Chordata > Aves > Galliformes > Phasianidae > Phasianus > Phasianus colchicus. The sequence continues at coordinate 45,955,559 of NC_143441.1, read as the reverse complement.
CACCAACCATTCCACCTAATGCTAGACCAGGCTGCCCAGGGCCCCATCCAATCTGGCCTCATCCCTCTGACTACTTAGTCTCTTTGCTAGTTGTGGGCAGTGACAGCAAAGTTAGGGTCTTAATGCTTATTTTACAAGGGAGTTTTATAGTTTATGGGTTGTATTTCTGCTCTTCCTTTGCTAAATCTTACCTGTTGCAGTAATTCTGGTGGTTTTCCTTTGCAGAACTGATTGCATTTCCTTTTTTTTCTTTTTTTAACACAAATCTCCATTCAGTTTCTCTCTTTTGCTACTTGTATCAGATATGGAGCCTTTGATCTCTGAGTCAAAAATACTGCTTTTGAAATGTCTATGAGCCAGCACTGTTCTTATAGGCATCAGTCTGTACTACTGTATTCTGTGGTCTTAGTGGTCTTCTAGGCTTTTCAGCTTCTCAATCTTGAAAGCCTTCCTGCAGAATATTTCTAATACTGGAATAGTCCTCACTTCACTCTATAAGTGCCACCTTTGGCCTTTTCTAGGAAGAAGATAAGTGAAGTAAATTTTACCCTTGTCCAAAGTAAACATTATCTGTGTGGTGCATACCTTCAGAAAGCGTGTCCTCTAAATCCTTGCCCTAGGAATAAGTTATCTTCTTACTTTAAATTACAGCAAAGCTAAACCCTTAAATGAAAAATTGAACCTGTAGCCTTCTCTGTCAATAATTTATCAAAATTTCTTTCTCTGCAGTATGTTGATTAAATGGAATAGTTTCATTCGTTCATCGTCAATCTTAATGATGACATTTTGGTTTTGTGAAGGAAGAATCAGCTTAAAAAACTTTCTTTCACTTCTCCATCATAATTACTGTATGTCTCTTTCCAAACCTGCAGAATTGAACTCTGTGATGCAGGAGAATAAAAATGTTTTGACTCACTACTTTTATCCCCATTGCTATCGAGCTTTTTTTTTTTTTTAAATAGCTGGTATAGAACTCTAAAATACTCACTTTATATATAAGCTGTTGAGGAACAGTTTATGCTTTTATTACTCTTTTTTGAAGGACTGATGAGTTGGTGTAATCATATCATATGCATTAAGAACAACACTTGTGATAAATGTGAGCTTTGATGTTCAACTAGCTTCCATTTATGCATTTTTTCACATTCAGATAATCATTATTCACTGAATAATGCATAATCAATCAGTAACAAGCTCTAGAAACTGATTTTGCATTGATCATGCATTTTTCTGCTTTAGTTGATGTAAGAATTATCGTTGCAAAATGTCAAGACCTTTTCAGTACAGTGCTTGCCAGATTTCCATGATATCCCAAAGTGAGAACACGGTTATCGTATCTGCTTCAAGATGCTGCGTGGACACAGATGGGCATGCTAATTCTGTGTAGTAAGGACAAGTTTTAGCTTGGGCAAAACAGCAAGGGAATCTTTCTCTAAACAGTTTTTCATTTTCACAGTCCTCAGCTTCCAGATGTCACATGGCAATGGCAAAACAGAAGTGTTTTGAGAGGAGTCATCTTCAAAATATTTGAATGGAAGTAGAGGGAGTGTAGAAACCGAGGTGGAGGGAGAGATCTCTATGAGTGCATAATTTCAGGAGCTTGATAATGCTCCAAATTTCCAGTGTCCATGACCTGACAGCTCCATGATACTGCTTGCATTCTGTGGCTTTGTTACTGCCTGCAGCCAATTACTTAGTATGTAAACAAAGAGGTAATAACTTTTCTTCCTGGACACACCAAGAAGCTAAAACTGTCTCGTTTGCAGGTGGATTTCAGACCTATGTGATGTGTAACACCATGCAAGTATATGGATAGTTAATATATATCAGAGAATTACAGAATGGCCAAGGTTGGAAGGGACCTCAAGGATCACGAATCTCCAACCCCCCTGCCACATGCAGGGCCATCAACCTCTGCATTTAATACCAGACCAGGCTGCCCAGGGCCCCATCCAACCTGGCCTTGAACACCTCCAGGGATGGGGCATCCACAACCTCTCTGGGCAGCCTGTGCCAGCACCTCACCACTCTCTCTGTAAAGAACTTCCCCCTGATGTCCAACCTAAATCTTCTCTCCCTCAACTTAAAACCATTTCCCCTTGTCCTGCAGTTTTCTACCCTTTCAAAGAGTTGATTCCTCTCCTGTCTGTGTGTGCTCCCACTTAGGTACTGACAGGCTGCAATTAGGTCACCTTGCAGCCTTCTTTTCTCCAGTTCAGTTCAAAACATGAATCTTTATCTAGCTGTATTCCACCAAAAAATAAATGGAAGTTTATAGAAATAAACAGAGCATCTTACAGGAAGAAGTTTAAAATGCCCTTGATTGCACTGTAGGACTTTTCCTCAGTCAAGTGACATATGAAATAGTTGATGTAAAGGAGCAGGAACCTTAAATTGCACCTAGATTGGTTTCAGGTGGTAGAATCCCCATTTGTATCCTGGGGAATTTGATGGTCCAACTCTATTGAAGGATTGACTAACCACACAGAAATCTGCCTCAAGTGATCACCTTCATTTTACCAGATTCATGTTGGGCTTGTTTGGAGAAATCAGTACCTGCTTCCTAAGAAGTGATGTGACTGGCATTTAAGTAGAGGAAACTATGTGAAGGAGAAACGATGTGACTTGGACATGGTTAGGACTGTGAGTAACAGAGAGCTAGCGGACCATATCTTGAGTAGATGAGATACCTGATATTTTCTTTTGGCTGCCTATCATCGGTAGAAGCAGTAGAAACCTAAACTGCATGGACTGTTTTGATTGACTTGTTTGGACATGGAAGCAACCTGAAAACTGTAAAAGCTGCCAGAGAATGAGAAATCCATAGAGTTAGGCAATTCTTCATTGGTATCTAGGACAGTCTGGCTCATGCCTTTGGAGCCACATACTGACAGAAGGTCACAAGCAAGGTGAGGTAGGATTGATGCCAACCTACATGCATTGGCATATACACAGAGCAAGATACATAAAGAACCATTTTTTCTTTGTTATTTCAGCAAAAGGAATTTTATAGCAGCTGTGGCTCTGCCTGTGCAGAAGGGAACATTATGAGTTGAGTATCATGTTGAAGCTGACTGTGGCTCTGCAAGTAATTTGATCAGTATGACATGCAGTTCATTACAGGACAAGGAGCACTTGGGATCTTTTGTCTCTCAGTCTTCACAAGCTTATAATAGTCTACCTGATGTAAAATGATAATTATAGTAAGGATGATCTTATGGTTCATGCATTGGATTAGAGCTCGAGCAGCTCAAGTGTGACTCATGGTTTTGCTGGTGCACTTATGTGACACTGAAAACTGCATTTGTCTTCATATACATAGGTTCCTACAGCAATTCAGATGAATAGTATTGAATATATGTGGGCTCCAGATGCTTCTCCAGGACAGTAGAGGTTTCCTCTGCATTCTATATGATGCTACACAATGTTTTAGACACTCTGAGGAGCTTAAAATGGCTCTGGGTACCTGTGAGTCAATTGAGTCTTGTCTTCAGTGTCCCTGCTTCTCTTCTGTTTTTGTTGTTTTTTTTTTCCACATGTTCAATGAAGATTACTGTCTCCATCCTAGGCTTACCAGTCTACAGAAATACCCTGTTGGGGTAGGGATGATTTTTTTCTGTGCACTTGTTCAGCATCTAGAACAGTGAAGTCCATGGATTCACACAGATGACTTTACTGATTCTGCAAAATTAAATGAGTTTCTGAGAGACAATTCTAAAATGAATCTGCTATTTCATTTATTCTGCCAGAATACTCCCTCAGGTAAACTGGCTAGCCAGCTTATTTGAAGACTTCTGTAAATGGGGAAAAAAAAAAAAACCCAACAGCTGCAAAAATCACAATAAAAATGAAATAAGGCTTTAGCATTAAAAAACAGAAGAGAATGGAGTGAATTATGTTAGATGAGGAGAAAGTAGCATGTTGATTTAAAGATGTTCCACTATTAATTGAGCCTTACATTTTGAGTCCGTTGCTCTTTTAGACTGCAATTGGGCTGACTTGGAATTTAATACACGTTCAAACCTTTGTGCCTGTCTGTACATGAAGGCTGGGTCTTATTCACCAACCTCTCAATGCTAAATAGACAAACTTTTCATGTTAACTAGTCTCTTGTGGGCTGACCTTGCAGTGGGAAGGCTGCCCTCTGGCATGTAGGAAGTATTCACCCTTCTGCAATGTGTGATTAAAGTAATAAGCATCCAGACATTAACTTTATATTTGGAGATGCTACATTTTAAAGATGTCATTCGTTTAGTTGGCAAAGAGGACTCAGAATAAATCAAAGCATGAAAAGCACAAATTAATGTGTGTTAATTTATTTTCTCGTGGTCTTTGAGGAAATAAGAAGTTCTCTCACCTCTTTGGCTGTAAGGAAGGGGGGATGAAAGAACTATAAGAGGTATAATATCTTTCAATTCAGAATAGTCAGCCTTTAAATAGTTGCAAATGAAGTTTGAAATGGATCAGTCAGTGCTGTGATGGATCTTGTACGTTTTAAGATGATTGAGTTTACTTAGCATTAGCTTAGTATACATTTATTTTACTGGATAAATACCTAATCTTTGACTGAAAGATCTCCTTCCGTCTTAGGCATGTGGTCCAACCAGCATAGTACTTTTTTCTTTAATATTAGTTTTGTCAAATGGCTTTCAGTAAACAGTTCTAATACAAATTGTGAACAGACAGAGATTTCATCCCGGTTCACAGGAAATGGTGATGTGTTGATACCTGAGGCTGAGGGCATAGTGGCTTATGCTGAAAATGCTAGGTGATATCCTGAGCCCCATAAGGGCAACAGCAAAATCCCCATGGGTTTTATTATCCTGGGAGTAAGTAAGTTTGGTTGTGTTGTTTTGTTTTTTTTTTTTAAAGTCTTTATCTCAGTCCCCCAGGGCACTCTAGTTATCTTTGTTAAGAAATATTTCATCTTCTGAACCCTATTATAACATCCAGAAGGAAGAGATGGAAGTCTTCCATTACACCCCAGAGTGTCATGCTAATTCTGATTTCAATAGGAGAGAATCTTTTTATCCATTTTCAAACAGCTTTCTTTTAGTTTTGTTGGTTTCTGTGATACTGGGAAAAGAAAAATTGAAGGCTAAATATATATTTTTTTTTCCTCTTTTCTGTCTCATGTTTTTATCTTGTATAGCTTATGACTTTCTTGTTTATTTTACAGGGTTAACAGTTTTGGTTTCTTCAGTCGGTATATGGATGTCTGTGTTCTTCTTACTACTTTCAAAATATCTTATTTTTCAGAGGCTGTGAAATGTAATAACCAAAATGGTCATGGTGCTCAAGGTGGGGATATCCCCCTGACATTGCCCAGCTTTATTTCCCATGCCATTAGTTGCACTCAGTGCTGGATATGATGTGCTGTCCATCAGAAAAGGCATAGACATTGCAAGGATCTTGGGGCAAAAATCATTCTCAAATACACACACCAGAAGAGAAGGCACTAGAAATGTATTATGCTCTTCATCTTCTGTACAGAGAGACACACAAAACTCAGCTTGACCCCTTCTGTTGTACTTTCTTTTATTATTTAAGATTGCTACATAAAGCAAGCATAAAATAATGTGGAAATGATGCGCATGGATTTTTTAATTGTTTCCTTATACAGATTTATTATTCTCTAATTAGCTCAAAGGATTCTGATTGCTTGGTAGGAAGTGCTACTTTAATGTCACAAAATGTAAACAGTAGAAAATATTATAAAGAGGTTTCCAAAAAAAATCTAATATATCTCTAGACCAGAAGGTGAAGTAATCCAGAGACATCTCTTTTTGATGAATAACGGAATTTCAAAAGCTTTTTCTTAATTTATAAGATACATTACATAGAGATCTTCCTTCTGCTGCTTCAGTTATTTTTTATCTTGATTATGCTTGACGTTTTTAGGGTACAAGGCACTGTAGTTAGGAGGATAATTTTAAATTCTCTATGAGGTGCTGCAGTTTGGCTCTGAATTACACGGGAAATGGTTTGAAGTCAGAGCACTATATTATTTTCCATTGCAGCTACCAAATACCCTATGCAGGCTGACTAGTGCAATGACACTTTGAAAGACAAAACATTGAAGACAGAAAACATCGCAGTGCTTTACAAAGCACAGGGCAGAAGCAGGTTGTCATTCTGCCTTATTTATTTTTCCTGTAGACTCATTTAACATTTAAGACAGTACAAAATATTGCAAAGCCTTCATTTGCTGGGAGAAGCCGGGCAAGAAATGGGCTGCATCACTTGAATAACTCCACCTGGCTGTGCACCTGTTGCATAAGAGATTGCCCAAAAACCCATTGCACATGTTGATATAGAGATTTGGGATTGTCTTGCAGTTTGGGGATAGCATCCTTTAGGGCATTGTGCATTGCTGAGAACAGGTTTCTCAAGTCCCATTCTGACCAGTCTTCTCTTTTACTAACAAATGACCAACAAATGCCACCTGGACAATCCAGGGTGTCTCTTGTGCAAATTGAAGATGTACAACAGGGAGTGCAGAGCCTTGGTTGTGTCAGGAGGATCTCCAGAGCAGAATGGTCCACAACACTAAGGCTGTTGTGTCCAGCATTGCTTTATCCCCATTGCAACCCCATACTGCTAATGATATTCATCAGTTTCTATTCCTTTTTTTTTTTTTTTTTTTTTCCTATAGGCTTTGAAAAACAACCTCATATTTTGTATTTTTTTCTTTCAAAAACATATTAATGGGCTCTCCTTGGTTTAAAAGCCCCTGTAGACTAGAAGGGAAAAAGCAAGTTCCAGTTCCAGTCAGACTTTTTATCCTTAGGTAAACTCACTGTAACAACTGCCAAAACTACATTAGGGCCTATACTTTCTTCTGGAATCTTTCTAGCTCATCTTTATTTGAAACACATACCACAGCAGGGCGTGAAACAGAAGCTGAAAGCAAATAGTTTTTCTCAATTCTATCCTTTCATGAGGGCAGCGTGAGAAATTGTGTTCTTGTATTGTGCCGTGGATACCTAACATTTGTTCCAATAGCTCCAACCTTCTATAAACTCATCTGTAAACGTCTGCTGAACTCTATTAACAGTTTTGTTTTTCAGTCTGTATGGATTGCCTGGTACTCTGTTCAGTACATCTCTGCAGCCTGAGTGGATCTCAGAAATTTTTTCCAAATAAGACTAGGCTGTGGTTCACTTTGAGGGGAGGAGGGAGAGGATCTCTGTGTCAGTGGTGACGTTTAAGTACCTAACCAGATGATGACATAGACATATATTTAAATGGCTGGCTAAAGTTTGGCTCACTCATCATCTCTTAAACACCGAAATGAACAGTCTGATTTCCAAAAATGATCTGATAGCAGTAAATCTTAATGAAAATATGTAAGAAGTGTTTTCCTGTAACTAGTTTAGTCACCATCAACTCCATGTCCTGAAGCACTTCTTCAGAATCTGGAGGCAGTGTACCTCATTTCATGTCTTTTCACGGCACTCTTCAATTTCTGAAATGAGGACAGGACCGAAAAAAATAAAGCTTGTGTCGGACGACCAGGGCTTCAGTTTGCTGTAAATTAGCATAATTCTAGTAGTTGATGACATTGGAAGCAAGATGTGAAAATCTTTTTTTGGATGAAAATGCTATAAAAATGTGATATGTGACTTTTCTTTGCTACCAATTATTGTAAAAGTAAAATGCAGCGTCTTAAAATGGAGCCACAGCTTAATGCTCTTCTCTTTCTCTTTTTCCTTTCAAATCAGATTTTTATCTTTGAGAATAACATCTATTACTGTGCCCATGTGGGAAAACAAGCCATTCGAGTGGTCTCCTCAGGAAAAGAAGGTGTTATTTTCAATGGGCTCAGCGACTGGCTGTATGAAGGTAGGACACAACATCTAGGATGGCAGTTAGTTATGAATGTTTTTATACTCTAAATTGGCAGAACTGTCTGAAATGAGATGTTCAATGCTACATTTCTGGGTGGTGGACATTTGCTAAAAATTCGCTATTCTAACAGTTGTCTGAAGTGCTGGACTGGAAATAATGTGCAGTGATGTCAGAATTCTGTTTTTTTCAGGCTGTTTTTCTTTCCTTTAGTCCAAAAGTAATAAATCACAACGCATTAATGAACAGAGCTGGTTCATTATTTAGTGGCACCTGCAATCCCTCAGAGATGTGACAGTTTTCAAGTCGCTGGAAAGGACAGAAACATGGAGGGGAAGCTGCTTCTATATTAAGGGAAGAAGCTAGGAGACGGTTTTACTTGATTGGTTGTTTGCCACAGCTCTAGACGTCTTCTAGAAGCTACTCAGCTCTTGACAGCTAACAACTTTCTGAAAGCAGACGGGTTCTCACAGTAATTGGCTTCCTTCCCTTGAAAGTGGACCTGGTGGGGCAGAGGGTCATTGCTGGAAGGGTCCAGAGGGGAAGAGACATGAGTGGTTGAGAGCCTTGGGTTCGTTGGGCGCAGAGCAGGCTGAGGGAGGGCTCATGGCAGCTGCAGCTCCTCACAGGAAGCGGAGGAGCGACGACAGGGCCTGAGGGAATATCATGGAACTGTCAGGAGAGGGGCAGCTGGGGGTGAGGGAGAGGCTGTGCCCCAGAATGGCATGGAATGGGCTGCCCAGGGCAGCGGGCACAGCCCCAGTGCTGGAGCTCACAGAGCACTGGGACACCGCTCTGAGAACAGGGCTGGGTTTGGGTGCTGCTGTGTGGAGCTGGGGTTGGATTCAAGGATCCTTGTGGGTCCTTCTCAACTTGGGATATTCTGTGATTCTATGCTCAGTGTACAAACTCATCAAAAGCATTGGTAGAAATCTCTGATACCTGTTTAGGTTACTTTTTAAGTTCATGTTTATGTTGTACAGCAGAATATTTATGAGCAAATGTTCCCCTTGTGAAGTCCTCTGTAACCAGAGGAGTGGCTAAGAAGTCGCAAAATGCTGATTTTCTTTAATTTCTATTTATGAATTTGAAGTTATGGACAGCCTGGTTTGACTCTGTAGGTCAAGCATGCATGTTGGTAGCTGTCTTTGGCTGTAAAACATCACTTGGTACACAAGGTCTTCTGATGGAGCCTTGCACACAGCAGCATGCTGACAGGAGAAGTTTGTCACACTGGTGAACTCCAAGCCCATGGTGACACTTGTGTTTTGCTGACATGTGTTTTTATTCAATTACTGGATTGCTCAGGCAATTTCTTGGCTGACATTGACTTTCAGGTTTGTCCTTTATAATGAACTTACTCGTTAACTGTATATTAATATACTGGGATGATAAAGGAACCGAATACAGTCTGTGAATATACTAAGCCAGGTTCTGTAACCTGTCAGAGTTCTGTGTATGCGATAAGACCTCTGATCCTGTTGTTCACTTGGAGTACATTTTAACAGAAATCGGGTTATAACATCCCTTTGGAAATGTCACTTTGAGCCCAAGAACACAGGGCTGATGTTGAAATGAAAACTTCTTTTACTTCTGTCAAGCAAGATAGAGAAGGACTCCTAGGGAAATCTAAAATATGTGTTTTCAAGTGATGGAGTGCAGAACTTCACTCCAATCCAAAGGTGGATCGTGTAAGCTGAGCTCCTTCCCTTGCTCTGCATCACTTGGAGGTGAAGCTGGGTGTAGGATCAGTACTGAGGCAGATGTGTGAACAAGCTGTGGGGGAGGCAGGATCAGATAGCTTCGCAGCATCCAGGTGTCAGCTTTCTGAATGCATTGATGGATGGAGAAGGGTCCCAGAAGGAATTGGATATGGCAGAGTGGTGAGTGGGTAAGGAGTCTGTGAGAGTTCGGACATCAACGTTAGAAAGGCTGAAGCATTACCCTGCCAGCAGCTGGAATGCTCTGCTGTTACATGGTTACCAGCAACTTTATGTAATCAAATTCTCTCCTTTTTAAATCCAAATTCAGCTGAGTGGAATTTATTGAAATCTGAGCTAGGATCAAAATTTACCATCCCAGGGCTATTTTCCACCTCCCTCCATTCCTAATGATGTTTGGAGATGTCTCCTCCACCTCCCTAGTCGAGCTGGGATGCTCAAACCCACATCTGCTTGCACCACTACTGTCTCAGCGAGCTCCCGGGGTAGATGCTGAGCATATGTAGGGATCTTGTTCCATCTGTGTGGCCACCTCCAGCAGATAGTCTGCAAAGAGCCGCTGAAAGAAGATCACAGCAAGTTGGGCATGTTGCTCTGTGCTCTTTTTATTGCTGAAGTTCACCACTGCCAGCAATGGCAGCTGAGCTTCCCTGGAGCACCTGGCGGGTTCATGACCTGCTTATCTCTTTTCCTGCGTACATTACAGAAATAAAAATAGGCGTATTTTCAGTCTGAGGAAGCCACTTGCAGTATTTTTACTGTCATCTTTAAAAGCATATCGCCAACATTCCTACTCCCCCATTTTGTTGAGCTGCCTGCATGGTGGGCAGATTACAACCCCAGCATTGATGCCTTTGGGGTGTCTCCCAATGGCCAAGATGAATGGTGGGTACAGAGGAAGCACTCCTCTTCATAACGGTGTTGCTGTTGGCACGACAGAATAGATGCTCTGTGCTATTAATCACAGGTCTTTACCAGGTCTGGAAGTAAAGCAGAACTAGAGGAGGTTTGACAGGCTTTTTTTGCCCTGTAGAAATGCGGGAGTTCATTTCAATTCAAGTTAAGCTCTGCTTTTGTAAATCTGCTAAAGGGGAAAAAAAATTCCTCATGGTATTTATGCTGATCTGTAGACTTTTGATAATATAGTGAAAAACATTTTGAATCAATCAGAGCTTAATCTACTTAGTGTATTTAGCTGGAAGGCTATAGATTGATACATAGATTACTGAAACATGAAAGCATAGATTAAACATGGCTTTTATTACTAAAATAAGCATTGACAGTGTTTGCATGTAGACTGACTTAACATTTTCAGAGTTTTGCCTGATAGATGCCTGTGCTAAAATATTGTGAGATCCCATAAGAGAGAACTTAAAGTGCTGTGGCTGAAACCAGCTCAGCATTTAAACGGATAGCATGAACAAAGAGGGTTTTTCACTTCTGGCTGAATCCTGGGGAGTGCTGAATCCTGCCTGAGCCTGTTCCAGGCTCCCTGTACATGGCTCTGCTGAGCAGGACAAGGACTTTCCCTGGCTGCTCTGCTCTGAAGTCCTGGTTTGACCCCTTTTCAGCAAGTCTGCATTCACAGACACGACTCTGATGTTGCATTCTGCTGCATGGAAGTCACAGGGGAGTGGAGCAGCAGGCATGCTCCATGTGTTCCTTCCAAGGGTGGGAGGGGAAGGTTGGATTTTTACATACAGATTAGCTGATCCTGTCCGCAGATTGTGAAATGGAGGGTGCTGTTTATCTCTTGTGCCCTCAGACATAAAAGCAGTACCATATAAACCATTTTGCAACCTGATCTGAAGGACTTGTTTGTGGTTTAGGGACCTTGCTTGCAAAAGGAGGAGTTGCACATGAGTTAATCCCTCACCTCATTTCCCTGTCAGTGATGGTAAGGGTTTGTTCTGCAAGTCCCTGAAGATTATCTCAAAGAAATGACCCTTTTCCAGACTAGTACTGACCTGGTAGCTGTGACATCTCATCTGGTCTCTTCCTCAGCCTCTCGCCAGAGGAGCACATCTGAAAGGCTCACGTGGCGCTCATTTAAAACTCTTATGCAATATGAGTTATACATATCCGACATTTAAAATTGATACTCTGCTCTGTTGAGCTTAATGCACAGTGGTGTTGCTCTGCTTTATTTTTGGCTGGGGAGTGAGAGGAGGAGTGAGAAGAGACTCTCTTTTCCAGCTCTGACTCGCATGTCTTATTAATCTTCATTCTGCCCGCATCTTGCTTTATCACCAACAGATCCTCTTAAATGACTTTGTAGTGACACCTGGTGGGGGAGGCCAGGATGTCATCATCATTAAGACAATGAAACTGCAGAATTTTTTGCTGCAAGATCTAGTAAAAGATTTCCAATTTCCCCTCCCATGCACTTCCCTGAAACTCCCTTTGAGCTTCTGGGAATGACAGAGCCAAAGCTGCTGGCTGATTCACGCTAATAGTGCTTCTGTTCCTTTCCTAGACTTTGCAAAGAGAGAAAAGAGAATGCAGTAATAAAGAAAAATCTTTTCCATAATTTAATCAGCATCTCAGAAGAATCAGAGTGTATATTTAGAACGTGTATGGCTGGTCTCAGAGGTGCAGCTCCTGGTAACAGCTGCCAAAACAAATAGCATTTCTCTTGAGCAGTATCTTTTATGCTTATAGTATTTCAAGCAACTGAAGTAGATATATTTCTTATAGTTAGAAGCATTAATCCTGGAAGTCTGAAAATGGCCTGAACTCTGGGTAAATGCTAGATACATCTGCTGAAGCATTGCCCTCTGCCTAATTTTTCTGTGTGCTTGATTCTTCATTGTATAATTTGAGAACTCTAAACCCTTAGTGCTTGGAAACAGTAACTGATGATTGGACAAATTGGAAAGAGACATTCAATAATCAGGCTGAATGCTAGTAACTACAGAAACTTCTGTTTGGTGTTATCAGAGGAGGTGAGATAGTGTAACATCTCACTGCGTAGGTTTAGCCTTTCCCAGTAATTAGCTGCTCCAAAGCTTATGGGGAGATAAAAGTTAGACTGAGTCATCACTGAATGTTTTAAGTTCTCCTGGATAGAGTGATCTCTCACCAAAAGGATGCTCAAGGCAAGACTCCAGACAGTCAAAAGGGCCCACCTGGATAGGACTGTTAATGAAGCAGATGACTGCCCAGGGAAGTGGTGGAGTCACTATCCCTGGAGGTTTACAAGGAGCGTGTAGCTGTGGTGCTTAAGGATATGGTTTATTGGGCACGGTGGTGATGGTTCATAGTTGAACTGGATGATATTAGTGGTCTTTTTAAGCCTCCGTGATTCTAGACTCTTCTTGGAAAGAAGAACCACTAGGGCAGTGAATGGCAATTCTCATCTGTTTATTTTTAACAGTTAACGTTTTTTCAGTCAAGTAAAGTTTTCCATGGAAGTGGGTAAATGTGTAGCTCTGCATTTTTTCCATTGTGGAGCAAAAGGGCAAGGATAACAAAGAGCACATGAGATGCCTTCATAGTGCACCCTAAGTCCAAAAATCATTGAGTTTTCCTCAGGAACATGCAGATTATATTTAGTGCTTATGAGGAAGCCACATGGAATTTTCACCCTTGTCTCTGTGCCTCTTCAGGCAGGGTAGGAGACCCAGTGTATTGTTTCAGTGACATTATCACTATATTAAAATAGAAAGTTTCTTTTTGCATGTTGTGCATCGTTCAGCATTGCCTATTAAGTGCATGCAGCTGTTGCTTAACACTTTGGCCATGTAGTTCCCAGTTAGCCATTCTTTAGCTTTAGCATTGAAATTGTGGGTGACTTTTTAGCATACATTTATTTGCATGCTGATTTGCATGATCTGTCCATTTCTGTTGCGGGCAAATAAAAATCAAGGACAGTTCTACACCTCAGCCATGTGTTTGTAACAGAATTATTTACAGTTATTTCAAGGACGGTCAGCTGTATGCAGCAATGTTTTGCCTTATCTATGTTTAAAAAGAAGGAAAAAGGCTTAAATTTCAGCTGGCCGTACAATGAAAGGCTTGGTAGAAGTTCCGTGATCTTCTAGTATTGGTGGAGGTTCCCTTTCATATGGTTTGCATCACTGGGGATGGGCTCCTGGCCCTTCTCAGTTGGTTGAGGTCAGAGAAAATTGAACCATTTACAATGCACATTGAGAACGCCTGCCTGGAAGTCAGCATGCTCCTGAAAACTTTTAAATGCGCCGTTCTCTGGACAGGCTTCAAAATCCATTGCCGCACTGCAATAAGCCATGCCAGCTCTAACCCAGGCTTTAACCTTCCTTTTCTGCAGAAGGTTGTTTAGAAGGAGGTTGCCAGCCAAACCCAACACCTGTCATCCTCTAGTTCTTGGATCGTCATCATTCTGGCTTTTGGAAGGAAAACAGAATATTATTTACTGAGGTCAGTGATCTCCTTGGTGCAGTGGAAGGAAGCCAGGTGGCTGTCCTGATTTTGCCTGTCAGTAGCTGCCAATGCTCCAAGTCCAGGGTGTTCAGGGAGTGAGATTGTTGATGTTTGCACTGAAGAAGCACGTGCTTTCCCTTCTCAGATGCCCTATTTAAAATGTTTCTTCAGGAAGAGCTTTGAGCCCCCAAACTTCTCTTGGCACCGTGCTCATGTGTTACATGCTTTACTGAGAGAAATCTAGAGCCCATAAAGTCTGTCACTAAGCTGAGCATAGATTTTCCCTTCAACACACCCTGCTTGGTGGCTATGGGTGGTGGAATGTTGAAGGCTGTACCTTGGTGTGAGCTCACCTCAGGCCAATAAGGGAAAAGAGAATTGTCCTTTCTGTAATGAGTTACTGTGCTCTCGTATCTAATGCCAGCCTGGTCACTGTCGGATTGGAGATTTCCAATAAATCACATCCACTTTCATAATATTTCAGGTAGCTTCTTCCAGTTCCATGCACTGCCTTGCAATTCGTTCTTTGTTGTTCTGATTTTTTTTTTTTTTTTTTTAGCAAAAAGAAAGTGTCATATGCTGTGGTTGCCGGTATTTTAATCTTAAACACTCTTTTGAGTTGCAACAAGTCTGCTTGGGTGTGATTAAAGTCATCATGAAATTAATATGAATCTCTTCCTGAAATAGATTTGCAGTCTACATGGAACATGTGAGAGCAGTTAGGTCACAGTAGTTTAAATCCATAGTAAGTCTTCTGATCTCTGCAGATTTAGTTGAGATTTGAAGCTTCCCATAAAATTTAACCCAACTGTTGTAGTAGAATCTCCTTTCTGTTCTGCTGTTTTACTGTTTCTGCTTTGTCAAGCACATATTTGTCTCTTATTCATCTTATGTGACAGAAAAAAGCTACCCAGTTTGCAGCCAAATTAAACCTGATTAGCTACTGCCCTGCTTCAGTATGTGAATAAAAATGAAAAACTGACAACTGAAATAAGTAGATAGGTATGAAAGTAGAACCTGGTATTTTACAGATCTGTACTTACAGATATCAACAGATTTTGCATCACTGAGTCAAATATATCTAAACATGCATTGGGCTGTACAACGCAACTGTTAGGAGCTTCTACTTGTATGTGAGTTCTGTGTATATGCATCAAAGCCATTTATAGTAGCTTTAGGAGAAATACTTTGTCCACATTTTCAGATTATATACTTGCATTTTGAGCAACTAATTTATAATTTCTGCGATTTAAATATTGCAGAATATATTTTGACGGATGCTATGCTACTCTGAAGTCTGGATTAATTACATGGAAGCTCACAGTAGTGATGCCAATCTTCACTAGGGCCGTGCTGTGATATTCCTGCTCTGTGACCACTATCAGAGTTGCAGGGAAAAAAAAAAAAAAAAAAAGCTTAAATTGTCATTATTCCCAGAAAAAGAGTGTGAATGTTACACAGCACTTAGGAACTCTCCCAATTTTGAGAGCTTGTTTTTTCTCCATTAAGCCTCACCAGTGGTTTGATACGGTAAAACACGCAATGCATTTAGGGGTTCAGGTTACAGTGAACAAATAAAAAGTGCTTCATTTCTGTGGTGGCACAGTTGACTTTCGTTGTGACCAACGTAACAGCCTCTATAATGCTGTAGAAGATTAAAAGAAATTGGGTTAATTTGCACAAAAAATGATTGCATGTAAATGTTAGGGAAAAGATAGGGCATGGTGCCCAGGGGCACTGTAGGGATCTCTGTTCTGTAGAATTTAAGAATGAGTTAGATGCATTTCTATCATCATTGCTTGCTGAGATAAAGATCAGTCATAATTCATGGGAGATTAGAAAATGACTTTGGGTTTCTTTTAGACCCACAGTAATATGATTTTTTTTTTTTTTTTTTTTTTTTTTTTTTGTGGAGTTTTGAAGGCTTTTTCTGATCTCTTTGCAGTTGCACACTGTGGCTCTTAGATTACAGTGTCACTGTGAGATCTTTGGAACAACTCTTCATATGATACAGAATACCTGTGTCTGTATACAGTAGGGTAAATATACATAACCACTGCACTGACAACAGAGATGCAGAGAGTAGAGCTCTTTATCATGGCAAATTTACATGTACCTCATTAATTCCCTACGGGAAATCAGTGGTTTTCTTCTCCTGATAGTCTCTATGATTTTGTTGTTGTTGTTTAAAAACTTATCTTAAAGAAAACAACCCATCTTAGCTGCCCAGGGAGGTGGTGGAGTTGCCATTCCTGGAGGTGATCAAGAAAGGTTTATGTGTGGCAGTGAGGGACATGGGCAGTGGTAGGGTGATGCTGAATTGATGGTTGGCCTAGATGATCTTAGAAGTCTTTTCCAGCCTTAATGGCTCTACGATTCTTAAAGTGCTGCATTCACAAAGTGACTCAATTTTGGCTGTACTTATTTCTGCCATTTAAAGATTGCTTTAGAAGTTTTATTAGTATATAATTCCACCAATTTGACCTAAAAAGTAAATTTCTGTGGGTTTTTTTTTTTTTTTTCCTGCACTTGATGCGCTTGATCCACCACGGTGGAAGAATTCTTGCTTATGGAAATTCAGGGGCCGGTGGAAAACCTGTAAGAAGTTTAAATAGCTATCTCTTTGTCTCACTGATCTTTGGCCTGAATAAAGAGTATGTGCCAGAAGAAAAAAAATAAATGTAAAAAGCAAAAAGAAATGTACTCTAAATTAGAAAAAGTGAAAGCTACATGAAGAGAATGAAAACTCTGCCAAGAAATGTGAGCCTCACCAGAGGTTTGACCCATCCATTGTTACATAAATGTAGCAAAATCAAAAGAATATCAGAAATAATGACAGCAGTTGGTCATCTGCTCATAATTCCCATACATCAGCTCTTCTAATGGGGAAATGAAATCGATGAAATGAAGTGTGCTTTTAAAAAAAAAACTGCAAGGCCTCTCCTAAGTGAGCTGGAAGCAGCCACAGGTTGGAGTGGGTCTGCAAGCAGGGAGGCAGCGACCCGAGGATAAAAAGGGTGAACTCATGTGAGGAGGATTGGACTGAACAGTGCCACACAGAGCTGAGCTCAGCCGTTTCCTCTGGCAGAATAGGCAGGAGCTTAAATCTTTGTGCTTGGAAAACGACCTCCAGCACTGCTATCTGTGCTCCGTGTGCTCGATGCTATGTGAGAAATGACAGCCAACACATTTGGGTCCTACTATTGAGAAAATTGAACAGTTTTAGGTATGTTTCAGGCTGCCAGCTCTCCTCCAGGCAGATATCAGGGGCTTCTTGCACGTGAGGCCATGGGTGTTACAGTGCAACATTTTGCAGATTAAGCCCAGTGGTGATTGTTGTGTTCATACCAATCACCAGTGGAAGTAAATATACCTGCATCAGGAGAACTGAAGAGCAAGGGCAAGTCTTTATAGTGATTGACATACCCAGAGTTACAAGAAGGTAAAGCATCCATCTCTATTAGTTTGTCGCTGAGTGATCATGTTTAGTGAGAGGAAGAGAGGAGGAAAAGAGAGAACTGTAAAGATCCTCTTTCTCAAGAAAGTAGCAAAATATAGGTGGCCAGGTACACCTTGACTGGTGTGTGCTGGTGTTAAGTAGCTGCCTGCAGGCACTCTATGACTCGCTGGGCTTGGAAGGGACCTCTAGAGATAATCAAACCCATCCCCACTTGCTAGAGCAGGTTCCTTACAGTAGCACAGGAAGACTTAGAATCACAGAAGCATTAAGATTGAAAAAGATATTCAGATCATCAAGTCCAACCATCAGCCCATCACCACAGTACCCATCAAACCACTGCTCCTGGTGCTGAGTGATCCAGCTTTCAGCCAACTCATGCTGCCATCTTGACCAGCTGTTGTTTACATGCCAGGCAGTTTTGCTGAGACTTTTTTTTCCTGAAAATTACTGAAAATTTGTTGTGCCCCATTCCCCAACCATTAGAAGCTTTAAGAACATGAAGTTCTTACCCATCATATCTACACTAGAAAAGTTTAGTCTGCTCTTTTGAGTGACATCAAACAGAGCAGCCCCCAAGAACTGCTGCTAAGAGCTAAATATTATAATTTATTTACAATTATTTAAAATGCTGCTTATAAAGGAATACTTTGGCTGTCGGTTTTGAAAAACTCTCACTTTTAAAGGATTTTTGAGATTTTAATGAGCGTGGAGGCATTGCATAGTTCTGAAATGACATAACATTTTCTGAGACATAGGTAAGACTCCTTGATTGTTGCACAGCTGGGTGTAAGTTATCCCACAAAAACATCTCCTTTCTGGCTCACCTGGTGCTGATTACACAGCAAAGGGCAACCACTGCCAGTCTGTGTACTTGAATTCCAGGCTATTAAAAAAAAATTTCCCTTAATTGATGTGGGTCAGAGAAGTGGATTGAAATGCTTGAATTTTACATCTCATTTAGTATGCACAGCACTCTAACTTACATTTTAGATTCTAGGAAAATCATATGATTAAGCAGAAATTGATAGCTCTAACCATTTTCCTTAAACTTCTCTGAGTATTAATCCAAGATTTTGCTTGGTTTTTTTGTGTGTTTCTACTTAATTTTATAGCATTGCATTTTTGAATATAACCATTTAAGCCTTAAATCTGCAATGCTTGGGAATAGAGAATGACACCTTTCTGCTGGGATCTGTTAGTAGTTACGTTCCAGTCTGAGATGTATTAACAATTTTTAATCTTTAATAAAAGGTTTATATCATACTTCAGGTTTAGTCTACCTACAGATTTTATAAAGAAGTTGTAACAAACGTTTAAAATGATGACTATAAGTTTACTTCTCACTGTGGCTTATAAAGGTATTGCCCAGTATAGCTGTTAAATCTCTCCAAGATCGTATTTTCTTATGTTTCTGTAATCCCCTTCCAGGCTGAATGTTTTACAGTTTTTTCCAGAGTAAATGGTCCTTTGTGTGCTTGCATTATTCTTATGCTAGTTTTTGATCAGTTTATTTTTTTTATTATTATTTTTTTTTTTTTCTCTGATTCTGTTGGAGTAATAAGAGCAACAGAGATTGGAGGAGGGAGGATCTGTCTCGCAGGGAAGGAGGGAATATGTGTTGATAAAAAGAAATAAGTGCAGAGTGGGCTTCCAAACTTCATTAGAGAATAGAGAAGCATACAATATTGCATTAGCTAAAAGAAAAACCCTTATGTAACAGGGCTTAATCTCCTTGGAAATGTTTCAGAGTTTATTTGAAAAATAAACCCAACAATACTCTATTAAATTTATAGAGGAAATGGAAAGCAGAAACTCAAAGGACTGTAATTGTCACCTGCAAAAAAAAAAAAAAAAAAAAAAAATCATTAGAGGGAGTAAGATGTAATGAAGGAGGAAATTGGGCAAAACTCATCTCCTTAGCCCTTTGCAGGAAGGTGGAAGTTACATTGCCTCCATGTGGTATGGCTATCCAGAGCTTTCTCACGGAGATGATGTGGTTAGAGCTGCACTCACAAATCTGCATGATTTGCTGAGAAGATGTAGTATGCAAATAGCACCCTGATTCAAAAGGAGAAGCAGTGTGAGATGAAATCCCATTTTTGCTTTTGATTAGTGTGTACGGTTGGTTCTTCAGTGGGTTGTTTGGGTGTTTTTTTTAAACCTGAATTTTAACTCAGAACTACAACTGCTGCATCAAACATTCAGTGGAAAATAAAAGCGAGCAGAGTGCAGAAAAGAATTTAAAAGATTAAAAAGAAATGTTTAAAATGAGTTCTTTTAGAAGTCTCTGTGAGTATAAAAATCCATCATTATGTTGTATGTCTTTTTGAAGATTTCTCCAAAGTTTCTACGTGCATTTTGATTTTTCTCAAATCCTTTTAATAATGCTGGGATAGTTCCCAGTGCTATCACGTTCATAAATATGGCCCTTAATGTCTCATAGAGAACTCTTCAGAACATGTTAGAGAGATAAATCATAATTTTTAAAATGCGAAGTCTTCCAGTTCTCCCTAAAGCAGGATTTGGGATTCAGGAATGTGTGTCAGCTTGTTCTTTCCCCCCCCCACCCAACTTTTGATCATTATTCTCCCTGGCACAACAAATGGTCACTGTCGATGTTATTAGGATCCAAAGGCATGATTTCACAGCCTGAGTCGGATGAGCTTTTCACAATCCCTGCCTGGATCAGATTAGTGTTGACCCTGAGCTGACATGCAGGCAGGGAGAGCCAGGACATAGAATCTTAGAATCATTGAGGTTGGAAAAGACCACTGAGATCATCAAGTCCAGCTGTAAGCCTGCCCCCACTGTGCCCACTGACCACGTCTCTCAGTGCCACATCTCCACAGTTCTGGAACACCTCCAAGGATGGTTATTCCGCCACCTCCCTGGGCAGCCTGTGCCACTGCCTTATCTTTCTTTTTGAGAAGAAATTCTCCTAATATCGTAGGATATCCTGGAATGACCACCCTGACGCATGTCTTTGCCCAGAGGTGCTTCACTGCAAGATCCCTTTTTTTCTATTTTGGTGCCATGTGACCCTTTTTCTATTTCTAACTTGTTCAGCATCGCTGTTCATCGTGTTTGTTCAGGTGTCGGTGTAGCAAAGTGCTTATAAGCACAGCTCTTCTCAGCACCCACACTCCTGTAGCTGAGGTACGAGGATAAAATGAGATAAGCATTGCAGAGAACACTCAGCTGTATTTCTTGGTACATCTAATTATGACCTTCACAGAGGCAATTATTCTGTCTTGATCTTAATGCCTTTTACAATCATCAATTAATAAAACTTCTCATTATATTCTGGTAGAACTCGAGTTATTATCATCCTTCTAGAATCAGGCAAACTGAGGCACAGTTATTGACCTGATTTTAGATGAGCTCAGAGAAATTAGAACAAAAAACTGAGGTGAGAGCCTCACCTTGGGCCATAGATGTCAAATGAAAGGCATGGTGTAGCTATCACAAAAACCCAGATCTGGTTGTTCTCTGAGTGGTCCTGGGCAGGTATGGTGGCAAGGTGGAGTTGGAGAGAAGCATCTGGAGGGGGTCATCAGCAGGAAGGCCAGGTGAGCTCTGAGGATTTCAGCATGGGGAGGAGGCTTTCCAACCCAGGGGGCACCCTATGAACAGGAGGACAAAAGCATGTTGTTTAAGCTGCCCCAGCTCTGCTGCGTTACTACTTCTGTTCTGCACCGTAGAGGGGATGACAGCCTCTCACCTGACTCACAAATCACCCCAAATATAGGAACAAATCACTTCAGGCCTTCCCTTTCTACTCATATGACTCACAAGCATTTGCCTCCTACATTAGTTTTGCTTTCCTTTGAAATTGAGTCACTGCCTTGTATTTGATTTAACGACAATAGCAGGAGGGGGGAAAATCAGCATCAGTTGCTACTGAATCAAAGTAGATCAAAAGCAGTTTTTTAAAGGAGGCTTTCAAGATAGGCAGATTAAAGATTTGAGAAAGTGGTCAGAAACTGAATTGAAGAAAAACAGCTCCTAAAAGCAAAACATTATGTTTTCATACTATTGTGCTTTTAAAATTGAAGGCAACAGTCTGAAAACAGACAATGAAATAAATCTTACTCATTAGGAATTATCTGGAGATCGTTGTATTTATTGCATTTGTTTTGATTTTCCAGTCTCTACCTTAGACTGTGTGCACAGAGATGACTTAAAAGATTCAATACCTCATTAGAAAAATTAAAGTTCATTTGATTATTGAACTGACCCATCCTAACTTAGAGCTTATTATGTATTGTTCTGGAGTATCACAGACAGGTTTGAAACCTTGGGAACAGGACAGGATGGAGAGCTGTGTCCTGAAGTTCTTCAGGGTTGTACTGTACTGCAGAGGCTTGGCACGGTGCTGCTGCAGGGTTTTCAAAGGTCTGTAAATCCCCATGATTTAGTGCATGTTGCCCAGATTGTATCGGGGTGACAACCTGAAGGAATCTGTTTCCACTTTAGTGAGCTCCAAAACGATGCAAGAAAGAAAAATAATCCTGAAAGTGAGAAGAATAGAGAACTTTCATGGTGTTTTTCTGGTTCCATTACCAGAGAGCATGTGGTGCCAGATGAGTGGTGGGAGTCGTTTGACAGAAAGGCAGACATAATAGCAATCTTCTTCTGGTGTGAGCTACCACTTGGAAGTGTAGTACATGATCTACTCATTACAGAAGGCCAGGATTATTTTTAATGAGGACATTATGCAGCACAACGCTTCTGACTGGCACCTCAGCCTGAAAGGAAGCTTCAGGAAGTGTGGAGAGTGTGTGGCATAGAAGAAGCAATGCCTCTGGGCTTTTAACTTGGAGAATGTACCCGAGCCTATAGGAGAACCTGAGCAGGGAGAGAGGTGGCAAATAACAAATTACAGTCAGCGTGGTCTGAAGGAGGGCTCCCAAGTAGTAGTGGCAATGTGATGGTTGGTTGGTTGCTCAAAGCCCAAGTACTATCCCCCATTAAGCATCTTAGAGTTAAACCAGCCAACCAACCCTTCTGTTCCCATCCAAGAACTGCTGATCTCCTAAATGAACTATTTGCTTAGACAGAACAGATGTAACAAATGCAAGTTCACGCAGTGCTTATCAATAAAACAGAAGATCACAAAGCATTTGGCTTTGATTCCAGCAAAGTAACATTCCTCGGGCATCTACAGATTGCTCCTGGCCATCTCAGTCCTTAGATTGATTTGGACTTCTCCTCTTGCAGAAAGTGTGCATGTCAAAGCATAACTGAAAAAGGTTTGGAGGATAAACTAGCCCTTTGCCTACAGCATAGCAAATAAAATATGCCCAAGGAATCGCTTCTGTAGGACTTAACCTCATTTTAAGTTTGTAGTTTGCTGAGTGGAAGCAGCATGCAATGTGGTGGCCACTTGAACAGGGAAAGAAAGAATAAAGCAGTTGTTTGGCTGCACGGTTTTCCTGAGTAAGTGTCTGTTTTTTGCTTCAATTGGAAAATAACAAATCATATTGTGAATTCACAGGTATAAACTGAGTGAATTTGGCTCCTCTGAACGCATAAATCCTTAGCGGGCAAGCAGGGCAGTGCTACATTTCTTCAAATTACAATGGAAAAAAAGAACTGGATCCTTAGTATATATCTCTAAATATTTATACCACCTATCATTTTGGACTTAAAATTGCACTGAGCCAACTCCCTGAGTACACAAGGCACAGAGAGATAATTTACAGGCAATTAGGCAGCCAGGTGGTTGTTTTCATTGCAGTATATCGTGCTCCCTTTTCCACTTAGGAAATGGAGATCTGTGAAATTGAAACCAAACTTCCTGTTAGCCCTCTTCCAAGAAATGCTCTTCAAACTGAAAAATAATTAAGGTCTGTCCCGTGATGTAACCATGCTTTTTTTCATGTATTAGTAGAGTACTGATAAGCCTCGTGAAGATGAAACCTTCCATCTGATGTGCTGATAACATAACTGAAATGTGTACTCTGGAGCTCATTATCTGCAGGAGTTGGAGGGAATGATTACTCTGAGGGTGCCCAAAGAGTAAATCACAGCCTCAGTCTGTGATGGATATTCCCACATGCTTGTACATGTCCCCATGGGAGTGGGTCAGTGTTCCCACCTTTGGGAACACCATAGCCATGAGCCATCAGTGGAAGGGGACAGTCAGCCAGCCCTGAGCTGCTGAATCTTCCAGGGAAAAATCACAGGGAGGAGATGAAAGACATCCAACGAAGCCTGAGAAAGAAGAGGATAATAAATATTAAAATTGGTATCCAAATTGTCCAGGAATTACATGATTTATAAAATAACTGTTTTACGAAATAAAGAGAGGGCCAAGGAGTGCAGCTCAGCAGTTCTCATCAGCAAGGATGATGGTAATTTCTTTGCAGTCGGATGATGTTTGCCATTCAAACTTTCTGAGACATTACAGAGTATACGTTTTAGAACCTGGCCATGAGAAAGTACTTGCTGAGTTGCTTGCCTTGCTGTGCCTGGAGCTTAGCAAACACCCCACAGAAACTGCCCCATTCCCAGATGGCTGCAAGGAGTAGTAGGGATATTGGTCAGCTGCGATCTCTGCACAGCAGCGCTGCTAACATTGTGAATGTCACGGTCGAAATATACTGGCAAAGCAGCTTCTATAATGAGTCATTTTTATGTGGGAACTGTCCTTGATACTAAATAGGAAGTGTTTAAGGGTAGAGGTGGCTGTGAAGGGCTTTGGAAATGAAGATTAGTCTACGTTAGATATCATGAGCTCTTAGGTAGATAAAAACAGAACCTCTACCCTGCCAGTGCAACAGATAAAGAGAGAAAGGGGGGAGGGTATTTTTTCCAAAGCCACTCTTAATCAGCCAAAAACAGCAGACAAAATTATCTGTGGTAGATAGTGATTTGTGGGGTATGGGTTACATTTATTATCCGGTAGGTTAGAAGCTTTCTTATAATTTCTGGTATTTGTCTGCTACATCCTGAGGAACAATATGAGCTGGATGCAATGTATGTCATTTGTAACTCTGTGCATGTCATTTGTATGGTAATGGGGGAATTTCCCTTTGTCCCAAGTGATTTCTGCAGAATTCTACACGCTGACTCTCACTATACAGAGCTTACCCCAGTGTAAATTAAAATGCACATTCATGATCTTTGAAGAAAGCAGGCAGGGATAATTAGTAATTTGATACTATTCTGTACAAAGCAGTTCAAAGTAATGCTTATAATTTGCAGTTAATTAATCAGGTTGTTTTTTGTTTTTTCCTTAAAATTCTTAATTGCCTTTCTATGATTTTTTTTTTTAATAACTTATTTTCTACCAGTTTTAGATCCAATTATGCAGGCAATTTGTTTTTACTGTTACATTTCGTATGCATAGCTGCGTGTGTGTTCATATGTGTATTTCTCTATGCATTTTGGTATATATTTTTCTCAGAAATTTTATATACTAGGATGGATGGGCTTGTGTCAAAATTAAAAATTTGAAAATAATGAAATTATTGTATAGCTATGAAAGGCAGGATACAGGAGGCAATAAAAAATCAAATCAATACAGTAAAATGGAAAAAAAAAAAAAAAGCTAAACCTCTGTAATTTCACTGCTAATATGAACAGTTAACCTCATCTGGTGTTTAAGTCACTATCCAATTACAGTTCTCATTAGAAGACTAATTACTGTAGCTTTAACGTAAAACCAGCAGTTGTTAGAGACACAAACTTCAGACTCTCTAAGGAAATCAATTTTTTCATAAACTTAAAAATAAAAAAGTAACTATGAAAATATGTAGGCATAGTGCC
Organism: Phasianus colchicus; assembly: GCF_987193195.1. Taxonomy (NCBI): domain Eukaryota; kingdom Metazoa; phylum Chordata; class Aves; order Galliformes; family Phasianidae; genus Phasianus; species Phasianus colchicus. The sequence continues at coordinate 45,930,356 of NC_143441.1, read as the reverse complement.
TATAATAGGAAATATAGCAAAACACGTTTGAAATTTCCTAGAATATATTTAATACATTTATCTCCATTGGAAAATCCCAGTTCGAATGAGTAAGGCAGTTACTCAGACTTCATCACTGAACCCAGCACAGTGGATGAGATGAGCTGGACATCATTGCCTACTTGTCTGTGTTGGACTTAATAATGAGGTCCTGTTTTTCTTTCAAATAATTTCTACAAAACTATTCTGTAAGGTTGCTTTAGACACTGTGCTGCTGGCGTGGCGGTGCTGAGTGTACAGGATGGTTGGCTCTTGGTCCACAAAGCTCCTACCTGAAGCTGCAGTGATAAGTGATAGGTGACCATAGGAAGGATCAAGAAAGGCCACCAGGCAGTGTGTTGTAAGACATCCTTCAGTGCTTTTGGCCATCCCTTAATGCTTTTGGCCAGTCGATGGAAAGGGTTGTTAAGTGGTCATTTCAGGAGTGTGCTTTGGTGCAAATTGATTTATTATTTCCCAGAATTTCTGGACATTCTGCATACACAAAACCTTGGGTTCTGTTTACTTCCTCAGTCACCTATGGGAGTTTCTGGGCTGCAGGTATTGATGACAGTCACACAGGCTCAGTGCCCTCTCCCCAGGCTGTATGCTGGGACCTTCACCTGTGCCCACAGCAGCTGTAACTGTCTTCTGTGTATTGGCTGGGCTTAATAGTAGGTCTGCAGCTGCCTACAGAGAAGTGGACTAATTCCAAGAGGTCCAAGGAAGGCTGATATGTAAGTTTTTCTTTACTACTGTGTGGTATTGAATGGGTTTAGAATTGCTGCATAGTAGTCTTCAATTCAGAATGACTGAGATGAAGTTGTATTTCCTCGTTGTAGAGATGAAAGAGCTCTCAACGGGTTGATGCTGTCATGCAGGTATATTTGTTTCTTCTATTTGCTTACCTGATTCAATAGTGGTGATCCCTCGAGGTTTGTATGTAGGAGGAACAGGACTTGACTTAGAATAAGTTCAGAGAGTGATTTTGTTAATGCCTTTTCCTCAAGGAGAAGAGGGTCAAGCTGTTTCTCAGCCTCCCTACCCCATTCTTTTCTTTCCTTTCTGTTTTCTTTTTTTCTTCAGTCTTTTTACTGCTTGCTACACACACAACACCATCACACAGCAATACATCCAAGTGATTTCTGATTTTCACAGCATCATGAGGGGCCAGGCTTGTTGGTGCCCAGGAAAGGATTTGGAGATGGTGGCTTCATGGGCTAGGAGAGCTCACAGTGCCAGGATTCCTGCATACACACATTGAGTGTGGTCAAAACCAACCTCATGGTGCCTGCACACTCACAGATAGTTTCACTGGTTATTGAACAATTTGTGTTTTATGCAGTTTCTGCTACATATTATTGGAGATGATTACATACGCTGTTTTAGCAAAGGACAATAAAAATAAGCACATTGTCCTTATTCAAGTGTGTATTAACTATTTTGTGTGATTTTACAACTGATGATGTTGGGATTTGTGCATAGTAAATGAAAAGGGTTTATCACTCTGGTTCTCTCTCTTCAATAGTGTTTTTTGGTGTTTCCTGCTTGCACATGCAAATGCCACCACTGATAAACACAGTCAGACCACTCTGATCCATCTGTGGTATAACTTTATTACATGCCATTACCTTTATTAATAATAAATGTTTCTGTTATTTAATAAGAGTGCTTTTTTACTGAAATAATGCTATAAGCTAATTCTGCTTCCGATTTTATCCTGCTCTCATTTTGATTATTCTTGGGTAATTCTATTGATCTCAGTAGTTCCTCTAATTATACAGCACAGTAAAATCAGATTCATCCTCTGAGTCACTGTTCAGCTAAATCTTTCAGTTAGCCAGTTCCTGAATCACTGTGCAGGTTGAAACCTCTGGGAATCTTGCCATAGCAGGGCAACATAAACTCTGAGTGGGTTTTTAATGGCTTTTCAATGTCGGTAGCAGTTTACATTGGGTAAAAAAATTGAAGCTAAGCAGTTCATGTGGTCCAGGTCCTATTTTATACCGTAGAGCTTTGTTTTGCAGTACTAACAGGTTTATTAGCACTCGTGTTAAGTGACTAGCAGGTACTGCTCAGAGTGAATAAATCATGCAGTTAATTCACATGAAAGACGACTTGTGCAGGTGCTGATAGGCATTCATGAGGCTGAAGAATCAAGTTCTTTAATAGCAATGTCGGGCTCCTCAGTCTTCCTTTCTAGCATATTTCTTTATGAAATGTTAAAAGAGATTGCTTTGGGACACTTGTGTGCTTGAACTATTGCAATCATCTAATGAATTTTTGATAGTCAGATTCAGAGGGTTTTGTGATCACTAACTTTCTTGATATGTCTGTAGCTATTGAAATTGATCCCTTGTGTCAGTGTTGGCTGTCCATCTTCCTGCTGTCATAAGCCCACAGATTAGCTGGTAAGAATATGTTACTTTTAATATAAAGGAAAGGTGCAGTGAAAGCTGCTTGAGCAGGTTTGAATAGAGTAATATTCAGCATATAATGAAAGGCTTGATTTGTCTCACTGCATTGCACAGATAAGCAAATTGTATTTCCAGCCATAGCAGCCTGCTAAGTGGCAGGGAGAAAAAAAAACAAGACTTGACAATAAGAAGCCTCACTGCATCACATCAATTGGGCAACAGGAATTCTGTCTTGTCAAGCCCCTTAGCAGTTGAGAAGCTATGATGTGACCTTGCAATGAACATCTACCCTCAGCAAAGAGCTGCAGAAGACTTTTGCCAGCAAAAGTTACCACAGGTTTTACTACAGCTTTAGTGCCTCTAACTAACAAGCTTTCATGGAGAGCTGATGAAGACTATGGGGTATGCCTACACCAAGTGATGGAAACATACATCATTATCATGCATTAATGACAAACTGCAGTCTGCCACTGAGGAGAGGTTTTTGGGACGCATTTGCTCTTTGGAGTGAGTGTTAGGAATATCTGACTATGTGATCACTAAGTAATGTTTCTGCTTTCTTAATTCAGTCCCTGTTTTCATTATCACTGGGCATCCTGATGGATTACCTGTTTGGTATTTGCCTGTTTCGATGAAATGTCTGCATGCCAGCATAGCCAGAATGGATTGGGAGGATTTTACAGGTGTCTGGGACTCACTGACGCCAGAAACAAAAGAAACCTGTTAATTTTTAGGAGCTAATGTGAGCAGGAATCCTTCATGGTTTTGAAAGCAAACAGCTGAGGGTTGCTAATGATGGCATCACATGTGTGCATCTATTTTGTTTGGTGGATTGTTCATTCTGGGGGGTTTTCTTGGACTTTCTGACTTTTTTTTCCAACAAATCCATTCGTATGAATGAGGAGGACTTTAAACTTTCATGATTTCTTAGTTATTACACCTGACCTTCGTGCACTGTGGTAGGAGCCGTAGAGTGCTACCAAAGAGCAGAGCCAGATCTGTAATCGATACCTCCGGTGTTTTGTAACACTCAGACAGCAAGGAAGATCTGGCAACCTCTTGTCAATAACAGTGTTAACAACACCCCAGTGCCCTGGCTCATATAGCAACTACAGGACTTTTTGGTGAAGAAAACACAACAAATTAGAAGAATTAATGGTCTGGGGAAAAAAAAAAAAAAGAAAAGAAAAGAAAAGCAACAGAACAAAGCAGCAGCATGAAACTGGTGCTTTTGGTGTGGTTGAGAAGAGCAGCATCAGAAAGCCTGCTGCCCTGAGCTGGTTTTAATCCCACTCCTTGGGGAAAGATGTCCTAAAGTTTGTCCTCAGAGAAATCATACAGAATCACAGGACAGCTTACGTTGGAGGGGACCTTTAGAAGTCATCCATTTCCAAGCCCCTGCTGTGGGCTGGTTGCCACCCACCAGCTCAGGCTGCCCAGGGCCCCATCCAACCTGGAAATGAGCCCCTGCAGGGATGGGGCACACACAGCTCCCTGGGCAGACTGTGCCAGCGCTGCCCTCTCAGTAAAATATTTCTTCCTAACACTTAATCTGAATCTCCCCTTGTTTAGTTTAAAGCTATTTCTTCTTGTCCTATCATTTCCATACAGTGTAGAAAGTCAATCCCTTTCCTGCTTAAAAGCTGCCTTCAAGTACCGGAGAGCTGCAGTGAGGTTTCCCTGGAACCTTCTCTTCTCCAAGCTAAACAAGCTCAGCTCTCTCAACCTTTCTCCATAGGATGAGTGCTCCACCCTTTGATCATCTTCATGGCCCTCCTCTAAATCCACTCCAACAGCTCAACACCCTCCTTGTTCAGGAGGGGTTTGCTGGTGGATGGGGCTGTGCTAAGAAGCCTGGATTAGAGTGATCAGAATTTGGCCAGGCTGTCAGGCAGAACTTTCTCTGCTATAGTCACCCTTGCTCTTCATCCCCATGTCATTCCTTCAGGGCCTCAGAGAGCATCCAAAGGTGACACGCTTTCTGCGTGCACAGTAGTTTGTGAACCACGGCCTGTTTGTCTTCAGATTTGGTGAGATTGACATGTTTGTCAAGGTGGAGTCTGGTTCAGGATGTGCAGTTGCTCTGGGACCCACATACGAGAAGAAATGGTTAGACTGGAGCTCACCAACCTGGAGGGTCATATGGCATTGTCCTCAGTGCCCAACTTAAGGAATGACTTTCTCTTCAGGCCTCATCTTTCAGGCACAGAGGCAGAAAGCACATGCCAAACCCTCAGAACTCCCCGTGCTCCATCTTCCAAGTGCACAGCTGAGGGCTCTGCATGTCCTATAGCTTCCTTTCTGTTTGCTTAAAAACGAAAGGCCAATACTTGTTCCACGCTTCATCTGCAGCACAGCAAGTCCTTGAAGGCAGATAGCATCTTACATTGGGATGCTGCCTAACTAACCAGGGGAAAATGCTGGCATCTCACCACGATGTTCTTCTGAAAGGAACATGGGGCTGCAAGGCTGCATGAGCAGAAAACAACATGTGTTCAAGCAATTAAACTGCATGACTAAGGGGAAACTAATGACACTCACAGCCCACACCTTCCCTATGCATGGGCTCCTTTCCCTGAGATGAGGGGCTGCCACGTTCTCTCAGCTGCTGAACACATGGGAGCACCTCGACTGTGTGATGCTGCTGCCATCAGGTGGTAACTGCTTTTGGATCAAGGATTTTGTGTTTAAAATATGTTCTTTAAAGCATGTCTTCAAATCCCTCAGCGGCAAGTAATATTTTATTCTTCATAAGTTTACTGCCTGTCACAGAAGAAGAGGTTGTGTGTTTAGAGAAGGAATTTGGAGTCATTGGGTTGAGCACTGCACTCAGTTTTCCTTAAGGATCTCCTTTACAATGACACAAACACCTTGAGAACATTCATTGTTGGCATACCGGAGTCATGGGGTCAGGCTGAGAATGGAGTGTTCTCTCTTCTTCCTTGCTCATCTATTTATTTTTTTAGTGTCTCTATCTTTTTCCAAATGGCACAGAATTCTTTAGTGATCCTGAAAAATAATTTTTTCACCTGACTCAGTTATGTAGCTCGAAAAGAAGATTTGTTCCATTGAAATCAGAAGTACTGCAGGGGTATTGCTGACATAAGCATAAAAATATGTCAACGTAGGAAAACGTAGATTGGATATAGAACTAATGTAAAGCAGAATTATATAAGAAAGCAATTTTCATACATTTAACTACTTTTACTCTCATTTTATATACACTAATGAAAGTCAGTGTAGAGCTACAAGGGGCCTCTAAGACAGAAGGGACAGAGTCTTTAGCAAAGTCTGTTGTGGTAGGACATTGGGAAATGGTTTCAAACTGAAAGAGGGGAGATTTACATTGGATATAAGGAAAACGTGTTTTACAATAAGTGTGGTGAAGCACTGGAGCAGATTTCCCAGAGAGAAGTGGATGCCCCATCCTTAGAGACATTCAAGGTCAGGCTTGATGGGGCTCTGAGCACCTGATGGAGCTGTAGGTGTCCCTATTCATTGCACCAAATGACCTTTAAGGGACCCCTTCAACTCAGACAATTCTATGATTCTTTGATTCTACATTACACCAACTGAGAGAAAATATACCTTGCACGTGTATGAAAGATGGCAAGGTGGTCCTTGAAAGCCTCCCTGAAACACGTCAGTGAAGGCCAATATGAGCACAGTGTTTTCCCTAACTAGGCGAAAATACTTGCTTTCAAACTATACAATAGTAATCGATTTGGCATGTGGTTGGTGATTTGAGATGATCTAGTAATTGATTTTAAAACAGATGCTAGCTGTCAAATAAGCATTTGTATTTATTTGATGTTTCTCAGGGAACCCTTGGGGTTTTGCTATCTCAGAACTCTTTTTGTTCTCCTTTCCTAGACCCCCTTTTGCTTCTCTGATCTCTCTTCCTCTCATCTTCTTTTGATGCTTCCTACTGAAAATTCCTTTGAGCTTTCTTCCCCAGTATAAGCCTTGGCCTTTATGCTAGACTTTAATTTCATTTTGCTTAAGATTCCTTTTTATTAACAGTTTTTTTTTAAAAGACTAAAATGCCATCAGCACACCAAATACTTAACAATCTGAGCATCATCTACTACAAATTGCACAAACAAAACCATTGATTCTGCTTCCTGGAATCACTGTACTTTAAACCATCAGCAATAAGTTACAAACAAGGGTATGTTCCCTCTGTAAGACAAAACCTTGTCTAGTTCTTTAAGTAAAAATTAAAATACTCTGGAATTAGTGGGCTTATTGACATCTAACTAGATATGCTTACATGTGTTTGTGTCTGATTGTGTGTACATTTGCTTGCAGGAGAATCAAACTATTTTTCTTCTTTTTTGTCACAAAGACAATGCACAACATTAAGAATATTGTTTTGATTCCCAAAAAAAGTGCAGTGTCTGGAACAAGAAGCGGATTTTAATTGTTTGGAAGAAATTGATTTATTTAATAAGTAAAATGTCTTAAATGCCTCTACCCTTCTTTTGACCTCTAGAAATGCAGTGTCTGTTTTCCAGGTGCAGTTAAAAAACCTTTCTGCTTAGTCTCCAAGGACACCTCCCCAGAAAACTGAGGTTTCTTTTTGGAAATTAATGACACTGCAGTTTTTAGCCACAGCTTGTCTGTTTAACACAAGGGGTTTTACCAGGAATGGACACACCACTTAGATTTCCCAAAGACCTCTTGTTTGCCTGTAGCACAGGTCTATGAGGGGACATTTTTTCTTTGAAGAGACAAGGTTAGTTTCTTTGTTTTCATTATACATTTCTTTTCCTGGGTACTGGGAGATGTTAGCAGTCAAAGGTTGAAGAGGTGTTAGGACCAGTCTTGCACCAACATGCTCGCTCTTCTAGAAGGGCTTTCTATGACACTGCCTGCAGGGATGTATGGGCAGACCTACTACCATACTTCCAATGGAGGTGACAATATGGACAGGTATGCATCCAGAGATTTATTGTGGAAAGACTCATGTTTGTGAGGTTCTGCCTTACAAAACAGAAGCATGTGGGCAGCCAAAGGGAAGTATTTGATCAAGGTACTTATTACAGCTGTTTGTCTTGCATGGAAACTGAACTATTGATGCTTATGATAGTAGTAGCCTCAGTGGGTAAATTATACAGTTAATAATCGCAGTTTCTGTTGACCATGACAACAGAAAAAGAAATGCATTTTCCACTGGAAAACTACTCCTTTTTACTCCAGTTTTTCTCCTGACTCTGCATTTATTCATTTTATGGAAATGACAGATCTGTCAGAGGACTGGGCTGGCCAAGCATCCTTGCCTTTTGCAAGTCTCCATTCCATTTAGCTCACACTTGCAAACTGAAAATCATTAATAACATCTTCGTAAATTGGAAGAACCTCCTATTACACCAGTGGATTTCCCACTCAGCCATTGGTAAAAGCTTCATTGCTTCATTCTTTCACTAGCAGCAAGCCAGAACTTAACCACATTAAACAGAATGGCATTAATCAATAGTATGACTCAGGACTGACAGAGAATGTGGAAATAGATTTTTAGAAATGCTTGAAAAAATGTGCTTATTGGCCCCTATGACAATAGCATTGATGTGCAGAACTCTGCACAAGCCTGAGAAGCAGATTTATCACATAAATATCTGTAGAGATATCTCAGTGGCAGATTATGTTATACAACAGTATAACCACCTATTTGGATTTCCAAATGTTGTTCACAAAACATGTTTTATCCAGAATCTGCTGGTTACCACTGAGGTTCCAGAGATAAAGCCCTGATGCTCATGGCCCTTCTTTGAGAAATGTATTTCCTGAAGCAATAAACAAGTCTCCAGTTTCATCAATCTTATAAGAACTGTTGACATAACTTCAAATCTTCAAGCAGGCAGATCTTTCACTTTTATACACTTGCTGGGCTAGTTAGAATCATAGAATCTCCAAGGTTGGAAAAGATCCACAGGATCACTCGACCAACCATCCACTGATCGCCAATAGTTCTCACTAAACCATGTCCCTCAACACAACGTCCAAACGTTCCTTGAACACCTCCAGAGCTGGTGACTCCACCACCTCCCTGGGCAGCCCGTTCCACTGCCTGACCACTCATTCAGAGATGAAACTTTTCCTAGTATCCAACCTGAGTCTCCCCTGATGCAACTTGAGGTCATTCCCTCTAGCCCTATCACTAGTTATATATATAGGAGAAGATGCCAACCCCCACCTCACCACAACCTCCTTTTAGGAAGCTGTAGAGAGCAATAAGGTCTTCCCTGAGCCTCCTCTTCTCCAGACTATCAATCCCAGTTCCCTCAGCCTCTTCCTATCAGACTTATGCTCCAGTCTCCTCACAGCTCCATTGCCCTTCTTTGGATGCACTTCAGGGCCTCAGTGTCTTCTTGTAGTGAGAGGCCCAAAACTGAAACTTCAGACAGTTCTTGAGATGTGGCCTCACCAGAGCTGAGTACGGAGGGATAGATATCATGTGAACCTAAACCATAGAATCATAGAATCATAGAATGGCTTGGGTTGAAAAGGACCACAGTGGTCATCAAGTTACTACTTGCCAGCCAAGAAACATAGCAATGGACTGCTCTTCTCTGCTTTCTGAAGATGAGCAGGAAAGCATCTATAAGGGAAAATATTCTTCTATAGAGATGCCATCTCTGACATGGACAGCCCAATCCACTCTAGATGCTCTTCAAGTTTCAATACCAAAGCTATGTGTTGCAACTTTTAACCCATTTGGACTGCCACCTTCTTCAGCTGAGCCAGACATTCCTCAAGTTGAACTATCTGATTGTGTTTCTGCATTTCTCTAGATCACAGGCTGTCTAGTATGTGGTGTCCAAGGATTCACCACTTACAGGTCAGCTGTCTCTGAATGGTTTGAGGATGAATGAGGTAACATGGAGTAAGCACTGACTTGCTTCAGGTGCTATGTGTGAACCTGGACATGCACAGCTGTGCAGCACAGAGGAACCAGCAACTGGCTGAGGAATTTCCTCCCCTCACTCACAGCATGCCTGCATCATGTAGCAACTAGTGATGCGAGCCTTGAGGAAGAGAGCCAGTTTTGATCAATTATTACCATAAATTTTTAACTAGGAGATGTACTGTATGCAGCTGATTTTCAGATTGTGTGGTAAATACAAGTGCAAAGAATTAAGTGTCCTCAAGAATAAGTAGTCTGCAAACTACTGCAAATTAGTCTACTTTCAGCTGAAACTTTCTGGCACAAGTACATTTTGTATTTCAATAGAACGCTCTCTGGTTTGCTAAAACTAACTGATCTCTCTAATAATGGCAGGGTCCCGACTTTCTATTAAGGCAAAGGTTCACACACACCATTAAATCTGATTAACAAAGGAACACAAAATCTTTTTTTGGCACTGAAACCTTTTTTGGCATGTGACCTTCAGTAGAACTGCTTCCTTAAGTCTGAGGTCCCTGAGAAAAAGTTTGTTAATTAATGTTAAAATGCCAAAGATTCATCTGCCATCCATTTTTCCTCTTCATTTATACTTTTAGTTATTTCTTTGATGATGTAGCAATAAAAAGTCAAGAGCAGCATCTTTTAAATAATAGGTGGGGCAATGCAGCAAAAGAAATCTGCCAGAGATATGCTTTCCCATGTGATATTTGCAACTTCCTAGACATCTTCCTGAAGCCTCTCGTAGATATTCCTATTATGTACTGATTCATTAATTTGTTATTTGTAGAAGTATAGCTCTTGAGAGTGATTTTTCCTTGCACTCTTCCTAATGTTACTTTGACCACTGTCTCAAGACAAATGCAAGTCTGGAGTAATAAAGGTTACTCCGTTTGATCTCTGACATGTCTCATTGCCCATCTGTTCTCCAAGGATAGATCCAAGATTTTTTCCTTTAAAATACACTATCTGGTGAATTTCTACTCTTTAGACCAAGTGGGCATTTTGGTTGAGTCATCACAGAGTGTTATACTAACATGGTGGGTCCAAACTCTAAAGATTCTCATTCATTTTTTGAATGATCACAGTAACAACAGAGGGTGGAGCTGCTTGAACTTGTGTAGTTGAGTATCAGTGTTGAAAGTTCAGAAACACTCTGAAGCCTATCTAATTCTTTGTTCTCACATTAAAGTAATGGCATCTGTCTTCCTGCCGATCAATCTGTACAGCATGTGCAAGCCCTTCTGCTCCAGTCTGAATGGGAATGACTTGTATGATATTAAGCCTTTTAATGAAAATGAATTACAATATTGCCTTTTGCAAAATGGTAGGTTTAGAAAGACAAGTTAGTGTCTTCCACTTGTCAGCAGCTGAAGACACTTTGGGCAGAGCGAATTTATAGCTTTTCTGACTATCTGTAAGTTGAAGTCATCTTTGCAATGAAGCGTATTAAATGATAAGAGAAAGTATTAGCAATTAAAAGGTCTTTGAATTGCTATTTAATGAGAATTAGGTTCTGCCAGACTTCAAAATAATTTCTTAGGATTGCAATCATAGAATCATCATAGAATCATAGAATGGCTTGGGTTGGAAGGGATCTCAAGGATCATCATCCTGCCATGGGCGGGGGTTGCCAGCTACTAGATCAAGTACTAGCTCAGATTGTCCAGGGCCCCGTCTAACCTGGCCTTGGACACCTCCAAGGATGGGGCATCTGCAACCCCTCTGGGCAGCCTGTACCAACTCCTCACCACTCTCTCAGTGAAAAATATCTCCTGACATCCATTTCCCTTTGTCGTATCACTGTCTACCTGTGTAAAAAGTTGGTTTTCCTCCTAATTATAATGTCTTTAAACATTGGAAGGCTGCAATGAGCTCTCCCCTCAGCCTTCTCCTCTCCAGGCTGAACAAGCCCCATCCCTTCAGCCTGTTTCCTGGGAGAGGTGCTCCAGCCCTCAGATCATCTTCGTGGCCCTCTTCTGATCCTGCTCCAGCAGCTCCACATCTTTCCAGTGCTGGGGACCCCAGGCCCCGGTGCAATACTCCAGCTGGTGCCTTATCAGATCAGAGGAGAACAATCCCTTCCCTCTCCCTGCTGCCACCCCTCATCTGATGCAGCCCAGGATACCGTTGGCCTTCTGGGCTCCAGGCGCACACTGCTGGCTCATGTTAAGGTTTTCTTCAACCAGGACCTCTAAGCTCCTCTCAGCAGGGCTACTCTCAAGGAGTTCTCCTGATCTGTGTACATATCTGCAATCTTGCTTTCCACTTGCATACTGAGCTCTGATGTATTTGTATTGTCATCTTTCCAAGCATTCTGTCACTAACAACCACACCTCTGACCCTGGCTGCGTACGAAATATTGCTTTGCAAAAATGTTTTTAAGAATGAAGTAGGGATAATATTCAAGATGGCAACCAGGTCTAAAACTCTGAAGCCTGGTGTCTCACAGAGTGTTACGAAACTCCAATACTGCGTAACTTATAGAAAATCACCATTTTTGTTCATTCCCAGCTAGCAGCAGAGATTAGGAAGATTTAAATTTCAGGTGATGTGATTTAAGCTAAGTACAAATGCTGTTTGAATCCATTGATATAAGTAAAGCATGACTTTGTGAACTCTTTATGGAGAAGTAAATCAGTGCAGTATTCCCAAAGGAGCCCAGCTTTTGCTGCTATCAAATTCCTTATGTTCATATACATGAGCACAAGACACAGGGCAGGAGCAGCCAGGCTTTTTATTCTATCATAAGTGTGTGTACTAGTATGAATAATTTGATGTTTCTTGAGCAACGTAATTATGCTTAATAACTGATATATTCAGAATAATTGTAATCAATTGTGTTCATTTGTGTATACAGCATAATTTAATGAGCATTTTTAATTGATATTCCTGTGACATTCTCCCTGTGCTGTGATTAGACTGGGATTTTCGTATCTACACGGTTTTCATTTATTGCTAACTAGCAATTTACATCTAATAGTCTTTTTTTTTCCTCTCTCCCTCTTCTCCTTTCTTCTTTTTTTAATTAGAGGAGATCTTGAAGACTCATATTGCTCATTGGTGGTCTCCTGATGGCACCAGGTTAGCATATGCAACAATTAATGCTTCCAGAGTCCCTACCATGGAGATCCCAGTTTACACTGGCAGCCTTTACCCTACTGTTAAAACATACCATTATCCAAAGGTAAGGGGAAATAAAACAAGCAGTTTGGTTGTTCTATTAAAAACAAACAAGCAAACAGCAAACTCATGTTGTTTTTACTTTTTCTTGGTAGGCTCAGGTAGGAGACAGTAAAATTGGACATATCCATAAGGCCATTCATAATATTCATAGTGAAAATAAACAGATCTAAAGAAAAATCAGCTGCTCCCCAGTGAATTAAGTCCGTAATTTTTCTTTAGTTGTATTATTAAAATTGCAGTTTTCTGATCAAAGTATTAGTCATTCCTAATATAATGGAAATAAAATGTTTCAGTTCTTGCTTTGTGCCCGCAGTTGTGCTTCTGTTCTAGATAGGAGTTGACAATATCTAAAAGCTTACAGCAATCCTTAAAACATTTGGGTTCATGGCATTTCTGAGAAAAGAAACAAGAAGGAAAATTTGGTGTTTGGATTTCTCTATAGTTTCCAGGATGTGTACTCTGCAGCACTGTCATCTCTTCTGTCATTTCTTGCTTTGTGCTCTGAGTTCTTCAAAACTCACGGATGGGTCCAAACTGAACCATAATCAAACAGGAGAGATACATATATGCAGGTTTTATGGAAAGTAACTGACTCAGTAGGTTTCCTACAATAAAGGAACGAATCCATGTATTATGACATTTACCATTATCCCAATAGTCTGCTTTATAAAAAAAAAAAAAGAAAAAATTATTTCTAGTCACCATGTAAAACAACATCTTTTACAAAAGTTAGAGATGCGCTATGTAGAATTTTCTCTTGATTCTGCCAAATGAGCTTTCCAAACCTCTCTGATAAACCACCTTAGTTGTGCCTTCCCTGTGAATGGCTGCAGTACCCATCCATAACCTTAACCAGGAGAGCACATTTTACAGTCCATGGGTACATCATAAATCAAAGCCATTCTGTGTTGTATACAATATAGTCATTATTCTATTTTTACTTCATTTTATTTTGAAATCCAGGCTGGAATGGAAAATCCAACTATTTCTTTGCATGTGATTGGTCTGAATGGACCTACCCATGACCTAGAGATGATTCCTCCAGATGATCAGAGACTGAGGTATGTGCTTCCTTGTCCTGGGATGCCCAATCTGGTTCTGTTAGGGCTTTATATCAGACCCTGACTTTTTTGAGGTCATTTTACAGTAACTTTTTCTGCCACTACTGTCAAGTTTCACTTTGGCTAAATCTAGTTAAAAGTTTTCATATATTTTTTCTTCTTGCATGTGTTTTTCTTGAGCACTGTTCATTTTTTACTCAAAATCCCTGTGACCCAGTCTAACTTCAGAGTAGGCTTATTTTTAGAGCACTGCGCGGGATGTTGCAAAATCCATAACAACATTTTCATTTCACATCTGGTCATTGGCATTGAATAGGGACAGTTGTCTGGGTACTGTATGGGACACCATGAAGCAGAAACATAAATACAAAAACCATGAATTCACTGCTTTCTGAGTCAAGCATGGGAATGAAATCAGAAGGACGTTCTGCAAATACATTGCCCTGTCTTCAATAAAAAAATAGAAAGTAAAGCTCTTTGCTGCTTTCAGGTTAAGTATATTTGAGAAGTTGGCCTGCAGTTCAGCCAAGCACTTAGCCACCCATTTCTATCTAAGCAAGTGCTCCGATCTGTTTGCATTCAGCAAGAGCTGGAAATGTGGCTTGGACTTCAGCCTATGACCAAAAAAAGTGGTGCTACGTTTATAGGTCTGTGAGCACTTGAAAGGTGCATCACGTTGTTCCAGCCTGCCGTTGGGAAAGAAACAGCTTTAGTCAATGCCTGGCACACTTCCTTGCAAAGCTTGGGGATTAGAGCCATTTCTGGATTTCAGCAGCTTTGCTGTACACTTGAAATAGCTTTACAGCATGACATCCTGCAGAAGAATTCTGCTTCTACATTCTGCTTCTACGTCTGGTGCCTGCAGTGACCCCTCCGCCCAACAGCTTTCTGTGCGTGCCAGACGTGATGCAACAAGGTTTTCATTCCCAGCACATCACTTACTCAAGTAGCAGCACCCCACCACACTTCATCTTTTTTGACTGATTGCTAAATTAGGCTGCTGGATGAGCAGTCCCAGTGCCAACAGACATATTGGTACAGCACAGAGCTAATGGTACAGGCCAACTGTGAGGGCAGGGAAAGGTGCCCTCATTATGCATGATCATAGAATTGTAGAGCCATTAACTTTGAAAAAGGCCACTAAGATCATCTTGTCCAACCGTCAGCCCATCCCCACCATGGCCACTGACCATGTCCCTCAGTGCCACATCTGCATGTTTCTTGAACACCTCCAGAGACAGTGACTCCACCACCTCCCTGGGCTGCCTATTCTAATGCCTCGCCGCTCTTTCTGAGAATAAATGTTTCCTATTATCCAACTCGAACCTCCCCTGGTGCAATTTAAGGCCATTACCTCTAGTCCTATAAATGATAGGTACATAAGGTCTCTGCCTGGGTGTTGTGCAGGCGCTGTGTAGTCATCTGATGAGAGGATGCTAAACCAGTGCAATCACTTATGGAGGAAGTTACCTTTCTTCCCGTTAGGAAAATTAATGTCAACCTCAGAACAGGTTTTCACTGAATCATTCTGAATGGCTCCAATTCAAATCCAATTATGCAACAGCAGTTGTATGAACTGTGAACAAATCAAATGGACATTGCTGTGTTTGCCTTTCAAACAAACAGCTTCAGGTCTGCAGGCTGCATTCCCAGCTCACAGTACCCAAATCACAGCATCAGAATTGCTGCTCCTGGACAACGTCATCTTTTTGTTCAGAGTATACTCAGAAGTGTTTTAATTACAGTAATAAGTTGAGGCTGCAGGCTCCACATGTCACTAATAAATTTGTGCTGTGTGACTATGGGTGGCTGTAATTTACTGGATTTCAATCAGTATTGTAAAATGATGCAAAATGTCATCATCAATTAGTGCTTTTAAATTTCATCCAAACCATGGTGATTTCCATCCCTAGAGCACATTATTAGTGCTGCTGGAGCAAGAGGAGTACATTTTAATTATGCATATGTTTTCCAAAATGAGAGGATTAAAGTGATCATGTTTCATGAAGAGACACGAGGGGTGCACCGTACAGACAGTTACAGAGAAGAGTATCAGAAATTCAGGGGAGAATGATGATAATAGGGATCTGGAGCATTTCAACGTGCCCAGTGTGTTCACACAGATGACACATGGACAGAGCAGCAAGTCTGAGTGTTCTTTATATCTGGAGCAGGGTGTTTTGGTACAGTCTATACAACTGAAAATAAAGAGGAGATACTCTACTTGTTTTGCTTTAGAATTAAAGGAAGTCAAAAATTTTCCAGAGAATTGGTACATTTGTCAGGAAAACAATAAGTTGATGATAGGAAGCATATTTGGAAGCAATGGAATATCATTTCAAAATCTTTTTCCTCTTAAAAATCTTTCATTCTGAGCATTTTTGCCAAATTTTCTGCAGTTCCATGCTTTGCTGTGAGAAGAAAGTGAATGAAAGGGAAAAAAATTGCAGAACAGAAAAAAAAAAAAAAAAAAAAAAGTTTACTGCTTAATGTCCAAATGGCACTTTAATTTTGATGAAAGGCATTGGACCCGTAACAGTGAACTACTACATCAGCAGGTGATGGGAACCAGACTGTGGTCCAATGTATTTCTCACATCACATTGGCATCTCAGATGGCAAATGAAGCACTTCCCTGAGTGCAGAAGTCAGAAGAAATACAGTCTCCTTCCCTCAGCTCCTGTAAAATCCAGACTGGGTCAGACAGTGCCTGAGAAATGCCCCACTCCCCTCCATTGGCTGCCCAACCAGGGCAGCTCTCAAAGTGCAGATGTTTACAATTAGCTGAGATGAATCACACCTTATTGTCTCGTTTTCCTCTGCAAAATGGGAGACATAAAATTTAGTTGTCCTACAGAAGAGATGTAAGGAGAAGTAAATTAAAGACTCTGAGACTAGAATAACAAGTACTCTACAAGTACGTGCTGTTGTCTGCTTGCTGGGTGTCTGCAGGCTTCACAGAGGCTACAGACAGAAATTGGGTCTCCGTGCCATCTCCAGGGTGATAGAGAAGATATATATGTCACTTAAAATAATAATTAAAAGTTCCTGAGCAAGAACCGTGGCTCCTGTGTTCAAGCAATGACAAGGATGTAGAAATTTAATATATGTCTTTCAAACTTTAAATTGGATTTATGAAAAAAAATGCTCCGAGCCACAATATGTACTGAATTCACCTTCCTTTTCAGGGTGACTGAATCTGCTCAGTTCATTGTGAAGAGGAAGAAGAGGTGGTTTTACAGTTTAATTTTGCTTCAGTGCCTTTCTTTTCTTCTTAGAGTCTATGCTCTCTTGCTGATAGAGCGTAAAATTACGATTTTATTTCAAGCACTGGATCTTCAGACTGCTGTTTTCTCACCTGGAAGTATCCTTCCTCCCAGTGTGTTGGATGCTGTTGTTGAGGCCTTTTGTTATTTATCCCCAGCCAAATTCAGGCACTAAATGTTACAGAAAACTACAAAATCAATTCCCAACTTGTTATTTTGCTAGAGAAGCGTTCTTTGTTGCTTTTGCCCTTTTTCTTCAGTATATGCAGGAGCTCTTGCCAGAACGCAGAGTACTCTCCAGTGACACAGCACATTAATTCCAAAGGGAGCAACAATTCCTTATACATATTTTATAGCAAACAAATGAACTAATAAATTTTTATAGACTGTGTGCTGTGAGAAGTTGTTAAGGGTGTCTTTGGTCTGCACAGCCCGTTGTATACTAAAGCATTACCAGCTTTGTCAGCCCAGCAAGAGCTTTACCCTGAAAATGGAGTCGTGCAAAGGTGCACATCTGCGAGCACCTCTTAGAAGGTGACCATCAAGATATTTATTTGTGATCCTGGATTTTCAAGCCCAGTCCAGCCGAAGTGGGTTGCATTGGTCAATATTGCATATTGCTCAATTTTGATTTACAGTGGGTATTACTAGAACCTGAATATGTCCAACCACAGAGGATGGTGTAGGGAGTGTGGGATGACATTTTTGATGTTGTAAAGTTTCACATCTCTACTAACTTCTTTTTGGCAACCAGTTGTTACTGTTCTGCTGAAATCCAGCACCTGCTGAAATCCACCTTTCTAAACCACATCCTTCCTGCTCTTGTTCTTTTGATTCAGCACATATGGATGTTGTGTATCAGGGACATTCAGAGATTGTTAACTCTTCATAAGCATAAAGAACCCTACTGTTGGTGGTGATGGGTTTGAGAATGGCAAATGTTTGCAATTTCTTTTCCATCAATGCATTAATTTGTAACTCCAGGCATTTCAGTCCTTCTTGGAAGACTAAAAAGCTAGAAAGGCTCTTTATCTCTACCTCTGGATCTTTGAAAATGACTTTCAGAAGTGGCAGATCAAACACCTGTACCTAAAAATGTCATTGCTAGGGGTTGAAATCTATACATAAGGAAGCCCAGAGACATCAAAATGCACTGTTTTAATAACCAGAAACACCTCTGTGTTTTCAGGGACTATTACATCACCATGGTAAAGTGGGCTACCAGCACCAAGGTGGCAGTGAACTGGCTGAACAGGGCCCAGAACTTCTCCATCCTGACGCTGTGCGATGCGACCACAGGTGTCTGCACCAAGGTAGGGAGAAGAGCCTGGAGGTCCTTGGCCACCTGCACCTGAGGAGAAAGTGTTCCAGCCATCTCACCTGGGGACATGTCCACTGGTGCATATTTATTTAGGCAGACAGAGAATAGGAACGATGTTATTAATATGTTACAAATCATGTAACTAATTGTAGTTAATTAATACCTCCAGTAGATATACTAATGTAAATGTATGCATAACTATTAGCAGATCCCATCTTTTAAAACCAACGTGGATATTTCTGTAGTAGAAATATCTGTAGTAGAGAGGAGAGGTAGATATGCAGTGGAGCGTATCTGTCTCTATGGTTTAGATATGCTATGCATAGAGCATAATACAGAGTCTTTTCTTAAAACCTTTGTTTCAACCTTTGTTTGTTACTAACAAATTCTATTTCTTTGGGGAATAATATGATTCGTGCATTTTGTTCTTCTGCACAACTTTTCAGAGTCAGTCCAACTACGCTTTCGCTGATAAGCAACATGTAATACATGCCAGGAATGTTCTTTAATGATCTTGCTTTGTTTCAGAAACATGAAGATGAAAGTGAAGGTTGGCTGCACAGACAGGTAATAGTGATCTTCTCTTTGTGGTCAAACTTTTGGCAAGTTTTTTTTTTCTTTTTTTCTTGTCTTACCAAGGGAAAAAACTGATTTCCAGAAATAAGTAAGATAAGATGCCATGGTTTGTGTTATATAAAACAGTTCCCCGGTAATAAGAAAGCATTATGTGCTTCAGCTGTCGCCTTCTCTGGTGTGCACAGAGTTCTCAGCCTAAGATTTACTGGGGTTTAAGAGACAGAAAGCTGATGTTAATGGTAATTCACCCATTCATGGAGAAACCTCAGAGGTAGTCCTTCAAATCCTGCTCTGAGGCTGATGATTATTTGCAGCACTGTGGTAGTTGTTTTCTGGTCTTCTAGACTGGAATGAAGGCTATGGCTGAAAACAGCATTTAATAAAAAGAACCAGTGTCCATTTCCAATCAAAATCATGCAGGTAGGATTTTAAGTCATTTAAGCTAAATTTGACAAAATTATGTGTTACTCTGCAGCTGTTAGCAGAAATGTAAAAAAGGTAAAAAATGGAATGAAATTGTCTGTAGGGCATCTGAAACACTGCTGGCTTACATGAATCCCAAAATGAGGAAAAACTGTGTGGTTGAGTGTAATATCCTGTTTTAACTCACATTCACTTCACATAATTCTTCTGATGCTCTCACTTTTGTCTCATACTACTGCTTTGTATAGCGATGTGCTGCCATCCTTCAAATGAAATAACACTAAGATGAAAGTAAATCCCTATAAATTCACTGGGTATATATATATATATAGTGAATTTAAAACCCCATAAGATTTTTTATTAATGGAATTTTTCTTTTTTTTTTTCAGATTTTTTCTTTAACACCTGCTTATAGATTTATATACTGTAGACTTTCAGCATGTAAATCTCTAGATCATGTATAACACTTCCCCAGCAGGGAGTTTATGAAGGGATCTCGGATTTGATTAAGCTATTCTTTAGAGAGATGCTGCTGATACGAATTCAGCCACAACAAAAAACTGTTTTCATAGAATATGTGAATGCCAGACAGGGAGGAGCATGTCACAAAAAGAACTTGCACTGTGTTTTCGGATTTAAAGTGTATCCCATTTTTGTAGCAGCTTGCTCAAAGGGCTCGAGAACCTATAGAAACAGCAATACATCAGTTTACAGCAAGAGCAATGTTTTTCTCTGTTCCAGTGTCTGTCTTCCAGCATTGGTCTGTGTCTGATCCAGATTAAAATTGATTTTACAGAGGAAATAGATTTTGTGCTCCAAGCATTTCAAGTAATCTTTTGCGGTACTCAGGTGTAGAATGAAAATGCTGCCAAAGTATTCTTTGTGTTTACACCACCTGTGTTAGCTTAAATAGGTAACAAAATCTTCAAAGACAAGTCATGAGAAAAACAAATTGACCGTATTTTGTATCTTCTTTTAATTAAAAAAAAAAAAAAGTATTTTAAAGAGTTATTTTATTTTATAAATCTGAGAAGAATTTTAATCCTTTCCTTGCTATTAACTGGGTTCTCCATTCTCCTGAAACCCAGAGCAGTGCATTAGAAGAACTTGTGCTTTACACTGCTATGCTTCTTTAGTCATTTACCTATTAAAAGTACAAACATTAATAGATGATGTTTTGTCCTGAATAACTATTAAAAGAATTGCCAATTTCTAACCAACCTGTTCCAAGGAATTAGTCTGTATTACTGCAAACATCATATACCTAGTCTGAGGTCAGAAAAGTTATTATAACCAATTGAGTCCAGCATTTCATTACTGAACAAAGATAACTCTAGCATCTAGGGATGCTTAGGTATTATTCTTCAAAAGCTTTTTAAGAGTCTGAAGAAATACAAAGCTTTTTCACCTATATTTCTGACAAGCAAATGACATAAAAATCCAGTTTTGACTGAGCATAAGATTAGTAGAATAATTGCATTTTACTTTTTACTCTATGGCACATGAATCTAAAAAATTGCAAAGTTATTTTCATGCCATGGGTGTCGGTGTATGAGAATAATGTGAAAATGTCAACTCTGTAAGAAGATGAATCACACATTCGGCAGCCTTTGAAGGAGACCAGAAGCGTGACTCAGCCCAGAAAGAAGAGTCCTTGGTTGATATATTTCAATATACATGTGGGCCAAGGACGCAATTCGGTACTGTAGTCAGCAGGTTCTGCCAGCAGTGTGGGCAGATAGTCAATGGACCTTGAGCGTGATTCAGCCCAACCTGAAGAAGACAATCAGCGTGTTCCATTGGCCAGACCATCTGAGAATTAACCCAAATAATATTTGAATTAACCCATATAGATGTTTGCATCATTCCTTAAAATACTGCTTCGCAGTACTCCAGGCATATCCTTGAAAAACTGCATGGTAACTTTACCTTTTACTTTAAGTTCACCTTCCTAGATCTTCCTAGAATAGAGGCAAACTTCACAGTTGGCTGGGGGAGAGAAAAACAGTGAAATAACAGAAGATACTAAAAATGGGCATGAGCAAATTTCCAAGGGTAATGTAGTTGACTTTTTGTCAGCTGTCTGAAATGCTGGGACTTTTGACTTAGGGTACATAACTCATGAATTTGATTTTTTTTTTTTTCTTTTCACTGTAACTGTTTGGTAACTCCGTGAAATTTAATTATCTATATATGGAATAGTAAATGGTCCTCTGTTCCATTATGGGCTTCAGTGCGTGAATGAATTTTGTTCAAACCCCAAAACTTTGCAGAACTCTCTCCAAGACAGGCCAATAGCAATTATTGCTTTCACTGTGTGGCTAAAAAACAGGATTAATTACTCAAAGTGCAATGAGAAATGCACCCAGTCTTCTATAAAATGTCTGTAATTCCTCATCAGATGATTTTCAAGCCAGGGTTTTCAAGCCTTTTTGATGAAAAAGAATGAGTACAAGTTCACCAAAGATACTTAGGGATTTTGGAAGATTTTGCTGCTTTTATTTATGTACATTCAAGTTCTCTGCTGAGTGTAAAAATCTAACTGACCTTCTTTCATACCTTTGCTTAGATATACAAATTCTCTGAAACAATTACAGCTGTAAAAAGTTTTGTTTGTATTTTTGTAAAGAAGCCATTTCCAGCTAGTGATTATGATGGCCATATAAAGACAAGGAGACAGCAAAGGAGAACTTTCTACAGTACCTGGCGTAGATAAAATTTACTGGCATTTAAATTGGATTATTTATTTAATTGTGAAACTGTGCTGAATAAATTTAATTATAAATCAGGGTGCAATTCCAACTTTACACAAAGCTGTGGGTTTTGACAATGATGTCAGTGGAACTGGGAGATTGCCACAAAATAGTTTATAGACATATCACATCCAAACATGCCTGCATGGGCTGCCTGACCTCCCCTGAAAACAGTTCCTTTGGGCTCTGTTTGCCTTTGCAGTCCTCCTGTTGCCCTAGTGTTTCAGGTCACCTCTGTTTGAAAGGACTTAAGCTCTGTTGAAAGGTAGAGATGTAGAAAATCTCACAACATTTTTCTTTTACAGCTCCCTTGTTTTAATTCCCACAGCACGGTAGCCCAGTAATGATTCTCTTGCACCTAGTTAATAGGCAGAATGAAATGAGGTTCTTTAAAATAGAAGCAGAGCTCATAGAAGCTTATAAGCAAGACTGACTTATACCCTGCAAAACGCTTTTCATGAATCCACCCCATAAGTGACCTGATGTTACAAAGGCAGGCGAAGGTGCATCATTAAGACAAAGTAGGAGACTTCTGAGAAAGGGAACAGCAATCAGTGGAGTGATTGTGGAGGGCTGGGTTATTCAGATTAACTGCTTTCCTTTTTTAAAATCGAAGGCAAACCAGAAAAACATCTCAAAGAAATGTTATTCACAATCAATAACACACAGCAGACTAGAACTTAAGCAGGATTTCAAAGAGTCTCTCCAAAAGCACAGTGAGCACTGTACTCTGGAGGAGCAGGAAGCAGAGAGGATATTGCACAGAGAAGCACAGATGGACCAGCTGGGAAATGCTTCCTGCAGAGCTGCAGTGTGGTGGTGTTTGACCCACACAAATCATATCAGCTGCAGCTCAAGGCAAGCTCCCTTCCTGATAACCCCCAGTTTGCCATCCAGGATAAGTCACCATCTGTGTCATAACCTTAAACAAAGCCTGATGAAGTGATGAAGTCTAAGCAAACCTCGGATGAATCTGTACAAAGCCTGCTCTCACTGGCAAAAACATGTTGCTGGAATATAGAATGCAGGAGATACAGATAGAGAAACATGGAGAGAAATCTCTGGCACGTACCTCTGTTCTGGCACGTACCTCTGTTCTGGTGGAACAGTAGATTTGCCCATGTTGTTTTTCAAGGAGTTTTCTTCTGTCGTTCAAGACATTTGGAAATAATGTTGTTTCATATTTCAAGTTTCAGTACAGTGTCAGAAACAAATGATGCCATTATTTCATTCAGCGAGCTGTAAATGGGAATATTTTAAAATATAATGAAAGCCTTCACGGGAGAAAATAAGAAAAGCAAGCAGTTTGAACACGAGGCACAGTGTTGTTAAAACCAAAAAGTAGTGGAAAATAATTAATCAGTGAAAAGATGGTAGCAAATTAATACATAGTAAAAACTTTATGAGAAATAAAAACACTTATTTTTGCCATGTGTATTTGCATCAGCCTTAAGTCTCCTTGTGAAGTTCTGGTTCAGTGCAGAGCCAAAGCAGAAAGCAGAGGTTTGGTAAACGTTGGAACCAGAAGAGGCTCAACATTAACATCCCTGTTGCCACAAAGGAGCCACAAAGATGGGTCAGTGCAGGCAGGGCTCAACTGGTCCCCAGGAAAGGTTCAGCAGAGGTTCAGCCCATGTGTTAGTTCAACCTATTCAACATGCAAAGGAGCTTCAGCCAGCCCATTCCCTTCATACAGAGCTACTGTGCCACACCATTATGGGCCATCCTTCTGCCCTCCTTTGTGACCTGCTGTTCAACCATCTCTTGCACTGGAGATGTCCTTGCAGTTCCTCTACAAAAGGAAAACAAAGACACTTCTAGGCACTGCTCACTTGCCATATGTGTCACTCGCACTGAGTCACTTCTAGGTTGAATGTTCCAGTCACCCAATAAAAGTCAGTCACCACCTTCACCTGGGAGCTCTGTGTCAAAGGCAGTTTGGCAAGAATATCCTTCCCCTCATAAATACTTCAGTGAAATAAATAATTGTGAGCAGGAAAAGGTGACAGCTGCTGTAGTATGCTGTTAGTTGTGTTTCCTCAAAGACAGGAACAGATCAGTTCTTCCAGCAGAGTAAACAAAGTTTGACATACTTGTGCCAACAAGCTTCACATCATCTCTAAAGGCTTGGTGCCAGCTGCCGTGAGCAGTCAGCTGTATGTATACACTTTTGGCTGTGCAAATGGGAGTTGACTTTACACCCAAGGGTCCTTCCTTCCTGCTCAGCTCCTCGTCTTCCCCCCGCTGGAAGGTGTCATCTTCCCCAGAGCACAGACACAGTAATTCCCAAAATGTTCTCCGGTTTTCAGTGGGTTTTCCGCTTGCCTCGGGTTGCTGTTAAAGGGCACTCTGCTTCACTCTAAATTAATCTCACAGGGTTCTGCAGCGTGGCTCAATTTAGTGGTAACATAATCCTTAATTTTGCCATTTACAGAATGAAGAGCCGATTTTTTCCAAGGATGGTCGGAAGTTTTTCTTTGTGAGAGCCCATCCCCAGGGAGGACGCGGGAAGTTCTACCATGTTGCCATGTCATCATCACAGGTGAATGGCTCACTGCTGCTGCTGCCTTGTGTGCACCTGCAGCAGGAAGCAGTAAAAGTAGCATCTGTGCTCAGACCAGAGGGATCAGGTGGTGCAAGGGCAGAATGTTGGACTTGTGCTTAAAGGAAAGTATTCAGTGATTGTGCATAAAATACTACCAATTGCTGAGATACTCAGGATAAAAAAGTTTACCAATTTTCTCTTTTCAAACAGTATCATTGCTTTGCTTTGCTTTGTTTTATTTTGTTGTTTTTTTTTTTAATGCCTTCTTAGTGTAAATAAGTAAATCCCTGCACTGCCATAAGGGATTAATCTGAAGCTTGTGGACACGCCGGATTAGAGGGAGGAATATGAAGCAGTTCTATACTGAATTTATCCTGTTATCTCTAGAAGAGTTATAGTTAAGACGATTTTGACTCTGTTACTTATTTCCATAGCTATCTATTCTCAGAAATATGGGGGGGCGGGGAGGAGCTGGTGGAAATTGCAGGTGCTTGGTAACCCTGAACAGGTAAAGAGTCTAAAGAGCTCCCTTCATCATTACAGAAACATAAAGAGAAGCTTTGCTTACCCCTTAGGTAGCTTCTTTTAAGAATAAAGACATCGAATTCTCTTTTATTTCTGGCAGCCCAACAGCAGCAGCGATAACTTGGAGTCTATCACGTCTGGCGATTGGGATGTGACAAAGATATTGGCCTATGATGAAAAGAGGCATAAAATGTAAGTAAATATTGGTGTAACAATTCAGTCATCCCCTGCTTAGCACTGGGCTGTTGGCTTAGTTACAGTGAAGTGCACGCGTCTGAAATGTCTGAGCACAGGAGACGGAGATCTGACAGCAGCCTCTGTTTGTCTCTGCTTTGGTTTAATCTCCTGCACCGTTGCATAGAGTTTGTCTTAGATTTATTTTCTCTCTCCACTTCAAACCTTTCATTCTGCGGCTATAAAATGCAGGATAAATTTCGATAGAGGAATGACTTCTCCTACAGCAACTTCAGGTGTTAAGCTCTGAAGGAAGGAGGAGTATTTTCATTGACCTCCTACACAATTTTAGAAAGTCCTTTATTGACCTTCAGATACATCAGTGCATTACAGGAATAGTGTATAGTGAGAATACACACTCACACACACACACACACAAATGTTGTCATTTATGCTTGTAAAATAAATTCTGTATTATTTTCTTTTTAAAAACAGATTAGACAGACTTTCTGAAAATATATAGAAAGAAAATATTTGGAAGCTTTTCTGGACCCAAAATGCCATATAGAATCCTTTGCATGCAGAGTCTTACTTAGAAGATTGACTTCTTGGTTTCGTAAGGTCATTGAAATATCTGACTAATGTCTCTGTAATATGATGAACTTTGAATGATCATTAAGAACAGCATAAGGCTCCTTCAAGGTGTTGGATGCGCTCAATTACTAATAATTTCAATATGAAAAAATAGTCATTGTGACTTGGCATACTTGTTTTTTCACAGTCCACTCAAGTGGGAAATACCATGCACAACTAATGCAATCAAAATACACATTGAGACAAGTGCAGCTTGTTGGAAAAAGATCAGCAGGGCTGAATATCCTATCTGATATGTTCTCCACATGGGCACTGCATTTGTTCCTGCTGGACCCCGCATGTTGGCCACCAGCAGCATTGGCACATTCCAGGTGTACAGAAACTGCCTCACTGCAGAACAGTGTGTTCAGTATTTAACCAGAAAGAGCCTTGACCACAGTCTCAGCACAAAAATTGGGCAGTGAAGCATTCTTCACTTATACTCTATCCTTCCTGAAAGTTCGATTGCCTTTTTCAAAGAGGATATTTCAGTGCGTTTTGCATCAGATCCTGGTTAGGTCACTGGGAAAAGAATAAAAATAAAGTAAAAACTGGTTTCAGAGAATAAGAAAATGTGCTCAAAGGTAATTTTGCACTGTAGACATTGATGAAAAAATGGGAAGGTTGTTACCTTCATCACTTGATCCTTTTTTGATCATCAGTAGTCCAAGTCCCAAACTTTGTCTTTGTATGATCAGTCAAATGACTTTGTGAATGAAGATGTTATATATGATACTTGTAAACACCCTACTAATAATTCAAATGTCTTTGTTGTTGTTGTTGTTTGTTTTAAAGTTATTTCCTCAGCACAGAAGATTTGCCAAGAAGGCGGCATCTGTACAGGTCTGTAGTTGGTTAACTTCACATACAGAGTCATTACATAAGAGACTGCAGTAGAAACTGTCACTTATCTGATTGTCTTTAATGGCATCGCAGCACCTTGCAGTGTGTCACTGAAACAGAGCAGCGTAATGACAGTGAACAGAATGACAGACATCTGGAAATGTCTGAAATTTAGCAATTTTCTCATTTTCTTGAAAATTTAAAATTAGTCTGAAGATTGATAACCTGTCGTAAAACTTTCCAACAGAACTGCTTCATGCTTGAAAGATTCCAAAATTACATAAACCACAAATATGAACTGTTTCTATTCTTCCAGACTGCAATTTTCATTAGAGTTTAATAGCACCTCACCTGTTCAGGAAATTGAAAAGAAAAAGCAGAATGCTATGTTTACAGATGTTTGTGGGTTGTTTTTGTTTGATTTTTTTCTTTATTTTTATTTTTTTGCAATTCCAGATGACTTTAGTGTCCTCAAGTAACAGTACAGTGAGCAAAAGGTTAGCTTATGGCCAGCTATAGGTAGTATAGCTATCAAGAAGTATTGCAGAAATCGAGTATAAAATAGAGGAAAATCAAATTCAGATTATAACCACTTGGGAATCATTATTTTCTTTTATTTTTCTTCTCAGTGTTTGTAATGAAGGGCAGAACTGATGATAGCAGTGTTTGATAAGGGACTCTCAGTACATTTGCCCTTTCTGACATGATTTCATACTTTTTTTTTCCTTAGTGGGAAAGAGACTGGAGCAAACCGTATTATCTGCAATTCAGTCATGTTTTCCTTCTGTAACCTCTACCCCTGTTCCACACTTTTCTGAGAGTAGTTCAGCTCAGTGTTTATTTTCTTAAAGAAAAAAGGTGAAGCAAAAAAAAAAAAAAAAAAAAAAAAGCCATATCAACTGCTAATTTCTAATGAAAGATGCAGAGGCAAGTCAACTGAGTCCAGATACTACTGCTCAAGAAACCTCCCTAACCTCATTTCCAACATTGGTAATGAGCAAAGAGATGCCCAAAAATGTGAATGTCCTCAGCCTTATATTCATTACCCAGTGACACTGGCCTCACCTTAAGCATTTTATCTTCACTGTGGGATACTTTGATTCTTTCTTGTCCTTGTCCAAAGGAGTCAGCTCAGAAGCATCCTTGGCCTATGTTCGTTAACTAAGCTCCACTGGAGATAAGGCAGCTTGTATCAAATGACAATCTGGTTTTGTTGGGGGTTTTTTGTTTCCTTTTTTGGATCTGATTTAATAGATTCTAAGCAGAGTGATTTGAAAGCCAGAAACATGATCTCAGCCTAAACAAGATCCCCAGAACTTCTCAGTTGAGTCTTTGGTGACCCTAAACAAGTTGTTAGCTTCATCTCTTTCTACCTTGAAAAGGCAGCAAAATCAGTCACCTGCCTCACAGGAATACTGGAATGAAGCATTGTGAGGTTGCAAAATGCCATAGCAGTGCAAAATTGCATTTAATAATACTTACAAATGATGTGTAATTCATTCTTCAACCAACAGTAGGCTCCCACAAAATCTTTCTGAGCATATGCACAGGCCACATTACCTTCAACAAAAACAGACTCTGTAAAGCAGTGTTTTTCTTTCCATTTGGACATTATAACAGCAACTATTTAAATTCCTGAAAATACCTTCAGCCCCAAAGGCAGCTGCTAGCAAATCAAACCAGTGAGGCAACCAGTAAGAAACTTCAAGAAAGCAGTTCCAGGTCTTTATTGCCTGCTATAAAATGAGTTGGTGTAAAAACACTACTCTTTATTGTTTTCATGCTTTCATTGACTAAATTATAGCTTCTTCTTGTGGAATTGCAACTATGATTTTATTTTAAAAACTACACAATCCTGCATACCCACCTGACCTTGCAAAGATAGACATCATTATCCATTTATATACTGTCCATTCAAGCAAAAAAAAAGCCATTACTGCTGTTTAAACTCAGCCAAATGGAAATGCTTTGTCTCTTGCTAATGTTGGGCACATTATATTTATGTTCTTGCTCTATAGTAAAGTGAGATTCAAATAATGTTGCTTCCAGATAACATTTGCTCAGTGACCTTCACAGAATTATATTAACTTTTTTTCCAGTGCGAGCACAAATGGAAACTTCAACAGGCAGTGTCTGTCTTGTGATCTGATTGAAAACTGTACCTATTTCAGTGCATCTTTCAGTCACAACCTGGAATACTTCCTACTGACATGTGAAGGTACGTGGGAATTGGTTTTGCGGTTGTTGTGGCTAAGGATAGGATTTAGACACGGATATCTTCAGATATCCAATGTACCTGTGGGTAGTTTTGAAAAACTGGCCATGAGTACCTGAATGACTTCACTTTTGAAAGTTTGCTTTGATATTTTTTCTTTTATGTGTTTTGTTTTGCTGTTGTTTTTAAATGATCAGGCAGATGTGTGCAGCCTGCTTCTGTGCAATTTTCCTACTGAAGTCAGAGGTAAGTTCCTTTAGCCAGTCCAAGCATCCTTAAGTTAAAATAAGACAAGAAGAGATAAAACATTAGAAAATTTGTGAGAGAGAAGCCAATGAGGTGGAATCAACCATGGGCAATTGAGAACAAGTTCCTGATACCTTAACTCTAAAACGTGCTTTACACCAAGAAGTATAGATGGACTGTATTTTGTGATATGTTTATAGGTAGAGTAAAAAGCACTTGGTGATACAGTGTAATGAAGTAGCATTGTTGGTACAGTAGCCTAATTAACCTAACGGACCACCTGCAGATCTGTGAATCTATAGGCATGGCAGCTATTTGTGGAGAAATGCCATTTCCCACTAAATATTTTGTGCTGCAGTGAATTTTTTTGTTTATGGAGTTTATCTCTTGACAACAAAAGACCTGTATATTTTCCTTCTTGTTTTTATTTCAGGAAAATTGCCAGTAGCTCCTAGAAACAGTGTCCATTTCTTTTCACCAAAATAATTGTTTTGCTGTAATTAGAAGCACTTGTGAATAACAGTATTAAGTTTCTAAAGGGTCTTATCAAGAGTTGTGAGGGGATGTGTTTGTATTGCATTATATCTCATTTACAAAAGCCCTGCAGTGATACCTAAAGAGATTAATGAGTTTTATTAGTATGTACATTAATCCAGGTACACAAGATAATGTTTTTCCATAATGAACTATGGGACGGATCCTCAGCTGCTGCAAATAGTACCTCCATTATCAGGTTATTAGAGTTAGATCTGTTTACATCTGCTGAATGTATTTTGTCTGAATGGTAGTTATACAAGTCTAAATTGTCAAACTCTACTCTCAGTACAATGCCAATACAGGACAGTTTGTACTGTGGGGCTACTGTCAGTGTCTCCATTTAGATAACTTTGCAAAATACACTTAGGCAAGAAAACAGAGATCCTGAAAGTTTACATTTTCAATGATTTTATAGAAGTACCAGTCCATTAAACTTGGTGGAGTCATTACTTCCTTACATAACTGCAAGTGTGAGGTTTGTCAATTTCTTACTTTCAAGCAGTTTAGAGGAGTGTTTCTTAACACATTTCATTCAGGATCAGTTCAACATCAGGTATCTGCTACACGCACATCTACAGCAAAGTTAACCAACTTGAGTACCTTTTGTAGCTCATATGAACATAGTGGAAATGCTAAGTCAGGGCTTGAAGTGGTAATTAAGCGTCTGGTGGGAAGGCCACCCAGGGGAGCTCAGCTGCATGCAATGCAGCTGAGTGACCAGAAGGGGTGGAGCCAGAATCTACCCTTTCCCAGACCTCATTGAAGGGTTGGCATTGGAGGTAGGGGTATCTTGCTGGAGATTCCTGTCTATCTGAGGTCTTCTAAGGGTAAGTAGCTTTTTTCTTTGTTTCTGTGTCTATGGCAGCTGCATTTGGGCTTGTCCTTGCTTGCTGCAACCTGGGAATTTGTTATCCTGTTATCATTGATGTGCTTACTGTGGGTCTGGTGAGGGAAATTATCACTTTTGTCTGAAAAGCAGACTTACTGAAAATAACTATCTCATATTTTTACTCTGACCAGGAAATCAGATTTGTTTCAAATGTTTCATGGGCAAATATTCATATGAAGTTTTCCGTGTCTTGAAAACAATTCCTGGGCTGATTTAGAGACTTAATCTTCTCCATACCTCAGTTTCACTCTATCTTGCTTTAATAACTCACTTTGTGATCTTCAGTTGAAAACTTCAAGGCATTTAGAGATGCAGATGCAACTGTGGCTTACATTAAACTTTTTCAAGTAGTTTTGTAAGATTTGATTAATCGGCATGTTTGTAAAGTATTCTATGATGCTTAAATGAAGGACACTGGAAAGGGGAAACTGCTGTTCAAAGGCAAAACAAACTAAAGCACAAGAAAAGTCTGGCACTGCTACTGTGATCCCAAAGGTCAGGAATTCTACTCACTGCTTCAGTACATTAGATACAGCATGTAATTTTCTTATTTTTGCTGTCCAACAGTGCTATCTGGCACAGGCTGAAATGGGAGAAGTATCCCATAATGAAAGGTAACCTCTCTTCCAGGAAAACAGTGTAATGCTTACAAGTAGACAACCCTTGTTGCAATCACTCAGTCCCAGAAGGCTAGTTACCTTGTTTTTCATCTAATTTTATAAGCTCGTGATTGAATTACTGTAGCAGGACCTAAGGAAACACTTTGCTTTGCAGACTGCTTTTAGATTATCTCCTCTAGACACTGTGGAAAAACTAATGTGTGCTGGAGCAAGGTCACTCCTACTGTCCTTTTCATCATAAAATATGGGCTTGTCCTTCTCTCTCACCTATAAACTAGCACAGCCTCTGCCAGTGAGTCTCTGAAATAAACAGGAGGAAAATCTGCATGGAAGGGTTTTGGTACTTCGTACTTAAATTTCATTGAGGCTGGGGTTTTCTTGTCTGGAATATGATGTGAAATTCAATTATGTAGAGAAAAAGGTAAGAATTCTCAAGTTTCAGCTGTGGAAAGCAATGTATTCCTGTTCATTTGATGAGTTTGGGCAAATAAAGTACTAAGCTGAATGACACGTAGCCAGTAATGCACTGAAGCCCATTTTTTGGTGATAACTCTTTCTCCTTAGCAAGAATGAAGCTTTAACAAGACTATCACTGTAATCAGTTCTGCATTGTTTTAGTGTTTCCATTTTAAATTGGTGCTCCTTATCTTCAGTGACTCCCTCCTTCACTCTCCACCACTGTTAAAACTTCAATGTTAGTACAAGTTCATGGGGGAAGAAAAGATGTGCAGCCACTTCTGTTGCAGGCTACTTTGTACCCTAACACTCCGTGGAGCAGTTTTGGTTCCAGTTGTTCATTCTTCTAAGTAGTCTGTTTGAAGCCATTGAGTTTGGCTTCAACACACAGAACTAACCTTGTTTTTTTTGGATCCTGGAGTTCAAGTCCCTGCTCTTGCATGCAGGCAGCTGTATCCTCACTGTAATTAGAGAGTCATGAGGTTCCCAATGAAGGGTTAATTCCTGCTAGCTTTGAGACAAAAGGAATGGTGAGGAAGATCTCTGGCACATGCATACGTTACTGCAATTAATGCCATTTAATATGTGATGAAAATGATAGGGGTGTGTGTTGTTCATGGAATACCTACCAGCCTGCTAATTAAGATTCTCCATAATAATGCCTTTTCAGGAAGGGAATAATCATTTTTAGGGATGACACGAAGAAAATTAGTAGTTACACAGAAGGGAGAGGACTATAACAAGGACTGAGGGGAAACTATTCATGCCTGGCATGGTCTGGTGGTACACAAGTGCCTTTGCTGTGTATCATCTTCTCATTTTATTGACAAATTTGGGAAAAATCAACTATCAGTTTGAAAAGAAATAAGAGTGTATCTAGGAACAGAGAGCGCTATTTTCTTCCTACGTGTCTTACGTCCCTTCTGTTTTTCCAGAAATAGTATGAGTGCTCTGATTCAAGACACTTCAGCATTGTTGTAGTCTGTTGAGCTCTTTGAAGATTATCTCTGCTGGAACCTGTGTTTGCCTGGTAGTCTTTGCTGCCAGTGTTGTGCAGGTCAACTGGTGCTGAAGCTGTTTCTCTCTTTGAAGAAAGGAAAATAGGCTCTCCTAGTAATGTTCTAGTATTAACCACCTCCTTTGAAGGCCCTCTCTAGCAGTATCAGTAGTGTAGCTTAGATGCTGTAGATCAGTAATCACAGGTAGCAGGAGTGAAATCATTTCTACCTTTCTGAGCAGGCAATTTTGCAACTGTAGACCAAAATGATATGTTGTACCTGAGCTGTGCTTGATAGTATGACCACAGGACAAATGGGGAAGGGATTTATCAGAGGATAGGTCTGCTTTTCCCAGGTATGTCTAAAACCATGCTGTGGAATCTTTTTACTAATATAGATTTTTCTGTCTTCTCATCTGGTTGCAAGACAAGCTGCTGCCCACGCAGATGGTGCAAGTTTGAAATGTTATACTTCTGGAGGATCCCATGCACACAGAAAGTTTTTGTGTAGGTGGGACTAAGTTTAGAAAAAGAGATTAAATCATTGATTTACAGTGAAGAGTTCTTAACCAGAATGTATCAGCTTGGTATTTACCCTTCTCAGGGGCAAGATTCAGAAGTTGACACACCCTTGATCTGTGCTATCATGCTAAATCCAGTTATTGACTGCTAACTAACATCTCTTCTGCATTCATGGAATCGTAGGATGTCTTAGATTGGAAGGGACATTAAAGATCATCTTGTTCCAATTCCTCTGTCACGGGCTGGTTTCCCCCCACCGGATCAGGCTTACCAGAGCCCCATCCAACTTGGCCTTGAGCACCTCCTGCATTTGGGCTTCCACAGCTTCTCTGAGCAATCTGTTCTGGTGCCTCATTATTCTTTTAATATTGTCTTTTTTTTTTACTAAAACCCAGCACTCCTGGGAGAATAACTTTTAAAGGAGCCTGGAGGAGGCCAGAGAACTTGTGTGCTGCATAGCCGAGGGCTGTGCAGTATGAGATAAGGGCTCAGCCAACTGAAATGCCGGTATCTAGCACCATCACCACTGGCATAGTTCAGTCCAGGGATTTTAAAACATATTTTTCAAATTGTCAGCAAGTATAAAATTCTGTGCATTGTTTTTACTATTGTACCTCTTCTTAGATGCAATGACTGCATAAAGACTTTGTTTTTTTGAGGATGTGTGTTTTGGAAAACCTCCTGTTATTTTCTTCTGTCATTGGTTTATCAGTTGATTTAGCCAGGCTTGAATGTGTCCCAAAGAAAAGCTGAATTAAGCTCTTCGATTTATTGATGAGTTCCACAGTAACAAAATAACATTTTATTTGCCCCATCTTCTTATCAACGTAAGCAGTTTAATCTGCACTTTTATAATACTCAGTTTATAATGCTGAGTTTTTTGGAATGCATTTGGCTTGAAAGCCTCATAAAATCTTGGATATATGATTTTTAATCATGGGTATCTTCACAAAAAACACTAGTTTTAGCATACAACTCCTCTTTCTGGAATATTCATCACAAAAACACAGACTTGCTTTCTGAATAAAGGTGTCTGAATTCTTTTTGCATTGGTAAAGAAGATTGTGATATTTATCTTTCATGAGTGAATCAAATCAGAAAGATGCACAAAGTCCCTTTGTAACCTTCCCCCATATGATCATTTTCATGTGTTCACCCAATGGGGAGCGGAGATACAGCAAGAATTAGTGG
Source organism: Phasianus colchicus (assembly GCF_987193195.1). Classification (NCBI taxonomy): domain Eukaryota; kingdom Metazoa; phylum Chordata; class Aves; order Galliformes; family Phasianidae; genus Phasianus; species Phasianus colchicus. Next base: position 45,896,039 of record NC_143441.1, on the reverse strand, counting down.
TTTGCCTATGGCCACATCTCAAGTCAGGTATCACAACCTCATTTCTTTTCTCATGTTGCAAGGCAGCGCTCCTAGAGAAAGCACCATTGGCTACTGGAACAGATTAGAAGTAGGTCTAGCTTCACAGCCAGTGTTCTTCAGTGGAAGGTGCATAATTACTCTCTGCAGGATTTTTCCAATAACATACTCGTCAGGGATGTGTCTGCCCAGTCTCCACAATAAGAGATTGGCTCATGCCTTCAGGCAGGAGGGTAATGAGCCTTTTTCTACATCTTTCTCAGTTCCTTCATTTAATCAGACCTTTTAACCTGTGTCGTATGGGCCGGACCCACCATCGCTTGAAATCAGTGGAAAAACAGAAGATGAGGATGCCTTACAGTGATTACGATCAAGCAGATGACAAGAGAACTATACATCAGTGTGGAAGGTCTACCATTCCACAGAGCAAGTTCATAAAGCAGTGTTTTGTCTACAAAAGCAAGCCATGTTGCTGATGTGTTGGCTTGAATATCACATAGAAATGTGATCTATCATACTCTCATCAATAATGTTTATTAAATCATACCTGAGTGAAGAGTTAACAAGATATGTTTGCAAGCTTTCACAGTTGGTTCACAGCCCTGTGCAGTTCCATCTTAACAAGAATTCAATAACTGGTCTATAACTACATCACAGGCCTTAATAAGCAAGGGCCCAACCCTCCCAGGTGCTGAATGCTTTTAAATCCCACAGTGATGGCTGAGGATGCTGCAGAGAAACCCCTTCACACATTACAGTATGGCCTGCAGCAAGAGCAACCTTCTTTGCCACCTCATTGCTCAGTGCCTTTGGAGGCAAGCATGGCATTCAGTGATTTCTTCTTTTGAGAGAAGGAGACGAAACTCCTATTTAACCCCCCCACATAACCAACATTAAATGTGCAGAGCGAAAATGCCTCCATTCATTGCTCATTTTAACTTAGTTATGTGGCAAGCCTGCTGCTTGGCAAAATTTGTGAAGTGTGTGGGTTGACTGTCAACCAATAATGTCATAAAACTGCTCATCGTGGTGATGATAAAGCATCTCTGAAGCACTGTTTGCTGAAATTCAAGTAAAAGCTTTCTAAGTGCCGTTGATCCTGCTAAGGAGGCCAGCACTTGGCATTTCAAGTGACCTTTGGCAAGAGTTCTAATAACTGATGTCATTGAGGCAGTCTAAAGAGACTTAATTAGATGCTGAAATAACTACTAATGCTGATACAGGACTTTTATTAACTGAGTCTAGAGCCTATGGATAAAGAAGCACATTTGGGTTTAAACAAATACAAAAGGTTGATGCTCAGATTTTACTAATGGAGCGTGAACCAGCTGGCAGCACACTTCAGTATAGCCATCCTCTGACAGCCAGTTTTAGAAGCAATAACTCCCAGGCTCTGAGGGAGGTGGTTCCCACCTGCATCCCCAACTGGTCATGCCTCTCTGTGCCCCAACTTGTGAAAAGCAATGACCCTTTATGAGCGCCTTGTAGTAATTTTTATCAATAAGTCATAGAGGACCATAACACTTTATGTCCACAAAGTCTGGAAGTGAAAATCAACGCTGCTCCTGAAAGAGGCCTCTCCATCCTCTATCCATGCTTGGGGCTTTTCCCACCTGTACAAGCAGGTGCATTCCAAGCTGAGTTCACAGTCCGAACTGAATGAAAACTTCATATTAATTCAGTTGATGTATGTATATTTATTTTTATGCTGGGATCAGCTCTAGAAGCTGTTACACCGTTTTGTTAGATGGCTGCACAAGCATTGTGGGTGGGAAATGCTGGAATTGCCTTACCAGCATGTCATGGAGTGGCTGATTTTCTGGATCATTTCAGATGTTGTCTGCTTGCTTTGGGGTGTTTGGTTAGGGGTGGAGAGCCCATGTTAGATGCACTGTTAGGAGGAGCGGAATGTAGTTATGTTTTTCTGAGTATGACCCAGTGGCACAAGTGTGGGTTTCCCACACAGCAATCATTCAGCAAGCACATTGGCCATGCCTGTGAGGCAATCCTGGCTGCTGCTCACATATTGTGTCACTGGGTGACTGTTATCTGCTGTGACCAGAATGGTTTCCCATGCAGCGATGATTACAGTGACGCTTGACTTTTTGTATACCCAGTAGCAGGAGGTTGTAATTAGTGCTTCAAGGCAAAATGTGACCTCTTGGAACTTTTCCTGAGGGTTATGAAGCCTAAATTAGTTTCTGCTCTTTGAAAGCATGCACAGACTTAATCTGCGGGCCCTATTTATATTATAATTACTATATAATTCTCATTTGCATTCACTTGACTCCCTTTCTCACTTAGCAGCTAAGGTTGGCTCTGGTGTCTCAGTGCCTTTGTGCATGGGACAGGGGTCAGGAGTCCCAGGGGTGAGGCAGAGAGGGGGATTCTCTCCCACTCTTGAACGCTTGTACGGTATTAACACAGCAGGCTGGCGTGAAAAATCTCTTCTACACAAATAGGAACTATCATAAGAGGTTTTTTAGTCTGGGAAAAGAGAGGATCCTATTAGCAGTTTAAAATTTAAAGAACTTCTTTTCTGTTGGCTCTTTACAACCTAGATGTTAGTCTGAGATTAATTACAATGGTATCTTTTCTGGATGTTCCCATCATCTTACATCTTCCTTTTAGTAGACTGTTCATTTATGTGTTGAGTCATAGAGTCACAGAATGGTTTGTGTTGGAAGATCATGTAGTTCCAACCCCGCTGCTACAGGCTGGGAATATGATATAATATTGTATCACTAAACATCTTTGAAGCTGTGTACTCAGTGACTGGGAGCAAGTGAAAAGAAATATGCATGAACATTTAACAAAAAATGAACAGGCAATGTCTGTAATTTCCATTGCATGGAAAAAGAAAAGGGGGGAGTGAAACTCCTGTGCCCTTTAAAATCACTTCATTCTGCAAAGCATTACCTCTTCCTTGCTTTTTTGCTTTGATCCTGCTGACTCTTGCTGGTAAGCATGAACTGTCTGATATTGTCCAGAAGCAGGTGATCTAACACCTGCTTGCAGCCAGGGTTCCTGTCATTTGGTCACTCCATACAATACAAATTTTTATTTGAACTCCAGTCATAGGAGATAAATGTCCATGACAAGAGGCTTCCTCTGATGCTGGGAATAATGGAGCTTCACAAATCAGGCAGTGGCCTCCTGCGTGCTGAAACCAGGCTGCGTCATTTCCAGCTACATGAGCGACCCTGGTTGAACTCATTACTCTGTAGTGGATTGTACAGATGTTACCATCCTGCAAGATTTAAAGCTTCCTTTAAGGAAAACTGCTTCTTTCACCTCGCTGGCCAGCTGGACCAGCTGCAGGGTTTATTGCTGCTTTTGTCTCCTGTTTGCATGATGCTTAGGGCTTTATTAATGCAGTCAGTATGTTTGAGGATATATTAAAACTTGAGAACTCACAGGAGGAAAATAATAGCTTAATAATGGGACAATGAGAAGCAATGTTGTTTTTGTTCTTGTGAAGTGTTAATATCAAATATTAACTATTACTTGACTACTTAAGATGCCAATACGTATGCAAAAAAAAAAATTATAAGAAAAATTAAAGTTATCTAAATCACATTATACGATATTAAAAATACAGAAATAAAATTTGAAGTGAGGTCTGTGGATTGTAAGCGGTGCTAAGAATATATTTTCTCTCATGATACAATTGCAAGGAGATACCCTTTTCCCTTGGATATATCAATGTCTCTATTAGAGCAGCTGGGAGGACTTGCAGGGTCTGCGAGTCTCTTCTGCCCTTCCACTGCTCTGCCAGGGATGGGGCTCTGGGAGATGTGGTGAGGACATGGTTGCACAGCCTTTCCATTGTGATAGTACTGCTATTTGTATACTTGTTAACCACAGAACCACAAGATCATAGGAAATTCAGATAGAAGGCACCTTAGGAGATCTCTGGTCCAATCTCCTGCTCAAAGCAGTGTTAGAACAGAAGCCAGAACTGTATGCTCAGGGCTCTACCCAGTTTGATCTTGGAAGCCTCCAAGGATATAGAGTGCATGGCCTTCTTGGGCAGCCTGAGATATCCAGAGGCTTTCCGAGGTGGACAGGTAATACAGACAGTATTCTTCTACATATGTTATTTCTCTTCAGATTAGCATATACTAATCCTATAAGAAACTTAAATATATTTAAAGCATAAATGACAATACTTTACTTTCATCTCTTCTCAAAGACAGGAGAAAATCTGAATTCGGATTGAATTGATGGATGTAACATTAATGAGGGATTCAATTAGAAATGACAGAACATAGAACAGAAATTGGAGAAAAGAAAGGAAGTTGGGCGTGGAGATTTCTCTGTTCAGACCCATTCCTATGACTGGAGATCTGAACAGTTATCTTGGCCAAAACACTAGTGCCTTTGGGCAAGACAGTGATCCCTATGTGAGCTGGAGTGCTTCTGTCTTGGCATTTCCATCTCCAGGTACACATTCATGATATGTTGTGAGGTTCAGGGAGTCAGCAAGCAAATTTTCCTAGCACATTTCATTTTTTTTATCTGATTATAAGTCACTACAATGAGTAAATGTATCTGCAACGTTTATTGAACATCACAGGCTTTCCTAATTACACCTTAGAACCATCCACATGTGTTGTTACATTGTCTTTTGAAAAACTTGGCCAAAGAAGGGCATGTTTTCACTCATCCCCCAGGATGTGATGTCTCATTGGATGATATTAATTAATTAAGAGGGAGAGGGTGTGGATTAGTTTTAAGAATTGCAAGGAAAGGTTAAGGATTGCCTAAATGAAATAAGGCAGTAGATTAAGACAAAGAGAAATATAAGTCTAATTGGGGATCAGCAGCAGGGTTCATTAGGAGCTGGGCTTGGGAATGACCTTACTGAGATTTTTCCATGACAGCCTGGGAACCCAAAGCTGGACTCAACTAATGAAATTAGACTACAAAACTGATAAGCATCATCAGAAGGCAGAAAGAAATACTGGAGGAGTTGGCTGTCTTGCAGACCTAGAAAGGGGAAATTGATAGTACAAAAAGCAAGATTAAGCATGTGATGACTGAAGGCAAGAATTTGTCTTGTATGCTTGAAGCTTTAAGAGTGGATGGTGCCTGGGCATGCAGTGCTCATCACTGAATATCTTCAAAGCACCTACCAGCTGTGGCCATGGAAAAGATAGATGAGCTTTTGGGATGGATCAAGCAGAATTTTTTCCAAAGAACCAAGCAACTGGCAATTTTGCTGTATAAGACATCCTCTACAGCAGGGAGTAGAGTCCTGGTCATTTGTGTTTAGGAAGGATGAGCTGAAAGTGAAATGCTCTTACATTAAAGGATAAAAGGAAAAGAGAATTTGCACTACAAAAGGGAGCTAAAATAATCTAGTTTATCCAGTGGAATGAGGACATGAGGGAGACGTGACTGTTATGACTGCAGAAGGAATACTTGTGATTAGTAGAAAACAGCTTTTGGGCACAAAACCACAGAGGTGTAAACTGGAGTGACAGCCAACAGAGCTGAAGTTAGAGGACAGCTTCTTTTGGAAGAGTGAAGTACCAGCAGCAATTACGTCAAAGAAAATATAGCTATATTTAGAGGGCATTTATCAGTATTTTTATAACATGCCATTGCCTGAAGAAACAAGGGGGAGCTTTCTCAGTCCTGTATCCTTCTGTGTCCTGGCAGTCACAGAAGGGACAGTGTAATGGAGCAGGTTGGATGGGTTGGTGTCAATCCCATATGTCCTTTCTGTAGGCATCTCAAAATCCCATGGAACTGACCCTGGTCCTGACCACACTTAGGCACTCAAGTAACCTTTTCAAAAACTCATCAAAGCTATTTTGTGCAATATAATTAACCTCTTGCACATTTGCCCTCTAGACACAGCTAACTGAACCTATCTCAGCAGAACCAGCCTTATTTCTGTACGCAAAGCATGCATGAAATCTATCACCAGAAGTGACAGAGCAGACATTAGCGGTACCTTCCATGCAGTTTGTGCTGTTCTTCATGTTTCCTGACAATAAGTCTGTATTGATTATTTTACAAGACGAGTTACATTTGAAGAAGTAAAGATTAGATTAAAAGATGAAATGCCTTGAGGAGGCTGAATAGCAGCACAAATCTGTTTGATGTTTGTGTCAATAAGGTTGCCAAAGCAAACAGCACGAACATCTGTCTATAGCATAAGCTGGAAAATATTGTAGATGGGAAAATATTTTAATTATAAGCAGTGGCTCAATGAATTCCCCATGTCTTTATTTATTAGGGTGATATTATCACCCCAACATATGAACTTTATGCAGCACATATAAATAATTCATGGATTAGCAAATAAAGAGATCTGGAATCTGTACACAGAGATGGCTGTTGCCAATTATCTCACTCATGCAGAGCCAGACCCTCTCAGCTCCCATTGCTTGCAGCTGCTCTTTTAAATCATTCATCAGTGCTTAAGAGATACTCTGGTGGTGCTGGCAGAGAGTATTTGAATTTTCATTGTTTACACACTGAATTTAGCTTCTGGTCTGAAATTATCTTCCACGTTGAAGCCTTTGAGAATATGAATGAGGAGAATAAGACAATTCAGACATTTCATCTTTTTTCCACTTTCTAAACGCTTAAATAATTTTGATTACCTTTTTTTTTTTTTTTCAATTTTACATAATATTCTTTTTATAATTACTGCTTTGTTTTGATGATATAGCTATTTAAACCATGAAAATATCAAGAATACTTTGGAATATTCTCTTAAAAGTATTACAGAACAAATGTCAGGTGAAGGCTTTGTTCAAAGTTGTAAGATTTTCAGTTTTTATTCTGAAAATCTGTACCTGGTTACCTAAATATTTACAGAGTTGCTTCTTTCTGATAGCATTCAAGCAGAACTCTCTTGAAAATAATAGCAAGAACTACTTAAAAATTGATGATGAGCCATAGGCAATGCTTTTTCTTGCCAAATTACTGAGCCACAGACTTTCTGTGCACTTTCAGAAAGCAGTAGTACCTCCTTGATGATATATTTGCCTTTGTCATTACAGCGATATGGCTTAATTTACTTCAAGCATAGATAATGATAGTAACATTTTTTTCTAGCACAGATAATGACAAAAGTCAAAGTCATTATGACAGAGCTAAATTTTTAGCTGAAAAAAAATGTAAATTCCTGTAACTAGAGCCTTGTGCAGCATTTTTAGGCAGCAGGATGTGCCAGGCTCAGGGTCCCATCCAGATCTGGAAGGGCTGAGCAGTGAGGAGTGGTGGGGCAGGGGTGGCCTTGTGCCACTGCTGTCAGCTCTCAGCAAGTAAATTAGGTTTCACTCGCACAGCAAATGACAGTGGCTGGCATTTAGCAGATGGCATGTGTAATGGGACTGTCACACCATTATAGGTTTTAAAAATGAAGTATGGAAGGCAGCTAAGGAATATACACTTTCTAATTTCAAGAGTTTGTTTCTTTCTCTTTTGGGCGTTATGCGCTCAATATACACGTGTTGAAAGACTCTTGGTGTACACATATGAGAAGACAGTATGGCATGTAACTGGGATGTTGTAGTTTAAATATTGGCATTAAAATGGGTAGTTTACACCAGACCCTAAAGAAAAAAAAAAAAAGGGAGGGATGATTTCTCTTCTTAATGATTTTCAAACTATTCGCAGGAAGAATGTATAGATTAACTGGAATGTCATTGGCAATATTTTGTACTGAGACTAATCTTTCACACAATTCTGCATTCTGTACATTTCTGTCTTTATCATTTTTCTTCATTTGTGGCAAAGGATAAGTAGAGCAACTCAGAAATCTACTTTTTCAAGGAAATTGATGCATGGTTTAAGATGTTTTCTTTGATATTGACTCAAACTGAGTATCTTTGTATGAGACTTCACTTCAAAATATTTATTTGGGAAGATGATAGGTAGTTGGAGATAACTAAACACAACGTATAATACATGGGTTTTGTAAACTACATATCGGCTTTTCTTTTTTAATTACTTTTTGATCACTTTCCCAGTGCTAACATCAGGAAAAGAAAGGAAAAATATATTAGAAAATAAAATGATATATGTTGTGTTTCTCTCTCTATCTCTTGTTTTTAGGCATTTTTCTGTTAAATAAAGGACTGCTGTAGCTCTGATTGAAATAATTTGGGAGGAATTCTTTTATTTTCATTGATGATTTTATCATGCCCACAATGAATTGTTCATTAGGTTTGTTGCATTTCCAACAGGCTGGCTTCTGGGAATGCAGTAAAAAGCAGGGCGTATTTATATATAAATACGGTCAGCATGTCAGTGTGTATCAATAGTAGAAAGGTAAATTCAGCTAAATCTCAGTGAGTAAAGCACTATTTTTCTCTGTGATTTATACGGACTTGGCTGCATTTTAAGAAGATGGTGCAGATAAAAGGATGTGATTGTTAGAGGAGACATTTCTCAGTGGCTGGGAAACCAATATCAGACCTGCCGCATCAGTCAGCTTACCAGTAAATAAAATTTGATCTGTCTCTTTTCTGTATAGGTAAGGTCTACATTAAACACTTCTGAAGCCATATTTCACTCAATGGGATGTAGTTACTGGGCAGCACTAGGAAAGCCATTGGCTTTACACCACCTTAAAGCCTTTCTTCCTGTCAGCAGCTTATACCACTTACCAAACTGGTGTGGGTGGCTCATGTTAACCCACTTTTGTTGCCATTTACAGAGTTCTGAGGACACACTCTTATATTGTGAGAGGTTTCTGTTTGCAAGAAGTACTCAGGTGGATGCTGCACATGAACAGTGATCATGGTTTGTAGGCTGAAGGACTCAAGGCATCTTAAAGAGGTCTGAAACCCAAGGAGTATAAATTTTATCAATCCTAAAGAGGCTTAATTTTGAAAACTCTTAATTTTGAAGTGTAAAAGGGCCTATCTTTTTTTATTAAAAAAAGTCCAGTCCAACTGCAGGGTTCCCCAGGACATAAAAGTGTCAAAGTCCCAAGAAAGTAAGAACCAGCATTTCTCACAACATTTCCTCCAAGAGTCTTCTTAGAGCCTGCTTCAATTTCTGCAGTCCCTACACAGATAGGGCTGAGCAGCTCAGCTTTGCTGCATCTCGATGGGAAAGGAAAGGAAAAAGAGACAAGATCTAACTTTGAGGTCTTTGAGGGTCATCTTTCTTCTGGAGCAGTATTGTCAATCCCATTAGAAAAGTTGTAAGCAAGTATGGTATAACCAAAGAGTGGCTGTGCTGGGTCAGACCAAAGTTCCTTTTGGTCCTGTCTCCAAAAGCAGCAGGCAGATGATACTTGAAAAGAAAAAGGAAGAAGAAGCTGGGCGGCTACAAAATGAACCCGATTCCAGTGACCATCTCATTTTTCTATCAGTCAGCCCCTCGGTGACTTTATGAACTAGAAGCTGAACCCAGACCACTGTGCTACGTCTTCCTACAGCATCCTAAAATCTGTCACATCCTCTGATAGTGAATTCTTTTCTTCACTCATGTGCATTAAGTAGTAATGATAATCCTCTTTTTTATAACACTGATTTCAGTACCCAAATGCTGCATTTTCAGACAGCATATGTGGGGTTTTTTTCCATGTAGAAGTAAATCTGGTGTTTAATTCTTTAAAAAAAAAAAAAGTTTACAAAACAGCAACAGTTATCCATGGCATATAAAACATAAATGCTTTGTGCCGTGATGTTTGTGTGTCATTAGAATAATTTAAAAAGCAAGTGATTTGATTGTGTTTGTGCTAATTATAATGTTTACAAATTAGGGAAAGATGCATTTAGTGGTCCACTGGGAAAAAGCTTTGAAACCTCTCATGTCTTCAAGCCTACAACACTGTCATTTATTCATAGATTCTTTCTAATACCTGGATGATTTGCTTTTTAGATTACTCTTGCATGGAAAACAATCCTCGGGAGGCTGCAGCTCCATGGAATTCAAAACCCAATTCACGTGGGTATGTGTGTGCATGGGTAGCTATTTAACCACCTTGTTTCCTTCTTCTTTTCAAGGTCCCCGGGTTCCGATGGTGACTGTTCACAGCACGACCGACGCACAGAGTAAGACTGGATTTATGCCTTGCGTTTCTGCAGTGAAATGTAGTCAGGCAGGACAGTAGGGTCTAGCTGCTCTTTGGTAAATTCATGAAAAGAGAGAGGGGGTGAGGGCACTGCCTAAAGGCAAATCTTCTCAGGGAGCCAGACCCTGAGTTCCAGCTCTCCCATGTTCCAGTCTGCAGTTAAAATTCTCCATTTGGGTTCCCGTGGATGTAGATGCATCTCTGAAATCCTTCTGTATACAGTGCTGTTCTAGGAATATTGCTCTTGGGGGTATGAGGATGGTGATTTGCAAATGTCATTTGTTATCAGCTTTCTCAAAAAATGCACAGTTCAGATTTCACATAAAATCTCGGAATCACAGAATAGCCTGGGTTGAAAAGGACCACAATGACCATCTCGTTCCAACCCCCTGCTATGTGCAGGGTCACCAACCATCAGACCAGGCTGCCCAGAGCCACATCCAGCCTGACCTTGGGTGTCTGCAGGGATGGGGCATCCACAACCTCCTTGGGCAACCTGTTCCAGTCCATCACCACCCTCTGAGTGAAAAACTTCCTCCTAATATCTAACCTAAACCTCCCCTGTCTCAGTTTAAAACCATTCCCCCTTGTCCTATCACTATCCACCCTCACAAACAGCCGTTCTCCCTCCTGTTTATACACTCCCTTCAAATACTGGAAGGCTGCAATGAGGTCCCCCTGGAACCTTCTCTTCTCCAAGCTAAACAATCCCAGTTCCCTCAATCTTTCTTCATAGGAGAGGTGCTCCAGCCCTCTGATCATTTTAGTGGCCCTCCTCTGGACCTGCTTTTTCTCCCTTCTTTTTGTCCATTTTTTTACCCCAAGTCAGCATGGCAGGGACACCCAGATGTCTTCCCTTCTGTTTCTTGTGAGCCTCCATGGCCTCACAGCAGGAGATGAGTCAGTCTTAGCTGAAACCAGCATTTATCTGCTCCTGTTGTTTCGATGAGAGATCCTTTCCTACCATTTTAATGTAGCATTTAGCCCAGCTTTAACCTGCTATTAGGGCTTTCAGACATTGCTGTAATACAAATAATAAGCACCTGCTTTATTCCTGCAGCTCTGTGTGGGGCTGGTAGCAGTTTATTAGCCATCAGTTTAGCTTAGCCGGACTTAGAACAACTCCCTGCTGCTGTGTCTTCAAAGGAACAGAGCAAAACAGTGTTTCACCCCAAACCAAATGTTTTTTGTGAAAAGCTGTGCTGCTTTGTTCCCCACTGAAGGCAGGAAGTGTCAAAGGATGGATTCCTATGACACCAGGATGTGTAGGAAAGAAAACATAAAATTTACCCTGAGTCATATGGGATTTTATGGCTTGTTTTCTCAGTTCCTATTGGCAACATGCATTTCAAGCCCTGATCCCACCTAGAAAGTTGGACTTGTGAACAGCAAGTACAGCATGCAACCCTAAATTCTGATTGATTTTTTTAAAATCGTATTTAAAACCAGATTTGTGACACACTGTAATCTTTGCTATTAAAATAGAAATGCTCAATAGTGTTCCATGCAGTGCCAGAAGCATCTGATGTAGTTAAGAAGATGTATGTACGCTTAACTCTAATTTACCCTTCCATTATTTTCAATTAATTTGTTCAAATTCAGATGTTCCTTTGCAGAAAAAAATACATGCACAAAACTTAGCAGCATTCTGGAAGAAGTTAGGTTAAAGCAATATGCTGCTCCACTGCCCTTTGGAGAAGCAACATCTCTGCTGTCCAAACCACACACTGCATCCTGCCCAGGACTGTCTGCTGCCATCTTGCTTACATGGTGACTGGCACTGATAGTTCATTTCTTCGTGCCTCTGTTTCCTCTCTGGTCTGAAATTTCCAGGTAAAAGCCTGGAGTGCCTCTGTACCCAAAGCTGCCCAGGCACAGCCAAGTGCAGAGGGATTATTATTTTATTTTTAACAGGTTTTATCCCTCATGAAACTGCTTCTGCTATAAATAGCAAAAGTTAGCATGTGCAGTTGTCCTGGTTGACAAAGATACAAGAATTGCTTTTTTTTTTTTTTTGGAGTCACAACGGGCAGCAAATAGCAAACTGCAAACGTTTCAATCCCTCTGCACCAGTGGCTGCTCATATCTCAGTCTCTGCACAAGGTAGTAGCAGTGGGATTTTAAAGCTCTGTCTTGCAGCTATGCAGGCTCCTTGCTGATGGCTGACACACCACCATTGAGGCAACCTTCAAGCCTTGTGAGCCATTTGGAAGTCATTCATGCATTATTGTTTGGCCATTGTTAATTTTTTCTTCCTCTTTCTCTGTTAGAGGATGCAGGTGGTTGCTTTTAAGATAGAGGGACATTCGAAACAAGCTTTTTATCTTAGAAGAAAGTAGACTTTCTGGTTTGTTGTCTGTACAAGCAGCCCCACCAACATCAGTGGGACTGAAAGGCAGAGTAACAAGTTACCTGGGTGCCTGAACCTGGATTCACAGATCTCGTCTATGCAAGTACAGAATATTTAGTCCCTTCTGCTCTCCATCCATTTTTATCTTTGTGTTTTTTCCCCTTAAATCCAATGCTTTCATTTAATAGTAGACATGGAGAGGGCTAACTCTAGTAGTGCATACAAGTGACAGTGCTCTTATGAACTGTGTTGCAGGCTCCTGTATAGTTTTACAAATTAATTTTGGGAGATTAAAATGATGGATGTTATATAAAACGGAGAAAAAAAAAGAAAAGAAAATGAAAGTCTTGACAAAGGAACATAAGACTGAAATTAGTCTGATTCTGATGGGTACATATGAGTAGTGCGTATTACACAGAAAGCTTGATCTAGTTGTGCACTGAACAAGCACCTGCTGAAATTCATGATTTTCTGCATATAATTAGCATTTCCATTGCTTTCCTTTTTCCCTCATTCTTCTTCTGAAAAAAGGGCATCTGACAGTTGCACGTTACTGAATTTGCTCATTTAATATGAGCGCATTACTCTATAGAGGGAGTTTGCCTCTGTATTCTGCAATAATCTGATAATAGGGCGTCGCTCCAAATATTATAGTGTGCTTACATTTAATTAAGCAATGACCATTTGTACTCTATAGACTCAATCTCCCTGTGGTCCTAAAGCAGAAAAGAAAGTCCTTTAGGAGATATGCCAATCTTTTTATTTCCTCCGTAGTCTTCTTGGCTTTCAAAAGATGCAATTATATGAACAAATAAAATGGCTTGACTAAATTCCCCTACGTGGCAGGCCCCTTTCTGCTGATAAAGCTACTTGTGTGTGCCGTAATTAAATGAGAATCTTAATATTTAACTAAATGTAATAGGCTGTTGCTTTGGCAGTTTCGTAGGGAATGTGATTTCAATAGGAATGAGACAGGCTTTTCAGAAGCAGGGTAAATAGTCTGGGAACCAATAGGATCGTACTGAAAGATGTGGGAAGGGTGTGTTTTTGTGGTGTGCCTGCCTTTTCAACAGAGGTGGGCAATGACAGCATGATTATTAGCTAAGTATTGCTGGAGGAGTTAGGATTACACATCTATTTATTGGTGCGTCTCTAAAGGGAAGGGACAATCAGCTAAACTCATCATTTGGTGCAAAGCCCTCTCTGGGTCCACAATGCACAAGTGATGCTCTGGGTCCCCCTGGTCCAAACCCAGCCTGACACCAGGGGGTCAAGCACTGCAGTGTGTTCCAAGGACTGAAATCCAAAGCTAGGACCTCACCATCTTTGAATCCCTCCCCATGGGGGTCAAGATCCTCATCATCACACATGGAAATGTTCCCTCAGGATGGGCCCTTTCCTTACCAACTAAGAAGGACTTGTTGTTTCTGTTGCTAGAGGTGGTCACTTTTTTGAAGAGGTCCTCAAGGGCCAGGATGTGAGCTATAAAGGTTAATTCCTTTATGAGACTTAAAGGAAGAAGGAAGGAATCTTCTATTCCCATCCCAGACAGTTCTTGGATAAGAGAAACAAGAAAAATAAACAATTGCTGAAACACACCTTGCAAACTGGTAGTGCTCCCAAACCTGATGTTTCTGTGATCTCTCTTCCCATGGTTTTCCTTTCAATTGGCTTTTTCATGAGTAGCACCACAACCTTGTCCTGAAGCATTCTAAATTCTTCTCCCTTTTCCCATTTTGTTATACATAGCTTGGCCACAGACTTCAGGGCCTCTTCATTTGACCCCTGGATTTGCATGTAGACATCTGACCGGGGCTCATAACCATGTCTCAACACAGATGGTCACACTCCCATAAGGAAAGCTGTGTTACAGATATTAAGGTGGCTATAAAATGTTAATGTGCATTTTCACAAACAATTTTAGAAGTTCTTGTGATCTTAATCCTTCTTCTTTCAGAAATTTTTGAGCTGGAGGTAAATGAAAATGTGCAGCTGGCTGTAAATGACAGGCAAATGCCTAAAGTAGAATACATGGAAATCAAGATAGATGATTACAGTAAGTAGCACTTTTCCTCTATCTTATTTTTCTTTTTAACTACTATTGCTGCAGAATGATACAGTCGTCTTGCCTAGACTGGCAGGAGGAAAAATGACTTTGGCTCTCAATTTACACACAGTTAGCAAAGCACTCTCTTAGGATGTGCTTCACAAGGAAGTTATTACTGAGACAGGATTGGATGAGAATGCAGCTAAAGAAAAGCAAAATGATTGGATTGGGCGGCGGTGTGTTTTTCTTTTCTCCTTTGACAATTTTCTTTGCAGATGAAAATCCACTCTGAGAATTGACACAGTGTGGTGCTCCCATTGCTCAGGGCATTCGCCATAGCTCAAGTGGTTTATTATCTAAGATGGGTGTGAAGTGGGATAGTGTATGTGCTTGCTGGCTACAGCTGGGACTGCCTTTCATTGTATGGTATTGAACCACAGTGAATGAACCTGACTGCCCCTTGGAGTCATTCAGGAGTCTTTGAGAAAGCCATATCATTTGATAGGGCTGAAAAAAAAAAAAAAATTCAACAAAAGCCAAGAGATTTCATCTGGAGTAAAGCAAACAGAAAAATGGAGCAGTTTATATCAGCGCCTGGCACATTGTTTGCACCATTTGTGTAATTGTTTTCCCCGTGTATCTGTATGCCAAAGGGGATGAAAAGAAAGAAAACCTAGTGGCAAATAGGTAAAGTGTAGGCATTTTCTGCCTACCTCTATAGCTGCACCTGGACCAACCTAATAAGCATCTGCTGTGGTTGTAAGCAGATAGAATACATGGAAAATCCACATATTCATCATTCTGAATTTCCTCCCCAGAGCCCTAGTTTGTGTGTATGGCAGTAACTCTAAAAAAAAACACAGATCCTGGATTCAAATGACACGTTGGGATTTTGGCATTTCCCATGTCAAAAAGCAGCACACCTCTCAGGGCATATAAAATGAAGGCAGGGAGGTGTGACTGATGGCAGGTTACTAATTTCAGCCGTTACCAGTTGTTAAAAAAAAGTGTGAAGCAAAGGCTGAAAGGCATTTGAAAAGGATAACAATGGCTCCAAAATGTTCTGCTTGCCACACTGGTGTTAGGAGTGCATAAAATAAGACTTCTAAGCCTCACATGCAGCAGAAGGAGACAGTCAAAAAGATGATACCTATCCCCTCCATCAGCCAGCTCATTGTGGTAGTGTCAGCTGATGGTGAATAACTCAGGTTGATGCTCAATGTCTTACATGCAGGTATCACTGATGCTGGATTCTGCCCATTTAACCAAATATATGTAATAAATACAAATTGGCTGTTTGTATGTCCTCCTTATGTCTCCGTGGCCTTGGGCTGAACAGCCCTGGGAACACTGCAAGTGTGGTGCTTATTTATATTTAAAGTCAAGCGATGGCTTTTTGGGCTGTCCCTGGGCCATTGATCCAATTTGGAGTCCATTAGCATTCAGATGGAATAACTAATTAGGCGGAGTGTCAGACAATGATTGCAAAGCAATCTACTTAAACCGCGCAGCTAATGTGTGTATTAATCTATTGAAAATGCTCCTAATACCGATTTAATTGCCGGGCCTTTGCTAATCTGGATTGTGGTTAACATTTTAAATATAAATGTGCTCTCGTTGATGTGGAAGGCATTCAGATGGGAGCATTCAGCTGTCAATACCAGGCCATCAAAAGTAGTTAAAGGAGCTGTGGTGAGAGTCCCCATGCCATGGGGACCTTGGGCATTTTCCACTTTTGTTGGCTTGGAACCAGCCATGCCATGCAGCCTTCAAGATGGTTACCTGCTGCTTTAGTCTACCATTTAGGCCCCCTAAAAATCAGGATTAAAACACACCACACTTAATTGGGTCTTAAATTATCATCCTCTTTGCCTCTTTCCTCCCTCCTCTGCTGCCCTGAAGTATTGATTTCTGGCTGTGTCACTCATACAGCTGCTGAGCAGGAAAATTATAGCTATTGCCAGATGTTAATTGAATGCTGTAAAGGAGATGCATGACCAAGCAGCACACTCTCTTCTCTCAATATACATTTCTTGTCACCTCAGCTACTATAATTTGGTCTTTTCACTGACAACAGCTGTGTTCCTAAGGTGTTATTTAGCAGCATGTCTGACGAAATGCTGTGTTGTTCCTGTTCATAAGTAGCCAAAACACCAGAAATATGTACTATCATTATGTTGGTTTTCCTATACTAAAGACACACTGTCATTTGTTGTTTTCTTGCCTAGAATTACCAATGCAGATCCTAAAGCCAGCAACGTTTTCAGACATGGCGCACTATCCCTTGCTTTTAGTTGTGTAAGTTTTCACTCTTCTTTTGTTTCTCTTCACGTTATTATGGCAGTGTGGAAGTTTCAACTTTTAAGATATGACACAATGAGTAGTAGACTGTTTAACACCTGAAGTCCTTTGCTTTTCCCTTCCAAATGCCTCACATGAGAGCTGGGCGAGGTTGGACATGGATTTCTTCTCTCATATGTTTGAGCCAAGGGTTTCTCTTCCCAGGCGGATGCCCTAGTCAATTCCTACATGCATTGTAGGATTTTTTTGCAGTTGTTGCAAATATATTCCCAATTCAGTTATTTGGGGAGCAGAAACACTGGGAGAAAGAAAAGATGGACGTGGTCTTTCTATCGTGGCATTAAGGTGCACACCTGGTTCAGAGAGAAATAGGGCCCTAACTCTGTGCCACTGAGCAGAGTGTGTTAAGTGCTTCTTTGAGAAGGGCTGGGAGTGGCTGACCTGGGCAAGCAGGAGATCCAGCATAAGGGATCTCAGCTCTCCATGGTTTGCGTTGTTTGTATCAGCAAACCTCAGGCAAAAGAGAGACTTGTTTCCATCCAAAGCAGGAGCTATGTCTGCTGAGACACTGTAGGAAGGGGAGCATCCTGATTTCCTTCTTAGTGCCTTTGAAGATCTCCACAATTCTAGCATTTATATTAGGCAGGTAGAATTTCCTCCTGGAGAGCACAGTAGATGGGTATCTCTTTATGCAACATTTATTAATAATAATATGCAGAACTGTGTTTTTTCTGGAAATTTGGGAAGAATCCAGGGAAGGGAATTGACTGACCTTGGAGGCACCTTCCTGGCCCCCTGCATCCTGCTGTATCACTTGCTCCCTGCCAGGGGATGCCCTGCAGCAGAGAAGCCCCATGTAGGAGTGAGAGAGGTGTGCCTGAACACTACACAGCACTTCCTTCCATGAAGGACAAAAACACTGCAATAAGCATGCCATTACATCACAGAATTACTGCAGAGAAAATGTACTTCATTAGACAAGCGCTTGAGGAAGATTGGTGCTCATCAAGCTAACAGCACTTGATTAGGCTGTCTCTGAAGCTGAATGTGCCTGGGTCTTGCCTGAATAAATGCAAATGACTGAAGTCACATGCATGTTAAAAATCTGCAATGAGTTGTCTAATGTTCCCAAGAACCTCCCCCCAGAAAGGACAAGAATTGGGTGGAAGTGCCTGCATCTCTACAGTAATCCCAACCTAAAATACTGTCTCTCAATACCATCACCTCTTGTTTTATCTGGGCTGTCTTGCAGAAGTGGGCTCAGTATTTCTTGAGGCAGTGCCCTTGTGCAGGCTCTGAGCAGAAGGTTGTGAAGGGAGTCTTGCCCATGTATTCCCCTTACTTTGGGCCAACCTGGGCATTTCTATGCTCTTGGTTTTACCACTTCAAGAAGTGTTCTTACCCTCTTCGCTTGCCTCAGTGGGAGGTGATAGACATGACTGACGTCTCCATCTGCAGCCACTCAAGAAGCTGATGGGAGAGGGGTGGTCTGCATTGGGTGAACTGGGGTGGTGGATGAAACTTGAGCACTTGCCACTGAAGCAAGAGAGGATGAATAGCTGCAGGTTTCAACCAGCACGTCTTAGCAGCATGCCAAGCCAGGCTCCTTGCAGCAAATCCTCCACCAGAAATATTCTGTCTTTGGGAGTGGTAGAGAAATGGAGACAGATTAGAGCCAGAGGTGGTAGAGAAGTAGATACAGGTGTTAATGAGGAAAATTCCACTGACTTCTGCATCGCATCACATCCCATTCCCACAGCAAGCCCTGGGAAGAGCTTTGTGCTCCCACTTAGTGATGTTGCCTTTGTTTCTCGAAGCACTGCACCTTTTCCTGATGCCTGTTTGTGTTTCAGGGATGGGACGCCGGGCAACCAGATCGTAACAGAGAGGTTTGAGGTGACGTGGGAGAGCGTGATGGTCAGCTTGCACAACGCCATCGTGCTGAAGTTCGACGGCCGCGGGAGCGGCTTCCAAGGCACTAAACTATTGCACGAGGTTAAGAGGAGGCTGGGCCTTTTGGAAGAGAAGGACCAGCTGGAAGCTGTCCGGTGAATGACACTGTTCTTGAAGAACGTCTTGAAGAACTTAAACTAAAAGAGGGGAGGTTTAGATTAGATGGTAGGAGGAAATTCTTTACTCAGAGGGTGGGGAGGCAGTGGCACAGGGTGCCCAGAGAGGTTGTGGATGTTGTCCCATCCCTGGAGGTGCTCCACACCATATTGGATGGGACTTTGGGCAGCCTGATATGGTGAGAGTGCCTGTTCTCAAGGCAGGGGCTTGGAACTGCATGGTCGTTAAGATGCCTCCAACCCAAGCCATTCTATGATTCTATGAACTTAATTAATTACTAATAATTACTCCAAGGCTGGCATTAGTCCTGCTTCCTTCGGCGGTATGTAGGGTAGAGCAGGAAGGAAGGACAATGTAATCCCATGGCTGTGATCAAGTGATGGCATGTGAGAGAGGGAGCTTGTGCCAGCCGGCGCAGATGGAGGAGAACAAACTTAAAGAGCTAAATTAGAGCACACTTATCTGTGTCACGTGTTCAAAGCCTGTTTATTTTTAGCTCTGTACAGTCATACAGCTGCAAACAAGCTGGAATATCAGCTCCTAGATTAATTTTTCACTGGGCTCGCGGTGGGAGAAAATGTACCTCTTTAAAACTTCACACTTTTTTAAAGACTTGTTTTTTTAAGTGTAAAATCCTAAACATCAAGTCCTGTCATATTGTTAGATTTACTCTGAGCACAATCACACTAAAACCACCAGCAGCGTAGTGTAATAGAAACAGCTTTATTGTGCCTTTCAGAGGTAGGGCTCTGCTGTGTCAAAGGGAAAAGTGTTTTTAATTCACAGTTTCTCCCCTCATATTCTAGGACAATGCTGAAAGAGCATTACATCGATAAAATGCGAGTTGGTGTGTTTGGAAAGGTAACTTTTTTCTCTTATTCCTTTGCACTGCTGTGGTTGGCTGATGAGATTAAGCAGCTGAGCTAAATCCTGATTATGTTAATAGTGTTTTTAGTTATTATTTATTTTTGAGATCGGCTGCTTCTTGCTCAGAGATGTTGATGATGAAAGCTTTTGTTTTATCAATGCATTCGTCCATGTGTGTAAATTAACTTCTGGGTGCAGAAAGTGACAATTTGCCAGAAAAATGCTGTCATCATTAATTACTTTTTCCCCTTGCAAACTTTCATTTTCTTTGCATCCCTTAAGGCCTATGGGTGTGTGGGTGGATCTAGCTCGTATTGTACAAACGTTCCACAGCAGTTCTGATTTCTGAGCTGACTCACAGCCCAGCGTGTGCCCGGCTGGGAAACAGCAATTGCAAAGTACACACAATTTGAAATGAACATGGGACTGCGAGTAGAAGCTGTTTGTTGTGGGAGATACGGGCTTAGAGTGAGCGCTGAGAGCTGCACATACAGCAGCATCTCTGTGGGGAATTGTTAACAGACTGATGGCAGACACCAAAATTATGATGTCCGTTTTAAAAAAGGAAGTGCTGAGATGATATTTGGGAGAGCTGGTATATCTGAGCAGACCTACAGCCACGTAGTGGGTTAAGAAGAGGCAGGCTCTGGGGCACACAACCCTTCTGACTCAGGAGAGTGCAGCGAATGCAGAGCTCATCCTCAGCCATGGCTGTGGTCCCTTGTTCCCTGCTTCTCCAGGACCAGGTGCTGAGGGCTCTGTAACAGCCAAGAGGCTCCTGCAAGGTCTCAAGTGCCCTGTTCTATACCCAAAAGCAGCAATGTGTCACTGCATGACTGCTGATGTCCCTGTCCTGTTTGTGTTCTAGGACTATGGTGGCTACCTGAGCACTTACATGCTTCCAGCTGGCGAAGAAAACCAGGTGTTTGCGTGTGGAGCTGCTCTTTCCCCACTGACAGACTTCAAACTATATGGTAAACATCATCCCAGAGCCCAGAGGCTGCCTCTCTGACTGCAAATGATGTGTCTACCCTACCCTTACCCAGTGCTCTTCTCTTTCTTTCCCAAGATCCTGCTAGTTTTACATCATGTGTTTTCTCAGGACCAGCTATAAAGACTATAAACTACTTTTACCATCCAGCCTCTATCACCAACCTGTACTGAACATGATTCCTTCTTGCCTGACTCGTTCCTCCATGGGAGCTGCAGTGCAGTCCCCATCCTGTGCTGGTGATCCCCCTGGTTCCCTATTGCTGATACCCCATGCACACAGTGGTCCTTCCTCTCAGGGTCACCACTTTCCTTTGCACTAAGTGTCAGTGAAATCAGAAAGCCAGTGGTGTTAAGCACTGCAGTTATCCCTGAGAGCAACAGGAGCTTGTAGTTGATGGAATCAGCCCCTTACAGAAGGGGCAAACGTGACACTCCTCCTCTTGTATCTCAGTTGCAATAAGTAAATAAAAAATAGTTCTTCTGTTACTGATAGACATAGTGACGATGAAAGCCTGTGATATTGTATGTATCATGATTATATTTTCTAAAACTTTTAGAAATAAATCTATTAAGGCTTCAGTAGAAAATAAGCACTCTTTTAGCATCTGTAGTATTTGGCTTAGAAGTGCCGATGTACTCAAGTATGACTGAAAGGTATGTTTTCTTTGTTTCTTTTCAAGCTTCAGCATTTTCTGAAAGATACTTGGGTTTGTATGGGATCGATAACAGAGTGTATGAGGTAAGTGCATGGACACTGTATCTCATAAGATGTGAAAGGGGTTTTAACTCTTCCTCCATGTGTTCTCTGCTGGGAAAGGAACAAGAACACGCAACAGACTGACCAATAAAACTGTCTGTATTTAAGAGGCAGGAAGGTATCATTAAGTCTACTTACAGCCTTTGTCATCTTCACAGTAATTATAGTTATTCTTTTTTTTTTAAATTGATTAGTCTTCATGTCCACCTCTCTACATTGGGTAAATATAGATATTTCAATTTAACCTATTGAAAGAACTGAGGCCTAGAAACTCAGATGTACCCATACAGTCACAACCTCCATCCAAGTTCATCCCAATGGACTTATCATTTTGTTACCCTTTATGAGATGAATTTTGACCCACTTTCTTGAGGCAGATAGCTTCCTGAGCCTTGCAGTGGAAGCTCTTTCATGGTTATCTAGATTCTGTGTTCACTGTCTCTCAGATTTTGCACGGACCATTTCTAGTTCATGTTAAATTCTTTTTGTTCTTTTTGGAATTTAAAGGCAGATCAGTAGCAGTGAAGGCAAGCAAAAATATTGAAATAAGAAATTTAATAGAAATTAGAACTTTGAATTGCCACTTGCTTTTTGTGCATTGAAAAGTTGGCCTTATCGAAGAGCAGACTTGGCCTCTTCAGGGTTCTTCTTGGTTGAGTGACCTAGGATAAAGCCCTGAAGGGAAGAGGAGCCAAAAAACCTGGTTTATGCTCAAAGATCACCTACTCTAAGCTCAGGAGCATCCCAACAAAAAGAAGTCAGGCAAAAATGCCAAAAGGCATGGATGGATGAACAGGGAGATCCTGGCCAAAGGGGGAAATGCAGCTCCCATTTTTAAAAAGAAAAACAGAAGACTTGGAGAGATACAAGCCAGTCATTCTCACCTCTGTGCTCAGCAATATCATGGAGCAGATCCTACTAGAAACTATTTTAATGCACACAAAAAACAGAGTTGACTGGGAACAACCAGCGTGACTTCGCTAAGGGTAAATTGTGCCTGACAAATTTGCTGGCCTTCTGCAGTGTGGTCATAGCATTGGTGGAAAAGGGAAGAGCAGCTGACACAATCTGCCTGACTTGTACAAAGCATTTGACACCATTTCATGTTACATCTTTGTCTCTAAATTGGAGAGATACGGATGTGATGGATGGACCACTCAGTGCATAAGGAATTGGCTGGATGGTTGCACTCATAGAGTTGTAGTCAGTGGCTCTGTGTCCACATGGAGACCAGTGATTCTCCCTGTTTTGTGAGACCCAGTGCTGCATTCTGGGGCCCTCAGTACAAAAAGGACATGGTTCTGTTCAAACAGGTCTATAGAAAGCCACAAGGATGCTCTGAGAGCTGGAGCACCGATGGTGGATGGATTTAGATTCGGCCTTAGGAAAAAAGTCTTCACATGAGGGCAGTGAGGCACTGGCATAGGCTACCCAGAGAAACTGTGGGTGCCCCATCCCTGAAGATGTTAAGGGCCAGGTTGTATGAGGTTTTGGACAACCTACTCTAGTGGGAGGTGTCCCTGCCCATGACAGGGAGGTGGAAATGCATGGACTTCAAGGTGCTTTCCAACCCAAACCATTCTATGATCCTTCTTAGGATTATCTGCTAGGAACAGCACTTGAGCTCATTGCAGACCATGCACTCCTCCAGGCACAGCTCCTAACTGATACACATCACCTACATTCTGCAGTTAAACCACAGATTGCTTAAGGAATAAGGATTACTCCTATCCTGTGAACCATCCACGAAGTTCATGAAAGTAATATCAGTAAAGATCAGCTGTAGACTCCAAAAAGCCTGTATTGTCCTATGGCAAGGTGCAACTGAAGAAGCATCAATCAGGGAGTAATAGGAAGGAGAACAGACTGCAAGGTACATGCATACACCATCAAAGAACTTGGATATCATGGCTGAGAGGATGAGAGTTAAGTTCAAGGATATCAGGATGATCAGAGTCAACTCTTGCAAAATTAGTAAATACTTGCTAAGTCCATACAGAGTGTAGTATTTGCAGTCACTCCAACTAATAATATATCCCTTGTGAATCTGGAAGTTGGCTGGAGACTAAAGATTCACAGCAGTAAATACTTGAGAACCTCCTTTGGTCCACCTGAGCTCATCAGTGCCACCTTTCAAACCGTACCAAAGTTATTGCAGCTCACTGAACCCATTTTAGCACGTGCAGTTAGGCTTTTTTTTTTTTTTTTTGTCAGTGCATTTTATTCAATTTGGAATATTCACTTTGACTTTTCCCACGTGTTCTACAGTTGAGGCTTTTGCTGAACATTAAAGTATTAAAATAGATGAGGGTCTCTGACCTCTTCGTGCTGCTGGTGCAGAGCATGGGAGGAGCAGTGGAAGTCTGTTTTACCTCTAGAATGAGTCAAGTGGCTGAGAGAATATGCTGTGCTGGTGTCTGCTTGTTATGCATGTGAGGGAGTATCAAATGGAATTAAGTGCTTCTGTTCCCCCCATATGAATTGCTAATTTCTTGCGAGAGTTTTAATCTTATTGCAACCTCTACCTTCACAGATCACCAGATTAGAACACAGAGTCTCATTACTGAAGGAACAGACATTTTTGATCATTCATGCTACTGCTGACGGTAAGTTAGCCCATCACTTGAGTTCGTTATGTATTTGAGATGGCTTTGATTTTTCTTAATTAAATTTGCCTCTTTAATGACTGTAATCTGTTTCTACAGAAAAAATCCATTTTCAGCATACTGCGGACCTTATCACACACCTAATTAAGGCAAAGGCTAATTACAGCTTGCAGGTACAATATGTGTTTCCTTTTTTCATATTTGAACAGTTATTTCCCAGTCTGAACTCAAGCTGCTATTATGAAACAAGCTTCGAAAAGCCACTTGCAAATACAGCCTGGCAATAGAAGCAGAATCAGCTTATAATGTGTTCCCATGTATTCACGTGCTAACTTGATATCACTGTTTTGTTTTGGATAGTTGTTGGACGGTTATTGAATTAGAGTAAATTAGATTTTGCAAGGAGTATCTCTAAGGAGTTGATGGCTGCTATCTTTCAATGGGAACAGCAGGCTGAAATCAGGATGAATTACAGATACAAAGGGCTCGAAATTAAATCAGCTGGAAAAGTTAGGGGGATAAATGTTTCTCAAATCTGACATCCCTGAGAGACACACACCGGTCAGAAAAGCCCCTCTTTCTGCTGAGTTACAGCTCTGATTTGCTGAACTGCCTGTATCTTTGCTGCAGTGATGCTGCAGCTTCCAAAAGAAGCCCATCCACAGACAATGGGGATGGTCCCTGTCCTCTGTTGTCTGCTGAGCCACAGTCAGAGGAGAGTGCCAGCAGTCAGACCTGCCATGGCAGGGACTGCAGCTCGCAGTGTAGATGGTCTTATTGCAGTGCCCATACCCTACTAACACTTCATCTACTGAATACCAGCTCCCTCTGGCTGCACTTCTGCAGTTTCACATGAGCTCCATCAGCTTCCAAAGGCAGAAGGATGGAGCACAGGCACTGGGGCTATGAAAGGAGCCTGGAAGGGATTTGATGGCTGCTAAGAGGACTAAGGGTTCAGTACACATTCCCAGTGAAGAAGCATTGATGCTTTGGAGCTTGAAGGCAGCCATGGGGTAGGTGCCCCTTAAAGATTTATTGAGGAGTGAGTGGAGGGATCAAAGATTTACGCTGTGGATGGAGGCACTCAGAGCAGCAATGGGAGCCCTCAGTCCTACCTGTGAGGATTCAGTCCAAGAGGCACATTGCCTACCACTCAGTACCCCACTCTAGACAAACAGTGATGATTCTTGCTTTCCTTCAATGTGTGCAGAAGTTACTTACTTCTTACTGGGTGGTTTGGTTCTGTTTTGCTTGAACTTGTTCAGAACAAGATTAAATGGAATGCCCACCTACAAAAACGTTCCTTTTGCTTCAAGTGTGCTCTCAGTGCACTGGATTAAGCTGGGCCTTGTGGCATCCACGGAAAGACACAGGGTGACCAGTGGGCTGAGTGCTCAGTTCCAACACTTCAAGCTTCTTACTGTGTATTTCCTTGCTTCTTTGCAGATTTACCCTGATGAAAGCCATTATTTCAGCAATCCAGCATTAGAGCAGCATTTGTACAACTCCATTGTCAACTTCTTTGCATCGTGTTTCCAAGTTCAGGACAAACTCCCAATAGCTCCACTGAAAGAGGAGGAGGACGATGATTAACCCTGTGTGTCTGTGCTAAGCACAAGGCAGATCCCTCTAACAATATGCAACTGGATCATTTTCCTGAAGAAAGAGATGTTATGTTGTTAGCATGTATTTAAAGACAACTGAAAGCAGCTCCTCTGCTTTACTTGACAGCAACTCCTTCCTAGATGGAAGAACATTAAGCATGGTGAACTCAGCAGAAACTGCTGTCTGAAATTAACTCATCACAACCAACATCTTCTTTTTCTTTTCTCCTTTTTTTTTTTTTTCCTTTTTCTCTCCTTTTACTTTGCCACAAAGTGACTTCTGGTGTGAAAGTGGCAAAACGTTGGACTTGAAGGAACACCCCATGAAAACACTTTAAGGACTGGAAGATGTGATGTCCTTCCCTGCAATCGAGCAGCAGCCCTGAAATCCATCATTCATATTACGTTCCTATAGTTAGCATCACACTTTGTCAAAAAAAAAAATCTAACCTAATACACAGAAAAGATTATAGCACAGTTATTTTAAAGGACGCTTATTCATGCATATTTGCCTGCTCTTTCCCATGATTAGAAGGTTTGGCATTGCTACAGGACATACAAATTCAGTTGTGCAAACTGTCACTATAGTTACACTGATGTTTACTTTCCTGTAACTATTTCTTAATTTTTTATAGCTTTTACTTCTGTTTTCATCTGGTCTCATGCTTACCTTATTAGCTTCTCAGCTCGTTCTGGGTGAGGAAAAAACATATGAGGAATTAACCAACCCTCTTTAGACCTTAGAGGTCTGGAGAAGCAATGAGGGTCAGGGTAACCAGCCATCAGAAAATCTGTTACACTTAACAAAGGAAATCTCAATCTTGTGTTCCTGGCATAGCCTTTACTCACAAGATTGACAGTTTTCTTTGGCAGCCTTGAAAAATACACACATAAATAGCCTGAATCAGCTTAACATTGAGACACGTTTACAGTACTAAAGAAAAATATGTGATGGTCATAACTTCTTTTGGTTTTCGTTTTTTTAATTTCTGGTTGGCAGCCTGTTGGGAGAAGGCTAGATTAGGTTTTGGCAGCAGGAATTTGTGGCAGATACTTTGCAGATCATCTCATAAAGCCATTTAAACAGAACCAGTATGCTCAGATTTATTGCACATGCTGTCTGTGGCTTAGTTTTATTCCAGGTCGATGATTAGCGTTTGGTTATCTCTTCTGCTCGCATGAGCTTTGCCAGGCATATTAGATTAAAAAAAAAAATTAGGAACATCTTTTGCTTTAAAATATCATTTCTACATTGCAGTGCAAAGCAACTTTTAAAACTTCTTGTGAAAATATTTCAGCTCTCAGAAAGAAAATCAACGCTCATCCATTGCCATTTTCCCACCTGATAAGAATTTTGGCTAGCGTCTCTCCTTGTAAAATACTCTGACCAAATGTACAGCCAGTATTAATACTGTATATTTCATTTTGTTGTATATAAAGGAATGTAAGTCAGTTATTTGTCAGGTTCCCGACCCAATATTAGTCTTGTGTTCAGCGTGCATGCGATAACACTTCTTTGCTGATCAGGACTCTGTAGGAGTACTAGCTTGGAAATATAACAATTAATGTAATTTCTTTTCTTGTTTTGACAGCTTGAATGTCAATGCCGGTTTCTACTTTTTACATAGTACTGTGGCTAAGCTCACATCCTGACAGCAATGATGATGTTTCCATTGGTGTTCTTTAGCGTGTCTTTTTTGTTACCGTTACTTTAAGCTTTGAATGTTGGTTGTACTTCGACCATCATTAAAAAAAAAAAAAAAAATACTGATAAACCACAGAAGTTACTTAGTTTGGTTTGATTATCCTCTTTTATTTACAGTGCATCGACATTGTGTGAACAAGAACTGCGGTATAAACCTGCTTTATCCGGCAAAAGGCCAAATAGACAATAAGAATGCTGCGTGTCCAGATTTTGCTACACTGAACAGGCTCAACGGCCTCAAATGAACTTGACCTGAGAAATGTAAAAATCTGCTCTGTCCACAATCTTTTGTAGAAAGAACTTTAGGATGTGGCATGGTAGTGTTTGTTCATTCATGGAATAAAACATTATTTTACCACCCTGCTTGCTACTTCTGTTATTTAAAGTACTTAAATCAACGTCGAGAGGCTGGAAGTGCAGTTCCTGGTTGAATTGAATCCAAACTCCAGATGCAGGTCAGCTAGATGAAAACAAGCCTGTTAGCAGATACCAACCCATCAATAAACTATAGCGGACATTTTAATCTTTGTTGCCAGCAAACCCAGAAACAAGAAGCTTTAGTAGTGGCCCAGGGCAGGCAGATTGCACTCGTGCAAAATAGCTTTGCTAATATTTGGCTTTATTACCTAAATGTAACTAATATTTTTTTAATTGTCCAAACAAATCAAGCTCATACCCTCAGCTGGCATTTCTGGATGCCATCACGTTCAGCTGTAGCATCCCAAAGCAGGATAGAGCTAATGAGCAGTGCCCTACTAATTCAGGAGGAAACCACAGAGGAAAAAATGAGCCATTGCTGGCAGCTAATTAACAAAAATAGGCAGTCAGCCATGATTGTAATTGTCTGTGGGTTCAGGCATGGAGCAAACAAACCCATCTGAGTTCTGTTCATAAACTCATGCCAAGAGAAGGCTGCATCTGAATTTTGGGAAGGAAGAGCATGAGTGAAGGAGAAAGGATGCATGGGATGCTTACTGGAAGACAAGTGGAGGCTGCTGCTGCCAGTGGGGAGAAATGAGCATCTAATATGGGAATCCAAGGGAAAGATATTGGTGCTGGAACCTACAGGGGGCTGTGCTGGTACCAGGAGAGGTGCTCTCGTACGGCTTTTGCTCTCTGGCTTATGTTGTCCCTTTGAAGTGCACTCAGCATGTCAGTGGAGGTCACTGGATCTTTCTGTGTTACACGCATGGTCCAAGGGCACATCTGCCCGCCTTGGGGCTGTAGCATATCTGCCAGGTGTGCCTCTGAGAGAGTTGGGATGAGGACTCTTTTCTGTTTGCCCTGAGTAAATTCCCTCACCTTTTGGTTCTCTTTCTTACCTGGACTTCATATCTGCTTTCTAAAGAATAAGAAAAGGCAAAAAATAGAGAATATTAAAAAAAATAAGCACACACTGTCAGTTGCAGACTCCTTAATCACTGTCTCACACCACCTACTTAACAATCTGTATTTTCCTTTCTTTGTTCAGTCTCCAGCTCAATAGCTCCCAGCAGAGCTCAGGGCACTGCATCTTTTTCCCTCTTCACCTTTCTCTTTTCCCAATTCAGCCTGGTTACAATCTGAAAACAAACCCAGCCATCCCTTGGCATACTGAGGAAACAAATATAAAAAGAAGCTTGATTAGTTCTCCCAATTAGTCACAACCAGATTCAATTCTTTATTTTGATAGAAAATTCGTGCTTGGCCAGCGCTCTGCTTGTTGCTTAGTCCTTTCCTAGGAGCTCTCCTGCTGCCAGATTCTGGAAGAGAATTTCTGCCCCTCCTCTTTAGAAAGCAGCCACGGTACAGAGGACATAGAGCTGCTGCCTTCCCTGGGCTCCCCTTGCAAGACTATTAGATGCAGGAGGTGGGTAGGGTAGGGTCAGGTCCCATGGGGCATTGGTTCATCTAGTTCTGCTCTCACCTCTCCAATGGAGATGGGGAGTTCTTCATTTAGAATCTTTTTAATGCAGTGCCTACAGAACAATAGAAAGACAATCACTTTCTGTGGTTGTCTACTACAGGCCTCTGCTGAGCACAGAAATCAGCATGGGCAAGAGATGGCACTGGTGGTTGTCCCAGTAGACCAAGCACCACAGAGAGCTGGATGTGGTCAGCCAAGTCCCCCAGCTAACAGAAAGCACAGACTTTTTCCTTAGAGACAGTCAGATGGCTTGTGTGTGTGTGCTCCAGGTGCTGCTCCAACCTGCTCAGGTGACCCCTAGAGGTGCCATCTGACCCAAACCACTCTGTGATTCTATCACACCCTTTCCCTTGCCACAAGAAGATCATTTTGGCTGTGCTCTATCTCCAAAGTAATATTTATCCTGGAAAATGGATAGGAGAAATTCCTCAGACTTGAATCCCAATCCTGACACCATTCCACCTGCATTTCAGTTGTAACATAGCATCCTCGGGCAACCAGGCAAGTGTGCATGTGGAAACAAGGTTTTGATCTTTGCTATCTTTTGGCATTCTCCACCTATTTCAGCCCCAAAGAGGAGGGTTACACATGTGGTTCGGACGGTAGGAAATCCAGTAATGCTTTTATGGAGGAAAGGAGCAAGCAACATCCCAGCTCTGAGTGGAAGCCCAAACCAGCAACGTGTACACATTTTTCATCTTTATCTGCTCTGTGCAAGGGACATCACTTCTTTAAGAGGCATTTTGTTGTAAGCAGAAACCCTGAAAACCTTAAATTAAAGCCTCGTCCACCGCACAGGATTTTCCTGTGATCCAGCAGACTTCTGCTTTTGCTGCTTTGATTCTCAGAGTTGCATAACTTGCAAGGCTATGGGGATAGGGGAAATTTTTCTCACTCACTGCAGTGGCAGACTTCAGGCAGTTCATTGTGCAGCAGCACAACACAGACAGAACCTCAGCCTGAACTCCTCCAAAGCGATCTGCAACCTCTGGTTCTATGGGTAAAGAGGAGAAAAAAAGCATTCTAAGAGCAAAGAGAGTGAGCACAAGGGTGAGAAGCGAGACATGGCACCTCCTCTCACCCAAGCAGGCAGGGAAAGCAAGCTAAGAAAATATTAAAGACAAATGATTGTTGAGAAATTAAGCAAGCCCACAGTTTTCTACTAAATCCCTTTGTGCAGCTGTGACCAGAGCACACACATTGTAGTCTGTATTTGTTGTACTTCCACAGAGATGGGAAAGCTTCTGAGGAGTAGGATGCCATCTGCTGCTTCAAGCAGTTATTTCCTTGCTTCCCATCCCTTCCCAGCGTGCAGCCTGTGCCGATGGGGGATATCTGGAATGTGTCTGGATCATTTGCAAAGCAAAAACATTCTCACGCATGAAACAAAATTTGCCTGGGTAATAAAAAGCTGAGCACAGAGTTTCATCTCTCATGAATGACAAAGAAAAGCTTGTATCCTGCATGAGGCATCCTGGAGAAGGTGGCTGATATTTACCCATGAAAGCAAGATTGGGTTCTATGTTATTTACAGCTTGACTCTTGCTACTAATTCCGCATCCTGCATTATCAAGGAATTGGGCATTTCCACCTCTGCAATGTCCCGTGACCTGAAATATAGCCTCAGTTTGTCTTCATAAAATCTGTGTAGTGAGGAGCAATTCAAAACACACTGCCAGCTCTTGGGGATTGGAACTTCAACCTGTGAGTAAGCTCTCTTAAGCCCAGCAATAGACACCAGTTCTACCCAGCCACACAATGGAAGTGAACTGGGGGGACCCATGCACCATCAGCAATGGCACTCTGGCAGCACTAAGCATCAAGCTGGGCTCGCTGCACTGCCTAATCCATAATTTATTGGGCTTCATAAATATCAAAACATACCGCAGCTGTTAGTACTTCAGTGCAAAACCCACAAATATTGCTTCAATTATTCAGGAGCTCATTGCAGGAACCAGTCAGCTGCTTCCAATGTGCAATTTCAGGAGGTATCCATTACTCGAGAGCTGCAGCAGTGCAGTTGCTAGCTGCGTCCCTGGGGCAGTTGGGAGCACCAAAAGCAAGAGGAAGAATTTCTTCTCTCTCCAAAACAGCCCCAGTGCCCCATGCACAGAGGTGTGCAGGCAGCTCAGGGCA
Source organism: Phasianus colchicus (assembly GCF_987193195.1). Classification (NCBI taxonomy): domain Eukaryota; kingdom Metazoa; phylum Chordata; class Aves; order Galliformes; family Phasianidae; genus Phasianus; species Phasianus colchicus. The sequence goes on along the minus strand of NC_143441.1, from coordinate 45,864,628 downwards.
GCACTCATCCCCACTCCTGGACCCCTGCATCCTCAGGAGGAGTTTCCCCTGCAGCGTCCACTCCAACGGGCTGCTGCCAATCCCAAAATTATGTTCTTAATTTTATATTTCATGCACGATACAAGCTGCATTTGCTGAAACGATGAAGCCCACTGGTTTGATTTTCCCTCCACTGATGAACCATCATCCCGCCAGTGATGAAGAAACCATCACGGCCTTCCCTTCCATCTCCCAGTTTGCATGCTGAAGACAAGTTTCAGTCACAATCACTGATTCCATCACAGCGATCATGTACTGCTTTGCTGATTCTTCATATAATGGCCTTGAGTTGCAGCAGAGGAGGTTCAGATTGGATATTAGGAAAAATTTCTTCTCAGAAAGAGCAGTAATGCATTGGCACATGGCTGCACAGGGAGGTGGTGGAGTCACTGTCCCTGGAGGGTAGGTGTTGCATTGAGTGAGATGCTCTAGAGCAGTCACAGGCGTGGGTTGGACTAGATGATCTTATTGCTCTTTCCAACCTTAATGATTCTATGACCATTCCTATTTTACGGGCCAATACATTTTTCCATTTTTCAAATGGAAGCCGGAGCTGATCTATATGAGCCAGCAAAGGTGCCACATGAAGAGCTTGATGAGAAGACAGAAAAGGGAAGCAAATCTCTCTGGGTCTGCAGGACTTTTCCTGAGCATGAGATGCAGCACAGGAACCCCAGGTTCATTAAGGTTGGAAAAGAGCAGAAAGATCATTTAGTCTGATTGATAACCCATCATCACCATACCTGCTAACCATGTCCTACAATGGTTCACACAAGAAGCGAGCAGGACAGTATTAGATAAAATATTGAACTTCAGCAAATCCCATTTGAGGATTTGAACAAAACTTTGTAAATTAAACTCAAATTTATTTCCATTTCCAGATACTAGAGACCTACTAGACCATCTTGATTTAATCCATTGCTTCAGAACTGGGAACCTGCTATCCTGTAGGTGTTTAAATATGATCAGAGCTGTCTAAAGGTATCCCAGGTCCCCAAAGTCCCTCTCTTTCTCTAAATAGATGACAGCTTCCTGGCCCCATGAATTTTGCAAAACGGAGCAAAACAAAAGGAAACAGAAAAGCTTTACATGTTCCATTTCTATTAGAGATCTGCAGCAGGCGGAAGGGCAGCCCGTCAGGGAAGGACACCTGCTGCCAGGCAGGGCTCCTGCAAGAGAGCAGCATGAAATTTTCATGCAAATTTCCCACCAGGGCCTCTTGAATAAAGCTCCAGATTTCCCTGGCCTTAATGAATAAAACACTTGGCCTCGTTAGCGGACACTCCAGTATGAGGGCAGCGAGTGTCACCTCAACGAGCTGCTGAGTTGACCAAAGAAATGACATTACCAGAGATGAACATTGTTCTTAAGCCTGTGCTGAGGAAGACATGCAAAATGCCTTAGCTCATAATATCACACGCAGCGACGCGACGTGGGAATAATTGAGATGTAAGTGGTGCTCAGGCATGAACTGCAGGATTTTTTTCTCCTCTATTAAGCTAACAAACTACTTGTGAACCAGTGAAACTCGTCAACCTTTCGAGGATTTTTGCTCAGTAGAAGTGTTTCCCAAGCCTTTTGGGAACAGGTGTTTTCTTCAAACAGGCTCTGGAAATGATCTTTTGGTACAGCTGTGATAAATCCAGTACCACAGGTCTATCTTGATGTTGGTCTTCAGATCTTGTTTCGACTGACTCACAGCAGAGGTGGAGATCAAGAAGGGATCAGCTCTCAAAGTGACCCTGGACAATGCCTTCATGGAGAACTGTGATGAGCATGTGCTGTGGGTGGACTACAAGAATCTCACCAAAGTTGTAGATGTGGGCAGCAAAATCTATGTAGATGATGGTCTCATTTGGTCTACCCACAAAACAAGACAAGAGGACATTCAGGGTGGGAATAATCACTGCTCACATCTCCACAGCCAAAACATTGACATCGAGGTGCTTAAACTCTTTCTCCAAAGATGGCTCAGGAGGTGATCATAAGACTAAGAAAGGATGCACAGTGTTTACAAGAGAAAGGCAGCATGTTACAAACCTTTTGAGCATGTTACTGTAGGACTATTTATATGGTTGTCGGCACCCCAGCATAGACCAAAGAGCATCCTGGATCAGCCCCACATGTTCCAAAAGACTACAGCAGTGGTATTATGCCCCAGTGAGCTGCAGGAAAGGCACCTTGGTCAGTGTCCAATGGGTGGACGTACCCTGAGCAAGGCTTCCTGATGCAATGCTGCACATTCAATGTTCCTTAAGCAAGGACCTCAGTGTTGAACAGAAGCAAGGGTGCATCACTGGAAAGAAAAGTGGTCACACCTCTGCTCTTTCCTTTACCATGGAATAATAAACCCGCCTGCCACATGTCTCCTCAGTACTGACCACCTGCCCAAGCAGCAGCAGTACATTTGGTGGCACCTGCCCCATGCACTCCCTGCCACATAGCTCAGATCTCACAGTTCTGAGCAGAGGATTCTCAGCACTGTCTTTACTGCAAATGTTCAGTAAATTCGGTGCATATGCGTTGGGTCTAGCTGTGATCAAGGAAACATAAACATGGAAGGCTTGCTGCTAGAAATACAGTGTCCTTCCTAAAATACAGACAAGCAATTCCCAGGCTTTCAGTCAGTAGATGAACATATGGAGGATGTCTGCTTTTAAATCGCATAACTTTCTCACTCTGCAGAGTGATATAAACAGCAGCTTTTCTCCATACACCCCTGGCAGCTTCACTGCAACAATACAGGAAGGGAGGGAGAAGAAGCAAGCCCCTGTCTGTCCTCAGCCCAACACCTCCCTGCACACAGCCAGCTGGAGCAGATGAGCACTCAGCTCCTTAAAGCATAGCAAAACCATCCATTACTGTTGGATTATGTTTGTTTAACAGCTCGGTTGTTCTGGGTTATGTGGGTAAGTGTCCCTGCTGCTGTGATGAGCTGCATTCAGCAACTCCAGTCCCAACAGACTGCAGTTGTTTGCTTTGTTAGCACACTGTTTCCCAATGCAAATGTTGTCTTCAGAAGTAGGAGTAATAGAAGAGAAAAAAAAAAAAAAAATAGACATGGATTTGAGCACAATTCTTGCATTTCAATAAACACCAGGCTAAGGTCCATAGTAACTTGGTCCTGTTGTGTCATGGCCCAGAAGATCACGGTCCAGAAGTTCATGGTTCAGAAGTGGAAATGAGTCAAGTCATATAAGAACAAAGTCCCTCAAATGGTTGGTGAAGCCCTCAGGAGCAGAGCCAAGAGCCAGATGTATGACTGATGTCATCTCCTTGTTCCACACTGCCCTTCCAGCAGCCTGAAGAGGTGGAACACAAAGGTGTGGGCCAAGAGGCGTTAGGGACATCTTCCTAAGGACAGGAAACACAGCTCAGCCAGTTCAGGTTAAAGTGGGAGCTAAGACTCAGACTTTGGGCAATCCTCCCCATCAAACAAAACAGCTTTGCCTGGTTTTCCATGAGAGCAACAGAACAAGGTGCTCTTCTGGGAGCTAAAGAGTGTTTCACAGCTGTGAATCACAATTGTATGAGACATAATTAGGCAATTAGAAGAATTAAGTGTTGAAAAGATACCATGTCTAGAACTGAGAGAAAAGGAAAGAACATGAAAACTGCTGCCATGGGGTTCTTATTTCTCTCTTTTTTTTTTTTCTCTGTGAGTTTTTCAGATGGCAGGGATGCAGTAGGAAAAAGAGGGAGAGGAGAGGAGAGGAGAGGAGAGGAGAGGAGAGGAGAGGAGAGGAGAGGAGAGGAGAGGAGAGGAGAGGAGAGGAGAGGAGAGGAGAGGAGAGGAGAGGAGAGGAGAGGAGAGGAGAGGAGAGGAGAGGAGAGGAGAGGAGAGGAGAGGAGAGGAGAGGAGAGGAGAGGAGAAGAAATGTGGAGTTATGGTCACCCCAAAACCAACAGCCCCACCTGAGAATTAGAACAGAATTTCTTAGCTGGTAGATTTTTCTCAACAAAATCGTAATTAAAAGTCCACAGAGAAAGCCAATTAGATATTATTTCAGCTATGAGGCCACTAACTCTTTGCAGCCTCAATGTTTGAAGGCAGCACCATGGAGGAGATGCCTGTGGGCAGATCTCTGGGGAGCCCATATCAGACTTCAGCAGCCTGCTCCCTCCTGGAGGATGAGATCAACTTTTGTCACATTCATGGCTAACCAAAATGCCTTCTGAACAAAACTGAATAAAACTGATCACAGGGTCATTCACGCTCTTTGCTTTTTTCCACACTGTTAATTTTCTCATTTGCATGAGAGCTTCAAGGTGAACCTGTGCTTGGAACAAATCTCAGCCTATGACATTGAGAGAGGAGCTGACAGCCACAGCTGGGTCCTTCTCTTTGCAACACTGCAGGCATTCTGTGTTTGCATCTCTATTTGCAAGTGACGTGGGACATGTTCCATGTGTGCCCCAAGACCTCTACGTGATGAAAACCAGCATGGTGAGTTGAGATCAGAAGGATCATCATTTCAGAAACTTATTCCTGATCTGTCCTAGTGAGGATATGGAAGAGCAACCAAGCAGTTGTCTCAATCCTTTTGAATCATTCCCAGCCTTGCATGGCCATACTGGCTGCCGTTGCCTTGCAATCCTTTATGACACAAGCATGCATTTCCCATGGCATTGGTGCTGTGGCTGTGGGTTACATGCCAGCAGTGTCCCTGTGCAAAACTCAGTGCTGGCTGTCCTCAATTCTGACTGTCACACGTAGGTGGATGTGGCTACAGCTGTGTGTGCAGGGACTTCAGAGTGGTGGGGAAGACTTCAGTCCTCTTTCCTTTACGAAGGAGCCAACATTTTGATTGCTCCAGCCCAGCAGAATGTGGCTTGTTTGTTTCTGTTTTATCAGAAAGGCTAAGTAACTCATGGAGCTGAATTCAGCAAATACCACACAGTCAGCCTGCTAGGAGCCACTCTGCTTCACACAAGGGTCAGATTTAATACCAGTATGGAGAGGGGACTGCCAACCTCCAAACTGGGACTTTGAGGATGCTCATGTTGCCCCATCTCTCTGTTTGGGGACTGGGCTTGTCTGACTGTTATCTGGAAAATCCCATCGGCACCACATTTCAAACTGCTACCTCATGGCCTAGCATGCAGCTGGAGGAATGCCATGAAAATGTCCTCCAAATCTCTGCATTCTCCAAGAGAGTGAAGGGAAGCACAGGACAGCCCTGGGACATGGTTAGTTGGGCATGGTGGTGATGGGTTGGCAGCTGGACTTGATGATCTCAGTGTTCTTTTCTAACCTTAAAGATTCTATGATTCTTGCTATTTGCCTCCTGCCACTTCCAATGTTCCCTTCACCCTCTTGCACTAATCCCAGCTGAAGGTCACATTTGACTCCTAAAAATCCCTTGGTATCTTTTTATGAGTGCTCTCCAGCATTTCAGGGGCTTAGCACCTTCTGAGTGAATCTCTCTGACTCTTTCTTTCTGATCAGAACCAAATCCTGCCCAAATCTCATCATATGGCATTAATTAATTTCTTCTCTTTATCTAATATATGACCTCTGCTGTTATTGCTACACGCTGCTGCCAGCCATGGCACTTTCCAATAGGATTCCAGTAGGATTCCAGTTGGGTCTGCAATCTCAGCCCAAACTCCCCCATCCCACAAAGATCATGGCAGTCCTCAGTCTTTAGTTGCTGTACCAATGTCTTCTTATTGTACTGGCTACATCTTCTGCAATTCCATTACTGAATGAAGGATGTTTCTAATATAAATGAAAGAAGAAAAACCAAAGCCCACATATTATCCTGCCCTGTGCACTTATGGAATGAAAGCATTATTACAGCAGAAAGGAATTAAGCTGCGATGCTGAGTCTTTGTCTCACTGAGGATTTGCAGAGTAGTAATTAAGAGCAGCACTTTCTGTGTAAGAGGGCTTCTTCTGCTGCAGAGGAAGGAAAAATCTTTCTGCTTATTTTAATCAGGCTTTGATGGATTGAGCTAATTGGTTACGAGAGCATTTCAGCATCTTCCTGTTGCAGATCTCCTGTTAAGTGCAGGGTAACCCTGGCTTGTTCATTGCAATCAGAGGGAAACCCTTTGGTGAGAGAGGTGGAGAGGCACAAGGACCTGGCTCTGGAACACAGACACTTCAACCTGCCCCATGTTCATCTGCTGCTGGGGCTGGACTGAGGGGTTCTGAGCAAAGGGGAGTTGTGGAAATGTGCAAAAAATGAAGGAAAGCTGAGCCTCTTCCCTTACAAAATGCTTCTTGAGAGTTCATGGGGACATGTAGACAAGGTATGCTAAGGGAGCTCAAATAGAACAAGAGGTGATAGGATGAGAGATATTGGCCTTAAATTGCACCAGGGGAGGTCCAGGTTGGGTATTAGGGAAATATCCTTCTCAGAGTGTTAATGAAGTGGCACAGGCTGCCCAGGGAGGTGGTGGAGTCACTGTCCCTGGAGGTGTTCAAGAACCATGGAGATGTGGCACTGGGGAACGTGGTCAGTGGGCATGGTGGGGATGGGTTGGAGTTGGTCTTGATAATTTTAGTGGTCTTTCCAACCTCTAATAATTTGTTGATTCTGTGATTCTAAATACTGCAGTGATATCTGTGCATAAATAAAGATAGACCGGGCTGACAAAAAGGTGGGAGGATCAGTCCTGAATCTGGATGCATTCAATTGCAAAGCTCTTAACGTGCATTAAGGAGGCAAATGAACTGGTGATACTGAGTGTGCCACTGCATGTGCATCCCTCACAGGAGAGATGAAGACGGAATCACATCCACCAGGTTGCTAATGGCCCAGCAAAACGCTCCAGAGTTATTGAGATTACAGCCCTGAAGCATGGGAAGAGCTGAGAACAAGCTTTGCTTTTATGCTTCACATAAACAAAAATTAAAAAAGAAAACAAAAAGCAACAATCAAGCCCAAGGTTGCTGCCCAATACGTGTGATTTTAAAGGCTGAATTCCTGACTTGTTTATAACCAAGGTTGACTCTCTTTGAGTTACTGCTTAAATTACAGTCTTGCTCTGAAAGAGAATATATCCACCTCTCAACGCCAGCAACAAAAAATGTTGCTATTCACAACTCATTGGAGCTGCTAGAAGAAAGTAAGCGCTGCCCGTAAATAAGCTGCCTCAATAATTAATTGCCAGCACAGAGAGTACAATAGAAAATCTCCAGAAATAAGTTATGGCAAACACAATTTCATACTAACAGTGTATGAATAGCTTTAAAAAGCCAACAAAAGCAGACCCTTGAGTTTCGGAGAGAGGTAAAACACCACCAATCAACCTGTCTCTGCTTTCTCAGTGGGAGATCTCAGCCTATTTGACATCAGATGAGGCAGCACATAGCCTAGAAAGGAACCCCCAGCAGCATTCAGTGGCTGGCAAAGGGGAAAAAGAAAAAAAAAGGATGAAAAGGATGAAGAGATGTGAGCAGGGGCTTGGAGAAAGGGAGTAGAGAAGATGGAGGTAGCAATGGGTGGATGGGTGGGTGGATGGACAGATGGATGTGTGGATGGGTGGATGTGTGGATGGATGGATGGATGGATGGATGGATGGACAGACGGACTGGTGAATAAGGCTGGATGGGTGATTGAACTGGTGAATGGATGGATATGGTCTATGAGCATGGTCAGTAAGGAAAGCCCTGGTATGGAGAAAGCAGCCACCTGACACCCACAAGCACGGTCTGCTCAAGAAATTTTCATCCAGCAGCTAAGGGAGGAAGAATTAATTCAAAGCTCACCTGCAGTTATCATTAGCACTTAGGGAGAAACAGCAGTGAAAAAAAAAACAGGAAGGAGAGTTTATAAATAGAAAAGGTAGAGAAAAAATATGCATCCAAGTGAAATTTATAATTCCCCTGTAAATGAAAGAAGAGGTAATGATGCACATCAAACTAATGAAATTATCCTGCAGACTGACTACTAGCTAATGAAATTGCTTACTTAGCATACATTCACTGAGCTGCAACTGGCATTTCTCTATACTAGCATTAGACAAAACTCTTCCCATCAGTAGCAAGAAAATGCCACAGGGTAGAACTTCATTTTACACTGTACACATCTCCCAGTACCGCCAGGACACCATTCCAACAGGCAGAAAGACCTTCATGAGGCCTACAGAGAGCAACCACCCAATGGCAATTGCTGCTTTTTAGGAAAGGATTAAGGCTTGATGGCTGAAAACCCCCCACACAGGAGCTGGTGGCTGCTGGCAGTCTGAACTCCTTGATTGGCTTCAGTTCATTTTTATGGAACCTTTGGGAGTATGATGCTGTCACAGCATTGAAGTCCAACCCTCGCTAGGTACTGAATCACACCAAATGTTTCACTCGAAAGCAAACCTCATTTTAGATTTAGGAGACAGATGGAATTATTTTTCTCAATTATTTTTCTCAATTTTAATCAAGTAATGGGCACGTATCAAATTATGCAATTCTCATCACTTAAATCTTCAAAGTCTACAGATTTATCACCCATTTTTGGATGTCATTTTCTTGAACCTCTGCAACAAAATTGCACATAGTCAGAAAATGTGACTGGAGAGCTTTGCACCATGCACTTTTATCACTCTGCACTGGTATTCCAGGGGAAACATTCATTAAATTGTAGAATGGCTTGGGTTGGAAAAGACCTCAAAAATGATCTAGTTCCAGTCTCCTGCCACAGGCACGGTTACCAACCACTTCAGCAAAGTTTCAGCTTGGTCTGCAGCCCAATGAAATAACACAAAGCAAGTTCAGCTTCTCTGAAACACTGATCCCACCACATATCTCTCCAACAAAAATGTAGATAGGGAGGGACCATTGAATCAGGCTCAGAGGTTTTACCTACAGAACAGACACCGCAAGAGATCCCACCACAACCCTCAGGAAGCAGCACCCCTCTTTCCCAGCTGTGTTCTTACGGCTGTCCACATTCATTGCCTGTAAAGTACTTTTCTACCACTAGAACAGTCACTTCTGTGTCAGCTGATCCTTGCAGAATAACCATCCCAAATCCACTGTTTTCTCCTGATGAGTGAAACAGTGCACACTCATAAACGCCATAAAAAGACTTTGGGACAAGAGCTGCAACACCAAGCTGAAAGGCTTTGCCCTCAGCAGCTTTGCAGAGCCAGAAGTCTCCTCCTGCCACAGATTGATGTGCTTTCAGTCCCATCCCTTCAAGGTCACGTAAAGTTTTTTTTAAGATGCGCTTGCCAAGTGTTGGGCAGACTTTAAAAAGAGCACTTCTCCAGGGCCCAGCACTTGGTAACCTTCAGCCTGTCTTCGTGTCTGATCCCCTGCCTCGATCCTATTACCATTGCTCACCGGGGAGAGCAGGCAGGTTTGAAGGAAGCCAAGTCTTCCAGCTTGTCAGCTCTGAAATATGCAGCCTGAGGCTGCCCAGCCTCTCACTATTTCTCTTTCAGCATGTGGGCTGAGGCTGCTGACTGCTCTCCCCCTCTTTGCTGTGCAGATGGATTTCTCCTTTGACCACTGCTGTTACAATAGGGGAGCTGCATGCAGTGCATGCAATGCAGGACACGGGCAGCCTTTAGCCCTACAAAACACAGCCCTGAGGGCTAAGGCACTTCAGGGGGATAGAGGGAGCATGTCCCAATGATGGGGAGGGGAGGGAAGGGAAGGGAAGGGAAGGGAAGGGAAGGGAAGGGAAGGGAAGGGAAGGGAAGGGAAGGGAAGGGAAGGGAAGGGAAGGGAAGGGAAGGGAAGGGAAGGGAAGGGAAGGGAAGGGAAGGGAAGGGAAGGGAAGGGAAGGGAAGGGAAGGGAGTGGGGGATGAGCGGGAAGGGGGGTAGAGGAGAGGAAAAAGGCGAAATCACAAAGAAGGAAAGGGAAATCGGGGTGTGGTTTTACTGCTAGAGAGATCAAGCATTCTGTGCAGGTGCATGTGTCATTTTTTCTTTCTGTCCTCCTTCCTTTCCCAGCCCTGACAAATTCCAGCCGTTAAGGCACCATCTCCATTAGGGAGATACAAGCTGAATGCAGGTGTTTGCATAGAGCTGTGTCCTGAGATGTCCTATGCAGCACAGCTGTGGAGTTACACACTGGAGGTCCCCAGAAAGCAGGTGTGCTGCTCTCAGCTCTAGAAACCATCTCTTTCTCTCAGTGAACAGAGAGATGACATTAGCTTTTACCTAAAAGCGCCATCACTTGGGTTTTAAACAGGAAGACACCGGGCTGCCGATGGCAGCGTTCCCGTGCTGGGTCTCAGCGCGGCGGCAGATGGCAGCAGAGGCCGCGAGGAGCGGAGCCGAGGACCGGTAGGGATAAGATGTTCTGCAGACAGCATCTTTCAGTTTATCCCGCAGGTTGCATCAACACAACGGTGCTTTTGCATTTCTTTACGTAGGAAGAAGCCAGCTGGGCCTGGAGTTGGATAGCCGGAAGTTTTAAGGAATCAAAAACGGTCCCCAAAACTCGAATCAAAGGCAAGCAATGAGGCAGCCGCGGGAGCACAGGTGAAGGCAATTCACCTCTGCTACGGGAAGGGGTGGAGCTTGGCTGCACCTCTCCTAGATCCCATTTAAGAGCTGGCTGCCCCTGAGGAAGGATCTTTTTTTGGAGATCGTTCCTTGTGGAGTTTACTGTCAGCCTACGGCACTGGTGAGCATTTCCGTTTATTTTGATTATCTTTCCATAGTGGTAATCTTATTAAGACTAGCCTTTGTACACCTATTTATTGTATGAGCACACATAGGATGAACAGCCAACTTTTAGAAGGTAAAAAACTGACCTTCCTACCAGCTCTCTGGGATGGTTCCCTCTCTCTCACAGCAGAGATGCTCACTGTAGTGGAAGTTTATCTTGTTGGAGTAACCCCTGCTCTGTATTACAGCTCCTTTTATCTTCCTTCTCTTCTGTTTTCATTTTATGGCTGTACTCTATCAGGGGACCCTATTTCTTGTGGGTATCAGCACTTTGACAGCTGCAAAAGAGCTGTTTAAAGCTTTGAGAAATACTTTACAGAAGCCTTGATATGACTGTAGAATTCAAGGCAATATCTCCATGAAAAAAAAAGAGGAGCAATTAGTTCTTCATTGAGTGTGTTTTTAATGTTTTTTCATTGCACTTGTATATTTTAAGGTGTGAGCCATGTGATGAGACGTAGACAGGAGCACTACTTATTTTAAGTAAAGTGTATTATTAGATAAAGTTTTCCAGATCCTCAGAAGTGCAGCATCAGGCACTGATGGAATACATGCAGCACATCCTGTCACTATGCAAAATCTGCTTTATTTGCTGCTCCTCCTGCACAAGCCATTCCCACAGTGGAAGACAACAACTTCCTACAACTGCTTCAGAAAACAGAGCGATGGGATGGAATAGGATTAAGATGGGATGGGGCAGAAAGGAAACGGATGGAAAGGGACAGAATAGAATAGAATTTCAAGGGAAAGATGTTGCTGCAACTTGGGGATCAAACATACGAGTGGAAAGCATCTCAATTTTTAGATGTAATCCATACAGATGGTGAACAAGCTGTGCCACCTGGGGGCTGGGCATGGCCCTCACTGGCTGCAGCATCGCACAGCCCAGGTTGCTAAGTGTCCATCCAGATATGCCAGAGACACCAAATACTGCTGTGAAACTGGATGTGTGAGGAGCTCAGTAGGTTAATGAGGTGGGCTGCAGCCCTTCCTCTGTTTGTATAGAGGACCTGGAGTTCAGCACCTTCTTCCATGCCTGTGATTAGTAGCCCTGGGACAGCACTCTGGATTGGTGAGGTTTCTCCTGGAATGCCTAAGGAGTTGTTTTTTGCTCAGTATTTCAGAACAGCTTGTCACTGTAAGCCACTTCAGTGCAGTGATTAACGACTACCTAATGATTACAAGGACTACATCTCTAGACAAATTTCCATTCCTGAAGACCACAAGAGCCAATTCCTGTCTTTTTGCAAGCAGGATCACAGGGAGGAAAATAATGAACTGTGCTCAAAGTGTTTGAGGCCTGGTTGGATGGTTCTTGGGCAACCTCATCTAGTAAGCAGCAACTCTGTCCATGGTGCAGTGTTTGGGTCTGGATGGGATTTTTAAGTCCCTTCCAATCCAAACCTTTCTATGACTCTATGAATTTCTGCGTGTTCTTCCTCATACTTTATTAAGCAGATACTAGAAGATGGAAGCAGTGCCTTACGCTTTCCTCAACAACCTCCATGGCATACTGGGTGCTGCCACATTCTAGAATAGGCTTGTTACTCACTCGATTTGCTCTGGTAAAGGAGCAAGATAAAAACAAAATCTTGGTATGCCCTTGGCAATTTCCCCTTGCTCCCTTCTTGAATCATGTGCTGAGTTGCTGCCACAACTGACCGTGCACAGTGGTCTTCAATGCTGATTTTTGAGCATCCTCACTGCTCCCTCAAGGGGAACCTCAAGCTTTGGGGCTGAGCACACTGCAGCTCCTCATCTCCACCTCCCCCTCTGAAGGAGGGATTCAAATCAATCACACTGGAAGAGGAAAGACAAATTACTGCAGTCCATACTAATAGGCTGCTTATTAAACAGAGGAAAGCCTTTTCACAGAAACCTAAGCAGACACATACATCTGCAATTATCTTTTTAAATTCTAAATCAAAGCAAATTAGCAGTGTAGTGCTGAGCAGTAAACATGATTTGATTAGGCATTTCATACCCAGGATACAACAGGTTTTTTTTTCCTGAAGAACTCAGTTACAGCAGTGAATTGTACTTCCTTCCTGCTATGAAGAGCTCATAGCCCAACAGTGACAGCTCCTTGCTCAAAAACCCAAAGCTCTCCTTTCTCTTGGCACGATACCTAGAAAGCATAGCAGCACTCATATCCTCACCTGCAGTGCCAGCCCCTCACCTTGTAGGAATTGCAGAGACTCCTAATCTGAGTTCATAGTCATAGAAAAATAGGATGACTTGCACTGGAAGGGACCATACAGTTCCAAATGGAGTTGTAGGAGCTGATCACAGAATCCAGGCTGGTTGGCAGAACCTCCAGGGCTACCCATTCTACCAGGGCTACCCATTTCAAGGCATCAGGATCACGTCCAGTTCTACCATACAACTGCTGAACATAATACAAGTGACAAAGTTGTGTCTTTGGGAGACTTGGCATACGATTGTCTGAGTACTTGTTAAATACACAGTGATAAATCAATATTTAATGCTTGTTAGAGTTAAATATAAATAACTGCATTCTTAGAACAGGGACACTTGTTGTCCAACAAGCATCTGGCATATCTAAAGTTGTGATGGTGTATATGGAAGCAATAAATCTGTTAATGAGTATGTTTGTGATCAGCTTGCATCTCACCAGCTTTCAGTTTGATCTCACTGCAAAGCAGGAGGCGAGCACCAGGAGCTCAGCATTCTGCCAGGTTGCAGAGCCCAAGGACATCAGCAAACAAAACAATGTGGCATGAGCAACTGTTCCAAGGCAATGCTCTGCTGCTTGGTCTGGTCCCACCAAGCACTTTGTCCTAAAGGAAAGTCCTTTTGTATCCATGGATGACACGGTCTTGAGCAGGCACGGGTTGGTAGTTGGACTAGATGTTCTTATTGGCCTTTCCAACCTTTTCTATATTCTGTGACTCAATGCTGCCTTTATAGTTGGGGACCACACTTCTACAGGAGCATCCCTCTCCTTGCATGTCTGTGGAACTAACAATGCTCTACCACCTGTGATTCCTGGGAGGTCAGGATCCTGAAGCAGAGCCCTGGTGTGTGAAACCTCCTCCATGATGCTCTTTGCCCTTTGCTGTCATCACCTCCTGCTTTCACAAGGGTCTGGTAGTGACTGTGCAGGAGGAGATGCATATCAAGGAGCTGCAAGCAATAAATAACAACAAAGCCCCTGGAACATGTGCTAACTGGTAACTTATCACCATATTCACTACAGAGAGGTAAAGCAAAGCAGCACCAAGCATAGAAGCAATAAAGCCAGAAATTTCAGGAGTTTGACAAGCCTATGTTATTCAGGGTTTGGATAAGCTGCAGGCATTTTGCAGCATTTCTGCAGTAATCCAGCAGTGTTTCTGTGGAGCTGGGAACTTGAATTCCCTTTCCATTTCGCCTCCACACCCCATGACTGAACACAGCGGTATAAAATGTTTTGCTCCAACTTAGTTTCCTCAATGAGTTTCATTCCAATTAGTTCACTATTTGGTATGTTAATAATTCATTTTGCCTTCCTACTCATAAAGCCCCAATCTAGTTTCAACAAAATTGACAGTTTCTTGCAAAATGCTTCAATTTAAATGGAATAATTTAATAATCTGTCAGCTCCCAGAAGCTCCTAGCCTTACCAAATCCCCACATCATCTTTGGAGAGATTTTCATTCACTGCCTGGAAGAATGAGTGTGAAGCCTCCACTCTTGCTTGGGGTTATCTTTGCATCTTGTAATTAGCACTGGAATAAGAACAGCAGCCCTGTGCCTACACCAGGCACTCAACTGCTCCATTATTGGGCTTTTCCATCACTGGTCTTCTCCATTATTGGGTTACTCCATTTTTTGGATTACTGTATTGCTGGGCTTTTCCATCATTTGGCTGACAACAATGGACTCGGTCCTCACAGCCATCACAAGACATACTGGGACATTTGCTGCATTAACTCATCTGCCAACCAACAGTGCTTGGTGTTTTGTTTAGCCCTAATATGCTTTATACTATATAAAGTCTTGTTATGTTGTGCTGTTTTATTCTACTTAACCTGCCTCCAAGACTGAGAGATACACTAATTTTTAATAAGCAGACTTTATTTTATTGTCAGCTCCAGGGAAGTAGAAATAGAGCCTGAAATAAAAACCTCGTCATGGCTGACCAAGAGATGAAGTCATATGAGTTGCTGCTGCCTGAGGTGTTCTGTGCTGCAGGCACATTGAAACTCAGTGAGATGCCTCACCAGGCTGCATAGAAACTCTGGGTAACTTGCTTGGGAGCAAAGTACTTTGCTTCCTATCTCAAGCCATGCTACAAACCTACACTCACCTGAGGCATGGAAAAACTGAAAACAACAGGCAGAAATGAGAGCTGCTGTTCACGCTGCAAACAGCACCTGCAGGAGTTACTGATCAGAGGCAGCAGGCACAAAATTTATTCACAGACTGGCTTAGGTTGGAAGAGATCTTAAAGATCATCCAGTTCCCACTCCCTGCTGTGGGCACAGTTGCCTCACTACCCTCTAAGTAAACTATTTCCTCCTAATATCTAACCTGAATCTCTCCTCTTTTAGTTTAAAACCATTTCCCCTTGTCCTATCACTATCAGACCAAGTAAAAAGTCATTCTCCCTCATGCCTACAAGCTCTAAGTACTGGAAAGGTATAATGAAGCCTCCCTGGAGCTTTCTCTCCTCAGACTGAAGAAGCCCATCTCCCTCAACCTTTCTTCATAGAAGAGGCGTTCCAGCCATCTTCGTGGCTTCCTCCAGATTCACTCCACCAGCTCCTTGCTGTGAGGAAATATCCTTTGCAGACTTACAGAAAGCTGTGTCTGCTCATGGGTGCCCTGACTATCATGCTTTATCCCTAGCAGACACAGCTGTGTAGCCTTCTGACAAAGCACTGCCTAAGGACCAATAACATTTACCATACTGCTAAGGATAGGAATGTTTTCCCCAGCTTTGCTCACTCTTCACAAGCGTAAGTTAGAATTCCCTTGGCAGAGCTCTGAGAGTCTCCCAAGGGCTCAGACAGTCTCTCTCTCCCTGGTTTTCTCCAGGGAAGGCTCCTACATCCCACTGAGAAGCCTCTCAAGCGTGCCTTTTCCTAGAGATAGACCCACTGCATTTCCAGGAGATACTGGAACAGTCTTATAAGGAATAGGAAGTGGTACTTTCTTAATCTGTTTGCCTAGAGATAGCGTAACCTGCTCCTCATCAAACCACAGGGACAGAGATCACATTCCAAAGATGTGACTTCCAAGAGACTGCATAGACAGCAAGCTAAGGATGCTGTCATCAGATGTACCATGACCATCAGAACACAAGGGGTTGTGTAGACAGTTTTTGTGTTAGAACTGTTGCTCCACAATCTGTAAATGTCATCGCAGTACCACTAAGGCTCAGACAGCTAGAATGTATTTTTTTTCTTCAATGAAATCAGATTCTGAAGACTAAGAAACAAGAAGTGCCTATATCCTACACTGCTCCTGCAGAATGCATTCTAGCAAGTACAATCATTTTGGAGATGATAGTCTCACTTGATCTCACAGCCCCGCAGATAGAGACAGCATGTGCAACATCATTATTAACACATTTGCATTCACTACTGCTATTCCATTAACAATTCTACAAAAATGTACTCCTCTCAAACACTAGAGTCACTTGTAAAAGTTTGCTCTCTGTGCAGTCATCCTGTAAGTTGATATCTTTCCTTGTTTCTTCTACAGCCATTCCTCAGTTCTGTTGCTTTGATGTTTATGTAACTTTTCCTGCAGGCAGCACAGGACAGGAAGAAAAAAGTCAATGGGAATGGGCTTTGACTAGCTGTCAAGATGTGAACTTTGAATTTAGCAAAACCGTGCTTTAGTTCCTGCCTCACCACACCCACAGCATACTTCTCTCTGAACTTAATCCATAAAAAGGATAACTTACCAAACATACATTAGCTTCACCTCATAGCACCCTGTAAAGCAACATGATTTCTGAACATAAAATAAGTAAACATCAACAGACCTGTCTTCTTGTCTACTCTTTTGCCTTGAGGTAGGATAAACTAACTAAATTGCTCTTAGAAGATATTTGATGCATTTTTAATAGTACAGCTGCATAAAGATTAAAGTTCTGCAACCTTGCTAAACAATCCATCCCAGTGCTCGTCTATTCCGCTCAGATGTTTTACACATCTTGAGCTGTGCAGCTAATATTTTATTCAAGAGTAGCTCATCCTGGGTTGAAACTATCAAGAGATGTGAAAGGTGGCATGAAATGCTTCTGTAAAAGCATCAGTGGTAAAAAAGGAAAGGAAAAAGAAGAAAGTGTGCAGCTTAACATGGCAAGGGACCTAGAGATGAAAGACACAAAGAAGGCCAAGGCACCCAAACCTTTTTTCTCAGTTGAATCTGCACAGGATGAGCACAGGCTGCCATCTGTTTCAGGTTCAGTTTTCAATACTCTTTCCCATATATCAGTATAGACAAAGTGTGAGAAGCAGGCAGATAAAGTAGATAATTCGTTGGATTACTGGACTCAAAGTGCTGCAACAAGCAATAGGAGGCAGCAGCCAGCAATGAGCATCCTTTCCAGGGATCAACCTTAAGGCCAATACAGGTGACTATTTATCAAATGGATGGTGGCAAAACACAGAAATAGGGTGCCCACAGAAATCATGGAATCTCCATCCTTCGAGATACTGAAACCCTGACTGCACCCCCAGAGGTGTCTCCCAACCTCAATTTCACTACTCTGTTCTACAGTTCTTTACAACTAACAAACAGCCATGAAAGTTGCAAAGTTATGAATGGAGACCAAGTCCTCCTAACATCCTCTAAGTCTTTTACTAGTGAAATAGCTCTGCTATCAAGACCACACTTCACATTTATTTACCTTCAAATAATTAAAACATCAAGACAGGTTTTCTACCACAAAATTTATAGTGTGAACATAACATTCCTCCAGACAACTAATTAACAAAGTGAAAGCTTTTTTATTGTCCTGAGAAGTAGAGCAGCCAGGATCAAATAGGACACTTAAGCATTATAATCTTCCACTACAGGAAAGCAAGCTTGTAACAACAATCTAGTATCAGAAAAATTCATCAAACCCTTTCTCTACCACTAATCACACACACACAGTAACATCTGTGCAAACCAGTTGGCTCTGGACAGCTCCTGTGGTTCTTGAAAGACTATTTCTTGGCAGGTTCTGTTTTCTACTCTAATTGAAAGGTTAATCAAATCAGTCATACTTGTATGTTGGCTAAATAAACACACTTTCTCCATTGATGATGAAACAGATGCGTTACCACTCATGTTTCCCACAGGGTTCATTTGTTCCATGATTGCATTTGCTTTTCTTCAAGCTTCTCTATCCAATATCTGACAGCATTTTGGATAGTTCTCATACAAAGGAAATTTACCTTTCAGATGCTATTGCACTCACATATCTCTTAACTAGAATAGTCTTTGGCAAAGGTGCTATGTACCCTCTGCACTGCTTGGTTATAGAAAATGTGAAGGTTAATCCTGAAAAAGGTGAGAACCATTACCAAGAGCTAAATGAATAACTGAATCTAGCAGCCAGGACAGAAACTGCTAACATACTCAAATCTGGTTTCCTTCTGTCTCTCCTCCCCACAAAAAGCTTTATTCTGCCAAGACTCATCTTAGTAGGTCTTGTTAGCTTCTAGACCTTGGTGGTACGAATTCCTGTCTTGTGTTTGATTCTATGCACAGTTAAACAGTGACACCTACTCTATACACGTGTTGCTTTTTGAAATCAGGCTCTACACATCATAAAGCAATACATCAATTGCAAGATATACAAAAGATAGACTGAATCCCTGATAAGTAAAAAGTATTTATTCAAGGTAAGAAGCTTTCATGTATCACAGTATTTTGAAAAGTTCAAAAGCTACAACAGCTGTTTTTTTAAAGGAAAAGGCACCAAGATACTTTCTGCGTGCTGGTAACTAGTATAATGAAGAAAGCCTTGAGCCATACAGAGTAGCACAATTTGGGTTAGTTCAATGTTGCACATTCTGAAATGTATTTGAAGAAAAAAAGCGTACCTTTTTTTCCATTAAAAAAGTATGCAGTACAGTAGTTAAGTTCTTTATGGCAGGATTCACCTTATCTATTTTTAGTGCTCTTTAGAAAGCGTAGATAACTAAACCAACTTGCTAAATTCTTAAGAGATGTGCTCTGAGCAGAGATCTTTAAGTCAGGTTTTAGAGCTATGCTCTCCCTCCACTGATAGTAAAGGGAGGGCACACCAGGTAAGTCTGTGCACCTGAACAATTTAAGCCATTAAGAAAACCCATTCGCCAGAAAATAACTCCTTTTATTTATTTTTTCTAACTGTTTTTAGAAGTGTAAAAACATGTTATCAACTTCCAGATCTCCACATTAAGGAATTTCTTTTTCTTAATCTCATAACGAAGTTTATTATGGACAACTGAACAGCACTCACAAACAACAACAAAAAAAAAAGCACATAGCTCCATTCTAAGCAATGAATTACATTTGGGGAAAAGTACTACTTTCTCCCACCCCATACCATACTTTTTTAGCCTCCCAAGTTGCTTATTTTGTTCAGCCCAGAGAGAAGGAGGCTGAGAGGAAGGCCTCAAGGCAGCCTACAGCACTGCCATAAGGTGGAGGGGCAGGTGCAGATCTCAGCTCTCTGCTGACAGTGACAGAACTTGAGAGAACAACACAGAGCTGCAACAGAGGAAGGTCAGGTGGGGATTAGGAAAAGGTTCTTCACCGGAGGGTGGTCAGGCTCTGCAACAGGCTGCCCAGGGCAGTGGTCACTGCTCCAAGCAGCCAGAGTTCAAAGGATGCTTGGACAACACACTCAGAAATAGGGCTTGGATTTTGGGTGGTCCTATGTGGAACCACAGGCTGGAATCAGTGATCCTTGTGGGTCCCTTGCAACTTGAGGTATTTTATGATTCTGTGATTTAAAAACACCTTCATCTATTTACTACATTTTGTCACCTTACCAAAGGTCAGGCTGGCAGAAATTCCTCTTAACATCATTTAACTCCTTATTACTTAATAAACCATTTGTTTTTGCAAGAATAAATCACAATAGGTGAGGAACCCAGAGTCAGCACTAACAGGCAACAAGCACAGTACTGACCTCTATGGGACTTCACTTGTCTTGAAATTTACTGTGTTCTTACAGCTTGAATTTGTCATTTGCTTAAGCATCTTGTTGAACTGAGGCATGGGAAAAAAAAGCAACAGAAATAGTGGTCAAATATCAGGTGGATTTACACTCTAAGCCACAGCACAAAGGAGATTTGAAATTAATAACTTCTCTGCAGACAGCTTTGCATAAGCTAAAAATAGGTGCTTACCTCCCTTTAACATGACTGAAAAACCTTCCCTGTCAAACAGTTCTGCATAGAAATACTAGAAAAACACTAGAAAAAACAGCATGATAAGCAATTGTTTTAAGTAGGCTTTGTCTTCCATCTTGAATTGTTTTTTGAATGGCTCACAAGCTGCTATGATGCACCCAACACTATGCAGACAAGTGAATATCTGCACTCTCCCACAAGAATTTAATGGCTTGCTAATCAAATAAATGTTTTTAGGACTATTTCCATCTACCAGAATCTGAGCTAAAAAACATTTATTAAAACTGTGTGTGAGTCAGGAAGAACAACTGAATATAGATTTTGAAGACTGGTTTTTAATATTTATTTAGTAAAACTCACTATACAAACAAAACTTATCACAACAGCATACTATGTAGGGTTAGAGTTTCTCCTTCCTTCAAGCTTTTTCTTTTTTTCAGTAAAAACACATCTATAAATTTTTAACAATTTCCCCTTTAAAGCACTGGGATTTTTATATATTAAAACATACCTAATAAAAATAAGTTCAAAATAATTTTACATTGTTTGGAAAAAGATTTGAGTAATTTACTCTTACCAGAGTGCCACTGTTGCACAGTATTCAAAAAAATGAACCACCACTAAAATATAGAGTAAAACATTTAAAAGTACATTTATTTAAAATGTGGGCAAAATATCAATATAAAAGAAAATAGAGTATAAGAAATAAAAATAAAGTACAAAACATTTTCATCTTCAACATCCATAATTTAATAGACAGCAAGCCCTTTTATTTTTACACCCAAATTACACTTTTGGCTGAAGTACCATCATTAACTTTAAAATGTTTAAAAACTGGCTAATTGTGATACCTAAAGTGGGATCTTTTAAAATGGGAGTATAATACAAAACATAGTAAATTATGTTTCCTCATAATAAAATTACACATCCTAAAAATGATGCAGTTTATTTTTGCTTCCCTGCTTTAAACTGCTCTTCATCCCTAGGCAAACAGCTGGAAAACAGTATCCACAGGAAGTTTTAGTTACTTTGTACAATGGCTGAATAGCTAGATTTAATGCTCCAAGGACTCCGAAGCACTAAGGCATTTTACTATTCCTTCAAGTAAATTTATATGTACGTTTGTTAAGAAAGAACAACTTTTAAGAAATGACTGTAAAACAGAACTTTTACAAGTATGAAGCACATCCATAAAGATATAGTACCCTTCCCAGCCCTACAATGCATTTATCAAATAACATTTATAATCTTCCTTAGTAAAAGCTATTTCTGTCTACTCCAATTCACCTGTGCAGATACTTTCCTTACTGACACTTATCTTCCCTTGCTGCTTAATATTCTACTATTGATACTTTCTGACAACCCTGCATCCCACCTCCACTATTTTCTATCAAAAAGTAACCCCAGTTAGAATTTAAACTAGGTTTCTACATGTTAAGCTGTGCTCTTATCAAGTAAACATTACACATCCTATAAAAACTTTAAGTAGTTAGTTCCTAATTAAGAAAAACTTTTAAGTGTTTTCCGTAAGCAGCTGATAGCTTTCACACAAAAAGGATATGACTCATAATCCAGTGTTTGAGTAAGTACTCCAGTAAGGACAAATTCAGCATTGTGGACATCTGGAAATATCAAAAACATGTATATAGTTACACCCTTACGATGACACTTCTTCAGCAGGCACATCAGGAGGAGCCATTCAGTACCTTTCTGCTCTTCATGCAAAGGAATAAGGAAATATGGCCCCATCACTACCAGTGCCCTACTTTTAGTCACACACTTCATGCTATGGATATCAGGCTTCAGAATGTATGGCAAGTCTTTAGGCTCTACACTGAAAAACAGCTAAAGAGAAAAACCTCAGATCTTTAACTTGATAATTGTACATCATGCAATTGCAGCCCCAAGTTCAAGACTACTCTTACAGAGATTTGTGGAGACCTGGCTAGAAAAATGCTTATTAGAAACAACTAGGAATCGGCTGGCTCAGACTTCTCCATGACCTGCAGGATCGTCCACGTACCCCTCTACTAGTATCTGACAGCTTCAACAGGTATCTGTACTTGTACTGATTTTTATTGTTTTTACATCTATACTGTTCAAATCACATTGACAGTTCATACATACCTATGCCTCTAGCAAAATATTCTCGACATAGGTGAAGGTCATTTTCACAGGAAATCAAGATTATCTCCGGCAAACTCTAAATCAAAGAAAGCAACTGTAAGCTCAGAGTAACACAATAAGATATTACCAGTAAGTTTTAGAAGGGAACACTGTACACACTTTATTCTGCTTATGCTCCATGAGTTTTCGAAATGAAGGTTGTTTAGATAGCACTTTTCCTCCTGCGCATTCCACAATAGCTTTCATAGTAGAAAGACTGGGACAAATTCCAGGTGTAATATAAAAATACTTTCCCTAAGAAGAGAAAAAAAGAATAGCAAGAAATGTTATTTTGTTAGCTTATGTCTGTAATGTATCTGTGTTTGTTTATAGATGAACTCTGATGCAATCACTGGCTGCCTGTAAACAGCTTACAGTGGCCTACAGCAACAAATCCAACAGCTGATGGGTTGTCATTAATTATTGCTCATCTGCTTTCCCTAAAGGGGTAAACCTGAAATGACCACTTCTTAAACAAAGAAAAAAAATAACTGCAATTTAAGAACAATGCTCCTTGCTTCTTCAAGCACAGGTATGCCTAAGGGGTTCCAAAAACCTGAGTTATTCTAATTAAAGCTTTCATCTTTTAAATAAATATCACAATATATTAATTACATACATTACTCCCTGACAAAAATCATCCTGCAACTTGATTGGGAGTGATACAGATGAACAGATCACCGAGTAGATCAACTTTGTTTATCAGCTAGGACTGCAAAACTGATTGAAATGTGCTATTCAGATTTAACAGAAAACAGATGCTTATTCATTACAGGTTGTGAAAACACAGTTTTTAGGTGGTTTGTCTCAAGAAAAAGACTCAAATTCTGCTAGGCTAAAGAATCACTAGCAACTTGAATCTTCAGAACCCTCTCTGCACAGCAGCATAATTTCAATCAGAGGCAGGAAAACCATCTTGCACCGTGCCAGCAAAGGGCCTGGTGCTAAGTACAGTCTTCAAGGAGAATCAGGCTGAAGTGCACATCCACTATGACTCATTTTTCTGGAGATGTGCTTTAACCACTAGAGCATTTGGGGGAAAAAAAATCGTCCCTTCCATAAGTAGCATTTTGTAGAGGAACAAATACTGTTTTATAACCTCAACAGACTTTTTTTTCCCCATCCAGAGGATTCAGTCACTCAGAAGGCTCAGATCCATCCATCAATACTTAAGCAGGAAATATGCATAAAGTCAACCCTCTCTATATATAAATAATTTGTTATATTTCTATAAATATATATATAATGTGTATGTTACGTGCTTGTCTGTTCTACTGTTCTGAACTACAAAAGCTGTGGTCTCAGTGCTGAAAGAATTCAGTTGAAAAGCTCCAAACATTTAAATGCTGTTCTTAAAACTGCCTACCTTGAACAGAGGAGCTACTTGTGCTCTCTTCAGGGACTCTTCCAAACTGAAGCAGAAAAGCACCTCAGCTTCAGCATCCCTCAGCACAAAGTTCTGCTCATCTGAAAGAGTAATAAATACAATACAGGAAAGACTGTAACCTCATCATAACTTAACATCTAAGCCAATTAGAAAATGTTAGTGTCTGAATGACTCTAAATGCTAAAACAGTAGTTTTAATGTGATTATAGTACCCCTTCATTAGGATGACCAACGATCACTTGGAGAATAAAAAGTTTTACACTTGTTTATCTAGCAACATACACTGTTATACAGTCTCCTTTTCTACTTGTCCAAAAACTGTCTTCAAGCTCTCATGCAGCCTTAAAAGAAAAAAACTTTCCATCTATTTCCCTTTTTCCTGTTATTCAGCTGATTGTTTCTAATTGTCTCTTTAAGTTTGGGATGGGATTTCAATCTTACCTTCACCATTTCACAAAAAGTTATGTTAATCATATTTCAAAATCAGATTTAATTCAAAACAATCTAGTTCAAAGAGCAAAAACAATTTTACATTAAGAAAAAAAATGTCTTTTCAGGGACAATCTGCAATTTTTCTAAAGAGTTGCCACATTTTCCATTGTTATATTAGGTACAAAAGCAAAGGCAACTCATCTTCCACAAATCTACTAAATTTCAGTAGACAAGTACTTTAAGTACTACATCAAAACAGCCATCCTTTTAAACTCCCAGACCTTATTTATCTTCTAATAGCTTTCAAATGGACTGCTTTCTCAGTTCACTGATGTTGAATCAAGAAAGTTGCCATCTTCAGATTAATAAAATCTTTCCTGGTTTATTGGTTAATTATCCACAGACTTAAATGTTTGTGATTGTGAGGCAGCAATGCTATGTGCTTGCTCCCTCCAAACAAATTACATGAAAAGCATAAAATGATAATAAAACAAATAATCAGCCTTTAAGATTTTCTTCAGATCCAGCATCCTTTTCAAATAAACTATTTTGTTCTTTTCAGCTGTCAACAGAAAAGTGTAAAAAGAAAGTTGATATGTTACAACACTGTTACAGTACTAAAATAATTTTAATTATTTAAATGAATTCTTGTACACAGTGCCAACAATTGCTTACTTCTTTACAACTTTTATTTTGGAATTAATGAAACTAAAATCACCCAAGACACAAAAACTACTCAAAGGTGAGAATTATAAATAGCTGCATCACAGACCATTTGCCAACATCCAACTATTTTAACCACACTAATGCAAACTTCTCTTTTATTTCACTTAGTGGAAAGATTGGATTAAATCAAATGAAAATGAAGAGTAACAAAATGTTCTATTGAAAGTGAACTTAATAAAAACAGTCCTGGGACAGCTTTAACTATACCAACATAGCCGTCTACTGTAAGTGAAATATGAACAATTTGCTAGTGTAACTGTTAGCATGTAATTCTCTGTGAGTTATGAACTATGATGGTCAGATTTGCTATGAACTTAAAAACCTCTGCATTCAAAATGGAAGCCTACAGAGAATCTTCAAGAGACATTACAATTCAAATTCTCACAAAGAAAGGTGTTTAAATATGAAGGCCATCTTCATACGCTGAAATCAAACAACCTTAAGTTTATAATAAAAAACTGATAGCAGCTTAGCTTACCAACAAACTTCTGGCATTTGAAACACTCCTCTAACCACTCTGGAGTTACTATGTGCTTGACTACAGAAATTGCAGTCAGGAACTTGACAGTGCGGGTCACTTTACTGGCAATTAGGTGGGTGCATTTCTGGGCAGATTCTGCTACTTCACCTCCAAGAATATACAGTTTCTGAAAGTTGTAAGAAATAGAAATCAGAATGGAACAGTCCTTAGAAATTGGAAAGAACAGAATGTGGAATCATAACATTGCCATCAAACAAAACTAAACTCTTCAGGAAATAGTAAACATAAGATATTTCTGTATTACAGGAATTCATTTACTAAGGCGATTAATGAACAGAATTAATGGCCATGGAAGATCCAGCTATTTCCAGACATTAATTACATCTAGCTAGAATGAGAGATATGTGCTGCAACTTTACTTTTGTATCTGTTGATTATTTCTCTATATAAAGCTAATTTTGTGGGGCTTTTTAATAGGCAGAAAATGTAACAATTTTGCTCTTTTCATCTACAAAACGTATGACCATCCATCATAGTTTCAGTAAACCTAATTTTGCTACTCTCTTATTCATAGAGGACAAAATCTCTTTGCATGAAAACTACATATACTTTACATACATCAGTTCCATATCTATTTGAGATGATGCTGAGCAGCTATCATTTTTTTTTCTAAGTTTGAACTACCAAACCCAAAATACCTCAGAGTTGACATCTCAGCTAACCAATGACACCACTAACAACCATTCAACATATCAAACTATAAGAAGAATTATTTATAAAGATTGCTTCCTCTGACAAGAATTTAAACAATTACAACATTTGAAAGTATTTGGACAGCTTCACTATCTACGCACCACAGATTTTTGATTTTTACAGCACAAGTACTGTGTACAAATTTAAAAAGAATAAACAAAACCACAGTATTTTTAGGCATTAAAATTTAACATACGGAGTGTTTATATTACATCAGTCATCAGACATTAACAAGGCAAGAAGGCTTACTGCATGCATTAGAAGCCCTGAAAGTTGTCTGGCATCCCTCTGTACTGCTCTGATAGTAACAAACAAGTTAGACAGGGACAATGTTTTAAGCTTTTCTTTACTGCGCTTATTTTGACAGCTTGCATCAAGATGATACACAAAAGTATTATCCAATACACTGCATCTCTATACTGCTAAACTCCTTTGAGATATGCAAAAACACACTGTGAATACTAAACTTGTACACTCTGAAATGTAAAAGCTGTTGTTTTCATTCATAATATATGCTCACCTCAAACACTGTATGCCTCCGAGTACCTTACAAGATTTGCATTTTGATCTTCAAGGAACCATTTGGGTGCACAGGAAAAAAAAAGATTAACTCTCCAGTTCAAGAAGATGGGAGATATCTAGCCTCAGGAAGGTATTCAGACACTGCCACTTTTAATGGTATTATCACTGCAACATTTGGCTTCAACATCACAAGCCTTGAGGCCAAAAATTTATAATGTATTTGTGAGCCATAGCTCTAATGATATTTCTTCATATAGTCAACTTGGTATCAACATGACAGAATAGGGAGTTGACACTTTATTGAGATAGATAAAACTGAAAAATCTTTTATATTCCAAAGTATGTTCTATCAAGCTTCAAATGAAAACACCATAATGGGAAAAACCTCAAAATTCCAGTGACCTGAAAAACACTTTAGGTACAGTCAAGAAGAAACTAGGATATTTGGGGTGTGCTTAAATGACATGTATTTCTAAGAAACATAGAATCAAACCAGTCCTCATTTGCTTCTGATTATCTGGAGCAGGTAAAAGCAGCAAGATATTTCATGCCCTACTGGGATCAGCAGTTAAAAAAAAAACCAAAAACCACCACCTCTGTGTCTCAGATTTCAGCCAACACGTGACAAATTACAAATGAAAAACTATTTTTGAACTAATGCTTAGTGATCGTTAAAGTTCAAGGAGTGATTAGATTTTTACATCATTAAGCTTTGGGAGCAATTTATGAGAGAACAGAACAAAACATGAGAACATATGATCTTAAGTGTGCCATCAGCTCTGCCATCAACTTCCTCTGAAGCATGTGGCATTATATGAGAAGTAGTCTGGTCCTATCCAGTACAGTAATCACTCACCTAGTTTGGTTGTAAAGTTTGCTCATTTAAAAGAAATAAACAAAACAAATAAAAAAACCCACCACAAAACATGAAAGGATCTTGTCTTTTAAAATAACCATAAAAAACAAAAAGGTAGCAGAGACAAACAGAACCAATTTCACATAAATCTACATTCTAATCTCACCTGCAGCAAGTATCAATTTTTACACACTAAATATAGGCTGATCAAGTCTTACAAAAGAAGAACACAAATGCTTCCACACAGTTTACAAGAGGTAAGTGCAAAAGTCACCTTAATGTATTGTTGAACTTGCATAGGTTCAAATCCTGTGAAGAGCACCATTGGTGTCAACTCTGGTGTAAGCTTTTTAGTAGGTGGTGGTAGGTCTTCAATCCTACAGAATACATGAAATACAGCAGAATACAAGTCTGGGTGCAACGTCGTATTATTTTAAAAACAGACAAGCACACTCCTGCAACTTTTAGGAATGAAAATACAAAGATGAATGAAAGTTAGGCAGGATCAATCTCCTAGATAAAAAAAATTACAATGCTGAGAAAAGAATTTTCTCTCCTAATTCTGTTCTCTTCCAGCTTTCTTACAACTCTGCTCTCCAGCTACTATTCTATTTCTGCCTTTTGAATAGCTGGCAATATGCAAAAAATGCTACTAGTTATTTCAATTAGCAGGGCATGAGATTGAACCAGAATGATGAGCAGTTCGCAGTTACATGGTAAAATAAATTCAGGACTATTGGCACTGATTGTTCTTACCTGGCTCTTTTGGAAGATGGCTGAAGACTGGATTCATTTTGCTTTGGTTTCAAAGGCAACCTCACACCCTGAAATTAGACCATCTACATGTTTACATCTGAACTGAGCAGGGAACTCAACTTCTATTCTGAAACAGGAGAATTGTACAACAGTATTCTGAGACTATACTTCAAACACAGAGATGAGAAGGACAGGCTATCAAGTGTGTAGTGAAGCACTGACTACTTACACAGCTGACCCAAGAGCACAGCTGAGCATTAACTAAAGCTTCTCCACAAAGTTATGCAACCACTTAAGTGAAATCAAAAGAAAAAAATTTTTTTTGTTGTTCCATTTAAATAATGAGGATGATTATTACTGGAAAACTCAAAGAATTAAATGAGGGAGACCAAAAAAACTGTTCATTTGTAAAGTAGGTGAAGACTACAGTAGCCTTCCAGTAATTTACGTGTCAACAGAAAATAGTGGCACCTGCATTGTAGAAACTCAAGTTCTCTGATTAGAGAAACAGAAGCTCCAGTGGAAGCGTGGGCAGTCATTTCACAAAAACTTCAGCCTTCTCTAGACTAAATTAGCCACTAGAGAATTTGCCCAGAAGAAGAGAAACACAGCTTTCAGACTCTCCCTGGCACAACTAACTTGAAAGTTCTCACTGACAGAAAGTGTGACATATATTTAACTTTCAAATCTACATCTGAAATTTAATCTCTTCAAGGAGAAAGCATTAAATTCACAAACTTTTTTAAAAAAATTAGATTCTAATGGATTACAACTCCATTTCACAGGGGACTGCAAGTATAAGACTGTTTTGAAGTTAGGGTCACAGTAAGAGATACAGAAGTAGTGGCTACCTCTAAAGGTGAAATGTACTAAGTCAACAAATTGTACTAATATTTTAAATTGGGTCTGGGTACTAATTAAGTTATTACAATCATTAAGCACCTGTCTTTAGAAGACTACACAAACAGACTGAGGTACACAATCCAGAATACAAAGGCTAAGACAAAGTATTTTTGTGTAATATAAAATGTTACCTGACAGTCATTTATTGTACAAATGAACTGAAAGCTCATTAGCTCAAATTAGGAATTACCTATGTCAAGACAGGCACAGTGAAAAGAGTTATCAAGCATAAATCTGAAATGGAAAGAATTTACAGCACCAAAATTTTCAGAAGGCTAAAACTGAAGCAGCATTCCACACGTTCAGAGCAATTAAACAGTTTAGAAGAGCTGTGGTGTGGAAGCAATTTATACCTGTCATATTTTACGTATATCATAGGGTCCACTCCATGAAAAAAACTTTTTAAATGGTGCATTCTTAGCTTCCTTAATGTTTCTTACACTTTTGCTTTTTTAAATCACAATGCATTTTTTGGAATTGAGTATTTGGTACATGTGCCCACAGCTTTAGTTTTTAGACAGGGTACAAAGTACTTCAAACCCATAATTTGCATTATCTAAGCCTTTAAAATTTAGTAATGATTATAAGAAAATTCTTACAGATTTCAGGTGCTCTGCTTTAAAAATCCATGTGGCCTGCTTTCAGATTGCGTTAGGTACTGACTCCAAAATACAAAGCCTCTTCTAAAGGCCTTATGTAAAAACAAAAAACTAAGAACTAGGCCACAATATTTCTAAAGTAACAATTTTATATAAGACACTGCAGTTTCTTAGTTCTGCAAAGGATTATTTTTAAGATTTATGCAGACAACTAAAAGCAAGTGCCACCAGGATAGTTTGTGTGGGTTCTTCTGGCATGTTTCCTCACACCATATGCACGTACGGTAAGATGTTAAAACTATGCAGCAATTTAACAAAAACAGCTGTATAACTCAACGTACCATTAGAAGTTCTGGTGATACCTTTAATGGGACTCTCCAAGCATCTACGAAATGAAGAACACCACAGAAGTGAAACCACTACAAAATTATTTATGGTAAGAATAAAGATGCTTCTCTTGATTAAACAGGTTTACATCAACAAATGCTACAGATTATAGAATTTTGGGAAACTTACCCAGCAGGTTTAGAACTAAATGTTGACTGGGAGAAAGTGGATCTTGAAGACTGAACAATGTATATCGACTGTGCTGTATCTGCCGTAAAGCTTCAAAATTTCCCAGCAGTATGTCACATAGCCACTGTGCATTTACACATGGTATTCTCCATTCTTTGGCTTTCTCATACTTCAAGCCACTGGGTCTTGTTGTTCAGAGATGAGGAAAAAAGGTTTTAATAAAACAGATAAATAGCATTTACACTAATAAACTTACATATCAGTATTTCTTTCTCTGCCTATTATCCATTTTAATTGTAATAGAGTAGGCAATCTCAAAAAAATACTTTTGCTCTACATGCTAGAACAAGCAATGTCAATTAGAGAAGAATTTCTGCCCCAAATGCCATCAGGATAAAACTGGATTTAACTCAGCTTTCCTTCCTCCAGCACTTTAAAAACAATTATTCCATCCCCCTCAGCCCCAACATATTTTGCTTACTGACAATACAACAGTTTAGATCACTTGCAAAAATAATCTAAAACAGCACAACAAGAAATGACTTTTCTTCTGCCAGTTTTTAGGCCAAATTTAAGATAGAAGCATGCAGTAACTTCCTTCGAGAAGCAACATCACAAAGTTTAATGCTTTCAAATCACGAAAATGATTAAACATTCCTAGTGAGATGTAATGAGTTTTTCACATCTAGAAACACATTAAGTGGTAAGAAGCAACTGAGGATGCGAGCACTTTGGAGATAAACCACTTACTCTTTACAGATGAGAACTGTGTTGCTGCGACATAGATAGCCTGTGTATTTGGCACCTGCTAGGTACGCCATTAGTTTGAGGTCATCTCTGTCACTATCAACAAATCCTGTCACAGAGATTATCTACACACAGATAGAAAGACAGAAATAACTGAAAGTGGAAGGTACTTATGAAATATTCCTGTTGAAAATATTTTTATTTTAGTAACTTTTTAAACATTTTAATGAAACATACATCTTAGCTATGGTATGTAGGCACTTAAAATACAGCTTGTAGCATACAGTTAAAAACCAGTCTGCTTATACATAAAAATTACATGCTTCTAGCACTAGCTTCAACTCAAGGAATATTATTTTCACAACGCTGGTCAGCTTTCTGTCATTTACCACATTTTTCTTACAGCTTTACTACAAAAAAAGCTCACGTCCAGATTTCTCCTCACACATTTTACCTCCTTCTCCTGCTGCTGTTGATATATTTTTTTTAAACTTATTTACCCTACTTTCCCTTTGAATAAAATTCTCCTCAACTCTC
Organism: Phasianus colchicus; assembly: GCF_987193195.1. Lineage (NCBI taxonomy): Eukaryota > Metazoa > Chordata > Aves > Galliformes > Phasianidae > Phasianus > Phasianus colchicus. The sequence continues at coordinate 45,833,230 of NC_143441.1, read as the reverse complement.
AGCTCTGCTCTGCCATGAAACTGAATAAACAGTATCAGCTGATCATATGAAGCAAATTTTAATTCTCTCTCTTACCTTTGTTATCATTAGGTAATACCCTAATATACTTTTTTACCCACTTTTCTTACCCTTAGCCTTGCCAGGTTTTCATTTTTGCCATTCTTTCCTTTTATTTAAAAAGGAAAAATTCCAATTTTGTTGTAAATAAGCATAAAGTGTTGGATGCACTGTCACTGAAGACATAAGAGGTTTGGATTCCTGTCGTGTTATTATGAATAACTCATGTTATCTTTGCACTTTTCCTCCTTCTAACATAGCTGTTAAATATGTACCTCTCAGAGTTCAGCAAGATGTGCAAAGCACTCTGAATCACACAACAGTATGTTCCATATTAACATAAGACTAAGATTATGGTAAGTTTTTCCTTGTCTGACACAAGAAACGTGCATTTTGCTTTGACTAAGCACTTTCTAGCTACAATTTAATAAAGCTCATGTAATGAAGCAAGCATTCTTTAGAGGAAAGCTTTTTCTTCTTACATGCTGAGAGCATGGCTTTCCTCCTGGTGGAAATGCCACTGGAAAATGAAGGGCTCGATGAGGTGGCACCATTTTCTTCTTCTTTAAAATTGAGTTCAGCCAGTGTGCTGTAATACATCTCTTCCTTTCTCTTAAAGCCTATGAAGACATGAACGAACAACTTTTAAAAACTGAAATACATCTTTATTTTAGACTTTTCCTACAACAGAAATCTTCAATCTCAGTGACTGTTTTTCTGAGCATTTTCGTGACCCTGTTTCTCACAGGATCTTACTCAGTGTTCTCTGAAATAAACTACCATATGCATTATTAAAATCTGTCACATTACAAACAGCAAATGACTGAAAAAAAAAAAAGAAAGTGTACCATGGGAAACTTTTATTTTACACTTGAAGTGTGAAGTACATACTAAAAACCCCCTACCTTTTCATTAAAGGAATAAAAGCAGGCATTTCAGGTTGTCCAGAGAGGTTATGGATGACTCCATCCCTAGAGGCACCCAAGGCCAGGTTGGATGGGATTCTGGGCAGCCTAATCTAGTAGGTGGCAACCCAGCCCACAGCACGTGGGCTGGAATTAAATTAAAGTCCCTTCCAACCCATGCCATGCTTTGACTCAGTAATACATGTTACTAATTTGCTTACCTGAGCATACATGTTACTGACTTGGCTTTCGCACAGAAGATGTGTACATCTGCTTGTAAGTGTAGGGTCCACAGTCCCACCATGTGCCTGAATGATCTGGGAAAATAACAAAACAAGAAGTTACCTAACAATTTTAAAGATACCCTAAGAAACAAACAGTCTGAAATGAAGTCTAGTGTTTAGGGGACTGAACTATTTCACTGAAGAGTCACCCCTCCCCCCCAAAAAGTCTACTGACTAGTTTCAGAATTTCGGGTGGAAAAAAAAGGAGAAAACAAAATTAAATATATACCTTTTCAACGAACTATAAAAAATTTAACTTTTTAAGATGAAAAAAAAATTATTATATATTAACAAAAATAACCTCATTTTTTATTTTTGCAATATAACTACTAAACGATTTTTCACGAACCATTCAATTCTATCTCAGCAATAAACACAAGTGCTGTTAAAAATGTCAACAGCTTACTTGATTACGTAAAATTGTTGGGAAAATTCAACTATAAAATCCATCAGAAGTTTCTGAAGAACATCAAAGTCCTCTCATTTAGGAAAGGATACAATCAGATTTTTCTGAAAAATAGAAGTTGGCAAAAAATAGAAACACTATTCCTTCATCTTATTCACCCAAGTGGATACCTCACAGCCTACTAAGTGCCAAAATTATATGCAAAAAAAATTTATTCAATTAGTTAGAGTGCAATACTATATTACATTTGCTGCACTACAGCTGTCTAATTAAAAGTATAAACAGTTGGGAAACAGTTAATGCTTTTAACTTAGCTAATGCTGTGAGTAAAAACCCAATTCAGTCAGACACCACGTGTAAAGCATTTACTTTTTTTTGGGTTTGCTGCAATAGACTGATATTCATTTAAGTTATAACATAAACATTAAACCAAATGATACTCAAATAAAAGTGCACAGTGCCAAAATATTTCTAATTATTCCTTCTAGGATTCAGTTACTATGAGAGCAAGGTTATAATAGTTCTTTGGAAATACAGTAGAATCTTACCCGTTTCCAGGTTGCTAACAGCTGTTTATCAGACATCTGTTCTGGGTAATCAGCAATTGCAAAGACACAACCCAGTAGGAAATAATCTTCTGGAACTGGAATAGTTTGGCACATAAAAGAACAGAAAATTAAATACTTAAAGGTCTGCAGAGTTCATCTCAGAACACATTCACTGCACTAATCTTCACTATTACCAAGTTAGAAACTACATTCAACTCTGAAGGAAAGTGTTGTAAAAAGCAGAATGCAAAAAAATCGATGCTGAGAGGAATACACAGATCCATGATCAACTAAAACAATTAAAAATATTTCAGTTCCATTGGCATAAGCAGAATTCAAAGCCAGCTGTAACAATTTTATCTGATACTGACTCTTCATTAGTTTGGAGCTAGCATTTCCAAAATTCAAGCTATGTTTCTAGTTGTTACCCTCTCTGAAAGCCTCCTCACCCCCCTCTTTCAAATGAAAGAACAATATGCGCAGGCCAATGTTCTTCTCACAGCATAATCTATGTACTTCATTACTCTAGCATAGATTTGAAAATAATAAGTTTTCAGGACTCTCATGCTTTTCAGGTTTCTGGACATCCTTAGTTACAATTTAAATGTTAGCATGAAAATTATTAAAACAGGTCCTGAGCCATGAACACAGTTTAAGTCTTACAATCCCATATTGCAAACACAGAGCTACTTTTTTTTTTTTAATATTCTAAGCCAAATTCCATCATGCCATTAAGCCATTTCTTTCCGGAACCAGAAGGTAATGTTACTAACTCTCTACTGATGGATCATGCCCAAAAAGCGGTTGCTGCTGCAGTTGTGTCTGTTGCTGCTGATGGTGCTGCTGCTGCTGGGTTACAGCTTGGTGCTGTAGTGCTTGGGACGTCTGAGTTAAGTGCTGTGTTGCCTGATTCTGCATTTGCTGTTGCTGATGCTGTTGGTGTAATCTCTGTAAGTGCTGCTGTTGTAATTGCTGCTGCTGAATTTGTTGCTGCTGATGCTGTAGCTGCTGTTGCTGAAGGTTCTGCTGCTGAAGCTGCTGCAACTGTTGCTGCTGTAGCTGCTGCTGCTGCAACTGATGAAGTTGCTGTTGCAAAGCATGCTGCTGTTGGAACTGAAGTTGCTGCTGAGGACGGTGTAGCTGTTGTTGAGCATGTAACTGCTGCTGAGGAAATTGAAGCTGCTGTTGTGCAAACTGGTGCTGCTGATGAACTTGCTGCTGTTGCGAGAACTGATGAGTCTGTTGCTGCTGGAAAGGCTGCTGGGAAATCTGGGGTTGCTGCTGCTGCTGCAACTGCATAAGTTGCTGAGGTTGAAGATGTAAAAGAGGATGGTGCTGTTGTTGCTGCTGTGCTTGATGTGTCTGCTGCAATAAATGTGTCTCTGGTGTTAGTTTCACTTGACTAAACAGCACTGCGTTTGGATGTCCCTGTTGGCTATGATTTACTTGTTGTTCTAAACTTTTTGTAGGTGCTGAAAGTGATTGCAATATCTAGAAAACAAAGATTAGTTTTGTGATCTTCTTATTGTCATTCAATTTTTAAAATATTTAAACAACTACTGGGAAAAAGCTCTCTTAAAAGGAAATAATCTTAAATACATACTAAGCTCAACAAAAATCCTTAACTGCTAATAGTTCTCTCAAAGTGAAAAGACAGGACTAACACACAGAACTGTGGATCTGTGCTCTGCCCCTAATAAAACACGGAACATATTTCAGCAAAATTGAAGATTGAAACCCATCCCCATAATCTTGATAATATGCATTATGACGGTTAATTAGGTTTCAGTAATTATACTCATCAACTCAACCAACTGTAATACACAATTTACAATCCCGTTGGCCCATTAAGTTCAAAGTTTAGCTCCATAGATTTTCTTTTACTTCAAAATCATTAATAAAGCTGCCATTAATTAGTGCTGTTTGAAACATGGGAGTTTAATGCAAGCCTTTGTTCTCTTGATTCAAAGCGGATATATTCAGCTACGTTTTAAAAAATGTGTCCCAAAATACAAAGAGAAACATGGATTTTCTCAGCACTCATAGTTTTTGAGAAAAAAAGGTTTTCAATTGATACAAAGCGCTGAAGTAAATTGGAATTTCATTTTTAGATCTGTAATTAACAGAGTGGAACCAAGTTAGCAAGAGGAAATGTTAGCAATGAGAAAATTGGGCAAATTCCTACTAAAGTCTGCTATTAAAAATCAGAGCAATAGGAAACTACAGTCTCCTACGGTCTCCTATCCCTCTAGATATCAACTCTTTAGTAGAGGTGACTCAAGTGCTTTTACACTGCACTTCAAAACACCTCAGGCTTCACACGTGCAATGGTACATTGTTGGTATGGCACACATTATAATTATTATTACCAGCACACCACCCATCATATGAAGCTCTGGACAGCACTACATTTTAAGTATTCAATAAGGAAAAATCAACAGACAGACAGAATTTATCTGTGGTTTAGCATTAGGAAACTCCACAAGAAGTACCAAAAGTCAAAAATACAGGAGTTTTGGGACAGATATGTCAAAATGAAGGGAGAAAACCCGTGGGCTAGATTCACATAACTTCTTATTAGTAAGGTGTTTTGTAGCTATGGATCTTGCCATTCACTAGAAATCTTTGGTTCAACTTCCAAAGGCTGTGCACCATAATACCAAACCCACCCAAGACCCAGAATATCTCAGAACCACAGAATTGTAGGGGCTAGAAGGAACCTCTGGAGATGATCTAGTCCAACCCCCTGCTAACGTAGGTTCCCTACAGTAGAATGCATTGGAAAGCATTCAGGTAGAATCTGAGTATCTCCAGAGAAGGAGGTAGCTTGTTCCTGCACTCTGCCATCCCCAAAATAAAGAAGCTCTGGAGGGAGACTTAACCTAAATGGAGGATAACTTAACCTAGCCAAAGGGAAGGTCTATGAAAAACTGCAGAATTAATATTCTGAGATACCAGAGGGGTCTGTCCTCTACGAGGCAGTTTCACAATTCTCAAAAGCAAAGACTTCCTCCAAGTACTCCAGCTAGCACCTTAATTCATACAGCAGCCATGCGTAGTACCTGAAAACAGTCCTTGTACACCACAGCACATCTCTAAGCTAACAGAGTTGCACAGAACAAGGGCTAACTGAATCACAATACCACCAACTGCCTTGTATCTGCATAAGTACTAGTTATGCAAAAACACTCTGATATCAGGCCACTAAACAGTACTTTATACAGTATAATGACCATGTTGTAGACAATATGTAAACATGAAAGCACTGGCCACCCTACCAGAATTCTGGCAACTGTGCTCATTCTTCACCCTGAAATCTCAGTCCTTCAACAGTTCAAGGCACTCAGAGGAGGAATTTAAGTCTTACAAGGAAGCTAGCACTTCTTTCTCATATAGGCAACAAAGAACCAATGTTTCTGAGTGCCTCCACTTTCTGTGTTTCTTTTGGGTACCACCTATAAGGTCGTATATTATTCAGGCAGCTTTGAAAGTTTGACTTTCAGATGAACACCTCAATATTAATTCATCAGCATAATTAAAGTTACACCTAACATTTAGCAGCACCTGCTTTTTCCACATCCCCTTCCCATAAACAGGATTTCGATGCTGCAAGTTATTTCAGTGCGTGCTCACTCATTTTTTATTCTCTTCTAAAAATAAGTTCAACACAAAAGCTACAATTATTTCAACTGAGTGTCAAAAGAAGTTGTAAATTAGGACTTCTGCATCATAATCCTATCCTGACTATGCTGAATAACAACTTAATGATGTCCAGCAGAACAGTGCAGAACTGAACCTACTGTAAGAACAATCTATTTTACACTTCTATGTGTTTATACCACTAATAATTCCTTGCACTGAATAAGAAGCTTGAAAGGTTTGAAATCAGGTTTTTTGAACTAAACAAATAATTTGAAATTAATGAACCTTTTATCTTCCCCAATACTGAAATACTGGGAAACTCTAAACCAAGCCATAGTTAAACACAGCTTTACACTTAATTCCACATGCGTTCTTACTTCTGTGAATCTGCTAGGAATGAAGATAATTATTATGGGGAGGTTACTGATTTGGCAACAATTCTAAGTAACAAATTTAATTCTCTGTACTATTAGAAAACAATAAAAGGAAACTTAAGTTCTTGGAAATGTTAGTTCCTAATAACAAGTCATATATCTTACAAACAAAAAATCCAACACTTACATGTGCTACATTTGATGGTCTATTAATCTGCTGAATATCAGCACTATTAGTAATATTCCTCAACGTCCGCACTGCTGGACTCCACGCAGCCATCATTTCCTGTCGGTCAGAACTTTGGGCACCTTGTACTGAAGCCATTAAATTGCCTCTCATATCTGGAGGCAAGATATTACCTGGCACTGGTGGGACATTGGCACACAAATTAATTAACCCAGAGTCTTTCCCTTGAGGCAACCTACGCTTTGCTGTGGATGCCTGTGGAACTTCAGCTGGTGTCCAATTCAAATTCCTCTCTTGCTTTTCTGGAGAAGAATCTGAAGAATCATCAAACATCAGTTCCCCTTTTGCCTTATCAGCAGTAGTAGATTTTGGTGAAAAACCTTGATCACCCAAAGGTGATCCTTCTCGAGAAGATGCTGGGCTTGATAACTTTTCATCAGTACTAGCTTCATTTTGAGAATCTTGCTCTTCATTTTCTGCTTCTTCCTCTTCTTCCTCTTCCTCCTCCTCTTCTTCCTCGTATATAATTAAACGAGGATGATACGGAGTCTCTTCTTTTTTAGCTTTATCAGCTATAGAATCCAATACCCACTCTGGTGTCACAATTTTAATGCTGTCATGCTTACAAGCACATTCATATTTCTCCTAGGAAAAACAAAAAGGAAAAAATAAAAGGATGAAAACATTTCATTGAAAGACAAAAAAACCCACGACCAAAAAAACCAAGTTACTTTTGGTGGGGCTGAGATAGAGTACAGAAAGGCAGATTGCAAGAGACAGCAATCACAGAAATTGCTCTCTCCCAGAACCAATAGAACTACAGTGTTGTGGAACCACAGTTTCCAACTCAAAAAAAAAAACAACCCCACATTTAAAATATAATTGACTAGGAATGCAAATATGCAGATGATCAAGTCTTTACCTGCAGAACATCATTAAGTAGGAGAAGAGGTAACTGCCTTAAGCTGCACGAGGGGAGGTGCAGGTTGGATATTAGGAAAAATTTCTTCTCAGAATGAGAGATAAGGCACAATAAAGTAGACACAAATCTTTGAAAGGATGAATTTTAACATGAATACAGATCAGTAAAAGGAAGGCTACTTTCCATACACCTTGTCAGAAGTTGCAAACTGTAATATGGTCCTCATCTGGAAAGTTATTTTTCTGTCCATGTATTAGCTAAATAAATTTCAGGGGAGGTTTATGATATTGACAAAGTAGAATGTTTTATTCCTCCCCATGATTTCACCATTATTTTCCTAAGCAAGCAGATGTACATACAGAATGAATTTTCTATGTCTTCAAATGTCCTCTCTGATAGAAACTCCTCACAAATATCAAAATAGTGAAAAAAAACTTTTAGGATGAGATCTGAAACCAATTTCAGAATCTAATATTTAAAAATGATTAAACTGGGATTTTCTTCATATGTCAGACAATATAAATTAACAATCAGTGGGTACAGAGGAAATTAATTTCATCTAATGATTCTCTAGAGTTATTTCCTACAATGAAACTGTCATTCATACCCAATAAAGAGATTGCAGATGAAACAGTTTATTTGCAGATAGAAAGTTTTTGTTCTATTTTTTTTTTTGTGGTGAGAATTATTAAGAACCTTGTTTTATCATCTCATGTCTAGACAAAATCAATCATTCAAGCTTTCACTGCCGTCAAAACTATTCATTACAAGCTACTGCAGTTACCCTTGCAGTGCATGTCAGAGCAGCAGGCCTAGATGTGTTTTAAATAATCATCCCATACGTTTGCCTCTATTTATTCATTGCAGAAGCAAAGCAAGGTAATTATTTTGTCCTAAAGATATGAAATGCTAGCATGTTTTCTTCTGTTCAAGTGGTAAATTTAAGACAGTGCCCTTATCCTAAAAAGTTTATGATTTAAGGTGACACTTAAATGCATACCATTGCCCATTCAATTTTAGTTACTGATGCTCTTCAATCAAGTCATTATTCCATATTACTGCGATGGAAAAGACAACTAAGATGGTATTCAATATATCCTTTTAGCATCCACAGAAGAAAAAAAAAAATCACTGACTTGACCAAAATAATGTAAACAACTGTTTACATGGGGGGGAATAGTGATAGGACAAAGGGGAATGGTTTTAAACTGAGACAGGGGAGGTTTAGGTTAGATATTAGGAGGAAGTTTTTCACACAGAGAGTGGTGACGCACTGGAACAGGTTGCCCAAGGAGGCTGCGGATGCCCCATCCCTGGAGGTGTTCAAGCCCAGGCTGGATGTGGCTCTGGCAGCCTGGTCTGGTGGTTGACGACCCTGCACACAGCAGGGGGTTGAAACTAGATGATCACTGTGGTCCTTTGCAACCCAGGCCATTCTATGATTCTATGAAAATAAACCCTAAAAGCTCTTTTAAAGTTTTAAATGAAACAGGGAGAAAAAAAGCAAGCATTACCCATACTGTGCAAGCAATTTTCCCTTCTCCCAGTGTCACCCCATGATTTTTCTAAAGCACTTTCCTACATGTTGCATGTAGAGGTTTCAAGCCATCTCAATAGCTATATGTTTTTCCTCTTCAGATAGTTTATATTAACTTGGAAATACTAAAAAAGTTATTGGTGGAACAATAATATATTAAATTTGTATAAAATTTAACTTGAAAAAGTATTATATATTAATGTAAGGAGATATATAGACCTTAGAGTTACTCACAAATAATTAACCCACGTAGCCTCTCTCTGATCAGAATAGAATTTTAAAAGTGATGAAGAAACGTTCTCATATTACTAAAGGATAAAAAATATAACGCAGAAAATTGCAGTAAAAACTCCCTTTATCCACTACATTAACCAGAAAAATCTACACACGCATTTTTGTTAAGTGAGCCTCAATTTCTTCTAAGTATTTTTAGTCTCTGAACTAATGCACTAAATCAATTACAAGTGTTCCTTCCTCTTCAGGGAGATGATTATCTGAACACTTCAGAAAGTTTCAGTGGAACTATTATAACCAAAGCCATCACAGTACTGAAGGCTATTCTGATGGGTTCAGTCCTGCCTTTAGACAGTTACCTAACCTTTGTGATTCAGTTTCTCCAGCTGCATAAAAACATTTCATTTCCTACAAGGGAGTGATAGGAAGCATAAGTACTTTGTCGATCAGAACTTGTGCAAGAATGCTGCGTACTGCTTAGTCCTTTTTAAGAGGAAAGTGTTGTGGGTCTTTGAGAGTTGTATTTCAAAAAAGTAAGAAATCTGTTCCTCCTTTCACACTGTATTCCTTTCAAGGCATAAAATCTAAGGGTATTTTACTCAATTTTCCAACTTGTTTCTTTCTTTTTTTTTTTCTCCACTGATTTTAGCTACAGATATACAAGTCATCATCACTAATGATTATATGTCAAATTAGATTAGGACAAACAAAATAAAGAATAACACGATTTATTAAACCAGAGATAGAAACGACAGTATGAAACTGGACATATTTCAGATTAATGAGGCTTAAAACCATGCAGAAAATAAAGACCAACTGATTAACAGCAGTGCATAACCAGTGAATTTAGCCACTTAAGTGTGACAAACAAGCTGAAGGATCTTAACTTCAGGGAGAAGTAAAATTTGTCATTATTCAAAAGCAAATGAGAGTGACAAAAGGAAGAAATGTACACGTAATAAACTCTTACCCCCTTTGGCTCAGGCACAATCAAGTGCGTACACTTCTTATTCAGGTTCAGCTGGCAATTCCCACCATAAAAAGTAATCAAAGCCCACAGCGTATTTCGGTCTTCAGATGAAACCTAAGAAGGTAAAGAAGCCTTTTAGCTCTGTGTAACTAGCTGCCCTCTATTTAAGGAACTTCAGTACAATTCTTGCCATCCTCATTTACAAATCTGGCTAGTATACCCCCACCTATCTCTTTTAAATACCAAAGTATCATGAAAATCACAGAGGAAAAGAGGTGATAGAAAAAGACTCAATAGGAAAAGACATTAAACAACCATTGTAGCCTGTATAGGGGAGGAAGTTCTTTAACACAGAACTCTAGTATATCACCTTTCACAGTAAGTAAACATTAGAGATCAAGCAAACAGGATTTATTTCTTATCTTAGGAGAATTTTTTAAGCTTATTAACAAGTAGACCCCAAATTAACAGCCTACATAAACAAAGGTTTATTTCTAACACTAATGATCAGCTCTGACAAGAAAGCCATGTGTGTTTAAGCCACAGAGCTGGGTATGAACACAGGCTACTGAAGCCACTTCCACTTAATTTATTCACTGGCATCCTTATTAAGCTTCCAGTGCAAAGCACGTATATCAGGTTGTCTGAATATTTTGTGCTAATGCCTAAACAGAAAAATAGGAACAAAGATTTTATACTGTACTCTTCATTTTAGAATCATCACAGTGCTGAATACAAGATAAATTACTGACTGAATGTTCAGTTTCAAATGATCAAGACTTCATTTTCAGTGGAAAACTATTTCCAAGTGAAAAAACTTTAAGGTGCTAATTCACACTTGCACACAAGAAGTCACATTACAACAGAAATACTGATATCTCCATTGAAAAGTGAGGCATCACACACACTCTGTACACTGAAACATGGTTCACCTCTTACCTGAGAGAGACAGGCAGTAACTCCAAAAAAGGTCTGACACGATTCTGGAGAGAAGCCATTAACACTGGACAGCGGGTGTCAAGGATGTAAATAAATGAGAGTTTCCTGAAGAACATTAGAAGGAAATAAAGCAATGTGGATAGTACTCTCAAGCTTTACTTTTAAAAGCGTGTGATTTGTTTACAATTCAAGTTGCGTATAACAGAAAGAAGAAAAAAAGGAAAGAAAGGCATAAAACAGATAAGGACATCTTTAACATTATGACCAATTACGGTAGTATCACAAACGTTCCCAGAACAGCCCCCTCAATTCTATCCTAGGATGCTCAGGAAGAAAAGCATACAGGAGTTGAGTCTTTATCAGAGCTTTCTTCTGTTATCACTGACTGCTTATCTTCCATACTTAGAAGTGAGAATCCAAAGAAACTTTTGTTACAGTCAGCAAAAGACAAAACAGGATGAATATGGTGTACAATAAATTCCATAAAATAACTGGTTTCTGGGGGGGTTGAAGGTATCTTTTGGAACCTAGCCTGCCCTTTCAAATTCTCAAAGACTGGAAAAGTAGAAACACGTTCTCCTAGTACACAACATGGTTATCAAGTCCACAAAAGGTGCTGAGCAACAAGCATATAAACTCATATCAAGGAAAATAACAAATCAAACTAAGTACTACAGAGATGATCTGAAAAAAGAAGCAGACAGATCAGTATAAGCAAGTATCAGATTTTCTACAGCTATTTTATTCATACCAAGGTACAAAATAGGACAAAAAATTAGCCAGGCAACAGATTCTGTGGGGAAAAAAATATCCAGGCACCACTGTGACTGACAAACAGAGAAAACATCACATTAGTATGTACAAACAGAAACACAGCCTGGAATTAATGTAAAGTTTTCCACCATACTTTCAACACTCACCAAGATCTCTGACAGCAATGTATATTTGTTTTCAGATGCATCAGAGAGATGGATAAATGAAACAGTATGCAAAACAGCAACAAGAACTTCTTACAGAGAGAGCAAGTAAATAAGACTTATGAGAGGAAACTGAAAGAACCAGAACTGATAGACTTAAGAAGTTAAGACAACATCTTCAAGTCCATAAAAGGCTGAAAAGAGAAGTCATTTGTTCTCCCTGGTCAGAGTGGCTCAAATAAATCAACATGGGGCTATAAAGCAGCAGGTAATGAAGTTAAACTCCAGCAATACATTGCATCACTGCTGTAAGGTGACTGGGAAGATGTATGAATTAAGTCTCCATATGGGGGCTGGGGAGGGTCAGGACTCATGAAATAGGAGAGATAATGGTTTGACAGAAGCGAGGTGGAAAAAATAGATGGACTGATTTTATGGCCTCCCTGTCTTTTCCACACTTTTATATGGTTTTAAAGTACATATATAATTCTTTGGAAAAACAGATTACAAAAACAAATGTACAGTGTGCCACAGAGCAAATAAATACCAAGACTTTTGTCATCCAACAAAATTATTTTCCTCATGCTGCTGACAAGAGGCACAGCAATAGTTAAAATTGTGAGACAGAAGAAACACCACATAGAAAACTGAGAACAAAGCCTAGGGTACATTAAAACTTAAGAACAGATTTACTGCCATTATCCAGAGTACTCCAAGAAATACAAGTCCAAGGAGCATCCTAAATTTCACAGCGTCGCTCAGTATTTCATCTAATGCAAAGATTCAGTACTGCATTTTTTAACAGTGTAACTGTCCACTCTTTGCTTTGGCATCTGCTTCCAGCACACAAAGCAGCAGCAGCTCAATACGTAACTTCTAAGATGCCCATCAGTTTGACCCCAGCTTGCACTCTCTAAAGAACAGGAGTGAAATACATTGTCTCACAAGTTAGCAGCAGCAGAACAACGCTCTAAGCGGGCCTGAAAAAACAAGAGTGATGTGACAAAACTCACATCTCTTTTTCTCAGCAACAAACATTCAGAAGTGCTCAGACCCCCTTTCATCATACATATGTACACAAGACCACAAAAAAAAAAAAAAAAAAACCCCAAACCAACCTTCCTCATCACTACTGCATTTGCTGCTATCAAGAGAAATAAGAAAGAAATCACCACCCCCTTTCTGGTATTGTAACTGTAGCTTTTCACACACAAAACTCTCATCTTCTCCTCCAGGAAGGCTGCTTCCACATTCCTTTTCCTGTTCCTTCCTTTTAACTGCAGGATAGTCAGATTTTGTTGACATCAGTTAGCAGTGAACAGAGCACCTTGCCTTCCGAAGTCCCCTCTGGCAGAAACAACTTTCACAGCAGAATGTTAAAATGTATTTGTAAGGAAAAGGAAAAATTACTGTGTTTATTCTGCATTAATTTTTTATATAGTCAAATGCCTATCAAGTACCAAAATTGGAATGTAAACAAAATCTTTAAGGCTCTTCCTAGATCTGTTTATTTAACTGTCAAAAGGTATTTCTAGCACTTGCTTCCTTAGTAAATTCAGTATATTGAGTATTTCAACACAAATACAAATAAATAAAGGCAAAAAAAAAGTTGAATCTCAAAGCCTTAACTAAAAAGAACTCCAAACCAATCAACTGGGAAAAAAAAAAGTTGTTTACTATTAACTACAACATTTTTTCCTTATTGTAGTACCTAAAACCCTGATGAAAGGCCGGATGCCACAGCAGTAGAAGTCATAAAGAGACTGAAACAGAACAATGTTAAGACTTAACAACCTATTTTAGTGAGCTCTGAATAAAATCCAAAACCACCAGGTTCTAAGGGCTAGAAAAAAATAAAAGTAAATGTCCAAGTACACATTTATTGCTGACAGGTGTACAAAGCTTTCTTCCATGCAACTCAAGAATACGATCCTCCTGAGACCTGTCGTTTCATTTGGCTGCTCTTATATAACCACAATAAAGACTTCCTAAGCAATTGCCATTCGGGTCTACATTCCCACACTTTTTGCTACAATTTAGTCATAGACTGCACCAGTCCGTTTTATCTGTTGATTTCTCTTCTGGGTTTGTAATAAAATCAGAACTTAAAGCATCCTTTTGAAAACATACAGTTTCAGACAGAAAACCTATTGCCTAATAAATAAAATGCAACTTCTCTATGGGAGAGCATATAATGCTCTATTAAACAAGTTTGAAAATATATAAATAATTCCAAGTTATTTTACACTTTCTTTTTTCCAACCCTTCCTGATAACGACAGGCTGATAAACACGTTATTTCTAGTACAAAATACAAAAAAAATGACCAGCCTAGATCACACAACAGCAACTGATTTGAGTATAGAAGTATTTTGGGTTTTGCCATGTCACATTTGGTGCATCATTTACCTTTGGAAGTGAAATCATTAAAGAAAAATTCTCCTTAGATCAGAAGATAGTCCACGACTACAGCAAATGTTTCATACTAATTCATGAATTCTATTTGACATGTTCATTATTACGATCAAAACAGCTTTAAGTACCTCAGTAGATCATGCTTTTTTATTCTCTTTTCCTTCCACAGCTCACTCCCTGAGCTAAATTCTCCTAGTAGAAGATATACAAGGCATCTTCAAAACAGCCCAGACACACAAATAGATGCAAGGGCATCTATTTTGAAATACGAGATATAAAATTTGAATTCTGTATCACTAAAGCACATTAAGACCTGAAATTTCTAATATGAACACCTGGACTCTGGCTTCTACCACCTCTTGTTTTCCATTATGAACACTACCACCTGCTATCCTTCCAAAATGAGATCTCATGCCTGACAGCCTTCCTCCCTAGTCCTGCTGTTCATTGCAATCATCTGCTGGTATCTGTACTGAAATGTACTGCTCTGCTTCAGCTTTTGCATAAACATAATCCCTATTATGAATGGGCTGAGAAAAAAATGCATGAATTTCATCCTATAATAACAGTCATTCTCATCATCCTTAGGATCCAAAGAGAAACTAAGGAAAACAAATAAAGATGAAACAGTAATAAATAATAAAACAGAATGCACTGTCCACATGCAAGAATACATGCTCCAAACAAGCTGAGAAACAGAAATCTAGCCAACATAAACCACAACAGTCTGCAAAAGACAGAGTCAAGCTAAGTAATAATAGCAGTGTTATCATGATGAGTTAACAAAGCACCATTACTAAGAGTATGGACATGAAGTATTGTGTTTATTTCTTCCTTAACTTTGGCTCTTAAAAAGGCCATAAAAACAGGCTATTCCACCGTCCCAACAATTATTCCCTTATGGCATTCCAGCATTTCTCCCAGATCCTCAGTTAATGATCAACATCAAACGTTTGAGCTATTGATAACAAATTTCCTGCAAGTGCTTATTAAGTGCTTATCCAAAATAGCCAAAGGAAGAGGAAAAGTAAAGCAAGACAAAGAAGCTCTAAGCACACTTTGCTTAACAAGCAAAATATATCCTATTATTTCAAAAATGTAGGATGTACATACATGTAACAATCTTCATTCACTCAATGCATGTGAAATGCATTTAAGATGTTTCCTACAGCATTTCATCACATTTTAACTTAAAGGATACGGAAGGAGAGCTCCACAGCGAACAGACAGGATCACCCAGGAAGGCTGAAAAACAAAAATCATGAGATGGAAAAAACAAACTCATACTGCATGAGTGAAGTGCAAGTTAGCGACCAACTTTGCAGTGCACCTAGTTTCAATAGCCATCTCTCAGCTTTAAAGTTTAAGTGTTTCATAGACACTTTACCTAGGGCTTTACAAAAAAAACGTTCTGACTGATTTGTAAGTTAATAGAGAAAGTTCTCAAAGATCATACAGCAACTTTCCCATATTCCCCCAAAGACTCTTTTGTCTTTTAATTCCATTCTTGTTTGAATGCTATTTACAGTATTTACTCATGCACGCAGTTCTAAAATATCAATTCCCTACCTTACATTTTAACCAAGGAGTTGGGAACCATAACCTTACACAGAAAGGGGTTTGCATACACATAATGCTGGCTGCTAAGCACACAGGTGATAGACCTAACTAATGGTACACAGCAACAGAATGGCTCAAAGAGAGAGAAGGAAATGAAGAATAGAGGCCATGTAGGACAGTGGTCCTGATACAAAGTATAAGAAAGAAGGAAGGAGTACCATCCCATTTAATATGACTTTTTTTCTCCCCACGCTCTCCTCTCCCCTGGCATACAAATACTCACACATATACTGTAACTGTGTATGGTGTCCCTATTCATACTATTCTCTCTCAAGTTTTTGTTGTTGTTGTTGTTGTTTTTTTGTTTGTTTGTTTTAGTTCTACAGTTTGCAAAAAAAAAAAAAAAAAGAAAGAAAAATTGGGAGATTTCTCCCCCTCAAATTTTTCTCTTCCTTACTCTCTATCCTTTTTCTTTCTGCAGGAAGTTACCTTTGCCTCCAAGTTCCATTCCCTTAACACTAAGTCTAATCTTCTTGATTACAGAACGTGCTGCAATGTTTTCCAGGTCCAACTAAGCAACATCACTGAAAGGCCTCATGTTTGGCAAATGACAGAAAGTTTAGTCAGTAGTACTTAAAAAGAAAATTAAATTATTTCGCTGAAAGGCAGCCAATAGCAGAAAGTACTGCTAGGACAATGATGCTCTTCCATCCCATGAAAATGGCTGCAGTCTTCTTGTTTTTCAAGACTGAAACAATGTCACTAAACACTTCATAAAAGGGAGAGATTAAAAACAAGAACTAAGCTTATAATTAATTATCACTCGCATCTAAAACCATAAGGCCTTGTGCTAAGCACCCCTTATTTTTTAGAATTTGGCAATTCATACTTCTCCACTGCCAGATGAACCTTCATGCTATAAGGCTTCAAAATTCAGTACTGTAGCCTGCAACTATATAGAAAGAATAAACCAAAATCACGCACCCAAAACTACTGGCAGAGAAATAATAATTATTTTTTCTCGTTGCTCATGAACTGCAGAACAACAAGCTCACATTTTCAAACATGAAGCCTGGAAACTTTCACTGGAAAAATAAACCCGTATAGCAAGAGGGTAACAAAATACTGACAATTTCATTGTAAGAAAGAAAAAAGTCAAAGACTTGAAAAAATTAATATGGGGAAAAAGTCTATTTTTCTAAAGTTTATTTTGTTGAAAACTAGCACTGTACACGTATGTAGAATCCACAAAATCACTGTCAAGAGAAGTTCAGGTTGGATATTATAAAAAATTGCTTCTCAGAAAGAGTGATAATGCACTGGAACAGGCCGCTCAGAGAGGTGGTGGAGTTACAGTCCCTGGAGGTGTTCAAGAAAAGGGCAGATGTGGCACTGAGGGATGTGGTTTGGTGGTATGGGGGGGGAATGGCTTGAAGGTTGCACTAAATCATCTTAGTGCTCTTTTCCAACCTTAATGATATGCAGTTCTGCACCTTGCCAAGTACGTTTGAAAACAAACAAGGAAAAAAACCAATCTCAATCTCAACACCTTTATGCTGAGGTTTTCCATTGCCAGAAACTTCTTAGAAATGTTCCTAACGGGAAAGTTCTTAAGTAAAACTGAACAGTGCAACGTCCCACAGATAGATGAATGAAGAAAGAATTTCAGGAAGGGACACACACACAAAAGAAAAGCCATCAACAGATCACCAGATACAGAATAACCACAAAAGGAAAGGAGAGAACAGAATTCTAAAAGTCTACAGCTCAGGGAAAAAGTCATGAAATGAGACTAAAAGAAATGTAAAGGTAAGTTTCATTCAGACATTATCTAAACACTGGTATTTTCTATTACCATAACCCAGTAGCTATGTCAGACAGTATAATGGAGGAGTCACCCACCTTTACCACAGGGAGATCAAAAACTTCACGAGATTCTCCAACCTCTGGATGGTCTCCATCTTCTGAAATAATATGTGAGGCCAGGGCATTGTAAGAGACTTCCTTTGCTTTCCCAGCTTTCAGAAGTTGAATAACCTAAACCCAAAAGAAAAGGGAAAGAAGTGAAAAATTATTATCATCTTTCAT
Source organism: Phasianus colchicus (assembly GCF_987193195.1). Classification (NCBI taxonomy): domain Eukaryota; kingdom Metazoa; phylum Chordata; class Aves; order Galliformes; family Phasianidae; genus Phasianus; species Phasianus colchicus. The sequence goes on along the minus strand of NC_143441.1, from coordinate 45,815,246 downwards.
TTGACAAACGCAACCCATTTAAGTCCTGATTTCCCAAGGCTTGCGACTCTGCTGCATTTTGATGATTCAAGTTGAAGTTTTACTTCCAAAATACTTCAGGCTGGGGCAGAAATTTGGAATGTTTCAACATTCTTCCAAAACATACAGTTCTCAAAAACTGTTTTTTTTCTCAGGCAGACTAAGGAACTCTCTCTCCTCAGCATTTGATTTTCCATATGCTAGCTTCAGAAGCCTCTGAATACACTTGGCGCAAAGAAAAGCAACCTAACTCAACGTGTAGCTATGAAAGCTATAGAAAAGCAGGTGGAAAAAGGAAAAAAAAACCAACACTATTTGGATATGAGAAGGCCCTACAAGTAAGGTCAGTCATAACCACTGTCCTGAGAAGTGGAGGTTCTAGCAAAGAGCTGCTGTATTGAGAATTGATGAAGGACTAAAAGTGATTTTAATAAAACAAAGAAAAACATAAAGGAAGATACAAAGCAGAAGGACATATGCCCTCTGAGTTACTCCTTTAAAGTGGTAAAGCAGAAATTTTTAATTCCATTACTCTGCCTTCAGTGATCACAAAAAGCCCTCACAACTCACAAAGTGCATCTCACCCCTTTTTTGCAAGGCCAGCACGTAAAGTGTCTGTTTAAGATTTCACCATTCTCTCTAGCCCTGCTCATAAAAAAAAAATGGGAGTCAAGAAATAAGACTCACTTCAATATAAATAAAGGTAATGCAGGAGGCAGAGGGTGTGGAGGGGAATAGGAGAAAAGCATTCAAAAAAACTGAGGTCTAAAGTTTAAATGTTTAAAACGCCAATGAAGATCACTCTTTCCTTTTTCATTTTATTATTTGAAATGAATAGTTTGACTCTGTAACGATTTTGCAGAACCAAACTGGCATGAGCACCACAGTAGATACAGATCAGCCCATCGCACAAAGCTCCTTGTCCTGCACAGCTCTGCAAGTTACATGTTCCCTTCAACTGTCTATTTACGGGAAAGCTAAAGAGAGGAGAAACTGTAATCAAAGCCAAGCATCCAAATCTGACAGCATGAGGTACAGCTAATAAAGTAAGAAGACTTTTTTGTTTGTTTTAGTTTTGTACCAAAGAGTCAATGCAAAGAGTTTGGTCGTGCAGGAAGTTATGCCAGTACCAGGCTGTAAGTCTAACATGGTGAAGTGATGGATGATGATTCCACAGGATTAAAGGAGTATGAAGAAAACTTTTCCTAGGGTAGCCTATGTCAGCTTCAAAACTCCTTCCAGAGCATGTGACTTCTTCAGCTGAAGCAGTGACAGTGAAGCAGTGACCCAGAGATTTTTCCCTGTATAGGGGGATGGATATACACACACACACACCTTTAACTATTAAAGCCCTAAAACAGTTATTGTAAAAATCCTGTGCTTCAGGTGCAAGCTTAAATCCACTAAATGAAATTCAATTTTCCAGGCATGAAAAATTTAAATCATTCCTACTAAAAGTTGTGTTAGAAGAAACAAAAGAAGAGTTTAAATCTCTGAACTAAGGCAATGGATACCAAACAAATGCTATTATAATAGAACAAGAAATAATCAGAAACCAAATACTCTGCTTAAAATCCTCATGCTACATTGCACCACCTTCTTTCTGCTTGAAATACTGATTTTAACCAAAGTTACCAAAGCTCGACGGTTTGGGTTTACACATTTAGGAAAGCAATAAAAGCACCTAAAAAAATAATAATAGCTGACATCTAGTCATCACCTCCTGCAAGGTGAGAACAGCCAAGTGCACATCCCAATGGAATGGATTCAAATTTGAGTGCCAGCAGCCTAATTCTCCCTCATTTGCCAAAGAACAGTCAGGCACAATTCCAGACTTTTGTTTCCCTTCTAGTTTATGCCGCATATGCTTTAACAGGTAGTGGGTATGCAGCTTTCACACGACTGTATGATGTTTCCTTTCTAACTCTTGGATTTGTTTTGATTAGGTTGCTCACTTGTGTTGTTTCAATATTTATTAAGGTAACTGCTCTTCAGTGAAAACATTTGGAAACAAGCTGATCTAACTGTGCTCATGCCCAAAGGATGAAGAAATGAACTGCTTTTCAAATTCAACCTAGCATCCACTGGTACATAAAAGCATAACTCTGTGTGAAGCTTTTTTAAGCTTTGGAATCTATCTGAAGCTCAACCACAAGTAGATGAGTATTCTGTATACTTCATCCAGAGCAAACCAAGCCTTGTAACAATGACATTGCTACGAAGGATAGAACTTTATGTGAAAATAAAACTTGCCCAAGTGGTTGCTTGTTTACTCCCCATCAGGCAACACTGCTATGTCAACACAAACCTAACAGCATGCCTTTGGGGCCGTTATTTATACAGTAACAGGCATCTTGCTGTGTTTTGCACTCATCTTCATACAATGCCGTTGCAGCCACAGGATTTGAGTTGTTATCCCCGCACCATTTCCAAACAGTTTAAGGTTAAGGTCCTTAAGGTCCTGTGCGGTCGCACATCAAGGCTGCGGTTCACACTTAACCTACAGAACCCATCTCGCAGGTCAGCGGTGCTCCTGGAACTGCCCCTCAGGCTCAGTGCACGCCAGGACACCAACCCACAGGGAACAAAGCCTCAACTCCCGCACCTGGCAAAGGATCCAAGACAGACACACGGACACACGCGGTGCGGGGTTGGGCCGGGCGTCCGCGCGCGCGGGCCCCGCGGCCCTCAGCCTCTCCTCAGCGCCTCAACGAGCGGCAGCCCCGCTCCCCGCAGCCGGGGTCAGCCGCCAGCCCCGTGTCTCACAGGAAGTCCCTTCTCCCGCCCCTCCTCCGCTCGCGAGGCTGCACGGGGCCTGCGCGCCGCGGCCGCCCGGCTCCCATGGCGGGCGGGTGGCGAAGGAGCGGCGGTACCGCGGCGCTCCCCGCGCGGCCCCTGAGAGGACGCGGCCGCCTTCCCCCCCTCCGGCCCGCCGCGCTCTGAGGCTCGCGGGGCAGCGTCTGCGCGGAGGCGGACGATCCCGCCCTGCCCCCCCTCCAACCCCCAGCGGGGCTGTGGGGACGCGCGCGGCGGGAAGGAGCCCGAGGGGCGGCCGAGGCGGTACCTTCGGGTCGATGTCTCCCACCGTGAAGAACTTGACGTCTTTGAACATCTCCTCCGGGACTTTCAGCTCTTCCTCGCCCGCCGACATGCTGCCGGCCGCCCGCACGGCGCGTCTCTCCGCCGCCTCGATCCGCCCGCTGCCCGCCGAGCAAAACCGCGGGGCCCGGGTCCCCCCGTCCCCTCCCCCGCCGTGCCGCCGAACCGCGCGAGCAAGGCGCGCGCTGCGGGACGCACCATCCCGCTCCGGGACGCGGGGGTGGCACAGAGGGGTGGGCAGAGCCGCCGGCACCGAGCGGCTCCCCCCTCCGAACTGCCACCTCCGCTGTCGCGCAACGACCCCTACTCCCGCTCGGCGGCCGCGACCTCCGCTCGTCGCCCCGTCTCCGAACAGAAGTGGGGGCCGGCAGCCTGGCCCGGCTCCCCCCCCCACACGCGGAAAGCGATGGTTCCTCCCGAAACGACAGAGGCGGGCAGCGGGGATACCCGGCCCCGCCCATTAGCGAGCGGGCGCGGCGAGGGGGGGAGGGGATGGGAGAGCGGCGCTCTCCGGCCCCGCCCCCTGCCGCCCGGCCCCGCCCCGGCGGGTGGGCCGCTCCCGCTCACCTCCGCGGCTGCTCGGGCTCCTCACTTCTTTCCGAGCGGCTGGAGCTGTTACCCGCCAGCTCAGAACGAGTTCGGCCGTTCCCCGCTGGTCGCTTTGCCAGGGGCGGGATGGCAGTTTTCGGGGCGCCTTGGCGGAGCAGTCCTGGCTGCAGCCACGCTGCACGCACCGCATGACGACGCTTTCCAGCTCCAGGCCGTTGTTTCAACTTGTCAAATCCGTTCCACAGTTCAGTTCTTTGCCGAATTTACCTGTCAGCCCTTCCGGCTGGGAGTCTGCAAACCCGATAGGCACAGCGTGTATCCCAACATCCAAGTTATTAATGAACGTACTTATTAATTAAATGAGACCTTTTCCCTCAAAAGTTTTACTGAAGTAAGAATACTGGACATCTATTGGCTGTCTCTTAACTACAAGGCCTTAGGAGAAATTAGATTTGTTTAACCTGATTTATCCTTGAAACATACGGAGTAGAAACTAATCATCTGTTTACAAGTAATTTATTATTTATCCATCACTTTTCTAGTGGCTGAAGTGAAATGAGTTCCTGACTTCTCCTTTTTCAAGGAAGGTACTTCATTTGCCTTTCTTCTGGTCTCCTGAATCTTCACATAGAATCATAGAATCATTAAGGTTGGAAGAGACCACTAAGATCATCTAGTCCAACCATCAACCCATCCCACCATGCCCACTGACCGCGTCCCTCAGTGCCACATCTCCATGGTTCTGAACACCTCCAGGGATGGTGACCACACCACCTCCCTGGGCAGCCTGTGCCACTGCATCACCCCTCCTTCTGAGAAGAAATTCTTCCTAATATCCAACCCAAACCTTAACACAACTTACAGGCCATTATCTCTCATCCAATTGCTGCTACCTGTGAGATGAGGCCAACCTCACCCGGCCACAACCTCCTTTCAGAGTTGTAGAAAGTGATAAGGTCTGCTGTCAGCTTCTTCTTCTCCATACTCAACAATCCCAGTTCCCCCAGCCCCTCCTCATAAAACTTGTGCCCCAGATTCTTCACCATGACATCTGTCCCTTTCTACTCCAGCCAAGGAAGAAACACCCAACCTATTAAAGTCTGCTCTAACCAGTTCTTTTCCTGTTCAAGAAGGAGATCTTACCCTTTGCTTGTAGGTTTTATTGTATTAGCTCCCTGACTACAATTTAATATTTCAGTGCAAACTAAGGTGCAAAGTCATTACACTTCTATACAATACACTTCTTTTGTAGTACAGAAAAAATGTAGAAATAACTATCCGGTCTTGCATCTCAGTCTGTCTCCTCCATGCAACAATTCATATTCTCATCTCACTTTTTATCTTCCTAGTAACTGACTCCTGTTATTCTCATTTTCTTATGCCCCAAGTATTTCCTGGACTGCCTTTGAAGAACACCTTCCTGCTTTCTGCCTTTAAATAAAGATGCCATCCAGGCCCCTCAAATCCAGACCTTACTTTCTTTCTCATGTAATTTTCACTCTTTCTAACTCCATTTTTGATCCATTTTTACTTCTTCCCACTAAATTGGAATCACTTTGACGAAAATAATCCTTTCACCTAGAGAGAAATATTTTTCCTTGTTCTTTTTGATCTATCAGCTATCATTAAAACCATTGCTTCTTGAATTTTCTTTCCATTTGGATTTCAGTGCCTCCCTAATCATCTAATTCTCACCTCTTTTCTTGCTTAAATATAGCTGGTTTTAGGTTTTTGTTTCATATTTTTCTCTGAATTATTTTCTCTTCATGATGTCATTCATTACTTGGCTTCATTTTCTTTCTCAGTGTGATTGCTAAATTGCCCCTTTTCACATGAGTACTTTCTTTATATCTAATTTTATATGCCATTGCACCTACCCATTCTGCACAAAGAAAACCAAAGCGATTCCTCCTCTTGATTTCTCTCCGCAACCTATTTTCTTTGTTACTATAATGAGTTCCCCTGGTGTTCCTATCCTTTGGATTCACCATATCCACATTATTTTTAGCTCTTCATACAATCAGATTGCAAGCATTTCCAATCAGGCACTGCACAATACTGGTAAAGAAGCATAAGGCAAACAAACAGCGTTATGAATGTGATTTATAAGAATAAAGTCCTTTCCTAAAACTTCAGGTCAAACTGTGCTATTGAAGAATCAGGTTGTGTCACTTTAGATCTTCTGTTTGTTCAACTAATCAAATGGGAAGACTACCAGGTAAATGTGGCATTTAAAATCCTACTAATATGAAAATCCTCTAGAAAATATCAGATTTCACCAGAGGGTTGTCAGGGTGGAACAGGCTCCCTAGAGCAGTGGTCAGGTTCCCAAGCTGTCAAAGTTCAAGAAGGGTTTAGATTACACTCTTAGTCATAGAGTTTGAGTTTTGGTTTGTCCTGTGTGGAGCCACGACTTGGAGATGATGATCCTTGTGGGACCCTTTGAATTTGGGATATTGTATGATTCTATGATATTAGCAAAGTCAGAGTACTGCATCAGAACACTGAAATTCACTGCAAAATCTTGTGGGTTTTTTTTCTTTTGCAAAATGATATCCATTAAGATGGCGTCAGGCTTAAACAGAATTGTTACTTTGACTAATTATAACAACAACAACAAAAAATATTTCCACCTGTAGGAATAGAGATTAAGAATTGATTAAAATAGCTTAAAAAAAAAATCTGCTTTATGAATTTGATCCCAGAAAAGAAAGATAAAGGTGAAGCCCTTATCTGGGATGTGAGAGACATACATTCAAGGCTTTCCTTCTCTTCCTGAATGAGTTAAAAAGAACTTTTTCTCTGAGGCACACATAGGTATGGACACTGGATGCCTGCATCCTCTGTATGTTCTATTTTAGATACCTAAAAGCTGTAGGGGCTGCTGAGAAGTAGCTTGGCAAATCTCAGTATTAGATGTGTGGTTATGTATGGTGTTGTATTATCATCAGTGATACGAATCTAAGTAGTGATATAATCTAAGCAGTGATACTACCTAAGTATATATATATATATATATTTATGCACAGTTTTGCTGGCTTCAAGACAATCACACACAAGAGAAAAAACTACTGTAGAAATGTACAAATTATTCTCTTTAATTCCCAACTAAAAATCCGAGAACTATAGAATGGCTTGGGTTGGAAGGGACCTTGAAGATCATGCAGTTCCAACCCCACCATGGTCAGGGACATCTCTAACCAGATGAGGCTGTCCAGAGCCCCATCCAACCTGACCTTGAGCACCTCCAGGGATGGGGCATCCACAGCTCTTCTGGGCAGCCTGTGCCAGCGCCTCCCCACCCTCTAAGTAAAGGGGTAACATCCAACCTGTATCTCCCCTCTTTTAGCTTAAAGCCATTACCCTTTGTCCTATCACTGTATTCCCTGGTAAAGAGTCTTTTCCAGCTTTCTTTCAGGCCCCCTTTAAGTACTGGAAGGCTATAATGTGTCCATGGAAAATAAAATTAATGAACACATTTTTTTACTTCTTTATATATTTAATGAATTACCTGTCAGCAAGTTATTTAATTTCTAATAATTTGACTACTAACAAAAATGAATAACTCATGTTTCTGCTTCATATCTGTGATCGAGTTTAGAAGCCAACATATGATATTAACATGGAAAACATCCCCTGTATTTAACAAAATTAACCTTTAGGTCCTGCTTACTGGACAGCACAGAGAGTTAAGTCAAATCAACAGGCTAGTCTGCTTAGTTGTAGCAAGATATAGGTTTAGAGAGGAACAGGAGCGGGAGAGTAGAGAGGTGCATGGGGATAGAAGTAGCTGATGAGAATAAATCTTCAGTCTCACTACTGGTTGGATCTGGGGACATTCAGGAGCTGCTCTCACATTTCTCTTGGATCCATAATGATGTATTTTTCTCTAACAGTGTTCATTCTACCCATTCATTTCATCCTCATTCAGAAGGGTTAGCAGGATCTCCCTGTCACACTGCTGGACATCTGCCCATCACACAACATGGGATGCTGAGCCATGTGGTGGTGTGTTTGTGTGTCAAGCCAAGCAACTGTTGCTGAATACTGCATGAACATGCTGAATGTTGAATGAACATAGGTCTGACCACAGCACAGAGGGATAAGACCAATCCAGGGGAATTTAACCTTTTCAGAGGCACTTAGCTCACAGCAAAACCTTGATCTACCCAAGAAACATCAAGATTGGACTCTTTGTTAAAGTATGATTGACTTCTGATGTCTCACAGCACTGTAATTCCATGGGAGTAACCACTCTCAGGGACCAACAATGCAGTAATACAAGCTGATATCTGAGGACAGACTGGTAGACTTTTTACACATTGCAAAGAGTCTGCAATGATCTGAACACCAACGATCTAAAAACACCAAGCGTGGTGCCTAATGCCTTAACAGTGCAAGGTCTGTGCAGAAAAGTTTATGATTATATTTTCACAAAAGCTGTAGAATGACGTTTCCTTTGTTGTTTGCACATAGGGAAAGCCTACCAATATGACAAGGTTTGTGCTGGCAATTAGACTTTGCTTACATAAGTGCATTATTTGTGTGCACAAATGATTATATGAAAAATTTATATGCACCTACAGTATCATATTTAAGCATAATTACTTGTGAAAAAAAAGCTACGTTTTGAATTTTTTTCCTGCAGTTAATTAAATTCAGAGCTTAAATTAAATTGTATATTTGTTTTACTCCAGTGAGCAGAAGCTCTTCCCAGCCCTACGTCAATAAGATATACTCACTCGGTACCAGCTGGCTCTTTAGATATTACTTTTCCAAGAAAATTTATCTCCACAAAATACCCATTTTTTTTACAGAAAGCTGTTAGTTTCAATGTATCTGGAAAGGTCTTGAAACGTCACATAGAGCAGACTTCCTGCCTTACCACCATACACATTTCTTAACGTGAATAAGAATCAGGTTTTTTATATCTAAACCAAAATATGCAAAACACACAGAGGACTCCACTTAAGCTTGAAAAATGCGTGTTTCCTCTTTACTTCACTGGAATGACTTGTAAAGGCAAACAGGATTTATAATTAAAAACTTTTTTAACTGTACTACAACACCTAATTCTAAAAGGCTTATCTGGATCTGATCATTTCATTTTTGATCCTCCTCAAGTTCCAGAGCTGCACTGAGAATGTGTTCTCACTTGCTTGACAGTTTTCTTTTTTTAATGGAATAGTTACAGAATGTTTTGCAAATGCCAAGTGATAAGGTTTACCTTTGCTATTGCAGTGCATGAATGGGTAGGGGAGGAGAGTGCTCTTGTTAACACATGTCACGTAAGAGCATTTTTTAAATCAGAGGTGAGACAATATTAAAGGATATACATGCCTTTCTGTTGCCTGGCAAGGAAATTATCTGGCATATTAGTCCATGGGGAAAGTTGAATGAGATGTATCATGTCACGTTGCAAAGATTAAAAAAAAAATAGCCCTAAGCTGCAGCTGAGTATGCCTTTATCAAAGCACTGCACTGCTAGCAGGGTGGTATGCAGTGTAATTGCACCAGTTACACTTGTCTAAAGTCACTCCTGCTCTCAGATCAAAACAAGCTGTGGGAATTTTTGTCTCTCCTCCCACTGTAACACAGCATCACACAACACGGGGCATGCTTGAAGCCTGCAATATCACTTAAGTTGAATTAAACTGCTTCAAAATGTCCCCTGGTCCCAGTCACTTATTTATGCCTCTGCACTTTTTCTGCATCGTGCTCACACAAAAGTTACAGTGCCCAGGGATGATCCACACTGATGTTGCTGAGAACAGCCTCATAGAAATGGTCATTTCCCTGATTCAGTTACTGCCTCAGCATTGGCACGGTGTGGGCACTATTCGGGGGTCATGGAGTGGGAGGCAGAGGGCACTAGTCACACAAGCCTGAGAAATTCACACCATACGCCTGGGATCCATGCTAAAACTAATGGAAAGTAATTCCTGACCTTGAATGTTTCCAAGGATGGGGCATCACCACCTCTCTGAAAGGTGTTCAAGAAACAGCATGTGGAGATGTGGCACTGAGAGACACAGTCAGTGGGCATGGCAGGGATGGGTTGATGGTTGGTCTAGATGATCTTAGAGGCCTTTTGCAACCTTAATGATTCTATGATTGTACAATATTTTCCATGGAGGGAACTTGATTTTCATTACTTACGTATTTTCAACACCAACATTTCCGAAAAAAATGTTCTGATGGCCTTCTGGTAGCATTTAGAGTTGAAACAAAACTATGCATTCACATCGCCCTGAGGTTGGAAGAAGAGACCAGTAGATCTTCTTATCAGCTCTTCTTATTAATTAAATTTAATTAAATGTTATGCTTAAATTTTATCCAAAATAGTCTTTGTGTGAACTGAGGATCCTGAGTAGTTAAAGTGGAACTTTCCAAGAGTATCAAGAGAATCTTGATACAAAGGCACTGAGATTAAGAATACACTGCTGTTCTTAGCTGATCAATAATTTTAACATGACCTCATTGCCAGCTTAATTAATTAGAGATTGATATCTAGGACTCTCTGTCTTTTTAGTATGCCAAGTGGAGAACATTAGGAAGTAATACTTGCACTGCTTAGGTCCCTAATTATCTGCCATTCTTCAATGCAAAAAAAAAAAAAAAAAAAAAAAAAAAAATTAGACATATTGACTGGATATATAGAATAAGTCCATTTTAATAATCTCAGCTACTCAGTAATAGCCGGGAATTAGAATCTGAGGAAATGGGTCTCACTGTCAAGACTTCTCCCCTCTGAGCTAAATGCAAATGCAGCCAGCCATATTGCTTGGACTCCAGGCCAGCCCTGGCTCTAACTCTCCTTTTCACTTCCAGGAGGCTTTCAGGGAAATAAAGGCTCTTTGAATCCCAAAATGTTTTGGCTATTTGAAATATATGCTCTATGATATGCTGGAGCTCCCTGAGTGCAAGCAAATAGTTCTCTGCACCAAGAAGGCCTCCAATTGATTCATGTCTCAAGGCCCAATTCCTCTGTGAATTGGCAAGGATTAAGTTCACAGCATGGCTCCTTCCATACCTAATGATGTTTGTCACCTCTGGAATATTCCCAATTCCTTTACAGCCCAGGCAGATATGGTTAAAACTGCCCAGAAACTGCCATGCTACGTGCAAGATAACATGATCACAGGGAACCTCCCCAGGACACTAATGTGAGAAGAATCTGCCCTTTTTGATTTTGCCATACCAGAGCCTGAACTTGTTACGTCTCAAAAAATATTCCTAAAGGACCATCTTTCTCTTCTCTGACCTTCCTGACATATTCTCATCAGTGTTGATCGGTTTTAGTCTATGACACTGCAGCAGACACAGGTTTAATGTTTAAAGAAGCCACTGCAAACTTTGTGGGGTTTATTTAGAGCTTGCTGAGTTCCCTGTATAAATTAGAGCAGCCTCAGGGACCCAAAACTTGCCAAGTCTGAATTCTCAGTCTTGCAAATGGCAGAAACTGTGACATGAGGCAGAAGGCACGAAAGCTGAAATGATCTTCCTCGGGGTATCAATTACATTTGCTGTTTGCCTTACAGCACATGTAGGTGATTACAATGCGAAGGCCAGGAAACATTTGTTTAATGTATCCTTGAACTCTATTACATTTTCCACTCATCTTGCTAGAGCCTTATCTTCAATTACACTCCTTTCCATCCGCCCCAAGCTGTTCTTTGTTACAAAACCAACCTGACCCTGTTGTATCCAAAATGTCAGTGAATTAAATCAAATTTTTATACTTTTCAACGCAAACACTTATCTCATGATGCACATAACAAACAGATAATGAGATCTGCATTTTATTAGACACACTACTGGTGCTTACTGATGTTTAACTATTAGGCTGAACCATTTTGCTGCTCACAATTACAATTACATTATTTTTCTCTGTGGAAGAATAGCTGCCAGTTGATTTAACTTATTCTAAATGTGTAGTAGTCTTTTCCTTAGCATTGCTTACAGTCCTACTGAGGAATTTGGATAGATTTATGTTCTTTTTACCTAAAAGGGAAGGGATTTTTCCATAGTTCCATTTCTCTGTAGTGTAATCTTTTTGCCTCCTGTACTTTGTGACAGTTTTCCCAAGCTTTGTCTCAGAGTCAAATTCAGAAATCACCTTCTTAGCTCTCAGTATATCCTTAAATCCTGCTTATTTTGTGGGACTGAAGGGCTCATATGAAATTAAACACCATCTTCAATAGCATGAGTTCCGAAATAAGTCCATATAAAGAGGGGCATGTCACAATGGCTAACACTTGTCCTGGAAGGACAGAGTTGTCCTTTGGCTAGGACAGAGTTAATTTTATTCCTAGCAGCTGGTGTGGTGTGGTGCTGTGTTTTGGATTTAGGATGAGACCAATTTCGATTGCACACCCATATTTTAGTTCTTGCTGAGCAGTACTTACACCAATTCAGACACTTTCCTGATTCTTGTGCTGCCCTTCCAGAAGGGAGCTGGGAGTGCATCTGGAGGGGACAGAACCAGGACAGCTGGCCCAGAGTGGCCAAAGGCATGTCCCATGCCATGAGGCATCATGCTGAGAAATAACACTGGAGAGAGCTGGCCTGGGGGCTGCTGCTGCTTGGAGGCTGGCTGGGCATCAGGCAGCGACTCATGAGAAACTGTGTTGTACATTGCTTGTTGTCTGTCTTCTTTTATTATTATTCTTACTATTATTATTATTATTATTATTTTCCCTTCTTTTTCTGTCCTATTAAACTGTCTGTATCCTAACCTCTGAGTTCTATCATTTTTCCAATTTTCTCCTCCATCCCACTGGAAAGGAAGCAGCGAACGGCTGTCTGGTTAAACTACAACAGTGCTCCACATATGTTATGCTTTGCATGCATGTGCTTATAATTTTGATTCACACCATGCTCACAATGACCAAATGATAAAATCACCAAACTGGGACCTAATCAATGCAAACATTGAGCTCCATCACAAGGTACACCTTCCTCAGAAGAGCTCTCTCTTGCTTTGGGAGTCATGCTCACAAATAACCCAGTTAGTAAATATCAGAGGGTTACATTCCCCCCACTGGTTTTGTGTGGATTCTTCTGTTCTGCTTCAGTGCAAAGAAGGGAAGACAGCAATACAGGAGAGCAAATCTAACTCACTTTACATTAAGCTGACAAGAGCAGAAGCATGTGTCATTACTTGCTGCATCTCAATTTACAAAGGGTGATTTCTCCTAAATAGGCCAACTTATGGAACATGCCTCATGGTTTTGCTTTTTGTGCAGCACAAACTCACCCATGTCTCTCCTGATTCTGAAAGGGTGAAGGATAGGGATCTTGAGATTTTCTAAGTGGTACAGAGGATTTAGATGGATAGGGATTTACACATTTGAGTTTTATTAACTCATTTTAAAATAATAATTCTCCCTAAAATCAATGGAGGAAGTACTGCCGGATGTATGGGTTGGTTAAGGAAATCTATTTCTTCAACTATTTCGCTGATGCTCACAGAAAACAGCTGCCATAAATTTGTAGAATGATGGCTAGACACCTTCATAGCTAACTCTATTCACACAGGCCAAACCCTTGCACTAACGCTCACCTGTCCAGTTGGTATTTATCAATCATTGTCTGCAAGAAGCATCTTAATTAATTCCTTGTGGTTCTTCTTTCGTACCACTTGGTATTAATTTGATGCTGTAATGCAGTGTTTAATGGGGCATGCCTCTCACTGGGCAGCAGAGATTCTCTAGGGCAAGGACACTGGGATTTATGGATCCTTACAATCACAGCTGTCATAAAAACAGGAAAGCTGCAAGAAAGCCTTATGGAGATGGAGAACATGACCTGTGGCAGACACCATTTGTCTTTGTGACTCTTCCCCACTGTGTACCAAGCCATGACTCCACTACAGACTGCCACCGAGATTGGCTGTGTTGCAGAAGAGACAGTGGCAGAAGGACAGAGTTATAGTGGCTGGAGGTCAGCTCAGGCAGGAGGGATGGGGAGCACACGTGTGTGTGGGCAGCTCTGCAAGGCTGAGGCAGTGCTGGGAGCCAAGGCTGAGTGATAGGAGCTGTCATATGTGAGTGTTGGGTGGAGGGCTCTAAAACATCAACACCTTAACTGTTTTTATTTTTTTCCCCCCCCCTTTTTTTTTTTTTTTTCTGTTCAATTAGTGGTTGTGATTACAAAATGTCATTTATAACCTACATGTCAAGTCAGTTGCTAGTAGTGATGTTTAAAAGCTGACCATGTTAACTATTCTCGTGCTCAATATGGAGCAAAATAAAGAAGAGTCATTAGAGTACAGTAAAGCAAAGACAGAGAAGTATGTGGAGGAGGAAGGACACTGGCTCTGAAGAGGTATCAGGGCAGATGAGGAGTCCTTTTACAAAACACAGCAAGACTTATTTGTTTCCAAAATAAGGCTCATCTTTTTAAGTAATTTGTGAACCATCTTTTGTGCAGATGGTGACACCTTTAATGAAGGCATCCTATGAAGTGTGATTGTACAAGACTCTGAAATAACTTAATGGCATCAGAATGAAAGATTCGGACTAAATTTGCTTTGAAATTCTGTAGGGAAGTCAGATTTTTGGCTCCTTTAGTAGCTGAGATCAGACCCACTGTTGAAACCTGCTGAGGAGTAAGTGCTGCAGCTCACAGACTGTGGGCTCAGCACCTCTGCAGCACAGGATAGCAGCCCTGACTCAGGCCAGCAAACATCCACAACAAAAATATCAGCTATTTTGTAATAAAACACATTGCCAGACAATTAAGAAGGATCTGACAGCATTTTGCTGTCAAAGCAATGAATACTGGCTGTCAAAAGTAACGATGCTGCTATTAAAAATCCTTGCAAAGAAAGAAAAAAAATAGAGACACGTTTATACAATTGCTTCCATCCTGTGGGTTCAGAGAATTTTACAGCTGTAACAATAAAACACTGCTTCATCAGGTGCCTGCTGAAGTAGAAGAAACCAAAATAATGTTCGAGGTCCTCTAAAAACTCTGGTCTGCTCAAATAGCTGGAAAGGTTTGCTGTCATTTGCCTGTGATAGGTGTGATGAAAAATCAGGAGGAGGAAAGCATTCCACAGCTGGAAGGAAGAGGCATCCGAATATGAATCCGAGACACCCATCAGCAATATCCTGAGAAAATCTGAACAACCAATGCTTTCCATGCCATGTCAGTGAGAGGGATGTGGCTGCTCAGAGGAAAAGGGGAGAAGGTAAAAACCAATGGCAAATAAATAAATTAGGCTATAAGGTGGAAAAAGAGAAGAGAATCACCCACTGAATATATTATTTGATGGCTGACTTTTGTGGTTTCATTTTTGCAGCCAAGTTGTTAAGGTAACAAAATCAGTTGTGAATGCTAAGGATAATGATGGTTTGGAGATAAGGTATCAAATCAAGGAAGATCTGAGCTTGGCTGCATGCTGCCAAGGAGCCAACTGAAACACAATAGGGAAGAAAGGAGGCATTAGAAGAAAACAGTTGAAAAAGTGCTGTTCTGGAAAACCATTTGAGTGATTTCTGTTCTTATTGTTTTAAATGAATCTTAAGGTATTTTGTCTCTGGAGTTCTGAAAGAACATTTCCAGCCTACGGATGGATTTACTTATATAAATGTTCAGAAACCCACCTTTCTCAAGGAAGCAGAAAAGTAGCCTGGAAAACAGCACACAACAGGAAAAGCCATGTTCAGGCTAACACTATCACAGCCTTTCTATAGCTTCACACCTATGCAAATTATCTGCCAAAATGCATAACGCTCAGGATAAACAAATCTCTTCCACAACTTGGCATAAGGAAAAAAGCCTGAACTGCAATGATAATTGAGTTCTAGAGACCCATCCATTCCCTGTCATCGTGCCATCTGTCAGCCTGGCAGAGCCCTGAGAGTTTGCATTGGCAGCTTTGATTGCTGGAGCTCATGTAATAAGTTGGAGTTACCTAGACTTCACACACAGTTTCTTATTATTTTTCTATAGACCTGCTATTCTAGAAGATTGATAGACCCACAGGATACTATGTGCTCCTAGAAGCATAATATACTTTAACATTTTTAAACTTAAAAAAAAATAATCAGAAATACAGATAATTTTCGACAGCGATCTGCAACCTGCAGAGAATAACTGCATCAGAGACAGGAGAGAGGCACAGCTCCCAGGGACTGACCACAGGTACAGAATATTGCAGATGCAGGTATATATGCGTGTTAAGTATTTGCTAGCAACAGAGAAACACATGAGATCTGTGGATGCCTTCTGAGGGCAGCAGCCCCTGAGGCAGGCCCCAAGTTATTGCATCGCTGTCACAACTGCTCACTGCAAACTACCTTTGACTTAAAGCCAATCTGACACCTAGCAACTCCACGGATTCCCCTGAAATTACACAGATGATTAATGTTGTCCCTGAAGGTACGAAAGGAGGGATAAAATATTTATATTTCATTTATTTACACAGAGTACAACCCTAACAGTGGCAGTGAATGATGCCGGAGCTACCTGTAAGAATTTCTGAAGTTCTGCTCCATCTTTGACTATGAATACAGATTATTTTCTTTGCCTAAGCAAAAGCCAAGGATTAATTATATTAATTATGTCTATTAAAATAGAGGGAAGTTCTTTACAGAGAGAGTGGTGAGGTGCTGGAACAGGCTGCACAGAGAGCTGTGGATGCCCCATCCCTGGAGGTGTTCAAGGCCAGGTTGGATGGGGCCCTGGGCAGCCTGTCTAGCATTAAATGGGGAGGTCGGTGGCCCTGCCTGCAGCAAGGTGGGTTGGAGCTTGGTGATCCTTGAGATCCCTTCTGGCCCAGGCCATTCTATGATTCTCTGACTCTATGAATTCCAACAGGAGTTAACACACATTAGAAGGTTAGTAAACACTCCTGACAGAACATTCACTGAGAAAAACATGCTATCTTGGATACTGAATCTATCCTCCCTTCGGGCTGTCCATGTAATAGATAGTGGATAAACTCAAGACACATGCAGGCAGACTGCATGAGATGACTTAGCTGAAGGTAATACAGGTACATATAGAGACTGTTCTTTTAACACTTTTTTCTTGTTCTTCTTTGTTCTTACTACAAAAATTAAACTTTAGATATGTCACTGAACTCATATAAATGGTGATAATTCCTAAAGGAAGGCTTGCATGACCTTAAATGAATTAAACCTGCCATGAGAGGCTGTTTTCCTTTCTGCATCAGACTTTTCAGTGTTCTTCCTGAGCATCTGCAGCAGGAGAGCCCAGCTGAGCAAAGGGGTCAGGCCCTGGGACACTGGGAATTGGAGCACTCACGTCCTCTTTCTTCCTGCACTGAGAAAAGTACCTCAGGGTACTTCTACAACCCCGCAGCGTCCTACCAGCTTCTCAGCCTGGAACTGCTCCACTCTGCAGAATGTAACTTCAGCTTACTGGAAGAAAAAGAGCGACTTCATGTTTCAGTTGCTGTGGCACTTGGCTGCTGCAAATGCTTGGGTAAATCTGTGTCCCCCTAAATATGCCATTCCTAAACAGCTTCAGCAGAAACAGAGAGCCATCCAGAACAACTCTTGGCAATTAAAATAGTAATACAGCCTCCTCTCACTCCCAAAACTGCCTTCCTATCACTACAGGGCACTGAAATCCAAACCAAGCCAGAAGTGGGGCATCACAAGTCTATCACAACACATGCCTGAAGATCTTAGTTTTGGAAAGACTAGAGTGATAATCAGAAGTGTGGATAGGCTGTGAGGGTGTGAGAACAGCCTCACATTTGGGGTATTTTACGTTTTGAAAGTTTTGCCTTTACAGGAAAGGAGTGGGTGGTGTGTAAGGGTGTTCAGAAAGCATGTTGGAATGTAAAATGAGCAAGCTGGAAATGTGGAACATTAAATGAAATTGAATTGGTGACTACCTGAGTTTTACAAATTGTGCTGACAGGTTGCACACTTACTGAGCAGCCGGCTGGGAACTGAGCAGAGCTTTCAGTGCTGGTGTAAACATGAATTGAGTACACATATTCCTTTAAAGCTCAACCCAGCAGCACCACCTCCCCCATAGCCTGAAGTTCTCCTTTATTCATCAGGTTTGCTCAGGAAAAAAACACCTGCAGGGTCATTTCCTTTCACTTTTCTGCCTGTTTTGAGTGCAAAGGTTCAAGAGATCCGTGTCCAGGTTGACAATAAAAGTCTACTCACCCCATCCACACAAGAAGGAACTAGTTGGACATTCACATAGAAATAGGCTTTGCAGCACAAATCTTCCAGTACTTGAAAGGAGCTTACAAGCCCGAGGGGGACCAAATTTTGCACAAGTAGATAGCATAAGGTCAAGGGGAATGGACTTAAACTGGAAGAGGGGAGGTTTAGGTTAGGTGTTAGAAACAAATTCTTCACTCACTGGCACTGTGAGTGAACTGGCACAGGTTGCCCAGACAAGTTCTGGATGCCCCATCCCTGGAGGCATTCAAGGCCAGGTTTGATGGGTTCCTGGGCATAGTGGTTGGCAACTCTGCCAAAAGCAGGGAGATTGGAACTAGATGATCTTTCAGGTCCCTCCCATCCCAAGCCATTCTGTGGTTCTATGATATAGCACCTGGTTACAAACAGCATTTAATGGTCTCTACTGGAGGGAAACCACTAATTCTAATTAACCAGTGTCAATTTTAATTCCCCAGCATCATCCATGAAGCTGTGAGACGATCCTGATTTTGCAGCCTAGATCTTTTTCTCAAGTTTCATAGATGAGATTATTCCACAAACACTACCAAATTGCTACAGATCCCAAACCCTCACTCACATTATAAATAACAACTATTCTGAGGAAATTAATGTGTGTAAAGCAAACAGCAATTGCTCTTTAATAATAACAACATTCAGTCACTTTCCAGCACCTGGGACATTAAGCCACGTTACCTAAGGATTACAGAATCAGAGCTATGGAATGCCCTAGGGTGGGAAGGACCACTGGGGAGCACTCAGTCCAACTGCCATTAAAGAATGGCCTTCTTCAAAGTGCAGATGTCCTCCCAGTCTTGCCCAGATGGATTTTGAATTTAACCAAGAATGGAGATTTCACTGCCTCTCTGGACTCATTTCAAATCTTGTCTGCTGTCCAGGTGAACATTTATTTCCTAATTTCTTACTGGAATATCTAATATTTCAACTCACATCCAGTGCATCCCGTCCCATCTCTACGTACCTCCAAGAAAAGTTTGCCTCCCCCTTCTCTACACCCTCACGCAAGGCTGCTGGAGACAGCACTAAGATTCTTCCCTTTACCTTCTCTTTTTAGAGTGGAAAAACTCAACTGTCCCCCTCCTTATACATCAGAAACCAGTCCAGTCACCATTGTGATGACCTTCCATTGGACTACTTCCAGATTGTCAGCATTGTTTACAGAGGAAACCCAAACTGGACACGATATTCCAAGAAGTGTTGGACAGCAGGAATAATTACATCCCCTGACCTGTGGGCTACACTCTTCTCCATAGCATCTTTGCCCAGGATGCAGGCTGCTACTTCTCACCAAGGAAGCTACCCAGTCCTGCTGCAAAGGGTTGCATAGGGTTCTTCCAACCCAAGTGAAGAATTCTGCATTTCTATATACATTTTATACATACATATATATATATGTGTGTATTTGTCTCCAATTTCTATTTTCAATTATACTCAACCAACCCATTCAACTCCAGAATCTGCTAATACATATTTTTAAAAGTTCAGTAAGATCATGAAAACAGGAATAATTTTTTCATTAGGACATAATGTAGCTTTACTTCTTCAGATTTAATACATTTTAATTTCCATTTCCCTTTAAATGTAATTTTTGTATTTGTTCCTGAAGCAAAGAATAACAACATATTTTCTATAATTTGTGGTTAATTCTGTGAATTATGGGCTTCATCTGATCCTCCGGGAAGGACCCACACTACAAAAACCTCTCAGTGCCAGCAGTTGCTAAGTGTTCTGATCAGTTGAATGATAGTCAAGGACATCTGGCACCTTGCAAACCCGGAATTTTAAATCAGGAGGCTTTTATGAAAGCGCACAAACCTCATCTGTCCTCTGAATCGTAAGTACAGAAACTAGCCATTCCAAATTGGCAGTATTCATGTGTACAAAAGACAAAATAACAATCTCTCCCCCAAGAAGATGGCAGTATACTTCAGAAATCATGTTACAATCCCTAAGGCTGCATCCCTTTTATCAACTAAAGCAGACCAGCTCCTATTTCCTGACTCCGAGGACAAATGTCACAGCACAGCATGAGTCTGTATGGGCAGATCCCCCTTCCACCAAAACAAGGTGACCGCTTTCAGATCTCTCACTGGACTCGGGGCTTTCCCCACGCTGCATTCTCAACCCCATTTAGGGGCTGTCTGTGAGGCTGCCTTTAAACAGACTGCACAGCATGCACAGGGTACACCTCACAGCATCACCTTCATTTGGGTTTTCTCTCCCGACTCTCAGAAAGTGCAGTTCATCAGCAAGTGCCACTGCTCCCATTTCCTATTACTGGTGAAATTTCCTCTTCCCACAGAGCTGTCCTGCCAATGCAGGCAGCAGGTGCTGTGTGTTGGCACCTGCTCTTGTCCCAGCCATGTGCCCGTGCCCGGTGACAGCAGCTCCTACCTGGAAGCCCTTCGAAGCCCTCAGTGGGGCAGTCCGGAGCAGCAGTGTGCCCGCGCAGGCACAACCCTGCCGAGAGCTGCCCAGGCTGGAGCCTGCATGGAGCTGGTGAGCAGGAAACCTGTTCGGTGCATCCCTATTCTGCTTTCTGCTCCGAGGCCCAGAATCCCGTTTCTCATCTCAGGCAGGTGAAATGCCCATGCACTAGTCAATAGCAATAGCAAAGAGAGAGATTACCGCTAAGAAAGGGCTCGCCGATTGCTAACAAGTTAGGAAACGCCAGAGCAGAAGTTCTCAAAGAAATAATCCCTCGACACAGACAAGCAGAACGACCAGCTGGTTTGTTTCATACAGATTCTATGAAAGCCGTAACATTGCCATGACATTCCCCAGCAGATTTTCAGAAGGACCCGGGTACAATGCAACACGCACGCTAACTTTCTCCCTTTGCTATCCACCCTACGCCCCACCGCGGGGAACCCCCACCCCCAGCGGCCCCGGCGGGGACAAAACCGCATCCCGCATCGCGCATCCCGGCTCGGCTGCCCGCGCCTCCCGGCTCCGGTGGCGAGGCGAGACCGGCGCCGTGCCATGACTAAGCACCCGGCCCGGGGCACTCACCTGCCCGCTGCCGGCTCCTCCGCCGCCGCTCCGCGCCCGTCGGCAGCGCCGCCTCGATCCGCTCCGCGCTGCTCCTCGCCGCCCCGATCCGCTCCGCCGGGGGGAGCCGCGGAGCCGCCGCGCCCGCGGAGCCGCCGCTCCGCCGCCGCTCCGCCGCCGGGGCGGGCGCGGGGCCGGGGGGTTGCCGTCAGCCTGCGGCTGCTGACGCACGGCTGTTCCTCCCGGGGATGAAGACCCCGGCGAAGGGCAGCGCGGAGCGGCGAGGGGCGGCCGGGCGCTCTGCGCGCTCGCGGTAGCACCGAGCACCGAGGAGTCCCGGTGCCCAGCGCGGTGGCATGGACCGCCAGCTCAACATCAGCTGCCTCGGCGGTGCGACGCCGGATGCCAGTAACTGGAGCGGGTCATCCAGCGGGCTGGAGGGCGGCAGGGCACAGCTCTCCGTATTCAGCGTGCTTGTCCTCACCCTCCTGGCCATGCTGGTGGTGGCCACTTTCCTGTGGAACGGCTTGGTCCTGGCCACCATCTTCCGCGTGCGCACGTTTCATCGGGTGCCCCACAACCTGGTGGCATCCATGGCCATCTCCGACGTGATGGTGGCGGCCCTCGTCATGCCCCTGAGCTTGGTGCACGAATTATCGGGGCGGCGGTGGCGGCTGGGTCGCTCACTGTGTCAAGTGTGGATCTCCTTCGACGTTCTGTGCTGCACTGCCAGCATCTGGAATGTCACTGCCATCGCCCTCGACCGCTACTGGTCCATCACCCGGCACCTGGAGTACACGCTGCGCACCCGGCGCCGAATCTCCAACATCATGATCGCGCTCATCTGGGTGCTCTCTGCCTTCATCTCCCTGGCCCCGCTGCTCTTTGGCTGGGGAGAGACTTACTCAGAGGTCAGTGAGGAGTGCCAGGTAAGCCAGGAGCCTTCCTACACCATCTTCTCCACCTTCGGGGCCTTCTACCTGCCTCTGTGTGTGGTGCTGTTTGTCTACTGGAAGATCTACAGGGCGGCCAAGTTTCGCATCGGATCTCGGAAGAACAACTCCATCACCCCCGTCTCACCAGAAGCCCTGGAGGTAGGTCACCTGGCTTGCATTTTGCTCTAGGGAGTTCTTAGGAGCAACAGGGCTGAGCTGCACCCAGGGTGTGAAGGAATGGGATCCCAACACAGCTGGGAGGATCAGCTGTTGAGCAAATGGGATTTGAGGAGGGCCTGGATTTACCCACGTTTGCAAATCCTTCCTGGATTGTGTCAGTTGGTCCTGAGAATGGTGATTGTGCACTATAAAGGTTTCTTGAGGGGAAAGAAGGAGAAGTATTTTAACTGTCCCACTTTCCTTATTAAGAACTCTTGATGTGTTTGGAGAAAGCAAGACTTGTGTGCATGGCATGTGGTTGTGTGCCTCTTTCGCTGATCCGATCATAAGCGGGGAAATAATCTTGTGATATGTGAGCAATTCTATGCACACATATGTCCCTATTGGCTCAGGTCACCCACAAAAGGGTCACAGCCCCAGCCTCGCTCCAACCTAAGCATGACGTAGATGGCTTGCATTTCCCCGTGCCTTGGCTGCATACCCACTGTGCAGGATCAGCCGGCCGAGACGCATACAGTGTGACTTGTGTTTGTCTTTGGCAGATAAAGGAAGCTGCCCAGCAGCCACAGATGGTCTTCACTGTCCGGCACGCCACAGTTACGTTCCAGACAGACGGAGACACGTGGAGAGAGCAGAAGGAGAGGAGAGCTGCCCTCATGGTGGGCATCCTCATTGGAGTCTTCGTGCTCTGCTGGATTCCCTTCTTCATCACGGAGCTCATCAGCCCACTCTGCTCCTGCGACATCCCGCCCATTTGGAAGAGTATTTTTCTATGGCTAGGTTATTCCAATTCCTTTTTTAATCCCCTCATTTACACTGCTTTCAACAAAAACTACAACAATGCCTTTCGGAACCTATTCTTTAGACAGCACTGAGCAAGAGAAGCTTTCTCTGCCCCAGGAGGCTATTCTCAGCTCTCAGTGGAACCTAACAAACTCCTGAGGGAGCTGAGAACCACAACTGCGGTGATGCTAAGGATGTGTCCCCATGGGTACGTCCCAGCAATGGTCCCCATCCCTATGCAGTTGCTATTTTTTCATGAAGCAGCATGAAAGCAGGTTTCTCTGGCCAGCAGCAAAGAGTTCTGCCTCCAGTGCCCCACTGCTTTCCTCCTCCCTTCACAGCGATGCTCTTGGGACATTGAGGTGGCAGTGATGGCTTCTGGTAAAGGTTCCTATTTGAAACTCTGGTGTGGCCCACTGCTGGTCTCCTGGAGCATTAATCAGCTTTGTCCCATGTGCAAAGCTGGGAGCCTTCAGTGTCAGGGCAGTTGGTGACTATGGATGAAACTCGATGTTCCTGGCTTGGTTGAACAGACTGTTATAGCTTTCCCTGGTAGAGACTGTCAAGTGTTTGTATTTGAGAGGTAATGTCCTTGTTAAAGGGTTAAAAGCAGAGTCCCAACTACAATGCCCTTTTTCACATCGACGACAGATTGTGCTATTTGCTATTCTGTTCCATGTAGCAGGTTTATAAAAAATATATTTATTGTGAAAGCTTAGTGCATGGTATATACTGGAATGAGAAATAATGCATGGGAAATCCACCTGTCTCATTGTCTAACTGATAAGCATCTGCTTCAGACTTTTACTTTCCAAAACCCCAGGCCTTCCTGGGCTGTGAATGTTAAACTGTGTCCGTGTTTGCCATTCTAAATCACAGATGTATTTTGAGCAGATGTGGGGAAGGTTTCCTGTCATTGCAGGGGATACAAGGTGTGTATTTCAGATTTCCCATCAACGTGGAGCTGTGTATTTGTATTTATGAGTGTGATTCAGGTTCACTTGAGTCAAAGCAAAGACCCCATTTAATTTCCATGGGCACTGGACTGCAGACACAAGGCAGTTAATGATGGGCACAGTTTCATTCTGAAAGCAGAACCAACCCATAAATGTGCTCTGCTGTGAGGCCCAGATTTGAGTAATTCTTTTACCCCTCTATGGTTATTCTGCCTGGTTGCTCTGTGGCCTCCCTGCCTTCCCTTGTTGCCCACATTGTTGTTGACATTTCATTACTAGAATTAGAATTATGCACTTTTTGTACTGTGCTGCTGAAAGACTGACAGGCCTCCAGATAAAGAACAGCATTATTTTTAACCATCACTTCTTTAGGGGCAGCCACTGAAATCAGATTGGAATTGGAATGACATGATTTGGTGTCAGATCTTTCAAGAAGAAAAGATAAAAGGGAAGAATGTCTATAAATCATGGGAAAGTTCTCTCGTGATGGATAGGATTAGTTCTTATCTTTAGTGGATCACGAGACATCAGAAGTTAAAATTGTCACTGGTCCTTTAAACCAGTCAAAAATCCTGTTAGAATTGTTAAAAAAAAAGCCATTTTTCTTTTCATATCTTGAGACAAGTACAAATGGAAGCAGAGCTCAAGGTGCTACCAAGCCTTGCAGCCCTTTCAGGGCCAAACATCCATCAGGAGTGACACAGATGCAGCTGATCTGCCTCCAAGCAAGAAGAGAGATAAGGTGGCCCTTGAGATCTTTTTCAACACTACTTTATAAAAGTCTGTTCAAAATGTTAGGTAAAACCTTACCCTCCCTGAAGGCAGTGGACAACTTCTCAATGAATTCAAGTGAATTGGAGTTTACCCAATGTCTTGTCTTGTAAAACCATAGCTTTAATGTTAATTAATTCAAGAAAATGGGCAGAATGGGAACAATCTTCTAATTCCCTGAAACAGTCCTTGCTCTGCACTAGGCAGGGACCAACCTCCCCACAGCTAGTAAAAGACTATTTCAATTCTTTATTACGTGAGGTAAGGCAATGATCTCTCTGGTGTATCAAAAATTGTGATAAACTCTCGAGCTGCTATTCTTGTGAAGGTATAAAAGTTACACTGCTTTCTCTGGACAGCTCATCACCAATGCAGAGTTGCACTTCTGGGAAACTTAAGTGCTTTTGTTGTGTGAAGGGCTGTTCATCCAGAAATGAGCTGGAAAAGTACTTCCTTATCCAACCATATTCAACTGAGGTAGTGGGAACGACACAGTCTTTTTCAGCAAAGCCTGTAAGCAGAAGATGAATATTTGCTTTGTCTGAACAACACTCCTCCAAAATACAATCCATACACTTCTAAAACTATCACAAAATCATAGAACCATTTGAGTTGGAAGTGACCCTTAAGGCCATCTAATCCAACTGCCTGCAGTGAACAGGGACACCTACAGCTCCATCAGATGCTCAGAGCCCCGTCTGACCTTGGGTGTCTCCAGAGATGGGGCATCCACCACCTCTCTGGGCAGCCTGTGCCAGTGCTTCACTGCCGTTATCATAAAAAACTGCTTTCTTACATCCAAACTAAATGTCCCCTCTCTAGTTTGAAGCCACTTCCCCTCACCATAGACTCTGCTAAAGAGTCTGTCCCCTTCTTTCTTACGGCCCCCCCCTAGATATTGACAGGCTCCTCTCAGGTCTCCTCGGAGCTTTCCTTTCTCCAGGCTGCACAGCCCAGCTCTCTCAGCCTGTCCTTGTAGGAGAGGTTTTCCATCCCCAGGCTCATTTTTGCAGCCCTCCTCTGGATGTGCTCCAACAGGTCCATGTCTCTCCTGTGCTGAGGACTCCAACATCTGGATGCAGTACCCCAAATGAAGCATGTCAGATCTTCCTTAGGTCTGAAACACAAGAAATATCTTTGAGCTTATTACTGTCAGGTAAACATTACTCCGAATATATGATGCTAAATGCTTAGATGTCTATGTCTCTGGTATCTTCCTGCTTATGTCACCTTTTTAATTTTTAGTCCACGGCAACAATTTCAGCAGAGAAGCACGGACTGTTTGGGAAGTTGGATGTTATCCCACTGTTTTAACGAAAACCATCATGTTTACACAACCTCATGGCTGTGTCTGTCCCCATTTTAATTTGCTATTGGATGAGTAGTTCAGAATCTTTGTCATTCTTGCAGTGGGATTCTTGCACAGGCCATGGAATAAACTGCACATAGTTATGGACATAGTTGTGGGTAGTCCAATGTCCTGGTGCAAAATGCATCCACATCTATGTGACAACGCACATCCCATACAATCCTTACTGATCTTCTGCAAATAGCAGCTTCCAGCTGGTCCTGAGTCTTGTTCCTCTAGTTCTGCACGTAATTAGTGGCTCCATTATGGGCCAATTCCTACAGCTTGAGGCTTAAGACCATTGGCTTTTCTTCTAAATACCATTTCTGCAATGTAATGTGATAACACAAAAAAAATATCAGTATTTCAGAAACTGTGCTGAAGATTCACATCAAAACATGCGGCTGTGATCAGAGCATGTGAAGGAGCATAAAGAAGCCTTGACTTCTGATCCCAGCTCTGAGGTTTTTCACAAAAAGCTATTCAGATACATGTGCCGAGCAGGCTCCCGGGGACCCAGACCATGTTTAAAGACATACATAACCCCAGCTTCAAAGGATGTGTCTTGTACCTTCTTGTTCCCATTTATTAAACAGAGTCAGTGGTGTGAAGAGATCTACCTCGCTGAGGGTTTGTGGGGATTAATTAGCAAATGTTTATCATGTACCAGGATGTGGAACACTCTGCTTTGAATGCCAAGCTGCATTAAAAAATTGGGCTCCTGTTTAATTTCTCAGAAGAACTTTATTACCCATTATTATTGACTTCCCTATGCAATTTTAATGGCTGTATAATACTTCCAGAAAAGATTTAACTAACCTTCTACACCTCTGATTAATTCATTTCCCTCTTGGTGCCCTGACAGCTCGACAAACATCTGCATGGAGCTGCTGGATGCAGCAGCCATGCAGTGCTGTGTGCTGCCTGCTCAACGTGTCTCTGGTCAAGGTCCAGGGAGCAGCAGCTCTCCAGGCAGCATGCTGCCCCATTTCTGGGTATTTTAGGGAAAGGTCATAAAAGAACTCCATTGAATTAAATGGCAGCTGGCTGAGCACCTTCCTGCTGCGCTCCTCAGTGAAGGCAGGCACTCAGGTGACATCAGGATGCGCACTGATCCCATGCAGCCAGGTGACTTCACTTTCCATTAACTCACCTGATTTTTCCTAAAGATTACTTCTGAGAGCTGCAGCCTTTAAACTGGTGCTGACAGCTCAAACTGGTGGGTTCATGGTAGTAAAGTTGCAGACAATTAAGGAGATGTCAGCTGACAAAGGTAATTAATGGCTATTAGTTCCAGCAGTCACTGCGGTGAGGTGCAGCTGACAGAGTATCAAAGTGATTGTTGTAAAGTAGTGATTTAGGCTGCTTTGTGCATGAGGGGGCACGTCACCATCTTCCCCTTTACTGTCTTCCCCTTTACTGTACAGAACAGGTAGCAGACCCACAGGGATCATAACGTGGTGCCACAAATGCTCCATGTGGAGCAGTGGGGTAAAACACCTCTGGCAAAATCTATGTCCCCACTGCAGTATGTTGAACATCACCAACCTGCCAGAATAGGCCTTGACTTTAAAGGAGGTGGCCAAAGATCTATTTAAATCGTTGTTATTCTCACTAACACCTGAGTGCAGAGGACTGGATGAGAGCTGAAGTTGTGCCGGTGCTTTAAAAGGGCAGATGGAGAAAGCCAAGTATTCATAAGGCTAATACTGTTACTGATTTACAGCTGGAAATTGATCCTTGGCAAAAATGTGGAATAGCTGATAAAGGACTCAATGAATAAAAAATTACAGGAAATAAATATAATTAAAATAAATCACGTTGATGTCTTTCTTGGTCTGCAACACGTGGTTCATTGCAAATGGTGATATTAAGTATTCATCCCTTGGTAATGAACCTGGCTTGGTGACACTCAATACTTCCATGAAAAAGTGAAGAAGAAATCAATGTGTGGTTCAAACCGCCCAATATTTGCTAATTGCTCATAGATTGGAAAAGGTGTAAATATGACCTCACTTGTACTGGAAAATGAGGGTGAAAGTAGGTCAGGGGCAGTACGGAAGGAGCTGAACAGGTTGATCTATTCAGAACATATGGGTGTATTTACTGCCTGTGCATGGTTTGCATCCAGGAATGGATTTTAAGCTGGCCGCTGCAGGGGAGGCTGCAATTTCAGTTCATTGGATCTCACTGCTTCTCTTGCATGCAGCCAGAATCAGCTGTGCAGCCTCAGTGCAACTTCCCATGCTGGGCAAATCCAAGGCTTCCCCTAACCACATCCCCCAGTCACCACTGTAGTTCCTCAGCCTGACCAGCACCTCCAGCATTGGGAGATGCAGCTCTGCAATGCCCATGTGAGGCTGGGAGCAGCTCCAAGAGGTTTGCTCTGGAAATGCATCTCCAGCTGCTGCACCCCTGACTGCAGGATAACAATTCCCCAGCCCCTTTGTTGGACGTGGAATGTTTACTGCATCACTCGAGCATACATCCTGCCCAGTCCCTGAGCTGGCTGTGGGAGGTGGAAATCTCTATCATCAAAGTAACCTGCTGGTCAGAAAGATGAGAGGGAAAGGAAGAAGAGAAGCTCTGGACATCAGCAAGCCTTTCACACATGGACTGTCTGGAACAAACAGAGCTATTTCCACCCCAGAAGAGCTTGCAGCACATAGACTTTCATGAAAATTAATATAATCACCCCATGATGCCATCACAGAATCTTCTATCCTGCCCTATAGATTCCCCATGCTCTATGCCAGCCAGTCTTAAAGGGAAAAAGCAGAGCCCTGCACCTGATGGTCACGTCGTGCCACGCTTTAGATGCAGACCTGCTTTCAAAGGTGGAGAGAACAATTCTGATGCAATGCCAGCTTCAGATCTTCCAGTGAGCACAGAGCATATGGAGCCCCTCACACGGTGTCAGGAGGTGCAGGGCTGTAATTTTTCTCTCTCCTCAGCTGCTCACCCACTGCCAACGACTGCAGGTGCATTAAGGCAGGGTGCTCATGCTTGGGGTGAATATTAAACAGACAGGAGGGGAGCAGCAGATGTGAAGTGCAAGGCAGCGCTGGCACAGGGGATTGCTCAATATCTAGAATGGGAGTGGAGAAGGAAGCTGCAAGTTTGCAGTGTGAAATGATTCAGATTTTTGGAAGGTTTTTAAGAGGAGGCAGAGGCAGCACATAGCCACGCTGCTCTGCTTCCCACTGTTTAGCAGCTCAGACATTGGCATTAAGGGGAATTCATAGCACGTTACCCTGGCTGATGCCTTTGGGCTACTTCATACAGTGTTAATAGTGGCCAACCAAAATGAAAGTCAAGGCTATTTCTTATTGAAGTGAACATTTAGGCCTCCAGACGAGGTTATAAACAGCATAAAGCCTTGAAATTCCTTCAGAGACCCCAGCATAGTTGGTATTTGAATGCAGAATGCAGCAAATAACTCTTGAACAAAACCTATTTGACAGCAGATCCACCGTTGCTCCTCAGACCAGCTCCCACCCTCTGTGCTGTCGCTGTATTTCCACCTGTCTCCAAGGCAGCAGTTACCCACCTGCAGGGAGCCTGTTTCTTCCAGGAACAAAATGAAATATTTCATCTGCACCTCAGCTAGCACTGCTGTGGCATTTGTTCCTTTTGGGACACCCTCACAGAGAGGCTCGCACCCCCTGTGGTAGTGTATAGAGATGACATGGCAAGGTTTTGGGAGTGGGGAGCTGCCCCAGATCAGAGACAGCTCCAGATGCCCCAAAAGGGACCCAGTGCTGGGCAGAACTGAGCCATGGAGGGGCAGACTGTCCCCCTGCACCCATGGGTACCATACAAAGCAGATCTCTACGTGCAGCCATGGGGGAGCCCATGGTGCAGCAGTGCAGGAGGTACGGCCCATGGAGATCCCCCATAGGAGCAGGACTCTGGCTGGAGCTGCAGCCCACAGAGAGGGGCTGCTGTGGGGCAGGAGGGCTGGGGCAACTGCCACCCATGGAGACCCACGGAGCAGTTCCTGAAGGATGGGATCTATAGTACAGTCTCATGTTGGAGCAGTTCCTCTGTGCCCAGCTCAGCTCAGTGAGGTCAGGAGCTGTGTGCTCTCAGATCTGCTGGAGGTGGCAGCGCAGGGCAAGGAGAGACTGATTAGTTTTAATTTCCTCCCAAAGAGCAATATCTCCTTTATTGTTCCCAGACGTGGTCCTTGGAGAAGGCAAGATATTTAGGCTTCTTTTATCTGAAAGGTAATGAAGCACCCCAATAACCTGATGACCCACGCCTCAGCACTGAGGCTGAAAGCCAAGTGCACTCTGCCCTTCAACAAGTGTGCTGTAGCTGTGTGGGATGCTGAGAAATGAGCAGTGTGTTCAAGGTGCTTAGCACTTGGATGCTTGTTTTTGTGCGAATACTTTCCTTTCTTCCTCTCTACTACCCTTAAAGCAGCCCTCTGAACCACATCAGACCCACTGGCCTAAGCAGAAAGCACTGTATGTCTGAATACACCCAGGAAAATGTCCTTTTCGGGCACAGTGATCAGCCCACATGCACCAGAAAACATCACCCCAAGTGCATAATTTTCCTACAAAACATACATTGCACAAATGGATACACGCTGTGTTTCGTTTTGTTTTTCTTTCTCCTGTCTAGGAAGACTCTTTGTGCAAATGTATGAAGGACAAAAATCTCTCTCAGAATAAAAAGCCTCTCTCTGATCAAGGATAAAAGGAAAGGCAAGCCAAAGGGAAGCTGATTTTCACTCAGGAACATTCTGTTAGCTTGTTGCATTTATCTGTTGCATAAATTGATGTGATTTATAGAGATAAAACATTTCATGAACTTTTTCCAGAGGTGATTAGCAAAAAGTTTTGGCAATTGCTGTGATCACTCAGAACAAAATGCTCTTCATTATGCACAAAGGGCTGATGCTGTAGAAAGGCTGCTATAGACAGCTCAGAAACAAGACCAGAAGGTGAAGACCATGGCCATCACCAAGTGGTATTTTCTGGAGCATCTTGTTGCCTAACTCTCCATTCAAAAGGAGTGAGGTATTGTTAAAAATAGAAATTTTTGCCCTGAATATGAAATAAGCCTACAGACACCAGCTCACATTTAAACATTAAATATGAAGACTTTTATAGGGAGGAGAGATTAATTTCACCCAGGGTACAAATTAATTTAAAACCCAGAGAAGTACAGAAAATTAATTTACATTTATTTTCTCTTTGATGACTGGACAAATCTAGGAGTCTGGTAGAGTTTCTCTCCCATTCTCTTCTCTCTTTCGGTTCTTTTCTCACACATAAAAAAAGGAGAGATGTAGAAGGTCAGTTTTGGCCCATGGGCCAAAGAAACAATTGGTGTGTGGGCTGTGAAAAACAATTTATGCCATTGTATCATGGTTGCTGACCATGTGTGAACCTGGCTTTTCTTTCTCTGGGGCCTCTCAGACTTCCTGAAAGAAATTTGTCCTCCTCAAATGGGCCATGTCTCCAAATCATGTATCTGGCAACATCTGTCACCACAGTTGTGTTGTGGAAGTAATAGGACAGCAGCCACTACAGCAGCTTGTGGTACCCTAAGGGTTATCCTTTACCATTGTTTAACCCTTCTGGCTTCCAAGTGTGGTTTTATTTTAGGAAAATATTTTAATTGCTGTGCTTTGAGTCTTAGGTTTGAGTCTTTTACAGAGAGAGTGGTGAGGTGCTGGAACAGGCTGCCCAGAGAGGTTGTGGATGCCCCATCCCTGGAGGTGTTCAAGGCCAGATTGGATGGGGCCCTGGGCAGTCTGGTCTAGCATTAGGTGGGATGGTTGGTGGCCCTGCGTGTGGCAGGGGGGTTGGAGATTCATGATCCTTGAGGTCCCTTCCAACCCTGGCAATCTGTGATCTGTGATTCTGTGATCTGTTGTCTAGTCACAGCTTGGACAGGTCTTACTGGAATGTTCAGTGATGTTACCAAAATTCAGATGCTCGCTTCTGCAGCTATGTTGCTGAGCTGAAATTAGGAGCTCATGACCGTCCAAATGTTTTGGTAATTTACTTCCTATTGTAACACCAATCATTTTGCACAGTTAAGGTACAAGCCCTAGTAGACCATGATTTCTGGCATTACGCCCAACCTCTTTAAAATGTAGATGCAGCTTTTGTCACTGTTCAATCCACTGAGACCTGAGCTGTTCTTTAAGGAGTGAATATATATGTGCATATATACAGTGATAAGTATGTATCACATAGACTGTAACCTGGCAAGGAGAACCACTAATGCAGGAGCGAAGATGGCAGTCGCACTCTGTCCTCTCTGTGCCACCTTAGCTTTCACAATTCAGAGGGATTCTGGACAAGACCTCCATCGATCCTCTTTCAGTGGGACAATCCACTAAAGGTCCCTGTTTGCTATCTGCAAACTCACTGTTTTTTGTAGTTGTCCATATGCTCTCAAATGTAATTGAATTGTAGAATCACTGAATGGTTTGGGTCAGAATGTACCTTGAAGCTCATTCTGTTCCACCCCCTGCAATAGGCAGGGACAGGTTGCTCACAGCCCCATCCAGGCTGGCCTTGAGCACACCCAGGGATGAGGCATCCATAGGCAGGCTGTGCCAGTGCCTCATCTCCCCTTGGTGTCTTCTTTGAGCAACAAGCAAAAACAAAGCATCTTTGGTCTTTCAGATTCTGTTCTGAGCAAAGAAGCCAATCCTTGCTAAAAGAAGTCATTTGCAAAGCTGAATTCTTCATTTCCTGTTCTGTAACCCGCAGAATTCACTCTGATTTTCAGTGGTTCATCACTACAGAGCTAGAATTGGTTGGTTTTAGTCTAATCCTGTTGAAAATACCTGAATGAAAGTTTTGTTTGTGATTGTGTTAATTTGTATTGTTTGGCTTTTTTTTTAAGGCTTCAGCGTTAGACTAACAGGACTGAAAATCTTGCAGGGACAAGCAAGTCATTTTGACTGCAGTATGACAGATAACTTTATTTATTCACATTCATACTCTCTACTGCAATTAAATCTATTGTTCCAATGTCTGATTGTGTGTGGGAACTGGGGATATATCTTGTACTCTGACTTCCAGTATTCTTGGAATTAATGAAAACTATTTTTTTAATAGAGTGAAAATGTTTATTGTCTCCTTTTTGTTATTGCCTTCAGGGATCATCTGGAGAATTCTTGTAGCTACATGTCTCACAAGTATTTAAAGGAGAAAAAGATACAAAAGCCTCTTTTTTCCCTTCTTTTCATTCCTTCAGAAGAAAAAAAAAATAGCACAAGTTACATGGAATCTCTTTGGTGGTGTGTGGGTGCATTATGTGGATGTCAAACTCACCATGTGGAAGCTAATGAAGAGAGAAGGCTTACAACTTAAACATCTCTTCCAGTCGGTCATTTGATTGGCATTTCTGGAAAAAGCCATGCTTCATGGCCTCTTTGCCAGCAGTTTTTTTGGTCTTGTGGCACCTCAGTGCTGCTGCTTGAAGGGAGTGATAACTTCGATAGCCAGGAAGAACACCAAGCACGTCCCATGCATGAGAAAGCACTCTCTAAGGTGAGCTTTATGCAATATAAAGGCTACTGGCCATTCTTTGTAAGTGAGAACTTAAATGTCCAAAGGCAAAAATACTGATGCTTTTTCAAGTGATGGATCCTGTGGTTTCAACAGGAAATCATTCTTTTGCTGTGGAGAATTAGAGTAAATACAAGATTGGCAACTGCAGCTGTTACACACATTTTGAGTTTGGAGGCAATGCAGCTGGTTGAAGTTCCAAGAACCTGCAGTCTTCTGTCAGAAGCATTCATCCTGAAAATACTCAAGAGCTTACTCCTGCCCTCCATAGACAATGCAAATAAGGCTCACGTATAAAATTGATTTCCTGTCAATTCTTCTATTGACATCAAGGTTCACGTGAACCCTTCTTGTCTGCTCCATCCCTCACCTTCATCCCTCCCAAAGACAGGTCATCTCTGCTGCACTGAGCCCTGAAGAAGACAGAAGACAGCGTGGATGTTGCCTTTAATCTGCGTACATTCACCAGCTCATTTATTCTTTCACTACTTGTCGTACGATCCTTCCTGCAAAAGGGCTGTGATGCCAGTTGGGGCATCTTGGTGCTCCTATGATGCATGTATGAAAGGATTTATAAGCGATGCATGCTGACAAGAGAGTAGGAAGGTGGAAACCTCTTGTGCTCAGATGTTTCTGTCTCTATTTTCTCTTTCTTTTTCTCCTACTCCACAGGCTGTTCTGGGGTCAGCACTCTGCATGTTGTTCTGTGTATTCTTTTTGAACCTACTTATCTGAAATGCCTTCAAAAGTGAAAAAAGAAGAGTGAGCTGGAATAGAAAAGGGATCTGTGAAGGTTGCCAAGGACTTGTCCTGGAGGCATGATTCGATGAGAACACATGGGAGTTGGTCTGTGTCCATCCAAGCAGCCTCCGGGACAGTGGGCAAATGCCAGTTTATGGGATGAAAATCTCCATGGGTGGGTGGCCCGGTGTGGTCACTCATTCACCCACCCACAGGTGGCCCTGCCATATGATCACAGCAAATGGTAGAAAAGCGGTCAGATCCTCGATGCGGTGCTGTACTGGTCTTCCTTGGAATCAGCTCCTGGCTGCAAACCCCAAAAGGCACAAGAAGATGAGAAATTGTAGTCAGAGCTGTCGGAACGGTTCGCTGGTTTCTGAGGCTAAATGAGTAGAAACAAAAACATAAGCAGTGGTAGCGGGAACACTAGGAAATTGCTATGAGCCCGCTTATTAGATTTTCAAATAACAACAAAGCAAATCTAGAATTTGGATGGATTTGAACAGTTACGCTTTTATTCTCAAAGCATCCTAAAAAGGAAACGGATACATTTCTGAATTTCTCCAAAATCTCTAAACTTCTATAGGTGCTCTCTTGTGGACAGTCTGATGATAGAGATCCTCCTCAACAGGGACCAAAATAAAGTAGTATCACATAAGAAAAAGCCAAGGTTTGCTAGGATGGTTAATTGTAGAAAGAGATAACCAAGCACTTTATCCTTACATGAGGCAAACATCTGTTTTCTCTAAGATTCAGATCATGACAGGTATAAGGGCTGAGGATAGTGAAGGAGAGGTAAGGATGAATCCTACAGAAATTATAATAAGAGGGGAACTTGTGAATTGATCTCAGAAGTCACTTAGAGACCGAAGATTGTTTCTTCAGCTTCAGCTTGAGTTTGGTTTTGAGTTCTCTTAGATATCAGTGGCTTTGATGCCCATTTTTCTTAAAAATTACAGTCCTGAAGATTGAATCAGTGAGATGCTCACATTAACATTAATGCAGCCTTGGACTCCTAGCCTGCTCATCAAAATAAACATGCAATAAACCACTTGCTTAATCCTGCTGGCTGATGATAAGCTGTGAGAATACTACAGTGAGGCATTACAGGATTCAAAAGGGCTCACAGGCTTCTCAATGGCAAAAGGAGAAGCCTGCATTGCACTGATGTTTGGATTTGGACAGTGCTTGGATTGTTGAATATAGGTATTGAAGACCTGCAGATCCCATGGTCTTACCTACCCCAGAAATGTAATGCCAAGGCCCAGAGCAGACCCTCAGTGATCCACAAACTGTTCATCATCTTAGTGGGAATGTCCAAGGTGATCAATCCTAACCTAAAACCCAAATGTCAGAATTTAGATTGCTGCTATCATTAAGAAAATGACCTAAAAATAATAATTAAAAAACCCTAAGAAGTCTGAGAATGCTTCTTGCTGAGTAGGAGCCAAGGAGATTTGTTTACAGCTCTCTTTCCACTTATACCAATTAATCACTCTGCCTTGGCTGCTCTCCCCATAAATCACTCAAAAGGATGCCTGTCGGGCTGCATTAAGCTGCACCTCTGTGGTAGTCAGCCACTGTCTAGATTACAGATGGAAACTGGCATGTTAGCTCAATGGTTGACTTAGAAAAATAGAAAACATCCACTAATGTAACAGGGAACCACTTTTTTCCCCTGTAATTACCTCCTGATACTTCAATGAAATCTATGAATGTATCTGAGATGCTCCTGGAGCTCCATAGTGCTGTGCTATGCTCAGCACTATGGATATCCTCTCCTGCTGCAATGCCCATGTCCCAGCCATGCCAGTCAGAGATCCACAGATTTGGACCAATAAAAGGTCTGGTTACCTCAAGTGACCCTTATGACCTTCACATAAGAGGGACTGTGAATAAATAAAAGCCTTCAGAAGGCAGCTAAAGGTAAAATAATAAAGAGGATGTTTGGAAGAAAGGAATAATTTCCAGACATTACACTTTGAGGTCTGCAACCATAGTTATTCTCCACTGCTGGCCCACACCTTGATGATGGACCTGCCCAGTTGCTTGGGATGTGCCTGGGAATATGGCTGGTGGCTTCATCTTGCCTGCAGGGAGCATCTAGAAGGCTGGCAAAAGTTGTTGCTCTGTCAAAAGAGAGATGAAAATGGTATGTCTCTCTTATTCACTGCTTATTAGACAAATTACAAATGCTTTAAAAAAAACCATAAGCCACACTTGAAAGTTTATTTGAGAGCAAGAAAGTATTTTGATCTGAAATAATTCATTTTGTTTAAAGGAGAAATAAAGTTAAGATGAACGTGTGCTATATTCCCAAAGCTTCCTTGAAAAAGCATGAACTTTACAGATACACAAGGCTACCTGGAAATATCCAGCAGCAATCTCTTACGTCATTATCACACAAAAAATTGGTCCAGGTGGAGACCTGTAATTATCTTTAAAAATAATGAAGTGCCTAGAAAATTATTTCACTGCATTTTCAGTTGCATTTTCCCTTATTCTTAAGGCATGAAATGATCACCATAGCTCTTAGCTTGCACCCAAGAAGCACTGATGAAAACTGACACATCAGATGTTGAAAAGTCTCTCATTTTTACTTTATCTCTGCAAAAGGATCACTCACTTCAGTTAAGCAATGAGTTATTTTCTGAACAATATTTCCATGACTGTTTTCCTGTTCCATTGTGAACTGGTAGAAGCAAGAAAGGACCTCTTCCATTAGGAGATCCATCAACTCAAGAGCACTGCCTGCACTATCCCTCTGAGTACAACAGTTGAGCTGTGCTTTTCCTCCAAATCAGTGCATTTGCTTTTTGGAATCCATTCGGATTTCATAACCCACCTCAGAAAAACCATAGACTGAATGATTTTCTGGAGTATGGTTTAGATGTCTTTTCCTTGAAGTAATACTTATTAATAAAAAACATTTCTTCTTTCTCAAATAGCATGGTCAAAAACTAACAAACAGCAACAAGCAACAATGTAAGATGTAGAATGTTGCTAGCTGGACTAAAATTATAACACCAAGACTTCTATGCAACACCAAGTACTCATGTGAGCCACCTATGGTAGACTGCTAGTCTGGATCACCCAAAGTTGGGCAGCTGAGTTGACACCACATAGACACAGAGGATCCTGAGAACACAACCAGGCTCAGTAACAGTTTGCAACAATACTGGAGTTAAGACACATTGCAAAACCTCACTTTTTTCTTTCTTTATCTGACCTTTCTGACTCCCACTGAAGTGCTTTAGGTAAATGGCAAAGGCTTGTGAAGAAGCCAGAAGTGCATTAATTAGGGCTGGCTGTCCTCAGAGGGAAAGGTCTGCAGAGGACAGAAAGGAACTGAGTGCAGATATGGGAGAGGTGACATTGGCTTCCAACTTACACTCCTCTTAACCATAAGTTTGCTGTTGATATGAAGCACAGTGCCTTGAAGGAATTCCTGCACCTCAGTTTGTCCACAGAGGTACAGCAAGAAACACACACCCCGTGACCTTGGTACTGCCTTTAGGACAGGCATGGTGACAGAGAAACTAACAGGATAAATGTCACATCTTGCTCTAGCTCTCCTCCTCACTTCTTCCCCTCCAGGCTCCTCTCTGCATCTTCTGACCCAACTTGCCCACCTCACCTGTGTTCTTGGACCTGTCTGCTCAGGATGTGGCCAGTGGGTAGGATGCAACAAAATACAGCATGTGTCCATTATTCCCATCTCACATCAACAATCCCAGGGGCATAACAGTTACTGCGATTTTATCAGATTTATGTGAAAATATAAAACATAAAATGAGTAAACAAGTCAATTTTAACATACGTCCAAGCAATACAAACCGGAGCAGAGTGCTGGGGTCTCCAGTCCAAACCCCAGTGCTGGCAGAGGCAGAAGAGCCCTTCAGAGAAATCTGCTGCCTTTCAAGATGTCTGGTGTTTCTCAGCTGTGCTCTGCTTTTACAAAACAGACTTTTTCACG
This sequence comes from Phasianus colchicus, assembly GCF_987193195.1. Taxonomy (NCBI): domain Eukaryota; kingdom Metazoa; phylum Chordata; class Aves; order Galliformes; family Phasianidae; genus Phasianus; species Phasianus colchicus. The sequence continues at coordinate 45,777,154 of NC_143441.1, read as the reverse complement.
TCAGCAATCAAAATTTGTTATCTGAGGAGGGAGAAAAGCAATTCCCCCTTCTCATTCTCCTAAACGCTCGTCTGTTTTAAGACAAGTTTATTATACCTCCTTTTGAGATGAGAAATGTGTGGAATACAACGGCACAAAGCAATTGGCAGTGCACAGCTCTGCTCCCAGAACAAGGCTCCAGCATTTCCCCATGCCTCCCTTCCAGGAGGGAAACATCTTCTGCATGGGCTGCCTTCACATGAGGCCACACAATGCACATTGTGTCTTAAGAACATGCTGAAACTGGCAGCGTTCAGCTCCTGTGTGCCTAGAGAACAGGGTGGGCAGCCTTTCTCTGCAAGCTGATTCCCCACAGGGAGCACTGGGATGAGCAGCCCTGCACAGCAGGAGGGCAGAAGAATGGCTGAGAACAGTCTCACAAAGGTTGTGCTCCTTCATGTTTGTTGCCTGGCTCCATTGACTGGGAAATCTCTATTCTTCAGCAAGCTGTGACTTTTCATCCTGGCTTGCTCATGTATCTTCAGTTCTTTGTGCACAAGCCTTGGTCTGGTGGAACATATGGATGTTTACTTGGGTGACATCCCTGTAGACATCCCTGTTCATTGCAGGGTGTTGGACCAGGTGGCCTTTAAGGGTCCCTTCTAACTCAAACAATTCTGTGATTCTATGACAGTGCCATTTTCTTTAACTGTTGGGGTTTTTTTGTACTCAAGCTCTAATGTACAGAGTAGAAAGAACCAGTATTGCTCACACCCTTCTTGCCTGTTGCATGAGAAGGAGCCATGGCACTACAGGAGGGACTGCCTGAGACCATCTTCCTCGGGCACAGAACAACCCACAGCACTTGCAGCAGCCCCTCAGACAAGTCCCATCAGTCCTCACAACTCAGTCAGGAGAAGTTGGATAAGTATGTCAAAGTGAGATCACTACACATTTCACTCAGCTTGTCCTCAAATCCCACTCCTTTCTTGAGGGCTGTAATTTCTTGTCCAGCACTGCTCATAGTAACAGCTGTCTCACAACAGAAAAGGATTGAAATCCTCTGTAGTAAGGAGTGTGTGGGTTTTCACATGCTGTAGCCACTTTGTTCACAGTCTGCAGGCAATCTGAAATAAGCAACTGAAGATACCAAGGCAGGCTCTGCCTATTGTGAAAAGCTTTTACCAAAAAAAAAAAAAAAACCCTTTGGATCACGTTTGCTGGGGGGTGTTTCATTGTACTGAATATCCATCATTTTAACCAAGTGCATTTTAAATAATACTCTTTAAGCCTCTGAATAATCCTGCCAGTTCAGAATCTCATCTCTTCTAAATTGCTCTTTTAGCACATAGTTATTTGCTAAATCCTTTTTTTAACAGGAGGGCTGCCTTGATAGCCATGGAAAGTACATAAGCCTCAGAACAAGATATAAAGTAATGCCCATTATTGCCTCTATGCAGCATTCTTCAGTTGAAGTAGAAGATCGTCATGGCAAATAGAAAGAACTCCCATGTTAGTGGCATGTATAAATAATATAAAGCAGCTACAGGTATTCATGTCTGGTGCTGTGCAGAGTGATGTCTGTCTGAACCCTGGGATTTCAAACTGAAATGTTCTCAGGAGAATGAAGGATTCATTAAAAGGAGCAAAACTTAATTGTGGAAAGCAAGCCAAATTTCAAGCTGATAATCAATGAAGAGGTGGAGGGTGCTTTCAGCTGTGAATATTTGTGTCCAGTTGCAAGAAACAAGCCCAGGGGAGACAAGCAGATACATGTGGTCTTTCAATACGTACAGAAATATGCATGAATTGAAAAGGGCTGAAAATACTCATTACAGCTGAAATCAATCAAAGCAATAACAGTCTCATTAGTTAAAACAAGACGGTTGGTTTCTCATGCTCAGGTCCCCACTTTTGTATTTTACCCACTGTATCTATGACTCTCCAGGTGTCACTGTTATCTCTCTATCAGAATTTCTATTTGCATTCCTCTCAGTTGATTCTGTCAGGTGTATCTGTGCTGCTTTTTCATGTTGTGACACTTATTCAATCCCCTCCAAAGCATTCAAATCCTACACATCAAAGCACCCAACAGACAAATATAGTTACTTCCAGCTAGCACTGATATTACCAGAATTTGTAGTAGGCTCACTATGTAGAAAAGGTAGAAGATATTTTCAATGAATAAATTTGAGGGGGATCTAGATGCTTTACATTTATTTGAAATTCAATAGGCATGCCATGTAATGCTTTCTCTGTGAGCTCCCCAAATGTGCCAGGGACAATGCACAGACTGAGAGCCATCATCTCCAAGTGCCACAGGCTTTGTTCTGCTCTGAAGGCAGATTCCCCTCGTCCTCCAGATTCATTTCCATTTGCAGTGCTTAAATCCTAATGCAGGAAAACAAAAATGAACCTGTTAAAGCCTCCAGGGAGCCATATGTTTATGTCAGAGGATAAGAATCGTAAAGAGATTTTCCTTTGTTTGCTGCCATCTGTTTGTCCCCTGTACCACTTTTTGGCTGAACCACTGGGGTAGAACTTGTATTGAACACAGTGGTGTTTGTGTTGGGTAGGGTGTGGGGTAGGGGAGCATCTCCCAGTTCCAGATGGAAATGCCTCTGGGGCTACCCACTAAGGATCCTTGATTCATGATCTTGGTGGCACCTTGGTTCCATCCATGGCTGAACTCAGAAGTGGTATGTATCATCCAGGCACACCGTTGCCATCAAAACATCTGATAATTATAAGATTTTTCTGCCAAACTCTGGGCTGCCCAGATGGAAACCAGACATAGAGAGGTGATGTTTCAACATCCTACATTTGCTTCTTCCGCTTATTGTCCTTGTTTCTCAGACTGAAAGACTAATTTTAATTTTAAACTAATTTATCCTTGGTAGTCTTATAGTTAAGTAGCCTTTTTTCTTGCCAATTTTTTACACTGTTTCTGCAGTTAACCAAACAGCCTCCCTTATTTTTTTCCCATAATCACTAATTTCCCTGTCATTGCAGATGGAATTTATGACTTTTTCTAAGACTCAGTAATATCATGAGCCAGCTGAGGATTGCTTTTGTCCTCATGCAAATTAAACCCAACTGTATGGGATCTCCCAACCCATTGCTTTGTTAAGAAAGTCAGAGAAAGTGGAAAGAAACTCGTCTTGCTGTGTTTCCATCAAAGACTGCGAGGCCGTATGTTGCCTGAATGGAATGGGGAGAGGCTGCAGGAAACCTGAACTAACTTCTGATTGCCAGAGGTCCTTTCACACTCAAAGTTGGGTTCTTTCATACTTAAAGTCTTCTTCAGCTCCTTAGAACTGCTGTAAATGCCACGTCCGTACCACTCACTGAACAACCCCACTGCATTGCTAAGCTTCTGGCTCACACTGAGACCCTTCTGATGATAAATTTTCACCTTTTGTGCTGCCTTTTACATCTGTCAGCAAATTCGAGGTCAGCCAGTATATCACTGCCTTCCCTTGTGTCATGGGAAATTTTCTATAGGAAGCTCTGGGCCACTGCTTCACTATTTTCACTCTGAGCTGCTTCACTATTCCAAAATGAGAGATTTGCAGGTGGATTCCAATGCATGCAAATGTTCTGTGTTTGCAGGAAAACTGACACCTCTTGACAGAGATCTGGTTTTATCTCCTTTGGCAGTTTCTGGGCTTTAAATGTTCATGCCACATTCAGATCTGTGACCCCTTCCATTCTGTGCTTTGCCTTGACTAGCTCACAATTCTCCTTAAATAATTCATCTAACTCTGCTGTCTTTCCCATCACCTCTTTTTGTTTTAGCAATATATGAATTAGAGGTCCTGCAAGGAATTCTAGCTGCACAGCAAAAGGAGAGGCACAGCCATCCATCCCTGCTGCCACTGTGGTTGTGCAGAAGGATATCAAGAGCACTTTTCTGCTGGTAACTGAAGCAAACCAGCAACCATGAAGAATTTCATTGCATCCTGTTCAGCCAGCCCTTGGCCTCAAACCCCAGTCTCCATGCCCATGGGGTTGCAGAGCACATTAAAGCATTCTTTGCTACCTACACTGCTTATTGTCACCCACTCATGTTCCTTCCAATACCGTGCTCTGCAAATCTCCTCCCAGACTGCTGGCACTCCTGAGTAATCTCACATTTGCTTTTATGAGTACAAGCTCCTGCTTAATTGTCTGTAACATCACTTCACATTAAAGGTGCTGATTAAACCTCTAACTCCTAATAAGGTTTATTCTGTCTTATAAAAAGTCTCCCTCCTGCAAGTGGGAATCACTGCCACAGACAGAGAGCTTGATGTTCCTCCAGTGGAAAGCAAGCCTTCCACCATCCCTATTGCAGCCTCCCTGGGCTTATCCCTGTACTCGGCAGCCTTCCTGCACTGAGCCACTTCAGCTACTCTCAGACAAAGGAAAAACAGCAACTGCATGAGCAGAAATGGGAAAGGGACAGATTTAGGGTGAAGCTGCATTATTTTCTTGTGTAACTTAAATAATAGCTGAAGCAACACTAACTTCCCATGGCGATTCTTTGGATGTTAGACAGTCCTGCAAGAAAATATCTGATTAAAAAATAATACCACTTAAGCTAGTTCTGATTGCTTTTCTTATGAGAAAAAATCATGAATGTGTGAGTAAAGTTCCCAAATGAATGAATATGCAGCAATTCCTCTCAACATGTGCCTACTGCAGAAGAAGCATGTTTGCCACACTGCCATTTTTGCACAGGTAACATCAAGGTTTGGTTTCATGCCCACCTACAACCCAGTTCTCAATAGCTATACATCTACAAGCAATACATGTAATGTACAGGTAATGTGTTTTTCAAAGATTTAAGGGTTTTTATATAGTTATAGAATCACAGAACATCCCGAGTTGGAAGGGACCTACAAAGATCACTGAGTCCAACTCCTGGCTCTGCACATTACCACCCAAAATTCAAACCTTATGAGAGAGCTGGCCAAGAGCTTCTTGAATTCTGGCAGCAACCTTCCCCCCTTAAGGCTGTGAAAGAGTTGATCAGGTAGAACGGCTTCGTTTTTATTTTTCCCCAAACAATTCTTCTGTCTGCATCAACTCTTGCTGAAGAAGTCATCACCCATATGGCTGTGATGAAGACCCCATCCCCTCCCAGCTGCATGGAGGTAGGCAGAGGGCAGCTCAGCTCATAGTGGCTGTCCCCAGAATGTGTGTGTACAGGCTGTTCTTAAAGAAGTTCCTTCCTCTCTGTTTTAGCTTGGAAAACATCTCAACCTAAGGCAGCAATGCTGCAGCAATGAGGGAAGTAGGACCTGGTCAGTACACAGAGAAAAGAAATTTCTGGAGGAAAAAGCTGGAGGATTTGAATAGGCTTTTAATGCAACTCCAAACATATCCTGAACCCATAACTATTTCTAGTGAAGAGTAACAATGGTTTGTGAACAATAGGTGAAGCTGAAAAGTGAATAGGTTGGGAAAAACTCCACAAAAAAAGCTATTTTTTAAGAACTGAGTGAGCAAAAACGCCATGTTCAAAATGTCACTTTCTATTCTTCAGTGTTTAATGATATTTTAAATTTATACTTCTACTTGGTTACAGAAATCTGAAAAAATTCATAATCATGTGCTTTAACTTTTGATTAGCCTGGAATTAGGTCAGGAAATTGGAGTAGTTGGACTAGATGATCTTTGTAGGTCCCAACTATTCTATTCTATTCTATTCTATTCTATTCTATTCTATTCTATTCTATTCTATTCTATTCTATTCTATTCTATTCTATTCTATAAGGAAGGGATGGAGGGAGGGAGAGAGGGAGAGAGGGAGGGAGAGAGGAGGAGAAAGAACTGTATTACCAATGGTGGGTTCTCCTGTAGATACAATTATCACCATTCACAACTACCTTGAGTAATCAAAAATTGTAGCAGTGATTTAAAAATAATGAGATTTAAAATCAAAAGCAGCAGCACATAAACACTCTGAATCAAGGACCATCATTTTATTCAGCACGCAGTTCACGATGGGCCACTTCACCCAGTGTTGCACTGTACACAAGTACACAGCAGCTTATAAAACAACAACAAGTGTACAACAAGAAATTTTTATCAATTTTCATTGCAGCTGGTTCATCTTCTTAAATTTTAATCTGCATTTAGCAGATTCTAAAACTCTGGGGCTTTAGAAACTCTGAGTGTTATGCACAGAAAGGGCAGATGTGGATGCTGGCTGTGGACTCCTTAAACAAACAGGGAATTCTGCATCTTTTTTAGAGAAGTGTTTACTGAGAGCCAAACACTTTGTAGCTCTATCAGAAAGTACACAATTATGTTCAGTTGTGCAGGAAATGCATTCAGCTGAAATACATGCAGCTCTTACTACAAATTTCATCAGGATGAGTATTTTTCAACCACTAAAATTCCTTACCTAAAATACATTTTAGTAAAATGAAAAGCATATTGCAAAGATGCGAAGATGCAATTGTGCAGCACTCCATACATTGTAAGCAGAGTACAGCATTGCTCAGCAGCATGAGGCCTCGCAGACTGTCAGTGTCATCAGGGCATCACTCACCTTGGTTCTCCAGCCTTCTGAATGGCACTGAGTCACTTCCTGACCCAGGCACCTTGCAAAAGGCTATCAGAAGACATATATATATATATAAACATATATCTTTATTTATTTTTTGAAGAAGAGCTTTCTCTGTTTTCATTATGAGAAGGAAGTGAGAGACCCTCAAGTTTTCATGATTCCAGAGCATAAGACATGATTTAATATTAGAAGTATGGCTTTATCATGGAGCTTATGAGCAAGAGGGGACCAACTTTTTACATGGTCTAATAGTGATAAGACAAGGGGAAATGGCTTTAAACTAAGAGAGGGGAGATTTAGGTTATATGCTAGGAAGAAATTCTTTACTTAGAGGGCAGTGAGACCCAGGCACAGGCTGCTCAGAGAGCTATGGATATCCCATCCTTGGAGGTGCTCAAGGCAGGTTGGATGGAGCCCTGGGCAGACTGATCTGGTGTTTGACAGTCCTGCCCATGGCAAAGGGATTGGAGCTCAGTGATCTTTAAGGTCTTTTTCAACCTCAGCCACTCTATAATTGTGTCATTTCAATCAAACAAACCACTGCAACTGAGTGCAAAGCCAATGTGATCAGCACCCCATCTGCTAGGCCACAGTTGGCCAGCTGTGTTACACTGGCAGTAGGAAAGGGCTTTCCTCCAGAGGTGCAGCCCCTCCAGTTTCAGGACCAGCTCTGCAAGGATCTTCATGTTTTTCTGGAGTGTGCTTTCAAGTTGTTCCAAATAGTCAGCATCACTCCTTCATGCTCACATCAGTGTCTTGAGTTCAGAAGTGCAACTATGGGCAGTGAAATTGCTTTGACAACAGCTCTTCTTCTGAAAGGTGCTTTTCAGCCCTGCATCCTTCCTGTTACTCGTAGCATGAGCTGTAGGTCTGGACTAATGAAGCTACATAAATGCAGATGGCATTGCATGCTGTCAGATATCACAGGGATCTGATATACTATCATCACAGAATCGTAGAATCACAGAGTTGTTAAGGCTGGAAAAGACCACTAAGATCCACAATCCATCCCCATCATGCCCACTGGCCACGTCCCTCATTGCCACATCTCCACAGCTCTTGAACATCTCCAGGGAAGTTAACTGCACCACCTCCCTGGGCAGCCTGTAACATTGCATTATCACTCTTTCTGAGAAGAAATTCTTCCCAATATCCATGTGGAATTATATTTATCCACTGGCCAGCTCTGCACAAGGAAGAGGCTGTGAAAACCCTTATAGTTCTAAACTGGAAGAAATGAGGAATCTCACTGCAGAGTAAATCCTTTTGTCCCCTTCTGAATTAAATTTCTTAATGATGCAGATGGTCCCAGATCCATGCCCATGACAAAACTCCCGAAGAAAAGAAAAAAGCAGAGAAGAAAAAAGCCCCAGTCATCTGTGCATCATTCTGTTAATCACAGCCCACGTCTTGCTCCAAGTATGGAAGAGTAGATCTCTGCTTAAAAAGCAGCTCCTGTCACTAATTTGCACTGACATCTAATGGCTGCCATAAATAATTATACCTTCTAGCACCCACCTGGCTTTGGATGCAGGGTTAGGGTTTGATTACAATTGTTACCAGTCGTTCCAAAGACTGTTTCACTCATCAACTGATGCTTAGGCCTGACAACTATTGCCTAGCAGTACCAGTGATCATATTTGGTGAATGTCTTCAGTGCATGAAGAAATCAGGGGAGGCATCACGGCTGTGAACGCTCAGTGGCTGTACAGTACGTGCTTTAGCAGACAGTACTGGCACTGCTCTGTAGGAATGTATAACTGATGCTCTTCTGGAAAAGATCTCACGAGGCAGAAACAATGAAGCCAGGAACAGATGGGAAACAACCTTTCACTCACTGCTGCATTTTGTGACAACTAAGAATTCAAAGAGCAAACAAGCTGCAGAAGCAGAAATACACCTGACGTGGTACTTCCACTCTTTATGTGGGAACATTCAGCCCTTCCCAGAAATGCATTTACTTTTAGCGATTACCTGCTTTTTCTGTATTTTTTTTTTTTTTAAGTGTTTAATTGCGAGAAAATAATTACAGAGGAGTTAATGGGATGGGCTCAGTGAATGCTTCTGTGCATCATTAAATATCTGCAAGGAAATCCTGCATGTGTATACATTTCAAGCTGGGTTTTTGTAACTCCAAACACCCCACCATTGGCAGCCCAAGGGCTGAGAGGAAGAGGAGTTTCTCACTGGGAAGCAGAAGGTTTTCTCCATCCCACGTCTTATTAGGCTCAGTCTAAAAAGAAAAGGATGAAAGGGAATTAATCACAGGCAGGACAGGCGGTGTAAAGGTGGGTGGAAGGACTGACAAGCAAACAGAGAAGCGATTCTGAAGAAATGATGAATAAGAAATAAACACGTCGAGAGGACAGAGGGAAAGAGTTATGGTTAAGATGAGTTTGCAGAAAGCGGGTAGGCATGTTTTATTGCATAATATTTCCATCAGGGGAAACAACTTTTGCAGTCAGATTAGTTCCTCTCCCACCTTGTGGCTTCTTCATTTGTAGAATAAGAAGCAAAATGAAAAGCATGAGATTCACAGCTTTGAATTTTCCCCTGCAGACATGCAATCAGTGTGCTCAGCTACCACAGCCGCTCACACAGCTGATGCCCAGCCACAAATCCAGGGCTGGAGATTGCCTTTGCACTAGTACCTCCCCATGCACCACTTGAATGGCACAAAAACACCCTGGAGGAGGTGTAAAGCCCATGGCCATAGGGCTGGAGCTGGGGTGAATGGATCATTCTGCTGATGAAAATCAGACCTTAAATTGCAATTGCTAACAGCTTCAGCCAAGTGTGCTGGTTCTGCCCACTGTGCAATGAATCCCAAGGCAGTTTTGTGGTGCCTGAGATGGGAGGAACCCCCATGGATCCGCCTGGACTATGGCACCTCTATGCCACCCATCTCTGGTTTCTGCATTCATAGGGCTCAGCTGCTGCTAAGTCCACAAGGAGCTGGAAAGTTGGAATGGAGATGCTACAGACCATCACAGTAGTGGAAGATCACCACCCCAGCATGCAGGAGCCTGTTGCTCATGCAAACCTGGAGATGAAAAGGCCATTTAATTCCATCTTATCTGAACTACAGATCACTAAGCTGCCTGGACTGTGAGAGAAGATTAGGGCCCATCTTCTGGCTTGTCCCTGAGTGATTTTAGACTAACAGGGGGAAAATAACAGTAAATGAATCTGAGAATGTGGGTTAAGTAATCAGGTAATGCATCTAATGGAGATAAAAATGACTGAGACTGAAAGGATTGGGTGGGGTTTTTTTTCATTTACTCTTTATTAAAAAAACAAAGATAAAAGACATACAATACCTTTGAAAACTAAGCATGGCTGAAGTACAAGAGTGACATGAATTACCTAGCACTTATCTCCTTAAGAAAAGAGCTAAAGCAGAGAGCAGCATCCACACTTCCTCTTCTTGAGTCCACTGAGTACTTCCCTGTGCCCTGCAGAGATCCTTATGGGATCCTGCCTGCTGCTGGCTCTGGAAGAGTCAGGTGCTGGGCTGTAGGTCTGCACCTGTGGCTTTTCAGAAAGATGAAGCAGAAGCCAGCATCATCCTTTTTGATAACTCTGTTCTCTAATTCTTGTTTTCAGCTTATTTGCTGGGTGTTTGAAGTCCCTGGCAGAGGATCCCTAGAGCAACTCGGTTCTGCTGCATCAGAGGGTTTTGCTCTTTCACAGATAAAGACCAAATTCTCAGCTACAAAACTTTATTTTTAAACATAGTCACCACCATTAGCTTTGCGTTTTGACCAACAATGAACAAAAGCCTGCATGTCACACTCGTAAAAATGTGCATGGCCATCTGAAACGTGGCTTGCCTTTCACATCACTGTCATCACTACTGAAATACACCACCCACCTCCTCACTGTGCTCACATCCACTGCTTGGTCTCCATAAACGTTCAGCATCAATGCGTGTCAGTGGGTGCCATTTTTTTCACATGGAAGAATTCAGTTCCACCCTTTTGCTTCATAGGCACTTCTGTATCAGACACCATTGTATTATTCAGCCCCTCTGCTGCCATCTGTTGCACTGCAACAAAATGTAATGGAATATTGGCAGGAAGGTTCAACTTCTACTGCCATAGCAGCAACATCCGCTTCTGATGCTGTGGGCCTCGAGGTGTAGACCCCAGGTTGCCTTCCACCATGGGCACAGCTGGATGTGCTTCATATCCAAGACTAGTTCCAAAAACAAAATACATTGTAATGCATCTGTAGAGATCAAGCTTATACATTTGAATCCTGTAACTACTCAGATCTTCACATCTCTTTGGAAGTGCTAGCTGATTTCCCACTCAGATCTGTTTTTTAGCCCGTAACACATATTGTGAATTGGAGCCTTCAGATACACGTCTACAGCTCATTCCTCTTCATAAAATGGTGCCCTTTTTGAAGGCATGCAGAGGGCTGCCTTTCCCTTAAAGGTTTCATTTTATTAAGTGAGTTGGGCCAGGTATGAAAGATGGAGTGTTAGCCAAGATTCAGTCCCCAGTCACCCCATCTCTACCCAGATTTCCCTTCTCTCCCCCACTCCTCCTCACCCGCTGCATCTTCCCAACAGAACACTCCATTTAGACCACATCACATGCAGAGCTGCTTCCCAGCAAAGTCTTGCCTGGGCTGTGCTTCCCCAGGAAGCCTCAGAGAAGCCAGCACTGGCATGAAAACACCAAGTACAAATGGTAAAACGTACTCATTTTCTTTTCAGTACAACTACAGGACAGAAAGGACGTTGCTTTGTGCATCAGGGTCAGTAGATGTTAGATAGATTTTATATCCTATAGTCAAACTTTGGCTGAAAAATATTTCTGATTTTTTTTTTAATCACCATTACTCTGCTGGACCTCATTTCTTGGACAACCTGCTAGAGTGGCCCTGTTAGACACCAGAGGACTTCCAGAGGTCCCTTCCAACTTCAACCAATCTGTGATTCTGTGTGTGTCCACGAACAGCTTCCTTTGATGCTTTAGGCTGCATGATTTGTAGGCAGTGATACACTGCCGGGGCACTCTTACAGCTGCACTGTTTCTCGTGAGCAGAGACAAGAAAGTGGCCAAGAGTAAGGATGCTCTGGGAGCATCAACTGTGCTGAGCTACCAAAAGAATCTGCAGAAAGCAATGGCTGAATCCCAACTGTCTGCAGCAGAAGATAAGTCAGGCTCCAAACCATACATCATTTCTACACGACTCTAACAAAACCTGCTCCAGATACAGAGAAGCTGTGGATGCCCCATCCCTGGAGGTGCTCAAGGCCAGGCTGGTTGGGGCCCTGGGCAGCCTGATCTGGTGGGTGGAAATCAGCCCATGGCATGGAGTTGGAAGTAGATCTTTGAGATTCCTTCCAACACAAGCCATTCTTTGATTTAATACTTTTCCCAGATATTTTGACTGCTGCACTTAATGATCTGTCTCTCCTTTCCTTTTCATCTAGTTTCCAGATAAGGGAAAGCTGCACTAAAGTTAATTTTTTTTAGGAATGCTTAAGAGCAATAAAGGGAGGCTGTGGCTTCGTTGCTATGAAAACATCATGTACCAAACAATGACTTTTTTCTCTATTTACAGTGGAGAATCACATCTTGCTTTGCTATTTTATTTGGCACGGTAAGCAACAACAAAAAGTAGAAATTCAAGATATTTTGTAAGATCTTTAATTCTGATTTTCAGGAACAGCTTGAAATGCTGCATCTGAAAATCTAAGAAGTTAATAAGTTTTTGGTTGTGAGAAGCAAATCACAAATAATTGAATGAGCTTAGAAGCAGGGGAAAAGTATCTTTGATGTGGGATGGTGTTTGCAACAAGAGGAAAGGCAAAATGCAACATGTTACTTGAACACAGGAATGTGATTGCTTTCTGCTTTGCACTGGTTTGGTACGGTGTGAATTCACCAACTTTAATACAGTAACTATTGATCTGTACTAGTGAAAGGGAGCAGAGGAGCTAACTCCATCTGTTACCAATAGGCAAGGCTCTTTGTGGCTCTATAACAAAGATTTCACTTCAGTGCAACTACAAATGAAATAATGGGTTGAAATTGAAATTTTTTCCACGTTGCCCATGAAGAACTTCTGGTCAGGGCCTGGGAGATGTGCAGACCATGAGCAGCGGTGCTTCTGGCACCAAGGGTGCTGGAAAACTTCTACTGAGCTGTGGCACAGCTCCAACTCATATTCCTTGTGGTTTTTGCAGTGGCTGTAAGAAAATGTCCAATCCAGACTCTGAGCTCTGTTTTTTGCCTCAAGCCCATGGGCTACGCTGGCAGCTTTCAGGCCACAGCTCATAGGCATTGACTGCACTGAATGGATTCACTGCCAGTCTGTCAGTAATGCGGTTACCATCATGAAGGCACACCTCTGTGCTTCAGCTACCATGTCCAGTCAGCCCTTCCTCACAGGTTTTCAGTTTTAGTTTGCCTTCGTGCACTTCCCTGCATCATAAGACACGCTAGTCCTAGAATCATAGAATCACAGAATATTCTGAATTGTTGGACCCATAAGGATCATGAAGTCCAATTCCCAGCTCCATACGGGATCACCCAAAAACCAGATCACATCTCTGAGAGCATTGTTCAGATGCTTCTTGAACAAGCTTGGTGCCATGACCAGTGCCATAGGGAGGCTGTTCCAGTGTCCCCATTCAAACAAATCAGTAATGCCACAGACTGCCATCCTCCTCTGACCTTGCTTCATGAGCTTCCCAATGAGAACAAACCCACAGCTGTGCTCAGGAGAGCCCGTTAGCTTCCTGTCACCCTCAATTGACTCAAAAATGAGTCAGACCTGTGGAGCCTGGGCACAATCAGGACATCTCTGAGGATCTCCAGCTAAAGCTGTGTTGTCACAAATAGCTGCAATACCCACGCTAATGCTCAGGTAAAGAGCAGGATCACAGCATGCCTCTGGGCTCCGTGGAGAGGAGGCTGAGCAGGCAGAAGCTGCCTCCAGACCTGTGCTGCTGCAGCTGCCCTGATGATGCCAGGTACAGCACCAAAAATAAAACCTGGTCATGCCTTCATGGCACTCCCTGCAGGCAGCCCATGATTGCACCCCCTGCAGCCCCATCAGCAGCACTCTGCCTGAGGGCAGCAGAGGAAAAATGGCTCTTCCAGGGACATGGTTTTCCTAAGCCTCCATAAAATACACCCCTGTGATTTTAGGAACTGTGCACAGTAAATGCACTTTGCAGGTGTAATACTCCATGAGCCCAACCCAAGAGGGAGCAGGCATAGCCTTGGAGCTAAGCCACAGTAGGGATGGTTTAGGTAATTCGTCGTATCAAAAGTGCTACATGAATTGGGGTAAATGAGATGGCTTCAGCCATCTATGTTCAGCCTGTAATGAAAAACAGAAAATATTTCCAACTGGAGCAGCTGTGAACTATTCTGCTCTCCAGTAAGCTCTGGAAAGTTCACTGTGGGACATACATAACACTGCAAATGATGAAGCAGTGCATGGCTGCTGTGATGGGGAAGAATATATATAGACTTCTTGCAAAACAAGAGCTCAGGGTGATCCTGAATGCAGAGCATAAGCACAACGAATAATTTGGCACTTGCAGAAAGGTAGGAATGAGAAACCTCTTCTCTCACTTTCATGCTTAATTGGACTGTGCTGGCACATCCCTGGAGGTTAAGCTAATGTTACCAAATAGGTCACTGCAGATCTATCAACAGGTGCTGACATGTCTTAGGGATATAACTGTGTAGAAACATAATAAGAAAGGAGAAAATAGCCTTGTCCTCAATGTGGGATGACTGAAATGTGCTTTGGAAAGTCACTGTTTCAGCCAAGTGCAGGAATGCATCTCACAACCCCAGATGTTGGGTGTGGGTGCTAGCTACTGACCACAAGTTACCCTCTGTATGAAAAAGATGAGTCTGTTTATGCCCTGTGGTGCTGGCAGACTTCTGTTTGATTGATTAAAGCTGGATGAATAATTCATTAAATAGTTTATTTGAAGAATTTCTCTCTTTTTCTGTTTGTAGATTGAAATGTGGCACAAACAATATTGTACCAATTTGACATTATTTCTCAGCTACTTCTTACCCAAAATTGCAGCTCAGTCCACTGCACTGACAACTTTTTTCCAGTGCTCTGTAGCCACATTGCTGCTGGAATGGTTCTGGATGGTTACTGAGGGCCTCAACCCAGAAGGAATGTTGGGTTTCACCCAAGAGAAGGTCAGTGCAATGCTATAGGAGCAGAGCAGATGACTGAGGTCAATGAAGAACAGGTTCTCATCATGTAGGAAGAAGCCTTATGATCACTCTGTCCTTTGAAGCAAGTGTTTCAGGACACTGGTTATGCTATAGAAAACAATCCTGGGCTTCTAAACCCAAATATGTTGGTCATGGAGAGGGCAATCTGTGAAGCACTGATATAGTCTTTCTGTCCTGTATTTGCAGAACAATTTCATAGGACACTGCCTGGAAAGATCAAGCCTAGAGTCAGTCCCTATCCTCCTCCTGCCCTGTCTCCCTTGCAGAAAGATGCCCTCATCCTCCTAGCCCTCATCCTTGAGTGGCAGAGAAACCTATCAAGTCATGCCCTGGAAAACTGGGTTTCCCATGGAAATGCTTACATTTACCCGTTTAAACCAACAATTTCTAAATATTTATATCTCTATTCTGGAATGCTCTGTGCCTATGAACATTCCTGTGAATTAAGTCACCGTATTTCAAATACCACACAAAAAATCTATGTAAAGCTGTTAAGAAAAAGGCAGTAACATCACCCACTTTATAACCATGCACATATGTTCATTTCATTGCCTCTGCAGCATTTTTCTAGCGTTAGAATTAGCATGGAAAGGGAACAAGCCAGATGGAAATAGAAAAAGAAAACCCATCTCCAAATTCAGGGTACCCCCTGATTTCTGGTACCTCAGCAAGAACTGATCCTTTGCTCCTCTGTAAAGAAACCAGAAAGCAAAATGAAGTTGCACTTATTAAATGTTTCATTGGCCTCACCACCTGCAACAGACCATGATTTTAAAATTATGTGATGTGTATTGAGGAATGTATCATCATTTATGTGCCATCCCTTATAAGAGAAGAGATACATGTTTGGAATGTCCAAATTGCAGTGAAATAAAGGTCAGGGTCCTATCAAAGGCACACAGCAAAAGCTTTAGGAAATTAAAAGCATTGATGAGCTATGTGCACTTAATGTCATGTCTTGGTACTTTAAGGGGGAAAAGAAATCCACTCTCAAAACAAATTTTCTGTATTGATAGCACTGCAGGCATAGCTTTGTTGAGCTGACTTCTGCCTAGGAATATTCAGTGCCCTTTTAAGAATTAATTGGATGGATTTTTTCTTCTCATGCCTTAGCAGCCTTGGGATCAATGGAATCACAAAGGTGAAAGGCAAAACTTTAAGATAATACAGAATTTTTCAGTACTTTTATTGTGAGCAAAGGCATACTGGCCACTAAGCTCTCATTCCAAAATTCATAGAGTATGAGTTTGCTGAGTAGCAAGGTAAAGAATATTGATTTTGTTACTTATCTATGATCATCTGCACTGCAAGTTGCAGTGGAGAGAAATACAGAATGCAGGATGGGATTTAGTATCCAAAATTACCTGCTTTCTTTTGAAAAATGTAGATAGCCTCTCACACTACCCTTCCTACAGCTACTCCAGGTGGGTCTGAATGTTGATTTGTAAGATCACATGAAGGCTGAAGTATAATCCTGTTATGCTTAGGGGAAAATCTTGAGCTGAGTATAAATAAGAAAGAGATGAAAGCTCATCCAAGTGTAGCAAAGAAACCTTTTTCCACTCCCCATGGGCCAAAATCCTCTCCCAGTAGGTATGGGGACAAGGCTTGGCTCTCTCCTCTATGTGACTCCTCTGTTTAATTTAACAGTGTTCTCTACTCATCTCTCTGTGCATATCTTTATACTCTTTCCTGCTGCATGAATTGCTGTCTGCTTAGTGATGCTGAATTTACCAGCCCAGGCACTCGTTGGTGAGACACACCCCATAATACCAGTGGTTTGGCATCAGCCTTCACTGCCCCTTTATCCTATGCTCGTTTTTTCCAGAACAGTTCTGCTGTTTTGAACACCAGATCCCACAGATTCTGAGCAGGAGGTCCCACGAGCGGTGTGAAAATTGTCATCCTCTCAGAAAACTGAGCATTTACTCTTTGCCAGTGCTAAGGATAACTCTGTCTGAGGACATACTGACAAGGCCCAAGGTAGTGCAGTTGACCAGAGAGAGCTTACATGCAGTGTTTTTACTGTGCTTGCCCATAAAATCATAACCTCGTGGCACCAGAACCACCAGGTTCATCTGACAGCCCTCCCCAAAGCACGTTCCCTTTCCAGTAGCACACTTTTCTTACAAATCACAGGGAAGCATCCTATTAAAATCTTCCTGAAATCTTGACTTTGACCCTAAACCACTCTGCCCTCAGCCCCATGCTCCTTCACTCTTTTTGGTGAACTCAATCAGATTCCTCTAAAAACATGGAGTGTTCCAAGAATCTAACTAAGCACTGACGAATCCTTCACTGGGACAGATGTGTTTTCTAGAAATAATAGTAATTATCTCTAAAACCCCATGAAAGTTTGATTGCAGTTTGCCAGGAATAAGTAGAAATAGAAGAGGAGCCATTTCAAGACAAAGCCAGGCTGCTGCTGTGCTCAAAGAACCAGTTCTCTTCTGCAAAGATCTTATCTATCAAAGCTCCCAACAAGATTGCTTTATTAGGGATATTTCTACAAGATACAGGAAAGGAGGACTTCAGATCTATGAGTAAAAGCCAGCCTTAGAAAAACAGGGCAATTGGTAATGAATCACCACTAAATAGCTCACCACTATTTAGGTTTTACTTAAATAGAGAAATGGCCACTGAACACAGTGGCACTCCTGACAGCATGTCCACAAATCACCCCCAGATCAAGCTACCCAGCCCAGCACAACTACATGTCCCTCTCCCACATGGACACATGCACACAAATGCAGTCCCACACCTCCATCCTCTCATCGACCAGCACGTGATGGGTAAATGCAGAAAATGGGCTACCAAGCACAGTGCAAAAACCTAATACTCATAAACAGTATGTACAAAGCTTTCTTCAATTCAAATAAAATATAGGAGTCTTCTTTGAAGAAGCTGTAGGTGTGACACGACACTTCTTTCCATGTAGATAGAATGAAATCTCAGCTCAGAGTTTGTACCAGAACATCTGTTAAGCTCCAGGCTAGCAAAAATGTGTGTTGAATAAAGTCAAACTTTGCTGTCTTTTTATGTTTATTTGTTTTGCCTTCAAATTCTTCCTCATTTCCACTCTGTTAGGATCTAAAAGGAAGGTAAGCTCATAACCCTGTGTTCCTATAAGCTGTCCAGCGCAGAAAGGGCTCCCCATGATACCAAGCCATACACAGAGCAGGTAGCCCATGCTACCCATCTCACTGTCACATCACTTGAGCATCCCCATGCCTTGCATCCCAAACCTGTTCTTGGACTTTTTACCTTCGCATGACCTGCTTTTTGCTTACTGTATTCCTTTCAAACTGCTCTATCAACTGCCCCAGGGAACATCAGACCAAGTGTTTTATGCCCACAAAGAGAAATAAGAGAAGGAAATATCATTTCAATTAAATAAATGGATAAGTAACAAAAGCAATTGACAAGAACAACAAAAAGAAATATATTCATTGAGTAGGCATGGTTTAGATCTAGAGTAGAACATCCTCCATTCTAACCCAGGTCACTCAATTCATAATCAGTGGAACTTCATTCACTGTTAAGCGTCATACCCAAAACTTGTGTTTCTTGGCTCAGTTCTGCTGCCCTGAAGTCAAACGTAAACTTTCCATTCAGCTCTGGTAGGAGGTGTGTTGGGTCATAGTGACTTCTGTAAACAGTTCCTCACACAGATGATAAAACAAAGAGCTGAAACCTTGCTGTGCGAGTTTTGTAGATGTCTGAAAAATATAATCACTGTTTACAGTTTCCTGCAATTGGTGGCAGGAGGAAAATAAATACAAGTAATAAATACAAGGCCAAGTAATGACATCCTGCTTTGCTGTTCTGCCACTTGGACTCATTCCAGCCCCCCGAAGAAGGGCAGAAAGCAGAAAACCAGAGCAGAGCCCTGCAGTGCCCGTATCTCACTTCTGCTTGAAAATTTGCCTCCGTTTGTTTTGTGAGATTTCCACCCACTCCCCAATTATTTCTCATTTTATTCACAGCTGTTCACCATTCTGGTAATTCCTTCTGCGAGGAGAAAAACAAAAGATGTGAATTATAAAAATGCCTTGACTCTGTGTCCAAATTTATCCACATGGATCGCCCTTTGGCACTGCTGCATGGCTTAGCAATCCTCTACAAGGAAACTTAGTGGTGCCGGAGTAATAGATAATAAAGGGAGATATCCCCATTCCTGCAAATATGATCCAGATAGCCAGTTATCCTCCAACCATTAGGATGGTTGCTTTCCTACGTGAAAAGGTGCATCTATGTTAAGTTCGGAGCTGCACTCACAGGTCAAGATAAGGCAAGTAGAGCATCTCTGGAATTGAAATTTATCGCAGATAAACCTGAGATCTTCTGCATAAAAATAAACTTCAGTGCATAGAGTTGCTTTTTCCTTTGTTGTTGTTGTTTTTGAAAATCATCTGCCATGTGATAGGACAAGGGGGAATGGTTTTAAACTGAGACAAAGGAGGTTTGGGTTAGATATTAGGAGGAAGTTTTTCACAGAGAGGGTGGTGAGGCACTGGAACAGGTTGCCAAGGAGGTTGTGGATGCCCCATCCCTGCAGGCATTCAAGGCCAGGCTGGATGTGGCTCTGGGCAGCCTGGTCTGGTGGTTGGTGACCCTGCACATAGCAGGGGGTTGAAAGTAGATGAACATTGTGGTCCTTTTCAACCCAGGCCATTCTATGATTCTATATAACTCAAATGTAGAATAAACTGGAATAAGTCACTTTTGATAAAAGATTATCATAGAATCATAGAATTCTTTGAGTTGAAAGGGACCTTTAAAGGTCATCTAGTCCAACTTCTCTGCAGTGAACAGGGACACATACAGCTTGACTGGGTGCTCAGAGCCCCAACCAGCCTGACCTTGAATATCCATCCAACCTCTTCCATTTACCCACCTGGCTGTGATGACCATGCTGATAGTCCCTTTCAAAGAGGCTTAACCCAGCAGATAGCAAAGCACCACAGAGTCTTCCACTCCCTCCTCCCACTTCCCAGTGAGATGGGGGAGAGAATCAGGAAAAAAGTAGAACTTGCAGATTGAGATAAAACTATTTTACTAAGGTAGAGAAAAGGAAAAGGGTAATAGTTAAGACTGTGTATGTACACACCACCTTCTGATGCCCAGCTCATCCCCCAAACAAAAGAAGCAAGAGAGAGAGATGAACCCCTTCAAAACTCCTTCCACATGATGTCATTTGGTTTGGAATATTCTTTTGGCCAGTTTAAGTCAGCTGTCCTAATTCTGTTCCCCCTCAGCTCGTTGGGCCCTTAGCTGAGAACAGTCTTGGCTCTGTATAGTACTGCTTACTGTATAGCAGCAGCTATAAACATCAGTGTGTTATCAACATCATTTTTCTCCTAGAATCAAAACATAGCATCATACTCAGAAGAAAACAATTCTGTCCCAGCTGAAACTAAGACACTTTTCCTGAGCTCTGATTTTTGTTGCAGTTGCTCAGCCCACAGCTGCAGCACAGCATGGATGATTGGATCCTTTATTTAAAGAAAGGGAAGAAAAGTCCCATATTCACAGTGGTGAATCCTGCCTGTGCCCTCTTTACACCTAGCATGGCTGAACACTTTGCAACCTCTGTGGTGGCATCACAGAGGTCAAAATTTACTTGCAGGAAAGGTACTTTGATTAGCACAGCACATCCCCAAATGAAAAAGTGCTGCTATCATATATCTGCCTCCTGGTTTTATCAGTGCCTGCAGCACCAAGCCAAAGTGAAGTATTAGGAGGTAAATCACCTCCATGCATTTCTCACAGGCACTTAGGAAGAGAAAGCAATTTTAGGGAGGATCACACAGAGTTTCTCAGTGAGGAAGTTCTATCATCTCACCCTGTGCTCTCTCTCTGTCCAACAATATTAAACTAAATAAGCAACAGACGGAGAGAGAAAACCAGAGAGAAGCGGTACTTTCAGATGGCAGAGGAGCACAGTTCTCTGCCTTAGCCCTGCAGCTCGTGACACATTCATTATCTCTGTAGCAATGCAGTTGATGCCCCTGCTGAGCTAACAGCACAACTCATCTTCTCTGCTGGTCACTGGGCTTTCTGAAGACAATTCCACAGAGTTCAGCATCTTTCACCCTTTGAAGAAACAGACAGCTGCCAAAGCTCTCATACTTAGCACTTGGAACACAGGTGGTGATGGGTCAATAGTTGGACTAGATTATCTTAGTGATCTTTCCCAACCTTAATGGTTCTGTGATTCCATGATCCTCTTTGGGTTTGGTTGTTACACAACCTCTGATATCCTCCCAACAGCTTATCTCTTGTCAACACTTGAAGGATCACAGAATTTGCCCATTTCTCCAGTGAGTTTCCAGAGACAGATTTGAAGGTGCAAAGAAGCTCCTGGCAAGCTGGGATGAAGGAGAAAATAAAGCTTTTTTCTTTTTTTCTTTTGAGGCTGAGCTGCTGAATCATGCAGGACAGGCAGCAGCCTACAGAGCAGGAGCTGCAGGAAGATGCAAACATCCCCTGAAACCTTGGCTGCTGCCCTCAATATTTGTATGCCATGAAGTGGCCTGAAATACCTCAATCACCTCAACCATGGGGAAACAGAGCAGTGTGCACACCAGCTGTGCCCAACACCTTATGGAGAGGCACTGGAAAACCACACAAAACTGTTCCAAAATGTAAGGCAGTCCAAAACCAGCAACAATTTTTGAGTGCAACTTGGAATGCCAGGGAGATAACAATCAGCTCTCCTTGTCTCTGTCAGAGCAAGAAGCTGGCAAAAGCAACGCTACAGGACAATGCAACCTGAAGGGGAACCTCTGCCTTTAGAAGCCTTTGGGGATGGATTCCAGGAATTCATAAGCATTTTCACTGCAGTGGGAAAGATGTATTTGCTTGAAATTCCTTTAAGCCCTATGATCCACTCTGTACATGGCACATGCAGCCCCTACATTAAATATCTCTGTGCCTGTATTCTTTCCAGAGAGGGATCACTCTTCCTCATGGCAGAAGGTCTTTGAGGACACAAAATTAAGACCATTTTCAAAGGACTTGGACTTTGCTTGGTGGAGAAGTACTGATAGTGCTGCATGGGTGACAGTGCAGGTCTACAGCTTCTTGGGCTGGTTTTGCTCTTCATAGAGATTACAATCACCAGATGTGTTGTCCAAGCTCTGCCCACACCCTATGCCTGTACATAATAAACATCAGTCACCAGGATGGGACAGACTTCAGAGATGCAGAGTGCCCTGACTATGCAGCAAAAGGGAGCAGTCCTGAGGGACCTCAGAAACATGAGACACTGGGTGAGCGGGGTGGAATAGGGCCTGCCAATAATTGCCATTATGCATGGAAGGACAGCAGATGAGAAATAATATCAGTTCTCTATTCAGATGAGAAAAAGCTTGAATGGTGGTGAGTAAAGGAAAGTTTTCCAAAACATATTACCTTGCAGAAATTGCACAAGGTTGCTGTTGGCTTGGAGGTAGCAGAGGCTAAGAGCTGACAGTTTCATCGTGGAAATTGTTTAGGAAATGACCAAGGGAACACATTGCATTGTTCAAATGTCAAACTGCTTGTATCTGGAGAAGAGAGTGTGTGTTTATCAGCTGCAGTAATACACATCCCACAAAGGAGAAGAGCAGAGAAACCGAAAATTTTATCATAGATCTGTTGTGACTCAGACATCTCTGGTGCTCAGGCAGAAGAAACTACACAGGAGAGGAAGATTCATATTATATTTCCTAGAACAGAGGAGTGATGGGCAAATGCTAAACAGGATATAAGCCCTGACAGAAGAGAAAACAATGCTTTTCCCAACCGTTAGGTGAAAAAGCAAAAACATTGTGTGTGATCTCAGTGTAGCAATAATCAAGAGATGCAACCAGAGTAACAGATAGCAACTGAAGTGGGGCAGCCACAATTAGACAGCAGAATTCAATCTAAGAGTACAGGAGAGTACAGCAGGAATAGTTCGTGTTGTAGGCAGCTATAGATTAGGACAGATTTGCAAGGAAAAATCCTATAGAACACAATTTTTCTCTAAAAGAAAAACCACAGATTTGTTGGTAGGACATGAACACATCTGGGGAAACAGAAGGAAGATATGCACTTCATCAAGAATAAAAATGAGTTGCAATATATCCAGAGAAAAGAGGAAAAGGAGCAGTCTGACTATACCATTTCTATTTTATCAGGATTGGATCCAGTTCTGATGAAGTGACCACGGGAAAATCACCCATCCAGACTGACCAAGCCACCTGCAGCTGTTTCCTGTCGTGTTTCCTCATGGATTCAATGCAGAAGCTGATCCTGACATGCACTTCACAAAGGCAATTCCCAGTTGGCAGGTAGAGACTGCAGTCCAAAAAAAATCAAACTGGAAGTCAAATGTAGGGCTGTTAATTAGTTCTTCACAATCCCCATCCAGTGACTTGACATGGAAAACACTATTCCTCTTACAAGTGGGCTTTCAGGCAGCTCCAGCAATCTGCCAGTCAGGAAAACAAGTGGTGACCCAAGGATGTGGCTGCATCCCCCATCACATAGACTACACCTTCTTCCCCCCTCTCCCCCCCCCCCCCCGATGGGAGTAAAACTGCACACAGAGCTTGTTGAAACTGTTTCAGTGTAAGAAAAGATTTCTCACTTCTGTTCAAGCTAGAATTCACATTCCTTAATATTATTTGCTAAGATCCACATGTTGAGCATAGATAGCTTGCTCACATCAAGAACTGCTGAAGCTTAAGCATGAAACTAGAGAGCGTCAAAGGTCAGGTACAGGACTTTATGGCTGAGATGTTTTGTTTTACCTTTGGGTCAGTATAGGTGATGAATGGACCTGCCTCTGTGTTCTGCTTCTACAGATCTGCCACATCCAGACTGCTTTGGATATATGGAATAAAATCTCAG
This sequence comes from Phasianus colchicus, assembly GCF_987193195.1. Lineage (NCBI taxonomy): Eukaryota > Metazoa > Chordata > Aves > Galliformes > Phasianidae > Phasianus > Phasianus colchicus. The sequence continues at coordinate 45,753,502 of NC_143441.1, read as the reverse complement.
AAAGGCAACCTAGGTCAATAATTAGGATGAGAAATTCAGGCAGAAATTCAGGCTAGCAGCTGTGAGTTAACTGTGAAGAATTGCCAAAGCGTTTTGTGCCACTAGGTGTCTGAGCAACAGAATGGCAGATGAAATTCTGTATAAATAAGCATTAAGAGAAGCAAATAGGAAAATAATTCTAATTTTGCTTAGAGATGGACTGTGAGATATTACCAATTAGATACGAAAGCTTCTGTTTATAATAGATGGTTACATGCAAACAGAACTTCAATTGGAACAATTGCAGCTTAGCTTTTCTTACAGCTTTTGGATGCTTTGACCTGAATCCAGCTATTCAAACCTGACACAACATAACACAGATGAGTAATTATCATCTCCTCAAACCTCTCCTGCACTCCATAAGTGCTCTTCTCTCTCCTCTCACTTAAAGTCTACCGGGCCATTTGACAGGGCTCCCTGCTTGTTTTAAAGTTGCTTCCAGGTGGAAGTTACCACCTTAGGTGTTCTTATGGTAACCAACTCCAGCAAATGCATCTGCCACAGCACATTGCAAGCCACCTGTCCCCTTGCTCTTTGTCATTTGCCACTACTCAGCTTTCTGAAGAAGGTTCCTTCACTGGGAAACACTGACAAGGCACAGCCAATTCTGTAAGATACACATTTACACGTACATACCATGGTACAGAATGGTTTGCTAGACCTGCACAGCTCAACACTGGTCTTGTTTAACCCAGCAACTACAATAACAGGCTCTACCCTTCTTGCAGAAGGCAAGTTTTTTGTTTGCATCCCACAAACCAAACCACTTGAAGTTTACAATTCAGCCAGTGTGTGAAGAGGCAGTGAGTCTCCCCCTGCTATTTTCAGAAGTTACTTGCATATTCTATGCACTGCTCTGATTACTGATCAGCCTTTTTCACATGCATGCAGATATTGTCATCTCTTGGCTGATAAAACTTCTAGGTCAATAGGGAAAATGTCAGTGAGTCAACAAATGAATTTTAATTATGCATCCCACAGATGAAGAATAGAGGAATATGGCAGGTCCTGAGCAGGAATGAAGATTCAGAGAGGAAAATGACAGCAAAGCATTTGAGATGCATACAGTTTCGTATTTATGGTCATCTGACATGCAATCAGCTAAGTAGTTCCTTGAATAGGACTGTATAATCGGATCATAGCATTGCTTGAGTTGGAACAGACCTTGAAAGACCACCTAGTCCAACCCCCTTGGCTGAACAGGGACACCTACAGCTCCATCAGATGCTCAGAGTCCCTTCCAGTCTGACCTTGAGTGTCTCCAGAGATGGGGCATCCACCACCTCTCTGGGCAACCTCTGCCAGTGCTTCACTACCATTATCATAAAAACCTGCTTTCTTACCAATCTAACCTAAATGTCTCCTCTCTAGTTTGAAATCACTTCCCCTCACCATAGACTCTGCTAGAGAGTCTGTCCCCTTCTTCCTTACAGCCCCTTTAGATACTGACAGGCCACTCTCAGGTCTCCCTGGAGCCTTCCCCTCTCCAGGCTGCACAGCCCAACTCTCTCAGCCTGTCCTTGTAGGAGAGGTTTTCCACCCCCAGGTTCATTTTGCAGCCCTCTTCTGGACGTGCTCCAACAGGTCCTCGTATCTTAAATTATCAGCTGGTGAAAACTGCTTATACAGTTACAGGTAGACTGATGATTTCATAACAGGATTCACACTAAAAGTCTCTCAAGCATAATTCCCAGAACACAGTCATCCCAATTGCCTCAACACATGCACCGTTGGGGGATTTCCTCACACTGGAAGGGATGAGGATTCCCATAGGAACTGTGTTGTATCTGCCACACTGTGGAGCCATTGGTCTTCATGAGAAAAGGTTGGGTTGACCAAGGCATTTTAATCCAAAATCAAGTTATAGACTTCACGTTTCCCTCTAAAACAGGCAAGCACTGCTGATGCCAATTTCTCAAAGAAACTAGGCATAGAGCAAAGAGTCAAAGCTTACGTGGAGAATGAATGGTGCAGCAAGAAAGAGTTCTCAGCCTTCCCATCACACATGCCCTTCCCTGGATACAGAGTGAAAAAAGTCCTAACTCATGGTGGGGACATACAGATCCCACCACTTAAATGCAGCATTCCAGTAAAACAGAAATAATGTTTTCCTGAGGGAAAAAGCAGTGGTGGGGAACAGCCATGTATATGCAGTTCCAGGAAACTGTGCATTGGGAACAGCCAAGTTAATAAGAAAAGCCATTTTTAAGACACCAAAAAATTCCTCTGCTTCTTCTTAAATGAAATTTGATGTGTCCTCGGTCTGTCAGTGCAAGCTAATCCCTTGGCTCATTTGTAAAGAAAATAGTGGTATAAATGGATAAAGCTCTCAAGGTAGCTGCTAACAATCATGTTCCAAGCCAATTTTCTGCTTCGCTAATACTCTGAAGCTAATCAACATTTTTCTGAAGGATTTCTATTACAGCATATAATACATGATTTTTCAGCCCCCAAAATACTTCCTTGGAAATATTGATGCTGGTCGCACCCCCTGTTGCTTATTTACCCTTCCCAATTAAAACACATCTCACAGAAGTATTCCTGCTGGCTACAGCCCCAAAATGAAGTGAACTTCTCCTGGCTCAGTGCTTCCCTGGCACCGAGGTGGAAAGCATCCATGTACAAATGGAGGAGCAGGGGGAAGAGGGATGGTGCCAGGCGGATGCTGGCACAGCACGGAGCACAGGGAAGCAGACGGTGAGCCAGGCAGGTAGAGGCTTCATGGAGCCCTTGGTATGAAGACCATTGAGAGATCTGAGCTCTTTTCAACTAGAGTGAGGACTGTGGTCTGCAGGTGGCACCGAAGGGGACACGCAGGTGACGTACTTGCCCTTCAGGGCACATCCGGCGTGGGGCTTTGAGAAATTGCATTTCTATTAAGCTTCATCACGCAGATTAAAAACTGCATTGCCCTCCACAGCCGTTTTCGGAACAATTGGTACTAAATTAATCGGCTCTCGCTTTGCTAATAATGAGATACGGTTCAGGAGTAGACTACAGTTCTGCTGGCTGTTCATCTGTTTCATCCTTGGCATCCTGCCTAGGTCCTGCTTGAATATCATAGAGTCACCTGAATTGGAAGGGACCCTAAATATCACCCAGTCCAACACCCTGCAATGAGCAGGGAAACCTTCAGCTCCATCAGTTGCTCAGAGTCCCAGTTAGCCTGAACTTGGGTGTCTCCAGGGAGGGGGCATCCACCACCTCTCTGGGCAAACATTACTGGGCATTTGCTACTCATCATTTTGCAGATTTCTTCAGAATACTCTTTGACTAGCATTTCAAATTGGGATGAAGTCTCTGACGAGATCTGTGTAAAAGAGATCTCCAAGATACTAGAAAGTGAACATAGATGAAAAAAAATTAATTTAGCTTTTCTGCATTGGCCTTGATTGAGAGCTTCTTTCATTCCACATTCTTACAGCTCTTTGATAGCCTTCTGTCCTCGAGTTTTTCAAAAAGGATTTATCATTAATTTTGATGCCTTTCATAAACCCTTCAATTACTTTTTATCCTGTTCTCTTTCATTTTCCAACTAGCACATTTTTATGTATATTTTACATATTTTTTTTTTCCATTCTACTGTAATTTTACCTCCTTCTGTGATGCCTCCTTGCTTCCAGTAGATTCAGCCACTACATCCAGAGTACCCACTCACACATGAATCTTTCTAAAGGTGCTACCCCAGTGGATCCCTGCCAGCCAAGGTAGGATCCATAACATGTGCTGCCACATCAAGGATGCTGGACAGGGTATTTGGAATGCCCAACATAAGTTGTCTCTGAAAACACGCCTGCTGTAATTTCTAGAGGGGTCTCAAGGAGTGCCAGAACTGAGCCACAGAGACTACAGAAATAGGAGATTCTGACAAAAAACTAAACAAACAACATTAAGCAGGAAATACTGGATTTTGCTTTTCTGAGATGCTGATAACTTTTAGTTGATTTTTGGGAGTTTCTTCATCAATGCAGAAAATGAACGCTTTCATTTTTAGTCAGTATTTCCATATCAGAAGGTATTTAGCCATTTCTGCACTAACTGCAGGATTACTGTTTATCTGGACTCATCCTACAGGTACTGACTCTATCTTTTGCTACTAACTTTTTAAGAAATGCCAGGTGCATTGTATTGCAGAAGCATCAGGTACAATATTGCCAGCTACATCTTAAGATCTCTGCAAGGAGAAGAGGCTACTAATAATTAATGCTTTTTACATTGGCGAGTTCCTCTGGTGTTGTGATGATGTGGGCTACGATGCTACAGAAACCAGGAAGGAATGGGCTTGCAGAGCTATAGAATGAAAAGTCATGAAAGAAATATTGAAATCTGTAGTTAAATCCATTTAAGGACAAGAATAGCAAAGGCAACTGAAGATTTTCTATTCATACCTTTACATTAGCAGTACAAGTCATATTTTCCTAGAATCTTTTCAAGAATATATGTTCATTTTTTCAGTTTTAATTCCATTCTCATCTGAATGAGCACTACTTTCAGACAGTAAAATCAAAGACAGCATCAACAATGGCATCCTTCAAAATGTCCTTTCCACTGCAGCCACTTGAAGCAAAGTGTTCTGTCAAGAGATCATGAAACATTTGCAAGTTCTGTGAGCAGCAAAAGGAACTGATTCTAATTTATGCATTTGCTTTGTGGAGCAGAGAAGTATCAACTGATATATAAGTCAAATTACTGCTTTGTCAGCAAGATACACTGAATGCAGAGAAAGAAATGCAATATCACAGTTTCCCCACCAGAAAGCTGGGGAGGGACATTTTGTAAGGGCAGGTAGTGACTGGATGAGGGGAAATGGTTTTAAACTGGAAGAGGGTTGATTTAGACTAGATATTAGGAAGAAACTCTTTACTGTGAAGGTGATGAGACACTGAACAGGTTGCCCAGGGAGGCTGTGGATGCCCCCTCCCTGGAAGCATTCAAGGCCAGGCTGGATGGGGCTGTGAGCAACCTGGTCTAGAGGGAAGTGCCCCTGCCTGTAGCACAGGGGCTGGAATTAGATGATCTTAAAGGTCCCTTCCTAAACCTGTGATTCTATGATTTTTCTTACTTTGAGGTGACACATGAGGTGAATATTTGAATTTCCGCAGCATAGAATGGCTGTCATCTCAGATAAAGTTTTTTTTTCTATTTTTTAATTCATAAAGCTGACAAATTTTCAAAATTCCAAAGAGAAATTACAAAAAAAAAATTAATCTCACCAGATAAACCAAGGAATGCCAGACCATTTTCACCCTTCTAAAACGAGGCAAAGATACAACTTTGACCCAGACTGCCCTACAAACCCTGTATATCCCACTTTGCAGAAACATGAAAGAGCCTTCCCGCACCGTGAGGATCCTACCTCAGTATCATAGCAACCTTGTTTTCAGATTGCTTTAATAAACTAATCTATCTCAAAGGCATTTGGCACTGGTCCTGCGGGAACGTTGGGGGAACATTATGGTTTGATAATTATAAACTTCCTATTCATTTCCAGGTTAAATGCATTTGTGGTCATTTTATACCCATTTGTTCTCCTGCCAACGTTGCCTGCAGTGGAGAACTGGAAGGCCAGAAAGCTTCAGGACACCTGGGGAGTGACTGCTGTTGCTTTCCCACCTGCGCTTCAGCCAGAGCACATCAAAATCAATACGTGCCACCAGAAACTTCACGCTAAGCTCCAGATGCAATGTGCTGCTGGTCCACTCGTAGTGCAAATCAAAGACCTTCACATCTGGGAGGTTTTCAGGGGATATTCAGCCGAACAAATGTACAGAAGGATTTTAGCTGTTTTATACAAGCACCTGGTGCCATCTTTTGTGAGATTCAAATGGTGCAGATTTACATGAAAGATCCACTGCTCTCTGGAGGCCAGGCACTGCCAAAACCTCTAGATACCTCTGGTAGTGTCCTGAATCCCACCTGGATGTCCACCACAGTGGGAGTCAAAAAGCTTTCCAGGGTCTGTTGACTATAATGGGAGTTCAGCCACGGTGCTCGCAAAGTGCTGACACACAGACACTTGAATATCAGCATCTTAATTTGCGACCCAAGTCCCATCTCATCTTTGCAGCGTTGATTGAACCACCACTATTTTTCTAACAAACAGTCGCTGCTCCAATACAATCCACTGTCTCTGCAACTTTGTCTGCAAAGGAAATGACATCAGTGGGATAACCCTGCATTAAATTGGAATTAAGGAGTCATAAAGGAAAAGCTGGAGGCAGTTCTGGATGACCACTGCAAATTACTGCTGAGGTGCAACCAGGACAGTTTCTGCTGGACCAGTGCAGTGCTCAGATGAGCAACAGAATCCACCTGACCAATAGAAACAGATCTGAGTTCACTCCTTTCTCAAAGAGGCATGACGTATTTGGAGTACTGCTCAAATATCTCAGCATACTAAAAGAGAAAGAGGCTAAACAGAATTTGAAGAATCAGCACCCATTTCTTTCTCGCTTCCTCCAAGGAAGAAGACCCAGAGACATAGAAGTATCTCTAAACTTATTGTGAATATATAGAGTTATTGGAAATCAATGCTGAGAATGTCAGACTTTGAGGAATAACTTCTTATACCTAGATTTTGTATGTTCTCCTAAGATGAAAGCATAAAAATTTAAAAATATAAGTTAGAAAACCTGGAATGACCAGGCTTCAATTACCCTTACAAGACATTAATTAGAAAAGATAAGGTATTATAAGAAAGATTTTGTCCCCTAGGAGTGAGATTCCTTATAGCATTGGGTTGTTATTACCTGAAGCTATTGCACTGTACTCAGAGATGTGGCACAGAAATAGGGAAAAAAAATGAAGGAAGAATATGGATGGCATTGATAATATAGAAACTTAAACAATGTGTTGAACACCTCTAAATATAAGTCAATCAAATGAAATGGAATGGTAGACCAAGAGAAGATTGCACTACTCCAAGAACACATTTTGGTATATTAAAGGTGGAAGGAATTCCTTCCCGTGGATGTGGTGAAGGTTCTCCTTGCCCTGTGTGCAGGACAAACAACAATCTGTCCCACCAGACAGGAGAAATACCTGTGGAAAAGAGCTCCTGACACCTCAGGAACAGCAATGAAAACGAGAAGAGAGCAAGGAGTAACATAAAGAGCTGATAGCATTTTTCTTCACTATCTCTGAAGTCAAGAGCTATAATGGTAAAAGCAAAAATTGCCAGTCATGCAAGATAATGAGAAGCATGGACACAAAACTGCAAAACAAATGCTTGCCTCCAACTTTGATATCAGTAAGATAGCAGTGATCTTGTCTGTAGGCCAAAAGGAGATAGGAAATAAGAGCAGAAACACGGCAGTGCGAGGCAGACATTGCACTCAATATTTTCATATCTCACAGCTGGAAGGACCCACTACCCTTTCTGAGTTCCACATGCCCATCCAGGAATCATCAAGGTTGAAAATCACTAATATCACCAAGTCCAACTGCTGACCCACCACTAACCACATCACTCAGTGCCACATCTACCCTTCTCTTGGAAACCTGCATTTAATGGGAGAACAGGAAATGTAAAGGGGAGAGAAAAGGAGGAGTGAAATGACAGACTCTTATGCCTGACCTTAAAAACAGGTGAAATTTCAGATCAGATTTGGAATAAGAGTATAATGGTGATAAATGATAAATTATCAAAATTTCAAAGTAAGATGAGGGACATAATTGGCTTTATAGATGTGCAGTGGAGCTCATCCATGCTGGCTTGAAGAAAGTATTTGATTAAACGCCATCTGGGAGATCAGCTCAGATGGGGAGAGTGGAAGCTGGATGAACTGCAGAGTGGGTGTGGAGATGGAAACACGTACTACTGCAAGGGTGAGGATCAGGCTGGAGGGAAATTACTAATAGATTTCCTCAAGAATCAGCCTTGAGACCAACATTTTTATTAATTACTTGGGTGCAGAAAATATCTGACAAAGTCTGCTAATGGCATAATTTAGAGGCAGCGTCAGTACGGAGGTGGAATGAAATAACAGCAGAAGCAGCACATGATTCTGAGGTCTGCAATATGAGGAAAGAAAAGAAATTCACTGGTAGAAAATGCAGTGTAATAATTTATTTGGGAACTAAATAGACACACAGCACTGTGATAAAAACAAATGGCTTATCACCTGAAAATGACTGAGAAGTTCCAGGTGATGGGACGGTGATCAGCATAATGCAGCTGGGAAAATGACAAACATAGCTTTAGGGCCAGGATGAGGCAGGTATTCAGTTCCTTGGATGGGAAAGGTCTCTGTGGCACAGGTATTAAGCATGATTATTGGTATCCCTCATCTGCAAGTTGCCCCAGCAGTAATGGCAAATGGTCAAGTGAAAGACCAGCTCAGCCAGAGGGGATCATTAAAGCTTACTAGGATAACTGGAGAAGCTGGGAGGCATTCATCAAAAGGAAATGCAAGGAGATGGGCTTGATCAGCCTGGAAAAACAGGGGCTGCTTGTATAGCTACCTGTCTATGCAAAAGTGTAAAATAGGTGGGAAAGAGGAAAGGTGTGTAACTGGCCAGATCACGTTGGCAGGAGAATGAACTGGCACACACTGTTGTGAATTATTACACATTGAAGCACAAAGTTCCTATTTATTAAGAGTATCAGCAAGCAGAAGCCTACCTCCTTTCACGAGGGTTCTCAACACGCTTATGGAAAGCACAGCATGCCTTTCCTCATGACCAAAGTCAGTGAGCTTCGAGACATTAGGAAGTCCTCTCTGGATCTCTGTTATAGAAAATGGAACCCTGCAGCACCTATAAGAACAGCCTGTGCTATGAACAGGAGTTTGCAATCCTGTCGTCTCACTTCCTAGGAGAGGGTCAGGTGGGGGTGAGAAAAGTTTCTGCCCCAGAGGGCAGTGTACACAGAACAGGCTCCCCAGAGCAGTGGGCACAGAGTTCAAAGAGAGTTTGGATGATACTCTGATCATATGGTCTGGTTTTTGGATGGTGCTGTGTAGATCCAGGAATGGGACTCGATGATCCTTACGGGTCCCTTCCAACTTGGGATATTCTACAATTTTACAAGGGCTGGAGAGGAAAACGGAGCAAAGTCAGAGAATGGAGCAGAGGAGTGAAAGGAAATAAGGACCCTGAGGGCTGCTATTTTATTTATTAGGCCTCAGTAGCTCACCTGGAGCACGGAGGCTCCCCGGGCATGCTGAGATGAGCAGCTGCTGCCTCCTTCCCTGAGGGAACACTGAAGTAATAGGGTGTTCAGAGGATGCAGTGCTATGCCAGAGGCAAGCAAAAGGAACATGTCATTATGCCTACAGACACTGGGGCATCCCCAGTAGACAGCAACAGTAATGCTGTTTTATAGTAAGTTGATAACTATTCATGCCGGGAGGACAAGTTACTCTAAGTGGTCTTATTTACTAAGTGACTGGATAGTAAGACAACAATTTTCACAGCTGGTGCAAAGAAACCACTTATTTTGTCTTCTAATACAGGAAAGAAAAAACAATTGAAATTTTGAGTAAGCGAACAGTTAAATGCACCCATTGACAACACACATACTCCCCAGTCTCAGGTAGGTGGTGGGCACTCCGTGGAGATGCAGAGGTCTGCAAGGTACTTCCACCATCAATGCTTTCCCACGTGGATATTGTGTGATTGTCTGGTTGTGGTCCAGCAACTGCGTCCTCATCTTCCCAAAAGCATGGAGACAGGGAGATGAGTGACCAAATGTGTTTCACCTCGTTATACAGCAGCACCCTGGCACCACACTCAGCAGGACCACTGCTCTGGAGGACCACGCAAAGACAACAGAAATGCCTTGGCCGTGGTGTAACTAGCTGGGGTTGGATGTGCACGAGTTTGTAAAGATGTTTGCAATGAAGCAGAGAGGAATTCTGTGTGCTTTGAGATTTCATGAGATCTGAGCGGAAGAGGAAAGACAGAAACACTGTCAAAGTCTTGTCCCCTAACCACTGGAAGCAGGGAAAATTCTTGGAGAGTAATTGAAGACCCAAAGGTGAGAACATTGTTTCCTACAAAAAAGGCTTTTGATTTGTGAGTAGTTACAAGTGGTACAAATACTGGGAAACTCCTGAATCCTATCCTGGCTGGATGCTGCCATTGTGGCTCCATCTGCTAGAACCAGCCCTAAAAATACCTCCTCATCAAGCTGCTTTTGGGGAGATCCACTAAGGACAGCATCTCAAGTGTCACCAGATACCTCAGAGTTGATGCTAGGCACTTCGGTCCAAGGTCCTACATTCTGGTTCTGCCTGGAGCCCGCCCCCATTGAGTAAGAACTGCTCATTGCTGCTTTATCTCCTCCAAATCTTGGTAAGCAGCTTCATCTGCTGTTGAATCAGGCAGAAAGTTCTCAAAAGGAGTCCAGTCTGTGTAACTTCATCTGCAGTTGTTTTCTCTTTTGACTAGAAAAGTCCTTTTTCCCTGGCCAAAGAGATCTTAATGTAGGACTGCCTCTTTCAGGTATAGTAGGACTGTCTCTTCTAGGTATACAATCAATACCTGGGGGGGGATGTTAACTCAGGGGAAAGAAAAGAGCCAAGTTGTAAGAATCATAGAATCATTAAGGCTAGAAAAGACCACTGAGGTCATCTAGTCAAACTACAAACCCATCCCCACCACACTCATTGTTGGTCTTTGGAAGCAGTGAGATTGTTTCTAATTATGTTCTTTGCAATACAAAGTAAAGCACCATTAGGATTACCAATAATCATACACAGGAAAGAAAAAAAAAGTTGACTCACCCAACTGTTGATGAGAGTCCCTGGCTACAGAACACTCCATCTCAGGAAGTAGCCTTCACCAAAGAGAATTTCTCTCTCTTGAGGCAAGCCCTTGAGTGAGCCCAGGGAAGGGTGGATCCTGTGTCCACTCCTTCCAGTCAAGTGGGTGAATTGCTTGCACCTGTGCTTCCTGCGCCAGCCACCAGGTGCTCAATCATCAGTTCAGGTCATGATAGCAGTTCCCCTACACCCACTAAGCCACGTCACTCAGTATGACATCCACCTTTTCCTTGAACAGCTGCAGTGATGATGACTCCACCACCTCCCTGGGCAGCCTGTGCCAATGCATTACCACTCTTTCTGAGAAGAAATTTTTCCTCACATCCAACCTGTGCCTCCCCTAGTGCAGTTTAAGGCCGTTACCTCTCATATTTTCTTGTCTGTGCAGAACTCAGGAGCCAAACCTAGCTCTCAAGAGAAGGACACAAAAAAATTCTGCTGTCAGAATCTCTTTTCTTGGGAAAAACAAAACCAAAAACCACACGCACAAATTGCACTCATAAGCTTGCTGAAATACACTGAAACTAATCAACATTCTGCCTCCTATGCTGTAAACTGGGTAGGAATATATTAAGCAAGTGAAAAATATACACACTTTTTGAATGTGCTGCCACATGCTCCATCATTTATAATTAAGGCACCCATTCTTCATCTCTCCTACCACTAGTTCTATACATTACGTTCCATTTTAATTTAATTACCTTTAATATAGCATTTCTTCATTCAAAATGAGTAGCTGCTAGTAATGGTGCTTTCAGGGGAATGCAGCTGGTACTTCTAGGGGGGTGTGCATTGGTAATCGGCATTGCTGTAAGCATGGAGAAATTCCAATTCCCAGTGCCATGGGGAAGGTAATGAAGTTTGAATGGTTCTGAGAAATTAGAAGGGAACTGGAAGCTTAAAACAGGTTTTACAAAACTGATATTTTGCAGTGGACTGCAAGTGGGAGATTCACTGGTGAGCCAAAGCTTTGTAAAGTAATTATTTCCCCACGTTAATTTGGCTGGAGTGTCACACAGCAGTATCTGATGGTTCCATCCAACCCTGAGCTCCTTTCTAGTACCGTCCGGGTAGATGACAATAAATCATCCATGCCACCCAGAGTCCAAAACAAGACCCAAAAATTTCCCCTTGGGCCAATTTTTTTTTTTTTTCCTGGTGGAAATTGAAATGCCTGCAAACTGATGTTTTAACTCAGCTGTGATTGTCTGGGGTGATTGGAATAAGCCCCGACAATTCATGTCCTGCCCTCCTACCAATGGGAGATACTCTCTGGTTTGGGCTGATGTTTGTCTCCCTGGAAACCAGGATGTTTTGCTGTAAAAGGACACACACCAGGAGTCCAATGCCTCTGGAGAATGTCGGACTCACTGCAGAAGATTGTCCCAGGTGTGCAAACACTACCATGTGCAGGGCTCCTGCTGTCCAGGTGTGTGTCCTTGCACAGAAAACACAAGGAGCAGCAAAGTCATGGCGACAGCGATGACAGCAAACCCAAGAAACATCGCCTAACGGAAAGGTCAGCCTTGCTCTTTGCTTTTCCTTCTGTAGGAATAAAAATTGTTGCAGGTTCTGTAAATACCATTAAATTTTGATCTAAAGATGAACATGGATGAGACAAGTGAACTGGAAGAAAAATAGCTAAAGACAGTGTTCTCAGAAGATGTAACCCAACGCAATTTTTGTTCTGGATTCTAAAATTCAGAGTCAGTAATTACCTGGGTTGCTCCAAAAGTAATACCTCCTATTTATTTCCATGGTAACTACAGCACATAAAAGGGAACCATAATACTATTTGATAGAGCAAATTCTCGACTACAAAATACTGTTCTTCAACATAATCACCACCATTAACTATGCATTTTCACCAGCAATGAACAATATCCTGCATGCTTCACACATAAAAATCTTCATGGCCATCCAGAACATGGCTTGTCTTTCACTTTGCAATGTCAGTGAATGTCAGTGGGTTCCATTTTTTCTGCATACAGGAATTCAGTGGCACTCCTTTGCACATCTGTGTCAGACACCATTGTGTCAGACTACCCCTCTGCTGCCATTTGTCACACAGCAACAAAACAGAACGGAATATTGGTGGGAAGGCTCAGACTCAACTGCCATACCACCAACACTCACCTTTTATGTTGTAGGCCAGCATCATAAAATAGGAGGCATTACTTTCGGAGCAGCTCTCATATTTGGGGCATTTCCTCTTTAGACACTCATGTAGCCAACTTGCCAGAAATTTGATGTTTGCCACTTCCCATCAAGTAACTTCTGTAAGTTTTTATCTTAATAGTCAAAACTTAAGGCATGCCGATCTTCTAATACTTTTGGAAACCATGTGTACTGTAATTAAAGAATAAAAATGTCCCAGAAAGGCCATTCTCTCCTTCCCACATCCTTTCCAAAAGCAGGTGTGGCTCTGCCTTGACACAACTGTCAATGTTTGTAATGCTCCTGACGCTTTGTTAACCAAGTAAGTTAGAGAAGAGAGCTGATGGCAGGATCCCTTGTGCACGCACCATCCGGGCTATTCAGGTGGAGATGAGTTCACACAAACACTTTGCATGGGTTTACAAAGCCAGAGCTCCTGCTACCTACTGAAATAACTGCAGAAAGCAATGATCCATGCAGGGAGCAGCAGAAAATCATTCCTGACCCCATGCATTTCTCAAACCCCCAGCTTGGTTATCACCCAGCCTTGCACTCCATCAGCACGCTGCAAAGCCGAACTGCTGGCATTTGGAGTACAGAATCTCAGCGAGTTATTGATATTTCCTTGAATATTATACAGCTGCTTGACAACGTAATCCATCACGAGAGTGAAAGCAGATAATTTCCTGGGAGCACATTGAATTCCTGTATTCTGTTCCCTTTCTGGTTAAGCCCACTTGCTGGTCCCATTGTGCTGCTGCCTGTTCTTTGAATTGCCATTTATAAATCACTCTGTGTACAGCTAACTCTTGCGTAAAAGGCTTCAACAATAGCAGTATACAGTCAAATGCACATAATTGCTTTGACAAAAGAAATAGAAATCACATCAAGGCACATAAACCGTGGTCCCTGTGTACTGCAGTTTAAAATAGATGATGCCCCATGGCTGATAATGTACTTCTGCTATAATCGTTATGAGTCTTCTAAATAAGAAGCCAATTATTGCTCTAACAAGGCGCTCATTAGTAGTCTGGACAGAGATCATACAGATGGTATGGAACAGCTGGAAGTGGCAAAGGGAATCAGAGAAGCGATGTGAGAAAGGCACAGGTATAAGCAGAGCTGCAGCCCTTTGCAAAGAGCTGGCTGCTGTGTGCTGCAGCTGATGGGATGACTGATTCCTGCTGCTACAGGATTTCGAGCCAATCCTGCCCAAATCAGCTCTGTAAGTCATTGTGACCTGCAAACTGTGAGCATTGACATCCCTAAGGGCTGGGGTGCTACCGTCACCAAACTCCAGCCCAGGGAAGGAGCAACCATCTGGGTGGGATTGGACGTGCTCTCTGCAGCATGGCACATCCAGGGAGCTTGGTGGGAGCACTTCTATCCTCAGAGCTTTCTTCTATTGTTCTTATCCAGGGAGTACAGGGTTTGACCCAGCAGCTCTGTGGGAAGGGCTTTTGTGCCAGAGATGGACATGGTTCTTCCTGTGCATTTTGCTCACTGGATTCTGCACTAACGCTGCCCAATGGCACAGTGCACCAAGATTTGCCTTTGAATCTGCTGTTCTGTCCCGTCTGCATTTGGAAAATGTACCTGTGGAGGGAAAGAAAAAATATTGGTACCTTTGCTAATAGAACTAGATATATTTTACAACACCAAGAGCAGCTGTGGTTATCTGTTCATTGGCTGACAACATAATAAGAACCCTAACAGTGCATGTTCAGATGTATCTGGTGAATCGCCCATGAATTAGAGACAGGCTTACAGAATTTAGGATTGGAGAGCAAGAGCAAGGAGGAAGGGGTGGTTACAAGTAGGAACTGCTCATCAGATCCCAGTCTGAGAGCAAGACCTGGAACAAGGATGCCAAGGCAACCTGCAGCTGGGCAAACTGGGTGACTTAGTCTGGCTTCCTCCAGAGCAGATGCTTCCAGAGACTGCATAATGAGTCTGGGCTGATGGCAAAAATGAAGTGAAACAAAACAACTCAAAACAAGCAAATGCTGGATTTCCAAACAAAAATCTTTCATTGAAGACAATTGCACATATTGTTAAAACACCGCAGACCTTCACAGCACGTGTATCAGCACGTGCACTGTATCTCATTGTTGAATTATGCATTTGCAGGAATAGATTTCTGACATTAAATGGAGAATGCAGTTACCCTGACCCAGCAGCAGCCAGAGAGCAGTGGGCAGCAGACAGAAGTGCAGAGTATCTCACAGCAGCCTGCATCCAGCAATGAGCTGAGCCTGTTCTCCCAGGGCCTTGCCAAGGCAGACAGGCTGTCAGCAACCACTGTTGCATGCAAACTTTACTGCCTTGTTTCTGCCTTCAGCAGAAGCTGCTCAACTGAGCACAAGTATGAGCGCTCTCATGCCTCAGTTTCCCCATAGAGCACTGAAGCAACATAGGCTTTCCCCCTAGGATGTTGCTGTTACCACAAGGTGCAAAGAAAGCAAGGCAGGATAGGCAAGGGAGCATCAAAACTGCAAGAAGCAGCAGCAGCAGGAGTGCTGGGGTTATGCCATGAGTTGGGCTCACAGCTATCAGCACTGACTCCTTCAAACTACTAACAAAAAGCAGGCAACAGGTCTGGTTTATCAAGAGATGGGTATGAAAAACCTAGAGTCTTAAAAGAGCACTGTGAATGCTGGCGGTGAGGAAAAGCCCTGTTTCCAGCAGGTTTCTGCACCACAGCCACAGATACTGGCATTTCCCACTAGCCCAGCTGCAAGGACTGAGGATCGATCTGCTGCAGGATTTGCTTCCTTCCTAAAGGCACATCTCAGAAGCAGCTTTGTAGGTCAAGTAATTATTTACCTCCCCCATTAATTAGGCCCCTACAAGCTAGGTAAGCCATGTGCATTGCCTGGAGCAAGGAGCAGGGTTGTCCCCACCACTGCAAGCCACAGTGCCCAGCCCACCTGTACATTTTTTGCCTTGATTAACTGCGATGTCTTAAGCACTTCTGGGTTTGGGTTTTTTGTTTGGTTGGTTGGGTGTTCTTTTTTTTTTAAATCACAGGGTGCTGTGCCAGCATCTGTAGCCAGCCTCAATATTTTCTCTTTAGTGTCTACCTCGTTCAATTGAGCAGGTCCAGCTGTGTTTGTATTTCATTGACACAGAAAGCAGAATATGTTGCTGTAGAGACAGCTATGATTTGCATCTTAATTAAGCAATGACAGATGCCCTACTGATAACAGCAATCTTTAGCTATGGATCCCCATTGGCTTTAAGGTTACAACATTCCCACATATTAGGAGGTGCTTTTGAAATCAGAATTTTAGCAGGTGATTAGCAGAGCATTATGTCTTAATGTTTTTATTGTGTCAAAAGCCTTGCTGGGTTTTTATCTCCAGGTGAAGGTTGATCTGTGCAGGGAGATGTTTCACTATCACAGTCCTGAGGGAATCAGCAAGGGAATGACCTCAAACCTGGGCGTGATGCTGACAATGCAACATCAAGCCACCCAATGGGGCTCCCATGGGTGCAGAGTGAAGCACTTGCAGGACAGTGGATGCCTACTTTGGATTTCCACCCTGGGTGCTCTTGCCCAGTCATTCAACATCAAAATTTTGATCCACCTTTTCTGCACTGAAGAGACTTCAGGGTGCCCAGGGAGTGACGATGGGAAATACAGTGAACATGGCAAAAAATAAAACTGTGTCTGTACCCATTCTCATTCAGTGACCATGTATTGGTCTTGCAGGGTGCGTGGTCTGGGTACTAAACCAGATGGAGCAGATCCTTAGAAATGAGGTTTATCATCTACCTCTTAGATAGTGCTCCACCTCATGTACAGCATGTACAGCATCAACTGAACTTCAACTAAACACTTTGGAACATGCAAACCTTCAAAGCAGGAAGTGACTCGGCCATGAGCATGGCATAGGATTACCTTCCCTCAAGGTAAGGATGAGCGTTTCCATGAGAGCTATGGAGGAGCTAGTTGCATGAGCACCAGGGCTTCCAGAGTCTGGCTCCTTTTAGCTTTGTGCCACAGTTGATTTGTTGGTGTAAGAGTGAGCTTAAATCAAAACTTTTTGCACTTCAGTGGGTTTTATTTGCATCTTGTCAGCATTTAAAGGGCTTTTTGCCATGTGACTTTGCAGGCACTTGATATGATCTGAGCACATATTGCACTCTTACCTTGGCAGAGGTCCACAATGCATTTTTCTCCTTTCTGGCAATCAATTTTTTTCCCCAAATTCAGAAGAAATTGGTTATCTGCAACTCTTTTTCATCTGCAGAAATTCCTGAAACATGACTAAGGCTCAGGAGGAGCGGGGATAAGCAGCACCTATGTGCAGTATAGGAAACCAATACAGACTCGTTGCACTATTATTTATAGGATTTCCATCCAAAATGGTCATGTCTCTGCTGCTGGCACATTCTGGCATTATTGGAGGCAGGGCTCTGTCCTACAGCGCACAGCGACTCCTACATCATGGATTCAGCCCAGCAGATAGTGGGACTGGGGAAAGACGAAGCTGCAGCTGATAAAAGAAAATCCCTATTAACTCATATTGCTGCTCCACTGCAGCTCTTCCCCATCTCTATGGTAGAAAATAGAGGACGTTTCTTGCTCTACCATGTGAAACTGGAGTTAGCAGTCAGGTCAGGTGCCTCCCAGGAGGATCACTTAGCCCTCGCACTCCTCTGAGCTCGATGGCATGCTGAGCAGCTTCCACACTTGAAGGGCAGGAAGCCTGTGCCTGAGTACACCAAAAAGTTAATTGGGAAGAGCAGCAGTGAAAAAGGCCTGACCTTTTCCTGAATCGCAGCCCAGTGCTGAGTCGCAGAGGTCATCCAATTAACGGGGAAAGTGATGCTGGAAGAGAACTTTCTGCCTTGAAGGAATGATTGTGAGTTGTTAGCGGGGCCCCATCACAGTGTACTTGATTTCAGGGTGAGATTTTCCTCTCAGTGGGAAGGCAATACTTTGCCCTCAGGCATAGATAGCCACCACCAGCATTGAGTTGGCTTCTGAGGCTCCATAAGCATTGCCAGAGGTTGGCTGTGGTCCCCATAGCCTACTGCAGTGACACTTCTGGTTCCTGAGGCTCTAACTGCCAGTAAAGCTGAACTTTATTCCAAGGGAAACAGACAGGTAGGATGGAGATTTTCAGACCCAGCAACTATTAGCTAAGAGAGACTACTTCTGTATCTCAGACTCCTACTGTATCCAAATTCTAGCAGGTTTTCTGCTCTCTACGAGCATTTGATTTAAAAAGAAACTCTTCCATCAACTCTTTATAGAATATTCCTCAGGTTACTCCCTCAGACTCCAATGGGACTCCATTTGTACTGGTTCAATGTGCTGTTTCTCACAGTGTATCCAGCAGGATGTTTCTCATTTCACAGGTTAACAAAGATTTTCCTCATCTGTTCTCTGATGGAAGAAAGAAACAATCACTGCTCGGTATTTGTTTTACACAGACAAACTCAGCTCCTTTCTGCTTCAAAACGTTCAGAAATCATGTTAAACTGGAAGAAGGTGGTGCATTTTTACAAGTTATTTATTAAAAGCAATTGAAATAGGATACTTATCTTTCATTCATGTTGAATTTTGGTGTAAACATTTACATCTAACTTGATTCCCAGTACTGGGAATGCCTGTGTTTGAGTGTGGTATCCCATATTTTTCTTCCATGCTGTACCCACCAGACAGTATTAAAAAGCCATGAGAAGTGCAGGGGAGAATCACAGCTCACCTTCATCTTCTAATAACATGTACAATTGGCCACATTAAAGCTGATACCACAAAAGCAGTCAGGATTGATCTAACTACATTTTCTCCTAATCAGAATAGTCAGAGGTCCAAAAAAAGAAGCTGGATAATGCATAAAGACAAACAAGTGAACAGAACAGTTAACAGAGTGTCACCACCTGCCATCCCATGCAACACATCTCCAGTGATGCAGCAAAGAAGAATAAGGTGAGATCCTCCATGGCCCATTTGTGCCAACTGATGGCACCCAAAGGAGTACCAAAAGGTAGATAGGAAGAAGAGAAGTATTGTATACTCTAGGAGATGGAAACAAGTGCTGAGAAGTAAATGGATCGCTGTCTAGAGGATCAAGGGAAAAACAAACAGCTGGAATCCAGTATCATAGCTGGCTTTCAAGGAGCAGAAATGTAACTTGGATAATGCCCATTAGAGTGCTTTCTCCAGAGAAATCTGATTGTTAGTCTCATGCCAGTTTTATTCATTGTGGTTGTCAAGAGACCACAGTGTATTTCCACCAATACATGTGGAAATAAAAAGCAAACGGGGATTACCAGAACAGTATGTGAGGAAAATGCCAGATTTACTAGAGCATCTATTTAGCAAGGTTGAAATGATTAAAAAAATAAAAATAAAATCTCATGTTTTAAATGTCATTGATTGCTGTTATTTGCTTTGAGAAGAGGCATAAGCAGGTGTTCCTGAGAGATTTACTCCTTTTGGCAAGAGTTATGGCTGTTTCTTTAACAGAAACGCGTGAGCCCCATGTGATGATGGTTTCCAATTTAAAACGGGAGAGATACGTGTAAAAACCTTGTAATTAAAACTGACATTTTTTGCTCAGCTGCTAACGGTGTTCACAGGGATGAAAAATGACATTAGTTCCACCCTGGGCAGAGACACTGCTCACTGTGAGAGGTTTGGGGAGAGCATTAAGCAGTAATGAACTGGCCTACAGCTCTGGTTCAGGGATGCTGGATCACATCAGCAAAGCCAGCGCAATGCCTGGTGCCAGCAATGACAGAGAGGTGCCAGCCCTCGTTAGAACTGCTATGGGCAAATGTACTCTGTGAGTGAGATGTGATGAGAAAAACTGTGTTTGGTGACAAAAAGCTGCAGGCAGTCCCTCGGTTCACTGGGGACAAGGAGATGGTGTGGTGTTGGAGAAGAGCATGGAAGATGGGAAGCTCTGGAAATTCGGGGATATCAAAGACTGTGACACCAAGATGTGGTGGTGTCTCTGGGTATCAGGAGTATTCACACAAAGTTTTCCATCCCTCAATCAACATTTATCACTGAAGAGCCTTTCTAGGGGATGCAGGGATGAGAATCCATCAGTCCTGTTGGCCAACATGGCCACAGCACCTCTCAGTCTCCCATCAGGGAGTCCAAAACGTTATTGTCAGCAGCTACACTGGGTGCTCATTTGAGAGGGAATTTAAAAACATGAATTTAAAAACTTTGCAACACTGTTACATCAGTCAGAATTCATAAGTAGCTTCCCTAAGTTATCATATATGGTAACTGCACTGCATCTTGCCATTAATTATGTGGCAGTGATTAAGAAAGCATTGCTGATGCAGCGTGTCTAGCTTTACACTTTCTCGTCCAGTCCTGTTGGCTCTTGAAGGAGAGGCTTAGCTATTTTTCTTGGCCAACAGAGAAGCACAAGATCTTGTGTGCAAGTGTTGTATTTGTATGGCTGAAAGCAGTCTGACATGGCTCCAGCCCAATGCCATCTATTGAACAGTCAGGTCATCGTAACCTCTTCTCTAATCTCTGCATGAGATTTGTGAGTGCTAGCTGTCTCTTGTTATATAATTATTTCCTTTTCTCTGCATGAAATGAGACACTGAGTTTAAGTTACACTTACATGGTAGTCAGCTCCATTAATTATACCCAAGAAACCAGTGTGGGCAAAACCACAAGGAGCAAAACAGTATAAATACAGTCTGCAGCAGCACATGGCTTGTAAAAGTCATGTTTTCTAACCTTTAAAAATAAGATAGAAATGTTTTAAAATAAGTGCTCAGCAGAAGATTGATCAAAACAACTTTAATTAGAGACATGAGACTATTTAAACTGGCTGTTGCTTTTCTAATTTAGCTTTAATTTTCGTGCTTGAAGGCAACCAAGCAAGCCAAAACTCAAGTGGCTTAGGGGAAACTTGTGCTTTTAATGAAAGCATCTCTCACCCTGTGCAGCAAAATAGCCGTGGAGATGACCAGAAAAGAGCAATCCAGGAGCTGACATTTGTGGAATTGCTTCAGGTTTGTTGATGTGATGTGTCCCTTGTTCTTTGAAGCAGTAGCTGATCATTACTCCAGGATGGTGACCCTGTGTCCAGGATGAACCCTTCCTGGAGATGCTTGGAGCTGTTTGCATCATTGATAGCTGAAGACTTGATTTCTCTCACCTTTATATTTTTAATAAAAAGCAGTAAGAATTAAAGAGCATTTCCTGTTTGGGAAAAGAAAAGATTGAATCATACAATATCCCAAATTGAAAGGCACCCATAAGAATCATTGAGTCCAACTCCTGACTCCACTCAGCACCACCCAAAAATCAGTCCCTGTGTCTGAGACCAGTGTCCAGATGCTTCTTGAGCTCTGGCAGCTTGGGGCTGTGCCCACTGTCTTGGAAAAAGAGAAGGAAATAAGCTGGTGAGCTGGTCAGGATCCAGTTAGTAAAATTTAGATAACTGGCAGGAGGTAGATAAGTGGTATTCAAAAGTCCTAGAGATGCAAACAAGAAAAATAATCTATTTCTGCTTATTCATCTTTGAGCATTACAACCAGTGCTTTCCAGGCATTTTGTAGCTTTCCTAAGCTGCTTTTCCTATTGGCTGGCTGTTCTTTTTGGTACTTTCTCCTGCAAAGAGGGTTGTGTGGAAGGATAGATGCAGTGAGAGCCAAGTGAGCCCTAAACCTTCAGAATAAGCAGTGTATGAAGTAATTGCTCTGCGTATCTGACTGCTGAGAACTAAATGGAATAAGTAGAAAATAGCAACAGCACCCAACTCTACCATCTATAGTTAGATGGCATCGATGACTACTCTTTCACCATTCACCCCAAAATAGTCAGGAGAGGATAAGGCAGACCCCCCAGGCTGGGGAACAGGGCTTGCTATGATGGCAATGGCCTGCACTTACAGCTTCTGTGATTGATTACACATTTGTGCCAGAGGTTAATCAACTCCAGCAGGTGTTGATTCCTACGTATCTTGCACCGTCATAGAAATTATGGCTTAATCCTCACCGGTGAACTGAAGCGTGCCAACACTGCGTTTGTCAGGTGCTTGGGTTGTTATCAGTGCAGCAGGACGTGGATGCTAAAGGGCGATGGTAACTAGCAAAGGAGTTGTCTTAAAGGTCAAACAGCAGTGCTGAATTTATTGATGTAGGATGAATAGCAAGGCAGACGGTTCCCTGAACAGTGTGGGATGGGAGAAAGGTAAGAGAAAACTTAATGAATGATATGTGAGCTATCCATCTGAAGAAAGTTAATGGAGGAGAAGGAACACAACAATGCAGAAACAGGAGATGTGTCAGAGCTAGGGCAGATGGACAGGGGCCATAGGTTCCAGGAGAGTCCAGACACTTGAAGCTACTGAAAAGATCCAAAGCCTTAAAAACACACCTGTAACACCTGAGCACCTCTGTAGGGATGCAGTGGCTGTCCTGTGAAGAATAGCATCCCTGACTGTTTGCCCTGCATGCAGTAGCCTATGTGCATGAGTTAAGCCTCTTACTTCAAGCAATAAAGCTCAGTTAATAGAATACCTCAGACCAAATGGTAGGTTAATACTTGAACGTTACAGTATTTATCGGATGGGCTGTAAAAAAAAGGAATTAGAAATTTACTTATATGGTAAGATTGGTGCAAATAATTCCCTTGACTCAGCTGCTCCGTGCAGTGAGATGGAGAAAAGAGCTTCCAGTGCAATAATGTGACTAGAGTGGTAAGAGACCAACAGCAAAGGCTCATAAAGCTCTGAAGGAAACCAAAAAACACTCTGCCCTCTCAGAAAGCTGGAGCAGACATAAATATCCCTGCTGAAACCCTATAATACCTGGCTTGTTTGATGACTAGTGTGAAGCAGAAAGTACAAAACCCCAGTGAGTTGAACTTTGGGTAGATGGAAAATGAGAAGCACAAGTCACTACAAAGGAACTGCTTCATGACTGAGCAGCAGCAGCTGGGTGTTAGCATCCAGGTACTGGCTGGAGTGTCACACTCAGAGATTTGCAGTCAAGGGCTCAACATCCAAGTGGAGACTGGTGACAAGCGGCATTCCTCAGGGATCAGTGTTATTTAATGTCTTTGTAGGC
Source organism: Phasianus colchicus (assembly GCF_987193195.1). Lineage (NCBI taxonomy): Eukaryota > Metazoa > Chordata > Aves > Galliformes > Phasianidae > Phasianus > Phasianus colchicus. Next base: position 45,730,475 of record NC_143441.1, on the reverse strand, counting down.
AACATAGAAGTGGGATCGAGCACACCCTCAGCAAGTTTGCAGATGACACCAAGCTGAGTGGTGCAGTTGACGTGCTAGAGGAAAGGGATCATTCAGAGGAACCTGAAAAGACTTGAGAGGTGGGGCCATGCCAACCTCATGAAGTTCAGCAAGGCCAAATGCAATATCCTGCAACTGGGTTGTGGCAGTCACAAGCATATGTACAGGCTAAGCTTGAGAGTAGCCCTGAGGAAAAGTATTTGGGGGTGTTGGTTGATGAAAGACTCTACATGAGCTGGCAATGTGCACTCACAGGCCAGAAGGCCATCCTGGGTTGCATCAAGTACCAGCATCGACAGCAGGTTGAGGGAGATGATTCTGCCCCTCTACTTACTCTGCTCTCATGAAACCCTACCTGGAGTGTCCAGTTGTGGGGCCTGCAATACAAGAAGGACATGGAGCTGTTGAAGCAGGTCCAGAGGAGGTCCACAAAGATGATCAGAAGGCTAGAACACCTTCCCTACAGGGACAGGCTGAGAGAGCTGGGGCTCTTCAGCACAAAGAGAAGGCTCTGGGAGTAACTCATAGTGGCCTTCCAGTACCTGAATGGGGGCTACAGGAAAGCTGGAGAGGGACAACTTATAAGGGCATGTAGTGACAGGATGAGGGAGAATGGCTTTAAACTGGAAGAAGGTAAATTTAGACTAGATATTAGGAAGAAATTATTTACTGTGAGGGTGGTGAGACATTGAATAGGTTGCCCAGAGAGGTTGAGGATGCGCCCTCCCAGGAGGCATTCAAGGCCAGGCTGGATGGGGCTTTGAGCAACCTGAGCTAGAGAGAGGTGTCCCTGCCTGTAGCAGGAGGGTTGGAACTAGATGATCTTAAAGATCTCTTCCAACCCCAAACATTCTATGATTCCGTGATTCAATGAATGAATGAAAGCCAAGGAAGTGAAAATGTACAGTCTGAGTGTGCTTCACCACCCTCATGAGCGCGGACACTTTCTGGACATGGCTGGCATGGAGGTGATATTCCAACCAGCTCATAAATATTTCCATGACCATCAGTGGAAATGTTTTGGCATCAAGTTCAAGAGGACACGAGCACCTGTTTCCAAGGAAGGACCAAGAGGACAAATAGTTCTTCAACAAAGCCCAAATCTAAAAAATTCTTATTTTCCGATTGCAAGAAAGAGACAGTTTATTGCTTTGATCTCAATAATGCTTTGAACCTGGAGGGCAAACTGGAGAACCTATGTCTACTGTACACAATAAAAATGATGGAGAGAATTTCAGACTGACATAAAGTAGGAAAGGAAAGCAGAAATGCAGTGCTACATGAGCATGAATATGGCACAAGTGAGCAGAGAGGGACCAATAAAATGGGGACTGGAAAATAACACCTTACTAAGAACATAACCTGGAGTCAGAAGAAGTCTTTGTCAATGAAATAACTTCTTTCAAGCTAATACAAACCTGCATTGCCTCACACTGTGTTGTGTTTTCAAGTCTATACACTCATTTATTTTTCGTTTTCCTCCATATTCCATAATCTTTTCATTTCTAATGATGAAAAATATACATAATCGGCTTCTAATTTTTGGTTGCCTTTTAGTAAAGATGAATTTCAAAGTTGAAAAAAAAGGTGTTTTGGAAGCATTTTTTTAAACATACTGATATGGTATGATAAGTAGTTGGGCTCATTGCAGTCAAACCACCACGGTTATCGAGAGTGCTTGCAAAATCTTGGCTCCTGACTTCCCATTAAAAGAATAAAGCAAACATCATGAAAGCTTATTGCAAACAGGTCAGTCTTTCCCTGTGTAAGCATCCATCTCTCTGTGCCCCTGTCCCACATCCTGCTCCCCAGCTGGACAACCTGCTGGCCAAGGGACGGGGACCCAAAGACATACCAAGTATGGCTACAATTGCATGGTGGGGCTGAGGGTCACAGGGGTGCAGGCTCCTGAGCAGTCAGTCCTCTCTTATCATAGCAGCTGTGCACCTGATCAAGCTGTAGATGCCCTGTGCAGGGCAGGGGAGTTGAACTAGATGGCCTACAAAGGTGCCTTCCAACTCAAATGGTTCTACAATTTTATGGTTTGTGCACTTGGATGTTTTCAGTCTGTTTTTTAGATATGTGCCTGGATGTGCATCTTCAGCTCAAGGCAGGTACAGGGCAGGGTGTTTCTCCACAGCTTGGTGCTGAGGTGTATGAGGTACCCTCATGCTTTTTGGGGCTTTGCTGTGACACTCCATTGAACATCCAGGTCCAACAGTTTCCCCAGATTCTTTTGTAAATGACTTTTCCTAGCTTCCTTAACTGGTTTCACAGTTATTTAATCTAGCCCCTTAGAGGTTCATTTTCATTTTAATTTCCCTTCATTCTCGTGCCTTTTTTTTTTTTTTTTTTTTTTTAAACTGTCTCTATTTCAACACCTGCAATCAGCCCTAATTGAAGTTCTTTCTGGGCCGAGCCATGAGTTGTACAGCTGGTGAACATTGGTCTAAATCATCCCCTGCTTTCTTAACTCTGCAATTGAAGACATTGCATTTTTCAGAAAGCAGACATTTCTGTTGCTTGAGTGCTCTGCTTGGACAGGGAGGCTTCTTGATGTTAAAGCATGAATACACACAGGTTGAGTAGCCAGTGACTTCAAGTTCATGAAGGGAAACACATGTGTGTCCATTCTTGTTACTTTTACAAGATTGCAGACATCCGATTTTGCTGTAGAAGGAAAAGAGCACAGGGTTATGACCCAGGTCAGTGACCTGGACCAGAAGTATCTCTTTGAGTGCCACCTTCTGGTACTTGAAGAGAGCTTACAAACAGGAGGGAGACACATTTTACGTGATCTGTTAGTGATAAGACAAGGGGGAATGGCTTGAAACGAAAAAAGGGGAGATTTAGGTTAGATGTTAGGAAGAAATTCTTTGCTCAGAGGGTGGTGAGATGCTGACACCTTTGCACAGATAGCTGTGGGTGCCCCATCCCTGGAGGTGCTCAAGGCCAGGTTGGATGGAGCCCTGGGCAGCCTGAGCTGGTGGGTGGCAACCAGCCCACAGCAAGTGGCTAGAACTGGACAATCCTGAAGGTCCCCTCCAACCTAAGCCATTCTATGACTGATTCTATGATTAAGCTTGGTGGGTCTGAGACATTTTCTCTCTAGAGATGACTAAGCCCCAGGAACGAAGATAATTCAAAAGAAAATATGATCTGTTATGTCTGATGTGTTCCTTCTAATTTAATTTTAATGATGCAGATGAGAAAAGTGATGCCTGTGTGTTGGCTTTATAATTGCAACATATTCTGTCTCTGAGGCTTAATGTCATTTTACAGAGGATCTGTTGATTACCTTTTGAATCTATTGCACTGCAACTTCAGACTATTTTGTAGATATTCTAAAAATCAGATATGACATCATAACTTCCCACCTCAAAAAAAAAAAAAAAAAAAAAAACACATTATGTAAAACCTAGTTTATCAGTTTTCTTGCAAAAAGCAGCAGCTTTGCCTACTGTAGCTAAGGCTGAATTACAGATCTGAATTTCAGATGTACAGAAATTATAGAATCATAGAATGGCCTGGGTTGAAAAGGACCACAGTGATCATCCAGTTCCAACCCCTGCTACGTGCAGAGTCGCCAACCAGCAGACCAGGCTGCCCAGAGCCACATCCAGCCTGGCTTTGAATGCCTGCAGGGATGGGGCATCCACAGCCTCCTTGGGCAACCTGTTCCAGTGCGTCACCACCCTCTGTGTGAAAAACTTCCTCCTAATATCTAACCTAAACCTCCCCTGTCTCAGATTAAAGCCATTCCCCCTTGTCCTATCACTATCCACCCTCATAAACAGCCATTCTCCCTCCTGTTTATATGCTCCCTTCAAATACTGGAAGGCTGCAATGAGGTCCCCCTGGAACCTTCTCTTCTCCAAACTAAACAATCCCAGTTCCCTCAACCTTTCTTCATAGGAGAGCTGCTCCAGCCCTCTGATCATCTTAGTGGTAATGTACCAAAAAGATATCAAACATAACTGGAAAAATGGAGCCCTTGAGATATTCTGGTTTTGTTCCAGTCACTGTCCCTATGGCAGTCATATTACCTGTATTTAATTTGAGACTGCTGGGTTAATTCCCCTCTTATTTTTTTCCTGCAGGTTGCCAGACTGTCTAAGACCTCCTCACTTCTCCTGCTTCGTTCTGTCTTTCTCTGTGAAGGAACACGCTTTAGGATTTAGCAGCACATTTAAAACGATTGCTTGTTACTCTTTTCTATTCCTGTAGTGTTTCTCTTTGGACACAGAACACACTGATTTCAGTTCTCACCTGTCTGTCTCCCAGGAACACACCAAGAATGATGAATTCTGTTATAAGAGATTTTTCAAGCATCAGAAGTATTGTTTAAAAACCTTTGCTGATCTGTTTGGTAGTACTTTCACCAAGTGTTGCATTACAATTTCAAGCTCTCTCCTAAACCTTAGCTTTTAATCCCTCTGCTTACTTGCTCGCAGCATTAGAGCTACAGAAGAAAGAAAGCAACATGTAAGAAGTCTGGATTCAAGCTCAGATCTGAGCTTCTTGGCAGTCAGGAGTTCACCTAGAAATAAAATGGGAGCAAATGGGTTCTTTATCACCTGAAATAGTCACTCATCACTTCTCCAGCCAGAACTCTACCATGAAAACATTGGTGTCAGCAGTCTGGAAAGCAGCCTTGCAGAACAGTACATAGTTGTTGTAATGTACACCAAGTTTTATATGAGTCAGCAATGCTCCCTTCTAGCAAATAGTGTACCTTGCACACTATGCTGCATTAGCAAGAGTGCAGCCAGCACTCCCAGCCTTCCCCACCTTCCCCAACCAACCAAAACAGGAACAACAAACATGCATGAATGACAAAATCCAAAGCAACTGTTGTGAAGTCCATACAGCTACAGAAGTATAAGAGAAATCTATACTCCATACTTTCATCCTCTGCGTACAGAAGAAATAATTTCACAAGCAATTTGATAACATCAGAAAAAACCTTTGCTGGCCCAATTTCTTGCTATTCAGTTCACACCAACATTTTAGGCTATTAGCACTGTAATACATAAATAACGCTTTCTTATTTAGCGGCCTTATTAAACTCTGGAGACTGACTTAAGCCCCTAGTTTCTTACATTATTAAGCTTGTCATTCATTATTAGATCAGTGTGGGTTTGTTGTAGCTCTGAGCTAAAGACTGGTAAAAGCCAGAATTGGCATTTACATAACATAAAGACAGCATAGGCCAATGGAACATTGTAGAAGTCCTGACTAAGAGACAGAAAGTGTCCATACCAACAGCCAGCATTTATTTTGTGTTCTGCAGGGTCTGGCACATAGATGCACTTGGCACCAAATGCCCATTTGCCCACATTCCAGCTGCAGTGGGGCTGCAGGGCTGCGCATCTCTGAGCTTCGTGCCAGTGACCCAACCCCAGCCTGGAAACAAGACTGGCTCCAACCCTGTGTGTCTGCAAAATTGCAGCTGACCAACCAGCAGTGTCAATGTGTGAAATGTCTGGAGCTTTGCCCCACTGGCTTCGTGGTTTCAAGCAAAAAAAGTTTCAGTATTTGAGTTTTTTGTTACGCAGCTCCAATCTCCTGTAGAAGAAAAAGCAATTTTCTGACCATCTTTTGAAATACTGTCTTTCCAGAGTGCACTTTCTTGCATTTTTATTTTCAATTCCTACCAGTTTCTACCCCACAAAAATTCCAAATTCTCTGGTATGTTTCTCAAAGGGATTCTGCAAAAATGAAATCTCCATTTTGAAAAAGCAAGGTTTATGTAACACAGCATTTGTTCCTACAGAATACACCTTTGATCTTTGCCATCTACGTTTCCTTTCCTTACCATAACAGGGGTCTCATATTTGATGTTAATAGGGATATTCCTCCATTGTTTTCTTAAACTGTTTTTCTTTACCTTTTATCAGGATCAAAGAGCAAACTTCATAGCTTCTGATCAAACATGGACTGAATTTGCGTCTCACATCTTCCCCTTTAATTATCTGACCGTTAATGAAATATGTCTAATATGCTCCTGATGGGATTATCATCTGCTTCATCCTCCCGTTTGGTCCTTCTGGTCATGGTATCATCTTTCTCTTTAATTCCTCTAATGAATTCAGAAAAAGTATGTGAATAAATTAATGTGCTAGGAAAAGTTTCATACATACCACTTAGGAACTCAAAGTTCAAAATTCTGCTGAGCGTATATGGCAGTGAATTAGTGTCTGAACAAGCAAGCAGACACCAAAACTACCTTTCATTCAGTGGCTCATCCACAGTAAAAATGTACTTTTCCTGGCAGAAAGTCCCAACTGCAGCAGCTGGAGGTTGAGTCCCTGTGGGCCTTCACTCACACCTCCATACTGCAGTGCTAACAGTGATGAAGTACTGGGTGCTCACACATTCTTTATTGACATTTCACCAGTGGTTTATTTGGATCCAGCAACTCTTTCATCAGCACTCATCTTTAGCACCATTAGGTCAGCACCAAATCAACCCCCCAGGGTTGTTTTTGGGGTTTTCTTTTTTTTCATTCCCATATTGGTCTGAAGATTGGCAAAGCTGTACTAGAAGAGGGCGTGAGCCAGGCTCTCTTCTCCCTTTTGCTGGATCAGGGAGATTTAGGCAGAAAACAGATCAATACAAAATTGAGATATTTCTGAGGATAATAGCTTTAAGTACAAAAGCGAAGCTGTGTATGGAGAAATATTCTTTGTTTCAACAAGATTGTTGTTAGAGGCGTTTCTCAGGTTTCAAATCACATCCCAGGAACACCAGGCATTTTCCTAACCCAAATGACCCATGTTCAAACCTGTCACACATGTCAATACGTACAACAGCAGTGTTCCTATAGCTGTGACCTTTGAGGTTGCTGGATTATGTCTATCTACTTGAGAGCTTTTTTGTTCTTCACCATCTTTTCATTTGCTCCATACTTAATGTGCCTCATTGTGAAGGGTCTAGAAAGTCCTTGGTGTCATTCTGATGCAGAACTGCTTGCCCTCTTTGTGAAATCTAGTACTTCTTTTCTAGTTCTTTCTGTAAAAACCAGGAGCGGTTGAAAGCACATACAAGAAGCTTATTGGAATAACTACAGCTAAGGCAGTTTGGTTGGTAATGAAGGCACCATCCTCTGTCTGACTGTCTGCCATAACACCCTTTCCTCTTTCAATATTTCAGCCCAATGGATATAGGACAGGTAATTCAAGGCATGGAACCCCCCTTTGATTTGCTTCTCTTCAGCAGAAATGAACCACAGAAGGGATGTGGTAGGCCATCAGACAAAGATGAGTGTTCAGTGAATATGAGCTCCTAAAATATGTCCTGAGTGCTGTCTTTACTTGGAATAATTTGGATTTTATGAATGAGACATTTAACTCTGAGCTTTTATCAATTTGTACGGTCAGTGCCTTTAGCAATGCCAATGGATTTTAGAATGTAGCATTTGAGGTCTATTTAGAGCCATGACAAAGGTCTGTACATGTCAAAATCTTAGTATATAAAAACTAAGAGTTCAGGAATTGATCGTTTTCAAATGTTCTCTCACTAAGCAGCCCAACAGAAAAAAAGACAGTAAAGAAAAAAAAAAGTTACTGCCATAGTGATTCAGTTGCATGGCAGGGAAACAGCAGGACTAGTGCATAAAAATGTCATCATTTATTTTGTTAGTTTTCCAAATGATAACATCTCTTTCAATTTTACAGTACTCTCCCTCTGTTCCTGACCTGAAGTCATTTAGGTGCAAGATCATATCCATGTCAGCTCTCATTTCAAGGTGGGCATCCAGGTATTATTACTAACTTTATGGATACTTTTCCACTAGGAAATTCCTTAGCCAAAATAATTAAAAAGTAAAATATGTAGAGAGAAAATAAAATCATACAGTTAAACAGTGTTACTTGCTTATTTTCTAAATCATCACTCTAGGCAATATTGATGAATTGCTCAAAGCATCTTCCCCTTGCTTATTCCTCTAAAGAGCAAGACTTTCAGAAACTTTCTAATTTTAATCATATCCTACAGTGAAGCTCTGAATGAAAATTGGAAGCACTAGAAGAGACAGCCTTAAAAGATTTGTTCTAGAATTTAGTAGATGTTAGGGCTGATACCATCAAGCCCATGCACAACCAGATCACAGTTACGAAAGAAACTATCCTGCAACACATGGCCCAGTCTTCAACTGCATCCTTATGGATTTCACAGGGGTAAGTGTGTGCTGAGCTACTTCATAACCCAGCACCAGAGATGCTCTGGGTACTCTGAGCCTCATAGCTGCACGGTGTCAGTTCAGTCTGCATGGGCTCCTACCCAGGTGCTTCCATGGCAACTTCAGGACCTTCAGTTCCTCCAACAGTCAGTATCAGAGGTGGGTATTCCCAGAGAGGAGGAGCACTGATAGTTCAGCTGTGCCCTCTTGACTTGCTGAAGGGCCACACATCTCTGTATGTATCAAGGTTATCTTTGCCTTTCTGTGAGGTGGAAAGTGCTACGGGGCTGCAGTGGTGGGTTTCTTACATGAAATCTCTCCAGCAATGGGAGGTACAAGCTCACGTCTCCTAGTCCTGCACAGATTAGCAATCAGCATACAAAATATAAGCACAGTTGTAAGACAGAATGCAATGAGCTTTGTGTTGTGGGTTGCACCATCAGCCATCATCATGCATACTACATGAGGAAATATTTTTGTGAGGAGACTTTTGCTGGTCTTGAGGAGGGTTACAGCTACCCTTGGCCACCAACCACATCATGAAGCCAGTGATGGAGGTAAAGGATGGAAATGTGAGGCTGGAGCTGGGTTGATCATTGCTGTTGGTAGGCCCATCACTAGAGGGAGACCAAGACCTACCCTATGCTTGGTAGATGTTCACATCACTTCTCATTGGAATATAGGAAATATAATTTTAACATAGCATTTTGTTCTTTATTTGCAAAAATAAAAAATAAAAAATTATGTTTGAGATCTAGACTGGGGAGACAGTTTGATGTAGTTGCTACCATCACGTAGGATAGTCTCTCTGGATGGTGCATCATGTTCTCAGGATCTTCTCCCAGGGTAAAGCCATGGACCTGGTTCAGACTCTTAGCAAACAATATCATTTGTCTCCTTTTATTATATGGCTAAGAGAGGATTTCTTTCTGATCTCTGAGGAGAAATATCCACATCTGAATTACAGCCATTAGGTTTCAGATACCAGCTGGGGTTTTGCCACTCAGAAAGCTATCATTGCTATGCTTTCGTGCTTTAAACAAAGTGAAAATAAAAATTTTATATATTAGACTTGGAGTTTTGCTCTGTTTCTCACGATGGCCAAACTAGGATTTGTTCTGAATGTTCATTTTGCTTTTTCCCTTGGTGTGCCAGCATTGTGCTGGAGAGGACATCAGAGAGTGTCTGTGCCTGGGCTGCTCCCCACTGTCACACCCAAAGGAGAGGTGCATGCAAAAACTAATTGCAGTGCAAGTCCAATATGTCATAGCAGGATAGTCATACCTGTACAGCAGGTGACACAAGCTCAGTGCTTCATGATCAACATGCAATGAAGGATCTGAGACAAAATCTCGTAGCCAGATGGTCAGCCTCCTTTTCTAAGTGACATGCTATTTTCATAAGAGAAAAGATAGACTAGTATGAAACCTCTGCCTATTTTAATGTTCAAAATGGCTGAAATTTCTTACCAAAGACTTCAAGCTTCTTCATTTAATCTCTGGTGCACTTGTGTTTTCTGGCTCCTTCCTGGAAGATGTGCATGTACTGAAGTCTGTAGCTGATTTTTGTTCATGGCCAACCCACCACATCACTCCTCAGGGAGCAGCTGCTGCAGAAATATTTACATTGCAACGTGATGAGGCTCATAAAACACTGCTAATGTAAACACGATCAGATTTACAAAATGGTGCATGTCTGACAGCTACAGAGGGCTGCTATCGATGGAGGCAGTGACAGCCACCATTCATCATTTGATGAAAGGGAATAGCTCGTACCTTCCATCCAGCTCTGGTTCTTATGCAGCCAGTGCAATATTCGTCCTGCTGGGATGCAGCCAACGCTGCAAGGGATGGAGCCAGGCTGAGCTGGAGAGAAACCATCCAGTTTTGCTCCCTTTGACGTAGGCAGGGGAAACAGCAGAGGGTGTGGGACTGGGGGTAGGAAAGCTCTGCCTTGGCCCTATCTCCATCTCACTGTACTAGTCACTGGTGGAGAAAGTTACTGATTTATTAACTGCTGCAACAGATTTCAGTGCTGCAGCTGGCCTCTGCTTCTGTGTTCCCCAAGGTCCATCCTCCCATGCATCTATATCAAACCACTCCCACAGTGCAGCAACACCTCCTGAGAGCAAACCCAGCCACTCTGGTCTTCTGGACCTGAAAAGCTGATTTTAAGACTGCTTGTGTCATGTATATCCCACTCACACAGCTTCAGCCCTCTGTAAGATTTCCTCTTACAAGACCACAGAGCTTCTGAATGTTTGTGCCCATCACTTCTTCATACTTTGGCCATTTTGTCTCTTTTCACTGGTACTGCTGATGCTGTTATCTGTCAGATGAGATTTGCAGGCTCACCTGGCAGGTAAAGCGTGCCTTAAGACTTGTACACACCCTACAAGGGTGCAGTTGTCTCCTCCATGTTGAGAAAAACAACACAATACTACTCTTTATGTGAATAAAAATGAGCGTTAGCCTGTTAATCAATTCACTATGCAGTCATTAGGGCAGGTTTTTAAAGCAAAGAATAGAGAATTAAGGGCTAGGATAGAACAGAATAAAAGAGTGAGAACAGAGAATTAATTCCTTGCAGTGTTTTTAAAATGCACCCTACAAATCACACTCTTTCCAGGTCCCATCGAAATCTAATCAGCAGTTAATCTAGTCACAAGGCAACTTCATCAGCCCAGCAACTTGCAATGGATTCGTTTAACCACAGTACCGGTCCATCAAAACAAAGCTTTGTTACAGGCTAATCTCCTCCCTAGCTCCAGAAGAAGTCACAGAAATGACAAATTATCTCCCTCCACCTTCAGCAAGGCTTGAAAATACTGTCAGTCCATGAAAAATGCAGTGTTACACCAGCTGTCTGGTCCAGACACCTACCTTGCTCACTGGCCATGCCCTGTGCTGAACAGCACCACTGAAAGAAGAACAAAGACTGAAAGAAGAACAAAGAGCATTGGAAGGGCTGATTTAAAATAGCCCCTTCATTCCAGCTGTTCCTTTCAGGTGGATGTGAGGCACATGAGAACCCCTACAATCTTGTAGGGTGCTGCTGATTACATCCATCACCAGGACTCTGCAAGTTAGAGGAGCTCTGAAGCACTGCTCCACTATTGGCCATTCTAGCAGTGCTCCCAGCCTGAAAACAAGTGATAGTTTTCAACAAATTAAAAGGTTTACAACAGATGTTAATGAAGAACAAGCACAAGTAGCAAATCATGATGAGAAAGGGGTCAGCCCATGGTAAGTTCAGCTGCTGGAGACCACAGTGTTGCAGCTCACCAGCAAAAGTTTGTAGCTTGTCTTTATCTTCTGTCATGGCCTGGCACTTCTGGATGTTTAAAGATATCCAGAAAGTGCCACTTGATTTAGAGGGATACTTGCTAGCTTAGAATCGCTCCAGAGCTGGATGTAATGTATTATTTAAAATAAACAACAGGCTGAGAATCTACCAGCTTAAGTTTAAATCTACAAAAACACTGCTGTTTTATCTAGCAGGTAGGCAAGGATGAAGAACTATGGCCAGAAGATCACAGCAGAAGTGGTGTGATGTATGATTCACGCTGCAAATTAAGACACCTAAACTTACATGTCAGCACTGCCTGGAGTCTGTGGGCTCTGGGGAGCATTGCAGTCCACTCTGAAGCAAACCAACACACACATTGCTCTGTTGATTGAATCCATTGACAGAAACAGGGGCTATGACTCCCAGCTCACATGGAGACGCCCTTAAGTGACACCTCACCACAGGTGTTTCATTTGGCAGTTGGGTCCCTCCCTGGAGGATGAAGCAAGTATTTATGGGATTGCCACCATTGGGTGCCCTGTCAAGGGATGAAGTGTGTCCATTCTCTATGTCCTATGGGAGGAGATCTGACTACAGAGCTATGCACAGGTCATAGTTATCACAGAGAGTAAAGACACTGAACACTGACATTTCCAGGACAAATGCCTATTGGTTTGGGGCTTCAGGATAGCATTAGGATCAACCCAAAAATACAGTTGGGAAAGGAAAAAAAAACAGGACTTTGCTGGAGGTGATCACCACTAAGTGGTCACGTGCCATAATAAAATTCATTGGTTTTGGTTGGCAGCTCCAGGCTCCTTGCCTGACCATAGTTCCAGGTGTTTACCATCAACTTATAGCCTTGGATCGGAGGTGGCAGGGTTTGAAAACAAAGCCTAATGATGAGGTAGCTCTGCCATGGAGTGGCTGATGTCTCAGGAAGGAATGCGAAGACTTGCAGTTTTCTTTGGAGAAGCAGAGAAACGGAAAGGCAAGAGGGACATGGAAGTGAATGCAGAGGAACCTGTTGTTTTGTGCTACAATTAAGTGAAGGTCTTAGCATGACAAGTGGGAGATGTGGCCGTCGCAGCAGCACAGAATAAGGAAGCAGAAGGGAGCACAGCATCTTCCCATGTGCTTCAGGTCTGTGGGCAGGCCAGGATTCATCCCTGCTTGGTGAGCCACGAGCTCTCTTGGGTGTTAACACTGCATTCCTTCTGCACCACAGCTGCGAATATTGCATGTCAAAGCTGTCATCACCTTGTCCTCACTGATGGTGCTCTGAGCAAGGCACATGCTGGGTAAGAGCATTGTTACTTAGCAACTTCAGCTGGCTCTGCAAATGAAGTGGTGTGGAGGGTTCTTCTGCATGGGGAGGAGGGCAGCATTTGTAAGTAGTCTCTGGCTCTGTTTTACTTAGGCATTTGCTAAAGCTGTTTCTTTGTATTTGCTCATCTGCATATCAGTTCTTCTTAATCTGAAACCACAAGCTGCTGGCAAATTCCATCAACTCTCTATATGCAGCAGCAAGAACTACGAAGTCTGTGTGTTTGACAAAGGTTCTGAGGTACTTTGATAATGGTATGAGTAAATAAAAAAAGAAAATTGATTGCACTCTGTGCATTTTCTGTGTGAATACATAGCTATCTGTGCAGCAAGCTCCAGAACCTGACACAGGACCTGACTCAAGGTGCACAGTTCTGAGCATCACCCCAAAGATAAGCATGTTTGGCTTTCTGTAGAACTATGCAGATTGTTCCTTATCATAAAACAAGATACAGAAAGGCAACTCCCCATGTGATATGTTCCATGTTTTGCTCTGCTCATCAATCAGCAAGATGTTGCACAACTGCTACTTCCTTTATCAGACACACTGCAAAAGGAATTGGATAGAGATGTTGTGGAAAGCCCCATCCTGCTGATATTAGATGTTCCCACTTCTGACACACCTTCTATGATGCAGTGATGGCATTGGTGAACAAAGGATGGGCAACTGATGTCGTCTACCTGGAGTTGTGCAAGGCAGACAAAGAATTGGTTGGGTGGTTGTAGCCAGAGGGTTGCGGTCAATGTTGCATGTCCAGGTTGAGGTCAGTGGTGAGTGGTAACCCATGGCAGGGGTGTACACAAGCAGACAGCAGGGTATGAGAAGGTCGTTATTTGTGCAGCAGGTTATTAAGCTGTGGTTGGTCAGAGGATGAGGTGGGTACCAGACGTTCCCAAGGGCCAGCAGACACAAGTGTGGCAGAAGAATCCTGTATAGGTCAGTTGGCATAAAATCACTCCTTCAGCTTTAGGAAGGTCCAGAGTCATAGCAAGGTGTATTTTGGGAAATATCACCACTTGTCCTGCTCTCTCAGGCATTTGCTGCTGGCCAGCATTGGGGATGGGATACAGGCCTGGGTGATGCTTTGCCCAACAGTCATTCTCCTGTTCTCACCTCAGGACAGCGAGGTTTTAAGTAAAATAGTAAACAACTTTAGAAGACAAAAAAATGCTCTTTACCTAAATGCTGAGGAGGGCAGTCAGAATCACAGTTTTGGCACCTACGTTTTTTCTGAGTCTCACTTGAAACACTTATATTACCTACTGACTCACTAATGGCTTCATGAATTCTCTCCAGTTTTCAGGAATCCATCTTCTCCAGGATCCAGTCCATTGTCTTGTCAGCATGATGTACATACTTCAACACTAAAATCACAGATTTTCTTTTGCTGTCTTTTCAATTATGTTCCAAATACTGAGTGGGTAAGGCCATGCTATATAAATGATATGTCTAGACTATCACCATGCCAACAATCACTCTGTCATCTGGATATTTTTCACCAATAATTTTTATTTTCTTCTCAACTAATGATTGCTCTGTGACTCTATTTGTAAATATATTCAGAAGTCTTGGGCAAAGGTATATAAAGCCCAAAAATTAGCTAATAACTCCTAATTGAAAAGATTAATTTATTTTTTAAAAGTAGACAGATAGTTTATAACCTATTTAATATACTGTACCATTTTCTTAATGAAAAGTTTTAGTAAAAACATGCTATGTGATGGTGCCAAATATTTTAAAAGGGCTTTGCATGTGGCAGGGGGGTTGGAGATTCATGAGCCTTGAGGTCCATTCCAACTCTGTGATTCTGTGATTCTGTAACGTAGAAAAAAAAATACTTATGAAAAGGGAGATGGAAAAAGACATGTGAAAATTAAAAATAACAGTAACAGAGAGCTAACTGTTACCTGTATATATATAACAATGGTGAGACTGAGTAGGAAAACTAAAATACTGAATGCAGTTTTCACTGGCAACATTTTTTACCTGAAGTTTAAAAAACAAACAGAGAAAGATTTGAGAAATGAGTAAGATACCTAAGTAGTACAAGAACTGAGATGCTCCATCTGTTTGACTTCATTGAAAAGACTACAAATTGATGTGAACCCAGAGCACAAATATCCTTAAAGGAAGGAAGCACTCAGACTAAATCAGAACCGATGGCTGGAAATTAAGGGCAGACCATTTCCACTGAAATGCACAACACAGCTTTTTCTTGGGGAAGATGATTGGCCACTCACACCAGCTACCAAAGGATGGGGTCAACTCTGGGTGGTTTTCTGAGGAGTGAGAAGCAATGCCACCACCTGTTTCTGCAGCTTGCAATGGGAATATGCCATAGGAATAACCCTGCCCATGGTGAGGGGTTGGAGCTACGTGATCTTTAAGGTGCCCTCCAACATAAGCCATTCTATGGTTCTATTCAAACACTTGTCCATGAAGAAAGGCAAAACACTTCAGACTCAGCAGAACAGCACCGCATTTCACATCCCTGCAGGCATTCAAGGCCAGGCTGGATGTGGCTCTGGGCAGCTTGGTCTGGTGGTTGGTGACCCTGCACATAGCAGGGGAGTTGAAACTAGATGGTCATTGTGGTCCTTTTCAACCCAGGCCATTCAGTGATTCTGTGATTCTATGATTTTCAAGCAGCCCCAGTGAGCAGCAAGGTGACAGTCATTGGATCCATGCAGAACATGAGAAACTAGTGATGTAGCTTGAAGTGAGAAGCATGGCCGATGGTTTTTGTTAGTTCCACTGAGCAGTGATCCCCCACCACGCTCTTCCCCTTGTACCTAGGAATTCAAATCTCGCCCTCCCTTCTTTCCATAACAAATCCTATTATTACTGGGAGTGCAAAGCAAAAAACTGTATCATGCTTTTGGAGATGCCTACACTATATCCTCACAGCTGCCAAATCCACTATCTGCAAAGCAGGCTCTATTTTTACCCCATGAATTCAAGGAAATAGATTATCCTAGTTAGGGTTTCCAAGAACACAGCCATAATACTTCAAATATGTGTACTCTCATCATGACAAGTCTGTCAGTCAGTCTGCCTTAAGAGCAGCTTTATTTTGCACACATTAGCTGCACTGTGATCAGACCTAAGAGCCCCAGTGTGGCAGACACTGCATGAAGAAGTGGTGAAAACCCAATTCCTGGGCATCCTGGGCCTGCCATATCAGACAGTCTGCACTGTGGCTTTTTTGCCATTGCCAAGTACCAGTACTTCCCTGTACAGCTCTGTGACTACACAGCCTTCTGAACAGATATTTGTGTTCCCAAGGAGAACCTGAGCTCCAGCACCCATCACTGCACTCTGCTTTGCAGTACTAAGAGTGCAGTCAAGGCTGCGAGACCACGAGAGAAAGGTCCTTGAGAGAGTTCAGTGCACTCTGTCCATTGCCTGGGTCACACGTGGAATTTCAGCATTGCTTTCCCTCAGGTGAGTGCACAGGTATTGGTGCAAGATCTAAAGAAACAAAGTGCCACAGTTTGCAAACGAGACACTGAAAGGAAAGAGGGAGGAGGCTGCTAGGAGTAATAGTGTGCTCTTATTCTTTCCACAGAGATCCAGTTTGTCACATAACAACACAGCCAATAGCTTTATCTACCTCTTACAGCTGGCAGGCAGAGTATGTGTAGCAACATTACCCCCTACAGTTCAGCAGTATGTTCCCACTTTCTTTAGCTTTGGGTACAGCTCTGGGTTTTACTATAAGCTAATAAGTGAGCTTATTTTATCTCAAGTCTATTAAACATGTGATAAATGTGATAAGGAAGCAAAAGGATTGGTTAAGTCAGAAGCCTGTAAAAGCTAATTACAGCAAATAAAATCCTGCAAAAACACAACATGTCAAAGTAGCCCAAGCAACTTTCCATTTGCACTTTCTCCTTATTTACAGCCTTTTGTTAATAAGTTTTCATTTGATCAAGAAAAATGGAGATTTTTCCCCCTTCCCCGATATTTTCATCTTCTACTTGAGAATGTGTTATGAGATGGAAAAATTACTTGAAATTTCAAATTTGGGAACTTTGTTGAAAGAAAAAGTTGTTCTACAGTTCTGTCCTTAGGCAAAAGATGTAAAAGATGTAAAAGATGAATGACATTTGATCCTGGTGTGGCTGCTTGCCCAGGAGTGACAAGGACTTGCTTGGCTACAGGGCTCCTTCATTTGGCTGTTTTGGGGGAATTTAAGTCTGACCTCAGCAGCTGCCCCCTTTTGTATGTTTTCTTCCTTGTTTTCTTAAATGCAGAAGAAAATGAACAAGAAAAACAATAAAGTTTTATTTACAATGCCATATGCTTCATGGTTGGGTGAGAGGTAATGGCCTCTAGTTGCGCCACAGGAGGTTCAGGTTGGATGTTAGGAAGTTATTCTGTGAAAGAGTGGTGATGCAGTGGCACAGCTGCCCAGGGGGTGGAGGGGTCACCATCCCTGGAAGTCTTCCCAGACCCATGGAGATGTGGCACGGAGTTCAGTGGGCATGGTGGAGGTGGGTTGATTGTTGGATTAGATAATCCTAGAGGTCTTATCCAACCTTAATCATTCTATGATTTTATGAAAACCAAAGGGCAACATGTTCAGTGCAATATAGGCTTAGCACAAGAAGAAACATTGGCTGTTGTTGCATTCAACAGGGGAAGACCCTGCTCTACAGATAGACCAGGGATACAGATAGATCATCAGGATTGCATTTTTTGCTCTACCATGCAAACTGCAGCTCACACAAATAGCACCAAAAATCTCTCATAAATAGGTGAGAGATTTCCTCAGCCATGTGTGACAACTTCATACACACCTGATGTAAAACGGCAGCACAGAGAACTCTCAGATGTCCACCTTTCTGTAGCAATCCCAAATCTGAATGGATTCTGAGTTAAGAGTAATCATTTTACTATTGCTCATCCTGAGGCTGTGGCTTTGCTACCCTTAAAAGCATATTTAAGAATCAATTCCATGTTCGTGTTGCTTTCAGCCACAGGGTCACTCTGTGTGCTTGGTTAGATGGGAAGGGAGCATCCTTTGTCCAAAACATGAAGCTGTTTTCTCCAGCATGCTGCATTTCAGGAGTCACAGCACGGAGAGCATCAAGCACCAATTTGTGTGCAATATGCAAAGTGCAAATTTTAAGGGAAGCCATCCAGAGGGATCTAGACAGGATGGAGAAGTAGCCCCATGTGAACCTAATGAGGTTCAATAAGGCCAAGTGCAGGGTGCTGCACTTGGGTCAGGGCAATCCCAAGTGTTTATACAGACTGGGCAAAGAACTCCTTGAGAGCAGCCCTGCAGAGAAGGACCTGGGGGTCCTGGTGGATAAGAAGCTGGACAAGAGCTAGTAGTGCATGCTTGCAGCCTGGAAGGCCAACTGTGTTCTGGGCTGCATTAAAAGAAGGCTGGCCAGCAGGGAGAGGGAAATGATCACCCCCTCTACTTGGCTCTTGTGAGGCCCCATCTGGAGTACTGAGTCCAGGCCTGGGGACCCCAATACAAGAAAGATGCTGAGCTCTTGGAATGAGTCCAGAGAAGGGCCGCTAAGATGCTCAGAGGGCTGGAGCAGCTCTCCTATGAAGAAAGGTTGAGGGAACTGGGATTGTTTAGTTTGGAGAAGAGAAGGCTGCGGGGAGACCTCATTGTGGCTTTCCAGTACTTGAAAGGAGCGTATATACAGGAGGGAGAACAGCTGTTTACAAGGATGGATAGTGATAGGACAAGGGGTAATGATTTTAAACTAAGACAGGGGAGGTTTAGGTTAGATATTAGGAGGAAGTTTTTCACACAGAGGGTGGTGACACACTGGAACAGGTTGCCCAAGGAGGTTGTGGGATGCCCCATGGAGGCATTCAAGGCCAGGCTGGATGTGGCTCTGGGCAGCCTGGTCTGGTGGTCTAGTGGATTTCCAGTCCTGGCACCTGCTCTACCACTCTCCCTGTGTGACCAGGAATGAGTGTGATGAAACTTATATCTTAGGAATATCAAAAAGAAACCAGTGAATGTTTTCAGATTGGGTTGGCACAGCACTCAGACACACGGGTCCAACCTATGGTTAACCTATGGCTGCCTGCAGGCAGCCTCCCTCCCAGCAGATCAGCTGGGGCTGGTTGTTCCTCAGGGAGCAGCTGGTTCCCCTGTTGCTCCACTCCCATCCCTTTCCTGCATGCACAGTGTAGAGCAATGGTTTCTTGGCAGTTCTAAAGCACCCCCAGAGCTCAATGAATGTGCTACGTATCCACAGCAACTCTGAAAAATGAGGTCCTGGGGCAGCAAGTATGATGAGAAGTGTACAAACCCACACAAAAGGAACTTAAAACTCCATCTTTTAAGGGCAGTGGAATCCCAAACCTCCTAACTCTGGGAAGACCTGATCTTGGCCTTTCAGTACCTAAAGGGAGCTACAAGAAGGAAGGGGACAGACTGCTGAGCAGGATTCATTGTGACAGCACAAGGGGAAATGGTTTCAAATGGAAAGAGAGATTTTGATTGGATAAAAGAAGTATTTTACAAAAAAGGTATGAAGAGCTGGAACAGGTTGCCCAGAGAGGCAGTGGATGCCCTGTCCTTTTTCCTGTTTTCTGTTGTCCTGTATGTCACGAGAACTATACCTTCACTGCTTATCTGTTAGTGCTTGTGGTATTCCTTCCTTGCACAGTACCTACGCACAGGACGGGCCAGATCCCAGCCTGGTGGAGATTTCACATGGAATGTTAATGGGATCAGAAACTTGCCTACGCAAAGATCAAACGTAAGCCTCTTACACCAGCACCTAGAGGCAAAATGGCATGAGGCACTTCATGAACTTATCTCAGTTCTGTACAGATGCAGTGATGTTAACAACAATAGAAAACAGAAAAAGAGAGATTTGTTGCCTGCTCTTTTGAATGTATAGGAAATATTGCACAGATCACCAGAAAATATTAACAATTAATCACATCTGAAACACACTTCAGTTCTTTCCGAATCTACAGTAGAAGAACAAAAGGCTTTTCTTCCTCAAAACAAACATGAAATGCTATCTAGTGTTGGCTCTTTGCTACTGCAGTCTCACAGAACTGTTTCTGAATGAAACAGAATGCACTCTGGACAGTGTGGGCTCCAGAAAGAGAGGCTGCCCAGTTCTAAGGTCTGCTCTGAATTTCAAAGGCTCACAATGCCTCCATCCACAGAGGAGGATTGGAGGAGGGCAAAAGACCAAGAAGAGAGGATGGGGAAAGCAAAGCTGCAGCCAGCTGCTGACCCACATGCCTGCACTGGGATGACTGTGCTTTCCGAGTAGTTTGGCATGGCACAGGAATGTCTGTAGCTAGAATATATGTATTGTTTTTCATTTATTTAATCGATGTGTTAAAATATTAAATTATATCAAATGCTAGAATTAGCAATATTTTGTATATTTATAGAACAACAAATATCTGGATTTAAAGCTCATGGCTCAGAATGAAAATGGACTGAAGGTCGTCTAGGTTTCAAATCAATTTCTAATATTACCCTGTACATAAAAAAAAAAAAATAAACTCTTGCAAGTAAGCATTTGGGTTTTCCATTCTGACGGCTGAGTTAACTAAAAATCAGATTCTGCCTCTTTCAGCAGAAGTCCTGGTACAAAGCTGTTTCTTCACTGGCAGTTTTTCCGTCCATCAGCCATCTCAGCACAGACAGAAACATCTCTAAATTGCCATCAGCCTTGCCTAAGATGGATCAAAACATCTCAGCCTTCCCTGCGTGATGTGCCCGAGAAATGTCACTTTTATTGGCTGCAGGTGACGCACCAGCTAACAGCTTTCTTGTCCTTGCAGGCGGAGGGAGCAGAGGGAGGGAGGCAGAAGCAGACCCTGCTTTGACTGCTCACATGCTGATTTCGATTCCCAAGGCCAAATGTTCTGTTAATAACTCCTCATCACTCACCTCTGCTTGTTGCAGCACTGCCATGAGCATACAGCAGGGCTTGTAAGGGGCTCGCAGGGATCATGGAACTGAGACCAATGGCTCGAGCTTGGACATAAGCATCTTCTGTATGTTTTTAATGTGCTCTATGGAAGCACATTTACTTTTATTCAGACCAGTCCAAGTAAAGGTTTGGAAACACGCTTTTGAAACCCAGACATAGATTTCTTACTAACACAAAGGCTGGATACCAGTATTCCATGTTGCTGCCATGGAAATTATTAGGTACTTGGAACATGATTAGAATCATAGAATCATAGAATGGATTTGGTTGGAAAGGACCCCAAGGATCATCAAGTTTCAACCCCCTGCCATAGGCCACCAACCTCCAGATCTGGTACTAGACAAGGCTGCCCAGGGCCCCATCCAACCTGGCCCTGAATGCCAGGTTGGAAAATGATTATCTGAATGTGGTTAACTAATATAGATTATGTTCTAACACACTTTTAATTCAAGTCCACTGTGAACTCACAGTGCCCAGTGTCTCCTGTTTCCATCACATTGTGCTCCTTATGCTGGCGAATTCCCACTGACTCCAAAGGATGGGGCTGTATGCTACAGCTGTGTTTCCTATATCTGATCCCAAACCTCAGAATCAATTCACAAACCAGCAAGAAACTATGGGAAAGATCCCAAAGGGATCCCTCACTGACACAGCATATTCCAAATTCTTGGAAGCCAAACGAAGCACTCATTTGGTTATTACATGGAGTGCAACCTCCCACCAGGGCTGCAGGTTCCTTGGGTAGGAACATCCCAAAGAAAATGCCCTGAGAACTAACACAGGCTTCACAGCCTGGCTTGGGTGTCACTTTGATAGACACAAAATGATCTTGCGGGGCAGCACCGTGGCCTTATCTCTGATTCTGAGCCTTTATAGTGTCACTGGAAAAATCTTTTTAAAGTGCAGGTTTATGCATCTTCTCGGGGCAGTGAGGCAATGAAAATGACCATCTGTGCTGAACAGCAGTGTTTTATAGATTTTTCCCTTTTACAAAAAGTGCATCCATTACAAGCAAGATGAACAATGAATACACAACTGTTGGCCCACGTGCACTCATCACTAGGCTGCAGATGGCTGCTGGTTGTATGCCCTCACCTGGCTGACCGACCCAGAGCCACCTCTCAGTGCCTAACATCTTTCCCTCCTGTTCTGAACTTCCTCGGCAGCCCCTTCTGTCCTCCCTGTGAAACAGACCCAACTCCTTCTCCCAGTGGGGTGAAATCTACATGGAACATGCTCAGCATGGACACACATTGGGATTTTTCTTCCATGGAGCTGTTACCAAGCTCATGCAAATCCCATGGTCAGATATGGCAAGGGCTGCTGCTGAGGATGCAGGTTCCACCTCTCCCATCCAGCTGCAATGCTACATCTTAGGGACAGGGATAGTGGGCATGGTGGTGGGTCATGGTTGGACTTGATGATCTCAGTGGTCTTTTCCAATATCAATGATTCTATGATTTACACCAGTCCTTCTCCACCTTAGGTACATCAATTAAATATACCCTGTCCTCAGTAAGTGTAGGGATGGCTAAAGTGGTCCAGAAAGAGCTTCTAAATTTCCCACCAACGAGCAGAACCTCACAAGAAATATCCTCTCATTCTTTCCCTCCTTTTGTGTTTTTTTCTCCCTTCTCTTACTTTTCTCTTTCTTTGCTTTTGCTGTTGTGAAATTCCAAAGATCTTGCAGCAAACTTGCAGTCCCTGACAGCTCCGCCAGATGAACAATGCATATCCTGCATTTCTGCCACCAGGAGAACTCTTCCCATTCTGGTGAAAATGAAAGAGAAAGGCTGATTTTATTGCCATGTGAAGTGTCATAAAATAGTGTCATAGAATCTTTTGAGTTGGAAGGAACCTTTAAAGGTCATTTAGTCTAACTCCCCTGCAGTGAACAGGGGACACACCTACAGCTCCACCAGGTGCTCAGAGCACCATCCAGCCTGACCTTGAATGTCTCCATGAATGGGACATCCACAATCTCTCTGGGCGACCTGTTCCACCCTTATCATAAAAAAACTTTTTCCTTATATCCAATCTAAATCTCCCTTTTAATATTTTGAAACCATTTCCCCTCATCCTATCACAACAGACCCTGCTGAAGAGTCTGTCCCCTTCTTTCTTATAGCCCCCTTTCAGATAGTGTGTTTTAAAGGAACAACCTCAAATGTCTGTGAAAAGTGGCCCCGATCTTAAAAGCAATAGCTTGATTTTGGGATAAGTTTTCAAACAACCTTAAATCCTTCCTTGATAACAAGAAGGTGAAATTCCAGCCCTAAAACATTTGAGGCTCATGGACATTGTTTGCAACTGGTTCCAATCCATCCAGTCTCTGGGATTGAGGTCTCAAGTATCTCACCCACAGCATCTCTAAGGAAAAAAGTAAGAGAGAAGGCACTTTCCCATTAGGAAGCCATTTATTCTCACTGCTTTTTGACCATAAAAAATGCTTTTTCTCCTTATGGCTACTGATCCTATAAGGGTTCAGAGGCAGAGGCTACCTCTGTGGTTCATAGCTCACATCCCTCTGTTCTTTGGGTGCAGTAGAAAAACAAAAAATCCTGTCAGCAGCAAAACCTTGGGAGGCAGCTATTTACCAGAAGAGAATGAGTCACCTTGTTTACTCTGCACGCTGGGATCTGAAAGACAAGGAGCAATAAAGGTCATGGAGGAGTTGTCTCTGTGCCACTTATTTTGTCTGTGCCTCTGACAAAGGCAAAGCCATCTGCAGTACAAGCAATGAGGCAGTGATAACCAAAAGATTTCAAAGGGGCATATGAGGAGTGCCAAACACTCTCGATAAAACCAGAGTGAACAAGAGGAGTCGTGCAGCTCTTTGTGTAACCTTTACTCTGCTGCTAAGTGCACCAGTTTATAGTAATTATGGAAAAGCCACTGATTGTATTATGAATGTAATGACATTAGCAGGACTGTCACTGTGTTTGTAGCAACAGTTGTGAAATTAATTTTTTTCTTCATTAAGGAGATCCTTATTTGCATGATTAAAATGTCAGCCCAGATAAATGCATATGCCAGGGAATGAATCACTGAGCAAAAATGCCACCTGCCAAGCCCAGAGAATAGGACAAATGAGCAGGCGGCACAGAGCAGCTTCCAGCTCCCAGCGGGAGCAGTGATGGCTGTGGGCACACTGGGGTGAGGATACTGAGGCTGGATGAGGATGCTGAGATGGGGTGAGGACGTTGAGTTGGGGCGAGGATGCTGAGATGGGGTGAGGATGTTGTGTTGGAGTTTGTTATTCAAAATTTGGACTGTGACGCAGAGAAACATTCCAATTTTATTTGACACTTTGCTTTGTGCCACTTCAAATTGTGAAGAGCTGAAATGGGAACTCATCCAGAAAAAAAAACCAAACACTTCCCTCTGGAAAGACAGGAAGAAAACAATTGGGCCTCACTGCAAGGCTGTGTCCTGGAGGAGCCCAACCCAACACTTGTCCAAACTGGTGAAATTCTGCTTGGTAACCAGCACTTTCTAGAAAACAGTTTGTCTGACAGCTTCCTTGTCTTCCTTAGCACATCACTGCTGCCAGCACAGAATCTTTCTCCTGACCTTCATCGGTACAGAGCAGTCTCATCAATACTAGTCCATATTACATTTGCTTTAAAAGAGAATATGCTCCTAAGGCATTTCTGTGCTGAGATTTTTTTACATGACTCCAGTTGATCAAGTATCTGCACATTAGAAAAAACACTAAACACATTTGTAATATAGTATTAACTGAGCCAGCCAAGCCATCTGGAACAGATGCTTAAGATTACAAAACCACATTGGCTATTTTTGTAAAAATTAGGAAAGAATCAGCAACATCAGTTCCTGAATACTAAGTTGCCCCTATGAGTTTGTTAATAAACTGATGTATGTCCAACTGCAAAAATGAAGCAAACATGGGAAAGAGCAAAACCAAGGCAGAGGGCTCCAACCTGGGGACACAGACCACAAAAGATAACTCAGATCTTCACAGAAGTGTTTTAAAACAGTTATGGTCAACAAACTAGAATAAGAAGTAATGGCTTTAAGTTGCATCTGGGGAGGTTCCATTTGGACATGAGGAAAAAAAATCTCCTCTGGAAGAGTGGTAATGCGTTGGAATATGCTGCCCAAGGACGTGGTGGCACTGAGGGACATTGGTAGTGGGCATGGTGGCAATGGGCTGATGGTTGGACTAGATAATCTTAGAGATCTTTTTCAGACTTAATGATTTAGTGATCGTATTGTTCTACACTGTGTTCCTTCCACTAGAAACCCTGCCTCTGGGCAGAGGTAGTCTGGTGCTTCCCCAAGATGTACATAAGGCTCCCAGAAGGTTGCTCCGCAAAGAACAAGTGTGATGGGACACAGCCACACACAACATAGCTGGGGAGCAATGAGATAAATCCAAGGGCAGAATGATGCAGGCTGTGATCACAAGGATGACAGCAGCTGAGCGGTGAGGAAGCCATTGGTTTGTTGGCCATGGTCTTGAACACAATAAGACAATTCAGGGGTTGATCCAACACTCCATTTCCAACATAATACATGGACTCCTGAAGCTTTTTTATGAGCTTTGGTGTGCAGAGAGAACAGAAAATAAAAAACATTCATAAACTCAAGATTAACATGGCCTTACTCAAGGCCTTTTGCCACAGCTGTTGTCCCTGCTTCCTGGGGGAAGAGAATGGAGAAGCTTCCTTAAATGCAGCCCCCATCCAGCTGCATAGACGAGATGTTGCCCAATCCAGCACACAAGTGGGACTGTAGAGCACTCATCCACCACATACAGGACATTCCCCTTGGCACAGTGTGGGCAGTGGGGGCAGAGAAAAAGTTGACTGGAAGGTATGCATTGTTATCATATCTGCTGGGCTCAGAACATCACCATGGGACTGGAGAGAGCCTGGAGTTTCCTTTCCTTTTTTTTTTTTTTTTCTAATTCCAAAAGACCTGGTTTTAGAGAACATTAGAGAACATGCAAATGTGCCTTATGTGGTGGTAACAGTGGGGGAAGAAATCTGTGACTGCAGAGTTCAAAGTATTTACTGTTTTTTCTTCTTCTGCGGGAGCTAAAACCCGATCCAGATGTGGACTTCAGCAGTGTTGGACATGGCATGATGTGACATCTTCGGGCCCTTGAGGATCCCACCCCTGACCTACCAAAGTGAGCTTCTCCCTGCAGAATCAGATTGCAAAACTCACTGCGGAGTTCCTGAGTCCAAAAAAAAGTTGCTGACAACAGAATATGGTTCCTCAGTTCACATCCTTGGGCTCTGCCCATGCCAACATGCCTTGTGGTTCTGCAGGGCTCCCAGTGCGTGGGCAGGAGGCTGGAGATGTAGGCAGAAGCTCACCTTTCTCCTCAGCTCTCAGTTTCTGGCAGCTGAAGATGTTTCCACCCTTCCTTTCCATCCCTGCCCTGCAGGCATCCCAGCCCTATCCCAATCTCCACGGTCCTGGGTGCACCCTCACTGACCACCACTTCATTTTGCATCAAATGCAGTTTGTAACTGTATTTCAGGACATGCTTCTTGATGCTATCTTCTGCTGCTGTCAGACAAAAACCGACGCAAGCCAACAAATCCTTATTACTTATTGGCTTTCAGCTCAGTTCAAATCAATTTTTATTGCAGTGTGGTGGACATATGTTTAAGTCTCGCATCCTTCTTGACAGCAGGGAAATGGGATTTTTTATTATTATTATTATTACTATCGTTATACTACTATTATTGTTGTTGTGCAAAGGAAAGAAGAATGGTCCAGTGCGACAAGAAGTAATGGCCTCAAGTTGCTTCAGGGGAGGTCCAGGCTGGATATTAGGAACAATTTATTCTGCCAAAGAGTGGTGATGCAGTGGCAGAGGCTGCTCAGGGAGGTGGTAGAGTCCCCAACCCTGGATGTACTCCAGAACCATGGAGATGTGGCACTGAAGGATGTGGTTTAGTAGTATGGTGGGGATGAGTCAATGGTTGGACTAGGTGATCTTAGTGGTCTTTTCCTACTCCATGATTCTATGATTCTAAGTGAGATTATATGAAATAAAGGAGCGGTGTAAAAGAAAAGCTCTCCATCACTGGCTGTACTGCCTAATCTATGAAACCACGCAGGAGTAAGGCTGTAATAAGTAACCAAAACATCTCTAAGTTGCAGAGTATCACCACCAGCAGCCCTCTGTCTTTGGGAGGATGAGCTCAAGCAGGAAGTTTATCTGCAAAATCCCAGTGAAATTATTAGGAATTCATGAAGCAAAAGCAGCACCTCTCCCCTACTGCCTGGGCTCCCTGGGAAGTCCCACCGTTATCCACAATCTCCATTTCTCTGGGATCTGGTAAAGGCTTTTTCTGCATTTTAAGCTGTGAACTTTGCAGTGATAAACTTTTTCCTCCACTGTTGCCACAGCACAAGGCGCACAGGCATATTCTCTAAAATCAGCTATGTTAGGGAGAAAAAATAGCTGTAATACCGTATAAGATTCCCTTGACCTTGTTTCATAGTTGGATCAACATCTAATTGCTAAATGTTGCACATTTCCCCAAAGGCAAAACAAATCTGAAGAAAAGCCACTAGGTTCTGAAAACTGGCAATGCTATCTGCCATCTGCAGAAATTCTTCTGGGTCTTCAGCTAATAATAATGGCAGACAATACCTTCCTTTTCCTCATTTTCTCTCCTTTTACACAATTGAATATCTTCTCCTATTGGAAAGGGGGTCCCCATCAGTCTGACTGAGGAATGTTTTCCTGGGACCCTGCTATTGTGAAACACTTTAATTTTTCCACTGTGTCAGAGGTAAAAGTCAACAACATCTTGAAATTGAAGACTGGAGTAATTGCCTGCAGTCCCACAAGTCATCCTCCTGTTACTTGGACTAGAAAAGGTGCTCACAGTGCCTGAGCTACAAACAACTGGACAACTCTCAGTTGTTGAGGTCAGGCAGAGGCTGGCTACTTTTTTGTAAAATCTCCTGA
The DNA here is from genome assembly GCF_987193195.1 of Phasianus colchicus. Taxonomy (NCBI): domain Eukaryota; kingdom Metazoa; phylum Chordata; class Aves; order Galliformes; family Phasianidae; genus Phasianus; species Phasianus colchicus. The sequence continues at coordinate 45,702,732 of NC_143441.1, read as the reverse complement.
TTTTAGACTCTTAAAATGCACTGACCTGGAAGTGCAGTGTAAGGCCATCTGTCTGGCCAGCATCACACAGGAGGAAGTGCATGTTTAAAGGCATGACTTTTTGATTTTGTGTTTTAAGAACAGATTGGAAGCACCTTCTGTGCCCCTTTCTGTTTATTTGACTGTTAATTTCAGAGGTTTTAGACTTAGATCATTCTAGGAAAACCACTAACACGACAGTACCCCCCATGCTCCATTTTGATGCTGATTTAACACACAGCATTCTCAGCCCTGCAGCAGAGCTTGCTGATATTCATTGCATTACACCAGGGGTAGCTACTTTCTAAGTGATTTGCTTTTCTTTTTTAATTTATGCCTCTAATTTGCTATCTAAATGAAAGTTTCTCCCGAGAGTATTTCTTTTCTACAGTCAAAGGCCAATATTTGGGGGCAATTGTTTCCAAGCCAAGTGGCTAAAGTCAGGTTGATAGTGTTATAATTACATGAGTTTGCATTATGCATACTTGATTCCCTCTGTGTCTTCCTCTAGACTGTGGCAGCTGATGGTAATGGAGACTAGGTTGCTATATTAGATCCTAAAATTTCAGTTTCCTGTTCTGGAAACTTGCAAGTCTCAAATATTCCCCTCTGCTAAATGCACGTGCTCTGGGGAACTGCTCCCTTGCCCATGTGCTAATGAGTACTTCCTATCATTAGACCCAGGAATCATTACTGGGTAATCATAACTGGTTATAAAGCAATTAACAGGGAAAAAGCTCTTAAGAAGAGTGTTGATGGTGTTTGGGAGCAGATCCTGCTTTCTATCTGCCCCTGGCAGAGGACTCGTAGGGCCACATATCAGGCCAGGCCAAAAAGGGCTTTGGGCAACGTATTCTGGGGGGAGGTAGGTAGCCTTGTCCATGACAGGGGTTGGCACTGGATGGGCTTTGAGGTCCCATCCAACCAAACCATTTTGCAACTCTCTTCATGCTATGCACTTAGCTGGAGCCCCAGCCCCCATCAGCTCTCCCTAGGAATCTGTGTGTGTTCTACACAAAGAAGATGGTTCTGCATTTGTACAGGCCACATGACATGATTCATCCCTGCTCACTGACCTACATAGTCACTTGTACCAGCATGGGATGGGAACAAAACACTGCTGCTCCTGGTTTGCAGCACTGCCTGCTTGCCCAGCTCCAGCCAGAGCTGAATGGCACAAGGCAGGCTGAAGCAGCATCCACATCTCTTGTTTTAAGAGAACTGTCCCAGGCTTGAAGTCAATATTTTATAAAGGAATGCACAATTGCAGCTTAAAGTCATAAAGCAATGCATCACAGCAACACAGCAACACAAAAATGTTGGCCACTAAACCTGTTAAAGTGATGGATCCCAGCAGCAGAGCAGTGCAAATGACTCATGGCTGGCACATCGCTCTCACCAAAAGCTGAAAGGGTAGAAGGTTGGCAGCAAAGGGCTCCCTGACCACCAGCTTACTGTAAGGTGACAGCTTAACTTGCCCCCTGTTTGTTGTACTGTGTGTTGCCAGCTGCTTTTAAATTGATGTGCTAACTGCACTCCATTCTATCTTCAGCCATTCCCCAAATTGAGGAAGTGTTCTCTAAATCCTTGCTCTGAGGATGCCGTAGAATGAGGCCATAGTTGTGCCAGAGGGGTGACATGCATACAAGTCATGGTGCTTGGCAGCTCAGTAGGGTTGCACTAGCAAATGTGCCAAGGAATCCAACACTGGGGTACAGACTCCATCCCTCTTTTCCACACCTGGGACCCTTTTTCTGATCCTTTTTCCATCTCTGTGCACATAACGACATCTCCGGCCCTACCAGGTCTACCCATGGGACTGCTCTCACCCACACTCCATGGCAGCAGCAGGAAACTGAGTGCCACTTGTCTGCAAACATCACATTTCCTCCTCCAAAAAATCACTTCCTCAGCAATTTTCACTTCTCATCAACTTTTTGCACAATGTTGTTTTTCCTAAAGCCAGCACATGATTGCTCCCTGCCTTTTAACTCCTTCCTTCTCCTGCCAAATGGATAAATGAAAAGTCTGTGTTTTAACATATGGGCAATGAGCTCTCATAAGGTGGGAACACCTTGTTGAGCGGCAGCTCACAGAAGAAGTTTGTTAGAGAAAAGTGAGTGTTGCTCATCTCCGTGCAACTGAGGATATATTGCTTTATATGAGGAGGATTTATCTGCAATGTATTGCATTCCTCGGAGCCTTTACCTTTAGGGAAAGCCTCAGGAATGACTCCTTAATGCCTAGTTTTGTTATGAAAATGAACTTTAGCTATCTTATGAATTGTTTATCTTAAAGCTGCACAATCACGTTGATTATAAGAGTCTGTGTTATTCAAAAGAGTGCAGAATCTCCAGTGAGCAGATGGATATTGGAGAGATATGAGGGGCATTCTGCTTTTCAGATTCTGTTCCGCTCATGTGCTTATTTCTTATACGAAGAAGAACAAGAGCGTAATTGTATCGCAGCCCATTATTGTGATACAGAAGAAGCAATTATTCCATGTGTACAAAAAGATCATTAAATATTTCCACTGGTAACCACAAATCACACTATAAGTATATTACAGTCATATTTTCATTACATTCCCCACAAGGAATGCAGCTAACAATTAATTCCAGCACCAGCAAGAGGAAATTGAAGCAGAGGATAATTTTTCATCCTCAAAAACAGACTGAGATTTAAAACAGAGAGACAAAAGGTAGCTGGGGCTGGACCAGCTGCTGGCTGGTGGGGAAATGCATGCAGACATGGGGAACTGAGGGTTTGCAGCCAAACAGGTGGAAGGTGGGACTGTGTCAGGAGAGCACTTAGGAGGTTTAAAAAAGAAGATGCTGTGGTTATCAGTGGGCATTTATCTTTCTTGCACCTTGTGACAGTGTCCAATTAGCTGCAAGGTACAAGACATATGTCTGTGCCACAGCCATAGCACAGAATGGGAAAATGCTGAATTCTTTCTCCTTTGAAGTGTTAAGTTTCATCTTCCTTATTTTTGTGTAGGTGTATGACTACATTCAGTACCTACAGAGTGAGGCATTGGTACAAGATGCCCAGAGAAGCTGTGGATGCCCCATCCCTGGAGATGCTCAAGGCCAGGGTGGATGGGGCCCTGGGCAGCTCATCTAGTTTCTGGTTCAGTGGGTGACAAATCTGCCCATGGCAGGTGTTGGAACTGGATGATCATTGAGATCCCTTCCAACACAAACCATTTTATTATTCTATGATTCTGTGATCGCAGCCTTCCAGTTACACAATGCACACACCAAATAGAGGGAAAGCTTTCCTGGATTGTTTCCTGAGTCTTTTTCTGGAAGGAATCATCAGCTGGGAGGCAGCCACTCTGATGGCAAAGCAGCCACTTCCGTGTAGGTAACACCTATCCTTGGTGAGGCAATGGAACATTTCTTGGTGACTTCTAGAACTTGGAGGTGAAAAGCTGTGCATCATGTTCTGACTTTCACACCTTCATCTACTGGAAAGTGTTCTCATTCCCACATAATCTATTTTTAACATCACTGTAATTAACTGCTGTACTTTCTCCCACTTTCTCTGAACTCTTCTATCAGTAATTCTGATTATCTGCTGAAGTGAAATTCCATCAGAATTAACACAGTAAATTCATTTAGCAAAGCAGAGAACACAGCACCGATCCGTAGTACTTCTAATGCTTCCATTTCAGGTAAAACTCTTTAAAATTAGAGCCATATAATGAGATCCACTTCAGATTAACACTAGTGTAATAGTGGAACTGGATCTTAAACTTAATGCCTCAGGGTCCTTTTTACTGGATCTCTGTAGCTATTCTCTACATCTACTGCAATTCTCAAACTGGAAGATATGACGAGAGCAACCTACACAGCCAAAAAGGGAGTTCCCTACTGCCAGCACTTACTGCCAACACAGGCAAACATTGGGTAATCCCTATGACTCTGGATGTCCTGGCATATCTCTGTTGGGAAAACAGACAAGTCAGCGTCTGTGTAGAACAATTTCTGATGAAACAAAAAAGAAAAACAAACAAAAACTTTGCAAAGCACTTCTGATAACAGATGTTGTAAAGAAAAGGTTAGTGGGTCAATGGATGAAAACGTGGGATCCTTTCTAGCATAGCATTTTCCAGCCTCCTACTCAGTCTACTTTTAAAACAAAATAGTATTCCACCCCAGGGAATGTTCTCTCTCCACTGTAGATCTCGGAAAATACACATTTTCTACTGCTTGTCATTTTTCCCTCTGAATTTCCACCTTTTCCTCCTTCCTGTTGTTCATATTCTCAAATAACATTTATCTGACCTTTTTTTTTTTCACTAAATATTGTTGGTTATTGGTTATTGACTGTGGGACAGCCTAGGAACACCCACAGTCTATGATTTTAATCTTATGCAACTACTCATGGTGTTCAGAGAAGGTGGGCGTCATGCAGACAGCAGAACACAGCCAGCCCAGACCTAACAGAGGTTTCAGTTTGCCCTCCCAGACGTTTTCCAAACTTCAGGCAACTCAAGGTTTAGCAACATTATGAGCAGAAATGGCTTCACATGCAATAGGCTTCCTTCCAGTAATTTGCTCTATCCTTTCTCCATCTTTGAAAACAATGTACTGTTGTAGGTTGCAGAGGTCAAATTCTGTTGAAGCGAGCTAGAAGAAATTCATCTGTGTGTTATATGTTGGAGTCTCATCATCTGTGTCTATTTTGTGCCAAGTGAGAACAAGACTGTCTTCAGATCTTAAAAAAAAAAAGAAAAAATTGCTTAGGTTCTGCAGGTTTGGATGTTGCAAAGTCAGTACACAGCTTTTTTTTTCCCTGTGAGTGATAAAAATCACTGCCTCAGCGTCTTGCTGGATATATCAGCCTCGATACTGAAACACATTGGGCTCTCAGATGTTAAAAGTAAGTAATAAAGATTGAGTTCTGCTTTCCTGAACCTGCACAGCTGCCATGATCTAACAGAGCCACCTGAACACTTACTGTCCCCAGCTGCCACAAACTCACCCTGTGCCACCTGATAACAGCACGTCCCAGAGGAAGCCGTGTGCTCAGAAGCTGCACAGAGCTGTACTTGGAGGCGAGCAGTGATATTCATTAAGACCTCACCCCACGCTCCACGTTATGACTTTGGTGCTGGCTGTAATTACTGAACGAGCTGAGCACTCTAGCAACCTATTATTAAAAAAGCACAGGTGAGTCTAGCTATTAGAGGTGCTGCCTATTTGGTTTGAGGGGGGGGGGAAGAAAGCCTAAATGAGAGCAACTCCTCCCTTTGCATGCAGTCTCACCTGACCTCTGCTGATCTGTCACACCCTTACAACTTTTAGCTGAGTAAGATGAAACTACAGAGGAAAACATGCCTTAATGTGATTCAGTACCAGGCTAAGCTGTGAAAGGTATATCCTTGTTCCTCCACCATTAAGCTAAACATACGAACTCCCCTCTCCCATCACTGGCTGTGCTTGCTGGCCAGCCTTGGGGTCAGTTCTGCTCACAGACATGCACCTGTGGGACTCCATCCCCTTGGGAACACACTGTTGGTGGGTGGCTCCTGCAGGACAGAAGCCTGCTCAGACAGGGCTTGAGCTGTTGCTGCTGCCAGCACTCTCATTACAGTGGTGTCAGCTCTCCAAACCAGCAAGAACCAGTACAAACCTCTCACTGTTGTAAGCATCTGACTCTTGCTAAAATAAGTCATCTAGGAATATGGGTTGCCAGAAGCACACATGAGGAAATAAACAGTTTGGGGATGTGCAAGAGCATGGGGAAATATCCTAAAAGGCAGGAGCAGTAATTCAATGGGAGAAACAATTCTATGACCTCAGGATTCGAATTGCCACATCGAGGTCAATGGCCAAAGACATAAAGTGTACAGGATTGGACCCCTGGGACTTGGTTCTGCAAGGCAGCAAGCACTCCCAAATGGTGCAGACAGCGCTGCCTTCCCAAAGAAGCACAGAAATTTGGAGGAGTCTGAAATTCAAAAAGCTGCTAGCACAAATATTCCTGAAAATGGAGGAGATCAGAGAATCATAGGTTAGAAAAAACCTCTAGTCCAGCTATCAGCTCATCCCCACCGTGCCCACTGACCATTATCCCTCAGTGCCACATCTCCACGGTTCTGGAACACCTCGAGGGACAGTGACTCCACCGCCTCCCTGGGCAGCCTGTGCCACTGCATCACCATTCTTTCTGAGAAGAAATATTTTCTAATATCCAACCTGAACCTCCCCTGGCACAACTTATGGCCACTTCCTCTCATCCTATCAGTTACCTGGGAGTGGAGGCCGACCCTCACCTCACCACAGCCTCCTTTCAGGGAGCTATAGAGGGCAATAAAGTCTCCCCTGAGCTTCCCCTTCTCCAGACTGAATCATCCCAGTTCTCTCAGCATCTCCCCCTCAGACTTATGCTCCCGTCCCCTCTCAGCTCCAATACACTTCTCTGGACACACTCCAGGGCCTCAATGTCTTTTTGTAGTGAGGTGTCCAAAACTGAACACAACACTCAACATGCAGCCTCACCAGTGCTGACTACGGAGGGTTGATCACCTCCTGCTCCTGCTGGCTGCACTATTTCCAATACAAGACATGGACACAATACATGAGTAAAAATCATAAAAAGTTGATGAATTAAACATCTAAACATTTGAACTTGAACTGACAGTCTGCATTAAGACAGAGGTCACCACATCCCAGCCTCGTTAATCCACAACCCAGGCAACCCATGCATAGATAGCAGAGAATTGATTTCCATAGTGGAATTATAGACAATTGACTACATAGTATCCATTCAGTTTTTGAGCTACAAGGAAGATGTTTTAATGAGTACCGGTGATAACCAAAGTTCATTAAGAAAAAGAACAAAAAGATAATGAAGTAGCTTATTAAGACATGAGTTACTGTTTGCTGGTTTAAAAAGCAAAGAGATGCTATGTGACGGTTACAGAAGAACAATATATCCAGCATAACCTGACACATGGTGAAGAAAGTGGATTTCAGCCAGTTCTGCATCTTTCCTGTTTCAGTCTTCCCAACAGTCTAAGTATCAGGTGGCATTACTGAATGAACTAAAGCAGGAAAGCTATCAGGAAATCAGTCTGAAACAGCTATGGCTAAGGCAGTTTGGGAAAAAAAAAATTAAAAATGCAGTTAGAAGCAGACTAGGTCACTAGCAGCACTGCTAGATAGCTGATCCAGGCATACATATTAAAGTTTGCTGCATTTTCTCTTGTTCTGTAGTCATGTGTTAACACTTACTATTTGGGACTGTGGGCCTAAAAGGTGATTTTTACATGCATTAGACTGAAATAAAGAACAACATTTTGCCTTTTGTTCCTTTGACTAGTTGAGTCAGTGGATCTGTTCTAAACAGATCCAGAGTTGCGTAAAGTGTTGTTCCTGACATTGCTAGATGTTTAAAGAAAAACATGAGATAAGTCAAACAGGAGTTTTGCTAAAGGAAACAAATCTGTGTAAAAAATGTGAACTAAATATTTCATATCTCGGTACCAATCTAAGATTTTCCAAAGATAGGATTGACCAACTCAATTTGACAGCAGGACAAGGGGAAATGGTTTTAAGCTGAGGGAAGGGAGATATAGGTTGGATGTCAGGGGGAAATTCTTTACGGAGAGAGTGGTGAGGTACTGGAACAGGCTGCCCAGGGAGGTTGTGGATGCCCCGTCCCTGGAGGTGTTCAAAGCCAGATTGGATGGGGCCCTGGGCAGTCTGGTCTAGCATTATGTGGAATGGTGGTGGCCCTGCATGTGGCAGGGGGGTTGGAGATTCATGATCCTTGAGGTCCCTTCCAACCCTGGCAATTCTGTGATTCTGTGATTCTGTGATTCTGTGAACTCTGCAGCTGTGGGTTAGGTTACCACAGGCTCCCAGGCCATTCATTCTGTTGGGTATCATTTGGGCAGTAGAGAAGCCTTTGTAATAGTTTTGCTGAACATCATTACCTAGAGTCCAGGTCCAAATTATTTTCCTCACGCTTGGGTTAAGCGTTACATCTCACCAAGCCATTCCTCCAGGGTAAAAGTGCAATTGTACTTCTCCAGTCATAAATATTCTCTGTTCTCCTTGGACTTCTGGAAGTCTTTTTTCACTCTGAACAGCAGCCTTTCAAAAAGTCTTGAGTAAAGTTGTTTTATGGACAGTATTACATCAAATTAAGTTTTTAATTGTTTTTCAGTTGTTTTCTATCTCTTCCTGAAGAAAGGTTTATTGCAAAAGCAATGACACGCTCCACTGCTTGGGAAGAGCTACAGACAAGCTCCCCTGCAAGTTTGCTCCTCATAAGGAGTGTATTTGCAGAGCAACCTTCTCCCAGCCCTTGTTCTCTCTTTTCCCCTGGGAAATATATTGATGGACATATTTCATCTTGAACATGAAACAGCAGTAGGCACTATTTCTATGGAGAGTGCAGATACATTATGCAGAAGGGAACATTACAGATATGCCAATAACTCTTACAGTGTTTATCACACATCTCAATGATCAGTGTAATTAGTAGCTATCTGTAAAATGCACAGTCTAGTCTGAAGCACTCATACCAGATACATTTTTAAAAAAAATACTGTAAATTTCCTTTTTCATTCAACTCAATTTTTCATGAATGAATCTTTTGGAACAAATCCTTTTTGTTTTCTTTTGCATTGAAATGGATTGGTAAAGAGTATTTCCTAATACAACACAATGTTAATGACCTCCCTCAGCAAATTAGGCTGTGGACTTTAAACGTGTGCTAGAAAATTCAAGTATAAATTTAACTTTTGCTCATGGAGAAAGTCATGGGGCAGTTAGACATTTCTGACTGCTGCCAGTTCAAATATCAGATACTCGTGACAAAGTTTATCTTGTGAATAGGCAAGACTCAGCTTTGGCAGGTGCAGATAGGTGAGCTGAAGCAGAAAGGGACACACTCCTTTCAAAATATCTTGAAAGCACCTTTGCTACTAAATGAGCCATTGGTAATACCCAAAGACCAAACAACATGGCAAATTCTGTTCACCCAGCTCAGATGAGAAATCACAGAAGTGTCAATGAGACAAAAAGAGAGTTAGAAAGATTTGTCCAAATCTTATGGCAAAAACAGACAGAAATATTCAGAAAACATAGTGATGATGGGATAAGGGTTTAAAGGACAGAGAGAAATGTCATTGGCCACTCACACATGCCTCACCAATGTGGTTAGTTGCAGCACTCAGAGAAAAGGCAAGACCTGAAGGAGGATCACTTTTCCACGGGTGACTGCCAGAAGATGAGGATTAGGTGCTGCTGTCCTATAGCTACAGTCTGTTTGCTTACAAGAGGCAGGAAAAACACTTCAGAGAAATAGGATTAGTAATACTAATCTCAAAGTCATGAGGAAGATGATTTATATATATTTGTACTTCAATAAGTATCAAGTGGGGAAGAGAACTGGTATCATTTTTAGCCTCCTTTCTTAATGAAAAAATATTGCTGCCTTGTCTGATATTTGCTTCCCTACTCACAACTTCAAATATTCTGATTAATCTTAACCTGGTTTTACAACTGCATGAAGGTAACTCAGTGAGTAAAGTTCTAGATGTGTTCAGGATTAATGCAGCAATCGTAAGACAGAATGATATGTGCCTTTTTATAAATTCCACTTATGCCTGACTGAGGGAAAGACTCAACACGTGCTTACAAGTATCTACAAAGGAGCTTACAAAGATCCCAAAAGCTAGAAAAGTTAGTGGTTTACTAACAGTGGAAAGATGTGAGCTCATAGGAAATTATTCAGCACATTTGTGACATGGCTTGGTGGTTAACACAGTGAGACATTCTTACCAAACACAGAAGACAAAACGGCTCCTGCTCTATGAGGAGTCTTCTGCAGCACAATGAACTTCAGGGGGCCTCTGCAGCTCCTATCCCAACCAACACAGCATTAGAGATGAAGTATGCCACAGTATGGAGAAGAAGTGAACTAGATCAGAGAAAGCATACACCTGAAAGCAGCAAACCAACCTATTTTATCTGGCTCAAGTCACAGAATCACAGAACCATTGAATCATCAAGGTTGGAAAAGGCCACTAAGATCATGAAATCCAACCATCAACCCATTACAGCCATGCCCACTAAATCATGTCCCTAAGACCCCACGATGCTTCACAGAATGCATACACAGAGACTGGGCACAGGGTAAGGGCAGGCAACAGGAATAAGTCTGCGGGGATACCAGTAGGAAGGACTATCCATCAATAAATGCTTGTACAATCTGGGGTTCAACACAGTTTTTATAAGACAGACAAAAATTGAGGACCTACAGTAAAGGATGAGGGGGAATGGCTACACTGTGATGAGAAAAGTCTTAAAGCAGCCTAGGAAGTTTACTTAGCCTGAGGGACTTTGCAGAATAATTACAATGAACCCAGTAAGATATCATCCAGTGTAAAAACACCACAGTTTGGCTCTGTGGAGTTCAAACTCTAAATTATTCCTATTTATTTCTTAAAGACAAGAATAAATAGCTGAACCTTGAAGCAAATAAGTGAGCAAGAATTTCAAACACGGAGAAGAATTTTTAATAAAATGAAAGCCTCATATATTAAAGTTTTTTATTAGATCTAAAGAAAGGCACTAAGTACATTTTGTATTGTCCCCATAAGGCATGTATGAAGCAATGGCACCTGGAGACTATGCAATTCTTTCAAGACTAGGCAGGATAAATCAGTTTGCAGTAAGCTCCAGGCTTTTATAGCTGCAGCTATGCAGAAGCTGAGCGAGGGTCAGGTTTATACAGCGCCTCAGCTGTGGAGCTGTTTCACTATTCCTTATGTCACAAGCATTGTTATTAACCCTTGTACAAAGAAAGGCTCAATTATCTGTTAACAGTAGATCAGACCTAAGTGTTCATTATGATCTCTTCATAAGTGTGTAGATCTTAGATCTTTACAGTGTACTTTGTAGATTTGCTTATAATAACACATGCAGCGGACACCTGGTAAGGTTGAAACACCATATTTATCACTCATATAAATACACCCTTCATGAGCACCAGCAACTTGCAATTTTCAAAGCAGCTTCAGATATTTGGACTCATTTATCTGGCCTTAATGTTCACTTAGGAAACATGTGGAAAACTCACATGCTGGAAGACAAGCTGGTAAATACGTGCCCTTGCTTTTCAGCAGTGCCAAGATCCAAGTCCTACTAAGGCTAGGGGAAGTTGTGCACTTCTGAACACAAAGTCAATGCATGGGACAGTTTCTTCCTTTGTGGCTGTAACCACAAGACCCCCCCATCCAAAAAACACCAGTCCATCTGAAATGTGAAATAAATATGAGCAGGACAATTACTAAATCCACTTTATATGGTGTGACCAGAAGAAGTGGGCTCATAGTTATCAATTTTATGTAAGGCTTTACATTGCCATGCTGGTGTAAAAGGCCATTTGTGTCAGTAGGAATCAGGCCCTCTTTGTCTTCTCTGCATGCAAACATAACATTGCAAATATTTACCCAATTAGATAGTTAGCTCCACCCAAGTATGAGCAAACAAAAACAACTGCTCATAGCATTCCAGAGAAACAACACAACGCAAGAACAAAGATTTCCACACACTAACACAAGCAACCAGCTAACCACAAAACAGCAAAGCCGGCAGAATTTTTAATCGTAAAAAAGAGGGGCAAGTTCTCTTCGTAACAACAAATCTTTGTGCTAATAATTCAAAAGCAGGAGATAGATGCCTGCTTCATTTTTCCAACTGAGATTCCTTTAGTGAATCTGGGAAGAGTAAATACGTATCCAGTTCAACGGATGACAAGGTTGGCTGATGAGAAGACTGATAGCTTCTAGGATGGATGTAAAACCATTTTAGCATCTAAGATGGAATATAAAACCATTTTATCTTCAGAAATTTTGTGCTTATGTCTCCTGTTTCCCCAGACTGAGGTAACATCCTTTATTCCTTGTTTGTTTCTCCCTCACCATACGTGGGACGTAAGAAACAAGTAATACTGCAGAGGTTAATGCCTGTTTGTCAGAAGGTCTTTTTGCAATCACAAATTCTGAACATCTGCAATGAAGGTATCAATCTCATCTTTACTAATGCCACCAAGCCCTGACACTGTGAGGCAACTCACAAACCAACCTGACCAGACTGAAACCTGGGTGGTTGCTGGACCTTCTGACTGTACTGCATTATAGCAAGGTATAAACATACAGCTGCCCTCTGACCTCAAAGCTTCAATCTAGACTACTTTAGAATTTACTTCTGGATACAGAAAGCAAAAGCTTTTGCTGCAATCAGAGGAGAGAAGCAGGCACCTCCTTGGCCAGCTCAAACAGAGATCCATCAAAGGACTATTTCCCTCTGCTGCCTGCAAAGGCAACTGGAACCTGGGCTTGAACAGAGGCACCTCTATGAAGTGGGTTGCTCTGAGCAGGCTGAGTGAGTGCAGTGCATTTCCCTACACCACAGTCTGCTCTCCTGGATTTTCAAATCCAGCAAGCCCAAATAATACAGTAAGTGAAGTTGGCAGTGTGCAGCTCAGATCATTAACAAGCTGCAATTTGCAGAATTTTAACCTAGTATTTGATTTAAGATGACTCTGTTAGCAATACCTGTAAAAAAAAGTAACATTTACTATGGCGTGTTTGAAGTAGTTGTATAAGGATCACCCATAGAACAATAGCAAGAGCTATATTAGCATATAACCAACAACTTAGCTCATAATTATGCCTTTGATTTTACATGCAAGTAGCCTGATCTCGTTATTACAATTACAGTGTTTCTTCATGAGTAAAAGCTGAAGGGTTTGGCTCTAAAGAAATACATTTTTCAGCACATCCTGGCTTCAGCAGTTTCTAAGCTATTGCCCCAGGGAAAGTTTTAGGCCTCCCACACGCGGTGCTTCAGTTCAGTTTGGCAATCCGAAAATTCCTACCACCTCAGTACAGTGAACTGCATTGAGGAGTGCTGATGTCATCATGAAATGGGAATCTTGAGATTTTGCCTGAAAAGTGGCAATGTCTGGACAACTAATCACGATGCAGTTTTCCTCATTTCCATATCACATCATGCACTAATGTGTACACAAGTTCTCTTTCTGATGTTTTTGCTCTGCACTGGTTTTCCTGGCTGTATCATAGAATCATTTGTGTTGGACAGAACCATTAAAGGCCATCTGGTCCAACTTCCCTGCAGTGCACAGGGACACCTACAGCTCCATCAGGTGCTCAGAGTTCCATTCAGTCTGACCTTGGGTGTCTCCAGGGACGGGGCATCCACGATCTCTCTGGGCAGCCTGTGTCAGTGCTTCATCACACTTATTGTATTGTATACTGCAAAGCTTTTCCCAATGCTCTGTTCACAGCTGAGACTGTTCTCTGAATATGAGTCTACAGTGTGATTGGAGAACAAATCAAACAATCGCTTGTGCTTCAAGGTGAGCTTAGCTCTACATAGTCTCAAAATGGTCCTCTGACCACTTTCAGGTAGTTACAAGGAGTCCTACAAGATGAGCTCCCTATGCCCCTAAGTACTGCTTTTTTTTTAAGCAATGTGAATTGGGCAGAGCCATACTACATAGAGAGCTCCGGACAAAAGTGTTTTCCACTTGATAGCAATGGCTCTAGAACTCCCAACCACTGTGTTCCAGAGCTTAAGGAAAATAAAGATGGGAGAGATGTAACCATGGTGTGCGATACTGAATCTATTCCTGGTAGCTACATCTCTGCTATTTATAGTTATTGCTACAGTAAGGCCAGGCAAGGAAGGGGCAGAGCAGAAAAAAGATCATCGGATTTAGATCTTACCTATCTCATCAGACACCGAGGCTACCACTAGTTCTCCCAGACAGGAACAGTCTTTCTGTTTGACACAGTGAGATCACTTTGGAAAAGGAAGATGCTGCAAGGATCCTTCTTCTCCTCTGTAACTACTCGTTACAACTGTATAACTACAAGAGAATGTCACTACACATCTCCCCTGCTGCACCATGAGGAAATTTAAGGATTTAAGCATGTAGTGGGGGAGTAGCTCCTTTGTGGTGGATTCATGGTATCCCTACTAGCTATCATATGCATTCAAGAAGCATCTTCCCCAGGCACTTGACAAAAGTGGGAAGATTTCTATTATGAGAGGATAAAAAGTGCTGGAATTGTGTACCAAAAGAAGAAGGCTGTCAGGGGAATTTATTTCACATTACAGACTTTGTGGAAATTATCATTTCATTCAATGAGGGAATGCATGGGACCCAAATCACTAAAGAAGTGAAAAATATTTGAGCTGGTGACCAGCCATGGCTGCACATGAAAGCCCTTTCACGTACAGAGAAGCCCCTTCATGATGATTTCTAAGCATCAGATACAGAAATGTACTTTTGCAGTTTCTTTTCCAGGCAAGTAATGTTTCCATCAATGATAATCTATAGAAAAGATGATATGTCTTCTGCTTTGCTTTTTAGCAGTACATATGTTATTTATGTCACCTATATTTTAGACTACCATGACTTGGACTACTATTGTAAAAAGCTGGCCAACCTCACAAACCTGCTAATGTCATCAAAGAAGCAATTTGTTGCCAACACAACAACAAAAAGTACTTTTTCCTAATGAAGTTTAGATCAAATCACCGTCTTGAATATGAAGTCTGGACTGACTGAACTAGCTGCTACAGAACTACACAGAATGATGGCGATGAATGAAGTTGCAGCTGAGACAAAGACACTGTCTTTGTGTCAGGACAGAGGTTCATTGAGAGTGAATCACTCCCCACAGCTGTATGTAGGATGCTGATTAGCTAATTATATGATAGCTGCTACATGAATTTATAGACACTTGAAGACTGCAGCCTCCATATAATTGTTCTTTCTGTTTTGCTTTGGTAGGAAAGCAGCTGTAACTGCTGTAACTAAACAACAGAAAAAAAACTTCATCTGTCATATGCCCTGCATGATATTGCAGAAAGAAATAGCTTTGTTAGGGTTTAATTTCCATGCTAAAACTCCAACTTCCGTTTGTCACCCTTAGATTATAGACTAGCAGCAACATTTTTACATTCAACTCACTGTGGATGACTCACATTGTTACAGACTAACCACCAACACACTCTATTTTAACCCCTTTGTTTTACATGCCTGAAGTGTTCTGGCTAGGGCTTGTTTTGTTGGGAGCCTGTCCTTTTTGCATACTGCTTATTGTACCATATAATCACTCTGTACTTCTCCTTTTAGCTTTTAATGAGATCCTGCACTCAGACTTACACAATTTCACAAAATCACACTACAGAATTCTGCATCCACCTTGCTATGGAAGTACTGTGATCTCCGAGGAAGCATCATGCAACATGCAGGCTTCAGTGAAGGTTCCAGAGAATTCACACCACTGCACTGAAAACAAAAGCAAAGAATTCAGTCTGATATACTGCAATTCATGACAAGAGATTTTTTGAACTATTGTGCATAAAGTTGGCATCAGGAATCAAACAAAGCATGTCACTAAATCCTCTTATGGAGACACGGGAGATTAAGGGTTTAGGTTATGACCAGGAAAGTCCCTTTTCTCTGTATCAATAGGAGAAAGCCTGAAAGGTGAATAAAATTTCAAAGTCTCTAGTGAAGCAGAGGGAGAGCAGTGTTAGGTCTTGTTCAGCAGCAGGGAAACTGATCATTTCTGTGGTTCTCTGCCACTGCCTTCTCTCAGCAGCCAGCTCAGTTTTTGACTCTGTGTGAACAGGAAGGAATGCAAAATGCCCCAGTATCCCACATGAGGTTTCCTGCCTAAGAGGCCCAGGAAACAGCCTTTGTGAAACTCATTTTGTCACATTTCAGAATGTCAAAGTTTAATACAGAAGGCAGGAAAGAACAGGTGAAATTATTTATGTAATGAGTAGTGATGCTGAGCACTTGCAGATTCTGCTGTCTTTGCTCAGGAATGAGATAAAAATAACTGTCATTAATCTCACGGAGACACATGAGCACTTCTTTCCAGAAATAACCGTTCAGCATAAAATTTCAGGCAGTAATCAAAGCTTTCTGAGGCCAAACCCTTTTTAAGGATTCTAAAAGGAAATCCAAGCCATAATGATTATAAACCAACACAAATATGATGGGGCATTGAACCTTTATTCTAAGCAGATGATTTCAGGAAACACATGACTGGGGCCAATTTCTCTGTTGGTGAATATTCACATTGCTGCCATTGGTCACAGAGAAACTGCTGCAAGTTTTACCATATCAGAAGTTGGTCTCTGCCAACTGAAAGAAGTCTGGGAAAAAATGGGCACCACCATATTCTGTTATTCAAAAAAAAAAAAAAAAAAAAAAAAGGTAAGAAAATATGCTATAGGAAGGAGGAAGGGAGATATATGCACAAGGAAAGGAAAAAACAGCATAAAAAAATGCTTAACAGGTTCTTTCAGGAGAGAAAACCAGCAGATGCAACGCAAGGGAATCTGAACTCTGCACAGGCACTGAGGAGATAGGTAGGGCTTGGGGGGGAAAAATGAATACAGAAAGTTATATTTTCAAATAAACTAGAGATGTAGCACAAGCAAGGATCATTTAGTGTTTGTTTCCCTGAAGTCAACTCCAGAAAGAGATTTCTTACAAAG
The DNA here is from genome assembly GCF_987193195.1 of Phasianus colchicus. Lineage (NCBI taxonomy): Eukaryota > Metazoa > Chordata > Aves > Galliformes > Phasianidae > Phasianus > Phasianus colchicus. Next base: position 45,686,137 of record NC_143441.1, on the reverse strand, counting down.
ATGGGTTGTTTTATGTCAGATCTGCAGTCCTGCTGGTAAATCTTGAAGATTCATCAGGAAAGAAAATTTCCCAGGGAATGAGTTCTAGAATTCAGAGTTGCTGAAAATAGTGATTAGCAGTCTAGGAATATGGATAAATTGCCTGCGTCAATTCAAAACATGTTTCTGGTTGCTGTGAAGGGAAGCACTGTATCTGCATGTGATTTCCTGGAACAAATAAAATGTTTCTGCAGAGGAAATCATAAAATGTTGACAGTAGAGTAAAGTTGTCTTTCCTGGGGAAAGAAAAAAAAGAAAAGAAAAAAAAAAAAAAGTTAATTTAAACTTACTGCATTTAATGTCCATTTGTTCAGGGGAAAAAAAAATGAAGAAAAGGAAATGAGTGGCGCAGTGCAAAACACAATTGCAATGTGAGTAACTTATAGAGTAAGATACAAACAGAACTATGTACGCTGACACCAGAATGCATGGTGAGGCAGGAAGATGGAAAAGGCATGTTCTTCCAAGATGCAAGCAGAAACTCTGAATTCATGGGCACATCCACATTTTATTGGCATATGTGGCAGAGCGTCCATGTGTTCCATTTCACTATGACAAAGCCATACCAGCAGTGTTTATGCAGAGGACAGCTCTTCAGTCACTGCTTAATCAACATTATAGTCAATCTAAAAGCAGTGAACAGTAAAGTGACACCTTTGAAATGAAAGATTTTTTCTATTTATTGATATTTTAATTTACCTTCCCTTCAACAACAACAACAAAAAAAATGCTACTTCAATATACTATTGCAATAAAACAAAAATAGAAACTGAACATTTACAATGCCATGTACAGAGAACACGTATATGGCAGTCCAGCAGTAAAATCCAGGAAGCAGACCTGGACTCATCCAAAGCTGGTCACAGAATCACAGAATCAAGAATCATAGGGGTTGGAAGGCAACTCCAGAGATGATTGAGTCCAAATCCCCACCAAAGCAGGTTCCCTACACCAGGTTGCTATTAACAGGAAAATATTTGGCTTTTCTGCCCCATCCAGCAGTGGCACTAACACTTCATCCACTACAAAATCAAGTATCTAGTCCAAAGGAGCCCTACACAGTGTGCTCAGCTACCCTAACTCTTTGCACACCAGCAGGAATTGATAAGAGATTAGAAGGAACAACTATATCCTAGGTTGATTTTTCACTTTACCATATACAAAAGACCTGTTTCTTTCCACATGTTTTACTGACATTTGTTACATTGAACACACTGATTAAGTACAACCAAGTTGAATGCAGACCATCATTCCGCCCTTCGCTGCTGCAGCAACTGCAAAGATATTCTTAAATCTTCAGTGTCATCGCTCAGGAAGGCACCAGATCCTGTGCTCTTTCCAACTGCAAGCAGGGCATGCCTTGTGTGAAAAAGAAGCCCTGCTGGCTCCAGTGAGGCCAGCTAAATAAACAAGAAACACGGTTATTCTTGCTGTACCAACACACTAGTCCCAGTGTGTCCTGGAGAAATGACATCTGAAAAAAGAAACCCCGCAGCTACGCAGACATTTTCTAATGCTAGACAGGGTATCATGTACAGCATCTAGACAACCATCTCTGCTCAGCCGGACCCCTGCAGAGGGTGGACCTGCACTTAGCTGCATTTCAGTGACACTGAGCTGGGCTGGGTGCACCCTGGCCCAGGCTTTGGCACTGCTGGGGCAGCAGCTGTTGAAGTTCTCAGTGTGGAAACGTAACAGATGCTCAGAGCCACCTGGGCACCCTACGGCCTTGAGCGCGTGATCTGACCAGGCTTTGGCAGCATCTCCTTGCACGGCCATTTTAGATGTGTGTAGGTGTGGCACTGAGGACAATGGCTTAGTGGGCACGGTGGTGACAGGATGATGGTTGGACTCGATGATCTTAAAGGTTTTATCCAACCTTAATGATTCTATGGAGGAGTACCCATCCTTTGACCTTCAGGAGACACCACACAGGGGCAGGTGCCACCTCCTGAGGTAACAGCCCAGTGTGGAGGTGCAGACGAGCCTGTGAGGACCCCAACCACTGCCACCATCACCATCAGCCACCACTGCACACCACCGTGTGCTGTTTTGCGTGCCGCAATGGACGGACATAAAACTGTCACAGCGTGTCGGAGATGGTGAAGGGTATGAAGGGTACGGAGGGCGAGGGGTGTGAGGAGCAGCAGATGCCCCTGGGTTTGCTGGGCGCAGAGCAGGCTGAGGGAGGCCGCCTGGCCACACATCTCCTCACAGGGAGCGCTGGGACAGTGACCTCAGACACCGGGTTTGGGTTTGGGTGGTGCAGCGCGGATCCACAGCCCGTCCAGCAACGCTCCCCGCGTTCACCGCCCCGCCCTCCATCGGCCGCTCGGCGCTGCGGCCGTCACCCGGCGGGCTGGGGGGGAGGAGCGGGGCGGGCGCGTGGTGTGTCCCGCACGTCATATCAGCCGCCCGCCCGCCATTGGCCGCGCCGCCTCACCCCAGCGCTGGGCGGGCGGCCGGGGCCGGCGCGCGACTCCCGCGCTCGGCGCTCGCGCCCGGTCCCGCCCTCGGCGCGGCGTGAGGGGAGGGGCGGAGCGGCGGCGGGCCGGGCGCTGCCGCCGGTAGGTCGGCGGCGGGTGACGTGACGGCGGCTGCCGGCGGTTATAAACCTTACGCCGGGAGCGGGCGGCGAGCGCGGTGGCGGCCTGCGCCTTCCTTAGGGGCTGAGGTGAGAGGCGGTAGCGGGGAGGGGCGGTGCAGCGCAGCGCAGCGGCTCTGCAGCTGTCACTGTCATCCGCGCTGCCGGCTGTCCCCGCCATCTCCGAGCGCGGCCGGGCCCATGCCCCGGCTGGAGAGCGGCGCCTGGAGCTGCTCCTGCGCGGCCCGAGCGCGGCACGCGGCGCGGCCCGGGGAAGCGGCCCCCAAGGCGGGCGCCATGCGGAGCCCGTCGCCCAGCGCGGGACGAGCGGTGCGGGACGGCACGACGTGGAGGCAGCACCTGGTGCAGCGCAGCGTCGTGCTTTTCGTGGTGGGCGCCTTCATGGCGCTGGTGCTGAACCTGCTGCAGATCCAGCGCAACGTCACGCTATTTCCCGACGAGGTCATCGCCACGCTCTTCTCCTCCGCCTGGTGGGTGCCGCCGTGCTGCGGGACCGCGGCAGGTGAGCGAGCGCAACCCCTCCCCCGCCTCCCCCCCCCCGCCGCCTTGTCCCGCTCCGTGCGACGCCCCTCGGTCGGATCGCGCTGCCCGCAGCCGCCGCGGGGCTCCCCGCTCCCGTCCCGCCGCCGCCCCTCGCGCCGCCATTGGCCGCCGCCGAACTGGTGAGGCGCAGGCGGCGCTTCTCATTGGCTGCCGCCGCCAACAGGCCACGGGCCGGGCCGACAACAAGGAAGTCACGTGCGGGGCTGCGATGTGTGCGGGCAGCCGGGACGGGGTGCGGGGAGCTGGGATGGGTGGGAGCGCGGGGTGTCAGGGCGCCGTCATCTCGGTGCTGGAAGTGTTTCAGCAAGCCTTTCGTGCCTTGTTTATCATTTGGTGGTGCTGTTTGTGCCCCTGCTGAAAGTATGAATGATATGCTTGCGTGAGTGATAAGCTGTGTAGTAAAGATTGCCGTAAGATAGTTGTCTGGTAGTCTTATCGTGCTTGCGTTAAGCTCTGGCTATTAGCTGCTATCTCAAAGTAAAAGTCTGGTTACTGACATCAAGAAACGAAACTTAAAGCATTAGTTCTACTGCCTTATGTCCTACTATATGTCTTATATTCTACTGCACAGGGAAGCTCTTTCTTCTAGGGATTGAAGATTGAGTGGAGGAAGCACATAATGTGAGGTTGTGTGCCTCATTTGAGCCTTCTGTCAACACATGGAGCTGCTAGCAGAGACCAGTTTTGCTATTCTAAGACATACAGCTAAGCTCATGGTAGCCTCTCTTCTTCCTTCTGCCACCATTTCTCATACTGAAAAGGCAGTTTGAGGGTAAAACTCTGCCTGGCTAAGAGGGTGGGTGGATAACTGGCTGCGGCTGATGGTAGCTCCTTCCTGAATTTCCACCCTGCTTCTATTAGATACCAAAACTCATGTGGGGTGGATTGGGAGCATAGGCTGAGTTAGAGCCCAGCAGAAGGGGAAGAAGCTCTGCCAAGCAACTTCTCAGTCTATGCAAATAGTAATTCAGGGCCTGATTCACAGGCAATAAATTAATAAAAGGAGATATCCTGCACACAAGCAGTAAAGATGCATTCTATTCCTCTCTGTAATTAAGCTCTTTGATTTTGTTTTATTGGAGCAAAGCAAGTGTTTACTCAGAGTGAGAAATGATGTATGCTTATGGAAGAAAAAGAGCTTGAAGTGAGATACCTTAATATTGCACTACATACGTCTCTGCTTTAAAGGTTCAAATGGAACATCTCTTTATAAAGTCTGAGGCTTTTATTTTTTCATTCCTGAAGTGAATATCTAAGGTTGTTAACTGTCTTTTCTTTGCCAGGCTTACAGTACTGTACTAGATGGGTTACTACTAATAATGCTTAGTCAAACACTTGTTTGGCAAGCTAATATCTAATAGTATTTAAATAATCACTGTATAATGGTTAATATATTGTCTTGCTTCTCTTGCAGCTGTTGTTGGCCTGCTGTACCCCTGCATTGACAGCCACCTTGGGGAACCACACAAGTTCAAAAGAGAGTGGGCGAGCGTGATGCGCTGCATAGCAGTTTTTGTTGGCATTAATCACGCAAGTGCTGTATCCTTCACCTAGTTCTTGTTGCTTGACATGTTCTTTGTATTGCCATGAGCTCACCTGAGGGAGTTACGAAGGTAATGATAATGCTGTTGCCAGAGGACAACTTTGGACTGCAGAAACGTGCAATACAGTGCAGTGGTTGCTCTATGATACTTCACCACCGTTAACTTTGAAGTAGTTATGGGGTTCTGGGATGGGAGAAGGCCAGACATCATTCTGTGTCTGGTATAACTGAGTGCAACAAGATAAAAACAACACAAGTTAATCTGTGTGCTGTTTGTATTTAATAGTTAACATACTTAACTAGTAAGATCACAGAATCATAGAATAGCCTGGGTTGAAAAGGACCACAGTGATCATCTAGTTTTAACCCCCCTGTTATGTGCAGGGTCACCAGCCACCAGACCAGGCTGCCCAGAGCCACATCCAGCCTGGCCTTGAATGTTTCCAGGGATGGGAGATGCACTAAGTTCTTCAGTAAGAATGTGGGGTTTTTTTGTGTGCTGAATGCTTATGACTTGAGTGGAAAACTTAAATTAGGAAGGGGTAGCTGGGTTATTTCAGATAAAAAGAAAAAAAAAAAAAAAAGGAAAATTCGTGGAAGTTGCATGTATTACCATATGGTGCATTCTTTAGATGCTCAGTGTTACAGAAGCCAGTGTGACTGGAGTGCAAGCATAAAGGCAACAAGGGGAGTAATTGCTCAGCAGGTGTGAGAACCAGATTCTTAATGTAGTGTATCTAGAAATGTAAAATTACACTTGTTTTCCATTTGAATAGGATGTTAGCAGATTTGAAAGGATTGTCCTTAACATCTCTTTCCAGAAACTAGATTTTGCCAACAACGTCCAGCTGTCCCTGACTCTTGCAGCCTTATCACTGGGTCTTTGGTGGACGTTTGATCGTTCAAGAAGTGGCCTCGGACTTGGAATTACAATAGCATTTGTAGCAACTTTGATAACCCAGTTCCTTGTATATAATGGTGTTTATCAGTAAGTTACACTTTAAAGTAGTACTTCAACTCTTGTAATAAAAATGAGTGCACAGGTATTGGAAGCTACTTATTAACATTCTTGGCGTGTTCTTATAACAAAGTGTTTTCTATGTCTAAAGCAGTTAATTTAGAACATGACAATTAGTAGATTGAGCACTGAGTGGGGAGGGAGGTAGCTTTCAAACTGAGCTGTTATTTCAGCATACATCTAAGAAACTGAACTTCTCCTGACTTTGGTCTATTGTTAAATTGCTCTCAGGAGAAAGAAATGCTAGACCTTGCTTTTTTAAGACTTTCAAGTTAACAGATTTAATTTGGTCTTGCTGTTTCTTCTCCTGTTTCTCTGCTGTGCCTGGTGAAAGAATCTATAGCATCTTGTTAACAGTACATAAGGAGATGATAATGCCTTGTTTCTAACTTACTTCTTCTTGTTTATCAGGTATACATCCCCAGATTTTCTATACATCCGTTCTTGGCTTCCGTGTATATTTTTCTCAGGAGGTGTGACTGTAGGAAACATAGGACGCCAGCTGGCTATGGTAATTATTGTGTAATTAGCATTTCCTTTAACAGTCCAAATAACTTCTGTCATTCATAATCCAAGAACAAACTATGCCTCTAAGGGTGTGACTCACAGATTTAGAGATGAATAGGTGTCTTCAAAAGAGCTGAAATGTAAACATAACCTGTGTTACCAGTAGAGTAGGAATTACCTTTCCATATAAAAACTTTTTTCCAGCAGCAGCATAAATAAGAACTGAATCTGTATAGCAGATCTGATCAGCATCTTAAGTACTGCCTTTCTGTTAGCAGTTGACATAGTGTCTAAGGTGGCTAGAAAGCTGAGAGGCAGATAGGCTTGCTCTAATTAATCATTCACTAAAGCATTTTTCTTTTGTGGAGGAAATATATCCTCATAAAGCATTAAATTCCACCACTCTGGAATTAAATATGCTCTTTCTGGTCATTTCATACATGGTTCAAGTATCACTCCACAAATGGTATAATGTAGTGTAAGTGGTATCTTACCTGCTAGGTTCTTAAGTAATTGTTCTCTTGTAGTGTACTTAACAGTAAACCTGACTGTACATCAGCTTTCAGCCTGATTGTTAAATTACACTGGATAGTAATAATTAATAGTTCATTGATCCTTTTTGCCTTTTGCTACATAATTTCTTTATTCTGAAAAATATTCTTCAAGTATTCCAGTTCAAAGGCTGTTGTGCCTTGGGTGTCTTTAATTTTTACTGAAAGAATGGCCTTTATAGACCTAGGAGTTACAAAAATACCAGTCTTTGTTTAGTAAAGGGAGAAGCTTTCAGTTCTAAAAAAGGACTGAACCACAAATAAGTTGAAGATTAGTCTAAAACTGGCTGCCTTGCCTTAAGCAGGCTTTCAGTCCCTTCTATCTAACCTTTCTAACTCAACAGACAGACACTAGCATACCTCTAAAGTGACCAGTCACAACTTGATACTGTAGGTGGACTGTCTTACAGACAAGGTGGGGGGGGAAAAAAAGCCATGTTAACTGTTTAATTTCTCTAATATTGATTCTCAGTTACGTTAAATTAAGTTACCTCTTGTATACAAAAAAAAGGACAAGTCTACTTCTGTTCTTAATAGTGTTCTAAAAGTTATTTCCCACTGGCTTTATCCCAAGTTAGATTTCCCAGCGATAGTCTTCAGTTAGTTTTTACTCTGAAATTCTTTCAAATCACAGCCGTTCACACTGTCTGGTTTTGCTCTGTTTCCTTAGGGCTAAACATGGGGGGGAGGTAGAATTTGATAAATAAAATATATTAATAAACTTTCTCACCTGATGTGAATAGCAAATTTAGTCCTTGCTTATTGCACACAGTCTTAAAATTCTGCAGTCAGCGCTACGCTACAATTCTGTATATTGTAATGGTATATGCAGCGTTTCCAGTTGCCATGTTTTTTAGGTTGGGAAGAGAAGGAAGTCTCAATGAAGAAACTAAATTTAAGCACATAAGATTTCTATTTTCTATATTCCTTTGCTGCCCTGTTCACCTGGCATTTCACCTGAATGTAGTTGAAATAAGACTGACTTTTGCCTGTAGCTCCTCTGTCCAGCTTGACTCCCTCCTTTCAAAGGAGGGAAGCTGGCAAGGCAAAGCATTCTATTTTGGTTATCTGGAAGCATCTTCTCATGTGTTCTGTTACCATTACTTAATCTGGAAAAAGTTTGGGAAGCCCAGCAACTTCATAGGAATGCTTATGGTGGTAGAAGCTTGAAGAATACCACTTCTGAAACAGAAGTAGAACTCGGTCTGCTAGGTTCTTCTGTAGAAATGACCTAAAAGCATCAATCTGATTTCCTTCACCACTGTAAGGGTGGCAAGAAGGTGCAGTATTACCACTTCAAACTAAATGTGAAGGAAGGGTCACTTTAGATATATTCTACTGTAGTCTCTGAGCTGTTGGGCTGCATTTGACTGTTGTGAATCAAAGAACAGATGTGTGCTGGATGTATGTAGAGTAGGAAACAGCACCTTTGGAAAGTATCTTAATGGGGTAAAGTTGCTTCTCCTGTCTGTCTTTTGTTGTTAGAAAATGAATTGGGAAAATTGGAATGGTGCTGACAGTGGTTTGAAGTTTGCTTTTTTTTTAATATTGAAATACATTTCTGGTAATGAGGCAACATCTTGAGTTGTAACCATCAGTCTTAATGTCTTGTACACTAGAGTGGTATTTAAAACACCCACCTCAAGAGTAGCTATTGCTTGCTAGTGCTTGAGTTTGCAGACCTATGAACACGTTCAGTACTTATGGCTATTTCTATTTTGGAAATAGAATAAGGAAAAACTTGCCACAAGCTTTGCTTTAAGTAAAAGCTGGTTAAATGTTGTCTTACACTGACGTTATTACAGGATTTCATACTGGAAAAGGAATGAGCAGGTCTGTCTGATACCAGGCTTTGCTTGGAAAATCCAGTAACTTTTGAGGACAGTTTGAAGGAGAGTCCTTAAAATTGAAACTGATGTCTAGTAAGTGCTGTGCATTTCCTGCTGAAAAATAAATTGAGATGGGGAGGATTGTCAGTGAAGTCTTAACACAATCCCACTGATTTTTATCAGATGAATGAATTGAGAATGCACAGAACCATAGTGACTTTTGTTTTGTCTGCACTTAAGCTGCATATGTCCTCACTGGGCTCTTACAGGAAGTCACATGTGCTGGATCATTGTCAGCCTACCTGAAGTTAGTTGACTGTTTAGTCACAGAAAATACTGCATAATATAATAATTTCTCATGTGGTATTAAAATCTAACATACTTCTGGTTATTTTTTTTAATGTTCATAGGGTATTCCAGAGAAACCACACAATGACTAAATCCTCGGAGAAGAAAGCATGGTGCCAGTGTGAGAGCAACATTAAGAAGATGTGTTCCTGTTTTAAATTGAAGATTATTTAGCAAAAAAATAATCTCTTTATGGGCTCACTGCACAAATGACTTGTGGGGGGAAAAAAATTATTAATCCACTCTTAGAATAGCCAAGTGAAATTAACTGCTTATCTTGAAATCTTACCCTGATTTACTGCATAAGCATTTGCATATGGCTGTTCTCTGGAGGAGTTTAACACCAAGTTGAATACAAGAGTTCAGGCTAAGTGGCAGTTTTCCAAGTATTAGATTCCAATGTAAGTTATTGAAGCAGCTGCCATATTTTTAAAGCCTTGAAACTGAAATTTAATTACAAGCTCCTGTATCAGTGCCCAAAGGAAGTAGATCGATGGTGCTTAACAATGATGAAGTATGGTTTAATAGGAATAGTATTTATCCAAATCTTATTAAAAAAAAAAAATATATAGGGTTATTTAAAAATAAGAGTGATCGAAACCAATTAGAGGCATTGCACTAATGCTTTTAGGAGTCTTATGAAGGAATCAAGCCCTTACTTGTAATGCTGCATTAAGTTTGTCTTTGGTGGTGAAGGAGTCAGAGGGATGAAAGACTGTCACCTGGTTTTGAATTTATAAATTACTTGTATCATAGGTGAACACTGGAGACAATCTTATTCCAAGGTGAACTTTATCAAGAAATTCTGACTGAAAGGTTGCTTACTTCCCAAGCTTGCAGTCAGACTTGAGCATATTTAGTTTTGGCCCTAATTTAGTAAGAACTTAAGTGTGGGTGATTATTTCAACTTAAAATTAAGCATATGTTTCAGTGTCTCACCAAAGTCAGTCTTACTTTAAATGTCTGGTGTGACTGAAAGCTATGCGTGGTACAGGTGTTTGTGGCCATTGAGGATGTGCCCCCAGCTCCTGGGGTTTCCTCCCAGGCTGTGTGTGATCTTGCATCTGTTTGAGTCAGGGCTTTGAAGTGTTTAGAAACAAAAGCAGGCCTAAAATGTGATATAAAATGTGATATAAACTGTGTGAAGAATAGTGAACAGCTTATTTACTCAGCTCAGTTTTTAAGAGATCACTGCTTATTTTTATCACAACCCTATGGAACTTGCAATCTGTGATTGCCTTGTATAAAAAAATAAGTAAAAACAACAACAAAGTGCTTACGTCACTACATTAAACATTTGGTGTTTCTTAATACTTAGTTCTGTGAGCACAATGTATTCGTTTCATAGCTTAGACCACAGTGGACCTAAATAGCAAGTATTAGGTCTTAAAATCAAAGTGCAATGTACAGTAAAAATCTGAGCCTCATATTCTCTTCAATAGTGGTCATTTATTATGACGTATTAAAGAGAAAAGGGTTCTGAGTTCATTTCAATGCTGCATGGAGTCAAATGGAGCAATAATTTATTTAACTAGTTCTGTTGTACTTTTCATCAAACCCAAATTTTTAGAAATACTCCAGTTTTGTGGTTATGGTGTACTTGTAAACTTTTATGCATTTGCCTTTTTGTATTCTACAATTATTGTGTGTGTGTTCATTTCCAATCTTACATGGCTTCAGATATAAATAGAGGCATCTGTTAAAGAGCAGCCCATCCGAAAAGATGTTGAGGCAAAGTAGCAGCATTCTGGCTGTTTTCACTCTTCAAAGGGAATGCTATAGCTGCTGCTTGTGCTTTTTTTTTATAGGAAGAGTTTTGTACAAAGGCTGTATTACAAAACAGACCCCAATTCTAATCTTGCTTGGTGTAAGTTAAGAGTAATTTTCACTGGCATAAGATCCTTTCATCCTTCCTCAAACCCTTAAAACTCAAAAAATCACATTTTGTAGGACCACTTGAAGAGATTAGGTCCTTGGTTGGGACTGGATCAGCTCAGATATCTCAAGAAATATGCTGCCTGCTGGAAAGACAGTTTTGTTACAGTCTTAAGAGACCATTTTTCAAAACGATAAAACCAGATGTAAGTAAAGATGACTGTGATCTTTGCATATAACTGATAGATAACGAAGTATTTATTTGCAAAGACAAGCTAAATCTCTGTTACAAATACCGTAGCCAAAAAATGTAAGTCAGAAGTTCATTTCTTGCCAATACTTCTAAGTATCTGAACCAAAGTGATTTAAGTTTGGAAGCGACAGGAGAGGAGTGAAGAAAATTTGCACTATTCTGAATTTGAACACTTAAATTCTCATTCTTACAAGTAAGTTTTCAGCAGTGTGTTTGGTTTTACACTTTTTTTACTATTAAAGTTTTATGATCAAGTCATATTTGCCTTGGATTCTCTGTATTCACATTATGCAGGAATCTTTCTTGAAAAGGACAGTTGTTATGGTTGCATAACTAATATTCAGTCATGCATACTCAGTGGTATTAAAAAATCTAAACTGAACATGGAAAGATTAACTTCTAGAAGGGTTTCCAGCCTGGGTTAATAAAGTTTAAGAACAAGCTTTGCTATTTTGCCAAGAAAGTGGCGTAAGTATGTGTTACTGCTATGTGACCTGGGGAGGAGAACACTATTGCCATTGTCTTCCAAGATAGCAATGTTCATGATTTGAAACAAAATATGAACAGTGTAGGGTAAACATACTGTTTCCTGGAGTGCTTGGTTATCTGCAGTGATGAATTGCTAAATGCTGTGTGAATTAGGCATGATAGCAGCTTGCAGACTTAAACAAAAAGCCTTCAGTTTTACTGTACTTAAATGTATATCTCAGGCTTCTAGAAGCTGCTGTTCTTAGTGGAAGTAGTTGAATGGCTTTGTTATCTGTCTGCTTCAGTGCAGTGCTGGCTGAACTTGAGCATCCTTAGCTAGGAGCTGCTTAAGCTGCTTTGGCTCAGATAGCCTACATTCTGTTCAGCTTGAGTGTGTGCTCCATGCCAGCTCAGTAGTAGTTAACAGCTCCAGGCTGAGGATGGCCCCAATCCTCCAGGTGTGTTGCTTTCCCTCAGACTCTGCTCAGGTTTTGTCAGAAGGAATGAAAAGATACACAAAAAGACCTGCTGTTCAACCTGATCTTGAGAACTAGGATGTCTTACCCGTGGTTTCCTCTTGAGATGGGGAGGGGCACGATGTTCCTGAAGGTGAGGGAAAAAAAAAAAATCCATATTAGTGTTCCCGGAAAGTATGATTTGACCTGTGGATAGCATAGTTTCTGTGCACTCATTCTGTGGGTTATTCAGCTGCTGGCTTAAAGCATGGGGATTTGCAGGTGCTAAATTAGCCACAGGAGGGCCCGTAGACTGTTCTCTGAATGCAACAGGAACATATTGAGATGAATAATGAAATGAAGTCTCAGTAGTCTTACTGCACATCAGAGTAGCTCCAAAATTCTGGAGAACAAAGCATTACATACTGGACTAATTGAACAAAAACATGCCTCTAAAACAGGGATCATTAAAGACTCTTATCTTGTTATCTTGGAAACTTGATAGGTTGTGTGGCCACAGCCCTTCAGCTACGAGTCCAGAATGGTTTTCTAAAGGTGATGGGGATTTCTTTGGGTGATGAAGTACTACGTGAGTTTCCCCATACCAGTGTTGTAGTCCTTTCCCTGTCCCTAGATCTTACTGTGATGCTCTATCTTCAGAGGCCACAAGTGCAGGTTATGATGACAGATCAATAACAAAGAGGTAAGAACTGCAGTTTTATTGCATAAGAAAGATGCATGTTAACAAAGCATGTAGGCTGTAATGGTGCTGCTAGCATGGTTTTACTAACATTAAAGAGAACTCAGGAGATAGGATCATTCCTATAAGTCCCATATTACTACCCAAGAAGTCCTAAAGGATCAGAGCTGGCATGAGTTCTGCTCAATGAAGTTTTCATCCGGCTGTAAATGTTTTCTTTTACAGTAGGCTGTCTCCACCTATTTAAGAAGTTTCAGAGTGCTATTATGTTAAACATCAGATGAGTGCTATAGAAATTACACCAACTTACTATGTTTCCTGTAGTAACTAAAACACCTGTTACAAATAAGCATTTTTATACAGAAGTTGAGCACACCTACCCTGTTTCTCCTGAACCAGCCCCACATGGCTTGGGGCTGAGCAGGGGAGGCCAGCTCCAGGAATGCCCCAAGCTTCCCCTTCCCAATGTCTATCTGGATTCGTTTTGATTTAAAAGAATATATATACATACACATCTATAAACACATTATGTATATGTGTGTGCATGTGTCTGTTGGTGGTATATGTCTGTTAACTGGATGCTAATGCACAAAATTTCATTCTTTTCATGTTCCCTTGAAGTCCTTGCTCCAGAATTAAAAAATGATGAACTGGATTTTAAAGGAGCCAACGTCACCTCCTGTAAACAAGCCTGTAATGGTTTGCTGAGATGTTCATGCAGAAATGCATGTTGTTGGGATGTGACCATGCAATTCTTCAGGCGAGAGGCCTGGCAGCTTTTCTGGCTGCATTTTGAATTACAGCTTATCCAAGTGGCACACAAAAACTACAGATCAGATGGCTTGAAACAACCACAGCTTGGACAGGGCCAATGTATCCTGTAATGCAGAAAGGCCTGTAGCCAACTGGGACACAACTGGGCCCAGCTATACCTACAGCCTTTCCTACAGTCACCAAGGAATTTCTAGGGCATGCAGGGTTTAGCAAGGGCCCTTTGGGGACAGGGGAGGATTCCCAAACCTTGGGCATGGACAGAAAGGAGATGTTGCATTAAGAACTGAGGTCATTTAGGAGCAGGATCACTGGAAAAGCTCTTCCTCTTGTGATAGCAAGACAATTATTGCAACTTGAGGAGCAAACAGCAAGCAGATTCTTCTTGTCTGCCCACAGGGTGTCTGAAGGGTTTTAAACCACCTCTTGCTTCACAGCTTGGATGAGACCCATAATGCGAGGCTCTGTGGGCTGACATTACTCCTCGTGATTGCAGGTTGGCATACAGGTTTCTCTTACCTAGAGCTTCCTGAGGATAAAGGAAGTCTTCCTTCCATTGATTGTGTCTTCCAGTGCCACCAGAAGTCCTCCATCAGAGCTGGCTGTGGGAGATCTGACACCGAAGGCAGTAAAACAACCCTTACTTTTTTATGTGAAAATAAGAGCGAGAAGTCTGGGTCAATTTAAACATTTGTTAACTTACTGAAATCTTTTGGTTTGACTATGGTCATTGAAAAAGTGTCCAAGTGGTCTATTACTGATAGTGATGGTATCTAACAGGATAATCAGTCCTTGTGACTTTACTTTGTTTTTATCAGATTTATTGTTTCATCACAGCAGATCCCGAAGTCGTAGCTTCATTTTTTACTTTGACTTTATTCAACTGGGATGAGAGCCTTACGATGGTACAAGTTAGTCCTTACTCAATAGAAACTTAAAAATACAACCTGCGGAGTAGTAATTCTCCTGATGGAACCCAGCTGAGAAACACAGACATCTACCATAATATTTCACACCCCAGGTTATTGAAGGCATTCCAGTAAAGCTGAAAATTTGGTGCAGGTGACGCATAGCCTCTAAGAGCAGCAGCTGATGTCTACATAGGGATGTGAAATGTCCAAGATAGTGTGAGGGTCACATTTTGAGTCCCATCATCACCCCATATCAGGATATCCCGAAGTCAGCAATGCACAAATATACACGCATCATCACTCCCACCACCAGGAGCCAGGTAAGTGAAGTCTGAGCACTGAGCTATGAGGCTAATAGAGTGAGCAGCATCACGCAGGAGATCCCACCAGATCTGCGGTGGGATTTGGGGAAAGAACAGCTGCATTTGACTGCCTGCTCCTTGGGCATGCTTCACCTGCTTAATTGAAGGCAGGTCCAAATGAGCCATCTGTTGACCTGGTTGAGAAATCAGAGTTTCCTATTAATTTAAAGATATTTTTACATGTTATTAAAGATCTGGAAGGAAAGGAGAGATGGGTAAAAAACGAAGGTAAGAAGCTTTGCCTTAGAGGCACAGGTAATATCTGTAACAGATGCTACAGTCGGTGCTTAAACTAATTGTTAAATGAGTCACCCTGGCAAAGGAAGCACTAATAAAGGGAAGCGAAGAGTGAACATCTGGAAAATAATATGAAAGGAAAGAATTTTCATATTTTGGAACTCCTTGCTGGGTGGGAACTGCTTCAGGAGACAGCTCTAATTGCTTGTCTGAGAGAACAAGAAGTGAGCCTATTCCCAGCCTACAGCCAGCACTCATTGTGCATTCCTCTCTGCAATCTCAGTGCCACAGCAATGATATGGGCCCTGACCTGCAAGGACTGGGATGTGCTCATCATCCCCTGCACCTCAGCAGGCAATGAGGTGGACCTGTAAGGCCCCAGGATGTGGATCCAGGTCAGGGGAAGCTGGGCTGAGTTCTTGATGTGCTATCAAACAAGGTAATTTGGTGTCTTGGTTCTGATGAGCTCTTGCTGAGATTCATTCCTATGCTCTGTCTGCTTGGGTTAACCTTGGCCATGGTCATGGGGTGGGAGTGCAGAGCATCTGCTACCTGCTTTGTGCCTGAGACACAGTGGCTCTTTGCTTGAGCATAGGGAGCTGAATGCATTCCTTTGGAGAAGCAGCTAACAGTTCTCCCACCTCTCCTCCAGTTTATCTTAGAATCATAGAATTGCTCAGGTTGGGAAAGGCCTTAAAGATCATCAGATCCAATTGCAAGCTAACCATACTGCCCTAACTCTAACAACCCTCCACTAAATCATGTCTCTGAGCTTTTGTCTTCTTGCTCTCTGCTTATTTTTCCCTTTTTTTTCAGCCTCCTCTCTCTCTCTCGGGAGCAGTTTCTTCCCCAGAAACCCACTCACGAGTCAGTACAGCCAGACCTGCCCATCTCAGTGCAACCAGATATTTGCCTATCTTGGAGCATCCAGGTGTTCACCCAGCTCGATGCAGCTGTAGATGCCCCCAGCCCTGGGGCTGACCTCTGCACCCAGCGAGGCACGGGGCAAAGAAACCAGGGCACACAGTTCTTCCCAATTTCCTTCTAGAACATTCATGCATGGGAACCAGTTCTGCCAGCAGTGAATTCTGAAGGGCTGAACAGGCCTTACAATGGGGATGTGTCCCCAGTGTAGGCACAAAATGCTCTGACAGCTCTCAGAAGTGATGTCCAGCAAAAGGCAGGGACACAGAGAAGGTCTCAATGGCCGTGGTGGGGTCACAAGGGATGAGGCTGGGGGCAAAGGGCACCCAGGCACCAGGTGGCATGCAGTGAGAGGCTACCTCCAGTCCCACCAGAATCCCAAACATGCATGCAAGGATCCTAAAACGTAATTATGAAATTTTAAAAAACAACTTGACGTTATAATTATAGCGGTTCCTGGAGGAGCCGCGTAATTGAATTCTGGGGTGTCTCACTCTCATCACAAGCGCTAACGAGAGAGCAGCTCAGCTTCCTTCACAGCCTTCCTGGAGCCCAGCAAAGCTCGGGAGATTCCCAACAATTCAATTATTGTTTCCCCCTGGAAAGCAGATCATTTTAGACATGCGGCCAGCTCTAATTACAAAGGAGAGGGGGAAATTTCTTGTGTCCAAAATTATTTGACTCATTAAAAGGATTTACTTTCCATCAGGCCTAAAGCTTGAGAGCTCTGGTGGACGAAAGGGATGGAGAGATGGAAGGGATGGATGGGGAGAAGGGATGGACAGACAGAATGGAAGGAGGGATGGAAAGGATGGAGGGACAGAAGGATTGGATGGACAGATGGAATGGAAGGAGGGATGGAAAAGATGAGGTACAGAAAAGATGGCTGGACAGACAGGATGGATGGATGGATGGATGGAAACGATGGAGGGCATGGAGGGATGGAAAGGATGGATGGATGAATTGAAGGGACAGATGGACAGAAGGGATGAAGGGATGGAAAGGATGAACAGAAGGGATGAGAATGGACAGATAGAAGGCATGGAGAGAATGGGAGGATAGAAAGGAAGGATGGATGAATTGAAGAGATAGATGGACAGAAGGAATGGGAGGATGGAAAGGAAGGATGGATGAATTGAAGAGAGAGATGGACAGAAGGAATGGGAGGATGGAAAGGGAAGGATGGACAGAAGACAGAGCATCTCTGCAAGTCAGGACTCAGCTTGGGGACATCCCTGCTCCCTGTGTTCCTAAGCAATAAAAACACAAGGTCTTTCTTTAACAGTCTTTGTTATGTGGGATTTTGTTTTGTTTTGTTTTGTACGTTTGTGTGTTTTGTTGGGTTGTTTGTTTGTTTGTTTGTTTGTTTGTTTCCCCAGATTGTTTTTAAATGCTCTTTTATGAGTAAAGACAGTTTTACATAGGGAAGGTCCCTTTATCCAATTGTCATTAATTAACTCATCTCTAATAGAATTCTCCATTTCCCATTGCCATTGCAGTGCAGCAGACATGAGGCTGAGGATGGATCAGGCCACCCAAAACCCCCTGTGACAGCACTTTAGAATGGTTCCATATAAAGTTTTAATTTTTTACACAATATTTATGATTACAATAATATTTTATTGGGATAAAATAGCCCAGCTCTGCTAGGTGATGCTTCATCCAGGTGTCCATCCCAGGCATGGTGGAAGCAGTACTGAGTATGAGCTCCTACCCATTCTGTCTCCCACCCCAAACTCACCCCATTTCTTTGTCCCAAATGAAGAGCAGTGAATTCCGCTGTGATATTTCTGCTTCATTTGAAGTCTAGTCCTTGTTAGATAATCCTGTTAGTACCTTGCAAATACAAGGGACCCCTTGTATAATCAGTAATTATAACAGGCGTTCTATGTTAAATTATATCTAATAGGCAAAGCAAAAAGGAAAATTTGTTTTCTGCTTGAGCCTCGTTGGTCCAAAAAGAAGACAGATGTGTGCTCTGTGCAGAGGGAAACTGTGTGTCTTGTGGGGGGATACAAGGAAATATTTGGGGATTTCTGTGCTGGGATATCTGGGGGGTGGGTCAGTGTGCATGGCACTGCTGAGGGGAAGGGGAAGGGGAAGGGAAGGACGAAGAGGGAAGGATGAAGAGGGAAGGGGAAAGGGAGAGAGAGAGGGGAGAGGGAGAGGGAGAGAGGAGGAGGAAAGAGAGGGAGAGAGGAGGAGGAAGGAGGAAGGAGGGAGGAGGGAGGAGGAGAAGGAGAAGGAGAAGGAGAAGGAGAAGGAGAAGGAGAAGGAGAAGGAGAAGGAGAAGGAGAAGGAGAAGGAGAAGGAGAAGGAGAAGGAGAAGGAGAAGGGGAGCAGAAGAAAACCTGAGGGGGACGCTAAGGAAAAGTGTCCATAAAGCTATAATATAAAACAAAATGAAATGAGATGAAATAAAATCAAATAAAATGAATACAATTAAAAATTGAAAAACTAAAAAAAAAGAAAGTAAAAATAAAATGTATATGAAAATAATAATAATAATAAATCTGTAAGCCACGCTAAGCCTGCTACGGAAATAAAGGACTTTGTGCCTCCCCGTGCTGGACGCGGGCCTGTCCCTGAGCGTAGGTTCCGCTCCCGCGGAGGTGGCAGCGGCCGCTGTGCCGGATCCTCAGCATGGGCGGCACCGAGGGAACGGGGGATGCGGGTGCGCATCTTTCGTCCTATTGTG